>NC_137476.1:36539740-38997359 GCF_918807975.1 Aplidium turbinatum
CTCATGTTACGGGCTTTGAGTTTGGAAAGCCTAGCTTTACCTTGTCTAAGAATACCTGGGAATCGTGTGCATTTTAGAATTTCACTACACAGCTTTCTAAGCAGCCTGTTGACGTGCAATACCATGGACTTGCACATTTATTTTTAAGAAATATGCGGATATTCATAATAAATAGTTGGCAACGATTGGGGATTTATGACGCATATGCGATAAGTCACCTTATGCACGAAAAACCGGATAATACTGCTTTTGTGATGTAAGAGTTTTCGCTTTGCATCATCATCTTCAAGTCGACCAGTTATTGTTGTTGCAAATTACAATCATCCAATCGTCTTTGTGTGTTTAAAGCAGGGAGTCGAACCGAACCCGAACCGGATTTTTGTAAACCGGTTTTGGTGCGATTTTGTCTGAACCTTAACCGGAACTGAACCGAAAATTTGAGTTAGCTTAAACCCTAACCGAACCCGAACCAGTTGAAAAAAGCGGTTCACTCCAGCATTACGTCATTGTTCGCATTGTGGTAAGTGAAGTTGTACGTAGCATGTTGTTATCTTGGAGGCCACATCGTACTGATGAATTATAGCCTATTCCGTAACACACGATCCACTATCATCGATGCTTTGGTGAGGAATTTTTTGAGGTAAACAACTTCTGTTCTGTGACATCATAGACAATATAGTTTGATTGTAACTTGTGCAACAAACAACAAAGGCAAGTTAATTGAGCAAAGCAGTGTTGAGATCAGTGTTGCCAACCTTGCGGTTGTCACGCCCAATTGGACTAGTTAGAAGTTGGGCAATAGTAGGCCTAGGCCTAATTTTATCGGACCCGAACCGGAACTTATAAAACCGGTTTTAAGTTTCTTCGAACCGGAACTGAACCAAATTTTGAAACAATCTTTGAACCAGAACCCGAACCGGAAAAATCAAACGGTTCGACTCCCTGGTTTAAAGTGCAAGGTGATGAGTGTTGTGTGGAAAATGGTAATTTACTATTTGACCATCATCGTCCGCCCCGATAGCTCAGTTGGTTAGCGCGTGACTTCTGAAACGAAGAAGCTTCAAGATCAAGCGCCGCTGGTTCGACTCTTGGGGTGTGCGCCTGAGCAACGCACGTCAAGGACTGCTCTCCATTTAGCGGCATCTAATGGATGGAATAATTCCCCGGCAACAAGACTTCAACAATCGGAAACTTCACTCTATCAATCTCTTGACCGGGCCTGCGTCAGTTATGCAAAGCCTCTACAACAGGAGGGGGTTCCCAACCTTTTTACGATCTCGTACCACTTGGACGCTTTGTACCGCCAAGCGTACCACTTCTTGCAGAACAACTGATTTGATCGAATCATATTTTAGTCAGAAGAATAATATTGTCGTACTAAAATAACGCTAAAGCACCACAACTAAATTTAATGAGATTTTTGTTTACTGTCCACCAATTGGTCGAAGCACGGTGTAAATTTGGTAGCAGCTCATCGAAAGTAATTTCCGGGCGCACCTAGTCGGTTTCGATTTTTTGACTTGATGTTCATTATGACTGAAAATCCCTGCTCGCATTCCCACGTGGAAAGGAAAATCAGTAGCTGTGGAACAGCATGGGAAGCTAGCGTTGAATATGAAGAGGCCAGAAGTTTATTGGTTAACATTCTTTGTAACTGTTATTGAACATTTTATTCCGATCTATTTTTAGCTTACAACTAGCATTATTCAACGCTATTTCTAGCTTAAGCTATAAAACAGTAGCCTAGATGATATCTATCAAGAGCAATCATATGACATAATTAACGCCCACTGTCCCACAGCGTTGTACGACTTTTCAAACTGTGTTCCTTATTGGCATGACCTGTATTTTGATACGAAATAACAAGAACAGTCACGTAAAAATAGGCTTCGGGAAAAAAAATTTGTAAACAAAATATAAAGTTGTGAATCCACGTTTTTGTGAAAAAAACAGAAGCTACCCGCGTACCACCTAAAAAACCTTTGGGAATCCCTGCTCTACAAGTAATGCCAAACTGCCAGGATTAAGCTCTTCAAGAAGCTTTCCCAGTCCGAGGATAAAGATTCAATCAATCATGCGCCGTCTCCGAGACAAGATTGGCTGTCAATTGCTTCCACACGTTATTTTCTTCCGCTATTCTTTCTGCTTCTCCGATTTTTGACAAGTCAGCCCACTTGCTTTACATCATCTCCCCAAGTTCTTCTCCTTCCACCATAATTTTAGCTCTTTAGACTACTTCATGATTCTAGGAGTGGGTTCACTTGATCACGCTTTTTTCCAAAAATTAAGAAAAATAGGCTACCACCCTTGGGAAGGGGAACACCTGTAGGCTAATATGTTTTCGGTCCATGACAAACTAGTCCTACTGAAGCTTATCATTTACGTCATTGATAGCTAGCCTACGGGAACCAAAATGCCAGTACGGAGGAGTTTGTTTCGTAGTCAATGATATGATGGCAGCTGGCAGGCCACCTACAAAACGACGTTTTCCATTTATGGGTACCGGTAGTTTTGTTGGGAAATCAAGTTGAGAAAATCGCATTGATGTGAAACTTGTTAAGCAATAGGAAGGAACTATCATGCTGAAAGCCGATAGACAGAGGGCCCCACTTTTCCAAAAAAATGAAATATATAAATAAAACAACAAATTTTGAATAACAATAATTTACAAAAGAGTTGCTAAGAATTTCTCGTTTTTAATTGATCTTCATGCATCAAAGGAACAGATTTTACAGAGTGTCATGAATTTAGCTAAAGAGTTTCCTACTGATGTTGATCTCTGTCTTGTTGATGAACTTTTGAATTTCTACCTGTATCAAAGCAAGTTTTAGTCATGAAAACATGTACCAGATAATAAAGAATGACAAACTTGAAGCTGCTTTCCCTAATGTAGAAACAATTCTTAGATTGTTTTTTTGTATGATGGTCACTAACTGTTCATGAGAAAGATCATTCTCTGAGCTGAAAAGAATCAAAAACGTACTTCCGTCTACAATAACACAAGAGCGGTTGGCTAATCTGAGCCTTCTCAGCATAGAGTGTGATGAACTGCGACTTCTCAGTTTTGATGCTATCCTTACAGACTTTGCAGCAAAAAAAGCCAGAAAAAAGTCGTTCGACTGATTTTCATGTTAGTTTTCTAAATCCTATTGGTAATTAGTAGTGAATGAAAAAGCAATTTAGAATAGAAATTCAGAATAACCTTTCATTGCAATTTGCAGTGTAGTGTGCAGTAGGCTACTATAACAGTGGTCCCTTGCTACAATGTTTTCCCTTGCACGGTTTCGTTGATTTAATGTGTGTGATTTTGCATCCATTATAACGTAAACATTGTTGACTTAATTTGCACATGCTTATTTAATCATCGATCACGTGCTATTTCAAAGTTATCTAACTTACCTAAGCAAGGCTCGGTTTCCTCTGCAAGCGAAACCAGCTTACTTCCATTACGCTCCACGTAAGCTGGTAAGGGCCCCCATAAAATTCATTAGCACAGGGGCCCCGTTTGACCTTGACCTTCCATTCCAACGGTCGTCAACGCTCATTGGTTTGGTTATTTAATCTTTATCCTCATATCAGACACACGAGGCCGAGTCCGCTCCGTTAGCTCAGTGGTTACGCGCCCGGCTCAAGATCACGCGGCGCAAGTTCGACTCTCGGGGTGTGCGCTTGAGCAACGCATTTCAGGACTGCTCTCCATTCAGCGGCACTTAGTGAATGCAATAATTTCCGGGCAACAGCACTTCAACAATCGGAAAACTTCACTCTGCCTATCTCGGTAACCAGCCCTGCGTCAAGAGCTTCTACAAGTAGGCTATACAAAACTACCAGGAATAACCAATCCAAGCTTTGTCATTCCGAGGATAAGATTCAAAACCAACCAAGCCTTGATAAGTTCTTCCTTGTAGTTTTGAATACTTGTAGAGTAGAGGCTCTTGACGCAGAACCGGTTACCGAGATTGGCAGAGTGAAGTTTCCGATAGAAGTGTTGTTACTGAGGAATGGAATTACTCTATCCATTAGGCTACATGCCGCTGAATAGAAAGCAATCCTTAATGTGCGTTAAGCGTTGCTCAAGCGCACACCCTGAGAGTCAAACAAGCGCCGCTTGATCTTGAAGCTTCTTCGTTCATGAAAGCCATGCGCTAATCAACTGAGCTATCGAGGCGGATAATGGTCGGTGTTCAAAATCCAATTAAATCTACACCATTCTGCTGTACTTTACAAAATTGTATAAGTTATATGGTCTCTGACGCGTGTGACTGATTCTGAAGCATTGTCTTTGTATTTTCGACTGAACAAAACCAAGAAAATCAGTTTCAACAAAACGCCAAAGAGCTTTCTAAATCTGTTAGTTGTGCAACAACTTTAATGTGAACTCGTCTACTTCCAGTTTTGTGTCCTGATATTTGCCCTTTCCAATAAAACCGTTTAACTAAGCTGCACTACGCCACGCATTAGCTGGTAAAGGCGGTCAAAATCACCACTATTGGCAGTTGTAGGCTACGTTTATCGCAACACCAGCTGTTCTAGTGCTAAGTTTTTGGAGCAGCATTTTAAATACGTCTGTTGCAGCACTAGGCAGTAGGCACATTGCACTGAGAAGACCTTAAGGCAGAAGCAGTGGCATCCTGTCTGCATTTATGTAAATGCTCTTGGTTCGCCAATTGAGCACTTTGTTAGCAGATACCTTTGTAGTTATACCTATTTTACGCGTGAGAATGTTAAGCGATGGTTTAAAATGTTAATTTATTAGGTAACTGGCTGTCTAATGAAACTCTGTTTGTCTCAAGGATATTCACACTCATTTGTCTAATTTATATATCTGACTCCATTATCTAATTTCCACACAATTGTTATTCGAATTATAATTTTAAGTTTACACCTTGCTGTTGCGTTGCGCATACCTCACCGCTCCGGCAGTTTAAGCACTCTAGCAGGATGGGTGAAAGTATCCAAATGTGGTTCTTTGCGTACGGTATCATAAATGGAAAAATCACCACGCTGCGTTATTTATACAATGATAAGACATTCTTTTCTAGTGAACGATTTACTGTACTAAGAAGACCTTAAGGTCGAAGCAGTGGCGTCCTGTCCGCAGTTTTCATTTGTTGTAGGCTACTAGGCTACATTCACAGTAAAATAATATTTTCTAAAATCAGAGAAAAACTTTGTTTCAAGATAAAGCTTCTGTTGAAATCTTTGAAAGATCAATTAAATGTCTCATCGTTGGGCGACCATGCGGACAATTCCACGGATGAGTGATTTCAGACATGTGCTTGATCAAGCGTGACATCTCTGACTTCCCCAAGGCCGTTCCTGAACAAAAAATCAACTTTTAAACAGACGTGAAAATGCGTGGAAAATTCAATGCTATGATTTGCTAGTGATTAATATTGTGCTATAACTGCTTTTGAGATGTGGTGCTTCCGTAGAATGCAACGTACTTCATGGTTTGCAAAGAAAACGAAGAAGTTTTACAACAAGTGAACCAAACCAGATCTCTGTTTGAAAATATTAAAACAAGATAATATAAATTTCTCGACCAAGTAATAAGAAGGCAAAAACTGGAGCATCTCTTTATAACTTGTAAACACTTTGGAAAGCGGGCACATGGCAGACAAAGACAAACTCATCTGAAACAATTTAACGACAAGACAGAAACAATCATCCATGCAACATATAATATAGGAATACTTAGTCTAATTATTCATCCGAGGCCGTCGGTGCCTGGTCCATGCAAGGCAATTGAAGAAGTGATCAATAAGATCGAAATTAATTATTATAAAGTCGGTTAACCAAATAACCCACGCCGTGTAGACGACAGTTGCTTCAAAATGGCCGCACAAATGGAATTATACAAATATTACTATAAGAAATGTGGGAAATTGTAGAAGTTATTATGCACCACTGATGTTTCCTAACAAAGGTCAAACTCAAGTAGCTATAGCGACTTCCACTTTCATTAGATCGGCGCCTTAAAGTGCAACTGCACGATCAAATTAACATTGTTTGTTTGTTTATATCTTTACCCTGCATTGCGGGAAAGCGGACTTGAGCGCTATGCATCGGTGTACGCCTTCCGACGTGCACCTGACCCACGCTGCAGCCGACGCCAATGTCTGTTTCCGGTTGCCTACTCTACTTATGACTTAAATTTGGTACTACCCATCACTCGACATCGATCACTGGGTAGAGGCAATTATCGTAAAGATTCTTGCCCAGAAAAACAACAGCAAGTGCGGGTGGCTGGAGTCGAACATGCAGGCTCTCGACTGCGAGCCCAACGCGCTATCCACTCGGCCACTTCTGCCGACTGGCTAGAATCCATTGCCTGAATCCTGGTACGGGTTGAAAAACTTACTTCCTTACAATTGAGGCCCACAGCCAAGAAACCGACATTATTCCCACGCTCTCTAGCGCTTCTCTCTCACGCTACCTGGAAGTGGGAAACTCGTCTACGCCACCTAGCGATATGACGTCACTTGTAGTCGAACTTAGTGGAGACTAAACTAGACGCGATAGGTAAATGCGCTAATTTATAAGGTATCTATAATGAAGACGCATCTTTCAGCCAGCGTATTATACAAATTTAGTTGTTGATGCCTGTGTGCCAGGAGTGGTTTGCGATACCCATCGCCGAAGGCTAGTTTTGTAGATTTAGTGGTAAAAGGTGTTATGTCAAAGTAAGTAAGCAACACAGTAAGCCTACTGTTTTGCAAGATGGTGATCTGTTTTAAGTAGACTATAGCAGTGGTACCGGTATTACATAACTTCTTAGTCGTTCTGAGCAGATGGCACATTGTATGTTCATAAAATTTAAAACAAGTAGGCCTAAAAACGTTAAATAGGATATGCATTATGCAGCCTATAGCTTCTATTGTGTAACTGCAAGCCTTCTGTATTGTCCGCTTTTATATTCGATGATCTCTATCCAGCTTAGAAGCAGAAGTATCAGAGGTAGCAAAAGTACTACATTTTATGGTGGAAACAGAAGATTTCTTCAGATTGTAACGTTTGCAAAATCCCATATTAACTTCAAGATAATTTTAAAAATCATGCTCAAGAAAGTGATTTGAGCAGATAACACTTCTAGGGAAGGGTCCATTCCATTTATGGACTTGATGAGCAAACTTGCACCACTTAATTCGCAAATGTTGATCGTTAGGGAAGGCAAAAAATGTCACCTTGCAATCAGGAACAGATTTTGTGTGACAGATAGAGCAAATTTTCATCATTTTAAATATTTAGCTCAGAACTACAATAATCTAAGAAACGAAATTGCTAGAGAAATGTTTTCTTTTAAAAGTTCATTTTTCCAAGAGATACATTTGAACGAAAGACTTGAAATTTTTAAGATTGTTACATAACATTGGTTAAGACGTACCTCGCATGCTTTCCTTATGGGCCTATGACAGCTTTGGTCAGTCTCTTAAACCAACAATCTCAATGAGCCAGACAACAGACCTGGCTTATTTTTTCAAACTCGAGATTGCAAAGAGCCTATACTACTTGCTTTCACATAAAAAGCACGTGTAACAAGATCGAAGCAGCGAAAAAAAAACTTATCCCTCTAAGACCAGTGGCGGATTCAGAACGTAATTTATGGGTGGGCCTAGTAAATATGTTGGTGGGCCTTCACCAATAATGCCACTGCGGGCCAGCATACAAAACTTAGTGTTACGGAATATCTCTTACAAATTCTGTGAAATAGTGATGCCATAGACAATTCAGTGCCACTTGGTTGTTCTAGTGTTAAACATTAATATGTTTTTTTTTCATGAATCTGATTTTGGGTAGGCCCACTGTCAATCCGGGTAGGCCTGTACCAATTAGGCCCACCCGGTAGATCCAACCAAAGGACTTGCAAAACCGATAGTCGCTCCGAGGTCTGACTACAAGTGACGTCATAACCCGCATGTTGCGCAATGCAATCCGCCATTGCAGGAACGTGGCCAAAAATACAAGCGCGTGGAAAACCATGGTTTTGATAATTTTTATTGAGATAAACATAGCCTTAAAATGTAAGGGCGAGGTTGGTATTTATAGATTGAAACATGCTTTTTCAGATAAAGTGAGGTCAAAGTCATCGTGCAGTTGCATTTTAAATAAATATTAAGTTATTACCATAACAATATAATATTTATACTAACGTACCGATCATGATTGACATCCTGCAAGCTCTTGACGCGAACATGGCTCTGACGCGAGAAGGACGACACATGACGTGGGGCGCATCATCAAGCATGAATATGAGCTCATCAACGTCACGTGACCCAAGCTGCCAATTCTTGCTCATCGGGACTTTAGTCAAGTGATAAGTCTCCTGGTTTGTCGCTGAATGAAATGAACACAAGAAGTTCCATGAAATTGTTGGATGTCTCGCAGCAACAGAAGTAAGATGCTCTATTGCGCATATCAACAAAACAACCTACCGAATCCTCAACATCGCTATGCATGGCTTGGCTATGTTTGTCAAACCTGATCATAAATCTTGAATTCGCTTGATGTAGTTCATGTTAACGTCGCGTTGCTGGATAGTGGATAGGCAGGTTATGAATGCACAAAGAAACACGGTGACACATATACATAATACATATACAAGCAAACACAGTTACTCCTCTTGTAAAGCCTTACTTCGCCCTTGGTGAGATGCTCATAAGGTTCTTGTTCAAATAGAATATATAACATAATCGGCTACTAGTCGTAACTACTTGATACAAAGGCAAGTTAATGTGCATGGCTTGGCTACCTTCGTTAAACGAGTTCATGAATTCAAAACCATTCTTCCGGAATATCTCCATGTTTTCCTTCAGGACTAGTTGGTTGGAAGGGGAAAGATCGAGCTTCTGTGGAGCCACCAGGTTTTGAAGCTGCAATTGCGTCGTTTGCTGGAGAGTCTCGAAGTTGTAGATTTCGTCGGAAGCATGCTGTGGTATGGCAACACTGATTAGCAAGCCAATCAATCGATGACGTTACTATTTCGTTTTGAAACTGTAACTGCAGACAGCGGCACACCGTTTACACTTATGCAGTAAATATAGTGGGTATGACCTCGAAGGTATAGACCTCCGTGTGGAGAACTTCCACCAGTGGTATCAAGAAAACTAGCCTACGTATAAAGATGAACATTTGAAGTGTCGATCCAAATACACAAAAAGAACTATTTTTCTAATAAAACTTATCGTATCATCTGTATTTTTTTAGAAATTCAAAGCATACCAGTTGAACACTGGCCAACTGTGTCAGTTACACAAAGACGACCATCATAGCTTGATCAAACGTGTTGTTCACTCACCCAATAAAATTAAACTACATTGTGCTGATAAATGTAGAACATTCTACGCATTATGCAACAGAAACAAGATGTAGATCTACCTGGTCTATGATGAAGAGATCGCTCCCATGCTTGGCAATGATGAATCCGAGGTTGAACTGTCCCAGAGGAAACATCTTGTTGAAAGATTCTTTAGTCAAGTTTCTAGTGAGTTCCTTCTCAGCATTTTCGCTTTGTTTAGCATCAATCTTCGCTCGAAACGGTAAAGAGTCGTTCATCTGTTCTCCTCTTCTTCTTAATCCTAACCATAAGACCAAAAGTTGATGTTTTCAATTTGTAACCGTATTTCGTCAAAATTTCTGTAGCATAATTTAATTCAAATGCAGCAAAATTAAATCTATACTGTACATGTAAAAATACTTGTGAAAATATGGCATCCTCACTCCTCAACAATATACTTCACCTTCCTTTGCGTCTTGCAGCTTCTTTAGGCAAGTCATTGAAAACTTCAATTCCTCCGCTTCCCTATCTTCCCATGATTTGTGCGGAGGAGAATCCAGAACAAAATCTGGTTTATCTTCAAAAGACGACGGTTCTTCCACAAGCTGACAACTTGGAGCTGTGTGGTCATGAAGTGAAAAACTTTTCTCATTTGATGACGTGATTGAGGAGTTGGGATCCACACAATCGTCAGATCTTTCATTAAATTCAACATGATTTGATAATTCAATAACACAATTTGAGTTTTGAGAACTTTGCTCTGATTTTTCCAAGTTTTGAGCAGTTTGTGTCTCTATTCTTGGTTGCTTGGCAAGAGCATCACCAGAAAAGATTTTTGACGAAGAAGTCCGCTTTCGTGCTCTACTTTCATCATTGGAAAAACTGTGTCTCTTAAATTTTGATAAAACAGGAGAAAGACAATCTTTTGATTTTTCATGCGCTTTCTCCTCCAAACATCTTCTTGGATGAAGGATGGCGGTAGGGACATTGGCTTCTTTAGAAACGGAGGAACATGATGATGTATCATTATTCATGGAAGGTACTTCGTGATGTTGATGGAAAGATCCATCACTCCTGGAGCGATCATCAGATGTGGATGAAGAAGTTGGGCACGGAATACGTTGATCGCCGTCATCCGATGGGGAGTCGTCCTTATTGACACGGAGGAAACCTTGCAAGTAATAATAACTTTTAAAAAAGAAGGTGGAAAAACAAATTACAGTAAAATTCGCAAAACACAAGAACATCACATCAGCAATAAAAAGATAAATTTTCATAAAATTTGAAACTATTCATAAGCTTGATGCAGCCACACAAAGTAAATCATTGACAAAGTCAAAACTTTAATGTTAGCTGTGACAATTAAGTTATGCAACACAATTTGAAATTTAACACGCGGTCAACACCCAACAGGCAACTGACTTGAAGTGATCGTAGATTGCGTCACAGGCATGACCACGTGACTTTGCTGGAATAGCGTCAGCAATGACGACTTGATGACGCAAAGTAAAACCTTCTCGTTGTGTAAGAAGACTTGTCGCTTATCGGGAGTGACGTTGACATCCACATCATCACGACGTGTCCTGACGTCAAGGACTACGAACGGAAACTGATGCCTGAAGCACAACATGAGTGACGTGATGTCAAGTCACAAGCTTTCCATAACTCGATGGTGATATACACACGATTAGTTTACATTGCCCAGAGCCCTCGTACAACGCTCCAAAGGGAGCGGGTTCAACAACGCTCAAGAGAACGTAGCGGTGTCTGTCAAGGCACTTAGTGGCATGCTTGAGGATGGACACGACGGTTCCTTGCTTTCATGTCCAATTGATCTAAAATTCTAAATCATCATCACCGAGTGTCGGCCCGGATAATAATAAAGGTTGGTTTTATATAGCGCTGTATCCATTGCGGAATGCGTTGCTCCTAAGCGCTTTATAAAGCAGACAGTGTCAACTGTCAATGCAGTCGTATAGAGGCGCAACTGAGTACATTGTTACCCGAATCCATCCATTGCTCAGTACCAAGCAGAAATTAGATTCAGTACCGTACCATTTTTAAAAAGTCTTTGGTATGATCCAACAGGGTATCAAACCCATGCCTACCGATTAAGAGGCGGACGCACTGACCACTAAGCCACTAAAATATGAACATACACAGAAAATTCAAGGTTATATCCTAAATATAAAATTAAAAGTGATAATAGAAATATAAGTCAGACGGCTAAGCAGTGAAGCGACTATCGATAGGTTAGGATTTAAATTTTAGGGCAATATGTTGTCGCATGTACAATTGACTAAAAAGCAATCGGATCCTAATAGCAATAAACGGTATCTTCGAATAACTTCCATCAGGTTGGGCCACTTCCCCACATACGCCCCACCTGTTGCAGGCATGATAGACATCATTGACAACTTTCGCCACTCGGGAGAGCTCGAGAGGCCGAGAATTGATGAAGTAAAATTGTCTGTCAGGAGCAGATCTCCCACTTCCATGCACAGAATCCGATATCATCCCCGTGATGGAATAGGAGGAGGAGGACTCCTCAACATCCTTCTCATTAAGATGGTATTCTTCACATACCTGCAACATGACAAAGAAGTGCTTTCAGGAGGATACTTTTAAGGATGAAACAGCACTAATCAGGAAATGAAAATACAGCAGAACTTTACAAAATGCAAACAGACATCGCACAAAAACATGTTACTTATTACGTTTAAGAATATTTGTTACTTGATGGTTTGGGATTAGAAACAATAATTTTGCATCACCCTAATCTCAATAACTTTAAGAACCCCATGTTGGATGCAGGATTTACAATTACACTTAGTAAGGAGCTGATGAATAAAGGCTACAACTTAAAACGTGTTTGTGATGTTATAAACACCTCCGGCAATGGTTTAGTTTGCTTGAATTCTTTCAAAGTTCGCATCTGCTTGGCACCAAACACTGAAGATATGTTCTGCTGGATTGACGATGACCCTTGCGTGGAAAGGACGTGATTTTGCCTCCTAGCTCCAGCCTGATATTAAAAAGATGATCATGAAGTAACTGTTTCAACGAATGAATGTTTTCCGGAACGAAGATGAAATCGCATGAAATGAAGAAGAGCTTTCACTTCTCAGCCAAGTGGGTCGTACAAGGTGTGATATGCATTTATATAATTGATTAGACAAACCTGATTAGAGCATGCTATCTTGACGTCAGTAGAAATAATGCAGTAAGCACTCAGCAACGATAAAACTTTGGCGTATTCCTGTGAAGCAATAGAATTAATTCACATTAATTTTTTTTTTCGTGTAAATTTCAAAAGTAAAAAACAACAGCAAGTAAAAAGAGGTTAACACTTGGAAGAAACAGATATTCTAAAATTTTCTTGTTCAGTTTCTCTTGGAATATATCCGATGATGGAAGGCTTAGAGTAAGAAGACGACAGTCAAAAAAAATTTACGATAATAAGAAAACTAGCCATTTTATACCTTTTTTATATTTTTCTTAAATTCTTTGTATCGCACTGGCAAAGAATGAAATATGTTTCGCAATGTAATAGTTGTGCCAGTTTGACGGGCGGCTGAACTCAGATTGCTAATTGTGCCATTGTGATCATATTCAATTCGATGGGCAACACTGCAAAAATGATAGTAACTTTATAACCAACTAACTTTTCAACTAATTACCCAGCAGTGAGACCTTTTAATTGTAAAAGCAGATGGTGCTAGAGCAAAGCAACAAACTTTCCTTATAACATATCAAAGCAATAAAAAAAAAAAAAGCTAATAGTGACATGAATTATGAATTGAAAAAAAACTAAAACTAACTTTTGATGCAGTTTATGTCAAAGCTATTCTTCTTTCTAAAACTGAATCCATAGCATCTGCTACTACACATACCTGCTGCTAGTATGCTTTGTACAGATGGTGACGTCACATAAGGCACACAGAGAGCTGAGAGCTTCACCTCGGAATCCAAACGTTTCAATGTTTGACAAATCATTAAAATCTTGTAGTTTAGACGTGTGATGTTTCATGGCTAAAATACAATAAACATTATATATCTTAAAACATATTTACAACTTAAAACGTAATGCTTAAATGTTCTGTAACTAATAGAATTCTGTCAATCCCTCATCAACACTGATGAAAGTCACAAACAATTCAATTAAAATATCTTGATAGAATAAGATGATAAAATATTACATAAAAAAACTTAGACAAGAAAAACTAACCAAGAGCAGCAAAGTTATTTTCCTGGACTCCACATCCATTATCAACTACTTCCACTTGTTCCAATCCATATTCTTTCAGCTTCACATCTGCAAAATATACGTAACATGTCGGTAATAATGGATAAACTGTTCACAATATCTTTTACTGGTTAGAAAAATCTCATTTGCAAGCACAAAAATTTTTAAAAAGCCAGAAAGATTGACTGTTTAGTGTTTACATTTTACACAAATAACTTTGTAAGAAAGCTACTCACTCAGTGAATCCTTGAACTAAATCTCTACATAATCTTCATAGGATTTATTTTTCCGTATATTTTTATTTAGTATGTATTATATCATATTATATTTAATATTGGCATTCACCATGGCATGCGTGTGGTTTGAGTGGTCCTTTATTAATGCTGACCTGGACTACATGGGTGCTGTGGTGAATGCTGAAAAGTTTGCTTGAAGGGTTTGCTGTGATTGTTATTCTATTGCTGTGTAACGTTTCGTTTGTATCTTACCACAAATCAGTGCTAACTGACGTAAATGAGCCTAGTGCTTGTGGCATTACTTTTTGTTTTGTCATACTTTTAGGCACTCTGCGTTAGCGCTGCATGCATCTAGCGCTATTCAAATTGCTAACTCAACTTCATCAAGTACTATGCCCTCAATACACCCATGTATTAAATGATTTAAACCCTGCAAATCTAATCAAAACTCTCTGTGCTGTGATGTTTGTAATGGATGGATACACCTAAAATGTACCTACATGAAATATGTTGTTACATTTTAGGTTAGATTGTTGTGCAAATGCCAGCATTTGATGAATGCAAAATTGCAGTACATGAAATATAAAGACATTTAGTCTCTTGGGGCCTTCACTGATCCATATTTTTGCCCGCAATGCTACCCAAATATGTTTCCTTTTAATTCTGTGCCTACCCGCAAATTAACTTGCTTATTTTCTGGGCAATCTCATCATGATGTAATGATTTATCAAAAAGATTACCACACAAGTTTGACTCTGATTATTGCAAACCAGATTGTCTAATGAAAACAGTTGATTTACTAAAGATTGAAAACAACATAACAGGAAAAAACTACTGGCGGTGCTTAGAAAGTGTTGGTTGCAGCTCCCTAATTACGAAACCAACAAGAATTTCATCTCACAGCTCTACTCTCATTGATCACATCTACTCAAATGATGTAGCTCATAATAAGAAAGCTCATATACTAGTAAGTGACATCTTCCAATTAATTGCACTAATAGACTTTACCATTTGAACCTAAATGTAATGTACACAAGTCTAACTCATCATAATATCAAAAAAAAATCCTGAACAGTTTCTGTGTGATCTTGATAAAACTTGAAATAAATGACTGATATTAATTGCACGTCTCTAAAAATACTTCTATGAGCAAATCTATTAACATATATATTTGAAACATTTTTACAAAAACAAGCACCATTAAGAAAACGTACACGAAAGGAAACAAAATTAAAAGGAAAACCTTGGAATACTAAAGCAATCTTTGTGTCCATTAAAACAAGAACAAACTATTTCAGCCAAGATTAAAACTAAACACAATTGAAGCATTATACATAAATGGTTAGGCCACAAAGTGTACAGAAACAAACTAACACACATCAAAGAAATAGCTATAAAAATGTATTATATATAATATAGCAGATTGATTGATGGCACCCGTCATAATTAGGGTTGTAAAAATACTGTATTTTTGGCTGTGCGTAAAATACAAATGTAAAATACATGTATTTTTCGTATTTTTTAACTAAATAAACCGAAAATTTTGTCTACTTACCGTGATGATGCTTTTACTTACAGTGAAAATTATGTCTACTTGCGAGTAGCCTACGAGACTTAAGCTGAAATCAAATCCAACAGCACCTATTTAGCAATTAGCACCAACAAATCTCTAGCTACGTACTGTACAGTTTTGTAGGTACGGTACTGTACAACTCCATACAGCTTCTAAGTGCTAACCTCGCATTGCGAAATTGCAAGGCAGCATTCTTAAAACATCACAAAGCTTCAGCTCTACATAAACCCCCTAAACCTTAAACTTGCTTTGATGTAAGTGAACTAACATTATGCTGAGTAGCCTACCACGCGGGCCACTCAGAACAACGTGGTGGGCGGTTGCACATGTCCGCAATAGAACAATGACCTAATTGTGACCTAGATCACCTGTGACATCACAATATATAATATCTGTAGAAGACTATAAGGCCATTGCAAGTAAGGGATTAAGTACAATCACTAAACGTTGATAAAAAAGAATACACAGGGCTCTAAAATCCACAGTTGGAATGGTTGGATTGTGTAAAAGTCCTCATTTGTATACGTTGTTATGTAGGCTTACCATTCCGCGACCCTCAGGTCGCGGAATGGTAGGCGACAATGAGTTTGGTTTTGGGTCGCGACAATGAGTTTGGGAACCACTGACCTACAAGGACCAAGAACTTCGCGTAGCGAGAGGATGCTCCCTGCCATTACGCTGTTGCCGGAGCATGACGCGAGCTTTTAATAAGTTTTAATTTAATATGAAAAATAGCCTACATGTATTTTTCCGTCGATGTATTTTTCTTGTATTTTACATGTATTTTACACAAAATGTATTTTTACAACCCTAGTCATAACACATCTTAACTATAGCAAGCAATAAATGACATTACAAAATTCAAAATTAATCGTGCAAACTACATACCCCTACAGCCCTACAAGTATCAAAAAGGAAGATGATGAAAACTAATTGATTCCACTGCCATCGCTCATTCACTGAATATATACTTTGCTAACATTGACAATAAAATGGCATAAAAAATGTTCCTTCTCTCACAAGACATTCTTAAAGATGTCCTTTCCAATTATTTCTCCAATCATAACTACCTTAGGCTATTTAATGAGTGTACTTTGCAATATCATCATCATCTATATATTCGTACCAACTTAAAGATATGCTCAAATTGTACCAGTTTACAAGTCTGGTTCATTTGAAACCTGTAGAAATTATAGACCAATATCAATTCTATCCCATATTTCTAAAAGCAAATATATTTAAAATGAGCAAATATACAAGTTATCATATATTATATCATACAGTTATTTTGACAAATCAGATGAACTGACTTCATGTCAACATGGTTTCAGAAGTGGCCATTCTACTTCATAAAACTCTGGCAGTTGTCGAATCGTGTTCCTGAACCAACAATCTGTGTCTGTTGCAACAGTAGCAAAATTGAACAAGTATCACAATTCAATTACTTGGGCTCAATCCTAAATTCAAGTACTCGATGTGAAGGGAAATAAAACGACGCATTGGATTATTACAGACAAGTTTTAACACCATGGCAAATGTCTTTAAAGATTGAAAGCTCTTCAAACCCTAAAGATTCGTTTATTAAAATGCATTGTTTGGTCAATTTTGATGTACAGATGTGAAACTTGGACATTCACAGCAAAAAAAAAACAAAAAAAAGCTAGAAGCTGCTGGTTTTATCAAAGGATTCTCGAAATTTCATGGACGGCTTTTCAGACCAATGAAGCAGTTCTCCAGTGGATAGGCCAGGAGCGACAGACACTGAGATCTATAGAGATGCGGCAGCTGAAGTTCTTCTGCTACACCATTAGAAAAGATGAACTCAAAGGTTTATCTTTAATTGGTAAAATAAACGGAAAACGGCCTAGAGGAGCTCAAAGATTTACCTTTCTAGATAATTTTCAACCATACAACAAACAATCTAATAAACTGTGGCAAAGTGCACAAGATCAATATAACTGGAACATCATCGATTCATCGTTCATTGAGGAATGAGACAGCTAAGATACCGACAGAGATAGAGAGCTTAATTATCAAGAACATATAATTAATCAAATAATCTTACTCACTATTAACTTATTTATTTAGTTGTCATCAATAACACATGTGGTAAACTCTATTGATTATTCCCAGCTATTCTGCTGGAGCGGCTAACATTCCAACATATCGTATGTAGTATGTACTGTATTCAAATGTGCACAACACATGCTATAATGTATTTGACCCTATGTGTAAAAGAGCATGTACGTTGCCATATTACTAAGACGCTCTTTTGTTCTGTGCATTCCTTCTAAATACCGGTAATTCAAGAAGTCTAGGAATAATAGAAATATCTACCTATCGATGAAGCTCCAGCATCCAAGCTATTTTCCACAAGTTCCTTTACCGCAATCGACAAATCAAATATAACTTGTCCGGAACAAATTTGGTGCACAGTGTTTTTGTTGATGCATTTTATTTCATTCATTCTCATGTAGTGATAATGACAATATTTAGGCTGAAATTAAAGTCAAAGTAAATAATAAAACAAACGTAATGTTTGGTTAAAGTTAGGCAAGACACATAATTATAGTCTTGCTGAAAAGCTGGCCATTCTAAAGACAAAGTATAGCCACCTTTTGAACAAGCGTTCTGCATGGGTGAGCCATTGTAATAAATTTAAATAATTTAAAATCACATAAATTTACTTTGCTAAAAATTGAATGAGACTGTTTACCAGGCACTTAGTTAATTGGAAGAATTCTTTCTCTCAAATAGCAATGATTAAACTTAATATGCCGATACAATTTACGATACAACGCATCATGTTATTTAAATAAATTTACTTTGTTTTGCATACGATCCGCTAGTGATGCAGCACAATGCATTTAGCTTCTCTATGATGTCATAAATATTGTTAATTACCATATTTAGATAGTGTTGTAGCCATAGGCATAGAGTTTTAGAAGTTACCAAGGGTGCAAGAGTAGTCATATCAGAATATCATACGCATAAACATCAAATACCGTAAATACTCGAGTATAGGCCGAGATTTTCATCTTAAAAAAACAGGTTTGACTTATAATATATATAGCCTACACGGGACAAGCTGTTGTCTCCAGCTAGACAGCCTTCAAAATTAACGCATTTTTGCTGCGGCAAAATGATTGCCGAGGTAGATTACGAATTGTGAAATGACGTCGGCCGAAGTGAAAGTTTTGAATACGTTTATTTTCAGTGATTCAAACTTAATTTTAAAATTTAATGATTTCTTGTCAATTCCAAACTTTATACACTTGCTAACTGATCATTTTTTTTGCGTGTAGCATATAATCGTTCTTATTACGTAACATTCCATGATTCGTACCATGAACAATTCCGGAATGGCCCGATTCGGTGAGAGCCTTTTTCGGTGAGAGCCCTATTTGGTGATTTTTTTGAATTTTTTTTTGAAAATTGTCGGGTACCGTAGCCTAATTAAAACCCCTAACCCCAAACCCCCTAACCTCAAACCCAAAAAACCTCCAAAAACCCCTAACCCCTATAATGGCAATGATAATTAGGCTACGGCGCGCAATAATTTAAAAAAAAAACTCACTGAAAAAGGCTCTCACCGAATAGGGAACTCACCGAATCGTACTCACCGAATCGGGCCATTCCGGAATTGTTCATGGTGCGAATTAGGTTGCACCCAATACCGATAAGAGCAGGGGGTGCAGCGCACCCCCTTACTCTATGCCTATGGTTGTAGCCCTTGAACATTGCTGAGCTTCTTCTTTGCAGACATCTTTAAGGTTATAATACTATAGATATACCTTTTGAAGCGTTGCCGACTCATTGTTTTTGCATTTATGTAAATTAATTGTTAGGCAAGGTTTAAGTAAATGACTACTTAGTCTTTGGCTACCATGATATCACAAAACACATATAATATATATATACTGTTTGGATGACTTTATTCACTGTTCTATAAGGCGTTAATGAAAAAGATAATGCTTTGATGGAATAAACAATAGTGATGATAAAACTTTCAAATATTATATATGGTACCGGTACACTTGATTTAATTGAGATAACTGGTAATATCTTTTGACCGAGAAAGTCTCTTTAGAAGCTTGGTCCTGGCTTTATTTTAATTGCAGGGGATTTCAACTATTGATGCAGGCAAATGACTGATTGAAATTTTGATGTTATTGAAGTGTTGTCTATGAATTATATACCCTATCTACTAGTACAGTACTAAGTGCTGCTGTACGCAGAGGTTGCAGTGCATTACTCAAGCACATGCATACAGTGTTGAACCGACTCAGTTTGATCTTGCTATTTCTAATTCAGAAGTTTGAGAGCTTAGCCTACTGAACTACCAGGGCTCAAAGAATTGTCATAAGTGTGCTATTCCTAACTTACAGAAAAAAATTGTTAAGCCTTGCCTACCGGTACCTTGAAAAGTTATATATACAGACGAAATCGGTTAATAGTATACTGCTTAAACGTATCAATCGTTTATTTGAATCAAAACCTGAAATCCCAATCCAAACCCAATCTAATGTTAAGTAAAAACATCGGGTAAGCGTATACCGCTTAAAAGAATAAGTCGGATAAAAGCATCAGGATTTGCTTCTCATTTGCATATATACTTCATTCATTTAATCGTATAATTCTACCCGTAAGCAAAAAGAGAATGTCTCTTTTTGTCTGCAATGTTCAAAGGTGACATGAAGCAAAGATGTGACAGATGCAAGTGATCAAAACAAAGACAAGTGTCTGTAATCCCAGGCCATAATCTTATGTGCTAGACATCGCACTGCAAACAACCAGTTTTCGCAAAGCTGGGTTTCATTAAAACAGAAGAGCAGACAAAAGGAATAATCACACTTCCCAATAAAGAAGTTTAAATGCTTTTGATGTCATCCGTCGGCGACTGGCCTTCTAAGGAATGGACAAGAACAAATTATTTCGGCTTGAGAGGGAAGTGTTGGAAAGCATGTCCAAAAATTTAAACCAGAAAACTTTGGAGAATTTTTTTAAAATTGCTGAAAAAAAGTAGCCTACTGTTGTGAAATGCAGTGTGTAATTTCATTTGTGCAGTTTCGTTCAGTTGAAGAACATTGGGCAACACTAAAAAGCGGAAATGCAGAAACGTGGAAATAAACCGGCGTGAAATGGCGTATTGTCCACAGAAGTAGCGATTTAATGCCGATGTAGAAAACGCGGAAATACTATCTTGCCTTCATATTGTTTAACATAGCGATAACTCAATGATATTTCAACATAAGAAAATGTTCGGTATTGAGTTGTGGCTAAAAATCACATTTCCGCCTTTTTCCTATTTCAATAAATTCCATTAAATTTCAAAATTTACTCCAATAACTGTGGAATTAAAACAGTCAAAGTATTTAATGACCTTACAATTGCTTCTAAACAATATCTTTCAATGATATTTCAACATAAGAAAATGTTCGGTATTGAGTTGTTGTTAAAAATCACATTTCCGCCTTTTTCCTGTTTAGGAATCCAAGATCGTATTTCTGCATTTTCTACATCGGCGTTAAATCGCTACTTCTGCGGACAATACGCCATTTCACGCCGGTTTATTTCCGCACTTCCGCCTTTTAGTGTTGCCCAAGAACATTGCAAATTAAATTATTTTACCAAACAGCGCAAAAGACTTGAAAAAAAAACCTTTGCAATTCATGCCGTGTTTTTCTACCATACCACTATTTTCGTAGGCCAAGTTCCATACTCAAAACTACACAGCTGGTACAGAGCTAAAAATAGCATGCTTGAATCAAAAACTGCAACTCAAAGTTTGTGTTGTGACGTCACAAAAATCGGTGAGATTAAAAGAAGTCCGCTCCGATTGCTGCAGTTTGCAGAAAAATGCTTTCATCGTGGCCTACTGCTTTCCCAGACAGCAAAGCTGGTATTACATTGTTTCAATGTCTGCAGACAATAAATCAATGTAAAAAGGACCAGTTTTGCTGGCTGGAACATACAGCATAGTGTTACGTACATAACGCAGAACTAGTAAACTCTTCAAAGTTAAACCAGAATTGTAAACAGTTGTAGGAAGCATCAGTTGTAATGTGCGTTGCAGCCTAGACAGCACAGACATCTTCTCAACAATTACGTCCATTCACAATAAACCTTTTTTTTAGTAATTGGTTAAACAAATTAATCGTATAATCGTATTGAAATGTCTGGCAAATAAGTGATTCGATTAACCGATTTCGTCTGTAGTAGAAAAACCCATAGACTTGACAGTTTAGACAAGCAATAATAATAATCGTGTTTTTATTTGCGTCCATTTCGATAACATACAATAGGCCTACTCACTGGCGCCGACTTACGGGGTTACGGGGTGGCCATGCCACCCCATAATCGCTGTGACAGGGTGGCAGCCACCCCGTTTAGGTTACATTACTTGCTGCAAATAAATGTAATTTGAACGGACGTTTAAATCTTTTTTTGATCATTGGTTTTCGCTTCAAGTCAACGTAAAGCAAGAGGTGAACCAATACAGTATGGCGAAGAAAATGATTGTTTTTGTCACAAGCATGATACTCGCGTAACATCAAGCAAGCTACGTGAAGATTACGCAACACGTGGCTACGAGTTTTTTCCTTGTTGTTGTTGTTGCGATCGTTTTATTTGTTACTTGTCATAAGTCATTAGTACATTTGTTAGGTTTACAATGGGATTTATTAATCAACAAAATACGATCTTTCCATTGCCTCCCTCAAAAATCTTTTTTTTAATTTTTTAAACTGCTCATGATATCGCTATAAATTATGCCAGCTATAAAATACTTGGAAATAAAATTATCTCGATGATTGATAGCTCCACCCCCTAAATAAATAAATGAATATCTATTTTCAAATTTCATTAAAAAAAATGCAATTTTCGAAACTTTTTGAGTTTTATTTAAAAAGTGCACTTAGTAAAGTAGCAGTTTTAATGTTCTGCAAATTTACACGTTTAGGCTACATGATTCTATTCGAGGAAAGCTACACCCCAATTCCCAATAATAAAAGCAACCTTTTTCAATTACTCAAGATTTTGCATTTTGAATTATTTTCCGATTTTAATTGGAGACAGGGTTGGAAAAAATCATGATTTTTTTTAAAAAATCAAAAAAATCGGATTTTTTTGATTTAAATCAGATTTTTTTGATTTTTTTTATATAAAAAAGAGTCGAGTCTACTTGGGGGAAGAAATCATTTTAGTAAGATAGCAGAATTATTTTTAACCCCTTGATTGATTGAAAGGCTTTGCGTTGCAAGTGTTTAATCATTTTTATTATTATATTGTAGGCTAGTCTGTCTATTGCACATATTTTTAAGTAGGTGTGATATGTTGCTTTATACTAAATCATAATGTGCATATCGAGATTGAGGTTCGTCTCAGACTGTCATCTCACTACACTAAGATCTTTCCTTACGTTTGAGCACACATCACTTTGCTTTTTTGCTCAACTGATGCATAGTCTAGAACCAGACTTTTTGCAAAGAAAATTTAACTGTGTAATATAATTATGTTACCGACGTACCATACCAAAACAATAAAAGTTCAGATGACACAAATTTGCAGTTTATTTTGCATTGTGAAGTTTGTACATAAATACAAGCTCGCCAGCTTTTGCAGTGCCCAATCGATTTCGAACTTCTGATTGAACCAGACCAAAAGTGGAAAAAACTCGGTCAAAAACTATGTTTAGTGAACAACACTGTTTGTGAACTGCCAAGTAAACTAAGTTGCCTTTCATAACATGCATAGCCTATAGCCATAAGTATTTAAATATAACTTTTGTATTACAGAGAAGCAGTGAAACGTTTGTTGATGTATTTATTTTTATTTTAGCAAATAAAAAATCATTTGATTTTTTTAATTGATTTTTTTGATTTTTATTGTTTGATTTAAATCATGATTTAAATCAATGATTTAAATCATTTGATTTAAATCAACCAACCCTGATTGGAGTGTACTGTTATCTACTTCTACTTCATGCTTTAATTTCTACTTTGTTATCTACTTCATGCAGTAATATTGCGTGTCAATGCATGACAAACTGTGAGGCGGAATTTATTGGTCTAACATAGGAGTTGCTTGTTACATCATAGAAAAAATCACGAAAAGTCGTCCTGTAAAAGTCTGAGGCGGGAATTTATTGGGCTGACATAGGAGTTGCTTGTTACATCATAAAAAAAATTACGAAAAGTCGTCCAGTAAAAGTTTTCGCCGACATTCCAGTTTTATTCAGCTTAAAGATGCCACCGAAAAAGCGTTCAAAATTGCAGGTTATTTTTGTTGCGTCTAGTCAGGATTTCAGCCAGCATGAAAGTGACCAAACACCTGAACGAAAGTGTGCCACTGCCAAAAGGCGTTAGCACGATCAGGGAGGTGGAAGAACCGAGCACGAGTAGGATAATCGCTGTTGAAGGGAGAAGCTTTCAAAAATCGTGGGAGAGCGAATTCCCGTGGCTAGAATACGATAGATGCAAAGATAGAGCATTCTGTCCGATTTGCAACTATGTCGCAACTGCTTGATCTATTTGCAAGCAATGAAACAATTTCATTAATGCTTCCAACGTGGTCTGCAGTGTGAAAATATACTTATCGTTGCCTTCCACCACCTGCGAGGCGGAGCGATCGTTTAGTGCACTCAGGCGCATAAAAACCTACTTGCGATCTACCATGACGCAACAGCGATTGAACCACGTCCTAATTTTAAATGTTTATCAAGCAGAAACTGCACGGTTACAACTTGACCAGTTGATTAACAGTTGGATTTACAGAGCTGCTGTTCGCAAAAATACTTTTGCCAAATGTTAAGTGTCAGAGCAGCAACGTAACAATAAAATTCACGACGTACCTCCTGTGCTTTGTTTTAAAGTTGCTTTGTAAATTATCGAGCTACAAATCAGGTGTGAAAAGACAATTGCATCTACGAAACACGCTTAGTAAAAATCAAACAAAAACATGCAGTTTGAAAGTTTTTGGGTTGCCATATTGTGCTATCCGCCACCCCGTGCAAAAATGAAAGTCGGCGCCTATGGGCCTACTGTCCACTGCGATCACAGATGCAATACAACAGACAATCAAACCTGAACCTTGCCAACTAATGAAAAGTAGCAATGTGCAAGTGCAGCCTTTTAGAACAATTCGGGTACCATAAAAAATAAAAAGCCTACTGTACAATATCCCATAAGTAGCCCAATCATTACAAGTGATAAAACGAGCACAAAAGGAGCTCAAATTTGTACAAAGAGAAATTATTATCACTAATGAAACAAAAATGATATTTATTCTATGAAAGTCGGTTCAAAATGAAACGAAACAACTAGACCACAAACCGCAACTCCAACAAATTTCCCGCGACCTATAGTGGAAACAAAACCAAACAAAAAAACTAGCCATCCAGAAAAATAGCAGGACATGAGCGACCTCGCAAATTGCAACAACAATGAAGATTCACTTCGAAGGGACTTTCCCTATAAGAAAATAGCTTCCATTTATTTGGGTTTTGCCACATGATTAGGGAAACCAAATAAATTATTTTATCTTTTTTGAAAATAGTACCGTGCAAGCATAACCATTAATCAGTGTGAAAGTAAAAGCACCGCAACGAAAAATTACCTTTAAATTGAAATATGGCCTACTCATTCCATTAGAATAACAGGCTGATTAATGGTGTTAGACAGAACCCTACATTAGCTTTAGCTCAGTGGATACGCGCCAGGCTCAAGATCACGTGGCGCTGGTTCGGCTCTCGAGCAACGCATTTCAGGACTGCTCTCCATTCAGCGGAACCTAGTGAATGGAATAATTCCCCGGCAACAACACATCAACAATCGTAAAACTTCACTCTGACAATCTTGGTAACCGACCCTGCGTCAAGAGCCTCTACAAGTAGGCTATGCGAAAATACCAGTCGGCAGCAGTGGCCGAGTGGTTAGCGCGTTGGGCTCGCAGTCGAGACCTTGCATGTTCGATTCCAGCCACCCGCACTTGCTGTTGTTTCTCTGGGCAAGAAACTTTACGATAATTGCCTCTACCCAGTGATCGATTTCGAGTAATGGGTAGTACCAAATTTAAGTCATAAGTAGAGTAGACAACTGAAACAGACATTGCAGTCGGCTGCAGCGTGGGTCAGGTGTATTTTTTTCTTGGCTACGTCGGAAGGCGTACACCGATGCATAGCGCTCAAGTCCGCTTTCCCGCAATGCAGGATAAAGATATGAAGAACAAACAAACAATACCAGGAATAAACTATCAAGGCTTTGTCAGCCCGATAATAATGGTTTTATTCATTGTCGCTCTACAACAGCTAAGGTCTTTTAGCGACAGGGCTCATTTTTAATTTTATATCTGGTTTTACGATGTTATCACATTACACAGTCTCATAGGCGTAGCCAGGGGGGGCGAAAGGGGCCATGGCCCCCCCAAATTTTCCAAGTTTAGATTCCAAAGTTGATTCCTTTGTTGAAAATATAATAAAATTTGTAGAAATTTATAACGTTTTCCAAGACATCTGGCTATTAACACCCCCAAGGACTTGTTTTAGACACACAGAAAGACACCAATAAATTTTGCAAATCGTAAATCGCGCAAAATTTACGCGATTTACGTTTCTTTTAACTAATTTGTAAAAGCAATTTCAGAATGGCTTACTCTGTTGGGTTTTTTGTAGTTATTATTGAGTTTTTGTGTAGCTGAGTTTTTGGTGTTCTCTAATTTTAGCCGCAGTTTTTGCCCGTTCGTGTGTAAGTTAACAAGTTTTTGCCCGTTCGTGTGTAAGTTTCTACCTTTAATAAGTTAATAGCTGTTTATCTGCTAATAAATTTCATACAAATATTACCTTAAAAGTGTTTTCAGAAAGCGCTATTAATCCATTATTTGAGTGTAATTTTGCAAAAATTTTCCGGGGGAGCATGCCCCCGGACCCCCCTAGAATACGCGTGCCTTCGGCACGCTCTAACCCCCACCAGCTTTATTGCTTTCCTTGCTCAACCCACCAGGATACACCACCGCACATCAGGTGGCGATGGCTCAAATTAAACACTTTGTCGTTCTCTTCAATTCATCAAATATTTGGCCGCCCCCCAAAAATTTCTTCCTGGCTACACCACTGCACAGTCTCACTGCGTTACACAAGAAAGAACACAGTCGGTACCGTTTTTAAAGTCTTCGGTTTGACCCGACCTGGAATCGATTTCAGATCTACCATCACCAGAGCTGAAGGCCAAACCACTCGGCCACTGAGCTGGTTAATTGTCAGCCCGATGATAAAGATTCAACTAACCAAACCAGTTCTTTCTTGCGGTTCTCGCGGCGTTTTTGCCTCTTTTCATAACCTGTATGATAACATTTCATTGCTTGATTGCCTTCATAAGACTACAGTGTTTGATTGCCTTCTCATATTTCCTATATAAGACGTAGTTTTTGCATTCTTTTCGCGTGTGTATCTACCCTATTACTATCTGTGTATCGTGCTTAGAACGCTTTAAGCGACACTTCCAATCAAACTAAGGCTCTAAAGCAGCTGCAACCATGGTATGTGACTACATTAATTCAATTCAATTTTATTTTTCGTTGCTCGCGCGAACATGTAGACAACGATAAAATAAACACACGAATTTTACACCAACAAAAGGAAAAGATGACAAAACCAAAAGGTTTAAAATATGAATCAATGAAACAGTGTTTAAAAAACATAATCTTAGAAATGCACAGTAATCGTCGTGCAAATGTCTTTAAGTGAGCGGGCGTCTCAAAATACACCACGCCACGTCTGCTACAATGCTCAAAATGGAAGTGAGGTGTTGGTTGGTATTTGAAACAGACAGTCAAGAAAATTCACAAGCTCGTGTACTAGCCTATTAATAATTCTGAAAGATGTATTTGACCTCTGTTGAAGAATTTTTGTTGGCCTCCATTATATTCGTGTCACAAAAGTGCTCACTGGTTCACTAACATAGTGATAAAACATTTTTTATGTGTCACAACGGTTTTATCTGAATATAACTTCCTTGTAAAGAAATGAAGAGAGTTGTTTTACCCTAAAATAATGCGAGAGACTGGCAACACTATCACGCTTTGCAAGAATGCTTGAAATATGGTCTCGTGTATTCAGAAATGGCAATCAACTTGGAAGAAAAACACTTTCAAAGGCATGAAAAGCAATTTTTACAGATCACCTTAAGCTAAACAGAAGAACTCTTGAAGCCGATTTTTGATGATATAAATTTGCAAAGCACAAAATTTCATTTTGCGGCGTTTGGCAACACCCGAGCGGACGACAGTCAATGCCTGAACTTGTTACTGAACTGAAGGCTGAGGCTAAATATGCTCTGTAGGCTTATATAAGTATTTCATCAGTATCCTCTATGAGTCTATGTGATTTATAAAACTGCGTAACTTATTTAGCAGTAGGATTGATTGCCTTGTGTGTCTATAAAGGTGAAGTAAGGATGTCTAAATATTAACAACTATATTTATTGTGTGATTTTTCACATCATATTCAGATGATAAACATGCATATAAAAATATTTAAAAAAAAATGCAATCGATGTTTGTCTGGATTAAATACATTGCCATCGCTTTAGGAATACTTGTCGGAGTAATTATTGTTACTTTTCCGTACAATTTCTTTGGGAACCAAAACTTCTATAAATTATTGGAGAGCAAATTTTTCATGACACGTGAAGTTCTAAACAGACAAACAATGAGGCAATTCAAACTGGTTTAGTTTCAACAGGCAATCGTAAGATAGAAAATGAGATTGATTGGAACAATGCAACAACATTGAACCAAAATTTAAAGTTGGCATTGAATAAAGCACAGAACCAGGTGATTACAAGAAAAAGGTTAGAAATTCTCTTTGTATATAATACTACTTGGTATTTCTTGGGATATAACCTAAGGTTTCTGTTGTATTATCTAGCCTACTTTTTCATAGACATTTGTCTTGCATTTCCAGAAATTGAACTAATAGCAGAGTTTTGTTATGAATCAAAATGTTTTGAAAATTTGAAATACAGGTGCTTCTGTTTGGAACAGCTCTACTCAAAGCAGAAACTTAACTTTACATTTAGTTTCAAAATTAAGAACCTCATTAGCTGACAGTTTTTTCTTAATATCAGAGCAGATCAATCGACTGATTAACCTATATATATATATATTGTTTATGTTTCTGTGCAATTATTGTTTATCTTTTACTGCAGACTTTTAACATTCTAGTGTGGGAAGCGAAATTTGGTGATGTTGATCATGTCCTAATTGATCATGAAAAATGTGGATCTTGTAACGTCACTTTTGATAAAAGTAAAGTTAGTGATATTGCCTTAACTTTGATAGTTCCAAACTAAACCATATTACCTAAGTTACTTCTATTAAGTTATTTGTGTTTCGTCTTCAGTAGGCCCATACAGTGATAAATGCCTCTTCAGTCTTCATGACTGAAATTGTTAATTACTCAGCAACAGTCACAAGAACAATTATATACCATAGTCTCAAAAAGCAAATCTACAGTGAAACATACAGTTTTTTTTATATATATAGCATAGGGTGCACCATTTGCCCCGACCTTTAGCAAAAAGCCTGAACTTTTTTTTGCTTATGAGGTTATCTTAGAAAACAACTTTTGCTAAGTTTCATTTTGATTGGACAAAGTTTAACCCCCCCACCCGGCCATTTTCTAAGGGGACTAACGGCATTTTCTTCACATTATCGCCACTAGATGGAGCTGCTTACAAGATGCAACTGCATATTTACTTTGGAAACATACCCCTCTTCATTCTGCATAACCAAAAAAAAAATTATCTGACTTGCCCAATGGGAAGCAGAAATATGGGCAGTTTTGTACTCTCCCCTAGCGCAATACTGCCTCTAGTGGCCAACACATAACAACAATTATCTCCTTAACTGTTCATCCAATTGAATCGAAACTGGTGTCTAACCCCCCATTTTCAAGGGTGGTGAGTTCATTTTTGCTGCTAGTTTTAAAGATTCTAGCCACTAGGTGACAGAAAACATGCTTTTCATAAGTTTAAGCTAACGTAACCGCTTGGACTTGACTTCAAATATGCAAAGTTTCAACAAATGCAACTCATTGAGATGTATATCATTGAAAACAAACAAAGAAAGAACAGTGCAACATCTATTGTAATGGTGATAGATATTGTACAGCAATAACCTTACACGAATTTCACACCATAAAGGTCACATAGGTAATGAAACAGTAAACTCGCAATTAGATTGTCAGATATCATACCATGACGCTGAATCTATTTTCTTATTTCTTTGGTTTGGTAATTTTTTTCGGGAATTCTCTACTATTTGTAAAATGTTTTGGTATCGTCCTTCCTTGAGAGCAGTCGCATGAAAATCCTGGACCAGTTTGACTCCTCGCTCTGCTGTGTCATTAACCACACTGATGTTATTCATATTGTGTTATTGCAATTTTGTAAGTCTCATTGTCATCCCAGCTTTCGATAGGTTCACTTAAAAATGCTGAGTCAATTTTCAAGATTTTAAAAAATGACCAAGAGTCTTCTCCAATATAGTCCTGGAGATCCCTGGATGTGTCTGCTGGGAGTTCAGGGAAACAAGGTTTTCCAAATCCAGAGTCAAACCTTTTTGTGCACACACCGTCATTTTTAACTAAGATCATTTTTGTGCCATCAGTTCTTTAGTTGAAGTTTTCACACTCTGACTGAAAAAAGCCAACGGTACAAGCTCTTCTGTCAGATACCACATATGTTTTCCAAAACTTTTCAGAGCTACACCGCAATGGCACCATCAATTGCATGATAATTAAGGAAGGAGTGAATGAACAGTTGGTCATTTTTTGGAGCAGTTGAAGGTTCAGGAGCAGTTAGCCACCACGGGATATAACAAAATACAACAAATTTCACAAAGCGGCAAAGTTTCAACAATTGACCTCTTCCAAAGATTTTTCCTGAACAATAACATCATTTATTCATAAGAATATGCTTGCAGTATGGTATCAAATGTTAGTCTAATACACAGATAAATTTGCATAAAAGGTAAGGTTGTTACAATTTCTTGTCTGTGCTGATTTAATGTTCGTTTGGTGTTGTTTATCTAATTAAACAATTTCTTAATTAACCATGGACACTGAACAGTGCTGTTTTGACCTTTTGGGTCTCTTCAGCATGGTGAATATGACCTAGCTAAGCAAAAATGCACAATTTCTTAGTTGAAGGTCACTTACCTTTCATATTATCACATATTTTGGATCCCAATAAGTCCAGCTTTATAGCGTATAAGAGCTTAGACATCCACTGCGCTTTGTGCAAGTTGAATGATTTGAAAGTTTTTTTTGTGTTATCATCACCAAGGTAAAGAAGAGTTAATAGAACCAACTCATTGTACTCTCCTCTACTAAATGGGTGTTCAAGAAGTCTGTTACATATTTCAACAATTTCTTCTCTTTTTTCACCTAACTCATGTGAAATATCAAAAAAGTCAAAGTTTTTGTCTGCTACTGGAATAGCAGAGAAACATTTCTTAAACCTTTGGAAAATAGTAATTTCAGGACTCTTTGATGGTTCAATTTGTATAGTGACTCAGCATTTTTAAGTGAACCTTTCGAAAACTGAGATGACAATGAGACTTACAAAATTGCAAAAACAATATGAATAACATCAGTGTGGTTAATGACACAGCAGAGCGAGGAGTCAAACTGGTCCAGGATTTTCATGCGACTACTCTCAAGGAAGAACGATACCAAAACATTTTACAAGTAGTAGAGAATTCCCGAAAAAAATTACCAAACCAAAGAAATAGGAAAATAGATTCAGCGTCATGGTATCTGACAATCTAATTGCGAGTTTACTGTTTCATTACCTATGTGACCTTTATGATGTGAAATTCGTGTAAGGTTATTGCTGTACAATATCTATCACAATTACATTAGATGTTGCACTGTTCTTTCTTTGTTTGTTCTCAATGATATACATCTCAATGAGGTGCATTTGTTGAAACTTTGCATATTTGAAGTCAAGTCCAAGCGGTTACGTTAGCTTAAACTTATGAAAAGCATGTTTTCTGCCACCTAGTGGCTAGAATCTTTAAAATTAACAGCAAAAATGAACTCACCACCCTTGAAAATGGGGGGTTAGACACCAGTTTTGATTCAATTGGATAAACATTTAAGGAGATAATTGTTGTTATGTGTTGGCCACTAGAGGCAGTATTGCGCTAGGGGAGAGTACAAAACTGCCCATATTTCTGCTTCCCATTGACCAAGTCAGATAATTTTTTTTTTTGGTTATGCAGAATGAAGAGGGGTATGTTTCCAAAGTAAATATGCAGTTGCATCTTGTAAGCAGCTCCATCTAGTGGCGATAATGTGAAGAAAATGCCGTTAGTCCCCTTAGAAAATGGCCGGGTGGGGGGGTTAAACTTTGTCCAATCAAAATGAAACTTTGCAAAAGTTGTTTTCTAAGATAACCTCATAAGCAAAAAAAAGTTCAGGCTTTTTGCTAAAGGTCGGGGGCAAATGGTGCACCCTAATATAGCAGTTAAACTCCATTAGTCTTGATACGGTACTGTATATCCTTAGCCTATAAAAATGAAGTTTTTCTGCTTTTCTGTGTGTTTAGCAAAAATAAATGAGTAGTAAAATGTATTAAGCAATTAATGAGTTAAAATTAGATTTTTGCAGTCTACATAGTTTGAGATCAATTGCAACATTTATTGCAATTCAGTTGCTCAAAATGGCCTGATTATTAATTAATTTACTTTTTTCTATTTAAGGTCAATGACAAAGCCACAAAATCTGTGGTCTTCCATTTTACAGTTGGTGTTCATTACTTGCCGTTGGTTAGATGAGACAAAATGCCTCCTATTGTGGAAGTTGAAATTTACTGCAGTGGTAGTTAGTAGTAGCATAGGCGCCGGGTTTTGAAAATTGCCGGGGGGCAAACTTTCTAGCCGACTGATTGCTTACATTCAAAATACTGATGTTTGTTTGTCAGCATTGATGTTTGTTTGCGTCTATCTGCCATTGTATATCGCCAAGCTTTATAATGTAGGCTCAGGCCTCGAAATTCACGGCGGACATGTCCGCCGTCACAGCATGTGATGTCCGCGGGAAGTAACATCTAGATCGGTCATATTTGTCCGCCGAGAAATAGCACAGGAACTAGCGATACAAATCGTCATTGCATAGCACGAACATTCGAACAATTGTTGCAATAATATATTTTCCAGCGCATTCTAGCGCGCATCTAGAAAATGTGAATCCTGTATCCCTTAGCTTCCATTCAAGGAGGAAAACTTTCGATTCTTACGTTGCTTCAACGATTGATGACATTGAATCAGCGTAACAAAGGTGAATTCTTCGCTAAGAATCGATAGAAGTGCAGGTACTTCTACACTAATCACGCGCAATTTAGTTCACGTTTTACGTCACAATGTCTGGCTTTGATCTCCGAGTAATAATGATACGGCAAGGTTGGTTAGTAAGTTAGATTATACGAGTAGGCTATAACAGCAAGATGCAACAAAACTTGTTAAGTTTTGGTATTACAGTAAGAAAGAAAAGACCCAAGGAAAATTCACTTTCGCTCACATGACACGCAAAAATAAACTTAAAGAAAAAAGCCTGTAAAACTTTGCACAGCAGAAAATAGCGTTGGTGTAGAAATTTTCCGACTCCTGCCCAGAGCATTGTGACGCAATAAGCAACACGAACTCGTTCGGTGGAAGTTAATCAGTTATGTGACGTATTGACCAGCTACACGGCGATTTGACTCTTCAAGCGCAAGTCGTTGATCTGATGAAAGCCTTTCAGAGTGACTTTACTGATTTTTTAAAAAGCCTTCTAAAACCGTAGTTAGAGTTCTGAAATGGCGAAGAGTTATTATCAAGATAAAGTGATTAAGCATGGCGATCGACGCTAAAGCTGGTGTGTCCGCCGTGAGACTTAATTTGTCCGCTGAGATAGCTGCTCAGACCGGACACCTTTGTCCGCCGTCAACAAAAACGAATTTCGAGGCCTGTAGGCTACTTCGAATTATATGCTGGTCACTTTGAACTTTAGCTCATAATACGCGTAGATACTAAACTGAGCAAACTGCACCTCGTTATTGACACTCCCAAGAAAAAAAAAAGCGGAAGAAATCAAGAAAAAAGTTTTTCAATCATTGTTACTATATGCTTCAACGGCACCATGCTGGCGTTTATCAGCTACCGTACTTCTGTTTCTTTTGTTATCTTAGGAGCAGCGCTCTTGTTGCAACAAGTAGATCTTTTAAATGAGATCGATCCGCAATGAAGGTCAAACTAACGCAAATCTGAACTTAGAAACATTTGATTTAGGATTTTTTTTTAATAATTTGCGGCGGGGCAGCCACCCCGAGCTAAATTCACAGGAGGGGCGCCGCCCCCCCGAATCGGCGCCTATGAGTAGTAGTCCAGATTTTTGAGAGTAATTGATAAAATTGAGACATTGGTGCATGGTAACCAACTTTACCAGCATCTTACTGTAGTGTAGGTCATAAATAATGTGGCCTACTTTGTACTGTAGATTGTGCAATTAACATTGTGCTTTAGAAGCAGGGCAATGGACTTACGAAACATTTTAGACTAGTCCTAGATCGATCTGTTGCACTAGTTAGAAGATTTTGAAACAGTGTCTACCGAAAATTTATTTCCATAATCGAGGTGCGAAAAATTTGTGCCTACATAGTGTAAGCTACTGTAGCCTATATTGTCGCAAAATAAACATGGTTAGGCTGAAACGTTGGTAATGTGATAAAATATGTGTTTCAGCAGCAACGAACATTGACAAAGTTATGCAATATTTTCATAAACGAACTTTGAAAATAAACTGGTGCTACTTTGCAGAGTATGGAAGGGTTTATTTTTATCTGTTTTTGTTTTATTTTTTTTATTTGTTTTTTGGGTTTTGTGGCCGTGCTAACTACTGATATATAGCCTACTACATAATTTTTCATTCAGGCACGTTTTAAACCTTTCAAGGTTTTGCCACCTTTTCCCGTTCATTAACGTGCTGGTAGGTCTATATCGGTTTTTGTAGTTAGTATCTTTTTCGTCCCGGACGCGTTAATGACGAAAAATAAAATGAATGAATGAATGATATTGCTTGAGCTATCTCACAGAACCCAGCCCAGCACAAAGCCCTGTTGCTTTATGTAGGTTATCATCATCATTTTCAGCCTGTGTGAGTGTGAGAGCCCACTGCAGAGCGTAAGCCTTCCCCTTTTCATGCCAATTTACATGATTATGTGCTAGTTGGCACCAATTGGTTGTATTGCATTGCATAACATGTAGGTTATAGCTGACTGTAAAGTGTAAACAACACCAAGTTGGTTCTTGTGGAAAGTAAGGCCAAATAATCTATAGCTTGTTTAATGTTTATCTTTTACATTAGCCTAACTCCGCATATGGATTTACAGAAGAAGGGATCAATTGTACGTTTGGTGGTGCCAAGAGACTCCATCAACAGTAAGGATTGCTTATCGAAAAAAACTGAAGGAGTTCGATAACATTTTTAATCTTACTATGACGAACCGGTGAGTGCATTTGAGTTGTAGGCCAAATGCTTGTTTTTGCGATGTCTGAAATGACTTAATGTGAACGGACTAATCTAGGAAGAAGGTCTTTGCCGTCAGATGGATTAAAACACAGCATGTTTGCTCTGGGAATATACATCGTCGAGAAACACGAAACGCTATTATACATAAACCAAACAGACTCTTCGTTTTCTTACTTAGTGGATTTACATCTATTGCAAGATAATTCTTTTTTATTTTACGATTGTTCATCTTACTGCAGCCTGTAAGTTTGAACCAGAAGCAGGGTTAGAAGTCGTTAGTCAAAAAGCAATGACTATTTCACTATTCGATAGTGTCCAAAAATGCAACGACTTTCCGCTATCGATACTAAAAAAAAGCAATGAATAGCAATTACTAAAAATTGTCTGGCCAAAAAACAAGCAACCGGCAAACTCAAAAAAATACGCAAACTTAAAAAAAAAACAAGCCCAAACTTGCCGGAAAACCGCAAGGTTGGCAACACTGTCACAGACTCTCACTGGCATGGTATTTCTGAACTGTGTTGCCACAAAATTTTCCTTAATCAATTAAAGTACGAAAACCGGAAGGGAACTAGGTCGGATAGTAATCCGAAAACTAAATCTCGTAAATTCGTTTTGACGACGAAGTAAGTGAACAACAAAAAATGATTCAGCAGTTCTCCTAAATATCGATTAGTGAAAAACGAATAATGATTTTGTTGCTTGCATAAAAAAGCAGTGAATAACGCGCATTCGATATTTATTATTAAAAGAAATGGGTATAAACATTCGATATTCAGAAGGCAACGAATAACACTATCGAATAGTGACAACTAGTCGTTACTTCCAACCCTGACCAGAAGTGATATGTTTAAGTCCTGTCAGTTGTCAAAGTGGAAATAAAAACAGGGCTGGCTTGTGTTGGTTATGACGGACACTTGGGTAGCTGCATTTTGTGTTGCAGGCGAGATTCAGATGTGTACGTTCCATTCGGCACTGCCGCAGATGTGTTGAAATATTTGAAAAAATCTGATCGCGTTGAGAAAGAGATTGACCAACTTGTGGCTAATAAAACTCACCTTGCCCTCTCGTTGATATCTAACTGTGGGTTTACACTTGGAGCAGTTGACCGGTTGAAGTTTGTCAAGAAGCTCATTGAAGCAGGCCTTCCAATCGAAGAGAAAGGCGCCTGCGGGTCTGGCAACCACACACAGAGCGTACATGCAAATATCTCAAGGTTTTACAAGTTTTATTTAGCTTTCGAAAACAGTTACCACTGTCGGGATTACATTACCGAAAAAGTATTTCGAAACGCATTGCGGTTTGGTTCGGTTCCTGTTGTTTGGGGCGCGAAACGTTCCGATTATGACGCAATACTGCCACCAGGATCGTTTGTTTTTGCTGAGGGCTTCAACACTACGAAGCAGCTCGTGGATTATTTGAAGTTTGTTGGAAACAACGATGAAGCTTACAAGGAATACTTCCGATGGCGTACCTTAAGTGTGGAGGACATGCCTATGCACGGACGAGCCACTCAATGGTGCCAGCTATGCAGGATCCTGCATGGTATCAACACGGACAACATCTATAATCCCAACTATGACCAGTTGAAACACTTCGTTCCTATGCTCGGCAATGCCAGGTCTCGGGAAGTAAAGTCCGTGCGAAGGTGGTTCTATGGTACGGAGTCTCAGTCCTGCCTGTATTCGTATTGATGTGTTTATTGGCCTATTCGGAAAATGCTCGTGTAGGGATGCAGACCAACTGCGCATTGCCATGCACTTTCTTTCTTTGCTAATTACAAACCTGGTTCAGGCTTTACGCAATCTAGATTTGTCTGAATCTGAGCCAAAACATAAAAATAAACAATGAGTGCATCTCCGAAGAAAGGCAATGCAGTGTCACCTGCCAACATATGCACCCACTACCAACCACGGAGGTGAACGGCTTTACTTTTGAACCAAACAAACAGCTGCTTGCGCGCGTAGAATGTGAGGTAAAGCACCGGAGCCTTGCAAGAATTACGTCTTAACTCTTAATGAAAGTTTAGAAGCTGAAAATAGCTGAAGCAACATTGTTTACATCAATCCATGTCTTTTTTTTTATTTGTTTTCTTTGCGAGAAAATGTGGTTCTTTGTGTTGGATAAACAACTTTAAATCGTGCCAGCGGCTTGGAGTTATACTTTCAAAATTCGAAGATATTGCAACGATGTAAAAATGATGAGTTTTATTGTCTGGAAAAGTGGGCTCTCAGAAAGGGAAATCTTGCGAAAAGACGTGATAGCCGTTCACCTCGCAATAACAACACTCATTGCAGCTCGGTGTTAAAAGTTTTGGAACTGATTAATGATTATATATTATTTGAACCAACATGTCAGTGGAGCACAGAATCAAACAGACCTTCTAAATGACCCGGAAAAAATTGAACCCACTTCCATATTTCCATCTTATCATGTACTATTGTACTTGGAAGGTTCACTATAAAAACTAAATCTTGAAATTTTATTCATTATGAAAGCATGAAATGTCTGTTCTTTGGCGCCAAAGCAAACAAATAAATCGCTGTTTATTTTCTGTGAAACTATTGAATAAATAGATTCAATGGGAAATTGTTCACCGCATTTTTGTGTTTGTATTAAATTTTAGGTTACCACAAGTACCTTTCTTACCAGACAGCAAAAGCCGTCATTTTAATATTGATTCAACGTCTGCAGCACGTTAAGGGTGGGTTTAGACTACGTGCGTTTTCCATACGTTTTTGTTGCGTGGCGTTTTTCGTGCGTTTTGTCTTAAGCAGCTTGGTTGGTCTTCACCCTATTAAGAATAAAATAAACAACTTTACGTTTGTTTTACCACTGCAGATGTTGATTCAACGCAACTTAACTCATTTACATGTTGGAAACTTGATACTGTACTTTGGCTTCAGTTCAATCAGTGTTTACTTCTCTGGCTACATTAGAAGACAATTCAACGACAAAATCCAATTAAACAAAAGACAGGTCTTTTCAAAACTAAATGTTCTCACTTTCGAGTGTTGTATCTCAATAGACAAAGTATAACTTCATGTATATTAGCTATTTAGCTTTAGCCTACTAGGAACTTACCATGTGCAATGAAAGTAGGATTATCATATTTAAAGCAAATATCTATCAGATTAGATTACCGGCACTTTTAAACCACCGCAGTGGCAGAGTATTCGGCTCTGGTACAGGTGGTTTGGATTCGATCCCAGAACGAGTCAAGCCAAAGTTTTTACAAACGCTACCGATTTGTATGTAACTACTAGGCTTGAAGCAAAATAATCAGAGTTTCGACGTGAAACAAATTGAAAGAAGCAGTCTCTAAAAAGAAAGCAATTACAGAGCGAGTATAAACAAACACTGCCATTATTTGATTAGGTTTCTCTATCATAAATAGTGGAAGATGTCTTTCTGTTGTTATAAAGGTAAAAAGCTGTTGATTGCTGTATGCTCTACCACATTTTGTAACGTCGATGACGTTGTGATAAGAAGTAGCTAAATTTAAAAGCGGATTAGCCTACTGAAAATTCAGGAACTTTTCCAGTAGAGAAGTCAGCCAATCACAGCCCTGTGTGTTCGCGTTTGATAAATGCATATACCATAGAATTAGAACTTTCCATTATTATTTTGCCACCTTTTCCTATTATTGATTTTGTTGCTGTATTTCATTTCCACAATATGGTTTCTTTTGCATTCTTTTCTGACAAAGAAAAATAAATTGAACTGAAGTGAGGACGCTTCAATTTGTAAACTCCTTTGCTCATCCACTCTGCCAAAGTTAGTTTTGTGTTCATTGACGCGAAACTAACGTTGCTGCAGCCGACGTTTTTTGCAGCATTTTTTTACAAACTTTATTTTGCCCAGTCATGACGCAGAAAGAAAAGATGCAGTTACGTCACGATGGTTTGTTATCGACAACAGGAAATTGGGTGGCAACTGTTGGTTTTGTCTGAAGTCTTACAACGCTGTGTAGTCTGAAATGCAGACATTTGTGGCCGGTCGCACGCCGGTAGTGGAATATAATTGCCCAAGGCCAGCCTCAATCTACAAAGCATATTAAGAAACATCATTCAGCATTTGCAGTTGGTTACGTTAGTCACCAGTGTGTCAGAAAGTGGATATGCAAGTTACACTTACCACAATATAAAACAGCATTATTTCGTGTTCAGAGTTTATTTCTAGCCATGATTTTGCAGCAACAGCACACGAAGGGTATTTTCATTTTGAACAATGTAGTTTACCAGGTTGCTATAACCGATCGAGTTACTATTTCATGCAGTAAAAATGCATCCAGACAGCAGTGCAGTAGGCTATCTTATTTCGCAATTGCAAACGGTGAATTAATGTAAAAAGGATTTGTTTGCCGACTGGTCTTGGACAGTGGCGTCTCGGGTTTCTATCAGATCTTCTCTCGTTTGACTTCTAGTAGCTTAGATTGGCAATGCCTCATCGTGCAGCCACGACACGGCAGCTGGGTCCAGTTTGCGAACACCAACGATTCCACCCGGGGGGCGCAAGATGTGATGTGATGCTCTTTATGCTCATAATCTTGATCTAATCTAAATTGTGTTTTTGGCAAAAACTATATTCGTCAAAGACCCAGTTTTCTATGGGGTGGTTCTTCTCGCCTCTCTGCCAAGGGGTGTATTGTTTTTGTTTAGGTTATATCTTCCTGTTTTTATAAAACTTATCAGTGTGTGAGATCATTAAGAATGTGTTCAAACATCATTTTTGTTATGTCAGTAGGCAGTAGCCTATAACGGTCATGATAATGCTTTTTGTCAATGACTCCCCCAAGAACACGTGAGGCGTCATAATGATTGAACGACCCTTCAACAACACAAACATTTGTTTTTTTTTTATTATCTTTATCCTGCATTGCGGGAAAGCGGACTTGAGCGCTATGCATCGGTGTACGCCTTCCGACGTACACCTGACCCACGCTGCAGCCGACTGCAATGTCTGTTTCCGGTTGTCTACTCTACTTATGACTTAAATTTGGTACTACCCATTACTCGAAATCGATCACTGGGTAGAGGCAATTATCGTAAAGTTTCTTGCCCAAAGAAACAACAGCAAGTGCGGGTGGCTGGAGTCGAACATGCAGGCTCTCGACTGCGAGCTCAACGCGCTAACCACTCGGCCACCGCTGCCGACATGAATGTGCGCAAGCGTCACTGGTGAAACTCGCAACTGCATGCTTTTAGGAATTGTGACCTCACAATGCGTGAAAAAAGATTGAAGCTGTTCAAACTGTTTGCGAAGCGTTACTTCCTGTCCATGGCGATTTAGGGAATCTGGAGTCCACCTAGTATTCGTTCTTATTGCCTTCCCAATTCTATGAGTTTTCTATTGAACAAACTATATAAAAATTGGCATTAGTATTGGCAAAAAATATAATATTCTTCTTGCTTATGAGGCAGCAATTCAGGCAACATCTCCCAATTGTTGCAGCCTTTGACAGTTGTATTTTTGCTACAAGAATAATACAAAAATAATATGTGTAACAAATAATTAAAATAAAATTTTACAAAAATAATATAAAGAATCATCATAGGATTACGTTTTTTGTATGAAATTGGTAATTGTTGACTGTTGAGAGCAGTTAATATCCTGTATAAATAGATGGTGTTAGAAAAACGAATAAAATGAATCGTTTTCTTGAACCTCGATTGCCAAGTTAAATTGCTGTAGTATAGGCCTAATAGCCTGCTTTGAGTTGGCGTGCAAGTGATGTAGCGGTTAGCGGAGACGTAGCCACGGGGTGAGACTTGGTGAAGCAATCACCCACGCAAATTTTATTTCGCCCCCCCCCCAAAAGAAAGGGTTTTTAATAATATTCCAATGTTTTAATGACACCATGGGATGAAAACGAAAGATAGAAACCTGCATTGGACCTGTTGTAATAAAGCAATAACAAACAGAATTATTGATGTAGGTTTAGGCTATCAACATTTGAGGAATTTCAGTTATCTCAGTTTTTAAATTCTTTTTGCCACGATAATTACACATTTTATGACTTTTTTCATTGCGCCATTGTGACACATAGGACTGTAGAACATGATCATACGCAGATTTATTAAATTAGTTTTTAAATTTTTTAAAACTACTCTTCTACGTTTTTCAAGCCACCAGAAATATTGTTCGCAGAGGCAATAGCAGTCACGTTTGGTGATCGTGGTCATCGATCCGTAACCAATTTGATGTGGTTCTGCTTCCTAGAATAGAGCTACTTTTAGCAATCTTTCGTCGAATTATTGTCACTGACAGATTTGGAACCACTGATTTGAGCTATGCACTATCACGCACCGATGTGGGCAGGTTGCTTATACGTGAGTGCTTCATGTTGTGCTCACGTTTCATCAGCGCCCAGGCTTCAAACTCCGTAGCCTACTTCGAAATTCACCAGCTGCAGGCTAGGCTATAGGTTCCAATCAACTCAATGTTAGGATGGAGGATTTTGCTAAGTGGGATATAGACTTGCCTCAAAATTTTTGAAAGATTGAGACCAGCAAATTTTTAACTGCATCGCGCCAAAGGTAGGCGACAAGAAAAAGGACCATGTTAAATTAAGATTTTTGTAAAAAGAAAAGAAAGGTTGCTTCGTTAGCACTAGCTAGGAGTAGGCTACAACTAGCAGGGGGGGGGGAGGCAATCGTCTCTATAAAACACTATATAACTGTATTTGTGGCGTGTTTGCAATGTTGGATTAATGTTGTTGACCATTTTTTTTTTTGTTAAAATCGTCCCCTCCGCCCCATTTAAATCTACTTGCTGGATCTGCCTATGGTAGCTTGAGGTGTGTAGCCTATGGAAAGAGTAAGAGCAGAAAAAACGCACTGGCTACAATTTATTTCCAGATCCCGAAAGAGTGGCGCCTAATGCAGCCATTTGCAGCACACGAGAGTGAATTTTAATGCCAGCCAGTAAACTCGTGTTTTCAATGTATTTTAAACCAAAGCAATCAACAAGGCCCGGTTTCATAGTTTGCTAGCGATTCAGCATCCTGTTGTGGCTAAAGGGTTTCGCCTTCGGCTCTAGTGCCGGTAGGTCTGAGATCGATTCTTAATCGGGTCAAACCGAAGATTTTAACAGCGGTACCGATTGTGTTCTATTTTGCATAAAGCAGTGAGGACAAGTCGGGAAATAATGTGATAACATCGAAACCTGATACAAAATTAAAAATGAGCTCAGTCGCGAAAAGACCGCAGCAGTTGTAGAGCAAAAATAAATAAAACCATTAGCCTACACTATTTTAGCGATGCAGCTGTTGAAACAAAATTCAAATTATTTTGTTTTAACCAAAAACTTTTCATGGTAGCCTACATTTGTAGTAATTTATGTAAATTTAAAATGTCCATGAGCATCATTCTGTTGTCGGCTCAAATAAGTAACAATTAAATTTTTTGTCCTTTAAGTTTAAAAAAATTAGGCCCAAATTGATAAAGCAGCAAGTCTATCAATCTTGCTTTGATGGTTCATTGACTCAACCGTCTGTAGACGTTGCATCAATATAAAATGTAGGCTACCACTTTTGCTAGCTAGTATAATCTATCTTCTGCAACTGTAGTCATGGAATTTGTCGCAATTTATATTTTTCCAGTTTCCACCTTTTAGACTTGATAGTTTACACGTTATAATTGTGACGTAACCGATGGGAAATGATCCTTTGAAAAAATCTCCTTCGGGAAACGGTGAAAATCCTCCGAGACCTGATGCGAGTAAAATTGCCACAGACCCTTCTGAAGATTGCTTGTTAAGTGAATCAAAGCTGGAAGATTACAAAAACAACCCTTTGGGATTATTCCAACAATGGTTTCAGCAAGCTTTCCAAAAAGGTGTTCAAGACCCTTTCATAATGTTTCTAGCAACATCCAGCTGTGAAGGTGTTCCGAGTGTGCGCCCTGTTGCTCTTGGCAACGTGGACGATAAAGGGTTTTATTTTGCAACAAACGTCAAATCGAATAAAGTCAAAGACCTGGATGAAAATCCAAAGGTTGCGGTTTCTTTCTATTGGTCTAAACTTGATAGATCGATCCGCATAACAGGACCAGTGGAAGTTACCAATGACGACGGTGCCACGTATCACCGGTGGCCTCGCTTCAGTCAAATAGAAGAGCACTCATCGTTTGATGTAGGGACGCCTTTGGAAAACAGAAAAGACTTTATCAAAGACATTGAATCTTTAACAGCAAAATTTGCCAATCTGGAAGTGATTCCTCAGCCAGATACAGTCCGCACATACAGGATTGTCCCAACATCCTACGAATTTCTTCAAGTGCATACAGCGCAACCTACCGACCGAATCGTGTTTAAGAAAGAAGCCACTAAAGAAAATTGGGACTGTACTCGTTTAGCTCGCTGAATTTTTTTTTTTTTCATAATCAAGAAAGAAATTTTAAATTTTGTTTCTTCATCTGTTGGTATGATGCTGAGTTCCAGTCGATTGAATCAAGTCGAAATGATTATGTCGAGATTGTTACAAACAGTTTTAATAGGTTATTATGCAATGCGTTATGCTTCAACATACTTTTCCAACCAAGTAAACGCTTCTTGTTTTCATTGACTCAATATCTGCAGAAAAAAATCAATGAAAAAGGGATCGATTTTCTGGCTGGGTGAATGTTTGTTTGCATGTTCAAAGTTCCGTTTGCAAACTTTATGAATTTGTGTTGTTATTGGGATCTTCCATCTATCATTGTTATTGTTATCTTGTAATCGGTATTTTTGCATTGCTACAACTTCAATCAACTAATTTTTGGTATTTGTTTGTTACAGCATGCTTCTAATTTGTTGTTTTGTACAATAACACTTCATTTTATGATAACATTGCTTCATTAGACATGGAGAAGCCATCGTGCAGGTTAACCTACGCCTTTATAGACTTTGAATCAATGTAAAAATGACATTTTGCTGTCTGGATATAGACCAAGTTAGCCCATGGATTGGAAACTTGCTAATAACATCAGCACCAAAAATATGATCACTCTATGACACCCCTGCAATGTACTGTACATTGTGTAGCCATGATTGTAGCCTACAAAGAACAACGATGATGAAAAGCAATCTATATTCCACGCCCTGGCCTATTGTAAAACATGTTCTGCTTGATCACTGAAAAACAATGAGGTTATTGCTTATGCTTACTTATTGTCTATTTGCCGATACACATTCCCTGGGATACGTTGCTGTACCAATAAGTCCACTTGCAAAATAAAAATAACAAGTAGCTACAGGTAGCCCTGTTCACATACAAACCGCACATTCTGCTTTAAGCTGCAAAATTTTGCATCAAACGTTCAGGCCTATCGCTGACCTGCGTGCTACATAACTGGCCCACAGACAGAGGACCCCGACAGATTGTTGGTCAAACCACTAAATTAACTAGGCTACTTGTAAATGCTTACAATATCGCATTCCCAGCAAGTGAATTTGTCTTTTTTGTCGTTTGTTGTTACAAACAAAGAGGCAAGGTTTACTGACTTGTATGGGTTACTGTATTCTACTCATGATAATTTTACATTTGCAATAAAATTATATTGGCTTACCAGAAATCGAATATCTGTAGGCTAGAAGCAAATCATCCAGTTCAGTTTGATTTTATTTTTGACAAAAAACAACATATGCCAAACATAGCAGATGTCTAGAAAAAGGTAGAAGCGACAAAACGCGGATGCAAGAACGTGTTTGATATCGAAACAGGACAATCAGTTTAAAATATTGCACATTCGCAACACCTTAATAGAGTTAAAAAAAAAACGAAGAGAACATAAGAAGCAATTAAATTTTTCAAAACTTACATGGTTAAAAAATAAGGTGAAAACAAGAGAAAGAATAGACAGTTGCTCAGTCGATCGACCTTGGTGTGTTATCAAAAGTCAGGGATTCAGAAAATTACGGAATGACCAACTTGGCTACGCTATCTGACAAGTGGAGGGTAAAGTAGGCTACTGGCAGATTGGTTGGTTTTAAATCTTTATCCCCAGACTGACAAAGCCTTAATCGGTTAGGCTATTCCTGGTAGTTTCGCATGCTTGTATAACAGAGGCTCTTGACGTAGAGCCGGTTACCGAGATTGGCAGAGTGATGTTTCCGATTGTTGAAGTGTTGTTGCTGGGGAGTGGGGAATTATTCCATTCACTAGGTGCCGCTGAATGGAGAGCAGTCCTGAAATGCGTTGCTCAAGCGTACACCCGCGAGTCGAACCAGCACCGCGTGATCTTGAGCCGGACGAGTAACCACTGAACTAACGGGGTGGACGAATATTTTATAACTTTTTTATTTTATAATAGATATATTTTATAGTTAAAAAATAGCCTACTTCTTTTTTGATATTTTTAAAGCAGTTGTTACCCAAAGCTTAATTGCTTTTTTAAAACTAACCCTAAACTAACCTAACAGTTAAACCTGTACAAAATAACTTAAGTGCTTTAGAACTCTACCGCTTCAAAAATGTCAAAGAAATATTTTAAAAATTGTGGCAGTGTTTTACTCAAGGGCTTTATCCACTTTTAGAATTCGGGGGAGGGGGGTGATTTTGGACAGTGAGTTAAAATTATCATTGTCATTTCAACTTCTGGGTGGCTACGCCCCCCAGACCCCCCATTGTAGCATCAGCTTCATTGATCATGAACGTGCACAGGGTTTCCAAATGGTTCCACAAACTATGTTTCGGAAATGGCAGTTTTGGGTAAGCATTTAACTAAGTTAAAACTCCACGGTGTAAATGCCTGTCTCGTAGTTCAAGAAAAAAAAAAAAAATAGTTCAAGGTTTCCAAATCAAAAAAGTGATGACAGCCGAATTTTTTTTTTTTCAAAATTCGATCAATAAATATCACAAAACCTTTTCAAAGCCAAATGAGTGGGGGGGGGGGGGGGTGATTTTGCATTGCTCACCCCCCACTTCAACGAGTAGGGGGTGATCACCCCCCTTGGATATAGCCCATGGTTTTACTTACCACTTGTCAGATAACGTATCTTATAGTAGTTAGTCACCCCGTAATTCTGTGAATATCTGTCAAAAGTGCTGATGGACTTGAGGGGAACACTCTTGATGCGTTTGCTCAGCATGGCCCATGGGGATAAGCATTGAAACAAGTAGGCAAAGAAATCCTTGTGATAATTGCAAGCACTGATATGTCATTTGGCAACCTATTAAACATATAGCGAATTGTTATTTAAACTTATTTTCACAAAAATAGTTTCATCATCGACAGTAAAAGGTTTTGTAAGCTTTATGAGTAGAAAAGATTCTTTCACTGGTAGTTTTACAGTTCAGTTAAGTTGTTTTTATTTCTGACCATCATATCAAAAACAATACATGTCAACATAGCAAAGGTCGAGAAAAAGGTAGAAGCGACAAAACGCGAACGTTAAAACGTGCTCGGACCAAAGTAAGTTATTGAGTTGAAAAAAATTTGGCACGGTCGCAACACCTTCAGAAAAATTTAAGATGTAAAGGGAAAATAAAAAAAATAAAATGTTCCGAAAAAATAAAATAGAAAACATAAATTTAGGCTATAGCTTTCTTAGCCCACATAGCTTTAGCTGATATATTTAAGATTTGTATGGACAGTTGCTATGAAGATCGGCCATGGTGCGTTATCAAGAGTGCTGGTGGTCGTGAGGGGACACGTCTTGATGCGTTTAGCTCATAGCAAATAAGAGCAAGGCAGGCAAAGAAAACCCCACAAAGAAATCCTACCACGGGCAAAGCCATTTCAAGCGCAACGCACCATGCCTTGCACGAATCACAAAATAGATACGTAGGCCATAACTTGACGACATGAAAACAATGACAAAAACAAATAAAACAAACTAGCATAAACAAAATCATCATCTTGTGGAAATCCAATTATACCCAGGAAAGTTATGTCTTGAAGATATCAAGCGTGCTTTGTTACAGAGTTGCGTTGATAAAGCGATAATTTTAGACCCAGTCAGCTAAACTCGTCACCTCCACACCGATCCAACGTTAGCAAACGTTGAATTAATGCAAAAATGACAGGCATCGCTAGCTGGGATGTAGTAGTGGCATGTCACAGAAATATGAGAAATTTGGGTTACCGTATGTTTTACACGTTAAACCAAAATAAAAGTAAAAAAAAATCCAATTCGGCATATTACCGTACCGGCACGTAGAAAAAATTGCGGACAAACAGATAATGGCATGACGATCCAGTCCAAGACATTAATATAAAAAAAACAAAAAAAAAACAACTGGTTGGAGCACATGGCCACCGCTTCACCGAAAGATGGCGATTGGTCGAAGAGAATGGAAAAACTTCTGCAGACTTTGTAGAACTTCTTTGGACAATAAACACAAGAACAAGAAAGCCAGCAGGAGTACCTACAACCTTACTATTTTGCTAATAAATCTACACACATTGGCCTATCATTGCTGGGCAAAGAAATATTAGTAGGCTATGTTTGGTGTATGTAATACTTAGATAGGATTATTTCAAGGAAGATTTTACAGTAGCCTATTTACAGTAGGCTGTTAGCCTAGCCTACTCTATTAATTTTAACAGCGATTTCACAAATGACTTTAAATATTCTCAGTGTAGCCTAAAAACATTATTCGAGTTCTTCCTGCCACAAAAGTAGTTGGCCTAGCCTAGCATTAGTCTAGGCTACTTGTGTCCTTGTCAAAGTAGGCTGTAATGCGCGGGCTTTTGTCGTCTTCTGTCTTTTTCCGAATATTGGCTTTGCTTTTCAATAGGGCGATGTATTCAGATGAGTGTTGGATGTGACTTTGAATGTCTAGTAGGCCTACTCTAGTAGTAGCCTATTGCAAAACAGACATTGGAAAATGCTCCGAAACTTCTCAAAAATTCTTCCATGATTAATATTCATAAAGGGCTTTCCTTTGTTTCGCCGTCACCAAGGATTTAACGGTTTTAACCTACAAAAATTATTTCCTGTATTGTCTGATAGCGTGGCAGACTAGGAGTTGACTTTCCGATAATTAATAATGCAAATTTGGTTCGACATCAGGTGTCAGCAGGTTGCTGATGAACATCGCTCACCATATCTGCCCAGGATGTAGCCTACCGTAACAATGTTACAGAAATTGAGTGGGCTTAACTAGGCTAATTAGTTGCTGAAGGAAAAGGGGCAACACTAAAAGGCGGAAATGCGGAAACAAGCCGAAATAACTTTAGAATTAAAACAGTCATAGTATTTAATGATCTCACAATTGCTTCTAAATAATATCTTTCAATGATATTTCAACATAAGAAAATGTTCTCTAGCCTATTGAGTTGTGGCTAAAAATCGCATTTCCGCCTTTTTCCTATTTCAATAAATTCCATTAAATTTCGAAATTTACTCCAATAACTGTGGAATTAAAACAGTCAAAGTATTTAATGATTTCACAATTGCTTCTAAACAATATCTTTCAATGATATTTCAACATAAAAGTAGGTTCGGTGGTGAGTTGTTGTTAAAAATCACATTTCCGCCTTTTTCCTGTTTAAATAAATTCCTTTTAATTTTCAAAATTTACTCCAATAACTGTGGAATTAAAACAGCCAAAGTATTTAATGACCTCACAATTGCTTCTAAACAATATCTTTCAATGATATTTCAACATAAAAGTAGGTTCGGTATTGAGTTATTGTTAAAAATCGCATTTCCGCCTTTTTCCATGTTGCCACATTTCATTCTTTCATGATGAAGTTATCGCTATGTTAAACAATATGGACGCCAAGATCGTATTTGCGCGTTTTCTACATCGGCATTAAATCGCTACTTCTGCGGACAATACGCCATTTCACACCCAGCTTATTTCTGCGTTCCGCATTTCCGCCTTTTAGTGTTGCCCAAGGAAAAGTGGTCGAGAAAAAGGAAGCGGCCATTCTACTCTCGTTAGTGGCGCAGGCTTAGTATGATATAAGAATTTTTTCTTCTCTTTTCTCAAAGCTCAGTAACTGAGTAGGGTTTGGGACCACTCTTACCTTCAGGCCTACCCTACTTTGTTGGTAGGCTAGCCTACAACCTATAATAGGCTAGCCTATATTCTTTCAAAATAGCCTAGGCTATGCAGAGTTTCTTTTCAGCAAAGAAGAACGCAGGTTTTGTAGTGATTGACACATTGGTTGTGGTAATATTTTTGTTCGGACCGAGAAAACTTTTTTAGAGCTGAAGCCTGTCAATTTCGCATAACTGACGCTAGCCTACTTGTAGAAGTTATTTGAACCAATAGCCTACTGATGACGCCAGCACTGTTGGACCTAACGAGATTGACAGGGTGAAGTTTCCGATTGTTGCTCGTAAATTTTTCCATCCACTCGTTGTCGCTGAATGGAGAGCTGTTCTGACAATGCGTTGGTCAAGCACACAGCTGGAAAAGTCGATCCAGCTCCGTTTGATCTTGAAAATTCTTCGTTTATGAAAGCGTTTTCACCAGGGAGTCGAACCGTTTGATTTTTCCGGTTCGGGTCCGGTTCTGGTTCAAAGATTGTTTCAAAATTTGGTTCAGTTCCGGTTCAGGTTCGAAGAAACTTAAAACCGGTTTTATAAGTTCCGGTTCGGGTCCGATAAAATTAGGCCTAGGCCTAGCTACTATTGCCCAACTACTAACTAGCCAAATTGGGCGTGAAAACCGCAAGGTTGGCAACACTGATCTCAACACTGCTTTGCTCAATTAACTTGCCTTTGTTGTTTGTTGCACAAGTTACAATCAAACTATATTGTCTATGATGTCACAGAACAGAAGTTGTTTACCTCAAAAAATTCCTCTCCAAAGCATCGATGATAGTGGATCGTGTGTTACGGAATAGGCTATAATTCATCAGTACAATGTGGCCTCCAAGATAACAACATGCTACGTACAGCTTCACTTACCACAATGCGAACAATGACGTAATGCTGAAGTGAACCGCTTTTTTCAACCGGTTCGGGTTCGGTTAGGGTTTAAGCTAACTCAAAATTTCGGTTCAGTTCCGGTTAAGGTTCAGACAAAATCGCACCAAAACCGGTTTACAAAAATCCGGTTCGGGTTCGGTTCGACTCCCTGGTTTTCACAAAGAAAAAAAAAGCTGTTACCGTATTGCATATGCACCTGATGCAAATGAATAAATAACAAGGGCGTCATTCTGCATTGAAAAAACAAAAAACTTCAATAAACACAAATACAAAACATACAAAAAATTTATAAAAAACAAAATCAAATATAGTTATTACTATCTGAAGCCTTTACAAATTGTTTCACCTAACGGATCATCAGAAGGTCTTATTCAAAAAGAAATAATTTGAAAATATTTCTATTTGAATAAGACCTTCTGATGATCCGTTAGGTAAAACAATTTGTAAAGGCTTCAAATAGTAATAACTATATTTGATTTAATTCGCTCTGCTTTGCCTTTTTGCTTGGCATTGAGCACTTTTTGTAGTATTAATAGTTTTCATTGTTTTAAAAAACAAAATCTGTTACTTTTAATTTGTTCTGTTTCATTATTTTTAGATAGCAACACCCATGCACGAATTAATTGAGTGTTGCCCTTGGGGAAAACTTGATTTGGAAGAAAAATTGGTAGTTCATGCATGGTCATGCTCTCCTGTAGCACTGGAAAAATCCGCTTGTGTGAGGTCTTTTTCTGCTTGAAAATACGATTTATACCAGCAACTCAAAAGATGAGCATTTTTTTTTGTTTAAGGATTTAAGCATTTTCATCTGAAGAAGGACTACCGTTATTTCACCATCAAGTGAAGTGAAGACCTATGAGTATGGTTTGTTTGTTTGTTATATCTTTATCCTGCATTGCGGGAAAGCGGACATGAGCGCTATGCATCGGTGTAGGCCTTCCGACGTACACCTGACCCACGCTGCAGCCGACGGCAATGTCTGTTTTCGGTTGTCTACTCTACTTATGACTTAAATTTGGTACTACTCATTACTCGAAATCGATCACTGGGTAGAGGCAATTATCATAAAGTTTCTTGCCCAGAGAAACAACAGCAAGTGCGGTGGCTGGAGTCGAACATGCAGGCTCTCGACTGTGAGCCCAACGCGCTAACCACTCGGCCATTGCTGCCGACTGTACAGTTAGACCATTTGTAAACATGAAAAGGCCAATTTTGCCGTTTGAAACACGAGAAAAGCATTTTAGAGCAACTGCAAGAATTAATTCAAGTCAAATAATTGCATATAAATATTGAATGAACTCAAGAATAACTACCTCAGCTGCTGCAACATACCATATTCTATGGTACAGTATGATAGTTGCTGCAATTTGTACGGCATTCCTTGCATTAGTGTTAAGCTATCTACTTACCTTACCGTGTGTTATGATAATGTTTGGTTTTAGTGACGTTAAATGTGACATATCTTTGTTATGTACGGTATCTCCAGGATAGCAACAAGAAATTTTTGGTAACTAATTGGATTGGTTGATATTTCACAGCCTACCGTATTTGTTTAAATTCTGCTTCCACTGATTTAAAGCTCTTCCGACATCCAATGGACACCTCTGAGGTATGCAATTATTCAACTTAGTCAATAGATGCTCTCAAAGCTTCACAATATTAGAAGGCTGTAGAAGACCTTTTGTTGTCACCAACTCCAGTCCTAAATTATTGAAATCACATGGAGGTTAATACTTGATTCTGAGTATAATAGTTCGTGTGCAGTGCATTACATAGCACAGTGGCTTTGTAGTTTATCAGGTCACTCTCACAGAACAGTATTGTTTTGTTTTTTTAAATAAATTAAAAAATCTTTGGGTGGTACGGTATAATATGCCAATACTTGGCCCATTTTTATTACGTTTAAGTGTTATCAAGATCTATGGCTAAAAGGATATACGGTTACGGTATTATATATACTATATATAAGTTTGTTTCAGAAACATAAATCCTTCTGTAGCCTACAGTTCTTTCAAAATAATAACGAAATTCAACTCATAAAAAGCTTAGTGTGTTTGCATTCCTGAAACATTCTTTGATATTTCAGACGATTGATGATCTGCTTGTTCATTTGATGGCTATGGGCTTCGATCAGAGTGATTGCCAAGAGGCAATTAATATGGGGAAGCTATGCCTGAGTGATGCTGTTGATTGGATACTCTCCGGCAAACCCAAGCCATCTTCATCTGGTCATCTAGTATTATATAAGAACCAGGATGTATCCTCAAGTGTTGGTGAGAAATGGACCTTAATGTAAATTGTTGTTTAAAGTTAGAAAAATTTTAGATTTCTGTGAGAAATGTTTGATGCAAGACATTTGTGTCAAATGTTTTGACCTAAGAAAGGCGAGGTCTTGCTTATTCCTATGCTGAGGAACTTAGTTTCATAACTTTTTGCAATGAATTGAGCTTGTTTTCATTGCAGTTGAATGATTTATTTATACTTTCACTATTTTAGAAATACCACATGGTTCTAATGGGGCAACGAATCAAACTGATTCTAGTGGTGTCACCAAAAATCCTGAACCTTCACCAGATGTAATGAAATCTGAAGACACTTCACGGGTGGTAAGAATTATATATCTGCAGCCAAACAACTTATTGGTGCCATATAGCCACTTATATATATTTTAGCTGTGCATATTGAACAGTAGAGAAAGTGAGAATTAAAGTGATGTTGCACTTTTTTTTCAGTGCTGTGATTGAAGATATATATATATAATTCAATTAATTAATCATGTGATGCACTTAATTTAACACAATGAGAATATAGTCAGTGCTCTGTTATTTTTTATGAAACTTTATGTCCTTTGTTATACAGGCGCTTAGCAGGTACGCAGCCTCACGAGGTGATCGGTATAAAATACAAGACAAGAAACGTCGAAAACTGGAAGAAGAAGTCAGAAAAGATAAAATTAACAAGATGAAGGTACGATTTGTTTTTGAGCAGTTTTGAATTATCCAAACTTAAAGGTTCTTGCATTATCTTTTGGGTCATGCTGCCTTTAATCTTGCCTCCCATAACATAACAAAGATTGCTTTTTAATGTTGTTTTGGATTAACTGAAGATGCCATAACATAATCCAGAACTAGCCATTGGATGGCTGCACAAATATACATTTATCATGGTGTGCTTTAGTCGAGCTCAATATTTCGATGTTGTGCTGTCTAAGTGTTGTATGTTTGTCGGTGATGTTGTATTTTGATGGATATGTCTTTGTTCTGTTTTAAGCATTGTGTGTACCTGGCATTGCCTCACGACTGCAATAAGTAAACAAGCTTGTGACTTCACATGATTAGGTGCGATGCAAAGCAACTTGATGGTTTAAATATCGGCTCTTTCACCAGCAGTTGTTTACCTACCTTTCTCCTCATAACCAATATTCAATTATTCATTTCATTCACAACTTTGCGTTGGGGGCAAGTCATCGGTTTAGCCTCGTATTGAGAATTTTGTTCTGTGACATACAATGATGTGACTTCTTAACTCCGGTATTATATTATACATGTTGCTCTAAGGATGTAACAACATTAACATGTGTACTGTGTAGGCCCTTGGCAACAGCTGGCTTGATTGTTTTCTTTCTACCTAGGAAAGAATTAATCGAGAGCTCTGTGGCATAAATTCGTGGTGCGATACTGATGAGCCCAGTCTCAAAGGCAAAACACGCGGCTATCGTTATCACTTTTTTCTCCACTTGACTGCCGAGAAACATCACTAAACAGTAAACAATAAACATGTTTGTTACCTTTCCTAGTTGAGGGAAAACGTATTGAAAGAGATTGAATGTGACCGGAAGGCACAACGCAAAGGGAAGGAGACACTTAAAACGGAAGACAAGCATCCTTCTCCACAAGTCCGGGATGCGACCTCTGCAACATCCTCCTCATGCTTTGTACAGGTTGTCTTGTAGATTCATACTCCATGCTTCTACTTGCTATGCGAGGCTTCAACAACGTTTTTGACCTGTGGTCGCTGACGTCATGATTTGATTGATGCTCTCATGGAAGATTTTGCGTTTGTCATGGAAATACTTTCACTTTTCACTTAATGGATTTGTAACGAGGTTTATAATTATTGTATGTCCAGTTTGTCCACTGTCCATTTATATAATTTTATTTATACCGAATATTTATTCCATCAACCCTCTATTTGCATACATATCATACGCTTTAAAGTCCAGATGCTCATACTCGTTTTAATTTATTTCTGTTCAGATTCGGCTTCCAAACAGCTCTCCCGTTCGCCGTAAGTTCTCGTCTGATCAAAAAGTGCGAGATATTATTGACTTTCTGAAGGATGCGATTTCTACCGATTCCCAGCATCAAGTCGTTCTTTTGCAACCTTTTCCACGCTTGGAGCTTGCATCTGATGGCTCCTCTTCCTTGGAGGAGCTTGGACTGTGTCCGAGCTGCAGCCTGGTGGCCAGGGTAGTTCCGATCGTGCACTCTCCCACAGGTACTTTTGTATAGCTACAAGAGTTGATGATTTTATTGAAATCTTTTTAAAACGTAAAGATGAAGCTTTTGCATATGTGCTTATTGCTTAGCTTATGCAATGCATTGATTTCAATTTGTTTATTCAACCAAAATAACAAGAGTGTTACATTTTTTAGCTCTCCAATCTTCTGCAAAACAGGTTGTAATGTGTTCAACTGCTGTAGATACTAGTTGTTAATGTGGTGATCAATTGCTGGTCCGTTATTTTGTTAATGTGAATCAAATATGTTTGACTTGTATGTTGATTTGTAAAATCATAAACAACTTTTTACTTATTGAAGGTTGTTGGCTTGTTGCTCTGTTCAATTTATCATTCCCGGTGTAGATGTTAAATTGTTAATGACCCACTCCGATTGGCTATTATGACGTGTTGAATTGCTTAGACGCACATGATGACGTAAGTATCACCGAGCCGATGAGTAATCCCGCTGATGACGTCAATTCTCATCTTCCTTCATTACCTCAAGTCCAGGAGGCTCTTGCACATGCTCCTCCTGGGCAGCGATACTCTTGGCTCCCTCCTGTGCTTCCTCATTCATCCTCTTCATCCCACCATTGGCCATCAGCAGGAGGGCACAGGCTTGGTTATGAGGACGATCCATCTGGTGCAATCCAAAACTCTTCGGATGTTGTCGCTGAAGAAGAGTGAGTCCGAATTTTCGTTGAGCAGTTGCTTGTGGAAGGATTGTTTGTTTTTATCTGAATCAAGGAAATGAATGAACTCGTACAATCTTTCCTGAATAGTTGGTTCATGTTTCAGAAGTCTTCATGAAGTTTCATCTTCGGAAGACAATCACGAGGAGGAAGAAAATGTACGAGAAGTATTATCCTCAGTTAGTCATCATATGTGGGGGTCCGGGAGACTACTCGGTGATGAGGAAGACGACGAGTGAGTGATTGATTGATGCGTGGTCTTCTTGGAACAGTTTAAAACTCAAATCAGTGACTGTTAATCACGTTTATATATATGTTTAGATGTTCAATCTTTCAGGCATGACCTTAACTTTAACTGTGTTCTTAAATGGATTCCCGTCCCTTGTACCAAGAAAATTATAAAACCCCCTAGAGGTATACGATACATAAATGATTTAGTTGTAGCGAAATTTGATGGCTTAGCCTTCTTTGTTGTTCATTAATCAGAATATTTTCAACCAAAAGTCTTGTTATTCAGGGGAAGCCCCGTCATGGGAGAGCCGCAGGAAGCCAATGGTGAATGTGGCAGGTTATCAGCACGTCGTTAACTCCGTCATGTTACGTTGATTTAACGTTATGCTGCGTTAAATCAACTAAATATGACATTCAATTTACTTCTGAGCTTTTAAAACTTGGTAGTGTAGTGGTAGTGCAGTTTTAATCCGGTGATATCCCCGTTACTGAGGGTGGCCGGATTCACCTCCAAGTACCGCAATCGCCTTCACACCCTGCGTCCACATCAATCTACAGTATGTAACGCGTCCTCTCTTGTCAAGCCCACCTTGCTTTACAAAAGCAGTATGGTGGAGTTCGCATTCAACTTGCAAGGTTGTTTGCGTTGCCGCCTGGAGTAGGTTGCCTTTTCAAATTTTCAAAGGGAATGTACGTTATAATTTAAACTTTTAATTATTTTATAAATACCTGTAATTTTGCAATTAGATGGTATTTCTGAATACTTATGTGTCCTATCTTATAATGTACAAGCAGCACATTGTAAAGTGATCATCACTCAGTTTGTGTCGTAACCTACTTATTTCGGTTTGTTGTTTAGATGCTGAAGATGAACACGATGCTGAATATGTACACGATGACGCTCAGGTCAGACGGGAACTGGCCATTCACGCGCTGGAGCAGCGGCTGGAACACGCTGGAAGTAAGTGCTCGGACTTGTCGCTGAAACTGTACTCTAACTAAAAGATACTCAAGTGATTAATTCAGGATTCAAATGCATGTTTTAGCTCAACACTAGAATGCTCAGGCTTAGCTACCATGTCCAGTATTCATGATGACAAATTTGTCATGGTTACAACTCAAAGTAGTCCAGGTACATCCCGAATACCATGCGACCAGGGCCGTTGAGAGGATAATCTGGGCCCGGTACCGATGCGATCCCAGGCCCAAAATCAAGATACTTCTAAAAAGGACACTATATCTAAAGAATACGCGGTAGTTCCTTCAAACTCCCAAAAGTACCCCCTGAACACCCCTGTCAATGGTACTGCATGTGACGCACTACATCAGAGGTGGGCAAACTACGGCCCGCGGGCGCATGCGGCTCGCAATAACTTTCTGTACGGCCCGCTAAAGCCTGAAGCAATTATATAAAAAAATAATCTTAAAATTGCTTGAAAATTTTAATTACTACAATGACTTGATTAAACTTTTTCTTCATATATTTCATCTTGATAAAGATAAATTAGCCGATAGTCTTTTTGTCGCATTGTAGTAGTTTGTTTCCCCAGCCACATTGTGATCTTGCATGAATGCATGGCTATTATTAGTGTCAAAGCAGCCATTGCTAAACAGCCGATGGGGCCTACGTCACAATCGAAATTTCTGACTTCGGCCTGTGTCGCATCATGAGACTTTATTTGTCGTTTTAGTCTTGGATCAATCAAGGTCAAGACTCTTGGTGTTGGTAGAGAGAAAAGCGGCGATTGTGACAGTTTTTATGATTATGTTAATTCGCTCACAGATGTATTCTGTTTAATTCGCTCAAAGTGCGTCTGGCAAAGTGTTATCTTGATGTGGATTGTATTCAAATAAATAATTGAGACAAACATTTTTTATATCTTTTGTGTAACACATGTAGGCCTACTGTACATAAAATCTCCCTTTCTTTCGTCACTTTAAAAATAAATAAAAGCTTGTGTTTTAACTAGTTTAGATTTTATGTTTTGGTTTATAATCTTAATTATACTATACTGCGGCCCTCGAACAAATTCAGATTCTGAATGCGGCCCTCGAGAGAAAAAGTTTGCCCACCCCTGCACTACATGATGAAGACGTAAGACGTCATATTGTAATTGATGTTGAATAGTAACCGGAGAATTAAACGATTGGCGTTTCATAGTATATTGTATCATACAGTATACATGCAGACTGTCTGTATGTATGCGCTGGACTTGTTAGAAATGCCGGAGCATGGGTTTGCGAAGGTCTTGCCAAGCTGTTCACTTGTTACTTTACTTCAGTTTTAAGCATGTGTTAGCATTTACGTTTGGTCACCCCTCTCCAGACTTTTATCGCGTTGATTTCTATTATTTTCGCTGTGATGGTCAGAAATATAAACATTAAACAACCTAACATAAACTTTTTGAAGGAGCGATTAATGTTGGTTCGTTTATAGGACTTTCTGAGGTTCCTTCGAGATCCCATCTGGAACAAGCAGTCCCATCCCTCTTCACAAGAAGTTTACATGTGAGTTCCCATTATGTTGTCATAATCACAGGAAAGTGATCACCGAATTTCGTTTCTGGAACAACGTTTGCGCAGATAATTTGCCTAAATTTGATACGCAAAATGAAATCTGAAGATTATTCTGTTGCAGACAATTTAAAAGTATTTTCTGTAATGTTTAATTTTGTGGTATTCAAGGTTACTTTGCTCTCGAATTCAAAGTGAACAGCGTTTAAAAAACTTTTCATATTGTTGTTGCTGGTTGCGAGGGATCTATTCACAGCTGTCGTTGAACATATGCGCCGAACATCTACTGCAATACAATTAACATTTGCTGTTCTCTTTGCCGTAGCCTTACGTTGTTGATCCGTTGCTTTATTTATAATTGATTGCTTCAAACTGGTTGTTTTTGTGGTTTTGCTAGCTGCGGCTTCCTTTTAATGAATCCCATCCACTATAAGCCATGAGACCACAACATAATGATGTTATAGGATAGGATTGGTTGTTCTAATGTTAAGACATTCCTCGATATATCAATCCTATAGTTTCCTTTATTTAATTGTGGTTTCAGCAATCGTGCCAACTACTTAGATTCTTGTTGTGGGCAGGTACTGCTCCAAAGGATAGACTCTATTGGGAAGAACAAGCTCTCTACAGTGGGTGTTCTCCCTTTTTCTATGGCAGACAGATTGCTGAAGGAGTTGATTGAGAGGAAGAGACTGGATCCAAATACCGTCATGTTGCTCAGATCTTGGTAACTCCTGGCAGTGGTGTCTAAGTGGCTCACAAATCTAGTAATTTTAAGTTAAATGAACAACTAAGTAACTGAAACCGTATGTACAGGATTTAAAGCCTTACTGACTGAAGCTTTCACTATGGGGATTTCACGAGATGTCTACGGTCAGATACTTTTCTGTATCGATTTCTTACAAAGAGATATAGAAGCAAAACGGCTAGAACGCCTGGTCAACCTAATCAAAAAATGAATTTTCCAAATCGTTTGCTGAACATGAGTTTAGTATCTACATTTTGGGCTCTTTATTTTTTGATTAGATATAGTGCCCCTTAACAAGTGTGCAGCCAATAAGTTTCCAATATTGACACTAATCTTCTTGTCCAGCCCCCTAGTGAAGCTGAAGCTCGACTACTACTCGTACGCCACCAACCACCTTGTCAACACGTGCAAGGTCTTCAAAGGTGAATCATTTGTTGTCGCAAGGTTTGAATCAATCTTTCTATGTTCAATTGTTCATGGACTTAATGACGTTTACATACAGTATAAGGCAAACCGGGGCGTGTTGTCACAGCAATTTTTTTTGTACTTGCACTGACTGCTTCGAGTCTATATTTGTAGCACGTGCTTCGTTAAAAGTCATCTTCATTTTGAGGTTAGCAAAGTCAAGAAAAGACAGCAGGTTTAGCTCAAATTAAATTATTATCAAAAATTTGGTCATCGATGTAAATTTCACTAACTTTTCAAAATTGTGTGACGCTTTCGTAAGAGCAGTCTGACCGCAAGTATGCAATCAGTTTTATAGCTTGTTATGTTAGGAGTTTAGCTGACACTTTAGAAGTTAATAGCGTGCCTTTTCTAGCCACCATTAAAACTTTTGTCTGACTGCATACGTCGGGGCGAGTTGTCACAGCTGTGACAACACGCCCCGACGTAAAGTTTAATACAAGAATATTAATAAATTTCATTGAAACATTCCAAACAATTTCAAAAACTGGGGACTTCACCCCTATCAACACAAGCCTTGTTTAATTTACGGATTTTTCTATTAACTTTAGTGAAAACGTAAACCAAAGTGCTAAAAAGTACATTTTAGGATTTCAAACCATTTCATAAATATTATTAACACAATTTTAAGAGGGCCCTTTTTACTAGAATTTGGGCGGGAGCCCCACATGGACTTGATGCGGCACTGGTTAGCAGGTTTTAAGTTACTGCAAACGTGCAAAAGAACAGTTGCAATCTTGTGACAACACGCCCCAATCCCATGTTTTGTGACAACACGCTGAACATGAGTTTTTTTTTTTTACAAAAATTTGATTTTTTTGAAATCCTTTTGCGGTTAAAAAGTTTAACTAGTGGCAAAAGGAAGTGTAAGCGGACAGTGTACGAATGATATAACCAAATCACTTGCATTGTATATAGCAAAAGCACAAATCGAAAAACCCCAAACCTGTGACAACACGCCCCGGTTTGCCTTATTATTTTTAATTAATTTTTTTTTGCCATATCCAAACTATATTTGTCTGGTGGTTGAAGATTAAGCTCAAGGAGACGGTATGGCAGGGAAACATAGCACCGTAGTTCGATCTGTCTTCGTATCAGGATGCAACCATGTGTCTTCGGTTAGAATCAAACTAGGTACCTTCTAATGTCACGTACCTCTGCCTATTGAAGAGGCTTTCTTCAGTGTGAACAAGTAACGAACATCAAATTATGAAAATTAGACGATCTGAATGGCTAGCGTCGAAGCTACACCGTTATGGTTAGCGAATCGCAATTGCTCGCTGTACTAGTGAGTGCTCAGCCTTGTGCTGATGGCAAGGAAGAACGCTCTCTTCTTCACAATTAAATATTTTATTGTAATAAACGTGGCATAGCCAGAGAGGAGTGAGGATTTAGGTTTATATCAGAAACGATTCCTCTAGCTTTACCTTGCTTAATTTAGAGATTACTTTCATTGTTCATGTTATCAGCTGTTGGCCCAGAGCTGAAAATTTTTGTTCTAATTTTTTTCAGGACTTCGCGTTTTAAGTTTACGATTTTGTTCTTTGCTTACTGACAAGGGAATGACCGTGCTGGAATCGCTACAGCGACTTCAGTATCTAGACGTTTCCGGATGTGACCAGTTGACAAATAATATTTTAACTTATTTGAAAGGTAAGTTCAGGTTTGGTTCGAAGTTTTCCATCAGAAAATCATGTCTGATAATGTTGTTAAGGATGGCTGCTTAACTTGAAGACTTTCCAGGTCACTTTGCAGCCCCCGTTGCAGTATCCACACATTCTACGTGATCGTTTGTTTTATTTGACTTTGCTTTATGAATGTGTGTTATTTATACTCGCAACAAAATAAACATCAACTTCATCCGTTAGTTGCGGATGACAAGAAGTCTGACGCAATTTCGAAAACTCAATTTCCAAGTTTTGTGTTGCTGAAAGACTTTTGTGATTAATGATGAAGAATGTTATGTTGGCTGACGAAACTTTATACACACACATATCGTGATCATTATTTGAGCTGACCAAGTGCAGAAACTACTTGTCAATTTGAATCAAAACAACCACAGCCACTGATATCTTAACGTGTGTTTAGATTGCCATGAAGTGAGCTATCTGTCACTAGATGACACTCATGTAACGGATGCTGGTTTGTCTGGATACTTACAGTGTTGTGGAGGGCGGCTTGTGTCTCTCAGCCTCAAGAACCTGCCAGGTAGTGTTGGTTGCATTCATTGAAGTAAAGTTCCAGCCGCAATGCGTTTTGATCAGGTCTTTAACCATTGACACGCATCCGAGGGTTAATGTAAGAGTTTAACAGATTAAACATACAGGTTATTATTATAACAGATCAAAATAATGCAGCCAAAATTCACCTTTTAAAATTACAAACTTGTTACTATCGGTTAGATGGTGCGTTTGTCTGAAATAGCCGGTGGTTGTAAATGAAGTTTTGAAAGTAGACGAGATGTAAATAAGATTCAAAACCTCTGATCAACAGTAATTCTGGCCATCAGATTAGTTAACTCTTGCAACAGTCGTCGCGTTGCGCGGACGCCATGACCGACGCTTTTTATGTTTGTTCATAATTGTTACAAAAAATTCACTTTCCCCTTTTTCTCTCTTCGTTTTTTTTTTTAATTCTAATAAGATGTTGTGACTGTGCCGTATTTTAAACTGACAGTCCTGCTTTGGTATCATGCACGTTATAACATCAGCGTTTTGTCGCTTCTACCCTTTTCTAGACCTCTTCTATGTTTGGCATATCTTGTTTTCGTTGTGATGGTGAAAAATAAAAACAAACTGAATTGTTTGGAAAGTGTTGCCAGTTGAATAAACTCATCAGTGCCAAGTGGACCACAGTCTGCATTGTTCATGTTGTATGTTTGTCCAGGTGTATCGGAAGCATCGCTGATCCATGACATGCCAGCCTTGCAAGCGTTGTACATTGACAGAACTAAGGTGAAGAAACTTGAGCAACTGGTCATTGTAGCTCCGAACCTTCAGCACCTTAGCTTGTCAGGTGACGTCAGTGTTTCTTGCTCATAATTACGTTTTGTGACGCTAAAGTTGTGATCACCTTGCGGTGCTGAACGATTGATGGAGCGTTTGTATCAACTTGGTTTCATACTCACCGCCTCGGTGGTGACTTAGTGGTTAGACTTGTCGGAATATGAATTGGTAGATCTGGGTTCGATACCATGTCGGGTCAAACTAAATACCTTCAAAAAGTCGTACCGAGTGTTATTCATGCTTGGCACTCTGCAAAGGAATCAAGTCAAGGGAATGGTGCAATGTCTCTGTGCGTCTGCGCTTACAACCCGACCGCTCAGACAATTGCGCACTCAGGCACAATGGTTTAACTTGTTGCTTGTTTCACTTTCAAATATTCGCTATTATTACCCGTATCACGTGACCAACTACGAGAATCAAGCGTATTTAACATCGCTTGTAGACGTTGAACCAATGTTGGAAATGCCTGATTTGCAGGCTTACCTGAACAGCATTGTCACTGCTTACGTCTTCTAGGTTGCTGCCTACGCTACAGCCAACCACAATACCTCGGCTTGCTAAAAGACAGTCTTACGTCATTAAACGTCACACATATGACGTTGTCGCGCTCTGATTCGTCTGGTTCAGATGATGACGTAGGCGATTACGTCATGCAACAGTTAAAAGGTCAGTATTAAAATAACCGTCATATGCCACCATTGCTTCATTGATGCAAAATTAGTTCATTTAACGCGCGATTGTCTCATCTACATCTAGTTCATGGTTCTATGATGTGTATAGGTTATCTTTTGTTTCGTGCACATCACTTTTAAACCATAAACAGACATAACTCAGCAATTACACTACATTTAACATTATAAAAAAACAATAAGCGAACGTTTTCGGCTAGTCATACAGCTCTTTTCAAGCCTATAAGAAAAACATTTTAAAATAAATATTCTATAAATATAATATATTATATAAAAAGAAATATCATTATAGAAATTAGACATTAGGCCTATTAAGAAATATTTTATAGAAATATTTCTTTTAAAATATTTTTCGTATGAGCTTGAAAAGGGCTGTATGTCTAGCCGAAAACGTTCGCTTATTGTTTTCTTGCTTTTATAATGTTAAATGTAGTGTTGTTGCTGAGTTATGTCTGTTTAGTGTTTATGGTTTAAAAAGTTACATAATTTTTCGGTGAAGATTTAGTTTAAACTATTTCGATTAGCTTTAACTGTTATTTGACACTGTCTGCTTTGTAAAGCGCTGAGGAGCAACGCATTCTGCGATGGATACAGCGCTATATAAAAACTAACATTGTTATTATTATTGTCATAAATGAACAATCTATTCTTTAATTGTATAATATATGTATTTTGTAATATAAAAGATCTACGATTCTGTTTTTGTCAGTTGGTGTTGACCTTTTTGTTTTGAAATCCCCATCTTCTTTATTTTAGTTGATAAAACTACCATACAACGTTTTTATAGGTAGAGAAAACTTTTTCTCAAACTGTTCAAAAAATTTTATGATCAGATCCCCACTGCAATGCGTGATGGAAATTTACAGGAAAATCTGCATCAGGCATTGCAGAGTGCAAAAAACAGTGTTGCAGAACGCGTTTTCGAATATTGAATTCTCATCAGTGCAACTACGTTTATGTACGCAATAACGACGGTTAAATTTAAACTCAATACAATACATTACAAAGATTATAAGGACATATTCTCAGTGTTCAATTGAATATTAATAAATCCAGAGACATCAGAAAATCACTTCCCACATGTAATTCCAGACCGACATTACTCGCTTAAGGTGTTTTTTGTTAAAACAAACTTAATGTTCAAAGCAAAACAGCCATCACAATGAACATCTACCGAAGTATACTAATTTACAGTACTTATTAGTCAAGCAATGAAAATTAATAGACGGTATTGTTATTAATATCAATTCAATATGATTTCAGTGATTATAATACAATGTAGTATAGTAGCGTATCTAATTAATTAGCGACGACCTTTTAAAGTACACGTTAATTCGAAAAGAAATAAAAATTGTTATCAAAAGTTCCAGTCATTTTAGAAAATTTCACCACCGGTTACAGAACCATCCATGATTGTTACCTTGACAGAGTCAACTCTGATTGATCATCTACGCCTTGGAGAGTAGCTAGTTGAGAAAATTCAGATAATATGAAACCAAGAGTTTACAGAATAGTTGATAAAACTACCATACAACGTTTTTATAGGTAGAGAAAACTTTTTCTCAAACTGTTCAAAAAATTTATTTTAGGTTTCAAAATATTGCACAAGCTCGACTTCAGCTACCGCCATTCCCTCACCAGCGTTGGCATGTCCTGTTTGGAGACGTTCCCTTTAACCTCTTTGGATTTGTCACATCATCGCTCCGTTGGTGACGTGGCGTTACGTCACGTTGCTGCGATGGGGAGGTTAGAAACTGCTTCCGTAGATACGTTGATCTTTAGTTGCAATTTTCTAAAGTCATTCAATCTATCTACGATTTAACGTATTGCGAGGTTGGACGCCAACGCATGTCTACATTGTCTAATGGCGTTTCTCCATGCCACCCAGTCCTGAGGGTCGACCGGTACGAGATCTTCCCGAATGTTGTCAATAAATTATGATTTGAATCACAACTGTAGACACAAACCACACGGTTTAGCCTGATGCTGGAGTTCGCTACAGTAGTAACGATTTGCACTAGCAGTTTCCAAGTCATGTACTATGACGAATAGCACTCATAGTCATAGCACATGTCAGGCTAAAAACAGGTTGTTTGTATCTACATTTGTGAAGTAAATAACCATCTTAAAGCGGTCGTCGGACCACTCAGCAATCAGCATGCGATAATTCAGCAAGTGCTTCAACTCAGCAAGTATATTTCATCTACTGGCAAGTCAGCAAATGAGATTTACGTGTTTACATCAGACTTGCATGGTCATCGCCTGTTAAACTCACTTTACTGACTTGTGACTTGTCAAGTTTTGGCTTGCTCAGTTGTTACTTGCTCAGTTTCATCATTTACCAAATTCAGCCACTTGCTGAAATGTTGCTAGCACAGTTGTCACTTGCTCAGTTCACAACTGCTGACTTGTAGGAGACTCGCTAAAAGCGAAATTCAACTTATAATTTGAATGTTGAACACAGAAGAAAGCATGTATTAGTGTTAGGCAGGTTATGACCTTCCTGGCTGTTCAGCATACCAGGCGAGCTAGTTGCAATGAGCAGTTGAGCACACTGCCGCAACTGCTCACAGCGGCGGAACAGCTCGATTCGTCCGCCATTTTGCGGTTATACAAATATATTGCGGGAAACTTAAACAATGTTATGGTTGGCATCTCTTGTAAATTGCGAGGTCATAACCCGGTCAGCAAATCTGTCGTTTTTACATTGGGTTGTTGTCTGCAAACGTTGAATCAATGTAAAAAAAAGTTTGTGACGTAATTTCCATTACTCTTTTCTCCAGACTCAAGTTGCTTGACCTCACCAACACAAACATAACTGACCAAGGGTTGAGGTCATTGACCCCGTTATTGACACGGTTGAATGAACTTGTACTGAACAAAACGCCAATCACAAGCCGCGGAGTGATCGAAATGTTCGCAGGTAACCTCAACCGAACCAAGTTCTGGACAAGATTTGATTTGCATTTTCAAATGTAAATTTATGTGTAATCTACAGGGTGGGGGGCAAGTGGGAGCCATTACCCCACCCAAAACATGTAACTTTGTTCACGGTGTATTTTGAAGGTCACGTTAATGCAGACCTTCAAATCGCTGTGTTTTTTTTTTTAATCGCCCCCCCCCCCCAAGGCTGCTTTCTGGGTTTGTCCCCTTGTGTGAACTGTATTTGAAGTGACGCTGCTACGTGTTACAACCTGGAACGCCATATCAAAGGCATTGGATTTTCGGTTCGGTGTCACGTCATTTGCCAGGTGGCTGGTACTGTGTGACTTGCAGCTTGGTGTACTTGCCAGGCCTTCGTCACTTGTAGCCTTACATATAGCCCATGCGCAATGCGCATGTTAGCAATGTGATTGCAGGATTATCAAGATCGATAGACATTCTCATAAAATTTGTTAAATATCCAGCAGCTGTCAGTCTTGCGAGGTGGCTTTACAAGGTAAACCATGCTTTGTAACTATCATCATTAATAATCAAGGCCACAATAGTTCGTTAATCTTATTAACAAGATTGATAGACGTACTCCCTCAGGGCTTAAGCTTACTTTGCCATATGTTGATGAAACGTTATTTTAACTGTAGTTCTACGTTCCAAGGTTCGCTTGTAGCAATGTCCTGTCTGATTACTTCCTTTGCAGAGGTTCAACGAGTGCGTTACAATAAGTTATACTTGAACGCTTCTTTGTGATCAATGAATGATTAGAATTAGATGATGAAGTTTATTGTTGACCGTCGCGTTTTGTCGGGATTTGCCTGTTTGTTGAATTTCTTGACTTCCTCCTCTACTTCATTGCATGATACTTTCTTGCAGTCTACGTCACCCACTTATGCTGAGTATCAGAACTTTTTCGGTTTTAGTTCACTTAGTTTTATCACAAACATATAAACCTAAAAAGCACAAGAACAAACAGTTAATTGTGTTGCAATTTGTATTATAATTTGTATTAAACCACAAAATAATTAATGTGATGAAACAGTGAATGTTGTAGCATTGGCAGCGTGGCGTCGTCACAAAAACTATTTGAACTACATGGAAAGAAAAATGAAAGAATTAATTAATTGCAATTTGTTTTATTCTCTGATTTGTTCTGTTTTCGAACCCTCGAGCTTTGTGATGCTTCAACGACACAAACCAACATTTGAGCATCTTTGCAGGTATGCCCAACCACCCAAGTGCATTAACAGTTCTCTCACTGCAACTAACCAACGTAGATAATACGTTGATACGACGTCAGGTGATTAACAATGACGCTACTAGATTGGTGACTCTCAACTTGAGGAACACAAAGGTTTCAGATTCAGGTCGGTTGGAAGCCATAGATCCCCTCAATTCGTTTTGGGGGCAGCTACCCAGATAGCAAAATTTGCCATTTTTACATTGATTCAACGTCTGCAAACGTTGAATCAATGCAAAAAGGACGGATTTTGCTGTCTGGGTAGATGAGAGCGTAGTTGAGAATGTATTTTAAGTCGTTGTTGATAAACAAGGGGCTCCCCAACCTTTTCGATGCTACGAATCCTTTCAATAGATTACCGATCCTGCGCACCCTTGAACTTTTGTAAGTGAACCAGAGTCAGTATTTGGCAACACTGCTCTCAATTATGAATTGTAGAGCTTAAGTTTCATCATCATCATGTGCCGCGTCCGAGACGAAGGTTAGCTGTTTCACGAGTCATGTTCTTCCGCTACTCTGTTTACTTCCCCGATGCAGCCTGCTGTTTTACTTAAGTTTGAGCAATTCTAAAACCAATGCATTTATAAACCACCCCTTACAACTTTCTGGGCTCGTTACCCCAATGGGACCAATGTGTCTTTGTTTCAATTCCGGTTTTTCTCTACAATTTGTTAGTTTTGTTAAATTAATCTTCATTTTGTTCTTGATGTCATTTCAGGATTGCGTCACCTGGTACTTCCCCACCTGACGTCACTATATTTGAACGACACCAACGTGCGCATGAGGTCACGACCCGAGATGTATCCCGGATGTCCACTTCTGAGACACGTACACGTCAACAGAAGCGTCTTGATGACGTCATATCAAGCAGAGTCGGACAGTGATGACGTAGCCAGCTAGAAGCTTGCGGCGTCGTCTTTGGCGCTTTGATGTGTTTCCGTCGTCGCGTCCATGGCGCACCCCCAGCTATCACTGTCGTCTTCACGAGGTTGGCCGCCTGTGATGTCATCCACACGATTGTGACGTGTGCTGACACCCTAAGAGCATCAACCCTAACACAAATAATGTATCATGGCTAACCACTGAGGTTAGTGAGCCATCGAGTGGGGGCGTCATTCTTTATGTATTTCCGTAAGAAGGTGTTTAGAGCGGCATCGTGTAAATAGTATTCGTCTTACGTTGTGGTCAACCCAGGCTGATGGTTGGTGCCGGATTGTCTTAGCATCGCATAAGCCGCATTGCTGTGTGATATGTTTTGCTGCCGGTCTCTCTGTGGAACCAGTATTGGCTTTTTCGTTTGAGTTGTCTAAGAATTGGCCAACTAGCTGTGACAATGCTATATTTAGTGTCAAAATGACCACACAAAGATAGTGTTCTTGCTTCGTCTGGTACTTGTTTTCTTCAAATAGATGTTTTCAAGTTTCCTGTAAGTCAATTGTATTAATCCTATCCACAAATAACTTGGCCTTTAAAGCAGCCGTCAGTTTCGAAGACATTTAGTTGTTTGTTCTTATGTTCCTCGCCATGGCAGCACCATGCTGCAGTGGCCAGCACAACAAGCGACTTACGTTTGTGCAGAGGCAGTCAAGTTCTTCTTCGCGACTGGTGATTGACATTCAATTTTTAATCGTTCTTCGGCTCTCAGGATATTCAAGATTTATTACTTGTTTGGCTGGAATGGTCTAATAACCGGAAATTTACTTTTAATTAAATTTACGTCTTTTCAACGCATTCAAACGTTGAGTGACAAACTCCTGTGCTATGTTGGTAACGAGGCGATGTCGGATACCTCCACATTCATTTTCAGGGTTATTTATGGTTTGTGGTGATTTATTAAGTAACACGACGCCAGTCTTTGGTCTCTCGCGCCGTGGTGGTAGCGTTTAATTTAAGACAGGAAATGTTGAATTAATCCGTCACTTTGTGAAGTTCAAACGGTTGTATACTGAAAATCAAAAGAACATGCGCACTGTCGGTAGCCATGTTCAACTATGGCAGCGGGATAATAAAATAATTTACAGATAACACTCAGAAAGTCAGCCTGCTCCAACAGTTCAAATCGTGTGCAAATTAGCATCAGTGTCGGGTTTGAGCGTTTTCAGTCGGAGGATGAGATTGTCGTGTTCAGTCGCGCTGCAAAGGTGAAAGTATGAACAGTGAACACTTAGCGGCGGAACAGAGCTGCAGTTCAAAAGGAATAATATTTCGACGTAGAAAAAAACTTAAAAACAATTTTTTTTTTGAAGCAATTTTTCCACGCTTCCAAGGAAGTTGTTCAAAAATGTAAGCCAGTGCTTCAGGAAGTAATAGGAAAACACCAAGAAAAATGGCAGAACCTTCTCGCTCTCTTAATTTCAATACCGTACAGTATTTGAAACTAGCCTACCGTACTGTTCGTTTTCAAAATTTGGCAACTTTCCTGACCCTGGCAACCCTGCATGCTGAGGAGAGCTCAACGGTTCTTCCAACGTGTGGTTGGTTTACATAGCAAATACTTCACGCTGCTAGTCTTCAAGTTACGCATCAGTTTTCAATAAAGAAAGGATAAAACACGGTTCAGGTTCAACTTTCTTGTAGCTCTGAAATTATCTTGTGGGCTGTCCCTCAGCCGAGTGGTAAGAACATCTGCTCGACGTTCGAAAGGACGTGAGTTCGATACCGCTCAAGAGCAAGCGGCTGTGTCTCGGCAAAGACACTTAATGGCAAGCCAAAATAAGGGGAGCAGCTGACTCGAAGACTATTATATGTCACTTTGCTGCTTCCTGTAGTCTGTTGTACCGCATCTGTGATCGCAGTGTAGCCTAGCCTACTGTATGTTAATTATCGCAATGGGCGCAAATAAAAACACGATTAATATTCTGCAGATATTCTCTAATCTTCAAAGAAACATTTGCCACAGCTACTTTCTTCTCATAGCAGGAAAAAAAAGCCAAAATGTATTTTTACTTGACAGGGTTACCATGCCAACCGACTTAAATTGTTTGAAAGGATTTCACAAGTCTCAATATTTTACACAGAACCTTTAAGGGAACAATTTGGGTTCTGTACCAACAAGAGGCCCATCCCCCAATCAAAATATCTCTCATAAAAATATAACTTATATATCCCACGGTTAGACGTATTCCATAAAAGACGTCCTCAAGCAGGGGGAGGCGAAAATTGTAAACAAGGGGGAAATAGGGGTTCCTGAGATGCGGACATCCTTTTTATAGCACAAACAACAAAATCATTTTACAAATCATCTGATCCAGCGTTCCCTTACCGATGTTCAACCACGTTTTCAGTCTGATTCCGAAACCTGGAGCGGTTTAGACAAGCACAAAAATCAACATTGTCGTCTAGGCTAGTAGGGGTGTCCATTTCAGAATAACAGGTCCCCTAGAACCGATTCCAAATTTGAACGAGATCTAAATTATGGAATGACAAGAAATGGAAGGTACAGTTTGGGATGAGTGGTAGTTTTCCATAAAAACAGTTATCTCTGAAAAGGAAAATATGAGTCGTTTTTTCAGATTGTTTCTCTCTGTGAAGATTCTGGGCTCCATCTTCTTGGGTTCAAGTCTAGCGGACCCTCTGGCAACACTGCTGGATGTGCAAACTGTCTTATTTCTTACATTTTATGAAATGATGTAGCATATTCAATTTTTTAAATATTTTTTATCTATATAAACTTGGTCGCATAACCTATGTCAACTCATCGCATCACATTTCAGTCACAAAATCAAGTTAAATATTTGATATCCAGAGAAACTAGCATTTTATTCTGTAATTTACAATTTTTTTGGGGGCACTTTCTCATGATTTAACCACCAACCGTTGTTGGATAATTGCGTATGTAGGCTAAGCCTGTGCTTCATCTTTTAAGCTTTTTGCCCTCAGCCTAGGATTGAAAGTGTAGTTGATTGGTTGATCTAGCACTTATTCGTCGTGTGAACCTCTAGGGTCGAGGGTATATCCTTTCACCACCCCAGATTCACGATGTTCCCGGACTACACTGGAAGACTACTAGAGAGCAGGTAGTCTTTGGTTTCATCATCCAAGACACGCATCTTCCACTCCATTAGATGGCTTGAAGATGGTGCAAACGAGGATGTTGATGGTGTGGTTTGCCGTGTGTTCCTCGGCATCACATTCACAGGACAAGGAAGAGGCCATTCCCCATTGAAGTATGGTTGAGCGGAAAAGTCCGACGCCCGTACGAAGACGGTTGAGGCGAACCCATGCCTGTGTTTGTAATGTCAGGCCGATGGTGCGTGTGTCGGCGTCTGGGATGAACAAATTGACTTTCATATAACATTCTATTTTTGGCCTGCACAATTAGTCGCAGAGACGTCTAGTTGATCAGTTTCGTTGATCAGAAGTTGAGCGGCCGGCACAAATGGGAGTTTTGATTTCAGTCGACGGGGTGCTCGTTGCACCCTAGTACTGAGTATGCTTATTACACATTTACGACGTGCAGTGAAACGGATGGAAATAGCAAATAATGTTACTTCTACATTGCTTAACGTCTTACGTTGTTGTTGCATTGTTTTAACATTAGTTTGAAGTTTTGGTAAATGAGATGATACTGAATGGACTTTTAATATTGATGAAACTGTCGAAGTTTGTAAGTTTTAGAATTTTAACCAATGCTAAAAGATGAAAGAAGCTGAAAGCAGGTTTGTTATTTGAAGAGGAGGCTTCAAGAAGTTCTTAACTTTCAACAATCTAACTTGTGTTTGGTTAGGAATGTGTAAAATAAAGATATTACAATTTTGGTAAAGAGGTGGTTTCCTTGAACTATAGGCAAATAAAACGTAACAACCATACGGCATTTAACATTAAGCTTATTAAACCTTCTGTAGACACAATACCACTCAAAGTTACAGCAAACAAACAGAGTTGCTACTCCCTTCAAATCTTTAACATTTTCACTCTTAGTGGAGTAACAAGAAGGTTCCTTTCAAATAGAACTGATTGTTGGAATAAAAATGCTGAAATTTCATATTCATTAAATATTAACTTACCCCAAGTTGTAATATTTTTGTAAATATATAACAAATATGTTTATTTTTAATTAAATTTTAACGGATACGACAAATCCTGGATAGTTTGTTTATTTGCACAATTTGTTGTTGAAGTAAAGTTTATTAAAAAAGGGCCATCTTGTTGAAACACTCGACTTTTAATTTTCAACTCATTGCGGTTAATGAGCCGATGAGTCCATTTCAAACAAAATGTGTCTCTGTAGCCTTTCAGCCATTTAAAAACCTTTCTCAGCACAAATTATTCCAAACAAAGTAATTTAAACAACGCAAAGATGCATTGATTCAACGTAAAATAACCAATTTTGACTTAGGCAAACAACATAAACTTTTGTCACATCTCGTCCGCTCGAGTGCCGCAGTCTGCCTCTCTTCACCGAGCACTGCTTCTATTTGCGAAACGCTAAGTGCGTTTATAAGTTAGCGCTCAGAATCGCAGCTTACTATTCGCGGCAGAAAGTGAGCAGTGGACAGTGGCCTTTGAATGTGAAAGCCTTGAAGTAAAATAATTGCCAGATGGTTGTTAGGCTGGTTGTACTGTAGAGTAGGGCAGCCTGCACTTAATTTTACATGAAACTCCGCATCAATAGACGTATAAACGATGTTACAAACAGTAAATTTGTCAGGCACGTGTCAGTCACTTCACAAATAGGCTTATGCTGGTTAGTAAGTGAGATAATCCCATTGATGGCTTGTACAAAGAGGGTGTAGGGTTTGGATGACCAATTCCTCGCCTATGTCTGCTTGGTAACACCAACGTCAGAAGACTCCGTAGTTGCGTGTATTTTACTCAAATGAACATGCATGCTACGATTGCTACGTAGCATTAGTAGCCTACCACAATAATATATGTTAAACGTTTGTGAATGAATAAAGTTTTTTTTGCTACAAGTTATAAATATAGTTTTGCCATGACCCCACAAGGCAGTAGGTTACAGATTAACTGGTAAACACAGCTTCTATGCTGGGTGATAGCAATTACAAATTATTTCATTGTCAATGATGATAATGAATACAAGTTGCTGTGCTTCACCTATGTATCCACATAGGTAATTATTACTGTTTGTATGCTATACTAGCATGAAAGAAAATTTCAGAATTAATTAAACGTTTACTGGAACTCTTCCCCAGTTTACATATAATATCTTGGCATTGTTGATTTAAGGTACGATGAATTATATTAATTTTTTTCCGCTTTCAACATACTCTCTCGGTTATCTAAATACGTTTGGAATGCTGTGTATTTATATCTTCTTGACATCTTGCATGTCAAAAATATATTCAATGCAAACACGCGTTGTTGGAATAGTTTATGGCGACAAGCAGTTGTGGGTGGCTGGCCGACATTGTCTTCTTAATTACTTGAGTGTTATTCCTGAATCTATAGTTGTGTTGATTATTCCAACGTCGGCAGACGTGAATCAATGTGAACAAAGTCAATGTACAATTTCAACACGGCCAGTAACATTTTAGCTTTGATGCACAGTATAGAGGTAAGTCACGCGATATAGAGGTAAGTTCCCAGCAACAAAATTCGTCATTTTTACATTGATTCAACGTCTTGTAAAAATGACAGATTTTGCTGTCTGGGATTACTGCTGGATAGGAGGATGTGGTGAGATACCGGAAAGTGATATATTCAAGTTTAAAGTGAAAATCACTGCTTTTCCAAAGTCTTTGGAATTCACTTGAAAATAAACAATAAAGGAAAATCTTGATCGAATCATTCTTTTAGTCCGGCGTGGAGAACCAATGGTCCAGTTTTAAAACATTCTTGTTTGCTCCAAAAGTCAATATACAGTACATTGGACTTCGAATGGATTTTCATGGCGAATTTTGTGTTTGTTTTACAGCGGTTTGTAATGTTGTCCAGAGAATCTGTGCGACGCCTTCTGAAGTGCTTTTCATATTCTGCCCAAGTTCTAAACTGTCTCCTGGGACTGCTTCAATTTTAAAATCATTTTCGGAAATGTCGCTATTTTGGTTTTAATTTTCCACCAAACAAAGTTAATTAAACATAAAACTTTTTGTGTTCTTATGTGATGGGCTTGTTGATTGCTAATTATGTCGAATGAACGTGTTTTAATGATGATTCTATGAGGTGTGTTCTATATATCAGTCTTAGGAAAATATCCACTTTTTAAAAATTCCCAAACGACGTTTATGAATCACAGACAAACACTTTAACGTTTCAAAAACGTCGCTTTCACATTGTGTCAATGTAAATTTTTGTAGGCAACAAGTTTTTAAACATGTGTCAGCTTTACAAGCTTGATGGTCGTAGATTGCCTGGCTGGCATCGCTGTTTTGTTGGCAACGAAGCTCAGTATCAATGCGTTTTTAAGCCAGTCTTGTTAAAGTTATTGCTGTGTGTTGTAAGAAGTGTATTGAGAATCATTCATCGCACTTTCCTGGAAACCTCATCACAATTTGCTTCAAATGTGAGACCTCGTTTGCACTTCAGGACGTCTTCCGTTGAAAAAACATATTTTTTACACTGATTCAAGGTCTTTAGAACCAGCGTGGTCATTGGATATCAGTGTCCGTGGTGTTTCTGTGATCAGCCAGGTTTGTGTTGTGGATCAAATTGTATTTCCACGTTCTTCGTATTTGCGTAATAAAACGCTTTAATCCTTTGCTTTTGACATCGGTATACTTGAAACATTTCTGCAACCTATTTCACTATTTTATAAAGTATACTATGTATTTACAAATGTTGCAAAAAATTAACACTGCCGTTTTAATGTTTCAGATTTAATTATATGTTGACTTTTCAAAAGTGTTTTTCTTTGTGATGCAACAAAGCTGGCCTTTTTATTGCGTTGTGAAGCACTAAGCTATCCACTTTGTTGTTCAATCCCAAAAGACTTGTTTTTCGATTGGCCGAGCTGTGTCCTTCAGGAGTTGCCGTATTTAGAAATTCCTCAACAAGTTGTGTGCCTGGTAATTATCTCTGTCCATTCGTCAAGTGTTTATCGAACATCAGCCTTTGCAGCAAGACAGAGCTTTCTCGTGTGCTTTGAAATTTGAAGAAATTTGAGACGTTTTTCAGAGTTCAACTTCTAAAAGAAAAGCTTCGTCGTTTTTCTTTTCACAGTTGATGGCTAAGTTTTATTTAACCAATCCATCTATTCCTGCCATGCTTCGATCTGACGTAATGGTAGTTTCTTGTTGTCTATTGTAAACTTGTGTTAATTAACTTTTTGCCTTGACGCCAGCATAAAGTTTCAAAGATTAAAGTTTGTTTGGCGTTTCACGTGCTCATTTGTTTAAAACATTTTATTGGCGTTGCGGAGGAAATACAATGTTTAACCTTTTCTGCAAGTAAAGTCATATTTTGCAGCCTTGAGGAACAAAACGTTTTGTAATTATTATTCAGCCACCAAAGTTTGTGCTCACAAAAAATGCTGAGACTGCTTGTTTAGGATTAAGGATTTTAGATCATAGGGATACAAAACTGCATCCGCTTTTGACTTATCCGCAAAACTAGAAGGGTTATGTTTTTTTCTGATTTACAAAATAATGTACTTTTTGTGGATTATACTATAAGACTAAGAGGAATAAAATTGATTTTGAAGTAATTTAAGGTTTTTTGTTGAAATCAAGCCAGCAGTAAAGGGTAAAAAATATCAAATTGGTAATTGACCCTTCCAATGTTGGCGTGACAACGCAGTTGCGCGTCCCGTAATGTACTGTCCCTAGCTTGTGATGAAATGAATTGACTGACACGTATTATGCAAAACTTAGACAACTTGCAGCAAATTTAACATAATTAAATTATGTTATTAGTATAAAACCACTGTATTTTCATTTTTATTGTTTACTTGAAACAGAGATCGCAGGGCACGAAGTTGAATGATGTTTGCAAGGCTAAACAGAGACACCAATTGTAAGGTCTCGCACCACACAGTGACGTTTGCACTGCTACACAAATTCAGTGACGTCACACAACGATGACGTGGGTTTTACGAACAAATTTTCTGTTCTACTTATTAAATATTTATCCGTTTTATCTCTTTGTTTAGGATTGGTGAGCGTAAGTTAAATGCAATTAAAAAATTTCTTACGGTTTGTCGACTGCTGCATTGCTACAAATTAGAGATGTCAAGTTTAAAACCGGAAATTTCAGCCACAAATGCCAGTGCTGATACCAACAAGAAATTGTCATGGAAAGTAAGTTTTAATCTATATCTTTACAATATTGCATAACATCAATTCAACAATTAATGTGGTTAATTTAATGTATAATTAGCCTTGTTTTCCGCTGCCAAACAATGATCAATGCATTCCTTGTTTGCTCAATCAAGTCAGGTGTCATTGTAACTACATTAAGGGCTGTAGCCTATCTGTCAGCAGTGGATTATCCAACGATTAAATAAATCGACGGATTAAGACAATTATTTCCTCTAATATTAATTTTATTTACTAAGCATAATCCGCTGATTACTAATCCACGGATAAACTTTGCATAAACAGATTTTCGAATAACTAATCAAACGATTTATTTAATCCACCTCTCACACGATCCGCAGTTGGTATGTTCGACCTTAGGTGATGCATTCAAGTTGCAAAAGTGTTCTTTGACTTCAATTTCACGTCTGCAGACGTTGAATCAATATAAAAAAGACTAATTTATTTTCTGGGGTGGATAGGTTGGACAAAGTAGAATTTGTTACAAGACTTCAGTGCAAATTTGATTTTGAAAAAAATAAAAATAAATTTAAAATACAATTGAAGGAAAGGTTTGAAAAGTGAAAAGTTATTGCAAATGCTTTTGTAGTTTTGTCACAACTTACTTTTGCATCTTCCATACATAGCCAATGATATTTCGTCTAAATTTTGTCAATGCCTTTAACTTAACCTTTTTTTAAAATATTAATAAATAATTCATGCATTAATGGGTTTTTTAATAGTTTTTTTCTAACTTTCTGTTTTCTTCATTTTTTTTTGAATTTTGAAAATAATTAGAACAAAAAAATCTTCATCAATTTTTGATGGATCATGGCTTGTTTGTGACGTCAGGGCAATTTTGTTGTAAAATATTTCGACAAACAGCGTTGCACTTGAAATTTTCGAACTTAGACACGAATACGTTGAAATAACGTTATCAAACACAACTTTAATGTTACAAGTATCCACTGATTACCATTGTCTATGTCATATTTAACAATTAACCTCCTAGATGTGTTCGAAGCATAGCGCAACACGTGGCTTTCATAGTTGTAATTATAAAGCCGAGAATAATGCGGATCTTTATAAGACAAAAGCGGTTTTGACTGATATTGCTGATCAATTTTCATTACAAGATCGTTATTTTCGTTTTAGATGAACGCCCATGGTTTTCTTTCAATTGCTGGCAACCCTGTTCTGCTTTAACTTTATTTGAGGATATCAACAAACAAATTTTTATGAGAGTTTTTCGTTTCCTATAACTTTATTTTTTTCACTATTGCAATTTTGAAACTAACTTCATGCGGTCTGCGCTTCGAATTTGTTTGCTGCCAAAGCAGCTGTTTATTGTGCAATAAATTAAACAACACAATTCTTTGCCAAGAAATTATTAATTTACGCTTACGTCGCCAAAGCACAAGTTTATTAATGATAAACTCAGTTGAGTTCTATCTATTTGAATAAGCCTATTTAAAGCGGTTTCATAACATTCATCAATAAATCCATTTTCTAGAACAATATTATAGAAAACTTAATTTTTATCCATTGATTGTGCGGCATGTCTTAGAATATTTTTAGAGCTTAGGCAAGTTTTATACATTTGCTTTTAGCACCAGAATTTTATGCTAAAATATATAAAATGAGATTAAATTAATCTCCGTAATCAAAAATTCATTGTTTTGAATGTTTAAGTTTCAACATATGCAGTGAATATGCTTTTGTATATTGATATTCTAATTGTATACACGTAGTATACCCTTCACTAACTTGTAAATATCAGAAGGTTGTTTCTTATAACTGTTTAATTGCAGTGTGAAGATTTGAATATTTTTTACATGAGTTAACTGACATCAAAGTGTTACAATGCATTTCAACTGCATTTGCTTACAAAAGTAACAAAAATGCCCTTTACTTTTCAAACGTTGCCCAAACAAGAATTAATATATAAATAAATATATAAAAAACTGACGTTTGCTGGTAAGATTTTTATAAATTTATTTTAAGGATTATTTTGTTGAAATTTCTGCGAAACAGTTCAATACAAGTGTCTTTGATGGGCACAAATTGTTGAGAAAATTAAATTCAAAATTAAAACATTTTTCACTCAAAACAAACCAATTTGACAGGAGTCCCGCTAATCGATGTGTGGAACAATAAGCATTGCAGCGACAGACCTTGGTGGTCTGAAGCATAATTTTCGACACTGTCTCGCTTTTATGTGTTGTGTAGCAATTCAGTCGAGTTTGGTAACCAAACAAAAGAAGCGATTATAAAGTCATAAATACACCTCCCGTTCCTTTATCAGACAATGACTTAAGCAGCTTCGTTTGATTCAGTTGCATTGTCATAAGTATAATTCAAAGTAAATTTAAAAAAATTTTAAGTAACTAAATTAAAGCTTTGGTAAAGAGTTTGATTTGTTGAACCATAGAGAAAACTAACTAAATTAACCAAACAAATATTGTTAAAAACACCGGAAGCAGCTGACGCGTTGGCACTTGTAGTCTTTCGCTGCTTCCTGTCTGTTGTGGATCTTGATTCCGGAGGTGTCATGTTCCTTTCATACTGAATGTACTTGAACTATTAATAATTTGTTTCTCTGGTATTTTAACTGTTCATAAATGCCTATGTCCATATCTCAACATGACCACTCACGAGCTAAATTTATCTGATCAAAAATCAAATCTAACTTTCAAAACTTCCATCATATGGAAATAAAACATTGCTTTTTTAGTTTTTATAAATGCTTCAACTTAAAAAGAAATAGTAAAACTGTTACGTCATCAATATCCCATACTACTCTTCGAGATTTAAAAAAAAACATTTTTATTTCTTTTATTGTTTATTGTTCTTTATCACAAAGGTCTGAGTTAGAATCACACTTCGTACGTTTTTGAAAGCTGTGTTATGTCTGGTTACATGAGCAAAATTCTAAACTAGTTTAATTATTCATACATTGTTAAAGCCACTTCGGAGAATTAATTTTGTAGGAGATTATTTTTTACGAACCCACACATCAGCCTACTCTTTCTCTAGACTGTTTCTGCTTCAAGAGATCTCAATAATTAATGCCTACTTAAGACCTACTTTTGAGCGGGGTTTATTTAATATTTGCCCAGATAGCTCAATTGGTTTTAAGCTTTTAACTTGATTACTACAGAAACGTAGAATCAAGAGAAGCTGGTTCGACTCTTGGGGTGTGCGTTTGAGCAACGCATTTCAAGGACAGCCTTTCACACTTAATGGAGGTAATAATTCACAAACGACAACAAATCAACAATAAGCAGAAACTTCACTCTGCCAATCTCGGTGACCGGGCCTGCGTCAGTGATTCAAAGCCTCTACAAGTATGCGAAACTACCAGGATTAAGCTCTCAAAGAAGCTTTCTCAGTCCGAGGATAAAGATTCAACCAATCAATGAATCAATGGAATAGTAGAACAAAGGAAGTTATTTGACTAATTTACTTTTCTCCTCCAGGGAGGCCTCAGTAAACTGGTGAGGGCATCTCAAAGCGCCGACTTCTACATCGTTTGCGTCATCATTTGTAGTTTGATTCCTGCTTTCTTCATCCTGGTCTTGGTGGTACCGCAGGTAAGTGTCATAATTCAAATTGTCCATTATGATGAAATACAATGCTTCACAATGTTGATAAAACGATTCATTGTCATCTTCAAAAAGGTTATGTATTTTGATGTTTAGTTGGAGGTGATAAATGTATTTTTTTTCTTTTTTTTCTTAAACATATGAAATAAATTCTCATCTTTCACTTGAACGTCATATTGTTGACATTTGTTATCAAAATATAGAAAGTTATCGTTACATCAAAATTGGTTACTAGTTCACAAAAAGCCGATTAACGTTTTTAGTGAACTTGTAACTAATTTTGATGTATTTCCCTCTGCTTGGCTTTTTGCTTGGCATTGAGCAGTTTTTGTAGCATTGATAGCATTTATTACTGAAAGTTATAATATCATTAAGTATTTGATGCATATCACTTCACATCATTTGAGATTTCCAATTTACTGAAGTTGTTGTCCAGTAATCGTGAATCATTAATAACATTTTAGACAGACAGAATTAAGTTAATTTTAAGTATAAATACAAAATCAAGTAAGTTCTGCAACTACCAATGTGTAGAAAGTTAATCAAGTCTTTAGTGTTGCTTGGTGCAGCTTGTTCAAGTTAAGCACATATAGTCGATGGCTTTATGGCCTACTTTTGATTGTCACAATTTTTTTGTATGCTTTTGCAATTGAACGTTATTGGTGGCTGAAATAATGCAAAGTGCTGTTCTTCTTCCAGCACCACTTCAACCTCTTTTGCAATTGCTTTTAAAGTGCTTTGTTGTGTTGAAGATGTTTGTAGTCGTGGTTGCTTCTCCAGAAGAGTTTTTTTTCAGTTACTTTTAAATTTTAAAGCAAGTGGACATTTTAAAGTATTTTTGCTTTGCAACGCATGAAAATTGAAAATGAAACAGCAGGTACATAAAACATGTAATACTGTCCGCGTATCCATTAACCCCAAATCACTACTTTTTCTCGTTGTTTGGTGGAATTTCAATAGCTCCATTTTGGAGGTAAAATGTTTTAGACCAATAACGTTGTCAGAATATTTGCGTAAGCTTCTCAAGAGCTAAGCTTGAACTTTAAAGCGTTTTTGCGTTGAGCCCCTTTCGTGGTTTTCAGCATTTCATCCTTTAATCTTTGCACACGCCATCCCAAGTATTTTTTATGGAATGTTACAAACTCAGAATTCTTTAAACAAAAAGTATTACTGAAATTCACTGTGATTTTGTTAAATTTATGATATTTCGTTTTGATCAACTACAAAACTTTCAAACAAATTTTTATGTTTGTGACTGATGTCGTAGTAGAGGCGATTGTTAGCTCACAAGTACAGTGTGTGCGGTTTGCTGACGTGTCAAATTTTAGCAAATGTGGTTTCAAAATGCACTGGTTGTGCTGTAACTTTTGCAATAACATCATATAGTTTGTAATGCAGTAGTCGCAATTAGTTTTAAACTGAAGTCATTATAGTTGAGTGACTCTTGATCATGATCTAATGTTGCAGAATGAGTTGGGAAACTCTGAACACTATTATGAGAACTTTTGAAATTAAAAAACCTTTTTATCACAATCTATACATTTTTACGATAGACTTATTTAAGTTTAGTAAAACTTTAACTGTTTTACCTGTTTCAAATTATTTTCTCGTGATTTTGTTTGATACTCAAACAAAACCGCTCTTCCAGTGATGTCCAACGATGCGTGTCCCGTTTTCATTTGTTGCGCACTCATGCGTAGAAGATAGAAACGAGTACAGTGGTTGCAAACATCTTTCAATGTCACACAATGTTGTGACAACGTAAAAGTTGTGAAAGAACAAACTATTGTATCTAATTTTGTTAAAAATTCTTAGCGGAAACGGATACATTGCAGTCATTCTGCCACAAAAACCACATTGCTATTTGTATGTTTTACAAAACGGGAAACAACTTAATTTTCATTCTTTCACATGTCTTTTCAAAATCTAATTTCTTACAACTCCGGTGATTTGCAAAGCACTTTTGTGTTTTCACTCACAGCAATATAGAATTCTAATAAGAAGTCACCTGCAAGCAGTGACAACAACACAACACAAAAAGAGTTGGTTTGTTATATTTCATAATGGAAATCAATCAAAGATGCACGAAGTAGTTGCTGAAAATATCTGTTTCAATAAAAATGATAACATCTTATAAAATCAGTAATTTTTAAGTCATTTCAAGTATCCGCAAAATACTCCACCCTTTCACTGGCAGGTGGGGTTAATAGGGCGGTGCTATCTTCCTTATTCTACGAAACAATTCAATGCACTACAATGTCCGTGAGAGTTACTGTCCCTACTACTCATTTTTACCCATTTTTTTGTATCCCCATTACCAATTCTATCTCTTACCTCCATTTACTTCAATTCTCATTTATCTTCAATTTGTCATATTTAGTAAGTTTCGAAAGAATGTGGCTTGGCGTTAAAACCAAAGTAATCCGTAAGAGTTTATCTGCAGAACGTTGTTATTATCATCTTGGCGGCTAGCTTCTATTTCATGCTTTTGTTGTGGTTTGTTTTAAGACTTTTACTTGCCATGTTTGATTGACGTTGCAAGGAGGTATTTCTATGGGATTCTAATTCTTTTTGACGATAATTCCAGGCTGCAGTTGAACAGTTGTAATTCCAAGGTTAGAAAGGTGCTATTTTAGTGATTTGTATGGCCATTCAAAGGTGTCGATTTGCAATAAAATATATCAAAGCATGCAGCTGTTGCTGTATGTTCACACTCGGTTTGATTTTGACAACGTTTTTTCGACAATTGTTGGGTCTAACCTTCAATTTAGACGCTTCAAGTTTCTTTTTAACTAAATCTAAGGCCGATTTAAAAAAAATGACGTTTGAAACATGAAAATTTTGTTTTCTTGGGTTTATAATCCAAAGCGTGCGTCGTTCGTCACGGCAAGCTTACCACTTGCGTTGTTATGTTGTTTTTAGTGATTTCTGTGATGCAAGCCACACCTAAACGCTTGCACCCGGTCATTCACAGTTTATTGACAGCGTTGACTTACCAGGGTTAATCCCGTTAACCCTTTTCCCTAAACCCACGTTTTTAGCTTTTCCTTTGAAAAGTAAGTCTCTGTCTATATGCAATCATGCGTGAAAAGCAATGTTTTGTATTTTTTTTATAATAAACTTGACTTTGATTTGACGAGGTGTGGTGAACTTGGTAGGTGAGCGAAAGAAAATCGGTTTATTTTATCCTAATCCCACTTTAGTTCCGTCAAATGCCAAATCGAAACTCATTTTAACTCCCATTTTAGTGTAAACCGAACTTTATTTTATGAAAGTTGATTCGAAAGAATACTAAATCAAGACAACAAGTGTTATCGGTAAATAACATGATACGTTGTACTGGTGCAAACTAAGCTGAACTATCCAAGATGTTTGTTGATCATCTGCTTTTATTCCGACGTTTCGTCAATCAGACACGATTGAATTGTCTGCAAGCGTTGAATCAATGTAAAAAACGGTTGATTTGCTGTCTGGGTACGGTTACCCAAGTTGTGGTTGTTGCTCATGGAATTGTTTGCCATGATCAAACATTTTCTCTGGAACCACCCTTGTCATGTGAAAGCAACTTTTTCATGCCGTAAAAAATGTTTATTCCAAGTAGTTTGTTTTGTAAGGTATTGACATATTTGCTGTCCAACAGCAGGTCACAATAATGACAAAATATAGATAGACTTATAAATAAACTTTTAAAACGCAAACTATGGGTTAAAATTGTTCAAACTATTTTTGTTTATTCAAACTCAATTTTAAAATTGATCATCAAAATTTTGCCATCTTGGATAACTTGAATAACCCGTTAAACATAATGACGTCATTCCGAATGTAATAAATCATCATAAAAATGAGTCTGCAAATTACCGGTTGATCCATTTGAGTTGCGATCGAAGTCTTCTCGTTTTAATATTGTCTCAGTTCTTTTTGTGATTAGCCTTCATTGATTTTGTCAAACAACACTTGTTTTTCAGTATTAGTCATTTTATTGTAATACAGTTTTGCTGGTGTTATCAAACGGTTGATTCATGCGTATAGGCGAATTCGGAATGATTTTACAAGGGGGAAAACAAGGGTTTAATTTTTTTTCATTTGCTGTTGTCAAATTACAAACTTGAAGAATACTCTCAGGTCAATCCGATATGGTTGCAAGTGGATTTACCACAAATTTAATCATTTAGTGATTTGAAATAAACTTACCTGCTTTTTCGATGATGTTATGAGAGTATTGCCAGTGAAAAATGCCTTCTAAGAATATTTACGATCTCGAAAGTAATGTGAACGGTATCGTACTCTTTACCACACAGACCACAGTTTTGCACCATGGATATTATTAAGTTTCCAAATTGTGCTGTGTATGGCGAGAATGACAATGGATGACAACGACAAGAATGAAATCTATAATCCATTAAGCATAATGTGGTAGAGGAAAAGTTAAAATTTAAATCAATTTGTTTACCACCTTCTAATTCAGTCCCCGGGAGCAGATGTCTCCCTTAGTTCAGCCCTTTTTTTATCTACGCCCCTGTTTCCATCATGTCCACACCAGCGCAAGAAGTGTTGTGTCTTTTGTTGGTTGGATTTTTATTTTTTGCACTCACTTGAGAAATCTCATAAAGGGCAACGCTTTGTGTGTTTGTTTGTGTTGCACTCCACACAGCTAGTGAGATTGCTAGACTTGGTTGTATGTATTCAACGTCTTAAAGACGTTAAAACAATGTAAAGAAATATTAATTTTACAAGCAAGGGAATGATAACACTTGTAAAAACCCCAGCCTTGGCTCTTGTGCCAAAACTAAATAAGTGGTTGATGTTATAGATTCAACATCTGTAGACATTACAGAAACGTCAGGGACGGGTTTGTTTTCATGCAGCAATTTGAAAAACAAATGAAAACGTATTTTCATATCTGCTCTAAATCGTTTTGATCCTTGAGAAGGTTGTGCGATAAATTCGAGCACATGTCTTGATCAGTGCAGAAATTTTTATTAAAATAAGCTTCTGGGGTAGACAACAAGAATCAGCCAACCCAACAATGGTCGATATTATTCAATAATCAATCATATAGTGTGTCACACAAGAATGCACTGTGCATTCCAATATTGGTTAAAATTGATAGAACAAATCTTGAAGATTAATAATATTCCCACATGAAATCAATCACAGTCCAATGATCCAGTGAGCATGTTTTGTAACCACAAGCAATAAAACACCAACCATGTGTTTTGCGGCCGAGTGTAGCAAGAATTGAGTGCAATAAATTCAGATGAACGTTTGTTCAAAGACACGGATTGTTGCATATCGGTTCGTGCAGTGTGGAACGATTCTAATTTGTAAGTACAGGAAATTTGTTTAGTGAATACCCATTTGCACGATTGAACGGTAGATCGATAAGCAACAGGAGTGAAGCATTCCAATAGTCATGACATTTCATCGTGGTTTGAGCGTGTTTGTTTGTATCATGATAATTTAGCGTTTTCCTTGCGTCAACATTCGCCATCACAAAAAATACAGAACAGATCGCTTATGGAATTTATTTCCTGCTTTCATCTGGTGGCTACAAACTAGGCTACCACAAGATGTTGAAAATGGCAACCAGTTTTATTTTCAACGATTCTTATTCAGTACGACTGACTTTATCAAGTGGGCTGATCAAGTGTCAACTTTTGTTTAGCAGCAAAGTGGCAGCCCAACACTTCCTTAATGATGTTCTAAGTCAACATGTACACAGAAATATTTGAAGTTTTTTAATTATCGTCGTCCCAGTGAACCCTGGTTTTCCATTGACCTTACATATTTCACCAACAACTTTTTTTGCGCAATGTATGAATGCTTTACAGTAAACGTAGAGAAGATACGACGCAATTACGTGTAAACAACGTGCATTGTGGTAGTGTTGCATTTAACCCCGCTCATCAGTGCTCCTCTGCGACCAATCCTTGCAATAGTTTTCACGAAGACTTATCCTTACTCACAGTCACATGGAAGATGCTTTTGTGGTTTGGAATTTGTCGACTGTGTTAAGCTGCAAACAATCACTTATTGTCTAAAAGCTTCACAACATTTTAAACACGAGTTTTAATGCTAAAAATTGAATGAGGCTGTTCACCAGTCAAAGCTACAAAGTTTGACTGTTCTCGTGTATGCTGGTACACTACATGCTAACATATCACATTTCGTCTGTGGCTGGAAGTGATTTTACTTTTGCTCGTATAATAAAGTGAAATATTTTTCTGAGTGTGATGTTAGCTGTATTCGTTTTGTTTTCTTGAAACTAAATTGTTGAACAATGGAATGGCAGACTAAAAGTTTTGATCCTTAAGAAAATAAAAACAAAACTTTTAAAAACAAAGTTTCGCCTCATTTGCCTCTCCCCATGAGACACCTGGTGTGTAAAAAAGCTTTCTGAACCTACTAGCTACAATAACAATCCTTTGCTGGGTTGGCTTCCAGCTAACAAAATACAAATCCTTATACAACAGCTTAATGTTTTGTAATGTTACATCAACGGAAAAAGCAAAGTATTGTTTTCACTCCAACCGCACGAGCCGCATCGATACTTCACACTCCTAAATCTTCTAACGATTGATAATCTAAATATAGAAAGTTTGGAATTGGTTGAAAGAAACTTGAGCATGAAAAGAGATTTTGTTGAAAAGCATCTTGTCAATATGAAATGTTTTGATTCGGTGTGATTGATAACTAGTGGTTAGGTTGTTGAACCCGATGAGACTGTGTGAAGCAAAAGTATTTTCTTATTTTTTTTCGTCAACTTGAAACTCAAGAGATCTCTGAACGCAGAAAGCATATCACAAGTAAATGGCTTTTGCACAATCTTTTTGAAGAACTTAGGTTTATGAGAATTTAAAAATATTTTTACAAAATTTTTTAGAAAACTATTTTAATTTTGCTTTGACAGAATGTTCCTTTTGTCTTGGCTTCATTTTGAGTTATTAGTTTTTGTGAGAAAACTGTTTTGTTTCCACTGGACTCAATAATGTCGAACAAGCTTCATGGTTACCTTCTGAACCATGTCATTGCAACTTTCAGTGGATGCTTTGTAATGGAAGATACCAACTTGCTTTGACCTGGGTAAAAATGAACCAGACTCAGACGCTTCATTTCTCAGTAAACAAAAACACAGATTTCTGCTCTCTGAGTTAACTGATTAACTAAATGAGGCTTGATCTATGCTATGCGCATGCGCACAAAGACAAGTCCTAATGAGGGGTCATTTTTTACGAAAATTGATTGTTCTGATTGTCTGGTTGGGTTCCTGGGAGGTTTTCTCCCATGGATAGCGTTTCCCCGGCAGCGAACAATTGCTGGCGCATGACTCATTTCAATTGTGACATCACACTGCACTGCAGAACCTTGCGAAATATTCCAACACGATCCAATTCAAACACCTGGCAATTTGTTGTTTTTACATTGATTCTACGTTATTATTTTGTCGTATAATGTCGTCGGATGTTGCAATTACTTTCCCAGGCAGCAAATCAGTCCTTTTTAGTATTAGTTCAATCTCTACAGACGTTATTCAATTTAAAAAATTATGTTGCAACATGGTCCAAACGAAGACAATTGCTCTCATGTCTTCCTCCACAGCTATTGGCGCGAAATGTCACCTCGACCGAAGTTGGTCAAAAACTGTTCTATGAACAATCAGACGTTACCTACAGTGATCTCTCACAACGAACTTCTTTTGTTCTTGTCTGTGAAGATGGAATCGGTTGAGCGCTCCGGGTCGCAACTTTTGAAAAGGTACCATCATAAAATCCCCTTTCAGCTTTGTTTAGTATTACAGAAGAAAAAGAGCAACAGCAGTGGTGGGAATCAAACCCACGTCAATGTAATGACACTACCACCGCCCTAACCCAATGCGCCAAGCCAGCCGATGGCGAACCAACGACTAAACTGACCTAGTATATACGTTTTCCTTTGTTGCTCAAAGGGGATTTTTTTATGGTACCTTTTCAAAAGTTGCCTCCGGTCGAGGTTCGGTTTTGGCAGTCTTCGTTTCGCATATTCATAATGCTACTTACAGGGGGACCGCGTGAAGGTGACTGTTCTTCCCAAGGGTGGTAAAAGGCAGAGCCCCTCGACCCTTGAAGTGGCGAAGAACAAGGTTCAAACGAAGAAGAAGATGGAATCGGTTCACAATATTTCATTTTAAAATAATTTCTTGCGTTCTTTTGGCGACTGCAGGTTAGACTACATCACAAAATATTAAACAGCTTTTTTCCCGACGTTTCGTAAGTCAGCAAAACTGATTATCATGCAAAGCGATATTCTCTCATCAGATGACTGGGGAACAGTCTTATTCTGTGTTTAGCATTTTGTTCTTTGTTGCTGCTAAAGCAAGAACTTTTCAGAGACGCTGTTTTGTCACTATGTGTCCCACAATTGGAATCTTACCAGAAGACGAACCTGTTGACCAGTGAGCGGAAAAAGTGGAATTGATTCAATAGAATGTTGTCTTTGAATAGGTTGTAATAAGCATGGTAATACGAAACAGATTAGATTCCCATGGGCCCATTATTCACATGTTTTCAGCAAAACACCGAGGTCAGGTGTATAATTAATGGGTATTATAATTTATATGGCATCACAAGAAGGAAAGGGTCTGAGATGATTTTGGTGACCATTTTTGTATGTTTCCAGACAGCAAACTAGTCTGTCTGTCGTCTGCAGACGTTGAAGCAATGTAAAAAGCGATTGATTTGTGTCTAGGTTGGATCATGGTTAAGCCTTTATCATTTCTTCATTAAATGACTGTTGTTTCTAAGTTGTTTCAAAGTTGTACAGTGGACAAACATGCGACGTTGCGGGAAAGAAACACAAAGCTACCGGGGAAGTAACCGTGGTTCTGTTTTTGTAAATCTGAACACACAAAATTTTATGTCGCGGTCGCAAAGTTTCTGAGGTGGTTTGTTACTCTTAGTTAGATTTCAAATTGGTCTTTTGGTTGGTATTGGTCTTTACTTAATCAATCTATTTATATTTAACAAGTCTATTTCAAATGTGTTTTTTGTCAAACGATAAATCATCGTCTTGTATAAACCTTCAGTGGATCTATCGCATTCCGAATGGATCTATCGCATTCCGTTGAAACAGATTTAGTCAGCCAAGGAGGTTTCCATTTTGTTTTTCAACTTTGATCGATTACTTTAGTATCGATTGACTTAACTAAGCTATTCAATAAAGAGTGAGGAGGGTTATCTGGGTCCAGTGCCATCAAACCGTAATTCATTGCAGAAGTCAATAAATATGGGTGAACACGCACAAATCAGTCAAACAAAAAGGCAAAGACAATTTTCTTATGACGTTTAGAATGATTTATGTTAGATTTCCTTAAAATTTATCAAAACATACACTGCGATGCCCTGTTTCATGAAACTGATAGCATTTTTGATTTTGAAGTAAAAGGTTTCTTCTCACATTACAAATTACTGTATGCCGGATTATACACAACCGTTTGTACATGTTTGAAATCTTTTTAAATGTTGCCTATTGGCGTGTTATCTCTGCTTCGTTCAAATACATCAAATAAACCATAAGATTATCAGGTTTGCAAAATAACTTTCCTGTTTAGAAAAACTGCATAATATTTTGACTTTTCAAACACTGGCAGAGTTCAAGATTTCGATAGTGACTTATCAAATTATGGTTTCATGGTTCAGGCGCCTATGCCGAGTTCCAATACAAAAAGCTTTTAATTCCTAACCTCATACATGTTGCACGTAACCTCTGACAGCAAAACTTGTCCTTTTTACGTTAATTCAAGATCTTCAATTCTGAAGTAACATCAGTGTAAATAAAAACGGATTTTGTTGGTCGGAAGTTTCGTTTTGGAGACATGAAAGTTTGAGATCTTCCAAGCAAAACTTTCACATCATCAGCACCTGCCTGTGTAATTACAGGCCAGAAGTGTTTTGGGAGATTGATGATGCCAATAGATTGCTCCCAAACAAAATTCTCCATTTGTACATTGACTCAATGTCTGCAGATGTTGAATCAGCGTAAAAATGACGGGTTTGGCTGTGTGGCTATTTCATCATGCTTGTGTGTATTTTTAGCAAGGGCGAAAAAATGTACAAATTTGTTTTTGAACGTGAAAAATGAGATTTGTTTGCTCAGAATTCTTCACCTCTTTGAAGCCAACTCGAGTTTGAATAAGAAATTCACTCAAGCGTGAAAAATGCTGGTGATGATTGAATACCTGCTTCATCAATTTTCTTCATCAACAAGGCTCTTGTATTGTTACATAATTTTGATGTCACAGAGTATGAAAACTGCGATAGGAAAGTCTATTTGTGATTCCATTACTGAGACAGGTCCCTCCTCTGACGTCAGTCACTTTAAAATAGACTTTAAAAATTTAGATTGATAGTAAATTACTACAACTATGCGCGCACACAGTCCGCGCTGTTTGTCGTAAAATTGTCGTAACATTGATTTATGGTTGATTTCCTGCCTAGGTTACTTTATTTTTGAGGTCAATTCCGAAATATAAAGTTCTTGTTTCCGCTAGGAATGCCTTGGTGGTCTTTGGATATTACGTAGGTTTTTGGTTGGATCAGACTATTTTTACATTGATTCAACGACTGACGTTGAATTGTTGATTCAACATTGATTCAACCAGACGTTGAATCGATGTAAAAGTGACGAATTTTGCTATTTGGGACGTTGCTGCCAGAATTTCATTTTGTTTGGAAAATTCAGTTGTTGCTTTGTAGGCTATGTGGGTTTAGTTATGCTCAGTAACCACCATTAGCACCTTCAGTAACCAAATGATTAGGGCAAAACGTAATATTACTTAAAAAAATTTGTATTATGTTTTTTAAGCTCATCATAACAATCAGTTTGAGGACATTCATAGTTTGCAGAAGGTCATAAGTATAACTTGCGAGGAGGTCTGGCATACCTTGCGACTTATTAGCGGCCATTTTGACCACTCGCATCGTTCGTAGTTGTCACTTTAATCAACCGCATCAGACTAAGCTGAAGTGGACACGTAAGCCTCGAAACTTTCTTTAATTGATGGTTTAGCATTGCACAAGTTTATACGCAAAAGAACATTGTTTTGTTGCATGTACGATGCACAGTGCAGTGGGCCTACAAGCAACGGCGGATCCAGCAAGTAGCGTTCGGGAGGGACAATTTCAGCCAGAACACAATGATGTGTAGGCCTACATTAATCCAAACTTGAAAATACACCGTGAATGAAGATACTTTTCTGTGTTTTAGGGGAGGCAATTGCCTCCATTTGCTCCCTCCACTGCCTACAAGCGCCCAGACAGCAAATCAGTCGTTTTTTACATTGATTTAATGTCTGGGACACACTGTTGAGTTGATCAAAAGTTTTTGTTCAGCTTGGACGTCATTGTTCGTTATCTTCTATCTACTACTTTCGGGCGTTTTCGGTTTCATTGAACCCAGAATTTCCATGCAACAAATAATTGTCTTTAAATACGTTTGAAAGCAAAATGAAGTGGTAGAGCTGGGCTTGAAACTGTAAAAGCTCTTTAGCTGGAAGCGTTTGGAGTCGATTTGTCTATGATATCGTCGCCCATGGTTTGCCTTCATGAAATCTAGGTTGCCACAGAGGAAAGCATTTCTTGCAAGCAACAAGCTTTTATAGCTTGATGACAATGTGGATTGATGTACGCAAACTGTATAAGGAATGGCGATGGGGCAGTAAAATGTCAAACATCTAAATTTCAATCTAAACCTGCTTCAAAATAATATAACTCGAGCATTGATTTTCATTTTAGATCGAAAACTTGGTAGATTCTCACTTATGTTATGAAACTAAATATTCATTAACATTTTTTTGTATGTGTTTTGTTATTCTAAAGACGTGGGTGGCACCACTGTTGAAGTTATGATAATGCACCGCTATATTTGGACTGAGCAGGCCATGTAATTCACATGAAAAAAAAAGTTTATTTTGTTACAAAGCCGCAAAAATCCTGATAATGTTGGTACCATCGAAGGTTTAGAAACAAGTCAAGTCGATAGCTTAGCTCACTCTGTAATTATAGGACTGATCTCTAGTGCATCTTAATTCTCGAGCAGATCTGCGGCGTCAATCACCCAGCTAGTAGTTGATTGTTTAGCTCTTTGCTTAGCCAAGCAAGTTTGAAGAATCTCGTGGAAGATTTGCAGAAGCATTACAGTATTTGCATGCACAAACACTGGGAAGTCAAACGCTTTTACTGTAGCTCCACATAATCTGTTCAATCAACTAAAGTTTAACAGTTTAACAAGTAAAGTTTAACAACTAAAGTAAAGTCAATTTCTGTTGAGATCACTCCACAAGGTTAAAAATGTGTGTTTTTTTTTTCGGCAAAGCTGTGCGGTTGAAGTTGTAGTAAGCGGAGTACGTGGACTAAGTCTCAAATGTATTTGTGAACGTCGTAGATATCACTCAAATATTGCTTCAAAACAGAAACCATTGATGACAGCAATTTCAGCATTTTTATTCTTGCTCTTACAAACATATGCTGAGTTCATCAACATCAGACATACCTTTGTATATTCTTGCTACGTTTCAAGTTGGTTTTGCTGTACAACAACCTGATAAGGACCAACCTAAAGCCTTCCACTGCGCACCTCCTTTGCACCTGTTGAAGTAAAGTGCACCATCTCGTTACCACTTTCATTTTGGTTCATAATTTGCAAAGACTTATTAACCAGATCTTGAGAAACTCGACAGTGATTGACACATGACTTGAATATAAAATTATGTTCCAATGGTGCTTTAAAGGCTTCCAAACATTTGACATCATATTTATATCGAAACAACTCCTGACTCGAAAAACATTTAGTTAAAGTTCTTATTAAAATTAACACATTGCTGTGCCTGCAGTAAAAGCATTACATTCTTGTTACTCAGACATTTCTTCTGGTTCTACCAAAACTATAGTTGTTCCAAAGGGACACACATTGATGAGCTCTTGTCCTTTGAAACCCTATCGAGAATTGTAGCATCTGAACGCGAACGACCTTTGTACATGTCTTAAAAGCTTTCTAGAACAGATTCTGGCTTCAAGGAACTGCGCTTGTAAATATGTGAAACAGACACTTGTTTAATTCTAATAAGAACAATATCACATAGTTTTATGACGCTGCTTTCAAGTAATTTACGGACAAAGCTTTACTGCAATAATTTCACATACATTGAAATTGAATGTTTTTGGATCATTGTACTATGCCCAGTCTGGTACCATGTTCATTAGGAATGTGTCCTGTCTCTACTTCGATGTCTACAACATTTGTTACAAACTTACAACTTTTTAAGCACTTCTGGAAAGATAGACTAATCAAAAAGAAAGTTTTGCAAGTTTTGTCGCAAATTCAAAAAGTGCTTCGATGCCGCAGCTGCGTTTCGAAATGATACTCAACATCATGTCCAAATAATAATAATAATAATCATAATGATAACATTTTATTTGCTCCCATTGCGACAACACACAGTAGACTGCAATCACAGATGCGATACAACATCAAGGAACGTAGTCTTCGGGTCCGCTGCCTCCCTTATTTTAGCATGGGAACAAATAATCGGAACAAATGACCACATGTCCCCTTGCTGCTTCCAACTACTTGTTGTATTGCTTCTGTAACTGCAGTGTCCTGCATGTCGTTGAAATGGGCGCAAAACAGATTATTATTCTTATATTATTTCCCCTCTCTTACAATTTGTCTTGTAATAAAGCCAGTGGTTTGGCTTTAAGTAGTTGCAACGAACAGATTTTTTGCCCGCACTGCTCTCATCATCATCATCATCATCATAATCATCAGCACTCAGTATATGATAATGTTAAGTGTATTTTGAGCTTCCTGTTGACCAATTTGCATCAGCTGGTGTCTTTGCGGTTTGTGCAGTGAAAGTTTTGTTTTAAAGATTTTAAATTAAATTTCATCTAGGAATTACTTCTGCAATAGACATTAATAATTTTATTTTTAATATTTTATTTGTCTAACTTCCTTGTTAGACCGCAGACAGCAAACCGTTTAGCGAAATATTCCATAAATTACGTATTCCACAGTGCATCTAGATTATTAGCAGCGTGGCCGTGGCAATCTAAAAGTGTTTCTCTTTTTGCCGTTTTTTTCATTTGCTTTTCCATTATTTTTTGCTTGCTTGCAAAAATAATCTTTTACAGTGGCGACATTTTAAGAATTATTCAGTCGCTAGTTGGCGTAATAGAGCAGTTGAGGTTACCCGATCATGTCCAGTGTCTACACATAATTAGTTTTCTTGATGCGAATTTCTTGAAAATCTTGAAGGTCTGCATATAAAATGCAAATATTTCTCCTCTGACAACAATTGCTAGCCCACGGTTTCGGTTTGTTTCTATTTGCTGTGTATTTCCTTCTAACTTTGTTATTCTTTCGTCTGATGTTTGAGTTTTACGACTTCGGCCTCATAAGCTCTTGTCCGATTGTTTGCTCATACTTGTGCTACACCAAGAATCTACTGGAAATCAGTTTGGTGGCGCGCCTGATTATATTAATCGATCCATACATCTCGGTCTTCTCTTGCATGTCTTAAGGCGTCACGGTGGTGCCACCTTCTCATTTTATTGGTTTGTGTCTATATTTTATTTCCACAACGCAGCTTCTTTGCACCCTGAAAGACAAAAAATAAAAATTGAATTGAATTTTAGTCCTTACTGTATTTGGTGGATGGAAAGTAGGGCAATCGTTGAGGATATGTTTCTGTTTCATCTTTCCTCATTTTACGGCCGCAAAAAGAAGTTGTATCATTATGATGGAAAAGCCTTTCACTTATCAAGAAAACTTTCCTCTATTCTCGGACTCAACTCGTGAGACTGTTGCATGTCTTGACGTCACGATGGAGTCACATGACGCACCGTAGGAAAGCAACCTCCTTGTGGTTGATACAACATCATCAGACGTTGTATCGATCATAACAAGACGGCTGTCAAGTGTTTCTATTCGGAGATGCAAGATTGTTGCAATTGATTGTTTCCGAAAGAAGCGAAATATAACATTTTGTAAAATACTTTGAGATCGTGAACTTTTCTAATAGTGGGTAGGTTGTTGCATTTATGCTTTCAAATTGTAAAGTAACGTTTATATGACGTAAAAATTTTCACAAAAACCATCTTGGACCGGTTTGTAAATGCGTTGTTGAAAAACTGTTCTTTGAAGACAAATCGAATTCACAGTTTCCAAAAGCGGTTGCGCCAAGTCAGGTTGAAAATATCATGGTGGCTTATTGTAAGTCAAGGAATGATATATGAAGCAACATTGTTTCGTCTTAAAGTTTGCGTCTCTGCAACATAAACCCGACGTTTAAAAATGCATCTTAAAAACGTTTTCAATTACATAAATAGAGAGAGGATTAGTTTGATGAGTGGCAGAGCTTTAGAAAATGAGATTACCCAAATTAGATTTTAAAACGTTCCAATACGCGTTTGAATAGCTATTCTCGATGGTGGAGAGTTTGGTTGTTTATGGGAGTTATTTTATTTTCTAACAATAGTTGTTATGTTTGTAATTTTAAGGATACTTCAAATTTATAACGTATACTTCAAATTGTTCGCTCTGAGGATGCGAATTGTTATGGCGCGTAAAACGTCTGTGATGTGATAAAACAACGTATATACAAACTTATACTGTTACTTTATAATTTATGGGATTAACACTGCAGCTGCTCCACAAAGACAATCAGAGACAAAGTACAGTAGAAAATGTATCTCAATGGCGGTTGACTGAGGCAAGAATGAATGCTCTTTTACTAAGCTTCACAAAAGCACTAGTTTTTGTTTTCTGACCACTCGATGAGTAGACAAAGCTTTTTGTAAATGTATGAAGTTGTTTACGTTATTAGAAGTAAACAAGCAGCTTTCTGTTGGAGATTGGAGATTATCCTGCTGTCTGTGTAAACATTGTGAATAATGTTTTCCCTCAAATATTCTACAGGGCAAGGGTTGTAAGGTTATATCTTTCTATCGTTGGAACGAAGCAGTCTTGGGGTAGATGTCAGAGCAGGAACAAGCATTGTGATGTAACTAATACACGATAGTCAAAAATAAGTAGGCAACATGGCTTTGTATGTAGGCTACAATGGTTGTGCAATGGTGGTCGTAGGATAACCAGGCTAATGTACGGTGTACAATGGTTGCGCAGCTGAAGCTTTTTGTAGCTTACTACACTCTGTGGTGTTCCAATATCAGCTTCAGATCCTGTTGTTGTTCAGATGTTCTAATATCAACTTCAGTTCAAGTTGCAAGTAGTAGATTTCTTCATTGTAGTATAGTCGTCGTCGTCATCATGTGAGCCTCTGGAGCTGAGGGTCTATCCTTTTACCATCCCAGATTCACGATATTCATGGACTAAGTTGAAAGGCTACTAGAGAGCAGCCAGTCGTTTTTTTCATCATCCAAAACACGCAGACCTTTCACTCCATTAGATGGCTTGAAGCTGATGCAATCGTTGATGATGTGGTCTATTCCTCAGCACTACATTCACACGTGAAGAAGCCATTCTCAGTTTAGTGATCTGGTTGTTATCATCCTAGCCTTGCAAATCTTTTTTTGGTAAAGTAACAAAGCTTTATGACTTTTTTCGTCACCACAACGTTTTTGAACGTTTAATGTATATGAACTACAGTCAGCGATTTCTTATCTAACAAAATGGATGCTTTCTACATTGAATCTAAGTCTGTAGACGTTGAGCAAATGTAAAAAATAAACCAGTTTTATCAGCCAGGTTGTTTAGATGAAACAGATGCTTGTTGATAAGCTCCAATGTCAGCTGTTGATCGGTGTGAAGTATCTCGTGTTTGATTTGTATCAATAAATAGTCGCACTCGGCTTATCTTAGTCACATCCAAGCCGATTAGGCTTACATACTTCCTATTTATACTTTGAATCTTTAAACGGGTTTAATATCGCTTCAGATTACATTTGACTGAAATGAAACACAACGGAATCAGTTCTAAAGACAAATATTAATAATTAAAGCTCTTTTGAAGTATCATGGTTTCAAAGACAGCTATTGCACTTTTTGGAAAACTTTTGCAAATTTTTAAAATTAAATGAAACTGCTCCACTGCATTTATTCGCTGTTTATACCATGATCATCATCATTATGGCATTGAATCTTATCCTAGACAGCAAAATCCGTCTGCAGACGTTGAATCAATGTTAAATGACGCGGGTTTTGAATGATGTATGAGATTCCTGCTTAGCACTCAGCAAGAGAATGTATTAAGGATAATCTACTCGGCTACGCTGACACAGTCTGCTTTTTAAAACCCAGAGTGCTTATCTGCGATGGGTACAGCGTTGTATGAAAGCGCAAATTTCTTATTCTTGTCATTATTATCTCCAAGTTTCTTATTGGTTAGGATGCAATAAAACGGCAACTTTTGTTTGAGGAAAGATTTCATGTGCAGTTGTATTTGGTTGGTTTTGAATCTTTATCCTTTATCAAAGCTTTGATAGGTTGGTAGTTTCGTATACTTGAAGAGGCTTTTGACGCAGGGCCGGTTACCGAGATGGACAGAGTAAAGTTTCCGATTGGTGAAGTGGGAATTATTCCATCAATGAGGTGCCGCTGAATGGATAACAGTCCCTAGAATGCGTTGCTCAAGCGCTCACATCAAGAGTCGAACCAGCGCCGCTTCATCTTAAAGCTTCTTCGTTCACGAAGTCACACACTAACCAACTGAGCTATTAGGGCCGACAGAATTTTATACACTTCCTCCATCGCTTGCTCTTCCGTGGCAGGCTATCTAGTCACAGCAAACGTTCTGTACATGGGATGAGCCTTGTCTGATAATGCTGGTGGAAGGGTTTAGTTATTTCCCACTTCTCATCGGAAAAAGTTTTTTATCCCTTCCACGTGTTAGTATCACATGCTGCATGTGACATGCATAACGTGTAATTTCTTCGGCTTACATTCACCACTGCACAAGATAGAAGACTATCTGTGTTGTTTTCAAACTTTATGTCATTGATCGACCTGAAATTGAAACAAGACTAACAAACAAGAAAGTAATAAAGAAACCAGGTACTTGATTGGTACATTTTCTGGTGTCACTAGCTGGGTTCATGGTGGTTGGTCACAAGTTCTTTATTTGTGATCGTTTCAAAATGCAGGTAGTGGTGGAACGTCTGGTCAGACTAGCTCGATCCACTGCTGCAAGGACAAAAGCATGATGGACCAATTTGCTAAGACATCAATAAAATTCGTATTCTTGTGAATTGGGGATCAAGTTTTTTTAAAGTTTTTTTAATAATATCTTACAGATGCAGCTGTCTTTTTGTGATTGAAGAATGACAGAAACTCATTTTTTGGACCAAAAAGACTTTTCATGCCAAGCTGGGCGTCATGCAAGGATGCCATTAAATGGGCCTTGAAATTGTGATAGAATAATTTTTGCATTGTGACGTTAGTTTGACATTGTTAGATCAGACAGTTGAGACAAGAACAATTGAAGTGGCACACCGGTTGCACCCACTTCGCCTGCAATAATGTGTTGTCTCCACAGCCCGAATTCCAGTAAAATTATCTCTGTTTTCCTCAAGAAATTTGATACTTCGACGGTTTCCTGAACTCTTCTCAAAAAATGATGAATTGACGTAGAGAAGACATTGTGTGATGTTGTTTTGATGACAGGTTAATTTGATTTTTGGTTTCTTGCCAGAAACTACTTTTTAATATGACACACTGTGCAAACTCATCAAAATAATGACGCAGAGGATCCACTAAGCTGAAGTGCGCAGGCACCTGTTTACCACTGAACTGTTCAAACCCTGTCACGACAGGATTGTGCAGCCACTGACCATAAATTTTTTTCACAATTTCTTACTGTGATGGGGTGATTTTTACAAAAAGTAGGTTATTCTACGGTCGGTTTGTAAACAATAACTTGATAACTTATTGAATAACTGTGTGTCTGCTTGTTGCTACATATAGCAATGATTCCGAGAATCTTTCACCCCCAAACCTACTGTACTGTACTTAACCACTTTGTGTCTTGCATTTTTGAAGGTCCAATATGAGATATAGCGGTAAAATTACAATAACAAATTTTGGCGTACCATTAGCACAACAATTGGCGAAATTAGACACAGTTCATGTTAATTTTCGTTCATCAAAATAGCTGAAAATGCAGTGTTTTTACGCTTATTCATATCATAAATTCAGTATACTAAAAGCATTGTTAGAAAACGATTCAATTGTAGCCAGACAAGATACAGGTTTGTAGGCAACGTTGTATTTAGTTGGTGAAGTTATCAAACGGCTTCGGTCTTTGGTTTTGTGAACATTTGTTGATGATTAGATTCACACGAGGTGGCTGGCTTTGAATGGCAATATAATGCTGGCAGCAAGCTCTTATCAAGACATAAGTGATTAGATTTATCTGTAGAAACTTCACTTTTCTGTTAACAATACTGAGGTTAAGCGAATGTAGGAAGCTTGGAATAATTATTTTCTTAAATTTTTTTTTATTTCCCTTTTTATTTTAACTTTTTCTGAAGGTGTTGCGACCATACCAAATCCTTTCAACTTAACAACTTACTTTGGTCACAAGCACGTTTTAACGTGAGCGCTTTGTCGCTTCTACTTTTTTCTCGACCTTGGCTATGTTGACGCAATGACGTGTATTGTTTTTGGTGTAATGGTCAGAAATAAAAACAACTGCACTAAATTGACTTTAAAACAGTTTGAGGCCCACTACGGCGCTACGATCGGGAACGCTGTCGAAAAAGATGGCGATGACTTCACTGCCACTTCACTGCCAGAAAAAAGGTTTGGATGAAAGCCAGCGGCGTTTTGTCAAACTTGTCAACAATTGTGAGGAAGCAGCCGCCAGACACAGTCGCACTTAGACAGCTTTAATTTACACCTTCCGACAAAAAGCGTTTTTCCAAACTAAAAAGTATAGTAACTATAGTTTCTAAAAGTATGGTTAGTAAAACGTATGGTTGTTTGTAGCGACAGGGCTATTTAAAAACATCACTTTCTCAGACAGTAAATCAGTTTTTTTGATGCAACGTCTGCAGATAATGTAAAAAAACTAGTGATTTTCCACTTTGCTTGTCATGTCGACAAGCCACCAACTTTTGTGCGAAAATACATCAGTCCAACTTGAACATCCGATCAGAGAATGGAATTATTGAATTGTAAGGATATAAACGTTTCACTGATAAAACAAATACAACAAGCTTTTATTCGAAGAAACTTTTAGTCGAGAAAGTATATAGATTTGATGAAAGTATAAGTTGTCATTAATCTGACATGAAGCATCAGCTATCAACCTGTTGCAACCAATTGATGTCATGAAATGTCTTCACATCTGTGGTTGAATCCATGCAATGAATTTTATTTAATGTGGTATTGAATTAATTGAGCGTGTTTAATTTTGATGGTTCAACAAAACTCCCCATGTTTTATGAACATCATGAAAAGGTTGGAAAGCTTATCGGAGACTGAATCAAGATTCAAAAAAGTGGCAGTTAGATTTTGGTGTATCCAATGCTATTAGAATACTGTTGTGAGTGGCCATACACTGGCAGTGACTTCCTGAACAAGTTTTGTCAACAATGATTGTGATTCCTGTTGCATTGTTACAACGTAGTGAAACATTCAGACAACGCCACAAATTGATTTGTTTTCTCTTTGTCTGTGTAAACTGCTGTCATCGCTAAAATTTTTCAGACTTTTTTGTGACGATGAGACAACCACTTCTAGCTTCTTTACTCTTCCAGTCTCAAGCTCGGTTTGTTCTGTGTTGTTCTTGTCCTCAGTGGAACGTCAAGCGTTGTAGGCTTGTAGCTCACAATATAAACTGAAAACAGCACAAAGAGACGTTAATAATATAAAGTAAAAGTTGTACAAGTTTGTTATTCTTGTTTTTTTGGCTGAAGTTTACTGTTTTAGATTTTTTAAAGATATTTTGTATCTGATTTTGTTATAATAATGCACTGTACAGATATTGAGCACCAGTTGTCCACCCCATTAGCTCAGCAGTTACGTGCTCGACCCAAGATCATGAGGCGTTGGTTTGACTCTCGGGGTGTGCGCTTGAGCAACGCATTTCAGAACTGCTTTCCATTCAGCAGCACCTAATAAATGAAACAATTCCCCAGCAACAACATTGTAACTATCGGAAACTTCACTCCGTCAATCTCGGTAACCGGACTTGCGTCAAAAGTCTCCACAAGTATACGAAACTGCTAGGAATAATTGTTTTGACTAATATTAAATACGTAAGAAATAATAAATATTTCACATCAAGAAATGAAATATGCACAACTATACTCTTGTCCAGTTTGGTCAGGACTCAATAATAACTAACAAAAATATGTTTTACATCGATGCATCATCTTGAGACGTTGTATGATAATACATGCTGTTATTGGTTAGCTCAGGTTTTAAAGCCATTCATTTCACATCACGTGTAAGTTATAAGGGCAAAAGTGAAATATCAAAAGAGTTTCATGTTGATGGTTTCCATATCGCACCATCTTTGATGTCTGTTAAGCTTTTAACGTGTCTGATGTGTCACACTTTAAATTGGTAAATATAGGCTTTGAGATATTTTTGAGACGCTATCTTTTAGCTATCCCCCTTCTTCGAGGTTACTTTGGTATTAGTATTGAAGCTAGATTTTTTGGTCTCTTTTTAGTTGTTGACTTTGAATTGTCCGGGCTAAAGACAAGCACCCTTTCTCTGACCGTTTTTGCCAATGTTGCTTTTCAGACACTGCTTATAGGGCTAATAAGTGTAAAGACCAATTTGCTAAGTGGTTTTAAGTTGACTAGGATTTTTCAGATCAGTGTTTTAAGCTTGTGGCTTGTTTGCTCGCAGACGAATCGGATTAATAGGTAGTTTTTAGAATAACTTCCTGTATTCGAAGAAATCCTCAAGGCTTTTGAACAGTGTGAGATATCTTTAACAAATGTCATTGCTTGCTTGACGTGATTCAAAAATTTTCCAATCAGTTTCAGGTCGTAACTTCTAGAATCTAGAAAGTAATGAAATTCAATTTGTGAGTTGATTATTTTTTTATACACAACGATTATTACGCAATAGGCCATGGTGGATGACGGCATCACAACGATACAAGAGATGATGAAGACGCTGCAGGAGACAAAAAAGACTTGCTCGCAGCATCTTATTCATGACCTCCCTCCAAAGGATGAGGATGGTAAGTTTTTGCACATAATAAGCATCACAATAATATGTAAATTGCTTCAAAAGCATCTTTTGTTAATACAATTTGGGTAGAGAGGTAACTCTTTTAAACCATAAACAGACATAACTCAGCAACAACACTACATTTAACATTATAAAAACAAAAAACAAAAAGCGAACGTTTTCGGCTAGTCATATAGCCCTTTTCAAGCCTATAAGAAAATACATTATTAAAAGAAATGCTAAAGAATCATATAGTATCACAGCAAAAATATGGTCAAAGCTAAACATTTGAGAAACTGCCTCGCTCACACAAAATGATAACTGAAAATTACACAGCACAACGGGTCAAGTATTTCAGAGGTAAAATTAATTGATTGTTCAGAGCCTGAGTCCTTGATCTGAACAATCAATTAATTTTACCTCTGAAATACTTGACCCGTTGTGCTGTGTAATTTTCAGTTATCATTTTGTGTGAGCGAGGCAGTTTCTCAAATGTTTAGCTTTGACCATATTTTTGCTGTGATACTATATGATTCTTTAGCATTTCTTTTAATAATGTATTTTCTTATAGGCTTGAAAAGGGCTATATGACTAGCCGAAAACGTTCGCTTTTTGTTTTTTGTTTTTATAATGTTAAATGTAGTGTTGTTGCTGAGTTATGTCTGTTTATGATCTTTTGTTAAAGCTTAAGAAAAACACAACTTTTTCACTTGATAGTTTTTTACCACTTCAATTTGTTCTAAAACATTTCTTTTCATAATATTGAATAATCTCAATAATTTTTTTTATTTATGCTGCTTTTCAAACCTAATTACAATACAGTTAGAACATTTCCTACAAACTTAGTTTCCTTTTGACGAATTGATTTAACTTAGTTTGGCTACAAAGAACGGTGTACCGGGTAAGCCTACATTTGACGATAACATTTCCTGTTAGACTAAACAAAAACATCTTTTTTTGCTTGTTCTGTAAAATTACTGGGCTTGGGTTTGCACGATCGCGATGAAGTAAAATAAATGAATTGAAGGAGCCGCCGTTTTAGTTTGGCGTAGTGCAAATGGTCCTTTACGGAAGAAAACTATACGAGGGTTCAGTTGGGTTCGTTAGAGTTTCTCCCATTAACATTTTTTACTCATGAACAAAACGCTTACGCTCCAGTTAGCCGTCAGTGCGTTGGATTTCGAGTCCCTTCCCAATGGAATGTGTTTACAACCGATACAGGAAAAATTGCACACAATGTTGGGTGCTGTCAATTTGTTTGGAAGGTCTTCAAGCTGATGAGCGATCGGAGAGTGCTGTAGGTTTGCACACACCGTTTGGCAACTTTTTTTTCCTTTTAGTTTAAAATCTGTTAAAATTTATGCCTGGTAATAAAGTGTTCAAGCTGATTGTGCACACCATCAAGAAATATACTGTATATTATTTTGTTGTCATGCAGATCAAAGCTTCAATGCTTTGTTTTCTTTCTCCACCTTCTACAGTTCCGTTCAGATATAGGTGTGAACGAAACGCGTTTGCGATGCGGTTTCATGATCTTCAATGTGTGATAAAATCAGCAGATTAATACTTATCATATCAAGTAGTCACAAAAACGTAAAAAATCCTATTTTTTTAAGTTTCAGGCCAGCTAGTTTGACAGTGTTGTGATTGCGGTCATGCTGCATTGACGTAACCAGGAATTTTGTTTTTTTAGGTAATTACTATGAGACGTATTGCAAAGGCGAGTGGGATAATCTTGCCTGTTGGCCCCACAGTGCCCCAGGCGAAAACGTCGTCATCAACTGTCCAGAGTACATCGTAGATTTTGACCACACTGGTTCGTAATACCATTTTCAGACTGTATGTGTATATTATGTATTGTTTATGAATTATGTTATTCAATCCCATCAACTTACTAGCAATTATCTGTCTGTGGTATACAAAAAAGTGTCTTTCTACCAAAGCTGTATATTATATTTTGTACAATTGTTGCTTATATGGTCTTTTGTCATTTTAAGTTTCAAACATCAGCTTAGTTTAACTCTGCTACACCCTACAAGAATGTTTACCATTTAACAATTTAACTGAGCTATTACGGATTATAGCATTGTGTCATGTCTGTTATAATCAATAACTCGTCGACTATACTGTGGTTATGAATATAGTTACGCATAGCCTACCATAAAAATCTCCTATGTTGAAACTTCGGAAGAACAAAGGAAATTAATCGGATATCAAAAAGCGACCAAAATAGAAAATTTGTTTGCCTAAAAAAAAACTACATTACACTTTCTGTTGGGTAGTTTCCGATCACAATACCAAAGTCTGCAGCTTCGAGCTATAAGCAACATTCTTCTCGCAACTTTCAAGTTGTATCACACCAATATCACACCAAAAAAAAAAATATCACACCAAAAAAAAACAAAAAAACACCAATCAATTCTTCATAAAATAAAGTAGTAACTAATTCTATTGTTCCTTTTCTTGTTACATAAAACTTGATGTTGTCCCTTTCAAGCCCCCTTAAGACATTCAACTACCAATTCATTGTTTGGCACTTAGAAAACTTGATTTTAAGTATGTTTCTTTGGTTGTTAACGGACAGAGGATATCTCACGGCATTGCACCGAGTTTGGTATCTGGCAGCCCTTGCATGGTGCTTCCAACACCTCTTTGAATGGTTATTCTAATTGTTTTCGTGATTGGATTTTGCTCAATCAAACTGAGGTCCTTGAGGAGATATTTACTGGCAAAGACGTAAGATTCGCTTGAGAGCGTACAGTGTTGTCATGGTATCTGCTCACGTCATGTGTGTCATTCAGTATTAGTTCGGGGCGTAGTGGCGACCACATTTTGACCGAGGGACCTAAGTTCAAAACCTTGTAGAATTATTGGAGGAAAATTTCAAGCGGCAACACTGGTGTGTTGGTGAAATACCAAAGAACAACAAAACGTCTTGGCAACTTTTTGTTCTTCGTCTATTACTTTCCTTCATAGAAACGGTTTGTCTTAATCATTGTCATAGTTGAGTGAGTTAACCATCCACACCCAAGAGGTATGGTGTGATCGGCCACCAATTCAAAGACCGACAGTTTGGCATACGCAAGATTTCCGCATGTTCGGCGTTCGCCCGGCCCCCGTCGTGTCATTGTGATTCGTTGTACTATGGAATGCTATTAAGTGGCATGATCATTCATTAGTGTTGTATGACATGCTTCATATCACTTTGTTTAGAAGTTTAAATTGTGATTGTAAATTTCTGATTGTTAGTCAATATAAACATTTGGATGAGGGACAGGGTTGTTTAAACAAACTAAATTCATGGTGTTCTGGTACGCCCGAATGGATGATGATGATGATGATGATGGCGTATGAGCGATGTTTGATGACAAACAATTTCATTGCTTTTTGGAAAACGCGCTATTCCCTTCTTGCATAGTGGAATGGACTGACTGACTGATGATGTTTACAGTCTGGCAATTCACCGGCCAGCCGGCAAACCAACCTTATTTAACACTTGCGCAACGTTTGCGGACGTTGGGCCAATGTAAAAAAGTCTTATTCCCTGGCTAGTCGTTTTTTACTATTTTGAAGCAGGACAGCTTAAAAGGAAAGTTTACTTCGGGTTTGGCCATGGTTTAACAGATGAAAGCGGAACAGTCACGAGATTGATATAACTGTTTTAGTCTTTTTCCGTTAATTCAAGATCTGCAAACGTTGCATTGTATCTTATTCAAAAGGCTAAGCACTGTTTGTTGATTGCACATTCCATTCCACACACAATCCGTATCGTGCCAGAATCTCCACACTGAGTTTTGAACTTGAACCAACAAACACTGTAGGCTACTTTCACATGTTGTTATAACAATACATCTCAGACACATATTGTTATAAGATAAACAGTTGCACGGGAATTTTTTTGTTACTATTTTATAATGCTGAGTGCAACTCACAATTGCTTGAGATTAGGCGCTTAACCAAAAACAATGCAAAGTAGTCTCATAAAGCTGAAATGCCTCTTTAGGCTCATAAACAAATGTTCGTCTTATTTGTCACGTCCAGTTGGTTGATTCAGACAAAACAGTCAACACCCAATGATTTGTTGATGTCCATAAGGAAAGCAAATATGTGGTGTTTCCGGGGGAGGGGGGGCAACTTTATTTTATTGCAGCCAGTTGAAAAAATCTTGTTTGCAACGTCAAAACTTATTTTGAAGTAAAACGTGTTCCATGGCAAACTTATAAGTTCAACATATTACTTTGATCCTTGCTGGTTTTAATTTAGCTTCCCTTTTACTTGACCTATTAGGAAAAGCCCTTCGTTTTTGCAACAAAGATGGAACTTGGGCTACGGTTAAGAACAGCACCCAGATATGGGCGGACTACAGTGGTTGCAGGTATCCATACGAAGAAGATATTGTTGAAGCCATCAAAAACGGAGATGTAAGTTTTAATACTTTATGTCCCCCAAACGATGACATTCTTCTTCTTCAATTACTTTGCCTGAACCAAGCACCGACGGCCTCAACGAATAATCAGACCAAGTACTAGAGCTCTGATATGTTGAATGAATGATTGTTTCTGCCTTGTCGTTAAATTGTTTCAGATGAGTTTGTTTTTGTCTGCCAGGGGCTCGCTTTCCAAAAAATTTACCAGTTATAAAGAGATGCTCCAATTTTTGCTTTCTTATTATTATTACACGGCCGAGAAATTTATATTGTCTCAATATACATTTTTTTTAAAACAATAAATCTTATAAATTCTACAAAAAGTGCTCAATGCCAAGCAAAAAACCAAGCAGAGCGAATCACATCAGAATTAGCTACTAGTTCACTAAAAACCTGAACAGCCTGTTTCACGTCAATAGGATCATCAGAAGTTCTGATAATGATCATCCGATGATCAGAACATGGTAAAACACTCTGTTGTTTTTAGTCAACTAGTAACCAGTTTTGATATGTTTTCTTTATCATTTTGTTTTAGTTACACAAAATATGTTTACTGTGCGATTTCATTTATTATTATTGGAAGGTAGTAATGTTCATGCATGCTCATCTCAAGCACGTTTCAGCTGAACATGATTGTTGGTTGTCTTTATAGTGAATAAGCAGAGAGTATATTAATTACGGTATACAATACATAGACTACGAAATTCAACCAATCAATGACCAATTGTATATACATAAACAGATGAAACCAAGCAACCACACGGCATTTAGCATAATATAATATGCATAATATATAATTGTATGTACTGTTGCAAAACAAATATGAACAGTGTAGCTTTACAGCATTTTTTTCTGCCCTTGAGATGAAACAATTGCTGAAGATGAATCTTTGTTTCAATACCTATAACAAAATATATCTGAAAACCTATGGCAACATGCCAGCTCCTATCAGATTGTGACCCCACCAGAAAAATCCATCCTTTTAAAATTGATGTAATGTTTACAAACTTGTTCCATGTCAAAGAACGAGTTGTGCTTGCTCGGGTATTTACCGCTGGGCAGTTGGAATGTGTCATAGTGATGTTTCGTCTCATTTGTCTGAGTGCAAACAAATATTTAATAAACATACAGTATTGCAGCCTTTGTCCATGAGTTGTTGACATTGGAATATCCAATAACCTTTAACACATTTAATGTGAGCATGCAGGTTTGAGTCACAACAGCGTTGAGCCACACTTTGTTTAATAAATGATGTCTTTCCAACTAAGTTTATGACGTATATTCAACAATTTCAGCCAAAGACAACAAGATTGATAGCGCTGTACACCGTTGGTTATTCTTCCTCGCTGGCGGCGTTGATTATAGCGATGGCCATTCTCGCCTACTTCAAGTAAGTTTGCTCTATTTCTTTCCAACTCTCTTGTATTTCTGTGAGGACTAACAACCAGTACCGCTAGAAAATCATAACAAATACACATCAAAAGTATATTTCCTTCTTTACAATCGGCCGTAACTAGGAGACATAATTTGATTTCGTTGAATATTAATGAATAATATCTCCTGTTAGTTAAGGAGGTTGAAGACAATAGTTTCATATATTGTTATGTCAAGACGTTTGAAACTGAAAAAAGGATTTTGAACGCCGAAACGAGAATGATTGGAAAATGTCTTACATTGAAGTTGCTCATGCGTAACTTCTATGATCGTCACGTGTCTTTTGCACAAAAGTGATCTTTTTACTTCGGGACTGACATATACAAGCTCAACAGCATCACTTAGTGAACCTTTTCTTAAACTTTATATAAAATTAACCCTTGCTAAGTTGGTGCAAGACAAATTGTTTCCAATATGATTGTTATCTTGATTTGTACGTGTACAAAACTGGTACGAATTTATCAAGGAAAGTAAAGTTCTCCTTGTATCTTCACAATAAATGATTTTACAACGTGATGAAGTGCATTGAGCACCGAACAATATACCTTTAGGTTTAGATACCTTGCCAATGCAGACCCGGTCGCTATAAGATTTTCAAAAATTATTTGTGAAAGCATCTTTCACAAACTGTTCGTTCTGCTGCTTTGGTTTGCCGAGCCTTCAATTTCTTTTATTGGTTTTAAAATAGTCACATGCAATTTGAAATAATTCTTGTAGATTTAACATCAAACTTTACATTATTTTAACATTGATGATTTGTGTTTCTTTTAATCGCACTGTTGTTTCTTTCCTTCTGATTGAAACGTTTTATTGATTGATTGTAATAGCTCAAGACATTGTGTCTCCATATTGAAGACTTGGCATTTACCTTTCAATCAATGAGTAATCTAAAAAAAAGAATTCAAGAACTTTGCATCTGTTTTTTTTTTTTTTTTTTCCGATCATGGTGCTCTCACTCCCCCTAGCGAAAAGAAATTAAATGTGGAAGTTTTTGTTTTTGTTTTTTTTATTCACTGAAGTTTATGTTTAACCCTATTTCCTGTGGGGGGGGGGTCGGTTGGGACTTGGTACTTTTCAAAGCAATATCATTAAAGAACTACGCGATCCACAGCTTTGAAATTTCTTGACTTTTCCTAAAAATTATTCAAGTATTTATTCCGCTTCAAATGACGTTGCTATTGTCTATAGTTTTAGAGATATAGCATGATTTTCATAACATACTCTGATATTTTAGCTAGCCCTTTTGTTTTCAAATTATACGGATTAATAGGATTACTGAGCGCCGACGTGCGTGGAACTGCGACGCAGATATCTCATGATTTGGTTTTGTTGTAAAGCATTCAACCGTAATGATTCCGCCTTTTGTTTGCAAACTCGAGTTTTGAGTTGCTTTGATTAATCTTTTAATTACATCTAAGTTGCTTTGAAATTATCAGAGAGCATCCGATAAGCTATGCTGAAAAAAATGTAATTTTACGTTGTTTTCTATGGCGAATACATTTTTGTTTCTAACTTCTAACAAAAAGCAGTAGGAAAGTTCTTGACAAAACTCTGTTTATAAAACAAACATACTGATGTGGTAAGTTTCTTGATTTCTTGTCGGAAAGCAAGGAGTGCGTTCTTGACCCGCCAATAAACTTTTGCATGTACCTGTACAGTGTACACTTATATTCACATGAATATTTATGGATGTTGTGAAAATGTTTTATGAAAACGAGAGATTGAAGGATACTGAAAAGAACTTGACACAGACTATCTAAACTGCTTGGCTTTTGTGGAAAAACACACGCAGCTAAATTATTGTGCTTTGACAAGCATTGTGCATATTGTATCATCACTGAATCTTTACCTAAATGGTAATTTTGCAGTTGCTTGAGAGATTACAAAATTATTTTTTTATACGAGGATTGAAAAGTTTTGATATATCTCAGCAGAAACACTATTAGGACCAACTCAATAATTTCAAACTTTTCATTCAAATGTTGGTCTACAAAAACTTATTTTCACAAAACGGTGTCGGCCTATATCTTTTTCTCCATAAATTTGGACGTTTGTGTCATTTGGAGCAAAGTTGTTTGTTGGGTTGAAAGAATATGAAATCAATGCCTCGTTTTAGTAACGTATTGTAACGTAATCTATCAGTCAGCACTTTTGTGCCTTTTTGTTTTCGAATACATTTCCGTGACAAAAGATTGGCTTTTGTAATAACGCCATCAACCATACAGTTGTATTCTCTGACTGCATCTCAAACGCTATACCATACTCAGCAATTTTTCTAAAGCATTGTTACACAAAATGCATATCTGACAAAATAAGGAAAATATGTTGAATTGAATTATATTTTATACGGATCGTTTTCCTTATCCTTGAAAAAAAGAAAGAACGATTTTTATCGTTTGGCATAAAAATATGTGTATTGAAGTTCACCTTGGTTTGCATAATGAAAATCACCCCAAAGAATTGCTTGAAGTGATTTTCGCAGCTATTTGATCCTTCGCGATGATATCAATTATAGTTTTTATCAGATGAAACCTGTTCAAACTATTTTTTTTAAAAACTATGGTTCATTCAAGAATATAACACTTTGTAAATATAGCTTACTTCATTTTTGTGTTTTTACTTCGATTTTTTCACAAGCAAGACCTTACACAAAACAAGTTATTTGCAACGTGAGTCGATTGACCAGAGTAGCCTAAATGGACCAGAAAGCTGTAGCCAAAACTTGATTACTTTTTATCAAAATGTTTGCTCATTGGAAACAGCAATCACTTTGTTTCAAATCAGCAAATCACTTTTTGTCATTGGTTCAACGTCTGCAGACGTCTAAACTAATATACGACGAAATTGGTTTTCTGGGTCTTCGGTTCGGAAAAACATCATTATGATGTATTGTGACGTGGTCTATCAGCCAGCAGTAGCTTATGCGTCTTTTGTTTTTGGATGTGTGTCAATTACAAAAGATGGCTTTTGCAGTAACGCCATCAACCGCAAACTGCATCTAAAATGCTATTTCAAAATTTGAACAGAAAGAAATCTTCTCATGCGTAATAAATAACTTGACACAAAATGCATGTCCAACAAAATAGACAAAAAATGTAGAAAACGTTATTTTGCAAATCTAGTTAACAACATGAAAAAAAAACACTTCAATCATTTTGACACAAACGTGCATTTTTAAAATATCAACAACCTTCAATTTTGCCCAAGGAAAAAGTCAACACTTTAGTGATTTTTTGTTGTTTTACGACAATAGCACTCGGCCTGAAAAAGATTTTTTTTCTATTTTTTGTATCGTTATGTCACGACTTTGAGTTTGTTACGCAGAACGGGAGTTCCATTTGGCAAACGACCTCTTCTATAACCTACCAACACGATTTGACTAAACGATTATTATCACTACATTTTGTCACAGCTGTTTGCAAAATTGTTTCATTCAAAGTGATCATTGTTGGTAAGTATTGAAACATATCACTTTGGAATGCATCGTGACATAGTTTATCAGTCAGGAGTTTTAGACGCTCTTTGTTTTTGGAGTGCATGATGGCCTAAAATGGAACAAGCTCCTATCGAAGGAAGTCACTACCTTTGGATAGGTTGTTGTTCAAATACCACGTGACACCATTAGGCTACCTTACTTTTCTGTATTCAATCGCTACCCAGACAGCAAATCAGACACTTTTTACATCGATTCAACCTCTTTAGACGTTGAAATAATGTTAAAAACGAATAAATAGCTTCCTGAGATGTGCTGTGAAATGCAAAGTGTTTCTTGATCATACATAACCAAATTCGACAGTGTGAATGTGAAAAAAAATTTGCTTGATTTAGTTCCAATATCAAGTAATGACAGTACGTTTGAAAAAGTGTAGACTATAAACATGTGGCTCAAAAAGAACTTGAAATAGTTTTTTGCGGTGATTATGTCTCATTCTCTGCAAATGTTGAAACAAAGCAAATTTTTTTTGCAATGCCTCCGGCAAAACAACAAGCAAACGCGAGTCGGACGCCAATTACGATTTCATTGAAGCGTGGACGACGTCTCCGCGTAAGAGATTAAAATCTACACAATAGAATTAATCCGTCACACTCAATTATAAGTTAATTAAGAAGCAATTTCTCAAGTCAAATAAAAAAATATGACCAACCATCAAATTATCTGATTTTTCAAGTTGCGCTGTTGAACAAATTGCAAAAGAGTTTCGATGTTATGTTGTCAGATAAATTATCTACACCATGTGAAAATTTGATTGATCTATCTTGCGTAGTTTTTGAGTTACACGAGCTCAAAATGATAGTGTCGAACCGACCCCCCCGTCCGCAAGTCAACTGGCCAAAATACGTCACAGGATAAAGGGTTAATTGTTTTGTAGTGAATCATGGTTTTGTTTAATGTAGTTGTTTTGTTCATAAGCACAAAATTAAAGCTAAGAAATAAAGATTTAAAACTTTTCTCTTAAAATGAATAAATCTGGATCCAAGTGACCAATCAAGCATTCTTGATTGCAGGCGACTTCATTGCACCCGGAACTTCATCCACATGCATCTTTTTGCTTCTTTCATTCTCCGAGCTCTTGTAATTTTTGTCAAAGATCGTGTCCTCTACCACGGAGCTGGGATACTGGATGTGCACAGTCAAGGAAAATTTCAACCTGAAGACATGCAGAGAGATGAAGCCAGTAATGTGAGTGACTGTGACGTCACTGTAGTACATTGCATCACAATGATCAACAATATATACTTTTTGTTGCAATAATTGAATAATTAATAAGTAGAACCATGACCAGTCGTAGTTATCAGCACTATCATCGCTATTGTTTATGACTCTATAGTCTATAGCTGTCTTTTGCCACTGAGGTCAAGCTAATTATTTGCATCTTGAAATTGGCAGTAAGTTATAACTTTTAGACCTTTTCTATTGAAGATTATAAGATACCCGCATGCAGGGCCGCTGAGAGAATAATTTTGGCCTGGTACCAATGAGATCCTTGGAAAGTCTCACTATATCCAAGGAATATGTGGCGGTTCCTTCAAACTCCCGGGCCCCTTTAAAATGTTACCGGTCCCTTAAGTAATGCATGCCCGTGTTCAAAATTACATCCATGGACTCTCCTGTCAAGTTTTGTAAACGATTAAACTTCCATGTATTTCAGGTCGGTTGCAAGTTAGTAATGACATTGTTCCACTACTTTGTCGCGACAAACTATTACTGGATCTTGGTCGAAGCTCTTTATCTTCACAGTTTGATATTCGTCGCATTCTTCTCTGACAAGAAGTATCTTTTCAGATTTACTGTGACAGGCTGGGGTGAGTGTGAATCGCTGCATGACAGGATCTTTGTAGGTTTTGTGAAGATAACAATAAATATGAATTGCTCATGTAACACGCAAAGCAAGCTTATTTGGATTGTTTTTAATAAGACTACTAATAGTGGGACTGCCCCGAGTGCTCCGTTTATATGGCTATTTTGATATGGTTTCCAATTTGTATGCAAAAATTTCTCTTATCAATTTTTCTGTAAAAAACGTTATTTTTGTTTTCTGTGGCTTTTTTTTAAAACTTGTTCATTTTAAAAATCTTAAAGTTTGCCATAGCCTACCAGGAGAGATTGTTATTAGATTATGAAATAACAAAGAACGCTATATTTGATTGTTTACCAACTTATTACAGGCGTTCCAGTTCTTTTCGTTGTCCCGTGGGCCGTTGTTCGAATCCTGAGGAACAACACCGCGTGAGTTCATGTGGTACAGCTCTGTTATTGTCCCATGTATATTATCACAATTCACAATGCAGTAATTCTTTTGATGTAATCAACATTTTGTAAAGAAAGTTTCAACGTTTTAGTTACTGTACTTTTACGTGTTTCAAGCTCAATTCAAAGTATGTCATTGCTTACAAGGAAAGAAGAGTTTTTGCAAGATGATCATGATGAACTATTTTATTTCTAGTTGCTGGGATATTGCTGTGTCGGAGTATAAGTGGATTTACAACGGGCCCATTGTAGTGGCAAACGTGGTAAGAGCTATCATGTAATGGATATACAGTATTACGTAATTGTTTCAAGCGCTTAGATTCATTTAAATGCTTATTTTCCACCATTTCATGTCGTAAAACAGATAAGAACAATTATTTCATGGATTTGTTCGATGATTGTTCTATGAAAACGATGAAATATTTGCTAAACCTTAAATTTTTTTGTCAGGTTAGAAGTTTTGTTAATGCAATACAGCTGAAAAAAACTTACCAGTTACCACCAAAAATTCAGAAGAATTGTTTCAATAAGAAGTGGTGAAAAATCTCTTTGATTTAATTTTGTGTGGATTTGCAGAACCTGCAGGTTAAATTTAAGAAGCAAGCTTTAATCTAATTTTGAGAATTGAAATCAACATTTTTACTGATAGTTTAATCCTAAAAAAGCATCTGACAAAACTGTTATATGACGTTTTATTCTCTCAACCGAAGGCTTCCATCTTGTGGTTCAATTAAATTTTGGGGTAGCCAAAACTAAGCAAGAATTCATGTATTTCATGTTCAGATTAATTTTCTGCTTTTCCTCAATATCATTCGTGTCTTGTGGTATAAAATGAGAGAACGTGGATTCATTGGAAGAACTGATAACAGAAGACAATACAAGTGAGATGACGCCAAATTCAGTTACTATTTTCTAAAACCTCTAGATAGAGTATGTTTTATCCTTACTGGGGTCATCAGAAAGTCCTTAACAAAGTGTAAGAAAAAACGGAAACCTATTAAAATAAGTTGAAGTAAAAGTATTGTATTCAAAAGGAAACATTGACACAAAAGATGAAAATAATATCGGGACGCATGAAAAATGTAAATTAATTAAAAAGTAACAAAATCTTGTGATCTGCAGATATTCAAAGATTTATTCCTTGAAAAATATTAATTTGATCGGTTCGATTTTTTTAGGAAACTGGCGAAATCCACATTAGTCCTTATTCCCATGTTTGGCGTACATGCCATCATCTTTATTGGAATGCCAGATTATATCAACTCTGGAGTTTGGTGGGACATCCGAATGTACTTTGACCTTTTCTTTAATTCTTTCCAGGTAGGGATCATATTAATTATTTAAAGATTGTTTTGTTGTATCAATGTATTATGTCGGCTTGAAGTTACTCCAGCAATATGTTTGATAATGTTATCTAGCCATTATAACACTTGCCTTCAACATTTTTTCATGCGTTTCATTGAGAGAACTGTTTTGGTTTTGCATCTAACATTGATTTTGGAAACGTTATCCACCATGTGTTGCAAAATTCAATGTGGAAGCTATAGGGAGTCAGGAAGAACTTCCTTTCTGCTACAACACGTTACATGCCTTTTATCAAAATAGTGCAACCCGTCCTTTCTACATTGATGGAATATCTACAAATGTTAAATCAATATAAAAAAGATTATTGCGAGCTGTATATTTACCAACATACGGCTGAGTACTCCTATCTGTTAGAAGGCTACTGATGGCATTTTTTCTTTTTCCTAAAAAAACGATTATGACACACAAATGTGAATGAGCGTAATATTTTCCTATATTCCATCATAGAACTGACTTGACTATCTGACCAAATATATAATCGCTATTATACGGTGTTAGTAATTTGATCTTTGTAAATATTTTCAGGGCTTCTTTGTTGCGATCATATACTGCTTCTGCAATGGCGAGGTAAGAAACTGTTGCGTATTGTTCCTTATGTTCATCTAGTTTTTTTATTAACAATCTTTGATGCTTTAGCAGTTATACCATCACAATTTGTTTTTTTGTTTGGCGGTATTGTTCATTGTATTCTATAATAATTTGTTCAGGTGCAAGCAGAGTTTAAGAAAGCCTGGGAAAGATTCCAGCTGACATTTGAAATACAAAAGGACAGACGAGAGCGAAGTCGCTCATCAGTGACGCTCCTGACCAGTTTCAACAGCTCAATGTCGCAGCAGGTTGGGGGTTCAGCAGTTAGAGAAAATTTTCCAATTTAAAACTTTGGATAAAGCTGAAAAAGAAATGTGCAGCAAACAAATATTTTTTTTTTCCGACGCGTAGATTTAATCCAGATACAACAGAGTACTTATGGCAAAACTGAAATAAGAAACTACATGGTTTTGTTTTGATTAAAGTTGATATTTTTTATTTACAACTTAACAATTAAAAAAAAAAAAACTAATTTACCAACTGAGAGAATCAGCCTCGCCCAGGCCACCCTCTATCTTGCGGTGAAGTGTTTTATCTACCATCCCTAGTTTTATCAATTGGTCCCCCATTGTTTATCTATAATTGCCATTGTTTAACTATATTGTTCAACTTGCATGCTTTAATGGAGTTTACTATATTGTTCTATCAGGCAAGATTGTCCATTGGTGGTCAGAGCAGCAACCGTAATGGAACCTCAAAGACAAATGGCACTTCACTCCTGGTTGCGAACAACCACTCTGTGGAAAGTAAAGTATTCCCAGGATTCCATAAAGGAGACGTAAGTGAAGTTGGAAGTATTGGATGTCATTTAACAATACGCCTAGTTAACCTATTATTTGAATATAACCAGTAGTACTTATATGAATTCCAAATTGTATTTTCTCAAACTTCAATGTGGGTGTCTATGGTTAGACATCATAACGCGATAGTCTAAGTTTGGCAACACTTGGAATTTTGTTATGTACATTCAAATTCTTTTTAATTTTGATTTATTTTATTTTTTCAAGATTTCCTCGCAAAACAAAAGTGAAGCTGAAACGTCCTTTTCGAATCAAGCAAGCAATCCTCACAACAAGACCTCTGATGTGCAGGTGAAGTAAACATTTTGTAGATGTGGAATGTGAGGAATAAGCTGTTGCGTCTCCCAGTTAAAAAAATGTTCTTTTTGGTATTGGTTCAAATGTTGAATCAATGTCGACTTAAAAAAGACCCAGTTTGCTTCACGATGCTTCACGATGGTTATTTCAATTCATTACTGTTTTTTAAATTGTGTTGCAGACAAAGGAGGATTCTCCCATAATAAATAAACGTCCTCCATTCATCCGGACACAAAGTTCTACTTTACCACAAGGTAGTGATGTGATCCTTCCTATAGATGAAGACAGGGATCTGGAGGAAGCATTTGAGAGCGCCGTAGAAAAGCAAATAGCTTGTCCAGCTAAAAGCTTCAATCTTATCAACAAAGAAGCAGAAGAAGGCGTCCTTGATACACCAGACGACAGTGATTGTCACATGACAAAGGAGTTAGATGATGTGATTGGCAGCGAAGAAACGGCTTTGTTACGAAAGAAACGAAAACAAAGATCGCGAAGAGCAGAGTCGAAAGATTCTGGCATCTCTTCCGCCAGCACATTTTACGCAAGCCTCCAAAGTAGAGAGAGAAATCAATCAACATCCAACTCGGACTACTTGGGAGACAGCGAGGGCGTCGCCAGCGATGACGTCAGACATAGTAGCGACGGAGAAGGCTTTTTTCTTAAAAACAATTGTGGTGACGTCACTACGTCGAGCAAAAGCGACATTTCCAAAGATCCAAAAAATGTAACATTTTTGTCTGTTGTCAAAGAAAGTGGAGTATGACATCACTGGTGCGCTACTTTTGCGTCATCATAAGAGACGAAATCTTCAATTACTTTTGTCCACACATGCAGATTTATATTTTGTGCAATTTCAGCGTTTTCTGTTTACCACTAAAGAAAAAGCGTAAAACCATGTTACGACCAATATTGTAATATCTACACTTCAGTGGCGTACCGTGACCATGTTTTGGGTGTTCAGATCTTTTAGAAAGTTTTAACACTCTTTTGATTTGCACAGTGACTTTTTATATCTTATCACATCAGTTTATTTTGATATGATCTTAACAGTTATTAAGCAAACTGCAAGCGTAGTGCGTGTTGAACCTTGCTGAAAAAAATGAACACCCAAAAATGGTTACCGTGCGCCACTGCTAAATTTACGTTTTCACATAAAGTGTTGAGTTTTAAGAACTACTTGAGTCGCAACTTTTATTTTGAGGCAATGAAGGTTACAGTATTGCAAACTGTAACTGAACATCTACTGCTAAGGTTCATATTATCATCATATACTTTTAGTTTTGTTTCCTCTAGTATGAATAGCCGACTCTTTCAATTCACCGATTATTGCTCCTACTTTTTCAATCTCATTTTGTCCACTTCATCTTCTCCTTCAGTCCGGCATTATTTGACGTCTCTGTTTCCACTACTGGAGACAAAACCGAGTTTAGATGATGATGATGATCTTCAAATTCAATGCCTTACTGAAAAAAAATTCTCCTCAGCACAAGCCCGCACCAACTTGGTCCATTCGCCTTTGGAAGTTGGTCTATGGTACCCCTCATCTCTAGTATATCCGTAAGTTTTTCACTCTCTCTTCTTTCTCCCTTTTGTTTGTCTGATAAAATCAATTTGCTAACAAAGTAAGATTTTACACGGTATGATGCTTTGACCACTAAACATGAGTTTAGTATTTACAAGTTGGGCTCTTTATACACTTATACAGTATATTGATTACGACACAAGCAATTCTTAAATCTAGATTTTCAGTAGTCCAAATTCTCTTCAAAACTTGTTCGTTTGTCAACGCAGCGTTGCTCATTTGCCATTTGTGACTGTCTCCTGCGGAGTTCAGACTAATTTTATTTTCAAGTTTTCTGTGTTTGTCAATACGCTTTCCACCTGTTTCGTTAAAATCTTTTGATGTGGTGCGCATACAATCATTCGCAGAAGTCTAACACATTTTTTATTGCCATTTACATCGGTATTGTGTCTTTTAAATGGTTTTGATCACCTGGTATCAGTGTGTCTCAAACCTGTATACAGTACGCCTATTTGAGTTCTTACTTTTTTCCTTGTTGTTACCTAATTTCTTCACTTTGCGCATTGTAACCCATTTATTTTGCTTGTTCAATATCGCAACATTTTTGAGCAACATAAATTGCTTTTATTGAATTGAATTTCATTCCATTCTCATTTGTTTGAAACAAAAATAAAGTTTTTGTTATAAGCTGCCAGTGTTGCCATGTGTCCAGAGCTAAATAGAGTTATACTCTGTCATGAAAGACAACAAGATCCGATCAGTATCATTCCAAAAGTAGTGCCATGGGCGGCCAGGGGTAAATCGAAAACATTTCCATCAATGGAATATAAGAAGAATCACCAATACCCACTTGAGTGATCAGTTTTCAGCGACGAAATCAAATCTTCTCCAGATTGATCATGTTTCATCAGTTGTGATCTCCCATATAAACTCCCTCCATTTTGTCTGTTATGTCTTTTGCTTTCATTAAAACTTCTGGCATAGTTTTCATTCCCGTAATTTCTTTGACATTGTCAAATATCTAAAAGCATTCTTCTTTTTAAATTAACATAGATACTCTGCTGATAATTGAGTATCGAATTGTTACGCTTCTACATTGGTCAATGATCATCTTCGAAGATATTTTAACATGTTCGATGGTGGTAACGCTGTTCAACACTTCCGAACTATTTTGTAAGATTTTATAAACAACAAAGAAATTGACGCATTAGAAAAATTACGTCATTCGTAATCCTCTTTTGGCCGCTTTACATTTACAATGTGTTATGATGTAATATATTATGTATATTAGTTTACTATGTAGGCCTAGTAGTAGGTAATCCATTTTTGATTATAGAAAGTCCGAGGTGGCCGGATCTCTACCGCCTTTACGTGCCGCGACCGCCTTCACACCCTGTCTCCACATCGACCTGTCTTGCCTGTTCCATTTTTTTGGGGGTTCTTTGTTTTCTGCGACCATTCACTCGCAACTTCAGCGCTCTTCTCAAATAAATCATCTTAAAATCTGATTTTCTGGATGATACTCTGGCCTGACTCAGTCACTTGTGAGACGTCAACTGCGTAGCCGAATAGTGAGAACCTCCGGGCAACACTCGTATGACGCGGTCTTCGTACGAACATCGAAACGAAGCCGGTTCGACACCGCTCAAGAGTACCTGGTTGTGTCTGTGGGAGAAGTTGGAGAACACTTGGCATGCCGAAAGGTGGATAAGATTGGTTGGTTTGTCCTTTCAAGTTTTACTGTACGTTTGTCTTTGCTGGTGATCTTGCAATCTGACATTGGATCACAACGCCAAGGTACTTCCTGAAAGCTGCTGGCTGTTCAAACACTTTTTCACTGTAGGCTCACACATTTATAGTTGATGTGCGTATCCGAAAAGGCAAAAAATTCCTGTCGCTCACAATTTGATCAAGTTGAGATCAGTTGGTTTTCTTTGTACTTTTAACCGTAAAATTCTACTATGTAGTGGCACTTTTCTGATGGCCACTTTAGGCGAGTTCCACTATATTTTCCTTGTAATAACAATTTTATAGTTTCATTTATTGCTATACAACAGCTAAGATCTTTTAGCGACAGGACTCTATTTTAATTTTATGTCAGGTTTACGATATCGTCACATAAATTATTACCCGACTTATTCTCACTGGGGTATACAAGGAAAAACACAATCGGTACCGTTTTCAAAGTCTTCGGTTTGACCCGACCTGGAATCGATCTCAGATCTACCTGTAGGCTACGAAGCCGAATGTGAAACCATTTGGCCACTGAGCTGGTATATTTGCCTTGTAGCTAAAGTGTCAGGCTATTGCTTGGTTTATGTTAGTTAGAATGACGTTGTGTAACTGTATGTTAATATTAAATTAACTTGATCGCCTCAAGTTTACAAGAATTACTTGCGCCATAAAGTAAAATCAATCAATGAAAAGTGTGTTAAAACTGCTTGCTGTTCTACTACAGAGACTATCGACAATGTTTTTGCTTCTCCATGATGCAATATTAGTTAAAACACCACCTAGCACTAGGCTACTTTGTATTCGCATGTTGACATAACCGACTATCACCGGTGGAATAAGCAAGAAATTTTTGTGTTAGAATCAACCTGGACAAGCCCTTAAAAAGCGTCGTTGTAATTTGATTTGTCTCCAATTGATTTCCTTCATATCGGCTCACATCAAATTGCTTGAAAAGTTTATTTAATCCCCATATCTCGTATGTAATCTTGCATCCTTTGCTTTACAACTCTAAACGTGTTTGGACTTAACTTTTCTTGTGATCATTTATATTCCTGCGGTGACTTTCCAAACTTAATTTTGAACTTAATTTGTTATGAAGATGCGCATTGCCGTTGTGCGCAAAATGCGCCAATGAAAAAATAATTCTTCTGCTTTTGGTTTTATTTTCACACTCATCAGATGAAGATTAAAATCATCGCTACAAAAGTAAATAATCAGTGAACGTTCAAACGTTTTGGCATGTAAGGTTATAAAACTAAGGAAATACCATCGACCAGCGACACATTGTTGCTACATAATGTGAACTATCGCATGGTCAACAGGACAATAATTCATTCAAGATTAACAGTTTTGAAAGTTGATTGTGAGTGAGTGTATATAGTGCACTGCATTCAAATGATAACATTTGGTCTGAGTTTCATCACACATTTCTTCATCGAATAATAACTGAACTTCCAGTAATACCAATTAATGCCTTGAGCATTGATGACACCACCTTTGATGTAGAGTCCATTCAAGTTAGAGTGATGGCACGAGTCGTACCACCACGCTCCTTTCTTCTCAACAGCACAGTTGCCTCCAGCCCATTTGTCATTATCCTGATCTTTGGTGGTGAAGGAATTGTTCCTATGACCATGCATGAGAGCATCGCCTGCGAAAGATCAATCTTATAAGAAACTGCAAAAAAGCATTTTGCTCATATGACTATTATTGTTGTTGTCGAAGTACTCCCAAGAAATCATGCGGTATGCTTGTGTTCAAGCCACATCGTCACTCGACTGCATTCAGAATAAAGATTGTTGGGCACAAAGCGCTTAAAGTTTTTGCCTTGAATCAGTTTTGATTGAATCTTTATCCTCGGACTGGAAAAGCTTCTTTGAGAGCTTAATCCTGGCAGTTTTGCATACTTGTAGATGCTTTGAATCACTGACGCAGGCCCGGTCACCGAGATTGACAGAGTGAAGTTTCCGATTGTTGAAGTGTTGTTGCCAGGGAACTATTCCATCCATTAGATACTGCTGCATGGAGAGCAGTCCTTAACGTGCGTTGCTCAAGCGCACACTCTGAGAGTCGAGCCAGCGCCGCTTGATCTTGAAGCTTCTTCGTTCCAGAAGTCACACGCTAACCAAGTGAGCTATTGGGGCCATAGGCGTAGCCAAGGGGGGGGGGGGCGAAAGGGGCCATGGCCCCCCCAAATTTTCCAAGTTTGGATTCCAAAGTTGGGCCCTTTGTTCAAAATGTAATAAAATTTGTAGAAATTTATAACGTTTTCCAAGACATCTGGCTATCAACACCCCCCAGGACTTGTTTTAGACACACAGAAAGACACCAATAAATTTTGAAAATCGTAAATCGCGCAAAGTTTACGCGATTTACGTTTCTTTGAACTAATATGTGGAAGCAATTTCAGAATGGCTTACTGCATTGGATTTTTGTGTAGTTATTGAGTTTATGTGTAGCTGAGTTGTTGGTGTTCTCTAATTTTAGCGGCAGTTTTTGCCCGTTCGTGTGTAAGAGCTACCTTTAATAAGTTAATAGCTGTTTATCTGCTAATAAACTTCATACAAATATTACCCTAAAAGTGTTTCCAGAAAGCGCTATAATCCATTATTTGAGTGTAATTTTTCAAAATTTTTCCGGGAGGGCATGCCCCCGGATCCCCCTAGAATACGCGTGCCTTCGGCACGCTCTAACCCCCACCACTTTCATTGCTAATTCCCTTGGTCAACCCTCCAGGATACGCCACTGTACATCAAATGGCGATGGCTTAAACACTTTGTTGTTCTCTTCAATTCATTAAATATTTGGCCCCCTCCAAATTTTTTTTCTGGCTACGCCACTGATTGGGGCGGACAATTTTATCTTTCACCTGCCGATTTGTTTGTTCAGTGAATCTTGAAGCTAACAGTGGAAACTACTTAGCAGTGAACACGGGTTGGTGGTTCACTCTTACGTCACCTTGTCATCCACACAAGAAATGTTAAATTATATAATCTCAGCTGTTTTCAAAAGGTCTTGTCACCACTTTGTAAAATGAAATTTAGATATTCAGGTTCAATAAATGTCTACAATTTTAATGACGTAATCTTAGCCTATCATGCTGCAGTTGCAAAGATACAAAACCCCTATTACATCACAGAAGTTTGCTGGATGGCCAATTCACCTGCTGTTCCTGTGTAGCCAGTCACGGTGAGTCTGTAGTTTGTTGTTGCATCACCAACATAAAATGTGCTGAAAAATAAAACATGAAATAAAGTGATCGTGTTTGAAAAGAACTGAAAGCTTGAAAACAAAGCAATAAATTGTGGTAGTTTAACTTCATTTTGCTTCAATGACATACAATTTGCTGCTATGCAGGGCACATTTTCTAAATATCAATGACAGTCAAAATGATAGAATGACGACTGACTTTATGTCCGCATGGGATACCTGTATTCTGCATAAGCCTTGTTCCCGTTGAAATCCTCTATGTCTACTCGTAAACGAGTGGATCTAAGAGACGTTAAATGATTCAAGTCACTCAAACCTGAATCAAGAAATCAATCAGTCACATCATAAATGCCTTATTTCATAACGTGCTTCATCATTAATAACGTCAAGCTATCATATTACTTATTCAAGGTAAATGTGCGACAGAGTCCAAACACAAAAATATCATGTTTTCTATAATAATTTATTATTTGGACTCTGTCATAGGGTCTGGAGTCGAACCAGGGTCGTTGCGACATTAGTCAATAATTTAGATTCGACTAAATTAGTACGTTATAGTTGCTTTACTATATGGCTCAGGGCGCTAACGATTATATGTAACCTTCCAACCATATTTGGTGTCCGAAACGAAAAAGTTAGTACTAGCTACAACCTGCGATATGCCATCACGTCAATGAACGGAAAAGATGACAAAGTCTTAAAGGGTTGTAAGCGAGCAGATATAACCAAGCAAGCAAAATTGGTTCTTTTTGGATTGCTGCAACGTCTGCAGATTTTGAATCAAGGTAAAAAGCACTAATCTTACTGGTTGGGAAGTGTTCATGTAATACGGTGCACGCAAGCAACTGGGAGTACAATGCAAAACCTCTGAGAAAACTAATTTAGAAGCAAGCAACACATGGAATGCTCACCAAGCCAAAATTCTGCATTTTTATGGCCAAAACCTTGTTGATATTCCCGCCACGTTCTATAGAAATCTACAATGCCTGTGTCCCGTCGTTGGAAAATCTAAAATAAAACAATTATGGTTAAAATTACACTCATTTTACAAAACAAAGTTTTATCTCATTTGCTTCTCCTTGAAATAATTAAAAGGTAGATCAATTTTGTGACTGCCACGTAGATGTTATGCAGCAGACCATTATTTTCACCTATACCACCTAGGGTTTTGTTCTACCATACTATTTTGTGACCTGGGAAAGCGGAGAATTTTTATCGGTATGTCGTGATTCGGAAATGTTTTGGAAAGTCGAAAAACAGGAAATTGAAGAAGTTAATAAATTCTAAAAAAATTTGTTTTCCGATGGCAAGATTAAAATCCGTTTGTCAATAATTTCATAATTGCACTGTAGGCTATTTAGAATAATTGGCAACTTACAAGCCAATTATAACCATTCTTCTGAAACTCGCAATAAACCTGCACAACCCTCCCATGGATAAGTATGTTGTAGGCTCCATCGACCCTGTTCCCCGCGTGGTATACGTCATCGCAATCGTCATTGCTGCCCGTTGGAATGCCTGGAGAAAATATAGATCACAGCTCCCGTTTCTGGCCGGTTTCCGTCATGCGAGCATAATAATGTTTACAATGATAACAGTAAAGAAGGCTACAAAGCTAATCATCTATCTCACTACAGTATAATAGGTAGACAGGCTACATTGCTAATCATAGAGTGTCACTGGTAATGAAAAATCCTTTCCGCTGTTTTAGATTTTCAGTTTTCCACATAAAGTTAAACGTGAAGTCCATTGTACATTGGATATGATACAACTACGCTGCTGCTGTGTTATTAACAATCTACCTATCTGTTGTAGTAAGTAGTCTAAGCACTGTGTATAAATATCATTGTTTTCAAAAGCTTTTAACTCTAAAATTTATTTCAAATTATTAAATTCCGTCAAAAGTAAGCGGGTTGCTTCAGTGGCAACGGATCACTGTAGCTATGCTCACTGCGTTGCACTGCTCCCATAAAAAGAGTTATGATAACGTGAAAGTATTGTCGAGAATGATGGAATAAGCTGAAGTGTTAGACAATGAAGGTTACTATTTTGAGTAGTTTTGGTTAATTTCAAAGCTTGGATAATTGATGTCATTGGCAAATAGCCATCCTTACCTCCGGACGGAACCCAAGGAAGCCAGGCAGGAGGACCAACTGATGGGGGTCCAACAGGAAAATTTGTGGGTGGGCCGCTGACGAAAGGAGGTATAATGGGTCCTGCAGGGTTTCCGAAATTATTTGAAGCCACGAAACTTGAACCTAACGAAGCAAAAGAATATGCTTTCCATCAGCTGACTAATGATTTATCACAGTCACCAACACAAACTGAAATTATCATTTATTTATTTCATTTGGAAAAAAGTATTCTACGGATGCCAGAGATCGGAAATCCAGCACCTTGGATCTTATCGAGAGGAAAACAAAATGACGACCACTAAGAAAACCTCAAGAAGTGAAGATTGATGATTTACATCAAATGTAGGCTACATATAATTTTGTAGAATAGCATTAAAAGTATTAGAAGCATTAGAAGTATGGGCTAGTTATCACGTGTCCCCAAATGCTAAAACACATACCGAAGAAGATAAAAATAACTTTTGCAACATTATTACAATTTCGTTACTATTATAAAGTGTTTACAAGGACAAAATATTTTATTTTTTTGTAATACCTGTGCAGTGTTGTGTCATTGCATCCACTTTTTGTTCTATTCTGGATATCATCAGTTGTACATCGTTGTCACCGCAAAGAAATACAGCAGGATTGCTGAATCTTGCCAATACCAGCAACATGAATAGCGTTCTATAAGCAAATTCTCTCATACTTCAGCTTCACTTAATTATTTTTCAATACTCTTCCACAGCTCGATGTATTTGAAGTGTTTTTTCAAACGCAAAAGCAGTAACCTATGATCAATGAAAAATATTCGTTTTGAAGGGAAGTGGTTGAACTTCTCGGAAATGTTTGGTCAACTTCAATTAAAATTACAAAACCGGAAATGCAAAAAATAAGTTCTTGTTTGACAAACGTTTGGTAAACTAAACAGTTTTCATCATCAGCGTTGCTATAATTGAATGAATGATTCAATATGTTGCTGTTTCACTTCTTAATTAATCTGAAAGTGCAGCAACAATCAACAAATAATGCACGACATTTAAACAAGGTTGGTACAAGTGCACATTTCAAACTTGCAGGGTAACAGGAAACTATTTTTCGCCGGTTCATGTCCAAGTTGTCATCACATTTATATGATTAGACCGTCAAATAAGATATATCGTGAAGATAAGAAAAAAACGAAACACCCCGTTTTGAAAGGTGCCGTCAAAGGAAAGCACTATATCTCATGTCTGTCTGTAGAAGTCGGCAGTAAAACGTTTCTAACCAATGACAAGAGATAACAATTGCTTGATTACTACAAGTGTGCTTCTCTCTGTTTTAGTTTTATTTTTTTGCTATTTGTTTTTTGGGTTTTGTGGCCGTACTAACTACTGACATATAGCCTACTGCGTGCTTTTTCATTCAGGCACGTTTTAAACCTTTTAAGGTTTTGCCACCTTTTCCCGTTTGTTAACGTGCTGGTAGGTCTATATCGAATTTTGTAGTTCATATCTTTTTAAACCATAAACAGACATAACTAAGCAACAACACTACATTTAACATTATAAAAACAAAAAACAACAAGCGAACGTTTTCGGCTAGTCATATAGCCCTTTTCAAGCCTATAAGAAAAATACATTATTGAAAGAAATGCTAAAGAATCATATAGTATCACAGCAAAAATATGGTCAAATCTAAACATTTGAGAAACTGCCTCGCTCACACAAAATGATAACTGAAAATGTGTGAGCGAGGCAGTTTCTCAAATGTTTAGATTTGACCATATTTTTGCTGTGATACTATATGATTCTTTAGCATTTCTTTCAATAATGTATTTTTCTTATAGGCTTGAAAAGGGCTATATGACTAGCCGAAAACGTTTGCTTGTTGTTTTTTGTTTTTATAATGTTAAATGTAGTGTTGTTGCTTAGTTATGTCTGTTTATGGTTTAAAAGAGTTACCTCTCTACCCAAATTGTATTATATCTTTTTCTTCCCGGACGCGTTAATGACAAAAAATAAAACTATTGATTGAAAACATTTTATATCTCTTAACATTGTGACTGAAAGCGTGATTTTATCACCACCGTCATGTAGAGTGACCAAGAAACATAGTTTTCGCTGTAAATGTGTCGCTAAATAAATGCCATTATTATTATTACAAATCAAAATGGAAAGTGAGGTGATACAATGCAACCACCGTATTTATTTAACATCGAAGCAAGAAACAAAAATTAGTTTGGTTTATGTTAGTATTTTTTGTTTTCTCCCCTAAGCGTCAAACACACGAGTTGGTATGAAAAACATGAATCATCTCATGGCTGCATGCGGTCCTCGGCTTGTACGCCATGCAGGCCTGGTGTAGGCTTTTTAACCGTGCACCAGGTATTTGGGCTCATGAACCAAGCTTTAAGAACATATTTGATTTAATGGTCCGAGTTTTTCAAATTAAACTGCGTGCATTGGTTTCCCTGTAATAAAACCTCATGTAAGCCTATTGAGATATAACCGTCAAATTGTTTCGTGTTATTGGCCCTCAGTAAACTATTGCATTTATTTATACAAAGTGTGGTTTCATTTGAAACTGGGTATACAGACTTTGCGTTTGTATCACTTTTGCAAGCTGAGCTAAAGAGTCAGATAAACTTCAAATACCACAGATACAGTAACCTTCCTCTTGTTTCAAAGTCACAACACAATGGTCATAATGAGCATTTAACAGTCATAGTCACAGTTACAATGAGCATTTAACTTCTCAACTCAACATTTTACTTTTCAAGCTACACAACACACTTCCATCACTGCCGCCTTTGCTGCTGAAACCTCAAACTTTTATCTTGGCGCGTTCCACTAATATTTTTGTGGTAAACGTTGGGTGGCTTAAAGACTACTAAATATTTCTTAGTTTGCACTGGGGATGTCTGGTTCAACTTACCCGCCGGTTCAACTTACCTCATCCTCTTCTAATGCTAAACTTGTACTTTACCTCGTGGTTTGACATTTAGCCCGTAAGTGTGTTTGCATCATTAAAATCTTACTTTTTGCTTTCCAAGAAATATATCTTAGCGCTAATACAACAAAAAAACTCTTCACAGCTGTGTGAAATTAATTAAAAGTGAACTATAGTTAAAAATCTGCAAAAAAAACAACTGCTCAGACTGATTATCTAATTTTGCTGTGGATGGACTTCGGCTATTTTTTTGTATTTTTTAATAAATCCAACTTCAAGAAAGTTTACAACAACGCATTTGCAAATGTGTTGAAACGACAAGACTTCAACAATCGGAAACTTCACTCTATCAATCTCGGTAACCGGGCCTGCGTCAGTAATCCAAAGCCTCTTTACAAGTATGCAAAACTGCCAGGATTAAGCTCTGCAAGAAGCTTTCCCAGTCCGAGGATAAAGATTCAATCAATCAATCAATCAAACACAACTCCAACTGATTACAATTACGTGCAATAAAAAGTGTCTTTTCACAACTTTTCATTTAAAACTAATTTGTAACAACACAATAATTGGCTGCGCTTTGATGAAGAGCTTACATTGTTGTTTTTCAAGCGTACAAATCTAAACAACAAAACCGGATTTATCGCTATTTTCTCGAGAATCACACAAAGTAATTACAAAAATTGTAGATTTTTTGACTCAACATTAGGCTTTGGTCATAAAAAAGAAGAAGTAAATTTTCAAGACAAAGAGAGTTAGTAATTAAATTGTTTTTATGCTGAGACTGCAACCGGTTCCTCAACTAAGCACCAGACATAAGAACAAAAAGTCGATGCATTACAACTCAACAAGTAACAGATAACAGAAGGTGTGAAGGCTAAACGGTCAACGCGAAATGAATTGGTTAGAAATTGTGTGACAAAGAAGAACATACTTGACGCAATTTGATCACGTGCCTTTTTTCAAAAACAAAACAAAAAAATCTTTTGCCAAATTTGCTCGTCCGCTTACTCTCCCCCCTGTATTTCGTCCTAATCGATGGCATTGGACACACTTGACTTCTTCAGCAGTAGATTAAAGAATACAAGTTTTATGTGGTTTTCAAAAACTAAGAAAATAATAAATGCAATACTTTAAACTGAACATATTGCTTTTCGACTGGTAAACAATTGTATTACTTGATTCCAGTGTCAATTCAAATGTACCTTGTACGCCACAAGACGGCGCTCTTCAACTAGAGTATCTGTTGGACTGTGGAATGCACTACATGGGTCCAGCATGAGCAGTAAGAGGTACATAGACCCAGACAGAAAAATCCGTCACTTTTACTGTACATTGATTCAACGGCTACAGACGTTGAATCAATGTAAAAATGACAGATTTTCCTGGTTGGAGAGGTTTACCAAAAATTGTAGATGTGTATGACAAGATTTGCAAGCATCATTTCTGTTGTTGAGGCATGAACTAATCATTCGACATTAATGATTTGTCAGAAATATGACTAATATACCAAATCAACAAATACGTAGGTGGATCTAATCAATCACAATGCACAGAGGTGTATGGCGGAGCAGCAGGCATGAAATTAAAAAAAGGTTTGAAGAACACTGCAATGGCATAGGGGGAGGTGGAAACACATTGAGGGTGCCTTCCGACATTTCACTAGACGACTATGCAACACAAACTATGCAAAAATTGTTAAACAATTAGATTATGGAAATCCTTATGTGGTCATGTAAAAATATTTCGAACTTACCTTTGATTTTAAACCAGATCTTGTAACTTTAAATTCTCGAGAGGTCTAATTTTGCATTTGATGAATGTGACATGTGACCAAACACAAAGTGAACGTTATGAACACGAAATCATTATTGGGCGGAAAAATACACAAAAACTGACTAAACCAAGGTAAACGTTGCAAAAATTTTCTAGATGCCATCCTCAGACCCCCTTGCTAAAACATTTGGTTTTTCGAATATCAACTTATCTGCTATTAATTTTTTCTTGCAATTTTTCAGTTTTTAAAACCCTAAATGGCCTCTTTCAAATTTTCTTTAGATACATACTGGGTTTGATAGAATATTATCGGACATCTTAAGATCTAAATTAGGGCATCGTGTAGAAAGTAGTTTTTATCAAAATTACTAATTTAGTTTTCTTCATTGTTAACTCTCTTCGCTTCATTCCCGGATGCATGGAAAGGTCATTGTGTTTAAGCGTTTGCAACGTGACTCGCTAACATTTGATTCCACCTGTCACAACATGTCATGGTGAAATCCCTGCTGTTCATTCCATGATTCTCTGTGAAAATTCCCGACAGGAAGTAACATGAATAGTAATATCATCTGTCCTCGAAATTTTGAATGTCTACGTAGCAAAATTGCTGATAGCGTACAGCAACTCTTATTATGACTTAACAATAACACACCAACAAAACTGGTGTACGGTCATATGTCACAGCAGGCTGCAGCGCAGGAAGGGTTAAATTACTTATTTTACAACTGATAAGGAAGTAAAAAAAAACTTTATGTTTCTTTTAAAGAAAACTTTGATGACAACAAAAGCAAGGAAATTTTTCTTCACTTTCTACAGTAATTGTAGGATCATTGAGTACAATATGACGCCAGTGCTGTGGAGTCGGAGTCGAAAGGACTTTGTTTGTCCGAAGTCAGAGTCGTAAAAAACAAGCCAGCTCCGATTCCGACTTGAAGCAAAATGATAAACAATAAAATTTTTGTTTGCAATTTTCTTTTCAAATATTGTTTATAGTTCTCCGCATTGAGCTTTACAAATTCAAAATAAAATATAAATGTTTGTTCCAGTTGCCGTTTCAGTTTCGCTCACAACTTAAAGTGAAACTAAATTCCGAACACGTCGGAGTCTTACATATACGTTGGACTCCACAGCCTAGATAACCACATGATGGAACGTTGCTCAAATATCATGACAACCTTAGATAGTGGCTATTTGAACGTGGGTATGACATGTAGCCGATTAGAGACCTAAAAGTTAACAATTCCTCAGTCTGTAGATGAATATCTCTTCTTTGATTTAACGTAGCCTTCAGCGTTTTGTAAAGAGAAGTTTTTTGTTGTTTTGGTCATATGGCTTGCAGTAAGAATTCTGTGCATTAGTTTATTTTTCTTGGTAATGTTTGCGTCTGAAGAATCGGCTGTAGGCTATATCGCCGCATTGATACAGAACACAATTACATTCGAACACATGGTTCACATTTTTGTACTCATTTAACAATATAAAAAACAATGTACGTTTAGGTACACATGCATTAAAGTAACTTACACTTAAAGATTTTTTCTAAGACAAAAAACGAAAGCAATGTTCTTGAGAATGGACTTTTTATTTTTACTTTGTGTTGTACATGTAATGAGTCAATCATCTGGAACTGGCAACACTTGTACCGGTCCACCAACCTTTATTTGCAATGCTGGTGGGAACGATGGGTCAGTTGGTCAACCACCTGTCCACTCCAATGGCAATATTGCCCAAGGACGTCCCGGTAAGACTGGAATGAAGGGTACTAAAGGACAAAAAGTAAGTGATAAAATATCTCATAACTAAATAATTGAATACAGTAAATCTTAAAAATTGATTATTTAAAAACAGAGTGAAACTGTTCACCATGCATTTGATAAATAAAGTGATTTGCGTTCTTTTGGTGACTATAGGCTACCTCCTGATGATGTTAAGGATGATACCTAGCGTTTATTACCGACGTTTCGTCAGTCCGCACAACTCACTCCGTTATCAATTTAAACTGAGCGGTAATCTTGTTGCGTTTTTTTTTTACTTTGATTCTTGCTACTTTATTCATTTCGTCAGTAAGTTTTTGTGTTGTGCCATTTGTTACTGAACAGGTTGTGTTTACCTGTTTCAGCCCAGTTGATAAAGTCAGTTGTGCTGACTGACGAAACGTCGGTGATAAAAGCTAGGTATTATCCTTAACACCAGGAGATTACCCAGTAGCGTATGGTTACCAGAAGAACGCAAGTCACATTATTTAATTGATGATTTGTCAACGTGAGCTTTTAACTTTCAGTTCGGCAGGCCATAGCCTTAATAAGGACGGTAGGCATACCATTCTAAAGTACATAACTGTAGACAGGACGTCACTGTTTCGACCTGAAGGTCTCCTCAGTGCATTAAAGCGTAAACTAGATAGAAACGCCTTATTACTATATAAGTAATGCAGCGTGGTTATTTTTTCATTTGTGGTACGCAAGGAACCACATTTGGGTATTTTCACCCATTTTGCCAAAGTGCTCTAATTCCCGAAGCGGCGAGCTATGCGCATTGCGCAATAGTACAATTGCAAATTAATTATATACATAATTATACTCAAGCAACAAATTTGCTTGCGTAAAAGCACATTACTACCTATAGTATTATCCATAATTATGAGAGTAATCAAAGGGACACCACTCCCAAATCAATGGCATGCCTTTAACTGTTTTACCAAAGACACAGCCACATGCTCTTGAGCGGTGTCGAACCAGTGCCTTATGGAACGTCGAACCATGACTCTCACCACTCGGTTATGTAGCCGACGTATAATCCAAATCGCAGACTACAGCCACCATTACTGCAAATAATATTAAACGCACTGTAAAAAATTATTTAATTAATGTGTTGATTTAATTAACTGCTGAACATAAAATGTCATTAACATAAAATTAATGCATTTTGTTTACATTTGTTCAATTTAAGCAAAAATTAAAAGTTTCGTGAAACAAAAATTAAAAAAATTAAAAATTAGTTTCCCTTCATCGTGATAAAATTCACCAAATAATCTAAATTGGTAAAACCCGTGGCTTCAGAGGCTCAAACGATACAAGAAATTCGCCCTACCGCCCTCTTTCAGTAAAACCAAAATGATTTCGGCTCAAAATAATTTACTGATTAAAAAATTTCCAGGGAGAACAAGGAACTCCAGAAGATGTCAGTGAAAGATTACGAAAACTTGAACAGGAACTACAGGAATTTAAAAGTAAATAATTATTTGCAAACGCAATATTACAATAGCCCATATTATAGCTATGCAGCACTAATAGATTCATACGATGAGGAACAAAAGTTAAAACATCCATTTTTGTTAAAACGTTTGAAGCGTCAAAATTTTCTTGAAATTTTTTGAGGTGTCTTTTTGATAAGCATAACTTATCTCGAGTTCGTAGCCTAATAAGCATAACTGCTTAAAGCATATTAAAATCACAGACCAAAGACGCCGTATGCATTGTTGCAATCAATAGGTAGCCTATAGCTCACACGGTAGGCTGCAATATGTGTTTTGCCAAGCGTATTGTTTTAATTGTATAATTCTTACGAGATGTTATCAGTTACTGTCCTGTAGTGACCTTTGATTGCGAAATCCTTATATGTACTGTACTTCTAATCTAGAAGAATCTGCATACGTGCAAGACTAGAAGGTTCCCCGACATCGAGCAATTTGTCAGCCAGTAGGTTGTTATGACGTCACAAAGATGTTTAGGGTTAATAAAACTTGATATGACAATGAGTTCTCATGACGTAACAACATCATACTTTTTCGAAGTTACTGGTCAAAACAAATGGGCTACAAAATAATAATGGCGTAATTATTATTGGGAGTGAGAATTGAATTGAAGTTGAAATTATTGAATACGAGTAATTGAGAGTTGGTGTTATTATAAGTTGTGATCGAGATTAGAGTTGTACGAGAAGCTGTGAGTGAAGTACGTGAAAGTCGATTATAAGAGTTGCAGGTGTTGGAACCTATTGCTGTTCATAGTTATTTTTGATTAACTTATTTGTTGGAAGTGCTGAACCAATCGTTAAAGTCTTTTTAGAATTTTCATTTATCCTCTCACAAGTAGAACTATTCGACCATTTATTTGACTGTTTTACGTTTGATATTCCAATAAGCCACGTCATTAATCTTTCCCAAGTCTCTTTCCTGGTAAGACATAGAACCGTGACATAACGTTTACCACGATAGTCACAAAGGCATGTAAAAAGATACCATACGAGATCTAGCTTACCACTATGTCTTCGCATTTAAATGCAATTGTTTATAGTAATATAAAGCTTCCTCTCTAACAAATTGATAGCAATATTTAATTTCTGATTAAAGCATCTTTGGTCAACCCTCCAAAGTCATGTGACTATATCCATGGAACAGCTGACCAATCAGGAGTCTACTTGATATCACCTGATAGTTCAAGTGTGGCGCCGTTTTTTGTTTATTGCAACTTCACTGAAACAACTACAGGTAATCTGTGAAAGAAGATGCGCCCTCATCTAACTCTGTAAGCTACTTAAACCTATTATTCGTAGAACGAAGCTTACCTAACCGCAATCAACTTTATTTAAGTAGAACCTATCTCATATTCTATAAGTATCTTAGCCTCACAGGCTTTACTTAAAATTGATGCAATTCTACACTTTCTGTAACTATCAAGCGTAGCCTATAACAATACGATTAAAAAATAAAACAACTTTCATAAAAAAATTTAAAAAAAGAAGCTTCAAGTTCAGGCAGCGCTGGTTCGACTCTCGGGTTGGGCGCTTGAGCAACGCACGTTAAAGATTGCTCTCCATTCCGCGGCATCTAATGGATGAAATAATTCCCCGGCAACAACATTTTAACAATCGGAAAATTTCACTCTGTCAATCTTGGTAACCGGCCCTGCGTCAATGTTTCAAAGGTACAAGTATGTAAAACTGCCAGGATTAAGCTCTCAAAGAAGCTTTTCCAGTCCGAGGACAAAGATTCAATCAATCAATATTCGCCAAATATACCGAAAATATGCCGAAACAGCTATCTTCCGAACATACATAATATTACAACTGCACACCAATGGCGTACCATAACTACTTTGCCTGAATATTCACTTTTAGAAAGGTGTTATAATGCTTGAGGCGTTTAATTACAGTATTTTTGCGCTTGGCTGTAAATACCCTAAATGGTGCGTAATCTGGGTGCTACTCCCCCCTAGGAGGCGCTATTGATTTTTTAGAGAGGTGGAAGTATTCAGGGAGCGCTATGGGTGGCGCTATATTCAGACAGTGTAACGATATTTTCTTCACTGCAAACTTGCTTTAGTAGTTATGCTAGATCAATATACTGTATATTCGTGCTCAGTATATGGGCCTACTAGCTTTATGGTAACTGCATAGATCTAGCTAATAGATCTAGAATCTATTCTATAAGAAGCATTTTTTATGGAATGTTCGTAATGTGATGTTTAATGCGCTTTATCTGATGTGATGCTTATATGGTTATGTCATAATCCGATACAACTTCACTGCATTACTCATCATTTTTGGTACAGCCCTTATATCACGATGGGCGCCAGACTACGGAAATCTCTGAAAAAGTTAGGGACCACTGCCTTAAATTGTAAAATATCCATTCGTAGTTTTTTTTAGGCAAACGTTAAGAACGATATTAGATGATTTGATCAAAAGCATAGATGCCTCAAAGTGGCTTATTCTTCAATGTCGGGAAATGAAATCCCTTTCTCTATAAACTTTAAGTTAATGACGTCATATAAGGAATAACAGACTAGCTCATTGTGAATGTAAATTGCCAACGACCACCCAAGGAGGTTTGCAAAAGTTCAATGTGGAATATTTGTAGGTTTTTGTTTTTTTTGCCTTATTGTGTTTCATAGAGAGCTTGAGTTCTGCCAATTTGGTTCACTGCGGTTTTGAAATGAGCTAAGCTACATTCCAAGTTGAATAATTGCCAAGCTTGGCTTTTATTACGTAGTTTGACTTCATAACAAGCTTGTCGATTCGTCACTATGACGTTAACTGCAATTTAATGCAAATACTTCATCTTCACTAAGCATGCAAAGGCAAGTTAGCAGTCTGCATTGCTAACGTGCATAATACATATAGTTGCGTTATTAGATTGCAATGCTACGTATTGTGCCACAACTACCTCCATCCATCCGAATTGTTTCAAAATAGTCAGAACAATTTTAAAATTACACTTGCTGAGTTAGGTTTCTTTCACTTGCTGAGTTAGATTTCTTTCACTTGCTGAGTTAGGTTTCTTTCTTCAAATATTCAGCATCATAGTTGATCACAGTATTTGCATTACAGACACTTACATCTCTCATGACAGCACAAAGGAAATCAACATCACAAAGTGTGAAAAACAAAGATGTTACAAACGAAAGATCAATTATGACGTCACATTATTGCAGGCAATTGCGTTGATGGAACAATCACAGAGTTGCCGACAATTTATCAAAGTAAGAAATTGTAGCTAATATGTTTTAATTTTTTTTTAAACAAGAGGAATAGATGAGATCTTTAGTGAGAAGGCTAAGATTAAAAATTGTTCTTGTATCAGTCGGCAAAAACATTTACAAATTATTTCTTGTGAAATTAATCATATCACGCTGTGCTAGACAATCATGCAGCAGAACATGTTGCTCAAGAGTTAAACATGCGATACACTGTTTAGGCCTAATTAAAGCTTTTATTACCGGTAACTGAAATACAAAAACAATAGTAGTAACGATAAGCTAATGACAATAAGTAACATGGTAGACTTACAGGCAGCACAAACTTCTAGCACAGGGGTGGGCGAACTACGGCCCGCGGGCCGCATGCGGCCCGCGAGACCATTTTATGCGGCCCGCCGGCACTTGCAGAAACTACTACTCATCACTTATTGTTTTAATTAAACAGGTTACATGACAAAATATTATTCCATTTCCGAGTGTGTTTTTCTCTTCACTTTCAGTGCGTAAACACACACACGTTAGTCGCGCATGTATTGCAACATGCTCTCAGGCATTGTTTGATGCAATTGTTTGATCATAAAATACAAATACGGTAGCGGCTACCGTAGGCCTACCAGCAGTGGTGCCACGAGTTGTGTTTTAGCACAAGATCTTGTGTTTTTACTTTAGATCTTGTGCTCTTGTGCTTTCCAATCAATTTTTGGCTAAATCTTGTGTTTTTTAATCAAAGTCAAATTAACTGTTGCTACCATGGTTTGAGTTTGGTAGAGAATTAAGGACTGGAACTAAAAGGTTTTGGTAACTAGGTTTTTGGTACCGTACTTAGGCATATTGACCAATTTTACACATTGAGTTATCATGCCTGACAAGATTAGCTAAAAATTTGATCTGAAGAGAGTACGATATGTGCTCATCGCCTGACTCAGAGGTTGTGTTGCTAGATAACAAGAGCAGCGAAAAGAGTACCGTACATCAGCATTCAGCATCAAATAATGACAATCATTCACCAAGTCCCAAAACAAAAAAGTGGTATAAACAACCTTTTAATCGTCAATGGTTGAATGATCCTGATTTTAAAAGTTCGATACAAGAAGACAAAACTGATCGATATTATGTAGCTTTTTGTAAGATTTGTCATATAAATTAAAGACCTCGAATTGAAAGAGAGCAGTGATTTAGTAAGCAATTATCTTCTCTCAACTGTTGATTTCAGAGTCATATGTTATTTTTCAAATTGGCACAAAATGGGTCGCAAAGGTTCAATTTTGCAATCTTGTGCTTTTGCATCCAAATCTTGTGCTTTTTTTTCTTAAATCTTGTGTTTTTTCCAAATTTGCTGTGGCAGCATTGCCTACCAGTACTTCTACTTTCCTCCAAATAGCTTTTCATTGTTATTTGAGACGCACTGTTTAATGTTTTCTACTTCGACAGGATTTTTGTTAAAAAATAAAAGATTTATATTTTTACTCTGTTAAAATAATGAGTGCTGTTAAGAAGCGAAAGATTGAAGACGAAAGTCGTGTTTTCAATAAGGAATGGACTGTTAAATACTATTTTATCGAAATTGGGAATAAAGCAGTTTGCTTGAGTCCGTGGCTGTTTTCAAGGAGTACAATTTAAAAAGACACAACCAAACCAGAAGATTGTGAAAAACTGTGAACAGTTGCACAAGTCTCATTAACTTTTGTGATGATGATTGCATAGCTTTAAACGTAACTGAGTGTGAAATACAAAAATTGTGTTTAATATGAATATGCGTTTATTTACACACCGGGTAAATTTTCCTATTTGTGACAAGAGTGTGCGGCCCCCCGGCTGCAACATTTTTTCATATGTGGCCCTCAGTACAAAAAGTTTGCCCACCCCTGTTCTAGCACAATTTCAAACATAAGACTGCGACGCTCTGGTAAAGCAGTTGAAGGGAAAGGTTGCTTGCAGTGCCGGAGGTGTCGCGCGCTTCTTTAAAGCAGGTCAATCACAACGTTGGTAAGACGTTAATACAAAACTTTGATTTGCCTCGTTCTGTTATTTTTCTTCTATATTTTTACATTTATTATGCATTGATTGTGGAAATTTTGATTTTGTGACAAAAACCTTCAGCAAATCGTCTTAGGGGACGATGTTAACAAAACACAGTAATGTGTAGGTCAGGAGCGGGCAACTTCTCCAGTCGGCGGGCCTGATATAGAAAAATGAAGTACTTGGCGGCCGGATTCATGAATCGCTGCATTAATCGCGTATTTATCTACCTAGACAAACCAACAACCAGAGAACAACCAACAATCACTACCGGTATTAGTTGTATACGATCCCCATTTAGTTATTACACTAATCAGCCAACTTTCAGTTTGATTTATTTTTTCGGCTTAAGGCAAGGCTGGAGACTGAAGGAGATTCTTACAAGAGACAAAGCAAAAGGAGGGAAGGGCCCGTTTATGACGGAACATAACATGCTTGTCACGACTAAAAACCGAAATCAAAAAACTAAAGAATAACTAACATTCACTATTATTTAACGTAGTAAGCAAGTAATGGGGGTTGTGGCAGAATGTGGCCTCGGGCCACATTTTGATATAAAGACTGGAAACTGTCTGCGGGCCGCTCAAAATCCCGTCGAGGGTGGGTTCGGCCCGCGGGCCGTATGTTGCCCGCCCCTGGTGTAGGTCAACATTAAACCAACCTTGCAAATATACCATGATAAAGTTAGATTCTCAGACATAGTTGCTGATCGTTTAACATCGGTCATCTTACTTTCTTTCATTTCGTTTTCTTTCAGTATCGATGTCATGCGTCCCTGTTGTTTCAACAATACAACCCAACATACGCTGCGTGGTTGTCTCGCAACGGATCAGCACAGATATACTGGGGAGGATCTACGTCACGTAGGGACCGCTATTGTGCATGTGGAGAAACTGGTGAGATAATTTATATATGGACAAGTTTATGGGCGGTGACAAAGTAAAAATCTAAAAATAAGTTTATTTTCCAACAGACTGCTTGTCATAAGTTAGTATAATATTTGATAAACAATTTTTACCAACTTTAATACGCGGTAGCCAGACGCAGCAATTCAGCAAATATCCGACACAGAGTCTTGAGAATTTGTTTTGTTCTAAAATGTAACAGCTTTTGCCAAATGCTTCTTTGATAATTCGACGTGTTGTAATTATGACGCTACACGTCACGTGTATCACATTATGAAGTTGCTCAATGCTCATGTACCCGTACGCCAGCGTGTACATGTAGGCTACAAGTCATCCTTCCCATTTATGATGTTTATTTCAGATGTTTACAAATAAGTCAAATGACTTTAGAAATAGTACCGGTTGTGTTCTTTCTTGCATAACACAGTGAAGATGAGTCCGTAGTAACGTTATTGTAAATGAGTCCTGCAGCTAAATGACCTTAGCTGTTGTAAAGCGACAATAAATAAAACCATAACATTCTTTATTACAAAAATACATGGAAAATCAGCAGAGCCCTATTGGCATAGTCATTTCGCTCTAACTGTAGAGCATCATTAGTGCCTTATTCAAATGGATTCTATTTGAATAAGGCACTAATGATGCTCTGCAGTTAGAGCGAAATGCATATGCCAATAGAATGGCTTACTCTGTTGGGTTTTTGTGTAGTTATTCTCTAATTTTAGCCGCAGTTTTTGCCCGTTCGTGTGTAAGATCTACCTTTAATAAGTTAATAGCTGTTTATCTGCTAATAAATTTCATACAAATATTACCCTAAAAGTTTTTCCAGAAAGCGCTATAATCCATTATTTGAGTGTAAATTTGCAAATTTTTTCCGGGAAAGCATGCCCCCGGACCCCCCTAGAATACGCGTGCCTTCGGCACGCTCTAACCCCCACCAGTTTTATTGCTTCCCTTGCTCAACCCACCAGGATACGCCACTGCACATGAGGTGGCGATGGCTTAATCAAACACTTTGTCGTTCTCATCATTTCATCAAATATTTGCCCCCCCCAAAAAAATTTTTTCTGGCTACGCCACTGATCCACAAGAAACTTAAACAATGGAAGAACGGGAAGAGAGTGAACCGTATGAGTCATGAAGAATGAAATTATATGCGCAACACTGCACAGTTTTCAATCAGCATGAAAACAATTTAAATACATCAGACAAGCATTACAATAGTTTTTTGTAGATAGCAGGAAAAGAGATGCCATCATTACGATTCATCACATGAGGCTTTTGATTGATGAAACAACTGTCGGAAAACATTCGTCTTTGATAATCACTTTCAACTTTTATAATTGCTCCATGTTATTTTATGATCAGAAGTTATGGCATGCATGTAGGGGGCTGATTTTTCTGACGCTTTACAACCTACCTATCTCTATCTGCTGCGTTCTAGCAGACTAAACGTTTTGTTTCACAACAGCGTGTTGATTATGTCGCTACACTTAGACATGAAAATAATTTGAAGATGTACAGAATTTGCTTTCTATGATTCGAAGAAAACTTTTTCGAAAATTTGTTTCAAAACGCAGATACCTGTGAGGACAACAGTTACAAATGCAATTGTGACAAGAACTCTACTCCTGAAACTTCGGATGAAGGATATTTGACGGATAAGGATTCGCTTCCAGTGACGGAATTGCAATTTGGAGATGCAGGAGACAAAGGCGAACAAGGCTGGCACACACTCGGTCCATTGATATGCAGTGGACGAAAAAGACCATCAAGCTAAATGACACGGATAAACACTTAAAGTGATTAATTGTGTTTTACTTTGTAACAAATATACTGTACATATTGTGTCAAGTTATTGTAAAACTTTCGCACTTGAATGAACAAATATCTAAAACAAACGTTGTATTATCATTGTACAATTGACGCGTTTGTGCTTGGCATCCGAGTGCAGCAAAGAATGGCATAGAATCGCATCATTTCGTATAACACACTTTGTCGCAGAGAACTTGGCCGCTATTGGAAATGGTCACTAACAGGCTTGTATACGGTCACCCTTGCCTGACTTTGAGGAGTAGCCTCCGTCTTTTCCAACCGGAAAAGGGACGAAAAAAAAAGAGTTTTTAGATCTAAGATAATTTATCAGAAATTCAAAGACTATACTGCAGATCTACAGCAACTTAAATTAGGCAATGTTTTTGATGAATATGGTACCACTGTATGCAACTATTCAAGTTAAAAGTTGGTTTCAAATCAGTTTCTTCTGGATTTGCAAAGTTATTTCAATGAAAGTACAGCACCCATCCGGACACTACAAGCGTAATACATCAATGATTACATCAATATACAGCAGCTACATCAATAATAATCCTGAAGACAAATTCTGTAATAAAAGTGAAAGTTTGCCATTTTTTCAACTCAAAAAGTATTTGATTGAGTATAAAAAGCACGTGAATCAAACGTAATAAATAAAAACTAAAAAAAAGATGAAAAAGGCGAACATTCTTGTGTGATAAGTGATAACATAAACCACGTTTAGGTACCTTGTATCTAAATAGTATAGCTTTGGTAGAGAGGTACTTTTTAAAAACCATAGACAGACAATCGATAACAACTTAATAACATTGAATTGCATAATTCAAAATTAATACAGAAATGAAATAGATACATAATTTCGAACGTTTTCGGCAAAACTTTCTGCCCTCTTCAGGAAAATATCTTAATTCATCTAAACAAAACAATTATTCGTGAAATGTTATGTTGTCCGCTCACTATCTCGTCTCATGACCACACTCCCGCATAATTATGACAGATTGCTACCACCTTTTGTGTTTGTTCGTCAGTTGTTGCTTGTACGCAGGTCAGTGCAGTTTTATTGAATTTCAGTCATTTATTATTAACATTTCACGAATAATTGTTTTGTTTAGATGAATTAAGATATTTTCCTGAAGAGGGCAGAAAGTTTTGCCGAAAACGTTCGAAATTATGTATCTATTTCATTTCTGTATTAATTTTGAATTATGCAATTCAATGTTATTAAGTTGTTATCGATTGTCTGTCTATTGTATCTAAATTTATTTTAATTAAGCTTTCTCCATCATGAAAGCGAGAGAAAAGATTAGCAAATATAAACTTTTCTTGGACAGCAAAAATCTGTCATTTTTACATTGATTCAACGTCTACAGACTTTGTCATCAGTCGTTGAATCAACGAAATAATCACGGATTTTGCTGTCGAAGTCTTTCTACCAAATGAGACTATGCAGTTTCTTCATGGTGGGCTTTTTGCTTGTCTAACCTCAGGATGCACTGCACAAATTTTAAGGCCCGATCAATCACTTTCAAGATAACAGATGTTATGATGGTTTGCCATTGAAGGAAAATAAAAACAATGTCGACGCCGTGTAATGAAGTGCTAACTGTGCTCAGTTTACCAACTTGCAGAAATCGTTCAGTCGGCCACTGACGTTTCGGATCGGCAACTAAGCCTTGTGCAAAATTCACATTTACCTTGCATGTCAGGTCAATAAGATGAAAAGACTTTGCTCAATTCTACATTCCATTACAACAATCTTCTTTATGCAGTGCACCGAAAGCTAGCTTTAGTGTTTGATAAGGGGGAGCTGCAGCTGTTGTCAATGTTGTTAGGTTGCAGCTAATGAACTTGCGCTGTGTGGTTTTGACAAGAGTTGCAGCAACAAGGAGTGGAGTGGTTCAGATTCTTAATTTTATGAGTAAAACCATATTTATTTATTGAAGTTAATCATTTTTGATCTTAATAGAGTCTTTGTTTTTAATTTACTATGTTAGTTCAAAGTTTTTTTTTATCCTGCTAAAAAAAACAAAAAAACAGTTAACTACCTTTTTTAGTTCTCGGTTGTTATCGTAGCCTATGACCCTTTGGTCTACTTTTTCCCTTCAGACGCATCTACAGAATTGTGTTGTGATAACTTTAAAAAAAAAAACGATAGAGAAATTATTGTCACTGGGATTGTTGTTCACAAAAATTATAACTTACTTGAAAACAAGTCAGGATCACGGCCATGTTTTTGGTGCCGCAATTGAACAAAATGTATCGAAATATCTTAGTTGTAAACTCATAAGCCTGATTTATAGATAAACCTATTCGTTCAAACTTAAAGCAATGCAATATTATTTTTCTCTTGAAATGAAATAAAGCTAAAGCAAAAAATTTTGCTTCCCAAAGAAGCAATTCGAAACCTTTCGTTTCATACAGAACTTAGTGATGACAAGCGAACACTAGTGGCGTAAGTGCTGCAGAATATAATGCAGCATGGTCGATTTACGAACGCATACAGTTTAGCAAGGTGAGTGCCAAACTAGCGCAAATATAAACAGCAGCCCATTGGGGTTACTACTGTAGCCTACCATGTAACTTAGCAGGACAACAGAAAATTACAGCGCTGTCTAAAACAAAATTACGAGTTGAAAAAATAGCTTTCTTATTTTATTCAAATTATATTTGCAGTTTTATAGGAACTACCCAGACAACCACTTTATCTGTCCCAGATCTAGTAAAGGTCTAATCTAGTTAGATCCGTACCCGATCTTGCAAAAATCTGGATCAGATAAAGTGGCTGTCTGGATAAATTCCTTTGTTACGTAATAACTGCTTACTTGGTGAAGAAAATGAAATATCCTCTGACAGGTTTCAAACCCACAACAACAATTGATATGAACGACTCGGTTACATGTCTTGTAATGCAAAGGAATTTATTTTCACACGAGTCAGTTCAATCATAAACATCTAAAAATCGATTTCGATAAGCTAGCAGCTAGATCATCTTCAGTTAAACTTATTCAAATAAAAACATTTTCTATTTGAATAAGTTTAACTGAAGATGATCTAGCTGCTAGCTTATCGAAATCGATTTTTAGATGTTTATGATTGAACTGACTCGTGTGAAAATAAATTCCTTTGCATTGCTTGATGTAGTTGGTAGATAATTCATTGCATGCAGTTTCACAATTGCATGTCCAGCTACTCTTTGATCTGTTCTTAGTTTCATTCAAAAATAAGAATCAAAATTATACTAAATCAAATAAAACCTTCTTGATTTGAAACTGAAGCTAAAACTAACTTCTGGATTTTGTTATACTTTTAGACAATATAAAATAAAATGTATTAATAAGAAAATAAATAGTGCAATGTACAAAAACGATAGGCTACAATATTTTTCTGAGCTTTATTCACGTTTGGATATTTTCACAGCAGAAAAAGTGAGTACCGTTGGGTTAAAATGCCTGGATAAAATAATATCGGTGAGCGTTTTATCATTTCAATTGAACTTAGACACGAAAGAAAATCATTGCGCGACACATTTGGAAAATTGTAACGACGCACCAGGGCGTCGCAACTTGCAAAGCACAGTTAGCGAACCTTATTAATGACATAGTGTTGCTTGTGTAAAGGCAGGTTGTGTCTTAGCCTTTATGTCAAGTTTGGTTGACTTTTTATTTTCATTGTGTGTAAAGCAATGGTCTCACACACGTGGGCATGCTGTGCGAGATCAGTGTTTCCTTTGGTGTTTCACTAAACATGGATTATCTGTGATCTGTTGAATTATACTTAAATACAAATAAAGTCTGCGTTTTACACAAAAAACATTATCCGAGTAAAAAGGTGACTAAAATAAGGTAAAAATTTGTCAATTTTTCTGGGAGCAAGCCCTCAGATCTCAGCCTATTTTCATATTTCCCAATGCCTCAAATTTTATACTGTTCATTCTTTTTTAAAAAGTTTATTTGGACGGAGCTCGGTGCCCTTAATTTTTATTTCTAGATCCGCTACTGAGTACCGGGTAAAATTGTCTTGACTAAAACATTAAAAATAATTAATAGATGACGACAATGAAACGAAAAGTGAGTGATCACCGGAAAACAGCAAAGCAAAAAAAATAGCAGTTTAAATTAAGTTTGTATTTTTATATGCTCTTTGATATTTAAAGATTTCTTTTAGCAATTCTCTAAGTTCGTAATTTACTCGCAACTTTGCAAACGTAGCATAAAAAGTATCAATACTTACCGAAAATAATCATTCTGCCGTGATTTTGGTAAACCTAATATCCGCTGCTTTGCCAAATATGACTTTTTTGCATTTTTCTACCTTTAAAAACTTCATGTGGCCATGCTTCATGCATTTCCTGACAAAAATTTGTGCTTCAATGTAGGGGAGGGTGGTGCTAGTTTGAACACTTTTCACGTTATTTAGTCTCAAACAGAAAATCAGGAAAGTTCGGCCACAAGTCGAATTACAGTCTCATATCAAAGTGTCTCATCGCATGTTTTCACTCAGAATCTGAGGCGCAGTTATGGCATACATAGTCTGGGAGGTCTTCTGTGCAGTCTTGGTGTGCCCATTGACGACATCCATTACCCCTTACCCACTCTTCACCAGGACGGCTGTTCGTATACGGCTCGTTGCACACCAGGCAGAACCACATCTCTACGTTTGGTTGTTTCCTTTGTAAAATATTCCAGCCTTCTTTTCGATGGTTTTGTTGGTTTTCTTTTTCTTCCTTTTAGCTCTTCTTCAAGTTTTTATTTTTCCGGGGTATCTGTCAAGATTGCTGCTCTTCTTTTTCCTGCATTTTTCCTTGTTGGAGCTTTTAGCATAAGCATTATCCTTAAGGGAGAAAAGTCATCAGTCTGCAGAGAACTCCCGGCCTCACAAACACTAGTGGAGCTAGCATTAGCGTCTGCAACATCGCTGGGTCCGGGCACATTAGAATTTTCAGTTGCGCTGTTGGAATCCACTGTTGATGGATACCCACGATCAGTAAAAAATGACGGGGCAAACTCAAACTCTTGAAGTGCATGTCGATCAAATTTGATGGGGCAAGTTTAAACATCACGTTAAAACTTGCCCCCATAGCATCCAGTGGACATTTATTTAAATTTCACTACCAAGCTAACTAGCTATCAGTTCAAGTGACAGGTCATCTGAAAGTCAGTGAGTAGGTATTGTAAAACTACAAGGAACCTTTAAATAACTTTACTGCAGACTGCGTTACAACACTACAAGCAAAAAATAAAAAGTTTACTTTTACCCCCAAAACAGTCTTTACTTTCTGGAAAGTTGCATTATCAATCTATTTCGACTAAAATCTTTGCGGGTACTCGGTAACTATGCAAGTATAGATAGCGCAACAAAGCTTCGATATATTTACTTTCGGTGAGGAGCTATTAGCAGTGTTTAAACTTGCCCCTGTTCAAACTAGCCCCACTCTCCCCTAGTATGGTTTTCGAGATAATTGGTGTGTAAAATCTAACATATTCTAATCTGTGCAAGAATAATTTTTTGAAACCTAACCTATTCATCAACTCCAATCACGTAACAGGATATCGTCACGTGATAGGCAAAATTTCAGCAGCATTGCAGCAGGCTACTTCACCACACATTACATCTTTTGGGCTGTGGGAAGCGGATTAAAAGCGATCAATAAAGTAGAATAGGCTAAAATGTTGTTAAGCACTTGGCAAGCTTAATTATGTAGCCTAAAAATGTCCGTCTGAATACACTAGCTTTTCTTTTCATTAAATGCCGTATCATTTACGTCTTGCCGATCAGTTTGATTTTTACTAGCCTGATGGTGTACTGATGGCTTAGTTGAATTTACGGTACGCTAAACAGCTTAGCTTGCATACGATTATTAAGATTTTAAAGCAGAGGCCCGGGAGTACGCTACTCAGTGTGTTTGGTCATTTCTAATCAACCGTCCCAGATGCTGTGTAGCCAATGTAGTACGGGAGCCTTAAAGGAAGGCATGGTAATCAAGTAGGCTACCAGCAGCTGATTTTAAATCGGCAACAGCCTTTAACCTAGCAGGCTTCTGTGATATCAGCAAAGTTATCTAAAGATTACAGTGACGAAATGATACACAGTTCTGGGATAAATCCAGAGGCTTGCGTATTAGGTTTGATTTAGGCTTACAAAATCAACACAGTGTGGTCAAAGTTAACATCGAGCTTATATTAGGCTTTCCCATACAAAAACATAACATTAAATAAGCCAATAAGGCAGTGAAAGCCAACATCGAAAATATATATTAGGTTTTATCATACAAACCTAATACATTTTTTATAACTAATTATCTGGCAAAACCAAATATACGCAATGTTTTAATAAACAAACAAAAACCTGGCTCAAATTTCATTTTTAAAAATTTTGTTTAGTTGTCCGTTTCAGCCTTATAAAAGTCAACTTCGAGTGTTTTACCTTGGTAATTTTACAGCTATAAACACAAAAATCGTTTATCTAGAATCTAGATTCTAGAAAACTTGAAAGTGGCGGATATTAGGTTTAGCCAAATCACGCCAGCATTGTGCACTGAAAATGTTTCAAGATAACTTTAAGAAAACTGGTTCTGCATTATGTCCACCTGTCGGCCCCGGCAGTGGCAGCAATGATATAAGTAACCCATGGTATATTGGTTTCCGTCTTTCCGTAAACAGCATTTGCGGTTTGCACGTTATTAGTAGTTACACGAATGACTAACCAAACTCCATCAATCCTTCTGCATGAGTGAAGTAACAAGTCTAGATTTTCTAATGATTTGTTGATCTTTAATTGATTGTGACTTTGAATAATTAATTTATTGCAAAGCTCATGAAATCTAGTTTCATGATATCTTGTGTCATCGGATCGTTCTTTGAAAATATTAATGTTCAAATTGCGAAGTGTCTAAATTCAAAGTATTGTAAAGAAAAGCGTACAAGTATAATCGAAGTTTGAAATTTCATTAGTAGAATAAGCTTTGAAATTTCAAATAGTTTGCATTATTCTGTATGTATGCTTCCAACATTGCCCTAAAAAACTTTACATTGCATATTTTTCTCCATTTCAATAATGGCTCGCAGTCGAGAGCCTACATGTTCGACTCCAGCCACCCGCACTTGCTGTTGTTTCTCTGGGCAAGAAACCGATAATTGCCTCTACCCAGTGATCGATTTCGAGTATTGGGTAGTACAAAATTTAAGGCATATGTAGAGTAGACAACCGGAAACAGACATTGCAGTCGGCTGCAGCGTGGGTCAGGTGTACGTCGGAAGGCGTACACCGATGCATAGCGTTCAAGTCCGCTTTCCCGCAATACAGGATAAAGATATGAAAAAAAAAAAAAAAACGTTGTTCACTATCAGTTTTATCAACAGTTTTCAGAGATATAATCAAGCTCAAGTGATCAGTAAATAATTTTAAGTGTGCACTAGGGTGGCTCGTTTTTGAACTTTTTTTTAAAATTCTCTTGGGGTAGTGGGGAAATGGTGCCAATGAGTGAGAAAACGCTCATGACAAAATTTGAGATTCGTAACAAATTGTCTTCAGCCTCCTCATGGGGCCCAAAATTCGAAAAATGGGGTCAAAAACGAAATATTTTTAGTTTGAGTAGATAAAATATTGTTTAGATATTTCTAATCAACCTAAGAAAAAAAATTGGAGTCATTTGAACTATTCCTTCAGCTTCCTCACAGCTTCTGAAAATTTCCATTTTGCTAAAAATTTCGCATTTTTGTGGGTGGTTACATAATACATAATTGCGTTAGACATTTTGCCAGCTATGAAACGTCATTGTATTTCTCTTCATAGACCTGCCCTGAGCTGTTGTGTGATTTTTTAATGAAATTGGGTTAATTTGGTAGAAAAAAGTGACGTCTTTTACTTGAATTTACGTCACTGACGAAGTTTGTAGTTATGTAACCACAAACAAAAATGCTAAAATTTTTTATCGCGAAAAATAATTTATTGCGCAAAAAAAAAAAAAAAAAAAAAATAAATAAAAAAAAAAAGACTCCAATTTTTTTTCTTAGGTTAATTACTGTAGATATATCTAAACAATACTTTATCTACCCAAACTAAAAATATTTTTGTAAAACATTTCGTTTTTGACCCCAATTTTCGATTTTTGGGCCCCATGAGGAGGCTAAAGACAATTTGTTACGAATCTCAAATTTTGTCATGATTGTTTTCTCACTCATTGGCACCATTTCCCCACTACCCAGAGAGAATTAAAAAAAAAAGTTCAAAAACGAGCCACCCTAGTGTGCACGTGGTTTGAAAGTGGTTTTGCAGTTTTTATAAAGAATTTTTTTAAAAATGTTGTTGACATTAAAGTTGATATTTGCTCTCTGGTTTGCTTATGTGAAATGTCAATCATCGGGAACTGGCAACTCTTACGCCGGCCCACCAACCTTTATTTGCAATGCTGGTGGTAACGATGGGTCAGTTGGTCAAGCACCTGTCCACTCCAATGGCAATATTGTCCAGGGGCGTCCGGGTAAGACTGGTGTGAAGGGCGTACAGGGACTACATGGTGCGAAAGGACAAAAGGTAAGTGTTGAATTTTTGTAAGGCGCTAATTACAATACAAAGTTTTGTTCCTTTTTTAGTCGCATCCATCCTTTTGCTTAGTGATTACATGTTAAAGGCTAGAAATTCAATTTTGTGTCATATTGTAAACTAATAAGTTTTAATGTCTTGATACATTACTTCAAGTCGTTATACTGTAATTCTGTCCGATAGCTTAATTCGTTCAGCATCCGACTTTGTACACGAAGCAGCCCAAAGATGAAGACGAGCTAGTTCGACTCTCGAGGTGTGCGCTTGAATAACGCATTTCAAGAACATCTCCCGGTCAGCGTCGCTTCGTGGAAGGAATAATTCACAGATCATTAAACTTTGACAATCGGAAACTTTACTTTGTCAATCTCAGTAACCTGGCATGCGTCAGCGGTTTAAAGCCCGTTAAACTATGTAAAACACGTATGTTCCTGGCAGTTTAGCATAGGCTTATAAGTAAGCTTATGCTAAACTGCCAGGATTATCCGTTAGGATGTTTCAGAAGATGAAGATTGAAACTAACCAAGAAATAGTTGTCTTCTCAAAAACACTGTCACCTTTCTGTGTAGGATGGTGACTTTATCTTGTAGAAGCCACTGCCAATCGGCCACGCTTCCAACCCTTTGTTCGATCGGACTAAGTGCATTCTAATTTAATGATTGAAATCTTTCAGGGAGAACAAGGAACTCCAGAATATGTCAGTGAAAGATTACGAAAACTTGAAAAGGAACTACACGAATTGAAATGTAAATAATTATTTGTAAAACCAATAGGACAATAACCAATATTCAAAACAAAACTACCTAACTTCAATTAATCAAGAACTGCAGTGTAAATCTTTGTTGTAAATGGTCTACGAAAATAGCTCAGAGTTGAAATTAAGTATCTTATAATATCTAACGTAGCTTACGCTTCCAAAAACCAGCCAGTTTTTATGTAACTCACTTTTGTGTGCTACAAATATAAATGTTGTAGCATCAGTTAAATTTAAATTATTTAACAAATTTGAATCCAATTGTACGGTTCAATGGAAGTGCGATCAAACTCGTAGATAGTGTTAAATATTTGCGTGATTTTCTTGATACGGCAATGTGTGACGACAAGGATATAAATCGACAAATGCGATCAATCTACTTTTCTGCCAACAAATCAAAATGAAACTTTCACAAGTGCTCCAGTGATAACAAAAATGTTCTATTCCGTTCATATTGTACTCCAATGTATGCATGTCATCTGTGGGAAAATTATCATCAACGTGACATTAATCGCCTGCGTGTTGCCTTCAATAATGCATTTCGAATTATACACAATTTGCCTAAACACTATAGCGTACGTGAACATCAAGTCTTGTTTAACATTGTAACATCTGATGCACTACTTCGGAAATATGTTTTTTCTTTTGTTGGAAGATGCGAATTGTCGTTTAACTCTATTGTTGCCTCACTGGTGAGGTCTGACTGCCATCGTAAATCAAATTACCGTCTTCATTACAATATTGCTATGTATGCTGTTACCTAGTCTTGATGGTTGACATGGCTGAAAGAATTTTACTGGTGGGTTGTATGATCGAAATGAGCTCGCGATTTCATTTTGAATGCTTTTGCGTTGCTGCTGTTTGTATGCCTCTTATTTTTATACTTTCTTTGTGCTGTTTCTTTTGTGATTCGAATATGGGCATTCTTGTCTGATACAAATAAATAATTAGATATACAGTAGCTAAAAATTTAATTAGATCATTAAAGTAAGATGAATTCTAAATCATATTTATTTGAACTTATTCAAACAGAGTATGAGAAAAAGAAATTCTTTTATTTTTTCTTCTCATACTCTGTTTGAATAAGTTTAAATAAATATGATTTAGAATTCATCTTACTTTAATGATCTAATTAAATATGTTCTATTAAAATATTTGTTTTATTTAAATAAGCCTCATTAAAAATTAAAGATATAATCTAACTTGGCTGATCAAAATTTAATTTTTGCTTGTATAAAATTGAACTAATTTGCATAAAAATAAATTTGCATTGAAAGACACGCAACTGAATAGTTTATGTACCACAGTAAACATCATTGTTTGTGTTAGACGTATTTCAAATATGCTTCTTCCGTTTACTTGATTTGTGCTACAAAAGTTTAAACCTCCATCAACACGCTTCATTATCTACAAATTCAACTTATCTTTAACTGATGTTTTCAGTACTACAAACGTTATCTCCTGTAGTAGACTGAGTGGCTCAATATAAGACCGAGACAGAGTGGCTCTGGAGACATTCAACTGATGTTTTCAGCACTATAAACCTTCTCAACTATAATAGGCTAATATTTAATTTATGGTTAAAGCATCGTTGCCACCAAAGTCATGTGACTACATCAATGGAACAGCTGACCAATCAGGAGTCTACTTGATATCACCTGACGGTTCAATCGCGACGCAGTTTTATGTTCATTGCAATTTCGCTGGAACAACCACGGGTAAGATACTAACTAACGTATTGCCATACATAATCTATAACTGTAGACTTGGCTCTTGAAAAGCCTTCCACATTGAGCTGCAGCAAGGTTATTCCTTCCCTTACGACATTCGTTGATGTCCGCACTAATAAGGGCGCTTATCGGGGTCGGAATTAATCGGAGACTGCAACTCCATTTGCATGTTGTTTGCTTCAGATAAGCTTTGCTTTCTCTTTGCTACTTGTCGGTTTGTTGTCATCAGTTGGCTGCACTGGAGCTAATCTGATTAGGTGGGGGTTGCATAATACGCCGATATGTGTCTGCGGAGCGGTAGAACAAACAATGCAACACATACTCCACGAATGCCCCATCTTACGGCCCCCAAGTGGAATCATTGGTATTCGACAACTGGACCCAACTACCCAGTGGCGTATTTAGAAAGTTTGTTAGGGGGGGGGCCAAGACATTGTGTCAGTCAGCCGCATAGCGGCTGACTCAGCGGCTGGAGGCCAATAGGGGTAGTCTCAACGGTAGTACATGGAAAACTCAAATTTGGTGAAAATGGTTGTTAATTGTTTCAAATTTTTTCTACTTGGGTAAAAATTAGACTTGTTTGATCGTTTAAATAGGGGGAGTAGGCTATACCAAAATGTCATATGATGCGTCAGAATGGGGGAAGAGGGTTAGTTGAAGCCGTCAGATAGGAGGGGAGGGGGTCCAAAATCAAGAGCGAATCCGTAGAAGTAAGTTACTGTTCCAATCAATGAACCAACAAAAGATATCAAACACTTCAGAACATAAACAATAAGTTAGTCCTTCCGACCTCGAATAGCCTACCTTTTGAACATTCTCGGCGATTCGCAATGACAATTTACAGTTTAATGCGATGGCTGCGCTTGGCAAATATATCAATGACTGCATCATACTCGAGTATAATATCCTTGTTTAAATACATCTGAGCTAGACCATCCAAACGTGGCTCGGTCATGGTCGTGCGGTAATAATTTTGCAGGTAGGCAACTTTAGTGAACGGAAACATCGCTCATTGGAGGCAGTTGTAACTGGAAGCGTAGCAAAGATTCGAAGTAATTTATGGATAATTGCCGAGTTATTCAACAGCTTGACACGCATCCACAAAAGTCGCATGTCTTTTATCCACAGAAACTGCAAGCCAATTCGCTCTTAGTAATTTAATAGTAGCTGCAAAGCAATTGCTTGGTTCAACATCCAGCATTTCATGGTAGGCATGGTAGAAGTCGAAAATCTTGTCGATCGGGCAGTCCTCATCTTCATGAATCAATGAAGGCAGATATATTATGTGCTGACTTTAAAAGCTAGCGAGCAGTGCTCATTGGATCTCTCGTGAATTTGTGCCATGCAATTGTCAAGAAAAGGAAGAAAAACTGTTTGTTTGAAATAGATCTCCGCGGTTTCAGCTGGAATGTTAGGTCAATGTTGTTGTCTAGGTGCTCTCCGCGGCATTCGGATTTCTTCGCCAAAAACTGAGCAAGTCTTGCCAAAAAGTTGGTAAAAAAGCCTATTATCGCCCCTTAGGTCTTGTGACACAGTTGCGCAGGATGAATCACCCAAGCAATTATGTCTTGCGTTACAACTTTTTTTGCAAAATTTATGATTTTTTTTACTTGATCATTAGGGGGAGGCCATCGCCCCTTATCCTCCCCTCTAAATACGCTACTGCAACTACCGTATCATGGCTGCACGATGCATTGCCAATCTAAGCTACTACAAGTCAAACGAGAGAAGAAGAAGAAGCCATACATAATTCTAAATCAAGCAATTGTCTAAAATACCCACATAACAGATTGATAGCATCAAATGTTATCCCTATTATACGTCAGAAAATGAAATAGTTACTATCACAATAATCTTAACAGCTTATTTACTTTTCACAAGATCCTGAAAAAGTTCTGAAAATAAGATAAAAAAAATAAACCTCTATCACTGGCTTCTTCTCTCTCGTGTTGTCGCTATATGTCAGGGCATCCGTTGGTTAGCCACTGCCTGGTGTCGTCATCGATAGAAACTAGGCCTTCCATACCATGAGGTGGTCTGTATAGCAGGCAATACTTGATAATGTGGGCTGCCGTCTGCATTTCACCACACTCACAAGCAACACTCTCTGCCAAGCCCCAGCGCAACATATCTGCACCATAGCGTCCAACATCAGTGAGCAAACGGTTACGCCTAGATGAGGCAAGTCTAGAGAGGCCATGGCCCAGCTGTTTCTCGGGCCGGGATCTGAATAATTGGCGAAGTGGGGATGTGCTGCTTGCCCATTGTTCACACCTACTCCGCGTTGCACCACTGTTTGCTAGGACTTCCACCAGAGGCTGCCAAAAGGTCTTGTGCAGCGCGTACAAATGGTTTTCTTGATTTTAGCCGCTGGCTATCACTGGCTAAAACTATTTGGTGAAAACATGAATAAACTTTACTTTGTTCTCAACCAAAACTTCAAATCAAATGAAATAACTTTCGCAAAATCTTCGATCTAAAAAGTTCAGTTGAGTTTATGCAACAATCCAATAGCCTTAAAGCCATCGTGATCGCAAAATAATACAAATCTACATTTTCTGCCCAAGCGCAAGCGTGTGTTTGCTTCTGCAGCTGAAATAAAGTAAATTATCGCATTTTTGTTTACTTCGGTTTAATCCAAAATGAAAAACCTGTGTCTCAAAAAAAAAATTTCACCAGAAATTTCCATCTGTTTTGTCTGTGAGGCCTGGATTTGATGTTCGCTCTTGACCTGACAAATATATAGAAATAATATAAAGCCTTTAAACACACCGAGTGCTGTTATGTGACGAAACCACACCGTTCCCATAATATGACGTTCTTACATTTCAGAGACCATCATCTCACACGACAGTACGAATGAGATCAGTGTTGCCAAGTGCGAAGAGGCAAGATGCTACAAACGGAAGATTAAATATGACGTCGTATTACCTCATGTGATTGCTTTGATCGAACAATCACAGAGTTGCAGACAATTTATCAAGGTTGGTAGCTCGATATTGAAACTGCGATATTTCTTTTCATATCAAAGCTTCAACTTTAAAACTGGCATTGAAAAAATAGGAGAAATATTTTTATAAATATTTACTGTCATAAATCTATTCGTGTGGATTGGAGCATCCCTCAAGCCCTTCGAAAGACCCTTGCTGAGTTGAGGGAGCTTGTCAAATAAGTTTCCCTATCTTGCCTGGAAGACTTCAAGCTATCACCAACTTGTCGATTATTTACTTCCAATTTTGCCACCAGACTAAGATTGAAATTAGAGTTTTACATGGAACACCAAATTATTAAACTGAGATCAAGTTGCAACCATTCAGACGGCATCCAACATCACACTGAACTGAAAGAAAACAGAAGAGTTTTGCCTTTCCTTTGGGAAAGCGCCTTTCCCGCAGGTAAAGGTGCAAGAAAAAAAATAAAGCGAGGCGTGAATACAAGAAATTATGCCGAGACGTGAGCACAACAATTTGACTCAGCGCGTGAGGCGAATGAGTCTCCAGAAGATCCGAACATGGGTCTCATATCTCAATAAAAAGAAAAATATCTATCTCGACATAGGCTATTAAAGCATTAACCAATATGTAAGTTATGTTTCTCGGCAGTCAATTGCAGCAAGAATTGACAGCGGTAGACACTGTGTTTCGCCAATGAGGCTGGTCAAGTATACTAATTGCAATATAATATCGATTGTCGTTCAATATTTCAATCAAGCAATTCGGTTCAATTTCATTCCACAAATCTTAAAATGATATTTTACTTGGAAATTATCCAGTTACCTGGAACTGAAAGAAAATATTATTCTTTGGAATCCTATTGAAATATTATTATAATATATTTAATAATATTAAAAATATTATTATAATATTATTATTGTAATATATTACGCGCGAAAGAAAAAAAAAAATTTATATCATTATTTGCTTACATATAGTGTAAATTTAGAAAAAAACATATTTTTTGTGAAAATTTTGTTTATATTGTTTTTACAATGCTAGTATACAGTATGTATAAAAACATTACTCACTATATAATGCTGTATTACAGTAAATAAAAATCAGTTCATTTCCATTCAGCAAAACTTTGTTGTGAAAACAATAATCTGTTTGCACCGATTTGTGCAACATTTTCAAAGGTTTGCTACAATAATAGACAAACAAGCAACTTCAAAAAAGTCCCTTTAATTAAAAAATAAATTTGTAAAAAAACGAACAAATAAAAGTTGTTACAAAAACAAAAAACAAAACAAGGAGCGTCTGATTCATATTCTTTATTCGTGATGTAAACTCAGGTCAAACTTGATTGTTTTACTGCAACTTATTGACAGTTATTTAAACATTGACTTCTTAACATTGATTTTAATTTTTAAAGTTTTTCGAACGTTTTTGATCTATCTTTAGTCTTTCTTTATTATCCTGTTAGGTATTATAATCCATTGTGATGTCTTCAATTATAGTTTCTCAAACGTTTTTTAGTTACTTTTTCCTTGACAGATTTTGTTTGACAGTTTTGGATGCTTTTGGAAATGTCTGTAAGTCTGTTTTTGTGTTGAGTCTGTCTGTTGTCTATACAGGAGCCACCCGTTTGTTATCTTCAGAGACTTATCGAGATAGCCTGGTTCTTTGTTCAATTACAAAACTATAGAATTCCGACTCAAATAGGTCCGCGTGTGATTTCAAAATTATTGCAAACAGCACAATGCTGTCAAGTACAGGTTTGGTCAGCGCAGGAAATCAGGAAATCTGCATCAAAACTTGGAAATATCACATTAATTGATGTACATTAGGGTGGATCGTTTTTTAACTTTTTTTCTTAATCGCCTATTAATAGTGCGATTTAGAAAATCTGTATTATGTGACGTAATTCCAGATCTTTCTACTGCTACGTGCAGATCTAGAAGCTTCTTTAACTTGCTTGTTTACGTGTAGTGCAACGTGACAGAACCAGGGATATCTAAAAAAGGGGATATGAAGGCTTTGAATACGTCTGACAATAGAAGGGCTTCTGTTTATCGTAAATAATCTCTGTTTACCGTAAAATGACAATTGGCACCGATAGTAGTTTAATAAATCTTGTTATAATAACCTGCATTGCGCTATTAGCATCAGGCCTGGATACTCATTGCATGCTCATGGTTACTTGTTAATTCAACTACCCGTATACTTGCTTTACATTCTGGCCTACTGCAAAGGCTTTGTTAAGAAAAACAGCTTACTGGTAACTTTTCAACTGTCTTTTCAAACAAGTATTCTGTGAATATGCTCTATGTAACATTTACTAACTGTCTTCTGTAGTTGACTGTACCAGCTACACTATAAAACTTTCTGCAATTTTGAGAAGAATCGCTTGTTTAACGCGCTACAAACTACCGCCGTGGTAGTGTCATAAGAATAAGGCAATCGCTGTGAGCCTTCGTATCCCCTTCTCTAGATATCCCTGGACAGAACAATGAGTTCTTATGGTGTAACATTACGTAACCTTCTCGAAGTTACTAGACCAAACAACCTGCTATAAATAGTGCTGTAATTTGCATTATGATTATTATTATGAGTTGGATTATGAGAGTTGTGTTATGAGTTGTAGATTGTTGTTGTGGTAGTGGGTAATAGATGCAGAGATTATTGTTGATTGAAAGCTGAAGTAATTGAATACAAGTAGATGAGAACTGGTGCTGATATAAATTGTGTTCGAAATTAGAGTTATTTGAGAAGCCGTTCGTTAAAGTCCTTCAAGAATTTTCATTATCATTTCACCAGTAGAACTATTCGACATTTAATTGACTGCCTTTCGGTAATATCCCATACTACGTTATTGAACCTTTCCAAGTCTCTTTCCTGGTAAGAGATAGAAAGAAACCGTGACAATGCCTATCCGACGATTTGAATCAATACCAAGTAATTTTCCTCATATGGGTGTGACCGATTTAAGCACGGACTAAAGATACCTCCTGGACATTTGTCATTGCGTTTGTACAGGAGAAATTTCCAGTTCACTCGCTGCAAGAAGTCCAGGTATAAGCTTAATCACTCACGCTGGCTATCTGCGGGGAATCGCATTCTGCGGTTGTATAATTATAGGGACCACAGAACCCTCCGATAATTTAAAAACGTTGGCTACCTTTGTCATGAAGGTATATGCTCCTATGTGGTTCGAAATAAAGTACAATCCACTCTGTATCAGCGGTGCTGTTCAGCTATGGCAAACCATCAGCAAATCTCGCTACCTGTCGGATAAACTAAAGGCCATTGTCGACCCTGTTATTCAAAGAAATGGATTTTTTGGCCACAGCGAAAACATACGTTTATCAATGCTCATTGACAAAGAATCACAGGGGCGTGAGCTGGGAATACCCCGTATACTGTTTGCACGAGAAACTCCCGTTTGCACTGAAATCCGGCGCTCCAGACACGCGACGTCTCAATACAAAACAAGATTTTAGATTATGTTCTTAATAGGTTTGCGTATCCTACATGTAGTCCTACTTGTAATTCTACTTGTAAATATTGATTTTCTGCGTACTTAACAATGATTCGGGGGAGGTAGTGCAGTTACAAATGTGTAAAAATGGAATTTTTAAAAATTTGCAATTCTTTTTTGAATTTTAAACTTTGTTGGGGCACCCCAAAATATTAATTTTTTTGGAAATTTATTTTTGCGTTGTGCTTACAATGTCAGTGCACAACTTTTCCGCGCTCTTAATAAGCGATTAAAAATTAAAACAAAAAATAAAATTTTTCGAAATTTTCCACTTTTTCCAATATTTCAACTTCTTTGGGGCAACCCAAGATATTAAAATTTTTAATTTTTTTTTGTGTTGTGCTTACAATGTCAGTGCACAACTTTTCCGCACTATTAATAAGCGATTAAGAAAAAAAGTTAAAAAACGATCCATCTTAATGTACATTATTAGCCTAATAGGCTATAATAATTAGTTTCCGTTTTGCTTTTTATGTTGTTTGAAGTGATGTGTACAGATGGTACGTGAGCACTGTATGACATTTCTGAAAGGTACGCAAATAGAAACAGTTTTAACTAGGGGAGAGTCAATCTTGCAAATTTGTAACAAAACATAGTTTATGAAATAATGATGGTGTGTATGTCCTTAACATGTATAGTGCTACAAATGTCGTGTGACCACACACTTCACTTTATTAGATTGATTGGATTCACTTCTAAGGGCAAGATGTCGTTGTTGAGATTGGCAGTGGAATGTAACAACTATGGCCATAAATTTCTAGCAGGCCACTTGTGTATTATAACAATTGGATTCATTGCCGTTTTGTCAAATTTAAAAATTTGCATGGCTTAAACTTTAGAATGAGAAAACTTTAAACCCCTTCATCCTAAAATTTACCTTAAGATGGATCCAATTTACCTTTTGGATTGGATTTAAATTTCCTGTTGAATGCATTTGTAGTAAAGAAATTAAAACCTGACTTATTGGTTGTCTTTCAGTATCGATGTGTTGCATCATACATGTTCCTAAACGACTACCCGACAAAAGCTGCCTGGTTGTCACGTAATGGATCAGCACAGATATACTGGGGAGGAGCTACGTCACGTAGGGACCGCTATTGTGCATGTGGAGAAACTGGTGAGATAGTTTCATTAATGGAAATGTTCTGATGATTATGATGAAATTATTTCGTCTTGAGTTCCATTGTTTGTATGCACAAATTAATATTACATATAAATTAAGTCGTATATTGTTTAATTATATGCAGAAAATAAGATACATTAACCTAGCGCTGTAAATTGTATATATGTAGCTATGTTAAACAATTAATATTACTAAAAGTGCTCAATGCCAAGCAAAAAGCCAAACAGAGCAAATTTCATCAAATGTAGTTATTACTTTCTGAAACCCCTCCAGCCTGTTTCACCCTTAAAGGGGGATCATCAGAAGGTTCTTATTCAAATAAAACAACATGTCCTTATCTTCTGATGATGCCCCTTTTAGGGTGAAACAGGTTGTAGAGGGTTTTAGAAAGTAAAAACTACATTTGATGTAGCTATATTATAATACTTTCTTAGGTAGTGGCCTACTTCGGTTGTTACATAAAATAGCCTACTTTCAATTTTCAACAATATACCAATAACATCAACTGAATAAAGCAGGGGATCTTAAACTTTTTTAGCTGCGCCCCCCTTGACGTCACTTGTAAAACTTTGTGCTTTCCTTTTCTCATTTAAAGTATAAATCAAAGCCAGACGGCATAAGTTTACATATTGTTTTGGAATTTGAAATAAAGTTGATTGTCCATGATGTATAAATCAATAGCCTAGCTGCTTTTTTTTCGACGTTAGCAGTTTAATTCTTGTCTCAGTTGATTACAATGCACACCGCATGTCAAATTTACAGTTAAGTTTGTTGCAACCTTGTGTCATCACACTTGTAAATGCAGAAAAGCTACTTTCAAACAAAAATCGTCACAAATATCCATTATTTACAAACAATGGACTAAACAACAATCGCAAAAACAAGGGCTGGGATAGAAATTAAAGTAAAAACAATACCACATCACCAATAATCGTGACACAGAGTAAGGTGTTGCCAACATTCCTGTTCACAACTTGTACATTACAGCAGCATGCGGTACTGGTCAAACAGCCTAACACGTTTGTGCCCTTTTTGGAGAATCTTCACGCCCCTTAAAAAGGGCGTGCCCCCCAGTTTAAAAACCACTGCAGTAAAGGGAAGTACCCTGCAATTGCAATAATTTTTCCACCCAGAGGAGCACAATAAAGGTCATAATCGAAATTGTGTGAAGAATTGTTGAAACACAAGAGCTTGTTGTTGACACCCACTCGTCGTATCAGTGACGAAAGCACTTGTTGGCTACTGGGACATACAATTTATTTAGGACATTCATTATATGCAGTGATGGGCATTATCGGCGATAACTTATCGGCGATAATTATCGGCGATAAATTTTTATCGCTTATCGCTATCGCTTAACTATTTTTTCAGTTATCGTTTATCGTTATCGCCAAAGGCAATATTTGATTATCGCCGATAATTAATCGCCGATAAATTTTATTTTGGATCAACACACAACTGGAAAGACCATGAAAAGTAATATTTTTACTAGCCAACTAGTTAATGATACTAAAATTAAAACCAGTTCATCTTCAGTGCCTGAAGTGTGTGTGCACAGGTCGTTGTCAGGGGAGGGGGCACGCCCCCCTGCAGCGACGGCCCTGACAACACAATAATTTTTAGAGTTGCAAATTGCAATGCAATGAAATGCATGCAACAAGTCTCTTGTTGTTTTGCTGCAATCGGCAATCGCGAGTGAATTTTACAATTAAAATGTAAGCGCACGGGCGGTACAGATTCCTTTGAAGCAAAGCGAAAGAAATTGGCAAGTGGTTTGTGAAAGTGTCGCAATACGAGGCCGCTTTTACATCGGAAACATGATCTTTCGCGCCACCTCACGATCAACTATTTTATTCTTGTGTTTTCTTTTTTCGTTGGAAGTGTTAGTTTTTAGTAATTGTCGTAAAAAAATAAAATCTCTCTCGTCAAAACATGAAACTTACTGTTTTAAGCGCATTAAATCTTTAGATGAGTAGATTAACTAAAATTGTAAGAACTTGCCTTGAGACGTGCGGTTACGTCACAAACTCAGTTTAAAAGACAAAATTCATACACAATAACAACACAAGATCGGTTATAGACTGTAAGATCGATTTTTTTCTAGCTTGGTGATATAACTTTAATCCAAAAATAATAATCAAATGCGTAAGTGCCATTTAACTTAAAAAGTTAACCCATTTGTGCCGAAAGTGAAAGTACTTAAAAAAAATTTCGGAAAATTTAAATATTGCATAATTATGACCTAAAAAACATATCACAAATTATTTTTGTCCTAATTGTGTTTGTACTTTTTGAGAAAAAAGCCGTCTTATATATAATACGCTAGGCAAATCCGTTATCAAATTTCACAAGTTTCTTGTGCGTAATGCTTAAGCGTTATTAGTATTACATTTTACTTTTGTTTGTCGTATCCAGGCTTACACCCGGTGGTTGAAGATTTAGATTTAGGGGACGAGAAGGCAAGGAAGCCAATCTTCGTGTCCACCTTCAGGCATGCCTTCAAGTGTCCTGCCACAGACACAGCCGCATGCTCTTGAGTGGTGTCGAACCGGCGCCCTTTCGATTTCCGTTCCAGTGTTCTCACCACTCGGCTATGCAGCAAAAAAAACAAAACAAACATTTTACTTATCGCTCAAAGTGATAAATGGGAAATGTCTTGTTCATGTTTTGTCATGTCAATATTGTCATCGAGCATTTTATTGAAATGAAAGTTCAAAATATATGAAGATGAAAATTAGCAAAGTAACACAACATCACTGAAACAAGTCATTGCGAAATATGATATTGCTTGAAGCATTTGACATGCAGACCGACATCATATTTTTTGCATCTTGTAGTAGTTTTTGCATGACAATAGGCGCATCGAGTTGCGTGGTAAAATTATGCTAAATACAGTATTACCTTTTTCATTTACCTATGCGACATAGCCTACCTCAATCAATTATTTTTATTCCCACTAATACAGTGCCTATATTGTAATTCTTATGTCAACAACTCAGCGTTCTGCGATTGCTTTAATGATGGTGTTCACAAAGAAAACAAAAAAAATTATCTGAAATTATCAGTAAATTACGATAATTATGTTATTGTTCTAAAACAAACACGACTAATTTGACAAGCTTGATGGATTTCACAGTAGGCCTATGCACATTTTTACTACCAATAACGCTTAAGATTACTGATAAATTTTCAAGCATTTTGCGTTTTTTGGAATTTTTTAAATTATTGCTGACTTTGCTGTAAACAGCCCTTTAAAGCAGAAAGCAAAATACAAAGTTTGGAATTTTTTATGGTATTTTCATTTGATTTATTTATTTTGCCTACTGCACGTAAGCGGCAGTGTAACTCAATTGATAAAAGCATCCAACTGGTATCTGAAGGTATAATTATGAGTACGGCGGTTACCTCAGTGGTTTGATTCTGGATCAAGAGGTTGAAGATTCGATACCTACTGCCGCTGTTGCGATTCTATTCATGCATAACTAACAAAAAGTTTTGTCCCTTTACACTACAGTATATTATGTTCGATTTTTCGTCATGTTGATGAAAACAGTTCGTGCTGCATGGGATGGGGCAGCGCTAATCAAGAAAAAAAAATTATCGTTATCGGACATTATCGGCGATAATTTATCGTTTATCGTTATCGCTTAACTTTTTTTTGATTTATCGTTTATCGTTATCGCTTTAGGCATTTTTCGTTTATCGATTATCGTTATCGTTTAACTGAAAAATGAGTTATCGCGCCCAACACTGATTATATGCGGTTTCATGAATGTTCAATCAACTTGGTACTGATTATTATTTTCTGTAGTTTGTGCATTGTTTGTTTGTTTTTTATATCTTTATCCTGCATTGCGGGAAAGCGGACTTGAGCGCTATGCATCGGTGTACGCCTTCCGACGTATACCTGACCCATGCTGAAGCCGACGGCAATGTCTGTTTCCGGTTGTCTACTCTACTTATGACTTAAATTTTGTACTACCCATTACTCGAAGAGTGTAAAAATATATAGTAATCATTGGGTAGAGGCAATTATTGTAAAGTTTCTTGCCCAGAGAAGCAACAGCAAGTGAGGGTGGCTGGAGTCGAACATGCAGGCTCTCGACTGCGAGCCCAACGCGCTAACCACTCGGCCACTGCTGCCGGTAAATGCGATGCGCATGTTTCTTTTAACTCGCTGGTCATGCATTATTCTATTGCTCCAATCATGTTTTGATTTAGTCGTGAACGAAACATGAGTCAGCCCGATAGACTTTACAAATTATTTGATACGCTGCAGGTACCTGTGAGGACAACAGATTGAAATGTAATTGTGGCAAGAACAAATCTCCTGAAACTTCGGATGAAGGATATTTGACGGATAAGGATTCGCTTCCAGTGACGGAATTGCAATTTGGAGACAATGGTGCCAGTCATGAGAGAGCCTGGCACAAACTCGGTCCATTGATATGCAGTGGACGTAGTCAAGACTAGATTTGTTGCAATGCATGAAATGCAGATTAAAGGGAATGTATCGATTATTGTTGTTGACATTATAAAAAACTGATTGCTTTTTCCACATTTTATTCACTCAATCATCGATTACTATGTATTTTACTCAACAATACTGTAGGCCTAATAGCTTTAATAGAGAGTTCGCTTTGTTGTACCACAGTCATACAAAACAAAGGAACTTCAATGAAACAAGTTGCTCTGTTTTGTATGTGCTTGGCGACAATATTTACAGATTAATGATATCATTGTATCGACTATCGCTTGTTTTGTGCCATCTTATAACTTTTTGCAAGCATTGCTTTTGACGAAACTTTCTGAAAAGTATAAAAAAGCCTTAGAGTAATTTACTGATTTGTACCAAAATTTTCAGTATGCTGAAACATATTTCAAATGAAAATACTTGATTTTTATTGTTTATTCCAATATTCGTTGCTGTTCGTGACACAGATTTGCTTCTGCTGAAAAAGAAAATCATAAACTGGCAAATATTTGATTGTTCTCAAATGGTTTAACCATGAACTTTCAGCTAAGTGTTGTGTTTCATTTAAAACATTACTTGAGTATTACAGAACAAACATAAATGTGAAGCAACCAAAACAATACCAGCATTAAAATTGCTGGTATTGTTTCGGTTGGTACCAGCATTAAAATTGTGATAACTCTTCCCCGTTTTCAAAAAGATAAGTTACAGTAACTTGTAATGTCCTATGCCAGGTTCATTGCTGTTAAAACATTGAAGACATTGCTTGTAAAACATAGGAGACGATGTTACTTGATGGGTTTTGACCGACTGTTTGTAAATATGCTATGTAAAAAATGTGCTTGTCTTGTATTAAAAACAATAAAATTGAAATTGATTTTGTGGAGGTATTTTTTTTTCATGTAAGAAGGCTGAAATTACAGGGACTTTCTTTGGTGAAAAAACTTGTGTGATATTGTGGCCTTTGACACAGATATTATGGCTCTGCAAAAGTCCTGGTTTACGATGCCCCTTTCTGATGGCTGTGACTTTGCAGTAAACTTGTTAGTTTCAAGAAAGCTAATTTATTTAAGCCAGGTTTTGTTTTGAAGATCCACCACTTCATTGTTACACTCTGACGGTTGCCACGAATTCGGAACAATTTGTAAACCCGATAAGTTTCCCAGCGGAAAAGTAGTTGCAATTTTAACTGCACCAGTGCAAATTGTAGATTTTTGTAATATACATTTTGCATTCATGAGGTAGAAACCTGTTTTACAGTCAGTTTAAACGAGCTGACAATATGACATCATTGGTACAATTAAAATTAAGTTTCGTTTCGGAAGTGACTTTTTGCATTCACGTTAAAAGCTAGATGCAAGTGACGATTGTTATCGTCCAAGGCCAATTTGAATCCAACAAAAGCAAAATGATGAATCACCAGATCATCACAATGTAATTAATGAAAGGGGCCTGTAATTTTTTCAGGAGGCCTGAAGATGCAATAAAACAGCAAATATATCTTGAAGTAATCCACATTATTGCAACGTAAATGCGTTTGCACTTGTTTGTTACCACTCCAGATGCATCTCTCTTTTGAAAATTATTATCTTTTTGAAAGTAAACTACTCGTTTTTCAAGAGCGCTAGCATTTAACTGAATATTTTACTGCACATTTCCTTGTGTTGCTGTCTTGTTTGGAGTCCCAAGCCCTTTATTAGTACAAGACCAAAACAACCACTCATCGATCATGTTGTGAAGTAAATGTTCGACAGGCAATGTTACGTCAAACTGTTCAAGGCCAATTTGACCCCAAGAATAAGCAACATGCTTTGTGGACGGAAAAGTTGTCGTTACAAAGAAAACTGTTCTCAGTATAAATATTAAAAACTATGTAGTTGAATGAATTTCGCTTTTAGCAGCATGATCGTTGTTTACTTCACAGTGTAGATTCAAACGATCTGTTATAGCCTGATGCTGCGGGTTCTTTTTGGCAATATCAAATTACACTAGCTTTCGGAACACAGTTCCCTAGTCATGTGCAAAAACTATTGCAAACGTATTCGAAACAGCAAAGCTAAGAATACAACATTCACGACTTGCGGTCTACTACAGCAACCCACTGTAGTGCCCTTTTATCTCAGTCTCATACTCATTTTCACTTACTCAAGAAGAACTCTTAATGTTTGAATTCAACTCGGCAACGTGGAACGACAGAGTGTTGTGCTAATTTCTGGTGGTGGGACTGTCAGCCGTTCCAATGTTTTTCATTTGGTCTCTTGTTGCCTGGATTCTGTCGCTCAACGTCAACCTGTTGGAATGAATCAATAAACGAATCAATAGCGAAGATCATCGTGTCCTGATCACTTCTCACCACTATCATGCCCAGAAGTGTTGTCGTCACATCGACGACTGTATAAGAGCAGGCATGCTAACAAGCAACGTGCCGCTATATTTTTGGTAGTCTACACCAGTGATTCTCAACGTGGTCCAGGTGGACCACTGGTGGTCCACCAGGAATTTCTGTTGGTCCTCAGAGAGTTCCATAAATCCTTTATAAAACGTTCTTCAAAATTGTATCTTTTACTACAGTAAATTATGTAAGGACTGCATACAGATGTAAGAAAATTATGTAGCATGTATGATGATTGTATGTCAGCGTGATGTAATAATCATGTTTACTTCGTGATTTTTGTTCAATTTTTCTGGAAGTGCTAGATAAGCATAAGCTCAGCAGTTGCTTAAGTGAAGTGCTGGCAGGCCTAATCAATAAATCATATGTTGCTGTAATTGTGGTGTTGTCGGTGCACGAAGATTGCGCTTCTTCATGGTACAAAGTTTCTTTAGGGAGAGTAGAGCTATTCGCTGTTTCACTGAATGTGAATTAAATTATTTTATGAATGCCACATGTTATATTTTTTCAGACGCTAAATTAAGTAGGCGACTGTATTCTGCAGTGCTTTCAAATTAACAAAATGTCAGAAGCTCCTGTTGCCGAGAAAGCAAAACTGAGAAATTACCATTTTATTGAAACAATATGTGCATGGTGTTTGTTTTGAATAAAATTTGAAATTAAAATTATGTGTATTCAAGTAGTTAAGGTTAAGTTTGCAAATTAAGAGGGTTTGCTTAATTGGCCACATAATGAGAAGCAAATCAATGAAAAAAGACATCATGCTTGGTTTGGTGAGCGGAGGAAGAGGAAGGGGGCGCCCGAAAACAAGATGGCTTGACACGATTGTAAATGACAGTGGCATGGAAGTGCATGAATTGAAGGAGGCTGCGTGGGATCGAGAGATGTGGAGAAAGATGACGTATAGAGTGACCGAGAGTCGTAAACGACTGAACGGATGATGATGATGCTTAATTAGTTAATTACGTATTATTTTATTAAGGACTAAGATTGAAGACACCCTTCAGTTTTCTTACCTATATTATGTGCAATACAGTTTCGACTAGTGGCGTTCATGAGGCGTCAACATAACAAAGTGGTCCATCGGATATTTTTTTAAAAATATGGTCCATGGGCCAAAAAAGGTTGAGAATCACTGGCCTACACACTAGCAAGGTAAAATTCAGATCTCAGATAAACCTTACTGACCAACGAGTCAGCCACCAAAGTGTGAACTATTATTCCATATTATATGTGTTAATCTAATAAAGGCGTGTCAGTGTAACTAATAAATGTGTTGCGAACGTGCCATATTTTAAACTGATTGTCCTGCTTTTGCATCATGCTCGTTATAACGTCTGCGTTTTGTGGCTTCTACCTTTTTCTAAACCTCTGCTATGTTTGGGATATATTGTTTGTTGTTGTGATGGTCAGAAATAAAAGCAAACTAAACTCAACTAATATAGATTCTGAATGGCAAATAAAGTTATTTTTCCTTTCTTTCTCTGTATGGCAAAGAAGTGACCAAACTGCATTCAATGCAACAACACTCAGCATCCACCCTAGTGTTGGGCGATATATCGAATTTTCGATACGATACGATATCTTTTCAATATCGATATTTATTTCAATATCGTTCGATATTTTGACTATTACAGCCCTAACTCGTAACTGCAAACTCCTACAAAAACGTTGCCAAGGCCAAACGGCAAAAGTTGAAATTGCCTCGGCAATTGCTGTGAACGTTTATGACGAAAAAAAACTGTACCAAAACATGTAAAACGAGAAGCGAAAAATATACTAGAGTAGTCTATCACGACCGCACTGTTGGATTTGTTGTGATGTAATAATACCAAAAGTAGCGATAAAGCGAACAACGCGATACGCACGCTGTTACGGTGATTCACGTTGAATAAAAGTAAGTTAATTTTGGGTTGATTCAACGTTCGAGTCAGCACATATCAATTTAATTTTCCCGGCGGCTTATATTGGTTATATTGCGTAACAACAATGCCCAATAAGGAATTTACGTTTGTTTTACATTAATTCGACATCTAGCGACGTTGAATTATCATAAAATAACGTTAATTGTTCAACCAGGTACCGGTAACAAATTAATAGCTCCCTGCGATAAGATTGCCTCGATTTACGTATGCACTAACACTGTTTTTTTTTTTCGGTCATTTATCGGTCATTGATCGATTATTTAGCAAAATGTCCGAAAAAAATAGTCAATTCGGTCAAAATGTCCGAAAAAAAGTTTGGTTGAAGTTTCGCTGATGAACGTTGAAGAAACGTTTGTCTGTTCCAACTTTTCTCAGGTAAAACACGACAACGTTTCTCAGCGAAACTTAATGTTGTAGCTAGTCAGGAAGTGCAAATTTTGGTTTGTATCAGCTACTTGAAAGGAAATATATCAGAAATAATGACCGAAATAAATAAAAAATGACCGAATTTTTTCAAGTCATTTCGGACAAATGACCGAAAAGTCTCGACGAAAAAAAACCCCAGCACTAACATAATTTCGGCACAATTGGGATACTGCGAGCAACACAAAGTCTGTTTGATGAAGAACTAGTCAGAATCGGAAGCATCAGATGCTGTATCGGAGGATGAGGTTGTCGCGTCATCACTGGAATCGGACACATCAAGAGGCTCATCGCTTGGCTGTAAATCTACACTGTCTTCGCAATGAAGCGTCCACGTTTTGCTGCTTTCGTTCTTTGATACCCATCCACACGCCTCTCTCGCAGAGCTCCATCAGAGTGTTGACTAAGGAGCAAATCTATGGCTGTGGCATAACGACCGGGAGGAATGTCTAACCCTAACCTTACAAGCGCTCATTTGGCCTCGGCATTTTCATTGCCGACGCTAATGCGCCATTCATGCATCTGCGTCGGCAATCACCTCGGCAATTGCCGGCACTAATTTCGAAGACTGAGAAACTCTTTTCTTAATTAGAACAAAAATATCAAAAAGTATCGAAATATCGAGTATTTTTTCAAATATCGTATCGTTTTGTTTTTTTCAATATCGCCCAACACTAATCCACCCCCCAGTTTGCTTCAATATTATACGGACACCTCATCTGGAATTAACCCTATTCGGACTGACGGGTGGACTGATTCCGTGCATACTTAAAACGTTTATCGATTACATAAAAACTACTGGCTCAAATTAACTGAAGTTTTATAACTTTTCTTAAAAATTATTCATCTTTGGTTTAGCAATGAAATTATATTGTTTGTGTAGCCCAGTATAGTTTTTTAGTTATCAGCAGTTTTTGACACCCTACTCCCAAAATTCTCTGCAAAAATAGTAAAAAATTAATCAGCCTGAAATTGAAGAAGGATCAACTCCACCGCTGGATATTGCGTCAGTAGTTGTCGGAAGAAAGTGGGTCATGTCAAGAAAGTATGACTGGACCGTGCGTGCTTTTAACGAAGAGATTAGCGATTTCAAGGAGATTACGGCGGAGACATCAGACAAATTTTAAAAAATTGACTACTTTTAGCAAAAAAGCAATAGCAAAAACTGGTAGAGTATGTGTGTCAACTTAAAATTTTATCCGGTTGGTCAATAATTTTGCTCTAACTTTGCGAAAAAAGCAAAACTCGTAACGTTTTCATATCAAAAATTATTAAAAAATAAAAGTGTGGATGGAGTAAGTCCACACGTCAGGCAATTAGCTGCCAAAAATAGCTTGGTGCGAATAGGGTCCAAAACAAAACAAACAAGGCACTTCTTAATAAAGAGAGATCAACAAAAACAAAAAGACAGGTTTTTACTAAAGCACATGAACTGTGCAGAACAAGAATTGGACGCAAACGGACGTGAAAAGAAATGCGCTGTTTTTTTTTTAATTTTGGCATTTCCTAATAGCGTTTTAGCCCAAAAAAACCTGGCAAACTCCCCAAACAGTATTTAACAAACTCTACTCTGATCAGGTAGTTTCGAAACCATTGCTTCTGGAAAGCTTTGATATTTGTGGATAAGTTTGTGTATGAAAATTTCAACTTGGTTTGTAAGCTAGCCTACGTCAGTTATTTTGGTGGCCACGATCGGCTGCTTGTTTTGTGTTTCATGCAACATAGAACTAAGATTTTGTTGATAAAGTTTGTGTTGAACAGTAATAACAATAACAACATTTTTAAGATGATAATATGCTTAATAGCGTGCATGGTCCTATATCGTTTAACCACGATAATAACAAATGGTTGTCATGGATTTATTTCTTAAGTAGGTTCAAGAAAACCGAGTTTTAAAAATTTGTCCAAGATTGAAAACACAGCAGGCAGGCGGACAATTTTGCACCATCGATGCCCATTGACTGACGACGACTTCCCATGTGCTTATAAGCTGCTAACCACGCATGTCATAGTAATAAAAAAAATGTTTAACCCTGTAGCGCCCTACGTTGCATATATGCAACAAAATATTTTGAAAGTTAGTTGACTTTGAAAGAGTACCGTATACTGAATATTTGTGAAAAAAAACAAAAATGAATATTTTTGAAATAAACAAAAATACTCTCAATTGACCCTCTACAACCCAATGTTGTATATTTGCAACAAGTTTCATCACTAAATATTCTGTGTTGATTGCAGGCTACTACTTGCTACTTTAACATGATTAATATCTGCCAAATACTAAGTGCTGTGAAACAGGAAATTAAATTTTTAATTTAAAACAAATTTGCATGTCCATTAAGTTGACATTGATTTATTAGAAATGTCTCCGTTTTTTCTTTAGTTGAGATATAAGAAATGAAAATGTTGTTCACAATCAATTTTATTGCCAACTATCAAAAGTGTACGCAAGTTCAGCTGACCAGTAGGCTATAAGATTCTAACTTGATTGGTTTTAGGATTTAAGGAAAAATAAAAATAAAAATGTTATGGACATTAAAATTGATAATTGCTCTTTGGTTTGTTTATGTAAAATGTCAGTCATCGGAGACTGGCAACACTTGTACCGGCCCACCAACTTATATTTGCAATGCTGGTGGGAACGATGGGTCAGTTGGTCAACCACCTGTGCACTCTAATGGCAACATTGCGCAGGGGCGTCCCGGTAAGACTGGAATGACGGGCGCGCCAGGTGCTAAAGGACAAAAGGTAAGTGTCTAATATTGGTAAGACGCTAATTATAATATAAAGTGTTGCTCTTTCAGTCGCATCCATGCTTTTAAGTAGTGATCATAGGTTTGGCAAAGGAACAAAAGGTAAGCATTTAATATTTTCCATTTTTATCTACACAATAAGAATTTACAGCAATTTATTTGCTTTATTTAGATTTCTTAATGTTGTCATTGCTTCTTAACTCGTAATGTTATACTTTTCTTGTGACTATATTGTAGTAAAAGGTCTTAGCAGCTTCGGTACATGTTTCTTGAAGTAAAAAATTGATTTGTGTCACAATATTCAAGTTTCTTTAATGGTTTGCATTTACTTTGTTTTAATTTAATATATTTAGTTCAAACATGTTATGTTTTATTTATTTGTTTATGTTTAAACAGTTAAATGTGATACTTTATGTGTGCTTATTTTAGCTTTCATATTGTAGTTTATATTTGCATTGTAATTTCATTCAATCCCATTAATTTAATGTCATTCATTTGTCTGTAATAAAGTTTTTTTTTGTCGCATCCAGGCTCATGCCTAGTGATTGAAGGTTTCATCAAGTAGCTGGCAAGAAAGTCAATTTCGTGTTAGTCATTAAAACACTTCAAGGACCAATCACGTGATTTGACGTGTTTTTATTTTTAAATGCTTCCAATTCTTATTGTGAAAAACTAAATAACTTCAAACTTCCAGATTTTTATGTTTTCATTGATACATAGCCTACATTCTGATCGAGTTTCGTCGAAATTGCACCAGTCGAAACTGACATCTGTCACCCCACAAAACTGTCACCCGTTAGTTATAAGTAGTTACAAATCTTTGTCCTTCTAGTGTTACGAATGAAACGAAAAATTTAAAAGAATGTCTCGAGTTGATAACGTCGTTTGCTTGAATCTTATATTGTTACCGCTCGCAATCTCGCAATGCTACATTTGTCTTGTGATTACATTGTCAACAGAATAATTTTAGCAGCTTTGGCATCTGCTTCTTTGATTGTTTGTACTTATATCTTGTTAATGTTGCAAATTGTAGGCTAATTACAGCATCTTCTACAGACGTTTAGTATTATTTCCATTGAATATGGTTATTACTTTCTGAACCCTTAACAGCCTGTTTCACCTAAATAAGGATCATCAGAAGGTTCTTATTCAAATAAAATATTCTATAATAATAATAATAAATTCTATTTGAATAAGAACCTTCTGATGATCCGTTTAGGTGAAACAGGCTGTTAAGGGTTGAGATACTAATAACTATATTTGATTTAATTCGCTCTGCTTTGCTTTTTTGCTTAGCATTGAGCACTTTTTGTAGTATTACTGTAATAGTTTTCATTGTTTTAGTATTATTTCCAGATATCTTTGATTTTGCTTAGATTTATTTTAATTTATTTTTGACGAGGGCATCAAATTTTTCCTAAAAGCTTTGAATTCAATGTGTACCTTAGTTTATTACATTGCTTGAATAATGTCATTCAATCTCATTAATTTGCTGGCAATCTGTGGTTTATTATAGTTTTTTTTTTCCGATTTTAGGCTAATGCCCGGTAGTTGAAGATTTAGATTAACATGAATTCAATCTTCATGTTCACCTGTAAATTTGCTGTCGTCCCTTACCGCCAATCGCTTCGGTCACGCATTTAACTCTTTGTTTAGTTGGTCTCAGTGCAAAGTAATTTATTGATAGAAACTTTCCAGGGAGAACAAGGAACTCCAGAAGACATCAGTGAAAGATTACGAAAGCTTGAAAGCGAAGTAGAAGAACTCAAATGTAAATGTTTATTTGTAAACTCAATATGAAAACAACCCACATTAACAGTAAACACTACCTAACTTTAATCAATCAAGAACAAAACTGTTATTATTTTCTGTAAAAGGTCTACAAAAATAACTTCCTATTTAAACTAAGCACTTTAAAAAATAATGTAAGAAAGAGAGAGAAACCTTTTATTTTGTCTGCTGCGAAAAATAGTATACGGTGCAAATATAAACCGGTACAAATATATTCAACAACAGACAGGAAGCAGCGAAAGACTATATTAGTCATCGAGTCAGCTGCTTCCCGAACGAATGCTTCCTTAAGCTTACATAATTTTTTTTTTTTAACTTACTGCATTTATTCGTGCCACAAATACAAACAATATTGAATTTTACACGAGTCAGTTTTATTTAATAATTAAAAGAGTGCAGATAAAACTCGATTTAAATCTGCTAGGGAATCTTCTTTTAATAAACTATTTCAAATGGAGTAAGCTCTATTTGTATATACGCTCTATTTGAACTTTATTGAAGATGGTCTAGCAGCTGATCGAAATCGAATTTTTGCTATATAAAATTGAAATAATTCGTGTGAAAATAAGTTGACTTGAAATGTAAGACACGCAACTGAGTCGTTTATGTACTAAAGATTGTTTTTTGGGTTTAACATCTTTCAAAAATACTTTTTCCGTTTTCTTGGTTTGTGCTACAAAAGTTTAAACTTCTGTCAACCACATCTGTAACATACAATTCATTTACTGTATTTATAAGTTTACCCTTAAATGGTGTTTTCAATACTACAAACCTTTCCGTCTATAGTAAGCTATTACTTTATGTTTGAAGCATTATCATTCAACCCTCCAAAGTCATGTGATCACATCAACCGAACAGCTGACCAATCAGGAGTCTACTTGATATCACCTGATAGTTTAGGAATATTTCCATTTTATGTTTATTGCAACTTTACTGGAACAACTAGAGGTAAAAACTTGTTAAATAATATATTGCTTTATGATTTTGCGCACTAAGAAAACGCGCAACATGCCCTTCATGTTCAGATAGATAGTTTAAATTATTAACAGTATTTTGAGGCCCATAATCTTTTCAAGAGCCTTGAAAAAATCAAGAAGCAACCGCTTATTCTTTGGATATAGAACGATTTAGAAGTTTCTTTTGTCTTGGAAGTGTCTTGATTTGAGACCAAAGATTTCATTAGTAGCGGGCCCAAATTACGCTCTGAACGGCCCTGGATACATATGACAAAGCAATTAAAGTTTGCCTAGAGTGCAAAATAGCCTTTCGCTGGTACTCAACACATTGAGTTTTGTGATGTGACAATACTGACAAAAGCACAACTTTTACATCAATTGACATTAGGCTACTTGCATTTCAGAGACCATCATCTCACACGACAGTACGAATGAGATCAGTGTACGCAAGTGCAAATCTCAAAGATGTTACAAACGGAAGATAAAATATGACGTCACATTACCTCAAGTGATTGCTTTGATCGAACAATCACAGAGTTGCCGACAATTCATCAAGGTTAGAAAGTCAAATTTAAACATTTCACCAAGCTTCTACTGTGTTATAAACCACAGAACTAGCATTGAAGAAAAGTATCCAATACTTGAGGTTTCCTCGAATTTGCACTGAAACTCATATAGTCAAATGATAGGTTTTCATTTTCAATCGAAAGCAAAGCATCCATTTATGGCCCACTAGAACACGGCCGAATATGTTGTCATGTAGGAACATTTTTAAGAGTCCTAACTTTTACAATCATAGCCATGACTTCTGGCTTTATTCCCACTTCAAGTGGGGTCGCCAGTGCAGATTGCAATCTTTCAGATTTCTCTTTCAGCTGCATCTTTCTCCTTCATGACAAACATGTTATTTTTCTATTTTCAGAAGTATGTAAAAAAAGCAATGTTTGCAACTGGACATTTGGCATGTATAGCCAGATATTATAAGTAATGTAAGTACTTTGAACACATTTTACGCAATAAAAATGTAAAATATGTAACATTTTTAATTGCATCCTGGAAGTAATCTCATTCTGCACTCGTTAGGTTTTTTGTATTGCAAGGCATGTCGCCAATGGCCATATTTTACCTGAAAAGTTGACCTTGGCAAAAAACAAAAGGAACTAAAATCTAAATTTGCACATCAGATGAGCAGCTTATAACGTGGAGTCTACAAAATCCTTGATATTTTAAATTGAACATGCAATTGCACCAAAAGTGATAAATCAAGTGATGAAACTACCTCCACGGTGCAATTGGAAAGCCTTGTGTAGGCTTCTTGCGTTATTTTGCCTTATATTTTGTCGTTTTCTTTTCTTGTAGATAACCTTTATTTACTATTGTTGTAGAATCTTCGTGGGAACCGCGTAATCAAACTAAATCTTCTGCCTCTGTAGTGTTGAAATGTACATGTGGATTGTGTTACCTTACGTTACCAATCGGCCCGCATTGCGCTCGGAGCGGCAATGCACTTGTAATCAAACTATGCCGCTGTTTTTCTAGGGCTTTCTTTGCTCTGTGCATTCTAGTTTTGGCAACCAGCTCAGTGGCCGAGTGGTTTCGCCTTCGGATCTGTTGTTGGTAGATCTTAGATCGATTCCTGATCGTGTCAAATTAAAGACTTTGAAAACTGTACCGATTGTGTTCTTTATTGCATAACGCAGTGAGAATAAGTCGGGTAATAATATGATGACATCGTAAACTTGATATAAAATGAAAATGAGCCTGTCGCTAAAAGACCTTAAAGGCCTACTAAATGAAAATTTCATTGTTTCATCATCACCTTCATCAATTTCATCATCACCTTCATTGACTTCAAAAAAGCGTTTGACATTGTTAAATTACCCTATCTTTGGCAACTTCTGGATAAAACTTCCATCAACAAAAAATACATCAACCTCTTGAAAGCAACATACGACGACTCTAAAGCACTAATCAAAACAGACATCGGAACAACCAGACGAATGATATTATAAAAGGTGTTAAGCAAGGAGATGTCTTGTCTGCTATCCTGTTTTGCATCCTAGCTGCTGCAATAATCTCAGAAACAGAAAATAAGTGTACAACTGGATTCACCATCGGCGGTCATGTAATATCCAACTTAAGCTACGCAGACGATATGGCCATTTTGAATAATTCTAAACTGAAAATGCAGGAATACCTAGATGCTCTGTCAAAAAATGCTGCTAAATTCGGCCTCCAAATAAATGTGTCCAAAACCAAATGTATGACAACCGACAAAACTAACAACACACTCAATCTCACTCTCTATGGAAAACAAATAGAACAAGTACCAGAATTCATATATCTTGGCCACCGACTATCCGCAACCAACGATGGAAAGACTGCAGTGCAACACCGAATTGGCTTAGGCTGGGCAGCATTTGAAAAGAACAAAAAGATTCTAACATCCAATAGACTCCCAATCAAACTGAAAGCAAAAATTTTCAACATCTACGTTTTACCAGTCATGCTGTACGGTCTAGAATGCGTAAATTGGACATCATCAACAATGAAAAAACTCACTACCTTCCAAAATCACATCATGAGAAGCATGACCAAGAAAAGGCTACTTGATCACACAAAAATAGAAGATCTTCTAACTATGACAAAACTACATCCAATTGCAGCAATAATAAAATCAAAAGTTTTAAAACTGTTCGGCCACACTAAAAGATCACAATTCGGAATCAGCAAAGTTTGCACAGAAGGCAAAGTAGAAGGAAAAAGAAAACGTGGCAGACAACCAAAACGATGGCAAGACAACATTCAATCATGGACCGGACTCCACTTGACGACACTGGGCGAGTTGGCTCAAAATCGCCACTCTTGGAAACAAATTAATAAGCCATGTTGATGCGCAATCTGCCGCAGGCGGAGATAACGACTGATGATGAAATGAAAATTTCAAACGGGAATTAAGCATTAAAATGCGTAAACTGAACATTCAAGAATACTTTTCAAGAAAAATTACCGAAAAAAAAATGTTTTCAATGACGCTGGCAAGGCCCAAAGTCCAGTGTTTCCTTTATTTTTATTTTTTTCAGAATAACTAAAAGTGCAAACCCTGTTCGAGAATACGTCACAAAAGACAGCAATAACAAAAGCCACGTTACCACATCTGATGTTTTGAGCAAACTGTCTGATGTTTTGATGTTGAAATATGATGTTTTGATGTACATACATACGTAGACTACAGTCAAATCGCCGGCAGTAACAATTATTGCGAGATCAGCTGATTGCTAGTCTCTAGTGACGCAGACTGTACAGTGTACAATCGCACGCTTCGCTGCTCAAGCCCAATCTTGTTTTGAAAGCTCTGACAAAACCACGCGCGCAATGGTGGTCAGACCGCAATGGAGCAAAATTTTTTTGAAAATCGTTTTATGGTAGCATGTTAAACAGATAGAACGTGGAAAATCGCATAGTCAGTTTTTCCTTTAGTATCCCTTTAAGAGTTGTAGTGCGACAATAAATAAAACCATAACATTGTTATTATGCTAGTTTTGGTTTTGTTACAAACGGCCAATCTTTTCTGTTCATCAGGTGATGGAACGATAACACTTTGGTAAAACTATTCTGTTCTTTTTGGATTCAGTTTATTTTTGTTTTTCTTCTGATACCATCGAAACTAAACGTCTCATAAAGACCTCGTGCTCCGATCACCTTTCGCTACCACTGTGCCCAGGAGTGTCGTTGTCTCAGTGACTGCTAGTATATGAGCGAGTGGCTTGGGCCACAACACACCACGCCCGCTGCATACAATTGCACCAAAAGTGATATATAAAGTCATGAAACTACCTCCAGACTTCAGTTGGAAAGTCTTGAATATTACATTATTATTGCGTAAATTGTGCTCAACGTGCATAGGTAATCTCTGGCCATAACGACAAAAATGTGTCCAACGCGCCAAAAATATGTCCAGGTTCAAATTTTACTTTTTTATTTGCTTCAGGAAATAGGAAAATGCTAAATTTGCCATGGGTATGATTGCTACAATTTTGTGTCTTGGATTTTTCATACATAGCAACATATTCGCCGGTTTTCCCGTTAGCTTAGTGGTTAAGCATCTTACTCAAGTTCACACGGCGCTGTTTCGACTCGTGGGGTGTGAGCTTGAGCAACCCGTTTCAGGACTGCTCTCCATTCAGCGCCATTTAGTAGATAGAATAGTTTCCCGGCAACAACGCTTAAACAATTGGAAACTTCGCTCTGTCAATCTCGGTAACTGGCCATGCGTCAGCGGTTCAAAGCCTTCACAAGCATGCGAAACTGCCAGGAAGAACATATGAAAGTATATCTCAGTCTGAAGATAAAAACTCAAACCAAAAAAAACTACGTAATTTGCTGACAATATTTGTGTATATGCATCAAGTAGCATCATCATGTTGCATCAATATTTCAAAAGATATTCTTCAATTAATATACACTAATAGACAGAGGTGTACGGAGTCATGCATTCTGGGCTTCTGCTCCACTCTGACTCCAAAGTCTGTGAATCCAAATTTATTCTTGCTCTAAATATTTTTTAGCAATATTGACTCCAAATTCCAATCCGACTCCAAGCGTAGACTGAATATTTGTACGTTAAAAGTATCAACTGGCAAAAATTAGACTCCTGTTTCAATGCGGCTTCTACTTCAGCCAAACATTTTAAACACTGGCTCCACTCCGACTCCGGCTGGAACCTTAGACTCCAGCTCCTAAATACTTCAAATCTTTAATTCTTGTACACCTCTGCTAACAGGCTAACTCAAAATGTCTTTTTGAAACAAGGATAAACATTTACGATCAATCAAATTTAAGTTTTCGCAAAAGTTAGAATCCGTTATATCATGCATTTGTGATGATGTGCGATTAGTTTAACCCTATCTGTAGCAACACGGGGCTTTATGAGGACGCCCCACTCTAGTAGTGAAATATTTAAAAGAAGGAAATATGCTAGAAATGTGAAATTTATTGACTTATAGTTGTTATTCTTTGTGAATTTTCTAAAGCTAAACTGTTCATTTTTCTACCTTCCTTCCCTTCACAATAAGCATTTCGTCTCAGGTGGCTAGACAATTTCGTGCAATGCTAGTTATATACTGTATTTATAAATGTTAGTGCAATTACTTTGAAATATAAAAACGCCTAAAAATGGCTTATATTTATGAGAAAAAGTAATTTTTTGTTTAGTTTAACATTACTTTATGTTATAATTCAAAAATTTCAATTTTGGAGCTATTTTGGGAAAGTAGAAAAAAAAAAACTTGCTGAAGTATTTTCATCTCAAACAATTTTTTTCAATAAATTTGTTGGATAAAAATTGAATTTCTATGCGCACAATACACATGGCTATTATCTTGTAAAATATTTTGGCTCTGTGATTTTCATAGCTTCTGTTATTAGCGATTAATTACCACGGGACAAAGATAGCCCATGACGTGCTTTCCGCGTACGAAAACAGCTCGTATTAAAATAGGGTTAAGGTTAGCTGTGTCACATCAGCTTTAGAATACTTTTTATAACATGACATCTTGACTAGGATGTTTTTACTTTAGCGCTTTAAACATTTTCCATAAATTTAAACACTTTCATTATCATGTTGCGGATTATATCACTTCATTTAGATGTAAAGAATGTCCAATGTCACTTTTTTTTCAGTACCGCTGTCTTAGTTCACTCCTGTTGCGAAACGACAACCCAACATACGCTGCCTGGTTGTCACGTGATGGATCAGCACAGATATACTGGGGAGGAGCTACGTCACGTAGGGACCACTATTGTGCATGTGGAGAAACAGGTAGGATGGTTTTATTAATGGAAAGGTGATGATGATGATAGATATGAGTTTCATTGCTCAGCACACTAAACAATTTTACGTATAATTAGATTATTGTTGTGACGTACATTTTCATAAATAATTCGTTTATTGACCTCACAATTTGAAATGAAATTGGGACAAGAAATAGTGTACTTCGATGTAGAGTTGTGTATAGCATATAACTATGTAGCCACACTCTTACTAAGCGTTGTTACATCAATAAGATTAAAGACTTGTCCAATGTGGATATCAAGTTCATGTTGATTTCAAAAGAATTTCGTCTACTCGGATGTAATTTATTTGGGACAATTGTCTTCAAATCTTCAATTAACTCGGTATACAAATTGCAGGTACTTGTGAAAATAAGAGTTTGAAATGCAATTGTGACACGAACATTTCTCCTGAAACTTCGGATGAAGGATATTTGACGGATAAGAATTTGCTTCCAGTGACGGAATTGCAATTCGGAGACACCGATGCTAGTGCTGAAAGTGGATGGCACACACTTGGTCCTTTGACATGCAGTGGACGTAGTCAAGGGTAGAATGATCGAATTTAATGCAAAAAAACGAATTGCAAGCAATTGCAGGCAAATAATATTCCTTGTATGCATGCACTTTGTAAATAACTATACGAACTTAAACATCATGATATGTTTGATCAGATATAAATATTATCGATCTTTGGAAAATCATTGTTTTCCAAACTTCTTTGTTATTTGAAATAAAAAAACTATCTTCCATCAAGCTGGTAGCAATAATTATTGATATAGAGCCTATTTGTTTATCATGTTATTGAATGGTTGCTTTCAGCATCAAAATGATCTGTCAGTTTGAAATCACTTTCTGGCAAAATATTGTTACACTAACTCCAGAGAATGCAAACTCTTTTTGTCACAATCAATATGCGTAGACTCGCAGGAGGCTACATTATTGTCCTAGAATAGGTGAACTATTTTATTGCGTAATTCTTAATTATTGATATAGAGCCTATTTGTTTATCATGTTATTGAATGGTTGCTTTCAGCATCAAAATGATCTGTCAGTTTGAAATCACTTTCTGGCAAAATATTGTTACACTAACTCCAGAGAATGCAAACTCTTTTTGTCACAATCAATATGCGTAGACTCGCAGGAGGCTACATTATTGTCCTAGAATAGGTGAACTATTTTATTGCGTAATTCTTAATTATTGATATAGAGCCTATTTGTTTATCATGTTATTGAATGGTTGCTTTCAGCATCAAAATGATCTGTCAGTTTGAAATCACTTTCTGGCAAAATATTGTTACACTAACTCCAGAGAATGCAAACTCTTTTTGTCACAATCAATATGCGTAGACTCGCAGGAGGCTACATTATTGTCCTAGAATAGGTGAACTATTTTATTGCGTAACTCTGTTGTGGTGTTTCGTCGATCACTGACTTATAGTAACATTTAATTGCGCAATCTTTTACTGCGAAACTTACTGCTAGAAGATTTTGCATACTTGCGATTCTCGATTGTAGAGTTCTAGCCGATTTGGAATTGATCGTAAAAGTGGAAGTTATTGCCAATTGTAAAATAACTGCTGCAAGCAGTAGTTTATATATATTTTGAAATCGACGAAAACATTTGCTGTTCAGAATTTGATTTCTTTACGTGTTGAAAGGGGTGAACCATTCGTCAGTTCAAGCATTTCATCTATCATCTCACAAGTACAACTATTCAACTATTTACTTAACTGTCATTGGATATCTCAATAAACTACGTCATTAATCTTTCCAAAGTCTCTTTACGTGTAAGAGATAAAAACAGTTGTGACATCTTTCTGTGGATATTGACCAAATGTAATTTATTACTTCCTTGACAACATTGTCCGCATAATTTAGGGGTGGGGAGTGTTTAATACTTTTATTTGTGAAGTTACCTAAAGGAAAAGAACTACGCGTGTACTCTCTACAAGTGCACAAGTCAAACCGAATGAACTGAACAATAAACACGTTGCAGTCAGCGCAAGAATGTAGCTTCAGAAAAATCAGATACTCCTCGCGCTGATTGCAACAAATTTCCATCATATTATTACAAATATTACAACCACTCTTCCTTAAGTTCAATGACATTACAAAACACAACACCAAATTAATACATTTCTACAGGCAGGTTAAGGCCAACTCGGATCTTTGATAAGTCGATTCGGTCTCTTAACCTGTCTGCGTGGTCGAGCTGGCAAGCCCACATTGAAACTTCCTCTGGGGCTCAATGGGCCAGGGGATAGATGCAGATACTTCTCATCGAATGAATCTGCGATTTCTTATAAACAAACTGCCGTTAGAGGTTTCAACAGTATATTCCCGTAGTCGTCTACGACGACTATTTTTGCATAAATGTCTCACAGTACGGTCGTCGAATAATTGCGACGTGAGTTCTGATTGGGAATTCTGGAAAATAATGAGCACGGTTGTCATAGTACACTTTGGTGACTTCAACGGACATGTCTTTGAGCGTTTCTGCTTGTTGCATCTTGCTCTTCCTTTTACGAGTGAAGGCCCGATTATGTACTGGAAGGGTGTCTTGGGTCGGTTGTCCATACAATTTCTGAGGAGGTGACAAGCCATCCTTCCTACATGGAGTGTTTCGATACTGCATGAAAGGTTTTGCTAGTTGATCTCCGTCAAAGTAGCGGATACGTTTATGAGCGATGTATTAACTTTTTCTTGCTTTCTACGGTTGTCTCATTTTCCCCACTAGATTGCAAATAGGTTAGAGTAGAAGTACAATGCCGCACGAAACATTTATGAAGAAGTTTGAAGAATTTCTAAGATTTGAGTTGTTTGTCAGTTGTCAGAACAAATAACATCTGATATTGCAGTGCGAGCAATATAATCACGTAAAGCTTTGATGACCACAATAGACGTAGTATTATGCTTCATGAAATAAATTGACCGCCAATCTGTTGAACAATCTACCATGATTAGATACTGTTGTCCATTAAATTCACCTCAGTCAATAGCTAGTTCCTAAAAAGGTCGAATGGATTGATTTCTCTACAGTCTACACCATTGGCTCTTTCCACAACGAGTGGAAGTCGTCTTGACATTTTTGACACTATAAAATTATAGTTTCAACCTTATGGTCTATGCTGGGCCAATAAACGGCCAAGCGAGCGCGTTCTCTGGTACGGGTAACGCCTTGGTGAGATTCGTGTAAATTAACAAATATCTCACTTCTAAGTTTTTTTTCGGAATGAATAATAATCGACCACCGTACACAAATCACTGTCAACTGATAATAATTGATGTCGTATGTTGCAAAACGGTTTTAAAGCATTAGACAATTGAGATTAATAATCGGGAAATCCATCTACGATGGTCTATTTCAGTTGATGATAAAATATTGGTCGTTTGATGAGGCTTCCTTGAGGTTGGCAAGCCTTAGTTTAAACCTACGCAGCTGTTGATGCCGTTTTCTGCTATCTCATCATCTGGTGTAGGATTTGGAACTGGGGTACGAGACAGGGCGTCAGCGGCTTCATTCAATGTACCTTATTGCCAATGAGCAATGAAGTTATATTCTATGACTTTCATCCGCATTCTCAAGAGACAAATCCTATGTAGCAAATAAAATATATTATTAACCTCTCAAGTGCACGTAGCTTCACAAATTGTGAAAATTACATGGCTTGTAACTCTTTTTTATTTGTTCAAAGAAAATGCTTAAAAAGACATTGCTAACTGCATACAATGGTCAATGTTTGGACCGTAAGGGTCTCCTGAGTGCAATAAAATAAATGTAGAAAATTGATAAAGATTGCTTCAAAGTTTTTGATCAAAAAAGCAACAAGTTTTTCCTTTAGTGGGACATGTGATGCCTGTTAAAATTAATGGTGTTGCTACTCGCAGTTTTTTTGCGTGCTTTTCTACCGCAACCGTAGCCTACGTTAGTGATTTCAAATTACCATAGCTGGAGTGGTAGTCACACATGATTTTTTTTATTTATTGCTGGCAGGCTACGTGCTTGTCCTGTGCCACAAAGAAACGTAGGTAAACACTTTGATAATCCTACTAAAAAATATAATTATTTCCACCAATTTCATTGCATACTTTCGTGGCATGTTTTGTATTTTTAGATGTCGTTTGCATGTGGCTAACTATTGCAAAGTAAACTCCATTTAAAATCCCATGCCAAATGACTTTTACGATAGACGCAATTGTTGCCTCTTCATTACAATATTGATCGTGTGGAAAAGTGTTTTAAAAACAAGTGATTTCTTCATTTTATGACAGTTTTAACACAAAGTTATGTATTCTAACAAGATTCCAGTGCTGGCCGTATGTTTCCCACCCCTGGACGTAATGCACTGTTTTGCATTGTACAAACAGTTCTTTGCTGAACACCTAACCTACTGTTGAAAACACGTTTGCAACATTGTCTTTGATTTTTGATGAAGACAGTTTTCTAAAAAAAACTCTTGCGCTCTTGTAGCATTTGCAGTGTTCTAGATTTGAAATTTGTGAGTTCCGACACAGTGACAGATAATGTTTTACGCTTTAGAAAAATTGTTTTCAACTCCTAATGTTGATCCCAGAGATTGTAATTGATTTTCGAAACTCAAACAAATGACAACTAATGTTGGTGGCAGCGAAACCTAATAATTGCTTCATGGTGCATGAGGCCTTAGGGCAGTGGCGTATGCTGGTGGGTTGAGCAAGGGAAGCAATACAACTTGTGGGGGGTAAAAGCGTGCCAAAGGCACGCGTTATTTAGGGGGTCCGGGGGCATGAACCCCACGGAAATTTTTTGCAAAATTACACTCAAATAATGGTTTATAGTGCTTTCTAGAAACATTTTTGGGGTGATATTTGTATGAAATTTATTAGCAGATAAACAGATATTAACTTATTAAAGTAGCTCTTACACGAACGAACAAAAACTGCGGCTCAAATTAGAGAACACCAAAAATTCAGTTTAACTGCTCAGTTACAGCTACCTACTGCTGTAGTAACCAGGATAACAGCGTAACACAAACATACCAAAACACTCCATCCCTCATTGACGCTTTAAAAGATGATTCAACTCTTATTGGCATTACGAAAAACACGCTGCTATATCATCATACTTCTTATGCTCTTACATGTGCAGGAAATTAATTTAAAAAACAAAGCTTTATTAACTATTTTATCTTAATAATGAGCTGCCATATTGTGTATTTGTTCTGCAATCTATAAGCTACTTAATATCGTTGCTGCGAACACTTTATTTCTGTATAAAATCTGTAAATAGCCCTTGTATTGATAGTCCCTTGCGTAATTACAATATGTGTGTGTGTATTAGTTTGTTTTGGTGATGTTGTTGGGTTCAGTCGTGTTCTTATTGCTTTAAGAATTGGCGCTCCAGTTGTTTCAGGAACGAGGAGGCGACTGATTCTTAACTTATTCATCTACTTGTTTTAATGCATCAATTTTGGTGGCCGTGCTTAACTACATTTATCGATGCATATACCACAATATTAGATCCTTTTATGCACGTCTTAAACCATTATGGTTTTGCAACCTTTTCCTTTTGTTGGTTTTGTTACTGTATTTCTTTTTCACAATATCATTTCTTTTGTATTCTGACAAAGAAAAATAAATTGAATTGAATTGAATTAAATCTAACGTCAGGCTCAAACTTTTTCTTGCGAGGCAGATATAACTCTAAAGCCTTAGATTTTCTCATTACGCACCGAAATAATACCCAACAGTAAGCAATTCTGAGATTGCTTCCACAGATTAGTTAAAAGAAACGTAAACCGTGTAAAATTTGCTCTGCTTTTTTCCTTTGTTTCTCACCTTGTTTCTTCGTATACCAAAAACGAGAGATTAATAGATGCAATACGAATCTCTGCTTCTTTAACCCTTAGAAGGTTGGGCTCCTGGAGTCTTGCTCAGTTTGGGGGGGGGGGGGGCTGTCGATTTTTCTAACGCTTTAGGAGTGATATCTCTGTTATTTTTTAAGGCACGGTTTCAAAATTTGGGATTCACTTTTTAAATTATTCACGCTGAGCATATCCGAAAATTAAAACTATGTGAATTTTAGAACTGCTCATATACGTTGAAATGTTGAGGTGACTTATGACTGTAATTGTAGCGTGAGATTACACATTATTTTTTGGTAGAGGAATGAAGAACATGCATTGCAATGTTGTGATTAAATCTTTTTTACAAAATCTCAATTTAAATCTATATTTTTCTTGCAAAATGATATAATAATGCAAAATAACATATAATAATGCAAAATAACATAAAAATAGAATATGAAATATTTCAGAGGATGTGCTGAGAAGTGCCTTATATCTCTCAATTTAGAAAAATTATTCGCTCAAAATTTCAGCTCAATAGAGGTGAATAAAAGTTAGGAAAAGTCAAGAAATCTCGTAGTCGCAGCCTCAGTGGTTTTAGAGATACAACTGTTGATACAAAAAAGTTGAATTGACAGCCTCTCCCAACCTTCAAAGGGTTAAGTTTCCAATTTTTTTAAAATTAAAACCGAGTTGAAATCATGGACATGAGTTAGAAACTGTTCTAATTCGTATTCAGGTAGAGAAATTACGAAATCGTTTCACTAAACAATATTATCTTCTTTTTTTCAATTTTGGCAAGGGAAGCAATGCTTCCCTTGCTTCCATTGAGGATGCGCCCCTGCCTTAGGGTAATGCCAACCAAAAGCATGTTGAGAGCTGAGCCTCGTAGATATTTTTAGCAATTGCAACCGTTGCAAACTAAGGCGTTGGCCTACTGGGCTACAATTTGAAGATCTAACGAATGCTGATGTTCTTTTGATATCCACATCATCAGCGTCAAGTGAAATAGTAAGTAAACGCATAGCCTACTTACGGTAGGAGACAAAACCTTTGTTGCATTAACACTGGGAAATGCTGGGCATTGACATTTAGGTGATAATGACTGCAAGCATGCTGAGCCGCATAGATATTTTCAGCAATTCCAACAGGTGCAAAGAAAGGCGTTGGCCTATTTTTCTGTAGTTGCATGTAGAATGACTCCGCAATCCAAAGATCTAGCAAGTGATAATTTTATTTTGATATCCACATCATCAGCATTAAGTGAACATCTGATTACACTAGGGAACAAAACTTTTGTTGCATTGATACTGACACTTGCCCTTGGCTAAATCTATTATTGTAATTACAGTAGGCTATTGTACAAAGATATGCTCGGCATGGTTACTTGGAAACTCATCCTGATTTAATAAATTTTGCAATGTGATATTAATGTATTTCAATGTGATTAAACTAGATTTTTTCTGTGGCTATTTGCAGATTTGTTTACAAGCCCATGCGAATTCCAAAAAATATTGACGATGCTAAAACCATAAATATTGTGTTATTTTGTGATTAACATGACATGTATGATTCAGGTAGGCTACAACTGTATCAACAGTGGTGTAAAATATTCACTAGTTTTGTAAAAGGTTTTTCCATCATTGATCTAATTTTTTCTGCTGCAGAGTAAAAGTAAATCACTACAACAATTGTTTGAAATATGCTTTTGCAATTATAACATAACTCACACAAAATAATAGTGATTTCTGATTGTACATGCGAGAAATACCTGCTGTCGCATACGATGTTTGTGGACAGTGGGTTGCATTCATAACTCATAGTACATTGTACGCCCACAAAACTAAAAATCTATTATTATGACGATACTTTCATGTAAACATTCCCAGACTTACAGAACAATCCCGAAATGCGGTAACATAAATCCGTAGATAATTACAACTTTTGTTATTTCACATTGACGTGTCATTCTTGAAAGTCCCATTTACAAGGCATAAAATAGCAGCACTGGACGAAGCTACACTAACCTGGCTTTCCATCACCTGTCCTGACATCTGAGCAATCCTGTCTCACATGACAGAAGAAGAATTAATTTAATTTCTAGCTTGAAGCATTGGAAAACACCTTTTGTTTATGCACAAAAATCAAACGTTACTTTACTTTTGAAAAAGTTACTGCTAAAGAGTCAACTGCGAGTGCAGACAATATCGTTTTGTGGATTAGCAACTTTTCATTGTGAGACTTATCCAGGCAGCCATCAACAAGCAAAGTAATTCTGTTTGTCATTTGCACTAGTTCATGGTTTGCAGCAAACTTTTCGAACATTTTTTTTTTGCAATTTTATAAAAAAGATCGTTTAGAATTGAACACTCATTAAACACTTTAAGTCTAAACAAGTGTCGCTCAAAGTTTTACACAAATATGTTAAATTCTAACTGACAAACAAAATACATTTGGTGATGATACAGTCCAATACATTTGACGCATAAAGGAAAGAGAATGACAACACAATGACAATCCAGTGAAAACACAATAAAGAAACAATGAAAACATATAACAACTTTGATGGTAGTCGGTGTTGAAGCAAAATTGTCAGTGGGTAGTCGGCAATTGATGAGAGCTCTAGCACTACCAGGTTATGCTTTCATAATGGTTTATTTTTACTATAAACAGTATATTAACATTTGCACTAGTATTATTAAGGGTATCACACATCAATCAGCTTTTCTTGTTATAGAGTGAACCAAGAAATTTAGATCTACTAGTTATTTTGTTCATTTTTGACCGATTTTATCTTAGAGGTTTCATGCTAAGTTGCCTAGCAATCATCAGACCCAACACTTTTTCAAATAGGGTAAAAATAAAATTAAAAGTAAAAAAATGTATGTAGCTGTATAGAAAGAGGAGATTTACAATGCAGTAGCTACTCTGTAGATGGAGTAATGCATGTTCTTTCCAAACCATTAGAACAGCATAGGCTACATTTTTTTAGCTATTGCTGAAGATTTGCACCAGCAGAATTACATCATATGATCTAGATCAGTGCTACTCAAACTTTTTTATGCCGTGTACCGGCTGAGCACCTTCCATCACTTGGCGTCCCGGTCAATTTACGAAAAAAAGACAAGAGCAAAGTCATTATTACTTTTGTAACAAATACACAAAAAAACAAGTAAAAAAACACTTTTATTAATGGTCTTTCGAATTTTGATGTGAAGTGTGCGCTTGCTTATTTGCGACCAGCTTATCCAATTGCTGTTTAATGGAAGACAATGCTACTCGAAGAGGAGCATGGATATCCAACGCGTTTCTGTGTTGTCCCTTTAAACAGCTCATGGTAGAAAAGCCGGCTTCACATAGATATGTAGAAGGGAATGGAAGCAGTGTTTTAAACTTTTAATAGCCATGGTATACAGTCTCGGTTATTCTGCTTCCAATAATTCAATAATTCTGGATACTCGGATATTCTGCTTCATTTAATTCAATGAAGCCAAATTTTAAATACGATGGATCATATTTTCGAACAAATGTTGAACGACTCCTTTTTACAGTCAACACCTCAGTCACCTCAGTGCTTCCAGCATTACTTTCGTTTGAATCAGAAACATCATGTAGGTCTGAAACTGATTGTCTCTGCTTCATATATTTGTCCATAGGACCACACTTTGCCATTTGTAAAACTTAGCTGAAACTATACTTTTATAGGCTAATAGGGCTAACAGCTAACTCACTTTCTAAAAAAGAACAAGGTTTATAGCTTCAACAAATCTATGTAAAAACATGCTCAACTCACTACAATCATCTGATATTTTGTAGTCAGAGTGTGGCCGATCGATTGAGCCTCTCACTTCTCTACTCGTTACTGGACGCTGCAGGTATAGTCAAGCACGTGGACACAGCACAAACACACAAAAAGGGTGATCATCTCGCATCGACCATTGCGATACTTTGTTGAAATAATGGATAACAATTACGAAACAACACTTCTTTGTGACGTAACTGAAAGTTTAGCGGGTCCCGTAGCAGCGGGCCATCAAACAGTCTATAGCTGGGAAAGCAGATTGAACATTATCGTTGCCTAAAAATTATTATATAGACGTTCTGATCAACATAAAACAAATTACTCAATCGACAATTTCTCCTAACTGACCGCGTACCAGCAGCCAAGTGCTCACGTACCGGCACCGGTACGCGTACCGGCGTTTGAGTAGCACTGATTTAGATCACTAAATTTTTATCTGAAATACAAGTGGTAGGCCTATGCTGTTTTGACCACAACTGTAATACCATGCCTTTGTAAAGAAAAAATTTCTTTGTCACAAATGTACCAGAAGGTATCCGCTTTATTACGTAGCTACGAGATATTTGCAGAAAGAGCAGGAAAGGCTAAGCACTAACCAGAAACAAACATTTTTCATCGCAGTAGACTACCACCTACAGGTAAGCATAAGGTAAGGTAAGACAGGTAAGCTACATGCTCTATTAACAGCAGCGACGAAATTTATTGTATATTAAAAGTATTAGCATTTTTTTTTTTAACCATCCAAGTATATTACTGATTCATTTGTTGCTATATATTTCTGAAAATTTCAGACCAGTTAGGTACAACTTCTTGCTCCAAAGCCTCTCGCGATAGGTCATCAATTAAGTGTTTAATTAAGACAATTAAACACTTGAGAAAAAGCTAAATTCTAAAAGTAAGAGCTAAAGTGACTTCTCGAAATAATATCTTACAGAAACTGGGAAACGATTGAGGTACCCTTCCGGATACAGTGCGGTCAACTGCTATAGCCTATACGCTGTTCGCCTGCAGAATACTGTATTCTTGCTTAGAACGCTCGGCACATGCTAACAAAATCAATTCCATATTAAACCAAAGCTGCCGTTTGGTTACAGGCTGTCTCAAACCAATATCACGTCGCTTCACATTCGGTCTGGAATTGCTCCTCCCAACATCAGAAGAAGCGTGACCAGCAGAAAAGAAAGAATTTGTCAGGACATGAATTTGAATTACTCACTATTTGGTCCAATTCCAGCACGCGGACTATTAAAGTCAAGGAAAGATTTTCTTGCTTCAGTTGCTCCACTGGGTTAAAATGAGGTCGCCGCCAATGTGCGGGTCTAACAATGGGAGGAGCAGTTGGCAGCCGGGCTGACACCGGCCAATATGGAGCTTTCTACCACAGGCCCTCCTCCAGGAAAGCGTGAACCCTGGAAGCATTGGCGATGCCTCAACCGCGCTTTAGAACTGGTATCGGAAGATGTAAGACGTTGATACTGGGAGTAGTCTTTGGGAAGCAAAATTTGTAAATGTGGACAGAAGCAAACGATGCAAGTACATCTCCATAAATGCCCTGTCCTAAAATCAAGTTGCTCTATACACAGGAATTAGCCGAGTTCAACGATAGAGCAAGAATTTGCGTGATGCTCTGGGATACGGCCTGTGTCACACACGATACAGAAGAAGATTAAGACAATTTATTTTCATCATTTTGATGTCAACTATTGCAATAAATTTCCTTTTCAACAAAGGAGGCGGTGGTATTATGCACTAGAACTTTGAGTGCTTAGATCGCTAGGTCTTTTTAAAATCTATCAAAAGCTTCCACCCAAAATTTAGCGTTTTTCACGAATAAAAACATCATTAATCTCTTAGACCAAACTTGCAAATGTCTTGCAAAACAGCAACAGGCTGTTTTCTAGAGTAAACTTAAACCAGTAGAACAGTTCTAAATTATAAACCATAAAAATGCAACCAAAAAGCAAAAAAGCCCAAAAATTTGCAACCCGCAGTTGCTGAAATTACCAATGAGGAAAATTGACATGAGGGAATCAAAGACACAAGGCTTTTCCTAACAATAATATGCTTACGGTATTTGAATTATTGTGAGCAATTATTCAAAGTAAAAATCATGGACGATTTTCATCAGTCTCATCCGCACCACGTTTGTCATCCACATAAGTGCGTACCATCCCACAGGCTGAAAAGCACTATAGTTTATACAGTATTATTGCGAATCAAACAGTTGTCTAAAATACCCAAATTACAGATCATCTTCTTCTTCAACAGATTGATCATGTTTGATCAGCTGTGATCTCCCTTATGAACTGCCTCCATTTTGTTCTGTCCTTTGTTTTTATTAGTGTTTCCGGTATGCTTTTTATTCCTGTAATTTGCTTGATATTGTCAAAATATTTCATTTTTTGTCGTCCTTTTGTTCGTTTGCCTTGCACCATCCCAGTCAACATTGAATTTTCCAACGAGTTGCTTCTTGCTATGTGTCCGAAATATCTCAATTTTCTAAGGTTAATGTTATTAATCAGACTCCATTTATCGTTTATTTGTTGGGAAACAAATTCATTTGTTTTTCTTTCCATCCAGCTGATGCGTAATAGTCTTCTGTGACACCACGTTTCAAAACTTTTTAATTTTTTAATGTCACGTTTTTTGCATGTCCAAATTTCACATCCATATGTGGCAATTGGGAAAACGAGAGTTCGCAGCAATCTTAATTTTGTGTTTTTACCAATTGACCTCTGTTTCCACACCGTTGTAAGTGATGTCACAGCTCTTTTTGCCATAGCAATTCGCCTTCTAATTTCCGTGCTTTCATCATAAGTGTCAGTTGTGACACTGCCAAGATAGCAGAAATTACTTACACTTTCAACAACATTACCACCAATGTATAAGTTTGGACAAATTTCATCCTTTTTACTTATGGCCATTACTTTTGTTTTTGTGGGATGTAATTGCAAACCATATTCTTCACTTCTTGACTTGATCCTATTCAAAAGTTCTTGCAGTTCCGTTACACTTCCACCGACCAACACTATGTCGTCAGCATATCGAAAGTTGGTTATCATTTTTCCTCCAATTTTCACAGAGCCATCAAAATTCTCCAAAACTTTTCTCATTATGTGTTCAGTATATAGATTGAAAAGATATGGTGACAATATGCATCCCTGTCTGACACCTTTTCCAATGGAAAACCACTCGGTGAGGTCATTTCCAGTTCTTACTGCTGCTTTTTGAGCAGTATACAGACTTCGCATTAAATTGATCAGATGTGTAGGAAAGCCATAACCTTTCAGAATTATCCACAATTGTTGGTGCTTCACTGAATCAAAAGCCTTTCGATAGTCTAGAAAACATAAGTGAGTTGAAAGGTTGCGTTCTCTTCGTTTCTCTATCAGCATTTTAAGATTGAATATTGCCTCTTTTGTTCCTTTGCGGGTCTATAACCAGCCTGTTCAGGAGCTAATTCGTGTTCAATTTTGTTTTCTAATCTTTTTTTAATTATTGTTAACATTACCTTGCTGGCATGAATAATTAAAGCAATTGTTCGGTGGTTGCTGCATTCCGTTATACAGATAGCTAGCATCAAATGTTTTCCATAGGCTATATGCGCGTAAATAAAATAATTATTATCAAAGTAATGTTTATAACCTGTTTTTTTTTTTTTTTCAGAATCCTCAAAAAATTCTGCAAACAAGTAAAAAAAAAGTAAAGTAGAGTAAAAGTAAATCATTGTAGTTTTACGTCATGTCATGCAATTGTTTTTTTTTGTTTTTGTTTAATTTTTCAGACACATTTTGTGTATGCTATAGCCTACATATCAAAAATGATTTCAAGACTGTGAAAACATATCAACAAATGAAACTCTCTACACCAAAAGTGGAGCCCCAAAATTCATATAAGCTTGTTGTGTTTCCATCTTCATATAATTTTTTTAGCCGATGCTTTCACGTAAACATTCCTAGACTTACAGAATGTGGTTACTCAAAGCTGAAGATAATTAAATTTTCTGTTGTTCGTGTGCATAAGTTAGTTAAGTTATTGCCCGAAGCGTTGATGTGGAAAATACTTTTTTGTTTATGCACAAAGATGAAACGTTAATTTACGTTTTAAACATTAGTGCTAAATAATCAACTGCGAGTGCAATAGATATCCCTTCTTTACAATTTACAGATCAAAAACTAGTTATTGTGAGACTTAGCCCGGCAAAAACATCAGGCAAGTTAATTTTGTAATAAGATGTTTCCACTACTGCAGCTCATGAATTGCAGCAATTTTTCAAAAATTTTTTTGCATGTTCATAAAGTGATCATACGAAAATAAATATTGTTAAAAACGTTTAGTCGAACAACCAAACTAAACAACCGTAATACAAAGTTTGACAAAGTTTTGTTTAATTTTAACCGACAAGCAAAGTACATTTTAGAGATGATGCAGTCGAATACTTTTGATGCACAAATCCAAGAGTATGACAACAAAATGAAAGCACAATAAAAATACAATGACAACACTGAAGGTGAATAGCAGTGTACTGCATGTTGTCGGAATGGGCGCAAAACAATACATGATTATTATCAGGATTATAATTTATTATTAACACATGATTATATTGCATTATATCTAAATATTTGAAGTAATGTAGTGGTTTCCAAAAGTTCAAAAAGTTGACCTGGAATGGTTAATATTTATCAATAGCGCAAATATAAAGTGAGGGGATATGATAAACCTAATCATACAATTATGAGATGACCAGTTGACCACCTCGACTGCGATATTCGACAAGTAGAGGTAAATGTGATTCCAGACATTTGTAAAATTTTTAGAGAAAGTCCTTTTTTCGCATTTTTAAAGCAGTGGTCAGTGGTCACCCAAAGTTTGTCCTTGATTGGTATAAGATTGAAATGAAGCAGTTTTTAGCTGTGCTACTTTGTAATAAGATTGTGAATTTATGTAGCCTACTAAACGTAAATTGAATATAACTTACAAATTAAAAACTATATTATTAAGCATTAAAAAAAAACAACTGAGAAACAATACACCTTAGGAATTTAAAGCTTCTTGTTTCAAGTGTTGAAGGCAGTAATTATTTTTCAGGTAATCTGTTTTATGCGCAAAAGAGGTTAAGCTTTCAAATGGTGTGTGGTACCCAACGTTTATCTTGGTCACCGACTGGCATGCGAAAGTATGCATCATAGGCTTCTTTCGCACGGTTGCAACTCTCCAGGCAGTGCTTTTTAGCTTTTTTTGCAAAGAACTCACCACACACGTAGCAGAAGGAATCTGCTGAGTACTTGCTTAGTAACACACCCGAAGTTATGGTGGTAGAACTAAGATTTCTCATGTTTTTTCGGCATAAGCAAACAAAATATAGCAATTGTTTTCCAAGGACAAAGAATTTTTTTTTTGTTACATGGTGAAGCCAAGTTTGAAATTTCATTAGTAGGTGATTATATGCTTTTAAATTTCAAATAATTTGCATTATTATGTATGTATTTTGACAACACTACTCTATAAAAAAGTTACATTGCAGTTTTTTTACCATTTCAGTAATAGCTGATGAAAACGTTGTTCACTATTAGTTTCATCATCAGATTTCAAAGATGTAATCAAGCTCGAGGGACCAGTAGATAATTTTAAATGCTTGGTTTGCAGTTTTTATAACGAAATCTTTTAAAAATGTTGTTGACATTAAAGTTGATATTTGTTCTCTGGTTTGCTTGTGTAAAATGTCAATCATCGGGAACTGGCAACACTTGTGCCGGTCCACCAACGTTTATTTGCAATGCTGGTGGGAACGATGGGTCAGTTGGTCAACCACATGTCCACTCCAATGGCAATATTGCCCAGGGGCGTCCCGGTAAGACTGGAGTGAAGGGCGTACAGGGTGCGAAAGGACAAAAGGTAATTGTTGAATTTTTGTAAGGCGCTAATTGCAATACAAAGTTTTGTAAGTTTTTTTAGTCGCATCCATGCTTTTTCCTTGTGATTATAAGTTTAAGGTCAGAAATTCAATTTTGCGTCATGTAAACTAATAAGTTTTAATGTCTTGATACATTACTTCAAGTCTTTATTCTGTAAATCTGCCCGATAGCTTAGTTGATTCAGCATCCAACTTTGTGCACGAAGTAGCCCCAAGATGTAGACGAGCTAGTTCGACTCTCGAGGTGTGCGCTTGAATAACGCATTTCAAGCACATCTCCCGTTCAGCGTCGCCTAGTGGAAGGAATAATTCACAGATCACAAAACTTTGACATTCGGAAACTTTGCTTTGTCAATGTCATTAACCTGGTGTCATGCGTCAGCGGTTCAAAGCCCGTTAAACTATGCAAACCAAGTAAGTATAAGTAGGCCTACTATGCTAAACTGCCAGGAATATCCGTTGGGATGTTTCAGAAGATGAAGATTAAAACTAACTAAGAAATCAATAAAAAATCAACCAAGTTTGGTAACTACAAAAATTTATTGGTAGAGCTTTCGCCGCCATAAAGGCGGCTTCATCAGTACTTTTGATTACATATAGAATTTTTATTGATTATTATACGCTTGGTTGAATCCTTTTACATGGATCCTACAATTATTTATGATTAGCAATTCCCAAAACACCGAGAAGCCAGAACTGAGTTTAAGAGTCTGCAGAAACCTTTTATTACTATAACTAAGAAATATTTGACTTCTCAAAAACACTGTCACCTTTCTGTGTACGATGGTGGCTTTATCTTGTAGAGCTCACTGCCAATCAGCTACTCTTCCAACCCTTTCTTTGATCGGACTCAGCGCATTCTAATTTAATGGTTGAAACCTTTCAGGGAGAACAAGGAACTCCAGAAGATGTCAGTGAAAGATTACGAAAACTTGAAAAGGAACTGCAAGAATTTAAATGTAAATAATTATTTGTAAACTCAATATGACAATAACCAATATTCAAAACAAAACGACCTAACTTCAATTAATCATGAACTGCAGTGTAAATCTTTGTTGTAAATGGTCTAAAAACCAACTTGTTTTTATTTAACTTACTGTTGTGTGCTACAAATATAAATGTGGTAGCATCGGTTTTATTTAATATACAGTAGCTAAAAAATTATTTAGATCATTTGCAGTAAGCTGGATACAAAATCATATTTATTTAAACTTATTCAAACAGAGTTAGGCTCTATTGAAATATCTGTTTCATTTAAATAAACCTCAATGAAAGTTAAAGGAGGTCTAGCCTGGCTGATCAAAATTTAATTTTTGCTTATGTAACATTAAACTAATTTGCATAAAAATAAATTAATCTGCATAGTAAGAAACGCAAATGAATAGTTTATGTACTACAGTAAGCATAATTGCTTGGGTTAGACGTATTTCAAAAGATGCTTCTTCCGTTTTCTTGATTGTGCTATAAAAGTTTAAACCTCCATCAGCATATAACGTATGCTTCATTATCTACAAACTCAACTTATTTCTAACCCAGGGATTCATAGTATAGGGATCGCCAACTCGGCTGAAAATCCGACAATCGGAGAGTAAAAGTGTTGCCAGATATTTTATATATTTTTAGAACAAATTATTGTTTTGGCATTTTTAAAGAGTAGTGGTCGCCCAAAGCTTGTCCGTTTAAAACTAACCTGAAGTTTAAAGTTGCACAAGATTGAGTTAAAGTAGTTTGTAGTTGTGTAACTTTGCAATAAGAATGTTCTAAGTTTATGTACCAAACTTAAATAAAACTTGCAGGTGTAAAAAAAAATTATTAGAAACCAGTTAAGAACAAAAAATAATTGAGAAAATTAAAATACACCTCAGGAATAAAGAGATTCATGTTTTAAGTGTTGAAGCCAGTAATTATTTTTCAAGTAGGCTTAATATGTTTTATGTACAAGAGAGGGTAAATTTGCCAAAAATATGATAGTTTGATAAGTGAACAATAAAACTGCTTTAGATTAGTTTTAAAATATTTATTTACGGGCAGGTTTTGGGCAACTACTACTTTAAAAATGTCAAAATAATATTTTTTCCAAAAATATAAAAACTATCTGGCAACGCTTTTACACTCCGGTTGTCGGATTTTCAGCCGAGTTGGCGATCCCTATACTATGAATCCCTGCTCTAACCACTCACTCCTTTAAGTAAAGAACTGGAATGTTGCGATCTCGGGGTTTGTAACTTGAGTCTGAAGGATTAACTTGAGTTCTGGGCAAAATGACTTCTAGAGAAGCTAGAAATAGAATCCTGGATTCCATATTAGGATTTTTGAGGCTGGCGAGTTCAATAGTGTTACTTTCAAAACCATCTGAGGTCATTTTCATGGTTAAAATATTATATTTCAAAGTCAAATCACAGAATTGTGGTCATTTTTGCCCATTTTTTTGTCTAAATCGTAAAGCAAAATTATTTGAAGGAAGTCTGTGACGAAATATGATATTACAATTACATAAACATCATATGTATTTCTCAACACTGGGTCTGCTACTATTCGGTGAGTCCGATTCGGTGAGTCCGATTCGGTGAGTCCGATTCGGTGAGAGCCTTTTTCGGTGAGAGCCTTTTTCGGTGAGAGCCCTATTCGGTGAGTTTTTTTTTTTTAATTATTGCGCGCCGTAGCCTAATTATCATTGCCGTTATAGGGTTAGGGGATAGGGGTTAGGGGTTGGGGGATAGGGGTTAGGGGGTTTTTGGGGTTGGGGGTTTTTGTGTTTTTTTTTGAATTTTTGTTTGAAAATTATCGGGTACCGTAGCCTAATTAAATCCCCTAACCCCAAACCCCTAACCCAAACCCCCCAACCCCCCACCCCAAAAACCCCCAACCCCAAAAACCCCCCAAACCCCCAAGTCCCCCCAAACCCCCAAGTCCCCAAAAACCCCAAAAAACCCCAACCCCAAAAAACCCCAACCCCAAAAACCCCCAACCCCAAAACCGCAAACCCCTAACCCCAAACCCCCAACCCCAAAAACCCCCAACCCCAAAAACCCCCAACCCCAAAAACTCCCAACCCCCTAACCCCAAAAAACCCCAACCCCAAAAGCCCCCAACCCCAAAACCGCAAACCCCTAACCCCAAACCCCCAACCCCAAAAACCCCCAACCCCAAAAACCCCCAACCCCCTAACCCCAAAACCCCCAAACCCCAAAAACCCACCCCAACCCCAAAAACCCCTAACCCCCTAACTATCCCCTAACCCTATAACGGCAATGATAATTAGGCTACGGCGCGCAATAATTTAAAAAAAAAAAACTCACCGAATAGGGCTCTCACCGAAAAAGGCTCTCACCGAAAAAGGCTCTCACCGAATCGGACTCACCGAATCGGACTCACCGAATCGGGCCATTCCGCTCAACACTATGGCTATTACCTAAAAGGAGTCTATGATTACAATATAATACACAAATTGACAATACATAACAAGATGACACCATAACAGGCAATGTCTATCACTAGTTGGAAAGCTTTTTTTGGCTCCTGAGGCATCTCAAAGACTTTCTTTGTCAAATAACTGATTTGGGGGGGGGGGGGGGCGGCGCCCGTGAATTTAGCACGGGGTGGCTGACCCCGCAAATTGTTTAAAAAAAAATCCTAAATCAAACGTTTCTAAGTTCAGATTTGCGTTAGTTTGACCTTCATTGCGGATCGATCTCAATTCAAAGATCTACTTGTTGCAACAAGAGCGCTGCTCCTAAGATAACAAAAGAAACAGAAGTACGGTAGCTGATAAACGCCAGCATGGTGCCGTTGAAGCACAGTAACAATGATTGAAAAACGTTTTTCTTGATTTCTTCTCCTTTGGTTTTTCTTGGGAGTGTCAATAACGAGGTGCAGTTTGCTCAGTTTAGTATCTACGCATATTAAGAGCTAAAGTTCAAAGTGACCAGCATATAATTTGAAGTAGCCTACATTATAAAGCTTGGCGATAAGGAGTCTATGCCTCTAACTAATGTTTTCAGCACTACAAACGTTATCTCTCGTAGTAGACTGAGTGTTTCAATATGAGACCGAGACAGAGTGGCTCTGCAGACATTTAACTGGTGTTTTCAGCACTATAAACCTTCTCGTCTATAATAGGCTAATATTTAATTTATGGTTGAAGCATTGTTGGTCAATCCTCCAAAGTCATGTGACTACATCGATGGAACAGCTGACCAATCAGGATTCTACTTGATATCACCTGACAGTTCAATCTTCACGCAGTTTTATGTTTATTGCAAGTTCACTGGAACAACCACAGGTAAGATGCTAAACAACGTATTGCTTTATATTATTCTAAATCCATTAAATGTCTAAAATACCCACATAACAGATTGATAGCATCAAATGTTATCCTTATTATACGTCAGAAAATGAAGTAGTTGCTATCACAATAATCTTAACAGCTTATTTAGTTTTCACAAAATCCTGAAAAAGCTCTGAAAATCAGATAAAAAATTAAACCGGTATAACTGGCTAAAACTATATGAAAAAGACATGAACAACTTTACTTTGTTCCCAACCAAAGCTTCAAATTAAATGAAAGAACTTTCGCAAAATCTTGTCGGCAGCCGTGGCCGAGTGGTTAGCGCGCTGGGCTCGCAGTCGAGAGCCTGCATGTTCGACTCCAGCCACCTGCACTTGCTGTTGTTTCTCTGGGCAAGAAACTTAACGATAATTGCCTCTACCTAGTGATCGATTTCGAGTAATGGGTAGTACCAAATTTAAGTCATAAGTAGAGTAGACAACCGGAAACAGACATTGCCGTCGGCTGCAGCGTGGGTCAGGTTCAGGTGTATGTCGGAAGGCGTACACCGATGCATAGCGCTCAAGTCCGCTTTCCCGCAATGCAGGACAAAGATAAACAAACAAATAAACAAACAAACAATCTAAACAGTTCAGTTAAGTTAATGAAACAATGCAATAGCCTTAATAAAGTCATCATGATTGCAATATAATACAAGTCTACATTTTGTGCCCAAACGCAAGCGTGTGTTTGTTTTTGCAGCTGAAATAAAGTAAATTATCGCGTTATTGTTTATTTTGGTTTAATCCAAAATGAAAAACCTGTGTCTTAAAAAAAAAATTTTCACTAAAAGTTTCCATCAGTTTTGTCTGTGAGGCCTGGATTTGATACTCGCTCCAGACCTGACAAATATATAGAAATAATACACAGTCGTTGAATACACTGAGTGTTGTTATGTGACGAAACCACAACGTTCCCATAATATGCCGTTGCTACATTTCAGAGACCATCATCTCACACGACAGTGCGAGTGAGATCAGTGTTGCCAAGTGCGAACTTCGTAGGTGTTACAAACGGAAGATTAAATATGACATCGCATTACCTCAAGTGATTGCTTTGATCGAACAATCACAAAGTTGCAGGCAATTCATCAAGGTTGGTAGCCCGATATTGGAACTGCAATATTTTTTTTTCATATTAAGCTTCAAGTTTAAAACCGGTATTGAAAAAAAAGAGGATTTTTTTTTTAAATCTTTACTGACATTAACTTATTCCTATGGGTTGAAGCGTCCCTCAAGGTTGTCAAAAAACGCTTGCTGAGGAGAAGCTTGTCAAATAAGTTTCCCTATCCTGTCTGGTACACCCCAGACAATCATCAACTTGTTTGTTATTTGTTTTTGTTTTTCTTTACCAGACTAAGATTAAATTTAGAGTTTTACATACAACACCAAATTATTAAACTGATATCAAGTTGCAGCCATCCAGACGACATCCAACATAACATTGAGCTGAAAGAAAACTAAAGAGTTTTGCCTTTCCTTTGGGTAGGCAGTAGGCACCTTTCCTACAGGTAAAGATGCAAGCAAAAAATAAAGGGAGGCGTGATACAAGAAATTATGAACAGACATGAGCACCAACAATTTGACTCAGCGCGTGAGGCGAATGAGCCTCCAGAACATGGGTCTGAATTGAAAATAAAATTAAAAATATCCATCTCCACATTGGCTATTAAAGTGTTAACCAATATGTAAGTTATTTTTCTTGGCAGTCAATTGCAGAAAGAATTGACAGCGATAGACACCGTGTTTCGCCAATGAGGCTGATCAAGTAGACTCATTGCAATATAATATCGATTGTCGTTCAATATTTCAGTGAAGCGTTCAGTTTAATTTCATTCCACAAATCCTAAGATGATATTTTACATGGGAAAATTATGCAGTTACCTCGGACAAAAAGAAACATTATTCTTTGAGATCCTATTGAAATATTATGCGTTTGCATCTGGTTTAGATTTAGAAAAAAACATATTTTTTGTGAAACTTTTGTTTATATTATTTTTTACAATGCACTATTTACAAAAAAATTGACCGCCATATAATGCTGCATATAAGGCAACAAACAAAAATCAGTTCATTTCCATTCAGCAAAACTTTGTTGTGAAAACAAATCTGTTTGCTCCGATTTTTGTAACATTTTCAAAGGCTGGCTGCAATTATAGACAAACAGGCAACTTCAAAAATGCGCTTTTAATTAAAAATACATTTGTAAAGAAACGGACAAATGAAAGTTTTCACAAACAAGAAACGTCTCACTCGTATTCTGTATTCGTGATGGAAGCTCAGGTCAAAATTGATTGTTTTACTGCAACTTATTGACAATTCTTTAAACATGATTTTGATTTTTAAAGTTTTACAAACATTTTCTATCTATCTTTAGTCTTTCTTCATTATCCTATTAGGAATTATAATCCATTGTGGTGTTTTCAATTATAGGTTCTCAAACGTTTTTAGTTATTTTTTTCTTGACAGCTTTTGTTTGACAGTTTTGGATACTCTTGGAAATGTTTGAATGTCTGTTTTTGTGTTGAGTCAGTCTGTTGTCTATAAAAGAGCCACCTGATTGTTAATGTCAGAGACTTATCGAGATACCCTAGTTTTTTTGCTTTTAAAAATTACTAAAGTAGTTATTTCTGAGTCAAATATGTCGGCATGTGGCTTCAAAATGGCACACGGCACAATGTTGTCAAGTACCCACTTAGTCGGCACAGGATATCAGGAAATCTGCATCAAAACTTGGAAATATTACACTACTTGATAAACAGTATTAGCCTTATATCATTAGTTTTGTTTTGTCTTTTATGTTTGAAGTGATGTGTATAGATGTTACGTGAACACTGCATGACACTTCTGAAAGATACACGAATAAAAACAGTTTTAATTGATGAAGAGTCAATCTTGCTAATTTGCAACAAAACATACTGTTTAATTTTGTTGGAGAAGTAACTTAAACAGACGTAACTTAGCAGCAACAATACATTTAACATTATAAAAACAAAAAAACAATAAGCGAACGTTTTCGGCTAGTTATTTGGCTGGTCAAACATACTGCGTATTGTTTTTTATTTTGTTTGGAGTGGTTTGTACCGATGGTATGTATGGCACTGTAGGGCACTTCTGAAAGGTAGAAACAGTTTAGGTGGAGATTCAATCTTGCAATTTGCAACAAAACATAGTTTATGAAGTAATAATGGCGGTATGTCTTTAACATGTGGAGTGATACAAACGTTGTGTGCCCACACACTTTACGTTATTAGACTGGATTCAATTAGACAAGGTGTCGTTGTTAAGATTAGCAGTGGAATGTCACAACTACGGCTATAAATTCCAAGCAGGCCACTTGTTTATCATAATTGGTTTCATTGTCATTTTGTCAAATTTATAAATTACGTTGTTTAAACTCAAAGAATGAGAACATTTTAAACCTCTTCGTTATAAAATTTGCCTCAAGATGGATCCAAGTTTACCTTATGGATTGAATTTAAGTTTTCTGTTAAGTACGTTTGTAGTGAAGAAACTTAAACCTCACTTATTGGTTGTCTTTCAGTATCGATGCGTTGCATCATACATGTTTGTAAACGCCAACCCAACAATGGCTGCCTGGTTGTCACGTGATGGATCAGCACAGATATACTGGGGAGGAGCTACGTCACGTAGGGACCGCTATTGTGCATGTGGAGAAACTGGTGAGATTGTTTCATTAATGGAAATATTTTGATGATTATGATGAAATTATTCCGATATGAGTTCCATTGTCGTATGCACATATTAATATTACATATAAATTAAATCGTATATTGTATATGCAGAAAATAAAGTACATTAACACAGCGCTGTAAATTGTGTATATGCATCTATATTAGACAATAAATACTATTAATACTACAAAAAGTGCTCAATGTCAAGCAAAAAGCCAAGCAGAGCAAATTAAATCAAATGCAGTTATTACCTCCTAAAACCTCTACAGTCTGTTTCACCTGCGGTCCAAGTAGATCCCTGGGATGCAAAATAAAATTATGTAATGTGGTCTAACATCACCCCTGAGATGATGTCTACATATTGCTGATCAACAAGGTCCAAAATTGGGAAATTTTGAAAATTTTGAAAAAAAAAATTTGGACCTCAACGGACCAAAATCGTAAAAAAAATTTGGACCTCAAAAGATTAAAGGAGGATCATCAGAAGATTTTTATAACTACATTTGATGTAGCTATACTATAATACTTTCTAGGTAGTGGCCTATTTCGGTTGTTACATATACTTTCAATTTTCAACAATATATAAACAACTTCAACTGAGTTGGTATTCTTAAACATTTTAGCTACGTCTCCTTTGAAGTCACTTGTGAAACTTTGTGCTTTCCTTTTCTCGTTTGAAGTATACATCAAAGTCAAACTGCATAAATTTTACTTGTTTTGGATTTTAGAATGAAGTTTATTTTCCATTATAAATAAATCAATAGCTTGGCTGGTTTTTCGAAGTTAGCAGATTAATTCTTGTCTTAGTTGAAGACAATGCACACCGCATGTTAAGTTTACAGTTAAGTTTGTTGCAACCTTGTGTCATTACACTTGTAAGTGCGAAAAGATACTTCAAACAAAAATCATCACAATATCCATTGTTTACAAAATATGGACTAACCAACAATCGCAAAAACAAGGGGTGGGGTAGAAATTAAAGTCAAAACAAGGTCACATCACCAGTCAATAATCGTGACACAAAGTAAGGTGTTGCCAACATTTCTGTTCACGACTTGTACAATACAGCAGCACGCGGTTGTGCAACAGCCTACCACTATCGCGCCTTTTTTAGAGAATCTTCACGCCCCTTAAAATGGGCGTGATCTCCAGCTTAAGAACCACTGCAATAAAGGGAATTACCCTGCAATTGCAATAAGTTTTCCACCCAGAGGAGCGCAATAAACGTCATAATCGAAATTGTGTTAACAATTGATGAACCCCAAGAACTTGTTGTTGACATCCACTCGTCATATCAGTGACGAAAGCACTTGTTGGCTACTGGGCCATACAAATTATTTGGAACATTCATTACATGCGGTCTCATGAATGATTAATATTTTCTGTAGTTTGCGCATGTTTCTTTTAGGTCGCTACACGTACATTATTCTATTGCTCTATTCATGTTTTAATTTAGTCGTGAACGAAATATAAGTTTGCCCAATACACTTTACAATTTATTTGATTCGCTGCAGGTACCTGTGAGAATAACAGTTACAAATGTAATTGTGACAAGAACTCTTCTCCTGAAACTTCGGATGAAGGATATTTGACGGATAAGGATTCGCTTCCAGTGACGGAATTGCAATTCGGAGACACTGATCTTAGTGGTGAAAGTGGATGGCACACACTCGGTCCATTGATATGCAGTGGACGTAGTCAAGACTAGATCTGATGCAATGCATGGTAATGCAGATTAAAGGAAATGCATCGATTATTGTTGTTGACCTTATAAGAAACTGATTGCTTTTTCGACATTGTATTCACTCAATCATCGATTACTATATATTCTACTTAACAATTATAAATCTTTAATAGAGAGTTCGGTTTGTTGTACCACAGTCATACAAAACAAAGCAACTTCAATAAAAAAAGTTACTTTGTTTTGTGTGTGTCTAACAAGGATATTTGTAAATAAATCATAGCATTGTATCGACTATCGCTTGTTTTGCGCCATCTTATAACTTTTTGCAAGAATTGCTTCTGGGCGAAACTTCCAGAAACAAAAAAACTTGGTGCAATTTACTGATTTGTACCAAAATTTTGCTGTAGGCTGAAACATATTTCAATTGAAAACAAGCAAGACTTATCCCAATATTCGTTGCTGTTCGTGACAAAGATTTGCTTTTGCTGAAAAAACAAATCAAAAACTGGCAAATAATTTGATTTTTCTCAAATGCTTTAACAGTGAACTTTCAGCTAAGTGTTGCATTTTATTTAAAACATCACTTGAGTTATGACAGAACAAACACAAATGTGAAGCAACAGAAACAATAGGCCTATCTACCAGATTTAAAATTGTGATACTTTTCTCCATTTTCGAAGGGACAAGTTAACTTTCAATGTTTCATGCCACGTTCATTGTTATGCAAAACACAGGAAACGAGGTAATTTGATAGCTTTTGACCGACAGTTCGTAAATATGCTTTGCAAAGACATGCGCTTGTCTTGTATTAAATATAATAAATTAACATTGATTTTGTGGAGGTATCTTTGTTTTATTTTAAGAGGCTGAAATTACACGGGGTTTCCGTAGTGAGGAAACTCGTGTCATAACAGAGGCCTTTAACACAGATATTATGGCGCTGCAAAAGTCCTGGTTTACGATGCCTCTGTCTGATGGTTGTGACGTTGCAGTAAATTGTTAGTTTTAAGAAGGTTTGTTCATTTCAACCAGACTTTGTTTTAAAGTTCCACCACTTCATTGTTACACTCTGACAGCTGCCACGAATTCAGAACAATCTGTAAACCCGATAAGTTTCCCAGCGGAAAAGTAGTTGCAATTGTAACTGCGCCAGTGTAGGCTAACTTGTGGATTTGTGCAATATACACATTGCTTTTATGAGATAGAAACTTGTTTTACAGTCAGTTTAAACGAGCTGACAATATGACATCATTGATACATTCAAAGCCAAGTTTCTTTTTGGAAGTAACTTTTTGCATTCATGTTAAAACCTAGGTTCAAGTGACGATTGTTCTTCTCCAAGGCCAATTTGACTCCAACAAAAACAAAATGATGAATCACCAGATCATCACAATATAAAGTTGTGTAATAAAAAAAAGGGCCTGTAATTTTTAAAAGAGGCCTGGAGATGCAATAAAACAGCAAATATCTCTCGAAGTTATAAGAAGTTATCTACATCATTGCAATGTATATGCGTTTGCACTTGTTTGCTACCACTCCAGATGCATCTCTGTTTTGAAAATTATTATCTTTTTGAAAGAAAACTAGTCGTTTTTCAACAGCTCTAGCATATATCTGAATACTTTACTGCACATTTCCTTGTGTTGCTGTCTTGTTTGGAGTCCCAGGCCCCTTATTAGTACAAGACCAAAACAACCACTCATCGATCATGTTATAAAGTAAACGTTCGACAAGCAATGTTAACTTACGTTGTTTGAACCCAAGAATAAGCAACACGCTTTGTAGACGGAGAATTTGTCGTTACAAAGAAAACTGTTCTCAGCATAAACATTAAAAACTATTGGAAACGTATTCGAAACAGCAAAGCTAAAAACACAAGGTTCACGGCTTGCGGACTACCACGGCAACCTACCACAGCGCCCTTTTTTTATTGTCACTCACGAATATTTTTAAATTCAAGTTGGCCATGTAGGACGACAGAGTGTTGTGCTAATTTCTGGTGGTGGGATTGTCGGTCGTTTCAGTTCTTTTCGTTTGTTGCTCTTTTTACCTGGATTCTGTCGCTGGATTCTGTCGCTCAACGTCAAGCTTATTATGTTGCAAGGAATCAATACAGGAATCAATAGCGAAGACCGTCTTGTCCTGATCACTTTTCGCCATAACCATGCCCAGAAGTGTTGTCATAACATCGACGACTGTATATGAGCGGGTTTGCTATCAAGCAACGTTCCGTTACATATTTTTGGTAGTCTACACAGTACACAATACCAAGGCAAAATTTAGATCTCAAATAAACCTTACTGATCAACGAATCAGCTACCAAATTATAAACTATTGTACCATATTGTAGGTGTTAAACTATTAAAGGCGTGTATGTGTAACTATTTAAGGTGTCGTCACATCTACCCTTTTCTAAACCTCTGTTATGTTTGGGATATACTGTTTGTTGTTGTAATAGTCAGAAATAAAAACAAACTAAACTCAACAAATATAGATTCTGAATGTCAAATAAATTCATTTTCCCTTTCTTTTTCTGTATGGCAAAGAAGTGACAAAACTGCCTTCAATGCAATAAAACTAAGCATCCACCCCCAGCTTTTATGATGGGTCTGAAGTCGTGTTTTTGGTATAACTGAGTGAGCTACCGTACTCAAGTTTTATAATATTTCTATATTCAAACAGTCTGATCGTTGTTTTAATCACGTGATTGAAGCCTTGTCATCAGATTTAGTGAAGTTAAAAATTAGAGAAGAATGCATGTAAAAACAGAAAGTGATTCCGAGACCTGGTTGAAAATTCGTGGCATGTATTTGATGTCAATTTAAAGTTTTTTAAATATGTTTAAACAATGGAATTGTGACGTTACCAAAGCAACATTGTGCCTCTCCTGGCTCATTTTGCGTTCAATCAGCAACAATTGGAAGTTTAGTGAAGTCGCTAAGCAGCGGAAGCTTTGAAGTAGCACCAGAACTTATTTATTTTTATAAGAATTTATAAATCTAATCTGGTGTATGACTTCATTTTGGCCTGACTAGATCACGCAGTCTGTTCTAGGAGGAAATTAGCATTAAAGTATTATCGAGCCTATAAGCATGATTATATAAAATTTTGAGACCAAGAATTAGGCTAAGTGTAATTTATTTTACGTGCTGTGCTGGCGCTGCCTAGCAGTCTGAAGTTTTGAGGTTCATTCACAACTTCACAAGCAGTTGTGCTTTACCGTAGTACTTTTACCTAACTTTCTCAAGTTATCAAGCGGATAACACCAATGTTCGGATTGGGAATGATTCGCTATTCAGTGGTGCCGAAGTTAGTTGAGGATTGGGGGAGGATAAATTAACAATTTATCAAATTTTAGACGATTTTTGAACATTGGGGGGGATGCATATTTTTATACACAATTTTAGTGGTACCGGTATTAAGTTTATAAAACAATCACCGGACCTCGGCAAATTAGCTGCTAACAACATAATATACAGATAAGAAATCATGGAGATAAAAGTGCTACCAGTGCTCTTGTGAATGATTGCTGCAAGATTAAGAAACAAGCAAAGAAATTGGCAGGCTACCTCCAGCGGGATTCGAACCTATGACCTTCCAATAAATGCTTAGTTTTTCCAAAAAAAAACAGAAGTGATACTTTTCTGCTTGTCCTCTCCTTCTCTAGAATCACTATACACTTGTTGCACAATAGGACAGTCACTATAGTCAGGATACTGAAAACAATCGAAGCTGCAGAAGAGCATCTGCAAATTTATGACAAAAATAATAACTTTCAAACACATGACAAGAACTTGTTAAAACCGAACATGTTGCGTCTTACGGTAGTGCGCATTTAAAACTCATTAGCAACGTCATTTATGCTGATGTCATTAAGAATATTTTGGTAAATGTTGCAAATAATGCTAGCATTCAACCTTTCCTGTCCCAAAGTATTTCTCAGAAAGGTTTTCAATCTACGAAGATTGGAAAACAACCTCTCACAAGCAACAGAATAGCATACTGGGCAAACTATAGTTACGAGCTGTGATTAAACGCAGGAGATTAATCCATTGCATACCAGAGACACAAGGCCTGCACAGGAGATTAATACAATGAGTCCCCTCATCAGCATTATTGCAGTGCATTGGCCAAAGGCCTGGTCCAACTCGTCCTTAATACCTTCAATGAAGGTCCTTCATTGTCTAGCGTCAAATCCAAGACAATTTAGGATTGTGATCAAACATCAATAAAACAAAAACAACAGCAATTCAAGATGCTTGCAAACAACTAAATCGAAGTACAATTTCATAGCAAATAATTTTTTATGAATTATTGGGGGGGATGCTGCTAAAATATTGGGGGGGATATATCCTCTCCATCCCCCCTACTTCGGCACCACTGTCGCTATTAGTTTCTTCAATCTCTAGTGAACACACAACCCAACGCTCACAAAACGCGCCGACATGCCAGCAAATGTCGGCGACAAATTAAATTAATTAATATTAGTTTTTGAAAAAATCTGCCGGGCTTGGATCGTTTTATTTTTATCCACAATTATCCGACAAAAATACCGGTATCTATTGGTCGGTCACCGCCGGTTGCATTAACATAGCGCTCTGTTGAGATGAATTTTAAGTAGACCAATACGTAAAATACTTTGAAAATATTTTTTCCATGTAGGCATATACATTATAATTATAGAGCCTATTATTTTACTTTAACTTTTACTTGTCCTTTTAATTCCAAATAATTATAAAAACAGACCATGAAACAAATTAATACAAAGAAAACGGAAAGTGGGGCTGAAGGGCGAAAGAGACGAAAGTAGAAGTTGCAAGCTGCAATAACACATTTGTTTTCCTCGTGATTTGTTCATAAAAGACTTGTATGCAATATTTAACTTAAATTGTTAAAAAGGGCGCACATTTAAACTATGCCATTGGCGCGATTTTGCATAGGTACACCACTGCTTGCTACCCATCACATTGCCCCACTCTCGTTTCAATTAAGTCGTGAACAAAACATGAATGACCACACCAAAAATTATATTTCGATTTTTTTTCAAAACGCAGGTACCCGTGAGGACAACAGCTTCAAATGCAATTGTGATAAGAACTCTACTCCTGAAACTTCGGATGAAGGATATTTGACGGATAGGGATTCGCCTCCAGTGACGGAATTGCAATTCGGGAACACTGATGTCAGTAGTGAGAAGGGTTGTCACACACTCGGTCCATTGATATGCAGTGGGCATAGTCAGGAGTAGAGCTGATGCACTGAAAATATTGAAAACATTGAAATACAGCGTAATTGTTGACTTTATATGAAGCTGATTGCTTTTCGGACATAATATTCTATTCACTCACCTATGTATTCTATTTAACTGTTCAAGTTCTACGTTAATTAAACGTAAAATTTTCGTGTACAGGATATAAACGGCTGATTTGAAGACTCGTGCGGCGCTCAAATCAAATCTGTTAAATTTTCACTCAGTTTCATTCTTTTCACAGTATGAATTGCGTGTCGGTTTACATTACTTTAGACGTAGTGTATTTGCATGTAATCCATTTCTGAAAACAACGCTTGCTTTTTTGGGGTAAATCGCCGATACCATTTCTTTCCTCAACGAAATTATCAGCATTTCCCTTCTGGATGCTTCTCTTTTAAAGTGTTTTTCAGTCGTGTCTTGAAAATTCAGGTGACAGTTGATCTCTTTGTTACGGGCTCAAGTTTTCCTTCCAACGGCTTTGTAGGCCTACAGCAAGAACTAAAGAGAATTTTGCACTCGGAATCCCATTATGTCATTGCAGAAGTGTTTATGTGTTTTGTCTACGTAACTCGTTAGTAAATTTATAAAATATGTTAAAAGTTCTTGCCCAATCTTTTCTAAATTTACACAAATTTTTGACAAAACAAAAATTTTAGTAGTGCGGTTGTTCCCCTGCACCCCTAGTTTCTACACGTATGGGTTACTTCAACTAAAAATTATTGGAAAAAGAGTGGAATATGCAATCATCTATTCCATAATGCACTACCCTCACAGAATATGATCAAAGGCTAACCATGTAGTGCAAGAGTTAATTGGGGAACTGAACAAAAAAATTTGAATATTTTTTTGTCCAATAATTTAAACCAATTATCTACAAGTGGATGCTTTCAATATAGATTTAAAAGTAGTATCTTTCAATTGTTGTCTACAGGTTTGTCTTTTGCATTGCATGATTAATAATACTAGTAATACTATATAACAACATTTATATAGCACCACATCCACAGTGCAAACTATGTTCCTGGGCGCTGTACATGACAATGGAGATAATAATTAATATGGTACTTTCAGCAATAATGTTCAGGGAAATAGAACCTTTTCAAGCGAGTTTTGAATTCATGTAAATTTTCAGCTTCTTTTACAAAAATAGGCAAACACTTCCAGCAATAGACATCAATTTTGTTAAAGCTTACACGTGTTTAAAGTCCACAAACCACACTTGCCAAATTGATGAAACAAGATTTAAAAGAAACAAATATTTCCGTTTAGAATTCTGTTGTGAAATTCATTTCAACCTTTCATTATTTTTAATAAACATATGACAGCCACTGCAATTCGTGACTTAACGCACTTCACAGATTTGTAAAAAAAAAACAGAAACATAAAAATGTCAACATAAAAACAACATAATTAAGATGAAATGTCACGGCATTATCAGAAGATGAAACAGGCGGCTACAGTCAGTTGGTCAGTTTTTGTTTTCTTTTACTGTAAACTTTAAAAGCCATGGCTGATACTTACACAACTTTACAATTATAAACCTAGCGTATTAAAAGCAATGGGAAATTCAGAGCAACCAAAGACTGAACACTAAAGTTTTTGATCAGCCCTTACAAGCGAAGCTGTACGATCAGTTTACTTTTGTTGAAGGGGTAAAATACAGCTATGTTACGAAAATTAAACCAAACGCAAGCAAACAAAAAGTTAAATTCCAAAACAAATAACAAAAAAGCTTTGGCAAATTACAGTACAGTATTTTAAACGTATTCACTGTCACGGTGGGTAGTTAAAGATTTTGATGCATAGTAGGAGCCGTTGTGTAGTTTCGAGTGTTTTTTGTGTCAAGTGATTTTTGCTTGATTTACCTTCAGAAATGTTAAAAGATAAAAAATAGGGCTTCAGGTTTTGGTCCCTGGGAAAGAGCCAAGAACCCCAATTGCAATCTGGTCTCAAATCATTTTGTTGCGTATTTCGACTCTAAATTTAAGTTTGCATTAGCTAAACGAAACGCTTTGTTCGTGTGCGATGTAGTTAATCTGATATGATAAGTCAAAAGTTCAAGATTTTAATAAATAAAAAATATTTTTAATATTTCTACGATTTGCTCAATTTCATTCAAACAGCTAAACTTGTACAATCACTTTTGTTTATCATATTCCATATTAGTAGTATTTTAGCACTAAATATTTTCTTGTTGGAGTAGAATAAAGGAGAGGGGCCCAATTTAAGTGTTTTTGCTGTAACCCATTTACGGCCGGTGTCCTTTTAAAAGGACACCGTTTTGAATGCATCAGTATTGCATCATCTTATTTTGCTTGAATCATTTTGGACTTGCTAGTAGTTGCTTAGGGTCTGTTTTGGAAGGTGTTGATAAATATTTGCGAACAACGTATTTTTTCTGAATTTTGTGAAAGTTTGAAAATTGTTGAAAAATGAGAAGAGCCCGATGAAGTGAAGTGAGGAGTAACATGCATGTTTTATTGCCTATTGGTAATAGATATGAATTATGTTTCTTCATAATTTGACACTCTATAATATTGTGCTTCCTACTACACTCTAATTTGTGTAAGGTTTTGCTTTTTTTATTTGTTTATTTTGCTTTATATTTATTGTTGCCTTTTAAAAGGACACCGGCCACATGGCCACATTTTTTTGGTTGTTTGTAACACTGTCAAAGGATATTGAACATCTCTTACAAGCAGCACATTGTGCCTATGGAAGACTTAACCATTGTGTTTTCAACAACCATGCTATATCTATCCGGACAAAAATTATGGTCCTCCCGGCAGTCGTTCTATCCACCCTTTTTTATGCTTGTGAAACCTGGACATTATACCGCCGTGACATCAAACGTCTTGAAAATTTTCAGCAGACGAAACTGGGTCAAATGCTAGGCACTCGTTGGGAAAATTGTCTCACCAAAGATGCAATCCTTGATCAGGCTAAGTTTCCCAGTTTAGAAGCCACCATATTGCAACACTGCCTTCGCTGGCCAGGGCATGTCATGAGAAGGCACAACGAGGAGGGACAACTAGAGACAGGAACCCCCCCCCCCCCCCTGAAGACCAACAATGAGATACAAAGGTCAGCTGAAAGTCTCCCTCAACCATGCAAACATTGATCTGGATTCATGGGAAAACCTTGCTAGTGACAGATTACTCTGGAGACAAAGATCTAAGGAAGGCACGAAAATTTTCGAAAAAAAATGATACAAAAAGCCCAAGAAAAACGAACACTAGAAAAGCTAAAACTACCACGTCCCTCCCTCCATACAATCCATACCCCCCATACAATGTGACTTTTTCCCACGTCTTTTCCATCATACACTGGCCTTCAAAGCCATATATGACTTCACCATCCGAAGCCAAATTTGATTTGATGACAAAACCAATGCTCGGTCACAAGCTGGAGCCGACGACTGTCAGTGGCGTATCGCTATGGTTTGTTCCGCCCGCGGCGGACCATGATTTTGCACCCCTGAACGCGTGAAGTAGGAGCCAGCAAATAGAATTCGAGCCAAATGCGTTTCAAAAAATATTTTTACTATGCTTTTTCGTTTAGGTTTAAAAATATTCTGCCGCCACAAGCTTCCGCCCGGGGGGGGGGGGGGGACTGCCTAATGGGGGGGCACCCTCCCACTAGGTACGCCGATAGTTATCGTGAATATAATATGTTCATACAATAACTTTGAAACGTCCTTCAAGAAAGATCTGACAAATTTCTACCGAAACAAACACCTTCTTATGTTAAGGTATCGCGAGATTTACATTTGACTATGTGGCCGGTGTCCTTTTAAAAGGCAAACAAAAAAATGCATCAAAAAAGCAAAAATCATCAATTTTTTTTAAACTAATTCAAAAGTTATGACAATACAACTTTGTGGCTGAAATATTTCCTAAAAAGAGCAATGGGAACTTGTGGCGGCTTTTAATGGGTTAAAATATTGCTTTGCAAAACACAAAATGCACAATGGGTGTGCTTTGGTGGTATAGAAAGTAAAAGAAGACAACATTGAAAGCCATGGCAACATGGCAAATACAATTATCGAGTAAGGAGGTGGGGCAAGATTTTGTAACAGAATAATGTTGGATTGAAATTTGCAGCTGAACAAATTCATTTCCTATCATTGCCGCTGCACTACGCAAGGAGTTATTGTCAATGTCCAACAACTTTTTCTTCGTCGTGTGAGCCTCTAAGATCACCAAGTAGTTGAAGTACGCTTTATTTAACAAGGATATCCTACGAAAGTTTCTTAGTTATCGCTTCTTTGGTGAGCAGGTTGTGCAATATGGATGTTTAGTCTTCTCTATGAAAGGATTCCATGCTCGCAAAAGACTAGAGATTGTTGGAAGAATATTTCCTCATTCCGGCAAGTTTCACCGGTACCAATTCGTGATGGATTTCTATTTTCTTTGTATCGCAACGTCCAAGTGTTTCCTAAAATTTATCAATATATTTTGACAACTCAGGTGCAATAAAAAGTACTTGTCAAGTGAATTTTGATTTTAAGTTATAACCAGTGGCGGATTTATTGCAAAATTTTAGGGGGCGCCAAAGAAGTATGGAACAACCTCGCCGCAAATGGCTTGGAAAATTTTTTTGCGTTTTTATCAATAAAATTGCCTATATAAGTCAGGTAGGCTACCAGTCATTCCCACATCACAAATCAACACCACAAGTGACAATCAGTTGTAAAGTTGAGGCAATGCCGCGCGTGGCAATTAAAAGCAATAACGAACGTGAAATGATAATTTAGGTATTTTCCACTAAATCTTTAGGCTATACAACAGTGATTGCTCCAAGTGAATGAAAAGGGGTAACTACCAAAAATTAATTTCAATAAATCACCAACCTAGAGTGCCTGAAGCTCACTGGTGCCTAGCCCAAAAAATGCATTATAAAAAACATTCAAACCGTGAGGCCTAGGTGTACTTAGTACAAGTGAGTGGCACTCAGTTAAGATATTGCGAATAAAAAGATAATTCAAATATGAACAAAGCGCTTGCAGCAATAAGAGTCTACTATTTCTATTTTGTAGAATAAGCGAAATCGGGCCTATGCCCTATCAGCAAAACAAAATATTGTGAACTGACAATGATGCAATTGAGCAAAAGAACAATACGATTAAACTACTCATGCTGATATTGTTGCAAAAACGTCTAAATACGTAATTGTAATTTGTAACAACGTATAAAAATGACATTAGATTTTCTCAAACAAGTAATTCGATCACAAACATGCTTTGAATAAAATATGTAATAAATTTAGCAGAGATGTGTTCAAGACCAGATCCAGCTTTACTGTCCTAAAGGTTGATGAATGGCATTCCATCCTATCTCTGCCTAAACTGCCATAAAATCTGGATTGCTACCATGCATTATATTATTTAAACTTGTGTTGAAAAAGTTTTTTTTATGTATGCACAAGTTTCTCGAAAACAAAATGGGATTAGCCGATCTATCAACGTTAAATAATAAAATACAGTAATAATAAAACACATTGTTACGCACACAATAAAAGGTTATTAGCGGTTAGCAGGTCTACTTGCCGAGTAGGCTGGCGCAAAATCTCGAAAAAATTTTTTTTTTCTTTTAAACTTTTCGTCAGTTTGGAGTATTGTTCCTTTTGGTAAATGTATCCCCTACACCAAATTTCACAAAAAAATATTAACGTTTGACCCTGGTTCACCTGGTTTGAATTTTTTCAAAATATCGAATTTTTGCTTATCCCCGAAACTGCTCACCCGCTATCTTCTAATGCACTCTAGCATCTTAATGGACACAATAAGAGGCAGTAACACAAACTTGTAGCAAGCAAAGTGGTTTAATTAGCAACTCCATGAACACTGACACCTGTATTACTCTCAAAATATCGAATTCTACCACATTTCAGACATGATTTTCTTTGTGCACCCTTCGCCGTAGTAAATAGGCTATATACTGCTTTCAGTTTCTTGAATCATTTGACGATGTTTATCGATTTTCACAGGCCAACAAAACTTTTTTTATATAAAGGCAGTCATTTTAAGGTATTTCGAGGCCCCTTATTCTGAAAATGCACTAAGTTTTCTCGAATTGGCTCTAGTTTTTGAGTTACAGCAAAAATATTTTTTTCGCAATTTTGAGCCCCTATAGATTTAACGTCGTGTCGTTTACTACATAGACAAAACTGGAAGTAATCCCAGACACATTTCTGAGTTATATAAACGCTATTTGGAACCAATCACGTTGATTACAACTCAAACAAACAGCTATTTAACGTTTACTGGCCTAGTAACAATCAAAATATGATGTGAAGTAAGCCTGAGGATACAAGATGTAGAATATATAACTTTCGTTTTGCATTAATATATTTGTTGACTTCAACAATATCAGGTTTACTAACTAAGCTACTAAGTACAAACAAAATGCATTCATTGTTTTGCTGAACAAACTAGACAAATAAGCAAAACAAAGCTATCGATAAACAAACGCAACTCTTTATTATGATTGGCCTACTGAGCAACACCCCATCAAGGTATGAAGGCCATTTATATAATTACAGAATACAAAGTTATGTTATTCAGTAAAGTAGCTGCTTAGAATTTTATCCTTGCTGCGGAAGAACGTAATCTTGGCCTTGGAGTCAAGAATGCCATGTTGATCGAGATGAGGAGCCAAGATTCCAGCTACCACTTTTGATAACTAAATCTTTAACTACTACAGTAGGTGGTAGAAATGGTTTTGAGAAAAAAACTTGACCTTGCTCCAAAACACTACTGAAGGTATTAAGTTACTCTCAGTCATGCTCGTTTTCCTATTGTTTCAAGCAAATCACCACTTGAATCTAGAGAGGGCAAACAAAAAACAGAAATAGCAACGTCCATGCAATGACTGCCTTGCACACTCCATGTAAACATAATGTTCCAACTTCCTTCGAACATCCTCACCGTGCAGATGTATCAATTTTCATGGTGATGCCACGGCTTTCTTTATGCCATGGCACTCTGAACTTCTTAGCCTTGAGTCCAGAAACGGGTTTGCGTGCAATGTTTGCATACTTTATAGTGTGTTATGAATTCACTGACTGCGAAAAGGCTGTAAAATCAACTAAAATGACACTAAAAGCATGCACTATTAGTGACTCTCAGACTTGGAGTAGGGTGAAGATGTTCCATGTGGAAGTTAATAGAGGAAGTGACGTCAAAATCACGTAGTCAAATTTTGAGAAATCCCCTCTTCAAATATTGCTAAACCACTTCGAAATTTACTAATTTTTCAGAAAAATTCAGAATTTCTCCTTGGGTGAACCAGGGTCAAAGGTCAAAACCCAACAAAAATTTTTGGTTTACAAATATCAGTGAGCAAAATGGAACATTATTCCAAACTGACAAAAAAATTAAAGAACATCAAGGAAAATGAGCCACCCTATTGCCGAGACTAAACATCACGCATTGTTTTACGTTAGTAAAATGGAAATTTACAAATTAAAGTATAGCATAAAAAGGAAATTTGCATGGAAACATAAAAAAATAAATTTGAATGTTAGGGCGCCATAGGTAAATCCGCTCCTGGTTATAACCAAATTTCTTTTTATTATTTTGAGATGACGGATTTCTTACTCAATTCCATAATCTGAAGCAATAGATGTATATCTAGCAATATCTTTAGTGACACAAAAGTTTCCTGGCATCAATTTTTTCCAACCTTGTGAGGGTTTTTGTTCGGTATTTTGCATTGTGGAAATGTGTAGGGGGAGTCACCTTGAATAGTTGAGATGATTATGAGCAAAAATATTTCAGTAAAAGCTTCGAGTTTTTTGTGACATCATCAATCATCGACAGACAATCGATAACAACTTAATAACATTGAATTGCATAATTCAAAATTAATACAGAAATGAAATAGATACATAATTTCAAACGTTTTCGGCAAAACTTTCTGCCCTCTTCAGGAAAATATCTTAATTCATCTAAACAAAACAATTATTCGTGAAATGTTAACAGTAAATGACTGAAATTCAATAAAACTGCACTGACCTGCGTACAAGCAACAACTGACAAACAAACACAAAAGGTGGTAGCAATCTGCAATAATTATGCGGGAGTGTGGACATGAGACGAGATAGTGAGCGGACAACATAACATAAAATAAACGTAAGCTAATACAAATTCAACAAAAAAGATGCCCCTCCAGCGAATAATTGTTTGTTGAGCCTGGGGTCATCATCATGTCTAAATGTCATTAACTGTATTGTTTTTCCCTGGTCCTTATGACGTCATGTTTTGAGGAAAGGTTTGAATGTTTTAACAAGATATTGTAAGTCTGGATAAAACAAGTTTTTGCCCAGACCGACAAACAACTTCAGAAGTATGCGTTTTCAAAATGTTTTCTGCAAACATTTCTAAAATACAAGCAATTCAGTTGATGATAAAGACTACAAATCAAACAATAACACTGTATCCTGTACAAAAATACTGAAATAATTTTTAGATTGCAAGTCATTCATTTTTACATTCGTCCAACATTTCTAGACGTAAAACTTCTACAAATTGTTTAATTGGATCATGCACAAAATATTGATTTACTGGCAAAATTAGCATCAAAACTACTGTAGCTACTGCATTCCCTTCATTGGATAGCCATCAATGAGGAAGCTGTTTGATGTCTATTTGTGTAAACGAGCTCAACCCATTCAGTCACTGGAATCATTTCCGTGAATATACGTGTATAAGCAAGTATAAGTGAGTATAAGCAATTCAATTCATGCGGCTACATTTACTTTCCAGGACATGTTTGACTTGGAAAAACGAGATTTGGTAAATTTCTTAGACATCTACTGATGTTGTCCCGTTTTGTCAACATTCTGACCAAATGTTTTTAAGAATTAAAGCAGAATTGCCTGTAAATGACGTGACCACTGAAGACAAGAGAGTTGTTGAAGTTGTCCAATATAGCGCAGAGTTTTGCAAATGCAGTTGCTTTTTTTCCAAGAATGATAATAATAAATCTATGTAAGAGTGAGTCATCAAATTAGAAGATGTTGCAAACTAAAAAAAAGTATATTGTATTTCTGGCTAAATGAATTTGATAAGACCGCATCTGTTTATAATGATGCTATTTTGAAAAGTGGTTTTACGGAGAGAGTTTGCTACAACCCTGCTAATAACTTGAGTACAATATCTAGGAAAAGGAGTCGAAAAATTTATGGTTTAATCCTCCTTTCAGCTTGCAGGTTGATAGCAACATTGGTAAAGAATTTTTCAAAAGATTATGGTTATAATATTAATATCTTTTTTCAGGAATTACAGGTTTAAAGGTTTTTTGCAGATTAAATTACAGTTACAATATTTAATAACTCTTCAAGAATTACCGATTTATTGTTTTTGCATGTTTTTCAGACCCTTCTGATGATCCGTTAAAGGTGAAACAGGCTGCTAAGGATTCAGATAGTCATAATAACTATATTTGATTTAATATGTTGGTCATATATAATCTATATGAATATAATAAATATGTCAACTTCCGTATATATTTCACGCTGACGTATGATAAAACATGATTCAACTTTGTTCACAATTCTGTTTTGTGAATTCTAAAAAAAATGTTTCCTTTCTTTGACCCAATTTAAACTGGATTCTATAGCCGACTTTGGTCATGTCAAGTGGTTATTGCAGCAAATCAACCAGATCAATAATTTTTTGAGTTTGGGTATAAACACACATATTAATTTAAAAATGATATGCTGCTTTTTTTGTATAGCTGTTTTATTTTTGTTTGGAGCGGTTTGTCTGACCGCAAACTTCTGAACGTTTTGATAGATGACAACAGATCGGTGCAATGAACATTGATATACAGTAATGCAGTGAAAGTTGAAAATACTTATTAACACGAATAAAAACTCCCACATAAACCACACAAAATTTGGTTAAAAATGATGCAGTTCAATGGTGTTTAATAAAGAGCATAAAAGTAATTCTGAATTTGGTGATTTTTCAGTATTGCAATTACTCTCGGCCTTGGGTGTGACGTTGCGATTCTACGCAAACCTACGCCAACGATTAATAGGCCGAAAAGCATGTACTTCTAGACTACCTAGACTACCTGGTAGTCTAGAAGTACATGCCTTACAGCAACAGCAACTAACTTATTACAATTCTTAGGTCAGCGATTGACTAGTTAATAACAACAGTTAGCAATACCAACTGCCTTTAACCAGGTGGCTTATACTATTCCTTTTTTTGCAGCATCATTAACCAAAAACTTAATTTTCAATTTTGTGTTTTTTCATTAGTTACAGTACATTGCATCTTTTTCACCATTTCAGTAATTGCTGATGAAAACGTCGTTGACTATCAGTTCTATTCATCAGTTTTCAAAGATGTAATCAAGCTCAAGTGATCAGTAAATAATTTTAAATGTTTAGTTTTGCAGTTATTATAGGCCTAAAGAAAACTTTTAAAAATGTTGTTGACAATAAAGTTGATGTTTGCTCTCTGGTTTGCTTATGTGAAATGTCAATCATCGGGAACTGGCAACACTTGTGCCGGTCCACCTACCTTAATTTGCAATGCTGGTGGGAATGATGGGTCAGTTGGTCAACCACCTGTCCACTCCAATGGCAATATTGCCCAGGGGCGTCCTGGTAAGACTGGAGTGAAGGGCGTACAGGGTGCGAAAGGACAAAAAGTAAGTGTTAAATTTTTGTAAGGCGCTAACTATAACACAAACTTTTGCCCCTTTTTAGTAGCATCCACTTTTTGCCTAGTGATTATAAGTTTAAAGCCAGAAGTTCAATTTTGTGTCATTTAAACAAATAAGTTTTAACGTCTTGATGCATTACTTGAAGTCTTTATACTGTAAATCTGTCCGATTGCTTAGTTGGTTTAGCATCCAACTTTGTGCACGAAGTAGCATCAAGATGTAGACGAGCTAGTTCAACTTTCGAGGTGTGCGCTTGAATAACGCATTTCAAGCACATCTCCCGTTCAGCGTCGCCTAGTGGAAGGAATAATCCACAGATCACTAAACTTTGGTTTGTCTGAATTACAAACTCGCGCGGACTGCTATTCAAGAAGCACTTTTTGTGTAGCTTTAGCCACTTTATTATTTACAGTTTACAAAATCAATGAAGTATTATTCCAATTAAATCACGAACATGAAACGCAAAAGAAATGGCAGTTCGAAAGACGTAGCACACACCAGTTCTCTTAGTTAACCAAGTAAATTGATAAAAATCAGCAGTTACTTACAGCCTCACAATTACTGCAGAGCTGGGCTAACTGGTCAGGCGAATACTTAATCAAGTTAAAGTAATAATTATCTAGTTATTACAGACGACACAGGATAAACGCCACTCTTACTTAACTATAACAGAACAATTGAGCCTTTTACTCAACTCTAATATGTAACGTCAGTGTCCGGCAACAAGCCATGCCTCAGCTGAAAACGAATAGAAAATGAACTTTGATCAAAGTTGCTAAAAGAAAATAACACAAAGACCTAATAAAGCAAAAAGGCCACAACAACTGGGCTGAGCGCACAAGACAGCAGAACAATTGAATTTGTGACATCTGACATGCGTTAGCGGTTCAAAGCCGGTTAAACTATGCGAAACACGTATGATAAGTAGGCCTATGCTAACCGCCAGGAACATCCATTCGGATGTTTCAAAAGATGAAGATTAAAACTAACCAAGAAATAGTTGTCTTCTCAAAAACACTGTCACATTTCTGTGTAGGATGGTGACTTTTTCTTGTAGAGCCCACTGCCAATCGGCCAATCGGTCAGGCTTCCAACCCTTTGTTCGATCGGACTAAGTGCATTGTAATTTAATGATTAAAATCTTTCAGGGAGAGCAAGGAACTCCAGAAGATGTCAGTGAAAGATTACGAAAGCTTGAAAAGGAACTACAGGAATTTAAATGTAAATAATTATTTGTAAAAGCAATATTACAATAACCAATATTCAATACAAAACTACCTAACTTCAATTAATCAAAAAGTGCAGTGTAAATCTTTGTTGTCACTGGTCTACAAAAAGAACTCAAAATTGAAACTAATTATCTTAATATCTAACGTAGCTTACGCTTCAAAAAACCAGCCTGTTTTTATGCAACTTACTTTTGTGTGCTACAAATACAAAAAGTTGTACCATCGGTTTTATTTAATATACAGTAGCTAAAAAAATATTTAGATCATTTACAGTAGGCTGGACACAAATTCATATTTATTTAAACTCATTCAAACAGAGTAAGTTCAATTAAAATATCTCTTTTATTTAAATAAACCTCATTGAAATTTAAACATGATCTAGCCTGGCTGATCAAAATTTAATTTTTGCTGATGTAAGATTGAACTAATTTGCATAAAAATAAATTAATCTGCATCTGAATAGTTTATGTACTACAGTAGGCATAATTGTTTGGGTTATACGTATTTCAAAAGATGCTTTTTCCATTTTCTTGATTTGTGCTATAAAAGTTTAAACCTCCATCAACATATAACACATGCTTCATTATCTACAAACCCAACTTACCTCTAACTATAGACTCTTTAAGTAAAGGACTGGAATGTTGCGATCTCGGGGTTTGTAGCTTGAGTCTGAAGGATTAACTTGAGTTCTGGGCTGACATGACTTCTAGAGAAGCTAGAAACACCATCTTGGATTCCCTATTAGGGTTTTTGAGGATGGCGAGTTCAATAGTGTTACTTTCAAAACCATCTGAGGTCATTTTCAAGGTCAAAATATTATATTTTAAGGTCAAATTACAGAATTGTGGTCATTTTTGCTCATTTTTGCGACTAAATCGTATAGCAAAACTGTTTGAAGGAAGTCAGTGACAAAATATGATATTACATAAACATCATATGTATTTCTCAACACTATAGCTATTATCTAAAGGAGTCCATGGTTACAATATAATACACAAATTGACAATACATAACAAGATGACACCGTAACAGACAATGTCTATCACTAGTTGGAAAGCTTTTTTTGCCTCTTCAGGAATCCCAAAGACTTTTCTTTGTCACTTACATTGAGGACATAAGATTTCAATAGAATGTTAGCTAAAGTAGTACAAGCAGCATTATTACTAGCTAAAGGTGCATCTACAAAGGATAACAACTCAGCAAAATGAAACCGGCAACGCATTTCAGTCTTGTCATGCAAATTACAGGCATTATGTACAAAAGCTTTGTACAAAGCAAAAAAAAGTACAAAAGCAAGTAAGCTTTGTACTCATTGCCATTTACCACGAATGAGAGTGTCTGGCCACCAACAGTAATCCAGTTGTTGCGAATATTTTTGAAGATGTGTACGTAATCGTAAACTAAGAACATAGATTGCTCTTGAACTGACAATACTTGACAAATTCCTGGTCTTGCAAGTTTTTAATATACACTGCGGTTGGTACTGCAGTTGTCATGTATCAAAGAAATTATAGTACCGCCAGCAGTCCAACACCAACTACAGCTACGGCAGCTTCGATAAGGAGTTCTAGGTGATGGGCAGTTAATTTTTTGCAGGGCAAAACGCGTAGAATATAGCGCGGACCACTGAAATGACAAGCAACCTCAACAACCATAGCATGTGAAGCAAGCTTTTCATCCTCACTACCCGCTGCTGAATTTTCAGCATATCCTAGCTCATGCCCTCCAGAAAATCGCAATGTCTCGATCAGCTTTACCTCAGCAAACATTACATTGACCAATCGCTGCTGTGGCTTAAGCTGGTCGAGTAAGGTTTTAAGGTTGGAGTCTTGCACGTTACTAGCAAGCATAGACGCTGACTCCGGGGGGCGGCGCCCGTGAATTTAGCTCGGGGTGGCTGCCCCCTCCCAAATTGTTTAAAAAAAAAACCCTAAATCAAATGTTTCTAAGTTCAGATTTGCGTTAGTTTGACCTTCTTTGCGGATCGATCTCAATTACTACTTGTTGCAACAAGAGCGTTGCTCCTAAGATAACAAAAGAAACAAAAGTACGGTAGCTGATAAACGCCAGCATGGTGCCGTTGAAGCATAGTAACAATGATTGAAAAACATTTTTCTTGGGAGTGTCAATAACGAGGTGCGGTTTGAAGTTTGATCCGTTTAGTATCTACGCGTATTAAGAGCTAAAGTTCAAAGTGACCAGCATATAATTCGAAGTAGCCTACATTATAAAGCTTGGCGATAAGGAGTCTATGCCTTTAACTAATGTTTTCAGTACTGCAAACGTTAGGCCTATCTCCCGTAGTAGACTGAGTGGCTCAATATGAGACCGAGGCAGAGTAGCTCTACAGACATTTAACTGATGTTTTCAGTACTATAAACCTTCTCCTCTATAATAGGCTAATATTTAATTTATGGTTAAAGCATCGTTGGTCAATCCCCCAAAGTCATGTGACTACATCAATGGCACAGCTGACCAATCAGGAGTCTACTTGATATCACCTGACAGTTCAATCGTGACGATGTTTTATGTTCATTGTAACTTCACTGGAACAACCATAGATAAGATGCTAAACAATGTATTGTTTTATATTATTCTAAATCAAGCAATTGTCTAAACTACCCACATAAAAGATTGATATAGGATCAAATGTTATCCCTATTGTACGTCAGAAAATGAAATAATTACTATCACAATAATCTTAACAGCTTATTTAGTTTTCACAGGATCCTCAAACAGTTCTGAAAATAAAATAACTTTGACAGGATTCCACATTAGACACACAACGCAAAAATAAATTTCCAAAAAAATTAATATCTTGGGGTGCCCCAACAAAGTTTAAACTATAAAAAAGAATTGCAAATTTGTAAAAATTCCATTTTTTCATTTAAAAATTCCATTTTTACAGATTTTCAACTGCACTACCTTCCGCGAATCATTGTAAATTACGCAGAAAATCAATATTTACAAGTAGAATTACAAGTACATATAGGATACGCGGAAGGCACTTTAACATGCAGATATCCAATCCATGGACAATCCATTTCTGTCCAATCCAACCGCGAACCAATGAGATGCTACGTTAACGTTATCAGTCCAATTGTGACCATTCCATCATTCAGCCAGAGAATTAATTATTACTTTGAACTATGTTTGGTAATTACAGAAGAAAAATGAGCTATAGCAGAGGTAGGAATAAAACCCAAGTCAATGTAATGAGTACCACCGCCCTAACCCAATGCGCCAAGTCAAGCGATGGCAAAGCGTTGATTTAATTTAGCTAGAATGCGCGTTTTTCCTTTGTCCTTCCTAGACGCAACCTTGATGACGTCATGAACAGCGTAGCTTCTGATTGGTTCGTGGTTTATTAGAAATCTGCTCGTTGAAGTGCCAGGCCCGTAACTAGGGGGGGGGGGGGCGCAGGGGGGGGCGAAGCCCCCCTGCAAAAACGTTGGCACCCCCTGGAAAAAATTATGTTAAATTAGCTCTGTTCGCTGACTTTTCAGTTTTACACTCAATTTTCTTGTGTTTAATTGTAAACATTGTGTGTTTAAGGGTGTGGTAGAATCAGTGGCGTAGCCAGGGGGGGGGTTGGGGGTTGCAACCAACCCCCCCCCCTTTGTCACACGTGTGACGTCACGATATTGAGATTGATGCTTAGTCTAAAAAAAATTGCCTAATTTTATACAAAACTGTATTAAAAGAGCGAGTTTTGCCAATACCAAACATCTCAGCCAGGAATTAGCAACAAGAAAACATAGAGACTTAGCTTTATTTCCGAAAAAAACATGATCTTATCCTTTTGCTATGCCACCGGACAGCACCATTTTACAGGAATATTTATACCCACATTTTTGTTGAAAATGCTCTCAGAATGCACCAAATTCAAAGTAATTTTTAAAAAAATTTTGGAGAGGCCCCCCCCGCCGCTGGGTCGTCAACCCCCCCCCCTTTCAAAATTTCTGGCTACGCTACTGGGTAGAATGTTGTCTCTAAAACAAAGTTTGCCTAATTTTAAACGAAACTGCATTAAAAGAGCGAGTTTTGCCAATACCAAACATTCAAATATCTCAGCCAGGAATTAGCTAGCCAACAAGAATTAATTAAAAATTAGAACATACTAAAATTATATCACTACTGGACCAAACCTGGTCTTTCAATCGCACCAAAATAACAGCTCTTCTGCACCAAAAACTATACTGTTATTCTCTGTTACATAGTCTCTATACTAAAGTAAAACTCTCTGTCTGTCGAATTGAAGGGCAGAAGGCGATATACATAGTCGCTGAGGAATGAAGCATTTGTAACTTATAACGTTGAAGAGACAAAAACTACGCATACGTGATTGAAACTGCTGGTTGCAAGAATGCATTTAGCTTATTGGCATGTGATTTCTTGAGAGGCAAGCAAATTCCTAATGACACTTCAGGAATCCCGAAGCACACTTGCCAAACTACATTTTCTGAAGCGATTAAAAACTAAAAAAAAAAATAAAATATTTGGAAATGTTCTATTTTTTCTAATATTTCAACTTCTTTGGGGCACCCTCAGATATTAAAATTTTTTAAATTGTTTTTGTGTTGTGCTAACAATGTCAGTGCACAACTTTTCCGCGCTCTTCACCCTTAGAAGCTTTGGCTCCTGGAGTCTTGCTCAGTTTAGGGGGGGCTGTTGATTCTTCTTTTGCTTTAGGAGTGATATCTCTGTTATCTTTTAATGCACGGTTTCAAAATTTGGGATTCACTTTGTAAAATTATTCATGCTGAGCATATCCGAAAATTAAAACTTTGTAAATTTTAGAACTGCTCATATGCGTTGAAATGTTGAGGTGACTTATGACGTTTTGATTATTTGATATTTTTGGTAGAGTGATGAAGAACATGCATTGCAATGTTGTGATTAAAATTTTTTTACATAATCTCAATTTGAATCATTTGATTAACGAGACATGGGCCAAATTAATTACTTTCATCCAGCTGGTGGGAAAATTTTGAACAATAGAATATGAAATATTTCAGAAGATGTACTGAGAAATGCCTTATATCTCTCAATTTATAACCTGTATTGGCTCAAAATTTCAGCTCATTAGAGGTGAATAAAAGTTAGGAAAAGTCAAGAAATCTCATAGTCGCAGCCTCAGTGGTTTTAGAGATACAACTGTTGATACAAAAAAGTTGAATTGACAGCCCCCCACCAACCTTCAAAGTGTTAACAAGCGATTAAAACTAAAACAAAAAATAAAAATTTTGGAAATTTTCCACTTTTTCTAATATTTCAACTTCTTTGGGGCACTCCAAGATATTAAATTTTTGAACATTTTTTTTGTGTTGTGCTTACAATGTCAGTGCACAACTTTTCTTCAGTATTAATAAGCGATTAAGAAAAAAAGTTGAAAAACGATCCACCCTATTCCACATTCAGATGAAAATGTTTTTGGAACAAAACTTTTGTTGTTGTTTTGATTAACATACTGAGTAGATGGTCAGTCAATCAATTCACAGAAGAGTAACATGTTAAAATCATTCGTGAACTAATTAAGGAAAAGTTTTAGAAAACCTGTTGGTTTAAAGAAGCACAATTGGTGTATGTAAGCAAGGGTTCACGAAACCTACCCATGCACACAAACCACACCAATTGTGCTTCTCGCTTTGATTCAAAACAACTAATTGTTTTATTATGACGCAGGATATCATTGTGAGTAACATACGAGCAACGCGCAATAACATCTCATACTGATGATGCGCCGACCGACATTATGATGGTTGTGCGTTGGAGGTGGAAAACTAAACTACGTGAGAGTCAGTTGAAATCAATACATGGATCCTGATCTACTAGTTGTTGAGGTATTTGTGATATCAAGCAGCAATTGACAACGAAGTGAAGCATGAACAAAGAACACTTTGACGAAATTTTGTGTGATCACTGATCACTGGCAAACTTTTTATGGCGTGTAGTTTGGGGCCATGGATGTTGGAATGAAGACACAGAACTCTCAAGCATTTTTTTTTTTTGCGAGTATAAATACATACATTATATATAAAATCAAATGTAGTTATTACTATCTGAAGCCTTTACAAATTGTTTCACCTAACGGATCATCAGAAGGTCTTATTCAAATAGAATTTCTATTTGAATTCTATTTCTATTTGAATAAGACCTTCTGATGATCCGTTAGGTGAAACAATTTGTAAAGGCTTCAGATAGTAATAACTACATTTGATTTAATTCGCTCTGCTTTGCCTTTTTGCTTGGCATTGAGCACTTTTTGTAGTATTAATAGTTTTCATTGTTTTTACATTATATATAAATATAATATACATACACACATTCAAAGCAAAGTCAAATAATACAAACGATCACATAAAATGTGTGGATACTGCAAATGGCTTCTTTTAAACAAAATTACTGCTAAAATTTGATGCTCAAGCAGAATACAAACTGTTAATAGAAAGGCAGGTAGGCCTACACAGTTTTATATGCACAAAAAGATTTGAACACCAATCTACATGGTAGAAGTTGAAAAGATAAAGCTCTTCTCATTAAACTTGTTCTCTTTTATCTGAATTTCAACTTAAACGCTTCTCGCAAAGTCCTTGGTATCTGGTGTTGCATCCTGCATCGTTGCTCCCATAAGGGAGTTGTCCTCCTGGGAGGATCTCAACGCAATCTTCTCCTCTCCCAGCGTTGCTCGGTTCTCCTTTTTCCCACGCAATGTTTCTGTCGCTTCCAGGAACTTCATCAATCCAGATGAAGTTTGCTTCGAAAGATATGTAACGCACTCCAATCCAGCAGCGCTGGTGGTTGGAGAGGAATGCTCTTCCAATCCTCCTGAACAATTAAAGATTAAGTTCAACGAGGACTTCCTCAAATCAATCTCGAAACGAATAAACTGCAAGGCCATAGCGCGGAGTAACACTGTAAAACTCTACTGTACGTCTAATGACGAAAAGGCGGAGTTGTAGTAGACAGTGGTCCGTAAATAAAAATTGAAAACAGAATAGAAGCCACTTCCTCACAATTATACTCCATTATACTTTAAAGCAGGGGTTCTTAAACTTTTTTTAACGCGGACCGGTCCGGACCTCTTAAAAAACAAACCAAGGTTTGTTACAAACCTTGATGCCTAAAAGTGACATAAGCAATGCTTCCATTTTGTAGGTACAAGGATTAAATTTTTCATTGATAATGTCTTTTGATAAACCAACGATATTTTTGAACAAAATTTCAATGAAATTTTTCTGCTTTCACTTTGTTACTTACACTCTAATGTCGTAGTCTCTCATTCCCACAGCGGCGAGATCTCCATCGTGTACTTGGCACTCAGTGCGACTCTCTTTCCAGCTTTGACGTTGTGACGTTGTCCGGTACTGGTAGCCATTTCCAGGAGAGTACCACCCTTCGTCCGGTTGGGGAGCATGTGTCGCTGTAACATTTTCGTTGATCAATATGAGACCTTACAAATAAGCAAACACAAAAGTGATGATAATGTTGGTTGAGAAAAGATTAATAGTAACATTGTGTAAATATAAACCTTTAAATACTGTGATCCACTTAGAGCACACCTCAATCGAATATTACCTGGCAAAGAATTTAATCAGTGCAACTAAACTGGAATTATAAATAACGTTTGTTTGTATTTTTCATATCTTTATCCTGCATTGCGGGAAAGCGGACTTGAGCGCTATGCATCGGTGTACGCCTTCCGACGTACACTTGACCCACGATGCAGCTGACGGCAATGTCTGTTTCCGGTTGTCTACTTATGACTTAAATTTGGTACTACCCATTACTCGAAATCGATCACTGGGTAGAGGCAATTATCGTAAAGTTTCTTGCCCAGAGAAACAACAGCAAGTGCGGGTGGCTTGGAGTCGAACATGCAGGCTCTCAAGTGCGAGCCCAACGCGCTAACCACTCGGCCACTGCTATCCTAGTAACCAGTTGAAGTTGGTTATCTGTTGCACAAAGTGAGAGGACACTTGCAACGTATCTTAATCCTTGCTGAACCTCGCAGTGCGAAAGTCGAATGAGAATTTTTTTTCTTTTTGCACATGGTGATTCGTTCACAGGACGACAATATTTTTTACACTACCAGCAGCCATTGTAATTTGAAAATCAAGCGTGAAAAGAGCATACGTAGTTATGTGGGCTTGCAACAGTGACGATTGTGCGTGCTGTTCGGCCAAGTTTAAGCATCCTCCATAACACCTCATGTTGACTGACTTTGTATAACGCCTTTAGTGCCCCATTAGTGCCCGCGCGTTCCTACAAGGACGTGAAAAGTGGGTAATTTAGATTCCGAATTGCTTTCTTAAGATTACTGATATTAACTTCCTTTTTTTCTTTGGTAAGAATAACATTGTAGCTATAGAAAGAGCTCAAGAGTATTTTCTTGAATAAATTTTAGTGTTCACTATACAATGTTCAAGGTGGACCTTTTGTCAGATATGGAGCCAGTACATGGTACACGAACTGTGACCTACAAATCGAGCTTTAGAACATTATTTTTGAATCAACTTTATGTTTTGATAAATATATTAATATGTAGCCTATAGCCATGTGCCCAAAGCAAAATATTTCTTTTTTCTCTTACAATTTTCTTACAATTTCTCTTACAATTTTTTCTGAATATAAGTTAGAAGTTAGGTGAAACCTTGTAGGGACGCTTGATCACTGACCCGGACGCTTTTTTGCCAAGCTGTAAAAATATAGGTAGGCTAGGTTCCCATAATATTATAAGATTTTGTATGTTTTCACAATGAATCTTTTTGATGAGGTAATGGGCTATATACCCATTTCGCCAACTCTAATCACTCTAAAAACGACCCATTTTGGAAAGTTGCCCTTCGTTTTGAGACTTGGAATGAAACAGCAGCTAAATTTGTTGAGTACGCACCGTAGGCAAATCAATGATACGTTACTTGATCCCCACCGTCTCAAGCAATTTATAAAGGGCAAACCAACAAAATTTGGGTTTAAAATTTGGTCTATGTGCATCCCTTCTGGAGAGCTAATCCAATGTGTCCCTCTACGTTGGAGCAAAAACAAACGTCTTCAAGTATGGATTGAGTCAGGGGTCTAACCTTGTTTATGGAAAGTGCTCGACTGATTCCTGGATCGAAGGTTGTGTGCGACAATCTTTTCACGAGCCTGGATTTCATAGATCATTTGTCTTAGAAAGGGATACGTGTTTTGGGAACAATGAGGCAAAATTGAATGAACAATCTATCTTTACCATCAAAGAAAGAGACCGATGATATGAAGAAGGAAAATATGAAGCAACTTTACCTTGGAGATGATCAAACTATTGTTGCGTGAAAAGATTCTGGACCAGAATACGATACATCTAACTTTGTAGACAAGGAACCTTTGGGAAAATGAGCTAGGTGAGTAAATATTATCAAAGCTTTGAGGTTTTATAGAAAAATTGGGATAATAACAGAATAGAAAGATATGGAAAAGATCAGCCTCCTTGACTTTATCTGATCATGTGTAGAAATGACAATTATGATCAATGAAAACGACAAATTTATTAGCATCGACGCATGTACTCAGTGCTGTGTTAAACCCTTTGTGGGCTACGGGGTCGGAATACTTTTGGGCCTCCATCGTTAAGCAGACGTATAGTATTGTGTATAATTTCACTAATTACTGCACAGATATGGAAATGGGGTTGACTTCAATAGACTTTCTCACCAGTTTAGAAAACAACACAAGTGTAAGTAACCGCAAACACAGATCTATCATTTCTTAGCTACACCTTCGTTCGGAATGAAAGCCAAAAGTGTGAACAACTTCTAATAAAAAAAAAATACTGGCAATGGTGTATAGTCAAGACACGGTTATACCACCGTACCGCGCAGAATTTTGACTGTTTGAGTTTTGCCCCGCGGTACCGAGCAGATAAAATAAAGGATAAAAGCAAAACTGTAGAAATTATTAATTTTCATTAAGATTTGGTCATCCGGTAACATTATTGTTTTTCACCATTTTTATGGATTATCTGGCAACACTACTTGATCTGTCAACCAAGGTAAGAACATTGTGATTGTAATTTGTAAACAAAAACACTACTGTAAGTAAAGCGTTTTGAGAATCAGGTGTTCAATTATTTTATTCAACATCATTTCATTTAAAGGGAAAGGTTTCATTATTTTATGCAGGTATTCATGTTAATTAACTTTTTTAGGGTATGGTATCCTTGGTTAGTGGCAAGAATAAACAGGTCACTTGTGTTTGTTTTGGATTAAAGAAATTTCAGTAGGCCACCGTACAACATGTGATATGCCAGGCCTATAAGGTATGGTCATTCCCCTAAGCACAATTTTTATTTTCTGAAACACGAAATATTTTTCATCACCCACTCTTTAATTGTAAAGATATATTTTTTTGGTGGTAATCCACTTCTAGCTACTTGCGTCTACCTTACAAAACAATTTATTTCAGGCGAAATCTCCATCAACTTCGGAAATACGGAATAAGATCGTGATATAGGAGAAGGATTTTCGTGGAAGGGAAAAAATCCCTAATGCGTAAATGCGCAATTGGGGAAATTCGTGGATACAACAAATCTTTCAATTACACGTTTATTTTGGAATAAATTTGCTTCCGTTTGACATGGTTAGCTCCTGCGTACCTACTGATTATTTTCACATAGTTTCATCCGAAAAAAAAAAAAACCTTGGCGTAGTGGATCCCGAAAACAATGTTGGTCTGTAGGAAAATATATATAGGACTGAAGTTTGTTGTCCAAACTGATCACAAGCCATTAGTTGCAATCTTAGGAGCAAAGTCGTTAGCAGAATTGACGCCACGACTGCAACGGTTTCGGATTCGCCTAATGCGATTTTTTTATTCTGTTTTGCACATTCCAGGAAAACACCTAATCCTTGCGGACGCACTCTCTAGAGCTCTGGTAGAGCCACCTTCCAAAACAGATGAAGATGACTGTCAGCAGGTCCACGCTTTCGTCTGTTCTCTTGTTGAATCGCTGCCAGCTACGGAGAGTCGTCTACAACAAATCAAAGAACGTCTGGCTGAAGACTCAGTGTGCTGTGAGATCATGCATTATTGCACAAATGAATGGCCGACCTTAACCCATATCCTCCTACCGTCAGTTTAAACTGACAGCGCATTTAGATGGTTTCTAGATTACAAACCGTTTTGTCGAAACCCAGTTAGTATGTTATGAGGTTCGTAAGGTCTGTACCCAACACTATAGTACATTTAGTGAAATTCTGTTTATCCTTCGACTGGATATAACGGATCAAATTTCCAAAATGGATATTTTTTGTTGTTCGTAATTATAGCGGTGTCAATTTTTACTGGATTGCATTATAATGACGTAAACCACGAAATTAGTTAGAACTAACATCGCTGTATCCATATTTTGCATACTTAGAAGAAATTAATTGTTTGTTTAAGTTTTGTACCATTTCCGCTTCCGTCAGTTTAAACTGACGCTAGGGGCAGAAGGGAGCATGTAAATTGTAAATGATTTCACAAATTGTGTGCAGAATAGTTGAGTTTAGGGGTTATTTTGCAAACATTTTGATTCTCAAGCAAAACGTTGATATATTAGCAAATGAAAACTTAATTTAGGTCAATTGGTGAACATAATATGGTATAACTGTTTCATTTTGAAGTTAAAAGTAGTGATATATCATACATCTATTGATTTCATACAGCATTGTTTGTTTCTCTAGGCAAGAAACTTTACGATAATTGCCCTTACCCACTGATCGATTTCGAGTAATGGGTAGTACCAAATTTAAGTCATAAGTAGAGTAGACAACCGGAAACAGACATTGCAGTCGGCTGCAGTGTGGGTCAGGTGCATGTCGGAAGGCGTACACCGATGCATAGCGCTCAAGTCCGCTTTCCCACAATGCAGGAAAAAGATAATAAAAAACAAAAACAAAACAAAGCAAAGCAATGGCAAAACATTTGCATGATTGCAACAAATTGACAGTTTTTGAAGCATTGGAAGCTCTTGAAAGGTTAGAAACTGATGAAGAATCAATATCAGAAGTCGTGTCTAAAGCAAATTTAGTTATATTTCCTCCTGAAGATGATGGCATGGATACAGATGAAGATGATGGTGGTGAAATGGATTGTATTCTAGAGTCTAGACCATCTATGTGGTAGACAGTTGTTGGCTAATGCTGAATTGGATATCGTTGGGAATGGGGGCATTCAACAAGTCGATGCACTTGAAACATTATCAATTTCAAGTAATCAGGTGACAAAATGTTGATATATTAGAAAATGCAAACTTAATCTAGGTCAATTGGTGAACATACTATGGTATAACTGTTTCATTTTGAAGTTAAAAGTAGTGATATATCATACATCTTTTGATTTCATACAGCATAGCAATGGCATACACGTAGAAAAGACTCCCAGCTGGAAGAGTACGAGGATATTGGGCTTGGGATGGGTGCTGCAGTAGTAGCTCATTTGATGCAACATCTACCTCCACAAAGCGAGTCCAGTTCCAACTATCATGTGGTTATGGACAACTTTTTCACAAGTCCAGGACTTCTGCGATACCTTCGTGAAAAGTCTATTGCAGCTACAGGAACAGCCAGAGTTAACCGCATGGAAAATCCTCCCCTCAAGCGAGTTAATGAAGTTGACAAGTTACACAGAGGTGCCTCGGATGTTGCTGTAGAGACATCACATAACATTGCTGCTATCCGATGGAAAGACAGAAAAGTAGTAAATGTTCTGTCAACCTTTGCAGGAAAAGACCCAATGCAAAAAGCGAAGCGATATAGTAAGCAAGAGAGAAAAAAGATTGATATTCAGCAGCCAAATGTAATACACGTTTACAACCAACACATGGGTGGTGTTGACCGTTTGGATCAAAATGTTTCAAAGTATATGATCAACTTGAGAAGCAAAAAATGGTGGTGGCCATTATTTCGTTTTTGTGTTGATATGGCAGTCAACAATGCTTTTCAAATATATCGCCATCGCAAGACCGATGCTGGTGAAATTCGTTTAGATGCTCTCGGCTTCAGAAGAGCAGTTGTTGAAGTTACCACCAGCTTTATCGAAAAGATGTTCCAGATATACTGTTTCCGGGACCCAGGGCATCTCTGCAACCCCATATAAAATACAGCACTGCCCAACACTGGATCATAAAAGGAAAGCAACACCGCTGCGCCAAACTGGGATGTTCTGGAACATCCCTTTATTTTTGTGAAACCTGCAATGTTGGCCTACATCCTCAGTGTTTTAAGGAGTACCACATGAAATAGATGATGTCAAAATTGGGCTCTTTCAGCTGAACTCAAGCCGGGTGAACACTGAACATGTGAGACAAAAATGGTTTCGAGCCAATATAAAGTACATTTTTACGATAAATCAATATCGCCAGACGTTGAATCAACCAAGAACATTCCTATCTTTTGATACTGTGACATTTATTTGATTCGTTAACATGTAGTGATTTCTTGACTTTTTTGTCCTTTTCCATTATTGCTTTGGTTGAATACGTATTAGACTAAACACTGACCGAGAAAACTTTTTCGTATTTATTTTATATGCCCCCTCCTGCTCCTAACGTCAGTTTAAACTGACAGGCCAAAAATTGTTGATAATTATCCCCACCAATTTTTTTTTTCAAAAATATTGTTCAATTTGGTTAAGATACCTTAAAAAGAATATACATACAAAAAATTGCAAAAAAATTTTGATTCAGGAGGATATGGGTTAAGTAAGTTAGGCCCAAAACTAAAAGTATTTTATCCCTTTAGAAGCGAATTGTCCGTACACGATGGATTGCTACTTCGAGGAACAAGACTAGTGATTCCCGTTTCATTACGATTGGATATCCTGGAGAAAATCCACGAAGGCCACATGGGAATTGTCAAATGTCGCCAACGAGCTCGCGATGCAATTTGGTGGCCAGGAATGAGTAAACAAGTCGAGAAAATGGAACATTCCCGCAATCGGTGTGAACCAATGCTGCCCGTGGAAAGACCGAGCAGACTATGGCAAAAAATAGCGAGTGATCTATTTGAGTTCAAAGGTAAGAAGTATCTTTTACTGATAGACTATTTTTCGAGATGGATCGAATTATCCTCGTTATCGAGTACAACATCTCCTTCCATCATTAATCACATGAAGTCTATGTTTTCTCGTTATGGCATTCCCGAGATACTAGTTTCTGACAACGGCCCGCAGTATAAGAGCCGAGACTTTTTCAAACTTTGTAGAAGATTTTAGCATAACTCATGTTACGTCTAGTCCTAGATATCCACAATCTAATGGCGAAGCCTAAAGAGCCGTCAAAACCATGAAGACATTTCTCGACAAATGTAAAGATCCGTACTTGGCAATGTTGGCTTATCGTTCGACGCCATTGAGGAATGGATTTTCTCCATCAGAGTTGATGATGGGCCGCAAGCTCCGGACAAAACTTCCATGTTTTCCCGACAACTTGCTGCCAAATTGGCCGATTTTGCACTTGTCCGTAAGCTTGACCTTGAGGATCAAACCAAACAAAAAAAAGACTTTGACCGTCACCATAGAGCGAGACCGCTACCCACCTTCCATCCAGGTGATGAGGTGTTTGTTAGAGACAGCAGTGCCACGCAGAAGGGGTTCGTGAGAAACGAGTATGACGCCAAACGGTCATACATTATAGACACCAATCAAGGAACATCAGTTTGTAGAAACCGCAGAGCATTGGTAAAAATACCACAGGCTGGTGAATTTGATATAAGTAGCATGCCTAGCGTGAAATGTGAAATCTCTCATTCTATTGACAATTACTTAGTTAACAACGAAGCAAATACAGAGACCAGCGACGTCCAATCTACAAGAACGAGATCCGGCAGGATCTCAAAACCACCTGAACGCTTGTCATATTAACTGCTTACGTCTTGTTCTGTACGTCTTGTGTGTTTTTTTGGGGGGGAGAGATAATGTAGGACTATAGTTGTGTCTTACCAGTGCATATTGTTTTAATTTTCCATATTTCCTTGAAAGTGTCTCACGATAGGAAAGTTGACAACGTTCCGCGAAGTTTCATGATTGTTTAACTTGCATACATGAGACTTGCTCACAGAAGCTTAACTGATCTTATTTAATACCGTACCCTATTATCTTCCCATGAACCGTGTGAAAACTTATTCTGTTTATTGTACTGTATTTGCAATGTGTGGTTATACACCTGTTTCTGTATGGTGCCTTTACAGTACCTCGATGCTTGGGCGGAGATGTAGTGTGAAGGCATAATACATGTTATGCCCTGAGACGCCACGCAATGGTAATTACGCAGCACTGTGCGCGTACCTGCCGTTGGGCGACGCAAGGACTGCTACGTGAGCGATGACTGAGGTTTTTATGACCATTCGAGACTAACACAACAGTATCCTCTGTGAATCTTTCTCTAGTATCATGGGCCAATCCTATAGATGTTTGCAGGTACACCCCTTCATTTTCGTTGAATTTTAATACTTATATGTGCCACTAGTATCTAAATTCTTTTATTTTAGATCCATCTCAGATGATTGTTATGTCCTAGCTCAGTTGCAAATTCTTGCCTTTTTTCTAGTTGTTATTTTTAACAAATTCCTGTCATACCTTAGCACAAATTCTCTCAAAAAATTACACCTTCTAATAGGCTGTACAATTACGTTTCGCTGAAGTCCGAAATTTAAATTTAAATCCAGTCTCATTGTCTCACAACAATCACTCAAGTTTCAAATCATCATCTCAACCAACACTTCAAGACAACTTTCCACTTTCACTTTGCTACGCTGAGGAGATCGGAAGATCGAAACACTGGCCTTTGTCCGTAGTTAATTTTCTTAATGTCTTTTTAGACATTCTTTTTGGGTTAATAATGTCTTTTTAGACATTACTTTTAAACAAATAAAAAAGAGTCAAAAGGCATGTAAATTTTCATTCTGTGTGGAGCTACATGTAGCCTACTTGAGAGGTTATTATTGTAACTGTCTCCGCCGCCAGTGTAGCCAAATCGTTTGGCATCCGCTGGCTTCGATCAGTCTTTCAACAAGGTAGATAGGATCTCCATTCTGTTTTGTCCATTGCGATGTTTTGCAATCGATGGAGATGTGATGTGCTGAGCAGGGATCCCAGGCCAGCTTTTCTGATGTCAGATCTCAGCAGTTGTAATAAATTGGTACGGTGACGTCCGGTTCGGCCTTGGTACTTTTTGCTGCCAATTATTGCAACTGTTATTTATTATCATATTAACATATTAACTGTTATTTTTTTATTCACTTTTTGATTCATTCATATCAGTTTGTATCCCCTGTGGATCCTTTTCTAGTAGGCTATATTGGGCCATTCCTATAGATGTTAACAAGTACACCCCTTCATTTTCTTTGAGTCTTTTTATTCCTGGATTTTATTCCTCATCCATTTTTCCTTATCATCCATCAGGGATTTTATTCCTCCTCCATACTTCCTCCTCCGTTTTTATTCCTCCTTTTCGGATATTCCTCTTCTTGGGTCGAGATAGCAACATAGTCTTAGCAACAAAGTTAAGAAAACATTCTGTAAGGTTTATTTCAGTAGGGACTGGTAGCCTAAAAGCTACAAAGTAAGTAGCTAGCTGTGTATGAAATAAAGACGTACAATAGAGGAACCAAGAAAACGGTAACGTATTGATATTTTATATTTTGGCTACTTCTATTCATTGTCCACTTTTCTAAAAGCAACTAGTAATTTTTTTCCATTTGCCTGCCAAAGAATGAGACACCAGTCTGACCCAGTCACGGTGGTAGAAAACGAAACAATTTTACCTCGAACGCCCGAAAATTCGACCACTTTCTCCGCAGAAAGCGCCACCACATCTTTTTTAAATTCACCCGCTAATTTGCCTGAGGCCGCTGTTGAACAGCCCACCACTTTACTAAGCGCCCGACCACGTAACTCGGTCGTAAACATCGAGATGAAAACCGAAAACGCGACAACCAGCTCACCGGAATCAGGCCGGGAAAATCATGATCTGCCACCGATGTCGCAGACCGCGTTTCAACCCCCAAACGCCTCGCTTAACAACGCATTTTTCAATACGGAAAGCGGCACATTTTCTACTTCTAGAAACGACCAATCGCTGTATTTAAGTAATACAAGACCAAAAATATTGCTTATAAAATAAGTTGATATTCGGGCAAGAATTGCAGAAAGACAAACGCATAGCTGTTGTGATTTTAATTTTCGACTGGTGTTCCATGGAACAATAGTCCAGTTAATAAATTTCTTGCGGAACACCAGGTTGAAAATCATTGCCTTACACCAGCACTACCAAATTGTTATTCAAAACTGATTTATTAAAACTTGCACAAGTGTGCTAATAGCCACGGAAGTGTCACAAAAGTAAAAGTTGTAACGTTTTTGGCGACTTCTTTGGGAAAGTTAATATCAAATATCCAATATGCGTACAAAAGCAGAAGCACTGCAGTTCCAGGCTACTCTATGTGGCACAGCAGTTGGTTGTGCACGTATAGAGAAAATCCCGCGGACGTGCTTGACTGAAGAATGGGATAAGGAGTTGTGACTTTTGTCAAGCTGAAACTGTCATCCAGTAAAACAATGTGTAACATTAGCATTGATCCAACATTATAAGAGTTATAGGCCTATGGTAAAACTGATTATACTTGAAAAGGTATAGACTACCCAGACAGAAAAACCCGTCATTTTTACATTGATTTAACGTCTGCAAACGTTAAATCGTTGTAAAAATGACAAATTTTCTGTCTGGGTTATATGATGCCAACAAATTGTGTAGTTGTGGCACATTACTATCTCTATAGCACACGAACAAATAAGCTAAAGTAGAATTAATGGCAATGTTATAATTTCGTGACAGTACAAAAATGGCAAGCCAATGAAGCATTCAGCAGCGAAATGCAACCCACAAAAAATAACAGACTGTTTATGATCTGATTAATAAAATATTTATTCAATAAAATGCAATAATTCAATTTTCATCATCTCATCTGCATTTCATTTCATTTTTAATTTCATCTTCAATCAGGCAAAACAAAACATTTTTTTTTAAAAGCTGTAACTTACTTTAGTTCTCATTTCATAAGATAAAGAAAAGATAAAGCAGTTTCTCAATTGTTTAGATTAGGCCGTAGTTTTGTTGTTATCCTGTATATTTTTGTCTAATCTTCAGTATTTCTTATTCAAGGTGTAAGATCTTTTATAGGCTTAATGAGGACTACTAAACGCACAGTCGAAAACGATTGTTATGTCGTTTTTGTTTTCACAATGTTAAATGTTGTGTCGTTGCTTAGTGTCACGATTTCTTTCTATCTCTTACCAGGAAAAAGACTTGGAAAGGTTCAATGACGTAGTTTAATGGGTCAAACCGAAAAGCAGTCAATTAAATTCACGGATAGTTCTACTGGTGAAATGATATATAAAAACGCTTGAAGGACTCCAACGAATGGTTCACCACTTCCAACAATTAATCAAAGTAATAGTAAACAGCAATAGATTCCAATGCTTGCGACTATTGATCGAGTTTAACGTGATCCACTCACAGCTTCTCATACGATTCTAATTTCAATCAGAAATTATATTAGCATCAACTTTGCTTTACAGTACTCGTATTCAATACTTCCACTCTCGATCAACAATAATCTTTGCGTCTATTAACAACTGCTACTACTACAATAATGAACTCTCATCACCAACTCATCATAATACAACTCCCATAATAATAATCTCAGAATCTCAGAATCTCAGAATAAAATAGAAATACAAACTACACCACTATTTATAGTTGGCTGTTCAGTCCAATAACTTCGAGAAGGTTACATCATAAAGAACCATCGTTCGGTCACGTAGCATTTAAAAGGTAAACAACAGAAGTCTCTAGAAGGTCACGTAGGGAAAATGATTCCAGAAAACACGTTACATAATACAGATTTCGTCATCAGAGGTTACTTCAGGTCATAACCGATAATAACACAACGCACCAGAATTCCATAATGAAAACAACACGCTTGTTGAAGATACAAAGCAAGCCATCGCGAGGCATTTGCACCTTGATTGTGACATACGCCCCCCCTTAGAATATTGTTGCAAACAATATAACAACACAATCAATACAAAACACACCATAAAACAATTAATTACTCAATAATCAGTTCTCATAAGTCTATCGTTGCATGAACTACCAACGATAGCTTTTCTCAAAACAATAGTCACGTTTTCTGCGAAAGTTTCCAACGTCCTCAGCAACTTCAGTGCATCGGCGAGCGAGATGACCCATCTTCCTACATCGGAAACATCTCCTCTCCGGACAGTCCTTGGCGAGATGACCTTCTTTACGACAATTGTAGCAAGCCTTTTCATCAAAAGGGCAGCTCCTGGCTATGTGTCCAATCTCCCCACATCGGTAGCAGTGGTTGCCACGGCAACGTCTATTTTCCGAATGTCCGCCGTCAGCAACGCACTCCCTGGCGAAGTGTCCGCGTCTACCGCATCTATAGCAAACTCCAAATGGTCGTCGCCTGCCTCTTCTCCTCGGTTCTTCGCGCTCGTAATATCCATCATCGTGAGATCGTTGCTGATTATCTGCAGAACAATCTTGAGCAAAGTGACCATTCTTGCCACAAGAATAACAAGTAACTTCAGAATCTCTCTCAAAAACATTTCCGATTATCAGATCAACTAAAGAGTTTTGTAAACATAACGCTTTCACAGTCCCACTACAATACGGAGTTTCGATAGATATCATCGCTAACGGTCCTTGGATTGAAGTGGTATCTATTTTTGTCACATGGCCAGTTTTTCCCGTTAATTGACTGTCTTTAACCAAATCTCTCCTCACTATTATACCAGTAGAACCAGAATCACGTAAAACTTTTACCTTTTTGTCTCCAACTTTCCCATCCACTACTGGCAGGTGATCTTCAGGTATTATTTTTCCGCAAACATCTTCATCCGGATTCTCCTCGTCAAGCATGGGTTCAGGAATCATTAACGCACAACCGCATCGATAAACGTCCGTGTCTTTATCTTTTCCAGACTGATTAGGTAAGGAAAACGACTTGTCCTTGCATTCCTTCGCTTCGTGTCCTTGCCTATTGCAACGATTGCACCACTTCCTCGATTCCTGGTGATTTCTGTTAGTCTTCCTCCGGCAGTTAACAGATTTATGACCTAAGCCATTACAATTAAAACAACGTACTTCTCTTGGAACAGCACCTCCTTTAAAATTATTTGTTTGCTCTTCGTCATTATCGCATGACAACGTTTCTTCAGTCGACAACTTCTCATCATGAGCAACTAAGTACTGTTCTGCCACACTGGCTATTTCTTCTAGATTCTTTGGACTTCTCTCCATTAGATAAACAGACAGATCTTTTGAACATGAATCTGTGAATTGTTCCTTAACTATAAGGTTTGCCAATCCGTCCAATGATTGATCGGCCCCCGAAAGCTCAAACCACTTTAACAAAAGGTTTCTTAAACGTTCAATAAATTGACCTGGGCTTTCGTGTTTTTCAGGCTTTGCCTCACGGAATCTTTGACGGTATCCATGCTCGGTAAAATTGTATCGCTTTAACAGAGCTAACTTCAATCTGTCGTAGTTCATGGCCTCTTCTTGCGAAAGTCTTGAATATACATCAAGAGCTTGTCCCGATAATAACATGCTTAGCTGGGTAGCCCACGTCGACTTCTCTAATTTGGCTATTGTAGCATATCTTTCAAATCTTAACAAATAACTATCCAACTCATCTTTTTCTTCAACAAATGATGGCAAATCTGGACGTCTAACTTGCGCCACAATAACATCTCGAGCATTATCATTAATAGAATTAGATCGCTCACCAATGTCCAGCTTTTGTCTTTCTAATTCAAGTTTTAACTTTTCCAATTCATATTGCGCTCTTCTTTCTTCTGCTTCGCGCTGCGCTTGTTTCTCTTCAGCTTCTCGTTGAGCTTGTTTTTCTTCAGCTTCAGCTTCTCGTTGAGCTTGTTTTTCTTCAGCTTCGCGCTGCGCCCGCTTCTCCTCTGCTTCAGCTTCAAATTGTGCTCGCTTTTCTTCAGCTTCAAGTTCTGCTTTCCTTATTTCACGAGCAGCTCTTCTATCTTCTCTTTCGTCAGCTTCTCGCTGAGCTTTTTGGTCCATTATCTTGTGATACTCTTCCATCACAAACTGAGACTTTTCATTACCAGTCAGCCCCATTCGTTCAGCCATGCTCCCTAAGTCTTCAATCATCTCATGTTTGACAGTATCCGCCATCTTGACATTAATTTATTATTCTTTCAATAAATCTTTGGTATTCTTCGGTTTTTCGGTTAAATCTTTTCGGTAATCCCGGACAAGCCCCCAGAATGTCACGATTTCTTTCTATCTCTTACCAGGAAAAAGACTTGGAAAGGTTCAATGACGTAGTTTAATGGGTCAAACCGAAAAGCAGTCAATTAAATTCACGGATAGTTCTACTGGTGAAATGATATATAAAAACGCTTGAAGGACTCCAACGAATGGTTCACCACTTCCAACAATTAATCAAAGTAATAGTAAACAGCAATAGATTCCAATGCTTGCGACTATTGATCGAGTTTAACGTGATCCACTCACAGCTTCTCATACGATTCTAATTTCAATCAGAAATTATATTAGCATCAACTTTGCTTTACAGTACTCGTATTCAATACTTCCACTCTCGATCAACAATAATCTTTGCGTCTATTAACAACTGCTACTACTACAATAATGAACTCTCATCACCAACTCATCATAATACAACTCCCATAATAATAATCTCAGAATCTCAGAATCTCAGAATTTCAGAATAAAATAGAAATACAAACTACACCACTATTTATAGTTGGCTGTTCAGTCCAATAACTTCGAGAAGGTTACATCATAAAGAACCATCGTTCGGTCACGTAGCATTTAAAAGGTAAACAACAGAAGTCTCTAGAAGGTCACGTAGGGAAAATGATTCCAGAAAACACGTTACATAATACAGATTTCGTCATCAGAGGTTACTTCAGGTCATAACCGATAATAACACAACGCACCAGAATTCCATAATGAAAACAACACGCTTGTTGAAGATACAAAGCAAGCCATCGCGAGGCATTTGCACCTTGATTGTGACACTTAGTAATGTTCTAACAATTTGTCCGCGTCCATTCCTTGGAAAAGCCAGTCGCTGAAGGATGACCAAACGATTTTTCAAAATATGTTTAGATTTATCATTACAATACTAACTGCGTTTTTCCTATCGAAAATGTTGTTGCCTCAATGTTTGTTTGACACTTTATTGGGAAGTGTGATTATTCCTTTTGTCTGCTCTTCTGTTCGAAGCACAGCTGTGCCAAATTTGGTTATTTGCAGTGCGATGTCTAGCACATAAGATTATGGCCTGGGGTTACAGGCACTTGTCATTGTTTTGATTGTCTTTGTTCTGTCTCCCCTTTGCTTCATTTTGCCTTTTGAACATTGCAGACAATTATGCATAGCAAAAAAGAGATATCAAAATAGACTCAAATAAAAAGTCAGACGTTTCTACATTAAATCAACGTTTGTGAATGTTGAATTAACGTAAAAAGGACTGGTTACTTGACCTGGTATTTTCACTGAACGAAATGTTTTCTATCACAACTAATAAAACCAAATGCTGTCTATATAACTGCCGGCATACTAACAGCTATGTTCATTGTTCACATCAACGCGGGTACGCCACTAAAATATTTTTATACATTACTCATCACAGTTATATCATACATTAGCCTACTCAAAAGAGCAAAATGACATAGTTATGACATAATCATTTAGTTGTAGTAGAAACATTTACCCGTACTCATCAACTACAACCTTTTACAGATAGAATCAAACGAGTGCTTGGACTTGCGGATATTGCCGGACGATGTTTTTCCTTTTTTGTTCTCGACATGATTTGAACTGTGTTGTGTTCAATAATAATAGTTGGCATAAGTCGACTGATACGATTGCTTGCATTTTTGCCACCAACTTGACTAAAATTTGTCACCTGCAAAATATATATCGAATGTAATCACAGGGGTTTCGTCCATCATATTAAAAAGCTTCAGCACTTGTTACAGAAATTCTCGACTGTTACAAATGACAACAAACGTTTAACTTTATTTTGGGATTCAGCTGACGGCAATGAAAGCTATATTTGCAAACACTCTTCAACCATCACAGACCTATCCACACGACATAAAACTACAAACATTTGAAACACATTCAAGCAGTCAGGCAAACACTGCCGGTGTAACGGTCCAGGAGTTACTGCGGTCTGAAAGTTACCGTAACTTCTGGACCGCGTAGCCTATACGCGGTCTGAAAGTTACTGCCAGTCCAGAAGTTACTATAACAGGGTTTTCAGATTTGACGCTTGCAGCAGATTTGTAGGCTATAAATGATTTCAACATTGGAAACATGTTGAACTTGAAGACTTATCCACCATTGCATTTTAACAACATGATTTACAGCAGAAACGTAATTGGGAATGAAGCGAAAATAAGATGAAAGTTAAAAGATGAGTTTTGTACCAGAAATTGTTGCTGTTTTGGAATGAAATTTGAATTTGTAACCTAACAATTTACGTAGGCTATCATTTTAACCTGATTTGTTTGTATTATACCATTTAAAGTTGTGTCCGTGCTTTACGTGCGTTGGAAAATGGATTTGCATGGGGAGGTGATTGATTAGATGACCACTTAGCCTATAGTCTTTTGCTGTCATCCTGATTGTGCTATAATGCAACCTACGATTCACAATGTAGTATTATGAGTGCTTTATTGACTCATTGTAGGCTATATGGCTCTGTTGAAACAAAAAATTTAATTGATTATCGCTCCAAACATTTCAAAGTTTAAATCGTGGCTATACGTGAATCGGTTGCATTTAATAAGCTATACAGGCCTAAATATATCGTGCAAAGTTTGCATTTGAAGGCTGACTTGTTAGCTGCTGGTCTTGAGTTGCAGTTGACGAACATAGTCTTTGACTATATTTTATGTAGGCCTATTTCATTAAAGTTAAAACCAAAGTTTTCTAGTGAATGAAGCACTGAGCCTATTTTTGGTCTGGTTTTTCACAACTACCGTTTTGAAGAAATATAAAGTAACTTAGGCTACATGTAGGCCAACCGGTAGTCAAAACGTCATCAACCTTCAGTGAGTGAACTATCACAGTCTCACACGCGGGGAAGGCTTTAGCTTTTACGAAAGTGCTGAACACTTTGAGATTCCAATGAATTTTTGTTGGACTCCCATCGAAAACACGTGGCACGAAACTTAAAGTCTAGAATTATGGTTTCGTGGTGAGAATATTTATCCTTGGGATTCATCTTTCGCATACTTGCAGAGGGTTTAATCTACTGACCAAGTGAAGTTTCAGTCCATTTACAAGTTTTCCCAAAAGAATTTCGAAAAAGCACACCCACTTACAATAGCAGTAACTTTTGGACTGCTTCTGCGGCGTTGAAGTCTGGAAGTTACTGTCAGTTCAAAAGTTACCAGCGGTGCCCGGCGTTTTCACAATCGATAGAAAAACGAAAATTGTTTTAACTAAGTGTGATGAATTCATTGCTCTCAAACTAATGCAAGCTTTTCAGTTAACATTACAAAATACTTATAATTATTAATCTGACCTTTTGAGAGGTTAAAAGTTTAATTATTTTTTAAAACAAAATTAAATAAAATTTAAATGAAATATTTGGCAACTCTTGTAACTTTTGGCATGCAGTAACTCTTGGACTGCTACACCGGAGCAGGAAAATCAAAGATTTAGCAAAACCCTACACATGTTGTGGGACATCACAAGCTCTGCTACTTTGCTAATATCTTCTTTGCACTCATCTAGGAGCACTGGCACTAAGTTTGTCACGAGAATATTTCATATGAAGGTTTCCATTGGTCATTGAATTTTATAACTTTCTCTTTGATCAACAATTGTGTTAACGTAGTGACAAAAACGACTTTACACAGTTATTTCAATAGGTTCAAATGAATAAAAGACATTCACTTACCAGGTTTTCATAAACATTGTCGTAAGCCATTCATATAGTTCCATTTTGATCATTTCTAAAACTTCTTTCGGCCGCAATATCTCATTTGAATTCGATTTTTTATATTTTCGATGTAAGAAGCGAATACTCTCTTCATGCTGTTCACATAAGCATTAAGTGCTCGCCACGTAATTGTGTATTTCGGACAACTGCCGTCGTGCTTGACAGTCCAGTTGAATCGAGTGACGTCATAATCCCTTTAGCAAAGGATTAACTCATGGCCCTTGTCTTCCTTTATCAAAATAAACCAAGTTCTTCTGCTAACTTACATCTCCTCATGTTGATATAACGCATTGCCGAATTCTAAAGCTTTTTTACTTCACTTCAACGCGTCATACTGCCCCGTCAAAGTTTAATTAGTGACGACATAATCGAGTTTTCACAACAATTGTGTCTGCAGCATTGTTCTGTGCAATGTGCATCTATGATCTAGTTTTTCTAATTGCAATCATCCGCGGGAAGCGAAAAAAACGATTCGCCGGATCATTGAAAATAAAAGTAGAGATTGTTGTTGTGAATCTCGCTTCTGTTTCGGAGTTTGTGATCGCTGATCGTCATTTTACAAAATTGTTTGCAACATCATTCTTCATGTCGTGCATGTCCCATGGGGAAATCGTTATAATAAATGTATATTATTTTCTTTGTAAAAACTTTCTTCCCTAGTCTAAGGGTCGGGGGTCTGCTTCTTTTCATCTTTGTTGCTTGGATTAAATGTCAAAGTAAGTGTCGAACAGCTATTATGTTGTTCTGTCGTAAAACTCACGGGCTCTGTTTAGGGCAAAGCAGATTACTGACAACACTTGTGAGATTTGAGCTGATGTGTTTGAGCAGAACATGGTTTTCCATAGGTAAAGAAACAGGACGTATAATTATGTCCTATTAGAGCAGAAAGGGGTTCAAGTAGTTTGTTAAAGTCTATTGTTTTGCATTACTGTGTTTGCTGTTTCCGATGGTGAGCTAAACGTGCAGTCAGCATTGTCAAAAACCTGAACCATCGACAAAATATGATCGTACCCTACACATGAAAAATAAGTCAGAATATTTTCCGATAGATTTGTGGTTGAAATTCAATTGCTAGGAACGCTGAACGCTAATAGAAATAGGAAATCTATTAAACTTAATTTGCAAAAAAAATATTCCAAATTATTCATATTCTTAGAAATCATATAACGTTGCATTAAAATTTACTTAAAATTAAAAAAAAGAATGAATACTGCAAAGCTACTGATGCTATACGTTAGTTATCTCTATTTTGTGATGTGAACAAATTTTAGATGGGTGGAACAATCCACCCTTTCCTTCATTCCACCCTTGGCGAGAGAAATAACCACCCTCAATAATTTCCAACTCAGCCTTTCCACCCTCTTTGTGAACAGTGTGTGTATTTTCACAGTTTAGGGTGGATTGAATTCTAAACGGTGGAAATATCCATCATTCTTTTCGCTTTTCACCCTTGCCGCGAGAGATTTCCACCCATGGAAATTTCTACCCCAAGGTCTCCACCTTTTTGATTAACAGTGTAGGGTTTGGAATCGGCACTTTTCGCAACTGAACGGGAATCGACCTAACTTTTCGCCAAATCAAAGCGGTTTTAGAGCGCAAATTAATCCGCGACAACCGTGCTTTTACCACGCTCGCTTCGGTCACAGAGCACAAAAATGCGAAGGCAACTGTCCCTTTCCAAACAAAGCACAAGTTACCCAACAATAAGGAAGGGTTGTTGGGAAGGAAAATTGTAAAAATCACACAAACCTGCTCCATGTTATTGACAAAAATACAGGGTCTACGTTTCTAATCGACACCGGTTCGGAAGTGTCTATCCTGCCAGTCAACAGCGGTCAAACTAAGCGTAAACCAATCATGCACTAGTTACGGACAATCTCTGTACAAATCAAACGTCACATAAAACCGTTGTCTACTGAACCTGACGTCTTACGTCATGGACTGTTGCTAGAAATAAGTAAAGATTGCATCACCTTTGTCACACCGGTGAAGCATTACATCATCGTTAAATCTTGAATTACGAGATATGGTGTAAGCCAATTTTAACAGGTGCTTGAATAGCTTCATAATGCTTATCATTATTACGTCACAGATGCTGGTTATGTGCGTTTGGAATTTTGCAATCTATTCTTGTCAATTTAAAATTGTTGCTTGAAGAGTGGTTGCATATTATTAAAACTGTTTGCTTGGTGCTTACCACAACTAGACGAAATTTTCGTCTTTATCTCAGTAATTTGTATTGTAGTGACAAGTTTTAGTGGCGTACCGGTGTTGCGTCCCAATTTCGACAGCCTTGAGGCTATTTTACACAAATACAATTCTTGAATAGACGTTTCCAGAAGAGTGTTTCTTTCCGTCATTGCATACAGACGAACGGATCCGAGAATCTTATGTTACAATTTTCCCACGAAGAGATTATGGTTTACCGTTATGACCATAAATAATAAAGATGTTCTTGTTAGTTGGTAGGCTACAGAAGAGCTTAAAGCACAAAAAAATAATAAAGACGTGTTATTGGCAGTTCCAGAAGCACAAAAGAAAATTAAAGGCCAGATGTCCATTCACTGAAGCCTTGTGGATGGAATAAATTGCAGAGAAGAACATAACAACCATGGCCATTTTGTGAAAATACTTCCAAAATCAAATTCATCAGTTTGATGCATTAACCTAATCAATCAATCTAATAGGGTTAAGAAGTCAATATTAGCCTATCTTAATACGAGCTGTTTTCGTACGCGGAAAGTACGTCACGGGCTATCTCCTCAGCCCAGTGCTAATTAATTGCTAATTAAACTAAATTTTTTGCCAACAAACTTATTGAAAAAAAATCTTCAATCTAAAAAGTTCAATTAGGTTTATGCATCAATGCAATAGCCTTAACTACCACTTCTGGATTGTGACTTCAGAACAAAAACGAGCTAGACCAAAGAAAGCTATTCCAATGTCGTAGGATGAGTATGAGCAACACAAGTCAAGGCCAGATGTCCATTAATTAAAACCTTGTGGAAGGATTAAATTACAGACAAAACCACAACAATAATCGCCATTTTGTCAAAAACTTTTTTTTCCTCACAAATCTAGCCAGAAAAATAACTCACGAGCTATTGTAGTGGTCTTAAGGATTGTACGTGTGGTGGAAATGGCAACGCTATTGTCCATGGGAAAAGGTTTAGTGGTATGCTCTTGTGATGTCATCATTGAAGGATTCATTCTTGTGGTGAACTCATCAGAATGCGCTGAAATAATATCACACGCTGATGTAAGTGGAAGCTGAACAACTGATTGTTTTTTTGAAGACTGAGAGTGTTTTCGAAATCAAAGTCTTCAGTTTGATGCATCAGCTAGCTATGATTTTATGAGTGCGGCTTCAGAACAAGAAACATAAAGAGCAAAGGAAGTTAGTTCCACTGGCTGTCGGAGGGTGCGCTCAAGCAACACCACTCAAGGGCAAATGTCCATTCAGTGAAGCCTTGTGAATGGAATAAATTGCAAAGAAGAACACAACAACCGTGGCCATTTTGTGAAAATACTTGTCTTTCTCAAATCTAGACAAAACGAAACTTACGAGCTACTGTGGTGGTTTCCAGGGTCATACGGTTGGTGGAAATGGTAACACTATTGTCCATGTGAAAAGGTTTAGTGGTGTGCTCTTGTGATGTCATCATTGAAGGATTCAGTCTTGTGGTGAACTCATTGGAATGCGCTGAAACACAGTCACATAGTGATGTAAGTGAAGGCAGAACAACTTTTTTGTTTTTGTGAATATATAAAGAACTGAGTTAAAGAACTAGAATACTTGAAACACAATATTGAGTTTATACCAGGGGTCACCAACCTTTTTTGCATGCGGGCCACTTTGGCACTAAGGAGAGCTGTGGCGGGCCGCACTAATAAAATGTTAGGTAGGTTGACTCTTATGCTAGAAAAGAACGCATTTCGTACCCAGTATCCAGCGTTACATGTTGTTCATATTTATGTTAGAATACCGTAGCAACAAAATTAGTCGAACAACGCTACTGCTAGGCCAAGCTCCTTTTACAACACTTTTGACTTATTTAACAATGCCTAATAAATAGAGGCCACTTGTTTTGCGCACTTATAGCGAGGCGAGCGGTTTCATCAGAATATTCATCGCCAAGCAAGAGTGGTGATGTTACTTCGCTTCGCAAAAGATATCTTGCAAAGTTGCAATTAACAGTTTCAGTAAACAAGAAAATGTTTGACACATCGCAATACAGGCAACAATAGTGACCTGCAAACATATCAGCGAAAAATAGGCTCCAATAACAGGGAAAAAGAAACCAGGTACCATCTTCTCTTCTCTCGTGTTGTCGCTATATGTCAGGGCATCCGTTGGTTAACCACTGCCTGGTGTCGTCATCGATGAAAACTAAGCCTTCCATACTATGAGGAGGTCTGTATAGCCGGCAATCTTTGATAATGTGTGCTGCCGTCTGCATTTCACCACACTCACAAGCAGCACTCTCTGCCGACGAAAGCAAGCACCTCCACGTGGCCGCCCCCGCAAGTACCGACTTTGGAAAACTAAACTTGCTACAACTGTCGCTATAAAGTTATGCGGAAGAACAATCATCAGAATGGCACCCCCAGACCAAGCACAGCGTCCTTGTGAGGGCGAACAGCACCAGCTGTTGTAGGTCAAGGAGTGACCATTCTGCAACTAAATGTTGAAGGCACCACCAACGCTAAACTAGACATCATCACACCAGGTAGGCTACTATGAAACAAACGCTTGTGGAAATCACCGAAAAATCGTAATTTATGAACAGTCTTCCCTCTAAAAAAGCAATGAGTTGGTTTTTCATCCTTTTTGTGAGAATCTGTAAAACCTTCTTTCTTTTATTATAGACAACTGTCACTTACGGTGCTCATCAGCCTGGCAAGAATTTGTTGATTAACAACATTTTGCAGTACTTGCTTTGGCAGTACATATACTATAATTGGAACGATACAGATTAGCATGGCTCCTGCGCAAGGATGACACGCAAAATCGTGAAGCGTTCCATATTTCTTAAAAAAAAAAAACGTTTTGCAGTAGGCCTACTAAGCTAAATATTTTCATAATACAATCAGAAAAAGTCTTTCAATTTATATGTAATATATTGCCAATTTATTATAAATTGAGTTGGCACACCGACCTATTTTGCGAACAAAAACTTGCATAAAGAGAACACTGCTCGTGAAACACAATAACGGTGAAACTCGCACTAGTGTTTACATGACATTTGCAAACTTAAAATAAGCGACCATGCTCACAGACAATTTCAAAATTCGAAAACAGACGTTTTAATCAACCACTGGGACAGTGTGGCTGGACATCGCATTGGAATAACTTTAAGCAACTCCCACCTAGAACTATAATCTGATTGGTCGGTCGGTGGAATCGTATGCAATGCGAAAATATGCTTCCAGGAAAGTAATTTTTGCCTTCGTGCTCTTTAACTCCCTCCAGAAAAGTATTTTTGGTTATACTTGTACGCTGATACCTTCCGCGGGCCGCAGCGATACAGCGTGGCGGGCCGCATGCGGCCCGCGGGCCGCCATTTGGTGACCCCTGGTTTATACTAAATTATAATTGTTTAGTTTCATATTAAAATAGTATTTTTTTGACAAAAGTTTATTAGATAAAGCTTATTTGCCACACCAATCCAATCGATATTATAGTAACTAGTTTGCTGTGGCTTTACAAACTTTAATTTATTTTTCAATTTTCTCTAAAATATTTTTGAGACTTAATTAGTTCTTCAAGTCAGATTTCCAGTGCTTCTGCTTTTTCTTATGCAGAGTTGCATTTTTTATCTCGATTTGTTCAAATTATCATTTTGCCTTCTGAAGACGCAAAGTGCTTCCAAAATCAAATTCATCAGTTTGATGCATTAACCTAATCAATCAATCTAATAGGGTTAAGAAGTCAATATTTAAGCCTATCTTAATACGAGCTGTTTTCGTACGCGGAAAGTACGTCACGGGCTATCTCCTCAGCCCAGTGCTAATTAATTGCTAATTAAACTAAATTTTTAGCCAACAAACTTATTGAAAAAAAATTCTTCAATCTAAAATGTTCAGTTAGGTTTATGCATCAATGTAATAGCCTTAACTACCACTTCTGGATTGTGACTTCAGAACAAAAACGAGCCAGACCAAAGAAAGCTATTCCAATGTCGTAGGATGAGTATGAGCAACACAAGTCAAGGCCAGATGTCCATTCATTAAAACCTTGTGGAAGGAATAAATTACAGACAAAAACACAACAATCATCGCCCTTTTATCAAAAATTCTTTTTTTTTCTCAAATCTAGCCAGAAAAAAAAACTCACGAGTTTCTGTAGTGGTCTTAGGGATTGTACGTGTGGTGGAAATGGCAACACTATTGTCCATAGGGAAAGGTTTAATGGTGTGCTCTTGTGATGTCATCATTGTAGGATTCAGTCTTGTAGTGAACTCATCAGAATGCGCTGAAACAATGACACACGCTGATGTAAGCAGAAGTAAGCAGAAGCTAAACGCATTTTTGTTTTTGTAAATATATAAAAAACTGAGTTAAAGAACTAGAATAATTGGAACACAAGATTGAGTTTCTACTAAAACTGTTCAGTTTATCATTTAAAGTAGGCTATCTTTTGAACTATAGAGAAATAAAACAAAGTAACTTTAGTGAGTTTAACATGATGTATTACATACACAAATATAACATAATTTAAACTAAAGTGTAACGTTGACGACACGTACGTGTGTCCTCAAAAACGCAATTTTTTCCTAAAATATTTTTAGTTTGGGTAGATACAATATTGTTTACTGTATATGTATCTAATTAACCTAAGAAAAAAAATTGGAGATTTAAACTATTCCTTCAGTTTCCTCACAGTGCCAAATAAAAATTTTGCGGCACACTTCTTGTGCAAATAAGAGGCTGTACTTAGTTTGATAGGTAAAAAATACTAATTTATAGTTTTTCTTAATTCATGCAATTTTGTAGCTTTTTATATAGCAATTTTTGCCCTAATAATTTCAAGATTTTGCCTGAATTCGCGACGTTTTGAAACAACAGGGGGGGGGGCTGCCCCCCTGGCTCGTACGGCTATGCTTCCAGTAAACAATTAGCCTACGCTCAATTTCTGCTTCCTATCGAATATGCCTATTGCTTTTTGCATTCGCTTTAATTTATTTACCATAATATCGCATATTTTTCTTAACCATTGCCTTTTTTCACTCCCTTTCCTTTTTCAAAAAATTATATTTAATTTGTTATTCAGACGTCACAATGAATGATTGTCCGCTTTTTCTTAGCAACATCTTCAAAACATTTCTAAATTTTGCTTGATAAAAGAAATTGCTTTTGACGTATAGCTTTTAATTTTCTGCTTATGTGTTTTTCAGTATGCGCCTGATGATTGTACCTTGCAGTACATGAAACCAATGGTAGAGCAAACTTTTTGTAGTTGAACAAATAATGGTTTATATGTAGGAAATATGTATATATGTATAAAAACAATAAAAACTATCAATACTACAAAAAAGTGCTCAATGCTAAGCAAAAAAGCAAAGCAGAGCAAATTAAATCAAATATAGTTATTACTATCTGAAGCCTTTACAAATTGTTTCACCTAACGGATCATCAGAAGGTCTTATTCAAATAGAATCAAATATTCAAATAGATTCTATTTGAATAAGACCTTCTGATGATCCGTTAGGTGAAACAACTGGTAAAGGCTTCAGATAGTAATAACTATATTTGATTTAATTTGCTCTGCTTTGCTTTTTTGCTTAGCATTGAGCACTTTTTTGTAGTATTGATAGTTTTCATTGTTTTAATATATGTGTATATATATATGTATATGTATGTATGTATAGGGGAGAGTGCTCAACAGTGCTCCGGGTGCCTACAGTGCCCCTCCCATCGTTTTTCGCAATCCGTGACAAATTATTCACTCAACCGTACATTACCATGGTCACATGGTCCGTAGAAGCTGCTGAAACTAAGTTAGGCAGAAATAAGTCATTGCTTGTTGTTGACAGAAATGAAAGTTTGTTTTAGGGGGTAAAAAGTAAATTTTCAGAACTTTATAACTTTTTTGTTGCAGTTTTTACGGTGGCTTCAGGGATGCTTCACAAGTTTTTCATGCTTTGTCAGTCACTAGACTAGGTTTCAGTAATAACGTTTCAGATCGTAGGCCTCGGTCAATAAAGATGACGCCATTTCATCTTGTAGGCCCGTGGTTCCAACAGTGCCCCACCCTGAGGTCTCCTACAGTGCCCCGGTGGAGCACTGTTGGAAGCCATGAGATTTTATTAATCAATATGCAGTGCCAAAATGATTATCAACATTTTATGTTATATAGGCCTACTATATTTTCATCACCCAAAAAGAGGACATGTTTAGTAAGCAAGTAAAATGCCAGTGGATTTTTACGTTTAAACAATTTTTACATCTTCTTAGATGATTATAGGCCTATGTAGCAAAAGTGACAACTAAAAACATAACATAATTATTTGTCAGATTCAGTCAATGAACATTTTGCTGTTCATTTGATTTTCTTCACAGAAAACATGCGTTTTGCATTTTGAGCCATAGTCTGTTGCATGCTCGATTTTTAACAATGCTGGATTTTTAACAATTCATTAAACAAATCTATAGTTCTGCAATATTTGAACTATTCTGTCCATTTTCTAATCTGCCATCATTTAAAAAAAAACTAATGCAAGCTAGCTATCAGGTTTAAGACTAGCTTTGGTACAGTATTGTTCGAATTAATTGAAACTGGGATGTTTATGCTAACTAGGAATATTTCTGCTAAGTGAAAACTGGGAAGGGTGTTCTGGGGAAGTTTTAGCCACAGCGGGGTTGAATCACTGTTTCCGGTGAAAGGAATGACGATTTCTGAACGATATATCGATGTGATCACAAAAAAAGTTTTCCCAGACCTGCGAAGGGCATTTCCAGAAGGTGGGGGCATGTTTTAGCAGGACCTCGCACCATGCCATTCTTCTGAAAAACACTAATTTAAAAAAAACAAACAAGATTACCGTGTTAGATTGACCTAGCAATTCTCCGGATTTAAATCCTATCGATAATTTGTGGAGCATAATCAAGGCACGATCACGCAAGAAGGACTGCACCACCATAAGAAAGCTCATGGAGGCCATCATTCAAGTGTGGTTTCGGATCCAAAAAATTGTAGAGAACTGCAAAAAAACTAACCGAATCCATGCCAAACCGTGTTCGTGCAATATTGAAAGAAGCTGGAGGCCATATTAGGCATGAAACTATACACATCTGTTAAATTATCGCAATAAACCAAATATAAGATACACAAATTCAGCCTGTTTTCTTGACAGTTTCAATTAATTCGAACAATACTTATAGATCGAACAGTTTAACATCATCAATGCCAACATTTTTCTCTGACAGATACTTCCACACACCGCTGAAAAGCGTTATCCTATTCTTTGATATTCTTCATCGTGTGTCACACGGCCGTAGCCCAGAGCATCACGCAGGCTCTTGCTCTATCGTTGAACTCGGCCAAATCTTGTGCAGAGCACCTTGCTTTTAGGTCAGGGCATTCGAGTAGATGTTGCATCGTTTGCTACTGTCTGCATTTGCAACTTGTGCTCCCCATTGAATACCCCCAGTGTCTCATCAAGGTTTTACACCTGCCAATACCAGTTCTTAAGCGGTTGAGGCATCGCCAATACTTCCACGGTTCACGTTTTCCGGAGTAAGGCTCTCCATGGGTGTGAGCTCCATATTGGCCATTGTCGGTCCGGCTGCCAGTCCCTCCTGCCATAGTTGAATCTGCACATTGGCGGCGACATCGTCTTGACCTAATGGGACAACTGAAACAAGGAAACTTTTTCTTGACTTCAGACGCCTGTGTGCTGGAGTTTGACCATACAGTGGATGTCTCAAATCTATGTCCTGACAAGATCTTTCCTTTCTGCTGGTCACGCTTCTTCTAATGTTAGGGGGAGCAATTCCAGACAGAATGTGCAGCGACGTGATGTTGGTTGGTTTGAGACAACCTGTAATCAGACGGCAGCTTTGGTTCAATATGGGGTCAATTTTCTTAGCATGTGCTGAGCTTTCCCACACTGGGCAAGCATATTCTGCAACCGAATAGCATAAGGCTAAAGCAGTTTACCGTATTGTGTCAGGGAGGGCACCCCAATCAGAGTTTCCGAGTTTCTATAAAATATTATTTCTAGAAGCCACCTTAGCTCTTACTTTTTCGATATGGGATTTGTATGTGAGGGACCTATCTAGTTTGACACCGAGGTATGTTGGATTGATGCAGTGTGCCAAGTTGGTTCCATTCCAGGAAATGTTTAGTTGGCGTGATGCATCCCCGGATCTAAGGTGGAATGCGCAGACTTGAGTTTTATTGGGGTTGGCACGCAGGTGGTTGTCCGTGTAGTATGTTGTCAGCCCATCCAGAGCATCGCTAAGTACTCTCTCCGTGGAAGTGAAGTGTTTGTGATGTGTTGTTATACACAAATTGTCAGCGTATATGAAGCTTCTTGTACCAGGATGGATTGGTTGGTCGTTTGTATAAATGTTGTACAAGATGGGGGCTAAAACACTCCCTTGTGGTAGACCATTTTTCTGCTGTCTCCATCTGCTATTCTTTGGTGTAAGACAGCATAAACAATAAGCATTCAATCAAACGATATGAACTCGGAAAATGAAATTAGTGGTCGGGTCTATTCATCCAAATAGGCAACACAAGAGTCGAACTATAGAAATACATCTGACATGGTCATCGAGAAACACTGCCTTCGTTTGCCACAGAAATAAATGTATCCATCATATCTACAGCAAGCAATGTATTGTCAACCTCAAAGTCAATAACCCTAAACACTTTTCTTAACCGTTTAAGGGACATAATACTTCTAAGAAAGCTTTCTTCCAAATAAACATGTTTTGTAGTTTAAAATGGCGACTTAAATTGATTTTAAGATTTTTTTTTTTGTTTGTTTTTATAAAACGGTATGGTACACATATGTACCATTGTCCCTTAAAGGGTTAAACAAGGATAGCTTGCTGTACTTCTGCCACAACTCACAGAAAACATACTTTTCTTTTTTTGTATGGTTGCTTAGCCTTATTTAGCTTTCGCTAACGTCACATCAAAATAAAACCTTGTTGAAAATGATAGCAATGAAAAAAAGAGGACATTTGAGCATTTTCATGTGTCCTCGGAGGACAATTCATTTTTTATGAAAAAAGAGGACAAATCCTCCTAAAAGAGGACATATGGTAGCCCTATGTTATATCAACAATATTATAGGTGTTGGGGAGTTTTTGGTAGCCTACGTTCTACGTTTCGGCTGTGGAAGAAGCTTCGTGCCTGAACTATATGTGGGCCTATTGTTTAGTAATTTTGTCTGTCAAATTTGGTTATTTTGCTCCATAAACCAAGCGATTTCTTGTAAACCACATGTCATTATAGGCCTACTAAAGTGTGTTGTGTCTGTATCTTGTGTTAATCATACCTTCCATGTGGCCGAATCAATGATGTCTTTAATATCCTGCATTGCATGTTCTTTCACTGATTGACTGTTGAATAAACACCTTCCTTGTCATTGCAATTGGTAGCCTAGTTAGGTCATAACACCAAAGCTTTTAAAAAGGTAATTACAGCTCTAATTAAATCAACTTGGGCTGTTCTATAAACTACAGCTCAGTGTGTTCGCAAGGTTCCTTGGAACCTATTCGCATTCTTTCGTTCAAGCACAGTTACCACGACGGCAGATAGCGTGTCCTACATGTTATGATAATAATTATTGTTGCTGTTATATTTTGTGTCTGTGATAATTGTGTAGCATATGTACCACTTTTAAAAGGTTTTGTATTGACCTGACCAGCTCAGTGACATCCATCATGTAGAACAATATCGGTAGCCTACTAACACAAGTTTCATACCTAGGGTAATCATTGCAAAAAGAGTGGCTCAACATTGCAACTAAAGACACCAATTACTTTGATAGGAAATATGTATATATCATCTTGCTGTTGCATTGCGCAAAGCTCACTGCTCCGGCAGTTTGAGCACTCTGGCAAGATGGGTGAAAGTATCCAAATGTGGTTCCTTGCGTACCACAAATGGAAAAATCCCACGCTGCATTACTTATATAGTAATAAGGCGTTCATGTCTAGTGTACGATTTACTGCACTGAGGAGACCTTTAGGTCGAAACAGTGACGTCCTGTCTGCAGTTATGTATATGGTATATGTATATATGTAACTGCAGACAGTGCACACCGGGTGTTAAACTGTTTTATTCGCATCAACAGCGCACGGGTGCAAAGGATTGACACGGCGAGAGAGCACAAACAAACATAGCCAGGTCGAAGACTTTTCGAAAACCGGCCTGCCACACCCGCGGCGTGATTTAGGGGTGACGATGCACCCGCAGGAGTAAGTCCACCAGCTTTGGTGGCGGGAGCCTGGCTGGGGAGTCGAGGTACCTGTGGAGGGAGAGTGTGGATCGAAAACGTTACATGACCCGTCCGCAAATTTAGATTGGCTAAGCGGCCAGGGAGACAGGGTCTTTCTGCATTGCCCAGAAAGATGGACTGCGACCAGCCGGGCGACCCGTCGCGTGTGGACGCTGGAACCGGCAGTAATTGACCGCCGGGCGGCGCCCACGTCTCCTTCACGCGGCCTCGGCGCAGGTACTTGACTCTTATATCCGGTCTGCCAGTAGGCAGAGCGGATAAAACTGGGGTCTATCACGAGGAAGAGAGTCAACTATTTAAGGATAATTTGGCTCTCGTGACAGACGAAATTCAAATAAAAATGTGGAGCAGAAGCTCGATTAATCAATAGAAATTAAAAATATAGGTGGGAGTGTAATACATACTTTCGACCTTTTGGTCTCATTAGTGCAGGCTGGAATGGCCATGGAGGTATATACCTCCATGTGACATTTTCCCATTTGTGGTACCTAAACAGTAACCAAAATGGTACTACTGCCAACCTTGCCAAAGTGCTATGTAGATATATATATGTAGGATATATATAGTCTAATGCAAGCAATGCAACTTAATAAAACGGCCAAACGAGCACTTGCATTTTCGAGATATCGATTATGTTGTCCGCACGGACAAGGGGAGGGTTTGCCCCAGTGCAAACATTTTACGGAAATGGGGGAGGAGGGTTAATTGTTTTTTGCAATTTTATGAGGACATCTTTTATAAAATGGCCCTTCAAACGTCAAGCTGATAGGAAACAACAAGACTACATCATCGCTACTGCACTAATTTCCATTGCTCCATGATAAACCGAAGTGTAATTGCACTCTGGTTGCTTATCGATGTAGTTCTTGTGTGCATCGATAACTTTGGGTGCTATGCAGTTTAGTACGGTGATATGTTTTTTAGGTGGTCACTTTTTTCAGCAGGTTCTGCAGTTTGCTCAATGGCTATTCAGATCATATCAAAATAAACTGATGTGAAATGATAAAAAGTGTCATTGAGCAAATCAAGCATGTGTTTGAAGCTTTCTAAAACATGGACATCGAAAAACGTGTTCACCGTTTGCCACTGGTAGAAAGCTGATACATATCATGGCCTCAATGGTTATAGGGAGAAATATTTTTCATCTTTATTGTTTGAATTGCTTGGCCAGAAAGTTTGTCTTAACTCGCCAATCCTTTAGCCCTCTAGGGTAATGAAATTATAGACTTATATTTGCTGACCTATCAAAGGGCTCCTTTGGTTTCAATCGAGGAAAATTATAGTACGTTACCATAGTTTAATGTGGCACCATGTAATTTTTTCAAACTTCCGTTAAAAAGTTTCTACATACATTCTGAGTTCTGATTTCGATTTGGTTAATTGACAATAGAAATGACCATAGAAATTACCCATTAATACTCCTAACGATCAAACTGACAATTAATACTTGCCATAACATAGCATGGGTTTTGAATTGGGTAACGTTATCATAAATAAATTTCAAACATACCATTGTAAATATTAGAATAGGCTTACTTACAAGCAATTGGCTTTTCATGGCTCTTTGGCTCCTGATTCTTAAGAGAACTGTTGGTTGCTTGCATTATTTTCTCAGATAATTGGGTCAGATTGGTGGAAAGATTTTTCGTCAATTCTAAATCAATTTTTAGGTTAATTCTTGCAAACAGACTTTCATTTTCACAGCTTTAACGTATCGCATCACCTTTGCTTTAACGAGTCACAGTAGCTCCAAATAGAATAAATTAGGCTTCTTTTGATTTTTTGATGATTATTAAAAGTAATTGATTGTTTTCCTTCCATTAGGACAGGACAAAAGTAAGGGAGCAAAAACTAAAAAAAATGACCCATGTTGTGGACATTTCAAATGTTATGTTAATGGTATGAGGCCTGCAGGTTCGCTTGAATAAACGATGTTGCAAAATTGTATTTCTGTATTATTTGAAGCACATTTTGAAGTAATAATGAAAAAAGAATAATTCTTGATCAAAACAAATTAACTTTTGCTGATTTATGATCTAAATGCTGAGCAGCAGCAGTGTCAACTCTGTGATCAACTGCCCATTAATTGTTCGATGATGCTATTTGATGGTTTATCACTTTTGACATAAAGTTACAAATGAAGAGGGACTGGATAGAGAAAATTTAGTAAATATTTTGTTCGATGAATTTGATATGAAAAAATATTTTGTTTTGTGGTTGTTAAGTTAGATATTACAGCAACCTATCAAAGTTGAAACATTAAAAGTTTTCCGCTCAATAAAATTCAACACCACGGTATAAAAATTAATAAAAGCTTTACCGCAGTCGAAAACTAAGCATAGGAAAAATTTGTTATTATGAATAAATAAATTTAATTAATAAGAAAAGATATTCAAAGCAACAGTTTACCGTCAAAAACACGTTTTGTAATTTCTTTTATGATCTTTCTTTCCTCGTCATTTACGTAGTTCGTCCCACCATGTCCACAACTTGACTCCATCCTGGTCACAGTCTTACCTTCATCTTTTGGTAAGGACTCTTGTTTGGGACTATTTGTTTTGCAAATGGTTACCTGTGCTTCAGTGCTACCACCAGCAAGCACGGAGAAAGTAATCGCCAAAGCTAAAGCATACGTCATCGACACCTTCATTGCTGGAAAAGTTTTTAAATCTAACCTACCGTTTGTACTTTGAGACGTCAACTATCAGGAATGATGCATTTGGTTGATTCAGGCCAAAATATACCACGAGTAGAATATCTCGTGGAAAACTGAAAACGCGTCATAATACGTCACATCCGATCAACGTGCCTGACACACCGAAAGCTGTGACTCTAAACGTGAAATTGAAAAAGTCTTCTGTTTTTGTCAATCTCGGTTTTGAACAAGGATTCAATAAACAAAATAAAATTTGTTTATTAAATTGATTTATTTTTCAGTTATTTTTATACTGGAATACCCAACTTTATAATACTCCAATATTGGCTTCTCTTCCATACAGCTCTAGAACAGTCGGCTGCGTTTGCAAGACAAGTTATAGGATATCAAAATGAAAACAGCTGACGCGATGACTGAATAGTCGTTCTATCGTGTTCATTTTGAAGTTTTCTTTACTTGTTTTTCTATTCAATATTGTTGAACAATTTACTGTGATAGTCCTTATGATATGAATACGAATGACATCTATATGAATGGTATGTGTAATGAAACGAACAGCGATTCCTGAATTCGAGGTTTAAATTTTATTTTTTTAAAACTTAATTAAGTTGCAAACTACATCAACCTAACGTGAATATCAGAATGCAAACAGAAAAAGAAAACTAAGCTTAACGACATTGTGACGTAAAGTGACGTCATTTAGCCCTTCGGAAAAGCCAAAATTTGAGTCTGCAAACATGGTGTAATTTTTCCTGTATTGATAAAGACAGTAACAATAAAGAACACAATGCCAATAACTGTTTACAAGTCTTTCGCTAGATTTTATTGCGCATGATGCACCACAGGGTATGGGACGCTTGCTGGAACTGGCAGGTTTTAAAGTTTGGGCAACAGTAAACATCTACCCGGTAGATACAACGCAGTGGACAAACCGAAAAAAGTTTTAAAAACTTACTTTAAAATCACTGACTAAACGCATGAATTTGAGTTTCGAAACTATTAGTCTACTGTACTAACCTACCGTTTAATGACCCATTGGATGAATGATGTTTAAGTGGATACAAAAACAAGGAAAAAGGAGAAAAAAAACTGAAAAAATGGTCATAACAAAGATAAAAGAAGCCGAAACTCCTATTTGTAATTTTTCAGTTAGTGGAAAATTTTTTAAACAGGTCCAAAAATTCAAATACCTCGGTACTATGGTGGGATGCAAGGGACGAAACAAAACTCAACAGAAGAACAGCCCAACCTAAAGCAAGCTTCCAACAAATGAAACCAATTCTTTGCAATAAAAATACCTCGTAAAACAAGGTTTAGAGTTTTAAATTGCTATATTTATCCTGTCATTTAATACAACTCTGAAACCTCAAACATCTCAAAAGAATGGCTGAAAATTTTAACGCTTTTGAGATGTGGTGCATCTGTAAAATGCAACGTATTGTATGGCTTACAAAGAAGACAAACAAAGAAGCTTTACAAGTAAACCAAACCGGATCTCTGTTGAAAAATATTAAAAGAAGACAATATAAATTTCTCGGCAATGTAATAAGAAAGCAAAAACTGGAACGACTCTCCGTTACTGGCAAAATTTTTAAAAAGCGAGCACCTGGCAAACGGATACAAACTCACCTGAAACAATTTAACGACAAGGCAGAAGCAATCATTCATTCAACATATCAGAGGAATACTTGGTCTAATTATTCGTTCGATGCCGTCGGTGCCTGGTTCAGGCAAAGTTATTGAAGAAGAAGAAATGTGTTGAATATTATGCAGAAACGTAAACGCAAATATCAAAGTTTTATCATCGGTTTTCAATCATATGATGAACTGTTTTATTTTGATCAACGACGCACGAGTACAAAATAATTGACACGGCGAGAAGAACACAATAAACATAGCCAGGTCAGAGACTTTAAAGTACCGGCCTGCCACGCCCCGCGGAAGCGGGGAGCGGCGTGATTATGGGGTGGCGATGCACCCGGAAGGGAAGTCCACCAGCTTAGGTCGCGGGGGCCAGGCTGGGGAGTCTAGGTACCTGTGGAAGGAAAGTGTGGATCGAGAATTTTGTGCGACTCGTCCGCAAAAGTTAGAATGGCGGAACGGGCCAGGGAGACGGGCTTTGCTTTCTGCAAACGCCAAAAGGTCAGCTCACGACGGGCCGGGCGACAGAAGTTTTATAAAGCCAGGCAGCGCCCACGTCTCCATCACGTGACCGTAACACAGGTAAGTTTGACTCCTATACCCGGTCTGCCCGTAGGCAGAGCGGATAAACTTTGGGGTCTCCCACGAGGAAGAGAAGCTTAGCTACAAGGACGATTTGAATACTCGTGGGGGACGAAAATTATATAAAATCTGGAGCAAAGGCTCAATTAATTGGTGTAAAAAAAAGAAGGTATGTGGGATTATATTGTATGCTTTACTTACTGGAAAAGTGTTGACGTTGAACCAACGAGCACGGATGTGCACTGGCCAGACGTTGAGGCAGGTTCGCCCAGCTGGGTCGGGGGGACTAGCGATCGAAGCATAGATATGACTAGGCTACGTTACTAGGAAAAATATAGAATAGTGGGATGAAACTTTGGAGGTTGCATCGAGTTGATCAGGAAATCATGTTTATCGATGAGTTAAAAGCAACGCGAGGTTGATCCGAGCAGGAAAGAGCAGCATATCAGGAGAAGGTAGTGCGTGATATTTTAAAATATTGAAATATGAAAATACAGATCCAGTGTTGTTAATGATATTACGTCATTGATAGATGATATGAGTCTATTCACGATATGCAATATATACTTAATTCATATATTGCTATTTTATTGATGATGATTGTATTCTTCATTGAGCTGCAGCATGCTGATGAAACAACAATTGAAGCGTTTAGAACGAAAAGTGACTAAGTCACAAAATACTAGTAAGGAGATATTGACATGTATAGTTTTCAATTGCATTGTAAAATCAAGATTTAAAAGATTTTTTTGTTTTTACCATATGTTAGTGTCTACAACCCCAACCTAGTTCTCATTGCACAATTAATTGATTTTTTAGTTGAACTTGTCAAAAAATATTGATAATATTCTTTTTTGGACTTATGCACTTTTCTTCAAAATTGCTGGACTTAGGCACTTTTAGACACAAATGATGGACTTAAGCACTTTTAAGTGTTCTATAGGCCTAACAAAATTTGCCATCTCTTAGGCTACTCCAGAGTCCAGATACTGCTGTAAAGTAAGCTATTTAAATATATTTCTTCAAACCTCGTACTAATATGACATTGGAATAATCTGCAAAGAATTATTTTGGGTTAGAAATATCTTGAAAAAATTAGGCTGGTAGCACATAATAACTGTTACTGGTAATTAATGGGGTAAAAAACAGGTAAAGTACAGAGACTTCCCCACCTTCATTGGCAATGTACAGTAGAATAATAATTGGGTTAGGCCTACTAGACTACATAATAATAATTGGGTGCACTCTCAAAACCTTCTTCCCTTCATTAGTAGTGTAGTATAGAAGTAAAGAAGACTGGTAGATAGGCTAGGACCTTTACAGAATAAGTTATAAAAATAATAGTCCAATCTAATAGGCTACTTAATCTTAGGTTAAGTGTAGGCTACTTCATTTCGTTATCTGCTGGCACCAACACTCCATCGAATAGCCTAATCATGTCCAATGAATATTGAAGTCTGCACTGCTAAACTTCTTGCAAACTGGACCTGTGGACTGCTGAATTTGATTCGAAAGCAGTAGGCCTATAAATACTACTGGTATTTGATCCTTATTTGCAAAATATCTAGCCTACAATTAAAAGCGGATAAAAACTCTACCGTTTTTAACACTACCAATGATCCTTATCCTTTACCTACCCTATCTAAACCAGAGGCAGTGTCCCAGTCTAAAGAACCGGTAACCAGCTAATGACTTTATATCCTCTAAAATGGAACCCGATCAAAAAGCAAAATAAAAATCATGTCACGTGGTTAAATGACTCGACGCTATTGGTCAGAACGGACTTAGCTACTTTTAGAAGAAAAAATTACCTTTCTGCTCAAAACCTATATTCGAAAATGATGGCTTAGCAACCTTTATAGCAAAATATGTTTGTGTCTGGTGACAAAGGACAATGAAAGCAATACGTTTTTGTACTTAACTCAATTCGAGTGAAAATGTGACTTAGTCACTTTTCGTTCTAAACGCTTCAATTGTTTACAGATAAATTTATAATGAAACAATTGATTTAACATTATATGACGTCACACAATTACTGGCGGGTTTTGAGGTGGTTTGCTGTCTTGCGCGCTCGGATGCTTACTGCAGAGCTTCTGCTGTTGGGGAATTGAGCTTCTGATTGCTGGAATCGTCTTTTCTATGACGTAGCCCCTCCACGAGTGAGCCCGGCGTTCCAAGCTTTCCAGACACGGAGGGAATCTTCGATTGAGAGGGAGGCCACTTTTCTAGCCACCTCTGCTACCCCACGAGCAGGAACACCTAAGGCCGCCAAAGCCCGAGAGCTCAACGGAGCATAGGTCCCGAGGGAGCCTACGACAAACGGAAGTGACAGGACGTCCCTGCAAGGGCGCTTCCTGTCTTCCAATATGTTTACACATACCTCGCCGTACTTGTCGTGTTTCCTGTCGGCGGCTTTTCGAAGGGAATCCGCGCCGTAGTCGAACGGGCAAGTGACGTCACATACAACCGTGACACCGTCAGGGCGTTGCAAGACAATGTCAGGGCGCAGATCAGCACCGCCCGCTTCCACGTGTTGTGGAACCGTACTATCTATGGTAAGCAAGGGTTGCCATTCGGCAGGTACATGCTTCACGATCTCCCACAATACTGAATTGTGTCGTTCCGTGACAACAGGCATCACGGTAGGGCAGTGGTTCAATATATGAGGAAGAGTCTCTTCCGCTTTCTCACACGCGCGACATATGGCAGGATTATAAGGGCGACCATGGCTTGGTTTTGATTTCAAGGGAAGTAGGTTTAGGCGAGCTTTATAAGCAAATGCACGGTTCGCGTGATCCAGGAGCTCCGGTCGCCGAGTCCAAGAATTCGAAAATCCGGTCAGACAGTGGGAACTGACCGTCTTGCCTTGGTCAGGTTTGGATTCCTACTGTCTCCTCCACCACAAGTCATTGTGTTGTTGGAGGGTCGGAACCACTTTTTTTCTTAGGGGAGGGGTGATTTTGGAGCTCCTCGCGGTCAACCCGAGACCGCCATCCGGGCGTGCGGACCAACGTACATTTAGACGACGGGTATCCGCCAGGACGCGGCCCCACAAGCTTTCGTCTGTTGGGCACGGTCGAGAACGGGTACCTTCAGGGGGGGGTGTCCTTATTCAAGTAACTGGCTAGCTGGCACGGAGTAGGATCTGGAGTGCCGAACCTCAGACTGGCACAACGCCTAAGCTGCCCGAAAGCGATGGCAGAGACACGGTCGTCAGGAGACGTCAGTACCTTAAAGGCCTGGGCTATCGAAAGCGTATCGCTTTCGCGACACAGATTCAACACACCACCCCCCCCCCAATGCAGGCTTAACGTAGCTCGACAGGTTTGAGTGGTTGTTCGTAATAAAGTTTGTGGATATCATTTGCCTGCTTCGAATGGCATAGCAACATTTTTCATAGAGTTTTGTTTGGTCATTATTCATTAGGTTCACGACTTTCGCTGTTTACTCCATTCCGACGTAAAATAATTTCATTTTCAAACATTTCTTTCTTGAAACCTCCAAAGAAAAGTTTCTTTTTTCTTTTGAGAAACAACCTCACTTTGAGTCACGTGTAAAACGTTTGTTTGAGCAGACATGTGGAGTTTGTTACGTTTCAAACTAAGTCAAGGCAACAAATTATGATTTCTTATTTGTTTGATCATGGGTATCGGCAGGGAAGGGGCACTTCCCCACCCCCTCTCCCAGGATTATGATTTTACATGTAATTTGCTCGCGAGAGTGCAATTTTCTAAAATTGGATTCGCCTTCCACGCAAGCACTTTATCATAAGGTTTTCAACCAACTCTACTTCAGTTTTTTGATTTCTCTAAATGGTTTTGCAGTTACATCATAAGTCAATAGTAATTTTTTTCACAATTTTTGCACCTCACCACTCAACGTTACTTTAAATTTAGAACTTTTCTTACCTATGTTGCAGCTTACAAGATGAATTTGGCTTCAAAAATTTTGCCCTCCCAACCCCGCTTCTCCCCTACCCCTGCATTTTTTCTGCCGACGCCCATGTTTGTGACGTATTTGGCTATTTATTACAGTCTAATTATTTTCAGGAAATTATAATTGCTTACGTTAAAGTATGATTCAATGAGGGCTATATGACACTTCAACAACATTAGAAACTGAAACAAATGGGGATACAACGTTGGAAGATGTTGAATCAACGTATAATAGAAAGATAAACATCAGCGATTTAAGCAATTAATGCTTATCTGGAGACCATTTAATGTCGTTTATTCAGTACTATTGCTTTGCTTGAACAGAAAAAAGCAGCGTATATATATGCGTTCACTTTCATTTACAAATCATTCATTGCAAAAAATTATTTTACTTGCAAATACTACCACAGTAACAATTTGAGGTCCCGTTCTAGGGATGCAACTATTTTTATTAAAGTAAATATACTTCTATACTCACAGCTCTTGGGTATCTAACACTCTAAAAGTGATGAATTTTCACACTGAGCTTCACAAGCGCAGTGAATACTGCATTTAAAGCCTTTCTTGGAGCAACCACAAGATGTGCATAAACGTTTAGCGCTCCTGCAATTGCGGCTAATTTCTTTCAGAAAGGTTTTGGGTGCACATTCATTATCTGCAATTATCGGGACCAGACCAGAATCTGTTTCCTTGTATCCATAGAAAGTAGGATTCAGCACAGTTTTAAAATGACGCCATGTTGTCACTTGATGATGCACACGAAGGCTGTGAAAGTAGTATGCTCTACTTGTTTGAGGCATTGTTTCAACTGATATATATTTTGAGGATACAGCGTAATGGTAGCGCAATAAATTCAAAGTATTCATGGAAAACACTTGCTTGTACAGAATTTGAGAGAATTCTTCTCCTATTCTGGAAAGGTCTTTTCTTTTAAAGCTTTCTTATTTCCGAAGGCGGCACATTTACATTGCACTTTGTCTCGACCTTTCAACATTTTAAAAACTTTTACTTTTCCCGTTTTGTAAAAGCAGAATTTTGTATCGCATCCAGAGAACGCGTGGCAAAATAGCAACGATCGGCACATATTTTCTCCGAGAGCAAGCTGAGCTTGACGAATGAAAATTTTTGCTTTAAAGTTTTCATATAAATGCTGTTTCCGCATGGTGCGTGGTAAAGCAAAAGGATAAGCATATCAGTATCATCAGCCATCACAGTTAGCCTATACTTCATCATAGGTTTCATGTTCTTCCAGGACCTTACGGACGATAGCAACATCAGCGTCTCTTTCTCCTTCGACCTTGTCCACAGTAATGCCATTATTATTAAGATTATTCTAGACTAAGTTTATAAATTTTTGCTTGTTAAGGTACGTTTATTTGATAAAAACACGGGTTTATTTGACGGGATGGGTGTGTTTAAGCAAATTGCTACGTCGGGACAAGATGTGGCCAGCTTTATGCGCTTTTGCTCTGCTCTTTTGGTTGTTTCTATATCACAATTGTCAAAAACAACGCTGATATTGGTGTATTTTCCCCGCGTAGAATATATTGAATGAACATTCCACATTGACTGCCGCGTCACCCATATATGGATGACGGCCTATGTTTCATTCAGGTTCGCGTCACCCATATATGGATGACGCTAAATGCAAACAGCAATGCATTTTTTTTTCTCTGGCCGTGGTGCTATTTTATGAAAATAGGCTTGGCAGTCAATGTGTTAAGCAAAATTTTGATAATCCCAACTTTTAGCCAAGGAAGGCGGTGAATGAGAGCACAGCCATCAAATACAATCGAAATACAAGATAATCGAGAATTAGTGCACATAATATCCTCATTTTGCAAGAATATGTATTTGAACAATGCAGATGTCTGAGATTTCCGCATACTTCCGTCATCTGAGAAAAGTGATGGTGGAACATTGGCAAGTTTATACGAAAATATGTCCGGTTCCAGTGGCCCATGCAAACAAGCTATAGACAGTAATCTGTGAAAGATTTCGGTGGATGACAGTTTATCTCTTCATCTCCACATTTTAAGGCTTTTCGCATCACGACGAAGGTACTTGCTTGGTCAGATCTTTTTAGCGAAATCTCTTTCAGTTTCTTTCCAAATATTTTGCGAATTATATCGTTACCAATAATTAAGGTGTTATCCACATTTACACGAGTATCAGCAATAATGCCCTGTTGAAACGTTGTAGCCTACAAATATTCTCCATCGTTTTTGGCAAAGATTTCGATGCATACACAGTTTTCCATAAATTATCTAAACCACTTCTTTCCATCAGTTTGCACCCTGCTCCGAGAAAGGACGTGAGTTGATGAAAACAACCAAGTCGTAAGTGAACATTTTTGAAAATACCAAAATTGTCTGTTTAATTTTGAATGCTCTGAAGTAGAGGGGTTGGTCAAACGTTAGAGGTGCACAACTTATGCTCATTTTTCTCGCTTTGTCTTGAACGAATATCATTGTACTGTAAACAGCTTCATCTGTTGCGAGATTAAGCACTATCATAGGATTAAATGATTCTGACGAAACCTGAAACTCACCTTTAACTACATTAGCCATGAACCCTTGCCATTGTACTGGTTTAGAATTGAATATGTTTGAACGCAGCCATAGAGTGTCAAGCAATTCATGGTGGGTAAATAACACCGGAGAGGCATTCAGCTGCTTGATTCGTGGGTCTTTCCTAGTAGGCTACCTGTCTCTGCAGCAGTATAGGCTAAGATTTGAATAAATTGCCAAAATTGCCTGATTCCAGTAGTCAGTTGCACTGACGTGTTGTTTTTCAATAACTAGTGGTCGAGTTGCCATTCTTGGTGTTTAACAATTTATAATGCCCATCACATGCGTTGTATCATGAGTTGTATCAACCCCCAAATCAAGCATGGAAAAGTGGTAAAAGCTGTTTTTTTATTTTGAGTGAAAAGTGTAGTTTATGACATTGTATTTGTAGTCTGCAAGATTTAGCAAGCTCTGGATTGATTTCCAACGTTTCAATACCGGGCTGCGGAAAGATTGGTGTACATGAGATTAATAATAATACTGAAGATTGCTTAAGGAAGTAATAGATTGCCAATGAACTATTTTAAGTTTGAAATTTTCAATTTGTTTGTCAGTTGGTTGCAATACTGCAAACTGGTTGTGTGTAGGCTATACTTTGACAACAACTAGTCAAAAACCAAGAACTAGATTGAATAATTGAATGTATTGAGAAGATCAACCGTGTCTGATTGACAAAACACAACAGTAAAAGTAGATTTTCATTAAACTTGATAATAATTCAACTTATTTATGAGGTAGCTTTTCAATACGTTTAGATGTAGATAGTTCCGAATTAAATAGCTCTGTGAGTGCCGGTAGTTTTCCTCGTCAAATCTACTTTAATTCATTATCAGTCGCCATCTCCGCTTGAACCAGATTGCTCATCAACGTGGGTGATATTCTTCCATGACACACGGTCTTGGATTGGTTCACCCAGTTGAGTTCGGTCTACGTCTAGATGATATCTTGCCATTGTTTTGGTTGTCTGCCATGTTTTCGCTTTCCTTTGACTTTTTCTTCTCTGCAGATTTTGCTGACTCCGTATTTTGACCTTTTAGTGTGGCCGAACAGTTCTAGAATTTTCGATTTTATTGTTGCTGTAATTGGATGTAGCTTTGTCGTTGTCAATAGATCTTCAATTTGCATGTGACCAAGTAGTATTTTTTTTGGTCATGCTTCCCACGATGTGATTTTAGAAAGTGGTGAGTTGTTTTTATTGTTATTGACATCTAATTTACGCATTCTAGACTGTATAGCACAACTGGTAAAACGCAAGTTCTTAAAGTATTTGAGCTTTGATTTAGATTGGAAGTAATTTATTGGAAGTAATTTTATTTTTTTATCTATTGGAAGTAATTTATTTTTTTTAGTTTTTTCAAATGCTGCCCAACATCAGCCAATTCGGTATTGAAGGCCTACTGGTAATTTCTCCATCGTTAGTGGCGGATAGTTTGTGGCCACTTGTGCTATTTGTTTTCTTATACAGTGAAATTTAGTGTATTGTTAATTTTATCGATTGTCATATATTTGGTTTTGAACAGATTTATTTGGAGGCCGAATTTAGCAGCGTTTTTTAACAGCACATTTAGGGATTTCTGTATTTTCAGTTTCGAGTTGTTGATGATGGCCATGTCGTCTGCATAGCCTACGTTGGATACGCCAATCGTGAATCCACTTGATTGATTAAATCTTTATCCTCGGACTGGGAAAAGTTTCTTACAGAGCTTAATCCTGGCAGTTTCGCATACTTGTAGAAGCTTTGAACCACTGACGCAGGCCCGGCCACCGAGATTGACAGAGTGAAGATTTCGATTGTTGAAGTCTTGTTGCCGACAATTATTCCATCTATTAGATGCAGCTGAATGAAGAGTAGTCCTTAACGTGCGTTGCTCAAGCCCACTTGTACACTCATTGTTCATTTCTGAGACTATTGCAGCAGCTACGATGATAACCGGATAGCGGACAGAACATGTCCTTGTTTAACACCTTTTAAGATTTCAATTAATCTGGTTGTTCTGTTGTTCGTTTTAATTAGTGCTTTTGAGTTACAATTTTATAAAAAAAAGAGGTGATGCTCTTGAACCATAGAATTGGGTATGGATTTAAATCGCCTTAAGTTGCTTTTAAAACGTTGATGTATTTTTGTTGAGGAAAGTTTCATGCAAGTGTTGCAAAAAGGTAAGATAATTTAACATTGTCAAAAGCCTTTTCAAGCAAAAGAAGATGCTGTGAACGGGGTTGTTGAATTCGATTAAATTTTATAATTTTTTCCACAGCTAGGATCTGTTCGACTGTTTCACTACCTGGATGATAAGTTGATTGTGTAGGAGAGAAAGATGCATATAGATCATTTTTAAGCGTGTAGCAATAGTAGTGATGAAGAGTTTGTAATACATACTGTACGACTGAGTAAATTTATTGAAAAGCAGTTGCTGCAGTCGAATCTATTGTCTTTCTTGTAGCCTAGATATTAGGCCTAGAACTTCTTTGAATTTGCTGGAAATCTTTTCGTCTCTAAAATAAGGTTGAAGAGGTAAAGCAAAGCTTTGTTTAGAGGTTTTCTGAAGTATTCTTTCTGATTTGAGATATTCAGAGTAAATACCGTAAATATCTGGACATTTGTCTCACTTCAAATTATTCATAGCACTACAGTAAAATAGGTAATAGTCATCGATGTGTATCTGTTGTGGTATAGGGCAGGCGCGTCTATAAAGAAAACCAGGTGGTCGCATAGGGCGCAGTCTTCAAGGGGGCCCAAAATATTAATTTTGTTTTCAAATTTTTTAAAAAACCTTTTTTTTTTCGTTAAATAAAGATGTCTTTATGTTTCCAATATAGTCGCACGAGTTGCAGGCCTATGCTTTACAAGGTAACAAATAAAAAAATGGCTCTGATGCTTTGAAACCGCAAGTTTAACGAAGTCATCTGGAAATACGGACTTGTAATTGCAGAGCGGTCGCAAGAGCTTAGAAATTGTTGTAACTTTTGCAAAACATTAATGAAATAAAGCAGGCACGTTGAGGCCAATGAGTTGAGCTGTCAATTAACAGTAGGCTAATAACTACAAAATTTGATAATCTATGACACCTGAAGATGTGCTATCGTTTTTGCTGCAATAAAATCGTTTAGACAATATACCAAATGCTTCAATGATTTTTAAATTTCACTGACGCTTCCAGCATCCGTGGCAAGCGCTGAGCGGAGATTTTCAAAACTAAAACGCATCAAACGACTTTATGCTCTAAAAGGGTTCAGGATAGGCTGTCTAGTCACGAAATCGATTCTTTTTTGCATTGATTGCAGATGTTGAGTCAATGTAAAAAAAGAACTGATTTGCTGTCTAAATAATATAATACAGTAGTTACTATGAGGGTCTCTGAGATAACAAGTTGGGCCCGGTACATCGTGTAGCCTATATCTGAACCTTCTCTAAAAAAGTTTTTTTCCAAGGAAAAGTAAAGTGTTTGTTTTATAATGATGGACATCTCAATCATGAGAGTACAAAAATAAGAGCAAAAATGAGGACATTTATAAAAATATCTTGGATCTTTCAACAAGTTTCTTGGTAGCCTATTTGATATGCTCTCCTACGATTTAACAAAGTATGACGCGTTTGGTTTTACACGTTTTGAAAACAATAGCCTATAGTATGCTTTTTTAAGAATTTAGTTTACCAACGCAAAAGTAATATGAACAACGTTTCACAAAAAAGCCAGTTTTGTTCGTCTGCTACATTCTGGTGGCCTACAGAAAAAATTAGGTATATTCTCAACTCCGTAAACCAGTGGTTCCCAACCTTTTTCATCCGGTGAACCCTTTTAGTCGATATTCAAATCTAAATTCCCCCCTATAAATTTAGTTTGTTAAAAACTGGTTTACATTAATATTTTAATCTAAGTCTTGGAAAATAAACTAAATTTTCGCTAGTAATAAGCTTTTCAACCTGTACGCCTAATATTCCTTTTAATACTAAAATAATTTAATTAATGAAGAACGGTGGATCGGTCCTGGCTCCACTTCTTTTCAACATCTACACCCACGACCTGCCAACTACGGTCTCCGCAAAATACGCTTATGCGGACGACCTGGCAATTCTCCACTCGACAAAGTCGTGGGAAAATCTAGAAGACACATTGAGCCAGGACATGAAAGCTCTCTTAGCATATCTCCAAAGCTGGCGACTGAAACTTAGCGAAACCAAAACTGTGGCAGCAGCTTTCCACCTCCACAATCGGGAAGCTGATCGTGAGCTGCATGTCCAGAACAACGGAAAATCTCTGCCCTTCTGCCCTGAACCAAGATATCTTGTGGTGACACTGGACAGATCGCTCACATACCGCCACCATTTGGTGTCACTGCGCAAGAAACTGACATCCCGCGCTGCGCTACTCAAGCGCTTGGCAGGCTCTAGCTGGGGGGTGAGGGCTGACACTTTGCGTATAGCAGCCTTAGCGCTTGTCTACTCTTCAGTAGAGTACTGTGCACCTGTTTGGTGCAGCAGTGCTCACTGCCATAACATCAACACTGCCATAAACAGCGCCCTGCGCACAGTGACAGGATGCCTGCGTCCCACACCATTGGACAATCTCCCCATTCTTGCTGGCATTCAACCGCTGAGCTTCGTCGCAAAGAAGCCACTCTGTCCCTCGGTCGACGGGCACTGGAACCTAAGCACTTTCTCCACCATAAAATCTTTGCTCTCTCAAACGAGCACCCCAGTCGACTTAAAGTGCCCCTGACAGGTTGGATCCAAGTATAGTAACTTTTTAAAGCATTTCCCTGCACAGAATCATACTTAGCGAACTTTTTAATCTTAACCTCGTAGCTCGACTGGTTAAGGCGTAATTTACATCAAACGACGGCTCCGCAGCGCCACCACAGGCGAAACTCCATATTTCACTGCTCTGGGACGACTTTGGTGGTATTACGTCATTGTAAGTCGGCGTTCTTAGCGACGGATGAAACATACGTTTCCGAGATGTGATTGCTGGATCACAGTTTAGTCGGAGTTGGTACAAGCGGTTGCTTTTTTCAAAGATCTGTTGTTTTGTACAGTTTAATAAAACTGTACTGGATACGATCCTACAAAACTTAAAATATACTTGAAGTGAAAAATGAAGAAATTGTACGAATCATCATTCATATTTAATTCATCATCACTATTCATAATAAATAAAAGTTCTCTCTCTCTCTCTCTCTCTCTCATAATGTGCCCTCAGTACGTACATAGCAGAGTCTATACATGTAAAAGCCTAGTTTACCTGTACAAGGGTACGTTTTTGTAAACGTTGTTGTTTAGAAGTGCTGAAATCATCATCAGCAACTGGTTGCAGCTTTGCTGTTATAGATGGTAGCCTATGGCAGATTCCTTCAAAATGTAAAGTTTGCTCAAGCCCATTTTTACTTGAGTGGTATTAACAAAATCATCTTCAGTGAAGTGAAGAGAACAGATATGACTAGTTTTGTATGGCCCATCCTACTTTCGAACACTCGAAGAAAAGTTCGCCCATTTTCTTCTCAGCACCTTGTTTTGTGGGAAAACGTGAAAAGAAAGCACACAGTCTTTGTCACTGACACTGTCACATATTTATTTATTATTTATTTGCGTCAGACAAAGCTGTCCACATCGAAAACAAAACAACGAAATACTGTAATACACAAACTGAAAATGCACAAAGATCACAGAGAGCCACCTTGGATGCTGTCGGTTTAAAAGCTCACTAAATAGGCTATCTACTGTCACAAATTTACATATAATGAGCATTGGAAGAATTGAAAGCATTCAGAACGATAAAAATAATCAGATGACATCATATCTGATACAAAGCGATTTGAGGAGTGTATGCAATCGGTTGATAAACGAAAACATGTTTTTTCCTCAATAAAGCATCAAACGTAGTTACATTATTCATTACTTGATATTCACGGGCACTGACCTAACGAGGCAAATTGTGCAATATTCTGAAAGAGTCATTGTAAGCAACACGTAATCGTTTTATACTAGAAGATCTAAACTTGTTCCACAACTGGGATAAGTAAAACGACATACAATAAGAACGAAATAAACTGTTTTTTTACAGCGGGTGAGCATTTAGAAAAATTGAGATTTTGCATTATTTGCAGCACAGTACTGAGAGCGTACTTGCCTTGAAATATAATTTTCATCTGAGAACTATCAATAAATACACCCAGATATTTTACAGAGTCTGTGAACACAATTTCAGATTTACCTAGATGTAGCAGAGGAGCACGTAAAAGATAAAAGTTTTTTGGGGAGAATAACATACCAAATGACTTTTTAGAATTGAAAGTAATTTCATGTTCAACAGCATACTTGTGGCAAACATCTAACAAATTTTGTAAGTCACACAAACTAGGCGAGATGCAGCAAATGTCATCAGGAAACATAATATGATTTAGACAAGAGTTGCCAACATAGCAACCAACTTTTGTTTTATTGAGATAAGAAAGCTGATCAATATATACGGCAAAAAGATAGGGGCTTAACACCCCACCTTGTCAGACTCCGCTGGACACAGTAAATGATTGGCACAGGTGACCTTCCCACCTCACTTGCATGGTTTTTTTACTATAAAGGCACAAAGGTCACCAGTATTCCAATAAGCAAAAAAAAATAGATAGGCAGTAGGCACATTACGTGTGATAAGCGTTTTAAACAATAAATGATGATTGACTTTGTCAAAGGCTTTTGAAGCATCCAAAAAGACAGAATATACAGGAGTGTCATGACTGATATAAGAGGACACTGGTTGTTTTATTAAAAAACACTCATTTCAGTACTATGACCAGACTTAAACCCAAATTGATTGTCATTGGTATTCCAGAAAGGCAATAGATGATTCACATAAAACGTTCAAACAGTTTTGAGATTACTGTGGCTAGAGCAATAAGTCTATAGTTACCTGAATCTTGAATGTCGCCATTCAAATTCTTTACAATCTGGACTAAGACAGTGTTCAAGCAAGAATTTGGTACAGTGCCATGACTAAGACACATATTAAAAAGTAGGCTACACTAATATAAAAACAAATAATCAGCATAAACAATATGTTCAGCTGAAATTTTGTCAGCACCAGCAGCGCGGTTTATGGCAGTTTGACAAGCAAGGAACCAATTGTGTCCATGTTACAACAAAAGTTGTAATATTTATCCCTAGAAGAAATATATACATGAGTTAACAAATTCTTTTTCAGTGTTGGTTTTGCTAGAATTTAGCAAGGAGCTGTAATGATGTTTTCACATCTCAGCAATTGCTTCAGGACCTTGTGCTCCACCAACATTTACAGGAAGAGAACTCTTTTTGCAAGTAGACTTTTTTACTTTCTGCCAAAATGACCTATGTGACATGTGAGCTATCCAAGTTGAGTGCTGAGGCAAGCACATTTGCTCTATGTTGTTCAGAGGCATGATTACAACGGTGAAAGGCTTTTTTAAACTCCTTTCGTTTGCTCTGCATGAACTCATATAGGTAACCATTTAACTGTTTCCCATTTTTCACCTACATGATGTAACTTTCTCTGGCAGTAGCATGAGCTTGCTTAACATGATTATTCCATGGACTTCTAAATAGTAGCACCTGGACTGGACACGCAGTGACCAACATGAGGCCAAACAGTTGGTACAACGGTTGACCAACAGTGGGCCAACAGCCAAGTAACTAACCCTGTTGGCCCACTGTTGGCCAACTGTTGTACCAACTGTTAGGCCACATGTTGGCCACTGCGTGTCCAGTCCAGGTGCTACTATTTAGAAGTCCATGATTATTCCAACCAGGAACAGAAAATATGTTACATTTCTTCTTTACACCAACAAAGATTTTATCAGAAGCTGCTTTGAGAGCATCAGTTATAATATTATAGAAAGAGTCTATTGAGGCAACATGAGAAGCATCTGAACAATGAGAATTATTGCATTTAATACTTTCAGTTGGCAAGGAAATTTGGGATAGATATTTTTAAATACAACAATACACATGAACAGCAATTTTTAAGCATTGCCTCAACCATAAATTAAAGGTAGCCTACTGTTTGTGAGATACTGTTGTTACACTGCAAATGGCTATAGCCAGATTAGGACAAATAAAAAAGTATCAAAATTGTAGCCCTATGAAACTGCAATTTCAATTGAATTGAGATGCTGTTTGATAAAAATAAACTCAACCTATTTGATCAAAACCTGGTAGTAATAGTAAGTTCACTTTTCTATTTCGGTAATTCTTAATTTGCACATGCTTCAGACCAACAGAGCCCCACACATTCACGTTTTGCAGTAGCCGTACTATACCTAACCAAGTCACCACCCAGACAGCAAAATCCGTCATTTTTACATTGCTGTGACGTCTGCGGACATTGAACCAATGTAAAAATGACAGATTTTGCTGTCTGGGCAGTCATCACAGATTGTATCCTTCCAGCTTACGGTGACGTCACAGCGATGTTGCCGTTTTATTTTCGCAATAAAATGAGTGTCAGAATCGCCGATGTCAACGAAAGTTTGCAAGCGTGTAACTTAGTAGCCTGTTGATATTTTTTACAATTTTCTGGTCAGGGAAGTTTTTTAGTGTCACCTTTTTGGTATCTTAGGTAAATTTCGCAAATTTATTTACCTGTCAGGGGCACTTTAAGTCAAGACACCCATTCGTGCCACCCGCTCAACTTCTTATCAACGAAGCTGATGTACAAGACATCTCTGCGGCTACTTGAGAGGACCACAAATGGAGTTCTGAATGGAAGACAACCGCCACCAGACTCCATTCGTTCATTCCCGACGCCGACGCACGCCCCATCGGCCTAATACTACAAAGACAGGCATGGGTGCGCCTCAACCGTCTCCGTACGGGCGTCGGGCTTTTCCGCTCAACCATGCACCAATGGGGAATGGCCTCTTCCTCCTCCTGTGAATGTGGTGTCGAGGAACAGACCGCAGACTACATTATCAATGACTGTTCCATCTTCAAGCCACCTAACGGAGTGGAAGGTCTGCGTGTCATGGATGATGAAACCAAAGACTGGTTGCTCTCTAGTAGCCTTCCGGTGTAGTCCGGGAACATCGTGAATCTGGGGTTGTAAAAGGATAGACCCTCGGCCTCAGAGGCTCACACGACGACGACGACGATGGTGCTGAAACGTATTTTATTCAAACAATACACTCAAAATATAAGAGTCAATGCATTTAACAGTCTGTGTGAAGCTTGTGATTTTTTGTTTCGACAACTCATGAATGTGGTGGAAGAGTAGCCTATTGGAAAGAGCACAACGAATATCATTCTCCACGTCTAATCTGTTTCTCTGTTTTGTTTTCATTTCCAAGAGTTGAAAAATCTGATTCGCATAGATAAGTGGAAGCAAACGGAAGGATACTTCAAATAGCTTTCTCTGCCACTATGGCAGTGGTTCTCAAAGGGGGCGGTACCGCCCTCCAGGGGGCGTTTTGATTTTGCAGGGGAGTGTTATGATTACTTCGGATTAAAGGGGGCGTTTTGATTACTAGGGGGCATTCTGGTTTAACCCATCTACCGTCCAGCGTAACGATTTCGTCAAAGAGCTCGTATCTTCGTAGTAGCATTTCTTACCTTATGCCTGGTGGAAAAGGGATTCAGCTGTGTTGTTCTGCTACATACCAAACAGCGAAACTCACTTGACATATCCGTAAGAGGTGATCTTCGATTGTTTCTCACTGGCTTTACACCGGATGTGAAGAAACTGGCACTTTCTCACCAAGCCCAAGGTTCACACTGACTACCAGTAGGCCTATACTGTTTTCATGCTCGCAAATATATATTTGCTTTTCATCAAATATATATAGTTAGCCTAATAGTCTCTGAAACCGTTACAGCCTGTTTCACCCTAAAAGGGGATCATGAAAAGGTCCTTATTCTAATAGAAATAGAATTCTACTGGAATAAGGACCTTCTGATAATCCCCCTTTTAGAGTAAAACAGGCTGTAAGGGTTTTAGAGACTGGTAACTAACTAGCCTATATTTGATGTAATTCGCTCTCCTTGGCTTTTTGCTTGGCATTGAGCACTTTTTGTAGTATTAATAATATTTCTTGTCTTATATTCGCTTTTCATAATTAATCGTTTTTGTTTGGGGGGGAGGGGGCGGTAAAATTTTGCCAGCTCATAAAGGGGGCGTTGGGCCAAAAAAGGTTGAGAAACACTGCACTATGGGATAGGAATTACACACTAATGGCCAAAATCCAGTGATTGATTTTTCTCTGAATAAGTCTCTTGAACAAGAATTCGTTTTGAGTTCTAAAAATTCATCCTGCAATTTATCGTGAAGTTTTTCCATCAACAATGTGAATGAAATCAAGCTCATCGTCATAAACTTCAGGAATATATCCTATGAATTCTAGTTCTAATGCTGTGAGATGTTGCAAAATCAATTTTTTGCCAACTCTGGAAGAACCTATTCCTTGCGGTCAGCAACCAGCACTGATAATTCTTTAAACATGATAAATGTTCAATTGTTCCAAACTGAAACAACAAATTCCAATTATATTTAAACGTCAAAAAATAATTTAACTTCTTTTCTGAGCTCAAACATTCGCTTGGTTACATTTCCTCTTGAAAGACATCGAGTATTTGAATCAAAAAGAAGTAGGCCTACGTGATGGTCTGCATCCATGTCAGTGCACAGTTGCTTAAACAATTGGGAGTTAATGAAATAATAATTTCCTCTTTAACGCCCTAGGTGGGCCAACTTACTAGGCTTAAAACAGTTTACAATCCTAAAATGAAATTCCCCCCTGAAAATTCCAAAATTCCCCCTAGTGGGGAATTCCCCTCCGGTTGGGAACCACTGCTGTAAGCTAAAGCAAGCCAACTACACAAAAAAAAGTTTTCTTTACAACTTAAGTTATTATTATTCGTCGCTCAATTAGAAATTTATGAATAGAAAGGTTGCCATGATCTAGGCTCTGGGCTTTGCAGAAGTTAAAATAGGTTCATGTACAAACAATCAGTTCAGTTCAGTTGTTTTTTATTTCTGACCATCATATCAAAAACAATACACGTCAACATAGCAAAGGTCGTGAAAAAGGTAGAAGCGACAAAACGCGAACGTTAAAACGTGCTTGTGACCGAAGTAAGTTATTGAGTTGAGAAATTTGGCACGGTCGCAACATCTTCAGAAAAATTGAAGATATAAAGGGAAAATAAAAAAAGAAACTGTTACAAAAAAAAATAAATAAACAACATATATTTAGGCTATAGCTTTATTAGCCCAAATAGTTTTAGCTGATATATTTAAGATTTGTATGGACAGTTGCTATGAAGATCTGCCATGGTGCGTTATCAAGAGTACTGATGGTCGTGAGGGGAACACGTCTTGATGCGGTTAGCTCATAGCAAAGAAGAGCAAGGCAGGTAAAGAAAACCCCAAAAAGAAATCCTACCAAGGGCAAAGCCATTTCAAGCGCAACGCACCAGGCCTTGCACGACTCACAAAATAGATACAACTTGGCGATACGAATCAATGACGAAAACAAATAAAACAAACTAGCAAAAACAACATCATCATCTTGCGGAAATTCAATTATACCCAGAGAAGTTATGTCTTGAAGATATCAAGCGTGCTTTGATATAAAGTTGCGTTGAGAAAGCGATAATTTTATACCACAGTCAGCTAAACTCGTCACTTCCACACCGATCCAACGTTAGCAAACGTTGAATTAATGCAAAAATGACAGGCATCGCTAGCTGAGATGTAGTAGTGGTATGTCACAGTAATATGAGAAATTTGGGTTGCCGTATGTTTTACACGTTAAACCATAATAGAAGTGAAAAAAATCCACATATTACGTTAGAAAAAATAGATAAACAAACAGACAATAGCATGACGATCCAGTCCAAGATATTGATATAAAACAACTGGTTGGAGCACATGGCCACCGCTTCACCGAAAGATGGCGATTGGTCAAAGAGGATGGAAAAACTTATGCAGACTCTGAAGAACTTCTGTGGACAAAAAACACAAGAACCAGAAAGCCAGTAAGAGTATTTACAACCTTACTATTTTTGCTAATAAACCTACACACATTAGTCTATTATTGCTGGGCAAAAAAAAAATATTAGTACGTTTGGTGTATGTAAAACTTAGATAGGATTATTTCAAGAAAGATTTAGCTTGTTCATTTTTGATTTAAAGCCTGTTACAGTTTTACATTCATTTCTTATAGTAGTTGTAAGCTTGTTCCAAACTGTTGGCCCCATGTACCGTATTGATTGTTTGCAAGTGTTAATTCTGCAATATATAGGAATATAAGGAGAATTACTTCTTGTTGTTAGGCTGCTTGATTGTTTACACATAATTATATCATTGAATGTTGTGGGAAGTAGATTTTTTGAATATTTAAACATGAAAGTTGCAATCTCTCTAATTTTCATGTGGTAAATTGATTTTAGATTATTGAGTTCCATTACACCTTTTATGCTTTCTCTGCGGTCAATGTCAAATACAATACGAAGAAAGTTATTGCATGTACGTTTGCAGCTTTAACAATAATGTACAATCCTACGCGAATAGTGGAAAAGCTTGGCTTTATCGCATTTTAATTACAAAAATAGCTTTATTTCATTGTAATGAAATTGCAGACTATGAGACTTGACCACTTCTGGAAAGTTTTCCATCGTTTTAATATTTTGTATTGTGGACAGTTTGGTGAGTAGCCTATTGAGTTGCTGAGTACTTGAGGAAGTAGCCTAATAGGTTGGCGATGACGAGTTTTAATTTGATATTTTCAAATCGAAGATGTGAAAACGAAAAGTAGGCTACCTAAGTCACTTTGAGATATCGGCTATTAAAGTTATTATTATATTTCCTGAAAGATATGAAAAGCAGTTTTTGCTTTTTTTGGTATATTTCTGTGCGTTGTCTCGTGACGATTGAGCCTACTTAGGATCCGCCTCTGGCTTGTTGCTGTTTTTGAGAAATTTAACAAAAAAATATAGACTAAAGTATTTTTTGCGTAAGTGCGAATTTAAAATAACGTGTAGGCTAGTGCTTTGCATTCCACTTAGATAATTTTTGATAACATTTAGTGCCATATACACTAGGTATACTTTGTTTAGAAACTTCCATTACCTATGATCATAAAGACGTTTTGCAAACATTCCCGGTTTCGCATAAACTAGTTTGAAATCTTTTTGTAATTTGTTTTTTACTTTAAGATTTCCAGAAACAGTCGCACAATCTACTAAACATTATTTAGCACCAAACTTAAGTATAGTAGGCATCCTTCCATCTTTTCAGATGATAGCACTCTGGGTACGGCAGCTTCTCATGTGGCTCTGAAGTCCAATCCTGGCGTGGCAGTCTCGTCCACAGTTTGGACATATGAAATCAGAGGAGTTCTGAGGCTGCTGTCTCTCTTTTCTTCTTTGTCTTCTTTCCTCTAGTTGCTTCCTCCGCCTCGACTGACCCTTTGCTAGACCCGCACTGACTTCGTAGCGCCATCTGTTGCGATTTGCTACGATCAGTTCCCAGCTGGCAGGGTATATGTCAGTCTGCTTCAGGTCTCGTTTGCAAACGTCTCTGTAACGCAGTGCGGGTCGTCCTACTGGGCGTTTCCCTGTGGCAAGTTCACTGTACAGAATGTCCTTTGGAATGCGCCCATCCTTCATTCTGGATACATGCCCCAACCAGCGTAGACGTCGCTGGCAGAGGAGAAGGTGTATGCTCAGGGAGCAAGAACGTTCCAGAACAGTGGTGTTGGGTATTCTGTCCTTCCAGGAAATACCAAGAATGCGCCTCAAGCAACGAAGGTGAAAGCTTTCAAGGCGGTTTTCTTGTCTGGCGTAAGTGGTCCAGGACTCACTACCGTACAGCAGAGTACTAAGAACACACGCACGGTACACTTTGAGTTTTGTGTTAAGTGTCAAAAGATTATTGTCCCACACTCTCCTCCCGAGTTGAGTCATCATTCCTGCAGCCCTGGCTATCCGTCTGTCGATTTCCTTATCTAAGGACAGGTTGCTGGTGACCGTTGAACCAAGGTAGGTGAAGTGATCTGTCACTTCGAGCACTTCTGGTCCTATGGCGATGACAGGTGGCTTGGGGACATCTTGGCCCATGACTACTGTTTTCTTGATGCTGATGGTCAGTGCGAATTCCCTACAGGCGTGTGCAAACTGGTTGAGCAACTGCTGCAGCTCGTGCTCGGCGTGTGCTGACAGTGCTGCGTCGTCGGCAAACAGCAGTTCTCTGATCAGCACTGTGCGAACCTTCGTCTTGGCTCTCAGTCGGGCCAGGTTGAACAGTTTCCCATCACTGCGGGTGTGTAGGTGGACACCTTGTGTGGAGTGACCGAAAGCAAACTTCAGTAACAGAGAGAAGAAAATCCCAAACAAAGTCGGCGCAAGGACACATCCTTGTTTCACACCAGACCGAATTGCAAAGGGTTCAGAGGCCTCCCCGTCGTAACTGACCACACCCTGCATGTCCTTGTGGAAGGAGATGATGATGCTAAGGAGATGATGATGCTAAGCAGCTGTGGAGAACAGCCAATCTTCTGCAGTAGCTGAAACAAGCCTCTCCTGCTGACAAGGTCAAAAGCCTTCGTCAGGTCAGTAAAGGCGATGTATAACGGCCTCTGCTGCTCACGGCATTTCTCTTGAAGCTGTCTTACGGAGAAAATCATGTCTGTTGTGGACCTCTGGACGCGGAACCCGCACTGAGATTCAGGGTAGACCCTGTCGGCCAATACCTGAAGGCGCCTAAGGACCACCTTGGCAAAGACTTTTTCCACGATGCTAAGCAGAGAGATGCCTCTGTAGCTGTTACAATCAGTGCGATCCCCCTTGTTCTTGTACTAATGATCTTGGAGTTGCGCATGGACTGCGGTACTTGGCCCTCTTTCCAACAAAGACGCAGTAGCTCGTGCAGTGGTTTTAGCAGGACAGGTTTCCCACACTTTATGACCTCGGCTGGAATGTTATCCTCTCCCGGTGCTTTCCCACTTTGCATAGAGTCAATGGCTTTACTCAGTTCTTCTAAAGTAGGTTCTGCATCAAGCTCTGCTATAACAGGTAAATCTTCAATGTTGCCTAGCACTTCTTGAGAGACTGAGTTTTCTGTTGAATATAGTCCCAGGTAATGTTCCACCCAGCGTGCCATCTGCTTGTTCTTGTCTGTAAGGATCTCGCCAGTCGATGCTTTAACCCTTATCAGCACATGCGTTGACATTTTGTCAACATAGACTTTTTTGTGTGAGATTGCTTTCGCACCTTATGCACTAGCTCAGCAACATCCAGTGACGAAGGAGAACTTCTGAGTGGCTTACTATTGTAGAGATTGCAAAACGTTAAATTGCTTCCACAATGAGTTATTTGCGTTTTAACTTAATCGGTACATCTGTTGACAAAATGTCAACAATCAGAAACAATAGGAGTTTGGGATTTCAAGCCACTATGCAGTAGCTAGGTATTATCACAAAGTGATAGGCGGCGACTTACAGGAAAGTTGCACATGTATTTAGTGAATCGCTGTCTGACTAGGTCCTAGTCACCTAGTGACCTAGTCACTAGGAGGAGTTAGACTGCTAGTTGATATAACTCAGAAGAAAAATACTGTCTAAGTAGTTGTGTCGGAGACGTTTACCTTAGCTTTTACAAGATACTTGGCATGAAATATTACCTATTTCAAATTCAAAAGTTGTTTCGGTTAATTACAGTAAGGTGGAAATTTACTGATGGACAGACAGAAAAGATTTTCATTTCAAGAGGCAAATAAGAACTGCAAATAACTTTTGATGATGTTGATAGCGACTCTAGTGCTGAGGTTACATGTGGTACTGTGGTAGTGAATGTGTGTCCATACCAGATGTTGATGAACTGCCTTTGGAAGAAGAGGAACTGTTCGATATAGATGTCTTTGAGGAAGAAAGTGAAGATGACGAGACTGGTAGTGATGCAGATCAAGAATCTAATGATGGTTCCTCAGAAGATGAAGATAACAGCTAAAAAAGATAAAGTAACAGATAACAGAAGATAAAGTACCAATAACAGGTGGCAATGCAACCTATTATGCAAATCCTTTTCCAGGCGGCTCGGAAGAAGAAATATATTGACGCAACAGCTTCGGATTGATGCTGCTCCTGAACTTGAAGTGGATGCCTTCAAATTATTTTATCGGCCAGAAATTATACTTCAGATAGTACGTGAGATGAATAGAAAAGCAAGGGACGTGAGACACGAATGTAAGATGTTGCCTAGTTCTGTACACAAAAACTTCACAATTGAAGATGTTGAGACAGGTCTTGCAATTTGATACGTGCTGGCTTGGACAGAGATAACTTCACCGATTTACGTCGATTGTGGGATCCTCTTGATAGCAGGCCATTTTATAGAGTGGCTATGGCACTAAATCGATTCAAATTTCTGCTACGATGCATGCGTTTTGATAACTATCGCAATCGACCAGACAGACAACGGAACGACAGGTTAGCTGCTTTTCGAGGGGTATGGGAAGCATTCAACAGTAGCCTGCGCAACGTTTACATTCCTAAGGAAGCATTGACTGTGGATGAACACTTGGTCGGATATCGAGGCAAATTTCTTGAAAGAACATAGGCTACACGCCATCAAAACCAAGGAAATATGGTCTAAAATTCTTTTGGCTGTGTGAAGCCACATCAGGTTTTGCTCTAAGTGGCATTCTTTATTCCGGAAGAGAACCCAACTCGTCTCCTCACAGAAATCTTGCAGATGATATAGTGATGAACCTGTGTTCTGTTTCCTTTGGTAGTGGTCGGGATATACACGTTTACAGATTTTTATATCTCATGGACTGGTTTGCAATCTTTTGCTTTAAAATCTTGCATTGGTAGGAACAGTAATGGCTGATCGCCGTGAAGTTCCATCGCAGCTCAAATCAGCAAGAAGAAGGAGGTGGAAAGTACTGAAGCGTTGTATGACCAATTGAACAAGTTTCTGCTATTGTCATATGTACCTAAACGAAACAGGAATGTCCTCATGATGTCTTCTTCACACTCTTCTGTTTCCATCACTGACTCTCAGAGAAAACCTACAGTTAGGCTATCATAGATCATAACAAGCATAAAGGTGGAGTTGACACTCTTGATGAAAACTACGAAGAATTCAATTGCTTGAGGAAAAAAAACCGTTGGCCAATGGTTATAAATTACAATTTGATAAATGTTGCCAGTAACAACGCATTTATCATAATGAGAGACAATGGGAAAAGTAACAAAAAAACCCAGATTTTCTCAAACAACTTAGCTTTGCTCAACTGTATGTCAAAAAATAAATTTGGCGAGAGAAACTAAACTACTTGCCGAAAAGTTGGGGTTCATCGATGCTGCTACTTCAAGCACTTTCAATCGCACAGTTCAAAGTATCAAACGGAGAAGATGCTACAGATGTGCAAAGCATACTCGATCTGCATGTGTCACTTGTAGCCGCCGGGTTTGCCCGCGACACAAAAAACTTCAGAAGAACCAATATTGCTTGGAATGCTGAACAAATTTGTTGTAGTGCTCCACGTTTCTTCGTTTTTGTGTTTGAAATACACGTGGTAAAACTTCGCTTGTTAAGATTTCTTTGCATTTTATCTGAGAGCTAGTAAGTTAAAACTATGTCCTGGGTAGGAAACAGACCTCCCAACTAGCATTAATGGTAGTCAAATCATCTAAAATAACAACTTCACTTTGAGACCAGCGCATTTGTATCGAAAAATACTAGAAAATGCCATGTTGACATTTTGTCAACATCTGTGCTGATTAAGTTACCTAAAATCCCTGTGCTAATAAGGGTTAAGGGGGGCACACTTTTTGATTGGTTTTCCTGTTGCTTGCTTGATGCCCTCATACATTTTTCTTATGTTGCCACTGTCTGATGCAAACTGGATACGTTCTGACAGCAGAAGCCAGTGGTTGTTAGCACAGCGGCGTGAGGTTTGCTGAGCTTTGTGTCGGGCGGCTTTTAGGGCTTGTAGGTTCTGACTGCTCGGGTTTTGTTTGTAGCTGAGCAGTGCTTTACGTTTCAGGTCGATAATTGGTTTCAACATAGAGATGTGTGCTTCAAACCAGTCTGTGTTCTTTCGCTTCTTCTCTCCATAGATCTGGACGGCTGCACTGTGGATGGTCTTACTCAGTGACTCCCACATGTGTTCTGCGTCCTGAGTCTGGGCAATGTTCAGGCTTTCTTCAAGACGTTCAAAGAACTTCTGGTTTTTGTTTGGAAGGGAGGTTTTGCTGACATCGATTTTTGGCTGACCTTTCTTCTTGATGTGATGCAGCCTCTTGGGTCTTATTGTTATCCTTGAGGCAACAAGAGAGTGGTCAGTGTCGCAGTCTGCACTGTGGTATGATCTTGTGTTGCAGACACTGTTTAAAGAGGTACGTCGTGTGATGACTAGATCTAACTGGTGCCATCGTTGCGATCTGGGGTGTCGCCAGGATGCTTTATGGATAGCCTTGTTTTGGAAGAAAGTGTTTGTTACACAAAGGTTGTGGTAGCAGCAAAGCTCGAGGAGCCTTTGCCCGTTGTCGTTCATTTTGCCAATCCCATGGTGACCCAGCACATTTTGCCAAGACTCATTGTCTGCCCCCACCCTGGCGTTGAAGTCCCCCAAGACGAAGATGTGCTCTGATGCTGAGATTTCCTGAACAGCCTTGTCTTAAGTATGATCTTAAGTATGAAACTTAAGCAGTGGCGGCTGGTGAGTTCTAGAAATGGGGGTGCTGCGTGTTCGCCAAAGCCGAATTCAACAAAGGGGGGTCTGCGAGCCTCCCCCAGAAAATTTTGAAAAATGACATTTGTATAGTTACATTCTGAGCGTATTTTCAGCTCGAAATTGTGATAAAAGTTTAAAATAAAACTGGCTTATTTAAGAGTTTCGCAAATGTGTAGTATTTTGAAGGGGACGATCAACAAACAAATGTGAATAACACGTTCAGCTATTGTGCTGTCACAGCATCTGAGCACGACAGGGAAATGTTACTCACTTGGTAAAACAATGTTAGTAGGCCTATTAGTAAAATATTAATATTCATTACAGTAGGCTAACAGGCGGTAGGCCTGACTGGTCAGTCATAAACAACAGCTGCAAAGCCTAAAACCAAACAAGTGGGTTAGCCATGTGAATAACGTTTAAAAGGCCAAATTAAAAAATGCCAAACAAAAATTATTCGGCAAAAAAAATAACAAGAAAAGCCAAAAAACTGCCAAATTTTGAAAAAAGTTAAACAGGATTTTTTTCATGCCAAACAACATAAAAAATGCCAACCTGGCAACCCTGAATGTGCTGTTTGAAACGCAGCACAAGCGTTTGCTGTTCGTTTGTGTAGGCAAGTCAAGAAAACATGCGGCTCGTTGACGTCACGATCGAGTGTTTGTTTTATTGTAACCTTGCGCAAAATATATCACAGCACGCAGAGTTGCCAAATATAATTTACACAGTCAGCAATTCTGTGAACAGAAAACATAAGCTACATTTTGGGCTGAAGAAACGCTAAAATATTTGAGAAACTTTTCGCGAAAATTTTTGTGGGAGTGCTGCAGCACCGCAGCACACACTAGCGAGCCGCCCCTGAACTTAAGTATGATCTTGCAATAATTAGATATATTAGAAAATTGCATTCCACGATTTTTAAAACACTATTTTTAAACGCAGTTGCTCACTTTTAAAATTTGAACTTATAAGCTCAACATATTCGATGTATGATGCGATGTTGCTTGCTTGTAGACAGATGTTTACACAACACATGACTTTAGAAATAACACAGTCAAGATTAGAAGATAAGTCCGTAGTAATGTGATGCTGTTGTAAATGAGTCCTGTTACTGAAAGACCTTAGCTGTTGTAAAGCGACAATAAATAAAACCATAAAATTATTATTGTTGTTGAATAACATGACACACATTTTTCTGATACAAACTAAGCTGAACTATCACAAGATGTATAAAGTGACAATCTGCTTTTATCCCGACGTTTCGTCAATAAGACACAAATGACTTCTTCAGGGTGCTAGATTAGGTAGTGTCTACCTGTCTAGCATGGGAAAACACAGGATCGTTACTGAAATCAACTAAACATGCAAAATGAAATTCAACTTCTGAGCAAACATTAAACCATGTTGCTGTAAACGAACCAAACATTGAAACTAGAAAAAATAGTGTAAACGTTTTCAATCTACAACAAACTGAAATAACGGCAGAGCGGGGTGAGAGTGAATCGTACGAGTCATGAAGAATCAAACTGTATACGCAACACTGCACACTGCACAGTTATCAATCAGCATGAAACCGATTGAAATACATCAGACAAGCACTTACAATAGTTTTTGTTAAATAGTAGGAAAAGAGATGCCATTCTTACGATTCACAACATTAAGCTTTTGATTGATAAATCAACTTTTAAAAATCATTTGTTTTTGATAAATACTTTCAACTTTTATAATTGCTCCATGTTATTTTATGATCTGAAGTTATGGCATGCATGTATGGGGCTAATTTTTTCGGACGCTTTACAACCTACCTATTTCCATCTGCTGCCTTCTAGCAAACTAAACGTTTTGTTATCATGTCGCTACATTTAGACAATGAAAATAATTTGAAGATGTACGGAATGTTCTTTCTATAAATCTAAGAAAACTTTTTCGAAAATTTGTTTCAAAACTGTAATGTGCCGTGTAATGGAAATCTAACTGTGTTCTGTGCACCAACTTGCAGAAATCGTTTAGTCGACCACCGACGTTTTGGCTCGGCAACTAAGTTTTGTGCAAAATGCACATTTAGCTTGCATGTCAGGTCAATAAGATGAGAAGACTTTGCTCAATTCTACATTCCATTACGACCTTCTTTATGCAGTGCACCAAAAGCTAGCTGTAGTGTTTGATAAGGTAGCCACTTTAACAAGTCGAAATTCTGCCACTAAACTTGACTAGAATGAAACCGCCAACCAATCATAAGCTACGGTTTAAGTGACGTAAAAATGGCGAAAAGAAGATGATAGAAAGCAAATTAAATGATGGATTTTTGTCAGCTGGTTGGCTTAGGGGTTAGGGTTAGGGCTAGCAAGTAGTCATTTCATTGACGCGGGTTCGATTCTCTCCACTGCTATTGCTCTTTTTCTTCTGTAATTACCAAATAAAGTTCAAAACAAGCATTAACTCTCTGGATGAGTGCTAGAAGGGTCACAATTGGACGGTAGCCTCTGATAACATGTTCTGATTGGTTGGCGGTTGCATTGTAGTCATTCGCAGTGGCAGAATTTCGACTTGTTAAAGTGGCTACCGTTTGATAAGGGGGAGCTGCAGCTGTTGTCAATGTTGTTAGGTTGTAGCTAGTAAACTTGCGCTGGGTAGTGTCGACAAAATTTGCAGTAACAAGGAGTGGAGTGGTTCAGATTCCTAATTTTATGGGTAAAACCATATTTGTTTATCGAAGTTAATTATTTTAGATGTTAATAAAGTCTTTGTTTTTAATGTAGGCTACTCTGTCAGTTAAAATTTTTTTTGTAATGCTCAAAAAAACAACAGTTAACTAATTTTTTTAGTTCTCAGTTGTTATCGTAGGCTGTGGCCCTTTGGTCTACTTTTCCCCTTCAGATACATCTACAGAATTGTGTTGTGATAACTTTCAAAAAACAACGATAGAGATATTGTTGTCACTGGGATTGTTGTTCACAAAATTTATAACTTAGGCTGCTTGAGAACATGTTGGGATCACGGCCATGTTTTTGATGTCGCAATTAAACAAAATGTATCGAAGTATTTTAGTTGTAAACTCATAAGCCTGAGTTGTATATAAATCTATTCGTTCAAACTTAAAGCAATGCAAAATTATTTTTCTCTTGAAATGAAATAAAGCCTCACAAAAAAAAATTGCTTCCCAAAGAAGCAATTCGAAATCTTTCGTTTCATACAGAACATAATGACTACAAGGGAACACTAGTGGCGTAAGTGCTGCAGAATATAATGCAGCATGGTCGATTTACGAAAGCATACAGTTTAGCAAGGTGAGTGAAAAACTAGCGCAAATATAAACAGCAACCCATTGAAGTTACTACTATAGCCTACCATGTGACTTGACAGGACAATATCATGCAGCTGTCTAAAACAAAATTACGAGTTAAAAAAATAGCTTTCTTATTTTATTCAAATAATTTGCAGTTTCATATCATCAGGTCCTACCCATTACCCAGACAACTACTTTAACTGGCCCAGATCTAATAAAGGTCTGGTCAGATCCGTACCCGATCTTGTAAAAATGTGGACCAGATAAAGTGGCTGTCTGGGTAAATTCCTTTGTTACGTAACAACTGCTTACTTGGTGGAGAAAATCAAATATCTTCTGACAGGTGTCAAACCCACAACAATGTTTGATATGAAAGACTCGGTAACATGTCTTGCAATGCAAAGGAATTTATTTTCACACGAGTCAGTTCAATCATAAATAGCTAAAAATCGATTTTGATCAGCTAGCAGCTAGATCATCTTCAGTTAAGCTTATTCAAATAAAACCATTTTCAATTTTAATAGGCTTAACTGAAGATGATCTAGCTACTGGCTGATCGAAATAAATTTTTTGCTGTTTATAATTGAACTGACTCGTGTGAAAATAAATTCCTTTGCATTGCTTGATGGAGTTGGTAGATAATTCAGTGCATGCAGTTTCACAATTGCATGTCCAGCTACTTTTTGATCTGTTCTTAGTTTCGTTCAAAAATACAAAGAATCAAAATTACTAAACCAAATAAAACTTTATTGATTTTAAACTGAAGCAAAAAATAACTCCCGGATTTTTTTATACTTGTAGACAATATAAAATGAAATTTATTAAAGCAATATATAAGAAAATAAATATTGCAATGCACAAAAACGATACAATATTTTTCTGAGCCATATTTACGTTTAGATATTTTCGCAGCAGAAAAAAGTGAGTAGGCCTACTGTTTGGTTAAAATTTTTATGCTTGAAGGAAAATAGGTTACTTTTACTGTCTAAAAAAACAACGGTCTTAGAGCTTCGACTTTTTTTGATACGTTTAATTTATATACTTGTTATATCTCCTCGAAAAAGTCCAAAACATTGCTGTTGTTTTTCAATGAACAAAACTCTAATGATGGTCACGGCTCTGCTGCTTTCTAATCATCAAGTCATTTGACATTATTTTGTTTTGTTGAGAAATTCATGCTACTTTTTTTATACGTACCTTGCAGGCTGATTTATCGCTTCACTGACTTTCGCGCACCATGACAATGCGCATCTTCAGAGCGAAGTTATCATGGTGCTAGAAACGTCAGTGAAGCAATGAATCAACCTGTATGTTGTTGATTTTACTTTCCCTTTCATCAGATGAACGTTGCAACTCGTGCTAGAAACGATAATTAAGTTATGTTGAAAAACACTCAAACGTTTCTGTGTTTTATCTTGCAGGTGATGCAACATTAGGCCTACACATAAACTATTAATAGCATAATGTAGATATCTACAACTAATTTCTTTTACTCGTAGAAACAAATGTTTGTATAAGTATTTGCTGCAAAACGCAAGAGAAATAATTAACTGCGCTAACTTCTCTCCTCTGAAAAAACTATTCAAACGTCAAACTAATGTCGTCAAATACATTTATATTTTTCACATGTCTTCTATTGAAATTCCGTTAAATTTACATTTATAAATTAGCACTTAGCAGTGGTTCTCAACGTTTTGCAACACTTAAACGAGTTTAATGGATTTGTGACACATCCAGTAATAGACAATTTGTTGAAAAGTATTTTTTATCCTTTTGTTTGTGTCTCCAACTTTCATTTGTCTCGCTGCAGTAAAGTGAATCAGAAGTGTGTAATGTGATTGTTATGTCATAATCAATAGCTTCAATTTCGTAATAATGAGTTCGAATGCACATGCCTGGATAAAATAATATGAGTGAGCGTTTTATTATTTTAATTGAACTTAGACACGAAACAAAATCATTGTGCGACGCATTTGGAAAATTATAACGACGCCCCAGAGCGTCGCGAAGCACAGTTAGCGAACCTTATTAATGGCATAGTGTTGCTTGTGTAAAGGCAAGTTGTATATTAGTCTTTATGTCAAGTTTTGTTGACATTTTATTTTCGTAGCGTGTAAAGCAATGGTCTCAAACACGTGGGCCCGCATGTCCGAGATCAATGTTTCCTGTAGTGTTCTACAAAACTTGGATTATCTGTGATCTGTTGAATCATATTAAAATATAAATAAAGTGTGTGTCTTACACAAAAACATTATCCGAGTAAAAAGCGACGAAAAATAGGTAGGCCTACAGCTTTGTCAATTTTTCTGAGAGCAAGCCCTCAGGTCTCAGCCAATTTTCATATTTTTCAAAGCCTCGAATTTTATACGGTTCATTCTTTTTTAAAAAGTTTATTTGGACAGAGCTCGGTGCCCTTAATTTTTATTTCTAGATCCGCTACTGAGTAACGGTCATAATTGTCTTGACTAAAGCATTAAAAATAATTAATAGATCACCGGAAAACGGCAAAGTAAAAAAGGAGCAGTTTAAATTAAGTTTGTATTTTTTATATGCTCTTTGATACTTAGAGATTTCTTTTAACAATTCTGTAAGTTCGTAATTTACTTGCGACTTTGCAAACGTAGCATAAAACGTATCATTGCTCACCGAAAAATCATTGCGCACTGAAAAATTTTCAAGATAGATGCCTTGAGAAAACTAATTCTGCATCATGTCAACATGTCAGCCCGGGCAGTAGTAACAATTACAAGTAACCCATTGGTTTTCTTTCCATGAACAGCATTTGCACGGTATTAATAGTTTCACGAATGACTAACCAAACTTCATCAATCCTTCTTCGTGAGTGAAGTGAGAAGCCTAGGCTTTGTAATGGTTTTGTTGATCGTTAATTGATTGTGACTTGGAATAATTAATGTACTGCAAAGCTCATTAACCTTCGTCCGGCTGCACGGGTACAATTGTACCCATTCCAATTTTAAAATACGACAGTCTTTTTTCTAGAAACCCGAGAGACCTGAAACTTCCTGACATCTCTACATTTCTGTGTTAGATTATGCAGACTAAATGTCGGCAAAAAATCTTTACACGTTATCGAGATTTAGGGTCGAGTTGTTTTTACACCCTTAACAGGCGGTATGGGTACAATTGTACCCTTGCACATTGTGTATCTAAATAATGCCAGTATACATAACACAAAGACAATTTTTTGAATGTTGAATGAAACAGAGTACAGAAATGATTTATTTGACACAGAAATATGAAAGAAAACTTAGTCGAGATGGGTTTAGTCAGTGTCACAAGTAATACACTTTGTTTTTGTTATGGAGTGTTCGTCGCACACAGGCTGAACGCAAGCCACGCAGCCTTTCCTGGTTTTACGTCGTTTTCGTTTCTGATCTCTGCAGACATAGCAACTGCCAACAATCGGTGTAGCTCCTCGATTTCCATGGGGTTCTTTGGGGTTAGCTTCTGCCCCTTCTGGCGGTGTCGCAATGGGCCGTCCTAGAACCATTTCCACTGCAGCTCGAAGGAAGCGGTTTCTCATCATCATGCGGTTGGTAGTGCGAGCTTCCACTGAAGGCATACATAGCTGTTTCGCAAGATCTTTCAGGAACTTTCTCCGTTGGTCTTTTTTCCTAAACACTGGCTTGTGTTCCCTGTAGATGATAAACGACGCTAAGCCAGTGACGTCGATCATGTTATAGAAAAACGCCAAAGGCCAACGCAGTGTCCGTCGTTTTACTGTGTATTCACCCAGCATTTTGTCCATTGTGTCCACCCCCCCCTTTGGTTTTATTATAGTACGTGATGATCTCTGGTTTGCTTGATTGTGTTGCTTCGACTTCTCCGGTCATGTGCATGGATGATAGAAGCACAACTGATCTGTTTTTCTTTGGCACATATGAACAGACTGTTGCATCTCGATGGTAGGCGAAATTGGTCGAGTGAAGTGCTCTTTCCTTGCCAGGCTGCATGTTGCTTGGCAAAAACCTCTTGTTTTTTCTGACTGTTCCAACTAAAGTCATGTCCCAGGTGTTCAATACTTTAGCTAGCTGCATACCTGTGAAGAAATTATCGGTGGTGACATTTCTTCCAGAGCCTTTATACAAACAGACCAGGTCCAAAACTGTTCGCTCACCAACATTTGTTTGTCGGGGACCATCTATTGGTTTTCCAGTATAAAGCTGACCATGCAGCGGGTAGGCGTTTGATGCATCACAAGCCCAGAAAACCTTGATACCATATTTAGCTGGTTTAGATGGTATATACTGTGTGAATTTGGTATGTCCTCGAAATGGAAACAATTGTTCATCTATCGTGATACATTCATGTGGCTTGTAGGCTCTCTCCAAATTTTTATTCAGCATTAGCCACAGATCTCGTATTGGTGCAGCTTTATCTGTTTGCACACGCTCTGCACGTGTATTATCGTTGTCAAATCTGATAAATCTGAGCATCAACTTGAAGCGGTCACGAGACATAGCTGCACGTATAAGAGGCAAAGCATCTACTTTCCACATATCTTCCAGATTCTCTTTGTTATTCCAGTGTACACCAGCAGCAATAAGGATGCCAATAAATGCACTGAGCTCAACTTCAGTAAAGGGCTCGAATGTTCTTAGTGGTGGCCGTTCAGAAGCATTACGAAATCTTTCTGCGAGATTGTTGTTGAAAGCTTCATAAACTCTTCTAGCCTTTCGATTTGTTTCTCTTAGTATGATGTCACACATCTCTGGACTCATGATGGATTTGAACAGCTCTTTTTCTGTAAATAGATTGCTGGTTGCTGCAGGCCCACCTCTTTGTCGTAGGATGTTACGAGATCTTGTTTGGGCAGTTGGCAGCGGATCTCTATGCCATTCGGTTTCATCCTTAGCAATCCAAATGCTATCAACATGTTGAGACATGGCAGGGACATCTTCAACACTCTCGTCTGAGTCGTATTCTTCTTCCTGTTCTACCACCATTTCTTCTTCAATGTCGGACGCTTCTTCAATGCCATCATCTGCTTCTGGTATGTAGTTTTCATCGTCAGATGCAACATATGCGCCTTCCTCATATTCAGAATCAGATTCTTCAATCATACGCCTTATTTCATCGGCCGTATATCTGAAAGGCAGCAAAAAAGTAAATAAATGTGTATAATGTTTCTTTGTGAAATACCGGTACTACAAAAGTAGGCTATAAGTTGGACACAAAATGATACTGACCTCAATCGTCGTGTTCTTCGATTATCGTAAATGCTAGATTCAGCATCACCATCACTCATGATTTCTTCACCAACCTTCCAAAACTTATAGCCTAAGTACAACCAATTTTCAATCTACAGTTTACACCTAACCAATTCCGGCAGAAAACTTACCAATTCCTACTAGTCCTACTCAAATATAATCAAAAACTCTAATACTGCACATGCCTTGTCTTATCTAAGGCAAGAGACGAAGGGAGAGGAAACGAAGTGGAACGACTGGGATGACGATAGCTGATCGCAGAGGCAGAAAGGATGATAAAAATAAAAGGGGAATGGAGAGAGAACTGGTGCAGCAACACGTGCTATACTTCCCTAGAGCACAGTATTTAAACGCTCTGACCAATAAATACGGCATACCGTACAAAAAATATAACTAACTTGGAAATTTCAATGGAAAATGTACGTGGGTACAATTGTACCCATGCCGCCTGTTAGCGGTGTAAAAATATGCAGTCTGACAAAGGTTAAATCTAGTTTCATGAAATCTTGTGTCATCGGATCGTTCTTTGAAAACTTTGATGTTCAAAGTGTAAAGTGCCCAAGTTCAAAGTGTTATAAAGAACAACGTAGAAGTATAAGCGAAGTTTGAAATTTCATTAGTAGGTAGGCTAATTGAGCTTTTAAATTTCAAACAGTTTGCATTCTTATGTATGTTTGTTGACAACACTACTTTATAAAAGCGTTACATTGAATTTTTTTCATCATTTCAGCAATTGCTGATGAAAACGTCGTTCACTATCAGTTTTATTCATCAGTTTTCAAAAATGTAAGCGTAAGCATGCTCAAGTGATCAGTAAATAATTTTAAATATACAGGTGGTTTGAAGTTGGTTTTGCAGTTTCTATAAAGAAATTTTTTTAAAATGTTGTTGACATTAAAATTGATATTTGCTCTCTGGTTTGCTTATGTGAAATGTCAATCATCGGGAACTGACAACTCTTACGCCGGTCCACCAACCTTTATTTGTAATGCTGGTGGTAACGATGGGCCAGTTGGTCAACTACCTGTCCACTCCAATGGCAATATTGCCCAGGGGCGTCCCGGTAAGACTGGAGTAAAGGGCGTACAGGGCCTACAGGGTGCGAAAGGACAAAAAGTAAGTGTTGAATTTTTGTAAGGCGATATACAAAGTTTTGGCCTTTTTTTATTCGCATCCATGCTTTTGCCTAGTGATTATAAGTTTAAGGTCAAAAATTCAATTTTGTGTCATTTAAACTAATAAGTTTTAATGTGTTGATACATTACTTCAAGTCTTTATACTGTACATCTGCCCGATAGCTTAGTTGGTTCAGCATCCTACTTTGTGCACGAAGTAGCATCAAGATGTAGACGAGCTAGTTCGACTCTTGAGATGTGCGCTTGAATAACGCATTTCAAGCACATCTCCCGTTCAACGTCGCCTAGTGCAGGGGTCCGCAAATACTTATTGGCGCGACCCAAATGACAATACTTTTATTTCTTCGCTACTCAAACGTTTCGGAAGCACATAATTTTGCTCAAAATACTTTGCAATTTAATATCAATTTCATTATCGTCGTCTCCGCGGATTAAGTCCACATTCACACCGGACAATTTTGGGACGATTTTCAGGGACGATTTTCTGCCACTCCTATACTTTCAGCAATTCCGGAATGGACCACATTGGGCCTAAAAAGCGGGTGGACCTATTAACCGCGGGCTGAATAAGTGGGAACTAGGCTACTGTCATTGAAAGTATAAATTTTCTTGTATGCTACAAAATTGTATGAAACTTATCACATCACAGAGTATATGATTGTATTAATTTTTGCCAAACAAATTATATTGATAGTAAGTTTAAACTGTTTTGCAACCCACAGTAGATGGTCTCGAGACCCAAATTTGGGTCGCGAACCACTATTTGCGGACTTCTGGCATAGTGGAAGGAATAATTCACAGATCACAAAACTTTGACATTCGGAAACTTTACTTTGTCAATCTCAGTAACTTGGCATGTGTCAGCGGGTTCAAAGCCAGGAATATCCATTGGGATGTTTCAGAAGATGAAAATTAAAACTAACCAAGAAATAGTTGTCTTCTCAAAAACACTGTCACCTTTCTATGTAGGATGGTGACTTTATCTTGTAGTGCCCACTGCCAATCGGCTAGGCTCCCAACCCTTTGTTTGATCGGACTCAGTGCATTGGAATTAAATGCTTGAAATCTTTCAGGGAGAGCAAGGAACTCCAGAAGATGTCAGTGAAAGATTACGAAAGCTTGAAAACCAATTAGAAGAATTTCAATGTAAAAAATTATTTGTAAAACCAATATGACACTAACCCATACTCAAAACAAAACTACCTAACTTCAATTAATCAAGAATTGCGGTGTAAATCTTTGTTGTAAATGGTCTACGAAAATAACTCAGAATTGAAATTAAGAATCTTAAAATCTCACATAGCTTACGCTTCTAAAAACTAACCTGTTTTTATTTAACTTACCTTTGTGTGCTACAAATATAAATGTTGTACCATCGGTTTTATTTAATATACAGTAGCTGTAAAATTTATTTAAATCATTAAAGTAAGCTGGATTCTAAATCATATTTATTTGAACTTATTCAACAGAGTAAGTTCTATTAAAACATCTGTTTTATTTAAATAAGCTTCATTGAAAGTTAAAGAATGTCTAGCCTGGCTGATCAAAATTTAATTTTTGTTTATATAAGATTGAACTAATTTGCATAAAAAAAATTAATTAATTTGCATTATAAGACACGAAGCTGAGTAGTTTATGTACTACAGTGAGCATAATTGCTTGGGTTAGACGTATTTCAAAAGATGCTTCTTTCGCTTTCTTGATTTGTGGTACAAAAGTTTAAACCTCCATCAACATAACAAATGCTTCATTATCTACAAATTCAGCTTCCCTTCGACCGAATCGCTCTGCAGACATTTAACTGATGTTTTCAGCACTATAAACCTTCTCCTCTATAATAAGCTAATATTTAATTTATGGTTAAAGCATCATTGGTCAATCCCCCAAAGTCATGTGACTATATCCATGGAATAGCTGACCAATCAGGAGTCTACTTGATAACACCTGATAGTTCAACAGTGGCGCCGTTTTATGTTCATTGTAACTTCAATGGAACAACTACAGGTAAGATGCTAAGCAATGTATTGCTTTATATTATTATGAATCAAGCAATTGTCTAATATAACCACATAACAGATAGATAGCATCATATGTTATCTCTAAATGATATGAGATGTTCTTCTGGTGCAAATTAAGCTAAACTATCACAAGATGTATACAGTGACAATCTGCTTTTATTTAATAGATATAATATATAATAGATATGTTATCTCTATTATAGCCTACGCCAGAAAATGAAATAGTTACTATCACAATAATCTTAACAGCATGTTCAGTTTTCACAAGATCTGAAAAAAGTTCTAAAAAACAAGTAAAAAAATAAACCTGCATCACTGGCTAAAATTATATGTTGAAAACATGAATAAACTTTACTTTGTTCCCAACCAAATCTTCAAATCAAATGAAAGAACTTTCGTAAAATCTTCAATCTAAAAAGTTCAGTTGGGTTCATGTAACAATGCAATAGCCTCAATAAAGCCATTGTGATTGTAAAATAATACAAATCTACATTTTGTGCCCAAGCGAAAGCGTGTGTTGGTTTTTGCAGCTGGAATAAAGTGAATTATCGCATTTTTGTTTACTTCGGTTTTAAACCAAAATGAAAAGAACTGTGTCTCAAAAACAATTTTTTCACCAAAACTTTCCATCTGTTTTGTCTGTGAGGCCTGTATTTGATGTTCGCTCCTGACATAACAATTATATAGAAATAATACACAGTCGCTGAATACACTGAGTGTTGTTATGTGACGAAACCACAACGTTCCCATAATATGTCGTTGTTACATTTCAGAGACCATCATCTCACACGACAGTACGAATGAGATCAGTGTTGCCAAGTGCGAAGATCAAAGATGTTACAAACGGAAGATTAAATATGACGTCACATTGTCACAAGTGATTGCTTTGATCGAACAATCACAGAGTTGCAGACAATTCATTAAGGTTAGTAGCTCGATATTGAAACTGCGATATTTCTTTTCATATCAAAGCTTCAAGTTTAAAACTGACATGGACAAAAAGGAGAAATTATTTTTGAAATCTTCACTGACGTTAATTTATTCGTATGGGTTGGAGTGTCCTCCAAGGTCGTCGAAAGACCCTTACTGAGTTGAGGGAGCTTGTCAAATAAGTCTCCCTATCCTGTCTGGCAGACTTTAGAACATCACCGACTTGTTTATTTTGTTTTTCCTACGTTTCTACGGTTCTCAAACGTTTCTTAGTTATTTTTTTGTTGTTGACAGATTTTGTTTGACAGTTTTGGATGCTCTTGAAAATGTCTGAAAGTCTGTTTTTGTGTTGAGTCTGTTTGTGGTCTATACAAGAACTACCCGTTTGTTACCTTCAGGAACTAATAAAGATGCCCTAGTTTTTGTTTTCTTGATTACAAATGTAGATAATTCTGACTCAAATAGGTAGGCATGTGGCTTCAAAATGGTTGCAAATGGCACAATGCACTTGCAGTCAAGTACACGCTTGGTTAGCGCAAGATATCAGGAAACCTGCATCAAGACTTGGAAATATCACGTTACTTGATATACATTATTAGCCTTACGTTATTAGCTTACGTTTTGTTTTTTTATGTTGGTTGAAGTGGTTTGTACAGATGTTACGTGAACACAGCTCTATGACACTTCTAAAAGTTACACAAATAGAAACAGTTTTAACTGGTAGAAAGTCAATCTTGGAAATTTGCAACAAAACATAGTTTATGAAATAATAATGGTGTGTGGCAGTGTGTGTCCTTAACATTTTGAATGCTGCAAACGTCGTGTGCCGAGTGCCCACACACTTCACGTTATTAGATTGGATTCTATTAGACAAGACGTCGTTGTTGAGATTAGCAGTGGCATGTAACAACTACAGCCATAAATTTCTAATAGGCCACTTGTTTATTACAATTGGTTTCATTGCCGTTTTGTCAAATTAAAAAATTTACATAGTTTAAACTTAAAAAATGAGTAAATTTTAAACCTCTTTGTTATAATATTTACCACAAGATGGATCCAAGTTTATCTTGTGAATTGAACTTAAGTTCCCTGTTGAGTACGTGTAAAGTAATAAAATTCAAACCTCACTTATTGGGTTTCTTTCAGTATCGATGTGTTGCATCATTCATGTTCCGAAACAACGACCCAACATTCGCTGCCTGGTTGTCACGTGATGGATCAGCACAGATATACTGGGGAGGAGCTACGTCACGTAGGGACCGCTATTGTGCATGTGGAGAAACTGGTAAGATTGTTTCAGGAAATATTCTGATACAGGCCCGCAACCAGCAAGTATTTTCGGGGGGAGGGGCATTTAATTTTTATCAAAGAACAAACATTAAAATGATGCATTGTGACATTTTTATGTTAATGTCCACGCCCATTGATAAGGGACAAGAGTGTGTGGCAGTGGCACTACCATATTACGGTTCAGTGGTCATAACTTATGTCAATCACGTTTTTGTTTAGTACAGCATTAAAGGAAACTAAACTAGCCTTTGTAACCTTTTCTCATTTAGCTATGACTACCCGAGGAAGAAAATTACGATAATACAGTAATGTGTTCAGTTGATTACAAATGAAATACAACATCTGTAGGCTACGAACTGCATTGGCACGACTGGAGTCATAAATTAATCAATAACATATATTTACATCAACATAAACAAACAGATACATATGAATAAACTCAACACGGTAATTACAAATTACAATCCTGAAACATTTTGTTGGCTCAACAAGCTTTTATGTTTGTAGGCCCAAAGAAGTTGACTTTGCAAATGCAAAATGACATTTTAATGTAGAGCATAATGTCTAACTTTCTACTTGATTTGGCAAGTTCGTTTAACACCAATTCCGCGCTTGGAATTTGAGTAACAGATAATGAGGATGCCAGCCTAATTTATCGAACAAAATCGTTAGCATGGCTTCCAACCAGCGTAGCCTACTTTCGGTTTCGATGGTCTGCACTCACCAGTATGGCTGTACGTGTACGACGTAGCCTACGTCTATTCATAGTACATTTCATACTGCATAGAACGCTTAAAAATTTTTAAAAAAATTTCGGGAAGGGCAAATGCCCCCAATGCCCCCCCTGGTTGCGGGCCTGTTCTGATGACTATAATGAAATTATTCCTATATGAGTTTCATTGTCGTATGCAAATATTAATATTACATATTAATGAAATTGTATACTGTATGTGCAGAAAATAAGGTACATTAACATAGCGCTTTAAATTGTAGGCTATGTATGTAATTGTAGCTATATGACAATACCTCCTTACGCAGTAGCCCACTTTAGTTGTTACATATACTTTCAATTTTGAACAATATACCAACAACATCAACTGAATTGATATCAATAAATCAGGGTTTTCAAACTTTTTTGCCTTCACCCCCCTTGGCGTCACTTGTAAAACTTTGTGCTTTCCCTGTACTTGTTCAAAGCATAAATCAAAGCCAAACTGCATAAATTTTACATGTTTTGGATTTTAAAATAAAGTTTATTTTCTATTATACATAAATCAGTAACCAAAATCAGAAGGTCTGAAAAAACATGCAACCAGTAAAAAATCGATAATTCTGAAAAGATATTAAATATTACAACTGTAATTTAATCTGCCAAAAAAAAACTCTAAACCTGTACTTCCTGAGAAGATATTAAATATTACAACTGTAATTTAATCTGCAAAAAAAACCTCTAAACTTGAATTCCTGAAAAGATATTAAATATTATAACCGTAATCCAATCTGCAGAAAAAAACTTCGGAATTACTAAGGACAACCTCCATCCGCCACGACAAAGTTTCAATCAATTTGTCCCAATGGAAACCAAGCAACATGATGGCAATATCTGTGACATCACAAAGAAGCAAAATGCTTGTGTGATGATCGGCGCAACCTGTAGTAATCTGAACAAAATGAATAAAAATTGTTTTTAAACCTGTAAAAATTAAATGAGATTTATAACCTGTAAAAATCAAATGAAATTTAATTTATTTTCAAAATTATAACCTGTGAATTGATGGTGCTGAGATTTGTTAGTTGGTCGGCTTGTTTCTTTTGAACGAACTTTCTGCTATTGTTGACAGAAATATGCTTGGCCTATATCGTGATGATGGTCTGGCTATTTTGCGTAATTTATCCGGCCCTAAGATTGATCGTTTGAGAAAGAATGTCATTCAATTATTTAAACAATATGGCTTAAATATTATTGTGGATACTGGTCTAATTGAAACTGATTTTCTTGACGTCACTTTGAATTTGCTATCTGGTAAATTCTGGCCTTATAGAAAACCCAATAATGATCCAATTTACATCCATGACCAGTCCAATCCGTGACCCGACAGTTTATCGAAAGACAATTTATCGAACGACAGTTCATCGAACGACAGTTTATCGAAAGACAGTTTATCGAACGACAATTCATCGAAACGACAGTTTATCGAAACGACAGTTCATCGAAACGACAGTTCATCGAACGACGGTTTATCGAAACGACAGTTCATCGAACGACAATTCATCGAAGGGGCTAGGGGCTAGAGGCTAGGAGTTAGGGGCTAGGGGCTAGAGGTTAAGAGTTAAGGTTAGAATTAGGGGTTAGTGGTTGGGAGTTGGAGTTTAAGGGTTAGGGGTAGGGGTTAAGGGTAGGGGTTGGGGTTTAAGGGGTAGGGTTAAGGTTAGGGGTTAGGGGTTAGTGGTTAGGAGTTAGGAGTTAGTGGTTAGGAGTTAGGGGTTGGGGGTTAAGGGTTAGGGGTAGGGTTACGGTTAGGGGTTAGTGGTTAGTGGTTAGTGGTTAGGGGTTGGGGGTTGGGGGTTAGGGTTAAGTTTTAAGGGTTAGGTTTTCGATTAACTGTTGTTCCAGGCCCCTAGCCAGCAGGGAGCCAGGGAGGCCTCGCCCTCCTTAAAAACAAATCCGCCCCCCCCTGGCAAAATCCAAACATTCAAGAGCAACAGCTACATTTATAATGATTTTGCCCATTTAAATTTTTTCGGCCTCCCTTAAAAAAATTGGCCCCCCTTGCTGTGCGGTCTGGCTACGGCCCTGTGTCGTTCGATAAATTGTCGTTCGATAAACTGTCGTTCGATAAACTGTCGTTTCGATAAACTGTCGTTTCGATAAACTGTCGTTCGATGAATTGTCGTTCGATAAACTGTCGTTTCGATAAACTGTTGTTCGATAAACTGTCGTTCGATGAACTGTCGTTCGATAAACTGTCGTAGTACCGTCCAATCATCCACCCAACATTAAGAGACAAATCCCGACTATGATTTCAAAGCGATTGTCCGCCACATCATTTGGCCAAAATGAATTTGATAAGACCGCATCTGTTTATAATGATGCCCTTTTGAAAAGTGGTTTTGCGGAGAGAGTTTGCTACAACTGCTAATAACTGCAACTGCTACAACTGCTACAACTGCTAATAACCCTGCTAATAACTTACGAACATCTAGGAAAAGGAGCCGGAAAATTTTATGGTTTAACCCTCCTTTCAGCTTGCAGGTTGATATAATAAATGGATAGCAGGTTGATATATTGATATAAAATATAACCATAAATGTACCTTCATGGATAGGTCTACACGAAACAGCACCGAACTATCCAAGGCAGTTTGGGACCTTAAGGACAAGGGTGTTGATCCTAAAATAACTTGGTCCATCCACAGCTGTGCTCGATCTTATAGTGGTGGTGGTCGTAACAATTGTGGCCTATGTTTGGCTGAAAAGCTGGCCATTCTGAAGGCTGATAGTGGCCACCTTTTGAACAAGCGTTCGGAACTGGTCGGCAAATGTCGTCATAGAAACAAATTTAAACTCAAGTACTTCAAAATAAAATAAATTCCTTTTGATTTTCACAGGTTTTAAAAAAAATTTTATTTGATTTTTACAGGCTATAAATCTCATTTAATTTTTACAGGTTTATAAACAGATTTCATTTCATTTGTTCAGGTCACTACAGGTTACATCATCACAATTCCTTGGGATTTTCACAGGTTATAATTTTGAAAATAAATTAAATTTCATTTGATTTTTACAGGTTATAAATCTCATTTAATTTTTACAGGTTTAAAAACAATTTTTATTCATTTTGTTCAGATTACTACAGGTTGCGCCGATCATCACACAAGCATTTTGCTTCTTTGTGATGTCATAGATATTGCCATCATGTTGCTTGGTTTCCATTGGGACAAATTGATTGAAACTTTGTCGTGGCGGATGGAGGTTGTCCTTAGTAATTCTGAAGTTTTTTTCTGCAGATTGGATTACGGTTATAATATTTAATATCTTTTCAGGAATTCAAGTTTAGAGGTTTTTTTTGCAGATTAAATTACAGTTGTAATATTTAATATCTTCTCAGGAAGTACAGGTTTAGAGTTTTTTTTTGGCAGATTAAATTACAGTTGTAATATTTAATATCTTTTCAGAATTATCGATTTTTTACTGGTTGAATGTTTTTTCAGACCTTCTGATGATCCGTTAGGTGAAACAATTTGTAAAGGCTTCAGATAGTAATAACTATATTTGATTTAATTCGCTCTGCTTTGCCTTTTTGCTGAGCATTGAGCACTTTATGTAGTATTAATAGTTTTCATTGTGTTAAATCAGTAACCTAGATGCTTTTTCGAAGTTAGCGGTTGAATTCTTGTCTTAGTTGAAGACAATGCACACCGCATGTCAAGTTTACAGATAAGTTTGTTGCAATCTTGTGTCTTTACACTTGCAAGTGCAGAAAAGCTACTTTCACATAAAAATCCGTACAAATAAACATTGTTTACAAACAATGGACTAAACAATAATCGCAAAAATAAGGACTGGGATAGAAATTACAGTCAAAACAAGGCCACATCACCAGGCAATAATCGTGACACAGAGTAAGATGTTGCCAACATTTCTGTTCACGACTTATACATGTACAATAGGGTGGGCCGTTTTTGACTTTTTTTCGAAATTCAAAAACGGCTAGTCATAAAAAGTGGCACATGCATGAAAAAATTACGTGTGCAAAATTCATCAGTTTGGGGGTGCATCTTCTGCCCCCGCAGGGGGGTCAAACTTTCAATTTTTTGAAAAAAAGGGGAAATTTCACTTTCCGTTTTAACATAATTTTTTTTATAATTTTTCTACTGGATAGTTATAAGTTGTAAGTGGGATGTACCCAGAACTTTCCTATGTAAAGGCATGTTCGAAGCTTAAGGTTTACTGCCCCGCATCGACGACCAAAATGCTGAATTTTCACAAATTTGAAATGCTATTTTGTCATTGCTCAATAAACAAACTTGTCGCAAAAGGGCGAGATGGTGTTAACGCTGTATACGCTCATTTATGTTCTGTCCATTAACTTTGCAGGATGATACGAACTGACAAACTATAAGACGTAGTCTTGCTTAAAGGGCGGGGAAACCCAAATTAACTTTGCGAGTTTTTTGTTTCAGCGTGATGTCATTGTGTACAACTTGCGTTTTAGCAAAGAAAAAATCCAAATTTTGTTGCCCTTCTCTCGCTAAGGCCGCTTTTGTTTGATACCCGTTTGCGAGGTCTCGTTGCGCATCAAGCTGTGATGCTGTTCGCTGTGAGGTCACAAGGTACATATAGTTGTGGCCAAAAGTTTAAGACCAGACTTGATTTATGATGATTTTTGCATTACTTTAAAATACTGCATCAGATATAAGATGATGCATAAAGATGATGCAACTGAAACAATATCTGATGCAGTATTTTGAAGTAATGCAAAAATGGTCATAAATCAAGTCTGGTCTTAAACTTTTGGCCACAACTATATGTACCTTGTGACGTCACAGCGAACAGCATCACAGCTAGATGCGCGCGAGACCTCGCAAACGGGTATCAAACAAAAGCGGCCTTAGCGAGACGAGGGCAACAAAATTTGGATTTTTTTTTTGCTAAAACGCATTCTGTACACAATGACATCACGCTGAAACAAAAAACTCGCAAAAAGTTAATTTGGGTTTCCCCGCCCTTTAAATTAAAAGCAATAGTAGGCCTACGTTTGATCAGTTGCAGCTATAAAACGCAACCTATCATTAACTTCAAAATAAAAGCAATATGATCTGCAGGTTCCGTAAATGGAAGTACTGTACAGTTCCACGTGAATTGTTATCATGATTTTGTTTACACAAATTTGTCATTTACAAACCATTAAACGTTCACTTGATAGGCTACTACAGAACCACATAGCCTACAAGAGTAAACTTTGTTTGACAGCAATGTAACGATAAAAAAGAACTTGTGTTAACAAAAAAACGAAATTGTGTCAAAAATACAACAAACAACAAGGTCTTTTAGCTAGTTCCCCAGATTATTGCTCAAATTTAGTTCTGGCTGAAGTCTAATGAATCATAAAATCTTGTTTCGACTGGAACCTAGGAATTTTTTTTCCTTGATTGTAATATTGCTTTAATGTAGGCTACCCATCTCTTTCAACGCTGTCCACCACATGTGATGAGCATCTGTTACGTGTGTGGCAGAGAAAACGTAGAAAACAACGTAGAACGTAGAATTCTATTGGCTGTGTTCAACCATCTTGAGTGGTTCATCATACCTGGACTCCTATATGCGAAATGAATTGATATATCTCCACTTTTCACTGCTCTGTGCATGTGTAGAAGATATTTTTGGTCAGTGCTGAGGTCATTTTCATCAATTTCAATCTCTGGTGCAGGAACTGCTTTATATTTTACAACATCTAGTTGTGTGACAGTGGCTAGCTGCTTTATAATGGGCCCAGTGAAGCTATCAGGTCTGCTACTATTGCCATATCTTTTATAAGATGCCTAAAAGGCAATTCATTACTATGGAGTAGGCATATTAACCATTGAAGTGGCTTTTGGAAATGATCTTCTAGGAGCTTTATCACGACGCCTTTATGACCTGTGTTTATTACGGTTCCATCGCATCCAATTGCCATTACATTATCGTAGCTAATTTTATTGGATCAAAGATATTCAAGAATCCCGGTAGCTATTGACACACTAGATCCGTAGGCTGCAGTAAAATGACCAATGAAATGAGAACTTGGTTCCTCAAGTAAAGTAATGTGTTCTTCAACTGCAAAATGTTTTCGAAGTCGACCAGCAATTTCATTTTGTTTGATGGTTTCATCTTTTCGGCCATCAAAATATATGCTTTGCAAATTTATGCACATGATAGGCCTACTTTCCATTTGAGTTGTAAACCTCATTTTGTTCTCGCTCTTCTCACTTTGCTTTTATCTATGACTGATTGAGATTCGCTATCCGTTACAACTCCCGCATCTTGTAGAAATGATGAAGCAATAAGTGCTGCAGACCTATCTGAAATACCAGTACGATCGCATGATTCAGCAAATACTACTAAACTGGAAGTAGCTTTGGTTTTTCTGGGGTTTTCCGAGGCAAAACTGGGTTGATAATCAAAATCTTCGCAGCGTTCTTCATTGGATGACAAAGTTTCTGAGCTTGAATAAGAAGTTAAAGGTGTTTTAACCAAAGCGTTACTTGTGCCTGCTCCTGGGTCTTCACGTAAAGAACGGAATTGTTCTGATCTTGCGACACTCCTCGGAAAACGTTTACAATTAGATTTTGTGGCCGATTTATCATGTTTATCAATCACCATTATGCGAGTTGTTCTTTGATCAAGAAAGAACTGTTGTTCTGTAACAGGAACACGATTTTCCTGCAAGTAAGTACATTGCAGAAAATTTGAACACTTAGGCTACAACAACCGATTTCAAATATTTTTGCTTTGCAGATTCTTTCATTTGGTCCAAATTTTGCTGAAATTTAGGCCCACCTCTAGATTTTGACTTCAAAAGGTTATTCTTTTTTTTTGTAACTCTTTATCATAAATATGTACTGATGTTCGTACCTCATTCGTATCATCCTGCAAAGTTAATGGACAGAACATAAATGAGCGTATACAGCGTTAACACCATCTCGCCCTTTTGCGACAAGTTTGTTTATTGAGCAATGACAAAATAGCATCTCAAATTGGTGAAAATTCAGCATATTAGTCGTCGATGCGGGGGCAGTAAACCTTAAGCTTCGAACATGCCTTTACATAGGAACGTTCTGGGTGCATCCCACTTACAATTTATAACTAGCCAGTAGAAAAATTATAAAAAAAATTATGTTAAAACGGAAAGTGAAATTTCCCCTTTTTTTCAAAAAATTGAAAGTTTGACCCCCCTGCGGGGGCAGAAGATGCACCCCCAAACTTATGAAATTTTGCACACGTAATTTTTTCATGCATGTGCCACTTTTTATGACTAGCCGTTTTTGAATTTCGAAAAAAAGTCAAAAACGGCCCACCCTAATGTACAATACAGTAGCATGCGGTACTAATGCAACAGTCTACCACTTTCGAGCTCTTTTTGGAGAATTTTTACGCCCTTTAAGGGGGGCGCGTTCCTCATTTTAAGAACCACTGCAATAAAGGGAAGTGCCTTGCAATTGCAATAAGTTTTCCACCCAGATGAGCGCAATAAACGTCATGATTAAAGCGATTTTTTTGTAACCTAAACAATTCAAAAAAATGACTTTAATTTTGCGAAAAACTAACCAAAAAGGGACTTTACTCAACGAAAACAAGAAAGCAAAAGAAAAAGCAGCAATTCAACGTAAAAAAACATTTAAATTAGCTTCAGTTTGTGCTCAAGTTATAGTTGCACATTCAAACTACACATAAGTAATGTTTTACATTCTCTGGCAGAAAGTTTCTGGCAATCAAACACTTTAGCTGTTGCAAGGAAAACAAGTGGTTAAAGATAGTTGACACAATTTTGTTTCATCGAAAAAATTACTTTACGAGTTTTCGGTAATACACGCGATACAACAAGCATGGGCTCGTGGAAACCTAAAATCCGTACCATAATAGAAGAGTCTTTGGCATTAGGCCTACATAGAATGTAAATTCATCTCCACAGTAGCAATGAAAGATATATAAATAAGGGAATTGCGCAAAAAGTGTGCACAATAAAGTGACCAAACAAACGAAAAGTAACCTAAAAACACAAAAAGTGACTTTTGGTAACTTTATAACTTCTTAAATATTAACCTCACAGCTATGAAATTTTGGTTCTACATTTCTTTTGTTAATTGGTACAACTGAAAAAAAAAGTAACTTTAGTAACAAAAAATCGCCCTATTCATGATCGAAATTGTGTAAACAATTGTTGAAACTCAAGAGCTTGTTGTTGGCACCCACTCGTCGTATCAGTGACGAAAGCACTTGTTGGCTACTGGGCCATGCAATTTATTTGGGACATTCATTACATGCGGTCTCATAATGTTCAATTAACTTGGTGTTGATTATTATTTTCTACAGTTTGCGCATGCTCTTTTTAAGTTGCTACTTGTGCATTATTCTATTGCTCTATTCATATTTTGATTTAGTCGTGAACGAAACATAAGTCGGCCCAATAGACTTTACAATTTATTTGATACTCTGCAGGTACCTGTGAGGACAACAATTGGAAATGTAATTGTGACAAGAACTCTTCCCCTGAAACTTCGGATGAAGGATATTTAACGGATAAGGATTCGCTTCCAGTGACGGAATTGCAATTTGGAGACAATGGCGACAGTAATGAAAAAGCCTGGCACACCCTCGGTCCATTGATATGCAGTGGACGTAGCCAAGACTAGATCTGATGTAATGCATTGTAATGCAGATTAAAGGAAATGCATCGATTATTGTTGTTGACCTTATCAGAAACTGATTGCTTTTTCGACATTGTATTCACTCAATCATCGATTACTATGTATTCTACTTAACAATAATAAAGCTTTAACAGAGAGTTCCTTTGTTGTACCACAGACATACAAAACAATGAAACAAGTTGCTCTGTTTTGAATGTGCTTAACAATGATATTTGCAGATTAATGATAGGATTGTATCGACTATCGCTTGTTCTGCGCCATCTTATAACGTTTTGCAAGAATTGCTTTTGGGCGAAACTTTCTGAAAAGAACAACCTTGGTGCAATTTACTGATTTGTACCAAACTTTTTCAGTACGCCGAAACATATTTCAAATGAAAACAAACAAGACTTGATTATTATTGTTTATTCCAATATTCGTTGCTGTTCGTGAAAAAGATTTGCTTTTGCTGAAAAAAAATATCAAAAACTGGCAAATAGGTTATTTGATTTTTCTCAAATGCTTTAACCATGAACTTTCAGCCAAGTGTTGCATTTCATTTAAAACAGAGGTGTGCAACGTGCGGCCCGCGAAGAAAAACTGTGCAGCCCGCGCAGATGTGCCAATTTTGAATTGTGTCCGGCCCACGATACGTGTTTATAATGCAGTTTAGTTTGGTACGTGTGAACAATTCATTGTGGAGCGGATTATTGTAGATTTCACACCTTTTGTTAACCATTTTGGAAATCTCTTACCGTCCACCGCTAATCCATTGTATTTAATTATTTGGAACGTAAAAATGTATGGTCACATAAAAAGCAGTATGAACACTTTACGACTTTGGAAAGCTCACGTACAGACAGGAAATATTTTTCACTTTCCAACTTTGAGAGACTATGGAATGCATCCTGAGAAGAAAACTGAATTTGCAGACTAACTTGAAAAATTGTTGTATGAATTTTTGGCTCGTTTCAAGGACTTCAAACCTCATGGACATTTGTTTGGTACGTTCTCTTTGCCATTCAATAGAGATTGACAAAGCACCAGAAGATATAACTTGAGCTTATTGACCTTCAAGAGAAGAACGGATTTGAAAGCGAAGTATTTAAAAATGAATCTTGGCGATTTTTACCGAAAACATCTCAACTAAGATGATGATGATGGCGTATGAGCGATCTTTCCAGGCTAGATTGGAGGGCAGGAAATCTTCAGCCACTCAGCAGTCTCGTCGTCCAGGATTCTCAGACCATGCGCACCGTGTGGAGGCCGGTGGGTTAGGCAGTGGTGGATGACATGGTCTGCGGTCTGTTTCGTGGCACCACACTCGCATTCTGATGAAGGAGCCAGGCCCCACTTGTGCATGTCCGAACGAAAGCGGCCGACGCCAGTTCGCAGGCAGTTAAGCCTGACCCACGCAAGCCTTGCGAGGGACATCCCTGGTGGACGGGGATCGGCGTCGGGTATGAAGTCACGGAGCGTGGAGGTGTGATTTTGCCACTCCGTGTTCCACATGTGGTTCGTCCAGTGTGCCGCACTTAAACCAAGTTCTTCGGCGTTCTTAAGGAGTTGTTGTGCGGCAGGCACAAAGGGGCGTCTTGATTTCAACCGCTGCTTTATAGGTGGTGGTCTCTTGAGTGTTGCATGGAGGAGATGGTCGGGGTCCAAAGCGCGGCGAGCGAGAGAAATCGTGGCTCCTTTACGGCGTAGCTCAGCGGGTTGGATGCCTGCTAGGATGGGTAGGCAGTCCGTTGGAGTGGGACGCAGGCATCCAGTCACAGTACGCAGTGCGTCGTTGATGGCGGTATCAATCTGGTGGGTGTGAGAACTACGACACCAGACCGGCGCGCAGTACTCAGCGGTGGAATGAACAAGGGCTAGGGTAGCTGTACGAAGAGTTTTAGCACCAGCTCCCCAGCCGGAACCCGCCAATCGCCTCAAAAGTGCGACGCGTGTAGATAGTTTTTTGCGCAGTGACTTCAAATGCCGGCGGTACGTGAGTGACCTGTCCAGGGTTATGCCGAGGTATGTAGGTTAGGCACAGTAGGGCAGGCGTTCCCCATCAATCTTGATGTTTATCTCACGCTGTGCCTCCCGGTTGTTAAGGTGGAAGGCCGCCGACACTGTCTTTGACTTGCTGAGCTGTAGCTTCCATTTCTGGAGGTATGCTGATAGTGTTTGCATGTCTTGGCTGAGGTTCCTCTCCACTGACTGCCAGTTTCCTGCTGAGTGCAGGAGTGCCAGGTCGTCTGCGTAAGCATATTTCCTGGAGGTGGTGGGGGGCAAGTCGTAGGTGTATATGTTGAACAGGAGAGGAGCCAAGACTGAGCCCTGTGGGACGCCGTTTTTAAGTCGGCGTAGTCTGCTTCGACGACCGCTACCGGTTGTGAGGGTAAAACTAAGATGACTAAGATGACTAACTAAGATGACTTTCCACATTTGAAAAAATCCATGGCTTCAAAAATGGCTCTTTATGGCTCAACGTATTTGTGCGAACAATTTTTTTCTAAAATGGGCGGCATGACATCTCCCTATCGATCGGTTCTGACAGTCGAATACTTGAAAAATGGACTTCGAATTGCGAGCACTTCCATTGAAGTAAATTTGGAAAAAAGCCGTTGGGAAAAGAAGCCAGCTGCAAACTTCTCACTGAACTCGTTTAAAGACAATAAATTTGAATAGGCTAGCAGTTTTTTTCAGAAATTTATGCGTCTTAACTTGGTTGGTTGGTTTTGAATCTTTATCCTCGGACTAACAAAGCCTTGATAGGATATTCCTGGTAGTCTCGCATACTTGTAGAGGCTCCTGACACAGGGCCGGTTACTGAAATTGGCAGAGTGAAGTTTCCGATGTTGAAGTGTTGTTGCTGGGGAATTATTCCATTCACTGGGTGCCGTTGCATGGAGAGTATAGTCCTGAAATGTGTTAACAAAAAACTACGTTTTTGTGCCTGCAACTACTAGAAATCATACATTAAATAAACGTGCGGCCCGCGGTGTCACCCAGTTATTTATATCTGGCCCTCTTGTAATAAAGATTGCACACCCCTAATTTAAAACATTACTTGAGTTATGACAGAACAAACACAAGTGTGAAGCAACAGAAACAATAGGCTTATCTACCAGATTTAAAATTGTGATACTTTCTCCATTTTCGAAGGGACATGTTAACTTTCAATGTTGCATGCCACGTTCATTGCTGTGTAAAACATAGGAAACGATGTAATTTGATAGCTTTTGATCGACAGTTCGTAAATATGCTTTGCAAAGACATATGCTTGTCTTGTACTAAAAACAATAAAATTAATTTTGTGGAGATCTTTGTTTTTAAGAGGCTGAAATTACACAGTGTTTCCTTAGTGAGGAAACTCGTGTGATAACAGAGGCCTTTGGCACAGATATTATGGAGCTGCAAACGTCCTACTTTACGATGCCCCTGTTTGATGGCTGTGACTTTGCAGTAAATTGTTAGTTTTAAGAAGGCTTGTTCATTTCAGCCAGATTTTGTTTTGAAGTTCCACAACTTCATTGTTACACACTGACAGCTGCCACGAATTCGGAACAATTTGTAAACTTGATAAGTTTCCCAGCGGAAAAGTAGTTGCAGTTATAACTGCGCCATTGTAACTTGTGGATTTGTGCAATATACATATTGCTTTTATGAAATAGAAACTTGTTTCACAGTCAGTTTAAACGAGCTGACAATGTGATTATGGCATCATTGATACAATCAAAGCCAAGTTTCGTTTCAGAAGTGACTTTTTGCATTCACGTTAAAAACTAGGTTCAAGTGACGATTGTTCTTGTCCAAGGCCAATTTGACTCCAACAAAAGCAAAATGAGGAATCACCAAATTATCACAATATAAAGTTGAGTAATTAATGAAAGGGGGCTGTGAATTTTTCAAGAGGCCTGAAGATGCAATAAAACAGCAAATATCTCTCAAAGTAGTCCACATCATTGCAATGTAAATGCGTTTGCACTTGTTTTCTACCACTCGAGATGCATCTCTCTTTTGAAAATTATTATCGTTTGGAAAGAAAACTATTCGTTTTTCAACAGCTCTAGCAGTGATCTGAATATTTTACTGCACATTTCCTTGAGTTGCTGTCTTGTTTGGGTTCCCAGGCCCCTTGTTAATACAAGATCAAAACAACCACTCATCGATCATGTTATGAAGTAAATGTTCGACAGGCAATGTTACGTCACACTGTTCAAGGCCGATTTGACCCCAAGAATAAGCAACATGCTTTGTAGACGGAGAAGTTGTCGTTACAAAGAAAACTGTTCTCAGCATAAACATTAAAAACTATTGAAAACGTCTTCGAAACAGCAAAGCTAAAAACACAAGGTTCACGGCTAGCGGTCTACCACAGCAACCCACTGTAGCGCCCTTTTTTTCTTATTCTCACTCACTCACTCAAGAAGAACTCTTAATTTTTGAAGGACGACAGAGTGTTGTGCTAATTTCTGGTGGTGGGATTGTCAGTCGTTCCAGTGCTTTTAGTTTGGTGGTTTTGTTACCTAGATTCTGCCGTTCCAAGTCAAGCTTGTTATGTTGGAATGAATATGAACGAATCAACATCGAGGATTATCGTGTCCTGATCACTTCTCGCCATAATCATGCCCAGAAGTGTTGTCGTCCCATCGACGACTGTATATGCTAACATGCAACGTGCCGCTACATATTTTTGGCAGTCTACACACTACCAAGGCAAAATTCAGATTTCAGAAAATCCTTACCGACTAACGAACCCGCAACCCAGTTGTGAAATATTATTCCATATTATAGATGTTAAACTAATAAAGGTGTGTCTGTGTAACTATCAAAGGTGTTGCGACCGTGCCATATTTTATACTGATTGTCCAGCGAATTTGGCCTGACCAGAGCATTCAGTCTGTTCTATGAGGAAATTACCATTTTATTGAGCCTATAAACATGATTATATTAAATTTTGAGACCAAGAATTAAGCTAGGTGTGATTTATTTTTACGTGCTGTTCTGGCGCTGCCTAGCAGTCTGAAGTTTTGAGGTTCATTCACAACTTCACAAGCTGTGCTTTACCGTAGTACTTTTACCTAGCTTCCTCAAGTTATCAAACGGATAAAATGAACGCAATTCCTAGTGGAACACATCAATGTTGGGATTGGGAATGATTCTCTATCAGTTTCTTCAATCTCTAGTTAGAATACAACCCGAAGGTCACAAAACCCGCCGACATGCCAAAAAAATGTCGGTGACAAATTAAATTAATTAATATTAGTTTTTGAAAAAATCTGCTGGACTTGGGTCGTTTTATTTTTATCCGACAAAATACTCGTATCTACAGATCGGTCACCGCCGGTTGCATCAACACAGCGCTTCCATGTAGGCCTATACATTATAATTATAGAGTCTATTATTTTAATTTAACTTTTACTTGCCCCTTTTAATTTCAAATGATTATAAAAACAGACCATGAAACAAACCAATACAAAGAAAAAGGAAAGTGGGGCTGAAGGGCGAAAGAGACGAAAGTAGAAGTTGCAAGCTGCAATAACACATTTGTTTTCCTCGTGATTTGTTCATAAAAGACCTGTATGCAATATTTAACTTAAATTGTTAAAAAGGGCGCACATGCCATTGGCGCCATTTTGCATAGGTACGCCACTGCTTGCTACTCATCACATTGCCCCACCCTCGTTTCAATTAAGTCGTGAACAAAACATGAATGACCAAACCAAACATTATATTTCAAATTTTTTTCAAAACGCAAGTACTTGTGAGGACAACAGCTTCAAATGCAATTGTGACAAGAAATCTACCCCTGAAACTTCGGATGAAGGATATTTGACGGATAGGGATTCGCTTCCAGTAACGGAGTTGCAATTCGGAGACACTGATCTCAGTAGTGAGAGGGGTTGGCACACACTCGGTTCATTGATATGCAGTGGACGTAGTCAGGAGTAGAACTGATGCACTGAAAATATTGAAAACATTGAAATACAGCGTAATTGTTGACTATATATGAAGCTGATTGCTTTTCCCGACATGGTATTCTATTCACTCACCTATACTATGTATTCGACCTAACTGTTTAAGTTCTACGTTAATTAAACGTAAAATTTTCGTGTACAGGGTATAAACGGCTGATTGGAAGACTCGTGCGGCGTTCAAATCAAATCTGTTAAATTTTCACTCAGTTTCATTCTTTTCACAGTATGAATTGCGTGTCGGTTTACATTACTTTAGACGCAGTGTATTTGCATGTAATCCATTTGTGAAAACAACGCCTGCTTTTTTGGGGTACATCACCGATACTATTTCTTTCCTCAACGAAATTATCAGCATTTCCCTTTTGGATGCTTCTCTTTTAAAGTGTTTTTCAATCGTGTCTTGAAAATTCAGGTGACAGTTGATCTCTTTGTTACTGGCTCAAGTTTTCCTTCCAACGGCTTTGTAGGCCTACAGCAGGAACTAAAGAGAATTTTGCACTCGGAATCCCATTATGTCATTGCAGAAGTGTTTGTGTGCCTCGTCTACGTTACTCGTTAGTAAATTTGTAAAATATGTTAAAAGTTCTTGCCCTTTTTTTTCTAAATTTACCCAAATTTTTAACAAAACAAAAATTTTAGGAGTGCGGTTGTTCCCCCGCACCCCTAGATTTTACACTTATGGGTTACTTCAACTAAACATTATTGGAAAAGAGTGGATTATGCAATTATCTATTCCATAATGCACTACCCTCACAGAATATGATCAAAGACTAACCATCTAGCGCAAAAATTGCATGCGTAGGCATTGTAAAGCTTACATGGACATCACAAACTAAATATGCCTATGCCTCAATTAGAAACTATGAGTGTTTTCAAAGATTATCTCAATGAAAATGTGGAACTGGACAAAAAAATTGAATATTTTTTTGTCCAATAATTCAAATTAATCATCTACATGTGGATTCTTTTAATGCAGTTTTAAAAGTAGTATCTTTCAATCGTTGCCTACAGGTTTGTATTTTGTATTCCATGATTAATAATAATAGTAATCATAACAACATTTATATAGCACCACATCCACAGTGCAAACAATGCTCCTGGGCGCTGTACATGACAATGGCGATAATAATAATTAATACAGTACTTTCAGTCATAATGTTCAGTGAAATAGAACCATTTCAAGCGAGTTTTGAATTCATGTAAATTTTCAGCTTCTTTTACAGTACACAAATAGGCAAACACTTCCAGTAATAGACATAACTTTTATTAAAGCTTTCACGTGTTTAAAGTCCACAAACCCCACTTGCCAAAACGATGAAGCAAGATTTAAAACAAACAAATATTTCCGTTTAGAATTCTGTTGTGAAATTCATTTCAACCTTTCATGCTTTTTAATAAACATATGACAGCCACGGCAATTCGTGACTTAACGCACTTCACAAATTTGTAAAAAAAAAAACAACGTAAAATGTCACAGGATTATCAAAAGATAAAGCAGGCTGCTACAGTCAGTTGCCTAGTTTTTTCCCTTTCTGTACCTTTAAAAGCCATGGCTGATACTTACACAACTTTACAATATAAACCTAGCGTATTGAAAGCAATGGGAAATTCAGAGCAACCAAAGACTGAAAACTAAAGTTTTTGATCAGCTCGTAACAAGCGAAGTTGTACGATCAGTTTACTTTTGTTGAAGGGGAAAAATACAGCTAGGTTACGAAAACTAAACCAAACGCAAGCAAACAAAAAGTTAAATTCCAAAATTAATAACAAAAAAGCTTTGGAAAAGTACAGTATGTTAAACGTTAAACGTATTCGCTGTCACGCCGGGTAGTTAAAGATTTAGATGCATAGTAGGGGACAATGTGTACTTTCGAGTTTTTTACGTTTTAAAAGTGATTTTTGTGTGATTTACCTTCAGAAATATTGAAAGATGAAAAATAGAGTTTCAGGTTTTGGTCTCTGGGAGAGAAGCCAAGAACCCCAATTGCAGTCTCGTTTCAAATTATTTTATTGCGTATTTCGACTCTAAAATTAGGTATGCATTAGCTAAACGAAACGTTTTGTTCGTGTGCAGTGTAGTTAATATGATATGATGAGTCTAAGGTTTAAGATTTAAAATAAATAAACAAAGAATCTTTTTAATGTTTCTACGATTTTCTCAATTTCATTCAAACAGCTAAACTTGTACAATCACTTTTGTTTATCATATGTCATATTAGGAGTATTTTAGCACAAAATATTGTCTTGTTGGGGTAGAATAGAGGAGAGGAGCTCACTCTAAGTGTTTTTGCTGTTTAAAATATTGCTTTGCAAAACACAAAATGCACTATGTGTGTAGTTTGGTGGTATAGAAAATAAAAGAAAACAACATTGAAAGTTCTGGCAACATGGCAAAATACAATTATCCAGTAAGGAGGTGGGGCAAGAATTTGTGACAGAATAATGTTGGATTGAAATTTGCAGCTGAACAAATTCATTTCCTATCATTGCCGCTGCACTACGCAAGTAGTTATTGTCAATGTCCAACAACTTGTTCTTCGTCGTGTGAGCCTCTAAGATCACCAAGTAGTGGAAGTACGCTTTATTTAACAAGGATATCCTACGAAAGTTTCTTAGTTCTCGCTTCTTTGGTGAGCAGGTTGTGCAATATGGATGTTTAGTCTTCTTCATGAAAGGATTCCATGCTCGCAAAAGACTAGAGATTGTTGGAAGAATATTTCCTCATTCCGGCAAGTTTCTCACGTACCAATTCGTGATGGATTTCTATTTTCCTTGTATCGCAACGTCCAAGTGTTTCCTAAAATTTATCAATATATTTTGACAACTCAGGTGCCAAAAAAAGTACTTGTCAAGTGAATTTTGATTTTAAGTTATAACCAGTGGCGGATTTAGGGCAAAATTTTAGGGGGCGCCAAAGAAGTATGGAACAACCTCGCCGCAAATGGCTTGGGAAATTTTTTTTGCGTTTTTATCAATAAAATTGCCTATATAAGTCAGGTAGGCTACCAGTCATTCCCACATCACAAATCAACACCACAAGTGACAATCAGTTGTAAAGTTGAGGCAATGCCGCTCGTGGCAATTAAAAGCAATAACGAACGTGAAATGATAATTTAGGTATTTTCCACTAAATCTTTAGGCTATACCACAGTGATTGCTCCAAGTGAATGAAAAGGGGTAACTACCAAAATCCATTTCAATAAATCACCAATCTAGAGTGCCTGAAGCTCACTGGTGCATAGCCCAAAACATGCATTATAAAAAACATTCAAACGGTGAGGCCTAGGTGTACTTAGTACAAGTTAGTGGTACTCAGTTAAGATATTGCAAATAAAAAAATAATTCAAATATGAACAAAGCGCTTGCAGGTTGCAGCAATAAGAGTCTACTATTTCTATTTTGTAGAATAAGCGAAATCGGGCTTATGTCCTATCAGAAAAACAAAATATTGTGAACTGACAATGATGCAATTGAGCAAAAGAACAATACGATTAAACTACTCATGCTGATAATGTTGCAAAAACGTCTCAATACGTAATTGTAATTTGTAACAACGTATAAAAATGACATTAGATTTTTTCAAACAAGTAATTCGATCACAAACATGTTTTGAATAAAATATGTAATAAATTTAGCAGAGATGTGTTCAAGACCAGATCCAGCTTTACTGTCCTAAAGGTTGATGAATGGCATTCCATCCTATCTCTCTGATTAAACTGCCATAAAATCTGGATTGCTACCATGCGTTATATTATTTAAACTTGAGTTAAAAAAAGTTTTTTTTATGTATGCACAAGTTTCTCGAAAACAAAATGGGATTAGCCGATCTATCAACGTTAAATAATAAAACACAGTAATAATAAAACACATTGTTACGCACACAATAAAAGGTTATTAGCGGTCAGCAGGTCTACTTGCCGAGACTAAACATCACGCATTGTTTTACGTTAGTAAAATGGAAATTTACAAATTAAAGTATAGCATAAAAAGGAAATTTGCATGCAAACATAAAAAAATAAATTGGAATTTTAGGGGGAGCCGCGGCGCCCCGGCGCCATAGGTAAATCCGCTCCTGGTTATAACCAAATTTCTTTTTATTATTTTGAGATGACGGATTTCTTACTCAATTCCATAATCTGAAGCAATAGATGTATATCTAGCAATATCTTTAGTGACACAAATGCTTCCTGGCATCAATTTTTTCCAACCTTGTGAGGGTTTTTGTTCGGTATTTTGCATTGTGGAAATGTGTAGGGGGAGTGACCTTGAATAGTTGAGATGATTATGAGCAAAAAATATTTCAGTAAAAGCTTCGAGCTTTTTGTGACATCATCAATCATCATGTCTAAATGTCATTAATTGTATTGTTTTTCCCTGGTCCTTATGACGTCATGTTTTGAGGAAAAGTTTGAGCGTTTTAACAAGATATTGTAAGTCTGGATAAAACAAGTTTTTGCCCAGACCGACAAACAACTTCAGAAGTATGCGCGTTCAAAATGTTTTCTGCAAACATTTCTAAAATACAAGATATTCAGTTGATGACAAAGACTACAAATCAAACAATAACATTGTATCTTGTTCAAAAAAACTCAAATAATAATCTTTAGATTGCAATTCATTTATTTTTACATTCGTCCAACATTTCTAGACGTAAAACTTCTACAAATTTTAATTGGATCATGCACAAAATATTGATTTACTGGCAAGGTTAGCGCCACATCTACTGTAGCTACTGCATTTCCTTCATTGGATAGACATCAATAAGGAAGCTGTTTGATTTGTCTAATTGTGTAAACGAGTTCAACCCATTCAATCACTCATGGAATCATTTCCGTGAGTATACAATACATGTATAAGCAAGTATAAGTGAGTATAAGCAATTCAATTCATGCGGCTACATCTACTTTCCAGGACATGTTTGACTTGGAAAAACAAGATTTGGTAAATTTCTCAGACATCTGCTGATGTTGTCCAGTTGTGTCAACATTCTGACCAAATGTTTTTAAAAATAAAAGCAGAATTGCCTGTAAATACAGAAGCAGCAAAGTGTTCATTTTGTTTTGTTCCCAGACAGCTTTTTTGTCGTTTAGTCATGTGATCGAAAGTTTGTTGTCAGATAAAATAACGGAATAATGAAATAGTGAAATAAGAAAAATAAATGGAATAACAAATGAAATAGGAATAATGAAATAGTGAAATAATTACAGTATGCGCTGATTCTTTGCAGTTCGGACGTAACTACTGAAGACAAGATAGTTATTGAAGTTGTCCAATATAACTCAGAGTTTTGCGAATGCAGTTGCTTTTTTTCCTAGAATGATAATAATAACTCCATGTAAGAGTGAGTCATCAAATTACAGGATGTTGCAAACTTAAAAAAATATATTATACGTTTATGTAAAATAGAAAGCTGTTGCGTTGCGTTACTCAAACTTAATGAAAAAGATATTCCCTTGTTTTAGAAGAGTGGAGAGTAATTAAAATTTTCTTTTGTTTGTGTGCACGTGTTTTATACGCAGTTTAACGTAACTTTGTCAAGCTTAAGACATGTTGTAACTACGATGTGGCTTAATTAAACTGAAAACTCGAATCTGCAAAATCAATAGCCACACTACATGACAATTCAACGTTTAAAACCCTTTCCTTCCCAGCGTTGCCGAACGGCAACATCAACTTTTGTGATGCTTTTCTCCTTCATCTGCTGTCATTCGGCAACATTGGGAAGATTAGATCACAAACAGAACCAAATTAAACTGCTTTGAGACTTTTGTTTCGCTTGAATGGTTTTTCGTTTTTTGGTTTTGCTTCATCAAACACACGTGTTCAGTGTGGTGGTTGAGACTACTGAAAGTGCAGTATTGTAAGTGATAAGTTTTGAAGGATAGACAGGCTATATTCGGCAATTTTGTTTGAGAACATGTTGATTAGTGATGGTAAAGTACATAATCGGAAAAGCACACTTCAGTTTCATGTGTTTCGCTTTCTAGAATTATTTGATTTGCGATGTTGTTGTTCGGCAACAATGGGAAGTTAGGCAAGTGAGTGTAAGTGTTTTGCTGAAACTTTAAGGATTGATGTTAGCTTTGTTTATTGCAGCTTATCTGTCAAAAATTACTGTTTAGTTACTAGTGCTACCTTTATATGAAATGGCAAAGAGATTTGGAGTTGATGATGCGACTAATTATATTTTGCTCCCTGATGGGATCGAGTCAGATGTGGAAGATGGCGATGAAGGAGATGAGGAAATGTACTTTGATGATGATGTTGTTGACCCAGATTATAATCCAGATCAAGATGTAAATGCTGGGCCGTTAGAAATTGAAATCGAAGAGGTGGCTGTCTCTGTCGACAAAGAAGAAGATCAAGCATCAGCAAGTTGTAGTTATAGTCAAATGGGCGTGGAGAACCAAACCAACAGCACGCAGAAAAAAAACTACAGCTGGAGGAAACAACCATATACCTTTCCAGACGTTACTTTCAAAGGTGAATTTTCAAGTCCACCAGATGAAATTCTGACGCCATTGCAGTATTTTAAATTGTTTCTAAACGATGATTGCATGGTGTACATTGCAGAGCAAACGAACTGATATGCTCATGTTAAAGATGGAAAAGTCATTGGTACATCAGCAAAAGAAATAGAGCAGTTCTTTGGGATATTGCTCTTTACAGGGATTTTTCAATGCAGAGCTTATACTATGTACTGGTCCAATTTTTCACGCTTTCCTTTGATAGCAGACGTAATGTCAAGAAATCGCTTTCAAGATCTTCTCAGGTATATCCACTTTAACAATAATGCCGACATGAAGTCCCGTGACCACGCAGACTATGATCCACTTTTCAAAGTGTCTCCTCTTCTGAATAGACTGCGTGATGCCATGTCACAGCTGGAGCCCGAAGAACGCCATTCTGTTGACGAGCAGATGATCCCTTTCAAAGGGCGCTCTGGGCTCAAACAATACATAAAAAGTAAGCCTCATCGTCGGGGCTTCAAGGTGTTTGCGAGAGCAGGCATGTCTGGAATGATTTACGATTTTGTGATTTATACCGGAAAAGCCATGAAGTTGCCTGGAAACTTAGGCGTTGCTGGAAATGTTGTCATGAGGCTTGTAAACCAACTTCCAGAAGACCAGAACTTCAAACTATATTTTGATAACTGGTTCAGTTCGGTTGATCTGGTATGCTTACTCAAGCAGCAAACCATATGGTCAGTTGGCACTATCCGGTCAAACAGACTGAAAGGATGCACACTCCAGAGCGACAAAGAACTGAAACAGCGCGGACGTGGAAGCCTGGATTGCAAATGTGAAGATACTGAAGGAGTCAGCGTTGTGAAATGGTACGACAGCAAACCTGTCCATTTGATTTCATCATACTGCAGCGTTGATCGAACAGAAAAATGTAAGCGCTGGAGTGTTGCTGAGAAGAAGCGGATTGATGTGGAAAGGCCACACATTGTCAAAGAGTAAAATAAACACATGGGAGGGGTGGATCTGTGCGACATGATGATGGAATTATATAGCACAGACATCCGGAGTAAAAAATGGTACATGCGCATCGTGTACTATTGCTTAGATCTTGCAGTGCTAAACGCGTGGTTGTTGTATCGAAGACATTTGGCACAGAACAACCAGTCAAGGTATCTTCCACTAAAGGACTTTCGCAGCAGTATCGCTTCTGCTCTAACTTTGGCAGGAAAGAGTAGGATGAAAAAACGTGGAAGACCATCTCTGAATGATGAAAGCCCGTCCTCATCAAAGAAGACCAAAAAAGCTCTACCTGTTGCAGATGTGCAATATGATGGCTTGCACCACTGGCCCCTTCCTGGCACAAAAATAATGCGGTGCAGATACTGCCCATCAGGCTACACCCGGGTGCAGTGCAGCAAATGCCTTGTGGGACTCTGCTTGAATGAAAGAAACAACTGCTTTTTGGCCTTTCACACCAAGTGATTTTGGTCAGCGGGGCACCCTTTGACGAAAGACATAACTGGTACCGAATTCGCTTTAATTGCTGTGCACGCTGCAGTTATATGTGTTTGTGTTTAATTTCTCAACATGCAGTACACAAAAACATTAAAATTTCTTTCAGAAATTATAAAGTGTTGTTGTGAAATATTACAGATATCCATACCATATCTTACCAATGTTGCCGAATGGCAACATTTCGCTGTTGCTATAGCAACCAAAATTTCTTAATTTTTTTTTTAGATTTTATATTCGGAAGTTAAATGTAAAACATGGCCGGAATTTAAAATTTTTTGAAATACGGGAAAATAATTCGGGAAGGAAAGGGTTCAGCAAACCAGCTAAACCAACATTTTCACTACAACCTGCACAAGCTGAAACTGCGAACAGAAACGTAGATTTACCAACAGCGAACAATGGAAACGTAGTCTTCGACTTCTTCTTAGTTTTCGAATTCTTAGTCTTCTTCTTAGTCTTCTTAGTCTTCGAATCGACTCGTCGTCTTTAGGCATCAGAGCACTTGTTTAATTGCAGCTCAAGACAGTCAACTGAGATTAGGTTCTTTGCTGGAAGCATTAGTTTATAAAATACTTTTCTGTCTATATACAAAAAATAAACGCTAGTTTATGATAACATATGATCTTTAAAGAATTAATGCTGATGGCTAAATTATGAGTGCAGAGGATATCGCTTTCTCGTAAGCAAGGGCTCTATCCACTTTTAGAATTCGGGAGTGGGGGATGATTTTTAGACAGTGGGCTAACATCGTCATAGTCATTTCAACTTCTGGGGGGCTACGCTCCCCCAGACCTCCCACTGTACCTTGACCTTCATTGATCATCAAATTGCACATGGTTTCAAAATCGTTTCACAAAGTATGTTTCGGAAGGTAGTGGTGCGAAGTAGGGGGGAGGAGGGGTATATATCCCCACCAACATTTTGTCAGCATCCCCTCCCAATACATGTAATTCAGAAAAAAAATATTTGCTATGAAGAATGAAGTTGTACTTCGATTTAGTTGTTTGCAAGCATCTCGAACTGGTGTTGTTTTTCTTTTATTGATGTTTGATCACAGTTCTAATTTGTCTTAGATTTGACTCTAGACAATGAAGAACCTTCATTGAAGGTATTAACGACGAGTTGGACCAGGCAACTGGCCAAGGCACTGCAGTAATGAAGAAACTGCACAAACATCTTTGGGACTTTGTGCTGATTTTGAAGCCTTTGGCACTTATAGAGCAATTTCAGAGCAATTCACGTTGCAAGGAGAAAAGCTTGACATTGACTCTTGTGAAGAGCTGTTTCAGACCCTGAAACTCAATCGAGAGAAATATCGTGATTTGGAGTTTGAGAACAATAATATAAAAATGCAGTTTCACTTTCGGAAAAATTTGCTGCTAATTTTATCACGCCTTTGAGAGCACCACGGCAAAGAATAGTCCCTGAAAGATTGGGTGGAGGCTCGATGGCAACTACTGCAGACAGTCAACTGCATTATAAAATACTTTAGGCTACAATCAGTTCATGGACAGAGTTGTCCCTGAACTAACCGAACGGTTTGAAAGTAGCATGAATTCCGATTCGGCAAAGTACAAAGAACTTGCACGAATTTTCAAGACCGGCTTAGTTCCTGAAATAGTCAAAAATTATCCAGAGCTGAATAGACAATCGATGAGTTATCAAATTGATTGATTCAGCAAGGCAACAGGGGCAAAGTCTCTGTACGATGCTAAAAGAGATTACCAGGCATTGTCCGAGTTGGAAAAACCTCTCTATTCTCAAATACTTCAGCTGATTAAGAATTGATTTGCCCAGTAAGCTCTGCTGCTTGTGAGAGGTCGTTTTCCAATCTTCGTAGATTGGAAAACCATTCTCTTCGTAGATTGGAAACCTGGCTGAGAAATACTTTGGGACAGGAAAGGTTAAATGCTAGCATTGTTTGCAACATTCACCAAAATATTCTTAATGATATCAGCATAAATCACAGTGCAAATGAGTTTTTAATGCGCACTACTGTAAGAAGCAATATGTTCGGTTGTAACAAGTTCTTGTGATGCGTTTGAAAGTTAGTATTTTTGTCATAAATTTGCAAGTGTTCTTCTGTATCTTCGATTGTTTTCAGTCTCCTGACCAGTGTCCTATAGTGCACTAAGTGTAGTGAAGGAGAGGGCAAGAAGAAAAGTATAACTTCTGACTTTTTTTGGAAAAACTAAGTATTCATTGGAAGTTCATAGGTGCGAATCCCGCTGGAGGTACCAATTTGTCTTTGCTGGTTTCTTAATCTTGCAGCAGTCATTCACAAGAGCACAGATAGCGCTTTCATCTCTATGATTTCTTCTCTGTATATTATGCTGTTAGCAGTTAATTTACCGTGGTCCGGTGAGTGCTTAAAAAAATTAATAGTACCACTTAAATTGTGTATAAAAGTATGCATCCCCCCAATGTTTAAAATCATCTAAAATATAATAAAATTTTGATTTACCCCCTCCAATCTTCAATTAAATTTGGCACCACTGTCGGAAGGGCATTTTTGTGTAAGCAAACTAAGTTAAAACCCCACCGTGTAAACGCCTGGCTCATAGTTCAGGGTTGCCAAATCAAAAATTCAAAAAAGTGATAACAGCCGAAATATTTTTTTCAAAATTCGATCAATAAAATATCACAAAACCTTTTCAAAGCCAATTGAGTAACAGCCGAATAATACCAGCCAAGATATTTTTTTCAAAATTCGATCAATAGAATATCACACAACCTTTTCAAAGCCAAATGAGTGTGGGGGGGGGGGGGTGATTTTGAATTGCTCACTCCTCCTTGGATAGAGCCCATGCTCGTAAGTTACAAATAAGCGGAGATAGGTATGATCTTGAAGATCACTTTTATTTGGTGATCTTGATTTAAGACCACCTATTTTGTGTGATCTTCATCTTGAAGAACAATAAGATCAAGATCACTTTAAAATTGAAGTTTGCTCACTAGAAAGAGGTATGTTTTTAGAATTTCTAGCCTACTGTACAAAGTAAATCGTGGCAATATGTCGGCTGCATTGCCGAGTGTTGAGAGCGCTAGAAAGGCTATCGAAAGGGCGCCGGTTCGACACCGCTCAAGAGCATGCAGCTGTGTCTTTGCAGGACACTTAAAGGCATGCCTGAAAGTGGACATGAAGATTGGCTTCCTTGCCTTCCCTTCCACTTAATCGAAATCTTCAGCCACCGGGCGTAAACCTGGATACGACAAACAAACAAGTGGCAATTACAAATATTAAGCCGCTGTTCATGTGATATGTGTCCAAGAAATGTCGATTTGAACTTTCAAACTAATTTGGTTAGTGTTGTCATTTCAAAAATTTAAAAGTTTTCTACATTGGTCATAATAAATATCGTCAGACTAATAAAATAATGGCGTATAACTCATTTTTTCTTGTTTTGAAATAATCGAAAAAAAACTGTCTACACGGTTGTTTTTATCATATTTATTGTACAGTTAAACGAAAATAGCATGTCGACACAAGTACAATGAGCATGTACAATTTGATTTGCTTCATTTTGCATCCCGTGATGTGTTGGGATGACTTAGGCCATTTTCCGATTGCACAGACGTGACTTAGGCCATTTGATATTTTGAGTTTGTCAATATCAGTTTTTCAACCGTGACATAATAACAGTAGTAATACGACTAGAATTAACAGGAAAATCCCTAATAGCAACTCCAATCTCACGATAGGAGTTATATTTCATGCTAGACTGCATATTTCGCCCAAAAACAGTTCAGAGTTGGCAAGGCAAGCTGAATAAATTATCAGTGATGAGGCAAATTACCAAAAAAGGAGTGGCATCCTGTTGGCATAACATGTTTCATAGATTGGAGATCATTGTATCTCCTCAATTTGATTGGAACAGCGCTTGAAAAAATAGGAATTCATGTAGTGTCGCCTAAGTTTCTTTGTTACCGCTGTGGCAGATCTTCCCACTGTGCAGTCTCACATAATGGGACCTTGTACATTGTGCAATACCTTTCCACAGCTTTCATGATTCAAACCTCTAAGATCATGAACCATGGGATCGCCAGATATCTTTCCAGGCCTGATACTCAACAAGCATCATCTATCGATTTTCATAAAATTACTGTGTTGCATCCTCTGTACATTGTTGGGATGCGGTCTGATCCTGGCATTCTGGATGATAATATCGTAATCTCTCATCGTAAAAATTTTGTTTACCAATTTTCGCTCGATCATACTGTGCAGGATATCGCACTCTATTTGAGTGTGACCAGCCACGAGGTACTTCTGAGTAATAGTGATGCCCTGCATCCATGCAAGGGCACAGTCAGCACCAGAGACATTAGAGTTTCTATTTTGATATCCACACCCATCACTCCAAATAACTATTTCCTCCAGACCGGGGTTTCCAGAAATTACCCGTTTGAAATGATTAAACTGCAAGAAAGCGAATACTTCACTGCGTAAATCACCTTCTGTTTCATTCTAAATAGAAGCATCTTTTGATTCAAGATTGAATAGTGTAAAATTGTTTTCCTGCAGCTTGGTTTTATAGTAGGCCTACATACTGCTTGCCTTAGTTGTGAGACACAGAAGTACAGCCTGTGAATCCATTGTCCATACGGATTTTACTGTTCTAGCGGGAGTCTTTGTCTTTTGTCTTCTCATCTCAAGCTTCATTCTTCAACTTGATATGGTCATCGTATTGTTCCTTTGTAATATTACTGTGTTTGAATGAAACACACACGTCACACTGATCCTTACGTAGCATGAACAGAGCACCCGGCAGCCCGTTGCAACCAGTTCCCCTGAAGCTGCACGTTTCGATCTTATTGGACTGCCGTGGACATGGAGCTGGCCAAGAGTGTGTGCGTAGCCTTCGTGTAGTTACGACCACCTTAAACAAACATACAAGCGAATGGCCTTTGTCTCAATTTGGAACTGGGCCAAACAAAGGCCAATGGCGATGATATCACTGGTAATGGGGGCAGACTTGGTATAGCTGGAAGCTTCCAGACCGGTTTCACAATTCACACATTGGCGGCGGATCTATAATGATCGTCTCCCAGTACCTTTTACCCACGTCTTTTCCATCATAGACTGGGCCTCCAAAGCCACATACGACATCACCATCCAAAGCCAAATTCAATTTGAAGACAAACCAATGCTCGGACACGAGCTGGAGCCGACGATGAAAACGGAGAAGTTCTCATTATGAAATAGGCTACTTTACCAAAATTGGCTCTGCTCAATGATCGTATTCCTGATGATTCAGCAAGCTCTTTGTATTGCCGATGAAGTTGGATTATGGTAGTTCCAGGTACAAGAATTTCTTCTTTCTGTACATTGTGACCTTTCTACAGTAATGGGAATCTACAGTAGGCAAATCATTGAGAAATTTCACCAAAAGTGATTTTCCTTTTTTCCCCACTTTGGCACATTTACCTACTCATAAAAGTCAATTCAGACGTTTTAAAATCTATGTCTTCCTATGTTCTCCTTCTCCCATCAGTGAAACTCAAGAATGGTGGCAAAGAACCAGTCAACGAGCTTATAAAGTTGCTAAGTGTGATATTAAGCTGAGAATTAATTAAGTATCCAACAATGGCTTTCTACAAAAACCTGCCATGGGTGCAAGAAGACTCCGAGAAACGATGCATGAGGAGATCTGACCTGTATCACAGTGTGAAGTCGCACTACCAGAGTGCTGGGAAAATGAAGCTTCTCAAAGGAACAGAAAGAAAACAGATTGATTTAAGTAGGGTAGTTACTTGGAAATGTCCAAGATTACGATACATACAATAGAAAAAAGCATAATTATTTTGTGCTAAATTAATCGTCTAGACGTGATGAAGTGGAAGCTCTATTTCTGTACAATTTAGATCGTCGTCTTCTGACCATCTGCTCTGTTGGAAGAACGCTTTATTTCCAGCAAACGATTAAAACGGTTTGTAAAATGGCCTAAGTCATGCATTTGAGTTAGGCCATTTGACATTTTTACAAAAATACCACTTTTTCGTTAACGTAGGTCTTAGAAAATTATGTTGAAGTTGCGCTACATTTTAAGGACCTACAAAACACTAATATCTCAATTTCCTCAAAAAGTGAGTTACGCCATTATTTTATTAGTCTGACGATATGTCATCTTCCGTATATATTTCATGCTGAAGTATGTTAAAACATCATATTGAACTTTATTCACAATTCTGTTTCGTGAATTTTAAAAAAAATTGCTTTCTTTGACCCGATTTTAGATGTTTGAAAGTTTAGAATGACAGTGCTAAAAAAAACTGGACTCTCTAGCCGACTTTGGTCATGTAAACTGTAAAGTTGTTTGTTGCAGCAAATCAACCTGACCAATAAATTTTTGAGTGTGGGTATTAAATTTGAAATGATATGCTCCCTCTTTTCTGTAAATATTTTGTATTTTTGTTTGGAGCGGTTTGTTTGATCGCAGACCTCTGAACGTTTTTATAGCAGACAACAGAATCAAGGTTGCCAGATGGGTAAATGGTGCAATGAACATTGGTATAATTCAGTGAAAGTTGAAAATATTTAGTACGCTAACACGAATAAAAGCTTCCCATATAAACTGCACAAAATTTGGTAAAAACGATGCAGTTCAGTGGTGTTCAATAAAGAGCATAAAACCATTTCTAAATTTGGTAAATTTTTCAGTACTGCAATTACCCTCGGCTTTGGGTGTGACGTTGCGATTCTATGCAAACTACGACAACGATTAATTGACCTAATAGCAACAGTAACTAACGTATTACAGTTCTTAGGTCAGCGATTGACTAGTTAAAAAGAACAGTTAGTAATACCAACTACCTTTAACTAGGTTGCGGGTGCGTATTGTGTGCGAAAGGAAAAAGTAAGTGTTGAATTTTTGTAAGATGATAATTGCAATACAAAGTTTTGTCCATTTTTTATTCGCATCCATCTTTTTGCTTATAAGTTCATCCTTGTGTTTATCCATCCTTGTGATTATAAGTTTAAAGCCAGAAATACAATTTAGTGTCATGCAAACTAACAAGTTTTATTCTGCCCAATGGCTTAATTAGTTCAGCATCAACTTTTTTTCAATTTATGTTTTTTTTACAAGTTGCATTGCATTTTGTTCACCTTTTCAGTAATTGCTGATGAAAACGTTGTTCACTATCAGTTTTATCATCAGTTTTCAAAGATGTAATCAAGGCCAAGTGATCAGTAAATAATTTTAAATGTTTAGTTTTGCAGTTTTTATATAGAAATCTTTTAAAAATGTTGTTGGCATTAAAATTGATAGTTGTTCTCTGGTTTGCTTATGTGAAATGTCAATCATCGGGAACTGGCAACACTAGTACCGGTCCACCAACCTTTATTTGCAATGCTGGTGGGAAGGATGGGTCTGTTGGTGAACCACCTGCCTATTCCAATGGCAATATTGCCCAGGGGCGTCCCGGTAAGACTGGAGTGAAGGGCGTACAGGGGCTACAGGGTGCGAAAGGACAAAAGGTAAGTATTGAGTTTTTGTAAGGCGCTAATTGCAATACAAAGTTTTGTCCCTTTTTTAGTCGCATCCACCAATTTGCCTAGTGATTATAGGTTTAAGGCCTGAAATCCAATTTTTGTCATGTAAACTAATAAGTTTTAATGTCTTGATACATTCCTTCAAGTCGTTATACCGAGATGAAGACGACCTAGTTCGACTCTCGAGGTGTGCGCTTGAATAACGCATTTCAAGCACATCTCCTCGTTTAACGTCGCCTAGTGGAAGGAATAATTCACAGATCACAAAACTTTGGCAATAGGAAACTTTACTTTGTCAATCTCAGTAACTGGCATGCGTCAGCGCTTCAACGTCCGTAAAACTATGCAAACCACACATGTATAAGTAGGCCTACTATGCTAAACTGCCAGGAATATCCTTTGGAATGTTTCAGAAGATGAAGATTAAAACTAACCAAGAAATAGTTGTCTTCTCAAAAACACTGTCACTTTTCTGTGTAAGATGGTAACTTTATCTTGTAGAGCTCACTACCAATCGGCTAGGCTCCCAACCCTTTGTTCGATTGTCAGTGCATTGTCATTTAATGCTTGAAATCTTTCAGGGAGAGCAAGGGACTCCAGAAGATGTCAGTGAAAGATTACGCAAGCTTGAAAACGAACTACAAGAATTTAAATGTAAGTAATTATTTGTAAAACCAATATGACAATCACCCATGTTCAAAGCAAAACTATCTAACTTCAATTACAGTAATCAAGAATTGCAGTGTAAATCTTTGTTGTAAATGGTCTACGAAAATAACTCACAATTGAAATTAAGTATCTTAATATCCAACGCAGCTTACGCTTCCAAAAACCAGACTGTTCTTATGCAACTTACTTTTGTGTGCTCCTAATATAAAAGCTGTAGCATCGGTTTAATTTAATATACAGTACAGTAACTAAAAATCTATTTAAATCATTAAAGTAAGCTGGATTCTAAATCATATTTATTTGAACTTATTCAAATAGAGTAAGTTCTATTGAAATGTCTGTTTTATTTAAAGGCATGCTAAATGAAATTTTCAAACGAGAATTAAGCATTAAAATGCGTAAACTGAACACTCAACAATACATTTCATAAAAAATTACTGAAAAAAAAAAGTTTTTAATGGCGCTGGCAAGGCGCAAAGTCCAGTGTTTCATTTGTTTTTTATTTTTTGCATAATGACCAATAAGTGGAAAAACTGCTCGAGAATTACGTCACCAGCGACTAGCAGTAGCATTATCAAAAGTGCTTTCCCGCGTTAGGTAGGAAAGTTCAGACCTGTTGCGTTCCAAGAACTTTCACATTGATTCAAGGCCTGGACACGTTGAATCCATGTAAAAAAATGCTGATTACTCCACGCCTTCTGAATTGCCTAGCTGAAATCGTTTCACATGCTTTTGTGGAATTTGCCTTCAAAAACTTGTTTTTTTACATTTTTATTTGACATTGATTGAACGCCTGAATACGTTGAATCCATGTAAAAGAAGCTGATTTACTGTTTGAAGAACAAAATCTGCCATTTGAAACTCACGCAGAAAAACTCTTGCCCGATCAGCTGATTGCTAGTCGCTAGTGACATACACTGTACAGTCGCACGCATCGCTGCTCAAGCCCATTCCGGTTTTGAAACCTCTGACAAAAGCACGCGCGCAATGGTGGTCAGACCGCAATGGAGCCAAATTTTTGTCAAAATTGTTTTATGGTAGCATGTTAAACACAAAAAACGTGGAAAATCGCCAAGTCAGGTTTTTCCTATAGTATGACTTTAAAGAAGCCTCACTAAAAATTAAAGATTGTCTAGCCTGGCTGATCGAAATTTAATTTATGCTCATGTAAGATTGAACTAATTTGCATAAAAATAAACTGATATGCATTCCACGACACGCGACTGAATAGTTCATGTACTAAAGTAAACATAATTGTTTGGGTTAGACGTATTTCAAAAGATGCTTCATCCGTTTTCTTGATTTGTGCTATAAAAGTTTAAACCTCCATCAACATATAACATATGCTTCATCATCTACAAGTTCAACTTACATCTAACTAATGTTTTCAGTACTACAAACGTTATCACCCGTTGTAGACTGAGTGGCTCAATATGAGACCGAGTCAGAGTGGCTCTGCAGACATTTAACTGATGTTTTCAGAACCACAAGCCTTCTCGTCTATATAATAGGCTAATATTTAATTTATGGTTAAAGCATCGTTGGTCAATCCCCTAAAGTCATGTTACTACATCAATGGAACAGCTGACCAATCAGGAGTTTACTTGATATCACCTGACAGTTCAATTGTGACGCCGTTCTATGTTCATTGCAACTTCACTGGAACAACCACAGGTAAGATGCTAAACAATGTATTGCTTAATATTATTCTCAATCAAGCAATTGTCTAAAATACCCACATAACAGATTGATAGCATCAAATGTTATCCCTATTCAGGGATATCTATAACTACGGGATTGGAAACTCTGTGGAACTGAAAACTATTTTATACACCAGTAGGGTCACTTTTCTTTGTGCGCTGCTGTGATAAACAATCACATAAATTGACCTCAACACCTGCTGTAAATTGTAAGGTCTACGCTTGCCTGGTTTGTTTATTTGTTTGTATTCCATTAGTGCAGTCATGTTGTATTTTGTTTGCTGCTTAAAAAAATTCCAGAATGACTATTGGTTTTAGTTCTGATGACATCGTAAACGGATTAGTTTCGTACTTGATAGGTCTGTGAACAAGTTCATGATACAACAGCATATTTCACTGATTGCTGACCACTTTTTGTTTACTTCTGATCGGATTTGCAGCACGCAAAATGCTAATGAACAACAGTAGGCAGTTTTTGGACTCATTGCATTCATTCATTTTTTGGATTCATCGTTTTTTATTCTAGCAACGTAAATGTACTTTTATAATCAATTAAGTTTTAATGTGAGTGGACATTTTGTATTAATATTGTAAAATCGAATTTTGTGTATCTTTTAGTCGGTATTTTATTATGTTAATGTCTCTGTAATCGTAGTAATGTGATGACGCTACTGATGTATAGCACTGGATAGAGTTTCCAATTCCGTAGTTATAGATATCCCTGTCCCTATTTATGTCAGAAAATGAAATACAGTAATTAGTATCACAATAATCTTTACAGCTTGTTTAGTTTTCACAGGATCCTCAATGTTTTCTGAAAAACAATAAAAAAATAAACCTGTATCACTGGCTAAAACTATATGATGAAAACATGAAGAAACTTTACTTTGTCCCCAACCAACATTTCAAATCAAATTAAATAATTTTCGCAAAATCTTCAATCCAAAAAGTTCAGTTGGGTTTATGCAACAATGCAATAGCCTTAATAAAGCCATCGTGATTGCAAAATAATTCAAGTCTACATTTTGTGCCCAAACGCAAGCGTGTGTTTGTTTTTGCAGCAGAAACAAACACACGCTTGCATTGAAACAAACGCACACACGTTTTTGCAGCTGAAACACAGTGAATTATCGCATTATTGTTTATTATGGTTTTATCAAAAATGAGAACACCTGTGTCTCACAAAAAATTTTTTTTTCACTAAACATTTCCATCTAAGATCGAGAAAATGAAAATATCTTCTGACAGGTGTCAAACCCACAACAATGCTTGATATAAACGACTCGGTTACATGTCTTGTAATACAAACGAATTTATTTTCACAGGAGTCAGTTTAATCATACAATAAACATCTTAAAATCTATAGTTTCTATTTGAATAAACTCAACTGAAGATGATCTAGCTGCTAGCTGTGTGAAAATAAATTCGTTTGTATTACATTTCCATGTATTTTGTCTGTGAGGCATGGATTAGATGTTCGCTCCTGACATAACAAATATATAGAAATAATACACAGTTGTTGAATACACTGAGTGTTGTTATGTGACGAAACCACAACGTTCCCATAATATGCCGTTGCTACATTTCAGAGACCATCATCTCACACGACAGCACGAATGAGATCAGTGTTGCCAAGTGCGAAGCAGTAAAATGTTACAAACGAAAGATTAAATATGACGTCACATTGTCACAAGTGATTGCTTTGATCGAACAATCACAGAGTTGCAGACAATTCATCAAGGTTGGTAGCTCGATATTGAAACTGCGATATTTCTTTTCATATCAAAGCTTCAAGTTTAAAACTGACATGGAAAAAAAAGAGAAATTATTTTTGAAATCTTCACTGACGTTAATTTATTCGTATGGGTTGGAGTGTCCTCCAAGGTCGTCGAAAGACCCTTACTGAGTTGAGGGAGCTTGTCAAATAAGTCTCCCTATCCTGTCTGGCAGACTTTAGAACATCACCGACTTGTTTATTTTGTTTTTTCTACGTTTCTCAAACGTTTCTTAGTTATTTTGGTGTTGACAGATTTTGTTTGACAGTTTTGGATGCTCTTGGAAATGTCTGAAAGTCTGTTTTTGTGTTGAGTCTGTTTGTTGTCTATACAAGAACTACCCGTTTGTTACCTTCAGGAACTAATAAAGATGCCCTAGTTTTTGTTTTTTTTATTACAAATGTAGATAATTCTGACTCAAATAGGTAGGCATGTGGCTTCAAAATGGTTGCAAACGGCACAATGCACTTGCAGTCAAGTACACGCTTGGTCAGCGCAGGATATCAGGAAATCTGCATCAAGACTTGGAAATATCACGTTACTTGATATACATTATTAGCCTTACGTTATTAGCTTACGTTTTGTTTTTTTATATTGGTTGAAGTGGTTTGTACAGATGTTACGTGAACACAGCTCTATGACACTTCTAAAAGGTACATAAATAGAAACAGTTTTAACTGGTGGAAGGTCAATCTTGCAAATTTGCAACAAAACATAGTTTATGAAATAATAATGGTGTGTGGCAGTGTGTGTCCTTAACATTTTGAATGCTGCAAACGTCGTGTGCCGAGTGCCCACACACTTCACGTTATTAGATTGGATTCTATTAGACAAGATGTCGTTGTTGAGATTAACAGTGGAATGAAACAACTACGACAATAAATTCCTAGCAGGCCACTTGTTTATTATAATTAGATTCATTGCCGTTTTGTCAAATTAAAAAATTTACATAGTTTAAACTTAAAAAGTGAGTAAATTTTAAACTCCTTCGTTATAAAGTTTACCTCAAGATGGATCCAAGTTTACCTTGCGGATTGAACTTAAGCTTCTTGTTGAGTACATTTGCAGTAAAGAAATTTAGACCTCACTTATCGGTTGTCTTTCAGTATCGATGTGATGGATCATACATGTTCCGAAACGCCAACCCAACATACGCTGCCTGGTTGTCACGTGATGGATCAGCACAGATATACTGGGGAGGAGCTACGTCACGTAGGGACCGCTATTGTGCATGTGGAGAAACTGGTGAGATTGTTCAGGAAATATTCTGATGATTATAATGAAATTATTCTTATATGAGTTTCATTGTCGTATGCAAATATTAATATTACATATTAATGAAATTGTATACTGTATGTGCAGAAAATAAGGTGTAATGATTGCCTGCCTGTAGTTCACCTTGTTTACTCGCTTACATAATCATGTGTGCCTTAGGTAATTGTACGCTTTCTAGTTCTGTACTCTAGCCTTGCCACTGATTCATCTTGCAGTTGTACTGGCAGAACGAGGAGAATAGAATTGTGCATAACTATGTCTACCGTAGATATATTTAGTTAACCTTATATTTGTTTTGTTTGGTTAGCACGAATTTAAGTTGATTAAAGCCAAGTTATGTTTCTAGTTTGGTTTATATCGCAACAATGTAATCAACTTATTTGTCTGGTGATGGAACGTTTGTTGAAACCGAAAGTGCTAGACCTTGACCCGAGTGACGCACTTGCTGCTAAGCAATACAGACATTGGCTGAAAACGTTTAACGCCTTTCTTGAAAGCAGTTCAGCGTTCTGTGCCAAGCCGTGGACCCTCTGAAGGCGACCAAAGCTCTCAGAATTTCTCAGCAGTAGATAAAATAGCTTTACTGCTCTGCTATTTGTCACCTGAAGTGTACGACCTTGTTGAGGACTGTTCTACGCTGCATCTTCAAGAAATGCCAATACCCCACTAAGGAAATGCTACTTTTGCTCCGGAAAACTGCACCCGAGCGGAAGGATGAAATGTCCTGCTCGGTACGCTTCTTGCCGAGCATGTGGAAAAAAGGGTCATTTCGAAAGAGCCTGTTTAAAATTACAAAAAAGACAAAACAATCGTATCAAAGCACAATCTACATCTGCTTCCATACTGGGAGATCAGCACTTATCGTCTGGATCTGAAGATGGCATTGTCTCTTCAACAGTTTCTTCTTATTTATTGTCGGTTTTAGCCGGTGTGCCATCCTGTTTGTCGTCTTCTTCAGTTTCCGTGGAAATAGCCGGAAAACACATCACTGCCCTTCTAGACTCCGGGGCATCTGATAGCCACATTGACTGGAAGGTTGCGAAATGGCTTGGGCTGGATCCTCCATCAAGACCCATTTCTTCAGTTTCACCAGCTCGCGTAACTCAAAATTTTGAGTGTCTCGGAAAGACTGCTGCTAAAATGACTTTATTTAATCGCGAATATGATTTACAACTGGGAGTTGGACGCGAACTTTGTGCAGGCATCATCCTCGGACAAGACTTCATGGCGCTGCATCGACGGGTGAGTTTTGAATTCAATGGTAAAAAAGAGGATATCATAATAACACCTTCAAACTGTAGTGTTGCAGCGGCTAAAGTCACAGCACCTCGTCTATTCAAGAATCTGGATCCAGGAGTCCGACCAATCGTGACGAAGTCTAAACGTTTTAATCCAGAAGATCAGCATTTTATTCGCCAGGAAATCAACAAACTCCTTGCTGATGGGGTTATAGAGCCTTCTACTTCACCTTGGAGAGCTCAAGTTTTAATCGCAGATGACGGACGCCATAAAAAACGGATGGTAATAGATTACTCTCGCACCATTAACAAGTTTACACTTCTTGACGCCTTTCCTTTACCAAGAATTGATGACCAAGTGAATGCCATTGTCCACGGAAAGATATTCAGCACATTAGATCTAAAGTCAGCTTATTACCAAGTTCCCCTGTGCATGGAAGATCGAGAATACACTGCATTCGAAGCCGCATGGAGACTGTTTCAATACTGTAGACTCCCTTTCGGAGTTACAAATGGAGTATTAGCATTTCAAAGAATTATAGACGATATTATCCGCAAGCATAAACTCCGAGGGACATATGCATATTTAGACAACATCACAGTTGCTGGAACAAGTAAAGAAGATCATGATCATAAGCTCAAAGCTCTCTTGAAAGCTGCTGATGAAGAAGGTTTAACGTTTAACGATTCAAAATCTCTTATTTGCAAATACGAAATGGACGTACTTGGCTACAGGGTTTCTCATGGAGTAATCAAACCCGATCCCACAAGATTGCAACCACTACTGGATTTACCCGTTCTAAAGTGTAAAACTGAACTTCAAAGAGTCGTTGGGATGTTCGCTTACTACGCTCGTTGGATACCTCAATTCTCACAAAAGGTACGTCCACTAAACCTCGCAATTACTGGAAACACCTTCCTCTTATCTCAACTGGCGTTACAAGCTTTTGAATCATTAAGACAAGGACCTATGAATACTTGTCGATCGTTTATTCGTGATGACTTGCCCTTTCAGGTTGATTGTGATGCATCTGAACATACAATAGCTGCAACTTTAAACCAAGGGGGGAGACCGGTAGCCTTTTTCTCAAAAACACTTTCAAAACGCGAAAGAGCGTACCCTGTTGTAGAAAAAGAGGCTTTAGCTATAATCGAAGCAGTTAGACGTTGGTGTCACTATCTTCATGGTAAAAAGTTTAAATTAATTACTGATCAACGAGCTCTTTCATTTATGCTTGACCCAACTAGCAAAGGTAAAGTCAAAAATGCCAAAATTCAACTTTGGAGAGCAGAATTGGGTTGCTTTGACTACAGTGTAGAGCATCGGCCAGGAGTCGATAACGTTGCTCCTGACACTCTATCTCGCTCCAAAGTGATCGCTAGCTACTCTCAACAACCCAATCTAAAAGACATTCATCGCCAATTTGGGCACCCGGGAGTTACTCGTCTTTGGCAATTCACTCGTTCAAAAAACTTGCCGTTTTCTCTAGATGATGTGAAAAATGTTTGCAAAAGCTGTCGTTCGTGTTGTGAAGTGAAGCCTCGCTATCACAGCTTGGATAAAAACCAACATTTAATACGTGCCACCAGTCCCTGGGAAAGAATAAGTATCGATTTCAAGGGTCCAGTAAAAGGTGTCAAACCATACATTTTAATGGTTATTGACGAGTACTCTCGTTATCCATTTGCTTTCGCATGCAAAGACCAATCCTCATCAACAGTGTTAAAGTGTTTATCAGAACTTTTTGTACTATTTGGCGTTCCTGGATACGTACATAGTGATAGAGGTCGGCCTTTATGTCCAATGATGTAAAAACCTACCTTACAAGTAAAGGTGTGGCTACCAGTAGGAGCACACCATATCATCCCACTGGTAATTCACAAGTAGAAAGAACGAATCAAACTATTTGGCAAACCGTACAGTTAATGTTACATGATCGTCAACTTCCACAGGAGAGGTGGGAAGAAGTCCTACCTGACGCTCTACATGCAGCGCGATCATTATTATGCACCAGCACAAATGCTACTCCGCACGAACGTTTTCTTAGGTTTGAACGACGTTCAATGCTCGGGAAGAGTTTACCTGGTTGGTTGCTCCAACCAGGATCTGTCCTGCTTCGTCGGTTTGTCAGGAACAAGGACGAGCCATTAGTAGATGAAGTTGAATTGCTCGATGCGAACCCTAGCTTTGCACATGTTCGATATCCAAATGGCCGAGAATCAACTGTATCGACTACAGACCTTGCTCCTTGTCCGCAAAAAGAAAAACCAGCAGAAGACAGCAACGTTACCGCCTCACCCAAACTACTGGATTTAAATTCACAACCTGCACCTGAATCACCAAAGTCCGGACTTGAATCTCCAAAGTCTACACCCGAAAATCCGGTTGTTGAACACCTCGCACAAACCGGCCGTGATCGATGTTGAGGTTCCTGCCCTTCGCAGATCCTCTCGGCTACGAAAAGAACCTGACCGATATGGTGCTTATGTGAAACATTGATGTATCTATTTTCTTGAGACAACAAGTATCGAAATTCTAAACATGTTCATAAATCAGCGGGGAGGAATGTAATGATTGCTTGCCTGTAGTTCACCTTGCTTACTCGCTTACGTAATCATGTGTGCCCTAGGTAATTGTACGCTTTCTAGTTCTGTACTCTAGCCTTGCCACTGTTTCATCTTGCAGTTGTACTGGCAGAACGAGGAGAATAGAATTGTGCAGAACTATGTCTACCGTAGATATATTTAGTTAACCTTATATTTGTTTTGTTTGTTTAGCACGAATTTAAGTTGATTAAAGCCAAGTTATGTTTCTAGTTTGGTTTATATCGTAACATGGTACATTAACATAGCGCTGTAAATTGTATGTATGTAATTGTAGCTATATGACAATACTTTCTTACGCAGTAGCCCACTTTAGTTGATACATATAATTTCAATTTTCAACAATATACCAACAATATCAACTGAATTGGTATCAATAAAGCAGGGGTTTTCAAACGTTTTTGGTTTCACCTCCCTTGGCGTCACTTTTAAAACTTTTTGCTTTCCTTCTCTCGTTTAAAGTATGAATCAAAGTCAAACTGCATAAATTTTACATGTTTTGGATTTTAAAATAAAGTTTATTTTCCATTATACATAAATCAATAGCTTAGCTTCTTTTTTGAAGTTAGTAGTTTAATTCTTGTCTTAGTTGAACACAATGCACATCGCATGTCAAGTTGACCAGTGGCGTACCGTGACTACTTTGACAGGGTGTTCAGTGACGGCAAAGCAACAGCGGGGGGTCTGGGGTGGGGCTCCCCCAGAAAGTTTTTAAAATTAACATTGAATTTGGTGCGTTCTGAGAGCATCTTTAGCACAAATTCTGAACATGAACAGAACTGACAAAAATAATGTTGTCGGAATGGAGAAAAATACAAAATAGATATTTATTTGACAGCGCCTATTGAATGAAAGACTTAATAATATCAAACATTAAGTTGCATTTCTAAAGTCACATACTTCACTTCACTTTTTATTTCCGACCATCAAAACGAACAATATTACTTGCCATAACACAGCAGGAGTGTAAAAAAACGCGAAAGTTAAAGCGTGCTCGAGATGGAAATGATTTAATTCATGCAAGGATTAGGCACGGTGGCAACACCTTGAGAAATGTACAAGCGAATTAAAAACAAACAGGTGAAAGTTAAAACAATAGCAAAGCAACTCGATAATAAACAAGAAAAGAAAGTCGATTGCTATGTTGGTCGGCTGTACTTTTCTCCGCCATATAGTCTGAGCGTAAAACGTATTGACCTGGAATAAATTGCGACCTTAACAAATTAGGTATCGTTGGAAAGCTTAACTCCTCTAGATTAAGATTTTTACTCTCCTCCAACCAGAGACCCTTGGCAAAAAAAGTTATGGCCGTTTTTTAAGCAACACCTTGCGCCGCTAGTGGCGAAAGTGCATTTTTCCTTTTGCGCAAGTTTCTAGTCTCATTTTCAACTTTTTCCCTACGTGTATAAGAAAGAGACAACTCACATTTGACAAAATATTTTTTATATTTAAATGACGTCACTATGACGTCATCAAATTACAAATCCTTACCTATTACTCCCAGCCCATTGATAATTGCAGATCCAATACATTTGTTCTAAAAGATCGTTTTTAGACAGAACGGAGCTTCATACAATGATTTAAGAGGGCATTTTTACCCCAGGTCCCGTTTACTGACGAAGCTAAGCGCTACAAGTGGCGAGAGTATATTATGGGCATTATACAAAAAGTGCGAAATTTTTAAAACTTTACTTCAATAGTTATGCCTTCGAGGAAATGGTTGTCAGTCGAGTGCCGAAGGCGTGGCACTATTTTGTTTGTTTGTTTTTCTTATCTTTATCCTGCATTGCGGGAAAGCGGACTTGGGCGCTATGCATCGGTGTACGCCTTCCGACGTACACCTGACCCACGCTGCAGCCGACGGCAATGTCTGTTTCCGGTTGTCTACTCTACTTATGACTTAAATTTGGTACTACCCATTACTCGAAATCGATCACTGGGTAGAGGCAATTATCGTAAAGTTTCTTGCCCAGAGAAACAACAGCAAGTGCGGGTGGCTGGAGTCGAACATGCAGGCTCTCGACTGCGATCCCAACGCGCTAACCACTTGGCCACTGCTGCTTGTTCTTGTCGACGGTGAAAATTCGACTCACACTGCTCAACTATCCAGTGGAATCTTTCGGGTAGCCCAAATTTGGGCAATACACAAATATCCATCAAACAAGAAAAACTGGCAAATCGCGCGTGAGTCTGGGCAACCACCCTATGTATTAACGAAGCAGCCGCCTTCCTGCCATAGGAGAATAAAGATCGCCATGAACTATGTGGTACCGTACCGTACAATTGTTTTCATTAGATATTGTTTTATATTTTATTATCATAAGCAAACTTAAGAAAAAAAATTCATACGTTTTCTAGGCTCATTTTCACACTCAGTCCAGCCTTTGCAGTAGCGTTCCTACATCACTTAACTGGTGTGAACTTCTATGCTCGGTCGCTCATAAAATCAAAAGGGCAAAACGTTCCATTTTTTTATGAAATCATTTATTGAAGCATGATCAAAATGGCGCAATCCTCAGGGCAGTCTTCTTGTACACAACTGAGATTGCAACAAGTTTCCCCACGACACTCTCCACATGCTGTTACGTGCTAAGCCATGTTTTCTGCAGTCGTATCGTCGTATCAGTGACAAAAGCACTTGTTAGCTATTAGGCCATACAATTTATTTGGGACATTGCATTCGGTCTCATGAATGTTCAATTAACTTGGCGCTGATTATTATTTTCTGTAGTTTGCTCATGTTTCTTTTAGGTTGCTGATCGTGCATTATTCTATTGCTCTAATCATGTTTTGATTTAGTAGTGAACGAAACATAAGTCGGCCCAATAGACTATACAATTTATTTAATTCGCTGCAGGTACCTGTGAGGACAACAGTTGGAAATGTAATTGTGACAAGAACTCTCATCCTGAAACTTCGGATGAAGGATATTTGACGGATAAGGATTCGCTTCCAGTGACGGAATTGCAATTTGGAGACAATGGCGACAGTGATGAGAAAGCCTGGCACACACTCGGTCCATTGATATGCAGTGGACGTAGTCAAGACTAGATTTGATGTAATGAGTGGTAATGCAGATTAACACTAGAACGGCCGAGGTGTCGAAATCGACACTTTTAGAAATTTAGTTCACTATTTTGGGCCTTAATTGTTACCGCAACGTTTTCAAACTTTCAGTAGCTTTCCAATTATGCTTACACTTTATAGTTCAGTATTATTTTTCTAAAAAATATTTTTATGTTATCTACAATGTGCAGATATACCTCCAACGGCCGAGGTGTCGAAATCGACACCTCATACAAATTTAATAAGATTTGTATACAGTAGTGTAAAAGATTTTCTGTGTGAAAAAAACTAATTCAATAGTTTTCACACTTATTTATAGCGTTTCTCATGGTAACTTTCTAACGCCTGGCTTAATGTATGTTATCGCTTGGCTTGATTTTAGGTCATCGTACTGAGTTTACACACATTTTCCACAAACCTATCAGCGATTTGCAACAGATAAGTTTATTCATATTCGAGAGCCAGTGGAAGGACTTGTTGGTAAATGCTTCAACAATTACACTCCGGATTGGAGCCTGCCAATCGATGAACAGCTATTTCCAATGAAAAACTGATGTCCTTTTATCGTGTTCATGCCAAACAAACCAGACAAGTTTGGCACAAAATTCTGGGTGTTAGCCGCGGTTCATTCCAAATACGTATGCAATACCGTACCGTAATTATCGTACCTCGGAGCTATTGAAAGAAAGCAACGAAATGGAAGGCTTCTCCCCGAGGATGCAGTGATCAGGATCACCACCAATTTACACACACAAAGCGGGTACAACGTCACAACAGTTAACTTCTTTACTAGGGTAAATCTTGCTGATTTGCTACAGGAAAGAAATAGGCTATAACCATCGCTGGAACTGTTCGAGCTCACAGTAAAGGACTGACAAAGGAGATGACCAAGGGTAGAGAAGACAGAAAGATTTTCCGGTAAATTCTTCTACAATTCAATGAACAGCTGCATGCTTGTAAACAATCAGTGCAAAAAATGCAAATGTCCTTTCCACTATGCATGACAGCCCCAGTATTGATGCAACAAACAAAAAAGAAATCCTTTGTGATCCATTTTTATAGCGAAAACAAAGTAGCAGTTGATGTGTTTGACCAAATGGCAAGAAAATGCACCACACATGCAGCAAGCAAAAGATGGCCTCTTGCAGTTTGGACAAATATGCTAGATAGATATTGCAGCTTTGAACTCTTGGATTATTTTTAGAAAACGTTCCGGCAGCAACATCAGCCGACTTGACTTTATCCTCTAGATTGAGAGCTTGAGAACTGCTCGCTCATGTGCTAAAACGGAAGCCGACACTGCAGAGAAAAGAAGAGCAGGGACGAAAATCTAGAAAACGCAGAAGATGTGCTGGACATTATTGCCAAAACGATACAGTTACCATTTGCCGCCACAGTCGAAAGTGGGAAGTGTGATAATGGTGACAGGACAGTCACAGAGTGCAAAGGCTGCACTGCGTAAAGTGTTTGTTGGTTTGTTTGATTTTTTTTCCTGAATAAGAAAACTTTGTGCTATTTTTATGATAATTATGTCTTCGCTCTGTTGAATTTTTAGATTATCGTACAAAGTCAAGATACAGATACAGTCAAGCTTCGAACTGATCAAAACCTAGTAGGCCTAACCTACGTCATAATTTTCGTCTAAAACTAAAAAATGAACAGCACAAATAGGTGACAAAAGTAATAAGTGCTTCAGATAATTTTATCACTGTAAAATAAAACGAACTGTTAATTTTGCGGAAAAATAAAGTTTTTGTAGAAGTGTCGATTTCGACACCAGCGGCCGTTGGAGGTATACTTTTTTTTCGGCCGTTCTAGTGTTAAAGGAAATGCATCGATTATTGTTGTTGACCTCACAAGAAACTGATTGCTTTTTCGACATTGTATTTACTCAATCATCGATTACTATGTATTCTACTTAACAATAATAAATCTTTAATAGAGAGCTCGATTTGTTGTATCACAGTCATTGGTCACAGCGGTAAACCATAATCTCTTCTTGGGAAAATTGTAACATAAGATTCCCAGATCCGTTCGTCTGTATGTAATGACCGAAAAGAAACACTCTTCAGGAAACGTCTATTCGAGAATTGTATTTCTGTAAAAATAGCCTCAAAGCTGTCGAAAATGGGGTGCAACGCGATACACCACTAAAAACTTGTCACTACAGAACAGATTACTTGGATAAAAGACGGAAATTTTCGTCCAGCTGACAAGCACTAAGCAAAACAGTTAAACATGCGACCAACCTCTTCAAGCAACAATTTTAAAATGACTAGAATAATTTGCGATATCTCAAACTCACGTAAACAGTAACTGTGACGCAATAATGAAAGACATTGTCACGCAATTCTAACAGGTGTTCAAAGGTGGTGATCCAATGTTTCATGTTTAAACAGGTTTGACACAAGTCTTACGAACGATGGTGCCGTTTTGGCTCATTTTTAGGAAAAGTTCCATGACGTAATACGCTAAGATTCAGTAGACCTGAACGGTTTTTATATGACGTTTGATTAGGTGAACAATTGTCTGGAACAGTCATGCAAAACAAATTAATTTCAATGAAACAAGTTGTTCTAATTTGTATGTTCTAAACAACGATACATCTACCGATTAATGACAGGATTGTATCGGCTATCGCTTGTTACGCGCCATCTTATAAATTTTTGCAAGAATTGCTTCTGGGCGAAATTTTCTGGAAAAAAAAAACCTTGGTGCAATTCACCGACTTGTACCAAAATTTGCATTATTCTAAACTGAAACATATTTCAAATGAAAACATGGTTTGAATATGATTGTTTATTCCAATATTCGTTGCTATTCGTGACAAAGATTTGCTTTTCCTGAAAAAAAATCATCAACTGGCAAATATTTGATTTTTCTCAAATGCTTTAACTTTCAGCTAAGTGTTGTATTTCATTTAAAATATTACTTGGGTTATCACGGAACAAACACAAGTGTGAAGCAGCAGAAAAAAAAGCCTGTCTACCAGATTTAAAATTGTGATAGCTCTTTTCTCCATTTTCGCAGAGATAAGTTACAGTGACTTGTAATGTCCTATGCCAAATGTCCTATGCCACGTTCATTGCTACGTAAAACATAGGAGACGATGTAATTTCATAGCTTTTAAACGACTGTTTGTAAATATGCTATGTAAAGACATGTGCTTGTCTTGTACTAAAAACAATAAAATTGACATTGATTTTGTGGAGGTATCTTTGTTTTATCTTAAAAGGCTGAAATTACACGGAGTTTCCTTGGTGAAAAACTCGTGTGATATTGTGGCGCCGCAAAAATCTTGGTTTACGATGCCTCTGTCTGATGGTTGTGACTTTGCAGTAAACTTGTTAGTTTTAAAAAGGCTTGTTCATTTCAGTCAGATTTTGTTTTAAAGTTCCACCACTTCATTGCTACACTCTTACAGCTGCCACGTATTTGGAACAATTTGTAAACCCGATTAGTTTCCCAGAGGAAAAGTAGTTTCAATTTTAACTGCGTCAGCGCAAAATGTAGATTTTTCAACATACATTTTGCTTTGATGAAGTAGAAACTTGTTTTACAGTCATTTTAAACGAGTTGAAAATATGATTATGACATCATTGGAACAATTAAAGCTACCTTTCATTTCAGAAGTGACTTATTGTAATCACGTTAAAAACTAGGTTTAAGTGGCGAATGTTCTTGTCGAAGGCCAATTTGACTCCAACAAAAGCAAAATGAGAAATCACCAGATCATCACAATATAAAGTTGTGTAATAAAAAGTGGCCTGTAATTTTTACAAGAGGCCTGGTGATGCAATAAAACAGCAAATATCTCTGCAGTAGTCTACACCGGGTGACCTAAAAAAAATGCCACCCATGAAAACATCAATAAAATGCACACTCTTTTCTGTATTTCATCCATATTTGGTACACATAAAGTTCATGCTTTGCCTGACCTGTCTACCCAATTTCAATGATTTCTAACAAACCATCTTTGTTTTAGTGTCGTTCAAGTATGTGCTCTAAATGTCCACCTTTGCGTTGCAAGCACACCTGGATGCGACGTGCAAAATTGTCAATTACTCTGGCACATTCCTCTCTAGAAATTGACCTGATGTTGGCACTAATGGCTGTCTTCAGTTCAGCGATAGTCGTACCTAAAAATCTGCAAAGGCCACTTCATTCCATCAAGTGCACAGCTTGGGTTGCAATCTCCAAGCATGGAATAATTGGGCCATGTTGGTTTGAAGATATTCAGTCACAATCAATACTAACCAACATTCAGTCACAATCAATACGAAGCGTTATCTAGGGGTTCTTAGGAAGTTTTGGACAGCCTTGGGTAGACGTAGAGGTGTTGTGAGGGATGAACAATGGTCACAACAAGATGGAGCAACTCCCCATACTTAAAATGACTCATTGCAATGGCTGCGGGAACGCTTTGGTGATCGTCTCATCAGTAGGAGGTGTGATCCTGAATGGGCCTCACACTCGCAGGACCTCACCCCCCAGATTTTTATCTGTGGTGTTATCTCAAAAGTCAAACGAGAGAAAGATAATATCTACAAGGACAATCCCCATACTATCCCTGAACATCAGTGCCAAAATCAGGACAATTTCTAGAGAGGAATGTGCCAGAGTAATTGACAATTTTGCACGTAACAAAGAAAACTGTTCTCAGCATAAATATTAAAAACTATTGCAAATGTATTCGAAACAGCAAAGCTAAAAACACAAGTAGTGGAACCTTAAAAAGTGGTCTTTGTGGGAAAATTTTTTATCAAGCTGATACTTTATTCAGACCTTCCCCATACTATGCAGATTGGTCAGAAAAAAATCCCCATCAATCGAATGATGGGAAACCCTCTTTTGCACCCTTTTTTCAAATGATGTCACAATTCCTTTGGGTCTAAGATATGAAAATTTCAAGTTTTTCAAAATAGGACATATTATACATCATGTTTTAGCTTTTGTCAAGGGGAACAACTTTTTCTATTAACCAGAACCTTGAAAATGTACAGAAAAATAGTTAATACCGATTAAGCAAAAGGATAAATCTATGAATTGTTCTTGTTCGTTGTTGGTATTGCTTCTCCATCTCCATTCACAGACATTGAATTTGAATTCTTCACCAAGTAGAGACCAGCACATAACTTGATGATGAGTTCATAGCCCATGGAAGTAGGCTGCTCTTTGACTTGGTGGTAGCTTTTCCAGTGCAATTATTCCTTTGCATGCCATATGCATGTATTTGCCATGTCTAAAAGTAGCCAAAGATATATATTACATACAGCGTATCTAGAATTAGACAATATCTTAAAAGTGTAAACATTATTATATAATCCCTATGTAAAAATACATACCTGAGTTTAGTAAGCGTTGAATCTTCATTGCCACCATACCAGATCTTGATGGCTATGATGTTTATGAATGAAGATGGAGAAACAATAGCAACAACGAATTTGGCGAAGAATTGACCAAACTTCATTCAATGCTATAAAACTCAGCATTCACTCCCAGTTTGTTATAATATTGTTCGAAGACCTTCTGATAACTAAAAATTATAATTCGAGTAACAATTGTGTGGAAGTAGTTTAATGGATTAAGATAGCTAAATTAGATAGATAGAATGTTCATCAGGTAGTCAGACAGCCTTAATATTAATCGAAAATATAAACAGATCTTAAACATTAATTAATAAGTGTTACAACATAAAAATCATTCACTTACAACTAAAATTTACCACAATGTCAATTTAATTTTTTTAAATATGTCTAAGTTAAAGTGAAATGTGCTGATTCTTTGCAGTATTCTGTAAAGTGTACAGTATAAGTTATTGAAGTTGCCGCATACGATAGCAAAGTAGTAGCTTACGCTAACTCATAGCTGCAAACATGCCCTGCATTACTTCTTTCTAAGAATATTAACATTGCGTTGGTGCGTTGAAGCATAGCCATCGAATTACAGGATATTGGAAATGGAAAGAGGTTTACTACAGTTTGGTGCGAAAGTGGTAGAAAAACTATTGCAGACGTATTCCAAAACTAAGAGGATACTGTTGTTACGTCCCATTGGTATTCCTCGACTTTATAACTATAAAAAAATACTGGAATTAAACAAACAAGGCACTTCTCAATAAAGAGAGGCCAACAAAAACAAACACATCAGATTTTTAATGTTTGTTTGTCGTATCCATGTTTACTCCCTGTGATTGAAGATTTAGATCAAGTGGACGAGAAGGCAAGAAAGCCAATCTTCGTGTCTACCTTCAGAAACGTCTTTAAGTGTCCTGCCAAAGACACAGCCGCATGCTCTTGAGCGGTGGCGAACCGGCGCCCTTTCGAACATCGTTCCAGGGCTCTCACCACTCGGCTATGCAGCCGACAGATTTTTACTAAAACACATGAACTGTGCACTTGTGCAAAATAAGAATTGGATGCAAGCGGACGTGAGAAAAAATGCGCTGGTTTTTTAAATTTTAGCATTTCCTAATTGCGTTTTGGCCCAAAAAAATCTGGCAAACTCCCCAAACAGTATTTAACAAACTCTACTCTGATCAGGTATTTTTGAAACAAGTGCTTCTAGAAAGCTTTGATAATTGTGGATAAGTTTGTGTATGAAAATTTCAACTTGGTTTGTAAGCTAGCCTAAGTCAGTTATTTTGGTGGCCACGATCGGCTACTTGTTTTGTGTTTCATGCAACATAGAACTAAGATTTTGTCGATAAAGTTTGTGTTAAATAGAAATAACAATAATAACATTTTTAAGATGATAATACGCTTAATATCGTGCATAGCCTTATATCTTTTAACCACGAAAATAACAAATGGTTGTCATGCATTTAATTCTTAAGTAGGTTAAAGAAAACCGAGTTTTAAACATTTGTCCAAGATTGAAAACACAGCAGGCAGGCAGACAATTCTGCACCATCGATGCCGATTGACTGACGACTGCGTCTAGATCCACCACAAAGTAAAGAATTTGTTGATGGCTATCGAGCCACTCTACTGTGAGGAACATACATAATTTAAATCAATGAAATACAAATGTGCAGCAATAAGTTCAAATTTTTAACATTTGCGTTTTGTCGCTTCTACCGTTTTCTTGGCCTTTGCTATGTTGATGTGGGTTGTTTTTGCTGTGATGGTCAGAAATAAAAACAGCTGAACTGAAATTTGATTCTCATGTGCTTATAGGCTACTAACCACGCATGCCAAAGTAATGAAAACTATACTTAACCTGGTAGCGCCTAACGTTGCATAATTATACGCTACAAAAATTTTTGGAAATTACTTGACTTTGGAAGACCATATTGAATACTTGTGAAAAAATGAAACAAAAACATAATCAATTGACCCTCTACAGCCCAATGTTGTATATTTGCAACAAGTTTTACCACTAAATATTCTTTGTTGGTTGTACTGCTAGTACTACTTGTTACGTTAACATGATTAATGTCTTCCAACTACTAAGTGCTGTAAAATACTTTATAAACAGGAAATTGAACTTTCAATTAAAAAAAAAAAAATTGTATGACATCAAGTTGACAGTGATTGATGAGGTATTGCTCCGTTTTTTCTTTATTTGAGAAATGACAAATGGAAATGTTGTTCACAATCAATTTATTGGCGACTATCAAAAGTGTGCTCAAGTTCAGCTGACCAGTAGGCTATAAGATTCTAACTTAATTGGGTTCACGATTTAAGATAAAATAAAAATGAAAATGTTATTGACATTAAAGTTCATATTTGCTCTCTGGTTTGCTTATTTGAAATGTTAATCATCGGAGACTGCCAACACTTACACCGGCCCACCAACCTTCATTTGCAATGCTGGTGGGAACGATGGGTTGGTTAGTCAACTACCTGTCCACTCCAATAGAGATATTGCCCAAGGGCGTCCGGGCAAGATTGGGATGACGGGCGTGCCAGGTGCTAAAGGACAAAAGGTAAGTGTCTAATTTTGGTAAGGCGCTAATTGTAATACAAAGTGTTGGTCTTTTTTAGTCCCATGCATGCTTTTAGGTAGTGATCAAAGGTTTAAAGCAAAAGAACAAACGTAAGCGTTTAATAATGTTCATTTTTATCTACATAATAAAAATTTACAGATATTTATTTGCTTAATTTACATTTCATAATATTGTCATTGCTTCTTAAGTCGCAATGTTTTACTTTTCTTGTGACTATACTGTAGTAAAAGGTCTTAACAACTTCGATACATGTTTCTTAAAGTAAAAAGTTGATTTTTGGTACAATATTCAAGTTTCTTTAATTGTTTGCATTTATTTTGTTTCAATTTAATATATTTAGTTCAAACATGTTATTGTAGTTTATTTTTGCATTGTAATTTTATTGAATCGCATTAATTTGATATCATTCATTTGTCAGTAACAAAATTTGGCTTTTGTCGCATCCAGGCTCATGCCTCGTAATTGAAGGTTTCATCAAGTAGCTGGCAAGGAAGTCAATTTCGTGTTGATCATTAAAACATTACAAGGACCAAGCACGTTATTTGACGTGCTTTTGTTTTTAAATGCTTACAATTCGTATTGTAAAAAACTCAATAACTTCAAACTTCCAGATTTTTATTTTTTCATTGATGGACACATTCTGATCGAATTTCGTTTTTTGCACCAGTCAAAACTGACATCTGTCACCCCTTAAAATCTGTCACCCGTTAATTATAGGTAGTTGCAAATCTTGGTCCTTCTAGTGTTAAGAATGAAACGAGAAATTTAAAAGAATGACACGAGTTTATAACGTCGTTTGCTTGAATTATTGTTACCACTTGCAATCTCGCAATACTACATTTGTCTTGTGATTACATTGCCAACAGAATAGTTTTCGCAACTTTGGCATCTGCTTCTTTATTTGTTTGTACTTATATCTTATTAGTGTTGCAAATAATAAGTACAGCATCTTTGACAGGCATTTAGCATTATTTGAAGATATCTTTGATTTTGCTTAGATTTATTTTTTTATTTTTTCAGCATGGCATAGAATTGACGAAAACCTTTGAATTCGATGTGTCCGTTAGTTTATTACATTGCTTGAATAATTTCATTCAATCTCATTAATTTGCTGGCAATCTGTGGTTTGTTATAGTTTTCTTTTTTTTCTTTTTTAGGTTAATGTCCGGTAGTTGAAGATTTAGATTAAGATGAATCCAATCTTCGTTTTCATCTTTAAGTTTGCTGTCAGCGGCTCTTTAGTCATTTTATCTTCCGTTTGTAACATCTTTGAGATTTGCATAGAAACCGATCATTTGATTATATGAGTTTTAGTGCAGATTAGAAGAAACCTTAACCATTTGATACTTTTCTTCAATGCTAGTTCGTGGTTTATAACACAGTAGAAGCGTGGTGAAATGTTTAAATTTGACTTTCCAACCTTAATAAATTGTCTGCAACTCTGTGATTGTTCGATCAAAGCAATCACTTGAGGTAATGTGACGTCATATTTTATCTTCCGTTTGTTGCATCTTGCTCTTTGGCACTTGCCGACACTGATCTCATACGTACTGTCATGTGAGATGATGGTCTCTGAAATGCAAGTAGCCTAATATCAATTGATGGAAATGTTGTGGTTTGGTCACTTTACCAAACTCAATGTGTTGAGTACCAGCGAAAGGTTATCTTGCATGCTAGGCAAACTTTAATTGTTTTGTCATATCCATCCAAGGCCGTTTAGAGCATAATTTTGGCACGTTACTAATGAGATCTCTTGAAAAGATTACACTGGTAAACACAACTTTTTGGCAAACAAAGTTGGAGTGTTTTTAGGGGTTTTGAAGGGCGCTGATTCCGAATATGGCCTTAGTTTTCCCGAATTGGCTCTAGTTTAGTAGATATTGCATAGGGTCATTTTGACCAAAATCCCTTATAAAAACAGTTTAACCATATTAGATATTTCAGAAATGCAATTTAATGGTCAATTGTAAACAATAAAGACAGTTTAAGTTTAAATACAGCAACATCACGAAATTTTTATAAATTTATATATACACAAAATACACAATCATATACAGTAGTGTAAGTACATAAAACACTAAAAAATGTTGCATTAAATCAGTCAATCAACCTTGTGTCATAAAATTTAGATAAAAGGAACCACATTATCTTTTTCATTGTAAATTGGAAACAATGGTATGAAATACAATAAGATTAAAACTATTAACTAATCTGCGCCAAAAAAATGTCTCTTGTAACATTTTTGCTTGTGAGAAACTTTTGGGCAGTTTCTCAAAAGGTTCCAGCAAAAGTCTGCCATCATGTGCTCATTCCATCTGCCCTGATATCTTTCTTCCATTGTCTTGATGTCTTGGTGGAACCTTTCCCTCTGCTCTTTACTGTAACCACCAAGATTGTCAGAAAATCTGTCAAGGTGGCTGAATAGGAAGCGAACTTTAATGCTCATGTTAGCTCCAAGTTTTTCAAATGCAGATAACATCTTCCGAACTAATTCTCTGTAATTAGGTGCTTTGTGATTCCCCAAGAAGTTTTGTATTACATCCTTGAACGAGTTCCATGCAGTGAGTTCATTTGCTGTTCATGTGACTGGTGAAATCCGAATATTTCATCAACGTTCGAATCTGAGGTCTATCAAAGACACCAGCTATAACTTTTTTTCGGAGATTCCAGGAAATTGACTACAAATGTACTTGAAGCATATCCCTTCCTTGTTTAATGCTTTGACGAACTGCTTCATTAACCCTAATTTGATGTGCAGAGGAGGAAATACAATTCTATCCCCGGGAACTAAAGGTTCATTGATTACATTGGCTGTCCCAACTTGAAGACTGGTGCGTTCTGGCCAGTTTTTCTTGCGCCAGTGCTGGGTTCTCGCCCTGTTGTCCCACAAACGCAGGAACCAAGGACACTTGGTATATCCACTTTGTTGACCAATCAGAAAATTGACCATTTTTATGTCAACACAGATGAGCCACTTATGGGTATTGTAGTCAAGCTTTTCAAGGACAAGTTTGATGGCATCATACTCCTCTTTCATCTTGGTAGAATGTCCAATTGGTACAGGAGCAAATTTGTTTCCGTTGTGCAATAGTACAATTTTTAGGCTTGCTTTAGTAGGGCGTGTTGATTTAAATTATTTTGGAACTTTGCTAGGGAACGTATACAAAAACATGTGTATAGATATCAATAATTGAAATCCAAAATTATTATTCGATTAAACAAGATTTAGCTTGGTAAATTTAGGTTTATTTAAAATACAACAAATTTGTTCCGATTATGGTCATTTTTTCGTCATAAGTTCTTCAATTCCATATAAATATGACTTTAAATTGTTTCTAATTTGTTATAGTCTTCATTTAAAAGATACCTTTTCAGCTTTCAAGATTTTTTTTATATCAGATGCCAGGCGCGGATTTATGGGGGGGCTACCCCCCCCCCGAAATGTTGTGAGAAATTGTCTGTTTCAGCATCAAATGGTTTGATATGCTTCTAAACACCTGATATTAGTCCCACGGCGGACTTAACTTATCCCGGGGGGAATAATTTCTTGTTATTATTATGGTTGAAATTATCCATCGATCAGACTCCGTTATTTTCTTTCATACAACTTTTCAACATGGACAAACCAAAATTTTGAAAACCTAATAAGAGCTATGGACAATCGACCGTTGTGGAGACTCACGGTAGCCGACGCTTTATTCAGGCATGGCCGATGATGATGATTGATAGGGGTCGATCTTAACTTTTTTTTTCACTAGCCCACCGGACTAGTTGCTCCCCGTTTTCACTAGCCCGCACAATTTTTCACTAGTCCGACCAGTTTACTGACTTTTCACTTGTCTGATGACGTATTAAGATAAGTGTTTTGGCTAAGACTGAAACTAACTAAAGGCTTTCAGATTTCAGTACGCACAAGAGAGCAACAATATGCACAAAAACACCTTCTAGGTCACGGAGGCACACGAGCTCTTCAACTACGACAAGGTAGCAATCCAAAGAAGAGGGAAAAACGAAATAAAAGTCAAACAAATTATTGTTTGTACAAATGTTCAAGCTTGGGGACGTATTATTACACAGTAACGTTGTATCAGCATTTGATCATGATATATCAACAAAAAAACGTTAATTTCGCTAATTGCTGCTTGTTGGGATGCTGACTTCTCCGTGCTGGCGTGCTCACTACTACCACGTGTAGTGTCTAGCGAAAATGCGAGAAAAAAAGTAGTCACGACGTGCTCAGTTGACCGACTTTGCCGCCTTCTTCGTGCAATTTCGTCTCTGGCAAGCAAATTTTTGCAGTATTTCAGAGTGACATCGTCGATCGCCATTTTGTGAACCAAAACTTTTCACCGGCGAATATTTTCACTAGCCAATCGGACTAGTACTGCAACATTTCTACTAGTCCGCGCAAATTTTCACTAGCCATTGGCTAGCGGACTACCGCTAAGATCGAACCCTGATTGATGAAAATTGCTGTTTTAATGTCTATTTTATAGCATATCGTATATGTCGCAGTATCATTGTTCATATCTGTTTAGCTTTTTGTTTCTTTTTAACTGATTTTCAAATTTTCTGCTTGACAGGCTTTTTGATATCCTGAATTGTAAATGCAACATTATTCCGTGTTCCGAGTTTGGTTGCTCAGCAGATATTTGCAAAATACAAATTCACATAATATGTGCGTTCCCAAAGGAAAAGAAAATTCCAGGGAAAGAGCTTGCTTTTATCAATGGCCAGAGAAATAAGATCGGATCAATTGGGCCACATCAGATTGCCTTGCCAGATATACCTGAGCACAACAGGCAGGTCGAAAGACAGAAATGACAAGAAGATGAGAGAAGACTGATTGTGGAGGATTTTGAAACAATTAGGGAAGAGGTTTCAATATCATCTAACGAAACCATGTCCTCCGATGATGAAAACATTGATGATGTTCAATATGTGACATCAAGCACAGAAATGCCAAGCAAATTTTGTAATAAATTACAATAAATTAGAAATACGTAATGTGGCTATGGCGAGCATTAGATATGGTCTTGGCCTACATGCAGCGGCTGCTATGACCACTGCTGCCTTTATGGATGGTGGATTGATTAGAAGACAAGAAACTTGTAGTTGATCATAGTAAAGTCAAAAGAGCCCAATTAAAAGTCATGAACGCATTGGATGCAGAGTTTGGTGAGTTTTGCAAGGATGGTAACATTAAATGCATCTTCTTTGACGGCCGCCAAGACATGACAAAGGTTCTAATAAAAGCAGACAATTCAGACAGACAATTCCCGAGCATCATCAAAGAAGAGCACTATTCAGTATGCAGTGAACCAGGAGGAAGATATCTTTATCATTTCACTCCTGCGAAAGGATCTTCTAACAAAAATTAGCTGAAGTGATTGCAGATAATCTCGTGGATTTTTTCGTTTATAAAGAGATTGACAAAAGTCTGCAGGCAATTAGAACGATTCCACGAACGCTAATACTGGCTGGGCGGGTGGTGTTATCCATTGGGTAGAAGTGAAGCTCAGACGCAAGCTGATATGGTTGATTTGTGCCCTCCACACCAACGAGTTACCCTTAAGGCATTTAATGAAAACAATCGATGCAAAGACCTTGTCTAACAACAAGTGGACAGGTGACATTGGGAAGATGTTAGACATTGCCACAACACTTGAAGTGGATACTTCAATTACTTCATTTGCTCGGAATGGCCCGTTTCGGCTAGTTCGATTCGGCTGTCGGATTCGGCTAGTCCGATTCAGCTAGCTCCCTATTCGGGTACAGTCTTTCTCAGCTAGTTCCCTATTTGTCAAATTTTTGAAAATCCAACCATAATCCTTCTGTAATCCAACAAAATTCTTTCGTAAATCCAACAAACCAGCCGAAAAAGACTGCAGCCGAATCGGACCAGCCGAATCGGACTAGCCGAATAGTAGCAGACCCTCATTTGTTAAACTTCCCATTGGAGAACCCCCTATTGCTTTATCTCAAAATGTTATAACGGATCTGTCTACTGATCAAGCTTACAGATATAAAATTACCGAGGCCATTAAAACAGGAAAGCTTCCTGATGATTTGACTCTCCTTGAGATTAGTCCTGTGAGCCATTCCAGGTGGCTGGCAATCAGCAAATAGGGTTTGCAGAATATGGATCTCAAACCATGACCTTGAAGGCAATACTCTTCATAATTTAAGAATGTTGGTAAAATTTATCGTCGGGGTATATTATCCCTGTTGGTTCAATATTAAAATTAAGCACTCTTGGGTCGAAGGGCCACGTCACATTCTGCGCCAACTCCGGATGCAAAACAAGAAAGTAGTGGATGCTGTCATGCCAACCATCAAACGTTCAGCATGGTATGCATTCAGGGAAAACATCATCCAGACTCTTTTGTGTTCAGAAGACATTGAGGAGAGAAAAGCTGGAGTACAAAAGATTATAGATTTGAGGGGAGGAGATGATGACACACTCGGAGATGTTTCAGTACAACCCAGAAAGACACCTTTCATTAACCCAGATGCTTCATCTCTAATTGAGCTAATCGACTGGTTCGACAGAGTGTTTGGACGAGCCCCCAGTACGAACCACCTTTGACTTGCAAACTTACAATAGCGCAAGTTAAGTGCTTGATTAACGAACCTATGAAAGTTCCACAGTGGCCTTGTCATGGTCAGTCCATTGAAAGGTGCTGTCACTGAGGCAGCTGGAAAAGTGTAAACGCATGAAAGACGTGAGGGTTGCATTAGGGGCCAAGTAGCAAGTCGGCGCATGACGTCAAGGAATGAATCAAAACAAGACTTGATGAAACTTGTTGGTCAAGAAAATACCATTATTTTGTGTTTTATATTGTCGTTTTATCGTTGGTTATTGCTGTTGGTAATCGTTAATGTTAGTTGATTTGTTTTTGGTAGGCGACTTAATTTTGGTCTACATGTTTTTACATTAGTTCATGGAAAAAATTACATTAACAAATTGCAATAGCATACTTATCTTCATGCTATAACGCTATCGAGTATAATGTTAAATATTGAGAAACAACTGTAAAAATTTTCAAAAATGTGAATCTGGGAAAAAAATAGCTTGTGGAACCTGAAAAATGATCTTTAAAGGGAGAAAAACTTCCTAGCAATTAATAAACACCGTATTATTATGGAATTGAAGAACACATGTCTCATTAGAAACAATAATTGGGGAAAAAAATAAAATGTTTTTATATTTGTGGTTTTTTTATCACTATTTAAAACAAACAAAGATTTACCAAGCAAAATTTTGTTCAATCCAAAAAAAAATTTGGATTTGGTTTATTCACGGCCATACACATATTTTTAAATAAGTTCCCATCTGAAATTCAAAAAAATCATTTTTTCTCTTTAAATTGACACACCTTATTGCTTTAGGGCTATCTATAAAGAGCCGCAAATTCTCACAGCCATACGGTGATACCCCCATAAGACTAAGAAGTCCAACAACATCATTGCAGTAAACAAGATCATCTTCTTTGGAAAAGAACTTAAGCAAGCTGCCTTCCTGTGTCCTGTAAAATGTTAGCCTACAGTACTTTAGTACCAGAATCCAGCATGTTTTTTTTTTCTTGGAGTCGCGATGGAAGAACTTCAGACTGCTCATTTGACAAGCAAAGATTTTTAAATTAGCTTTCGTTACTAATTATTATGTTATATAAAACAAAATTGATAAGATTTACGTCCTTCTTGGTGAGATGTTTAGGGGGTAGATACACTCATTTGGGCTAATCTAGGGGTATAGGTATCTTCTAAACTAGAGTCAATCTGGCAAAACCAATGTCATATTCGTAATCAGCGACCTTAAAAACCCCAGAAAACACTCTTAGATGTCCTGCCAAAGAAAATATTTCCCATTTTGTTGACCAGTGTTATGGGCCTCAAAATACTGTTAAAAATTTCAGCTATCTATCTGAACATGGAGGGCATGTTTACCTTTTGCTTGGTGGGCAAAATCATAAAGCGATATATTGTTTAACAAATTTCAATAGAAGACATGAGAAAATATAAATGTATTTGATGACATTAATTTGAATAGTTTTTTCAGAAGAAAAAAGTTAGCGCATATTTTTTTAAATTTTGTAGCAAATACTTTTACAAGCATTTGTTTCTACGAATAAAAGAAATCAGTTGTAAATATATACATTTACAACAAATTTATATTTATAAATTGACAGTGGTTCTCAACCTTTTGCGAAACGTTTATTTGTCTCACTCAAATAAAGTGAATCAGAAGTGTGTAATGTGATTGTTATGTCACAATCAATAGCTTCAATTTCGTAATAATATGTTCGAATGCACATGTCTAGATAAAATAATATCGATGAGCGTTTTATTATTTCAATTGAACTTAGACACGAAACAAAATCATTGTGCGACGCATTTGGAAAATTATAACGACGCACCAGGGCGTAACAAAGCACAGTTAGCGAACCTTATTAATGGCATAGTGTTGCTTGTGTAAAGGCAAGTTTGTATTAGTCTTTATGTCAAATTTTGTTGACATTTTATTTTCGTTCCGTGTAAAGCAATGGTCTCAAACACATGGGCCCCATGCTGTGCGAGATCAGTGTTTCCTCTAGTGTTCTACTAAAAATGCTTTATCTGTGATTTGTTGAATTATACTAAAATACAATTAAAGTGTGCATTTTACACAAAAAGCAATATCAGAGTAAAAAGCGACGACAAATTGGTACAAATTTGTCAATTTTTCTGGGAGCAAGCTCTCAGGTCTCAGCCTATTTTCAATATTTCCCAATGCCTCAAATTGTATACTGTTCATTTAAAAAAAAAGTTTATTTGGACGGAGCTCGGTGGCCTTAATTTTTTTCTAGATCCGCTACTGAGTGACGGTTAAAATTTTTATAACTAAAGCATTAGAAATAGTTAATAGACGACGACAGTGAAACGAAAGTGAGTGATCACCGGAAAACGGCAAAGCAAAGAAAGAGTTTAAATTAAGTTTGAATTTTTTTATGTTCTTTGATACTTAGAGACTTCTTCTCTAACAATTCTCTAGGTTCGTAATTTACTCGCAACTTTGCAAACGTAGCATAAAAAATATCAGTACTCACCGAAAAATTATTGCGCAGTGAAAATTTTTTAAAATAACTTTGAGAAAACTGATTCTGCATCATGTCCACATGTCGGCCCCGGTAGTGGCAGCAAGGATACAAGTAACCAATTGCATATTGGTTTCTGTCTTTCCATAAACAGCATTTGCACGGTATTAATAGTTAGTTAGTTACACGAATGACTAACCAAAGTCAATCAATCCTTCTTCGTGAGTGAAGTGAGACATCTAGGCTTTGTAACGGTTTTGTTGATGTTTGATAGATTGTGACTTGGAAAAATTAATTTACTGCAAAGTTCATTAAATCTAGTCTGATGAAATCTTGTGTCATCGGATCGTTCTTTGAAAATATTGTTATTCGAAGCGCAAAGTTCCCGAATTCAAAGTGTTGTAAAGAACAATGTAGAAGTATAAGCGAAGTTTGGAATTTCATTAGTAGGTAATTAAGCTTTTAAATTTCAAATAGTTTGCATTATTATGTATGTATGCTTTCAACACTGCTTTATAAAAAAGTTACATTGCATTTTTTTCACAATTTCAGTAATTGCTGATGAAAACGTTGTTTTAACATCAGTTTTATCATCAGTTTTGAAAGATGTAATCAAGGTCAAGTGATCAGTAAATAGTTTTAAAAGTGCAGATGGTTTGAAGATGGTTTTGCAATTTTTAGAAAGAATTGTGTTTTAAATGTTGTTGACATTAAAGTTGATATTTGCTCTATGGTTTGCTTATGTGAAATGTCAATCATCGAGAACTGACAACACTTGTACTGGCCCACCAACCTTCATTTGCAATGCTGGTGGGAACGATGGGTCAGTTGGTTCGGGTAAGACTGGAGTGAAGGGCGTACAGGGTGCGAAAGGACAAAAGGTAAGTGTTGAATTTTTGTAAGGCGCTGATTATAATACAAAGTTTTGTCCTTTTTTAGTCGCATCCATCCTTTTGCTTAGTGATTATATGTTTAAGGCCAGAAATTCAATTCTGTGTCATTTAAATTAATTAGTTTTAATGTCTTGATATATTACTTCAAGTCGTTGTACAGTACATCATCCCGATAGCTTAGTTGGTTCATCATTCGACTTTGTGCACAAAGTAGCCCCAAGATGAAGACGAGTTAGTTCGACTCTCGAGGTGTGCGCATGAATAACGCATTTCAAGTACATCTATGCCGTTCAACGTCGCCTAGTGCAGGAGTCCGCAAATACTTGTTGGCGCGATCCAAAAGACAATGCTTTTAATTCTTCGCGACCCAAACGTTTCGGAAGCATATAATTTTGCTCAAAATACTTTGCAATTTAATATCAATTTCAATATAGTCGTCTCCGCGTATTAAATCCACATTCACACCGGACAATTTTGGGCTTATTAAGCGAGGGACAATTCTCTGCCACTCATATACTTTCAGTAATTCCGGAATGGACTACATTGAGCTTAATAAGCGGGTGGACCTATTAACCGTGGACCTATGAGTGGATGGTCTCGCGACTCAAATTTGGGTCGCGAACCACTATTTGCGGACTTCTGGCCTAGTGGAAGGAATAATTCACAGATTACAAAACTTTGACAATTGGAAACTTTACTTTGTCAATCTCAGTAACCTGGCATGCGTCAGCGCTTTAAAGCCCGTTAAACTATGCAAACCACGTATGTATAAGTAGGCCTATGCTAACTGCCAGGAATATCCATTGGAATATTTCAGAAGATTAAAACTAACGAACAAATAGTTGTATTTTCAAAAGCACTGTCACCTTTCTGTGAAGGATGGTGACTTTATCTTGTAGAGCCCACAGCCAATCGGCCAGGCTTCCAACACTTTTTTTGATCGGATTAAGTGTATTGTAATTTAATAATTGAAATCTTTCAGGGAGAACAAGGGACTCCAGAAGATGTCAGTGAACGATTACGAAAGCTTGAAAAACAATTACAAGAATTTAAATGTAAATGATTATTTGTAAAACCAATATGACACTAACCCATATTCAAAACAAACCTACCTAACTTTAATTATTCAAGAACTGCAGTGTAAATCGTTGTTGTTAATGGTCAATGAAAATAACTCACAATTGAAATTAAGTAACTTATAATATCTAACGTAGCTTACGCTTATAAAAACCAGCCTGTTTTTATTTAACTTACTTTTGTGTGCTACAAATGTAAATGTTGTATCATCGGTTTTATTCAATATAGAGTAGCTAAAAATGTATTTAGATCATTTACAGTAAGCTGGATTCTAAATCATATTTATTTCAACTCCTTCAAACAGAGTTAAGTTCTATTGAAATATCTGCTTTATTTAAATAAGCCTCAATGAAAATTAAAGATGATCTAGCCTGGCTGATCAATTTTTCCCCTGAAAATTGCAAAATTCCCTCCTAGTGGGGAATTCCCCCCCGGTTGGGAAACACTGGTTTCGTATAATGAGAACCTTATCTTCTCATCCCCCGATGCTTGAAGTCAAGTATGGGACTCACCTTTACCTAAAAATCGGTTTAAATCATTAACGTAAGGTGGATTCTAAACCATATTTATTTGAATTTATTCAAACAGAGTAAGTTCTATTAAAATATCTGCCTTGTATTAATAAGTCTTAATGAAAGTTAAAGATGATCTAGCCTGGCTGATCGAAATTTAATTTTTGCTGATGTACGTACAGTAAGATTGCTATTATCCTTTAATTGTACAATAAATATGATAAAAACAACCGTGTAGACAGTTTTTTTCGATTATCTCAAAACAAGAAAAAATGAGTTACGCCATTATTTTATTAGTCTGACGTTGTGTAAGATTGAACTAATTTGCATAAAAATAAATTAATCTGCATTGTAAGAAACGCAACTGAATAGTTTATGTACTACAGTAAGCATAATTGTTTGAGTTAGACGTATTTCAAATGATGCTTCTTCCGCTTTCTTTGTGCTACAAAAGTTTAAACCTCTATCAATAACGTGTTGTGAAATTTTATGTTGCTTCAAGCTGATTAGTTGGTGCGGCGTTTAATCCTTGCTTTCTTCTTTTTGTTATTGTTGTTGCTTTCTTGCTGAACGTGCAGCTAGATGGTTGTGGACTGGTTTACTTAGTTATTCAGTTATCTTATGTTAGTTGTTTGTGATGGGCAGACTTTAATTTGTGTTTGTTTATATTTTGTTTAGTTGATTAAAGTCTTTACTTTAAGGTGAAACAATATGTTCATTTTTATCTGATGTTCATTACATGACACATGCTTCATTATCCAAAAATTTACCTTACCTCTAACTAATGCTTTCAGTACTACAAAGGTTATCTGCCGTAGTTGACTGATTGGGTCAATATGTGACCGAGATAGAGTGGCTTTGCGGTCATTTACATGATGTTTTCAGCACTACAAACCTTCTCATCTATAATAAGCTGATATTTAATTTATGGTTAAAGCATTGTTAGTCGATCCTCCAAAGTCATGTAACTACATCAATAGAACAGCTGACCAATCAGGTTTCTACTTGATATCACCTGATAGTTCAAGTGTGGCGCCGTTTTATGTTCATTGCAACTTCACTGGAACAACCACAGGTAAGATGCTAAACAATGTATTGCTTTATATTATTATAAATCAAGTAATTGTCTAAAATACCCACATAACAGATTGATAGCTGTCTCGATTTCTTTCTATCTCTTACCAGGAAAAAGACTTGGAAAGGTTCAATGACGTAGTTTAATGGGTATAACCGAAACGCAGTAAATTAAATGGTCGGATAGATCTACCAGCAAAATGATAATGAAAATTCTTGAAGGACTTTAACGAACGGCTTCTCAAATAACTCTAATTTCGAACACAATTTATATCAGCACCAATTCTCATCTACTTGTATTCAATTACTTCAAATCTCAATCACCAATAATTTCTGCACCTTTTACCAACCCACAACTCATAACACAACTCTCATAATCAACTCAATCTCTCAGCTCATAATAATATTGATTACGCAAATTACACCACTATTTATAGAAGGTTGTTCGGTCTAGTAACTTCGAGAAGGTTACGTAATGTTATATCATAGGACTGATTGTTCTGTCAAGTTGCATTATATCGTAAACAACAGAAGTTTCTAGATTGCCACGTAGGGTAAACGATTCTAGAAAATACATTGCATAATAATGATTTCGCAATCAGAGATCCATTGGTAAACATCCTTGTGACATCATGACAAACGATATTTGGTGATTGAGAAAAACAACAGAATGTTCGAGATTCGCATCTTACAGAATCATCTAGAATTACGTTACATAACAACGATTTCACAATCAAAAGTTACTACTGGTCATTGACCGATAATAACCTACCGCTCAAGAATTCCATAATTAAAACAGCACGTTCGGTCAAGATACAAAGCAGCCCGTCGCGAGACCTCGCACATTGAATGTGACAATAGCATCAAAATAATGTTATCCCTATCATACGCCAGAAAAAGAAGTAGTTACTATCACAATAATCTTAACAGCGTGTTTAGTTTTCACAAGATCCTCAAAAGGTTCTGAAAAACAAGTAAAAAAATAATAAACCTCTATCACTGGCTAAAACTATATGATGAAAACGTGAATAAACTTTACTTTGTTCCCAACCAAAACTTCAAATCAAATTAAATGATTTTCCGCAGAAATTTCAAAGCTAAAAAGTTTAGTTGGGTTTACATAACAATGCAATGGCCTTAATAAAGCCATCGTGAATGCAAAATGATACAAATCTATATTTTGTGCCCAAGCGTGTGTTTGTTTTTGCAGCTAAAATAGTGAATGATCGCATTATTGTTTATTTCGGTTTTGAACTAAAATGAAAAAACTTTTGATCCAAAAAAAAAATTCATTAAAAATTTCCATCTATTTTGTCTGTAAGGTCTGGATTTGATATACTCTCCTGACCTAATAAATATATTGAAATAATACACAGTCATTGTTGTATGACGTTGTTGCATTTCAGAGACCATCATCTCACACGACAGTACAAATGAGATCAGTGTTGCCAAGTGCGAACTTCGAAGATGTTACAAACGGAAGATTAAATATGACGTCAAGTTACCTCAAGTGATTGCTTTGATCGAACAATCCCAGAGTTGCAGACAATTCATCAAGGTTGGTAGCTCGATATTGGAACTGCGATATTTCTTTTCATATCAAGGCTTCAAGTTTAATACTGGCATTGAAAAAAAAAGATAAATATTTTTTTCAATTTTTACTGTCATAAATTTGTTCGTATGGGTTGGAATGTCTCTCAAGGCTGTCGAAAAACACTTGCTGAGTTGAAGGAGCTTGTCAAATATTTTTCCCCATCCCTGTCTGGCTGACTTCAGACAATCACCAACTTGTTTGTTATTTATTTCTGTTTTTTCTATACCAGACTTAAACTAAAGTTAGAGTTTCACATGGAACACCAAATTATTAAATTAATATCAAGTTGCAGCCATCCAGACGGCATCCAACATCACATTGAACTGAAAGAAAACAAAAGAGTTTTGTCTTACCTTTGGGAAGGCGCCTTTCCAGCAGGTAAAGGCACAAGCATAAAATAAAGCGAGGTGTGAATACAAGAATTTATGCCGAGACGTGAGCATAACAATTTGACTCAGCGCGTGAGACGAATAAGCCTCCAGAACATCCGAACATGGGTCTCAATTCTCAATGAAAAGAAAAATATCCATCTCCACACAGGTTATTAAAGCGTTAACCAAGCTGTAAGTTATGTTTCTTGGCAGCCGATTGTAGCAAGAATTGACAGCGATAGACACCGTGTTTCACCCATGAGGCTGGTCAAGCAGACTAATTGCAATATAGTATCGATTTTCATTCAATATTTTCATCAAGCAATTCAGTTCAATTTTATTCCACAAATCCTAAAATGATATTTTACTTGGGAAAATTATGCAGTTACCTGGGACTGAAAGAAAACATTATTCTTTGAGATCCTATTTAAATATTATGCGTTTGCATCTTTAGATTTAGAAAAAAACATATTTTTTGTGAAACTTTTGTTTATATTATTTTTTACAACACAACATTTACAAGAAAGTTGTTCACCATATAATGTTGCTATCAATAAAAATCAGTTCATTTCCATTCAGTAAAACTTTGTTGTGAAAACAATAATCTGTTTGCACCGATTTGTGCAACATATTCAAAGGTTTGCTACAATTATAAACAAACAAGCAACTTGAAAAAAGTCCCTTAAAATTAAAAAATACATTTGTAAAGAAACGGACAAATAAAAGTTTTTACAAAATAAGAAACGTTTCTCATATTCTGTATTCGTGATGGAAGCTCAGGTCAAAATTGTTTTTTTAGTGCAAAGTATTGACAGTTCTTTAAACATTGACTTCTTAACATTGATTTTAATTTTTTAAGTTTTTCAATTAATCTTTAGTCTTTCTTCATTATCCTATGAGGTATTATAATCCATTGTGATGTTCTCAATTATAGGTTCTCAAACATTTTTTAGATAATTTTTCCTTGACAACTTTTGTTTCACAATTTTGAATACTCTTGAAAATTTCTGAAAGTCTATTGTTTTGTGTTGAGTCTCTCCGTTGTCTATAAAAGAACAACTTGGTTGTTAATGTCAGAGACTTACAGAGTCAGACACTTATCGGGATACCCTGGTTTTTTGTTTTCTTAATTACAAAACGTTTGAAACTATTTGGCGCATACACCAAAAGCATTCAACCTAGTCGAAAGCCTGGTGATCTCTCTGTAGATGATCTACGAGTTCTCCAGTACTACCTGATGGAACAATTCAGTATAAGTTAAGCTTTGATTTTAAGTGGGATCACTTGGCGGTTTCTTGATTACAAAAGTGTGTACGTTTGTCGTAAAGAAATTTAGACCTCACTTATTGGTTGCCTTTCAGTATCGATGTTTTCGATCAGTCATGTTCCGATACGGCAACCCAACATACGCTGCCTGGTTGTCACGTGATGGATCAGCACAGAAATACTGGGGAGGAGCTACGTCACGTAGGGACCGCTATTGTGCATGTGGAGAAACTGGTGAGACAGTTTCATTAATGGAAATGTTCTGATGATTATGATGAAATTATTTCGATATAGAGCTTCGGTAGAAAGTTTTTCTTGTTGAACCATAGGCATACGAAGCCGAGTAACGTGATCAAGTTTATTTGTGTTTCTATATGTAATAAACTTGAAGATGTTACACTTGATTACGTTACTCGGCTTCGTATGCCGATTATTCCGATATAAGTACCATTGCCGTATGTACATATTAATATTACATCAAATATAGTGATTACTCGGTTTTGACAGCCTGTTTCACCCTGACAGGAGGATCATCAGAAGGTCCTGAAAAATATGCAAAAGTAATAAGTCGATAACACCTGAAAAGATATTAAATAATTATTATAACCTTAATTTAATCTGCAAAGAAAACATCAGAATTACAAAGGGCTACCTCCATTGGTTATCATAAAAGCCTCAATTAAGGCGTTTAAATGGAAACCAAGCACTTTGAAACCAACACCCGAGACGTCACAAAAAAGCAACATGCAATCAGTGTGTATCAGTGACGAAAGCACTTGTTGGCTACTGGGCCATGCAATTTATTTGGAACATTCATTACATGTGGTCTCATGAATGTTCAATTAAGTTGGTGCTGATTATTATTTTCTGTAGTTTGCGCATGTTTCTTTTAAAGTTGCTATTCGTGCATTAAATTTGCTTTTTTAAATTTGCTATTCGTGGCGGCGTGTGGAGGCTGCGAGCACTCCTGTCAGGAGCGGCCAACACTTGGTTAACCATGTTGGAACGGCTGCGGATGAGATGCCGGACTAAAAACGATCCAAAGGAGACGCTATAACTTTACAATCAAAACTATTTTCTTAGTGAAGAATGATGTTATAAAAAAATGCAATTTGTTAACGGACGTTATTCTGGGGCAGGACTTCTTGGCTCAGCATAAGCACGTAAAAATTAACTTTGGAGGTAGCGAAGCTCCTTTGTATCTGGGGGCACTAAAATGCGTGAAAACGGATATTTGTCCAAGATTGTTTCAACATTTATCGCCCAACTGTAAGCCTATTGTGATTAAGTCCAGAAAGCAGTCTGCTGCTAACGAAAGATTTATAACTGAAACTATACAAAAAGATCTTCAGCAAGGTGTAATTGAGCCAAGCACTGCACCATGGCGAGCTCAAGTCCTTGTGGTATCTGGAGAAAATCACTGGAAAAGAATGTGCATTGATTACAGTCAAACTATCAATAAGTTTACGTTGTTAGACGGATATCCATTGCCTAACATGCAAAATTTGGTCAACAAGATTGCTCACTATTCATTTTTTAGCACATTGGATCTGAAAAGTGCATACCATCAAGTTGAAATTCCTGTGGAAGATCGGCCTTATACAGCTTTTGAAGCCAATGGTAGATTGTATCAAAGCAAAAGACTATCGTTTGGATTAACAAATGCTGTACCTTGGTTTCAAAGAATTGTTGACAATATCATCGAGAGCAATGATTGTAAAGGCACATTTGCTTATTTGGACAATATTACCGTGTGCGGTAAGACAAAGGAAGAACATGATGAAAACCTTCAGCATTTCTTAACAGTTGCAAACAAGTGCAATCTCACTTTCAATAATGACAAATGCACCTACTCCACGGACAAGATCAACTTACTGGGGTATGAAATAAGTAATGGCAGTTTAAGCCCTGATCGCGAAAGAGTGAAGTCGTTATTAGAAATGCCGGTTCCAACCTCAGCCAAAGAGCTACGACGAATTATTGGTCTTATGGCATATTATGCTCGATGGATACCGCAATATTCGGACAAAATAAAACCGCTTGTTGATAGTAATAGGTTTCCCCTGAGTGATTAAGCTATCTCGTGTTTTAACGAACTTCGGCAAGTCTTGGCAGAAGCCACTTTGAAGGTAATAGATGAAAACTTGCCCTTTTCAGTCGAAACTGATGCCTCGGATATTGCGTTGTCCGCAATATTACATCAGGCGGGAAGGCCTGTGGCGTTTTTTTTCTCGGACCCTGAATTCGAACGAAAAGCGATATTCCAGTATCGAAAAAGAAGCTACTGCCATAATAGAAGCGGTTCGAAAGTGGTCACATTTCCTTTTAGGCAGACATTTTACTTTGATCACTGATCAAAATTCAGTTGCTTTTATGTTCGACCACAGAAGAAGAGGAAAAGTAAAAAACGACAAGATAATGCGTTGACGAGTCGAATTGGCACAATATTCGTATGATATCGTGTATCGCGAAGGCAAACTTAACGTGGCATCTGATGCTTTATCTCGTGCGTATTGTGCCAGTACAACTGGGAACACACTGAAAGAAATTCATGAAAATTTGTGTCATCCGGGAGTTGTGAGAATGCAACATTTTGTAAGAACAATGAATTTGCCATACTCGATAGATGATGTGAAAAGATTGGTCACAAATTGCAAAGTTTGTTGTGAAGTGAAGCCAAGGTTTTACAAACCTCCAAAAGCTACATTGATTAAAGCAACGCAACCATTTGAACGCTTGAGTATTGACTTTAAAGGACCATTGCCGTCAAATACTAAAAATCATTTCTTTTTAACTGTTGTTGATGAATTTTCGCGTTTCCCCTTTGTTTTTCCTTATAGTAACACTACTTCTCATACTGTAATTATTTGTTTGAAATCTTTGTTCAACATGTTTGGTATGCCAGCCGTAGTGCATAGTGATAATGCAAAATGCTTTATATCCAAAGATATAAAACAGTTCTTAAGTGAGAGAGGCATATCCACAACACATTCGTCAGTGTATAATCCGCGTGGCAATTCACAGTGTGAACGTTATAATGGTGTTGTTTGGAATGCAATTAAGTTAGCTCTTCGTACTAAAAATTTAGAAATTTCACAATGGGAATTAGTTGTTCCAGAAGTATTGCATTCACTTCGATCGTTATTGTGCACATCCACAAATGAAACGCCTCACGAAAGACTTTTTAATTTTCCACGACGTTCAACTTTTGGGTTATGTGTACCTTCGTGGTTGACTGAAGAAGACAAGGTACTGGTAAAACGTTTTGTACGTAACAAGTACGATCCACTAGTGGACGAGGTTCAACTTGTGAATGCAAATCCAAACTATGCTGTGGTAAAGTTCCCAAATGGAAGGGAAGCAACTGTATCTGCCAGAGACTTGGCAGCGCCAGGACGAGACTTTGCCGACCCCGTCAACCCTGCTGAAGTGGAGAAATCGAATGAAGTGAACTCCAGAATTAGAAATGTTTCTGATGACGTCGAACGTGAAATTACCTGTGAGAGGAGCTCTGCAGACGATGGTGCGGTTATTAACACGCAACCTATTGAACCTAATGTTGAATTGCAAACACAGAAAAACTGGCGTTCTGTTCGTATAAAAAACCCGCCAAAAAGGCTGAACTACAATTGAGCGTTTGTGTATTTATTGTACTGTAATTTTTATGAAGGGGTGAATGTCGTGTAATTTACGTTGTATGCTACAGTAGAAACTCCTGCCGCGTTCCACGCATAATGCCTTTGGCCAACGCAACTGTTCAGTTGGCGCTCCCACTCTGTTTACTTGCTTGTTATGTTGAGGTGCGGTTCAGGTTGATAATCTTATTGTCTGAAGTACTAAGCTTAATTCATTTGTTTATATTTATTTAGATGTTCCATTTAGTTTGTTAAAGCTAATATAAGCTTGCGTAATAAAGTATGTATTAGTTCACGACAATGATATACAATTGTATTTGCGTGTTACTGATGAAGAATCCTTGTGTTGTATTAAATCAAAATTCCAAAAAATGCATGGTTGATATCTCAAATTGGATGTCTTATAATATGTTGAAACTGAACCAAGAAAAATGTGAGTATATCGTATTTTCTCCGAAACGGTATATTTCAAATTTCAACGACATGACCCTTACCTGAGTAATATCAATCTTTCTTCTTCTAACTCCATTAAATTGCTTGGTGTAACATTAAATCAACATTTGTGTTTAGAAAACTTTGTCAGTTCCACTGTTAAATCTTGCTTTTTTCATCTTAGAAATATTGGTTCTATCAGACAGTTTATAAATGTTGCTGCTTGCAAAACTTTAACGCATGCACTTGTAACATTCAGGCTTGATTATTCAAATTCATTGTTAAATAACATTCCACATTGTACTATTTTGCGTCTTCAAAGAGTTCAGAATGCTGCCGCTTGGCTAATTACTTTAACACGTAAACGTGAGCATATCACTCCTATACTAAAATTCCTGCATTGGCTTCCAGTATTGTATCGTATTCGCTTCAAAATATGTCTATTAATTTAAAAAGTTTTCCATGATTTTGCTCCGAACTATCTGGACACTTTGCGTGTTCATTATAAACCTGCCAGAACTTTGCGTTCTCAACATCAATTGCTCTTGTGCAACCCTTCATGTAAGACACAATATGGAAATCGCACCTTTCCAGTTGTTGCTGCCAGTTGCTGGAATTGTTTGCCTATTTGTGTAAAGAAAGCTGAAAATTTAAATGAATTCAAAGCTCGCTTGAAAACGTTCTATTTCAATGAACATCGTTACTGAAAGTACCGTATTAATTATCACCATTGTCATGTACAGCGCCCAGGAGCATAGTTTGACTGTGGATGTGGCGCTATATAAATATTGTTATTATTATTATTCTATTGCTCCAATCATGTTTAGATTTAGTCGTGAACGAAACGTAAGTCGGCCCAATAGACTTTACAAATTTATTTGATTCGCTGCAGGTACCTGTGAGGACAACATATTGAAATGTAATTGTGACAAGAACCGTTCTCCTGAAACTTCGGATGAAGGATATTTGACGGATAAGAATTCTCTTCCAGTGACGGAATTGCAATTTGGAGACAATGGAGACAATCATGAGAGAGCCTGGCACACACTTGGTCCATTGGTATGCAGTGGACGTAGTCAAGACTAGATTTGATGCAATGCATAGTAATGCAGATTAAAGGAAATGCATCGATTATTGTTGTTGACCTTCCAAGAAACTGATTGCTTTTTCGACATTGTATTCACTCAATCATCGATTACTATGTATTCTACTTAACAATAATAAAGGTTTAATAGAGATTCCAAAACGAAACTTCGTTCCTAAACTTTTCGTCAAATCTTCTTATAATTCAACTGATGATTCACTGGGATGCGCGGTGTGACAAAACATTTTAAACAAAGTAAACAATATCGTACCGAATCAGAAGAATCAGTTTGTTTAAATACAGAGCTTTCGCCACACAAGTGTGGCTTCATCAGTATAATCTGCAATAATAAAGAATGAAATACTATTAAGATGATTATAAAATTTAATGAAACTGTTAAAAAAGTAAGTAATATTATGTAAAAGAATAGAAAAGATCAAATATTATGCATAGCTAAACTATAAGACTTTAGGTCAATAATTCAGATAATAAGATGTTAATTTTTTATTTATTTATTTATTTGTATCAGACAAAGTTGTCCATATTAAAGCCAAAACACAAAAAACACAAAAAAAACAAGACGTAAGGAGTCACTTGGATGACATGTGCAACATATCATTGTAGTGCTTAAAATATGTCGTTTTATAGAAAGCGTCTGAGGACATTAATGCTATGATAAGAGAATTGAGAGATTTGTAACAACGTTGCACAAAGGCATAAACTGTTTTCCGCAACATAGCATCAAAAGTTGTAACATTTGCATTAACTTGACATTCACGAGCACTAGTAAAGCGAGGCATATTGTGTAGAATTCGAAATGAGTCATTATAAGCAATTCTAATCCGATTGATCGAAGAACAGCGATAATTGTGCCAAAGTTGACAAGCATAAAGAGATGTACAGTATGAGCGAAACAACACATTTTTTACTCTTCGTGAATATTTGCTGTATTTATTTTTTGTTTTGTTTACATAAGAAACATGTAAAAAATCAAATCTATTAAAATTCTAATTAAAGAGCTGTTTTAACTATAAAACTAGTTTCTACGTGATATAGCTCCTATCATTTGTCCGACTTGCCTGACTTCTTACGATGACATAGCCTAAACTATTTTTTATCGTGATAATAAGTAATAAAAAACAAACTGAACGCTCATTTAAACGGAACTAAATTCTAAGAATGTTAAGATGCAATGACATTAGCTTAGCAACGATAGATTAAGTGTCAATGCAATTTAAAATGCATTTTTATTGTTGTTATTATTTCTCCATCCCCATTCATAAACATTGAGTTTAAATTCTTCATCAAGTAAAGACCAGCACAATATTTGATGATGAGTTTGTAGCCCAAATACATATTTTGATGATGAGTGGAAGTAGGCTGCTTTTTGGCTTGGTAGTAGCTTTTCCGATGCAATTATCCCTTTGCATGCCATGTACATATCTTTGATATATCTAAAAGTGAACAAAGATAAATATTACATACAGCATATCTAGAATTGGACAATATCTTAAAAGTGTAAACATTACTATATATTCCCTATGTAAAAATACATACCTGAGTGTAATAAGCGTTGAATCGTCATTGCCACCATACCAGATCTTGATGGCTATGATGTTTGTGAATGAGGATGGAGAAGCAATAGCAACAACGAATTTGTCCCAATAATGACGGATATGCCTATAGCACCAGAAGCATTGACCAAAGTAATTAAATGCAGATGTAAGAAATCAACAAAAAATCCATGTGGAACGAAAACTTGCACCTGTCGCAAGTATGGAATGGCATGTGCTTCTTCGTGTGGTGAATGTCATGGTGTTGAATTTAATACTATAGTAGCCTAAGTATGCTTGAAATACAAAGATAGTTTCACATCTTTTTTTTATCTGAGTAATAACTATAGTATGAACGACATACTCCAGAGACTAGACGAAAAACTTAAGAATGAAGACTTATTTTCACTTTTGCATAACGTCGATGTTGGTACCGAAGAAGAGGAACGCTCGTACAATGAAGATGAAACGGAACAAGACGAGGAGGAAAACAACATCTTTGACGTTTTTGATGATGATGATACCTTCAATTTATGTTTCGCTTACTTTGTTCAATTCTTGTAAATGAATATAGAGGAATAAGTCCAACAGTGACGAATAATTTCAAATTTGCCTGAAATTCATAGATTTATCCTTTTGCTTAATCGGTAATAACTCTTTGTCTGTACAGTTTCAGGGTTCTGGTTAATAGAAAAAGTTGTTCCATTTCCAAAAAGGTAAAAAATGATGTATAATATGTCCTATTTTGAAAAACTTGAAGTTTTCATATCTTGGACCCAAAGGGATTGTGACGTCATTTGGCAAAATGGCCCAAAAGGTGGTCTCCCATCATCCGATTGATGGGGATTTTTTTCTGAGCCATCTGCATAGTATGGGGAAGGTCTCAGCAAAGCATCAGCTTGATAAAAAAAATTTCCCACAAAAATCTCTTATGACTGCACTAAAGATTCACGGCTTGGGGTCTACCACAGCAACCTACTGCAGCGCCCCTTTTTTTATTCTCACCCACTCAAGAAGAACTCTTAATTTTTAAATTAAAGTTGGCAATGTAGGACGACAGAGCGTTGTGCTAATTTCTGGTGATAGAACTGTCAGTCGTTCCGGTATCTTTCATTAGTTGCTCTTCTTGCATGGATTCTGTCGTTCAACGGCAGCAATGGCCGAGTGGTTAGCGCGTTGGGCTCGCAGTCGAGAGCCTGCATGTTCGACTCCAGCCACCCGAACTTGCTGTTGTTTCTCTGGTCAAGAAACTTTACGACAATTGCCTCTACCCAGTGATCGATTTCGAGTAATGGGTAGTACCAAATTTAAGTCATAAATAGAGTAGACAACCGGAAACAGACATTGCAGTCGGCTGCAGCGTGGGTCAGGTGTACGTCGGAAGGCGTACACCGATGCATAGCGCTCAAGTCCGCTTTCCCGCAATGCAGGATAAAGATAAACAAACAAACAAACAAACGTCAAGCGTATTATATTGGAATTAATCAATAAACAATTCAATAGCGAAGGTCGTCGTGTCCTGATCACTTCTCGCAATACTCATGCCCAGAAGTGTTGTCGTCGCATCGACGACTGTGTATGAGCGGGCATACTAACAAGCAACGTGCCGCTACAAATTTTTGGTAGTCTACCTACCGAGGCAAACTTCATGTCTCAGATAAACCTTACTAACCAACGTGTCGGCTACACAATTTTGAACTATTATTCCATATTATAGGTGTTAAACTAATAAATGTGTGTCTGTGTAACTAATCAAGGTGTTGCGACCGTGCCATATTTTAAACTGATTATTCTGCTTTGGCATCATGCACGTTGTAACGTTCATGTTTTGTCGCTTCTACCTTTTTCTAAACCTCTGTTATGTTTGGGATATATTGTTTGTTGCTGTGATGGTCAGAAATAAAAACAAACTAAACTCAACTAATAGCCTATAGATTATGAATATCAAATAAATTCATTTTCCCTTTCTTAATCTTTATGGCAAAGAAGTGACAAAACTACCTTCAATGCAATAAAACTCAGCATCCACCCCCAGCTTTTAAGATGGGTCTGAAGTCGTGTTTTTGGTATAACTAAGTGAGCTACTCAAGTTTTATAATATTTCTATATTCAAAAAGTATGATCGTTGTTTTGATCATGTGATTGAAGCCTTGTCATCAGATTTAGTGAAGTAAAAAATTAGAGAAGAACGCAACTAATTACAGAAAGTGATTCTAAGACCTGGTTGACAATTCGTGGCAAGTATTTGATGTCAATTTAAATTATTTTTAAATATGTTTAAAAAATGGAATTGTGACGTTGCAAAAGCAACATTGTGCTTCTCCTGGCTGGTATTGCGTTCAGTCAGCAACAATTGGATGCTTAAGAAAGTCGCTAAGCAACGATTAGTTGAAGCTTTGAACCAGCGCCAGAACTTACTTATTTCTTTTTATAATAATAATAATAATGTTAGTTTGTATATAGCGTTGTACCCATCGCAGCATGCGTTGCTCCTCAGCGGTTTACAAAGCAGACAGTTTCAGTGTCAGACAGCGTATAAGAATTTATAAATCAAATATGTTGTATGACTTCAATTTGGCCTGACTAGATCACTCAGTCTGTTCTAGGAGGAAATTAGCATTAAAGCATTATCAAGCCTATAAGCATAATTATTTGAAATTTTGAGACCAAGAATTAGGCTAGGTGTGATTTATTTTTACATGCTGTGCTGGCGCTGCCTAGCAGTCTGAAGTTTTGAGGTTAATTCACAACTTCACAAGCTGTGCTTTAGTACTTTTACCTAACTTCCTCAAGTTATCAAGCGGATAAAATAAACGCAATTCGTAGTAGAACACACCAATGTTGGAACTGGGAATGATTCGCTAGCAGTTTCTTCAATCACTAGTTAGTATACAACCCAACGGTAACAAAACCCGCCGACATGCCAAAAAAGTCGGCGGCAAATTAAATTAATTAATATTAGTTTATGAAAAAATCTGCCGGACTTGGGTCGTTTTATTTTTATCCACAGTTATCCGACAAAAATTCCCGTATCTATAGGTAGGTCACCGCCGGTTGCATCAACACAGCGCTCTATTGAGATGAATTTTAACCCTACCTGTAGCGACACGAGGTTTTATGAGGACGCCCCACTCTATCAGTGAAATATTTCACAGAAGGAAATATGCTAGAAATGTGAAATTTCTTGACTTTTAGTTTTTATTCTTTGGGAATTATCTAAACGTAAACTGGTCATTTTTCTACCTTTCTGCCTTTCACAATAAGCATTTCGTCTCAGGTGGCTAGACATTTTCGAGCAATGCTAGTTATATATATGTTAACCCATTAACCGCTGACGTTGCGTTGCTGCAACGCTTACTTTGAGCCTCTATAAACGCATTTCAAAAGCAACTTTCCATCTAAAAAAATGAATATTCTTGTCATTTGAACTCTAAATAAAGTGTTTAAAACCTTATTTTAAAAAAATAATTTTTTTTGTATATTTAAAATCATCGCTCTTTTACGACATTTTTCACGCATTTCGAGCGCATTTTGTTAGTCGTATTTCTATATGCATTAGTTCAATAAAATAATTTCAAAAATTGGCTTAAAGTATAGTGTAGTGATGCTTGAACATACCAGTGTAAGCACATCTTCTAAATGTGTGAAGAGCCGGAGATATTTAAGTGCAAACTTTGCTGTACCATTTCTGCAACGTCAGCGTAAAACCGATACTTTATTATGCAGTGTAGTAGCCACGCACCTTTTTTCGTAAAGAGATGCTGATTACCGGCGTTTGTTCTTCTTCAAAACTTCTGTTTGTTTGCTAACGAAGCATTTACGAAACAATAAAGTGACAATTGACCTGATTTGCAAATGATTTCTGAGAATTACTAGCCAGTAACCAGTTGTCCAACTCTAAACGATACTTAATTGTCTTAGTGATGGCTTGGCCGAAAAAGAGCGGGATTATGTTTTCTGTCTCACACCGAAACTGATTGTTACAAGAGGCAGGCCTAGTTATTGTTATTTTAACCGAACGGAAAAACGTAGTTTAGAGAGTTAAGTGAGGCTTCCCGTGACGCACCGAGTATTGGACGCGGACTGTTAGAGCGAGGAACCACTCCACTAACCGTTACGACACTCAATTACGCCGAACGCATTATGTTACACTAAATAATGTCTCGCCAGAAGTTTCCTACTGTAGAGAAGGTATTAGCCGGTTTCGAGAATATGGAATATTGTGAAGAAGATGAAATTGACATGGTCAATTTGGTCATAGCAATACCAGATCATACTGTAGTTAGCGACGAAGAAGGTATGGACGAAAACGATTTGACAGAAAGTGAAGCAGTGCTACCAGACGCTGCAGGAGAGATTGAAATTCATTGCAACCCAGTACAAAGTGATGATGTGCTAACGACCCCACTTTCGAAGAAAAAATGCAGCTTATCGGAAGTAAAATGGAGTAAGAAAAGGGCTTCTTTCTTATTTTCTCCTGTAAGCAAAGAAGCTGAAAAGCTGGAAGAAAACTATGTTGTCGCACTTGACTAAAATTTGGTCTTAGATTTTTATATGTTCAGAGGAAAAAGAAAACAGTCAATAGAGAGACGCAGAAGAAGCAAAGGAAAAGGAGACTTAACACTCGATTAGTCAAACAATTAAAAAAAAATTTATCGCTTAACAGCTGACGTTGCGTTTCTGCAACGCTTCAGATCGCTTTGTATACGCTTCACCAACGCTTTGTATAAACAAACAAAAAAATTTCAAATTTTTTTGTTAATTATCTAAACTGGAAGGGTGCTACTAACATATCACAAAATGAAAAAAAAATAACTTCTAGAAATAGGTGCGGCGTTTAATGGGTTTGTTAGTGCAATATAAATGGTAGTGCAATTACTATAAAATGTAGAAACGTTCAAAAATGCCTTATATTATTTGGCAAAAGTAGTTTTTGTTTATTCTAGTTCAGTGGTTTTCAACCAGGGTTCCGCGGAACCCTAAGGTTCCGCCAGTAAGTTTAGGGGTTCCGCAAGTTTACGTTCAAATTCGAGAGTCTATTTTATTATTAGATGCATATTGTTTAAAAATATTATCAAATATTTATTACGTTTGGCACTATTAATACATTTGCTACACTTCGCTGCGATCCTGAATTGTCGTTGTTTTCTTGTCGTGCGATTACCTTTAACTTTCTGCTTTCCTGCCAAATTTCGTCGACATGTTTTCTTCACTTCAAGGAGTTCTTTCAGACAGTTTCATCGTTTGTACACCGGTGGGTCAAATTGCCGTGAACGTGTTAGAGATCATTTTGTTTTGCCAGTATTAGGTTTTTTACAGTTTGTATTTTTATTGTACATAAATAAATCTGAACATGAGTATTTTAATTTAACTTTATTAATCAAATGATGTTTTTTGCATAGGGCAATTAAATTATTGAACAGGGTTTCCTCGAGCTTTTGGAATGTTTGATTGGGTTCCGTTCCACCAAAAAGGTTGAAAACCACTGGTCTAGATATAATTCAAAACTTTCACTTTTGAAGCTATTTTCGGGAAATTAGAATAAAAACCAACTTTCTGACGTTTTTTCACTCAAGCGCTTTATTTCAATAAATTTGTTGGGTAAAAATTTAATTTCTATACGCACAACACAGATAGCTATTATCTTGTAAAATATTTTGGTTCTGTGATTTTCATAGCTCCCGTTATTAGCGATTAATTAGCACGGGCTAAGATAGCCCGTGACGTGCTTTCCGTGTACGAAAACAGCTCGTATTAAGATAGGGTTAAGTAGGCCTGTAGGTAAAAGACTATGAACACATTATGTCCATGTAGGCCTATATACAGTATGTCATAATAAACTTATGTCCGATTATGTCCAATAATTCACTTGGTAGTAGGCTACAGTATACACAGCGTCAGATGAAAAAGTAATAAGCCGCGTTGGCTAGTTTTTATGTGGGAAATAACTTGGAAAGGCGCAATAGCGCAGCATTCTATCAAATTGATTAGCTCCGCAGAGAGAACAAAACTTGCATGACGAAACGATCTCACGTGACTGCCTTTGAACATAATAAAATGGCAATAACACATATATTTTCTTCGTGATTTGTTCATAAACGATTTGTATGCAATATTTAACTTAGATTGTTAAAAAGGGCGCACATTTAAACTTTTCCATGGGCACCATTTTGCATTGGTAGGCCACTGCACACAAAACAAAGTAACTTCAATGAAACAAGTTACTCTGTTTTGTATGTGCTTAACTATGAATTATTTTATTTATTTTTGCTTACTTTTGCGATTAATTTTTGTGTATTTTGTTGTGTCATTTTAGTTTAATCGCCAACAGAAAAAAAAAAGATAAAATCAACAATTAGATTGACCAGTCCTTTCAATCATTTTATTCCTAAACTTTGCATTTCCTTGCAAAATTTTAAAAGATTTCATTTCAAAAGTTTTTGTACTTGTAATCAATAAATGTCATCATACTGCATACTCGACAAACTCAGAAAGCACAAAGTAAATTTCTGGCTTTATGGCTACACTAGGATGCGTTTGACCTAAAACAATATAATTTGTTAAAGTTTACAGACTTCTACTTTTGTTGGTGACATTGTGACAGGGATGGAGGAACCACGTGGGCCTCGTGGGCCTGGGCCCACCTACTTTATTTTGTGGGTGAGCCTGGCCCACACACTTTTGAAAGCCAAATTTCTTTGAAAAGGTAGCGAAATCGGCAAATCAGAGAGGAAGTTCCAAAAAAAGGTCTTCACTCATTTGACACACATAGTAGTTTGATTACACTGGCCAACAAAACAAACTTTTTTCCGAGTGCCGAAGATATTTTAACGGTTTCTGGGCAATTTTGGGCCACTGAATCCGAAAATAACACCGGTGTCTTTGAATTGGCTCCAGTTTTTGAGATATTGATATTTTCAAATTTTGGCTAGATCATCAAGATAAGCCATGGGCACTAGGGTGGATCGTTTTTCAACTTTTTTTCTTAATCGCTTATTAATAGTGCGGAAAAGTTGTGCACTGACATTGTAAGCACAACACAAAAAAAAATTTCAAAAAATTTAATATCTTGGGTTGCCCCAAAAAGTTGAAATATTGGAAAAAGCGGAAAATTTCCAAAAAATTTATTTTTTGTTTTAGAATTTAATCGCTTTTTAAGAGCGCGGAAAAGTTGTGCACTGACATTGTAAGCACAACAAAAAAAAAAATGCAAAAATTTTAATATATTGGGGTGCCCCAAAGAAGTTGAAATATTAGAAAAAGTGGAAAATTTCCAAAAATTTTATTTTTTGTTTTAGTTTTTAACCGTTTCAGAAAATTTCCGAAAATTAATAGTTACTTTGCATTGCTGATGTCATGGTTGTTTGTATCCTGTAACATGAACATTCACCAACGTTTGCTTCCTTCCCCTTTCTTCTTCTTCTTCTTCTTCTTTCTTTTCTTCTTCTTCTTCTTCTTCTTCTTCTTCTTCATCGTGTGTCACACGGCCGTAGCCCAGAGCATCACGCAGGCTTAGTGCGGGCCTTTTGTGCGTTATGTGTAGGCTACGCAGCACACACTTGACTTACTGCAGGTTTCAAGCTGTATCTCTCTCACGCAGCTACACGGATCGCAAATCGATTTCATGACGACGACCATGACTCTAATTTCGTCCCACCATACTAGACCACCAGACCTGTGGCGATGCGTTTGATGGCACTTATGTGGAATCGCTATGCCATCTCTGATCGAGCAGCGGCCGCTGTAGCGTCTGCTGCGTTGCACGACGTAGGTATATAGTAATGGTTAGTGCTGATAAAACTGGTATTATTGATAGAAACAAAGTTCGGAGATCAAGAAGTAGAAATCGAGAAGAATTGCAAGAGTCCAGGTCGGACGTTTTACACGGTTTGTATTTTGATGGCAGAAAAGACAAGACACTAAAGATTGAAGTAGATGATCATGGGGTGTCTTATAGAAGATCTGTTGTTGAAGAGCGTGTGTATTATTATCGCCGAACCTGGATCTCAGTATTTTGGCCAGGCAAGTCCAACCGCGTGAACAGCCAGAAGCATTGCCGACTCCATAATATCAGCAGTTCATGATAGAGGCACAGACACCAGCTTAATAACAGCCGTGGGGTGTGATGGTACTGTGGTAAATACGGGTCATGCAGGCGGTGTTATCCGACTGTTGGAATTAGAGTTTCAAAAAACGCTGCAATGGTTGGTATGTCAACTCCACGCAAACAAATTACCCCTGCAGCATCTTTTTGAGTTTTTGGATGGCAGAACAACTGATCCTCGTGGGTATTCCTGACAGATTGGAAAGGCTTTACTTACATGTGATAAAATTACAGGCGATACTTACATGTGATAAAATGCCTATCCGACGATTTGAATCAATACCAAGTAAATTTTCTCATATGGGTTTGACCAATTTAAGCACAGACCAAAGATACCTCCGGTTCATTTGTCATTTCGTTTGTACAGGAGAAATTCCCGGTTCACTCGCCACAAGCAGTCCAGGTAAGCTTAATCACTCACGCTGGCTAACTGCGGGGAATTGCATTCTGCGGTTGTATATAGGGACCACAGAACTCTCTGATAATTTAAAAACGCTGGCTACCTTTATCATGAAGGTATATGCTCCTATGTGGTTCGAAATAAAGTGCAATCTACTCTGTATCAGCAGTGCTTTTCATCTATGGCAAACCATCAGCAAATCTTGCTACCTGTCGGATAAACTAAAAGCCATTGTTGACCCTGTTATTCAAAGAAATGGATTTTTTGGCCACAGCCAAAACAGACTTTTATCAATGCTGTTTGACAAAGAATCACATGTGGGTGAGCTGGGAATACGCCGTATATTGCTTGCACGAGAAACTCCCGTTTACACTGAAATCCGGCGCTTCAAACTGCCAAAATTCAATTTTAATGCTGTCAGTTATGTTGATATGATATGCTGGCAAACCGATAACGACAAAACCAAACCTCCAATAACTATAAAAATGACAACAGAGAACTATGGTCGTTCAAAAACATCAACACAAGCCAACATTTTCTCAATTTCCCCTGCCACACGCAAGCAGTCGAGCGAGGTGTCAAGGTTGTCACGGAGGCCTTTGTTGCAGTATGTGCTAGTGCCGCTAACCGCGTAGGATTCATCAGAAGTCGGCTACAGTCCAGCAAAGACATGCCCCATCTCAATACAAAACAAGATTTTAGATTATGTTCTTAAAAGGTTTGCTTATCTTACATGTACTTGTACCATAATTCTACTTGTAAATATTGATTTTCTGCGTAATTTACAACGATTCGCGGTAGGCAGTGCAGTTACAAATGTGTAAAAATGGAATTTTTAAAAATTTGCAATTTTTTTTTTGAATTTTAAACTTTGTTGGGGCACCCCAAGATATTAATTTTTTTGGAAATTTATTTTTGCGTTGTGCTTACAATGTCAGTGCACAACTTTTCCGCACTCTTAATACGCGAATAAAAATTAAAGCAAAAAATAAAAATTTTGGAAAATTTCCATTTTTTCCAATATTTCAACTTCTTTGGGGCACCCCAATATATTAAAATTTTTGAAATTTTTTTTTGTGTTGTGCTTACAATGTCAGTGCACAACTTTTCCACGCTCTCAAAAAGCGATTAAAAACTAAAACAAAAAATAAAATTTTTGGAAATTTTCCACTTTTTCTAATATTTCAACTTCTTTGGGGCAACCCAAGATACTAAAATTTTTGAAATTTTTTTTTTGTGTTGTGCTTACAATGTCAGTGCACAACTTTTCCGCACTATTAATAAGCGATTAAGGAAAAAAAGTTGAAAAACGATCCACCCTAATGGGCACCTTATACTGTCTGCAAAGCATGTGTAGAAAGACTGAGAAAGTGAACTGAAGGTACACTTAAAAATCTTAATTTTGATGTACCAATGGTTTGAAGAGAACCAAAAAGCCATTTCAATGACTGCTACTTCTGTTTGGTAGACCTACAGGGGTTCAATCGTCACAAGAAAAGCACTACTTAGAATTACCCAGATTTAGAATCTGCTCGCCGACCTGTGCCTCACTGTATGGAAGTGTCTGTGCCTGACTTTAGTGATTTACTTGACATGGCCATGGAATATGATGAGCTTCATGAAGAGGTAGAAAGCTCTTCAAAATAAAAGAAGGGTACAATAACATTGAAACGATATCACAGAAACTGGATTACGACTCTCACCAATGATTAATTTGTGTAAACTTGAAAATAGTATTTTTTTGCTTTGCCAGCAAAGCGCTGTACAAAATATCCACGTTTTATCTGCTTGTGGGACAGCCGAGCTCGTAATAATCACTTGGTGAAAAAAGGTGGCCACCTACAGGTTACATGAGAGTTGGTGAAGCTAACTAGGGCCGTTACCGAGATTGGCAAAGTGAAGTTTTCCGATTGTTGAAGTCATGTTGCCGGAAAATTATTCCATCCATTAGGTGCAGTTGAATGGAAAACAGTCCTTAGAATGTGTTGCTCAAGCGCACACCCCGAGTGTCGAACCAGCGCCGCATGATCTTGAGCCGGGCACGTAATATTTGCAGAGCATTTCCTGCTTTGACAATAGAAAAGCTGAAAGCAGGCATTTTTGATGGCCCTCAGATCCGCAAACTCATAAAAGATGCACGTTTTGTGCAGTCTATTGCAAACAAGGAGACTGTTGCATGGCAATCGTTTATTTTAGTCACATAGAAATTCCTTGGAAACAAAAAGGCTAAAAATTACCAAGAATTGGTGGAAGATATGCTTTCCAAGTTCAAAGATTTAGGTGTGAAGATGAGTATCAAGGTTCACTATCTCTTCAGCCACTTAGATCGTTTTCCTGCAAACCTTGGAGACCCAAGTGAAGAGCACGGAGAAAGGTTCCACCAGGACATTAAGGTCATAGAAGAGCGGTACCAGGACAGGTGGGATGTCCACATGATGGCTGGCTACTGTCGGAGTCTCCAACGTGACTGCTTGACCACATCACATTTAGAAAGTCTTACAAAGGAAAATGTGTAAATATCGACTAATCTTTTCGCATTATGGGATTGATTAATGTGCTTTAACAAGTTACGAAATGTATTTCGATTGTTACTAAAAGTAGTGATTGTGCTTGGACGCCATTTGTTTTTGCAAACGAAAATCTGTTGTTTGCTGCTATTATTGTTCAATTTTTTGAATTTTTGCTTGATTTTCACATAAAACATGATTTGCCTAAAAAAGGCTCTCTGCAATAACAATTGTCATATTTTACAGAATCCCATCAAAAATGTAAGAATAAGGTATGGACATGCTTGTAAAAGACAGACAAGGTCTCATCAAAGTTATAGCATGAAGAAAATACCAATGTCAAAATTTGCATATTTTTAGCACTTTTTTGGAGCACAACCATGGAATATCTCAAAAATTAGCCAATTCGTAAAAACCAAGGTCATTTTCGGATTCAGCGGCATCAAAATACTCCAAAACCGTTAAAACTTTCTTGGCACCAAAATGTGTGTTGTCTGATGTGTGCATTGACCCATGGCAACTGTTTATGAACTGTTTACTCGTCAGATTCGATTAACCAGTGTTATGTTTGATAGCTCAATGATGAAATCCATTCTTCAAACTTTTCTATTGAGTCCATTATTGATGTGCGGCACGTGTGGGTGTGGTTGCGTGTGACTGGTGGAGCAATCTATCAATCAATATAATTATTCTCTATGGTTAGAACAGTGATATCATTACATATGCACGTACTGTATAATGCTGCATATTATTACTCCCAGGTGGTATTATAACTGTGTGTGTATTGTTGCCTTTTTATTTGTATGTACATCGCCACATTTTGTACAGCGCTATAGAGCAATTCAACAATTTTGTAAATTTTTTGACCAAATCCGCCCAAAAATGGAAAACTTTGTCTGTTGGCACGAAAGGCAATTATTAAAACGCAATGTGTAAACCAGGGGTCGGCAAACTTTTTCTAACAGCGGGACAAAGCCAAACTTTACATGGTCTTGGCGGGCCGTAGCCTATTAATACCAGTTTTGATAATTTCTGAGGCATGATTTCAAGGCGTTGACGTAGCCTAATGCCTTCAGAATATCGGCTAGTAATATCCTTGACGGGAATCTGCTGAACAAATTCTTAAACATCAAAATCTTTGTTTACTGCGCGCACAAATACTGCCAGCTCAGCTGTAGGCTTATCTGTCGTGTCTGCGTGCTCTCATCTATTGCCATTGCGAAGAACTGTAGATATACAATCACTTTTTGTTAGGTTTATTGGTTTTCCTTTCCTTCGTAACAGAGAATTTTGCTGTTTTAAAGCTATTTTTGATTAGATTAACTTTGCCGTTCCTTGTTTGACCCATTAATTTGGAAAAAATAGTATGTTTTGTATCATAATGGCTCTTTTTGTTGAGTTCTTTGATATTTTTTTTCAACTCAATAACTTACTTCGGTCACAAGCACGTTTTTAACGTTCGCGTTTTGTCGCTTCTACCTTTTTCTCGACCTTTGCTATGTTGACGTGTATTGTTTTGATATGATGGTCAGAAATAAAAACAACTGAACTGAACTGAACTTCTTTGTTTATACAAACAGAAACGCTGCAAATCAAAGACGTGGGCCTACTAAAATGATTAATGAAAAGTACTTGTTCTTCCATTCGATTATACTGTAATAAACCGCTGGCCTGAGCACATATTATTATAATTTGTAAAGGAGCGGCGGGCCGGATGATTTTTCTTGGCGGGCCGTAAGTTTGCCGACTCTTGGTGTAAACGATTTCAAATACTAGGAATGCAACAATGTTATGGGGGGTGTGGGGGGCTTCGCCCCCCAGAAGTTGGATTGACTTTGACTGCTGCGCCTCTGGGCCCACCTACTTTTAAATGGTTCCTCCGTCCCTGCATTGTGACCAAACGTTTTCAGAAAGAAATCAGAAATGTCGCCGTATATAGAAGCCGCAAAGTTTTCCTTCATGTTTTGATCTTAGACAGCAGTTCTCTTGTCGTAGATTAATGTGATCAAAACTTTGTTGTCAGGCTAGGTCAGATGAAATAATGAAAAAAAATCAACTAAATATTGAAAGTGATTTCAAGATCAAGTCGACAAATCATGTCACGTGTTTGATGTCATTGTTTTTTAATGATATGTTTACGTTGAAGTGAAGTGAGCTAATTCCTTCCAGTTCGGACGTGACCATTAACGACAAGATAGTTGTTGAAGTTATTCAAAAGAGCACATAGCTCTGCAATGTAGTTTGGTGTTTCTGAGCATAATATCTCTACCGTACATTGGAGCAAGCCATCAAATAAAAGGATGTTGCAAACTAAAGGAAGTAAATTGTTCGTTTATGTGAAGGTGGAAAACTGTTGCGTTGCGTGAGTCAAGCTTGATAAAAAAAATAATCCTCCTTTCCGTTGTTGTAAAAGTGTGGGAGGCAATTAAAATTTCCGTTATTCATGTGCACGTATTTTCTACGTAATATAACGCAACCATAACGCTCAATCTTGACACAGGTAACTGAGATTAGGTTCTTACCTAGCAAAATTGGTTTAGAAATTTACTTTTGTCTATGCACAAAAATCAAACGTTACTTTACGGTAACACATCGTTTTTAAAGAAACAAACCATGAGTGCAGAGGATATTGCTTCCTCATGCATCAGCAACCAGTCACTGTGAGACTTATCCAGGCAGCAAAACAAAAGGTAAATTAATTTGGTAAGCAATAGTTTGCATTATCGTACTTTACAGTTTGCAGGAAATTTTTAAACAAAAATGCTTATTTTAATAAAAGGAAGTATTTTGATTATTTTTCTATTTGCTTACGGTGGGTGTCAATCATCCGGAACTGGCAACACTTATGCCGGCCAACCAACCTTCATTTGCAATGCTGGTGGGAACGATGGGTCAGTTGGTCAACCACATGTCCACTCCAATGGCAATATTGCCCAGGGGCGTCCCGGTAAGACTGGAATAAAGGGCGTTCCAGGTGCTAAAGGACAAAAAGTAAGTGTTGAATTTTTGTAAGGCGACATACAAAGTTTTGTCATTTCTTAATCGCATCCATGTTTTTGCCTAGTGATCATATATTAAAGGCCAGAAATTCAATTTTGTGTCATGTAAACTAATAAGTTTTAATGTCTTGATACATTACTTCAAGTCTTTATACTGTACATTTTCCCGATAGCTTAGTTGGTTCAGCATCCGACTTTGTGCACGAAGTAGCCCCAAGATGAAGACGAGCTAGTTCGACTCTCGAGGTGTGCGCTTGAATAACGCATTTCAAGCATATCTCCCGGTCCAGCGTCGCCTAGTGAAAGGAATAATTTACAGATCATAAAACTTTGACAATCGGAAACTTTACTTTGTCAATCTCAGTAACCAAGCATACATCAGCGCTTCAAAACCCGTTAAACTATGCAAAACACTATAAGTAGGCCTATGCTAAACTGCCAGGAATATCAATTGGAATGTTTCAGAAGATGAAAAATAATACTAAATGTGGTTAATGCTTGAAACCTTTTCAGGGAGAGCAAGGAACTCCAGAAGATGTCAGTGAAAGATTACGCAAGCTTGAAAACGAACTAGAAGAATTTAAATGTAAATATTTATTTGTAAACTCAATATGACAGTAACCAATATTCAAAACAAAATTACCTAACTGTAATTAATCAAGAATTGCAGTGTAAATCTTTGTTGTAAATGGTCTACCAAAATAACTTTGAAATGAAATTAATTATCTTAATATCTAACGTAGCTTATGCTTCTAAAAACCAACCTGTTTTTATGTAACTTACTTTTGTGTGCTACAAATATAACAGTTGTACCATCGGTTTTATTTAATATAGAGTAGCTGAAAATCTATTTAAATCATTAAAGTAAGCTGGATTCTAATTCATTTTTATTTGAATTTATTCAAACAGAGTAAGTTCTATTGAAATATCTCCTTTATTTAAATAAGCCTCAATGAAAGTTAAAGATGGTCTAGCCTGGCTGATCAAAATTTAATTTTGCTTGTACAAGATTAAACTAATTTGCAGAAAAATAAATTAATTTGCATTATAAGACACGCAACTGAATAGTTTATGTACTACAGTGAGCATAATTGTTTGGGTTAGACGTATTTGAAAAGATGCTTCTTCCGCTTTCTTGATTTGTGATACAAAAGATTAAACCTCTATCAACATATTATAACAAATGCTTCATTATCTACAAATTCAGCTTCCCTTCGACCGAATGATTCTGCAGACATTTAACTGATGTTTTCAGTACTATAAACCTTCTCCTCTATAATAAGCAAATATTTAATTTATGGTTAAAGCATCGTTGATCAATCCTCCAAAGTCATGTGACTACATCAATGGAACAGCTGACCAATCAGGAGTCTACTTGATATCACCTGACAATTCAATCGTGACGCCGTTTTATGTTCATTGCAACTTCACTGGAACAACCACAGGTAAGATGCTAAACAATGTATTGCTTTATATTATTATAAATGCAGCAATTGTCTAAAATACCCCCGTAACAGATAGATAGCATCATACTCTATGCCTATTATACGTCAGAAAATGAAATAGTTATTATGACAATAAGGTGTGTCGATTTAAAGAGTAAAAATGATTTTTTTTTTTAATTTCAGATGAGACCTTATTTAAAAATATTTTAAATATTTAAAAATATGTGTATGGCCGTGAATAAACCAAATCCAAAGTTTTTTTTTGATTGAACAAAATTTTGCTTGGTAAATCTTTGTTTGTTTTAAATAGTGATAAAAAAACCACAAATAAAAAATACTTTGTTTTTTTCCCCGATTATTGTTTCTAATGAGACATGTGTTCTTTAATTCCATAATACAGTCAACCCCGCTTAATCGGCCCACGTTTAATAGGACCACCCGCTTATTCGGACCATTTTGCACTGGTCCCGAATCCAAATCCATTTTTCTGTACAATTTTCCCCGCTTAAACGGACCACCCTCCGCTTAAACGGACCACCCTCCGCCCTAAAATAGGCCTTTATGGTTAACGTTTTTTACTTTTTGTACATTTTTCTGCGAGGTGACGCGTCAAGAGTTGATGTGGGCAACGTGCTCGCTAAGCCATTTTAAAGTGAAGTAGGCTACAGATAAACAAACGCTTGTTGTCACTTCATAAGGTCAATTGTCATCTATCAGAATTGCAGTAATTGTGATGCAGCAGCGAATACTGTACTGTACAGAAGAATGAATGCTTTTAGCGCTTGAATAAAAATGGCAGCAATAACTCGCGTAGATCGAACACTTAAAGAAAAAATAGACATTCTTAACAAAATGAAAAACCAGCCTTCGGGAACGTCAGAGAGGAAGTTAGCCGAGATTGTTGGCCTACCAAAGTCAACATTAAGAAGGCTACGTGTACAGGAGAGGAAATTGCAAGATCCATGGGCAAAGCATGAGAATAATGGTAGTGCAGCTACAGCTTCGCGTAAACGCCAACGAGGTGCTTAAAATGCTTAAACTATTTTCAAAAACGATGAAAAAAATAACGAAATTCGTTCTCCCCGTTTAATGGGACCACCCGCTTAATCGGACCAATTTGGCTTGGTCCCGATGTGGTCCGATTAAGCGGAGTTGACTGTAATACGATGTTTATTAATTACTAGGAAGTTTTTCTCCCTTTAAAGATCATTTTTCATGTTCCACAAGCTATTTTTTTCCCAGATTCACATTTTTGAAAATTTTTACAGTTGTTTCTCAATATTTAACGTTATACGCGTTAGTACTATAGTATGAAGATAAGCATCCTATTGCAATTTGTTAATGTATTTTTTCCCATGAACTAATGTAAATACTTGTAGACCAAAATTAAGTCGCCTACCAAAAACAAATCAACTAACATTAACGATTACGAACAGCAATAACCAACGATAAAATGACAATATAAAACACAAAATAATGGTATTTTCTTAACCAACAAGTTTCATCAAGTCTTGTTTTGATTCATTTCTTGACATCATGCGCCGACTTGCTACTTGGCCCCTGATGCAACTCTCACGTCTTTCATGCGTATACACTTTTCCAGCTGCCTTAGTGACTTGCTTAAATGCTTAACGTATCTTTCAATTGACTGACCATGACAAAGCCACTGTGGAACATTCATAGGTTCGTTAATTGAAGTAAACTTAATTCACTTGTACAACAACCTTGCAAAGGCTTTAATAAAATAGAAAGCAACTACATCTGCAAATAAAAGAATACATAAATAACTGCTTCCGAACGTACATAATGCTACAACAACAGAACTGAATGAATGAACAAATAAAGAAAACGTAGAACCAAGGCGTGCAGAAAACAAGGCAATAATTAACTGAGTAATAAGCTTGAGGGACAGAGCGCCGTGCTCAGAAACACACGACATTCTCCCCCTCTCAAAATTGCATAATATATAGCACAACCACGCAAAATATAGTTCATAAGCGTAACTTGGACAGCAGGCGTGATTTTACCTGAAATCAAAGCAGACTGCTAAAAATATGGCACTGCACCATAACGATCAACCGAACGACGAATACGAGTAGATCTGCGTAAGTGTGTTGTATCAGTGGTGGGCGAAGACGATGACATAGAGTGATCAGTAGTTTCACGTTGTACAATGTTGCCATCGTCACTACGCACACTTAAAAAATTTACATCCGGTGATGTTGAAGTCACGTCATTATTTACAAATCCATTGGGTAGAGCAATAGCCTCACCATTCGCCACTGGAGGAGGCAAACGTATTAAGTTTGCTTCGACTGGAACATCCTGGTCAACCGGTAAAACAGGTTCATCCGATTGTCTCAATGGTGCAATATCTTTGAGAGAAACCGTTGTTTCTCTGCCAGAAGGAAAACGAACACGAGCATAGTTAGGGGTGGCATGCATGAGCTCTACTTCGTCAACAACAGGATCATACTTTGATAAACGAACATGACGCCGTAGAAACACTTTATTTGGTGTTGATAACCATGTCGGCATAGAAATTCCAAATGACGATCGACGTTTATACACAAATAACCTTTCGTGAGGCGTTTCATTTGTAGCGGTTCAAAACAAAGAGCGGATAGAATGCAAAGCGTCGGATAGCACGCTTTCCCAGCGCGACATGTCAAGTTTACGAGACTTTAATGCTGATTTCACTGCAGACCAAATTATTCCATTATACCTTTCACATTGTCCGTTTCCAGGAGCATTGTAGACAGACGTTCTACTGCATGCAACACCATGACTATTAAGATACGATGATAGTTCTTTGGACATGACAGCCGAGCCCCTATCGGAGTGTACATACGCAGGCATACCAAACAACGCAAACAATTGGTTTAAACAAGAAATAACAGTTCGCGCATCAGTACTTGCACAAGGAAACGCGAAAGGAAAACGAGAAAATTCGTCCACAACTGCATGTATTTGTTCTTGGACACAGACGGCATAGGGCCTTTGAAATCTAAACTCAGTCGCTCAAACGGCTGGGTAGCTTTAACAAGATGCGCATTAGGTGGTTTATAAAAGTTAGGTTTGATTTCTGCACATACGCTGCAGTTTTGCACCGTTTTCCGAACGTCCTCGACAGAATAAGGTAGATTTTTAGTTCGAACAAAATGAAGCAAACGAGTTATACCAGGATGGCATAAAGATACATGAATATCGTGTAGCACATTATTATGCATCGTAGCAATGTATGCTCTGGACAGTGCATCGGGAGCGGAGTTATATTTCCCAGAGCGGTAAACAATGTCAAAATTGAACTCACTTAGTTCCATGCGCCATCGTTGCACTTTATTGTTTTTAATTTTGTTATGATTTGTGCTTGAGTACATAAATGAAACTGACCTTTGATCCGTCACAACCGTGAAATGACGACCACTTAGGAAATGCTTCCATTTTCGTACTGCTTCGACGATCGCTAAAGCTTCCTTTTCTACGCTGGAATATCGAATTTCACTCTTGTTTAGCATCCTCGAAAATAAAGCTACAGGGCGTCCTTGCTGATTCAGTGTTGCTGATACTGCGTTGTCGGATGCGTCGGTTTCAAGCACAAACGGGAGTTGTTCATTTACTGTCCCAAGAGTAGCAATGCTCAAATCTTTTTTCAACGTGGAGAGAGCTTGTATAGCTTGCTTATCAAGTGGAAAAGTTTTTGACAAAACCAGAGGTTTAATTTTTTCCGAGTACTGAGGGATCCACTGCGCATAGTAAGCAAACATGCCTACCACGCGCTGAAGTTCTTTAGCAGTGTTAGGAACAGGCATTTCGATAACTGGTTTTACTCTTTCAGGATCTGGTTCAACCACATCTTTCGAGATGCGATATCCTAACAATGTTATTGTTTCTACGCAAAAACTACATTTGTCTTCATTAAACGTTAGATTACAGTCTTTTGCAGCACCCAGGAAAACTTGAAGATTTTTATCGTGCTCCTCGCGCGTCTCACCACACACCGTAACGTCATCAAGATAGGCAAATGTTCCTTTGCAAGCATATTTCGAAATGATTCCATTGATAACTCGTTGAAAACAAGGCACTGCATTCTTAAGGCCAAACAGAATCCTTTTAAAGTGATACAGCTGTCCGTTGGCTTCAAAGGCGGTGTACTCTTGTTCTTCAGGCAGCAAGGGAACTTGGTGATAAGCGCTGCGTATAGATCCAGAGTAGAAAACCATTTGTACTGAGAAACTTTATCTATAATGCTCTGCATGTTCGGAATCGGGTAGGCATCAAGCAAAGTAAATTTGTTTACTGTTTGACTGTAGTCCACGCACATGCGTTTTTTTATGGTTTTCATTTTTTACAATTACCAATTGAACACGCCATGGTGACGTGCTTGGTTCAATAACATCATCACGCAAGAGTTGAGCGACTTGATTCTTAATAAAACTTTATAAATAATAAAGCTTAATAAAACGTTTGATGGTTGGCAAGCACTTTACTTGATCTATTGTAAGCTTGCAAGTCAAAGGTGGTTCGTACACCCTGTCGGACCAGTCGATTAGCTCAATTAGAGATGAAGTATCTGGGTTAACGAAAGGTGTCTTTCTGGGTGGTACTGAAACATCTCCAAGTGTGTCATCATCTCCTCCCATCAGATCTATAATCTTTTGTACTCCAGCTTTTCTCTCCTCAATGTCTTCAGAGCATAAAAGAGTCTGGATGATGTTTTCGCTGAATGCATACCATGCTGAACGTTTGATGGTTGGCATGACAGCATCCACTACTGTCTTGTTTTGCATCCGGACTAGCCGGAATTGGCGCAGAATTTGACGTGGCCCTTCGATCCAAGAGTGCTTAATTTTAATATTGAACCAACAGGGATAATATACCCCGACGACAAATTCTACCATCATTCCGATAGCTCAGTGGTTACGCGCCGGGCTCAAGATCACACGGCGCTGGTTCGACTCTCGGGGTGTGCGTTTGAGCAACGCATTTCAGGACTGCTCTCCATTCAGCGGCACCTAGTGAATGGAATAATTTCTCGGCAACAAGACTTCAACAATCGGAAAAACTTCACTCTGCCAATCTCGGTAACCGGCCCTGCGTCAAGTGCCTCTACAAGTATGCGAACAAGTACCAGGAATAACCTACCAAGGCTTTGTCAGTCCGAGGATAAAGATTCAAAACCAAACCAAACCAAACCATTCTTAAATTATGAAGAATATTGCCTTTAAGGCCATGGTTTGAGATCCATATTCTGCAAACCCTATTTGCTGTTGCCAGCTACCTGGAATGGCTCACAGGACCAATCTCAAGGAGAGCCAAACCAGCAGGAAGCTTTCCTGTTTTAACGGCCTCGGTAATTCTATATCCATAAGCTTGATCAGTGGACAGATCCGTTATAACATTTTGAGATAAAGCAATAAGGGGTTCTCCAATGGGAAGTTTAACAAATGAAGTATCCACTTCAAGTGTTGTGGCAATGTCTAACATCTTCCCAGTGTCACCTGTCCACTTGTTGTTAAACAAGGTCTTTCCATCGATTGTTTTCATTAAATGCCTTAAGGGTAACTCGTTGGTGTGGAGGGCACAAATCAACCATATCAGCTTGCGTCTGAGCTTCACTTCTACCCAATGGATAACACCACCCGCCCAGCCAGTATTAGCATTCGTGGAATCGCTTAGAGTTCTGCAGACATAGTGCCTGCAGACTTTTGTCAATCTCTTTATTACCGAAAAAATCCACGAGATTATCTGTAATCACTTCAGCAGGATTTTTTGTTGGAAGATCCTTTCACAGGAGTGAAATAATAAAGATATCTTCCTCCTGGTTCACTGCATACTGAATAGTGCTCTTCTTTGATGATGCTCGGGAATTGTCTGTTTGAATTGTCTGCTTTTATTAGAACCTTTGTCATGTATTGGAGGCCGTTAAAAAAGATGCATTTAATGTTACCATCCTTGCAAAACTCTTCAAACTCTGCATCCAAAGCGTTCATGACTTTTAATTGGGCTCTTTTGACTTTACTATGATCAACTACATGTCTCTTGTCTTCTTGTGTGATCAAGCCACCATCCATAAAGGCAGCAGTGGTCATAGCAGCCGATGCACGTAGGCCAAGACCATATCTAATGCTCGTCATAGCCACATTACATATTTCTAATGTGTTGTGTTGTAATTTATTACAAGATTTGCTTGGCGTTTCTGTGCTTGATGTCACATATTGAACATCACCAATATTTTCATCAACGGAGGACATGGTTTGGTTAGATGATATTGAAACCTCTTCCCTAATTGTTTCAAAATCCTCCACAATCAGTCTTCTTCTCTCATCTTCTTGTCGTTTCTGTTTTTTGACCTGCCTGTTGTGCTCACTGCTTAGGTGTATCTGGCAAGGCAATCTGATGTGGCCCAATTGATCCGATCTTATTTCTCTGGCCGTTGATAAAAGCAAGCTCTTTCCCTGGAATCTTCTTTTCCTTTGGGCACGTACATAATATGTGAATTTGTATTTGCAAATATCTGCTCAGCAACCAAACTCGGAACACGAAATAATGTTGCATTTACAATTTAAGATATCAAAAAGCCTGTCAAGCTTTGCAATAAATGCCTCTTTGACTTGAATCTTTCCTTTTCCAAGAGATATATCTTTGCCTGTTCCCAGCTCAAATGAATCTTTTTTAAGATTGCTGGTCGACACGTAATAATTACTGTAGGTATGCAAAACAACAATTTGCTCGGCCCCATCTTTTCAATTGTTCAGGGTAAATGTCCATTGCCAGATTTGATAGAGGGTAGTTTCTCACATCCTCACAGCTTCGTTCTCTCAACAGTAGCCCATATCTCAGAAGACATCTCAGAATGGGAAGCTCAGAAGGCAACATCTCTTGACCTGTTGCTATAAGATTGCTCATATGCGTCAAAGTCCCTTGTCTAGTCCTCTACTTAGAAGCCATCTTTATTAAATTTATTTTCAACAAGTTAATGTAAATATTTTAACCTTGAAAATAAAGTAAAATACAGCGTGATAACAACGTGATAATGGTACCCGGTCAATTGGTCGACAGACAATTGGTCGACAGGACATTTGGTCGACAGAACGATTCATTTTAGGGTTAACTAACCCTAACCTTAACCTAATCTAACCTTAACTCTAACCCAAATGTCCTGTCGACCAAATGTCTTGTCAACCAAATGTCTTGTCGACCAAATGTCTTGTCAACCAAATGTCTTGTCGACCAAATGTCCTGTCGACCAAATGTCTGTCGACCATACGTCCTGTCGACCAAACGTCCTGTCGACCAAATGTCTGTCGACCAAATGACTGCCGACCAAATGTCTGTCGACCAATCGAATGTCCACCGTAATAATAGCGTGATAACAACGTGGTAACAGCAATACAAAACAACGATATGGATTTACAAAAATAGGCATCTGATATAAAAACAAATCTTGAAAGCTGAAAAAGTATCTTTAAATGAAGACTAACAAATTAGAAACAATTTAAAGTCATATTTATATGGAATTGAAGAACTTATAACTAAAAAATGACCATAATCGGAACAATTTTTTTTTATTTGTTGTATTTTAAATAAACGTAAATTTACCAAGCTAAATCTTGTTTAATCGAATAATAATTTTGGATTTCAATTATAGATATCTATAGCCTACACATGTTTTTATATACGTTCCCTCGCATAGTTCCAAAATAATTTACATCAACACGCCCTATTATGACAATGATCTTAACAGCGTGTTCAGTTTTCACAAGATCTCAAAAAGTTCTGAAAAACAAGTAAAAAAATAAATCTCTTTCAAAACTATGACGAAAACATGAATACACTTTACTTTGTTTCCAACCAAAACTTTTAATCAAATTTAATGATTTTCCGCAAAAATTTCAAAGCTAAAAAGTTCAGTTGGGTTTATATAACAATGCAACAGCCTTAATAAAGCTATCGTGAATGCAATATAATGCCAATTTACATTTTGTGCCCAAGCGCAAGCGTGTGTTTGTTTTTGCAGCTGAAATAAAGTGAATTATCGCATTTTTGTTTATTTCGGATTTAAACAAAAATGAGAAAACCTGTGTCTCAAAAAACATTTCATTAAAAATTTCCATCTGTTTTGTTTGTGAGGCCTGGATTTGATGCTCGCTCTTGAACTAACAAATATATAGAAATAATGCACAGTCGTTAAACACACTGAGTGTTATAACGTGACGAAATCCCAATGTTCCCATATGATGTTATTTGCATTTCAGAGACCATCATCTCACACGACAGTACGAATGAGATCAGTGTCCGCAAGTGCCAATCTCAAAGATGTTACAAACGGAAGATTAAATATGACGTCACATTTCCTCAAGCAATTGCTTTGATCAAAAGATCACAGAGTTGCAGACAATTTATTAAAGTAGGTAGCTTGAAGATAGCAATGATATTGCTTTCCACATCAAAACTTCAAGTTTGAACCAAAGAACTAACAACGAAGAAATGCAAAATATTTTCAACATTTGTTTAAATATGCATTAATATTAACTTAATGGCATTAATATTAACTTAATGGCATTGATATTAACTTAATGGCATTAATATTAACTTAATGGCATTAATATTAACTTAATGGCATTAATGTTAACTTAATGGCATTAATATTAACTTAATGGCATTCATATTAACTTAATGGCATTAATATTAACTTAATGGCATTAATCGGTTTGAATATTAAAAAGTTTGAGCATTTATAAGAAATATTAAACTTTTTTAGCAGTAGTTGCAATCTTTATTGGATGAAAGTGGAAACGAAAGTTCAACCTTAATGCAGTATGTGACTTCATAAGCTTTGTTGTGTATGTTATCCGCTCTGAGAGCATTGCTGACTGCAGAGGGGGCCATGCTGATAGTCAGCATTGTCACTGTGCGCAAATCGTCTAGAAGCAATACAACAACTGGAATGCTTTTACTTTAGCATTTATCGGATGAATATAACAAGTTTTGCTGAAAAAGATTAATCGGTTTCCCTCCTCCATTGAAAGCAAAGTATTCATGCCAATAGGTTGATTAAGCCTTAGTCATTATGCTATAAGTTGTATAATAATCGCAATAAAAAAAAAATTATCTTCATGCAATGCTGCAAAAAGTACTTCAGTTCATTTTTATTGAACAAAATTTGTTTTGAAACCATTTACTGACAATCAATAAAAAACATAGAACTTTTTCGTAGGATAGAGCTAAAAAAATGTTTTTCGCGGCTGCATCAATCTTCAACTAGATTAGGCTAACCTATTTCTACTTTACGGCAAATACGAAAATAGGCCTATGATAGGCCACAAAATGCCTGGTAAGCCTGCACTTGCACTAATGATTAGAGATGCAAGTTCTGCGAGTAAGCTTCACCAACCTTATGTTGTTAACCCTATCTTAATACGAGCTGATTTCGTACGCGGAAAGCACGTCACGGGCTATCTTAGCCCCGTGCTAATTAATCGCTAATAAATGGAGCTATGAATATCACAGAGCGAAAATATTTTACAAGATAATAGCCATGTGTATTGTGCGTATGGAAATTAAATTTTTACCCAATAAATTTATTGAAATAAAGTGTTTGAGATGAAAAAACTTCAGAAAGTCGGCTTTTATTCTAATTTCCCGAAAATAGCTGCAAAATTGAAATTTTTGAATTATTACGTAGTCATAAAGTATAACATAGAGTAGTGCTAAACTAAACAAAAAATTACTTTCGCTCATAAATATAAGCCATTTTTGGGCGTTTTTACATTTCAAAGTATTTGCACTAACATTAACATATATATAACCAACATTGCACGAAAATGTCTGGCCTCCTGAGACGAAATCATTATCGTGAAGGGCAGGAAGGTAGAAAAATTGCGAGTTTAGGTTTAGAAAATTCGCAAAGAATAAAAACTAAAAGTCAATAAATTTCACATTTCTAGAATATTTCCTTCTGTGAAATATTTCACTACTAGTGTGGGGCGTCCTCATAAAGCCCCGTGTGGCTACAGATAGGGATAAGTTGAACAGCTACAGATAGGGATAACTTGGACAATGAAACGTAACTTTCTATTGCAAACGTAACTATTGCAAATTATAAACACTTGTTTAAAATTGAGTTTTTAACACTGATGTTTAATTCATTTTTTTCAAAAGTTTGTTTTCATCTTAACTTTTCCTTACTTGCCATGTTCCTTATCAATTCAATGTAATGTGATAAAACAGCTAATGACGTCAGGTGTGTTTTCATTCAGTATCGATGTGTTGCATCAGTCATGTTCCAAAAATTCAACCCAACATACGCTGCCTGGTTGGCACGTGATGGATCAGCACAGATATACTGGGGAGGAGCTACGTCACGTAGGGACCGCTATTGTGCATGTGGAGAAACTGGTGAGGTAGTTTCATTCATTAATGGAAATCTTTTTGCGATGATGTTGAGATCATCGACATACAGTTCAAATACAGGAAACGAAATATCAACAACATCAATTCAGCTAATGTCAATTTAGTAAAATGTTAATCTCAATGTGTTTAAGATTATCTACTAAATCAAAACTACGTTACTTTTATGGCTAAACATTTCACCATTTTCATGCGCATTGCAAGGCAGATAAGTTTTATACCACACGCTGTAATTCCAGGAGGTTATAGTGAGCTGAACAATTTCAAAAAAAAGATTTTTCTTGTGTTTTATTCAAAACACCTTTTTGCGGAACGTTTCTTAGCGTTTTGTATTTGTTGACCACGTTCCTTTTAACACGGCCACGCACAAAACGTATCAGATTAGACGCAATTTCGAAATCACATATAACCGAAGAATGTGGTGTTAAAATGACACAAAATATTTAAAATTTGTTGATATAAATTTAACTTCTACAAATAAATCTCATCACAGCTAAAACAAATTGGTCTGATTAAAGGCGAGCGATCTAGGGTAAGGTGAAAACTCAAGTTTGTTAGAAATTAGGCTTAGCACCAATGAAAAACAATTTGGCTAATCTCTCTATATCCAACAGTTGACAGTTTTACTTGAAATAGCTTTACACGGCTTATAATTAGATGAAGCGTAGGATGCAGAAAGCGAAATATTACCAATTTTATTTTGTTTACTCCATGATAAAGTTGCTTTAGCATGTCGTTACAAAACTACGTCTTCCGTAACTTCAACTTAGCCACAAAAGACATCAGGTTTCCACTTTTTGATTTGCTGCTGTTGCTACTCATCACAATGCTCTACTTTCGTTCCAATTCAGTCGTGAACAAAACATAAAGGACCTAACGAAACTTTATATGTCGATATTTTTAAAATACAGGTACATGTGAGAACAACAGCTTCAAATGTAATTGTGACAAGAACATTTCCCCTGGAACGTCGGATGAAGGATATTTGACGGATAAGGATTCGCTTCCAGTGGCGGAATTGCAATTCGGAGACACTGACCACAGTAGTGAAAGTGGATGGCACACACTTGGTCCGTTGATATGCAGTGGACGTAGTCAGGACTAGAACTAATGCGCTGTGTTGAAATACAGCGTAATTGTTGACTTTATCAGAAGCTGATTGTTTATTAGAAAGTGTATTCACTCAATCATTGTTCAATTATTGTCCATTCTACTTGAAAATTATACTTATAGATTAATCATTGAATTGTATCCACTATCGCGTGTTGTTCCTCCTGGTGTTAACATTTACAGATTTTTTGCAAGGATTCTATTTCAACGAAACTTTCTGAAAACTATACTCTTGGCTCAAATTACTGCGTTAAACCATGTGCGAAACCCAAACATGTTTCAATTGAAAACATGGCTTAAATATTTTTGTGTGTTTCTGTTTTTGTTGCTTTTTGCAACAAAGGACTTGTTTGGAAATAAAAAAGACAAATATTCGCTTTTCACAAACACTTCATCCTTAAATTTCAGGCATTGTGATTTCTTGTTAAATCTCACCAGAGTTATGACTTAATAAACACAAGAGTGAAAAAAAGAAATTTTGCTGTATGATAACAATGTGTGTTTTATAATACAGTAGTGCTGTAGCCTATTGCAGATATGCGTTGCTCTTCAACACCTTAACAAACGGACAGTGAAGGCAGCCATATAGATGCGCTGTCAAGTAGGCCTATACATTATCATTTATTTGAATCCATTCCTTTGCTGAGTTCTAAGCAGGAATAAGGTAAGTACCATTTTAAAACGTCTATATGGTATTTATTTATTTGCATCAGACTCAAGATAGTCTATATGATATATCCAATCTCCATATTCGCTTACAGAAGATTGCGCATCAACATGGGTCATCTGTTTCCATGAGTAACGGTTTTTAGCCATCTCGCCCAGTATCGTTAAATTGAGTTCGGTCCATGCCTGGATGCTGTCATGTCATCGCCTTGGTGGTCTGCCTATTTTTTCTTCCTGTTCACTTTACCTTCCATGCAGATTTTGCTGACTTCGTAGTTTGAGCTTTTGGTATGGCCGAAAAGTTTTAGAATTTTTGATTTCATAGTTGCAATTGGGTGTAGCTTTGTTATAGTCAATAGTTCTTCTATTTTTATGTGGTCAAATAGCCAGTTGTTAGTCATGCTTTTAATGATGTAAATTGGGAAAATTGTGATTTTTTTCAATGTTACGGAGGTCCAATTTATGCATTCTAGACTGCTATCACGACTGGTAAAACGTAAGTGTTGACAATTGTTGATTTTAGTTGGATTGGGAGTCCAGTGGAGGTTGAGATCGTTTTATTCTTTTCAAATGCTGCCCAGATCCATATTACAATCACACATCAGAAGTAAAAACAAAGCAATTCCAAATAGCTGAATTACAATGAGCAGAGATGGGCAAGATCACTAGTTTTGGTGATCTTTAAGATCAAGATCACTTTTTCTGTAGGTCTACTTGAAACAAAAAATGCAGTTTTTTATTAATGAGATTGCAAACAATATACATACTTAAGTAATCTGGTTGAATATAGTCGGTACTATTAACTTTTACTTTTAATTACTCAATCGCTGGCTTCAGAATTATAGTGAATTAAGGACTGTTGCTATTAATGCTATGAATGCCTTTGAACTAAACCATTTTTCACCAAGTTTTTGTCTGGTTCAAATGCAAAGCATTTATTCGTGTTAAGTGGTTTTAACTTTCAATGGATTATTTCAATATTTATTGCACCATTTACCCATCTGGCAACCCTGATACTGATGTCTGCTATCAAAAACGCTTAGAAGTCTGTCGTCAGAAATACTGCTCCATACAAAGATACAACGGTAATACAAAAAAGAGGCAGCATATTATTTCACATTTAATGTATTTGTTTATACTCGGACCCTAAACAATTCCTTGGTCTGGTTACTTTGTTGCAATAAATCACTTTACAAGACCAAGTCGACTGTGAAGTTTATTTTTTTTACATTGCCAATTGCCATTCTAATAAACTTTTGAAACATTACAGTAAGATTGGGTCAAAGAAAGCAAACAGTTTTTTAGAATTTAAAAAACACAAATGTGAACAACGTTGAATGATTTTTTTATCATACGTCAACATAAAGTATACAAGTAAGTTTACTTCTTTACAGCCAACACACAAAAAAAACTTGCTTCAATTGTGAAATGACACAGCGATTAGATTGAGACTATCGACTTTTGTTAGACACATATCATATTAACAGTGTCTTAATCTTAATAGTTGCCACTATTTACTTTGCACAGGACGATTTCGAAACAATCCTTCTATCTACTGTAGTATTAGAAAGACGTAAACTTTAATTCGGAAGTGATTTTGATCTTATTGATTTTCAAGAGCAAGATCACATCAATAAAACTTATCTTCATGATCAAGATCAGATCATGATTTTGATCTCCAAGATCAAGATCAGGCCCAACTGTAATTATGAGTATGGTTTGACAGGGTATCGAACCCATGCCTTCAGATTCGCAATTTTTCATTTTCGAACAGAAAAGTAAACTGGCAATATTTTGTGCTTGCTGCGTTGCAGAACCAGTATATTTCCATGGCAGTACAAAGATTATGTAGTTCAAATTCTTTATCATGGACTTTACTTGATGAAGAAGAAAGAGCAAAACTACAAATTTCAAGAGCAGAAGAATCATCACGAGTCTGATAAGACCACAAACATATCTGCAAAACAAATCAAATTGCAATCAACAAAGACACACATCATTGTTGTTTTTATGTTGATAGCAAAATGTGACTGAGAGACATAGCCTATAAACCTCTGAAAAGGAATATTACTTTATTTTGTCTATAATGTGCAATGGATAAGCCAAAACAGTGTTCGATGATGGCAATTGTATCAGCTACACTTTATTTTTATACAGTGTGCTCAAGGTATGCATTTTTTAGAGGAATAAGATCATCGTCGTATGGGGTTCTGGGACCGAGGGTCCATCCTAAAACAAACCAATGTAAACTAGATTGTATAATAGGAATCGTACAGTAAATAAATCTACAAACACATTGTTCAATCAACTACTTAACGATTAATATGGCCTATTCCAATGTATGAGGTGAAATGTGATCACTGATCACTGTTACTTCATAATTAAAGTTTTTGTTATGTGTAACAATCTATCGAACATAAAGTTCAAAACGGTGGCCTAAACCTTGAAAAATGAAAAGTAAATTAAGTTAAATCAAAAAAACACTACTGAGAGGCATCTATCTTGCTAAATACAATAAAACCCTTTCAAAAAATCTAAACTTCAGCAAAATCTGCCAACAAGTTACTTTTAATGTGAAAAGTAATTTTTCTGTCAATACTAAACAAAAAACTAACCTACTTCGGTGTTTTTTTGCAAAACCACCTTTTAGACTGACTTAGCAAATACGTGACCGTCCTAAGATCCGTTGCGTCAGCTTCAGCTTGCACTCAGAGGGATTGCTTGCGATTGTTTGAGTGCGATCGCACGAAATACGTGTGCAGTGTAGCCTAAACAGTCCCATTCATCTGTATGTAATGGATCGAGCGATGCGTTTTGTCGGGGTGCTTTGCTTAGTGATGTTGACTGACTTGGCAGTAGCTGAAATGTACTTGGTAAGTTGAATCACTTGCTGAGTTGTCGCATGCCGAGTGCAATTTTTGGATTTTAGCCTAAGTCAGATCCGAGTACGTTTGCAATTGTTTGCAAACAGTTGCAAAATTAACGGTCCTGAGTTTATTTTGCAACTGCTTGAAGAAGTGAGAAGCGCCTTTACAGACAAAAATGCAAAAATTATACCTAACAAAACGCAAGAAGAACTCCCCAGATCTTCCGGAAAACGAGGAAAATGTGCTAGACAGCACAATATCACTGTAACCATTTGCCACCACTGTAGAAAGCCAACCTGTGGAAATTGTGGTGATGGAAAACTTATTGAATACAAGGAATGCGCCTTGCAGCAATTACAACTGTCGAGACACTATCAACAAAACTACAATTTTAGTTTTAAAAAATCATAATTTGTTTGTCCTGACTTAGTTTGAAACGTAACAAACTTCACATGTCTGCTCAAACAAACGTTTTACACGTCACTCAAAGTGATGTAGTTTCTTACTTATAACGTAGGCTATAGGTGTCGATTTCAACTCCTTCCGTTGGTAGGCTATAGACTTTTTCTCGTCGTTCCAGTGTTAAAATAAACTGCTGTTTTTACTTAACACATTCAATCGTTCTGATGGCAGTTTCAAATATTTAAAGAATTGTCCAAACAACTCCCACACAAACATAAAACGTCGACGTCACTCTGTCTGTAGCAAATGACGTGAGTTCTGACACTGGAATGACTGAAAATTATTAGAGTATCATTTGTATGGAAAACAATTGCTTCAAGTAACTTATTTGTATGAGTAAACAAATTGTTGAAGTTATATCTTATAGTTTTGAATCTTACATTCTGAAATCAGTAGTTTGTTTCAAAAAATAAAACAGGTGTAGTGTAAACGTTATTTTTACAGGGAATAGTTAAAATCAAACTGAAAAAATTTAAAGAAAGAAAAATCAGTTTCTTTGAAAATTTCAAGAAAGAAATGTTTGAAAATGAAATTATTTTACGTCGGAAGGAAGTAAACAACGTAAGTCGTAAACTTAATGAATATTGACCAAAGAAAACTCTATGAAAAAGGTTGCAATGCCATTCGGAGCAAGCAAATGATATCCACAAATATTAAAACAATTAAGACTTTTAAGTACGAACAACCACCCAAACCTGTCAAGCTACGTCAGCACTAAATATGTTTGAAAGCCTGTTATATAACTTTGATACTTGTGTTTACGTTTCTGCTGTATATTCATCATATGTCTTCTAAATTACTTTGCCTGAACCAGGCATCGACGGCCTCGAACGAATAATTAGATCGAGTATTCCCTTGATATGTTGAATGAATGATTGCTTCTGTCTTGTCATTAAATTGTTTCAGATAAGTTTGTCTTCGTTTGCCAGGTGCTCGTTTTCCAAACATTTTACCAGTTACAGAGAGATGTTCCAGTTTTTGCAATCTTATTAAATTGCCTTGAAATTTATATTGTCTTCTTTTAATATTTTTCAACAGAGATCCGGTTTGGTTTACTTGTAAAACTTCTTTGTTTGTTTTCTTTGCAAGCCATGCATATGTGGCGTGGGTAGGATGGTGCAACGGATAAGGCGTTTGATTTCCAATTATGCAATCCTGGTTCGACTCCCGGCTTCAGCTAGTTGTTTAAAAACACCGCTCACCTCTACCCAGGGTGTAATAAATTGGGTGGGCGTAGTTGCTGAAGTAAAGGCGGCCGAGAGAAAGGAACTGGCCACACTACTCTCCTTAGTGCCGAAGGCTTCGTATAATGAGAACCTTATCTTCTCATTCCCCAAAGCTCAGTATCTGAGTATGGGACCTTTACCTTACCAATACGTGGCATTTTACAGATGCACCACCTCAAAAACGTTAAAATTATCAGCCATTTTTTTGAGATGTTTGAGGTTTCAGAGTTGTATTAAACGACAGGATAAATATAACAATTTAAAACTTTAAACCTTGTCTTAAACAAAGTATTTTTATAAGCTTGTTTTTGCTAAAGCTTGTTTTTGCTTGAGCTGTTCTTATGTTGAGTTTTGTTTTGTCCCTTGCATTCCAATTCACCATAGTACCGAGGTATTTGAATTTTTGGACTTGTTTAAAAATTTTTCCACAACCTGATAAATTACAAATAGAAGTTTCCGCTTCTTTTTTCTTTGTTATGACCATTGTTTCATTTTTTTTTTGTATCCACTTAGACATTATTCATCCAATGCCTCATTAAACGATAGGCTAGTACAGTAGACTAATACAGGGCTTCCCAAACTTTTTTGCTCGCGACCCCTTTTAATCTCTTACAATTTTCCGCGACCCTTCACGGTTAAAATAATAAACAGTGCGAAATATAGCCTACATTTGTGATATTGATGAAAAGGTTTTCAAACGAAAACTTAAAGCAAGTTAATGGTACTCATAGCAATGACTGTTACGTTCAGTTTACACGCAGCCTACTGGAAACAAAACAAAAAACCAAGCACATTTATTCAGATGGATATGAGTGTGATGGATGCGACCGTTTTTTTGCTACAAAGCAAGTCCAGTCGTGGCTCAATTGGCTAATGCTGGTCCCAAGGCGGTTTCAATGTTGTTTAGTTTTGATGATGTCTGTTCATCAACGTTAAAAACGCTGACTCGCACAAATTGTCGTCGTCGGTTCCAGCTCGTGTCCGAGCATTGGTTTTGTTTTCTTGTCGGATGTGGCTTTGGAGGCCTAGTCTGCAGTGGAAAAGACGTGGGGCAAAAATCACATTGTAAGGAGAGTTGGGAACGTGGTTGTATTAGCTTTTTTTCTAATGTTTTATTTTTTCTGAAACTTTTGTATCCTGCTTTGTTTGTTTTTTCGAAAAATCCCGTGCCTTCCCTCGTTCTCTTCTTCCAGGTTGACCTATCATTGGCAAGTTGTTCCCACGATTCTAGATCAATGTTTGCTGGGTTGAAGGAGACTTTAACTGATCTTTGCAATTGCGTCGTTGGTGAGACGATCTGTGTTGGCTATGACCAGTACCCAGCATTTGCCTCAGTTTCCTCTGCTGGAAATTTTCAAGACAAATACGTCTAAACAAACGACATGAATGCGGTTACGCCTACTGCTGAATCGGGTAATGGTAGATATTCCGCTTAACGTTAAGCAAAAAAGTGTGAAGGTGTTTTGCATAAAATTTATAAATTTTTACAAAATTTAAACTTTAAGTCAGGAGATACATCAGTAATATCTTCCTGAGAGAAGTGCTCGGTAGGCTAACTACTTTGTTTTTGCGTTGCAAATAGGTTTTGAATTCAATATAATTTGGTATTGTCCAATTCTGAAAGAAAATACTTCTGAAACTGTTTCAAAAGATTTGGCAAATGGTTAATAACCAAAGGCTTTTCAAATGAATCATTTTCAACTTTTTACATCCAAATGTTTAATGTGTTGATGAACGGTTTAATTTTAAATTTTAATGTAAAAACATAGATGTTTTCTCTATAGAGGGACGAGTTAAATTCGTTCAATTTTTTAAGCAAATCTGATAAATAGCATAATTTCAAGAACCAGATGTCATTGTGAAAATGGCGGGCAAAGTCTGTATTTATTTTTTCGTTGGAAAAATCTCTACTTCAATTTTCAACACTAATAATTAATTAATATTTTTAGCTTCAAATTTTAAAAGCTTTCTTACTTCACATAGCAATAAAAGGGTTTTAAATTCCGACTTCGTTTTACCACACATCAATTTGCGAACATACGCGTACTGAGTGCGCGACTCTCAATACATTTAATATCTTGCACAGAAATGTTAATATTCAGTACTTTGAGTAAAATTGGTACACTCTCTGCGAGCCCTGAAGTTCGTTACGCGACCCATTGCAAGGCCGCGACTCCCAGTTTAGGAAGCCTTGGACTGATAGTTTCGAAACTCAATTTCGTGCGTTTAGTCAGTGATTTTAAAGTAAGTTTTTAAAACTTTTTTCGGTTTATCCACTGCGTTGTATCTACCGGGTAGATACTTAGGGGAGAGTGGGGTTGGTTGAATCATTTTAAGGTTTTATTCCGCTTGTGGACGCCACAGACTAGGGATCATGGTGAAAATTGGTCTGCTGATACTTGGACATACACTCTACTAGATGAAAATGGTTTCATATAGATACTACAAAGCAGTAAAAATTGATGCCAATTTCAAAAAAGGTACTATTTTTTGAGATGTTATATGACATAAATTCTTTGTTGTGTTATATAACATAACACATTCTTTCGAATAACTACAAACTAACTTAATGGCAAAATATTTATAGCATTCCACAAAAACAAGCAAAATAGTTTAACATATTTTGTGCAGATAAACAGCCCATCTGTACAGAGCTCATGAGCCCATTACAATACATTTCACCTAAGCTTCTTTGTCAACACACTCTTATTGTAATTTTCTCCCCATTGGTTGCATAGCCATGCTCTTCCATCTGCAGTAGCTGCTGAACCTCTTTTTCTTGTGATTGAATCTTGCTCTTCTTTTGAAGCTTCTTAGCAGTCCTATGCCTAATTGCTTTTTTTTCTGGAGTGTTTGTCAGTAGCTTATCGCACACTTGAGGCGATTTCTTCCTCCATTTCTTTTACCTGTTTTGACAGGGGCCTTGGGGAACGCACGCACCATTTCAGGGCTGAATGGCATTGAATTAACTCCGGGACTTGTCAATGCGAGTCTTTTTCGACATGAACGAGAGGTTGAAGGTGTATTGACCGGTTCCTCATCGTTTGTGGCGGCCAACAGGCCTTGCACCTCAGAAATTGGGCTTTCGTTCGAGGCTGGTGGCTCATCAGCAACCCAATGCTCTGTGACATCACAGACGTTTGAATATGATCACATTGGTTAGTGGATTCATTTAGCAGATTATTTGACTCATCTCTGATTAATGATTTCATCAGGTTAAATTATAACGGGGTTGGTTGAATCACGTGATTCAACCAACCCCACCAAGATATCACAGAAAATAAGAGTAAAAGCTATATTATGCTGAATTTGAGCTTGGCCGTCATTACTGATTTCTTAACACGTAGCTAACTGGCTACAAAAATAACTTCCACCTTCTCATCTGCACACTATCTAACTAACGCTAAACGAAAAATACTAACAACACTGAAATGTTACAAACAGCTATAAAATATGGGAGTACTCAAAAACGCCAACTTCGAAACTCGTGCGTTGCAGCATGCTGAAATGATGGCCATGCCTTGCGAAACAAGTCATCTGATTCAGTGCAATGATTTTAGTCTCAGCGCAGTCGACCGTTATTCAACCAACCCCCGATTCAACCAACCCCACTCTCCCCTACTGTTATCAAAAACCTTGGCACCTGCCAATTCCAGCAAGCGTCCTATACCCTGTGGTTCATTAGGCTACAAGGCAATCTAGCGAAAGACTTGTAAACAGTTATTTGCATTGTGTTCTTTATTGTTACCGTCTATTCAATACAGGAAAAATTACAACATTTTTGCAGACTCATATTTTGGCTTTTCCGAAGTGCTGAATGACGTTACTTTACGTCACAACTCACAATGTCTGGTTAGTTTCTTTTTTTGTTTGCATTCTGGTATTCACGTTAGTTTGATGTAGTTTGCAACTTAATTACGTTTTAAAAAATTAAATTTAAACCTCGAATTCAGGAATCGCGGTTCGTTTCATTACACATACCATTCATATAGATGTCATTCGTATTCATATCATAAGGACTATCACAGTAAATTGTTCAACAATATTGAATAGAAAAACAAATAAAGAAAATTTCAAAAACGCTTGAACACGATAGAACAACTATTCAGTCATCCCGTCAGCTTTTTTTTGTTTGACGTGTTACTTGTTTTGCATACATAGCCGGGTGTTCCAGAGCTGTATTGAACGGAAGCCAATGTTGCAGTATTATAAACTAAACTGTTCTAAAGCTTTATCGAACCACGGTAGTCTTATTGTGTGACGACGGTCATCTATTCAATGGACTGTGGTGTCTGATGCAAAGAACTGTTTTCACATAGTTTCTACTGTCTTTGCACTGATATTGGAAAATAAACTATTGAGATAAGTTGAGTATTCCATTATAAAAATAACCGAAAAATAAATCATTTTAATGAACATATTATATTTTATTTATTGAATTCGTGTTCAAAACTGAGTTTGACAAAAACAGGAAACTATTTTAACTTCACGTTTAGAGTTTTAGCTTTTGGTGTGTCAGGCACGTTGACCGGATGTGACGTATTATGACGCGTTTTGAGACGTTTTGAGACGTTATGAGACGTGTTTTCATTTTTCCACGAGATATTCTACTCGTGGTATATTTGGTCCTGAATCAACCAAATGCATCATTCTGGTAGTTGACGTCTCAAAGTACAAACAGTAGGACAGATTTAAAAACTTTCCCAGCAATGAACGTGTCGATGACGTATGCTTTAGCTTTGACGATTACTTTCTCTTTGCTTGCTGGTGGTAACACTGAAACACAGGTAACCATTTGCAAAAAAATTGGTCACAAAAAAGAGTCCTTACCAAACGGTAAAGGTGAAATTGTGACCAGGATTGAGTCAAGTTGTGGACATGGTGGGACGAACTACGTAAATGAAGAGGAAAGAAAGATCATAAAAGAAACTACTAAACGTGTTTTTGACGGTAAACTGTTGCTTTGAATATTTTTAAATATCCTTTCTTATCAATTAGATTGATTTATTCATAATAGCAAGTTTTGCCAACGCTTAGTTTTTGACAGCGGTAAAGCTTAATATTTTTTTATATCGTGGTGTTGAATTTTATTGAGCGGAAAATTACAATTTTTAATGTTTCAACTTTGATAGGTTGCTGTAATATCTAACTTAACAACCACAAAACAAAACGAATTTTCTTATCAATTTCATCGAGCAAAATATTTGCTAAATTTTCTCTATCTAGTCGCTATTCATTTCTAAGTTTATGTGAAAAGTGATAAACAATGAAATAGCTTCATCGAACCATTCATGGGCAGATTATCACAGAGTTGACACTGTTGCTGCTCAGAGTTTAGATCTTAAATCAGCAAAAGTAAATTTCTTTTGATCAATAATTATTCTAATGTTATATTTTTACTTCAAAATGTGTTTCAAATAAGCCTAATACAGAAATACAATTCTGCAACATTGTTCATTTAAGCGAACCCGAACATTTAGGCCTCATACCATTGACATAACGTTTCAAACGTCCCCGACATACGTCAAATTTTTCAGTTCTTGCTCCCTCACTTTTGTTCTGTCTTAATTGATGTAAAACAATCAATTACTTTTAACAATCATCAAAAAATCAAGAGGAGCCTAATTTATTCCATCTGGAGCTACTGTGACTTTGAAGTTAAAGTGAAGTTGATGCGATAAATTAAAGTTGTGAAAAATGATGATGATGGCGTATGAGCGATGTTTCCAGGCTAGATTGGAGGGCAGGAAATCTTCAGCCACTCAGCAGTCTCGTCGTCCAGGATTCTCAGACCATGCGCACCGTGTGGAGGCCGGTGGATTAGGCAGTGGTGGATGACATGGTCTGCGGTCTGTTCCGTGGCACCACACTCGCATTCTGATGAAGGAGCCAGGCCCCACTTGTGCATGTCCGAACGAAAGCGGCCGACGCCAGTTCGCAGGCGGTTAAGCCTGACCCACGCAAGCCTTGCGAGGGACATCCCTGGTGGACGGGGATCGGCGTCGGGTATGAAGTCACGGAGCGTGGAGGTGTGATTTTGCCACTCCGTGTTCCACATGTGGTTCGTCCAGTGTGCCGCACTTAAATCAAGTTCTTCTGCGTTCTTAAGGAGTTGTTGTGCGGCAGGCACAAAGGGGCGTCTTGATTTCAACCGCTGCTTTATAGGTGGTGGTCTCTTGAGTGTTGCATGGAGGAGATGGTCGGGGTCCAAAGCGCGGCGAGCGAGAGAAATCGTGGCTCCTTTACGGCGTAGCTCAGCGGGTTGGATGCCTGCTAGGATGGGTAGACAGTCCGTTGGAGTGGGACGCAGGCATCCAGTCACAGTACGCAGTGCGTCGTTGATGGCGGTATCAATCTGGTGGGTGTGAGAACTACGACACCAGACCGGCGCGCAGTACTCAGCGGTGGAATGAACAAGGGCTAGGGTAGATGTACGAAGAGTTTTAGCACCAGCTCCCCAGCCGGAACCCGCCAATCGCCTCAAAAGTGCGACGCGTGTAGATAGTTTTTTGCGCAGTGACTTCAAGTGCCGGCGGTACGTGAGTGACCTGTCCAGGGTTATGCCGAGGTATGTAGGTTCGGCACAGTAGGGCAGGCGTTCCCCATCAATCTTGATGTTTATCTCACGCTGTGCCTCCCGGTTGTTAAGGTGGAAGGCCGCCGACACTGTCTTTGACTTGCTGAGCTGTAGCTTCCATTTCTGGAGGTACGCTGATAGTGTTTGCATGTCTTGGCTGAGGTTCCTCTCCACTGACTGCCAGTTTCCTGCTGAGTGCAGGAGTGCCAGGTCGTCTGCGTAAGCATATTTCCTGGAGATGGTGGGGGGCAAGTCGTAGGTGTATATGTTGAACAGGAGAGGAGCCAAGACTGAGCCCTGTGGGACGCCGTTTTTAAGTCGGCGTAGTCTGCTTCGACGACCGCTACCGGTTGTGAGGGTAAAACTGCGGTTTTGCACAAGTTCCATCATCATATGGACCATGTGTCTGTCAGGGAGCAGACGAAGTAACTTGCAGGTAAGGCCGCTATGCCATACGGTGTCATAGGCAGCCGTGAGATCAACAAACACGGCGCCAGCCTTCTTCTTAGCCGAGAAGCTGTCCTCAATGTCTTGGGTCATAAGTGTGACCTGATCTACGGTTGATCGTCCGTGTCGGAAACCAGCTTGTTCACGGGGGAGCTGCGGATCTATTATTGGTTCGACACGGGCGTAGATGAGTCTCTCGAGGATCTTGAAGGGGATGCAGAGCAGTGAGATTGGACGGTAACTCTTCGGGTCCCCTGGGGGCTTCTTCGGCTTAGGGACTGCAACCACAAGGGCTCTTCTCCAGATTCTGGGAATTCTCAGGTGGCGCAAACAGCAGGAAAGGAAGTCTTTTAACCAGGACTTTAAGGAGGCAGCAGCATGGAGTATCAACTCCGGGCATAGGTGGTCAGGGCCCGGGGCTTTACCTGGCTTTATGTGCTGGAGGGCGGCGGAAAATTCTTCCGGGGTGAACTCACCCGAGATGTTGTCCCCGTCTGGGGTTGTTACCCTCCAGAGGTCCGTCATTTCTTGCAAGACGGATCTATCGGATTCACGGTCTCTCGATTTGTATTTCCCGTTCTCCACAAGTTGTGAGGCAATGGAATTTGCTGAAACGGGACATTGTTGACGAGAGGCACGTGATCTGCCAGTTAGGTTGTTCAGTGTACTCCATGCTATGCGGCTGGAGTGCGTGAAGTCGATTGATTCAACGGCTTCTGTCCAGCGCTCCTTCCTCTTTGAGTCCAGCCTTGCCAGCAAAGCTGTGGCTGAGCTGTTGGTGTCATTGCCCTGAAGGGCGTGGAGGAAGTCGGAGTAGAGGCTTTCGCACTCTTTGTCCCAGCACGGTATGTAGGTCTTTCGTCGGCCGCGGGAGATGGATTGTTTTGCCGCTGATGTTATTGCATCACAAAAGTCCTGGTAGGCTTCTTCCACGTTGTTGGTGTGAGGGGATGGGAGATACTGTGTGGCTTCATTGGTGAGGAGGCTGTAGTACTCCCAGTTAGCCATTCTGAAGTTCCATCGATTAACAGGCTTGCTCGGGACAGGCATTATGAGCGTTGGAGCCGTGATAATCGAGGGTCGATGTTGGGACCTGGGGAACTTCTCTAGCTTCTTGTGAAAAATGAAAGTCTGTTAATAAGAATTAACTTAAAAATTGATTTAGAATTGACGAAAAATCTTTCCACCAATCTGAAAGAATTATCTGAGAAAATAATGCAAGCAACCAACAATCGTCTTAAGAATCAGGAGCCAAAGAGCCATGAAAAGTCAACTGCTTGTAAGTACGAAGTTATTTGTTAAATGTAAGTATTTACGATGGTATGTTTGAAATTTATTTATGATAAGGTTATCCGATTCAAAACCATGCTATGTTATGGCAAGTAGGCTATTAATTGTCATTTTGATGATTAGGATTATTAATGAGTAATTTCTATGGTTAGAATTACCAATAAACCAAATCGAAATCAGAAGTCAGAACTAAGAATGTATGCAAAAACTTTTCAAGGGAAGTATAAAAAAATTACATGATTCCACTTCCACATTAAACTACTATAGTTTTCTTCGATTGAAACGAAAGGAGCCCGTTGATATGTCACCAAAAATAAGTCCACAATTTCACTATCTAGGTGAGCTAAAAAAATTTCTAGTTACGACAAACCTTCATCCAAGCAGCTCAAACGATAAAGATGAAAAATATTTCTTCCTATAATGATTGCGGCCATTGTATATATCAGCTTACCACCAGTGGCGAAGAGATTGTGCAATATTATACAGGTCTTACGAAGTATGTTGCAATCTCTGCACAGTTTTAAAATATTCCATGACGTAAGTTATGTGACGTTTGATTTTGGGAACGATTGTCCGTAACACCAATTCAAAACCCATGCTATGTTATGGAACGTATTAATCGTCACTTTGATGGTCAGGATTATTAATGGGTAATTTCTATGGCCAGGATTATCAATAAACCAAATCAAAATCAACACATGATGCCACATTAGGTATCGATAACGTTGTCCGCACGGGCAAGGATAGGGGGTTTGACACAGTGCAAACATTTTACGGAAATAAGGTAGAGAGATAAATTGTTTTTTATCAACTTGATGTTTGAAGAGCCATTTCATAAAAGACGTCCTCATAAAGTTGCGAAAAAAAAAATTAACCCCCTACTCCATTTCCATAAAATGTTTACACTATGTCAAACCCCCTATCCTTGCCCGTGCGGACAACATTATCGATATCTCAAAAATGTCAGTGGCCGTATGATAAAGTTGCATTGCTTGCATAAAACTATAGATATCCTACTTCTGCTGGAGGTGTGGTTTAGACACCCTCTACAGTTAACTATTTCAGATTTCCATGAACTGTACTAAAGCATTAAAGGCGTTATACAACGTTTCAACATGTGGTGTTATGGAGGATGCCTAATTGCCTAACTTGCTTGAACAACATGCACAATCGTCCCTGTTGCAAGCCCACATATCTACATATGCTCTTTTTACACTTGATCTGCAATGGCTGCTGTGAGCGTAAGAAATATTTTCGTCGTGTGAGCGAATCACTGAGTGCTGAAAAGAAAAATTTTCGCATTCGACTTTCGCACTGTGAGGTTTAGCAAAGATTAAGATACGCGGAAAGTGTCCTCTCACTTTGCACACACGCATCAAACTTTTGCACAAAAAGTTGTTTGATCAGAGCCAGAACGCGGTTACCATTTGACAAGTATCTTATTCTGGTTCCATAATTTGGATCTGGTTCAATTTTGGAATCGGTACTAAAGAATCCGTTATTCTGAAATGAACGTACCCAGTGCATTCGAAATTTTTTTCCAATCGAAATAAAAATAAATTCAGAATCACCCATTGGCTAATACTAACTGTTCACTTGTATTGTACAGTATAAGATTAGCCTACTTCACTCAGCTTGCATTGACGATAATTTTTTAGTTTACAGCAGCTATAGGTCACTCATTTGGATAAATTTTGAATTGAAAACAAAAAATATAATATAACAATCTTGACGCCGCATATAACGTTTTGCGTATACGACGTAGTCGACTTACTTAACTCAATGAATTACGCATATTGAGGGTGCGTTCAGTGGCGCACGCAGGATTTTGTTACAGGCAGCGTTCGATAAAATTTTACATTGTTTGATAAAGTGAAGCTTAATGCTACTTTAAAGTCTGAATAAGGTTTAACGTAGCCGAGGCTGTCTGTTGGTCAATCGTCACCTCTCATTATTCTTGAGTATGTTACTGTGTTTATGGATTGAATTATTTGATCGGCCTATGTGAATATGAAAACATAATAGTAGGCCTAAACGGATAAGTTGTCCTTTAAACAAAAATAACCGCATTATGAACATATACAACGGAAAAGAAGGCCTACCATACAGGGCCGTGTGAGCACTATCTCGCCCCCTCAATCACGGAATTCATTAGTGGGCCTTTTTTTTACGTGGCGATGCCTTCCGTACAAGGTCTCCTCCACTACCGTTGCAAGACATTTTATAAGAAAGCGAGTGGGTAGTATTATTTCTTCTATAAACTCTAACAAAATAGAATAGATTTATTGATTTCAGTGATTTAAAATAATAATTACAAATGATGATCAAATACAAAACCCAATTTTGTTTGGTTTTTCTCTTTCTTGTTCCGAAGCCACATTCATGAAACGATTACTAACGTATCAAACCGGAGGCTTTAATTTCATAAAAACTCTGCGTCTTCAACAGGCAAAATGATGATTTCAACAAATTGAGATAAAAAAATGCAACTCTGAATAAGAAAAAGCAGAAGCAATGGAAATTTGACTTAATTAAGTTTCAAAAGTATATTTGAGAAAATTTGAAATATAATAAAGATTTGTAAAGCTACAACAAACTAGGTATCGTACTACAATATGGCCTGGGTTGGTGTGTAACAACCAACGCATGTGCAAAATAGAGAGAAGATGGTGACAGAAAACTTTGATTTCTCTGTTATGAGACTAATAATGTATAATCATAAACAATGCAAATGAAATAGCACCATAACAAACCAGATTGCACAACAGACAGGAAGCAGCGAAATACTAAATCAGTCATCGAGTCAGCTGCTTCTCGAACTCAATAAACTTTTGTCACAAAAGATACTTTGAATGAAAAAGTAAACATTTTAGTATAAACTCAAAATTGTGTTATCTACTGTACTTCTCTCAGATGGTCATATATTCACAAAAACAAAAATTCGTTCAGCCTCTATTTACATCAGAGTGTGATATTGTTTCAGCGCATTCCAATGAGTTCACCACAAGACTGAATCCTTCAATGATGACATCACAAGAGCATACCACTAAACCTCTCCCCAAGGACAGTAGTGTTGCCATTTCTTCCAACCGTATGACAATGGAAACCACCACAGGTAGCTCGTGAGTTTTTTTCTGGCTATATTTGAAAAATAAAATAAAATTTTTCACAAAATGGCAATGATTGTTGTGTTTTGTCTGGAATTTATTCCATCCACAAAGTTTTACTGAATGGATATCCATAGGCGTAGCCAGGGGGGGGGGGGGGCGAAAGAGGCCATGCCCCCCCTCCAAATTTTCAAAGTTTGGATCCAAAGTTGAACACTTTGTTGAAAATATAATAAAATTTGTAGAAATTTATAACGTTTTCGAAGACATCTGGCTATTAACACCACCAAGGACTTGTTTTAGACACACAGAAAGACACCAATAAATTTTGCAAATCGTAAATCGCGCAAAATTTACTCGATTTACGTTTTTTTTAACTAATTAGTGGAAGCAATTTCAAAATGGCTTACTCTGTTGGGTTTTTGTGAAGCTGAGTTTTGGTGTTCTCTAATTTTAGACACAGATTTTGCCCGTTCGTTTGTAAGAGCTACCTTTAAAAAGTTAATAGCTGTTTATCTGCTAAAAAATTTCATACAAATATTACCCTAAAAGTGTTTCCAGAAAGCGCTATAACCCATCATTTAAGTGAAATTTTGCAAAAATTTTCCGGGGTAGCATGCCCCCGGACCCCGTAGAATACGCGTGCCTTCGGCACGCTCTAACCCCACCAGTTTTATTGCTTCCCTTGCTCAAGCCACCAAGATACGCCACTGCACACCAGGTAGCGATGTCTTGACTTAAATTAAACACTTTCTCGTTCTCTTCAACTCATCAAATATTTGACCCCCCCAAAAATTTTTTCCTGGCTACGCCACTGTGGATATCTGGACTTGAATTGTGTTGCTCAAACGCACCCTACGAGAGTGGAAATAGCTTCTTTGGTCTGGCTCCTTTTTGTTCTGAATTCACTATCAAGAAGTGGCAGTTAATGCATCAAACCGATGACTTTGATTTCGTAAACATTCTGCGTCTTCAGAAGACAAAATGATAATTTGAACAAGTCGAGATAAAAAATGCAACTCAGCATAAAAAAAAGCAGAAGCACTGGAAATCTGACTTGAAGAACTTAGAAGAGCAAATTGAAAAATAAATTAAAGTTTGTAAATCCACAGAAAACTATAACAGTTAGCCTACTATGATATCGGTTGGGTTAGTGTGGAAAATAGAATGTGTTTATCTAATAAACTTTTGTAAAAAAAAATTATTTTAGTATGAAACTAAACAATCATAATTAGTATAAACTCAATATTGTGTTTCAAGCATTCTAGTTCTTTAACTCAGTTCTTTATATGTTCACAAAAACAAAAAGTTGTTCAGCCTCCACTTACATTATCATGTGACATTGTTTCAGCGCATTCCAATGCGTTCACCACAAGACTGAATCCTTCAATGATGACATCACAAGAACCCACCAATAAACCTCTCCCCATGGACAGTAGTGTTGCCATTTCCATCAACCGTATGACAATTGAAATTTATGAGAAATTGAAAAATAGATTAGAGTTTGTAAAGCCACAGCAAACTAGTTACTATAATATCGGTTGGGTTGGTGTGGAGAATAGATTGTATTTATCTAATAAATTTTTGTCAAAAAGTATTATTTTAATATGAAACTAAACAATTATAATTTAATATAAACTCAATATTGTGTTTCAAGTATTCTAGCTCTTCAACTCAGTTCTTTATATATTCACAAAACAAATAGTTGTTCAGATTCTACTGTGACATTGTTTCAGCGTACTCCAATGAGTTTACCACAAGACTGAATCCTTCAATGATGACATCACAAGAACACACCAATAAGCCTCTCCCCATGGACAGTAGTGTTGCCATTTCCACCACACGTACAACCCCTAAGACCACCACAGAAACTCGTGAGTTTCCTTTCGCTAGATTTGAGAAAGACAAGTATTTTCACAAAATGGCCATCGTTGTTGTTTTCTTCTCTGTAATTTATTCCATTCCCAATGCTTCACTGAATGGACATCTGGCCTTGAATTGTGTTGCTCAAACGCACCCTACGAGAGTGGAAATAGCTTCCTTTGCTATTTATGTTTCTTGTTCTGAAGCAGCACTCATAAAATCATAGCCTAGCTGATGCATCAGACTGAAAACTTTGATTTCGAAAACACTCTGCGTCTTCAAAAAAACAATAAGTCGTTCAGCCTCCACTTACATTAGCGTGTGACATTGTTTCAGTGAATTCTAATGAGTTCAACACAAGACTGAATCTTTCAATGATGTCATCTCAAGAGCATACCACTAAACATGTCCCCATGGAAAGTGGTGTTGCCATTTCCACCACACGTACAATCCCTAAGACCACCACAGAAATTCGTGAGTTTTTTTCTGGCAAGATTTAAGAAAAAAAAATTGTTTGACAAAATGGAGATGATTGTTGTGTTTTTGTCTGTAATTTATTCCTTCCACAAGGCTTCATTGAATGGACATGAGTTGTGTAGTTGTGTTGTTCATACTCATCCTACGACATTGGCATAGCTTTCTTTGGTCTGGCTCAAGTCGAGATAAAAAATGCAACTCTGCATAAGAAAAAGCAGAAATCTTATTTCAAGAACTAATTAACCCTTAACATACCAAGCCTAGCTCACCAACGTCGTTTACCAAGGTGGGGTCCTCCAAGGACCCCATCGTTTCTATTGCTTAAAGTAGGTATACAATATATACAAAGTCATCAATAATTAACGTTATAACTTCAAACAAATGCATTTAACGAATGGTAGATAATAATTGAGTAATAAACATATAATATTATTGTCAAATAATTAAATATTTAGGAAAAACAAGTTTTACTCAATGAGTCAGCCATTTGCGTCGATAACAAGTCGGAGACGCTTCGAAAAGGACCTGCAAGAGTTATGAATAACTTTTTGGGTATTTTGGCTAATTATTTTTTCAGATTATCCTTCACTGCTTCCAAACTATGGTGGTATTTAGTCGAAACCCTGCTCTCCAGGTAAGACCAGATGCCAAAGTCTAGGGGGTTCAGGTTTGTGGATGAAGGAGGCCATTCTTCCTTGGAAATGCAAAACGGCAAATTGGTTGAGCCAGTTTTGCGTTGTCTCACAATACATACAATCTGTATACCGGCACACCAAAGCACAAGCCAATTTGTAGTCTACTTTCTTCATCCTTGATTACAGTTTATACAGCTAATGTAACAAAGGAAGATTGCCGAAATTGTAAGTAAAGCAGATGCCATTTTTATGACACTGTAACAAACCCCTGTTGTTACCCCAATCCCAAAGTGTTATAAAAACTAAAATTTTAGTCTTAGCATCACATATAGTATAACACATGTGTTTCTACAAATTACTTAGACAAAGGATCTTATTCATAAACGCACAGTTCATCCACTGTCATCTTCACATTCTTTTGCACTTGTCACAGTTGGGTTGGTGACTCGGTGCTGTTCGCAAACGAAACGTTTGCATTTGGAGCATATAATATTAACTTTTCTATCGTTGTTTCAAGGACATTGAAAACATCTTCCTCTCTTCCGTCACTGGCTGCCTTGACGTTGAGGATATATTTGAAGCTTCAGTGTTTCGACCTACAGAAACTCCCATAACTGCAATAGCTCTAACGATGTAAAGCTGAAAACCAGATGGATTACATGCTCTGCGCAAGACATTATGTTTCGTTAATTGTTTGCCTAACTCCATCAAGAAATATAATCCTCGATTAGATTTTCTACTGTTCCAGTCTCTGTTTATGAACACCCAAGTGATATAGGAATTCAGGGCTCCAATGTCAAGCACGTTCATAAAAAGTCGGAAAGGCTATCTTGACATTCGTCTGGCACAAGAATATTCACTCACCAACTTGTCTGCATCATCCACTCCGCCTTTTGTGCGGTTATATTCAAGTATCATGTTGGGTTTCTTGTGATCTTCATTAGACAGTGAATTATCAAGATGCTGAAAAGATAGTAAACGAACCGTCTTGTTTTTTTAGGCACATAGCTTACAACTGACAGTTTATCTGAAAAGATAAAGTTTGACGATAAAACATATCGTCCCTTCGCAACTTCCATAACTGCAGGAATATCTGACTTTTTTGCTCAGTGTTCCTGTCTTGGTGATATTTTTCTGGAGCAAAAATTCTGCAGTTGGCACTGATATAAAAAAATATCTGTGGTAACACTTCTTCTAGTTGCAAACAGTGATTTCATCATGTCACACAGTACACACAACCAGACGTCCTTGATTTTTCTCAGGTGCACTCCCAGGAAGTTTTCCAGTATAGACTTGGAGATTCTACAGGCGAGTGGTTTTCACGTCTTCAGCTGCCCACACTTTAATTCCATATCTTGCTGGTTTTGACTTCATATACTCTCTCATTGGACATTTCCCTCGGAAAGAGACTAATTGTTCATCTACCGTTACTTCTTCAAATGGCTTATAGAGTTTTTTGCAGTTTTCAATAAATCCATTCAAATTTCGCGAAAAGCTGCAAGTTTACCATTTTCTTTTCTTTGACTACGTGTTGATTTGTCATCAAATTCTCAATCTCTGGCAAAATGTAAGGACATTTTTCGCGTGAAGTTAACTGGATAACATTCAGCATTTGTAACGTAATATACCAAGGGGGGTCCCATCAGGACCCCAGGTAACGTTATGCTGTTTTTTGCATATGTTTCAAATAATTTTTTAATTTTTGTTGCACTATACCGAACTTGATTAAATTTATGACACATACAAAGATGATGAGAAAAATTGTTGCTATAGGTAAGGCGGGAGATAAAAAAATTCACCTCTGGGGTCCCTACGAGACCCCGCTTGGTATGTTAAAGGTTAAGTCTCAAAAATATTTTAGGAAAAATTGAAAAATAAATTAAACTTTGTAAAGCCACAGCAAACTAGTTACTATAATATCGGTTGGGTTGGTGTGGAAAATAGAATGTATTTATCTAATAAACTTTTGTCAGAAAAAATTATTTTAGTATGAAACTAAACAATCATAATTAGTATAAACTCAATATTGTGTTTCATGTATTCTAGTTCTTTAACTCAGTTCTTTATATATTCACAAAAACAAAAAGTTGTTCAGCCTCCACTTACATTATCATGTGACATTGTTTCAGCGCATTCCAAGGAGTTTACTACAAGACTGAATCCTTTAATGATGACATCACAAGAGCATACCACTAAACCTCTCCCCATGTACAGTAGTGTTGCCATTTCCTCTACACCTACAAGTCCAATCCCTAAGACCAGCAAAGAAACACGTGAGTTTCCTTTCAGCTAGATTTGAGAAAGACAAGTATTTTCACAAAATGGCCACGGTTGTTGTGTCCTTCTCGGTAATTTATTTCATTTACATGGCTTCACTGAATGGACATCTGGCCTTGAATGGTGTTGCTCAAGCGCACCCACCGACAGTCAGTGGAACTAACTTCTTTTTTCTCTTTATGTTTCTTGTTCTGAATTTCTTGTTCTAATTTCTTTAAGTGTATAATCTTAGAGAAATCACACATATTTCATAATTTTATGCATCAGAACATACTGTTGAATAGGCCTTCTACAGGATGAAATCTGATAATCAGGGCTATTTTTTTATGATCTAAAAAATTGAAAATATCGACTTTATTTTTTTAAATTTATGACTTTATTTTTAGAGCATCAAATTTAAGCAAATCTCCGTAATCAATAACTTGTATGTAAGTTTTTACATGTATTTTGAACAATAACACACTCGAACTAGATTTACTAGTTCAGTAATTTAAAATAGTAATTTCAAATGATGATCAACAATACAAAAACCCAATTTTGTTTCGCTTTTCTCTTTCTTGTTCTGAAACCACATTCCTGAAACGATGCTAACGTATCAAACCAGAGGCTTCGATTTCAGAAAAACTCTGCGTCTTTAACCCTATTCGGACCGAGTTATTTTGTGAGGTAATGGCCTGACGTGTGGACTTATTCCATCCACACTTTTATTTTCTAATAACCTTTGATATAAAAACGTTACGAGGTTGCTTTTTTCGCAAAGTTAGAGCACAATTACTGACAAACTGGTTAAAATTTTAAGTTTACACACTTACTCTACCAGTTTATTGCTATTGCTTTTTTTCTAAAAGTAGTCAATTTTTTTAAAGTTTGTCTGATGTCTCCGCCATAATCTCCTTGAAATCGCTAATCTCTCCGTTAAAGGCACGCACGGCCCTGTCATACTTTCTTGACATGACCTTCCGACAACTGCTGACGCAAAATCCAGCGGTGGAGTTTTAGATGTAATCGATGAAAGTTTTAGGTATGGACGGAACCCGTCCACCCGTCAGTCCGAATAGGGTTAACAGGAAAAATGATGATTTCAACAAATCGAGATAAAAAAATGCAACTCTGAATAAAAAAAAGCAGAAACGCTGAAAATTTCACTTGAAAAATAACACTGGTCTACAAATTTCAACTTTTTTTTTCAGGTTTGGGTTTTGACAACTGATTTTGGCTAATTTTGGGGCGCTGAATCCGAAAATGAACTCAAATTTTCTCTATCACATCAAGTTTTCTTTCTATCGTTGCCATTATTTTACGAAATTTACCAATTTTACCCTTTTTAGTGCAATAAAATGTCAAATATAATTATTTTCTGACAGCTATAAACTTTCAAACATACAGATATTTTTACACTAAATTCATAAATTGGTTCAGATTTGCTCTAAAATAAAAAAAATTCCTGTTATGATAATCGTAATAGGACATAGTGGAGATTGGTAGCGTTGAGTTTTTCCATGCTGGCTTAAACTCCCTGTCTCGGCTTCTCAGGCGTTATCTGTGAGTCAGCTGCTATCTCTGTGCAGATGGAATATCGTAGGAAGACAGCTGGTGGGAATAGATTTGACTTAGTAATAAATTCTTGCTTAGTAAGGAAAATTTATTTAGAAGTCTCATAAAGCACATGTACATTGTACAGACCAACATCAGAGTTCAAGCTGAAAAATGGTTTGTAGAAGGAAAAGGTATTTTCATACTTTATAAGTTTGAGTTCAAGTCGGTTAGAGATTTTGGTATAGTCATGTTTCTGTGGAAAAACTTGCTCTTAGAAAACTACTAACAAAGAAAGGTTATATTTGATCTCAAGCTATGTCTGCTTCCAGCAAAAGAAGAAAATGTTGTAATGATCCGGATATATTTTGTTACATTTGTGGATGCTTCACGTTGAAGTCTCAACAATGCAATATTACCACGTTTGTAAAAAGGGCATATCTTGCTTACTTTAAAGTCAAGTTGGGAGACCAGGACAAAAACTGGGCTCCTCATAAAGTGTGCAAGACATGTGTTGAATGTCTGAGAAGTTGGTCGCAAGGAAAAGGTTCACAAATGAAATTTGGAATACCCATGATTTGGTGAGAGCAACGAAATCATGTTGACGATTGTTATTTTTGTCTTGTTAGTGTGAAAGGGTATAACAAAAAGAGTAAACATCGTTTGAAATATCCAAATCTGGATTCGGCATTGCGGCCAGTTCTTCACAGTGATGAAAAGCCACTGCCAGTATTTACATCACTTCCAGAACTACACGAAGAGGCTATTTCGTCTTCAGAAGCATCGTTTAGTGTAGGAGAAAGTGAAATTTTTCAACCAGCACCCGAGGATCTGTCAGACAAGCCTTCCCAGTTTAATCAGATGGAATTAAATGATTTAGTGAGAGATTTGTATTTGCCTAAGCAATCTGCGGAGTTATTGGCATCAAGGCTACAGGAAAGGAAACTTCTCAAAGCTGGTACAAGCGTGACATTTTATCGCAAACGAGAAGAAGAACTGCTTCCGTATTTTGCTTCTCACAATGATTTCGTTTATTGCAACGATATAGAAGGGCTTCTTCTAGAAATGGGATTACCACAGTATGATGCCGACGAATGGAGACTTTTCCTTGATAGCTCCAAACGAAGTTTGAAGTGTGTTCTACTTCACAATGGTAACGTGTACGGTTCTATTCCGATATGACATTCGGTGACAATGAAAGAAGAGTATCAGAACATCAAAACCGTTCTTGAAAAGTTAAAGTACCATGAGCACGGTTGGCTCATCTGTGTAGATTTAAAAATGGTGAACTTTTTGCTGGGGCAACAAAGTGGCTACACCAAATACCCATGTTTCCTATGCTACTGGGACAGCAGGGCCAAAGATCAGCACTGGAATAAAGAAGAGTGGCCTCCAAGGCTCACCTTGACACCTGGAGACAAAAATATCATACGTAATCAGTTAGTTGATATCAAAAAGATCCTCTTGCCTCCTCTTCACATTAAACTTGGTCTCATGAAACAATATGTAAAAGCTTTGGATCATGAAGGAGAGTGTTTTAAGTATATATGTTATGCTTTTCCTGGTCTCAGTGAAGAGAAAAAAAGAGCTGGGATTTTCAATGGACCACAAATCAGGCAATTGTTAAAGGATGAAAATTTTGTAAAATCAATGTTGCCATTCGAGGCTAGAGCTTGGAATGCTTTCGGTGCTGTTGTGAGAGATTTTTTGGGAAACAGAAAAGCAGAAAATTATAAAGATCTCTTAAGGGAGCTACTGCTTAGTTTTGAAGATTTGGGATGCAGGATGAGCATCAAAGTTCACTATTTGAAGAGCCATGCGGATGAGTTTCCAGAAAACCTTGGGAAAGTTAGTGAAGAACAGTGTGAACGTTTCCACCAGGATATTAAAATTATGGAGGAACGTTATCAAGCTCGGTGGGATTGTCATATGATGGCCGACTATTGCTGGAGTTTTAAAAGAGAAATTCCAGATGCTGCTCATAAAAGAAAGTCCCTCAAAAGAGCATTTTTAAGCTTATAAATGAAGAGTTCATATTTTATGAAAGCTCTTTTTTTGACTGTTTCTGAACTCGTCCTGCCCAAGTCCCTTTGAGTCAATCTTTATTTTGGCACTTTGCTATTTCTGTGTGTGTCTTCAGAATTTCTGCACTCCATTGGAATATCTATGTGCATATTGTGTGAACTGTAGGCTATAATTCAGATAATACCTTGTCAAGTTGTCACTGTCCTATCGACATGTTCGTCAGCATAATATAGCGTTTGATGTTATTATGGTTGCTCTTTTGCATGCCTATTTTTTATTCCAAGGCATGAAATTTTAATAAAGACAACGCAAATTTGTGTGAATATAATATAGAATACTTGTTTGCTAATTAAAGCTACATTATTGCAGGTAAAACAGTGTTTATTGCATCAGAATTCCTTGTTTTGACAACAGAGGGGGGCAAAAATTGATTTTTTTCAAAAATTAGGCATATTTCATATCTCAAAAACGTGATGTGATAGAGAAAATCTGAGTTGATTTTCGGATTCAGTGCCCCAAAATTAGCTAAAATGAGTTGGCAAAACCCAAACCTGAAATTTTGTGTAGACCAGTGTAATTAAGTCTCAAAAGTATATTTGAGAAATTTGAAATAAAATAAAGATTTGTAAAGCTACAACAAACTAGGTACTACAATATGGCCTGGGTTGGTGTGTAACAACTAACGCATGTGCAAAAGAGAAGATAAAAACAGAAAACTTTTATTACTTTGTTACGAGACTAGTACTGTAATGTACAATTATAAACAATGCAAATGAAATAGCACCATAACAAACCAGATTGCACAACAGACAGGAAGCAACGAAAAACTAAATCAGTCATCGAGTCAGCTGCTTCTCGAGCTAAACAAACTTTTGTCACAAAAGATACTTTGAATGATAAACTAAACAATTTCATTATAAACTCAAAATTGTGTTTCAAGTATTCTAGTTCTTTTACCCTATCTTAATACGAGCTGTTTTCGTATGCATAAAGCACGTCACGGGCTATCTTAGCCAGTGCTAATTAATCGCTTGACGGGAGCTATGAAAATCACAGAGCCAAAATATTTTACAAGATAATAGCCATGTGCATTTTGCGTACAGAAATTAAATTTTTACTCAAAAAAGTTTTTGAAATAAATTGTATGAGATGAAAAAACGTCAGAAAGTCGGTTTTTATTCTAATTTTCAGAAAATAACTTCAAAATTGAAATTTCTGGATTATAACATAAAGCAATACTAAACTAAACAAAAAAATACTTTTTCTTATAAATACAAGCCATTTTTAGGCGTTTTTACATTTTAAAATAATCACACTAACATTTATATTGCACTAACATTAACATATATATAACTAGCATTACACAAAAATGTCTAGCCACCTGAGACGAAATGCTTATTGTGTAGGACAGGAAGGTTGAAAAATGACCAGTTGAGGTTTTGAAAATTTGTAAACAATAAAAATTAAAAGTCAAGAAATTTCACATTTCTAGCATATTTCCTTCTGTGAAGTATTTCACTACTGGCGTGGGGCGTCCTCATAAAGCCACTGGTCGCTACAAAACCCAGATCTTTATATATTCACAAAACAAAAAAAGGCGTTCAGACTCTACTTACATTAGCATGTGACATTGTTTCAGCGCATTCCAATGACTTCACCACAAGATTGAACCTTTCAATGATTACATCACAAAGCACACCACTAAACCTCTACCTAAGAGTAGTAGTTTTGCCATTTCCACCACACGTACGATCCATGAAGCCAACACAGGTAGCTCGAATTTTTCTGACCAAGTAGTAGAAATACAAACATTTTTCACAATGGCGATGATGCCCACCAAAGCACGATCATACCATGCTCTTGATTTGTGCTATAAAAGTTTAAACCTCCATTAACATATGCTTCATCATCTACATTAATAATAATAATAATATTTATTTGCATCAGACAAAGCTGTCCATATCCAAAACAACGAAATAATACACAAACTGCAAACAACGAATAACAAGAACGAAAAACAACGAAATAATACACAAACTGCAAATGCACAAAATCTCACTAAATATGCTATCAACTGTTACAAGTTTACAGACAATGGTACGGTAGTGTTACAAGTTAGAAGAACTGAAAGTATTCAGAACGATAAAAACAATCAGATGACATGGCAGCCATCAAAATTATATAATAGCATACATAGAATTATTATAATGAAGACGGTAATTTGATTTACAATGGCAGTCGGACCTCTTTAAGGAGGCAACAATAGAGTTAGACGATACTTCGCATCTTCCAACAAAAGAAAAAACATATTTCCAAAGTAATGCATCAAATCTTATAATGTTGCACAAGACTTGATGTTCACGTACGCTATCGTGTTTAGGCAAATTGTGTATAATTCTAAATGCATTATTGAAGTCAACACGCAGGCGATTAATGTCACGTTGATGATAATTTTCCCACAGATGACATGCATACATTGGAGTACAATGTGAACGGAATAGAACATTTTTAATATCACTGGAGCCCTTGTAAAATTTTGATTTTAATTTGTTGGCAGAACAGAAAAGAAACAGCACTTGTAAAATTTTGATTTTAATTTGTTGGCAGAACTACAAATTTAACTTACCTCTAAATAATATTTTCAGTGCTTCAAACGTTATCTCCCGTAGTAGACTGAGTGGTTCAACATGCGACCAAGACAGAGTGGCTCTGCAGACATTTAACTGATGCTTTCAGCACTATAAGCCTTCTCTTCTATAACAGGCTAATATTTAATTTATTGTTGAAGCATTGTTGGTCAATCCTCCAAAGTCATGTGACTACATCAATGGAACAGCTGACCAATCAGGAGTCTACTTGATATCACCTGACAATTCAATCGTGACGCCGTTTTATGTTCATTGTAACTTCACTGGAACAACCACAGGTAAGATGCCAAACAATCTATTGCTATATATTATTCAAAATCAAGTAATTATTTAAAATACCCACATAACAGATTGATAGCATCAAATGTTATCCCTATTATACAGTACGTCAGAAAATGGAATAGTTACTATCACAAAAATCTTAAGAACTTATTGAGTTTTCACAAAATCCTTAAAAAGTTCTAAAAATTAAGTAAAAAAATAAACCGGTATCATTGGCTAAAACTATATGATGAAAACATGAATAAACTTTACTTTGTTTCCAACCAAAACAAAATTAAATAATTTTTGCAAAAACTTCCAAGTTAATTATTCTGTTGAGTTTATGCAACAATCCAATAGCCTTAATAAAGTCATCATGATTGCAATATAATACAAATCTACATTTTGTGCCCAAGCGTAAGCGTATGTTTGTTTCTGCAGCCGAAATAAAGTGAAATATTACATTTTTGTTTATTTCGGTTTATTTCAAAATGAGAAAACCTGTGGCTCAAAAAATTTTTTTTCATCAAAAGTTTCAATTTATTTTAACTGTAAGGCCTGGATATGATGCTCGCTCTTGAACTAACAAATATATAGAAATAACACACAGCCTTTAAACACAGTGAGTGTTGTTATGTGACGAAACCACACCGTTCCCATAATATGACGTTGTTACATTTCAGCGACCATCATCTCACACGACAGTACGAATGAGATCAGTGTTGCCAATTGCAATCCCCGAAAATGTTACAAACGGAAGATTAAATATGACGTCACATTACCTCAAGTGATTGCTTTGATCGAACAATCACAGAGTTGCAGACAATTTATCAAGTTTGGTAGCTCGATATTGAAACTGCGATATTTCTTTTTATATCAAAGCTTCAAGTTTGAAACTGGCATTGAAAAAAAGGATAAATATTTTTTAAATCTTCACTGACATTAATTTATTCGTATGTGTTGGAGCGTCCTTCAAATTCGTCGAAAGACGCTTGCTGATTTGAGGAGCTTGTCAAATAAGTTTCCCTATCCTGTCTGTCAGACTTCAGACCATCACCAACTTGTTTATTATTTGTCTCTGTTTTTTTTTTCACCAGACTAGAATTAAAATCAGAGTTTCACATAGAACGCCAAATTATTAAACTGATATCAAGTTGCAGTCATCCAGACGGCATCCAACAAAACATTGAATTGAAAGCAAATTAATGAATTTTGCCTTTCCTTTGGGTAGGGACTGTAGCGGACGCTTTTTTTCAGCATACACGCTCATACGTAGCCATTAATGGGATGGCGACATTCCTGGGTGAAGTCGGCAAGGAATGATAGGACACGAGGTCGACTTTGCTGCTGTTTATCCACTGACTTAAATCCAAGCGAGTAGTGCTTGCTCACAAGTAAATTTGTTTATGATTTTTAATCTTCGACTAATATCTTCGATCCAGTAACACAAAAAGCGAGAAAAGAAAACACCCGCATGGTAAACGTTCCACCACCGAAAACTGGACATAAAGTATCGTCGCTTCTACATTATTAACGGTCTTGAGTCAGAAATCATAACTGCTGCACCAAAATCATAGCATACAGACTCTGAACATAATGATAAAGTGATACAAACGTTATACCAGCGGCAGCAGAAGTAGAAGCAGTAACGACAATAAAACTGATGCATTGATATCTGACATCTAGTATACTGACATACTGATATCCTGATCTTGATTCTTCATAATGATTTAAAATCATGATTTAAGCTTCTTTAAGAGAGGTTCTACTTTGGAATAGCGAGTTTTACATACGATCATACAACGCAACACGACTGCAAATCTACATAACGATGAACCATGGTAGGAATTCTGCATAGCACCTTACAAAAGGTTGATTACTGAATTGAATTCCCGAGACGTGCAAAGCAGTTCGCGGTATGTGCTCAAAGGCCAGAACTTTCTGGAACAATTCTAATGACGTGGAACGTGACGTCAGAGACAGAGCTCTCTGGCGCTACAGGACCTTTTCCGCAGGTAAAGACGCAAGCAAAAATAAAGCGAGGCGTGGATACTAGAAATTATGCCGAGACGTGAGCACAACAATTTGACTCAGCGCGTAAGGCGAATGAGCCTCCGGAACATGGGTCTCAACTGTAAATAAAAATAAAATATCCATCTCCACACAGGCTATTAAAGCGTTAACCAATATGTATCAACCGCACCGATAGCTCAGTTGGTTAGAGCGTGACTTCTGGAACGAAAAAACTTCAAGATCAAGCGGCGCTGGTTCGACTCTCAGGGTGTGCGCTTGAGCAACGCACGTTAAGGACTGCTCTCCATTCAGCGGCATCTAATAGATGGAATAGTTCCCAGGCAACAAGACTTCAACAATCGGAAACTTCACTCTGTCAATCCCGGTGACCGGGCCTGCATCAGTGATTCAACGTAGCCGTTCATTTGGTCGACAAACATTTGGTCGACAGTCATTTGGTCGACAGACATTTGGTCGACAGTCATTTGGTCGACAAGACATTTGGTCGACAGTCATTTGGTCGACAGACATTTGGTCGACAGGACATTTGGTCAACAAACATTTGGTCAACAGTCATTTGGTCGACAGACATTTGGTCGACAGGACGTTTGGTCGACAGTCATTTGGTCGACAGACATTTGGTCGACAGACATTTGGTCGACAGACATTTGGTCGACAGACATTTGGTCAACAAACATTTGGTCAACAGTCATTTGGTCGACAAACATTTGGTCGACAGGACGTTTGGTCGACAGACATTTGGTCGACAGGACGTTTGGTCGACAGACATTTGGTCGACAGACATTTGGTCGACAGACATTTGGTCGACAGACATTTGGTCGACAAGACATTTGGTCGACAGACATTTGGTCGACAGACATTTGGTCGACAGACATTTGGTCGACAGACATTTGGTCGACAGACATTTGGTCGACAGGACATTTGGTCGACAGACATTTGGTCGACAAGACATTTGGTCGAAAAGACATTTGGTCGACAGACGTTTGGTCGACAGACATTTGGTCGACAGACATTTGGTCGACAGACATTTGGTCGACAAACATTTGGTCGACAGACATTTTATCGACAGACATTTGGTCGACAAACATTTGGTCGACAGACATTTGGTCGACAAGACATTTGGTCGACAAGACATTTGGTCGACAAGACATTTGGTCGACAGGACGTTTGGTCGACAGACATTTAGTCGACAGACATTTGGTCGACAGGACGTTTGGTCGAACAGACATTTGGTCGACAGACATTTGGTCGACAAGACATTTGGTCGACAAGACATTTGGTCGACAAGACATTTGGTCGACAAGACATTTGGTCGATACGACATTTGGGTTAGGGTTAGGGTTAGAGTTAGGGTTAGGTTTAAGGTTACGATTAGAGTTAGGGTTAGGGTTAGTGTTAGAGTTAAGGTTCGAGTTAGAGTTAGGGTTAGGGTTAACTAACCCTAACCCTAAAATGAATCGTTCTGTCTGTTAATTTTATAATCGACATGAATATCATGTCAAGTAGTCTATGTATATCAGCCGAACAAGTGATTCTTTGTTGTTTTAAGAAAACCTTTGAAACGTCAATCGAGGCTTAGTGTTGATAGAATTATTACGTTACTTTTACAAACATAAAGCTTGTGTTTACTTAAATCCTTATATCTCTTTCCACGGAGTTGGTGATCTATCGAATTGTACGAAAACAATTACATTTTTAGCAATTCTTTATTCGTTTTGAAAAACAAGTTTAAATAATTGCTGTCAGTTTTTAGACGAGAAATTGAAGTTTGCAAGGGTTTGACTCATGAAACGGCACCAGAGTATCTGTGGTGTGTTGTTCTAAAGCACTATTTTTAACTTCTACTGCTCTAAAAAAACAATTTATGTCATCTTGTGGGCTGAAAATTAATCGGTGTTTTTCACCATCCATTTAAATGTTGGCATAGCATGGCCAACGTTAATTCAACGTATAAATGCCGTGTGTCTGTATGTGACTATAAATACTGGCTAAGCGCGTTATTTCTTCGAAGCCTTTCGCCGCATCTTGAAAGATGTTGTATCAACGTTGGCGAACGATTGTTATCTGCTTGCTTGCTTCAACCAAGGCATATTATTGAAGCTATTTTTTCTCCTCGTTGTCTTTATATAACACATCTTCTCTGTGTTTTGCTGCAATCAGCATAAAAGCTTAGCAAAGCGAAGTCTGTTTACTTGTGAAAGCATAGACGAGCAATTCTCTTTGAGTTTGTACTAGCTGCATTCTGTAAACGAGCTGTTTAATGTTAATTCTTAAGCATAAATTGAGAAACTTTATGTTAAATATTTCTTGACCATTTACTAATTGTAAATTTTGAGTGCTATTCTATTTGAATAAGATGCACTAGTAGAATCAATTGCTGTATGACTGTTGCGACTTATTATTATTTGGATTATTGTTTGTACGGATTATCACTTCAAGCCCTGCTTCTGCTGCATCGGTGAGTCGACTAAACTGTCCCCCACCAGCTCTGTATAGGATTGAAGTAGCCCATATCTGCGGACTAAATTTGTTAAACAAACTTGATACCTGCAAACTTGTGGCTTAACTTGTGACCTGCAACTTGTGATCCTGTGACTTGTAAACTTGCGACCTGTAACTTGTGATCTTGTGACCTTGTGACCTTCTGACCTTCTGACCTTGTGATCTTGCAACCTTTCTGCCACAATAAACTAACATAATTCAAGAATACAAGACCAAAAACAACTGAACTGAACTGAACCGTGTTCAGAATCAATCTACTTGGCTTGTTTCCCTGTCTGCTGTAGGCGCATAACCGTATTAACTAAGCGACGCATATAATAATCCAATCCACTGTTTGGTGCCAGCGAGAAAGATATTTTTTAACGTAGAATTTGCGTCAAAATTCTACACTGTCGACCAAATGTCCTGTCGACCTAACGTCTTGTCGACCAAATGTCTGTCGACCAAATGTCTGTCGACCAAATGTCTGTCGACCAAATGTCCTGTCGACCAAATGTCTTGTCGACCAAATGTCTGTCGACCAAACGTCCTGTCGACCAAATGTCTGTCGACCAAATGACTGTCGACGACCAAATGACCGGGTACCGTGATTCAAAGACTCTAAAAGTATGCGAAACTGCCCGGATTAAGCTCTGCAAGAAGTTTTCCCAGTCCGAGGATAAAGATTCAATCAATCAATCAATCATGTAAGTTTTGTTTTTCGAAAGCCGATTGGAGCAAGAATTGACAGCGATAGATACCGTGTTTCGCCCATGAGGCTGGTCAAGTAGACCATAATTGCAATATATAATCAATTATCGTTCAATATTTCAACCAAGCAATTCAGTTCAATTTCATTCCACAAATCCTACTTGGGAAAATTATGCAGTTTCCTGGGACTAAAAGAAAACATTATTCTTTGGAATCCCATTGTTATATTATGCGTTTGCATCTGGTGTAGATTTAGACAAAAACATATTTTGTGAAAATTTTGTTAATTTATTTTTTACAATGCAACATTTACAAAAATTGACCGCCATACTGTATAGTGCTGCTATAAACAAAAATCACTTCATTTCCATTCAGCAAAACTCTGTTCTGAAAACAATAATCTGTTTACACCAATTTGTGCAACATTTTCAAAGCTTTGCTACAATTATAGACAAACAAACAACTTCAAAAAAATCCCTTTAATTAAAAAATACATTTGTGAAGAAACGGACAAATGAAAGTTTTTACAAAACAAGAAACGTCTCACTCATTTTCTGAATTCGTGATGTAAGCTCAGTTCAAAATTGATTGTTTACTGCAACTTATTGACAGTTCTTTATACGTTGACTTGTTAATATTGACTTTAATTTTTAAAGTTTTTCAAACGTTTTCGATCTTTCTTATTATTTTTTCGTTATCCTGTTAGGTATTACACTGCAAATGAAAGGTTTGTTTAGGGTTCTTTTAGGGTTCTTTTTTCGAAAAAAAAACCTAGGCTTAGGGTTCTTTTAACAAAAACGGTTCTTTGTTGAAAAATGAACTTTTTGCTTGCCAATAGAACTCTAAGCCTAGGGTTTTTGTTCGGAACTTGTTTCGAAAAGAAGCCTGCAGAAAGGTTCTTTTTAAAAGGGGTCTTTTCGGAACCTTTGGTCTTTTCGAAAGATTCTTTTAGCAACAACGCAACTACAGCAAAGTATAACGTATACAGCTTGCACTTGATTTTCATTGCAAAACATGTACGCATTTTGTAGAAAAAAGCTTAGGGCGTGGGTGAGGAGCCCGAGGTGAAAGGTGAGATATCCCTTAGACTAAATTGACCTATATCTGACAAAAATACTGATAATGCAATGTAAATGTATAGCAAGAATGATGGCTAGCACCCCTCCTTTAACAAACACCTGGCCACGCCACTCCAGTTAAATATTGGGAGTAAGCTTCCAATAAGTTTAACTTTGCAGTAAATTTTCCAATTATAGGCTACCGGTACAATATTTTTGTATCTACAGCAACAGTGAACTGTATAATAGATTGTGTAGACATAATCAGGTCACTTTGCATCATATCTCTTGGAAAATCGCTATTTCTATGACAACAAAAATAAGCCCCCCAGAATTTATTTTTCGATCTGCCACTTTTGTGTCGGGCTACCAAATAAGCTTCAAATGCAGAAAATAACAGGTTTAGATCAACATCTGAAATTATTTACGTTTTTAGCCTCAACTCAGTTTTTTATTTGAAGACCACAAGTGCGCACTCAGGGGTTTTAAGGAGGTGAAGCCCTTGTGGCACGAAACAACTTGATCGGCTTTCGGGATTTCGCTCCATTTACGTACCAAAAGCTTAAGTTGTTTCTGGTAGAACACAAGGGTCGACTTGCCTTCGTTGAGCAATCCAAAATCGGAAGCTTCCACTCTCGCATGTAAGGCAACGTCGACCAAAGGGTGTGAGGACTAATCACTCACCCCCACCCTTAGCCATGTCTCTTACGCTAATTAGGCTCTAAAAAAACCTGAAAGGTCTTTTATCGAACCTTGGCAAGGTTCATTATACTACCCCAAAAAGGTTCTTTTCAAGAAAAAAACTTTGTCCATAAGGTTTTTTTCTCAAAAAGAACCCAATTCGCAGTAGCTCCATTAAAGGTTATTTTTCGAGCCTTTTCGTTTACTCAATTGTAGGTTTATAAACATTTTGTAGTTAATTTTTCCTTGACAGGTTTTGTTTGACAACTTTAGATACTCTTGGAAAGGTCTGTAAGTCTGCTTTTGTTTTGAGTCTATCTGTTGTCTATAAAACAGCCACCCGTTTGTTATCTTCAGGGACTAAACGAAATAGCCTAGTTTTTTTATTTTTAAAAATTACAAAAGTAGATAATTCTGACTCAAATATGTTGGCATATGGTTTTTAAATGGTGGCAAACGGTACAATGCAGTCAAGTACACGCTTGGTTAGCTCGAGATATTAAGAAATCTGCATCAAAACTTGGAAATATCACATTGCTTGATGTGCATTATTAGCCTTACGTTATTTGCTTCTGTGCTGTCTTTTATGTTGTTTGAAGTGATGTGTATTGATGGTACGTGAACACTGTATAACATTTCTAAACGATACGCAAATAGAAACAGTTTTAGCTAGTAGAGATTCAATCTTGCAAGTTTGCATCAAAACATAGTTTATGGCATATTAGTAGTGGGTATGTCTTAAACATGTAGAGTGATACAAACGTCGTGTGCTCACACACTTCCCGTTATTAGACTGGATTCAACTAGACAAAATGTCATTGTTGAGATTAGCAGTGGAATGTAACAACTACGACAATAAACTTCTAGCAGGCCTCTTGTTTATTATGATTGGGTTCATTGCCGTTTTGTCAAATTACAAAATTTGCATAGCTTAACCCTATCTGTAGCGATGGGGTTTTATGAGGACGCTCCACTCTAGAAGTGAAATATTTCACAGAAGGAAATATCATAATATGTTAAAAATGGAAAATTTCTTGACTTTTAGTTTTTGTTCTTCGCGAATTTTCCAAACCTACACTGGTCATTTTTCTACTTTCCTTTCCTTCACAATAAGCATTTCGTCTCAAGTAGCTTCACATTTTCGTGCAATGCTAGATATATATAATTTAATGTTAGTGCAATATAAATGTTAGTGCAATTACTTTGAAATGTAAAATCACTAAAAATGTCATGTTTATGAGCAAATTTGTTCATAAACATGACATTTTTGGGTGATTTTAGGTAACTTTTTATTTAGTTTAGCATTACTTTATGTTATTATTCAGAAATTTCAATTTTGAAGCTATTTTTGAGAAAGTAGAATAAAAACCGACATTCTGACGTCTTTTCATCTCAAACAATTTATTTCAATAAATTTGTTGGGTAAAAATTTAATTTCTGTACGCACAATACACATGGCTATTATCTTGTAAAATTTTTTGGCACTGTGAATTCTATAGCTTGCGTTATTAGCAATTAATTAGCACGGGGCTAAGATAGCCCGTGACGTGCTTTCCGCGTATGAAAACAGCTCGTATTAAGATAGGGTTAAACTTAAAAAATGAGAACATTTTAAACTTCTTCGTTATAAAATTTACCTCAAGATGGATCCAAGTTTACCTTGTGGATTGAATTTAAGTTTCCTGTTGAGTACATTTGTAGTAAAGAAACTTAAACCTCACTTATTGGTTGTCTTTCAGTATCGATGTTATGGGTCTCTGCTGTTCCAAAACTCCAACCCAACATTCTCTGCCTGGTTGTCACGTGATGGATCAGCACAGATATACTGGGGAGGAGCTACGTCACGTAGGGACCGCTATTGTGCATGTGGAGAAACTGGTGAGATAGTTTCATTATCAATACAAACATTTTTGCGATAGTGTTGAGATCACCGATATATAGTTCAAATACAGAAAAGAAAACATCAACAACATCAACTCAGCTGATGTCAATTTAGAAAAAAGTTGATCTAAATGTATTTAAGATTATCTACTAAATCAAAACGACATTACTTTTATTGGTAAACATTTCGCCATTTTAATAAGATTTAATATATTTAAATTATACTATTATTAATTATAATATTAATATTAAAATAAATAATATATATAAATAACTATATATAGATAATAATATAATATTAATTATATATTTAAATTCAATTTAATATAATAGATTTAAAGTTAGATTTAAATTTATTCTAATTGTGTAAAAAAAAAGTTTTCTTGTGTTTTATTCAAAACACTTTTTTCCGGAACGTTTCTCGGCATTTCGTATTCGTTGACCACGTTGCCTCACGTAAGGCCACGCACTAAACGTATCAGATTAGATGCCATTTCTAAATCACATACCACCAAAGAACGTTGTGTTACAATGACAAAAAATATTTTAAAATTTGTTGATATACAATTAATTTCTACAAACTAACCTCATCACAGCCAACACAAGTTGCTCTGGTTAAAATCGAGTTCAATCAGGATGGAAACTTAAGTCTTTTAAAAATTAGTTTTGGCACCAATGAAAAACAATTCAGCTAGGCTACTTACCCGGGTGATCTCCTTAAATCCACCAGTTCACAGTTTTACTTGCAATAACTCTACTCGGCTTATAATTAGATGAAGCATGAGAGCAGAAAGCGAAATATTACCCTCTTTAGTTTTTTTAATCCATGGTAAAGCCGCTTTGGAGTGTCACTACTAAACTATGTCTTTAGTAACGTCAACGTTAACGTTTAACTTAGACACAACATACAACAGGTTTCCACTCTTGAATTTGCTGCTCTTGCTACTCATCATAGTGCCCTACTTTCGTTCCAATTTAGTCGTGAACAAAACATAAATGACCAAACGAAACATTATATTTCAATTTTTTTCAAAACGCAGATACCTGTGAGGACAAAAGTTGGAAATGTAATTGTGACAAGAACTCTTCCCCTGAAACTTCGGATGAAGGATATTTGACGGATAAGGATTCGCTTCCAGTGACGGAATTGCAATTCGGAGACAATGATGACAATGATGAGAGTGGATGGCACACACTTGGTCCATTGATATGCAGTGGACGTAGTCAGGAGTAGAACTGATGCACTGCATTGTAATGCAGATTAAAAGAAAAGCATCAATTATTGTTGACTTTATAAGAAACTGAGTGCGTTTTAAAAACTGTATTCACTCTATCATTGATTAATTATTTATTGTCCATTCTACCTAACAATTTGTGCGCGAACATTTTGCCGAAAAGACATTATGCAGAAGGACATTTTGCCGAATGGACAAATTGCCGAAGGACATTTTGCCGAATGGACAAATTGCCGAAAGGAAAATACATAATAATACAGTTGCAGACAGTGCACAATCGGCATTTAGACCATTTCGGCATTTCGATCATTGTCGTCCTGTCGACCACAATCGGCACAATCGGCTGTCCAATCGGCAATTAGTCCTTTCGGCAATCAGTCCTTTCGGCAAGTAGTCTTTCGGCAAAATGAGTTTCGGCAAAATGTCCATTCGGCAAAATTTCTTTCGGCAAAATGGCCGGGTACCGTTTATATGTAGGGCTAATTAGTACTTTTCACTTTTACTTTTAAATCATCGACCGCTGTCTTCAGAATTTTAGTGAGTTAAGGACTGTTACTATGGGGCCTATCAGTTGTTGTCGTAGTTTGCTTGGAATTGCAACGTCACACCCAAGGCCGAAGGTAAACTACTGAAAGAGTCACAAAATTTTCTATTAGTTTTATGCTTTTTATTTTCCTTTTGAACTACTGTACATTATTTTCACCAAGTTTTTTTCTGGTTTATACATTTATTAGTATTATTAAAGTAGTTTTAACTTTTACTGGATTATATCAATGTTCATTGTACCATTTACCCATCTGGCAACCTTGAGTCTGTTGTCTGCTATAAAAACGTTCAGATGTCTGCGGTCAGACAAACCGCTCCAAACAAAGATACAACGGTGATACAAAAAAGAGGCAGCATATAATTTCACATAAAACATATTTATTGTTTATACTCAGACTCTAAAAAATTTCTTGGTCTGGTTACTTTGATGCAATGCACCACTTTAAAAGACCTTTACTTTGTTTGCATAGCACTCTAATAAAATTTTGAAAGATCTACAGTAAGATTGGGTCAAAGAAAGCAAATATTTTTTTAGAATTTACAAAACAGAAAAATGAACATAGTTGAATTTTTTTTATAATGCGTCAACATAAACTATAAAAGTAAGTTTATTTCTTTACGACCAACAAAAAACATTTTCAATTGTGAAATGACAACACCAATCAATCAGATTGAGACTTTAAATCGACTTTTGTTAGACACATATATTAACAGTGTCGTAATTTTAATAGTTGTCACTATTTACTTTGCACAGCACAGGGCGAGTTCAAAAAATGCTTCTTACCAGTAATAGAATGACGTAAACTTTAATTCGGAAGTGATCTTGATCTTATTGATTTTCAAGATCAAGATCACACAAAAAAATTTATCTTTATGATCAAGATCACGATTTTGATCTTCAAGATCACGCCCAACTGTTATTATGAATATGATTCGACAGGGCATCGAACCATGCTTACCGATTCGCAATTTTCCATTTTCGAACAGAAAAGTAAACTGGCAATACTTTGTGCTTGCTGCGTTGCAGAACCAGTATATTCCCATGGCAGTACAATGATTATGTAGTTTAAATTTTTATCATGGACTTTGCTTGATGAAGGAGAAAGTGCAACACTTCAATTTTCAAGAGCAGAAGAATCATCACGAGTTCGATAAGACCACAAACATATCTGCAAAACAAATCAAATTGCAATCAACAAAGATACACATCAATGCAGTTTTTATGTTCATAGCAAAATGTGACTGAGAGACATAGCCTATAAACCTCTGAAAAGGAATATTACTTTATTTTGTCTACAATGTGCAATGGATAAGCCAAAACAGTGTTCGGTGATGGCAATTGTATCAGCTACACTTTGTTTTTATACAGAATGCTCAAGGTATGCATTTTTTAGAGGAATAAGATCATCGTCGTATGGGGTTCTGGGGCCGAGGGTTTCATTCTAAAACAAACCAATGTAAACTAGGTTATATAATAGGAATGGTACAGTAGTAAATGTACAAACACATTGCTCAATCAACTAGTTGACAATTCATTTAGCCTATTTCAATGTATGAGGTGAAATGTGATCATTGTTACTTCATAATCATAGATTTTTTATGTGTAACTAGCTATCGAACATAAAGTTCAAAACGGTAGCCTAACCTTGATGAATGAAAAATAAATTAAGTTTGATCAAGAAAAACACTACTGAGAGACATCTATCTTGCTAAATACAATAAAACCCTTTCAAAAAGTCTAAAGTTTCTAAACTTTAGCAAAATCTGCCTAACAAGTTACTTTTAACGTGAAAAGTAATTTTTCTATCAATACTTCACAAAAAACTAACTTACTTCGGTGTTTTTTCGCAAAACTACCTTAGACTGACTTAGCAAATACGAGACCGTCCTAGGATCCGTTGCGTCAGCTTCAGCTTGCACGCAGATGGATCGCTTGCGATTGTCTGAGTGCGAACGCACGAAATACGTGCACAGTGTAAACGGTTCCATTCACTTGTGTGTAATGGATCGAGCGATGCGTTTTGTCGGAGTGCTTTGCTTAGTCTCATTTGCATACTTGGCAGTAGCTGAAATGTACTTGGTAAGTTGAATCACTTGCTGAGTTGTCGCATGCCGAGTGCAATTTTTGGATTTTAGCCTAAGTCAGATCCAAGTACGTTTGCAATTATTTGCAAACAGTTTCAAAATTAACCATCCTGAGTTTATTTTGCAACTGTTTGAACAAGTGAGAAGCGCCTTTGCAAACAAAAATGCAAAAATCATACCTAACAAAACGGAAGAAGAACTCTCGAGATCTTCCAGAAAACGACAAAAATGTGCTGAACAGCAACAATAACACTGTAACCATTTGCCAACACTGCAGAAAGCCAACCTGTGGAAATTGTGTTGATGAAAAACTTATTGAATGCAAGGAATGCGCCGTCCTACAATAATAACTATCGAGACACTATCAACAAAACTACAATTTTAGTTTTATAAAATCATAATTTATAGCCTTGACTTAGTTTTAAACGTAGCAAACTTCACATGTCTGCTCAAATAAAAGTTTACACGTTACTCAAAGTGATGTGGTTTCTCACTAATAACGTATAAGTGTTGGTTTCAACACCGTCCGTTGGTAGGCTATAGACTTTTTCTCGTCGTTCTAGTGTTAAAATAAACTGCTGTTTTTACTTTGCTGAAATTTTTAGAGATTTTACACATTCAATCGTTCTGATGGCAGTTGCAAATATTTAAAGACTAGTCGAAGCAACTTCCACACTAAAATAAAACTTCAATGTCACGCTGTCTGTAGCCTATTACTTAGCATTGAAGTGAGTTCTGACACTGAAATGACTAAAAGCGACTAGAGCATGATTTGTATGGAAAGCAATTGCTTAGAGTAGCTCTTTTTTGTGAGTAAATAAATTGTTGAAGTTATATATTATGGTTTTGAATCTTACATTCTGAAATCAGTGGTTTGCTTAAAAAAATAAAACAGGTGTAGTGTAAAATTTATTTCTACAGGTAATAGTTGAAATCAAACTGAAAAAATCTAAAGCCGGAAAAGTACGCTTGAGGTTACAGTACGTCAGCACTAGATATGTTTGAAAACCGATGATAAAACTTTGATATTGTGTTTATGTTTCTGCTGTATATTCAACACATTTCTTCTTCTTCGCTTACTTTGCCTGAACCAGGCACCGACGGCATCGAACGAATAATAATTAGACCAAGTATTCATGATATTCCAAAACAAAACTTCTTTCCTAAACTTTTCATCAAATTTTCCTATAATTCAACTGATGATCCACTGGGATGCACGGTGTGACAAAACATCTTCTAAATTACTTTGCCTGAACCAAGCACCGACGGCCTCGAACGAATAATAATTAGAGCTACGTCTGCACGAGCTACGTCAGCACTAAATATGTTTGAAAGCCTGTTATATAACTTTGATACTTGTGTTTACGTTTCTGCTGTATATTCATCATATGTCTTCTAAATTACTTTGCCTGAACCAGGCATCGACGGCCTCGAACGAATAATAATTAGACAAAGTATTCCTCTGATATGTTGAATGAATGATTGCTTCTGCCTTGTCGTTAAATTGTTTCATGTGAGTTTGTATTTGTTTGCCAAGTGCTCGATTATCAAATTTTTTACCAGTTACAGAGAGATGTTCCAGTTTTTGCTTTCTTATTACATTGCCGAGAAATTTATATTGTCTTCACTTAAAATTTTTTAACAGAGATCCGGTTTGGTTTACTTGTTGTAAAGCTTCTTTGTTTGTCTTCTTTGCAAAGCCATGCAATACGTGGCATTTTACAGATGCACCACATCTCAAAAGCGTTAAAATTTTCAGCCATTCTTTTGAGATATTTGAGGTTTCAGAGTTAAATGACAGGATAAATATAGCAATTTAAAACTTTAAACCTTGTCTTAAGTTCTTAACCCTATTCGCGCCAAGCTATTTTTGGCAGCTAATGGCCTGACGTGTGGACTTATTCCATCCACACTTTCATTTTCTAATAACTTTTGATATAAAAATGTTTCGAGGTTGCTCTTTTCGCAAAGTTAGAGCAAAATTATTGACAAACTACAGTAGTTAAAATTTTAAGTGGACACACATACTCTACCATTTTTTTGCTATTGCTTTTTTGCTAAAAGTAATCAATTTTTTAAAAATTGATCTGATGTCTCTGTCATATTCTCCTTGAAATCGCCAATCTCTTCGTTAAAGGCACGCACGGTCCAGTCATACTTTCTTGACATGACCTACTTTCTTCCAACAACTGCTGACGCAAAATCCAGCGGTGAAGTTAATCCCTCTTAATCTCTATTAAATTTCACGCTGATTAATGTTTTACTAGTTTTGCAGACAATTTTGAGAGTAGGGTGTCAAAAATTGCTGATAACTAAAAAACTATACGACACAAAAATGTCATTTTATTACTAAACCAAAGATGAATAATTTTTAGGAAAAGTCATAAAACTTCAGTTAATTTGAGCCAGTAGCTTTTATGTACCGGTAATCGATGAACGCTTTAGGTATGCACGGAACCCGTCCACCCGTCAGTCCGAATATGGTTAAATGAGATATTTTTATTGCAAAGAATTGGTTTCATTGGTTGGAAGCTTGTTTTAGCTTAGGTTGTTCTTATGTTGAGTTCTGTTTCGTCCCTTGCATCCCAATTCACCATAATACCGAGGTATTTGAATTTATGGACCTGTTTAAAATAGTTTCCACTACCTGATATATTACTAATAGAAGTTTCGGTTTCTTTTTTCTTTGTTATGACAATTGTTTCAGTTTTTTCCCCCATTTTTGTATCCACTTAGACATTATTCATCCAATGTGTCATTAAACGGTAGGCTAGTGCAGTAGACTAATAGTTTCGAAACTCAAGGTCGTGCGTTTAGTCAGTGATTTTAAAGTAAGTTTTTAAAACTTTTTTGGTTTATCCACTGCGTTGTATCTACCGGGTAGATACTTACTCTTATCAAAACTTTAACACCTGCCAATTCCAGCAAGCGTCCCATACCCTGTGGTTCATCAGGCGCAATGCAACCAAGCAATCTAGCGACATATTTGTAAACAGTTATTTGCATTGTGTTCTTTATAATCAATACAGGAAAAATTACATTTTTGCAGACTCATATTTTGGCTTTTCCGAAGGGCTAAATGACGTCACTTACGCCACAATGTCTTTAAGCTTAGTTTCATTTTTGTTTGCATTCTGGTATTCACGTTAGTTTGATGTAGTTTGTAACTTAATTACGTTTTAAAAAAAGAAAATTTAGGAACTGCGGTTCGTTTCATTACACATACCATTCATATAGTTGTCATTCGTATTCGCATCATAGGGGCTACTACAGTAAATTGTTTAACAATATTGAATAGAAAGAATAAAGAAGATGTCAAAAAGGCTTGAACACGATAGAACAACCATTCAGTCATCCCGTCAGCTGGCTTTATTTTGGCGTGGTATTACTTTCCTTGCCTACACAGCCGGGCGTTCTAGAGCTGTATAGACCCGAAGTCCAGAAATGCAGGAATGCAAACTAAGTTGTTAGCTTCATCGCAATACTGTATCTTTATTGTGTGACGATAGTCACCTATTCAATGGACCGTTCTGTTCGATGCAAAGAACTGTTCTTCACATCGTTTCTATTGTCTTTGCACTGATATTGGAAAATAAACTATTGAGTGAAGTTGAGTATTCCAGTATAAAAATAACTGAAAAATAAATCAATTTAATAAACAAACTGTATTTTTTTTATTGAATTCTTGTTCAAAACCGCGTTTGATAAAAAACAGAAAGTTTTTTAATTTCGAGTTCAAAGTCGCGGCTTTCGGTGTGTCAGGCACGTTGACCGGATGTGACGTATATTGGTTCGTTTTCAGTTTTCCAAAAGATATTCTACTCATGGTATATTTTGACCTGACTCAACCAAATGCATCATTCTGGTAGTTGACGTCTCAAAGTACAAACAGTAGGCTATATTTAACAACTTTTCCCAGCAATGAATGTGTCGATGACGTATGCTTTAGCTTTGGCGATTACTTTCTCCGTGCTTGCTGGTGGTAGCACTGAAGCACAGGTAACCATTTGCAAAAAAATGCTCCCAAACAAGAGACCCTACCAAAAGATAAAAGTAAAACTGTGACAAGGATTGAGCCAAGTTGTAGACATGGTGGGGCGAACTATGTGGATGAAGAGGAACGAAAGATAATTGAAGAAATTGTTAAACGTGCTCTTGACGGTAAACTGTTGCTTTAAATATTCTTAAACATCTTTTCTTATCAATTAGATTTATTTATTTATAATAACAAGTTTTGCCTATGCTTAGTTTTCGACTGCGGTAGAGCTTAATAATTTTTTTTATCGTGGTGTTGAATTTTATTAAGCAGAACATTACAACTTTTGATGTTTCAACTTTGATAGGTTGCTGTAATATCTAACTTAACAACCACAAAAACAAAAGCAATTTTCTTTATCGATTTCATCGAGCAAAATATTTGCTAAATTTTCTCTATCCAGTCGCTATTGTAACTTTATGTGAAAAGTGATAAACCATGAAATAGCATCATCGAACAATTAATGGGCAGTTGATCACAGAGTTGACACTGCTGTTGCTCAGCATTTAGATCATAAATCAGCAAAATTTAATTTGTTTTGATCGATAATTCTTCTCTTTTTTTTTCTTTTTTTATTTCAGAATGTGTTTCAAATTATACAGAAATACAATTCTGTAACATCGTTCATATAAGCCAGGGGTTCCCAACCTTTTTACGATCTTGTACCACTTCTACGCTCTGTATTGCCAAGCGTACCACTTCTTGCAGAACAACTAATTTGATCGCATCTTATTTTATTCAGAAGAATAATATTGGCGTACTAAAATAACATTAAAGCACCACAACTAAACTTAACGAGATTTTTGTTTACTGTCCACCAATTGGTCAATGCGCGGTGTAAATTTGCTAACAGCGCATAGAAAGTCACTTCCGGGCGCACCTAGTCGGTTTCGATTTTTTGACTTGATGTGCATCATGACTGAAATTCCCTGCTCATATTCCCACGTGGAAGGGACAATCAGTAGCTGTGGAACAACATGGGAAGCTAGCGTTGAATATGAAGAGTAGGGTGGCTCATCTTGATGTTCTTTAAAATTTTTGTCAGTTTGGAATAATGTTCCATTTTGCTCACTGATATTTGTAAGCCAAAAATTTTTGTTGGGTTTTGACCTTTAACCCTGGTTCACCCAAGGAGAAATTCTGAATTTTTCTGCAAAATTAGTAATATTCGAAGTGGTTTAGCAGTATCTGAAGAGAGGATTTCTCAAAATTTGACCACGTGATTATGACGTCACTTCCTCTGTTAACTTCCACGTGGAAGATCTTCATCCTACTCCGAGAGTCACTAATAGTGCATGCTTTTAGTGTCATTTTAATTGATTTTGCAGCCTTTTCGCAGTCAGTGAATCTATAACATAGACCAGCAAAAACATTTTGGCACAAAAGATGAGAGTCATTTTAGAGTATTTCAGGGCCCCTGATTCCGAAAATGCACTTAGGTTTTTCAAATTGGCTCTAGTTTTCGAGATATTCGACAAAGAAAATATTTTTGAAATCGTTTCTCAAAAGCTTTGATTTAGAATATTACTTATTTTCAGCCCTGTTTACCATTATGATGTCATAATTGCACTTGTCTAGTTCAATTGGTTCATATTGCACGAAAGTTCAAAACGCAAGCAAAGGTTGAAATGAACTGTGTTTAATATTAAGGGAGACATAAATACTCCATGAAAACAGTTGTGAATCAGTAGGCCTACATCACAAGAAAAATATCCCGAAAGTCATGTGTTTATGAATGCAGCTTTATATTGAAAATGCAGGCCTACTGAAATGGATACTTGTACAAATGAAGTTTTATTCTAAGCCTTTGCTAAGGCCAAGTCTTTGCTGCAAGAAGTTTTTTCTGGTCTATAGGCTAAATAAATGGCATATAGGCTAATAAAGTATGCCTTTGCAAAGTAGGATGCTGTACAAACAACCCAGATATATTTTGCTGCATGAGGCAACGCAGAGGACCAACGCATTCCGCGATAGATACAGCGCTACATAAAAACGAGCATTATTATTATTACTTTGACATGAAGCTGGGTGATCAAGATAAGTCCTGGGTTCCTCCTAAAGTATGCAAACATTGCACTCAAACCGGTTTCTGGGCTCAAGGCTAAGAAGTTCAGAGTGCCATGGCATAAAGATAGCCGTGGAATCACCATGAAAATTGATACTTCTGTACGGTGAGCATGTTCGAAGGAAGATGGAACATCATGTTTACATGGAGTGTGCAAGGCAGTCATTGCATGGACGTTGCTATTTATGTTTTTTGTTTGCCCTCTCTAGTTTCAAGTGGTGATTTGCTTGAAACAATAGGAAAACGGGCATGACTGAGAGTAACCTCAATACCTTCAGTAATGTTAAAGTAGTTAAAGATTTAGTTATCAAAAGTGGTAGCTGCAATCTTGGCTCCTCATCTCGATCAACATGGCATTCTTGACTCCAAGGCCAAGATTACGTTCTTCCGCAGCAAGAATAAAATTCTAAGCAACTACTTTACTGAAGAACATAACTTTGTATTCTGTAATTATATAAATGGCCTTCGTACCTTGATGGGTGTTGCTCAGTAGGCCAATCATAATAAAGAGTTGCGTTTGTTCATCGATAGCTTTGTTTTGCTTATTTGTCTAGTTTGTTAAGCAAAACAATGTATGCATTTTGTTTGTACTTAGTAGCTTACTTAGTAAGTTTGAGACTGTTGAAATCAACAAATATATTAGTGCAAAACGCAAGTTATATATTCTACATCTTGTATCCTCAGGCTTACTTCACATCATATTTTGATTGTTACTAGGCCAGTAAACGTTAAATAGCTGTTTGTTTGGGTTGTAATCAACATGATTGGTTCCAAATAGCGTTTATACAACTCAGAAATGTGCCTGGGATTACTTCCAGTTTTGTCTATGTAGTAAACGACACGACGTTAAATCTATAGGGGCTCAAAATTGCGAAAAAAATATTTTTGCTGTAACTCAAAAACTAAAGCCAATTCGAGAAAACTTGGTGCATTTTCAGAATCAGGGGCCTCGAAATACCTTAAAATGACTCTCACATGTCCTGCCTTTCTATAAAAAAAGTTTTGTTGGCCTGTGAAAATCGATAAACATCGTCAAATGATTCAAGAAACTGAAAGCAGTAGATATTTACTACGTGAAGGGTGCACAAAGAAAATCATGTCTGAAATTTGGTAGAATTCGACATTTTGAGAGTAATACACGTGTCAGTGTTCATGGAGTTGCTAATTAAACCACTTTGCTTGCTACAGGTTTGTGTTACTGCCTCTTATTGTGTCCATTAGGACGCTAGAGTGCAATAGAAGATAGCGGGTGAGCAGTTTCAGGGATAAGCGAAAATTCTATATTTTGAAAAAATTCAAACCAGGTGAACCAGGGTCAAACGTTAATATTTTTTTGTGAAATTTGGTGTAGGAGATACATTTACCAAAAGGAACAATATTCCAAACTGACGAAAAATTTAAAAGAAAAAAAAATTTTTTCGAGATTTTGCGCCAGCCTAATGAAGAGGCCATACTGAGCCAGAAGTTTATTGGTTAACATTCCTTGTAACTGTTATTGAACATTTCATTCCGATCTATTTATAGCTTGCACCTAGCATTATTCAACGCTATTAGATGATGTCTATCAAGAGCAATCATTTGACATAATTAACGCCCACTGCCCCACAGCGTTGTACGGCTTTTCAAAGCAACTGTGCTCCTTGTTGACAATTGACATGAGCTGTATTTTGAAGCTCGTAATGATACGAAACAACAGGAATAGTTATGTAACAATACGAATAAGCTTCGGGAATTTTTTTTGTAAACAAAACCAGATAAACAAAATATAAAATTGTGAATCCAGGTTTTTGTGAACAAAACGGAAGCTACCCGCGTACCACCTGAAAAACCTTCACGTACCACTAGTGGAACGCATATATTATAAGCGAACCTGTAGGCCTCATACGATTGACATAATATTTCAAACGTCCCCAACATAGGTCAAATTTGTCTGTTCTTGCCAACTCACTTTTGTTCTGTCCTAATCGATGGAAAACAATCAATTACTTTTAACAATCATCAAAAACTCAAGAGGAGCCTAATTTATTCTATTTGGAGCTACTGTGACTTTTAATAATATTTAAATTGAAGTTGATGCGATAAATTAAAGTTGTGAAAAATGAAAGTTTGTTTACAAGAATTAACTTAAAAATTGATTTAGAATTGACGAAAAATCTTTCCACCAATCTGAAAGATTTATCTGAGAAAATAATGCAAGCAAGCAATCATCTTAAGAATCAGAAGCCAAATGGCCATGAAAAGTCAACTGCTTGTAAGTAGGCCTATTCTAATATTTACGATGGTATGTTTGAAATTTATTTATGATAACGTTATCCAATTCAGAACACATGCTGCATGGCAAGTATCAATTGTCATTTTGATGATTAGGATTATCAATGGGTAATTTCTATAGTCAGGAGTCAGGATTATCAATAAACCAAATCGAAATCAGAATTCAGAATGTATGCAGAAAAGTTTCAAGGGAAGTTTGAAAAAAATCACATAATGCCACATTAAACGACTATAATTTTCCTCGATTGAAACGAAAGCCCTATGATAGGTCATCAAATATAAGTACATAATTTCACTAACCTTGAGGGCTAAAAGATTGTCGAGTTAGGACAAACCTTCAGGCCAAGCAACTCAACCGATAAAGATGAAAAATATTTCTTTCTATAAGCATTGAGGCCATCGTATGTATCAGCTTACCACCAGTGGCGTACGGTAAACACGTTTTTCGGTGTTCATATATTTTAGAAAATATCAAACACATGGTTGATTTGGTCAATAACTCTTTTTATCATTTCACATCAGTTTATTTTGATAGGATCTGAATGGCCATTGAGCAAACTGCAAAGCAACGGTGTGTTTAAAACCTACTGAAAAAAGTGAACACCCAAAAAAATGGTTACCGTACGCCAAGTTATCAATGCACACAAGAACTACATTGATAATAAGCAACTAGAGCGTAATTACACTTCAGTTTGTCATGGAGCAATGGAAAGTAGTGCGGTAGCGATAATGTGGCCTTGTTTTTTTTTATGAGCTTGATGTATGAAGAGCCATTTCATAAAAGATGTCCTCATAAAATAGCGAAAAACAATTAACCCTCTTCCCCCATTTTCGTAAAATGTTTGCACTGTGTCAAACCCCCTCTCCTTATCCGTGCGGACAACATTGTCGGTATCTCGAAAAAGTAAATGGCCGTTTTCTATAGTTGCATTACTTGCATAAGACTATAGATAATTAGATATCCTACTTTTACTGGAGTGGCAGTTTAGATACCCTCTATATTGTTAACTATTTTAGATCTCCATGAACTGTACTAAAGCATTAAAGGCATTGTACAAAGTCAGTCAACATGTGGTATTATGAAGGATGCTTAAACTTGGCTGAACAGCATGCACAATCGTCCCTGTTGCAAGCCCACATATCTACATATGCTTTTTTCACGCTTGATTTGCGATGGCTGCTGTTGGTGTAAGAAACATTTTCGTCGTGAGAGCGAATCGAGTGGTAAAACGAAAAATCTTGTCATTCGACTTTCGCTCTGCGAGGTTCAGCAAAGATTAAGGTACGCGGCAAGTGTCCTCTCACTTTGCACACACGCAACCAACGCATCGAATTTTTGCAGATCAGAGCCAAAACGCGGCTGCCATTTGACAAGCATCTTATTCCGGTTCCATAATTTGGTTCTGGTTGAACGTTGGAGTCAGTACTAAAGGATCCGTTATTCTGAAAATGGACGTACCCAGTGCGGTATGCAGGATTTTCTCAATGGGAGGAAGGCATTCGAAATTCTTTTCAAATTGAAATAAAAACAAATTAAGAATCACCCATTGGCAAATACTAACTATTCAGTTATATTGTGCACTATAAGATTAGCCTACCGCACTCAGTTTGCATTGACGATAATTTTTTAGTTTACAGCAGCTAGGTTACTCATTTGTATTGAAAACAAAAAACATAATATAACACTCTTGACGTCGCATATAACGTTTTGCGTAGACGACCAGTGCTGTGTCAAGGGGGGGGCCAAGGGGGGCCCGGCCCCCGGGCCCACCATCTCAGGGGGCCCACAAGTAATAGACTTTTGCGCGTCAGTGTCATGTTTTTTAGCTGCTAAAGTTTACTGCGTGTACTTCCATTGAGAAGATAATTTAAGTCCGATACCAATGAGATGCCGGGCCTGGGCCCTTGTACCAAAATATCTCAAAAATCACCATATTATCTTGAATCAAAGTTAAAATAGGCTGCGACAACATTAGTAAAATCATTTGTATTATATTTGAAACAAAACAGGTTGGTTGCAATTGAATACTTGAAATCAAGAAGGGCCCAATTCCCACAAAGGTGTGTTTAAAATAAATGTGTTGTAGTTATTTTGTGATGGAATTTCAGGGGGCCCACAGGTAATAGACTTTTGCGTTTCAGTAACAATGTGTTTTTTAGTTGTTAAAGTTTACTGCGTGTAGCCTACTTGTCCATTAAGAAGATAATTTAGGCCCGGTACCAATGAGATGCTGGGCCCTTATACCAAAACATCTCTAAAAACACCACATTATTTTAAAGAAAAGTTAAAATATGACAACATTAGTAAAATTACCTGTATTTGAAATAAAACAGGTTGGTTGCAATTGAATACTTGAAGTCAAGACGGGCCCAATTCCCACAAAGGTGTGTTTAAGATAAATGTGTTTTAATTATTTTGGTTGTTTATTTTTTCGTATTTTGTGGTAGAACTTTGGAATTGGCAACTGTTGAAATCACCATACTTTGTAAGCTACTGTTAAACCACGAAGTAGACAGCTCATTTTAAATTGATTGTCATAAATGGGAAAATTATGTAAGACATTTGCATAACTTTATTGCAATGCCTTGTCTAAATTTTGCAAAAGCATAGATTGAAACATTTCTTTAGCATACCGGGTAAGGTGAAAGCGTTCATGTTTTGTAGGTTAGCTTCTCTTTAGCATAAACTTTAAGAGTGAGGTACGATTGATTTTGAAGTCTGCCAATAACTAAACAAGACACATAAAATACTTTTTGTAATACTGGACTAGCTGAAAGTTTGGTTGGTCTATTGATATCCCTTTTAACAATAAAGTATTTTTCTACATCTACTGGTATAACTTGCAAAGTAAAAGTCTTTTTTGAAGTGTCATAAGCTGTATTAAGGCTGTTGCACTTTTGGCTTAACGTTTTGGTTTTACAGGGTGTTTTGTTTTCTTAAGCTTAACTTCAAAGTGAATGTTACTGGTTTACAACTGGTACTCTGGTAGTCTAGTTCTAGAATGGTGTAACATTGCTATGTACCAAGATTTCATTCAGCATTTCATAAAGAAGATGTCATGTTTGAACTAGCGACATTCTTGCTTTAAACATTTCAGATTTATAAACAAAACTCTCAAAGAGGAATTCTTTGAAATGGCTGACCATGGAGGTTTGTCAAAACCAAGCAAACTTTGCTTTGCCGTTATTGCCATTGAAGTACATTCGTTTACTATGATTACCAATGGTGCAGACGTGCTGCAAAAGTTTTGCAGATGTTCCAAACAAGGGAATGTTTTTCTCAAAGCTCTTTGCATAGTTTTTTTTTCAAAAGTTATGTTGAGCCAAATGTTAAACCTTGACTGTACCAGAAACCATGAAGCATTTAATGCGATCTTTACCCATGTCTTTAGTTGCTGTGGTAAGAACCAGATAAAGTGATCAGCAGGCCACAAGCTGAAGAACAACCATCAAAAGTAAGGCAAACAATTCAAAAACTGACCTCAAAGGTCAGCAAGTAATAAGCGGACAGCAGACATTGAGTAGTGTAATAATCAATTCACCTGCCTTTAGATGTAGGCCATAAAAACGTTTGTCTTATTTGTAGCCTATTCCATTTCTGCAGTCATATTTTGTTTACTGCTAAAAAATTGTAAACAGTAAACAAAATAGCATTTCTCATAGATTAATTAGCATTTCATTTTTTGCATTTACAATCCCGTAATTATAAATATCCCTGACTTTACAGAGGTAGCTATCGGCAAGTGTAACCAGCATACATTTAGATACCAATAAGTATTTTATGACAGTTGCCAGGATTTTGTTTGTGATTTCAAATCGTTGCTGCTTTATGTTTCATTTCTTTCATTCAAAGCAAAGATGAAGGTATAACTTGATAGACCTGTGTTTACTATAAATTATATTTCTGCTGTGTTCTGTACACTGCTGGGTTGATGGTTGTTTATGAAGTTATAAAAGTTTAACTAGGTAGTAGTTATTGTGCAGTAAGCATTACAACATTTGATTAAGCACCAGTAACCTATGAAGGCTTTCTGAGTACTGCAAAGTTGTCAGTGAGTAATGAAGCTGTTAGACCTTACCTAGAAACCTCTTAACTAGTGTTGCACTGTAAATATTGCTCCGTTTTGTTAAAGTTCATAGTAATTTTCTTATGTATGCTGTGATTCCTGTGAAGTAGTTGCAACATGTGATAAAGTTATTAAACTTCATCTACATAAGTCAGCATTCATGCCCATGCACCATTCCAATAACAGCTGTTTTTAGCATGACCAATGGTGTTTGCATATGAAAAAAATAGTTACATGTAGTAAAGTTAATTCAACAGTTAGATTACAGCAACTGCTGCTCATAATAATTGTGCTTCTTAAATTAAACAACCACAATGTTTCAAAAATAAAGCAATTAATAAAAAAAATGTTTTAGTGAAATATAGCATGATTAACAACAGGTTTCTAATAATAGTGTATCTTGTGTGAGTAGGCCTAGTTAATAAACCATGTACGCCACTCTGTGCTGTTATAAATTACCACTGTTCTGTTGTGAATTGAAAGTATATCACTAGATTGGTAACTACTGTTTTTATCATACTAAAGTTCCTGATTATGCACATTTGAGTTTTGAGTACACTTGAGTTTTCATGTTAGCATTTTGAATGGGTACTTGGGTAGCTGTTTGAAAGTATTGTAATGGTGAGTGGTTTAATCAATCAATCACTGGTTTATGTTTTTTCACAAAATATTACACCAAATGCAATGGTACATTACATAAAAGTGAGAGAGGAAGGAAGCGAAAGACCTTATGAGGTCACCAAGTCAGCCTCCACTCCAGTGATCCTATAAGGCAAAACATAATTACCACTTGGTGAAAGTGTTAAAATGTTGTTTGTTAAAGCATTTGTGAATTCACTTTATTTTTTGCACTTCTAAACTGTTTTGTTATGTTATGGCTACATTTAAAAATAGTAGGTTAGTGAAATTTCAGATGCCAATTGTAATTTTTGGAAAAAATTGCTTTCAAATGTAACTAACCAATTTAAAATTCTCATAATTTTGTCAATTCTTGTCCGATATAAAAAATTGTATGAACTCAATGTGATAAGCATGTCAAATTTATATACTAACTTCTACTGTGTGATATAAGATCTGGGTTGAATGACCCCTACGCTTCATGACCGTTGCCAGTATGTTTAGAAATCGTTTACACTTTTGGCTTTCATTGCAAGCAAAGGTGTAGCTATGACTTGATGGACCTGTGCTTGCTCTTATTTACATTTGTATTGTTTTCTCAATTGGTGAGAAAGTCTAGTGAAGTGAACCACCTTTCCATATCAGTGCAGTGAACATACACACTATATTATCATAAGTCTGCTTGCCGATAAGGGGCCCAAAATTATTTTGGCCCCGGGGCCCACCAAGGGCTTAACACAGCACTGTAGACGACGTAGTTGACTTACTTAACCCAATGAACCACGCGTATTGAGGGTGCGTTCAGTGACATAAACAGGATTTTGTTACTTGGGGAGAGGAACGTTGGTTAAACTTTTACATTTTTTGATCAAGTGAAGCCCAATGCTACTTTATAGTCTGACCAAGGTTTAACGTAGCCGAGGCTATCTGTTGGTCAAATATAACCTCTCACGGTCTTTGAGTTTGTCGTTGTATTTATTGATTGAATTATTAGATTGGTCTATGTTATTATGAAAAACATGATAGTAGGCCTAAACGGATAAGCTGTCCTTTAAACAAAAACAACCGCATTATGAACATATATAACGGAAAAGAAGGCCAACCATACATGGCCGTGTGAGCACTATTCCACCACGAAATCTATTAGTGGGCCACTATTCTTTATGTAGCGGTGCTAACAATGTTTGCTTGTCTTGAAAAATATGGCCTGGTGTGAAACAACCATCGCATGTGCAAAAAAGAGAGAAGAGAGTGACAGAAAACTTTTATTTCACAATTATAAACAATGCAAATGAAATAGCACCATAACAAACCAGATTGCACAACAGACAGGAAGCAGGGAAAAACTATATCAGTCATCGAGTCAGCTGCTTCTCGAACTAAATAAACTTTTGCCACAAAAAATACTTTAAATGATAAATTAAACAATTTTATTATAAACTCAAATTGTGTTTTGAGTATGATAGTTTTTTACCACTAGAAGCCCTGAAATATTTCCCTACTTATAAGGACGATTGCGGTCATTTTTGACCGGTTGTATGAAACGCGTTTTTTTCCGTTTTTTCTTTATTTTAGTTCAAACATTGATATGAAACAGCCAAGCAATAATTTTTTCGTGTTTTCTAAACAGACAAATACAAAAAAAAACAATATATTAACGAATGCGAACACAAACAAAAAATGTCAAAAACAGTTAATTAACAATCAATCAGCACAGTTTTTGCATTTACTATTGTTACTTTTTCGGATATGTGTTTTCCACAGCAGACTTTTCCGCAGTTTTGGCAGAAGGAGCTAGATTTGTTTCTGCATGACACAAACTGGCACTCTCTGCTTCAACATTGGTTGGTGGCAATGTAGTGCTGGAAATTTGACCCGCTGCTGGGTAGGAAGTTGCTGAGCGCACTCCATCTTTTGGCTTGCAAAGCTTTTTTATGAGCTCAAAAAGAAATTGTCTCCTTGACAACTTCAATTTTGTTGTTAGACAGTAAATGATGTAAGCATTTATGCAGGCACAGTCGATTATGTTGAAAAACACAGCAACCGATCAGGGCTTATAGGTAGATGTGTGAAATGCTGTGTTTGCGATAGTTCTAGTGAAAAATTATTACAGCTACTTAAAATTTATCAAAAGTTAGGAAAACTCAAGGAGTATGACCAAGCAAATTGCAAGAACGCCAAAAATAGCCTATGAAGCGCCAAAACTCAAAACCGGTCAAAAATGATCGGTCAGGGCTCCTAGTGTTAACTCAGATCTTTAAATACTCACAAAACAAAACAAGGCGTTCAGACTCTACTTACAATCATTAGCATGCAACATTGTTTCAGCGAATTCCAATGAGTTCACCTCAAGACTAAATCCTTTAACCATGACATCACAAGTAGGGTGGAATGAAAAAACTTTTTATAAAATTTTTATTAGTTTGGTGTTAGAAAACTTGCCAATTAATACTAAAAACAGTTGACTAAAATTAGAATGTAATCTGACGACATCTTGATCTGCCACCAGCCACTTGAAAATTTACTAATTCCTTCTACATTAGGGTAGATCAATTTAGGGGGATGTAAAATTTTTTCTTCATTTTGCTTAGCTTGGGTAGCCAAAACTTGCCATTGGGTGTATAGAACACTGTGCTAAAAGTATATTTCGATAAAATGAATCCTTCTGTCGACCAAACGTCCTGTCGATCAAATGTCTGTCGACCAAACGTCCTGTCGACCAAACGTCCTGTCGACCAAATGACCGAGTACCGTCCGTCTTGCACCTTGTCTAATTGAATCCAATCTAATAACGTGAAGTGTGTGAGCGCATGACCTTTGCAGCATTCTAAATGTTAAGGACAAACACACCAATATTATATCATAATCTATATTTTGTTGCAAACTTGCAAGATTGACTCTCCACCAGAACTGTTTCCATTTGAGTATCTTTCAGAAGTGTCATACAGCGTTCATGTACCATCTGTACAAACCACTTCAAACAACATAAAAAGCAAAACGGAAGCTAATAATATTAGGCTAATAATGTATATCAAGTAATGTGATATTTCCAAGTTTTGATGCAGATTTCCTGATATCCTGCTGCGCTGACCACCGGGCATTTGACTGCATCGTGCCGTTTGCAACCATTTTGAAACTGCATGCCGACATATTTGAGTCAGAATTTTGCAGTTTTGTAATCAAGAAAACAAAAAAAATATGGCATCTCGATAAGTCTCTGACATTAACAAACGGGTGGCTCTTTTATAGACAACAGACAGACTCAACACCAAAACCGACTTTCAGACATTTTCAAGAGTATACAAAACTGTCAAACAAAAATTAACTAAAAAACGTTTGGGAACCTATAATTGAAGACATCGCAATGGATTATAACATTTAACAGGATAATACAGAAAGACTAAAGATAGATCAAAAACGTTTGAAAAACTTTAAAAATTGAAATCAATGTTAAGAAGTCAATGTTTAAAGAACTGTCAATAAGTTGCAGTAAAACAACCAATTTTGACCTGAGCTTCCATCGCGAATAAAGAATATGAGTCAGACGCTCCTTGTTTTGTAAAAACTTTCATTTGTCCGTTTTTTTACAAATGTATGTTTTGAAGTTGTCTGTTGAAACGTTGCACAAATCGGTGCAAACAGACTAGTGTTTTTATAACAAAGTTTTGCTGAATGAAAATTAAGTGATTTTTGTTTATAGCAGCGCAATATGGTGGTCAATTTACTTAATGTAAACAAAATATAAACAAAAAATAATATAAACAAGAATTTCACAAAAAATATGTTTTTTTTCTAAATCTACACCAGATGCAAACAAATCATATTACAATAGGATTCCAAAAAATAATGTTTTCTTTCAGTTCCAGGTAACTGGATAATTCTTCCAAGTAAAATATCATTTCAGGATTTGTGGAAGGAAATTGAACTAAATTGCTTGACTGAAATATTGAACAACAATCGATATTATATTGCAATTAGTCTACTTGACCAGCCTCATGGGCGAAACACGGTGTCTATGGCTGTCAATTCTTGCTACAATCGGTTGCCGAGAAAGATAACTTACATTTTGGTTAACGCTTTAACAGCCTACGTGGAGATGGATATTTTTTTTTTATTGAGAATTGAGACCCATGTTCCGGAGGCTCATTCGCCTCACTCGCTGAGTCAAATTGTTGGTGCTCACGTCTAGGCATAATTTCTTGTATTCACGTCTCGCTTTATTTTTTGCTAGCGCCTTTATTTGCGGGAAAGGCGGCTTCCCATAAAAAATGCAAATATCTTTAGTTATTTTTTCAGTTCAGTGTGATGTTGGATGCTGTTCGGATGACTGCAACTTGATATCAGTTCAATAATTTGGTGTTCTATGTAAAACTCTAATTTTAATCTTATTGTGGTATAAAAAAAAGGACATAAATAAATAATCAACAAGTTGGTGATGGTCTGAAGTCTGCCAGTCAAGCTAGGGAAACTTATTTGACAAGCTCCCACAACTCAGCAAGCGTCTTTTGAGAGCCTTGAGGGACGCTCGAACCCATACGAATAAATTAATATCAGTGAAGATTTAAAGGTAATGAGGTAATGAGACTTCATATTTAATTTTCCGTTTGTAACATCTTTGACGTTTGCACTTGGCAACATTGATCTCATTCGTACTGTCGTGTGAGATGATGGTCTCTGAAATGTAACAACATCATATTATGGGAACGTTGTGGTTTCGTCACATAACGACACTTATTGTATTTAACGACTGTGAATTATTTCAATATATTCATTAGGTCAGGAGAGAATATTAAATCCAGGCCTTACAGACAAAACAGATGGAAATTTTTGGGAAATTTTTTTTTTTTAGGCACAGGTTTTCTCATTTTAGATTAAAACCAAAATAAACAATAATGCGATAATTTACTTTATTTCAGCTGCAAATACGAACACGCGCTTGCACTTGGGCAGAAAATGTAGATTTGTATTACTTTGCAATCACGATGGCTTTAAAGTGCAACTGCACGATGACTTTGACCTCACTTTATCTGAAAGAGCATGTTTCAATCTATAAATACCAATCTCGCCCTTGCATTTTAAGGTTATATTTATCTCAATGAAAATTATCAAAACCATGGTTTTCCACGCGCTTGTATTTTTGGCCACGTTCCTGTAATGGCGGATGGTATTGCGCAACACGGGGATTTATGACGTCACGTGTAGTCAGACCTCGGAGCGACTATCGGTTTTGCAAGTCCTTTGGTTGTCTTCGTCTTAGAGGGAAGAGTTTTTTTTCGCTGCTTCGATCTTGTTGCACGTGCTTTTTATGTGAAAGCAAGTAGTATAGGCTCTTTACAATCTCGAGTTTGAAAAAATAAGCCAGGTCTTGTTGTCTTGTTCATTGAGATTGTTGGTTTAAGAGACTGACCAAAGCTGTCATAGGCCCATAAGGAAAGCATGCGAGGAACGTCTTAACCAATGTTATGTAACATTCTTGTAAGTTTCAAGTCTTTCGTTCAAATGTAGCCTATCTCTTGGAAAAATGAACTTTTAAAAGAAAACATTTCTCTAGCAACTTCGTTTCTTAGATTATTTTAGTTCTGAGCTAAATATTTAAAATGATGAAAATTTGCTCTATCTGTCACACAAAATCTGTTCCTGCTTGCGAGGTGACATTTTTTGCCTTCCCTAACGATCAACGTTTGCGAATTAAGTGGTGTAAGTTTGCTCATCAAGTCCGTAAATGGAATGGACCCTTCCCTAGCAGTGTTATCTGCTCAAATCACTTTCTTGAGCATGATTTTGCAAATTATCTTGAAGTTAATATGGGATTTTGCAAACGTTACAATCTGAAGAAATCTGCTGTTCCCACCATAAAATGTAGTGCTTCTGCTACCTCTGATGCTTCTGCTTCTAAGCTGGATAGAGATCATCGAATATAAAAGCGGACAATACAGAAGGTTTGTAGTTATACAATAGAAGCTATAAGCTGCATAGTGTATATCCTATTTAACGTTTTTAGGCCTACTTGTTTTAAATTTATGAACATAGAATGTGCCATCTGCTCAGAACGATTGGAGTGGTGTCGTTGTACCCGTTGTGTTGGGTGCGGAGGAATGTGTTTGCTGCCATAAAATCAGGCAGTGTGTTAGGGTGCTCAATGGCATGGCGGAGAGCACCTCTTGCATCACTCTGTAGGACGACTTCTATGCACTGGTCAATCCAGCAGTCCCACAAACCTTCTACAGAGTTGATAGGAAGAATTGGGAAAAAGATGACAAGCCCAGACTACGCAATGGAAAGTTGTCAAATGAGTGAGTAATCTTGTTTACTGTTCAACAGCCTTTCAAGAGCTAGTTGTGCAATTATTCCATTCATACTTAACGAAGCTGTTATGTCTCTCAGGCAATTCAGGCTGGTCGCTTATAGGCACGTGGTGGAGTGGCTGTTGGATGGAGAAGTTCTGGGCAAGTCGAACAGAGTCGTGCTGCCATCTTGCATTGTCTCTTTTATTCGCAGAAAATACCCTAGCGACGATGGAGATTATGCTGGATTCAGAAAACAACCCCAATGATTGTTGAAGCGTTATTGTACAATACAAAATCTTTTCAGTATAACTAAGTTTGCCGGTTCCAATCTACAAAACTAGCCTTCTGCGATGGGCATCGCAAACCACTCCTGGCACACAGGCATCAACAACTAAATTTGTATAATATGCTGGCTAAAAGATGCGTCTTCATTATAGATATCTTGTAAATTTGCGCATTTACCTAATCCTAAAGCGTCTAGTTTAGTCTTCACTAAGTTCGATTACGAGTGACGTCTTATCGCTAGGTGGCGTAGACGAGTTTGTCACTTCCAGGTAGCGTGAGAGAGAAGCGCTAGAGAGCGTGGGAAAAAGTTTCGGTTTCGGTTTCCTGGCTGTGGGCCTCAATTGTAAGGAAGTGAGTTTTTCAACCCGTACCGGATGTCTTGGCAATGGATTCTAGCCAACGTTAATTCGATCGTGCAGTTGCACTTAAAGGCTATTGTATTGTTGCATAAACCTAACTGAACTTTTTAGCTTTGAAGTTTTTGCAAAAATTCTTTGGGGAGACCGGGGTTAGTTGGAAGGCGGGGTTAGTTGAAAAATTATCATTTTTTTAACTCTCGATGACTTTTCAAAATATTTACTGCCACCATGTGATGTAGTTTATAAAAACACATATCCATGTTAGTTTCGATTTGTTGAGACCAGTTATGCCTGTTTGGCTGACAATTTTGTATTTTCTTACTTCGAAGTAAAATTTTTGGCGTTTTAAGAAACATCTTTTGCGTCGATGTCGTTAAAGATAGGCAGAAGTTTTTCGGTGTGTGCCAGCTGTAGGTGTTCTACAACACCAAGAAATAAACAAATTTTAGTCAAATGCACCATGCTTGAAAATTTCAGGAAAATAGTTTGTCATATGCTAATGGGGCTAGTTGGAAAATAGTGGGTGAGGTTAGTTGGAAAAAGTTTTGATACCAGTATGAAGATGTAATATGATGCGAGTATATCGTCGTGGTATGATAGTAAATAGTATAAGTTCAAATGTACTTGTTTTAATAAGATATACTGGAAAAATTTCAATTTGAATAACTTGGAAAGTGCAATATATACGATATCACAAGTTCTAACAACGAGTTTATTACAAAACGTTTTTACGGTGATTAGGTGTAGAATTCATTGCATTTTGATTTCAAAGCAAATAAACATATTTGCTTACAACCCCATGTAAATGTTTGTTGGTTGAAAAAAGAGTATCCGGTTAATTAGCGTGCAGTAAACTGACGTTTTTCAACTAACCCCAGGCATGGGGTTAGTTGGAAAATCAATTGTATGTTTGTTTATGTTAAATTTGCATTAAACGTTAAATTAACTGAATACTTTTTTTTTGTATGATAGGGGACACCATAGGTGATAATTTAAGCCACTTCAAGTAGTCAGGTAATGCACCGATTGTTTTGAATTCCACTTAAAAAAAAACTTTCCAACTAACCCCAGTCTCCCCTAATTTAATTTGAATTCTTGGTTGTAACAAAGTAAATTTTATGCATGTTTTCATCATATAGTTTTAGCCAGTGATAACGGTTTATTTTGTTACTTGATTTTTCAGAACTTTTTGAGGATCCTGTGACAACTAATATGCTGTTAATATTATTGTGATAGCAACTATTTCACTTTCTGACGCATAATAGGGAAAACATTTGATGCTATCAATCTGTTATGTGGGTTTTTTAGACAATTGCTTGATTTTGAATAATATGAAGCAATAGATTGTTTGGCATCTTACCTGTGGTTGTTCCAGTGAAATTGGAATGAACAAATTGAACATAAAACGGCGTCACGATTAAACTGTCAGGTGATATCAAGTACATTCCTGATTGGTCAGCAGTTCCATTGATGTAGTCACATGACTTTGGAAGATTTACCAACGATGCTTTAACCATAAATTAAATATTAGCCTATTATAGACGAGAAGGTTTATAGTGCTAAAAACATCAGTTAAATGTTTGCAAAGCCACTCTGTCTCGGTCTCGTATTGAGCCACTCAGTCTACTACGGCAGATAACGTTTGTCACACTGAAACCATTAGTTAAAGGTAAGTTGAATTTGTAGATAATGAAGCATATGTTTTATGTTCATGGAGGTTTAAACTTTTGTAGCACAAATCAAGAGTATGGTAGGATCGTGCTTTGGTGGGCATCATCGCCTTTGTGAAAAATGTTTGTATTTCTAATACTTGGCCAGAAAAACTCACGAGCTACCTGTGGTGGCTTCAAGGATCGTACGTGTGGTGGAAATGGCAACACTACTGTCCTTGGACAAAAGTTTAATGGTGTGCTTTTGTGAAGGTGGATCGATTTAGGTGGGAGAAAAATTTTTTTCCTCATTTTGCTTAGCTTGGGGTTGGAAAACTTGCCTTTGGGTGTAAAGAACACTGTGTAAAATTTTTATTTTGATCGAACAAATTTTTGATCTGCCACCAGCCACTTGAAAATTTACTATTTTTTTCTATATTAGGGTGGATCGATTTGGGGGGTTGTAAAACTTTTATCCTCATTTCGCTGAGCTCGGGTAGCCAAAACTTGCCATTGGGTATATAGAACACTGTGCTAAAAGTATATTTCGATCGAACAAATTTTTGATCTGCAACCAGGCCATTACTTATCGACTAAAAACGCAAAAATACATGCAAATGTATTTGAATTTGGCGTTACCATAGACATTTATTGCAATGCAATGGAAATGATAATATGCATCAAACTTCCTCGCTTTAGATGAAATAGTCACGTTTCGATTCGAACTTGGACATTTCTTGTCGTGATTCAATGCGTGAGCGTATAAATCCATCTCGCGAATTAATCCCTCACACCGCCGCTGAAGCTTCCGTCACCAACTTGACGCACTTTTCCACCATCTGTGTGTGACACGGAAATCGAGGGAATAAAAGTTCTGGAATGTCCTTAGCTGCAATCATGTCTCGCAGTTTTTGGTCCCTCATATTTCTTGTCACAGGAGGCTCGGTGAGATTGAGAGCCTGCCAGTCAACCATATTGTAGGATTCGTTGGCGTCAAATTTTAAGGGCGGATTGCAGAATCGTCGCATTGTTCTCTGTTCGCGATGTCTTGATCGAGCTTTCTGAATTCACTTACGTCCTAGCTCGCGGATTATTTGCCTCTCATCTGTGATCATGCCCAAGGTAATGTTTTCTGAGTGTGCGAAGTACCCATTTCTCTGGAGAACAGTATCGTGTATTTGCATGAGACATGTATTTGCACATCTGGATGGACTAACAGCTGAACCACGTGAATTTCCGGTCCTCTTGGAAAAGCTCTTGCTTCGTGTATGAAGCATCTTCCCAAAAAGTTCGAGAAGATTCTTCTGCTTGCGTTTGAAACCGCCGCAGATCACGTTGTTACATCCAGACACAGCAGCCAATGGATTGTGTGTTCATCGAGCGTTGTGAGGTCCACACTCCATATATCTGTCGTGGGGTCGATATACAGGACATTATACAAGTATTAGCATTTTTTTATTTAACCATCCAAGTATATTACTGATTCATTTGTTGCTATATATTTCTGAAAATTTCAGACCAGTTAGGTACAACTTCTTGCTCCAAAGCCTCTCGCGATAGGTCATCAATTAAGTGTTTAATTAAGACAATTAAACACTTGAGAAAAAGCTAAATTCTAAAAGTAAGAGCTAAAGTGACTTCTCGAAATAATATGTTACAGAAACTGGGAAACAATTGAGGTACCCTTCCGGATACAGTGCGGTCAACTGCTTTAGCCTATACGCTATTCGCCTGCAGAATACTGTATTCTTGCTTAGAACGCTCGGCACATGCTAACAAAATCAATTCCATATTAAACCAAAGCTGCCGTTTGGTTACAGGCTGTCTCAAACCAATATCACGTCGCTTCACATTCTGTCTGGAATTGCTCCTCCCAACATCAGAAGAAGCGTGACCAGCAGAAAAGAAAGAATTTGTCAGGACATGAATTTGAATCACTCACTATTTGGTCCAATTCCAGCACGCGGACTATTAAAGTCAAGGAAAGATTTTCTTGCTTCAGTTGCTCCACTGGGTTAAAATGAGGTCGCCGCCAATGTGCGGGTCTAACAGTGGAAGGAGCAGTTGGCAGCCGGGCTGACACCGGCCAATATGGAGCTTTCTACCACAGGCCCTCCTCCAGGAAAGCGTGAACCTGGAAGCATTGGCGATGCCTCAACCGCGCTTAAGAACTGGTATCGGAAGATGTAAGACGTTGATACTGGGAGTAGTCTTTGGGAAGCAAAATTTGTAAATGTGGACAGAAGCAAACGATGCAAGTACATCTCCATAAATGCCCTGTCCTAAAATCAAGTTGCTCTATACACAGGAATTAGCCGAGTTCAACGATAGAGCAAGAATTTGCGTGATGCTCTGGGATACGGCCTGTGTCACACACGATACAGAAGAAGATTAAGACAATTTATTTTCATCATTTTGATGTCAACTATTGCAATAAATTTCATTTTCAACAAAGGAGGCGGTGGTATTTTGCACTAGAACTTTGAGTGCTTAGATCGCTAGGTCTTTTTAAAATCTATCAAAAGCTTCCACCCAAAATTTAGCGTTTTTCACGATTAAAAACATCATTAATCTCTTAGACCAAACTTGCAAATGTCTTGCAAAACAGCAACAGGCTCTTTTCTAGAGTAAACTTAAACCAGTAGAACAGTTCTAAATTATAAACCATAAAAATGCATCCAAAAAGCAAAAAAGCCCAAAAATTTGCAACCCGCTGTTGCTGAAATTAACAATGAGGAAAATTGACATGAGGGAATCAAAGACACAAGGCTTTTTCTAACAATAATATGCTTACGGTATTTGAATTATTGTGAGCAATTATTCAAAGTAAAAATCATGGACGATTTTCATCAGTCTCATCTGCACCACGTTTGTCATCCACATAAGTGCGTACTATCCCACAGGCTGAAAAGCACTACAGTTTATACAGTATTATTGCGAATCAAACAGTTGTCTAAAATACCCAAATTACAGATAGCTAGCATCAAATGTTTTCCATAGGCTATATGTGCGTAAATAAAATAATTATTATCAAAGTAATGTTCATAACCTGTTTTTTTTTGTTTTTTTTCAGAATCCTCAAAAAATTCTGCAAACAAGTAAAAAAAAAGTAGAGTAGAATAAAAGTAAATCATTGTAGTTTTACGTCATGTCATGCAATTGTTTTTTTTTGTTTTTGTTTAATTTTTCAGACACATTTTGTGTATGCTATAGCCTACATATCAAAAATGATTTCAAGACTGTGAAAACATATCAACAAATGAAACTCTCTATACCAAAAGTGGAGCCCCAAAATTCATATAAGCTTGTTACGTTTCCATCTTCATATAATTTTTTTAGCCGATGCTTTCAAGTGAACATTCCCAGACATACAGAATGTGGTTACTCAAAGCTGAAGATAATTAAATTTTCTGTTGTTCGTATGCATAAGTTAGTTAAAGTGCCCCTGACAGGTTGGATCCAAGTATAGTAACTTTTTATAGCATTTCCTAGCGCAGAATTACACTTAGCGAACTTTTTAATCTTAACCTCGTAGCTCGACTGGTTAGGGCGTAATTTAATCAAACGACTGCTCCGCAGCGCCACCACAGGTGAAACTCCATATTTCACTGCTCTGGGACGACTTTGGTGATATTACGTCATCCTAAGTGGACGTCGTTAGCAACGGATGAAACAAACGATTCTAGATGTAATTGGTGGATCACAGTTTGGTCGGAGTTGGTACAAGCAGTTGCTTTTTTAGAAGATTTATTGTCTTTTGCAGTTTAATAAAACTGTACTGGATACGTTCCTACAAAACCTAAAATATACTTGAAGTGAAAATGAAGAAATCGTACGAATCATCATTCATATTTAATTCATCATCACTATTCAAAAATAAATAAAAGTTCTCTCTCTCTCTCATAATGTGCCTTCAGTTGGCCATTGAAATCCTGTGTAACGGCCATCTGGATCATGAAAATTGTTTCGAATTCGCCAAACAATGCATGACGGCATCACAATCCGATTGTTGCTTCCGAGAGCATCACCTTGTAGCATGCACTCCAACACATGCCTGTAGGCATTTTTACTTGAGTGGTATTAACAAAATCATCTTCAGTGAAGTGAACATATACGACTAGTTTTGTATGGCCCATCCCATTTTCGAACACTTGAAGAAAACTTTGACCATTTTCTTCTCAGTACCTTGTTTTGTGGGAAAAGAAAGCACACGGTGTTTGTCACTGACAATGTCACATAAACAGCAATTTGTAGTCATTGCCTCAACCATAAATTAAAGGTACTGTTTGTGAGATACTGTTGTTACACTGCAAATGGCTATAGCCAGATTAGGACAAATAAAAAAGTGTGAAAATTGTAGCCTTATGAAACTGCAATTTCAATTGAATTGAGATGCTGTTTGATAAAAGTAAACTCAACCTATTTGATCGAAACCTGATAGTAATAATAAGTTCACTTTTTCATTTTGGTAATTCTTAATTTGCACATGCTTTTTTAGACTAACAGAGCCCCACACATTCACGTTTTGCACTAGCGCACCATACTTTACCAAGTCATCACAGAGAAAGAATGTATCCTTCCCGCTTACTGTGACGTCACAGCGGTGTTGCCGTTTTTATTTTCGCAATTGAATGAGTGCCAGATTCGCCGATGTCAACGAAAGTTTGCAAGCGTGTAACTTAGTAGCCTGTTGATATTTTTTACGATTTGCTGGTCAGGGAAGTTTGTTAGTGTCATCTTTTTGGTATCTTAGGTAAATTTAGCGAATTTATTTACCTGTCAGAGGCACTTTAAGTTATTGCCCGAAGCGTTGATGTGTAAAATACTTTTTTGTTTATGCACAAAGATGAAACGTTAATTTACGTTTTAAACATTAGTGCTAAATAATCAACTGCGAGTGCAATAGATATCCCTTCTTTACAATTTACAGATCAAAAACTAGTTATTGTGAGACTTAGCCCGGCAAAAACATCAGGCAAGTTAATTTTGTAATAAGATGTTTGCACTACTGCAGCTCATGAATTGCAGCAATTTTAGAAGACCATAGACCATAGAAGAAGAAGAACGGGCTTTGACACGTTGACGCATGCCAGGTTACTGAGATTGACAAAGTAAAGTTTCCGATTGTCAAAGTTTAATGATCTGTGAAGTATTCCTTCCACTAGGCGACGCTGAATGCGGAGATATGCTTGAAATGCGTTATTCAAGCGCACACCTCGAGAGTCGAACTAGCTCGTCTTCATCTTCATTCGTGCACAAAGTCGGATGCTGAATGAATTAAGCTATCGGACAGATTTACAGTATAACGACTTGAAGTAATGTATCCAGACATTAAAACTTATTAGTTTACATGACGCAAAATTGAATTTCTGATCTTAAACCTATAATCACTAAGCAAAAGGACGGATGCGACTAAAAAAGGGACAAGACTTTGTATTGCAATTAGCGCCTTACAAAATTTCAACACTTACTTTTTGTCCTTTCGCACCCTGTAGTCCCTGTACGCCCTTCACTCCAGTCTTACCGGGACGCCCCTGGGCAATATTGCCATTGAAGTGGACTGGTGGTTGACCAACTGACCCATCGTTCCCACCAGCATTGCAAATAAAGGTTGGTGGGCCGGTACAAGTATTGCCACTCTCTGATGGTTGACATTTTACATAAGCAAACCAGAGAGCAAATATCAACTTTAATGTCAATAACATTTTTAAAAGATTTCGTTGTAAAAACTGCAAACCAAACATTTAAAATTATCTACTGGTCCCTGGAACTTGCTTACATCTTTGAAAACTGATGTTGAAACTGATAGTCAACGACGTTTTCATCAGCTATTGCTGAAATAGTGAAAAAGCTGCAATGTAACTTTTTTTATAGAGTAGTGTTGTCAAAATACATACATAATAATGCAAACTATTTGAAATTTAAAAGCTTACCTACTAATGAAATTTCAAACTTCGCTTCATCATGTAAAATTTTTTTTTTTTTGTCCTTGGAAAACAGTTGTTATATTCTGTTTGCTTATGGCGAAAAAACATGAAAAATCGTAGTTATACCACCATAACTTCGGGTGTGTTACTAAGCAAGTACTCAACAGATTCGTTCTGCTACGTGTGTGGTGAGTTCTTTGCAAAAAAGCAAAAACACTGCCCAGAGAGTTGCAGCCGTGCGAAAGAAGCCTATCATGTACACTTTCGCATACCAGTCGGTGACCAAGATAAACGTTGCACACGTCATTTGCAAACTTAAACTCTATTGCGCATAAAACATATTGCCTGAAAAATAATTACTGGCTTCAACACTTAAAACAAGAAGGTTTATATTCCTAAGGTGTATTGTTTCTCAGTTGTTTTTTTTTAATGCTTAATAATATATTTTTTAATTTGTAAGTTATAATCAATTTACGTTTAGTAGGCTACATAAATTCACAATCTTATTACAAAGTAGCACAGCTAAAAACTGCTTCATTTCAATCTTATACCAATCACGGACAAACTTTGGGTGACCACTGACCACTGCTTTAAAAATGCGAAAAAAGGACTTTCTCTAAAAATTTTACAAATGTCTGGCATCACTTTTACCTCTACTTGTCGAATATTGCAGTCGAGGTGGTCAACTGGTCATCTCATGATTGTATGATTAGGTTTATCATATCCTCTCACTTTATATTTGCGCTATTGATAAATATTAACCATTCCAGGTCAACTTTTTGAACTTTTGGAAACCACTACATTACTTCAAATATTCAGATATAATGCAATATAATCATGTGTTAATAATAAATTATAATCCTGATAATAATCATGTATTGTTTTGCGCCCATTCCGACAACATGCAGTACACTGCTATTCACCTTCAGTGTTGTCATTGTATTTTTATTGTGCTTTCATTTTGTTGTCATACTCTTGGATTTGTGCATCAAAAGTATTCGACTGCATCATCTCTAAAATGTACTTTGCTTGTCGGTTAAAATTAAACAAAACTTTGTCAAACTTTGTATTACGGTTGTTTAGTTTGGTTGTTCGACTAAACGTTTTTAACAATATTTATTTTCGTATGATCACTTTATGAACATGCAAAAAATTTTTTGAAAAATTGCTGCAATTCATGAGCTGCAGTAGTGCAAACATCTTATTACAAAATTAAAGTGCCTCTGACAGGTAAATAAATTCGCTAAATTTACCTAAGATACCAAAAAGATGACACTAACAAACTTCCCTGACCAGCAAATCGTAAAAAATATCAACAGGCTACTAAGTTACACGCTTGCAAACTTTCGTTGACATCGGCGAATCTGGCACTCATTCAATTGCGAAAATAAAAACGGCAACACCGCTGTGACGTCACAGTAAGCGGGAAGGATACATTCTTTCTCTGTGATGACTTGGTAAAGTATGGTGCGCTAGTGCAAAACGTGAATGTGTGGGGCTCTGTTAGTCTAAAAAAGCATGTGCAAATTAAGAATTACCAAAATGAAAAAGTGAACTTATTATTACTATCAGGTTTCGATCAAATAGGTTGAGTTTACTTTTATCAAACAGCATCTCAATTCAATTGAAATTGCAGTTTCATAAGGCTACAATTTTCACACTTTTTTATTTGTCCTAATCTGGCTATAGCCATTTGCAGTGTAACAACAGTATCTCACAAACAGTACCTTTAATTTATGGTTGAGGCAATGACTACAAATTGCTGTTTATGTGACATTGTCAGTGACAAACACCGTGTGCTTTCTTTTCCCACAAAACAAGGTACTGAGAAGAAAATGGTCAAAGTTTTCTTCAAGTGTTCGAAAATGGGATGGGCCATACAAAACTAGTCGTATATGTTCACTTCACTGAAGATGATTTTGTTAATACCACTCAAGTAAAAATGCCTACAGGCATGTGTTGGAGTGCATGCTACAAGGTGATGCTCTCGGAAGCAACAATCGGATTGTGATGCCGTCATGCATTGTTTGGCGAATTCGAAACAATTTTCATGATCCAGATGGCCGTTACACAGGATTTCAATGGCCAACTGAAGGCACATTATGAGAGAGAGAGAGAACTTTTATTTATTTTTGAATAGTGATGATGAATTAAATATGAATGATGATTCGTACGATTTCTTCATTTTCACTTCAAGTATATTTTAGGTTTTGTAGGAACGTATCCAGTACAGTTTTATTAAACTGCAAAAGACAATAAATCTTCTAAAAAAGCAACTGCTTGTACCAACTCCGACCAAACTGTGATCCACCAATTACATCTAGAATCGTTTGTTTCATCCGTTGCTAACGACGTCCACTTAGGATGACGTAATATCACCAAAGTCGTCCCAGAGCAGTGAAATATGGAGTTTCACCTGTGGTGGCGCTGCGGAGCAGTCGTTTGATTAAATTACGCCCTAACCAGTCGAGCTACGAGGTTAAGATTAAAAAGTTCGCTAAGTGTAATTCTGCGCTAGGAAATGCTATAAAAAGTTACTATACTTGGATCCAACCTGTCAGGGGCACTTTAACTAACTTATGCATACGAACAACAGAAAATTTAATTATCTTCAGCTTTGAGTAACCACATTCTGTATGTCTGGGAATGTTCACTTGAAAGCATCGGCTAAAAAAATTATATGAAGATGGAAACGTAACAAGCTTATATGAATTTTGGGGCTCCACTTTTGGTATAGAGAGTTTCATTTGTTGATATGTTTTCACAGTCTTGAAATCATTTTTGATATGTAGGCTATAGCATACACAAAATGTGTCTGAAAAATTAAACAAAAACAAAAAAAAACAATTGCATGACATGACGTAAAACTACAATGATTTACTTTTATTCTACTCTACTTTTTTTTTACTTGTTTGCAGAATTTTTTGAGGATTCTGAAAAAAAACAAAAAAAAACAGGTTATGAACATTACTTTGATAATAATTATTTTATTTACGCACATATAGCCTATGGAAAACATTTGATGCTAGCTATCTGTAATTTGGGTATTTTAGACAACTGTTTGATTCGCAATAATACTGTATAAACTGTAGTGCTTTTCAGCCTGTGGGATAGTACGCACTTATGTGGATGACAAACGTGGTGCAGATGAGACTGATGAAAATCGTCCATGATTTTTACTTTGAATAATTGCTCACAATAATTCAAATACCGTAAGCATATTATTGTTAGAAAAAGCCTTGTGTCTTTGATTCCCTCATGTCAATTTTCCTCATTGTTAATTTCAGCAACAGCGGGTTGCAAATTTTTGGGCTTTTTTGCTTTTTGGATGCATTTTTATGGTTTATAATTTAGAACTGTTCTACTGGTTTAAGTTTACTCTAGAAAAGAGCCTGTTGCTGTTTTGCAAGACATTTGCAAGTTTGGTCTAAGAGATTAATGATGTTTTTAATCGTGAAAAACGCTAAATTTTGGGTGGAAGCTTTTGATAGATTTTAAAAAGACCTAGCGATCTAAGCACTCAAAGTTCTAGTGCAAAATACCACCGCCTCCTTTGTTGAAAATGAAATTTATTGCAATAGTTGACATCAAAATGATGAAAATAAATTGTCTTAATCTTCTTCTGTATCGTGTGTGACACAGGCCGTATCCCAGAGCATCACGCAAATTCTTGCTCTATCGTTGAACTCGGCTAATTCCTGTGTATAGAGCAACTTGATTTTAGGACAGGGCATTTATGGAGATGTACTTGCATCGTTTGCTTCTGTCCACATTTACAAATTTTGCTTCCCAAAGACTACTCCCAGTATCAACGTCTTACATCTTCCGATACCAGTTCTTAAGCGCGGTTGAGGCATCGCCAATGCTTCCAGGTTCACGCTTTCCTGGAGGAGGGCCTGTGGTAGAAAGCTCCATATTGGCCGGTGTCAGCCCGGCTGCCAACTGCTCCTTCCACTGTTAGACCCGCACATTGGCGGCGACCTCATTTTAACCCAGTGGAGCAACTGAAGCAAGAAAATCTTTCCTTGACTTTAATAGTCCGCGTGCTGGAATTGGACCAAATAGTGAGTGATTCAAATTCATGTCCTGACAAATTCTTTCTTTTCTGCTGGTCACGCTTCTTCTGATGTTGGGAGGAGCAATTCCAGACAGAATGTGAAGCGACGTGATATTGGTTTGAGACAGCCTGTAACCAAACGGCAGCTTTGGTTTAATATGGAATTGATTTTGTTAGCATGTGCCGAGCGTTCTAAGCAAGAATACAGTATTCTGCAGGCGAATAGCGTATAGGCTAAAGCAGTTGACCGCACTGTATCCGGAAGGGTACCTCAATTGTTTCCCAGTTTCTGTAACATATTATTTCGAGAAGTCACTTTAGCTCTTACTTTTAGAATTTAGCTTTTTCTCAAGTGTTTAATTGTCTTAATTAAACACTTAATTGATGACCTATCGCGAGAGGCTTTGGAGCAAGAAGTTGTACCTAACTGGTCTGAAATTTTCAGAAATATATAGCAACAAATGAATCAGTAATATACTTGGATGGTTAAATAAAAAAATGCTAATACTTTTAATATACAATAAATTTCGTCGCTGCTGTTAATAGAGCATGTAGCTTACCTGTCTTACCTTACCTTATGCTTACCTGTAGGTGGATAACCTACAGCGGAAGGTACAGGAAATTTGCGCAATTTAGCTCGTTACATACAGTAGTAAAGAAGTTTTTCCCACGTGATAGTTTTTCACGCGGGAAAAAAGTTAATTCCTTTAATTAAAGTCCCTGCTGCGAACGATGTAGCAAAATAAAAGAAGACATTTTGCAAGCAGCAGCGCTAACTGGATTAAAAGACTGACCGTTCGTGGTGAAGGTGATGGCTTAAAGGGACGTTATAAACAAACAAAAGACGTCTGGGGACCAATAAAGGGTGCTGTTACATGCGAATTGACGTTATAGGCGATGCTGTTGTAGCCGAACTACAATGTACGTAAAAGATAGGAATTCTGCCTGGACCAAGCGAAATGTGACGTAATAGGCGAACTGACGTTATAAACGAAGCCGTTATAGGCGAATTCTACTGTATTTAAATTTTTTGAATAGTTTCAACTGTGTGCAGCAACAATTAGAAGAATAATGAAGAAGCTGTTTCGAAACGTCAACCCGAGATAGCTCTCATCCAATTTAAGGAATAGCAGCAAAGTAAGCTAGACACTTAGACAGAGCATGGAGTCAGCACAGCGACAGCAAAATCGAAGCATGTAGTCGATTTCAAATGCATTTGTATGTGGCGTGTTTTTAATTCACCATTCGATAGGGTGTTCTCCTCAACAACAGAAAGCTAACAAAATGATGTGGAGGACTGCCATCTGCACCGTCGACCCTACTTGAAGTGGAAATAAAGCCAGAACTTAAAGAAGAAGAAGCAAAGTAGAACGCTGCCAACAATAGGTGTCAGAAGGAAATAAAAAATAAACAGCCCAAATGTACAGTAATAGGCCTAGTGAACTTGTGTTAAGCAAATGATTTGAAAACTGAACTGTTTTGATCTTCAATTCTGTTGAATACCACTATAATTTTCAAGACCATTTGGCTAAAGATGAAAACGATATATTTTTTGATACCTTTGCTGGACATGATTTTTGCATCTACATGTTAGGTTCTTTAGTTTTCTTTGGTGGCAGCAGACTTTGATGACCTTTTTGTCTTTCGCTGCCATCCTTGCTGTGCGAATGAGTTATGTTTATTGTGTTGTGTGTATTTTTGTTTTTTCGCCAGAAGTAAAATTAATTAAACTGAACTGAACAATCAGATTGACCAACCCTTTCAACAATTTTATTCCTATACTTTGCACTTCCTTACAAAATTTTAAAAGATTTCATTTCAAAAGTTTTTGTGCCTGTAATCAATAAATGTCATCAAATGCATATTCGACAAACTCAGAAAGCACGAAGACAACTTCTGGCTTTATGGCTACTCCAGGATGCGTTTGACCTAAAACAACATAATTTGGTAACCGCAAACTTTCCTTCATGCCTTGATCTTGACAGCAGCTGTTTGCCGTAGATTTATGTGATGGAAATTTTGTTGTCGTGCTAGGTCAGATAAAATAATGAAATAAAAGCAACGAAATATTGAAAGTGACTTCAACACCTAGTCGACAAATTATGTCAAGTGTTTGATGTATTAATTTTTTAATGATATTTTTAAGTTGAAGTGAAATGTGCTAACTCCTTTCAGTTTGGACGCGACCATTAACGACAAGATAGTTGTTGAAGTTATTCAAAAGAGCACATAGCTCTGCAATGTAGGTTTGTTTTTTCTGAGCATAATATCTCTACTGTACATTGGAGCAAGCCATCAAATAAAAGGATGTTGCAAAATAAAGGAAGCAAATTGTACGTTTATGTGAAGGTGGAAAACTGTTGCGTTGCGTGAGTCAAGCTTGATAAAAAAATCCTCCTTTCCGTTGTTGCAAAAGTGTGGGAGGCAGTTAAAATTTCCGTTGTTTTGTGCACGTGTTTTCTAAGCAATGTAACGCAACCATAACGCTCAATCTTGAGACAGTTAATTGAGATTAAGTTCTTGACTAGAAAAATTGTTTAGAAATTTACTTTTGTCTATGCACAAAAATCAAACGTTACTTTACGGTAACATATCGTTCTTAAAGAAACAAACCATGAGTGCAGAGGATATCGCTTCCTCCTGCATCAGCAACCAGTCACTGTGAGACTTATCCAGGCAGCAAACATAAAGTAATTTAATTTGGTAAGTAATTTTGCACTACCTTAATTTGCAGTTTGCAAGAAATTTTTAAAAAAATGGTTATTTTCTTAAAAGCAAGTTTTTTGATTATTTTGCTATTTGCTTACGATGAGTGTCAATCATCGGGAACTGGCAACACTTATGCCGGCCAACCAACCTTTATTTGCAATGCTGGTGGGCACGGTGGGTCAGTTGGTCAACCACCTGTCCATTCAAATGGCAATATTGCCCAGGGACGTCCCGGTAAGACTGGAATAAAGGGCGTTCTCGGGGCCAAAGGACAAAAAGTAAGTGTTGAATTTTGTAAGGCGATATAGGCCTACAAAGTATTGTCCCTTTTTTAGTCGCATCCATGCTTTTGCCAAGTGATCCTATGTTTCAGGCCGGAAATTTAATTTTGTGTCATGTAAACTAATAAGTATTAATGAGTTGATACATTACTTCAAGTCTTTATAGTGTACATCTGCCCGATAGCTTAGTTGATTCAGCATCTAACTTTTTGCACGAAGTATATCCCCAAGATGAAGAGGAGCTAGTTCGACTCTCGAGGTGTGCGCTTGAATAACGCATTTCAAGCACATCTCCCCGTTTAGCGTCGCCTAGTGGAAGGAATAAATTCACAGATCAGAAAACCTTGTCAATCTCAGTAACCGGGCATGCGTCAGCTGTTCAGGTGACACTGTGTCAGCCCTTCAACTGGCGATGTGTTTAGCTGACGCTGTGTCAGTCCGTCAGCGGTTCAAAGCCCTTTAAACTATGCAAACCACGTAAGTATAAGTAGGCCTTTGCTAACCGCCAAGAATATCCATTGGGATGTTTCAGAAGATGAAGATTAAAACTAACCAAGAAATAGTTGTCTTCTCAAAAACACTGTCACCTTTCTGTGTAGGATGGTGACTTTATCTTGTAGAGCTCACTGTCAATCGGCCACGTTTTCAAATCTTTGTTCGTTCGGACTCAGTGCAGTGTAATTTCAATCATTGAAATTTTTCAGGGAGAGCAAGGAACTCCAGAAGATGTCAGCGAAAGATTACGAAAGCTTGAAAACCAATTAGAAGAATTTCAATGTAAATAAATATTTGTAAAAGCAATATTACAATAACCCATTTTCAAAACAAAACTACCTAACTTCAATTAATCAAGAATTGCGGTGTAAATCTTTGTTGTAAATGGTCTACGAAAATAACTCAGAATTGAAATTAAGTATCTTAAAATCTCACATAGCTTACGCTTCGAAAAACCAGCCAGTTTTTATTTACGTTACTTTTGTGTACTACAAATATATGAGTATACGTTTTCACCCGAGTCGGTTTAATTTAATATACAGAAGCTAAAAATCTATTTAGATCATTTACAGTAGGCTGCATTTCAAATCGTTTCTATTTAAACTTATTGAAACAGGGTAAGCTCTATTAAAAATAGTTTTTTATAAATAAACCTCAAAGAAAATTAATGATGGTTTAGCCTGGTTGATCAAAATTTAATTTTTGCTTGTAAGTTATAAATTTGAACTAATTTGCATGAAAATAAATTAATCTGCATTGTAAGACACGCAACTGAATAGTTTATGTAGTAGAGAAGCGTTTCTCAAAGTTGGTGAAATCGCCCCCCTGGGGGCGATTTTGAGCGCCAGGGGGGCGATCGGGGGGCGAAAACACTCGAAGGGGGCGAATTTATCAAACTACCAATAACAGTCCAACGCGGTAACAACAGTCCAACGCGCAAACAATTTACTGCAAATAGATGATTCCACCTTGACCGACAATGTAGAAAACAAGAAGAAATGACTTTTGCGCTCAGTCTTCCTACAGACATTCAGGCACCAAGCATCTTTGATGCAGTGAAAAACTTCTACGAAGAGAAGGGGATTCCACTGAAGAATATTCTACAATGCGCAACTGATGGTGCTCTGGCAATGGTTTGAAAGCATCGAGGGTTTATTGCACTGATGAAAAGAGCAATTCCTGGACTTATTGCAATACATTGTGTAATTCATCGTCAGCATTTAGTTGCCCGTAAGCTCTGTCCTGAACTGCATGAATCACTGAATATTGTGATAAAATGCGTCAACAAGAAAGATAAAAGCGCAGGTCAAAATGTCTTAACTCAGTTTCCCAATTTGAGCGAGAGTGTTATTACAGAAGAACAACGGCAAAAATACTGCTCACATTTAGACATGCTTCATAAAGACATGAAACTTCGCTTTCCAGATCTCGTGGACCTCCATGTTCCAAACTGGGTGGTACAACCATTTTCTACCGAACCTACAGACAAACTGTAGAAGTGGAACTTCAAGAGCAGTTCATTGATATGCAAACAGATGATGAGTCAAGAGTGAAATTCAGAAATGATCAATGCGATTTGTTTTGGTGCTAGGTTTCTGGCAAATATGAGCTTCTCTGGAAAGAAGCTAGAATGTGGATTTTGTCGTTTCCTACTGTATGGTTGAAAAGGGGTTTTCGGCTGTGGCATTGATGATTTCAAAGCAAAGAAACGCTTGCTAGTTCATAAACGGGTGATCTTCGACTCTATCTTACGAAGATGTCGCCAAACATTTCAAACCTTTGTAAAAATTCCCAAAACTACATTTGTCTATCACTCTATTATCAATGTTTGTTTTACTTGACAGAATTAGGGGGCGAAGTTTTATTTCAATAACGAAAAAGGGGCGATGGACAAAAAAAGTTTGAGAAACACTGTGCTACAGTGAGCATAATTGTTTGGGTTAGACGTATTTCAAAGATGCTTCCTGCGTTTACTTGATTTGTGCTACAAAAGTTTATACCTCCATCAACATATAACATATGCTTCATTATCTACAAATTCAACTTACCTCTAACTAATGTTTTCAGCACTACAAACGTTATCTCCCGTTGTAGACGAGTGGCTTAATATAAGACCGAAACAAAGTGGCTCTCCAGACATTTAACTGATGATTTCAGCACTATAAGCATTCTCGTCTATAATAGACTAATATTTAATTTATGGTTGAAGCATCGTTGCCACCAAAGTCATGTGACTACATCAATGGAACATCTGACCAATCAGGAGTCTACTTGATATCACCTGACAGTTCAATCGTGACGCCGTTTTATGTTCATTGCAACTTCGCTGGAACAACCACAGGTAAGATGCTAAACAAAGTATTGCTATATATTACACTGGGGAACAATTTTGAAAAAATTTTTTGTTGACTTTGATTTTGCACTTGATTTAGGCTAATTCCGGTGTGCTGATTTCAAAAATGCCGCCATTTTTCTTCTATCACGTCAAGTTTTTGCTCTACAGCATACATCCAAAATATGCAACTTTTCACGAGTTTAACTGTAGCCTATTGCTTTTCCATACGTAATAGGAATGCACAAGCTAGGCCTAATCATACAGTAGGTTATATACAAGGAGGGTCAACTGAATTATTAAGCAAAAAAGGCACAGGCATCGATTTAGGTCCATGATATTTCCCCCTTTTTTGGTTGGAGGATGCAAGCATCCAACGAAACTAGATTAGAATGGTAAAATTGAAGTTAGTTACTTTCCACTTTCAACCATGTATGTATAGGCTACTACATGTTTGTTTGTTAGAATACTATCTTGTCTGCGAATGCGTCTGCTGTTTTTCGTCGTCAGTGTCTAAATAGCCCGGATTCCTTTTGCTATATTTGTGGCAGTTTTACTATTCCTAGCCAAAAAAAAGACGTCAGTGCATTTGTCAAACAAACCTACTTTGCATATTTTAAAATAAAACATGGTGATCAAGATAAGTCTTGGGCACCCCACAAGGCATGCAAGCAATGTATCGAGAGTTTGCGGATGTAGACCAAGGGAAGACGTGAAAAATTGGCATTCGGTATAGCCTACACTGTAAATGAAAAAGGTTCGTTTAGGGTTCTTTTTTCGAGAAAAACCCTAGGCTTAGGGTTCTTTTAACAAAAAAGGTTCTTTATTGCAAAAAGAACCCTTTGCTTGCCAAAAGAACCCTAAGCCTCTAGGGTTCTTTTTCGAAACTTGTTTCGAAAAGAACCCTGCAGAAAGGTTCTTTTCGAAAAGTTTTTTTTAATACTCATGGTTTGGCGAGAGCCTAAAGATCGTTACACAGACTGTTACTTTTGCTTGGTGCAAACTTCAGGGTATAGGCTATAAAAAGAAAAACAAACGTAAAATTGAGTATCCAAGTCTTCCATCAGCTATACGTCCAGTGCCTCATTCAGTTGAAATCCCAGTTCCAGTTATCGTTCAAACACCTACGCTCGAAGATTTGGATCATGATGAATGTTTTAGTGATGGCAGGCCTAATGATGAAGATGATTCAGAACGTGGAGTATTCTATCAACATGAGTAGAATGATTTGGCACGAGATTTGGAACTAGGAAAAAAAGCTTCGAAACTCTTAGCATCCAGACTAAATGAGAAAAAATTACTTGGAATAAGAGCAAAGGTATCATACTTTCGATCGAAAGAAAGTGCGTTTTTACCGTACTTTCGAAGTGACAGTAGCTTTGTGACCGAAATTTGACCTTAAACCTGGTGATCCCAATATTTTACATAAGCCACTTGTTGACAGAGAAAATTATTTTCCCACCTCTGCATATAAAGCTCGGCCTAATGAAGCAATTCGTTAAAGCATTGTCAACCGAAAGCAGCTGTTTCAATTCCCTCGTTTTGGCTTTTCCTGGCCTGTCAATACAAAAAACTAAGACTGGTGTATTTGATGGATCACAAATTCGGCAACTCATCAAAGATGAACGTTTCAGTGGTTCAATGTCAGAGTTGGAAGAAAATGCGTGGATATCATTTAAAAACTTTGTCAAGGGATTTATTGGGAATACACAGGCAGAGAATTATATCGAAATTGTTCAGAAGCTATTGGAAAGCTACAAAGAACTCGGCTGCAACATGAGCATCAAGATCCATTTTTTGCATAGCCATCTTGCTAATTTCCCGGAAAACCTTGGTGCGGTCAGCGATGAGCAAGGAGAAAGATTCCACCAAGATCTGAAGGTGATGGAGGAAAGACATCGGGGAAGATGGAACTTGCATATGCTGGCTGACTATTGTTGGAGTATTAAGCGAGACTGCCCATAGCTTGAACATGCCAGGAAAAGCTACAAGCGTAAATTTTTGCCCTAAAACTCGCTCTTTATTTGTCTTGCACAAGCACTATCCGTTTTAAGGAACAAAATATTGCGGTACAAATGTTTATTTGAAAACCATGGAGTTACTTTCGATTGCTTGTAGTTCTTAAAACGTTTTATACAATAAACGCAGATGTCTCAAATGTTGTACTTTTTGTGGGTTATGAGTCAAAGTGGTGGGTGCCTAGCTCAAAAACTTGACGTGATAGAGAAAAACTGATGTCATTTTTGGATTCAGCGCCCAAAAGTTAGTCAAAAACAATTGTTAGATCAAAGTCAACAAAAATTGTGTTCCCTTGTGTTATTCTAAATCAAGCAATCGTCTAAAATACGGTAAATACCCTCAATAACAGATTGATAGCATCAAAAGTTATCCCTATTATGCGTCAGAAAATGAAACAGTTACTATCACAATAATCTTAACAGCTTATTTAGTTTTCACAGGATCCTCAAAAAGTTCTGAAAAACAAGTAAAAAAATACGCCGGTATCACTGGCTAAAACTATTTGATGAAAACATGAATAAGCTTTACTTTGTTCACAATCAAAACTTCAAATCAAATAATTTTCGCAAAAGCGTCAAAGCTAAAAAGTTCAGTTGGGTTTATGCAACAACGCAATAGCCTTAAAGGGATACTTAAGGAAAAACCTGACTTGGCGATTTTCCACGTTCTTTGTGTTTAACTTGCTACCATAAAACGATTTTCAATAAAATTTTGCCCCATTGCGGTCTGATCAGCACTCCGCGCGTACTTTTGTCAGAGCTTTCAAAGCCAGAATGGGCCTGAGCAGCGAAGCGTGCGACTGTACTGTACAGTCTACCTCAGTGTTTCTCAAACTTTTTTAGTCCATCGCCCCCTTTTCGTTATTGAAATAAAATTTCTCCCCCCTAATTCTGTCAAGTAAAATAAACATTGATAATAGAGTGATAAACAAATTTAGTTTTGGGAATTTAATCAACGAAATTGACAGTAACATGATAATGTTCAATGGGATGGATAAGCTTGGCGACTTTTACAAAGGTTTGAAATGTTTGGCGACATCTTCGTAAGATAGAGTTGAAGATCACCCGTTTAATGAACTAGCGAGCGATTTTTTTGCTTTGAAAGCATCAATGTCACAGCCGAAAACCCTTTTTCATTCATATATGAAGTAGGAAACGACAAAATCCACATTCTAGCTTCTTTCCAGAGAAGCTAATATTTGCCAGAAACCTGGCACCAAAACAAATCGTATCGATCATTTCTGAATTTCACTCTTGACTCATAATCTGTTTGCATATCAATGAACTGCTCTTGAAGTTCCACTTCTACAGTATGTCTGTAGGTTCGGTAGAAAATGGTTGTAGCCTACCACCCAGTTTGGAACATGGAGGTCCACGAGATCTGGAAAGCGAAGTTTCATGTCTTTATGAAGCATGTCTAAATGTGAGCAGTATGTTTTCCGTTGTTCTTGTGTTATAACATTCTCGCTCAAATTGGGAAACTGAGTTAAGACATTTTGACCTGCGCTTTTATCTTGTTGTCGCATTTTATCACAATATTCAGTGATTCATGCAGTTCAGGACTGAGATTCCGGGCAACCAAATGCTGACGGTGAATTACAGTGTAATTCATGCATGCACAACATACGGCATGCACAACACAACAATAATTATTACACAATGTATTGCAATAAGTCCATGAATTGCTCTTTTCATCAGTGCAATGAACCCTCGATGCTTTCCAACCATTGCCAGAGCACCGTCAGTTGCGCATTAGGGTGGGCCGTTTTTGACTTTTTTTCGAAATTCAAAAACGGCTAGTCATAAAAAGTGGCACATGCATGAAAAAATTACTTGTGCAAAATTTCATCAGTTTGGGGGTGCATCTTCTGCCCCCGCAGGGGGGTCAAACTTTCAATTTTTTGAAAAAAAATGGGAAATTTCACTTTCCGTTTTAACATAATTTTTTTTGTAATTTTTCTACTGGCTAGTTATAAATTGTAAGTGGGATGTACCCAGAACTTTCATATTATGTAAAGGCATGTTCGAAGCATAAGGTTTACTGCCCCCGCATCGACGACCAAAATGTTGAATTTTCACCAATTTGAGATGCTATTTTGTCATTGCTCAATAAACAAACTTGTTGCAAAAGGGCGAGATGGTGTTAACGCTGTACGCTCATTTATGTTCTGTCCATTAACTTTGCAGGATGATACGAATGAGATACGAACATCAGTACATATTTATGATAAAAAGTTACAAAAAATAAAAAATAACCTTTTGAAGTCAAATTCTAGAGGTGGGCCTAAATTTCAGCAAAATTTGGACCAAATGAAAGAATCTGCAAAGCAAAAATATTTGAAATCGGTTGTTGTAGCCTGAGTGTTCCAATTTTCTGCAATGTACTTGCCCGCAGAAAAATCGTGTCCCTGTTACAGCACAACAATTCCTTCTTGATCAAAGAACAACTCGCATAATGGTGATTGATAAACATGATAAATCGGCCACAAAATCTTATTTTAATCGTTTTCAGAGGAGAGTCGCAAGATCAGAAGAATTCCGTTCTTTACGTGAAGACCCAGGAGCAGGCACAAGTAGCACTTTGGTTAAAACACCTTTAACTTCTTATTCAAGCTCAGAAACTTTGTCATCCAATGAAGAACGCTGCGAAGATTTTGATCATCAACCCAGTTTTGCCTCGGAAAACCCCAGAAAAAGCAAGGTTACTTCCAGTTTAGTAGTATTTGCTGAATCATGCGATCGTACTGGTATTTCAGATAGGTCTGCAGCACTTATTGCTTCATCATTTCTACAAGATGCTGGAGTTGTAACGTATAGCGAATCTCAATCAGTCATAGATAAAAGCAAAGTGAGAAGAGCGAGGAAAAAATGAGGTTTACAACTCAAATGGAAAGTAGGCCTATCATGTGCATAACTTTGCAAAGCATATATTTTGATGGCCGAAAAGATTAAACCATCAAACAAAATGAAATTGCTGGGCGACTTCGAAAACATTTCGCAGTTGAAGAGCACAATACTTTACTTGAGGAGCCAAGTTCTCATTTCATTGGTCATTTTACTGCAGCCAACTGATCTAATGTGTCAATAGCTACCGGGATTCTTGAATATCTTGGATCCAATAAAATTAGCTACGATAATGTAATGGCAATTGGATGCGATGGAACCGCAATAATCACAGGTCAAAAAGGCGTCGTGATAAAGCTCCTGGAAGATCATTTCCAAAATCCACTTTAATGGTTAATATGCCTACTCCATAGTAATGAATTGCCTCTTAGGCATCTTATAAAAGATATGGCAATACTAGCAGACATGATAGCTTCACTGGGCCCATTACAAAGCAGCTATAGCCACTGTCACACAAGTAGATGTTGTAAAATATAAAGCATTTCCGGCGCCAGAGATTGAAGTTGATGAAAATGACCTCAGCACTGACCAAAAATATTTTCTACACATGCACAGAGTAGTGAAAAGTGGAGATATATCAATTCATTTCGCATAAAGGAGTCCAGGTATGATAAACCACTCAAGATGGTTGAACACAGCCAACAGAATTCTACGTTTATATGTTGCATCTAACGCGTCAGCTGTATTGGTGCGGAACGAGTGGACTATATTATGAATGTTTATATTCTAGTATGGTTTGCCATAAAAAGGAAAGCAATTTCACTAATGGCCAAAAACATTTCTTTAAAATTCTACACTCTGCTCAGAAGCTATCGAATAAAGCTCGCAATATCCTCAACAAAGTAATATAGAGGAATGCGTTTTATGCCCATTCTGAAAACATTCTGATTGCAATCATATGTTATACCAAAGAGTATGTAAGGAAACTAGGATGGAGAAGAATTTTCAATTCAAGAATATTATCACCTCCCAGCACTCTTCAGCAAAAACTTACCTTGTCAATATTGCAGTTCAGTTCCGAACGTTACTTTGAGATGATAGACTGGCAAAATATTCCAGTTACGGAACCCCCAGCGATGCGTGGTGTTGACAGCAATGTGATAAAAGAGCACATCAAAACAAAGATGCCTTCACAACAGTTGTTTTCTACGTTTTCTCTGCCACACACAACAGATGCTCATCACATCTGGTGGACAGCGTTGAAAGAGATGGGTAGCCTACATTAAATCAATATTACAATCAAGAAAAAAAATTCCTAGGTTCTAGTCGAAACAAGATTTTATGATTCATTAGACTTCAGCCAGAACTAAATTTGAGCAAAATCTGGGGAACTGGCTAAAAGACCTTGTTGTTTGTTGTATTTTTGACACAATTTCGTTTTTTTTTTTGTTAACACAAGTTCTTTTTTATCGTTACATTGCTGTCAAACAAAGTTTACTCTTGTATGTGGTTCTGTAGTAGCCTATCAAGTGAGCGTTTAATGGTTTGTAAATGACAAATTTGTGTAAACAAAATCATGATAACAATTCACGTGGAACTGTACAGTACATTCCATTCATGGAACCTGCAAATCATATTGCTTTTATTCTGAAGTAAATTATAGGATTGCGTTTTATAGCTGCAACTGATCAAACGTAGCCTACTATTGTTTTTAATTTAAGCAAGACTACGTCTTATAGTTTGTCAGTTCGTATCATCCTGCAAAGTTAATGGACAGAACATAAATGAGCGTACAGCGTTAACACGATCTCGCCCTTTTGCAACAAGTTTGTTTATTGAGCAATGACAAAATAGCATTTCAAATTGGTGAAAATTCAGCATTTTGGTCGTCGATGCGGGGGCAGTAAACCTTAAGCTTCGAACATGCCTTTACATATGAAAGTTCTGGGTACATCCCACATACAATTTATAACTAGCCAGTAGAAAAATTATAAAAAAAATTATGTTAAAACGGAAAGTGAAATTTCCCATTTTTTTTCAAAAAATTGAAAGTTTGACCCCCCTGCGGGGGCAGAAGATGCACCCCCAAACTGATGAAATTTTGCACACGTAATTTTTTCATGCATGTGCCACTTTTTATGACTAGCCGTTTTTGAATTTCGAAAAAAAGTCAAAAACGGCCCACCCTATTGCGCATTGTAGAATATTCTTCATTGGAACCCCTTTCTCTTCGTAGAAGCTTCTCAGTGCATTAAAGATGCTTGATGCCCGAATATCTGCAGGAAGACTGAGGGCAAAAATCATTTCTTCTTGTTTTCATATTATGAACAAAACGCACATATCCAAGCAGCAGCAAGCAGCAGCAATACATTGTCGGTCAAGTTGGATTCATTTATTTGCAGTAAATGCGGTTTGTGCGTTGAACTGTTATTAGCGCGTTGGACTGTTATTGGTGGTTTGATAAATTTGCCCCCTTCGAGTGTTTTCGCCCCCCGATCGCCCCTTTGACTTTTTCGCCCCCTGACGCTCGAAGGAAAAAACATGTATGCAGTGGTATCTGGTATGCAGTGGTATCTGGTATGCAGTCGCCGAACTAGCACCTTGTCCTATCATCAGTCGCACCTTTTCGCACTCATACGATACACTCTGCGCATGACTTGCGATGGTGGATGACATGGGCTATGGTTTTCGGCGGTGCTGCAACTCTCACCTATGCCTCCTCGTAGTTGGTAGCGTACACCAACGTGGCATACCCTGGATACTGGTCTCGACTGACTTGCTAAACTAGGTGAGGGGTGCGGTTCTCTCATAAACTGGGAAGCCGTTAAGAGAGAAGTAACCTCTCAGTACGTGAAGACTAGAGCGGCGTGAGGAAGCGGAAGAACTCTATGTCAACGGTTTCTCTGGCGCGTATAGCACCACGACTAGCGGTAAATCTAGTGTCGGGTTGTCAGCGACTAATCTGTCAACAATCTCTTTGAATGGTAGCGCACGCCAATTCATATAAGAGTGTATTTTGACCGTTTACAAACTGGCTGCCACAAGGAACGTCTCCCTTGTTTCTATGTGCGTAAAATCTAGAAGGTTATTTACACTTTCTAGTAGAGCTAGCAGCTTGGCTCTGAGGGCGGGACTCGAGGCGCTAAGACAACCGACCAGCTGCAAACCTCAAGACGGAAAGTAACGGAAGCCTACCGTCTTTACTACTCTTCCAAGAAAACTATGATGACACACAACAAAAGATTGAACACTAAAGCTGTGAAGATACTTCAGGTGTCAAATGCTGGAAGTGTCTCAGCCGGTAGGGACCGACGTGCACGGAGCAAGGCGTCACCCAATCGTCATTCAGCGACTTCCCGCACCGACCAAAGAATCAAAATAGCAACGTGGAATGTCAGAACCCTCGCAAAACCTGGACGATTAGAAAACCTACTCCAAGAACAGAAGCGCATGGGTATTTCCATTATGGGAATAAGTGAAATGCGTTGGAAAGGAGCTGGTAAGAGCATTCGGGATGGATACACCATCATTCATTCCGGCGGTAACAAGGCCATGTACGGAATTGGTATGATCATTGACCAAGCAATAGCAAAGTGCATTGCGGGATACTGGGCACTTTCTGACCGTATCTTACTCGTTAAATTAAATGCAAAGCCCTTCAATCTATCAATTATACAGGTGTATGCACCAACATCATCAGCAGAACCGAAAGTTCTTGAAGAATTTTATCGCCAACTAGACACCGCCAAACAACATTGTAAAAAACGAGAAATTACGATCGTTATGGGCGATATGAATGCCAAAGTAGGCGAAGGACGATACGGAGATGTTATCGGGCCGTATGGCCTTGGTATCATGAATGAACCTGGCGAAACCTGGGAAAATTGGTGCAATGCGAACGAACAGACTGTAATGAACACATGGTTCCGTAATCACCCGAGAAGACTTTGGACATGGAAAAGCCCCGCAGGCAATATCAAAAATCAAATTGACTATGTCACTATAAACAAGCGTTTCAGAAGCGCTATCTCGAACTGTCGAGCGCTCCCGGGCGCAGATTGTAACAGCGACCACAACCCCGTGGTAGCCACGCTCCGGGTAAAACTAGGCAAGAACTCAATAAACAAACAACAAAACTCTCCAAAATTAGACTACGAGCAGTTATTGTCAAACTCCCAATTACAATCCGACTACAATGTAGAGGTCAAGAACAGGTACGCTGCCCTGTGTGACTCAACTATGAATAAAGAAAGCTCTGACGACTTGTCTTCAAAATGGACAGCTCTTCGTACCGCCATCACAGAATCGGCCAAAGCAGTTATACCGCACAAAGCAAAAGCTGCCAATCAAGTATGGATGACCGACGAAGTTCTAAAGCTCATGGATAAGAGAAGAGAATCGAAGAAAGATCTGAAAAATTTCAACTCATTAAATAAGGAAATCAAAACTCGATGTAAGCAACTGAAAGAACGATGGTGGAATCAACAGTGTGACGAGATTGAGCGTAGACCATCCATTGCTCACACCCAAGTGAAGAAGATGCAAAAGAACTCTGTGCACTCCTGCACAGGCTGCATCAAAGCCAAGAACGGTAACATCTTGCTGGAAAAGGATGAAATCCTCGAGAGATGGGCTGAATATATCAGAGACTTGTTCGACGATGCTCGTGGAAACAAACTTGCGATATCGAAAGAGATGGATGGACCACCGATTCTAGAAAGTGAAATACGTCACGCTATAAAGAAAGCCAAATTGAAAAAAGCTCCAGGTCCTGACGCTGTGCATACAGAAACCCTTAAGATTTTAGACGATTTTGGAATAAAAAAGTTGACTGAAATCGCGAATGAGATTTATGACAGCGGAAAAATTCCGGAGGACCTATTACAATCGATCGTCATCACATTACCGAAGAAACCCGGGGCGATTGATTGCGAACTACACCGCACAATCAGTCTAATGAGTCATATCACCAAAATTTTTCTGACTGCTTTACTCCATCGACTACGCAGATGCATCAATCCCGAAATCTCAGATGTGCAGTGCGGATTTGTGAAAGACAAAGGAACTAGAAACGCCACATTCCTAATAAGAACACTTGCTGAGAGGTCGATAGAACACAGGGAAGACCTGTACCAACATAGTTTACCAACATAGAAGACCTAATTTACTCAACATAGTCATTAAGCAAAGTGAGAACCTTGGACTTAATTTGAACGCAACAAAAACCTTCTGCATGACCATCTCATCAAAAGAAATAACTCCAGTATGCACTATCAAAATACAAAATACAACAGTCTCACAAGTAAATAGTTTCAACTATCTGGGTTCTATGGTCACTTCGAATGGTCGATGCTGGAGCGACGTAAAATCGAGAATTGCACAATCCAAACAAGCTTTCATCAAAATGGACAAAATTCTGAAATCTAATTCAATCTCTCTAAACACTAGAATAAGAATTTTACATGTGTACATTTGGTCAGTTCTGCTATATGGCTGTGAATCCTAGACTGTATGCCCGAAGATAGAGAAGAAGATCAACAGTGCTGAAATTTGGTTCATTCGTAGAATGATGGGAATTAACTGGATGGATAAAATCTCTAACGAAAAAGTGTGGAGACGCTCTGGGTGCACCCCTGGCGTCCTCATCAAAACCATCAAAAAAGGGCAAATGACATTTATCGGGCATGTCTACCGCAAACGCGGAATTGAACACTCGGCAATGATGGGGCGATTTCCTGGTCAGAGGCACCGGGGACGTCCACGTTTGGAAATCTTCAAAAATCTTTCAACATGGACAAACCAAAATTTTGAAAACCTAATTAGAAGTATGGACAATCGATCGTTGTGGAGACTCACTGTAGCCGACGCCTTATTCAGGCATGACCGATGATGATGATGATGATGACGCTCGAAATCGCCTCCAGGGGGGCGATTTCGCCCACTTTGAGAAACACTGGTCTACGTAACAAAAAACGAGCAATCAGCTGATCATGCAACAGTTGTTACTGTCGGCGATTTAACTGTAGGCTATGTATGTATGTACATCAAAACATCAGATTTCAACGTCAAAACATCAGACAGTTTGCTCAAAACCTCAGATCTGATGTTGAAACATCAGATGTGGTAACGTGGCTTTTGTTATTGTTATCTTTTGTGACGTATTCTCGAGCTGTGTTTGCACTTTTTGGTCATTTTGAAAAAAAATGATAGAAACATTGGAGTTTGGGCCTTGCCAGCGCCATTGAAAACAATTTTTTTTCGGTAATTTTTTTTTGAAATGTATTCTTAACTGTTCAGCTTACGCATTTTAATGCTTAATTCCCGTTTGAAAATTTCATTTAGTATGTCTTTAAAGCCATCGTGATTGCAAAATAATACAAATCTACATTTTGTGTCCAAACGCAAGCGTGTGTTTGTTTTTGCAGCTAAAATAAAGTGAATTATTGCATTTTTGTTTATTTCGGTTTAATCCAAAATGAAACATCCTGAGTCTCAAAAAGATTTTTCACGAAAACTTTCCATCTATTTTGTCTGTAAGGCCTGGATTTAATGCTCGCTTTTGATCTAACAAATATATAGAAATAATACACAGTCGTTAAACACACTGAGTGTTGTTATGTGACGAAACCACAACGTTCCCATAATATGACGTTCTTACATTTCAGAGACCATCATCTCACACGACAGTACGAATGAGATTAGTGTTGCCAAGTGCCAACCCCATAGATGCTACAAACGGAAAATTAAATATGACGTCGGATTACCTCAAGTGATTGCTTTGATCGAACAATCACAGAGCTGCAGACAATTCATCAAGGTGGGTAGCTCGACATTGCAACTGCGATATTTCTTTTCACATCAAAACTTGAAGTCTGAACCACAGAACTAACAATGAAGAAACGCAATAAATGTTTAACATTTATTTAAATCTGCATCAATATTAACTTAATGGCATTAATCGGTTTGAATATTAATAAGTTTGAGCATTAATAAGAAATATTAAACTTTTTTAGCAGTAGTTGCAATCTTTATATGTAGCTAGCAGTAATTGCTTATTAGTTGCAGTGTTGTAGTAGCAGTAATTTGTAGTAGTAAATAGCAGTAGCAGTAGTTATAGCTAGCACTAGTTGCTAAAAAAACAAGTTTCAACCTTTATCTGATGAAAGTGAAAGCGAAAGTTCAACCCTAATACCATATGTGACTTCATAAGCTTTATTGTGTATGTTATTCGCTTTGTTAATTATTATTTACTTGGTTATAGGTTACTAAAGTTCACATCAAAAATTTTTTGATTTTTCTGCATCAGTTCATTTTTATTGAACAAAATTTGTTTTGAAACCATTTACTGACAATTGGTAAAAATCATAGAACTTTTTCATAGGAGTGGGCAAAACAAATGTTTGTGAACGGTAAAACATTTTTTTCGCGGCTGCATCAACCTTCAACCATGCTAACACATTTCTACTCCACTGCAAATACGAAAGTAGGCCTATGATAGGTCAAAAAATGTGTGGTAAGCCTGCACTTGTACTAATGATTAGCTATGCAAGATCTGCGAGTAAGCTTCACCAATTTTACGTTGTTAAGTTAAAAAAGTTACAATTTTTTAATTGGACAATGAAACGTAAGTTTCTATTGCAAAGTATAAACAGTTGTTAAAAAATGATTTTTAACACTGATGTTTAATTCATTTTTTTCAAAAGTTTGTTTTCATCTTAACTTTTTCTGACTTACCATGTTCCTTATCAATTTAACGTAATGTGGTAAAAGAGCTAACTACGTCATGTGTGTTGTCTTTCAGTATCGATGCCATGCTTCTCTGTTGTTTCAACAATACAACCCAACATACGCTGCCTGGTTGTCACGTGATGGATCAGCACAGATATACTGGGGAGGAGCTACGTCACGTAGGGACGGCTATTGTGCATGTGGAGAAACTGGTGAGATAGTTTCATTATTAAAGGAAACATTTTTGCGATGATGTTGAGATCACCGACGTACAGTTCAAATACAGGAAACAAAATATCAACAACATCAACTCAACTGATGTCAATTTAGAAAAACAGTTCATCTAAATGTTTTTAAGATTATCTACTAAATCAAAATTACGTTACTTTTATGGGTAAACATTTCCCCATTTTCATACGCACGGCAATGCAGATAAGTTTTATACCACACTTTGTAATTCCCGTAGGTCATAGTAAGCTAAACAATTTCAAAGTTAGATTTAAATTTATTCTAATTGTGTAAAACAACAAAGTTTTGTTGTATTTTATTCAAAACAATTTTTCGCGGAACGATTCTCGGCATTTCGTATTTGTTGACCACGTTGCCTTTAACACGGCAACGCACAAAACGTATCAGATTAGATGCAATTTTGAAATCACATATAACCGAAGAATGTCGTGTTCAAATGAAACAATAAATTTTAAAACTTGTTGATATACAATTTCCACAAATTAATCTCATCACAGCCAAAACAAGTTGTCCTGGTTAAAACCAAGTTTGATCAATCGCGATGAAAACTCACCTCTGTTAACGTCAAATTAGGTTTGACACTAATAAAAAAACGATTTAGCTAATTAAATGCAACAGTTGACGGTTTTACTTGGAATAGTTCTACTCGGCTTATAGCCTCATTGGATGAAGCGATGGGATGCAGCATGGCCTACTTGAGATACGGCCTTATATGTCGCATTTTAGAGGCAAAAATTAAGAGGCTGATTGATGCATTTCGCTTTCCAAACAAACATGTGTTTTATAACCCTTCAAACGTTAATATTTGTTGAGGGAGGCATTTGCTGAATATTTCCACAACAAAAAAATGTGCAATATTGCTTCAACGATATAACAATTCAAAGATCTTGGTTCGATTCGCACCAAAGTTATTGTGTCCTTAGATAACACTTTCAAGTACAAGTTCTAAATATTGTCCCTCTCTCTCTTTGTCGAGATAGGATGGAAAATGCCACAAACGACCAAGCCAATCAGTTTTCATAATGTTTATCCAAAAATCCTACATTGTTAATTTTTTGATACATCTTTGCACTGTAAACCAAAACATCAAAAGCACAAACGATGATTTCGCAATGAAATGAACACTGACATATAGAATAATACTCAATGGCCAAAATGGATATTAAAGCATCTCTTTTTAGAACAGACAACACTTGTTAATGACTGAATATTTCTAGTTCTGCTCATTCCAAGTCAGAAGGTTGCATCCTTCTTGTGTAATACGCTTTTCGCCACTTTCACAAATCATTATTATCTATGCATGGTTGACATAATCTATCAAATGGTACCAATTCGGAAGATATCAAAATCAATTGGAAAACTACGATTAAAGGCTTTAATAGGGGGATTCGTCATATATATTGCCCCAACCGCTCTTATTTGAACAGGAAAATAACACGAGATGAGACAAACAATAAAAAAAGGTAAAGGTGAGTGAGTCCCACACTTGAATCCAAACATCGGGAGATGAGAAGATAAGGTTCTCAGTATACTAAGCCCTCAGTACTAACGAGAGTAGGGTGGCCAGTTCATTTCTCTCGGCCGCTTTTACTTCAGCAACTACGCCCACCCAATTTATTACACCCTGGGTGTAGAGGTGAGCGGTGTTTGTCAACAACCAGCATAAGCCGGGAGTCGAACCAGGATTGCATAATTGGAAAGCGAGCGCCTTACCCGCTGCGCTATCCCACCGCCTCACATTTATAAGTCTTTCGTTCTTTGCCGCTTTTTAAATGCTATTACAGCTTCTTTTCTGATAGAACTATTAACAATTTTTTGTTTGTTGTTAAAAAATATGTTGATTACGATTTTTTGTGCGAACTGATTGCCCCAAGTAGAGTGAGCAGCGCAGGTAAAACAAGCATTGTTGCATTGGGTACGCAAAATAAACTGGGCAGCAGCACGAATCGGTATGCTTGGACATTGTTGAAGAAAAGAGTCAGTTGAGTCCAAAACAGCAAAGCAGTGAGAGACATATTGTGCTAATGCTGCAGATGGCACTGTAAGGCCACCACGTGACAGTAAATTAAAATAGGTGTTATTATCTTCATAACTGCCTGAAGATGAGTGAAAACAGGATTGGCAGCTGCTTTTTTCTTTAATCTTCTTGGTTATGTAACCAGCAATAAAGAAAGAAATCTCTTCACTTTCTTTTGTGAGACTAGCTTCCGCAAGTTCGACCGAGTTTTCAAGCAGTAAGCTTTCCAGCGGTTCGAAATTTAATGGAGGATTGTTGATCAGCTCTGGTTCTTGCCAAAAGTTGATATCTTCTTTGATGAGTGATCGGCAAAGTAAATGTTTTTCAGAGTTGGAAACTTCGTTGAAACTGACAAGAAAATGTCCCCCGTTCATTTGTCGATATTGTGAAAACCTTCTTTCTATAGGATCACTTTGCAATCTAGCTGTAAGAACAAACTCGTAATTTTCATCCAACAAATCTTTGATGAGATGTGCTTGTGCACGTAGAGTACAGATCAAAGCGGAACTGGTCTGCTTAGAAAGGCAAAATGTAGAGCCTGCAGTGCAAACCCAGTTTTCAAACCAATCAGCCATGGAAAGAAGAAAATCGACTTTGCCATCGCCTTCAATTATGGCGTTTCCAAGTTTGTTTGAATGATATCGCTGTTTGCTATTTACTATCGTCCACCATCTATTGAATAGCGACAGAAACGCAGCAACATCCTTTCGGGATGGAAAATAGCTTTTACAGGCAGCTATTGTTGTCTCGTGAAAAATGGCAAGTGCATACCCAACGTTTTGTTTGTTATTGCCTGGATGAAGTGAGCTGTGAGTGAGTTTTGGTGCCTTTCGCAAATTTGCTTTTTGTTTTTCATCTTCTTCAAAGATTTCTCGAAAGTCTCTCCACCTTATGTACCCACTTTCGGTTGATGCTATAACTTCACCTTTAAGGTCAAATGAGAAAGCTGGAAAAACAAATTTTTGAACATTTAGGAGATTATTGCGGATATTTTTCAACAAGTGGACGTTGTCAAAAAATAAATACGTCTTCGTTGGGTTGCAAGGATGTTGGATGGTGAAAGCAACATCTGAAGGAATCATTTTGGATAGATGATTAAACGCTGACACATTGGCAGAGTGGTTATCAGTGACAACTCCACGAACGTTGAACCCAACTTTTCCAAGGGATTCTATGCAATCAGACAATTCGGATGCCAACCATTTTCCGTTTACAGTTACCTCTGGGGCAGCTTTCACAACAATGGGGACCGTCTGCTTCAACCCCTGCACCATGAAAACTACAACTCCTTTATACAAGTTTTCGTCCATATCTGCACCAACATAAGATCCGCCTGAATATTGGACGCATTTCTGCACATACATCTCATCCGCCATTAGTATTATGTCCTTCGATATGGCACCTTTGTCTTGAAGCAACTTAGCTGCTTTTAGTGCATCCACGTTTCCTGATTTTAGTTTTGCCAATAATGCCATGGATGGAAGTGGAAGTTTTTGCAATAAAACCTTGTATGCTTGAGGCGATGTGTAGCGTAACAGAAGTGCAAATCGTATCATTTCGGAAGAGTACGGAGGTCGACCTTTTGGCTTGTAATGTTGTCTTCTTTGCATTTCTAGTAATAAATCACCATCTCCGCCTTCTTGCAAAGTTTGTAGATAATTTGGGAAATTTTGTAACATTGAAATGCTGGTTAGTTTTGCATTTCGACCTTGTTTAAACCATGTTGGCAATGGGACAGGGTTGCCAATAACTTGGAGTTTAACATGCAGATCACTGTCAATTTTGATCGCTTCGCGCACAACTGGAAAATCATTGACTTCATCGAAAACGAGACGATAATAAATAATGCAACTCTTCGTTTTGTAACAGGAGTAATTTGTTGGACAATTTTGTTCTGATAAGTCAGAAAAATCACTGATAACATCTTTCTTCTCAAAACTATCAAGCTGATCTTTTTGGAAGACACGAACTTTTGGTGGTTTTCGTAATTCTGTAGGAGTGTATAATGTTGAAGGCCTTTTGAGAGAACTGGGTGAATGAATAGAAGGTATAGGGTTTAAAGACCAAATCAGTGTTTTCCTTTTTCCATTGCTTATAAGTTTATCCTCAAAATGTTTGCAGCAAATAACAGAATTGGAAGATGGGGACCAATCAGCACGATTAACAAACTGAATCCATTTGGCTAGTAAATCGTCCTTTTTAAAAGGAAAACGAAACGATGCAACATTTTCGCCTGTGTCATAACAAGACTTGCATCCGAAAACAACACATTTATTTACCATTTGATATCTAAGTTAAATGCTATATTGTATTACTTCAGTAGCTAAAAAATAAAAAAATAAATGCAATTTGCAGAATGTCAGCCTATAAATTATGCATCCGCCAATATTTCAAACTGTTTGTCATCTTTCACTCTCTGCAAGACTTGTGCAATCAAATGATCATCTTGAAATACACTGCAGTAGTGTACAGTACATACCATAACATAACTGTCTTCCATACTTTCTACAGAATAAGCTATAGGCTATTATGCTATGACATTATCAGAAGAAGACTTGATAGGAATTATTTAATGTGTTATTGTGAAATGAACAAGCTCTGAAAGTTCAACAGTATTCTGCATCTCTCAATTAACCAACTAGAAAAAACTAACTAGCAACTCCAGCAAACTTAAATTGTAATATGTTAAACTTGAATTCCTATTTCTTAGCTATGTAAAACAAATGATAAACCTTCCTTTTTGACTATCATTAAACTTGTTCTGTAGGCTATTAAAGTAAGCAAAGACTATAAGTTATATGCTCACTAAGTTCAGCAAAACTAAAAGTGATATATGCTAATTTAGTTCACTCTTCACAACACAACTTTGCTGCTGCAACTGCAAACATTTAGAAATAGCAAACTGTAATCATTTTCTCTCCCAATTAAGGTTAATCCTCTCTCGTCGTCGAGTGCATGCTAAACGATTAACCCAATACGTGTGATCTTGGTGCTTGCGCAGAACACACACAGCGATTCATTTCAATGCGAAATCATTGCTTGTGCTTTTGATGTTTTGGTTTACAGTGCAAAGATGTATCAAAAAATTAACAATGTAGGATTTTTGGATAAACATTATGAAAACTGATTGGCTTGGTCGTTTGTGGCATTTTCCATCCTATCTCGACAAAGAGAGGGAGGGACAATATTTAGAACTTGTACTTGAAAGTGTTATCTAAGGACACAATAACTTTGGTGCGAGTTGAACCAAGATCTTTGAATTGTTATATCGTTGAAGCAATATTGCACATTTTTTTGTTGTGGAAATATTCAGCAAATGCCTCCCTCAACAAATATTAACGTTTGAAGGGTTATAAAACACATGTTTGTTTGGAAAGCGAAATGCATCAATCAGCCTCTTAATTTTTGCCTCTAAAATGCGACATATAAGGCCGTATCTCAAGTAGGCCATGGATGCAGAAAGCGAAATATTATACACTTTACTGTTTTTTTAATCCAAGGTAAAGCTGTTTTGAAGTGTCACTCCAAAGCTATGTCTTTAGTACGGTCAAATTAGACACGTTAATTTGCTGCTCTTGCTGTTCATCACATTGCCCTACTTTCGTTCCGTTTAGTCGTGAACAAAACATAAATGACCAAACAAGACAAGATCTTAGGAGCAAAATGGTTGGAACGCCTGGTCAATCTAATCAAAAAATAAAGAGCCCAAAATGTAGATACCAAACTCATGTTCAGCAAACAAACGTTTCGGAAACTATACTGTCTTCATCTTTAGTGTTATAAATGTTAATGTTAATTATGTTATTAATTAAATGTTGATAATATATTAATTAAATGTTAATAATGTTAATGTTATGTAATGTTAATGTTAATAAACATTTACTGTATAACACTGAAGATGAAGACAGTATAGTTTTCGAAACGTTTGTTTGCTGAACATGAGTTTGGTATTTACATTTTGGGCTCTTTATTTTTTGATAAGACAAGATATTTCTGTTTCAAACGCAGGTACCTGTAAGGACAAACGTTACAAATGTAATTGTGACAAAAACTCTTCCCCTGAAACTTCTGATGAAGGATATTTGACGGATAAGGATACGCTTCCAGTGACGGAATTGCAATTCGGAGACACTGATGACAGAAGTGAGAAGGGATGGCACACACTCGGTCCATTGATATGCAGTGGACGTAGCCAGGATTAGAACTGATGCACTGCATTGCAATGCAGATGTTGAGTATCAATTGTTGACTTTATAAGAAACTGATTGCTTTCTAAAAAGTGTATTCACTCAATCATCGATTAATTGTTCATTTCACCGAACAATTATATTTACAGATTATTCCTTTCATTGTATTCACTGTCGCTTGTTGTTTCTGGTTGTCTTAACAACGTTTATAACTTTTTTGCAAGGATTTTATTTTAAAAAAAAATTTCTGAAAATTATAAGCTTCTCAATTTACTGCGTTCGATCATGTCCCAAACCCAACCACATTTCAATTGAAAATATGGCTGAAATATTTTTAACTATTCTTATTTTGGTTGCTTGTTGCAACAAAAGATTTGATTTGGAAACAAAACGTAGACAAATATATATTTCTTTTTTTCAAGCACTTTTTTCTTTGAATTTCAGGCATTGTGATTTCATGTTAAATATCACGGACGTTACTGCATAATGTATAATGTAATAAACAGATGTGTGAAGAAAAGTTTGCTGCATAATAATAATGTGAGTTTTATATAAAGCTGTATCTATTGCAGATATGCGTTGCTCTTCAACGCTTTACCAAACGAACAGTGTTAATTTTTTTAACCTGATACATCTTAGATTGGAAATGCTTTGGTGACCAGGATCGTTGATGGAATTTTTACTTTGCCTGTGCAAATTGGAGATTTTGTTAGATAGGCCTACACTTTTGCTTCGATAAATGTAAAATGATCAAAATAATCAAAATGATAAAACGCTTTGATAAAATGTAAATTTGTTTTGCAGTTAGTTCAAAAACGCTAAAAAGTTATTAACAAAGATCAGGATAATTGTTAACTGGATTGCGCACTTATGTTAGGCCATATAACGGCATATGCATGTTGCATGTAAAATATACGTTGTATCTTATATAACGACGTTCACCAATTTCACGAGAGCAGGATGCAGCCTATTAAGACGAGCCGCCACTGTATTGTGTACAGTTATTACACTTTCTACCCCTAAAGTTCGTTACGTGACCCCCAGTTTGGGAAACCCTGTTTTAACATACGCGTCGTTGGAGAAGGGATTTCAGTTTATGCGTATGCATCAAATAAGTAATTAAGTGTTTTGTCATACAAAAGAAGAATTGTCGTCACAATGAAAGTTGCGTTTTAGTTGTTTTATCAAACAATAATAGGAATAGAGCTTAACGGCTATGATGAAAACACGTTGATCAACAAAGGTAAATAAGTTGAAGTTGGAGGTGCAGGTGCAGGTATAAGTTGAAGCTGGAGGTGCAATATTCATTTAGCGGATACTATGAAAATTATTGTGACCATGGATTTCCATTAGTCTATCATTCAGCCTGTTGAAAAGATTATTACACAGAAATTTTTAATTTCAAAGGCGCTCATATGGTTTAGTTTGGCTCTATTACGATGTTGTTTAAACTATACCTGTTTTCTTTTTGGGTTATTTCTTGTTTCGTGTGCAAGAACTGAACCTGCGTACGCTGATGATCTTGATATACGTTAGCGTTATCTTGATATTGTTGTTGCTTACTCAATTACTTTATGCTAAAAAGAGCATTTGCAAATATCTTTATTTAATGCACCCTACGTTGAACTGGTAGTTTCGCATCCCGTACTTATAGAAATATCATATAAGTTATGCGATTATTTTGTATAAATTGGTGTGCATTAGGGATTCCCTTTGTGTGCATGTTGGAAAGCGTCTGTTTGTCTTAGTATGCTTGCTCCGCTAGGTTGCTTTTTGGCAGTTGTTCTTGAAGATCACACCGTCATACTATTTCCTTGTGTTGTGTCTCACGATACTATAACTAAGGAATCGTAGATAAAGTTTGCATTGAAGGATTGAATAACAACAAAAAATTCAAGGTTGCCCTGTGGTTGCTATTGTGCGAAGTTGCACATTTGTAAAACCCAAAACCAAGGTTTAAACAATAAATACGATTAATACTACAAAAAATGCTCAATGCCAAGAAAAACACCAAGCAGGGCGAATTAAATCAAACATAGTTATTACTATCTAAACCCTTGACAGCCTGTTTTACCCTAAAAGAAGGTCGTTATTCCAATAGAATATATTTTCTATATGATTCTATTTGAATAAGGACCTTGTGATGATCCTTCTTTAAGGGTGAAACAGGCTGTCAGGGGTTTAGTAGAGAGTAATAACTAATTTGATTCAAAACAAAGGTTCATATTCGTAAGTTTTGACATCTTTACAATTTTTTTCGAATATGTTAACTTGGACCCTTAAATTAATCAACAACTGACTGGCAGCTGCTGCGTTTAATTAAAAGCAATGTGAAGAGTTTGTCAATATCAACCATATAGATTCTAGACACTTTACTGTGCAGAATACGTAGGCTACGGTACCGTACCAGGGATATCTAAAGAAGGGGATACGAAGGCTTTTGTTACGTGTGACAATAATAGGGCTATTGTTCATCGCAAATAATCTCTGTTTATCGTAAAATGACAATTGGCACCGATAGTAGTTTAATAAATCTTGTTATGATAACCTGCATTGCGCTGTTAGCATCAAGCCTGGATACTCACTGCATGCTAATGGTTACTTGTTAATTCAACTACCCGTATACTTGCTTTACATTTAGCCTACCGCAAAGGCTTTGTTAAGAAAAACAGCTTTTTGGTAACTTTTCAACTGTCTTTCCAAACAAGTATTCTTTAAATATGTTCTATGTAACATTTACTAATTGTCTTCTGTAGCTGACTGTACCAGTTGCACTACAAAACATTCTGCAATTTTGAAAAGAACCTCATGTTTCACGCGCTGCAAACTACCGCCCTGGTAGTGTCATCAGAATAAGGCAATCGCTGTGAGCCTTCATATCCCCTTCTCTAGATATCCCTGTACCGTACATAACTTAATCCACAAACCCGGCATGTCAAAACAATGAAGCAAGATTTAAAGCAAACGAGCATTTCCGTTTAGAATTATGTTAAGAACTTCTTCCAGGATTTCGTAATGAACGCGTCATCACAGCCACTTCACTTCGTGAGTTAACGCATTTTACAAATTTGTAAAAGAAATCAGCAGTTTAAGCAGGCTACTAGAGTCAATCAGTTGTTCAGCTATTACTTTTTTCTTTAAAACTAAAACTGATAAATCTATGACTTTCTAATTATAGACCTGTCGCGTTAAAAGCAGTAAGAAATATAGAGGAAGCATAGGATTACAAACTAAAGTTTTCGATCAGCCTTTTGCAAGTGAAGTAGTGAGAACAGGCTAACGGTTGCTATATGAAATTTTAGTTTAGTAAGTAAGCGTAAGATTTATCTATGCTGCTAAGTAAGCCAAATCCAAGAAAATAAACTTCAAATTAAAGAGCAGAAAAACAATCAGACCAAAGTTGTCTGTCTTTTTTTCATATCCAGTCTTACACCCGGTGGTTAAATATTTAGATTAAGTGAATAGAAAGGCAAGGAACCAATCTTCGTGACCACTTTCATGCATACTTGTGAATGTCTTGCCAAAGATACAACCTCTTGCTTTTGAGCGGTGTCGAACCTGCGCCCTTTCGAGTGCCTACTACTGCTCTTGCCATTCGGCTATACAGCCGACTAAAATATAAGCAATGTAATTAAAATACAATAAACTAGTAATTAAAAATATTGATGTTGCTCAGAGCAACATCATGGCAGTAACACTGTTTGCCTTAAATATTTTTGTGGAGTGCAGTGTACAATTTTTTGGTGAAGTAAGTAAACAGAAGCAATCCTAACCTTAAAGTGATACCGTAGCTTGTAAATTAATGTAGTTCGTTTTTTGATTTTTTAGTTTTTCTGTAAATTATTTTTGCTACTTTGAATTAAAACAAAATGGAAGAAGAGTACAATCATTTGGATTTTGCTGACAAGCAGGATGCCACTGATGGTGTTTATGATTCTGCTACGCATGGAGACACTCCAACAAAAGCTGGATATGGTAACACTATCCCGAATAATCAATCAGCGATTCCAAGCGCTAATGCATCCTCAACTCAAAGTATGACAGAGCAATTCTTATACTTCACAATGTAGATATTAACGACCTGTTTTAGCCTGATGCTGCGAGTTCGTTGTGGTAATAGCGACATGCACTAGCTTTCGGAACACAGTTCCCTAGTCATGTGACTAGTGATCATTCGTTACAGCACATGACTAGGGAACTGTGTTCCGACAGCTAGTGCAAATCCCTATTACCACAACGAACTCGCAGCATCAGGCTAAAACAGGTTGTTAATGTCTACATTGTGAAGAAAGCAAAGATCATGCTGCTAAAAGTGGAACTCAATCTATTGCAATTCTTATATTCTTACATATTGTTATATTGTTAGAATTTAACACAAGTTTAGTTTTTGTTTACAGGTTTGGTTAACATTTTCAACATAAAGATTGACTGTAAAATATATCGCGTAGAAGGAAGTTAAGTGTTGTGTTGTGTATAAGCGCATGTGTGGTTGAATACGAATGGTTATTCTGCAAGACAACAAAATTACCATATTGCAAAATTCATTGTATGTGTCTTCAGTGATCATTGAATTGCAGGTAAAGAAAACCTTTGTTTCACGAAGACCACCATTGCTATACTTGGTGCTTTCTTGATCACGATAATCAGTCTCATTCTAGGAATTCTTTCATTCACGCAGGTGACTAAAGCTTTTGCTTCTTTTCTCGTGTTTCAGCGAAAAATACTCTAAAATCAAAATATGCTGTAATGTTCCAAATCAATTTATATTTTAACAAATCGTTTATTTTGGTCATGGCCGTAGGAGAGTAAAACATTTTGGGGGGTATAGAAAATTTTCTTAATATTGAAGATAATGTTGGGCGCCATGTTGAAGATTTGAATACTACCTTATTGAATGAGACTCACTTTAAGGAATCAGCCATTCAGGTAGCATAATATAATAATACAAAACTGTAACGTTTATTGTATTTGCAACCTCAAAACCAAGGTTTACAGCGAATCAAATTCTTATTGCAAGCCAACATTAGTTCAAGTCGATTTAGGAATGAAGCTTAGACGAACTTAAAATATTTAGGAGTTTAGTAAATTGCCAGAAAGGTTTATATCATTTCTAACGAAACCAATTGAATACGTGAATTCAAAAAGGGCCCTACTCTAGTTTTTTCAAAATTTTCTTTTTTTGCTTTTCCGATTCTTTTCAGTGTCTTCTAAATGCTACCTGAAAAAATGGCCAATTGTTTCAAGCCCACACATTTTCAAGCGCAATTTAAAACACAGTAAGGTAAACAAACAAACTTCCGCAAGCGGATTTAACAACTTAACTAAAGCAACTGCACAGCTACAAGCGGAACCAGCCGGAACCTACAACTCAGCACATAATGCAAAGTCTTTGTGGTCTTCAACAAGACAGAACTTAATCATCGCAAACAGAATAATTACTCAGCCCGAACAATCCTCAGTTCAATTCAGTCCAAACAAGTTCGCTTGCTCGCGCGACGCGGACTGTATACATACATTGGTATGTCCACGCGACATTTGGACACAAGAGCGAGGGAGCATTTGGATTTAATTGCTCTCAACAGAAAAAGTGCCATTACCAGTCATGGCTGCGGCCAGGAACGGTTATCTTTGATCAGCAATATTTGCGTTCATTTGTATATTGTTCGTCACGATATTATTGAGATTGTTGCTAGAAAAATCTGCACCTCATGTCAAAAATTTGTATCGTTGATCAAAGCACATTTTACTTTTTCATGCTCTTAAATCAAACAATAAACACTAAACAGACTTAACTCAGCAACAACACTACATTTAACATTATTATAACAAAAAAGCAATAAGCGAACGTTTTCGGCTAGTCAGACAGCCCTTTTCCAACCTATATAATATATTTTAAAAGAAATGCTAAAGAATCATACAGTATCACATTTGGTTTTATTGTTATTATTATTTTGTTTTTATAATGTCAAATGTAGTGTTGTTGCTGAGTTATGTCTGTTCATGGTTTAAAAAAGTTGCCTCTCTACCCAACTTGTCTTAAACGAAACTACACTAAGCTGCAACAACATTACTTCGCTTCATTAAAACTTTCTTACCTCATGGGTATGTTGATGTTGGGGAATAGGTGTTTTCTCAAGTTATCAAATTTCAGGCACAAAAATACAATGAACTGGAACAACTGGTTCCTGTCCTGAGGCAGCGTCTTTTGCAAACCGAAGCTCGGCTGAATAGGTCTGAACAAGCACAAAATGAACGTAAGGATGGTGCAATATTACTTTTTATGGTAGCCTAGCTTACCTAACTTTTATTAACATGTCAATATTTGAATTTTCTTCTGTATTAATTTTGTTAAATATATGTTAGTAGAGTTACCAAGCCTACGTTGTGAGTGCTTTAACATCATTTCAAATATCATTTTAAAGTGTATACTCTTTTACAACCTCTTTTTTACATTTTCTGAGAATTACTTCTTCATTTTTTTATTTCTGTTATTTGCCATCATTTATATAACATGGTGAAGATCGTTGGTCATAATCACGTTTGTCATAGCAAGTACAAGCTTCACAAAATTCACTAATTTTAGTAAAAGTGTAACTTGGATTAACAAAATCTACAGTCAGAAAGTTTTTTTTTAGCAGATAACTGCGTTAATCTGTAGGCTAGCCCAGCGTGGTCCAACTAGAGGCCCGCCGGCCGCATGCGGCCTGCGGATAGAATTTTTGCGGCCGGCAAGCTTTCACACTATTGATTTAATTTGTATTTATGTTACAGAAAGTAATTTCAATTAGAACAAGTATAGCATTTGGATAAAAAGCGTCAAAAATTTAATTCAAAGTTGTAGACAGCAGGGCCTATACTGTTTCAACCTATCAGGTCTCGTCAGTACAACTGGGCTTCAGGCTATTATGTACCTAGAGTTCCGAACGTTTTTATTTCCACTAGGAAGCACTCTGTGGAAAAATGTTACAAACGAGTGATGTCATGAAGACAGTTGTCGACGTCGTAAATTTAGTTAGAGGCGGCAACAAGGCGGACAGACACAGGCCTTTCATTACGTTTCTAGAAGAGTTAAATGCAGAATTCACAATTCAGTGGTTTACCACTTTATACAAATGTCAGGTGGCTTAGTGCTGGAAAAGTACTGCAACATTTTTTTGGTCTTTGGAAGGAAATACCATAATTTCTTCAAACAGAACAGTTGGGTGAAACACAATGTACCAAACTCAGTTATGCGACAAAAACTTCCTGTGCAATCTTGCTTTTCTTGCAGACATGACAATGCACTTGAATGTGTTAAACCGAAATTTGCAGGGGCGAAAGCAAACTATTTCACTTTTAGTTGGACACATTGAAACTTTCCAGCGGAAACTGCGCCTTTTTGCTATATGCTTAAAAAATAACGACCTTTCACACTTTGATTCTTTGCATGCACTTGTGGTAGATGATTATGAAATGGAATGCTCCCGTTTTGTGAAAGATATTAAGGATTTATCTTGTGAATTTGAAAATAGATTTAAAGATTTTGACAGATTAAAACCTAATCTCCATTTGTATAACAATCCTATGGATTGTGAAGAAAGGGGCGTTCTTCCCGGCTATCAGCACAAGGCTGAGCACTCACTAGTACAGCGAGCAGCTGCGATTCGCCAACCATAACGATGTAGCTTCCACGCTAGCAGAATACGGTGCGATACTGATGAGCCCAGCCTCATGGGCGAAACACGTGTCTATCGCTGTCAATTCTTCCTACAAATCGGCTGCCGAGAAACAAATCCTATGGATGTTAATGTGGAAGCACAGCTACCAGAGCTTCAGCTCGAACTCTGTGAGCTTCAGTGCAACCAATTCTTGCTGTCAAGGAAAAATGAAACCTCAGAGTGCTTCTGGAAATTAGTCAGCAAGGATAGATTTTCCAAACTGAAAAATTTTGCATTAAAAATGCACTCAATGTTTGGAAGCACATACATGTGTGAGAGTACATTTTCTAGAATGAAACAAGTCAAGTCTAAAAACAGAAATCGAATGATCGACGAAACACTGGAAGATAGTCTCCGACTTGCTACCACTAACATTGGAATTGATGTAGAAACGATAGTATCAGAGAAACCTCGACCACAGGCATCTCACTGATAGAGCTTTGAAACAAATTTCAATTTGCTATTGTTTAACAATTTCGATTACGCACTCACTATCATTTTATTGGAAATGGCCCGCAAGTTGTCACGTTTTTGTAAAGTGGCCCGTGAGTCAAAAGTAGTTGGACCACGCTGGGCTAGCCTATTCTGTTCGGTGTTCGTTGCAAAACAGAAAATCAAAATAGAAACCTTTACGTGTGGACGCTTTAAAACACTTTCTATTGTCATTAACTTTACCCGTGATGACGAGATATACTTATGGTTTGTGTATTTTTTTATTTATTTTTTTATCAACTTAAAGCAGGGGTTCCCAACCTTTTTTACACCGTGGCCGCTTTTAATAATTTTGAAAAATCAATGCCCCTCCTATTTTTTTTAACCTTTTGAAAACATTAAGAAACATCATTTTAATTAAACTTGTTTTTACCGTAACCAGTGGTTAGAATGATCAAAGGATATAAACACAATGAACATGATAGTAGCCTACATTAATTAGTTATCAGTAGGGCAAGTTTTTGCAACTTTTGCAACTTTTTTTTACAGCTTCCGGCAGCTTCCTAAATACTCAGAATTTATGTAGTATGATGTTTTAAGCTGTTTTTATCACATATACAGTTAATGTGATAGGTGAGCTTGTTTTTGCTGCCAATGTCTTAATTGCTGGTTTGGTGGTAGAAAGAGCAAGCCGCATGTCATATTGAATATCCAAGACACTGCACTGCATTGTCTTCAAAAGTTCAGTGATGTTTATTAGTCTCACAGCAGCCGAAACTATTTACAACTTTACATAGAAATCTTATATTAGTATTTTTGAAACAACCAGGAATTAAAGACCATTTCATAAAGATTTGGGCAAAATGTAGACTACTAGTTTTTTATTAAATTTTAATTTATTTCTTTTGTTATATAGTGTTGGAGTGGACTTAGAGATGATAAACTAAAAAAAATATCATTTTAAAATTTGTCCATGGCCCCCTTGAAAAAGGCTCATGTCCCACTATAAGGAACCATGGCCCCCAGGTTGGAAACCCTTGATTTAAAGGATACTGGTATTGAATATATTCCTTTTTTATTTAAACAATGCTTGAGAAAATTACAAAAAATATTCCAAAAAGCCTTAACTGATTTATTTTATAAAAATTACCCTAAAGTTTATCAAGTCACAGATAGCTCTTTCTTCGCAGCATGGAATCAAGAGGTGTGCTTATTTGTAGCTGTAGCGCACCCAGCATGGGGCTAAGGCGGCTCAAGCCTCCCCCAAATCCTCCACCAAAAATGAAGTTTTTGTATGTTCTGCAGAATACCTAAGCCTGATTTCGTATTTTCTCTCCTGATATCGAACGAAATATTTTCGTTCATTTTGCCACTTAGTAAGCAACTACAAAGTATAAACAATTGGACATGGCAAGTGCAATTAGGCTACACACGAGAAAGCTCTTGAGAAAGTTTTAAATGACGTGAGGCTGGATGCTGTCGAAAAGTTCAATGCAATTTACACGAAAGGTGCAAAAATTGTTTCTGCTTTGTTTCAAGACAGCGTTGCACTGAGAAGAATTGCTGAACATCACATTCCTCGGAACAATGTTGTTGTAGAAACGCCTGAAGATTATTACCGAATATCTATATTCATTCCATTCATCGACGATTTCATCTCTCAACTTAACACCCGTTTTTTAAAGCATGGCAACGTACTTGAGGCGCTTTTTCTGTTACTTCCCACTGGATGTCAGTTGACAAACCTAGATAGACAACTTTTCTCAAATTTGTGTGAATTTGAATGCGAAGATTTGGAGTTGGATTTTGATTCTTTGTTGCAAAATGAATTGACGCTTTTGAACGAACGGTTTAGCAGTAAGCTAATGCTAATGACGCGCCTCACCCACATCGGCAATTGAAGCAGTATTGCTATGCGATTCAGACATCTACTGTAATATTTACAAATTGTTAAAAATATTTGTTACCTTGCCAGTTACCACTTGTACAAGCGAACGCTCGTTTTCAACACTGAAGAAAATTAAAAGCTTTCTGCGAAGTAGCATGGGAGAAGAAAGGCTAAATGGATTGGCAATGTTGAACATTCATTGGGAAATTCCAATTTCACCAACAGAAATTTTAAATGAACTTCAGAAACATCAAAGACGGCTTGACATCAAATTGTAGTTCGTTGGTTGGTGAATTTTGTTTTCGTTCTGGAGTTATGTTACAACCTCACCTAATTTAATGCTTACATAAGGCATTGTATAAATGTATAATATAATGATGGGAGATTGTCACAATCAATGTGCAAGGCCTCGCGTCGAGCTGCTTTGCGTCTTGACAGAATGTGCTGTTTTCATTATGGAATTTTGAGCGATGTGTTTATCGGTTATGACCTGAAGTAACCTTGAATTGCGAATCTTTGTTATGTAACGTAGTTCTGGACCATTCTGTAAGATGCGAACCTCGTACATTCTGTTGTTTTCTCAATCACCAATTATCGTTTGTCATGATGTCACAAGGATGTTAACAGTAGATGTCCGATTGCGAAATATTTATTATGTAAGAATCTTATACCCTACGTGACATTCTGGGGGTTCGTCCGGGAAAACCGAAATACCGAAGAACGCCGAAGGATCTATTGAAAGAAACTAAATTAACAACAAGCTGTCAAAATGGCGGATACCGTCAAACATGAGATGAGTGAAGACTTACGGAGCATGGCTGAACGAATGGGGCTGAGTGACAATGAAAGTCTCAGTTTGTGATGGAAGAGTATCACAAGATAATGGCCCAAAAAGCTCAGCGAGATGCTGACGAAAGAAAAGATAGAAGATCTGCTCGTGAAATAAGGAAAGCAGAACTTGAAGCTGAAAAAAACGAGCAGAACTTGAAGCTGAAGAAAAACGAGCACAGCGTGAAGCAGAAGCTGAGGAGAAGCGGGCGCAGCGCGAAGCAGAAGCCGAAGAGAATCGGGCGCAACGCGAAGCAGAAGAAATCGTGACATTCCTACCTGTCAAAAAGTTTTGGTTTATTCCATTAGAAACTCAGGAAAGTGAAAACGCATAATTTAGCAAAGTAATGTATACTGGCCCTTGTTAGGAGCCTATAAGAGGGGTGTATTTTCATTGTTAAAATCAAATATTTTTCTAAAGGAACTTGAACGCTCCCCTGGCACAGGTATCTTCAACCGGTGGGTTGTGGGCCGTAAGTGCCTTTACATATTAATCAAAGGAATGGGCATAGGCCTTTTGTCACTGTCACTATTGTGGCAAATCACTCGGCCAGCATTTTTGAATTAGCCCCCCCCCCCTAATTTTTTTTTCTGGGTGCGCTACTGATTTGTAGGCAAGAGTATTGTATTTTAGATTATTGTACACAGTTGTATTATTATAGACAAGCATTATGCTTGTCTATGGTTCAAAAATGCAAACTCTCTACCAAAGCTTTGTTGTATATTAATATACAACCGTTCTATTGCTATCTTATTTTATTTTATTTGACTAGCACCTTTAGTAAACCATCCTCAATCATGTGACTACATCAATGGAACAGTTGACCAATCGGGATTCTATTTGATATCACCTGACAGATCGTTTGTTACGCCGTTTTATGTTTATTGCAACTTTACGGAAAATGCGACAGGTAGGCTAGGCTACCGGTAGTTCAGTATTTAACCTACTTTAATTTAGTTTTATTTCATCAATGTTAAACATCATACAGATACAGTAGAATGTTTGTTAACGTTTGACATAAAGTTAAATATTTTTAGCGAAGCATTTGATGAGGTGATTCATTGCCACTCATGTGAGAGTTTCAGATGGTAATGACAACCACAGTAGAGCCAGTGGTTCTTTAACCGTGTGCTTGCATTGTAGAAACCATAATCCCTCATGATAGTATGGAAGAAACTCGTGTAACAAATTTTAAATGTCGAAGATGCTATCGAAGAAAAATCACATATAATGTTGCGGTAGCACAAGCTGCTGCATTAATTGAAACATCAGAAACCTGTCGGCAATTTATAAAGGTAAGAAATCACTTTTCATAGCCATCATGACTCTTTAGAATTTGAGATGGCTTTCATCTACTATAAAAAGGTTACTTAGTTGAAAAAAAGCGTCTTCAATCAATCAATAAACTTTATTTTTGCTGCTGGCGCAAACATGTACAGAACGACAAAGTAAACATACGAATTTGACACCAACAAAAGGGTAAGATGGCAAAACCCAAAAGTTTAAAATATACGTCGATAAAACAGTACTTGCATTTACATCGGTGTTAAAATGTTGAAAGTTATAGAATAATACCATTGTAGCCTATAAATAAGAATTGGCATAATTAAGTAACAACACTGCATTTAACATCATAAAAGCAAAAAGCAATAAGAGAACGTTTTCGGCTTTCATAGCCATTTTCAAGCTTCTAAAAGAAAATACTGCATAAGAAATACTAAGGAATCATACAGTAGGCTTATCACAGCAAACCTATAGCGCACCCAGCATGGGGCTAAGGGGGCTCAAGCCCCCCCCCAAACCCGCCACCAAAAATTAAGTTTTTATATGTTCCCCATTTATACCTTTTGCCTACAGGTTAGATATGAATAAGTACCGGAGGAATAAGTAAAATTGTGACATCGTAGATACAGGGTCATCAATAAATTAACGTTACAACTGTATTTAACAAAGGCTAGACAATTTTTGAGTAATAAACATATAATCATTGTCAAATAAATAAAAAATTATTATAAACAAGTTTTACTCAGTGTGTCCGCCATTTGCGTCAATAACAAGTCGGAGACGCTTCGAAAAAGACTTGCAAGAGTCACGAGTAACTCTTTGAAGTATTTTGGTCCATTCTTTTTTCAGATTAGCCTTCACCGCTTCCAAACTTTGGTGGCGTTTAGTCGAAACGTTGCTCTCCAGGTAAGACCAGATGCCAAAGTCTAGGGGTTTCAGGTATGAGGATGAAGGAGGCCATTCTTCCTTGGAAATGAAGAACGGCACATTGGCTGAAAGCCAGTTTTGCGCTCTCTTATCTCCATGTGAAGGGGCAGAATCTTGTTGGAATGATCAATTACATTTTTGAAGTGTTTTTTGCCCAAGGCAACAATGAACCCTCAAGAATATCATTTCGGTAGTCTTCTTGGTTCAATTTCACTCCTTGATTCACAAAAATCAATAGACTTTTTCCTGATTCGATGACTGTGGCTCACACCATCACTGATGCCGCCACTTGTCTCCGAGTGACTTGCCGGGATTCCAAGTCACCATCTCTTGACCATAGACGATCATTCTGACTGTTAAAATGATGCTGGACATCAAATTTCTTCTCATTGCAAAACACAAGGTTTGGCAGCGTGCCCCCTCCTTCAATGCGTGAGAGCAGAATTCTGGCACTGGAAAGACGTTTCACAATGGTATTGGCAGTTAGCAACTGTTTCTTCATGTGTTTAAATGGGCTCATCTTCAAATCCTTCTTGAGAACTGTGAACATGGTTCCATAAGCCACGTTCTCCTCGATTTTTGACATTTCCAGTTTTCTTTGTGCTTGTTGAGAGTTCTTCAGACCAACATTCTGTTAATTTTGAAGTTCTTGCAAATATCACTCCTTAACTTGCCCGATTTGAAGAGCTCTACAATAGCCATTCTTTTATTCAAATTTTCATTCATGGCCTATAAAATTTAGGCCTAAAAATATAAAATTAACAAATATTCAATTTATTAACATTGCAACGCTAAATATTGATGATACAGTTGTTTGAAGTTTTAACGTTAATTATTATTGATGAGTGATGGCTCTGTTTTGACTGTGCGATCATAAGTGATGGTTCGCTCTGCCTCGCAGTAAAATATTTAAATCAATATTTTTCCAAAAGAGCTTGAACGCTCCGCTGGATCGCTGGCACAGGTATCGGCAACCAATGGATTATGGGCCGTGAGTGCCTTTAAATATTAATCAAAGGGATGGGTATAGGCCTATTGTCACTGTCACTATTGTCGCAAATCAGTAGGCCGACATTTCTGAATTAGCCCCCCCCTAAATTTTTTTCTGGGTGCGCTACTGCAGCAAACATATGGTATAGGCCTACTCTAAACAATTGTGAAACTGCTTTTTGCTTACACAAAAGCATAACTCAAATATTACGCAGCACAACACGTGACAATCAAAGACGATTAAAAGATAGGAGGCTCCGCCAGCAAATAATTGCCTGTTGAACCCTGGGTTGGAGGATTTAATTATTAGTGCCTCGTGAATCTTGGTGTCAAACTCGGACAAACACTTACGAACAATCTGGAAAGACTTCAATGAGGACTTATTGTTTGAACACTATTGGCAGTTTCTAATATATGGTCTTTCTAATGTATGATCTTTAATTGCACTGCTTTTATTAAATTTAGCTAAATTCAGATGTTCTCCCACTCTTGTCACCAAATGTCGCGTGGTCATACCAATGTATGTCGATCTCGCATCACGCGAGCAAGTGAACTTATAAACGACGTTTGAACATAAGCGGAAAGGAGTTTTAGACTTCAACTGAAAATAGTAACCAGCTTTAAATGCTTCATGTATCATAAATGATGTTTTTCGATAAATCAGCCACGAGCTCAATCGCTGGGGTTTCTGGTTGCCTCAAATATTTTTTTTCTTTTGAGATAGTCTCTTTTGTGCTCCGCCGCTTTTTTCATACTAAATTGTAGTCAACTGGAGTGTTATATTGTAATACAAAACTTAATAAGTTCAATAAAACAGCCAATAAAACTGTAAGCCAAGTAGAAAAAAGGATACACATTTTCGCTAAGTGCTTCTTGCCAGACTTAGACAACTAGATAATTCCACTGAATACTGAAAAGTTTGAGTGTTCATCAGGACAATATTCCTTTCTAGCACTAGTTGCAACTAGTGCTAGAAACGATAGATGATTCTAGTTGTCTAATTGGATTAACTGGAGCGAATGATCGGTAATTCTAATATAATATGGTAAAAATTAGTACTTGTTTAATTTAATTGTAGTTCTAATCTAAACACCGGTTTTGGCAAAAATTCTAGTTTGTCCAACAGTAATTTTCTGCAAATGAAAGGCAACTGCTGTCTTATCAAACTCATCCAAGAAAATTGTAACAAAGCGATCAAACTCAAAGTGTCATTGCACCGCTGAAGCAACGAAGATCAAAAAATTCGTATAACTTATTAATTCACTACGTCACAACATCTGTTATGACGTATTTGGTAAAGTAGGTTTTAATACTGTGATCATAGTGATCTATATACACAAGCCTTGACAACGGGCAAACTAAAGGCCAGACTACAGGCTGATTTTATTTTCGATTTTAAATTTTAAGCTAAATTTAATTTGTATCTTTTTGAATTGATACCCACTGCAAAATTCCAAGTTTTACATTAAAAAATGACAATTTTTTACCTATATCACTGTTGCCAGAGGCTTTTTAGATTTCTAACATAATTTTCAAAATCTAGTTTATTATTTGTATGGTAAAAAAGCACAAAAGTAACTCAAAATCAAACAAAATATATACAATAACTACATTTAATTACTAATACTCAAGATATCAACTCACAGTATACCAACAATTTTGGCTACTAACAAATCGGCTTTCACTAAAATTTGAAGCTACCTGTTGTCATGGCCTATGTATAAAGGACGCCATGGCTGTGATGGTAAAATGACATTTCGGTCCAGAGTTGCCATATTGGCACTTTTCTCCAAATAGTAAATAATCTGTGACAATTGCATCTAACTAATTATAATCTAGTTTAAATTTTATCTAATATGTGAACACTCCAATAGCTCAAATTACAAATCTAATATAGGCTACTGCAATTTAGAAAAGCTAACAAAATATTCTAGTTGTCCTAGACTGGTTCTAGCCATGCAGCTATCAAATACGAAATAAAAACGTGGATGTTGCAAAATTTGAATCTACACTATTGTGTCACAACGTAATAATTGTAAAGAATGAAAAGGATGTTTGATGTGGGATCAAGACATAAGTTCCATAAGAATAAAATGAACCGAACTAAACATGAAGTGGCTAGAGTAGAGCCCTAACTAGAGATGTAGGCTATATGCAAAAAAACGAACCGTTTTTTTTTTAAAAGCGTGTTTTTAAAAAACACCCTTTTTGTTTTTATTGTTTTTTTTTCCCATTTTTTCTGGAAAAGTTGCAATTTTTTTACTATTTGTAGCTTAATTTCACTATTATAGTGCTCTTGAAAAACATTAAACTAGTAAAAATGGTTTTATTGGTGTGCTGAAATTCCTAAGTGTTTGTGCTTGGCAGCATTATGTTTTTTGCATAGTCCTACGTTGCTTCACTTTCTTCATTCCCAGGCATGTTTGTGGCAGTAGACCTGACAAACATTGAATTAAAGCAATTTGCTACATGGCATAATGTAGATGAGTTAATTATTTCTTTTTCCTTTTATGGAAGTTAGCCTACGATGTTAGTATACCGGGCCTGGTTATTCTTGTACACAACTCATTGGGCTGACGAAATTTTGGCAAAAACAAGATGGCAGTATTCAGAACACACACTACCTTGTTTGTGGTAATTTACAGACATGGAGGAACCACATGGGCCTCGTGGGCCTGGTCCCACCTACTTCATTTTCTGAGTGAGCCTGGCCCACTCACTTTTGAAAGCCAAATTTCTTTGAAAAGGTAGCAAAAACGGCAAATCAGGGAGGGAGTTTTAAAAAAAGGTCTTCACTCATTTGATACACACTAGTTTGATTATTTTTGATAGCTTAATAATGAAATCCAATCTTCAAACTTTTTTGTTGAGCCCACTATTGATGGGCAGCACGTGTGGGTGTGGTTACGTGTGATTGGTGGAGCAATCTATCAATCAAGATAAATATTCTAGTCATTACGTATGCACGTACTGTATAATGCTGTAGAGTGCAGATTATCACTCCTAGGTAATATTATAACTGTGTTTGTATTGTTGCCTTTTATTTGTGTGTAGGCAGCATCGCCATATTTTGTACAGCGCTATAGAGCGTTTTAACAATTTTGTATTTTTTTTGGCCAAATTAGGCTCAAAAATGGAAAATTTGTCGCCAGTTGGCACGAAAGGCAATCATGAAACCACAATGTAGCCTACAAACGATTTCAAGCATTAGGAATGCAACAATGTTATTGGGGGTCTGGGGGGCGAAGCTCCCCAGACGTTGGATTGACTTTGACTGCTGCGCCTCTGGGCCCACCTACTTATAAAATGGTTCCTCCATATCTGGTAATTTGCTGATGCAAGCTATTGCCAATAGCTTGTTTAAACATGTTTCTTAACGTAGGCTATAGCTTAGCAACGATGTAGCCTATATGCTTTGAAACAGAAGTATTCCTTTCGTGTGTTGTAAGGTCTTAGACACTTTGTCATTGATGCTTCTTGCAGATCATTTGTGACATAATGCACGAGATTTTATCACTGATATTTTTAGCTGTCAAAAGTAAGTCCATTTGGCAGAAAAGATTTAGGTTAATGTTCCTTTCAAGTGCCCACCACCCACGTAGACTATTGCCAGGTATGGAGGAACCATGTTAAAAGTAGGTGGGTCCAGAGGCGCAGCAGTCAAAGTCAATCCAACTTCTGGGAGGCTTCGTCCCCCAGACCCCCTATGATATTGTTGCATTCTTAATACTTCAAATCGTTTATAGCCTACATTGTGTTTTCATGATTGCCTTTCGTGCCAGCAAACAACAACGTTCCATTTTGGGCCCAATTTGACTAAAAATATTACAAAATAGTTAAATTGCTCTATAGCGCTGCACAAAATACGGCGATGTACCACATATAAAAAGGCAACAATACACACACAGTTATAATACCACCTAAGAGTAATAATCTGCAGCATTATACAGTACGTGCATATGTAATGATATCATTGTTTTAACCATAGAGATCATAGACAATAATTCTTCTCTCATGTTGTCGCTATATGTCAGGGCATCCGTTGGTTAGCCACTGCCTGGTGTCGTCGTCGATAGAAACTAGGCCTTCCATACCATGAGGTGGTCTGTAGCCGGCAATCCTTGATAATGTGGGCCGCCGTCTGCATTACATCACACTCACAAGCAGCACTCTCTGCCAAGCCCCAGCGCAACATGTCTGCACCATAGCGTCCAACACCAGTGAGCAAACGGTTACGCCTTGATGAGGCAAGTCTAGAGAGGCCATGGCCCAGCTGGTTCTCGGGCGGAGATCTGAATACTTGGCGAAGTGGGGATGTGCTGCTTGACCATTGTTCACACCATGCCGCGTGGAACCACTGTTTGCTAGGGCTTCAACCAGAGGCTGCCAGAAGGTCTTGTGCAGCGCGTACAAATGGCTTTCTTGATTTTAGCCGTTGTTTTGGTGGATATCTCAGCCTGGTTGCGTGTAGCAGATGGCCGTGGTTTAAGGCTTTACGGCTCAGGGAAAGAACAGCACGTTGGCGCCGTAGTGCAGCTGGCTCAATGTTTGCAAGGACAGGCAAGCAGACAATTACCCTAATTGAGTTTAGTCTAATTGCTGCATATTGTGACATTTAATGTCAAAATCGGTACAAAAAAACAACAAAAACAAACGTTTTTTTACATCTCTAGCCCTAAGTAAGCTACGACAAAAACGTCCAGTAATAAACGAAAGTGCTGCACGAAGCAGATCATAGGCTTCATGAACCGTAATCAAATGACTGACAGTAACTTAATAGGATTTAATAACATTATTTAACCCTATCTGTAGCGACACGGGGTTTTATGAGGACGCCCCACTCTAGTAGTGAAATATTTCTCAAAAGGAAATATGCTAGAAATGAGAAATTTCTTGACTGTTAGTTTTTATTCTTTGCGAATTTTCTAAACCTGCACTGGTCATTTTTCTACCTTCCTGCCCTTCCCAATAAGCATTTCGTTTCAGGTGGCTAGACATTTTCGTGCAATGCTAGATATATATAATTTAATGTTAGTGCAATATAAATGTTAGTGTAATTATTTTGAAATGTAAAAACGCCCAAAATGCCTTACATTTATGAGCAAATGTAATTTTGTGTTTAGTTTAGCATTGCTCTATGTTATAATTCAAAAAGTTCAATTTGAAGCTAGTTTTGGGAAAGTAAAATAAAAACCGACTTTCTGACATTTTTTCATCTCAAACACTTTAGTTCAATAAATTTGTTGGGTAAAAATTGAATTTCTATACGTACAATACTCATGGCTATTATCTTGTAAAATATTTTGTCGCTGTGATTTTCATAGCTCCAGTTATTAGCGATTAATTAGCACGAGGCTAAGATAGCCCGTGACGTGCTTTCCGCGTACGAAAACGTATTAAGATAGGATTGAAACAAATACGATACATTAATAAAATAACAACATATTAAACTCAAACTTTTTCGGCAAGAACTTTTTGTCCTCTTCAGGAAATACCTAATAGGCCCTACATCTAAACAATAAACAAACAAGCATATGTCTGTAATTAATGGTAGTGATGAGTGACTGAAATAACTTCAATATGCACTGAGCTAAGTACAACGTGCAACTGATGAACAGATACCAAAGATATTAACATTTTGTTGGTACGTATGATTGTATGAGTTTATTTTAGCTTTTAACTTAAATATTTAACAATAAAATATAGCATAGCAATGCGGTCCTCCTTGCTCCAGGGCGCCCATGCATTGCACGGGCTACACCGCGGTAGTTACAATCTCGTTTTAACAAATTCTAATTTGACATTAAAGTAAATAGTGAAGAATTTTATTAGTAAAATTCTCTTACAGTTTATAACGAAATTCTCTTACATATGGTCAAACAAAGAAAATTGAAGTTCGGACACAGAAAAAGGCAAAACTCGTTACAAACATCATTAATAGAAAAGAAGATAAACGGTAAAAGAAACAAAGGCAGACCAAGAATGATTTGGACAACAAACATCACAAATATACAAAATTAACTTATGAAAGTGCAGTACGAACAGCTCATGGTCGAGAACAATGGCGCATTGTATCCATCCCTAAATACGAGGAAGGAACATATAATGATGATGATGAGATTTTATTCAGAATATTATGGTAAACTCGCAGAAACGTCTTGAAAAAATAATCATGCTCAGGCAATTAAAGTAATAACGTCTCATGTGTCATAGTTGTAGAATTGTAGATGAGGCATCCGATACCGAGTGATACCACTTATTTTCATTCAGTATCGATGTGTTGCATCAACTTTGTTCCAAGACGACAACCCAACAACCGCTGCCTGGTTGTCACGTGATGGATCAGCACAGATATACTGGGGAGGAGCTACGTCACGTAGGAACCGCTATTGTGCATGTGGAGAAACTGGTGAGATAACTTTATTATCAATGGAACATGTTTTGATAATAACAAATTTCAAAAATTTTAAATCTTTTGTTAATATTTGCATAACTATAATTTTGTATCTGTATATGAACAACATTTATCAAACAATGAATTATGCGAGGTGGAAGTACAAAACATGAAATTTGATATTTTTTATATCGCTTAAAACTTGGAGAACAACCTCATTAACTTTTTAGCATTGTTCCAAACTATTGGTATAAACGTTAACATCTGATTATTACACTGGTCAACACAAATTTATGGCAGCAATGTTGCAAGAAAGAGAGAGAATCAAAATGGAGAGAGAGGAAGTATGGGAGCGTTGAATCCGAACAGGACCTTGTTTTTTTAAATTCACTCTCTCTCTCTATTTCGCTTCAGAAAAGCCTGGTTTTCATCTCAAAACATCAGAGCGACCAGCTTTGTCCAATTGGCTTTCTGTTTTAAATATTTCTAAGTTTTAAGTAAAAAACAAAGGATAACATATGATATAAATTACTGTTTTTGTATTATGATGTATAAAATTCAAACGGTCATTTGCTACAATCTCGTTATGTACGTCTGTCACTTTTTCTAAACCATCAAATATGTATGTACAGTAGATACCGTTGTTGTATGTAGATACCGTTGTTGTGTGGAGATACCGATGCAATGTGAAACGAAAAGAAACCACAAAAAAATATGCAAAAATGAAATCGAACGACAATTGGTAGTGCAGATATATATACAGTACGTGTGTATAAAAGTAAAACAAATAACCTATTCACAAAAGGTAGAACATTATGGGACTCTAAGTTGTATTGAAGCCATGAGAACTTTTCTTGTCTTTGAAAAGACCTTGTTGTTAAAAGAAGACTGCGAAGTCAAAGTCGGACTTGATAAAAAACAATAAACAATAAAAATTGGGTTTGTAAGCTTGTTTCAAAATATTTTTTTTTTTATTGCTCCTTCAAATTTAAACAGAAAATATAAGTTGGCGGCCTACTAAAATTTTACTTCAATAGGATCATCAGAAAGAACTTGTTCAAATAGAATAATTTTAAAATAAAATAGAATTATCTTTGAATAAATTCCTTTTGATGATTCTATCAAGGTGAAACAGCCTGTTAAGGTTTTTAGTGAACTAGTTAACTAATTTTGATGTAATTCGCTCTGCTTGGCTTTTCGCTTGGCATTGAGCACTTTTGGTAGCATTTATTGTTTTAAGCTTTTACTAAAATACGTTTGTCAGTTTTGGTCACGCAAAGTGGCCTCTTCAAATTCAATCACAACTTCTAAAAGTCGTTTAGCTGAATTTTCTACTGCTTCCATAAACATACTGTAAATAGATAATACCTGAGTGAAACGAAAATTACATTGCGTAGAACATATATACATGATATCTTTTGGAGGAGATGCCCTCGCTTTTAAAGAAAAATTTAAAATTTTTGAAGATTTGCAGTTTCAAAGTACCCTAGTGTTTTTGCTTTTGCATTTTAAGCTATGAAAAAATGCATATTTCTAGGCTACACTTTGAACAAATATTTATAACTCGTTAAGGAAAAACTGTAAAATGTATTGTTAAAATCAATGCATTGCACTCTTGTAGTTTCGCTACTTCATCAATTCTCTGCTGTAGGTTACGTCATCCAAACTAGAAGACATTATTTTTTGTACAGTTGCAATTTCTCCTAATGTACTTTGGTTAACCCGTAAATTGTATAATCACATACAGGTAGGGGTGTTCAATTTCGATTTTCGATTCGATTTCGATTATGGTGATATTCGAAATTCGTTATTCGTGTCGGACATATTCGAAATTATAGCCGCCCTTTCGGCTGAACGCGGTTGAAAGTAACGCGAGTGGCGCGAAATCTGTCTTGTCGCATTTTGCAAGCGAAAAAAGACTTCGACGCATGCGCATCGTCGATCACGTGACTATCACACGCTCTCGCGGGTCCAACGGCCAGTCCTGCACCAGGGATGCCAGGTTGGCATTTTTATTGCCAAATTTCACAAATTTCTCAAGAATAAAGATAGCTAGGTTGTGCAATAGCAGAAAGTGTAGGCTGAGCTTTGTCGCAGTTTTATCCATTTTTTACCGAATCCATAGGCGCCTAAGCCGTGGGGGCAGAGCCGTAGCCAGACCGCAGAGCAAGGGGGACAACTTTTTTAGGGGGGGCCGAACAAATTTAAATATGCAAAATCATTATAATTGTAGCTTTTGCCCGAGAATATTGAGATTATGCCAAGGGGGGAGAAATTTTTTTCAGGGGGGGGGGGGGCGAGACCCCTGAAAAAAGGTGCCCCCCTGCTCTGCGGTCTGGCTACCCCGGCTGGCTACGGGCCTGCGCATATTTCTGTGTGTGGGCAACTTTTTATGCTGTATTGATACATAAAACAATAGATGAACTAGCGATCGGCAGCAGAAAAACATTTTTTGAATGCAAACCGCAACAGCTTCGCGATAAACAATCACTAGAACGAGTTGCGATGCTACAATTCAACACCAGACAACAAAATCTGTCATTTTTATATTGATTTAATGTCTGCAGACGTTGAATCAATGTAAAAATGACTAATTTTGCAATGTCATCAGATGTCGAATTCACCCAAAAACAACATAATTTGCATACGTAGACGGAGCGTGCGTTTAGCTTGATGCGCTTGCAAACATACTCGATGTCGCTTTCGAGTCGAAACCTCTGCATTCTGCAGTGAAATGTTGCGGCAGTGAATCGGTCGCTGTGAAAATGAACTTGAAGTGTTTGGGATCCCAGCAACCTCGGCTCCAGCGGAGCGATCGTTTTCAAAAGCTCTGATCGTCACGAAGCTGAGATTCCGACTGACGGGTGACTATGTCGATCAGCTTGTGTTCATAAACACCAACATGGGCCTGGAGCTGTAGACGTTATTTTGTGTTATTTTTTCGCAAATTGTCATGGCTTTTTTTCGCGTTTTCTAGCGAATTTTCATGTCGTTTCTTTCAATAAAATCACATTTTGCAGTTTGGTGAATAGTTGTGATATTCGAAATCGAAATTCGGAAATCGAAAATAAATTGAATTTCGAATTTCGAATATTCAAATAATCGAAATTGAACACCCCTACATACAGGCGCGGATTAATGGGGGGGCCAGGAGGCCCGTGCCCCCACAAAATTTTGTGAGAAATTGTTGAAATTGTATGTTTCCGCATCAAATGGTTTGATATGCTTCTAAATGGTGCTGATATTAGTCTCACGGCGGACTTAACTTATTCCGGGGGGGGGGGAATAATTTTTTGTTATTATTATGGTTGAAATTATCCATCGATTAGACTCCGTTATTTTCTTTCATAAAACTTCAAATACATTTTAATAGCAACATTATTTTGTTGGAGCTGACTCAGCTGAAACCAACTCTGAACCAAATAACCTCTGTTGAAACAATCTGAAACCTTAAATGGCTGTTTTATAGTTTTTAGTCTTCATTATAATTTCAATCAGTTACCGCATATGCCGCAAACATAAAAACATCCAATTGGTCATGGACACTGCATACAGGGTTTTAAACCAGATTTCAAGTTTATTTTGCATGCTTAGCAATTTTATTCAAGCAAAATTTATTTTTTAAACATTCACAATTGATGAAAATGGCTGTTTTAATGTCTATTTTATAGCATATCGTATATGTCGTAGTATCATCGTTCATATATGTTTTATCTTTTTCTTTCCTTTTAGTTGATTTTCAAGTTTTTTGGCCCCCCAGAAAAAAACTCCTAGATCCGCGGCTGATCACATATCACCCCATGCCGGACTTAAAAATGCACTGCGACGAAAATATATGGCTTTTATATTCGTAGATTTTAAAAACAATTTTTTTTGTCATAACTTTTAAAATACCTAAAAAAAGTGACTTTGATTTAAGTGATTCTGATTCGTCAAAACATTTTGTCACATCATTGAATGAAAACGCAGGATCCAGGCATACAAACACACTTACAAGTAGTGTAGGCTGCGACGTATACAGCGAATAAGTTTGTACTTGGGAAGTTTTTACGCCGTTGAAATGGTAGTTTCTTGCACGGTTCCCGGTTGTACTACTGCAATCAGAGAATCGTCAAAGGGGTAGGCTATATAATACTTTCATCGTTTTTCTACGGGCAAGAGCTACAGGCTCTTTCAATGTGGGGAAAAATTTACATTTATTACTTTAACAAAAAGTAAACAACTTTTCAGGTTTTGTAGAAAGAAATAGTTAATAGACTATGCCAACATTGCAGAAGGGGATATAGAAAAAAGTTGGGAAAAGATCAGAGTTGTAACAAAGTAAAATTTTCAACATAAGTATGGAATGCAAAACTTAACGTCCAAATAAATGAAACGGGTAGAGGATGTTAGGGGCTTGCTTTTAGAAAATTTTGATAAATATAACCTTGTTTTAGTCACTTTTAGGCATTTTTAAGAGCAACATTTGTTTATTAAGATGCACACTTTGTTTGTAACCAAATTCATCAAATTAAAATTGGATTGTAGAAGTTTGGTTGAAAATTTAAGTTAGCTTACTATTTCAAATTTACCACCACAAAAGGATTTCAATTATTTATTTCTTGAAAGTTTGTATGGCCTATAGTGTGTGTTGTAGCCTTTTAGCAGGCTAGAACTTCGAAAATTTTACCTGAGGCGTCCCACCTTCAGAGAAAACATTTTCGCTTCATAACCTATCTCGATTCATATTGAAATTTATCAATTTAATTATTATTAATTAACTAGGCTATTTGAGTGAGCAGTGTTTACTTCGAAATATTGCATCATTTATTTAATTTTTGTAGACACAAATAACTCTCCACTCCCTTAATTCCTAACTATGCTTGCCAATATTGTCGAGATGAACGAAATGTGGTTAAGCGAGCGAGCAAAGCGAGTGAAAAAGTTTTTCAAAATGGAAAAAAAATGGAAAATCACAAGCCAAAAACGCAGCACAAAGTAAATATAAGTGGGCCCCTATAAATCTTCATTGTGCATACAGTAGGCCTATACAAAGCTAGCAAAAACAAAAATAAATGCTTTAAAAAAATGTAGTGAAGTAGAGATGGGGTAGGTAGATTGGTCCGTTGATTTAGTATTTGCTCATTCTTTAGCAAGACTGTTAATTGCTTTGACAGGTCTATCCAAAACATACAAAACTGCCGAAATCAACTTTGTTAAGTTAATGAACTTTCCCTCCCTGTGTACGCCACTGCCTCCATACATCTATTCTTTTCATAGGTAAAAAGTTAAGCTTTGTTTCCAACAAAGCATTGTTTCTTATACATTGCAGGTACCTGTGAGAACAACAGGTGGAAATGTAATTGTGACAAGAACTCTTCGCCTGAAACTTCGGATGAAGGATATTTGACGGATAAGGATTTGCTTCCAGTGACGGAATTGCAATTTGGAGACAATGGCGACAATCATGAGAGATCTTGGCACACACTCGGTCCATTGATATGCAGTGGACGCAACAACTTATGAAGTCATGTTTTATCAAGCACTGTGCACTGCAATTACTAACCAGAAAGAGTATAGCATCATGTAATAGCTTGTAACTGCTGTATTTGATTGGTTGATTTAATCTTTATCCTCGGACTCGGAAAGCTTTCTTTAAGAGCTTAATCCTGACAGTTTCGCATACTTGTAGAGGCTTTGAAGTACTGACGCAGGCCGGTTACCGAGATTGGCAGTGTGTAGTTTTCGATAGTTGTTGCAGTGTTGCAGCCGGGGAATTATTCCATCCTTACGTGAGACTGATTGGCGAGCAGTCCTGAAATGCGTTGCTCAAGCGCACACTCCGAGATTTAAACCAGCGCCGTTTTATATTGAGTCGGCTGCATAACCACTGAGCTACTATAAGGCGGACAATATTGAGCGACTATCACCTGAGACAATAAAATACCGCCTTGTTTTCATAATATCCCCAAAAATCTTCTACATTTAAGTTAACAGAAATCAGAGCTAAAAAAATATGTTTGCAATTTCAAATAGATTCTGTTTGAATAAGGCACTAATGATGCTCTACAGTAGCACAGTAGAGCGAAATGCATACCGGTATGCCACAAAAAGGGCTCTGCTGATTTTCCGTGCATTTTTAATAATAATAAAAAATAATGAATTGATACTTGATGGAGAATTGCTGGCCAGCTGCTTTTTAGTCAGTAGGTCCCCTATCCTTAATGGAACTCAGTAGGCTAAATGAATTTTTAGGGCATTTTATCTTGGGTTTCATTGGCCGATCCTATAGCTGTTTGCTGGTACACTCCTTCATTTTCTTTAAATCCTAATACTTACATGTGCCGCTAGTATCCATCTTTTTAGGATCCATCTCAGGTGATTGATAGGCTATGTCCTAGCTCGGTGACAAATTCCTGTATTTTTCTCAAGATTTTATTTTTAACAAACTCCATTCATTGGTCAGCACAGCTTTTTTCAAAAAAAAAATCACAACGTTTTGCTGGAGTCTGAAATTAAATATTAAATCAATTCTCATTGGGTTATTCATATCACTCTTACAAACCATCGTCTCAAAACTTCAAAACAACTTTCTACTTGCATTTTACTACGCTGAAGAGATGGCAACCAAGTAAACAGCTTCATGCATTTGCCTTAGAAACGTCGCATACGTCATTGTATATTGAGCATAAACAAGATGTCTGAAACAAGACAAGGATTTCTCTTTGAAGCAAAAAGACGGCGACTTGACAGCGAAGAACATCATTCTGATTCGTGCTCTGACAACACCAGTTCGGACAGCAGTCGGATGGAAAATTTGCATTGAAAAAAATGCAGGAAAATAATTTGCTTGAACCAAGTGGTTTATATCAACTAAAAGTAGCCTATGTATTCAGAGTTGCCTAATATGCCTTTGCCTACCCTGCCAATGTTTTACTGTCCTACTGACCTGTTTCAAAGTCTTGTTGTTTTCTCGCTTTGCTATTCGATCCAAACGCCCGATCGTACTCACAGACCTGTACCTAGGTTGATCGAGTTTTGTGGGTATACTGTATTGTATTGACAGTGGCTTTCACATATCTTAAAAAATCAAAGACAGAAGAAACAGCTTCAGGGATGAGCAGGTGTTTGGACTTGGTGCTTTGTAGCTCTGCCTGTAGATCGCGTTGGTAATCGCTGGCCAGAAAATGATTGGTGCACACACGGCAGTGCTTGTTTACAGGTGGGTTTTTGAGTTTCATCGTCGAGATCCATTTCTTCAGCTTGTCGTCATTATTCAGAGGTAAACGATGAAAGATTTGACGATTTCCCGGTTAGTACAACCGGGAGCCATACAAGTAGTCACCATTTTAAGGGTGTAAAAACTCCCTTAGCACAAAATTGTTCGCTGTTTCGGTAGCCTACGCGATTTGTTCCTTGTGTGTGTACGCAAAACAATAGACCTTGGATGCCGCTTTGCCAGCCAATGACGTCATCAAATTTTTTGACCAATCAGAATCATTCAATTTAAAAAAGGTTTTTTTAGGTTTTTTAATTAATGGTAACACAAAAAATAAAAAAATTGTTGAAAAACGTTTTATTTCAGAAAGATCTACAAATACAAAAGCTATGTATTTTCGTTGCAGTGCACCTTTAAGACTTACACATCCAAGAGAATGCCGAGAAGATCACCGGTAGGTCTATTTTACAATAGGATTGATGACATTGCTGTCAATGCTTTTGTGATATGACATCAATTGCAAGGCGAAAATAGCAGCACATTCAGCATGAAAACGAGAAGAATTTTTTTAAATTTATTCAAATAAAATCAAACTAACCGTTTGTCAAACAATGCTTGTTTGCTGTTTACAGGTCTCCAAACAGACTAGCTATCTGTTTGAATACTATTTTCTCCCTAAAAAAATATCATTTCCTTTAAGCTGTCCTGCAAGTGATATCAATATGTTTCTGTTTTGCCCCAAACATGCAACACAAGAACATCTGAAAAAACAAATAGGCTATGCAAAAAGCTCATTTTTATTTGGAGGATAATGATCCATTCTTCTCTCATGTTGTCGTTATATGTCAGGGCATCCGTTGGTTAGCCACTGCCTGGTGTCGTCATCGATAGAAACTAGGCCTTTCATACCATGAGGTGATCTGTATAGCTGGCAATCCTTGATAATGTGGGCCGCCGTCTGCATTTCACCACACTCACAAGCAGCACTCTCTGCCAAGCCCCAGCGCAGCATGTCTGCGCCATAGCGTCCAAGATCAGTGAGCAAACGGTTACGCCTTGATGAGGCAAGTCAATGGATCCTCATCAATGATCCATTGTTCACCTCTCTTCAAAATTAAACGAGAAGCTATATTTTTCAAAAAGCACCTAAATATTTAAGTGGACACGTTGTTATAACAGAGCTGAGAAAACTATTCTTAACATTTTTGCCGCCGAGTGTGGCATGAAAATTTTCAAATTTTTTTGTGGTATTGGCTATTCATTCAAATAGTTTCGGAAGAAAAATAATGTTTTATTTAAGCAAATGTCCGGCTTTCCCTTCTTAAAAATTATTATTCTTTGTGACACAATATTCAATTTATTTTTCTTTATAACTTAGAAATACTAATGGCGAAGTTAAAAAATAATATCTAACTTTACCAAAATGAATTCCGAGCTCCATTGATTTTCTGCCCAAGTAGCCATAGGCCTACTGATGGATTGGTCTTTAGCGGTTTTCATAAAAAGTTATGTGGTCTGGAACAAATAGGTGTCTTGATTTCAAACGCGTAAAAACTTGAATAGAGCAAGTGGTTGGAGTTGATATGATTATAGCGAGGCGAGAAAGTGACAGGGTGGCTTCTTCGCGACGTAGCTCAGCTGGTTGGATGCCGGCAAGGACAGGAGATTGTCCGATTGTGTATGTCGCAGGCATCCAGTCACCATACGCAAGGCTTCATTTATGGCAGTGACAAATTGATTACAGTTGACACTGCGGCTCCAGACAGATGCACAGTATTCTGCTAGAGTGTAAACTAGCGCTATGGTGGCAACGCGCAGGGTTGTCAACTCCGGCTCCCCAGCCACAGCTGACCAGTAGCCATAGCAAAGCTGTGCGTGTTGAGATCTTTTTGCGTAGTGACTCCAGATGTAGACGATAAGTAAGCGACTTGCCCAGGACTACCTTTAAATATTTAGGGTTTGGAAAGAAAAGCAGGGTTTTTCATCGATGTTGATCTTGAGCTCAATCTTCGCTTCCTAGTTGTTCCAGGGTTCTGACGCAAGCCAGTAGAGCGAAGCGCGTGACGTCAGAGAAAGTTATGGGGCGCTACAGTACAGAGGAATAGAGGAGTGCTGTTGAGGTTTTGCAGTAGGCTCGGCCTAGTCTAATATATAGCCGACTATAGCTTCTATAGCTTATGCATCAAAACTGAGACACTATAACAACAAATTTGCCTCAGTTCTTTTTTTGTGACAAACAATCATCAATATGCTGCAGCATTTTAATTCATTGCAACAACATTCAGACCTTGTACTTGTAGGCCAGGGGTCGGGAACCTATATGGCTCGCGAGCAGAGGTAGGCTAGGCACCCGCTACTTTTAATGTAGCGCGCTACTCGCTACCGCTACTTGGACCAAAATAGCGCGCGCTATACCGCTACCCGCCACCAGTTTACAAAAGTACCCAGTAAACATTGATTGTTGGGGCAACATTGGCAAGAAGTTGGCCGCAACATTGGCAAGATGCAGACGCCAACATTGGCAAGATGTTTTATGCACCATTTGGATGCATCTGGCCAGCGTTGGCGTCTGCATCTTGCCACCGTTGGCTTCCGCATCTTGCCAACATTGGATTATGCATCTTGCCAACGCTGGCTTCTGCTTCTTGCCAACATTGGCTTCTGCATCTTGCCAACGTTGGCAAAATGTTTTATGCACCATTTGGATGCATCTTGCCAGCGCTGGCGTCTGCATCTTGCCAACGCTGGCTTCTGCATCTAGCCAACATTGGCTTCTGCATCTTACCAACGTTGGCAAAATGTTTTATGCACCATTTGGATGCATCTGGCCAGCGTTGGCGTATGCATCTTGCCACCGTTGGCTTCAGCATCTAGCCAACGACGACTTCTGCATCTAGCCAACGTTGGCTTCTGTATCTTGCCAACGTTGGCAAAATGTTTTATGCACCATTTTGCTTCATCTTGCCAACGTTGGCATCTGTATCTGGCCAACGTTGGCAAGATGGCTTGTGCACCATTTTGCTTCATCTGGCGCCTAAATTCTGGTTGACTTTTATGCACCATGATGCTGCTTCATCTGATCTATTGACTATTGTGATGCCCGCGCTTTGACCAAGGTTGGCCATGCGAAGCAAGCTGGTGCATAAAACATCTGAACAGCATTGGCATCTACATTTGCCAAACGTCTCTGTACTTAAACCTCGCTCATCACCAAAAGTTTATTGTTGAACCTAGCTAATCCTTGGGCGAAAGAACAGCAGCAACACGGATTTATAAGCAACACTTCTCCCTTTGTGACAAAGCAAAGTAACAGCCGAGCTTCGTATATTTTCACATTTATTAGAAACAAGCCACATCAAATCGTATTGATAGATGGAGATTCATTGCACATCAGCAGCTTTTTCTTGTGTATCTTTATCATTGTGAATTCCTGCGAATGAAACAAAAATATTTAATTCAAGAGGGCTGTTTGGCAACAGTGTAGGAATCATAGGCGTAGCCAGGGGGGCAAAAGGGGCCATGCCCCCCCAAATTTTCAAACTTTGGATTCCGAAGTTGAGCCCTTTGTTGAAAATGCAATAAAGTTTGTAGAAATTTATATCGTTTTCCAAGACATCTGGCTATTAACACCCCCAAGGACTTGTTTTACAGAAAGACAGAAAAACACAAGAAACAGAAATTACAGAAAGACACACAGAAAGACACCAATAAATTTTCCAAATCGTAAATCGCCTAAAATTTACGCGATTTACATTTCTTTGAACTAATTTGTGGAAGCAATTTCAGAATGGCTTACTCTGTTGGGCTTTTGTGTAGTTATTGAGTTTTTGTTTAGCTGTGTTTTTGGTGTTCTCTAATTTAGCCGCAGTTTTTGCCAGTTCGTGTGTAAGAACTATCTTTAATAAGTTAATAGCTGTTTATCTGCTAATAAATTTCATACAAATATTACCCTAAAAGTGTTTTCAGAAAGCGCTATAATCCATTATTTGAGTGTAATTTTTCAAAAAATTTTCGGGGGAGCATGCCCCCGGACCCCCTTAGAATACGCGTGCCTTCGGCACGCTCTAACCCCGCTACCAGTTTTATTGCTTCAACCCACCAGGATACGCCACTGCACATCAAGTGGCGATGGCTTTAAATCAAACACTTTGTTGTTCTCTTCAATTCATCAAATATTTGGCCCCCCCAAAACATTTTTCTGGCTACGCCACTGTGTAGGATTTTGATCAGTTGTCGTTCAGGATACTACGAAGTTAATTGACAATCTGCAATATCAATGTAATATCCCTCTCTCCAACGTGCATGACAAAAAACTTATCATTCGATTCTGCGCCACGCAGAGCAATAATCAAGTTCCAATACATTCTAATTGCGTGTACAGTAGTTATTCAACAACTAAAGCAACACATGCGCTGTTGTCTTTCAAACATATAACAAGCTCACCAAAAGTTAGTTTTTGCCGTTTTCAGCCACCTTGCCTGTCCTTCCAATTTCGAAATCACTCTGAAACTCTTCATCAATTTGCTGCACGGCAGCAGCTTTGTCGTGCGCCATCACCATGTCTAATCATGAAAGTAAAAAAAGAAGTGTTAAATCAGTATATAAATGCCGACATAGCCTACTAACCACCATGTTCGTTGTTCACATCAATGCGAATACACCACTAAAACATTTTCATACATTACTCAATACTCTTCACAATTACATCATACATTAATCAAAAGAGCAAAATGGCATAGTTATGACATAATCATTTAGTCGTAGTAAAAACATTTATCCGTACTCACCAAGAACAATCTTTTTCAGATTCTTTTTTAAACACTCAAACGAGTGCTTAGACTTTACGACGTTTTTTTTTCCTTTCTTTTTTCTCGACATGCTTTGAACTGTGTTGTGTTCGATAATAATAGTTGGTAATAAGTCCACTGATACAATCGCTTGCATTTTTGCCAACAGCTTGACTTAAATTTGCTATCTGCAAAATGTAAATCGAATGTAATGACAGGGGTTTCATCCATCATATTAAAAAGCTTCAGCACTTGTTACAGACATTTTCGACTGTTACAAATGACAGCCAACGTTTAAAGTTTATTTCGGGATTCCAGTCGTCTGTTTTGTTGCGTATGTAGGTTGCAGTGTAGGCTACTGTAGGCTATGTTGTCGAAATGGGCGCAAAATAAAACATGTTATTATTATTATTATTATTCAGTTGACGGCAATGAAAGCTACATTTGCAAATACTCTACAACCATCACAGACCTATCCACACGACATAAAAATACAAACACATTCAAGCAGTCAGGCAAACACTGTCGGAGTAGCAAAATCAAAGATTGAGCAGAACCCTACACATGTTGTGGGACATCACAAGCTCTGCTACTTTGCTGATATCTTCTTAGCACTCATCTAGAAGCACTGGCACTAAATTTGTCACGAGAATATTTCATATGAAAGTTTTCCATTGGTCATTGAGTTTTATAACTTTCTCTAAATTGAGTTTTATAACTTTCTTTAAATTGTGTAAACGTAGCCTAGTGACAAAAACGACTTTACACAATTATTTCAGGTTCAATAAATAAAAGACATTCACTTACCAGGTTTTCATAAACATTGTCGTAAGTCATTCCTATAGTTTCATTTTGATCATTTCTAAAACTTCTTTCGGCCGTAAATAGGCCTATCTCAATTGAATTCGATTTTTTATATTTTCGATGCAAGAAGCGAAAATTCCTCTTAGCGCTGTTCACATAAGCATTGTGCTTTCGGCTCTCCACGTAATTGTGTATTGAGCACAACCGCCATGATTGAACAGTCGAAGTGAATCGAGTGACGTCATAATCCCTTTAGCAAAGGATTACGTCATGGCCTTTGTCTTCCTTCATAAAAAAACCAAGTTCTTCTGCTAAATTGCATCTCCTCACGTTGATATAACGCATCGCCGCATTCTAAAGCTTTGTTGCTTCTTTTACTTCAACGCGTCATATTGCCCAGTCAAAGTTTAAGTAGTGACGTCATAATGGAGTTTTCACAACAATTATTGTGCCTGCAGTATTGTTCTATGCACCGCGAGAGGAGAAAAAACGATTCGCCGCATCGTTGAAAGTAAAAGTAGCGATCGTTTTGTGAAATCTCGCTTCAAGAAATTGAGGAGAGATTTCGACGCAACATGACTGCTCCTGAAGCTGGCCTATTGTGCAAGCTTTGCTACATTTAAAGTAAAGACGCCCCTTTGTTGGCGACACGAGAATCTCACCCACGTGGTCAAAATCAGACAGTGAGCGAGACTGCTCTCAGAACAAAATCAACAAGTGATACTGCATCAATCGATTTTTTTTACATTGATTCAGCGTCTGCAGACAGGTCAGCAGCGCGGCGGCAGTGCAGCCGCAACTCAATGATTACATGATCACCACAATCATGCTGCTGTGTCGAGCGCTACTAAACATCAACAAGTGAATTCGATTAAGCTTACAAGTTGTTTTAAATTTTCTTGAACTGCACGCAAATTTTGAGGTTAGTCCTGAAAAAATGTTTTCAAAAATATTACAAAACATTTTAGTATAGTTAAACTTGAAAATTAAAAAAGCTTTTGTTGAACACAAGAAAAAAATGAAGACCTGGCAACTTGAATTAGCAACCACGTTTTTAAGTTTATCGCTTGTTAGTTACCTTACCAACGTCTGCAGACGTTGAATCAATGTAAAAAGAACGGATTATGCTAGTTGGGTATTGCAGGCGCCAAAGCCTAAACTTTCTGGAAGTGTTCTCTGAATCACAAGACATTTATTGCACTAAATTATCTAAAGCAATTGAATATGAACAAACGATTTTTATCATGGCGTTGTTGGTACAAGAATACGGTATGCGAAAGAAACTGTGTTTTTCCACTAAACCACATGAGTCATTTAGTTAAAGAGTCATTTTATTGTTGGCTATTAATATTTTCAAAGAATAAATCCAGTGAAGCTGAAATAAAGTAGCCAACGTTGCAATTGTTTATTTTGTAGAAACGCGTAGGGCGAATGGAAACTTTAAACTGGTTCGGTATCAAGCACGTTATCGCGTTCGCGTTTTGTTGCTCCTACCTTTTTCTAGACCTCTGCTCCGTTTGGCATAAACAAACTTGGCAAACTGTTGGCTACACTTCTGACCAACGCTGGTCTTAAATATTCATAGTATTCTTGTACGGTATCAAAAAATAATAACAGCATTGATAGCCTATTATAAAAATGTAAAATTGTAGCAAAATCATGGTATACATTTGCATAATTTTAAAGAAAACACCGAAATTGTTATGAATTGGCACAACGCTGGCAATGCTTCTGACCGATGTTAGCCAACCACACAACTGTGTTTTGAAGCAATACCACATGAAAAGAGGTTTGTGTTAGTAATTTTAAAGATTAAAACAAATAAACCTGAAATAAAATCTTTGAGACCTTTTTGAACGCATGATAAGAAATAAGTTATTGAAATTGATGGCGTATTGTTGGCAACATGTTGGACATAATTGCCAATCTTGTGCCCTCACATCCAGCATATAGCCGACATTGCAATTGTTTATTTTGTGGAAACGTGTAGGGCAAATGGAAACTTAAACTGTTTCAGTATCAAGCACGGAATCACGTTCGCGTTTCTGTTGCTCCTACCTTTTTCTAGACCTCTGCTCAGTTTGGCATAAACAAACTAAAATGAAACTACTTTGTTGGCAAACTGTTGGCTACCCTTCTGACCTACGCTGGTCTTAAGTATTCATAGAATACTTGTACGGTATCAGAAGATAATAACAGCATTGATAGCCTATTATTAAAATGTAAAATTGTAGCAAAATGATGGTATACATTTGCATAATTTTGAAGAAAACCCCGAAATTGTTATGAATTGGCACAACGCTGGCAATGCTTCTGACCGATGTCAGCCAATCACACAACTGTGTTTTGAAGCAATACCACATGAAAAGAAGTTTGTGTTAGTATTTTTACAGTTTAAAACAAATAAACCTGAAACAAAATCTTTAAGACCTTTTTGAACGCATAATAAGAAGTATTGAAATTGTTGGCGTAATGTTGGCAATGTTGGCAAAATGTTGGACAAAATTGCCAGCCTTGTGCCAACATACCCAGCATATAGCCGACGCTGGCCCAGCAATCAATGTTTGCTGGGTAGCGTGCTACCCGCTACCGCTACTCGGACCAAAGTAGCGCGCGCTACCGCTATTTCTTCCGCTACTTTTGGATAAAATGACACTAGGAAACATTCAAGCCCCTAGTGATGCAAAAATGGCCTTGAAAACGAATGTTATCATTCGTTTACACTGTCATTTTAACGTCGTTATAGAAAACACATTCTAAGGGAAATTTATTGTTAGCCTACGCATCTTTCAAAAACACGAGCATTTCAAAATGAGAGTCACTATAGGCCTAAGTACTGCCCACTTTCGCTTAAGCACATCTTTCCAACAGAGAAAAGTCTCTCCACCGCAGTAGGCTACCGTAGGCTACTGGAAGGAATGGGGGTGTTGTATGAACAGATGTTTTAACTCGGTAGGCTATTCGAAAAGCTCAAGGACTTGCTCCCTGTCCGAAAAAAAGGCGTCCACAACTGCTGCTTCCTTCTGCACCGACGTTTCACGGGATGGCGCCAACACACCAAAAAATTCATCCTCGGAGTCGTGACTGGTGTTGGTGTCACTCTTCTCGTTATCAACCTGGCTTGATGTCTCCCGCAACAGTCGACTTTCATCTGTCTTGACTTTTTCTCGCAGTGCGTCAACATCATCCAAGGAAACGTAGTGCAGAAATTGTAGCCACGACGTTTTGAAGGAGGGATAAAGACATGGTGCCATAACGCATTTCATGTCGTTGAAGCATTTGTTGAATCGTTTCTTCACCACTTCGTTTCTTCTTCACTTCAAGGACTTTCACTCAACTCCTCACAGGTCACAAGATCACTGATCTCGGTCAACTTCTCTACGCAAATTGTAATGGTTGGAAGCACCCGAAATTTTGTAAAAAATTGTATGTTTCCGCATCAAATGGTTTGATATGCTTCTAAACAGCTGATATTAGTCCCTCGGCATCACAATTGATGAAAATGGTTGTTTTAATGTCTATTTTCTAGCATATCGTATATGTCGTAGTATCATTGTTCATATCTGTTTAGCTTTTTCTTTCTTTTTAATTCATTTTCAAATTTTTTGGCCCCTCCAGAAAAAAACTCTTAGATTCGCGCATGGAAGCAAGGCTTCGTAATACCGGTACGCCTTGGATTTGCACTGGAGAATGTCTAAAGCCTGGCAGATATGCTTCATCACAAGGAGATATTCGACGAAGAAGTTGACGTCAGCTAGAAAAGACCGAAATTTTGCAACCAAACCGATTAGCCTACAGTAAATATAGCTGCTTGATCAGTGTTGCTAAAAAACGACTATTTTTTCACTTTAAACTAAAAAGTAGCAGGTAGCGGAAGTGCGACAGAAAAAAAGTAGCGCCTCTCCCGCTACCACTAGCCTACTTTGGAAAAAATAGCGCCGCTACTGCAGCCGCTACTCCAACTAAAAAGTAGCGCCGCTACAGCTGCTTTTACCAAAAAAGTAGCGCGCTACTGCCCACCTCTGCTCGTGGGCCATATATGGCTCTTTTGACGACGGCATCTGGCTCGCAAAAATCCAATTTTCTAAAGTGCAAAGCGCGAAAGTTTTATCTTAAAGGTGCACTGCAACGAAAATACATAGCTTTTGTATTTGTAGATCTTTCTGAAATAAAACGTTTTTCAACAATTTTTTTATTTTTTGTGTTACCATTAATTAAAAAACCTAAAAAAAACCTTTTTTAAATTGAATGATTCTGATTGGTCAAAAAATTTGATGACGTCATTGGCTGGCAAAGCGGCATACAAGGTCTATTGTTTTGCGTACAAACACAAGGAACAAATCGCGTAGGCTACCGAAACAGCGAACAATTTTGTGCTAAGGGAGTTTTTACACCCTTAAAATGGTGACTACTTGTATGGCTCCCGGTTGTATTAACCGGAAAATCGTCAAATCTTTCATCGTTTACCTCTGAATAATGACGACAAGCTGAAGAAATGGATCTCGACGATGAAACTCAAAAACCCACCTGTAAACAAGCACTGCCGTGTGTGCACCAATCATTTTCTGGCCAGCGATTACCAACGCGATCTACAGGCAGAGCTACAAAGCACCAAGTCCAAACACCTGCTCATCCCTGAAGCTGTTTCTTCTGTCTTTGATTTTTCAAGATATGTGAAAGCCACTGTCAATACAATACAGTATACCCACAAAACTCGATCAACCTAGGTACAGGTCTGTGAGTACGATCGGGCGTTTGGATCGAATAGCAAAGCGAGAAAACAACAAGACTTTGAAACAGGTCAGTAGGACAGTAAAACATTGGCAGGGTAGGCAAAGGCATATTAGGCAACTCTGAATACATAGGCTACTTTTAGTTGATATAAACCACTTGGTTCAAGCAAATTATTTTCCTGCATTTTTTTCAATGCAAATTTTCCATCCGACTGCTGTCCGAACTGGTGTTGTCAGAGCACGAATCAGAATGATGTTCTTCGCTGTCAAGTCGCCGTCTTTTTGCTTCAAAGAGAAATCCTTGTCTTGTTTCAGACATCTTGTTTATGCTCAATATACAATGACGTATGCGACGTTTCTAAGGCAAATGCATGAAGCTGTTTACTTGGTTGCCAGCCGATGACGTCACAAGACACATAGCGCCATCAGGTGGCCGATTTTCATTTGGTTATATCTCCCAAACAAAAAGGCATATCAAAAAAATTTTTTGAAAAATATAATACTTAAACACTAAAGAATCACCAAAAAAATTTTAATTTTTCATTTCAGGTCCCCTTTAACTTTTCATTACAATTTAGAGCTGAATACACACTCAGAATGCACCAAGTTAAATGTAATTTTTCCTTTTTATGGCCGTGGGGGAGGCTCTCCAAACCCCTCGCTGTTTTTGTTGTCTTGGAAAGAAGCGTTCCCACTTTCACAACTCACTAGTGCCACCACTAGAGATGTAAATGCAAAAAAAACGAACCGTTTTTTTTTAAAAAAAAAGTAAGTGCATTTGTCCGAAAAGGTTTAGGTTAATGTTCCTTTCAAATGCCCACCACCCATGTTGACTATTGCTAGTAACTACCAGCCCTGAATGAAGACATTTTCCCGTTAAAGTGGAGTTTTTCAGCACTGCTCAGTGTTCACATAGTGAATAAATGCTTCATAATACTTTTCCTGACAAGTATAAAGTTTTACCCATATTCCCGCAATGCAGGATAGCCTAAAAATACAAAACAAACATCAAAGATGAAAACTTATTTTATTTGGGAACTAGGCCTACTACTTTTTGAGATAAAAAGAAGTTGACCTCTTGTCGTTACGCACCAATAAAACCATGATGCGTAACTTTAAAAATATTTTTTTTGGTAGAGGAAAGATTGACGAAAAGTTTGGCAAAAACAAAAAAGTGCTAAAGTCTCAAAGTGCTGTAAACTAGTTAAAATAGGATGGATTAAATGCAACCATATATACTTCTTTTAAACATGTCTATGACAGCACAATGGCGTGATTAAGGGAAAACAAACATGACTATGACATCACAAAGGAGTATTGAACCTCTTCAGGGAAAATAAAAAACATCAAAATGTTTCCATCTTTCACTACATTTAAATGTGATTTGGGCTAAAAGTTGAGACTTTAGCACTACACTGCTTTTGCCAAACTTTTCATCAATCTTTCCTTTACCCAAATAAAAAGCGTAAAAAACGATTTGAGATCTACAAAATTGTAATGAAGCAATATACCAGACATATAGTCTGATTTGAAATAAGTTATAGGAGTTATGAGACTGTTTGTTTGTTGAAAGAGACGCTATTACAATGAGTTTACCCTAATTGCTGCATATTGTGACATTTAATGTCAAAATAGGTAAAAAAAACAAAAAAAACAAAAAAAAAACGAATAAAAAACAATAAAAACGATAAAAAACAAAAAAACAAGCTCGTTTTTTTTTAAAACAAAAAAAACCGTTTTTTTACATCTCTAGCCACCACATGTTAATTGTATTAAGACCATCGTCATTCTGGCAGAATAATTCTGCGCGATCAGCCTAAAAAAATGATCCGTAAAAATTTGCGCGATAAACAATGCGATGAAAGTAGCAACACTCGGAAGCTGATAAAATCACTTCTCGTTACCACATCAAAGCAAATGTTATATATTTTCCATAGCCAAATGAACAGTCAATACAGAAATTTAAATAAGAAATTCAACTTGTCAAAGATAAAGCAACTGCAATTACGAAAAGTGAGACGTAAAATCGTATATAGGCTACAGACTGCTAGTGCTATATGTGATATGGCAAGAAAAGTAAGCATCACAAAAACGTCTATAAAAATATTTTCCCGAAATAGCTTTCGGAATTTTATTTTTGAATTGTGTTCAGAATTGAATTTCCTTTCCAGGGATGGCAAGCTCGTGGTGAGGCAGACGAAAGAAAGGCGGGCAGAATGATTTAAAAATAGGATAAATATCTTAGGTATTGAAAATTAAATAAGGATTTTGACGTTTTGACACGCCTTCAATCAAGCGTCTATAAAAATACTTTTCCGAAATAATTTTCGGAATTTTATTTTTGAATCGTGTTCAGAATTGAATTTCCTTTCCAGAGGTGGAAAGCTTGTGGTGGGGCAGACGAAGGAAACGCGAGCAGAATGGTTTAAAAATAGGGTAAATATCTTACGTAGCCTATTCAAAAATAATGATTTTGACGTTTTGACACGCCTTCAATTAAGCGTCTATAAGAATATTTTCCCGAAATAATTTTCGGAATTTTATTTTTGAATCATGTTCAAAATTGAATTTCCTTTCCAGGGGTGGCAAGCTCGTGGTGGGGCAGACGAAGGAAACGCGGGAAGAATGATTTAAATATCGTGTAAAGATCTTACGTTTTGTAAAATCAAATAAGGATTTCGACGTTTTGACACGCCTTCAATTAAGCGTCCATAAAAATATTTTCTCAAAATAATTTTCGGAATTTTATTTTTGAATCGTGTTCAAAATTGAATTTCTTTTCCAGGGGTGGCAAGCTCGTGGTGGGGCAGACAAAGGAAACGCGGGCAGAATGATTTAAATATCGGGGTACGTATTTAAAATTAAATAAGGATTTTGACGTTTTGACATGCCTTCAATCAAGCGTCTATAAAAAATATTTTCCCGAAATAATTTTTGGAATTTTATTTTTGAATCGTGTTCAAAATTGAATTTCCTTTCCAGGGGTGGCAAGCTCGTGGTGGGCACGGGCCCCCCACGGTGGCAAGCTCGTGGTGGGCAAGGGGCACGGGCCCCCCACGAAACTTTGTGAGGAATTGTTGAAATTGTATGTTTCTGCATCAACTGGTTTGCTCGCGTTTCCTTCGTCTGCCCCACCACAAAATTGACACCCCTGGAAAGGAAATTTAATTCTGAACACGATTCAAATATAAAATTCCAAAAAATATTTCGGGAAAATATTTTTATAGACGCTTAATTGAAGGCGTCTATAAACGTTAAAATCTCTATTTATTTTTAAATACGTAAGACATTTACCTCATTTTTAAACCATTCTGCTCGCGTTTCCTTTGTCTGCCCCACCACGAAATTAACACCTCTGGAAAGGAAATTTAATTCTGAACACGATTCAAAAATAAAATTCCGAAAAATATTTCGGGAAAGTATTTTTATAGACGTTTTTGTGATGCTTACTTTTCTTGCCATATCACATATAGCAGTCTTAATAGATACGATTTTAGGCTATGTCTAACTTTTCGCAATTGCAGTTGCTTTATCTTTGACAAGTCGAGTTTTTTATTTAAATTTCTGTGTTCACTGTTCATTTGGCTATGGAAAAAATATTACTTTGATCTGGTAAGGAGAAGTGATTTTTTCAGCTTCCAAATGTTGCTGCTTTCATCGCATTGTTTACCGTGCAATTTTTTACGGATCATTTTTTTAGGCGGATCGCGCAAAATTATTCTGCCAGAATGACGATGGTATTAACATGTGGTGGGTTGGTGGCACTAGTGAGTTGTGAAATTTTGTTGCAACCTCATTATTATTATATTACCGTATACAGTTTATACAGTTATTTTATGAATACAGCTTTGCTACAGTTGGATATATGGCACCGAACAACTGTCAATAAACCTTCGTAAAGATTACAGAGAACTCATTATGCTTTTAATAATTTATCTCGGAGGAAGTTTGGATGCCAGACAAGTGTTCCATTTTCAAGCTCCAGGAGCATCACATCATGCTCGTTGGATGAGTAGAATATCATAATATATTCTTTGAAAATATCTTTATTCAAATCACAATTGCTGAAGTTAAATCTGGTATCTGAAGCAACATTGAATGAAATCTCCTCTGGCAGTTTTTCTATTATTATATGATATAGAGCCCTGGTTTACTGCATCCAATTCTCTTGATTCTCCAATCAATGATTTAAAACTACATTGCCAATTAAGCAATGATATGAAAGAGATGCAAAAATATTCTGCAACTTTACCTCCACTTTTTATTGAAATAACTTTCAGCATATTTGACAAAGTTTGATAAACATTTGTGGTAGCTTACCTTTCTGAGCGCCTAGTTATTTTTGCACTATTCAGCGATCATGCTTCCTTCACTCAAAAACAGAAAATGGCTAGAGAACTTTTAAAGTATGATGGAGCATTTAAATCAAGCAAACTTCTAAAGACCAGAATCCAGCAAATGCCAGTTCTTCAACAACAAACTCAACTCCACAACCTTATGATATAGGAAAAGACTCATGGACTTAGTTCAATTTGCTCAAATTAGACACAAGTTGTTTAACAGCTAATCTCAAGTTTTGGCTCAAAAATCTACTGTACTTAAACTTAAAATATATATAATCAAAGCAATCCCAGTTGTCAATGATGCATCTGAACGAGCATTGGGTCTTCTTACTGAAGTTTATAACAAACTCACCCGAAATTCTAAAGCAAAACAAAACATTTTAAAGATTATCAAGGATTGAGAGAAAAACAAGTCACAGTTGCTACATCATCAGAAAGAGTCACTAAAAAAAGAATGAAACTGTATTATATTTGTAAAAACTACAAATCAAGCAACATTGATTTCCATTGATAAGATGCGTAAAACATTGCATATGTATCGCATTACGGCTACACATGTACCGGACCACTGGCAGGGTAGGCTACACCTTTTGTCTTGAGCATTGTCAAAGGAAGTAAAAATAGTATTGCTTACTGCATGTTAACTGATATACCGTATGTATATATGGTAGGCTACTGTATATCGGTAATTTAAGTTTTTATTCAAGTACTTTAATGTTTTGTTTACATTGCCAGACTATTGTGTGATTGTTACATTGCCACTTTAGCCAGCTATAGCAAAAATTTGTATAAAATAATAATTTTTAGAGTAATTTAACAAGATTTTTGTACAAAAACACTATTTTAAGAAATATCTAAAAAACTACATTACCTAGACCAATAAAATGTATGAAACATTTATATATAGGAATATTGGTATTCTGGAACTTTTGGTGTTTATTAGAGCTTTCTAACTATAGTGGTTTTCAAGTTATGCTATTTTTTTAAAATTTAGGTTGTTTCCATGGGATGCAACCTAGTTCGTACCATGAACAGTTTGTACCCTCAGTTCATACCTTGAAAAGATCGAGAGAAAAAATTAAAAAAACCAAAGTCGCTGATTGCAGTTTCCGCAATCATTTTAAAATTTTCCCTCTGAAAAGATCGTGAGAAAAATTAGCTTAAAGCCGAAGTCCACTGATCGCAGTTTCCGCAAACATTTTTCCGCAGTTTCCGCTAACCCTAACCATAGAGTAATCTATGCTCTAACCCTAACCTTCGCTGATCGCAGTTTCCGCAAACATTTTTCCGCAGTTTCTGCTAAGCCTTACCCTAATTGTAACCATAGAGTAATCTATGCTCTAACCCTAACCCTCGCTGATCGCAGTTTCCGCAAACATTTTTCCGCAGTTTCCGCTAACCTTTACCCTAACCATAGAGAAATCTATGCTCTAACCCTAACCCTCGCTGATCGCAGTTTCCGCTTACCCATGGATCACGAAATTAAAAATTAATAAAAAATAAGAATTAAAAATCTAATTAAAAGAAATAAAAATCTAATTCAGTGATCCATGGCTTACCCTAACTCTAACCATAGAGTAATCTATGCTCTAACCCTCGCTGATCGCAGTTTTCGCAAACATTTTTCTGCCGTTTCCGCTAACCCTTACCCTCGCGTTTGTTTCAAATTGTTTGGGGAAACTCCGATCGGCGACTTCGGTGTTGTGTTATTAAACTGCGATCAACGACTTCGGCTTTTTTTAATTTTTTCTCTCGATCTTTTCAGGGTACGAACTGACTGTACGAATGGTTCAAGGTACGAACTAGGTTGCACTCGTTTCCATGGAAACGTAAAGAAAATAGGCGTCAAACAAGTTCAATGAAATTTAAAAATTAATATATAATACCTATTTGTTAATGCTTCTAACTTTTTAATTTTTTTTCTGTGTTAATTATTGAATAGGCTTGTGTTTTATTTCATCGAGCAAAGAAAGGTGAAAGTAGAAGAAAAGTATACGGCGTGTGCTTATCCAGCTAAATTTCTGTGAAATAAAGTTGAGATTGTATTGGTTCCCTCAACTCAATGCAACATGGAATGTGTAGCAAAATTTGACTTTAGTGCAACTGCTCCAGATGAACTAACCTTTAAGAAAGGCCAAGTTTTAAAGGTATGATGCATCTTTTTGCTTTTGTTGTAGCCTAGATAGTCATGTATGCCTCCTCAAATAAAACGCAACTCTGTTTCTATCATCTCACAATTCCTGTGTCATTTCGTTTTTGTATATATATAATATAACATTAATTTCTCAATACAGAATGGGACAGAACTGGGACTGTGTCCAGAGATAGAAAGCTAAAGTCAACAAATTTCAGTGCAAACCAACTTCACTAGTACAATAAGCAAAAAAAAAACAACAGTTCAGTACCCATAGTCGATTTACTGCAGAAAATTGGATGACGGTTGGTTTCACTTTAAAGAACACTTCAAATGTAATAGTCTAAAAAGACTTTAAAGCATCAAACAATTGGTTTTTGAAATTTATAAAAGAATCAAACAATTAAAAATATTAAAATTTATAAAAAACAATTAGTTTTGATTAAAAAATGAAAAACTTAGAATTGATTTTGTTTTTGGAAATTCTCACTTGTTCAGTGTTCACTGAACAGGTTGAACACCCAGAATATCCGCCCTGCTCACAAGCTATCATCCATTTCTGACGGTTCACCCTTATTCATCCCTTTTGGTTGGTTCACCCCTGCAAAAAATTTTATTCACCCTAGGGTGAACCATTCACCTGATTAAGAAACACTGAACTAGACTAATAAGATGTTGAAATGATAGCCTAGCTAGCTTTGTCGGAAATGAAATGCAACATTAGAAATAAAAAGCTAGTTATCGTTTCAACTTCTTGAGATAGCCCAGTCCACACTCCACAGTCACCAGAAAAATGCAAGAAATTAATCTTCCATACATTTCTCACTTAATGGGCAGGTTGTTGATACAGATGAAATCGGTTAATCATATCACCTATTTGCCAGACGTTTTGATACGCTTGGACCTTAAAACGAATCTGGTAATCGCTTTGACTTTAAAACATAGTAAATTAACTTTGTTAGCCCAGGCAAGCTTGTGGCTGTTGAACAGCTTTACAAAATCAAAAGGTAAATGTGTACCTACTCTCCGCATATGAAGCAAAATTTGTTTCGATGTTCAATCAACCTCGTCTTGAGCTACTTGGTCTAGCACTCATACTTGTTGAAGTTGCTGTCTTGACTCTTTGTTGCTAGTGTAGATATTTTAGTGTAATGTTTACTAAATGTTTATTCATCGACTTGGCTGAGGGTGGCTGCTTGACTCGAAGACCGTCATGGTCACTTCGCAGCTTCCTGTTGTGATTTGCTTATCAAAGATGCAGTGCACATTTGTTATTTTTCTTTGTTTCAATTGTGTTCGTTAAGCGTACTGCATCATTTAATGATTTTGCTGTTATGATATTGCACAACAAAATAAACCAATCAATCAATCTTGTCAGCTATTATAATAACAAAAATACAGTATCGTAACTTAAAAGCTATGTATATATTAGGGTGGCTCTTATTTGGCAAAAAATGAAAAAAATTTGAATTTTGTGTGGGACACCCTTTGAAAAGGTGAGGTTGTCAGAAAAAATAACTCCTGCAAAAAAATTTTTGACTTTGAAATTGATTTAGAGGTGGCCCTCCCCCCCTAAAGTTTTGCGCCCTCCTCCCAAATACCAAATCTGCATATCTCAAAAACTGTTTGAGCTAAAGATACGGTTTTTGTGTCAAAAGATGCAGAAAGCATGATTTCCTATCTGCTTTCTGAACAGTGATTGCGTCTATCTTGATTAGAAAAGCAGTTATTTAGAAAAAACCTGTTTTCGGTATTCTAGCACAAAACAGTGCTAAACAAGTATTGTGGCCCAAGCTATTCAATAAACAAAGTTCATAAACTAACCTGTAAAACTGGTAAAGTAATAAACGAAATAAGTATTCCTAAACTTTTATGCATTCATGAATAGCTAAAATGCCCGTTTTTTGTCATATTCCTTGAAGAAACTCCTGAGTGTGGAATCTGCTTTCAAGCTTCAGGTGCTATGCATTGCACTTGTTGGAAGGCGAAGGCGATTTATGCAAAAGCTTGGTCTGCATTTATGGTATCTGTCTGAAGAAATGGTTGAACTAGCCTTGTTTGACTCTCGATTGTCTGTGGAAAGTAACAAGGTAATGGTGGCAACCATGTTAAATGAAACAGCAGAACGTCCACCAAGGAGACGAAGCATCAAAGTAGATGCGTTTCTTAGCAATAAGGGTCTAGAACAGTATTGCACCTCTAATTCAAAATGGCTTCAGCTGTTGGGTGAAGATGAAGCAATAATTAGACTTTTAAAGGATCCTGCTCATTGGACTGAAGATGGTGCATTTATTCAAGCTTTACACATGGCGAAGGGACTTTCAGTAGTCAATGACAGAGCAGAGAGAGGAGTTGCTCTCAGTCTAATCCCGGATTTTAACAAACTCTCAACTGAAGATGAGTACCAACTTCAGTTTCTTTTGCAAGTTGTTACTGAACACAGGAAACTGTTGAATCCAAATTCCAACAAGAACAATATTGTCGATTCTTCTTTGTTTAAACCTTCTTTGTTACTCCAGGGGTCAAGGGGCTCTATCTTTTACCACCCTTGGGCAGTGCCGATGTGGTTTAGATGCTTGAGCAGGTGTCGAGTAGCAATTGCATTGATTCGTCATCCAGTTCAAGCAGACCACGCACACCATTTGGCGCAGTTACAGATGGTGTGGTCTGTGGTTTGTTCCTCTATGCCACACTCACAGATTGCGGATGGAGCCATCCCCAATTTGTGCATGTTTGAGCGGAATAGTCTGACTCCAGTAGCCCAGCACGCAGGCGGTTGTGCCACACCCAGGCCTTCCTTGGCAAATTATGCATTCTGGTTGGATGGGGGCTGGTGTCGGAGATAAAACTTTAGAGCCTTGAGGAGTTCTTCTTCCTCTCTGAGCTCTATTTGTTGTCCTCCCAGGTAGCCGCGCTGATGGATTGGTTTTCAGCGGTTTTCATCAGGAGTTGTGCGTCACATACAAATGGGTGTCTCGATTTCAGTTGGCGAGGATGCTCGATTGCTCGCTCACAGACTTGTAGAGACTTGAGTGGAGCAAGTGGTTGGGGTTCGTAATGCCGAGAAAGAGACAGGATGGCTTCTTCGCGACAAAACTCAGCTGGTTGGTTGCCTGCAAGGACAGGGAAATTGTCCGATTGTGTACAATGTGTAGGTCGCAGACATCCTGTCACGATACGCAAGGCAATATGTAAAATATTGTCGATAATATCGCTTCTTGCAGTACTGACCAGAATTACATTTTGAAATGAATATCGTTACCAGTGTTCCCTCTAAGGTGCAAAAATTAAGAAAAAAAAACGAAATTTTGTAGACGGTTTCGTGGTCACAAAAAAGGTTGTAAAATCAAGATTTGGTCAAATGCGTTTTTTCTAAATAACTGCTTTTCTACTCAAGATAGATGCATTCAATGTTCAGAAAGCAGATAGAAAACCATGTTTTCTGCATCTTTTAACACAAAAACCGTATCTCTAGCTCAAGTGGTTTTCGAGATACGCAGATTTGGTATTTCGAGAGAGGGCACAGAACTTTAGGGGGGGAGGGCCACCTCTAAATCAACTTCAAATTTAAAAAAAATTTGCAAGAGTTATTTTTTCTGACAACCTCACCATTTGAAAGGGTGTCCCATGCAAAATTCAAAAACTCAATTTTAAGAGCCACCCTAGTATATATATTATATATTATACCTTATACGTTTAAATTTTCAAGGACAATACTAATTTTGACCAAGCGTAGCACTGACTGCGCATTAGTAGTGAATTACTTACTTGGGCACCAGAATTACTTGGAAGTGACTGTTAGTTTGTCTTGTAAAAATTGTTTGTTGAGCAGCGTTATATATAGGTTAAGTTGATTGCCTAACCTTTTGCATTGATATGGAAAGGTAAACACAACAGCCGTCTGCATAATCCCTTAGATTTCTCGAAAATTTGCCTCAGCAGTTTTTTTTTTAAAAAGACTGTCTCCAAAATGGGATTTCTCCGAATTGGATTCGCCGAAATGGGCCATTCTGTTGTTATGTTGTCACCCCATCCATGCAGTATAACCTGACTGTTGGTGTAAATGTAGAAATCTATTAGGTGTACTGTACTACTACATACGTTTTAGTCCTGTGTTCAATATGTGCTTTAATAATGCGATTTATTTTTAAGTTAATGATATTAATGGTAGCGTTGACATAACCACTTCAGACACATTTTCTTCTGTGTATGAAGGGCGTAATAACAATCAATTTATTATATAACTTTTATTAAGATAGACCAAGTCACTGAGTTATGTTTGCGTAAAAGTTATACTGATTTGCTTCTGTTCATATTGTTCAGGTTCTCAGCAGTGGTGAGGATAAAAATTGGTGTCGTGCTGAGTGCGAAGGAAGGCTGGGATTAATACCAAAGAATTATGTTGAGTTCAAGCAGCAAAGGTAATTTAAGTTTGTTTATTTATAAAAGTGGTAGAACTGTAGATCCAATCAGAAAAAAATGAACATCATGCAGAGTTTTATAACTGGGCAATTGTAAGTAGCCTAAGGCATACTAAAATTTTGATCATTTTGTAGGCTACCGGTACTGATTTTAATAAACAGAAGTGTTCTATAAGCATGTTGTGGTATCGTAATAATCTGCTTGTAGAAACTAAATTAAGAAGTAGATACATACAGGTACGGTACACCATATTGCAGGATGCATGGAGCGTGATGTGTTATTATAAACTTCACATATTTTCTGCCAGCAATTTTGTTCATCATGAACTTAAAAGATACTTCACAGTGTATAATGTATATCATATAGATACTAACGACCTGTTTTAGACTGATGCTGGGAGTTCGCTGTGATAAAGCGAATTGCACTAGCTTTCTGAACACAGTTCCCTAGTCATGTGCTATTGTGCTATGACGAATGGTGTTGAAGTCAGTGAGTCATTGTTTTAATGTGGCTGTTTAGTTTGGCTTGAGGCTGCTGTCTATTGAGTTTCTGTGTTGAATGTTTAGTTAGGGCAATATATGACAAAATATGACCTTACCCCAAAAAAATTGCAACAAAAGGTTTTTCAACTGATTTGATTAGTATTGGGTGTCAGTATTGACATATTCAAAATCTTAAGCGATCCAACTTACGGAAAGTGGTTATTTTCAAGATGGCCACCAAACCGTTAAAATAACAGTAAGTTGACCATAACTCGGTCATCATATGACCAAAACATGGAGTTTTGGTGTCTATATCTAGGTTTTTATACCCTGTGAAGTCAATGAGACCATTCTCAGAATTTTTGAATTATCTGATAGCGTATAAATTGAATATGGCAATCTAAGATGGCCGCCAAACCAATAAAATAACAGTAAATTGACCATAACTCGGTCATCATATGACCAAAATATGTAGTTTTGGTGTCTATATCTAGGTTTTTATACCCTGTGAAGTCAATGAGACAATTCTCAGAATTGTTGAATTATCTGATAGCCTGTAAATTCAATATGGCAATCCAAGATGGCTGCCAAACCAATAAAATAACAGTAAATTGACCATTACTCGGTCATCATATGACTAAAACATGTAGTTTTGGTGTCTATATCTAGGTTTTTATACCCTGTGAAGTCAATGAGACAATTCTCAGAATTGTTGAATTATCTGATAGCCTGTAAATTCAATATGGCAATCCAAGATGGCCGCCAAACCAATAAAATAACAGTAAATTGACCATAACTCGGTCATCATATGACCAAAACATGTAGTTTTGGTGTCTATATCTAGGTTTTTATACCCTGTGAAGTCAATGAGACCATTCTCAGAATTTTTGAATTATCTGATAGCCTATAAATTGAATATGGCAATCCAAGATGGCCGCCAAACCAATAAAATAACAGTAAATTGACCATAACTCGGTCATCATATGACCAAAATATGTATATAGTTTTGGTGTCTATATCTAGGTTTTTATACCCTGTGAAGTCAATGAGACAATTCTCAAAATTGTTGAATTATCTGATAGCCTGTAAATTCAATATGGCAATCCAAGATGGCTGCCAAATCAATAAAATAACAGTAAATTGACCATTACTCGGTCATCATATGACTAAAACATGTAGTTTTGGTGTCTATATCTAGGTTTTTATACCCTGTGAAGTCAATGAGACAATTCTCAGAATTGTTGAATTATCTGATAGCCTGTAAATTCAATATGGCAATCCAAGATGGCCGCCAAACCAATAAAATAACAGTAAATTGACCATAACTCGGTGATCATATGACCAAAACATGTAGTTTTGGTGTCTATATCTAGGTTTTTATACCCTGTGAAGTCAATGAGACCATTCTCAGAATTTTTGAATTATCTGATAGCCTATAAATTCAATATGGCAATCCAAGATGGCTGCCAAGCCAATAAAATAACAGTAAATTTACCATAACTCGGTCATCCTATGACCAAAACATGCAGTTTTGGTGTCTATATCTAGGTTTTTATACCCTGTGAAGTCAATGAGACCATTCTCAGAATTTTTAAATTATCTGATAGCCTATAAATTCAATATGGCAATCCAAGATGGCTGCCAAAACAATTAATAATGAACAATAACAATGTATTGGTAATGGTTATTAAAAAACCCGGTGAATTTCTATATATATTTGAGTAAACTAAGTAAGCATAAAGAGTTCATACGATGTGGTTATGTACAGTAGACTCTTGACATAATCAGCATAAAGAAAGCATATGGATCAAGTATTACTAAAGCTCATCGCTGTCACTCTTGATGTCATCGTCTGTAATTATGTGATTGCTGTATGGGTTGACACATGAACCAGTTTGGCATGGTCCACATCCAGCATGGCATGGTAGCCCATATCTCCGGCAACTACAGTGAAGTGGACACGATATCAAAGATCCTTGACGTTTAATCACAACCGGTGAATGCATGAATGAAGAGGAGCTGTGAGCAATGAGCATAGGCTATATCTGGCCCGGTGATTGCCTTCAGTTTGTTGATGTCGTGTATCTTGGTTGAGTAAGCTTTGTCGGAGCGAAAGTAAAGGTCTTTAATGTGTGAGTCAGTGTTAGCATAGCATAGTAACAATATTAAAAGAGCCGTGTCTTCACCAATTAAAGTCGTGCCATGTCGATGAGGGCTGTCCATCTGCCGTCTTGGCGATGTCAACATCTGCATCACCTGGTGCGCTGATCACATTGCAGCTTTTATTCCTCAGTTGAGCAGAAATTAGAGAAATTAATCCTTCCTTGTTGGAAGCTCGAGACAAAAACTGCTCCTTCTTTCCAATGAACTTGGTGTCTGCAGTAAAGTGAACAACCCGGTGGACGTTCATGCCGCGTCTTTGATGGGTATTGTCTTTGATAGACGGACCACCATATGCATCAAAGACCACCGTTGCTAAGCGATAATGACGAATGGTATAATCTGCATACGACTGTACAATAGACCCACAGCTGTCTCCAGCTTCCCATAGCACTCGATGCAACAAGAACCCCCCATCAAGAACGTAGTGATCGGTTTTCGGGGCAGATTTTTTCACTAAAACTTACTTCATAATCGCCTGACGTCACACTGCTGGCATGTTCTGTGATGGCGGGAGCTATTTGAGACTTATCGGCTTCTCGGAAAAAATGTCTAGCTTCAAACAAGGCGGGTTGGCATGTACTGAGCTCGTGCTTTATCACTTCCTGCATGGAGAGATCACCTGTTTGATTAAGGATCTTAGAAACAAAGCTATGATCGTTATGTTTGGCAACGATGGCAGTAGTAACCTGGAAACACAGCGCTGCAATACATTGGTCAAGAAAATTACAACATTCAAGTCCTTTGTTCACCCTGAACATTTTCCACCTACACCATCCTCTACCAAATTCCACTGCCTCAGAGTTTACTACCAGATTATGGTCTGGATGGGTAAGCTACTGACGATCGTGTGGATGCTCTAGACTGGGGATGGAAAGTAGACAATAATCAGATGGTTCCAATCATGACGGACATGAAAGCTGCCCCGGACAACCTACTGAAAATGATACACTGCAATTGCGAATCGTGTCCACCTCACTGCAGTTGCCGGAGGTATGGGCTACCATGTCATGCTGAATGTGGACCATGCCAAACTGGTTCATGTGTCAACCCATACAGCAATCACATAATTACAGACGATGACAAGGAGAGTGACAGCAATGAGATTTAGTAATACTTGACTCATGTGCTTTATTTACGCTGATTATGTCAAGAGTCTACTGATGTACATGACCACATCGTATGAACTCTTTACGCTTGCTTAGTTTACCCAAATATGTATAGAAATTCACCTGGTTTTTAATAACCAATACATTGTTATTGTTCATTTTTAATTGTTTTGCCAGCCATCTTGGATTGCCATATTGAATTTACAGGCTATCAGATAATTCAACAATTCTGAGAATGGTCTCATTGACTTCACAGGGTATAAAAACTTAGATATAGACACCAAAACTACATGTTTTGGTCATATGATGACCGAGTTATGGTCAATTTACTGTTATTTTATTGGTTTGGCAGCCATCTTGGATTGCTATATATTGAATTTATAGGCTCTCAGATAATTCAACAATTCTGAGAATGGTCTGATTGACTTCACAGGGTACAAACACCTAGGTATAGACACCAAAACTACATGTTTTGGTCATATTATGACCGAGTTATGGTCAATTTACTGTTATTTTGTTGATTTGGCGGCCATCTTGGATTGCCATATTCAATTTATAGGCTATCAGATAATTCAACAACTCTGAAAATGGTCTCATTGACTTCACAGGGTACAAACACCTAGATATAGACACCAAAACTCCATGTTTTGGTCATATGATGACCGAGTTATGGTCAATTTCCTGTTATTTTAATGGTTTGGCGGCCATCTTGAAAATAACCACTTTCCGGAAGTTGGATCGCTTAAGATTTTGAATATGTCAATACTGATACCCAAAACTAATCAAATCAGTTGAAAAACCTTTTGTTGCAATTTTTTTGGGGTCAAACCAGGTATTGCCCTAACTAGTTAGGCGTTATTGCTTTAAAATTTTGTTAAGTCAGTTGATTAATAGATTAGGTGACGTAGTTATTCCTTTCAGCACAATTGTAGATTTTTGGATTCTGTCTACTTATAAAAATGCCCTCTTTGAAGCGCAATTGTACCTCGTCGTTTTCTGTGGCAATGATTTTTAATTCCAAGTCGGCAAGGCACTGTTGTTGATGATCAAAGATCGAACTTTTATCTGAGCCAAGATGTTCTTTCAGGCGAGAGTGAGAGTGGGCGGATCGTGCTGCCTATAACATAGCTTTTCCTGCATTTCTTGCATATCATCTTGTAAACACAGTTATTGGTGGTACACATGTTGTCGTTCCGCTGTTCAAAGATAGGCTACTATTCCACACCTAATAAAAATATACAGTTGTCCTAATACAAACAAATTTATTTTCATACGAGTCAGTTCAATCATAAACTGCAAAACATACATTGCGATCTGCTAGCAGCTAGATCATCTTCAGTTAAGCTTATTCAAATAGCAATTTAAATTGATAAGCTTACCTGAACATGATCTAGCTGCTAGCAGATCGCAATGTATGTTTAGCAGTTTATGATTGAACTGACTCGTGTAAAAATAGCTTTGTTTGTGTTACATGACGTGTAATCGAGTTGTTCATATCAAGCATTGTGGGTTTGACACGTCTGTCAGAAGATATTTTATTTTTATGGCACAGTTATCTGGATTGCTTATTCTCTTATTTATACTCATCTTGCTTTCAAGCACTAAGCTTCTGTTAACTCAAGAGTTAACAGAAGCTTAGTGTGTTGCAATACACGGTTTTAAAACAATTTTAGTTGTTTAAGGCCATGCATTGAATCTCTGTCCACATGTTTTGTTGATTGATGTGTAAACATGTTTATTGTGCACAATGCAGAAATTAATACTTTTGTGAGCTTGTAAGATGGTGTTGCTATATTGTCACCTTGAGCAACTTATTCTAAATAGAACATTGTGCATCTAACAGCATTATTGTCTCAAGTGATAATGTCCAAGTCATGGAACAATGGTAAATAAAACATTTTTGCATTGATCAGTTGGTACCATGGAAAGATCTCACGTGTCAAGGCCGAGCATGTGCTTAGTAACCCAGCATACCCTGATGGCGCTTTCCTCGTGCGCGACAGTGAAGGCTCCCCAGGCGACTTTTCACTTTCTGTCAAGTAAGTTTTTATATATATATATATAATTTAATCAAATGTAGTTATTACTATCTGAAGCCTTTACAAATTGTTTCACCTAACGGATCATCAGAAGGTCTGCAAAAAACATGTAAACAGTAAAGAATCGATAATTCTGAAAAGATATTAAATATTATGATACAACTGTAAATTAATCTGCCAAAAAAAATCTCTAAACCTGTACTGTACAGGTTTAACGTACACAAACAGGTTTACAGGTTGTACAGGTTTAACGTTTAACTAAAACCTGTACAGGTTTAGAGATTTTTTTTGGCAGATTAATTTACAGTTGTAATATTTAATATCTTTTCAGAATTATCGATTCTTTACTGTTTACATGTTTTTTGCAGACCTTCTGATGATCCGTTAGGTGAAACAATTTGTAAAGGCTTCAGATAGTAATAACTACATTTGATTTAATTCGCTCTGCTTTGCCTTTTTGCTTGGCATTGAGCACTTTTTGTAGTATTAATAGTTTTCATTGTTTTTTATATATAATTTATATATATATTGTTTATATTACAAAACCAGTCACAGTGACGTTTTTTCTACATTATGTTTATTTTTATCGCACATCATAGAGCTTGAAGCCTCACAGTATACTGCAGGTGGCCAAACTGCTGATACAGTAGAATTCGCCTATAACGGCCTCGTTTATAACGTCAATTCGCCAATTATATATACGTCACATTTCGCTCGGTCTCGGCAGAATTCCTATCTTTTATACGTACATTGTAGTTCGGCTACAACAGCATCGCCTATAACGTCAATTCGCATGTGACAGCACCCTTTATTGGTCCCCAGACGCATAGGCGCCAGGTTTTGAAAATCACCGGGGGGCAAACTTTCTAGCCGACTGATTGCTTACATTCAAAATGCTGATGTTTGTTTGTCAGCATTTATGTTTTTTTGCGTCTATATGCCATTGTATATCGCCAAGCTTTATAATGTAGGCTCAGGCCTTGAAATTCACGGCGGACATCGGACTTGTCCGCCGTCACAGCATGTGATGTCCGCGGGAAGTACCATCTAGATCGGTCATATTTGTCCGCCGAGAAATAACACAGGAACTAGCGATACAAATCGTCATTGCATAGCATGAACAATTGTTGCAATAATATATTTTCCAGCGCATTCTAGCGCGCATCTAGAAACTGTGAATACTGTATCCCTTAGCTTCCATTCAAGGAGGAAAACTTTCGATTTTTACATTGCTTCAACGATTGATGACATTGAATCAGCGTAACAAAGGTGAATTCTTCGCTAAGAATCGATAGGAGTACAGGTACTTCTACACCAGGGGTCACCAAACTTTTTTCTCTGAGGGCCGGATTTCTGCGAGATTACAGCTGCGGGCCGCATGCAAATTACGAAAATATATACAACTATTTAGAATCTCCATTGACTTAAATTGTCCAAATCCTTCTGGTTATGACGTCTAGTCTGGCTGGTATGATTTACCTAAACAGAGATATCGCATTATTGCACTGATCAAACATTGGTGTTTTGAACAACAAAGTTTGTGATGTCATAAGAAGAAACATTATGGAAAAATAATTATTTAGCACTTAGCAGGACAAGCAAGTTGCGTGTAGCTCAACAGCAACGTCAGTCCTTTACAAAAAGTTTGGTAACTTTTTTCCTTATCAGTTGTAGTGCAGCTGTTATTTCCGCAGCACGTCGATGAAATCAGTTGGCGGGACTTAGTTTGGTGACCCCTGTTCTACACTAATCATGCGCAATTTAGTTCAAGTTTTACATCACAATGTCTGGCTTTGATCTCTGAGTAATAATGATACGGCAAGGTTGGTTACTAAATTAGATTAAACGAGTAGGCTATTACAGCAAGATGCAACAAAATTTGTTAAGTTTTGGTATTACAGCAAGAAAGAAAAGACCCAAGGAAAATTCACTTTCGCTCACATGACACGCAAAAATAAACATAAAGATAAAAGCCTGTGAAACTTTGCACAGCAGAAAATAGTAGCGTTGGTGTAGAAACTTTCCGACTCCTGCCCAGAGCATTGTGACGCAATAAGCCACACGACCTCGTTCGGTGGAAGTTAATCAGTTATGTGACGTATTGACCAGCTACATGGCGCTTTGACTCCTCAAGCACAAGTCGTTGGTCTGATGAAAGCCTTTCAGAGTGACTTTATACTGAATTTTTAAAAAGCCTTCTACAACCGTAGTTATATAGTTCTGAAATGGCGAAGAATTATTATCAAGATAAAGTGATTAAGCATGACGATCGACGGCTATAGCCTAACTGGTGTGTCAGCCGTGAGACTTAATTTGTCCGCCGAGATAGCTGCTCAGACCGGACACGTTTGTCCGCCGTCAACAAAAACGAATTTCGAGGCCTGTAGGCCACTTCGAGTTATATGCTGGTCACTTTGAACTTTAGCTCTTCGCGTAGATACTAAACTGAGCAAACAGAAAACCGCACCTCGTTATTGACACTCCCAAGAAAAAAAAAGCAGAAGAAATCAAGAAAAACGTTTTTCAATCATTGTGACTATGCTTCAACGGCACCATGCTGGCGTTTATAAGCTACCGTACTTCTGTTTCTTTTGTTATCTTAGGAGCAACGCTCTTGTTGCAACAAGTAGATCTTTTAATTGAGATCGATCCGCAATGAAGGTCAAACTAACGCAAATCTGAACTTAGAAACATTTGATTTAGGATTTTTTTTAAATAATTTGCGGGGAGGCAGCCACCCCGAGCTAAATTCACGGGGGGACGCCGCCCCCCCGCCCCCCTGGAGTCGGCGCCTATGCCCAGACGTCCTTTGTTCGTTTATAACGTCACTTTAAGCCATCACCTTCACCACGAACGGTCAGTCTTTTAATCCAGTTAGCGCTGCTGCTTGCAAAATGTCTTCCCTTTATTTTGCTACGTCGTTCCCAGCAGGGACTTTAAGTAACTGAATTAACTTTTTTCCTGCGTGAAAAACTATCTCGTGTAAAAAACAGCTCTACAGCTGTCCTTTAAACAACTCAAAGCAACAGTTGTACGTGCAGTACTGTATAAACTAGAAGCCACAGTGTTACACAGTGCAGTTGTTGAAAGAGATCTCTGAAGCAAAATGTCAAACAAACGAAGACATTTTCCTCTTTGGAAAAAATATGAAATTGTTAGCCGATTCAACAGCGGTAAGGCTACAAGCGTATCAGAGCTTGCAAAAGAGTATGAGATTCCGAGGTCATCATTGCAAACAATCTTACGCAATAAAGAAAAGATAATGTCTGAGTTTGAAGCAGGACGCAATCCAAAACTAAAAAGAAAGCGAAAGCACAACTTTGAAAATGTCGATGATTAATCAAAAGACAGTTTTGGAATAGTTTGCGGTAGTTCGTCTATAACGTCAATTAGGCTATAACGCCAGTTTTTGCGAATCCCCTAGAGGTACCGTTATAGGCGAATTCTACTGTACTTGGACGTTTCATGTGACAGGTTGACTTGGTGAAACAAATTTACTTCGATGTCTGTATCGGATGGTTAATATGTTTAAAACTAAATCACATTGGAGTTTTACTTTGCCTTGCTTCATGGTACTAGCCAATACTCGCAAAACAGCCGCATACTTCCTCTGCGACATTTGTTGCCCTTTCATGGCACAATAATGTTCGAAAAACCTGACATTGTGTCGATTTATTTTAATGACAGAGCTTTGGTAGAGAGTTCACTTTGTTGTACCACAGAAGTAATGTCAATGATTGCAATATATTTTTAATTTTTGCGTAAATAAAAAATTAGATATGTAATAATGTAAAACTCATTGACGTTCCTAAGTTACATTGACATTGGTCAATATGGAGCTCTCTCCTATAGAAGGCCTCCTCCCGGAAAGCGTGAACCCTGGAAATATTGGTGATGCCTCAACCGCTTAAGAACTGGTATTGGAAGATGTAAGACGTTGATATGACACTGGAGGTATTGCTTGGGATGTATAAGTTGTAAATGTGAACAGAAGCAAACGATGCAACATTTCCTCGAATACTTTGTCCTAAAAGCCATCGTGATGCTCTTCACAAGATTTGCCAAGTTCGGCGATAGAGCAAGAGCTTGCATGATGCTCTGGGCTACGGCGACGTGTGACACACGACGACAAAGATTTTATGTTTTAGTTTTATATGACATGTAATTGATGTCATCTTTGGTGCCGTCATCTAGACAAAGACATCTTCCAATACTTGGAGACAAGCTGACGTCATAGCCATACCAAAGCCCAACAAGCCCCTGGATGACGCTAGGAGCTACCGTCCTATCTCACTCCTATGCATTCCCTATAAAATCCTCAAACGGCTCATCCACACCTGTCGATCCAATCATCGACCCACTCTTACCACCAGAGCAAGCAGGTTTTTGCCGTGGTCGATCAACTGTAGAATAGGGCGGTCCTTATTTGGGGCTAAAAAATTTTTTTTATAATTTTTTAAGTCTCACCCCCCAAAAAGGTTCCATTTACCACAAAAAAACCCTGTGTGAAAAAATTTTTGAAAAATATTAACGTTTAGAGGTTCCTCGAGGCCTCTGAAAATTTCACGTTTTTATGCATGTATGTCATACCTCTGTAAGCTTGGTTTTGCCATGCGGATTTGAAATGCACAAGTGCTATGGCTTGTTTTCATCAGCATGGCATAAATAATAACCCAGTTTGGTATACTGAAGACAAAAGTTCTTTTTTGTGATCTTGATGATAAATATTATTAATAAAAAAAAAATGATAATGTTCACATGTTTGAAAGTGATGAAGCAAATTTAATTGCTTCGAAATATTGCGCAACAAACAGTGTAAAGCAATAGCTATAAGTGAGCCTTTAGTTGCAATAAAAATAACAATACACGCTGAATCGATATATATTGGATGTGTAACTTAGAAAAATTGGGATTCATGCGATATTGCGGTCCTGTTAAAACAAACTTGCTAAATGCAAATTAATAGTCATTGGTTAATGGTTATAATGGCCAACGCCTCAAAAATGGTAAAATGTCACATCAAAGCCTTTTTAAGTGGTTCAGAAATGCATTTTTGATGTTGTGAAACTACTTGAAGAAGGTACTGCAACTGTTTCTCATCTTTAGTGAGTCGCCCAGAAAAATTTTGGATAAGTGCTATAGCTCTTTCTGCATGATCATTGGTCACAGCTAGAGATTTACATAGTTCTCGAGCAGTCTGATAAGCACTGTTTTCTTCCCACTCTGACGCAAGAAGATGGAGAAAAGAATCTGGAAGGCTTAATTTTTTGAACAACAACTTTGTGTTTGTACTGGCAAATGAAGATAGTGTCTTAGTTTTTAAGCTGTTTAGTGTCATGGTGACTCTTTTATTGGGTGCTTCCAAATTTTCTTCTCCAATTCTCATCACTTCCACTATTTCTTCTTTGATGTTTGCTGCAACATCATCATCAAACAGAGAAAGGGCAACAAGCTCTTCCGAAAGATACCACAGATCACCACCCATCTTTTCAGTTGTTGCTTCTGAGATACCTTTGTTAACAGTTTTATAAGCTTCCAATTCTTTATATAAGGACAAATCATTGTTGGGAGCTTTTATAGCCAAAGGAGCTGTTATCCACGCCTTGATATAGATACGTGTAAAAAACACACATAGGTCATAGAGACCGTTTGCTCACGGCCCGTCAGGTGAAACTGACTTCGAAATAACCACAGCTTATGGTGTGTATCACTTTCATCATCCACCGTGCATGATGGCTTGCACCAGGTGCTTTAAAATTAGCTTGCCCCAGTGTAGTATCTCCAAGAAAAAGCAATAAGATTTCCATTAGTTCACAATAATCATCTCGAGGTTGCTTTTCCTTGGCCAATACTACATGAATGAACTGAATAAGGTCATCCTTAATATCTTTAACACCCGCTGCAGCTTCTTTATCAGTGGAAGAATCTTCATAATTCTCTTGAGCTATGTACTCCTACTGCTCGTTGAATATGACCGATTTAGATGGTACTTCCTGCGAACATCACAGGCTGTGACGGCGGACATGTCCACCATGCATTTCGAGGCCTGCTATTGTGTCTTCTAATAATACAACTGTGTTTTGTGAGAATTGTGCAATACACAATTACACCTTTATGTCGTAGAGTGGAACAATTATGTCTTTTGAGAATTAAGTAATACAAATTTGTGTCTTAGAGTGGAACAATTGTGTCTTGTGATTGCTGTTAAAATACTGTGATTAAGAGTGCTTTCAGGTGTTTTCATGTCTGCACAAAGTTGTTTAGAGGGGTTTCAAAAAGTTTATTTCGTACCGCATCACACCCCCTATACATAGTGTATTATATGGAGAAATTTCTAGGGCCTTGAGGAACCTCTAAACATTAATATTTTTCAAAAATATTTCACACAAGGTGTTTTTATCCAAAATGGAACCTTTTGGGAGGGTGAGACCTAAAAAATTCAAAAGTCAAAAAATAAGGACCACCCTACTGTAGAACCTAGGTCACTCGCATGAGCCAAGACATAGAGGATTGTTTTGAGGAAAAGAAAAAGGCTGGTGCCGTGTCATTGATCTCACTGCAGCATATGACACACTGTGGCACGGCGGCCTCGTCTGCAAACTTTTTCACCTTCCCGACCGGCACATGGTCAGAATGATTATATGGAGCTTGTCTACAACCGCAGTTTCACCCTCACCACCGGACGCGGACAAAGAAGCAGGCCAAGACGCCTCAAGAACGGTGTTCCCCAGAGATCTGTCCTGGCCCCACTCCTTTTTAATGTTTACATCCATGACCTTCCACCAACAACATCTAAGCTGTATGCCTATGCTGACGACCTGGCTATGGTGCATAACGCTTCGGAATGGTCTCCACTGAAAAGGACCCTAACTCAAGATATGGCTAAGATGTCCGAATACCTCCACATGTGGAGACTCAAGCTCAGTAAATCTAAGACGGTGTCGACCGCTTTCCATCTAAACAATAAGGAAGCAAAGCGTGAGCTGACCATCAACATCGATGGAAACATTCTGCCTTTTAACCACACACCAGTCTATCTTGGTGTTAGTTTGGACAGGACTCTCACCTTCCGACACCACTTGGAATCACTTTGCAAGAAAGTAACATCACTTGTTGCCCTTATTTGTCGACTGGCAGGTACGAGCTGGGGTGCGACAGCAACAACTCTGTGCTACCCTGGCTCTTGTCCATTCCACCGCGGAGTACTGCGCCCCTGTATGGTGTCGTAGTGCTCATACGCACTTGCTCTACAAACCCATCAACAACGCCTTGCGTATTGTATCGGGATGCCTGAAACCTTCACCTACTGAGTTTTTACCAGTTCTTTCAGGCATTGCCTCTGCTAAGCTTAGCCGCAAAGCTGCCACACTCTCCCTGGTTCATCAGTCACTGGAGCCACACCACGTGCTCCACAGCTACATCACCAGATCGGTAATAAAGAAACGCCTCAAATCGAGAAGCCCCTTCGTCGCTCAAGCACAATCCTTGCTGGAGCACAAGACCAGTGCCTCATCCTAGATCGCTAATACCTGGCAAGAGGAGTGGACAGACAACACCTCCAGACTCCACACCTTTGTCCCTGATGCTGGACCCATGCCACCAGGAAAGGAGCTCAGACGACCTGCCTGGGTACGGTTGAATCGCCTCCGCACAGGTGTTAGGCGCTTCGCTTCCTTGATGCACAAATGGGGCCTATCAACATCTGCGGCATGCAAATGTGGTGCAGAGGAACAGACAGCAGATCACATCCTCTACCACTGCCCGACGTTTACTCCCCCAAGGGCAGTTGGCCTGTCAACACTGGAGGACTCTACAATCAAGTGGCTGCTCGAAGAATGCCCGGACATTTGACCCCAATGAAATGTAGTCCAAAAAAAACCTCTCATACGAAAGAAGAAGATCTAGAAAAAATTATTGGTTTGTTGATTGAAGAAACGAGCTGTTCAATACCGACCTTTACATTGTCATAATGTTTTATTTGTCTGTGGTACAACAAAGCGAACTCAAGTTTTCATAGAAAAGCTCATGGTTTAGTTTTGCATGTCACGGCTGCTTCATCTTGGACCACCATGTGCATGTTTTTCGTTCTCTTCAGAAAGAAAACCATTCTAGCTGTTTGTTGTGAGAAATGTTATGACATACTGTACCATTGTGATAATTCTACCAAGAGCCAGTTTGAAAACAGGCAAGAAAAGTGAAATTTTCAACTATAACAGCCTTGCTGCCATAGAGCTGAATAACCAGCCTTGCTGTTCAACTTGGTGGCGGTAATATGAATTCGTTTAATGGGAACATCATGAACCTTATAGTTAGTGCGTGTCTATCTTATATAATTTGCCACTGTTTTTGTTCAAGGCACAACGTGATGGGAGCTGAATTACCAACTTTTAGATTCACGTTAATCAAACGTTTTCTACCACACCAGAGGTGGCAAATGGTTGTGCGGTGTTGCTGTGGAAGTAAATTCTTTTTAATTTCCGTTCTTTGCAGATGCAGCGATTCAGTGCAGCATTACAAAGTGCTGAAAGATGGTGCAGGAAAATACTTTCTTTGGGTGGTCAAATTCACCTCCTTGAACGACCTGATATCGTACCATAAGGAACAGAGTGTCTCCCGGACTCAAAACCTTCTTTTGGTTGACATACCAACTGAAGCTAAGCAGTCTGTAAGTAATATTCTCAAGCATCGTTGTCTACTAACATTGCTTGGCCATTGAAGCCACGTCTATATTGCCATCCCAGTTAGCCCCAGTCCTGTCACATGCAAGTGAATCCATAATACTTCTCAGGCCTCGAAATTTGTATTTTTTTCCGGCAGTCAAGCATGTCCTACCGGACTGGCCCTTTCAGCGGACATTTAATATCTCAACCGGACATATTTTTTGCATGTAGATTTTGCACAAAATCACACTACAATATTGTGTAGTCGTGTTTGTAGAAGAAGATTTTCTACAACAGAATAACTCTGCAATGGTTGATGGCTTAATTAACCGACCCTGAAGTACACTGCAGCAGATTGCTTGCAAATAAATCAGTGCGTTAATGACAGTCATGTAATGACACAATAAACACAATTGAAAACAACAATCCAAACTTCCTTATTACAAAAGCAACTACGATCACTTATTCCGTGGTTTTCGCGTTATAGAATCGTTGTGCCAAGCGATTACTGCCGACGCTGGGTCGTAAATCTCCAGCTCAGAACCGTCCAGACAAATGCGCATTGGTGACTCAATAGTGTTAGCCCTCAAGGGTGTACGCCAATCTAAACCTGGGCTTCCGCAGTTTCGTCAGTGACTTCCTCTCTAGGACTTATATTTTTATTCGTTATACCGCAATTGATTAATGTTTGTTGCATTTCTATGAGCTGTTTGTTGCTATACTCAATTTATCTGAACCTTATTTGTACAATACAGCAGCTTCACCAGAAATTCTATTTCTATGTAATGGTGTGAGAAAAATGTGTCTAACACCCTCCCTTCCGTGCAGAAATGATATTTCTATCTAAAGTTGTTAGACAAATGTGTCTAACACCCTCCCTTCTGTGCAAAAATTGTATTTCTATCTAATGGTGTCAGACAAATGTGTCTAACACCCTCCCTTCTGTGCAGAAATTCTATTTCTATCAGTATCAGCGTGAATAAAGTCGCCACATTCGCCTAAGCACGTGCGGAACCCAGCTGAGACTTGCTTCTCTGTGACGTTTCTTTTTAACAAACGATCAATGTCACGCAATAATCCTCATTGTTAAAATTAGAATACATATCCTGCCGAAAAGTTCAGACAACTTTATTTCAAGGCAACATTGCAAGGCGTTGAAATGATGTAAAAATGGCTACTTTTGCCATCAGCTCGTTAACCACGCCACTCTAATGTGATCTTTAAAGCAATTGTCTGTACTATTATTGTTTCAGCTCCGTATTTGTTCGCGTTAAACAAACAATTGTAACAATTCAAATTTAAAATATATTTTTGCTGCATTTGCTCTATTTTGGCAAGAATTTTGCGGCGGTCATTTATGACCGATCAATGAGTCGGCTTCGGGAGACATTCGAGGTCATGTCCGCCATGACCGCCGGATATTTCGAGGCCTGCTTCTAATAAAAAAGCTTTTTATTCTCATTAAAACTCAATCGACCTGTTTTAATCAATCAAGTGTGATTTTTTTTAAAAGGTTCTTAATAGAATATGAACATCAACCAATGAGAACTTGTCATCAACCAAAAAGAGCTTGTCTTATCACGTGGTCTTATTATATTTTTACGCCGTGCCTCTTGCTAGTATTGTTCTTTTTGTCCAACAGAGCTTCACCGTCAAAGCGGCTTATGACTTCCACCGACAAGAAGCTGGAGAGCTGGAGTTTCGCAAGGGTGACGTCATCACCGTCACAGAGTGCAAAGACAAGAACTGGTGGAGTGGGTCGCTCAATGGGCAGGTTGGCATCTTCCCTTCAAACTATGTCTCTGTTCCTCCTCATATGGCTTCGAAACTTGGCCTTTCTTAATTTTCTATTCTTAATCACATCACTGGCAAACAATTTGTGTTTTGATCGAAACCAATTGTTGAGGTCGAGCCACCAGCTGCACGTACCTTGCATCTCGCCGCCTAACATTATGACAGTTCATTTTTTATATTGCTTTTCGATTGTTTTATAATGAAATTATGATTCAACATAAGAAGTTCACCACTGCGATATTTGCTTTACTTAATTACCCAGACAGCAAAACCTGTCATTTTTACATTGATTCAACGTCAACAAACATTAAATCAATGTAAAAATGACGGATGTTTCTGTCAGGGTTTGTACACTTGGAGACGAGTGGTCATTTTTGTGCCAATTTTACGTTAATTCCAAGTTCAAGTTCCCAATGTCAACAATCGCGTTATGTCGAATGTTGTCAGAGTTACGGAAATCTGACAACTATCAATGACTGTCGTCTGTAACTTACATCGTTTGCAGCGACGATGGCCGTCAAAAGCTTCGCTGTGTTTGCATTTGTTTGCCGTTGAGTTACGCTATTATGACATATAAACGATAAGTGGACAAACCCACCAATGTTCAACCATGCGTATCATTTTTATTTACGGCAAACGCCAACTTCTCATTGTCAATCTTGGACAATGATGCTTTATACTTGTGGATTTTGCGTTTCGTTTCTTGCTGTTTCCACGTCATTCAAATTACTTGTTTGTTGTTGACAAATGCGTTGAAGATTGAAACACCGCAACTAGCGTGTACATGATAAATTGGCGCCAGCAACCAAAGTTGCATTATCAAAACGATTCAAAATATGCCACTGGGATTGAAGAGAAAGCGTACAAGGTATAGCCCACTTTTGATTGGACGTAATGAAATGTTGTAGGGGCGACTTTGAGACGCTGTCGTAGGGAGTAAAGCGTCATACTACATTACCCAGATTGATTAGGTTCTCAGAGACTTCGTGTCACTTCTCCAAGCCGCCACACGAATCTTGTTGTGCGTCCCATCATGTGCTGATGGGCAAGTACTTTGCTTCTCTGGATCCGATGGCAAAGTCTTGTACCCTCCCTACATGCATCCTTTTGAAAGCAAGTCACTCAGCCTTCTCCTCTCCATCTTGCTGTGTAGATACATGGTGTGTTCTCTTCGCATTGTAGATGAAGAGGGATAAAGAACTTTGTTTTTTCTTCTAGTTTTACAACACTGTAATTGTAAGTAGCTGTAACCGGAAACTCAACAGTTTACTCAAAATAAAACGTGCAGCCATTTTCTCCTAGTAAGTTACGTTTTCTTTTTCAAGTATTCAGCTTGCTTTTGACTGTCACAAGAGAAAGCATTCCATATTATCGTTGACACAGAATGAGCACCTCAAGTTTCAACTTGAAAGTCTACTTTCTGGCAGAGCTGTGATTGTGTAGAAAGTGATTCCATTTTTTGTAACTTCTGCCAGGTCACCTTCAGTTTAGCTTATTGAAACAAGTAAGCTAAACTGAAAACTTGGCAGATCGAAAGCGATTTTTCAGCTGAACAAGGTTGGACTGACTCGCTTGGAAATAATTTCATTTCTATTTTCACATGACACGTAACCGAGTCGTTCATATCGAGCATTGTTGTGGGTTTTGTCAAAAGGTATTTCTTGATTGATGTTACTATGATTAACATGCAAGCCTGTTGTGAAGAGAGGGGCGTTCTTCCCGGCTATCAGCACAAGGCTGAGCACTCGCTAGTACAGCGAGCAGCTGCGATTCGCTAACCATAACGGTGTAGCTTCCACGCAAGCCATTCAGACTTTCCAATCAACGATATGTTTCTCGGCAGCCGATATGTTTCTCCATAAAGATAAGAGTTAAACTGACTGGTAAAGCGGTGGTCGAATATCATTGTGGCAGAATTAGTGGTGCGATACTGACGAGCCCAGCCTCATGGGCGAAACACGGTGTCTATCGCTGTCAATTCTTGCTACAAATCGGCTGCCGAGGAACATGCAAGCCTGTTGTTGGATCAGAGCCTGTTGTTGCTTTTGGTAACGTAGAGTGGATTTTCTTTATTTGATGACGGTATGTAACCGGTTTGTTACACTTGAGCACATTAACTGTGGTTCTAGGCAGTGGTTGATTTATTTCCCAACAATGCCAAACAACGTTATGTGTGGAATAACAGTGTTTGCAATGGAAACAAAAGCCGATTTTCATGGCGTCTCGGTTTGTCTAACGTGGCAGAAGCAAGGTCAACACTCAACAGTTTGGTGACAACTTCTGCAAACAAAGCCGATTTTCACAAACAGACAAACCCAGCAACAGCAATACTGATGACCTGATAAAAAAAAATTTCCGAACGTTTTCGTCTACTTATAAGCCCTTGTCAAATATCTACAAAGATTTACACAGCACAGAAATGAACCACCTAGCACAACAACATGTGTGATGGTTAATTTAATGTAGGCTACTGTATATTAGAGGTTCCTCTGGTATCTGGTATGCACCTGGCCATCGGGTTCTTGATGATTTCAAGTGCTAATTAGTTGGACTTTGTCAACTTTGTTCTATTTTATATGATCTTGGTGCAACAAAATTAACCTTTTACCAATGCACTATTTGTTGTATCTTGTAACTGAAAAGTCTATGGGTGTGCATGTTAAAAGGGTAGTTGACGTTGTTTAAATGATGATTAACGCTTTAAATAATGAAAGAAAAAGCATGTACTAGTGATTTCACATACTTCCGTTTTCAACACGTTAGGCACAGCAAAGCCTGTGACTTTTGATGATTAAATGGCTCTGAAAGATTGAAGCAATGGAAATCATTTTGTTAACTCCAAAACTTTGCTCTTCCCTCAAACAACAACGCTCTTTCTAAACAATCTTACCGAAAACTTTGACTTTGTTTTAGATCGCAAATGCAGCAATGGTTGTTTGATTTCAGTTTTATTGTTTTAACTTGAAGTGCAGTAAATGCTAACAGCGTCTTGTTTTGTTTCATTATCACTTTGTGATTGTGGCTAACCAACTGTTGTTTCCTTGATGTATATTTACATATATTTCTGTGTGCAGCTGAAATTGTGTTGCGTTGGTAGCAATGAGTGATCAGTCACATGACTGAAAAACCTACGGATTTATTTCAAATTACGTCGCCTTTATCAAACCAGTTTCTGAACGTTCAAGTGGCCGGCGATTGTCAGGTCACAAAACTATAATAGTGATAGTACAATGCTCAACTTCTCTCACCATTTGTTACGTTTTTGTGAGCCACATATAAGCGTGGAAATGGCAATAAGCGCTTGCCTGCGTTGTTACCACAGCACAATACGTCACAATACTGTGCCAACATTTCCTTGTTCCGGCAGCCTGGTATACCTCTATGTCACAATGTGAAAGTAAATGATGTTTGTTTAGCAATAAGGAAACCACATTCTTTATCAGCTGTAGGTCACGTGGTTTCATTGCAATCACAAAACCAGTTTCACTTTGGCCACAAAGTTTCAGCACAAGGTTAACATTTGCCTTCAATATTGTACCCTGGGGATATGATTATGTAACTTCTTCTACTTTTTACGTGGCATAATTTCCCCATTTTGCAGTACTGTTCAGTCTATTAAAGATTTATTGCAATTTTATCACCGGTATTTTTGTTGAATTACATGACTTTTAAAGCATTCCCTCTTTATCAGCCGGCTCCATCATGGAATTTCAAGGTCAACGGTATATTCCGTAACAAAATTTGTACACTGTTGTTTCTCTCAGCTGATTGTTTGTAAAAAATATACTGTCGTTACTAATTGGATGATCGTGTGGCTATCAAAAGGTGTGACATGTGTGGGGAACAACCGATGACGCTGGCAACCACTGTGAAAGTTGTGAATTCCCGGAATGTTACAACCATGTTTGAGGGTTCGGAGGCCATCTTGCGAATTCTGAATTTAGTTTTGTAACTAGTTGCTTCAATGAGTCAAGTTATAATACCTACAGGTAGTAGGTTTCTTTCGTAAATAGCTCAGAATCCGACTTGCTGCAAGTCAATTAGCTGCATGAAACTCCACTATGTCAATCTCGGTAACCGGCCCTGCGTCACTGGTTCAAAGCCTCCATAAGTATACGAAACTACCAGGACTAATGATGTCAGACTTAGTCAGTCGGAGGATAAAGATTTAAACCAACCAACCATTTATCCAAAAACTAAGAGAAAATTATCGTCAAGTCTCCAATTACAGCCAAGCACATTGAAAAACTTGAATGTCAAAAGCGTTGAAGAATGTTAAACGGTAAATATTTTAATTCACAGTAATCAACATATCATGACACACATTTGATAGCGCTGTCAAATAACTTGTCGGTTACGAATAAATTTTAAGATGAAAGTTGACAAGTGCCAGACATTAAGCTTCAAGTGGTAACTACAAGCGACTTTTTACCGTCTACAAATTAAGTAGCCTAAAATGTTTACTTTTAACTTAAAAATTAACTGCGGTATTTACACAAAAACATCATTACAAACACGCCCGGGCTTCTCAGGAACACAGCCAATTATTCCCATGGTTTGTTGATAGCTGCAACATAATAATAATTGTGCTTTTATTAGCGCTCATTGCGATAACATACTGAACACTGATACAACAGACGACAGGAAGCAGCTGCTCCCTGGCTTGCCATTAAGTGTCTTTGCCCAGACAGTCGTGTGCTTTGAAGCGGTATCGAACCCACGTCCTTTTGAATGTCGCACAGACTTTTTCACCACTCGGCCACGACAGTCGACCGACCATAATACAGGAAAGTTATGCCACTCTCCAAGTTTATTTGACAGGGCAAAGCTTAACTTCAATTGGAGCGGAACTTGGTGCCTCTGGATTTAAAACCAGGTTTCAATCTTAATTTTACGCTTAATTGCTTATTCCGACAGAGAATGGCGAGTGGTTAGCGCATTGGGCTCACAGTCGAAAGCCTGCATGTTCGACTCCAGCCACCCGCACTTGCTGTTGTTTCTCTGGGCAAGAAACTTTACGATAATTGCCTCTACCCAGTGATCGATTTCGAGTAATGGGTAGTACCAAATTTAAGTCATAAGTAAAGTAGACAACCGGAAACAGACATTGCCGTCGGCTGCAGCGTGGGTCAGGTGTAGGCTACGTCGGAAGGCGTACACCGATGCATAGCGCTCAAGTCCGCTTTCCCGCAATGCAGGATAAAGATAAACAAACAAAGATACCGGTAGCCTACGTCGAATAGAGTAGCTTACACCACCAGTTAATGATTCAGAAGTTACAAAAGTTTGTCTAAAGGTTAAACTTATTCACAGTGACACAAATTAACAGACTTACCCATATGCTACAGCAAATCTGGTGCTAATCGTTACCGTATCAAATCTGGCAAGTATTTGTACCATATGAATTGGTAGCCTATAACAAGCCAAAGACTTACAGCACATGTAGGACAAGCCACATTGTGAGCATCGCCGTGGGTTCTCCTTTCCACAGGGGCATCCCCCGTGCTGACAACAAGCGCAGTCGTTGTTGCTCAAATCGTTTTTGTTGTTTACCAGGCAAGGACATCCAGTCTCAGACAATGTCCATCCATCCAACCCAAAGCGATTATCGTCGTCTGCAAAGTCCCACAATGAAATTTATCTCCGCCGCAACGTTTTTTTTTTTTTCAATAAAATTTCCAGCGCTTCCCATAATCGATTGTTTTTGACATCATAATATGGAAATAGAAGACAGGTGACACAATTCTAGATCTCACTCGGCGTTGAGTTCGACTTGTCAGTAGGCCTATAAACTGCTGTAGGCTACTTTGCGTTATTCTTAATTTATAGGTCTAATGCAAATCTGTTGCGATTAGACATAGCCTAAAGCATTTTTATCCTTACAAGTGCGTAACCTATAGGCTACCATCTCCTGGGATGAAAAGCATTGGATTAAAAAATGGATAAATGTTTATCCACTTGCAACTACAATCAAAGACGTGAAATTAGTTCTTCAAAGTAGAAGTTTCGGAATAAATTGGAGGAAAAAGCAGACCAAGACGATAGCAAGACAATATTCATAACATCAACATGGACCGGGCCAAAAATTACTTCAAGAAAATTGAAACACGTGGCCCATTTTGACACACAACATTCTGATGGACATAAAACTATGTACAGTAATATAAAATGGATTTGTTTTAACTAGCCTACTCTCATTAGTCAGTGAGTGCTGCAAGGAGGAACTATCCACAGACCACACCATCTAAAACTGCGCCATTTAGGGCTGTCATGCGCCAAATGGTGTGCCTGGTCTGCGTGAACTGAATAACGAATCAATTTAGTGGCTGCTGGATACCTGTCCAAACATCTAGACCGAGTCGCCGCCACTACTCAAGGGTGGTGAAGCGCAAAGGGCAGAGCCCCTCGACCTTTTGAGTGGCGAAGAAGGTTCAAACAAAGAAGAATGACCATAGTCTGAATATAGATTTATTTCTTTAATACCGTATTTCATTATGAAAGTATACTCACCGTATTCTCCTACACATGTGTAGCCGTATCCACATTGCACACACTTGTCGTTGTGTTCGTCCGTACACTGACAACCACCATGGTTGCAACACGCACAATCGAACCTTGAGTGATCGAAGTAACACTGACATCCAGTGGAATTCAATGTCCAGTGATTTTTAGTCACTAAAAATAAAATTTTCAGCTTTTGTAAGATTTAGAAATTAGCACTTGCTTAGCTTTTTATTAGCCTACAGAGCATAAATTTTGACATGTTAAAATTATTCTACCGAAGGCTATCTGCAGCTTAGCTTAGACGGTTTCACGTATGAAATAGGAAATCATAGACAGTAGCCTAATCGATAGCCTAACAGCTTTATAAGATTGAATTGCATAATTCAAAAAATAATAGGCTACCGTAGGCCTACATAAAATTTTGAATTATGCAATTCAATCTTATAAAGCTGGTATCGATTATCTGTGTATGGTTAAAAAAGTATTTCTCTACCAAATCTATAAAATAGGAAATATTTAAGAAAACCATATTTTTGCTTTGTTTCCAAGTATTACAATGTTATAAAAACTTTGGATGTTGATGCATTCTTGCGTAGATTATGTCAAATCACATCTTTTCAATTCAATTTATTTTTCTTTGTCGGAAAACAACAGTAATGATAAAGTTACAAATAGTGAACGGGAACAAAACCAACAAAAGGAAAAGGTGGCAAAACTACAAAAGTTTAAAACGTGCATGCGATGCAAATTTAAAGGTTACGTACACGAAAGTAAATTAAGCACGGCCACCAAACCTAACAGTTTAAAGTAGATGAATTAGTTGGAAGAACCAGTTGGCTCCACATACCTAAAGCAACTGGAGGTGTGCCAGTTGATGAAACCATGCGGGGACGACTGAACCTTACAACCAACATAAAAAAGAAAAATCAACAACACGAGCATTTAAGAATAAACAATAAACTTTCCACTTCACTTTTATCATTTTCTTACCCTGCCAATTACAACTTTCTCCTCTCCAACCTTCACTACATTCACACGTATTGGGAGCTACGCAATGTCCACCATTTGCACACCCAGGATCGCACACAGCTGCAACATCAATAAATATCAATTGCAAACAATAATTAGCCTAGCTGTTAAGTTAGACCTATAGCCTATGAACTATAGGCAGGACTCCACTGTATCGACCTTAAAGTCTCCTCAGTGCAGTTTAGGATTGTTTTATGATTTATCGTATAGGAATAAGATATGTCCAAATATGGTCTTGAATCATGATAATGTGTGAAAAATCTCGATTGATTTAACCAAGATAAAGATGTAGAAAAAGCGTAACACCACTAAAAAAATTCGATGTTGTGGTAAAGTAGTCGGCGCTTTCATTTTGTGCCCATTGTGAAAACATAGTTTAGTAGCTAACCTACATTACAGTATGAATAAACACAACAGACAGCAGGAAGCGGGGAAGGTAAACATGTAGTCATCGAGTCAACTGCTTTGCTGCTTTCGACATGTCATTAAGTGTCTTGTCTAAAGATAGCCGCGTGCTCTTGAGTGGAGTCGAACCTGCGACCTTAATTTTAAGCCACCACTTGACCATGCAGCCGAGGATGAAACAAAGAATGACAGACCTTGCTGAAGATTTTAATCAACATTATCTAAAGGACACAAACGTACCAATTAATTAGTAGAAATGAAAAACCATTGGTAGAGATGGCTACTTGTGGGCTATTGCTACAGCAGGGAAATATTTAGAGAAAAAACAATCCACGTAGGCTACAGTAAAACTCTGATAAAACAAGTAAACAGGCGCCTCATAACAATTCAAAAAATAGCAGAAATTAAATTAGCTGGGAACTAACCCATTTAGTTGGAGCAATGTTTCACTGATCCTCAAACTGAGAAAGCATGTTTGGAAGCTTATTAGCCTACCTACTTAAGCTTTGCATAATACAGAGGCGTTGGACCACTGACGCAAGTCCAACGAAGTTTAAGTAAAGAGAAGTGGCATTTAAACTGATTGATCACAAAATAGCGTTTGATATTATTTCATTTAAATGTGCGCATTGTTAGATCGTGCTGTTTTCAATAAAACCTTTGTTTGAACAGCCATATTTGTGACGTGTAAGTATAGGTTGCTGTATTTGTTCTTGGTTTGGTCGATTGAATTTCTACTCAATCCATGAGAAAGATCGAGTTTGTTTTTTCATAGAATGCACAATTTATCAACATTTTATAGCGTTGGTTGACGCTACGATTTGTAAAACTTTTAACAAAATGCTTTTCTAGCATCGTTTTGTTACAGAATAAAGGATCCTTATTACTTATAAAGGAGGGCTTTCAAAGTTTTACAAAAGTTTCAGGTGTGTATATAAAAACGTTTAATCCTTACAAATCCTTTCACAAGGAGAGAAACATTCAAGACTGATTGTTGGAAGTAGTTGAGTAATCCTGATGGATTGGAATCTACATAATATTAGTTTTGGCAAAACCTTAAAAACACAATAAATAGCCTAACATAAAACAAAATAGGCGTCGATGAATAGTAAAATATTTGCTAAAAGAACAGTTAATAAAGCTATTAAAAACTACAAAAATTGGAAGAAACCAAAATATTAAAAACGTTAAGCGTAACACTATTATATTATTATAACTCAAGGCGGTTCAAAAAAGAAGTTCAAGAAAGCGGTCATTCATTCGTGAATGATAAGCAAAAGGTTTAAAAAAAGAATATCAATTTATATCGGTTTGCAATCTGAGTTTGCAATCGGCTGCAGCATAAAGGATTAGTCTCTGGCTTTTTCATGGTTGAAGACACTAATAAAAAACCACTGCTACAGTACTTTAAATATTAGCTTGATTTATGCTATTTGAAATATCAGACGTTTTCTTATAACAATACAGTATATACCCACCAGAACAGCTCTTTCCGTCCTCTTTCAGTACGTAACCTTCCGGACAATAGCAAGAGAATGATCCTTGAGTGTTCGCGCAATAATCACATTCGTTCACGGAAGTGAAGCACTCATCGTGATCGGAGCAAGTCATTCCATTTGTGTCCAAGAGGAATCCCTCTTCACAGGAGCAGGAATAACTTCCAGGAGTGTTAGTACACCTAGATATGCATGTTCATATTTTGAAATGGAAACACCAGTCTCTCAACTTCTGTTCCGACGTCTCAATGTTACATTTAATAATCATCAACTCGGGTGCAAACGCAATTGATTGAACACAACAAGTAAACTAAATTATCAAACTCGGTAGACGTTTTCTCTGCATCAAAAAAGGCTTCTTCTCTATCTTATTCGTATTATTATAGAATATACACATTATGTAGCCTACACTTGTACAGTACGTATGGGGTGGACCAAAAACAATGCCTTACCATAGCGTTCAGTCGCTTTAACTATGCCTTCATAATTCCACGAAACTTTTAAAATCAATGCCACGTTTTTAATTTCCAACTTAGAAAGAACGAACTTATTTTCAACAAATGCACCAACTTGGTGAAAAAGTCAGTGTAGTAACTACGCAGCCTTTCTTTTTTGTTTGCAACAATATTTCTTACATTTGTTGGCACTTTGATGAACCGTCTGCACATTCATCCACATCGGCACACGCATGAACATCCAACATGGTGTAACCAACTTGGCAGGTGCATAGGTAGCCCCCAGGTAGATTGATACAGTCCTGGTCGCATTGGTTAGATCCGTCAGCACATTCATCAATGTCTACAAGAATAATATTAATTGCAGTTGGAATTACAATATTCATGTGAGCAAAAAAAAAAACATGAATAGAATAAAGAAAATATAGCCTACTTGAGGGATATTTGATCAGTTGTATCGTTTTGTGAACAATAAGGTGTTTCATATAATTATTGAATGCGGAATGCATTGCATATTATGCGCTTTTGAATAATTACTTATTGTTGCATAAGTTCAGCAGAGGACATTCGCTTAGAATTAATCTCAAATTTTTCCTGTAGACTGAAAACATTTGTGTGTTTACTTTCAACTTTACATTGGAAATAACTTGTAGAATGTTTTATGTTAAATATTAGTCACCATCTGCAGGCTACACTATATTCATAGTTACTTGGTTTCAGTTGGTTTTGAATGTTTATCCTCGGACTGACAAAGCCTTAATAGGTTATTTCTGGTAGTTTCGCATACTTGTAGAGGCTATTGACGCAGGGCCAGTTACTGAGATTGACAGATTGAAGTTTCCGATTGTTAATGTTGTACCGTATTGTTGTTAAAGTTAAAGTGTTGTTGCTGGGATGTTACTTATCTCCATTGCAAAGTGTCATATTATCATGTTTGGCTTACATTTCTGACTTGTGCACTCACCTATTTCACATAAAGGACCAGTCCACCCGATGGGACAAGTGCACACTCCCGGTAGTCCGCATATACCATCGTTTTGACAAGGAGGGATGCACACCGCCTCACAACCGTTCCCATTGTTGGTGTAACCAGAGCTAAAGCAATAATGTCGTTATTCGAACTTTGTACGCAATGCTTTAATGGATTGGTTGTGTGTTTTGTTGTGCAATGCTGTAGCTAACATTAGAATGGAACTGCACGCCAAAGAACCACAATTTACAAAAACGTAAATTAAATCAATTGCATGAAGATATATTGTTGTAGGCTAATAGGCTACCGCAAAATGAAATGAAATTGAAATATTATAAAAGTATGGTTGACAACTGCTGAATGAAAAACAGTCAAAAATGAGTCACCAAAACATAAATTCAACGGTCAAAAGAATAATTCAACATAAAAAGCATCTTACAAGCAAGAACATTCATAGGACCCGAGAGTATTCGAGCAATCTTGTTCACAAGTATTCGAAGCATCATCTGCACATTCGTTGACGTCTGAACACGAGAGACCATCTGACCCAAGTTCGAATCCTTCCCTGCATGCGCACTTGTACCAAGCGTTCGTGTTCACACAGATGTGTTCGCATTTGTGCTGAGAATGATACAATAGTTTGCGACAACAACATTAGTTTGACAATTATCAGCTTCAAGTGATTTTTAACTTTTTACTCGGCCACATTTCAATTTGTCTTAAATCTTTGCACTTGGTCCATGTGAGTAAAAACTAAGCAGGGAGCAAGATAAGCAATCAGCTTCCAATTACAAGTAATTTTCAAAAAAAATGATCTAACATATTTTGTTTTGCAGATTGCAATTACCAATACACAAAAGATGCTGTATTGAGGCTATGAGGCTATTAACAGCCTTCTACTAAAAGTTAAGAACTGGTTTGGTTTTTGAATCTTTATCCTCGGACTGACAAAGCCTTGATTGGTTATTCCTGGTTGTTTCGCATACTTGTAGAGGCTTTTGACGCAGGGCCGGTTACCGAGATTGACAGAGTGAAGTTTTCCAATTGTTGAAGTGTTGTTGCCGGGGAACTATTCCATTCACTGGGTGCGGCTGCAGTCCTGAAAGTGCGTTGCTCAAGCGCACACCCTGAGAGTCGAACCCGCGCCGCGTGATCTTGAGCTCGGGTCGTAACCACTGAGCTAACTGTTCAGTGCTTTCGAAAATATCAAGTTTATTTGCTACAAATTTTGATTGCAAATTTACCACATTTTCTTTGCATTCGTCAATATCGTAACATTGGATGCCATTGGCGTCCATTACATATCCTTCTGCGCATGCGCAATGAAAGCTCCCGTTTGTATTGATGCATGTTTGATCGCACGGCGATGAAGAACATTCGTCAATGTCTGCAAGAAAGACAAAATAAAACTCGGAATTCATAAAATTCAGAAACAACAAAAAAATAAATAAAACAGTTATTTATGTAATTTAATCTCAAATTTAGAAGAAGGAGAAAAATAAAAGGAGACGAACATGGGGAGATGACGTTATACAGTGGGCTGATTTGTCAAGCATTGGAGAAACAAAAAGAGTAGCGGAAGAACGTGACTTGTGGAAGAAAATGACAGCCAACCTTCGGATCGGAAACGGCACGTGATGATGATGAATCTCAAATAGTACGCACTGAAAATACTATTTTATCTTTTGCTGCAAAACAGGGCGAAGATCAAACTGTATCTTGTGTCTGCATAAAGCTGTGGTTGAAAAAGTCTTGACACTCATTTCTGGTTAAATACTACTCACCAACACATTTCTTGCCATCGACTAAGGAATAACCATCCGGGCATATGCATTCATATGATCCAGGCGTGTTCACACAAAAGTCACATCCATGATCAATCATGAGACATTCGTCGTGATCTGTGAGTTGATATGTGAGAAATAAGTTAAAGCATTACCCAAATAAAGTTTTTAAAGCAGGGTTTTGATTAATTTCCTCCATCCTACATATGTCTGAAAATAAATCTTAAAGACATGTTTCACTTGATGTTCTTATTGTACCCTGTATGTGAAATTTACCTTGTAGGCCTACTTTGTACTAAGACCGCAAAAACATTAACTATGAAAAAAATATCTATCTATAGCAAAATGGAGCAGTAAGTAAATTGGGTAAAAAAAACTTTTTTCGTCAAACCTGATCTTTTATTTGCAATACTGATAAACCACAATACTTAATTACTGATACCTCGTAGAAGCCCATTACTTTATCACCTGTACAGCTATGTTGATTTTCGGACAGCAGGTATCCAGGTTTGCATGAGCATTCGTAACTGCCCGCTGTGTTTGTGCATATGTCATCACAACCGCCATTGTTACGCGAGCACTCGTTTGTGTCGTCATCGCACGACACCCCCTCCCATCCAACCTCACAGATGCAGGTGTCGGGAGCCATGCACATCCCATTGTTGCAAAATGGAGAACAAATCGCTGATAAGAAGTTGAAGTTAGTTGTAAATAACTTGTTAATTCATCCCACGTTCTGCTACCTTTATCCTACATTCTGTAGAAGAAGCCTTGACTTGTAAATGCGTCTACGAAACAGATTGATCAGCTGCTATTTACAGAATCAATCGAATTGATTGCATTGCTGCTGCAAAATAACAAGCCCAGTGCTTTTCTATAGGTGTCTTTTGAAGCACTAGCATTATCCCTATTAACAAATAGTTATTCTTTGGGAAGTAGAATGTTTATTTTTGGCTAATAGTAAGTTGGCCAACCTTTCAGCTTTGATGAATCCTTCAGGATTGACTTAAATAGATGCGGGATAAGAGCAAGCTGCAGTATGTTTTAAATCCACTCCCAATAAGCACAGACAAAAAAGATGATCAATGTAGTTATTGTTGCTTGTTTCTGCAATTTCTATCTTTAAGACAACTCAATTATAATATTGTGACGTAACAATTGCAGAACTCCTCACGGATTTCACAGCTATCTCCACTCCATCCTTCGGAGCAAGCACAGTTTCCAGGAGAAGAGCAATATCCTCCGTTTCCGCATCCTTGGGAACATATCGGATGACAGGATGTGACGTCAGATCCGAGACTATATCCTTCATTGCAGGCGCAGTCAAATGAACCAATCAGATCGAAGCAAATTTGTTCGCAAGGATTGCTGTCGCATTCGTTGATCTCTGTTAAAAAGAATACATCCACTTGTGTGAATATGGCACTTGGCACGTTAGATGGCACGTTATGGCACTATATGGCACTCTGTTTCGTTAGAACTAAAAATACAGCAATTTATTTCTGATCACAGACTTGCATAGGATTCTTGCTTTATACGTTATTAACTTCAGCCTATCATCTGAATCATCTGAATCATCTGAATCAAGTTATTCCTTTTGAAAAACCAGAACTAACAAAACAAAGTTTTTCAACTCAAAAAGAGTAACTGCAATTTTATTGCCGATGGGTCCCTTGCATTTAGCTACTTAAGTGAAAATAAGTTGAAATTTATAAATCTGTTGAAATTTATTGCATTTTTATAAATACTTTCAGATTCATGATGAGGGCTTAAGTTAAGCCGAAAACGTTTGGCTGTTGAAGCTATTTAAAAACATGTAAAATATATTGTTATAATGCTCAACCATGTTGTATTGTTGTGTCTTGCCTGTCTTTGGTATAAGTGAAAGAATATTTTAAGAAACTGATTTGGAGAAAGAAAGCATGTTCTTCAGATAAATGATCAAACCTATTCCTAAAAATACTGTACAGCAACAAAATCTAAATGCACAGCACAAGCTCTCACCACAGTATAAATTAGCTAAGATCAGAGGAGTCTGTTTTGAAAGCGTTTCACAAAACTGTATATTAATTATTATATAATAATAATATATGACATTATATATTAATTAATATTACTTTATAATATATATTATATTATTTGTATTAGTGTATTAATGTTAGTAATATATACTGCAATATATATTATAAAAATACATTATATATTAATTGATATATTAACAATATATTTTAAGTTCGAGAATATAAAAGTATGAAGATAAATTCACATCTCTTCACAACCTCTTTCAGTTTTAAAATACTTAAACGATTAACAAGATTAATAATAATTATCACGACATTAGAGTGTGGAGGCTAATATTGCAAAGCATACGTCATCAAACCTTTGCATGACATTCCATCCATCATGAGCTCATAACCCTTCGAGCAGGAGCACTCGTAGCTTCCTTGTTTGTTCACACAAAGATCTTGGCAGCCGTGCGATGACGTCAGACATTCGTCATGATCGGAACACGTCACACCATCGCCATCCAATACGTAGCCAGACGAACAATCGCAAACGAAACTCCCGTAGAGGTTGCTACATAGCTGAGAAGTTATTCAAAGGTTGATTGATCTTAAATGCGACCAAAATTATTCCAAATGCAATCACAATTATCGGCTAATTACAGGAATAAACACTAGGTCATGAACACTGTGCTCAGCTTTTCAATTTCGTGAACGGCAGAACTTCTAAATGTTTTTTTTATTTAATAGAGAAATTGACACAGCTGATGGTTTTCACGTCATCAGGATTTGATAATATGAATAGTTTTTAACTTACAATAACATAAATTTTGCAACCAGGTTAGTATCTCATTTTATGTTTTTCACCGGTCAAAAATGACCGGTCATGGCTTCTAGTGAACACACATGAAAACATCTGTTTTGGTAGCACAGTAAATGTCTGCAGCAACAGACATGCTGAAACCAACACCAAATATGTTGAATAATAAACCATAATAAAAATAATATTAAAAAATTCCTAAAGTAGGGTTGCAGCATTTTTTTGTGTGTTATATTTTAACAAAGGTTTTATTCATCTATTTTCAATAAAACTTACGTCAGAACATCCTCCATTGTTGACCAAACACTCGTTGACGTCACTCTCGCATCGCGCGCCACTAAAACCTTCGTCACACTTGCATTGTTCCGGTTCAATGCACTTGCCAAAGGCACTGCATCCTCCAGTACAAATGGCTGAAACGTAAAGTGGAACGATTTATTATCACTTGCGTAGGCAACATAGGCTTGCAACAAATTTGGTGTGGTTTCATTTTGTAACATTTTTGTTTCTCCAAATGGATTGAAGTCATTTGAGATGTAGACTACAAGTGTAACCTACTGTAATTAACATGTAGCCTATCCAACGGTAGTTTATAGGATTTTGACACTTTAATCCATAACTGTGTATAATATCCAAAAGCATTTAAAGGACCAAGCAATGTTTCAAGTGTTGGCTTGCTAAAATGTTTTGTCGAAAACATAGACAAACATTTCATATGACAACACATCTACCGTCTGATTGTACGGTGCAGGGCAAGACGAAGAGCGAGATCCCCTGCTCGACAGAGAGATAGCCCGCTTCTATTTCGGAGCAAGACACGTCATGAGGCTTGTAAGGGGACGCAAAGATTACCTTCTTCAAACCAGAACACCATCATTTGTACATTCAACATCTGAAGACGTTGAAGCATTGTGAAAATGACGGACTTTGCTGTCTGGGAGCCAACCTTGTATTCAGGTCCGGATTTAGGGGGGGCAGAGGGTGCAGTTGCCCCGGCCCCCATTGACGTGAAAAATGTGATTTTGTGTTATTATTATTATTTTCTCTCAGCCTTTGAAGTTTCTGCAAATGCCTCCTTTTCTTTCAAGGTTAATTTTTAGTCACAAGGTTGTGTCTGAGCTTGGCGTAAAGGCGGTGTAGGTGACTTTCAAGTTACCTTGTAAAGTTTTTCGCGCCGAGGGCGCAAAAAAACTTTTTTGCACGGGGCCTTCGGATCTAAAAGTGCCCCAGGCCCCCTATCTGCTAAACCCGGCCCTGCTTGCATTAGCTTTGCATAATTATGATGCCGTGTGGCTAACTTGCCTGTGGTGCATTCCGTTCCTTCTTGTCGCCATCCAGAACAGCAACTGTACTCAATCCTGACTGCCTGTCGTGTTGACGTCACATAGGTTGTGGTGTAATACGTTTCACTGACCAAGCACCTGGAGCAGAATGGAAGGAAAAGTGTAAACTTTTTGAAAAATAAATTATATTTATTAATTAAAATCCATCTACCTGAATCCCTGTCTCCAGTTCCAACACCACTGGTAAAATGTCCGTACGTGGGGCACACTCCGCTTTTCAACGAATGTCTGCACGTATGGTACCTCCTTTTTGCAAACGTTCTTCCTGTTTCAAAACAATGTAAATTAATAATCCCGGACTGTTTGTCAATAATGCAACCAGGTTGAATGTTCTGCGATTTTGTTAACCGAATTTATTTGCTAATTTTTGATAAAATTTTCATGAGATCTAAGTGCCATTACAGTAAGCTATACAGTAGAATGGATAGATATTTAGCAAAACAATTGTCGCAACAAGCAAAGTTGTTAATTTATGCTTTTGCTACCCTTTGTAACGTTGTATTAACGTAAATTGCCATCGTTTGTTTGTTGGACAAGCTAATAGAACTTGTTCAATAAATAATTTTATACATTTTGCCATGAAAGGTAATAAGGAACAAAACGCAATTGTTCATGCTATAAAAACAATTCAATTCAAAAACAACTTCAATAGGACAACTTACACAATAACAAGTCTTGCTACTAGCAAGGGTGTGTTAATTGTCGATTCATACCGTACGCTGCTAAAAATTTGTGGAGCAGTATCAAAATCTAGAATATTTATGAAAATTCGACATACGATCCCCCTAACCCCCATGTACATGCCCCCTGAATAAAAGGTACCCCTATTTTCAGAAAAATATGAGATTGTTGGCCTTTTCACCCACTATACTTGCGTTTTGGTGGTATTTATCTTACTCATATGTGGCTTTTCGGGGTCTGTGTGTTCAAATATGACATTAGAAAATTCCTAAGAATTTTCAATATGGCGGTATTTCAATATGGCGGCCAAAATGAGGCTTGGAATGGGTACTTTTGTAAATTTTGACCAAACATAGTTGTGTGATATGTCGAATTATAAGTTTTCGAGGGCGTAGAATACGAATTTGATTCCAAAAGTAGGCTTATTCTTTCCTGGCATGCGCAATGAATATACCTGAGTATTTATATATGTTCATACTGATGAATTATGCTTGTTATTTTGCATTGTGTTTTGCAATATCCTCTTATTAGGCTGGGCCAAAAAAGGGGTTATTTTTAAGAATTTATACTACGAAGTTGTAAGTCACCTAAAAGTTGTGAATGGGTATCAGGAGCAAACCCATGATAAAATTTTTATTTTTCAATGACATCTTACGGTAAGACAGTCCGTTACCATAGCAACCGTTTCCGGCAAGACAACTACTTGACTAAAGTGGTGATTTTTCAGGCTGTGAATGACTGTCAGGGCTCATTTTGGTACCAAAATATGCAAAAAAGACAGCCAAAGAGCATGGAACATATAATACACGAGGTCTATGAAACAATTAATTCCACTTTTAAATAAAAAAACATATTTTCTTCACATTTATGGTCAATTATTGAACAAAATGAAAATTAGTTATCCCGAAATGTACCAATGGAAGTCAATTACTTCCAAGTAACTTCAGTACACAATACAAACTCATACAATAAACATTCATATTAGTCCCAACTGTACAAAACGGAGGCCAGTGACTTTTTTGTCACAACCTCAGATGACGTTGCCAGTCCATGCAGCTTCTCTCGGACACCCTTCACAACTCTGTATAGTGCCTGGAGCCGAGCTGCTCTTCACATTTGGACGCTTTATTTGTGTTCAAATCTGTGGCGAGTCCTAGTGCCCGCTTTGCTGCGTCATTGACAACATGGAGGTTGGCCACAACTTTCTTGCCATGACGGTAGTTATCTGAGGTGGTCCATTGTGCAACGGGCAGCTTGACAAAGCTGGAGTCAATATTTAAGAGCTCAAACATGCTCCAAGAGTCATGTCCAATGAAGTCTTTGAGGGCTTTTGTGTCCAATTGATGAGGCTGGCATCTCCTGTTTTCTTGTCTGTGTACTGTCTGTCACGTTATGGTACCTCAGCAATCAGCATAGCATTTCTCATCGTCTGTTTGTCAGATGATGTTCGTTCTGAGAAGACTGCCAAAGAGACCAATCTCTCTGAGAGATACCGCATATGGTTTTATAGCTTCTGTCTGGCCAGAACAAGGAGAGAAATTTGACAGGCCACATCATTGGGTCCTTGCTGATACTGGCCTCTACCTTGAGGGGGTTCTTCATTAGTACCAGGTCATTCGATGGTGCATCAGCAGCACTCCTGCACGTTAACTACGCTTTCGTGTAAAAGATTGCCAAGAATACAGCAAGACTGGTGAGTGGTGATGTCTTCCAATTCTTCGGGTGCATATACATTCCCAAGCTGGCATCGGAAGAGTGCCACCTTAAATGTGTACAAAGTTTTGCTAATCCAACGGGCATGGTGGAATGCCCCAGGCGCTTTGATGGTGATGGATCTCCAACTGGCAGGGACGATCCCTCCAAGAAACTGCAGTGTTAGTTCTGTCACCTCCAGGTAGTCATGTTGAAAAGTCTCCTTGGTGCTGTTCTCGATCCATGTCTGAAGGAAGGTGATGGTGTTATGTATATAGCCTGTCAACTCTCTTTATGGAGCAGTCACCTCGATCAATGTGTAGTTGTTGTGGTTCAATTCGCTCCAATTGTTTACCAGTTGCTTGAACAGCTGTTCATTGGATCATGTGGTTGGGCTATACACAATTGAGCAAGATGCCCCCCAATCAACTCATGAATGTGGTGTCTACATGCCAGTTGCAGAAAACTTCTACCAAGCTCTGTCTCCAGTCCAAAATGTCTGCCTCGTGTTTGCCAAAAACTTCCCTTTTTTGGCTCTGTATCTGTTAACCTATTCCTCTTACTCTTCCTTAGTTTGTATTCTTCAATAACTGTAAGGATCATCTGTTCTATCGCTTGCCACGATTTAAGGGTAATGCCAGTATTTGCTCACCAGTCCTGCAAGTCCTTTGTTACAAGTCTGGCGGTATCCAATGCACTAGACTGAAGATGGCTGGCTTGCTACAGTTAATTGTTTATGATACTCATGGTACTGAAAAAACAAGGCAGTCCTTTTACAAAGGACTCTGATGTGGATGAGATTCTAAATAGTAATATAACAGAGATTGAGAAACAGAAGCGGTTATGCCTCGAGATCAGATACGCTCGTGACACTGCACTCTCAGTTCCAAAACAAAGTGACATTTTTCGTTTATTGAAAGACCATAAAAAGTTGCCATCTTCTGTTTATGGAGCCAATCTGAAAGCTTACCTGAGTAATTCGAGTTGCAAAGCGGATGTTACGATGACTGATTTAAATTTTGTTCTTGACGGCATGAATCTAACAAAGAGCTGAATACTGTGTTTTATAGCCTACTAAATTACATATACGTAATAAGTTTGAAAATATGTTGTTATCAGCTTATTTTTCGTTTGAAATAGTCATGGATTCGAATTCTACGCCCCCGAAAACCTATAATTCGACATATTACATGACTATGTTTGGTTAAACTTTACGAAAGTACCCATTCTAAGCGCCATTTTGGCCGCCATATTGGATTACCATTATATTGGATTTTTGGAGGTAATTTCTAATGCCATATTTGAACTCACAGACTCCGAAAACCCCTATAGGAGCACCATAAATACCGCCAAAATACACGTCGTTTGGTGAAAAGGCTTAAAAACTCATATTTTGGTGAATTTTATGGATACCCCCTTTTCAGGGGGCATGTACATGGGGGTTAGGGTGGTCCAATATGATAATTGTTTTCATATTCCGGATTTGGATACTACTCCACATATTTTAAGCACCGTACCACGTTGCCATCGTGAAATTCGTCAAATAACACACCCCCCTATTGCTAGCCTACTGTATTATAATCGACATTTAGATTTTAGTACTGTACATTACGTTGAATCATTCTGCTCGCAAAACAAAAATAAAATAATTGCTGTTATTAGATCTTTATGTGTTTTTGATTTACTCATCTTTCATTATATTGCTGATAGAATTAAATGTTTAGAAAGTTCAAGAACCCAGTTCACTCAAGATACTGTAACTTTTATGCTAATACATCATTACCAGTTGTGATTTTTTTACAATATTTCAACATTTACAAGCATTGAATTAGTGTAAAATGCAATTGATGTTCTGACTATCTTTTTTTTTCAATTCAAGCTTACAATTCCCTCACCCGTTGGCCTTGAGATTGTTTGCTGTTGCAACCCCGAGACATACAATCAACAAACCGAGTACGATCTTTTTATTCCACATTCCGTAAATGGATCTCATTCGAACTGTAGCCACTATTTTAAATCTACAATAATTAGAGCGATTTCTATTTTGTGAGCAAGAAATTTTGATCAACCCACATGATGTCAACACACAATAATATGTCAAGAGGAACTATTGGGTCGCAATTTATCTTTATTTTATTGATAAACTTGTGATTTTCTTTTATGGAATGCGATCATGGAAATTAAAACAACGCAGCGGCGGATACAGCAAGTAAGTTGAAAATAACCTTAGGACAGTAGGGGGTTTCAACAAAATACAATTAATGTGTATAAGTCTATACCAACTCGACCTCACAAATACACCTTCAATAAAGTTACTTTTTGTGTTTTAGAGAGAGTAGGGCTCCAATTCTCCTCCAACCTAGATCCGCCACTGAAGCAACGTGTAGGCCTACAATAAATTATGTTCCCTACAAAATCGTCAATCAACTAATCAGTCAAAATCATCAATCAACCAAAGAAGAAGAACTAATGTCACTGAATAATTAAGTTACATCTGCCAGTAGCCTACATTGTAGACTGCGCTACTGTCACTACCAGTCATAAGTCCATCATCCCTACTTTATAGGTAAGTCCTAGTTATCTTTCACTTACGGTACTCAAAACACAAGATATTTCCGATGTAATAACCGTACTGAAGCACAACCTCACTTGGGCTAGTGAACATTTTATGAAACTGAAGTTTAGTAATTTTAACGTTTCCACTGCACCAGTAACTTAGCCTACTTCTTATATTTGCTTCTTATTTCTAATTTCTGAAACTTAAACCTGGTAGCGAGCTCAATTCTCACACGCCAACTGAGAGCAATGACTCTAAATGCCACATTATCACAGCGATATCCTTCTGAAATAGCCTAAACTACAGTAGTATAATGAAAATCTTCAATGCAAAACATCATATCTTTTTTCGCTATTGAACTTTAGGTTGGTTGATGATATTGTATTATGCTATGTGGAAGCTTTTACAATCTGCCGTGGAAGAATCAAAGAGTCAACAAAATCGTCTTTTGTGCTTCATTTTGATAAAATCTTGCGTCACTGTGGCGAGGCTTTCTTTTGTGTGCTGGCAAGAACTAAGACTTCCTTTACAGAAAATAATTTGTTCTATTGTTCTGCTCTTATTTGATGTGCGAGTATAAAGACATTTTTGACTACTTTTTGCCAAAAGCAAATGTTTTACTGCAAACACAAGCAAGGTGTGAACTGCAACTAACAAAGATTTTGAAATGATTTTTTAAATGACCTTCACCTAGTGTGGTGTAGTCAAATAATCTAAGTTAATTATTTTATCAGCATTATTAATCGTTAGTTCCTTCATTTCCTAAATTGTTAAACCTTTTCTCATTAAATGGACAATTTTAAAACAAATTTACAACCCTTCATTTTTTTAATATTTAACACATAGCCTATCTGTGCCGCTAGTATCCAATTTCTAGTGTTTTGGATGCATTTCAGATGATTGTTATGTCTTAACTTAGTGACAAATTCCTGGCTTTTTTTCAAGTTTTTATTTTTAACACATTCAAATTATTTCTTAGCACAACTTTTCTCCAAAAAAATAACAATTTCTAATTGGAAAAATTACGTTGTGCTGAATGCCGAAATTAAACGACTAAATCGATTTTATTTGCGCTGATAGTCAAATTTATTGCTATGCCGCTCGTCGGGATCGAGAGAAAGTGACACAGTATAGTAACGAATGAGACGATCACGTTCATGTCCTCGAGCCGGCCGCACAGTAGAAGCTTCTTGTTGTGACTTTTGAGGTTCTCTATGATTCCCTCATCCATTGGTTGAGAATTGGCTGCCATGTTGGGTGGGAAGAAGACCAGTTGCATGTTGTCAAGAAAATATTGCAAATCCATTCCAGCTTCGCCCGCATTGTCCTAAACGCGATGCAGTGGTGCTTCTTAAAATTGTCCAGCCAACGGTCGCTCGCTATGAAGTAAGTTATAGGATGTGCATCAGCTCGGCCAGTTTTAAGTCTTCGTGATCAGATCGCCGCCAACAAGCAGATTCTGTCCTCCTGCTTACTTCAACGTAGATTAAGGGGTGGCATAGTAAATTCATTTTCTATTGAATTTTGTTGGGGACGATCAAAAATGATATTGTGACGAGATTTGACTATTAATCATTCTTGAAAACTATCATCTCATCCGAAACTTTTAAGCAATCCAAGACAACTCTCTACTCTCATTCCACTGCGCTGAGGAGATCCATAAGATCGAAGCATTGGCCATTTCCGCAAAACAATGTCTTTTTCTTTCATTGAACATTGAATGACATGACGTTCTTTAAGCCAATAAAATTGAATTAAGCGTTATGTAATTTGCAGTTTGTGTGGAGCTACATGTAGGCTATTTGAGAGCCTGAGAGGTGACTGTTATTTTTTATTTACTTGTTGGTTTATGTATATCATACCAGTTTGTGGCTTCTGTGCATTCTGCTTTTGTATCATGGGCCAATCCAATAGATGTTTGCTGGTACATCCCTTCTTTCTCGTTACACAAAACAATTGTTTGCAATCTTTTTTTAAAATACCTTTTTGTTTCTGTTCTCCATATTGCGCTTTAAACCTTTACCAGAAAATAGCAGGTTTTGTTCTTGTTAGTTTTTGTGAAAATCGCGGTTTCAACTTCTATCACTACTTAAGGGAAATTAATCTGAAAACAATGAAAAAGGACAAAAGTAAAAAACAACTTCTGGCAACTCTCACAAATATGGCAACACTGAAACCTGAGTCGGCCAAATTCAAATCGATTGGTCGAAGTTGTAGGCCTATATTTTTTACCCAACTCCACAGCCTGGTTTTAACCAGTCATGTACGTAATTAATATTACACACCCCGAGCAACTGTGTGTTATTTTGGCGACTCTCAGTTTATTTCGTCGCTTTAGGCTATTAGGCTATTTCGCAGAGTGTTGGGGAGTCTCCAACGCAATAAGTTTTCTGTTTCCTTTTGTCGTTTTGACTATTCCGGCGAAGGTTAACTATTTCTGTAAGACTGCAATTGTCATTGGAAACAACGTTCCGCGGTTACTTCACGCGAGCACAAAGGCCAAGAGCACAAAGGAAATCGACTATTGTGGCGTTTCGCACAGTGAGAGCAACTGGCTTGAACGATAATTGTCGTGATGTGCACTTAGCAGGTTAACATATACATTGATGACAATGGCCTATATGAAATACAAACAATGGTGGCGCGGTTTTGCACGCAATTTTTAATGCAACAGCTTAGTAGGCGTAATATGGCTTACAAAATATCTGGCAACCTATTTGCTTATAGGCCTACGTAACCTACCCTTCTCCAAAAAGGCAGTTTTGCTTCACATAATAAAAATCTTTCGACCCAATCCCAATGTTTCTTATCAGATATTTGATTGATTGAATCTTTAAGTGCTCATCCACATCAATATTGGAACTGGTAAATTTAATCCACAACACTTTTCATTAGGCTGTCATTCATCACTACAAGTGTGCTTCTCTCTGTTTTTGTTTTATTTTTTGCTATTTGTTTTTTGGGTTTTGTGGCCGTGCTAACTACTGTATATAGCCTACTACATAATTTTTCATTCAGGCACGTTTTAAATTTAAACCTTTCAAGGTTTTGCTACCTTTTCCCGTTCGTTAACGTGCTGGCAGGTTTATATCGATTTTTGTAGTTAGTAGGCTATCTTTTTCGTTCCGGACGCGTTAATGACGAAAAATAAAATGATTGATCGCTATTATTGTTAGGCTACTTGTTGTTGAAGTCTTGTTGTTACTTTTATCACTTCATGTTTGTTTTTGAGATTGTGACGTTCTGGCTTGATTTGATGATGGATGCGTTTCTGGTTGGGAGCTGCGATTAAACAGCCGTTGATCTCAGAAAGTACATTCTTGTATTGCGCCGCGTGTTGAAGCGATCAGAGCAGAGCTAGAAACGTCACGGCCTTTTCGTCAGAAGTATGTCGATAGAAAAAGGAAAGATTCATGCTACGCGAATCAATTTATATGCGATGTGACGTCGAATGTTAATGACTGCGTCAGTGCTGCCAGACGCAATGAAGATAAACTAGAGTTGAAAGTAAACAGTTCATTGTGAGGGCACTTGACTGCATTGAATAATGACATAAAAGTGTACAAATATGAAACTGCAGTCGGTACAAGATCACTAACAGTTTGGTTGAATTATCCATTCCGCAATCAGTCTCTTTTCCAATAGGCGAATCATACATTTCTAGCACTTACATTTTGCATAGTCCGAAAAGAAATACAACCAAGGTAGCCCATTTTGACAAGCGCGTTTCAGTTTGTGAATAAATATAATAGCAAGATCAAGCTATAGCCTACATTGATTCGGCTCTCCAAGTGTTCGCTTGAAAAATAATGTGGGCAACTGGCAATTGACCAACCGGGTCACTTCAAAAAGCAGAAGCTTGATCTTGTCAATGTTGGATAGCCTACCGGGGCTTAGTCAGTGATATAAAGTTTCTGCAATTATGCGACACTGCAAGATTAAGATTGCTAAAACGCTTTTCAGAGCGTTCTGCATGCTGTTTCTCAAACTGTTTTTGATTGATAGTTCAGGTGAATCACCTAGCTGACGTTGACAGGATTTCTCGGGCCCGGTACCAACTTAATTTTGGGCCCCCTTCATGGAAAATGTTATGAATATAAAGGTTGTGTAGCCTACAAACTTTTATTGATCACCAAGATTGACAGAGTAAAGTTCCCGATTGTCGAAGTCTTCTTGCCGGAAAATTATTCCATCCATTTGATGCAGCTGAATGGAAAGCAGTCCCGTGCGTTGCTCAAACGCATACCCCAGAGTCGAACCAGCGCCGCTTGATCTTGAAACTTCTTTATTCAAGCAGTCACGAACTAACCAACAGAGCTATATCGGAGCGGACAATTATGATGAAATCGGGATAACAATGCAGGAAGGCTCTATTTCATCATAAATCTTTTGACATTAGTAAAATCAAAATTGAAGAGTCATCAATTATATTGTTTTTTTTTTGTTTTTTTTTTTGTTCAAAAAGCGCTACATTTTAGGGGTTACTTTGAACAAGTTTTTTGCCATCAGTTTTTGTCTGCTGAATGTGTAAGTGCATAGGCCATAGGTTGTCGTATTTCACATCACCTAATATAGCCAGCAAACTTATAGCCTATGCATTTCTAGCAAAATTAAATCAGTTCACTTCAGTTTGTTTTTATTTTTGACCATCACAAGGAAATATAAGAAAAAAACGTGCATCAAAAATGAAAAGAATAGCTTACGTAGCTGTGATAAACGTGAAGTCAAACTTTAATTTAATTTTTTTTTTGTCGAAAAACAACAGCAATGATAAATTAAAGTAACTTAATTGCGTTTTTCTGGTGACTATTTACTAGGCTACCTCCTGATGTTAAAGATGATAACTAGCTTTTTGTATTCCCGACGTTTCGTCAGTCAGCACGACTGACTTTACAACTGCCTGGTGAACAGCCTCTCTCTGTTTTCACAGCAATGATAAAGTTACACATAGTGAACAGGAACAAAACCAACATTAGGAAAAGGTGGAAAAACCACAGAAGTTTATAACGTGCATGCGATACAGATTTAATCTTAATACGAGCTGTTTTCGTACGCGGAAAGCACGTCACGGGCTATCTTAGCCCCGTGCTAATTAATCGTTAATAACCGTAGCCATGAAAACTACTGAGCCAAAATATTTTGCAAGAGAATAGCTATGTGTATTGTGCGTAAAAAAATTAAATTTTTACCCAACAAATTTATTGGAATAAAGTATTTGAGAATGAACAGACGTCAGAAAGTCGGTTTTTATTTTACTTACGATACCGTAGCCTACACAAAAATAGCTTCAAAATTGAAATTTTTGAAAACATAGGCTAGTATAGGCTAATGCTAAACTTAACAAAAATTGCTTTTGCTCATAAATATAAGGCATTTTTAGGTGTTTTTACATTTCAAAGTAATTGCACTAAGATTTATGTATTGCACTTACATTCAGAGATGGGCGTGATCTTGATCTTCAAGATCACTTTTTTTTTGGTGATCTTGATCTTGATCTAAGATCACTTTTTTTTGTGTGATCTTGATCTTGAAGAACAATGAGATCAAGATCACTTTAAAATTGAATTTTACTTCCTACATAGAGGCATTTTTTTAGAACTCGTACTGTACAAAGTAGTTAGTGGCAACCAGTGACGATCGGAGAGGGAAAGCAAGGAAAGCAGTGCTTACCTGAGCGAAAACTATGCAAAATATAATGACTGAATTCTAGGTTTAACTTCTTATTATTTTTATCAAGTCTATTTTAACTTGAAAATTACTGTGTTCATGACTAGAATTACTCATAACGCTTGTGATTAGTCTAAGTCCTCACCAAACCGCATGTCTTGCCTATAAATGCCAATTAACGCAAACGCTTTTGTCAGAAACCATCACTGAAGCTCCAGGGAAATCAACTTTCAAAATTGCTTACCCTACATTGAAAAACGCCTTCGTTTTATCCAATCCTCAATCGTTTTGCAAAACGACACCAGCTGCTTAGCCAATCAGATGTGTTATCTGGTGTTATGGTTAAAGTTGCTTTCCCAGTGACGTCAATGCTAGGGTTGCCATACCGTCCGGAAAATTCCGGACATGTCCGGAATTTAGTGTTAAATTTTGCGTCCGGAAGGAATTTAAAAAAATGCTCAAATGTCCGGAATTTTATGATGGGCGTTTTGGGAGAATTAGAATTTTTTTTTCTAGAAAATTCGCTCAGCCAGCTCATTTTACTGCATCTGCAATCGTACTGTGCAACACTGCCATTTTTTTTACTACGAGGTTGTACGAAATTATGATGTAACAGAGCGTTTGATTTATCAATGATGTTTACCACTTAGAACTTTATGGAGCTTTGGAACTTTCTTGAACTTATTGACCGTTGTGCTGAATCAGAATTGGTTAGATATAGATCACATGCTGCGAAAATTACTAGAACATTCCAACAGACTATAAAAGCAGGCGATTTCGCACATATAATCAGAGATTTACTTGAAATGTCATAGAGGAAGCCTAGTGAAATTTTGATATAGAATCCTTGACTAATTTTAATGGCTAATAGTTCGGTAGCGCATATATGGTCTCATGAAATAGTCATGCACTGTCCGGAATTTTGCTTTTTCAAATATGGTAACCCTAGTCAATGCGTATCTCATAGCGGCTGCTTTTGGTTTCAGGCGAAAGGAATACAGCCTCTACACATGAGTGATTTTGTGCTTGTAACTATAGGCTACTGAGTACGCTGAAAATAAAGCTGGTTCTCTTACCAAAAAAAACATAGATTCAACAATAAAACATGCAATTCCAAAGGGTACATTAACTAACCAGTACTGAAACAGCACAAGTGTTTTTTAAATTCTTTGAGTCAATAGACTGACATCACAAGTTCAGAGCAAATATACTTGTGTTCTTCAAGAATGGGCTAGCTTAATTTATAGGCTAATTATTTGCTCTTTACTAGTGCACCAGTCCAATGCATGTCTTAAATGCTTACAGATGACATTGACAATAAGTTTTTGTGCTCAGTCTAAAAAAGCAGCCAACATTCTAGACTAGTCCCAGTTTGATTGATTGATTGATTGAGTCTTTATCCTCGGACTGGGAAAGTCCGAAGATGTTGTTTTGGAAATGCTCTCAGAGCGCACCAAATTGGAAGTGTTTTCAAAATTTTTTGGGGGAGGCCCCCCAGACCCCCCGCTGGAAGTGTTGCCTTCGGCAACACGCCTTCGGGCTTCGCCCGACGATTACGCCCCTCGTGCCTACTACCTTGCTGCAGCATATTTCCAAGTTGCTTTCCCAATGGTTTAAGCCACCGAACGTCACTGGTGGCAACTACTAACATTAAGCTACTGTTAATATGATATGTGCTCAACAAAAGACGATTTAAAGTCTCTATCAAATCTGGTCAGTGTTGCCATTTCAAAATTGAAAAAGTTTTCTGTGTTGGTCATAATGAAGAAGTCAACTTCCGTGTACTTTATGTTGACGTATAATAAAAAATGATTTAATGTGAATTTTAAAGAAATGTTTGCTTTTATTGACCCAATTTTAGATGTTTCAAAAGTCTAGAATGGCGGTGTTAAAAAATCTGGATTCTAGCCGACTTTGGTCATGTAAAGTGGTTTATTGCAGCAAATCAACCAGACCAAGACTTGTTTAGGGTCTGAGTATGGAGCGGTTTGTCGGACCGCAAACCTCTGAACTTTTTTGATAGCAGACAACAGTATCAAAGTTGCCAGGTGGGGGTAAATGGTGCAATAAACATTTACATAATGCAGTGAAAGTTAAAACTACTTAGTAACACGAATAAAAACTCCCACATGAACCAGACAAAAATTTGGTAAAAAATGATGCGGTTTAAACTTTATTTTTATTTATTTATTATAAATAAAAAGTATAAAACTAATTGCAAATTTTGCAACTTTTCAAAACTACTGTAATTAACCTCTGCCTTGGGGGTGACGTTGCGGTTCTAAGCAAACTACGTCAACAATTGATAGGCCTATAATAGCAACAGTCACTAACTTATTACAATTCTTAGGTCAGCGATCGAGTAGTTAAAAGTAAAAGTTAGCAATAGCCTACCATCTATATACCTTTACCCAGATTGCTTATAGTTATTATTTTTTGCAACATCAATGATCAAAAACTTCATTTTTTTTTTAATTACACAAAAAGTGATCTTGAAAGTGATCTTGATCTTCAAGATCACGATCTTGATCTTGATCTTCAAGATCACATAGTTTGGTGATCTTGATCTTGATCTTCAAGATCACCTTTTCTTGGTGATCTTGCCCATCTCTGCCTACATTAAATTATATATATCTTGCATTGCACAAAAATGTCTAGCCACCTGAGACAAAATGCTTATTGTAAAGGGCAGGAATTAAGGTCGAAAAATTACCAGTGTAGGTTTAGAAAATTCGCAAAGAATAAAAACTAAAAGTCAAGAAATTTCACATTTCTAGCATATTTCCTTCTGAGAAATATTTCACTACTAGAGTGCGGCGTCCTCATAAAGCCCCGTGTCGCTATACATATAGTGTTAAAGATTTAGTTATTTAAAGGTTTTTGCAAAAAACAAACCGAGATTAAAATTTCCCGCTACAAACACTGTCTGCTTTGTAAAGCGCTGAAAGCAACGCAGGTAGAAACAGCGCACATCTGCGGTAGAAACAAACAACGCTAGCTTATGCAAAACACATTATTATTATTGTAAAACTTATTTAATTGCATCTGAATCTGGCAAAAAGTCAGCAAAAAAGTTTTAGGCCACAAACAAACTGATTAAAATGTAGTGTGCAAAAATACACTGTTCTCAATGAAAAAATCTTTTGAAATTTCTTTAGCAATTTGGTTAAGGAGCTGTCTAGGTTTAAATTTATATAGTGTCAACTGTCAACGAATGTGCAGGGCTGGAAAATATCGCCCGAGCAGTTGGATGACATCACAAATGGAATAAAAATGTACACCAAGTGTTGTGAGTATAAGACTGGCATTTAATTTATGACGTAAACCAGCTTTTTTCATCAGCATCAAGTAGCCTACAGGTTGGGCAGGGTTTGAGGTTGCTGAAGCTGAAGCGAAGTGTTTGAATCTAGCAGAACGAGAGTGATTACCATGTTTAAACTTAGAAGACCCAAATGTTTTAAATATACCTATAGGTAGGATGCTTATTTGATACAAATGTATTTTTTACTTAGATATAGTCTCAGTACGTACCATAACATCTGTGCTTTCACTAACTAGGCCTAGTCCAAAAGATGCACAAGTTTTTTAATGCTAACCTACACAAAATTTAGATTTTTTTATTTCATCAGTACAACAGCAGATATAATCCGATTATTAGCATAGCACAGTTCAGTTTATTGTTTTGCTGGCGATAAACAAACAAAAAGTACATACAAATTGAGTGCCGTGTCTATCAGCACAACAGGATTGCAACAAAAGACCTGTAAGGTCAGCTATGTCAGCTGCCACCCTCCCTAGCTCAAATTATGGTTTGATGCTGAGAATATTAGTGGTATTTGGGTAATAGTAAAAGCTTCAAGGTCTACTAAGTCAGTTACCATTGCCTGTTAATGGGTCACACCAATTACCCATAAGCCATGTTGAATCACCCATAAGTGACGTCGAATTAACCATAAGTCCGTCCGAATTACCGGTACCCATAAGTAATGTCAAATTATCTATAAGTCTTGTCGAATTATCCATAAGTCGCTTCGAATTACCTTTAATATACCGGTAAATCACGTCAAATTAACCAAAAGTCTGTCTGAATTACCGTACCCGACGTGGCTCATAGTCCAGGGCTACTTATGTTCAATGTCACTTATGGATGCTTATGTGTAATTCAACATGGCTTATCGGTAATTCAACATCGCTTATAGATAATTTGATGTGGTTTATGTATAATTTGACGCAACTTATATATATATGTAATTTGTTGCGGTTTATGGGTAATTCGACGTGACTTATGGGTAATTCGATGTGCTGTAACTTATGGGTAATTTGATGTGACTCATGGGTAGTTCAACTGGCATGTGGAAAATTTGTGGGAACGTCTGAAATCTGTTTTTTTTTTTCGGTTATTTATCGGTCATTGACCAATTTTTTAGCAAAATGTCCGAAAAAAATATAGTCAATTTGGTCAAAATACCTTAAAAAGATCAAGAGAAAAAATGTAAAAAAAGCCGAAGTGGCTGATTGCAGTTTCCGCAAACCTTTTAAAAGGGTTAGGGTATCGAGTATCGGTAATCGGTATCCGCAAACAAACTAAATAGATCGAGAGAAAAAAATAGAACATCGCTGATCGCAGTTTCCGTTTTTCCGCAGTTTCCGCAAACATTTTAAAATTTCCGGTAATGATCCTAAGAATGTGCCGAAGTTGCTGATCGCAGTTTCCGCAAACATTTTAAAAGGGTTAGGGTTGATCGGAGTTTTTGCAAATATTTTAAAAGGGTTAGGGTGTTTCCGCAAACAAACCAACTGAAAAGATCGAGAGAAAAGAATAGAACAAAGCCGAAGTCGCTTATCGCAGTTTCCGCACTTTAACATTTCCGATAATGATCCTAACATTTCCGATAATGATCCTAACATTTCTGATAATGATCCTAAGAGTTTGCCGAAGTCGCTGATTGCAGTTTACGCAAACATTTTAAAAGGGTTAGGGTTGATCGGATTTCTGCAAACATTTTAAAAAGATTAAGGGTTAAGGTTAGGGTTGATAGGAGTTTCCGCAAACATGTTAAAATTTCTGGTAATGATCCTAAGAGTTTTTGTTTGTTTGCGGAAACTGAGATCAGCGACATCGGCTTTTTTAAAAATTTTTTCTCGATCTTTTCAAGGTACGAACTGATGGTACGAATTGTTCATGGTACAAATTAGGTTGCATCCAATAAAATTGACCGAATTGTTTCAAGTCATTTTGGACAAATAACCGAAAAGTCTCAGCGAAAAAAAAAAGTCCCAGATTGGAACAGTCCAATCTGTATGTATTGTGTGCACGGCTAAAAAAAAATGTTTAGCTTTCCAGGAATCTGTTTTTAGCGAAAAAATTTCCCGCGGCTTACAATGATGTCATAATTACACCGTTTACAGTTTTCTGGTGAAACACCTCACACAAAAAATATATTATAGACGGGACGGCCATCTGTAGCTTCATAGTTCCAATAAACAGTCTTAGTATCATATTTTATTCATAAGCCGGCATGGCGCACTGTTTGTGCCTGACGTGCCCACTTTGATCGGAATAAATTGGAACAACAATAGGCTTAATAAATTAGACGCCGCATGCTTACAAATTAGATCCACTGACTCACTGAGTCACCGTGTGAATGTCATGAAACAATAATACGACATCATGAGCCGGTTGTTACGTACTTAACAAGTTGACAATAACATAACTTCATGATCGAATGGGTTGATACGGTAGTATGTGCAATGTGCATGAATAGCATCACCAATTACAAAAAGCGATATAGGCGGAATGACCCGTTTCGGTGAGTTCCCTATTCGACAATTTTTTAAAAATCTGTTGGCGCCTTCTGTTTAGAGAATTTTGTATTCTATTCCACAATATCGTTTTTTATTCCACAAAGAAGTTTTGATGTCAACAAAACTTTTGAATGTAATGTAAAGGCAATTACATCGTTTTAACGTGGCCAGACGTTGAAATCGTATTCAAAAGGAAACTATTGCTGACCAGGTATAGGTTGTAGGCTACCTGAGAAACATTTACAAAAGCCATTCGATTTGTTCAAAGAACCCAATTAGCCTAACAGTTCGTATTTACATTAGTTCAATGTCTGAATATTGAATAATATTCAATCATTAGCTTTACAGAAGGTGTTGTTAAATTTTCAAAAAATCGCCGAATAGAGAACTCGCCTAATAGTAGCTGACACGATATAGGCATATAGCACAAAACGGCCAGACGGCTGAATGCACAAGAAGTTTTGCTGAGTGAGAACACAAGACATTGCGAAAATTACTTCTGTAACCTATAAAACAACCAGTCACGAAGAGTAATGAAGCGCAGTAATTAACTTGACAACAAAATCAAAATTATGACGCGAAAACAACTGTTTTTGCAAATCAAAGAAACCGCTAAGCAAGTTTTGCCCATGCAAAATTACTACAAATACATTACCGGGACATAGAAGATAATAATAACAACATTTATATAGCGCCACATCCACAGGCAAACTATGCTCCTGGGCGCTGTACATGACAATGGTGATAATTAATACAGTAATTTCAGTCATAATGTTCATTGAAGTAGAACGTTTTCAAGCGAGTTTTGAATTCATTTAAATTTTCTGCTTCTTTCTTCTAAGATGGTGATGATTTCTTGTTGCTTGGTCTATCTACCACAGCAGACACTTTGTACATTTTTGAGCGAACGTCATTAGTACGGTACTAAAATGCAATATATAGTTTTCCTTTGAAATGTAGAATAAGAGCCTGTTTCACGATGCTATTACACTATGTTTCGCGATGATATGTTATTGCTTATGCGTGGCCCATTCCAGTGAATGAGCAGCTCATCGCTAATGTCTTTATTTATTTTTTATGGATGTTTTTGTATACCTCCTCAAATATTTCAAATTTTTTCAATGACACTTCCCAAATCCCATGCTTTTTACGACGCTTTCGGGCGGACTACTGCAATATATTTGTGCAATTTTGCTAAAAACATGTTCAGCTCTGAGGTACAAGTTGGAGGTAGGGATGCACAATACAGAATACCTGGCTATTCTAGAATACTTAGTTTCGAATCCAGAATTTCGAATCTATTCTGAAATTACACAGCAATTTTTTTCAAATACTATCGAACAAAAAGCAAAAATATTTGTACCACTTTCAGTTTCACCCTGTTGCTGTTGCCGCTGTAATAATCGCAAAGCTTCTGCTGCCTTATGTGGCTGCTTAAAATATTGCATCAGGTGCCTTGCAGCTGCAAGAGCAGATTTTATAGCAGGTAAGGAACAAGCGTCTTTGATACACAATTGCAGAGTATGTGCCAAGCATCGAACATGTGTCCAGTTATGTCGTTCATTTAAAATATCACATGCACGAACCATGTTGCTACCGTTGTCTGACACCACAGCAAATATTTGACTAGGGCTCAGTGAATACTCCTCAAGTGTGGACTCAATCCAATCTACTACATTATCACCAGTGTGTGAGTCCATGACTTAGTAGCTATATATATAACAAAAGTTTGTAACTAACCACTCTTGGTGTCCAAGCAGTGAGCTGTTACACCAATGTAGGATTTGTAGGACGTAATGAATCATTCGTGGCCGCAAACACAAATTATTTACTCGCACTGGAACGCACTGCATGTCTGGGAACGTACGGGAATGCACTGCACTCGTACGGTGAACCTTATGAAGGAAGAAAAAAGGCGCTTAGAACAAACAGTCCATGAAGAAAAAAGTCGGCGCGCAAGACAGAAAATATCAACTTTACATGTGTTCAACGTCGCACACTGTTCATTTAACATATTTATTTTTGAATCATGATATCCGAAAAGAAACTGCAAATGCGATTCGAATACATTGAGATTCGAATCTCTAAGATTCGATATTCTGTATTGTGCATCCCTAGTTGGAGGTCGTAAATACGCAGTGATACAAACCAGTGTCGGAACTGCAATGTGTCAGCAAGTTACGATGATGGTTGACGGTGAATGAAAGACGTTAGTAACGTGATTTTTACGGTAAAAATTTCCCCCAAACCGACAAATTTCCCGGGAATGTCATTCCCGGATTCCCTATTTTTTTCCAGGCCTGATTGTGTGCGTGTCCACATTATCAATAGGTATCAAGTGCAGACTGCAGAGTTAACCATCATCAAAGTGAGATAAAATTTTAATACAGTAGAACTCGGTTAATCCGGATTCGATTTGACCGGCGATTCCATCCGGATTAGGCGAAGATCCGGATTAACCGATGACGGTTCTATCAAACCTGACTCATTTGTACTTCCAGTTTCATCCGGATTAGGCGAAGATCCGGATTAACCGAATCCGGATTAACCGAGTTCTACTGTACATGGAAAAAGGTTTGGCAAGCTATAAACAAACACTGTATATACAGCAATGATTATTTCACATTGTAGGCCTAATATGCATAATTTGTGCTCCAAACAAAACCTTGACTTTATTTGGCTTTTTATTCATTTGCTTTGGTGAAGATGTATAGAATCAGATTCGATATATATATATATATGATACAGTATATAACTGTTTTAAAAAAGATTTAATTTGTCAATTATTCTCAAATGCCCATCCCTATGACGATTCAAGTCTAATTTCTGTCCAAAATTGTAGAAGCTTCATACAGTTTCTTCATTTACTGGGCTGCGCTACTGAAGAAGAAAGAAGCATTTTGTATTAAGCTTCCTGCTTCAGTTTTTTGCATGTTATGAATATTGTTGCTTATATGTACCTTAGCATATGGTTCCTACCTGGACCAAAAGTGGTTTAATATTTCTTTAAAAGTCAGTTAGTCTTCTTGTCGTTACATTTTGATTGTTGAGATTTTATGTTTCATAAGCTTCACCTTTCACTGTTATCATGGAAAATTTTGTCATAATTGCTTATGGCACTCATATGATATTTTTGTTCTGTTTTTATACTCACTAGGCCAAACATGCTAGACCCACACAGGACTCAAGCAACTAGAGTCATAAGCTTGACCATCTGTGCAGTAGGGTGGAGTGAAAAAAATTTTTTTTTTCAAATCAAAAAATCAGATTAACCAAAAGTGGCGTATGGACCTAAAACCAACTTCTGAGAAGGTTTTGGGTTTGTGCCACCTACACCGAGGTGGCCCATAATTTTTAAAGGTCATCCGAGGGTCAAATTTCATGAAAATCCCATAACTTGGAAACCGGTTAAGCTAGAATGTTGGTTTTTGGCTTAAAAGTTTCAGAAGGTCCATGTTTATATATGCTCTAATGCAACTTTTGTCTCTATTTTAACTATATAAGCTGATAATAATAAAAAATGACGTTTTAGTTTGAAAGCTATGCAACAAAGAAGTGAAAATGCTATATTTGAACTATTTGCACCCATAGTTGTGTGTTAAAGCATAATAGGTACAAACTGACTAAGTACTGCTTAAAATACTTTCTAAGTAGTTGGTACAAAGGATATATGCAAGCAGCAATCATGGATATATGACAAACAAACTCAATGACAAAAATAATGTAGCAAAGACTCATACGCAATAATGTTACAATGTTATTTGACATCAAGTTTCAAAATTTACATCTTTGGTTTCCATGAAATTTATAAGAAACTACTTACAATCAGGGTCGCATTATAAAAATTATCATGTGGTGAAAAAATATTGAAAACCTTCAACCTGAAAGCATCAGCACTATCAAAGTCAGAAAAAATATATTTCGACTCTAATCCATTGCAAATTTGGGCAAGGCTGACTCTGCTTTGGTAAAGACCAACCTTAATCCACCACTGTTTGCAATGAGTGTTACAGAAACCATGACATCAACTCATTTATAATTACACATATCCAATAACGATACACAGCCAGGGGCTCCGAGAAGGGGGGGGGGGGGTCGGGCAACTTTCCCCCCTAGTATAATATTGTAAAGGAAAAACAAATGCAGAGAAGGATGGATTTGAAACTGCTCAAGTAGGCTTCTTGAATGAGGCAGCTTTATTTTGAATTTCCTATCTGGCCTGGTTACACTTGAAAATGACACAAGCTACAGTTGATCACTTACTCCAAAAATGATATGACCACGAGAGTCAAACCAGCGCTGCATGATCTCGAGCCGGACGCATAACCACTGAGCTAACACCGATGGACTTACGGTACGCCTGGCCAATGCAGTTTTTGAAGTCAAGGTTCCGTTGGTCAAGCAAAAATAGTAGGCTACACGCTTAGCCAATCGCAGCAGCACCAGTTTTTAAGTTAAAACAATAGAAAATTGATGATGCAGAAATCAGTAGGCTTAACAGGCATCAAATTTTACGTCTTGAAACAGTTTAACAATGCCTACCTTAATACAAGAATGATTCGTTCTTGATGAGATACATTTGAAGTTGCATATGCTATGATCGAAAAATACTTGGAACTGCCTATTTTATTCAAAAATTTGTTTTTTTTTAAGTTGTTACACTATCATTTTAGTGGCAAAAATGGGCCCCCCTCAAACGTGCAAAAACGAAAAACTACTCGTTTTTCCTTCACAATATTATGCTAGGGGGGAAAGTTGCCCGACTTTCCCCCTCTCGGAGCCCCTGGCTGTGTATTGCCATTGGATATGTGTAATTATAAATGAGTTGATGTCATGGTTTCTGTAACACTCATTGCAAACAGTGGTGAATTAAGGTTGGCAAGGGTCTTTACCAAAGCAGAGTCAGCCTTGCCCAAATTTGCAATGGATTAGAGTAGAAATATATTTTTTCTGACTTTGATAGTCCTAATGTTTTCAGGTTGAAGGTGTTCAATATTTTTTCACCACATGATAATTTTTATAATGTGACCCTGATTGTAAGTAGTTTCTAATAAATTTCATGGAAACCAAAGATGTAAATTTTGAAACTTAATGTCAAATAGCATAGTAACATTATTGCATTTGAGTCTTTGCTACATTATTTTTGTCATTGAGTTTGTTTGTCACATATCCATGATTGTTGCTTGCATATCCTTTGTACTAACTACTTAGAAAGTATTTTAAGCAGCACTTAGTCAGTTTGTACCTATTATGCTTTAACACATAACTATGGGTGCAAATAGTTCAAATATAGCATTTTCAATTCTCCACGTTACATAGCTTTCAAACTAAAACGTCATTTTTTATTATTATCAGCTTATATAGTTAAAATAGAGACAAAAGTTGCATTAGAGCATATATAAACATGGACCTCCTGGAACTTTTAAGCCAAAAACTAACATTCTAGCTTAACCGGTTTCCAAGTTATGGGATTTTCATGAAATTTGACCCTCGGATGACCTTTAAAAATTATGGGCCACCTCGGTGTAGGTGGCACAAACCCAAAACCTTCTCAGAAGTTGGTTTTAGGTCCATACGCCAATTTTGGTTAATCTGATTTTTTGATTTGAAAAAAAAAAATTTTTTCACTCCACCCTACTGTGCAGATACCACTTTAAATCTAAAAGAAGTGAAAAAAAATTATTGCATTCAGTAATCAGTATAATCAAAGAACTATAATAAGTAAACAAAATCAGTCAGGTTCGGAAACTTGTATACCGTAATGTATTGATGAAGTTTTTGCCACCGTAAAAGCGGCTTCTTCAGAATCTAAAAAAGTAAATGAAAACATATATATATATATATAGACCTTTAAAATTACTTCATCAGTGAAATCCACTGTGCAAACTATTTAAAACAAATTCTTAACAGTTCAATTCAAAACAAATTTTAACAGTTGAAGAGCTGCAAAAGATATCATAAAAAAGGCAAAAAAAACAGAGTATGCCTGAAACATAAGTTAAAAGAACAAAACACAGGTGGTAAACCAACTATATATATAAGTGAAACAAAATACACAATTCCTTTCTATTGCATTAATTTATTTTTTCATGCATGATAGAGAATTAATACTGACAATGTACATAGACATTTGGTTGTAACAGAATACTAGGAAATATTGCAAAAAGTGTTGTTGAAATTGATTTAAACTTGGAATAAGATCAAGGTCTGTCTGATTTGTGGATCTTACCGTAAATCACCAAGATGGAGTGTACTGCAAAATATGACTTTACTGCCACAGCACAAGATGAATTGAGTTTTAGGAAAGGCGAAACATTAAAAGTAAGTACGGTATTATTTTTATATAAGACAGGACACCACTGTTTCGATATATATTATATGCACTTTTTATTTTCAAAAAAAAAATCACCATGTTTTTCTTTAAGAATGAAATGGCATCAATTTCAAACTTTAGAATGGTGACAAACTGCCCAATAGCTTGCAATTATTGCTTCACATGCACAAAAGATTGTAGTGATATTTTTAAAATGGAAATACTGTCATGTTTTTAAATTATTGGCATTAAGTGTTTAGTCAAATTATTACAAGAGTGATTGCATTAGTTACTGTCGGACACAGTAGTTAGTCAACTATATAACAAAAAACTGTGAAAATGTTAAAGAAAGTTGATTTTGTGGCAATTTTTCATTCTGGGATTTAGTGACGGAACAACCTCCTGCTTTGGCTAAACTCCGGCTCCAAGGTCATAGTGACTCTGGAGGTACAAGCTGTGTGTGGCTATTGTCATTGGTCAAGTTCATGATTTTGGGTATATAAATTATCCAATCTTGTACAATGAAAACTATTAATGCAACAAATTATTTAAAGCAAAAACCAAATCAGAGCAAATCAAATCAAATATGGCTATTACTATCTAAACCCTTAACAGCCTGTTTCACCTAAAAGGAGGATCATCAGAAGGTCCTTATTCAAATAGAATTTTATTCCCCAGAAATCCTATATTCCAGTGTGAGTGTAATATTCCAACCTTAACCCTGATAGATAGATACATCGGACATAGATGATATTCAAACCCTTAAACAACAGTATAAAATTATCATGGTTAAATTAGTTTTCTTGTCACAAAGGAGCAATGGACAGCTCTATTTTTGTTTCAAACTCACATCTGGACCATTTTATGTCAAAATAGAATTTAAATTTAACATAAAAACTTTGTAGTGTTATTTTATGATTGTATGCAAATGATCATATAACGATACTTGCCACGCGATCAAATAATGTAATGAACTTCTAGTTTCCAGGTCACTTCAATACATTTTGCTTTACTGGTAAGAAGGTTAAGCCATGATAATGCTTTGTTCAGGGAAAATTAATTGTCTATTCTGAAAAATTTGTAGATTTCATTTTTTTGTTTGAATTTCAGGTTTTAAATTTTGATGACGACAGAAATTGGTGTCGAGCAGAGTGTGAGGGAAGATATGGATTAATCCCAAAGAATTATATTGAATTTAAACCACATGAGTAAGTGACACACTTAAAAGCATTGCTGTATATTTACCTACAACCATAGTGACATAGGAATTACCCTACATCATAATTTTTTTAAATAAAATATTATATTATAAGGTTTAAAAATGTGCTTGCATTGTGTGTTTTTTTTATCTTGACCTAATTGGTAAAATTAGAAAAAATAGTTGTTGAGTGAAAAAGCTTCTTCAAAAGTTTATTGCATTCTTGCAGTGCTCAGTTTGAACTGTTGGTGCAGCCCAGTGATCAAGGTTGGTTCTTCAGGCATTATGTTTGGGCCCACGTCTGTTAGGTGCAGACAGTTAGGCGCCGGTCAAATAGGCGCGCACACTGTGGGTCTGCTACTATTCGGCGAGTCCGATTCGGCGATTCCGATTCGACTAGTCCGATTCGGCGAGTTCCCTATTCGGCGAGAGCCTTTTTCGGCGAGTGCCCTATTCGGCGAGTTTTTGAAATTTTTGAAAGGAAATTATCGGGTACCGTAGCCTAATTATAATTGCCGTTTTTACATAGTTTTAACGTCGCTAAACGTTGAAATTGTGCAGAAAGGAATAAAAATAAAATGTTTGAACTATTAAATTAAAATTCGTCATGTCAGTTCAGTTGTTTTTATTTCTGACCATCATATGAAAAACAATACACGTCAACATAGCAAAGGTGTAAAAAAGGTAGAAGCGACAAAACGCGAACGTTAAAACGTGCTTGTGACCGAAGTAAGTTATTGAGTTGAAAGAAACATACGCGCCGACTTCAGGGGGGGCCGGCGCCCCCCGTAAATTTATGGTTGAGGGGCAACAAAAATGGTGATGACAAGTGGTGTTTCAAATATAAAACACTTCGCGAAGGAGATTTAGATAATTTAAACGGACTTAAAGAATGCCGAAAGCAAGAAAAGCCTACGTTGCTCTTGCCCGCAAAACAGCAGCTGATCGCATGGCTATCTCATACGCTACGGTATGGAAATTTCAAAGTAGATGGTAGAGTACTGCTGGAATAGTCACGTAACTATTCACTGCAATATTAAGTAAACCAGCTAAATTAGACGCGCTATTTTCAACGAGGTCTTCCCGCTGTGAGATCAATTGTGATTCAACAGAACGCATTGTTTTTGCAATGTGTGAGAATTAAATTGAAAACCGAAAAAAGAAAAGGTGTTTAATGGTCTTGGTCGCAGATATTGCCTGCATTAACGACGTCTCTTACCGCTATTATCACCTAGCTAACCTGACATCATTGTTTTATGCGACCGCTAAGGTTTGACATCGACTTTAACGATCATGGAATGTTACGTAATAATAAGAACGATTATATCCTACACGCAAAAATAAAAAAAATGATCTCCTCTTTCTGTTTTGTCTCGTGAGCTTTGCATATTGCTCAACAAGTGCATAAAGTTTAGAATTGACAAGAAATCATTGAATTTGAAAATTAAGTTTGAATCACTGCAAATAAACGTATTCAAAACTTTCACTTAAGCCGACGCGATTTCACAATCCGTAATCTACGTCGACAATGATTTTTAGTGCGTTCATTTTGAAAATTGCTGAGCTGGAGACAACAGCATGTTCCGTGTTAGTTGAACTTGTCTTTTTGAGGTGAAAATCAATTGCGAACATCTCGACCTTTACTCGAGTATAGCCTACTGTATTCAATAAAAGACTTTAAAGACTTTCGATAAAAAACAGAAAAGAAAACACTTCGCCGTTGTCAACGCTTTGAAAGTAAGTAATTAGCGAAACGAGGTTAATAAAACTGATACCGGGTTTTCACTCTGCTTGAGATCATGATTTTTTGCGTTTTATTTCGATAACTTCACTGTCTTGATCGTTGTTGTTCACTCGCACGAAAAGGAAATGAATCGGCTTGTTTTCCAACAGTTCCAATTATGAGCTAACAATATCAAAATTTTTACTACTAGGCGTACTGCATGCGTAAAACTAATCCTTTCAAGCAGCGCTTCTAATAAATTCGGTTTGCGACCTATTTGTTAATATAAACACGACACTAAGCTTAATCAAAGACTATTTTAATTGAGTAAATAGCGCTATGGTTATGACGTTATCACCTTTCTCGCCCCCCAAGGTTTTTTGAAAAGTCGGCGCCTATGGAAAGAAATTTGGCACGGTCGCAACACCTTCAGAAAAATTTAAGATATGAAGGGAAAATAAAACAAAGAAAATGTTACAAAAAAAAATAAAATAAATCATGTTTATGTCTGTAAGTTAGCACTTTTGAATAGTTAAAATGATTAGTTTGGATCAACAAATGTGTGGCCTACAGCTTGGATTTAAAAGAAATTATCGGGTACCGTAGCCCAGTTATCCCAACCAGCAAAAATTTCCGTTTTTACATCGTTTTAACGTCGCTAAATGTTGAAATCGTGTAGAAAAGAGAACTTTGCTGACTAGGATACGTTGAAGCTGAGAAACATTCACAGAAGCCCTTCGAATTGTTCCAAGAACCCATTTAGCATAACATTTCATTTGTACATTGATTCAACGTCTGAATACATTATCTTAAAAATGCAACGTATCGTAGGGCTTCTGTGAATGTTTTTCAGTTTCAACGTATCCTAGTCAGCAAAGTTCTCTTTTCTACAGGATTTCAACGTTTAGCGACGTTAAAACGATAGGCCACACATTTGGTTAGCCTTTTCATTCTGTTACTACAATGGGTTCTCATTTGTTGAACCAAACTAATCATTTTAACTATTCAAAAGTATTAACTTATACACATAAGCATGATTTTTTTTGTAATATTTTCTTTGTTTTATTTTCCCTTCATATCTTAAATTTTTCTGAAGGTGTTGCGACCGTGCCAAATTTCTTTCAACTCAATAACTTACTTCGGTCACAAGCACGTTTTAACGTTCGCGTTTTGTCGCTTCTACCTTTTTCTACACCTTTGCTATGTCGACGTGTATTGTTTTTGATATGATGGTCAAAAATAAAAACAACTGAACTGACATGACGAATTTTAATTTAATAATTCAAACATTTTATTTTTATTCCTTTCTGCATGATTTTAACGTTTAGCGATGTTAAAACTATGTAAAAACGGCAATTGTAATTAGGCTACGGTACCCGATAATTTCCTTTTAAAAATTTCAAAAACTCGCCGAATAGGGCACTCGCCGAAAAAGGCTCTCGCCGAATAGGGAACTCGCCGAATCGGACTAGTCGAATCGGACTCGTCGAATCGGACTCGCCGAAACGGGCCATTCCGGCACACTGTGGCGTCTGGATATTTAGGTGCTATTCCTAGTAAAGTATGCAGATTGTATCAGCTTGGCTTTGGCAAAACCTAGGCGGGGTTTTAATGGAAAACTAATTTACTCTTCACTCAAGCCTACCACCCGCTTGAATATAGGCTATGAATACGGTTTATATATATATTTTTTTACTGATTTTTAATGCAGTTATTATTTGACTTATATAACTAAAAGTGAACTCAGTCAAGTTCGGAAACTTGAATAATTTTTTGATAAAGATTTCACCAACGCAAACCTGGACTAACAACAAATAAATGCCAAACACGCTCATTAAAAAAACAATATATTTTTCTGTTCAATATAAGATTTTGTGTGAAAAGCATTGCCCTACCTGCCAAGCTTATATAATACAATCTGCAGACTTTACTAAGAATAGCACCTAAATGAACGGGCGCCACAGTGCTCCGCACCTAAATATTCTGACGCCACAATGTGCGCGTCTATTTGACCGGCGCCTAACTGTCTGCGCCTAAAAGACTTGCTCCCTTATGTTTGCATTGTTGCCTTGAAGCTACCCAGAGAGCAAAATCCGTAATTTTTGCATTAGTTCAACGTCTAAACTGATGGATTGTAGCCTAATGTTTGGGTAATGGCCTAATGGGCATTATATATAGGCTACTGTATAGGCCTACATATTCCTCTTAATGTTTTATATGTTTTTTGTATATGTATCATATTATATATGTTACATTGAAACAAATTGAATCCCTATTAAAGTTACAGCCTGTTTCAGCCTTTGCGTATCGTCAGAAATTGCTTATTCAAATAGAATCATACTATTTCTTTCACTTCGCCTGAAAGGAAGTATATATTAATAATTGTATCAAATATAGTTATTACTATCTGAAGCCTTTGCAAATTGTTTCACCTAACGGATCATCAGGAGGTCTGAAAAAAAGAGTACAACATTCGGAGTACAACTGTAGCTCAACCGTAATACTATTAAGCTGAGCTACAGTTGTACTCCGAATGTTGCAAGTGTCATATCCTCCCACAATAAAGCAATATTGCAGGCTGATAATGTACCATCGCAGCCTGGTTGCAAAATTGCAATTGTAGGGTGAGGCCAGATTGTCCTTTGAATGGGCAATGCTTGCAGAAGGCCGTTGTTTACAAAGCCACCATTGATAACAGCCCGAAGGTTCTTAATTACATTATTTGTTGTGAAACTACTTTTAAAAAACGTTTTTCCAACCATAAATGTACCTTCATGGATAGGTCTAAACGAAACAGCACCGAACTATCTAAGGCAGTTTGGGACCTTAAGGACAAGGGTGTTAATCCTAAAATAACTTGGTCCGTCCACAGCTGTGCTCGGCCTTATAGTGGAGGTGGTCGTAACAATTGTGGCCTATGTTTGGCTGAAAAGCTGGCCATTCTGAAGGCTGATAGTGGCCACCTTTTGAACAAGCGTTCGGAACTGGTCGGCAAATGTCGTCATAGAAACAAATTTAAACTCAAGTACTTCAAAATAAAATAAATTCCTTTTGATTTACGGGTCTGCTACTATTCGGCGAGTCCGATTCGACTAGTCCGATTCGGCGAGTTCCCTATTCGGCGAGAGCCCTTTTCGGCGAGTGCCCTATTCGGCGAGTTTTTGAAATTTTTGAAAGGAAATTATCGGGTACCGTAGCCTAATTATAATTGCCGTTTTTACATCGTTTTAACGTCGCTAAACGTTGAAATCGTGCAGAAAGGAATAAAAAGAAAATGTTTGATTTATTAAATTAAAATTCGTTATGTCAGTTCAGTTGTTTTTATTTCTGACCATCATATGAAAAACAATGCACGTCAACATAGCAAAGGTGGAAGCGACAAAACGCGAACGTTAAAACGTGCTTGGATGTTTCTCAGTTTCAACGTATCCTAGTCAGCAAAAGCACCCTTTTCTACACGATTTCAACGTTTAGCGACGTTAAAACGATAGGCCACACACTTGGTTAGCCTTTTCATTGTGTTACTACAATGTAAAAATGAACTGTTAGGCTAACTGGGTTCTTGAAACAAATTTTTGCTGGTTGGGATAACTAGGCTACGGTAGCCTACCCGATAATTTCCTTTCAATCTAAGCTGTAGGAGTGTAGGTCACACATTTGTTGATCCAAACTAATCATTTTAACCATAGGCGCCTAAGCCGTGGGGACCAGGCCCCCACGCATATTTCCGCGTGGGAGCAACTTTTTATGCGGCATTGATACATAAAACAATAGATGAACTAGCGATCGGCAGCAGGAAAACATTTTTAAATGCAAACCGCAACAGCTTTGCAGTAAATAATCACTAGAACGAGTAGCGATGCTACAATCCCACCCCAGACAAAAAAATCTGTCATATTTACGTTGATTTAACGTCTGCAGACGCTTGCAAACAGTCTCGCTGTCGCTTTCGAAAGTTGAAACCTCTGCAGAGAATTGTTGCGGCAGTGAATCGGTTGCTGTGAAAATGAACTTGAAGTCTCGGCCCGAGGTTACCACTAACCAACGTAACAAGGGCTGGTACAAACCGCATTGCGCACAGTCGCACAAGCGGCATAATCAACACAACAACGGATTCGCGCAAACTGCATGGCGCACACACGTCCGTTGCCATGGAAACCCGATCAAAGGCGGGGAATATGCGCATCTTTTGTTTCATCTGCAACACGAAATCGGGCGTATTACAGCGAATTGGAACTTGAAAGCTGGTCAGCCATAAGTTGCGATATTGTAGTGAAAAGGGAGCATAGTCAAGTCGAAAACTTAATCAAACGTCTCTCTGTAAATATTTTTCAAGGGCTGTTTACGGATGTCAGCAACTTTTAAATTTATTAAAGGTGACGTGCTGTTGAATTGATGTAAACATGAATGATTTTGCTTTCAACAGGTATATTTTCAAGCATATGATCAAGTTAGTATTTTCATTCCATTTACAGTATACCTTTTAGTAAACCTTTTCGTCTCTTGTTCGTTGCTAAACTTTATGTTGTGCTTAGCTTAAAGAGTCGCAGTCCATCAACCGCTAGCCAACGCAGACGCATAGCATGTGTTTTGGTCGAGCTTTGTTTATAATAATTAACGGCAGGTCGAACGTAGCGATAACTCCGAGTGTGGCAATAAAAGCAATCCTAGTGTGACGACATAATTACGTCATCCATCTGTGTGACATTTCGCTGAATTTACGTTGCTGCTGAATGCTGATGAAACACGCTTTCGCCCCCACGGCCAAAAAAATAGTTAGGCGCCTATGATTTTAACTATTCAAAAGTACTAACTTATATACATAAACATTATTTTTTTTGTAACATTTTCTTTGTTTTATTTTTCCTTCATATCTTAAATTTTTCTGAAGGTGATGCAACCTTGCCAAATTTCTTTCAACTCAATAACTTACTTCGGTCACAAGCACGTTTTAACCTTCCACGTTTTGTCGCTTCTACCTTTTTCTACGCCTTTGCTATGTTGACGTGAATTGTTTTTGATATCATGATTAGAAATAAAAACAACTGAACTGACATGACGAATTCAAGCACGTTTTAACGTTCGCGTTTTGTCGCTTCTACCTCTGCTATGTTGACGGGTATTGTTTTTGATATGATGATCAAAAATAGAAATAACTGAACTGACATGACGAATTCAAGCACGTTTTAACGTTCGCGTTTTGTCGCTTCTACCTTTGCTATGTTGACGTGTATTGTTTTTGATATGATGGTCAAAAGTAAAAATAACTGAACTGACATGACGAATTTTAATTTAATAGTTCAAACATTTTCTTTTTATTCCTTTCTGCACGATTTCAACGTTTAGCGACGTTAAAACGATGTGAAAACGGCAATTGTAATTAGGCTACGGTACCCGATAATTTCCTTTTCAAAATTTCAAAAACTCGTCGAATAGGGCACTCGCCGAAAAAGGCTCTCGCCGAATAGGGAACTCGCCGAAACGGGCCATTCCGTGATTTACACAGGTTTTTTAAAAAAAATGTCATTTGTTTTTTACAGGCTATAAATCTCATTTAATTTTTACAGGTTTATAAACAGATTTTATTTCTTTTGTTCAGGTCACCACAGGTTACATCATCACAATTCCTTGGGATTTTCACAGGTTATAATTTTGAAAAAATTAAATTTCATTTGATTTTTACAGGTTATAAATCTCATTTAATTTTTACAGGTTTTAAAAAACAATTTTTATTCATTTTGTTTAGGTTACTACAGGTTGCGCTGATCATCACACATGCATTTTGCATCTTTGTGATGTCATAGATGTTGCCATCATGTTGCTTGGTTTCCATTGGGACAAATTGATTCAGGTTTAGAGATCTTTTATAGTGATCTTTTCAGGAATTCAGGTTTAGAGGTTTTTTTTGCAAATTAAATTACAGCTGTAATATTTAATTTCTTCTCAGGAAGTACAGGTTTAGAGATTTTTTTTGGCAGATTAAATTACAGTTGTAATATTTAATATCTTTTCAGAATTATCGATTCTTTACTGTTTGCATGTTTTTTCAGATCTTCTGATGATCCGTTAGGTGAAACAATTTGTAAAGGCTTCAGATAGTAATAACTATATTTGATTTAATTCGCTCTGCTTTGCCTTTTTGCTTGGCATTGAGCACTTTTTGTAGTATTAATAGTTTTCATTGTTTTATGAATAATTGTATGTTGGATTGTCAATTTGTCATAGCTAAGCAATTCAATTTGGAAAATTACAAATTGCTATAAGTTGTTGGTTTTCGTCGTATATGAAATGCGATATTGGGTGTTCTTTTACAAGCAAATAAAATTTAAAAGCAAACATATGACAACGTACCTCAGTTGTAAAATAAAAACTTACTCGCTTCAGAGCCCATACAGCAAAATCTACCATTTTTACATTGATTCAACGTTTGCAGACGTCAGCTCAAAACGAGGGTGTGGCTTAAAAGTGAATTTGCACCGTCAGTATTGTGATATGAATTGAAAGTAAATGTCGCTGGGTGATATTTACCAACTGCGTGTCACGTCGTAGTGGCGTTTGGGCCGGGGAGAATAGATGATTGATCGGCAAGGACATAATAGATCCATGCTTTTGGTTTCCAAGCAGTCCTCACGTGTCACCTTTCCCAGCCATTGGCGTAACTTGCAAATTCGATAATTGATTCAGCAAATCAGTCTTTTGCAATGATTTAACGTCCGGGAACATTGAATCAAGGCAAAAAAGGACTGAATTGCCGGCTAAAACAAATTATTAATCATCAACCCAGCATCTGATAATGTTAGGCACAGGTCGCCTGCCATGCATGTGTGTGGTCGTGAAAGTGGTTGCGGTTGGCAAGTTTTCATTTAGTGCACATCATCTTAGATCGTGATTGTTCGGCAGCAAGGTGCATTATTATTCATAATGGTGAAGATCCAAACAATCTAAATAGGTTAAAAATCTATCCACATGATCTTTCAAATTGTGATGCAAAATCTACAATCTCTGGGCAAAGCGTAATTGTTTTATTGTGTGAAATATTATTTGTGATATATTATACCAGCACAAAAACCTCAATGAACATTACTACTATTGACACTGTATTAGTTTTTTATTGTGTTTTAGTCCACTTATATTTCTCTTGTTAACACTAATTCATTTTGTTTTTATGTGCTGTAGTTTATTTTTTGTTTTGTTATCTATTGGTAGACTAGCGGCTGACTTGATGATCCTTTGTGGTCTTTTCGCTGTCTCTTTTTGTTCAATAGAAATTTTTGATTATTACCTTCATGGTTAGTAAAGTTAATGGAAAAATAAACTTGACTGATTGTGTGGTGAAGTTTTGTGGCAGACAGTATCCAATGGCGGATAGAGCGCACATTGTTCTCATTGTTGGCTTTATGAGCTTATGTGGACAGTTTGTTTGAACTCGGTGCTTGTGTATACGACTTTTAAAGTGGAAAGCAACGTTGGTTAGTGATTATCTGGTAGTTCTCCACAGACAGATCTACCAACCTTTCCACCATAATTCCAATGCAGTTAAATGATTAGTTTTTCATAACGGTGGTCAAAGTTTGATTTGAAACCGCACTCTTGTAAATATAAATGACTGTCGTAAAATTATCTTGCTGTCATGCAAACACAATGACACGACAGGGCTCTTTGTCATGCTACACACGAGTTTGTCATAGAAATTTATTTATAAGTTGAAGCGTGGACGCTAGCAACGTAGGTAACTCATGTCTTGTGGGTGGTTGTACAGTGAACGTCTTCGCCAGTTTCTGTAACTACACAGCGTTGTAGCCGTCATTTGTCTCCTGACAATTGAGTTATAACATCTCCCTCTGCACCAAGTGCTCTTTTCAGTCGACTCATCAGCAGGAATACCCTGCGATCGTCCCGCGCAAGGTTGTGCAAACAGCGAACGCGCTGGTCGCGTTCGTTGTGTGACGTTTTGTGTGGATCGTAAATAAAAACTTTTAAGTGACGGCTCAAATGGCCTTGTCTTGTGCTGATTAATGTTGAATGTGATGACGTCATCAGTGCATTGCAAGCAACGAGTGCGCCACTTACGTTGGCGGGCCTGCGTTTGTTTGCTTTATGGATTCCTGATGCTATACAGTGTTGGCTGACTTTCAAATTTGTTGAAATTTTACACGAATTGTGGAGTTCAGCAAGGCACTGTCACTGTAGCAAGTCTTCTTGTGTCACGTTTTGTTTTAGGCTTTGCCGTTGGATGAGTTTAAAACTTATGTTGAATTTGAAAAATGTTTCAACAGCTGTGTCTGTTCACTATGTGGTATTTTCGTCAATGAATATGTTTCTACTTACCGTATTAGATTGTTTTGTGGCTTGTAACATTTAACAATGGTGGCAGACGATTAGGCGTTGCATATTCGAGGCAGGCTACGTTTAAGTTTTGAGCTTGATCGAGTTTACTTCATGTCAATGCCTCTCGGTCGTCAGTGAAAAATGATAATTTGCCACAAATATCTGTGGCATGGATTTGTTTAGCGAAAGATTGTTTGTGCAAACTTGGTTAAAACACTGGAGGCGATGTTTCAATCCGACTGCCCAGCCAGCACAATATTTTTTTTCACATTAATTTAACGTTTGTAGACATTGAATTAATGCAAAGAGAACTGAGTTGGTTGAGTTGTTCGCTCCTTCCATTGTTTAAGTGAAGCGCCACATCTTAGCTGTACAACTTTCTGTTTGCAATCTATCTCTCGCACAATAATGCAGGCGAAACATATTTAGTTGCCATACTTGCTATGCCCACAATACGACAACACCAAGTCGCATTCTTGCTTGTCAGCCGTCACGTGATTGTGGTATAAGGATCGTCATCGCCTAATGAACGAAACCTGTTTTAACAAAAACCGTATCATATATATTCGAATATAGTGAGGTGGGTATGTGAATTGACTGTGGCTCAGACTCTTGGTCTGTAACACACCTTGCCGTCTAATACAATGAATTTGTAGAGTAACTTGTCAAATCTTTATCACAATCTTGCGTGGGCCCAGGAAAACATACTTGTATGATTGAACGTTGAAACTAAAGCTTGTTCTGTATACCATGGCACTTCCGTGATGGTTGTTGCCCTGGATTTGATGAAATTTTTATATTTGCAGTGCATGAATGAAAACAGTTGCATTTACAACTACTGTATTTTTCCAAGAAACTACTATTTTCTATGTAGCCCCCTTTTAACCAATGCGTTACGTAATGAAACTGATATTATTATTATTTACTTGCATCAAACAAGAATGTCGATATTCGAATTGAAAAAACAAAAAAAAATACACAAAAAATAAATGGCATATATACATATATGATATATATACAGTTTAACACAAACAGCAGCGGCGCAAAAGTAGCCTGAAGACAATTCAGCACAAACGCTGGCAAATACAATGGACTGCGGTCAGCTCAGTAATACTTGACGGATTCGAAAAGCAAAGAGTAAATCACAAACAACAAAAAATCAAAAAGACGGCACGTGGAGCATGTTATTGTATAGTGTTCAAAAAAATTTTCAATTACTATAGTACAAAGGGACAGAGGACATTAAAGTTTTAAGTAGAGAATTGCAAGGTTTATAACAACGTTGAACAAAGGCATGAAGAGATTTTCGCAAGAGAGCTTCAAAAGTTGTAACATTTCCTAAAAATTGACATTCACGTGCACTAGTGTAACGAGGCAGATTGTGCAGAATTCGAAACCAGTCATTATAGTCAATTCTAATCCTGTTGAACCAAGATCGATGGTAATGGTAACACAACACATTCTTTGTGAATATTTATTATATGTATTTATTCCTTAATTTGTTTGCTGTGTAATAGAGAGATTTAACTTGTCGTAGTATGTCATTGTTATCTGATAAAGAAGAGTTGATATGGACATTGGACACCCAAATACTTAATGTTGTCAACACAGAGAATCGATTTCTGGCCAATACAAATTTTGGGAGCAAGTCTTTTAGGCGCAGACAGTTAGGCGCTGGTCAAATAGGTGCGCACACTGTGGCGTCTAGATATTTAGGTGCGGAGCACTGTGGCGCCCATTTATTTAGGTGCTATTCCTAGTTAAGTCTGCAGATTGTATCAGCTTGGCAGGTAGGGCAATGCTTTTCACACAAAATGTTATATTGAACAGAAAAACATGTCATGGCTTCCGTGCGTGAAGCTACTTAAACTGGCAATGCTTTTCACACAAAATGTTATATATATTGAACAGAAAGATATATTGTATTTTAATGCGCGTGTTCGACATTTATTTGTTGCTAGTCCAGGTTTGCGTCGGCGATAGCATCAATAAATATTAAAGTTTCCGAACATGACTGAGTTCACTTTTAGTGCTCAGTCAAATAATAACTACACTAAACATCAGTAAAAAATATACCGTAGCCTATATTCAAGCAGGTGGTAGACTTGAGTGAAGAGTATCTAGTTTTTCGTCAAAACCCCGACTAGGTTTAATAACGAGCAAAGTCGCACCATTATGCTTGCAGCTTGGCTCCAGGGTTCATATGTACTATAGAAATGTATTCATGTAGTAGAGCGTTGTCTCATACGAACTCGCCACACGACCAATCCATCCCGAGTAGAAGTAATTGCGAAAGATAACAGATTAAGTACGGTAAGGTTCCATCTGGCTGCAACCTGTGTTCAGGATGGGTCTGCTACTATTCGGCGAGTCCGATTCGGCGAGTCCGATTCGACTAGTCCGATTCGGCGAGTTCCCTATTCGGCGAGAGCCCTTTTCGGCGAGTGCCCTATTTGGCGAGTTTTTGAAATTTTTGAAAGGAAATTATCGGGTACCGTAGCCTAATTATAATTGCCGTTTTTACATCGTTTTAACGTCGCTTAACGTTGAAATTGTGCAGAAAGGAATAAAAAGAAAATGTTTGAACTATTAAATTAAAATTCATCATGTCAGTTCAGTTGTTTTTATTTCTGACCATCATATGAAAAACAATACACGTCAACATAGCAAAGGTAGAAGCGACAAAACGCGAACGTTTAAACGTGCTTGAATTCGTCATGTCAGTTCAGTTGTTTTTATTTCTGATCATGATATCAAAAACAATACACGTCAACATAGCAAAGGTGTAGAAAAAGGTAGAAGCGACAAAACACGAACGTTAAAACGTGCTTGTGACCGAAGTAAGTTATTGAGTTGAAAGAAATTTGGCACGGTCGCAACACTTTCAGAAAAATTTAAGATATGAAGGGAAAATAAAACAAAGAAAACGTTACAAAAAAAAAGAAAAAAAGATCATGTTTATGTCTATAAGTTAGTACTTTTGAATAGTTAAAATGATTAGTTTGGACCAACAAATGTGTGGCCTACAGCTTGGATTGAAAGGAAGTTATGGGGTACCGTAGCCTAGTTATCCCGACCAGCAAAAATTTGTTCCAAGAACACAGTTCATTTTTACATTGTAGTAACAGAATGAAAAGGCTAAACAAATGTGTGGCCTATCGTGTTAACGTCGCTAAACGTTGAAATCGTGTAGAAAAGGGAGTTTTTGCTGACTAGGATACTTTGAAACTGAGAAACATTCACAGAAGCCCTACGCTTTGTTCCAAGAACCCATTTAGCATAACATTTCATTTGTACATTGATTCAACGTCTGAATATATTATCTTAAAAATGCAACGTATTGTAGGGCTTCTGTGAATGTTTCTCAGTTTCAACGTATCCTAGTCAGCAAAAGCACCCTTTTCTACACGATTTCAACGTTTAGCGACGTTAAAACGATAGGCCACACACTTGGTTAGCCTTTTCATTCTGCTACTACAATGTAAAAATGAACTGTTAGGCTAACTGGGTTCTTGGAACAAATTTTTGCTGGTCGGGATAACTAGGCTACGGTAGCCTACCCGATAATTTCCTTTCAATCTAAGCTGTAGGAGTGTAGGTCACACATTTGTTGATCCAAACTAATCATTTTAACCATAGGCGACTAAGCCGTGGGGACCAGGCCCCCACGCATATTTCCGCGTGGGAGCAACTTTTTATGCGGCATTGATACATAAAACAATAGATGAACTAGCGATCGGCAGCAGGAAAACATTTTTAAATGCAAACCGCAACAGCTTCGCAGTAAATAATCACTAGAACGAGTAGCGATGCTACAATCCCACCCCAGACAAAAAAATCTGTCATTTTTACGTTGATTTAACGTCTGCAGACGTTGAATCAATGTAAAAATGACTGATTTTGCTGCCTGTGACATAGCAAAAATCTACCATTTTGCGTCGATTCAATGTCATCAGATGTTGAATGCACCCAAAAACAACATAATTTGCTACGTTGACGCAGCGTGCGTTTAACTTAATGCGCTTGCAAACAGCCTCGCTGTCGCTTTCGGAAGTCGAAACCTCTGCAGAGAATTGTCGCGGCAGTGAATCGGTTGCTGTGAAAATGAACTTGAATATGTTGCTATGTTTACTACCTTTGCTATGTTGACGTGTATTGTTTTTGACATGATGGTCAAAAATATAAATAACTGAACTGACATGACCAATTTTAATTTAATAGTTCAAACATTATATTTTTATTCCTTTCTGCACGATTTCAACGTTTAGCGACGTTAAAACGATGTAAAAACGGCAATTGTAATTAGGCTACGGTACCCGATAATTTCCTTTTAAAAATTTCAAAAACTCGCCGAATAGGGCACTCGCCGAAAAAGGCTCTCGCCGAATAGGGAACTCGCCGAATCGGACTAGTCGAATCGGACTCGCCGAATCGGACTCGCCGAAACGGGCCATTCCGGTTCAGGATGCATAGCAAATGTCCTGTGGAGATGTGCTAATATCAAGAGTAGTAGAGCGTTGTCTCGCATCTCATCTCCACACGCGCATTAACAAAACAACATTTTATCTTTCTGTTCAATATAAGATTTTGTGTGAAAAGCATTGCCCTAGCTGATACAATCTGTAGACTTTACTAGTCGTCGTCGTTCGTATGAACGACGACGACTAGTAAAGTCTACAGATTGTATCACTAGTAATAGCACCTAAATGAATGGGCGCCACAGTGCTCCGCACCTAAATATCCAGACGCCACAGTGCGCGCGCCTATCTGACCGGCGCCTAACTGTATGCGCCTAAAAGACGTGGACCCGCCCCCTCTATGTACGAAGGTTGGAGAACCGATCTTTGCTGATTCATTTTAAGCAATTGTCTTTCTACTCAGCTCAATTATATTTTTGCTGCATTCAGTTGGTACTATGGAAAAATATCTCGGGTGAAAGCTGAACAAACATTGAACAAGCCCAATTATCCCGACGGAGCGTTTCTTATCCGTGAAAGCGAAAGTTCTCCCGGTGATTTCTCTCTATCCGTAAAGTAAGTTACTTTTTTGTTAAGTGCAGTCTCATTTCAAAGCTACGGTTTATTCATAATTTTAGAGCTTTTTGTTTTCATCTTATCGCCCCCTTGTTTCTTGCGGTTACTGCGTAGTCTGTGACCTTGCGTGCTACTTTGACCTGTACGTGCTTTACTGCTTGCTCCTTGCTACCATTGACAGGTCAGCAGGCGGAAGATGGTGGAACGACAACTACTTGTAATGTTGTTGTATGAACTATAATATAATTTATAACATGACTTTTTTAAATGTTGTTGTATTATATTGCCACAAACGCACTAAAAACATCTTCAAGACAGGATTGACTTGTAACGTTGCACAGAATGAAACGTCTTTGCATCATTGCATTCCAGGTATGGGAGCGGAGTTCAACATTTTAAAGTGTTACGAGATGGAGCAGGAAAATATTTTCTTTGGGTCGTTAAGTTCAGTTCATTGAATGAGCTGATCGACTATCACAGAGAACAGAGCATATCCCGGACACAAACCATCATGCTCAACGACATACCCATGGATGTAAGTGCCGTAGTGGTGTTCAACGTATTGCCAATGTTCAAAAAATGTTTGATTTCAATTTGCAAACTTAGAAATTAGACTTGATTTGTGTACGTTATGGTCGCGTGTGATTGGTCTGGAACTGACGAATTGTGTGGTTGCCTGACATTGGTTGAAGCCGGATATGAAGTTATTGTAATCAATCATCGTATTAAATTAAAGTATGCATGCACTAAAACACACACTACACAGTCATTTGCTTCTCATAACATGCATCACCAAAGTTACACAAATCGTTCACAATAGAAACGTTGCTCTTAATTGTAACGATGTTGCTGGTCCCACACCACCCAGTCCTGGCACTGGTAGTCAGTTGATTGGTTGTATGCGTCGCAAGTTAACTACACTGTGGTTAAACTCGTCGTCGTCGTGTGAGCCTCTGGGCCCTTTTACCACCCCAGATCCACTATGTTCTCGGACTACACTGGAAGGCTACTAGAGAGCAGCCAGTCTTTGGTTTCATCATCTGCTCAGCTAAGCTACCAACGGCGGACTGCGCTTGCGCGATACCAGCAGAACTGTTGAGCCAATCTTTGAGTTATCTGCTTATTAGGTGTTGCGGCGCCAAGCTCGTGTGTTTGGTCGCGTGGTGCACATACCAGCTTGAGCCAAGCTTACAATGTAGCTTAACACTTGGCCTCGGTATTAGCTGGGCGCTTCCAAGCGGCTAACATGTCTTTTCATGAAGGATTATGTTGTAGTGATATCCCAAATGACTCTATTAACTGATACCAATTGTTTGTGATTTCTCACCAACTTAGATGCTTGATACATCTTCGGCTTGTTTGATGTTTGATTGTTTGTCCTTGTGACGTTTTTACGTTTCGTTGCCGTAGGTTTACTGACGTCGTTCGTTTGCGCGACCCTTTTATTTGTTCACCAAGTCATCTACTTTGCTATGGTTGTGGTGGAGGCGGACCCAGCCGTTAACTGAAGGGAGTTTTTGTGGATATTTAGTTGTAGTAGAATCCAATCTTTATTGGTGATCAGCGAAACACTAAAATGTGTACTTTGAATATTAGAATCACATTTGTAAATAGGGAAACACCGATTGGAATCTTCAAAAAATTGTTTGATTTCAATTTGCAAACTTAGAAATTAGACTTGATTTGTGGTCGTTTTGGTCGTTATGTTATGGTCGTGTAATCTGAAACTGACGAATCATGTGTGGTTGCCTGACATTGGTTGAAACCAGACGTGAAGTTATTGTAATCAATCATCGTATTCAAAGTATACATGCACTAAAACACACATGTGTTTCTCATCCAATGCATCACCAAAGTTATACAAATCGTTCACAATAGAAACGTTGCTCTTAATTGAAACGACGTTGCTAATCCGACACCACCCAGCTGGGCTAGCCCTGGCACTAGTAGCCAGTTGACTGGTTGTATGCGTCGCAAGTTACCTACACTGTAGCTAAGCTTCCAACGGCGGACTGCACTGGCACGATACTAGCAGAACTGTTGAGCCAACTTTGAGTTATCTGCTTATCAGGTCTTGCGGCGCCAAGCTCGTGTATTTGGTCGTGTGGTGCACATACCAGCTTCAGCCGAGCTTACAATGTAGCTTAGCACTCGGCCTCGGTATGAGCTGGACGCTTCTAAGCGGCTAACATGTCCTTTCATGAAGGATTATGTTGCAGTGATATCCCAAATGACTCTATTAACTGATACCAATTGTTTGTGATTTCTCACCAACTTAGATGCTTGATACATCTTCGGCTTGTTTGATGTTTGTCCTTGTGACGTTTTTACGTTTCGTTGCCGTAGGTTTACCCGACGTCGTTCGTTTGCGCGACCCTTTTATTTGTTCACCAAGTCATCCACTTTGCTATGGTTGTGGTGGAGGCGGACCCAGCCGTTAACTGAAGGGAGTTTTGAGGATATTTAGTTGTAGTAGAATCCAATTTTTATTGGTGATCAGCGAAACACTAAAATGTGTACTTTGAATATTAGAATCACATTTGTAAATAGGGAAACACCGATTGGACAAAAGAACTTAATGTTATTTTGATTTATGAATGATGGTTACATCCGACAGAACAGAAATGGTGGCACTGAATAAAGAGCTCTACTTTCTGATGCTTTTGAAGGGGGAAGTTGGGTCATCTCACCCGGATCCACCACTAACGGTGATGTTTGTAGCTCTGTCTCCCCTGTTTATGTCGTTAAAAGATGTGCGTTGTTGTGTTTCTCATGGTAAACCTCGCAAACAAATGTTGTGTTTGCCTCAGAACTTCAAGGTGGTGGCGGCCTACGACTTCCGACGACAGGAACCTGGTGAGCTCGAGTTCAGCCAGGGTGACGTCATCACGGTGACGGAATGGATGGACCGGAATTGGTGGAGAGGAACGATCAACGGGCGGAGCGGAGTTTTTCCGTCAAATCATGTTAATGTTCCACAAAATATTGCCAATAAAATGGGACTCTCCGAGTGACCCAGTTCATGCGAAACTGTCTCCTTCACACTTTGTCACTATCCTTCGCTAACATAGTTTGTTATTTCATGATGTCTATTGAAATGCATTTATACTATTACCTGATGCTTCCCACACAGAACGATCACAAATGTCTTGGGTCTTGCTCTTGGGAAAAATTTATCCTCAAATAGTTTTTACTAAAGAATCCTCAAAGAAAACTAAGCAATTTTTTTCTATTTGGTTTCTCTGTTACTACGTGAGTAAAGTTGACCCATACCGCAAAATACGTCTATTTTTACATTGATTCAACCTCTGTAGACGTTGAATCAATGTAAAAAGACGGATCTTGCTGTCTGGGAAGGTTGACGACCTCCACTATTGAAGTTGATCTCGTTTCTGTATTCTTGACTCTGTGTTTGATCAATCGTGGACGTTATCATAAGTTTATGGCTTTTGTGTTTGCATTGCTTATCTGCAACCCTGTCAAGCGCACTCCCTTCCATGGGTGGACGCATGTCAGCATTTCGTTTTCAAAACTCGAGTTCATGCTTCGTTATTTCTTTGAAGTCTGTATTTTAAGTGTATCAACAATGTTCTTCCAATATATATCTACAAGATTACCCATCGATTGGCATCGCAATAGTTGTGAATTTATGCACATCACCTTTTTTTTCTCGTATTAATGTAACCTAGTTTATTGCTATAAAGAGCACAGTTTGCTAGAGAAGTTACTTTTTAAACCATTAGTAAACAAAACCAAGCAACAACACGACATACAGTATAATGTCAAATAATTTGAAGTTGAATTTCACCAAGGTAAAGCAGTTTCGTCGAATGTTTGAACTTTTTTTTTCTGCCTAATACTGTAGAATATTTTTCAGCATTTCTCATTTAAACATGTAAATCAATTTTTAAAAAAGCTTGACAAGGGCTGGATGTATAGCCGAAAACGTTTGCAATTTGGCTTTCTTTTAAATTATGCCTTGGCGTTGCTTAGTTCATTGGGATGCACGTGGCATCTCTCCACTAGAGGATATGTTTTGTTCAGGAATGAATATGCGTGCTCCACTGCTCCTAGAATCAACAGAAAACGTAAGACTTAAATCCAGACGCATAACTGGCAAATCCTGTTAACAACCCCCAGGTGGCTGTGTGTAAAGGCGTGGTGTTTGCTATTTCAAGAATGTACAATTTGTAAAAAAAATGCTATTGCACCCATCTCATCTGCGTTTTTCTTTACCACACCCCGATGAACCCCTTTTAGTTGCGTTTTCCTCCTGGCGTAAACCGGTTGGTACATCTCTGGTTGAATCTGCGCATCGCCGTTCATTTCCACTCTAACCACGAGTTCTTGTGGAGTGTAGCCATCATTGCGCCCCGCCCACTAGCTGCTGGAAAACAAAACAAACAAAACGTGTCTTTTTACATTGATTCGACGTCTGGAAAAACAAAAAATATTTTGTGACTGCAAATGCCGAAGATTTGAAGTCTACTTTACTTTTGCAAATGATCATCTCTTATCACATGTAGGGTTTGTATGTTGGTTACATAATTATGTTGATGCAACCATCGAAGACTTCGTTTCTATGTTCAGTTGTGTATTTTCAAGTCAATTAAAAATCATGTAAGTGAGCGCCTTTCAATTCATATGATCAATTATCTTGTTTTTTTGTTGTGTCTCTCGCCTCGCTCAACATATCGGGATGTGAGTTTCGTTGCATCTTTACGTACCCAGACAGCAAACCAAACGTTTTGTTTACATTGATTTAACGTATGCAGACATTCAATTAAAAGACGATTGATTTGCTGTCTGCGTGGCAATATGAACAACGCCCTACCTGGCACAGGAAGTAACATTCTAATGACCAACCACCATTGCGAAGTGAATAATGAAGGCCAATTGTTTCAGTGGCTTCTGGTAGACAGAGGATTGTGGACTTCACGTTTTAGACGTGTGACGTCACGATGATTGAACGAACAATAAGTATCATTGTTACTGGTCCAACCATCATAATGCTGCACACATTTTCATAGGAAGTGAGTTCATCACATCTTTCTGGCCAGGCTACGAATCATCTCTTTTATTTGTTCATTGCGCTCTGCTAGCTCTGATAATGGTATTACATATCTTGAAAATTGAATGAGGCTGTTCACCAGCTATTTAGTTAAATAACATGATGCATTCTTCTGGTGCAAACTAAGCTGAACGATCACAAGATGTATAAGGTGATAATCTGCTTTTATTCCGACGTTTCGTCAATCAGACACGACTGACTTCTTTAGGGGGCTAGACCAGGTAGTGACTACCTGTCTAGCATGACAAAACACAGGGACCATAATTTACACCAGTAGAACGCATCATGTTATTTATTACATATATTATTAACATTTTTGTTTTAACTAAATGCCACCCTCCATCCAGTCTTGGGCTATTTTCAGGAAAAGAAGAGGAATTTCATCTGCAAAAAATATATATAACAAGAAACAAAAAGATGTATAATTTTCAGCGCAAAATCTGCCAAACAATATAACTAGAATGTTTTACCGCTCTTCAGTGGCCAGTTCTTCTAGACCACCTGATGCACATCCTCGCAAGTTTATAATATTGTCGCTACTTTCGGAGTGGCTTCTTGAATTTTACCATCGCTGCACCCCTTTCACTCATGTGCGAATCCCACCATGGCCCAGACTTTCAAGCTTCTGCGCAATTTATATAACTTTAATGTATTTCAACATTTGATCTATTTTTGCTTTCAGCAAACATTGATATTTCCTTGTAGTCAAACCGCCACTGCACAAAATGGTGACGCAGCCTTGCTGTGTGATTGGAACTTTGAAGCGAGCGGACTGAAGGGCATGAGGCCAACATTCGTGTCCACGTTCGACCATAAGTTGATGTGTTATGCCGAAGTCAGCCGTGTGTGCAGCGCGGGTATCGAACCGCAACCTCTCAAGTTTCAATACGGCTTGCTCATTAATTGGTAACAAACTTTAAAACCCACCTTTTACCGCGAGCGGTCATTCGTTAAAGTCGTTTGAGAAAATTTGTCGCTGTCTACATGGCTATGTTGCATATCCTAACCTAGACAGCAAAATCCGTCCTTTTGTATTGAATCAATGTAAAAGTGACCGATTTTGCTGTCTGGGAAACAATTGGAATATCATAGTTTTTCATTTTGTTGCATTTAGTGGTTTAATCCATGTACAAATGTTGATATTCCCTGATCCACAAGTGTTTGTTTGAAGCGACGATGCAGTCTTGTAAATATCGCGGCAAATCTTTTCCATTTCCGACGCTCTTACTGGAAATACAATAATCTGATTGATTTTGAGTCTCACGGATGACGTAGATTCTAGAATTCGATTCTGGAATGCGAATGTACCTAGTTGTAGTGAGTTTTGCTTTTAGTTATTACAATACAGTGAAGAACAGAACCAGGTTGCATATGCCATCTTTTCCAATCAACTATTCTAACAAATAGAGTGAAACAGTTCACCAGGCATTTGATAAATAAAATGACTTGCGTTCTTCTGGTGACTATAGATAACTACGTTACCTCCTGATGTTAAGGGTGATACCTAGTTTTTATCGCCGACGTTTCGTCAGTCAGCACTACTGACTTTATCAAGGAGGCTGAAACAGGTAAACGCAACCTGTTCAGTTCAAAAAAATATAATAATTTCTAATCATCAACTGAAACATTTTTGAGAAGATAGCCCTACCGATGTTCTGTATAGCTTTCTGTTAACAGGATTCAGGGATATCTAAAGAAGGGGATGCGAAGGCTCACAGCGATTGCTTTATTCTTATGACACTACCAGGGCGGTAGTTCGTAGAGCGTAAAACATGCAGTTCTTTTCACAATTGCAGAAAGTTTTGTTGTGTAGCTGGTACAGTCAGCTACAGAAGACAGTTAGTAAATGTTACATAGAGCATATATAAAGAACACTTGTTTGGAAAGACAGTTGAAAAGTTACCAGTTAGCTGATTTTCCTAACAAAGTTTTTGCAGTAGGCCAGATGTAAAGCAAATAAACGGGTAGTTGAATTAACAAGTCACCATGAGCATGCAGTGAGTAGCCTATCCAGGCCTGATGCCAATAGCGCAATGCAGGTTATCATAACAAGAGTTATTGAACTACTACCGGTGGTAATTGTCATTTTACGGTAAACAGAGATTATTTACGATAAACAGAAGCCCTTCTATTGTCAGACATATTAAAAGCCTTCATATTTCCTTCTCTAGATATCCCTGACAGGATTATTCATTCAATAGCCTACTTGTAGTATCTCAGGATGATGAAGTGCTATACCGCCACATGTCAACTACTTCGCAATATAATCTCTGTCAACACTCTGCTGACTAGAAATCGCACTCAGTCATTGTTGAAATGTTGTCTTCTGCTTTCCAAGAAAAATCTGGTCGAATATGATTCTATTGCAACTGTCAGGTTGCTCGAGTACGAAATACCGAGAAATTATCTTGCAATATGGTAGTAGCCTATTATTTGTTCAACACAGCTGAGACGGTTAGACGTTTGCTGAACAAATCAATTTAAATGAGAGAGACTATGTGCCGTGACAGACTGAATCTAACAAGCTGTTACAATTTTGGGCACATTTCTTCAGCTAAATCGATCATAATTTTTTGCACACAATTGCCACCAGCTATGACTTCATGCTTTGCACCGACAAATCAGCTGGTTAAGCGCCTGATTTTATGCGCGAAAGAACGCATGGTTCAAGATCAATGATCAAGCGGCGCTGGTTCGATTCTCGGGGTGTGCACTTAAGCGACGCTTTTCAAGGAACGCTCCATTCAGCGTTACATAGTGGGTGGGTTATTTAATTTAAATAACAGTGTGTGTTGTATAACATGGCATTTGCTTAGTAGGCTAACACTATTGTTGCAAACAACAAGTAGCCTATGGGCTCTTTGGAAACATTGTTCACAAACAATGAAATCAATAGTTGGGCTATAGACCTAAGATGGGCTACACCATAAAAATTAACAGGAGGATCTTTGCGGAGGCTACAGCAGATAGGATCCCTGACTGGCAGTAATCAACATTTTGCATAAATTTTGAAATAAATCAACTAATCACAAGAATATTTTGAAAGTTTTGCAAAATTTACTAGCACAACATGTGGTTTTTTAAACCTCTCATCTGTTATGGCCAGGGCCGTTGGGATGATATTTTAGGCCCGGTGCCAATGCGACCCCTGGGCTCTGGCCCCAAATCAAGATACTTCTAAGAAAAACGTAGTGTTTCCAAAAAAACTACGCTGCCCCTAAAATCATCCCGGATCAGAAGTAGACCTACCCCCAGCCAACCCTACTTGTTATGGCAGGTGGGACGATGAACCCATAGAGTTCATCTTCCTGGAAAATAAAATCTTCTTTTCTTGGTCTTCGTATTTTTTCTAGCCGTGTATTTTTAAGTTTTCGTTGCTACAAAATATTAGGCTTAGCCGGAGGTGGACAGTAGCGCGCTAGTTGTTTGGTATTGTGGTAACGCTGCTACATTTTTTGGAGTAGGCTATAGTGGCTGCAGTGGCCGCGCTACATTTTTTCAATGTGGCGGTAGCTGAAAGCGCGCTACATTTCTTTCAGCCGCACTCACGCTACCCTCTAGCCTACTTTCCAATCAAAAGCGAAAAAAAAATCGTTTTTAGAATTTTTTTATGGAAACAATGCGTGAAAAAATCAAAGCAGAAAATATTCGACCATTGCAGGAAACATCAAGCCACGTTGATACCTACAAGAGTGACACTAACGCCAGCAGTCACGACTCCTATGATGAATCTTTTTATGTGTTGGTGTCATCGCATGAACCGTCGATACGGAAAGAAAAGCCAATTGTGGAGGCATTTTTTGAGACAGAAGCAAGCCCTTGACCCCTATTTCTACCAATGCTGGGACGGAGAGATTTATCTCAATTGGAAAGAACGCATAATTTATAATTCCAATCGCCGAGGTTAGCAGTACTGTAGACTTAGAGCAGGGGTGGGAAACGTGCGAGCCGCATGCGGCTCTTTCCATTTTTTGTGCGGCCCTTCATCTTTTTCCAGCTATTTTTCCCCAAATAAGGCTATTTAAATTAAGGCTATTTTCATCTCGATTTACACAATTTCGAAGCTTAAGAAGTGATATGACCGTCTTTTCACTCCCCTGTAGGCTACCTGTGAAATAAGTTTTGCGCCTGTAGAAATCCATCTTGAATTGAATTCACTGCAGGAGGATGACATTCTTGTATAAAATTTTAATAAGATAAACTCCATTGCTGAAAATATGAATTAGTGTTTATTTGATGTGCGGCCTTCCTGTAAGCATTACATTTTCCTAACTGGCTCTTGTGTTAAAAAAGTTGCCCACCCCTGACTTAGAGTGTAATACAAATAGGTAATAATTAGCTTATAGTGCCGCTTACGCTATATATCGTGACACAATTTTACTTCTGCGCTAATGACAGACAAATGAATATTTATATGCCTGCTGTTTGTCATTATTTAATTCAGAACTGCTTTGAATTTACATAAATTACGCTAATAGTCATGTGGATTAATTTTACAATGGCATGAGATGATTTCCAAAATTTAATTGCTTGCACGCAATAATGCAGGTTTCCTTTTTCTTTTCCTTTTTCTTTTCCTTTTTCTTTTCCTTTTTCTTTTCCTTTTCCTTTTTCTTTTCCTTTTTCTTTTCCTTTTTCTTTTCCTTTTCTTTTTCTTTTTCCTTTTTCTTTTTCTTTTTCCATTTTCCTTCATCACATTCTTTTCAAACACCCTTGCAAGCGCAAGGGGTGCTGATCGACTTACAGATATCGTGCATCTTGGTGTGGACCAAGCAGTGGCCGATCCACGGGGGGGTGATCGCTCTCTTAAAACACAGAAAAAGTAACTTTATTTGCGGTGTACAAGTATTAACAAGGTCAGATTGCTGCAAACCTACACATTTTTGTGTTTTATTAAAATCGTCCCGGAAAAACTATTTCCTGGATCAGTTCCTGGGACTAGTTTAATAAGATCCATGGTTTGGAGAGGAATGAGCACATGCCGAAGAAAAACGACCGCACTTTGGGAAATGTAACTGCATTTGCTCAAAAATTAGAATAGCCTATGGATGCCTCATTCTTCACCTATGTGATCCTACATACAAATCCATCAATAAATCAAGGGTTTTTACATTGATTTAACGATCAACTTATGGTTGACTTTTTGTTTGGGAATTAAATTGCGAGAGCTTTGCAATATCAGGAGAAAATCTTCGTCCTTGACTTTCCTACACACAGAAATAAGCGATGCTTGGTGAATTGAAACTTCTTCTGTAAATAATCAATTCTGCTTCATATGCAAATTAGCAGACCATGATTTTGTAGCTCACAAACCTACCTCTCTTGGACTAACTGAAGAAAAACTAATAAAAATAAGTAGGCTATTTTGTTTTACTTTTTTTAAAATGACGTTATGAAATAAATTATAGGCTAATTAATCACACTAAAATATAGGTTAGTTTTGTTTCATTTTTTAACATACAGATCACTTATTAGCTAGAAAGCGTGAGACTACGCGATATTAACCACTGCGCTCCTGTGTGACATCCAAAAAATAAAAAAAAAACAATCTGAAGATGTGATCATATAATTACAACAGCTGTATGCTATGACTACTGGTATGTTGCCTGGAAGGAACGTGCGTTAAATCAAAAGTATTCAGAATAATTGTAAATTGTCTTCAACAGTAGCCTAGTTTTCTATAAAACTCAGACGCTGTGTTGGTTACAATCACATAGAATAGCAAAGAGCTTGTGTTCAGTGATATCAGAAAATTGAAATGACAAAGGAATCTTAACAAATAGACTATTGATATTATGGAATATGAAACAACAGTATTACATTTTTTCGCCTTAATTTTATCTGAAGATGTTACCACCGTGCCAATGTTTTTTACAATAACTTATTTTGGTCACAGGCAAGTTTCAACGTTCGCGTTTTGTCGTTTCTACCTTTTTCTAGACCTCTGCTATGTTGACGTGGGCTAAATTATTTTTACTGTGATGGTCAGAGACAAAAAGAGCTGAAATGAACAATGCACAACTTAGGCATATACGAATATGAACTTATAATATAAGAATGTATATAGCTTAGGCCTTCTGTTAATGTTCTACAGATCTATGCTGAAACCACAAGGAGGTTAGCCTACATTTGCGATCGTTTTTTAGTACAGAGGTGTGCATCATGTGGCCTACGGGCCAAATAGCCTACGACTTTTGAAGCAAAAATATATGGCTGAGGGAAGGCTTGGGAAAATGGGAATGGACTTCTAAATAGTAGAATCTGGACTGGAAACGCAGTGGACAACAGTAGGCCAAACAGTTGGTACAACAGTGGACCAACAGCCAAGTAACTCACCCTGTTGGCCTACTGTTGTCCATTGTGTTTCCAGTCCAGATTCTACTATTTAGAAGTCCATGGCTTGGGTTTCAGACCAGGCCACGAATAGTTTGATAATGAGTAGGCTAATCTAGTTTTGTTGGCTCATTCGAATGAAACATAATAGCCCAGAAAATACGTCAAACGTTTTAATCTCATTACCGCTATTTTATTTTTGGATAATCTAACTGCGTGTCATAAAACGATATGTGTTAGCTAAGTAAGGAGAGCATCCTCAAACGACTGTATGATCTTAGAGCAGGGGTGCACACTGCACAACCTTTTTGCTATTGCTGGCCGCATTCAGATTAATTCAATAAATCACGGCCGCTAGTGAGTTTTAAATGATGTTTTTTTAATTTGCGTTGTCTACAGTAAGGGAAGAATTTATTCGTTAATATCTAATAAACTTATCATACTTATACCTAATAGTGCCATGAAACATCAAACACTTTTGAAATGAGTTTATTCTGTCTGTGACATTGCAACTACTGACTCCTTTGATTTTGCATGATACGAGAAGATGGGAAGTTCTCGAGATATCATCAGTCTTTGTTGAAACTCCAGGTTTCCGTCCAACAATCGCGTTCGGTACTCGTTTTTCAGGTACTGAAAGGCAGACTCGCACAAGTAAGTGCTTCCAAAAATCACAAGAGTTCCTCTTGCCAATTCTCGCAACATTGGATAATTAATCAAGTGCACTTTTCCACGTGTCAAGCAATTTTCTTCGCACTTGAACTTATAGTCACAAGCTGCTCAGTATTTTTTAATTCCACCAGTTACATCTGAAGATGTAACGAAGCACTTTTGGTTTCAACCAAGTGTGGAAAGGCAACGAGTCGAATGTTTGCAAAATTTTTTGAAAATCTTGAAAACTATCAGCAAAATCTTGCAACACAGTACCAAAAACACCAGAGAAAAGTTCGTGTTGCGCAGAGTCTTAATGTTAGTCCATCCATCGATAGCCAGTGAAAACAAAGTTGCTTCTTTGTTAACCTTTGTCTGCAGGCGGAGGGTCCACTGTTTGGCGATATCATCTTGACGTTGAATTGTATTACGCGAGAGAGCAATTGAAAAATAGTCAGTTTCCTTACCAGGATGAATGCACTTGACAACGTCTATGAGACATCGTTTAACGATTTCTCCATCCGAATAAGGCTTTCCCGCTACACCAAGACGATATGCCACTCTATAAGAAGCTTCTGAAATGAAAGTGGACATCCAAGATATCTCCTGTTGTCGCACACTTTACTTTAAATTTTCTACACAGATTTTCCTTGAGTCGCCTTCCAATTATGCATAATTGTGTGACATATGACGACGAAAATGCTGCTTTGCATTTTCTCTAACAGTTTTAAATACTTGACTGCATGTTAAACACAGCATAGTATGCGCTGCCGTCTCCTTCATGAAATAACCCAACTCTCATTTGGAATTGAATACCCTTTTCTCCTCTGTTATTGTTCTTTTGCTTTTTAAGGACATAATGCAATATAGGCTACCGTTACAATGAAATTGAGTTGAGGAAAAAGTTTTGTCTCAAAACGATTTTAACAATATATCCTAGCCTACAAAATCTTCTGATAAAAATGTTTTTCAAGCTCTAAAATTTGAAATATTGTATATAATTACAAGGGTATCCAGTGGTTCTAGATATCCCTGTAGCCTGTAATATTTAAAATACATTTCAGTTTTTTTAATAAAATAATGTTTTATTTCAACAAGGGAACGGCCGCCAACACATGCTTATTAAATTTCGTGTTAACGGCCGCAGAATTATTTATCGACGGCCGCATGCGGCCGTACGGCCGCAGGTTGAACACCGTTGTCTTAGAGCAAAGGTCATAGCCTACAATCTACATGTTCTGGAAATCGAAAGGTAACCAGCTCTTTGATTTTCAAATAAATAGGTTTCGGGTAAGAAGAATTCTACTTTCATCACTTCGTGTATCCGTTAATTTTTTGCTAACGTAGGCTAATAATTCAACAAATTGTGCTTAACAATTAGGCCTACTTTGTACCTCTCTAAAAAAGGAGTATAGGCCTACTGTTGTTTTTGTGCCAAAGAACTTCAACAGAAAATGGAAGCTCTTGCCCTCCACGATTTCAAGGCAACAGCCAAAAATGACCTAAGTTTCAAAAAAGGCAACACCTTGAAAGTGAGTCCTTCATGACCTGTCTATATTTGGTTACGTTACTCTAAATGTTACTTGAAGATTGGTTGGTTTTGAAGTCGCTAAAAGACAGCTTCGCATACTTGTAGGTCTAGAAGCTTTGAGCCACCAAAGCAGACCCGGTTACCGAGATTGACAAAGTGCAGCTTCCTATTATCGATGTGTCGTTGTCTGTGAGTCATTTTATCCGCTAGATACCGCTGAATGAAGAAAAGTCTTTGAAGCACATGGCTCAAGCTTATATCGCGAAAGCAAAGACAAGCGTCGCTTGATTTTGAGGTTTCTTTGTGCACAGAGGTTTTGGGGGTCTCCCCTAGAAAAAATACATTTAATTTGGTGCATTCTGAGCGTATTTTCAGCCCTAAATCGTGATGAAAAGTTAACATAAAACTTTCTGCTAACCAGATGCCGTCAAACGAGCAATAAGTTATATGGTTCGCGAGTCATTGGTTTGTTTGTTCATTTTTGTTCATTCAGGGTTGTTGTTGCCAACCACAGTATTAAGGCTAGGTCTACTTGATTGAAGAGTAGGCTAATACATTGATCAATGATGGCATTCATCTAACTTTCTGCGACCACTGCAAAAAAGGGTTGAAATCTGTAACCCATAGATAGGCTTATACGAAAGGACGATGCTTCGAGAGTGTGTGATTGTTGTCATATCAATGATGCTTACCAATTGAGGCCTAATTGACAATTAACTTTAAAGCAATTATTTGATAGAACATTTCGATACTGAATTTTTTCATAAAACATTTATCATTTTAGGTTTTAAACTTTGAAGACAACGAACAATGGTACACCGCTGAGCTTGAGGGAAAGGAAGGATTGATCCCCCAAAATTATGTTGATTTCAAAATCCCAGAGTAAGTAACAGTTTGGCATACTACTAACGTGACAGCAACATTCCAAGTAACGTCACGTATTTTCCTATTTTAGCAACACAAATTTTTTTGAAATGTTCTGAACGAAAAGTAGTTGAGGAAAATTTTTCACATAAAACAATTTTGTTATATGTAGAAACTCATTCAAAAACAAGCGCCCCCCTTCCCTCTGGATCGGCAACTGGGTTCGAACTTTTTTGATATTTTCATCTATCCCATGTTAGGCCTATATTAATTAAAGATAATTCAGCTACGGTTTCAAGACAGTTGTTTATGATTTCAGGTGGTTCTTTAGCAAATTACCTCGTGAGAAAGTAGAGGAAGACATGAACACACCGTTGTGCCAAGATGATACATTTCTTGTCCGAGAAAGTGTAAGCGAACCTGGTGATTTCTCCTTTTCAGTGAAGTAAGTGATAAAATTCCAGTTTCTCTGTTGAGGTTTGTTTGGTGACTTTACAGTGCTACATCATGATACAAACATTAACTACAACTCTAACTTATTCCCACTGCTTTGTGAAATAAAACGTTTGTAGCCATAGTAGCCTATAGATTGAGAAATCTTTATAAGATCAATGTGATATTTCGAAATAAACGCTGCTCAGTCAAATACTCTAAATAATTAACAATTAAGTAGATAAATTTCAGTATTAATGGGGATAGGCTATAGGCTATATGCTAGGGTGCATCAACCACATCCCTTAAAAAATTTTCTCATAGCAATATATTAAGCTGTATTATCTCTAGAAAAACCCCATAGTAGGCTATAAATAATATTATAACATTTAGATAACCTTTATCGGTAGCCTACCACATGAGCAATGAAAATATGGATTCTGACAGTGTCTAGATGTGAGATAGGGTGGAGTAAAAAAAAATTCATATCAACAAACCAAATATCTTTAAGAAGACGTTTAGGCCCAAAAATAACTTTCAAAGTGCTTTTGGTTACCTACCACATGTATTCAGGTGACTAAATGCCCCAAAAAGTCCTGTGACCTTTACTATCGGCAAAAACTTCCTTCAGATCCGGTTAAAGTTTAAACCAAACTTTCTTCCCAAATCCAATCTTAACTGGATAAATTTGATTACATGCTGTGCAGTGTGAATAGCGACATAGTCTATTGTTAGATCTACGGTTATAATAACAAGCAAGTGTACATTTTGATTAAAAAAACATTATTGTGCCAAAAATGCTTAAAAACTGACCAAAACAAAATTATATTTATCAAAACTTTTCCCGAGGCAAGGCTTCCACTCCCCTTTCAATATTTACTTTTTCGGACATTAAATTTTACATGTCCATTTATAGTGCCATCACTAAACATAGGGACCCACTATAGTGGCTTTAAGGGGGGAGAGATGGTGCTCACATTGCCCTGCCTTTATACTAAACATATCATGGCCTGTAATTTAGAAATAGGTTTGCCTAAGTATGAACCTTATTATTCTTCCATTTCCCACGTTCTTTATCATTGTGTGTGTCTCGTTGAATAGGCCTACCATTTGTTATATTACTGCAATGTTAAATTCCGTATTATCCTTTGACGTAGGCATTGTAACAGCGTTCAACATTTTAAAATTTTGAGAGACGGTGCTGGAAAATATTTCCTTTGGTTGCAAAAGTTTTCTTCCATTCAAGAATTGATCGACCATCACAAGACAAGCAGCGTATCTAGAACTGAGACAATCCTCTTGAAGCACATTTTTAAGGGCGTGAGTTTATTAGCCTACCATTTTTAAGTAAATATAATTTCTTCATTTGTTTAGGCAACGTTAGACTGCGGTTGTTTAAAAACTGTTTTGATATCAATACATGATGGTTCTGATGACCCGAAAAAATGCTTTGCGGGTTGTCAGAACCAGTCTTTTTGGGTGTTCACTTTTTTAGAAAGTTTCAAACACTCTTTTGATTTGCACAGTGATTCTTTATATCATGTTACTAAAATGTTAGATTGTTGTGCAAATGCCAGCATGTGATGAAGGCAAAATAGCAGTTACATCAGTTGATATGGATATGATCTGAACAACTATTGAGGAAACTGCAAACCTAATGTGTTGAAGTCTGCTGAAAAACAGAAAACACCCAAAATAATTGTCACCGTACGACACTGATCAGAATCATTCCATAAGCTAAGTGGGTGACAAACTTTTTATTAGACTCGTAGCTTGTGTGAGAAGAGTAAATAAAATTGCCTGCAGTAGACATAGGTGAGCTCTCTATAAAACGTCTTTTGTGATCCAAAAGAAAAAACGACGAAATGCGTTTTGAAGCGAGTTGTCATTTTCTTGAAAGACTATTATCCAATATTGTCAAACAATCAAGTTTGTTTCAGTATGGCCTCACATTTGTTGTCTTCCCACTTTTCACGTGACCAACAAATGACCTGATGGATTTGCTTCTGTTTGATGACAGCAAGCGGCGTCACAAGTAACTAAATTGCTTTTCTGTTTAAACGGATACTAAAGAAAAAACCTGACTTGGCGATTGTACACGTTCTTTGTGTTTAACATGCTACCATAAAACGATTTTCAATAAAATTTTGCCCCATTGCGGTCTGATCAGCATTCCGCGCGTGCTTTTGTCGGTAACGACTAGAACATCACACAACTATAAGGCGAAAGGGAAAATTGAATTGAGTTTTGTCTTTGTCATGAGTTACCAAGAGGGATGGGGGAACTTATATACCAGTCCCAGGCATACCAGTCCCCCCCACCCCCCTTTGGTAACTCATGACAAAGACAGGACTCAATGGACATGGCTCTTTCGCCTTAGTTGTGTGATGTTCTGGGCGTTACAGCTTTTGTCAGAGCTTTCAATACGCGAATGGGCGTGAGCAGCGAAGCGTGCGATTGTACAGTCTACGTCACTATCGACTAGCAATCAGCTGATCGAGCAATAGTTGTTACTGCGGCTGGTAGGCTATGTAGCCTATGTACATCAAAACATCAGACAGTTTGCTCAAAACATCAGATCTGATGCTAAAACATCAGATGTGGTAACGTGGCTTTTGTTATTGCTGTCGATAGTGACGTATTCTCGAGCAGTGTTTCCACTTTTTGGTCGTTTTGAAAAAAATTAAAAATAAATGAAACATTGGACTTTGTCTTGCCAATCCCATTAAAAACAAATTTTTTTCGTTAATTTTTTTTTGAAATGTATTCTTGAATCTTAAGTTTACGCATTTTAATGCTTAATTCCCGTTTGAAAATTTCATTTAGTATGCCTTTAACTAGGACAATCCTAAGTGATTGAGTCAGATTGTGACGTTGATTTTGTCTCTTTCAGAAGCAAACCGTAGTCGCCGTCTATGACTTTCAAAGCCAAGACTCAGGGGAGCTAGACTTCAGCAAAGGTGACGTCATCACTCTCTTGGACTCCTCGAACGAGCATTGGTGGACGGGGAGACTGGAGGGGAAGAGCGGAGTGTTTCCGTCCTCTTACGTCAAACTACAGAAAGTGGAAGCGTGACAGAAGCATTTACGCTATTCCAATCAATTTTACTTAATTTTTGATTTAGGCTACGTACTGTAGACCTACGTACTCTTGTAAAACAAATCAGCTCTTTGTGCATAGTTGTAATGTTGCTCCTATTCCTTTTCAAAAACTCACAAAATTAACTATTTTTGTATTGTTAGTTTTATTCGTTGTAAAGTCTTCCATGTAAATGTTGATAGTTAATGTTTAAATCGACGATGCAGTCTTGTAAAAAGTTAAGGTCTCGTGCTCCAAGCGTTGGTGGCAGAAGATAAGTTCTCATTATATTTGCTACTACACTTTGGCACTTACAAGAACAGAGTGATTGCTCCCTTCCTCTAGGTTGTCTTTTCTTCATCAACAACCAACTTTAAAAGCAGAGAGTCGAAGCTGTATTGCTTGACTGAATAACCAGCGCCTCATCCGCTATTCGCCATTATGGATCAATGAAATATCACCAGTTGTAAAGATGTGCAAATAGTGATATAGCCAATAGAGAAAAGAAACACCACATAAACTCTAGTCTAGAGTCTGGTGTCTAATCTATCAAACTAGTATTAGTAGGCTAAGGCCGGCCAAGACTATGTAAAATTTAGCTTCAGCCAGACCCTTGCACTGGACACATATTATCGTTTTCATGACGATTATGAAACCTTCTAACAGCATTGCTCAAGATCATGGCTGAACTGGCGGTAGTTGGACTGTCAAGAAGCGCTTGGGGTCATGATGCAGGCTGCACTACCTTTAAGGGTTGCATGCACCAACACTTGATTGTTCACGAAGTAATTGATTGTCAGAATTCTCAATCTCCAGATAACACCAAATTTGTCATTTTGGGTAAAAATACTATTTTCTAATTTAGTATGACCCAAATCAAAGATGTCTAAACTTTTTACCAGGCGGGCCAGGTTTGATAATGCTGAATTGCCCGCAGGCCAACAATGTCTGATGGTCTTGTTTTGTTCAAAGAAACAGCAAAGAGTACGTCTCTATCTGTCACGTATAAACATCAATGATATGTTCAATACAAATTATGGTTTTTGAAATATTTCAACACAAAATTTTGTGCCTTCACTTTATTCGAATCTCAATCTGTTTCGTTTCTTCCCGATTTCAATTAGAAATGGTTTAACGACAAGCCTACTGGCATCTTGTTTTGTTTTTTTCAATGATATTTAACAATTTCTGCTCAAATGCGTCTTCGTGCTTATATTTCCTTACGACGTGAGGCCCATGCGATATGTTTTATATCGGCCTAAAAGCAAAATTCATCTTAACAAAAAAAATATGGTTGTGTCTTTGCAAGTAAGCAGAAGTTTGATTATAAACAAATTGCAGGCTAAGCTGCTAGGATCGTGGGATGTTTGAATTTCAAACTTGAATTCTGCTGATACATTTGGCTCAAAGAAATTGAAATTTCCGGTTTGTTTAATTGTTTGTGCTCGTGTTTATAGGCTTTTCTGTTTCTTTCACAATTTATTTTACAGCCATTTGATACGCATGCTTCCTTTTGCGTATACTGTACTGCGTTTAGTGTGTATACTGTATACTATTCTCTATTGTATCTTGTCACAATGGTCGTTGCCCAGAGGGTCTTGCAAGCTCTTGCTTTATCGTTGAACTTGGCTATTCTTGTGCAGAGCATTTTGCTTTCAGACTAAATATTTCAGACGTATCTTGAACACGCAGCTTTACTGTATTTGATGTCACACGATTGTTTGTTTACAAAGTTACAAATCACCAAAGAGCCCGACAACATGGCAAAGTTGCGCTGCTTTCGATCAATGTTTTGAGAGGTGAGCTATCACGTTCTATTGGGTGCGCTTTGTGCTGTATCGTCTTTTTGGTGGCATGTCACTGGGTTAGTTTTATAGAGCATGCAAAATACTGATTTGCGAAAAGGTAATGCGCTGGATGTCAATTGTCATTGTCTGAAGCAATACTTGTGAATAAAACGTTATGAACATTTGATTGATTATAACGCAGTTACAATTTGCTTTGTCAGTTTTGCTCTGTAGATCATTACAAAAAGCAAAAAACTTCCTTCCATTTCTGGGAGAGTGCGCACATTACAATGAGTTATGGTTGGTTTGGAATCTTTATCCCCGGACTGACAAAGCCTTTGATAGATTATTTCTGGTAGTTTTGCATTAGACAAAGTTTAATACTTCCATTGCATTACTGGGCTTCAAACCAAACATCATCATCCTGCTTTAGCAATGACTGGTGAACATTGATGATGCGTTTCACCAAGAAGGGTGGTGGCTTCTTGAACCAAACATTTTCAAGTGTTGTCAATAAAATACTCCATCCACCATGTGCCACTGAATGGAGAGCAGTAGCTTATTTGAAATGCGTTGCTCAAGCGCACACCCAAATCAATGTCTCTTGACCTCGCTTTTTTTTCACAAAGCCTGACGCGTAACCTACTGCGCTGTCGGTGCTAACGTGATCACAATGTTGTTTGTCATCTTTAGTTCTTTGATTTATTCAAAGACGAAATAAATCAACAGTTTGACAAACTTTTACAAATAAACAAATATAAGTATATGTGGTTATAAGTGAATATAAGCATGAAGTAGACCATATAAACAAACGTAGTCACTGATTAATTTCCGACACATGTCTACAAACAGCAGCAAATCTCATAGCAAACGACTGTTTCTGTTGTTAGAATTGAGCAATCAGAGCAGATAGAGCAAGGACCATCACTGTGAGGATGTTGCATGGATTGTTGGTGAGGTTGGCATTGTTGGCTTTGGTTTCAGCGACGGTTTGAGAGTTGCAGTTGTTTGTACTGCAGCAAGCTTCAACACAAGAACTGAAAGAAACAAACAAGCAATGAGTTGTTCGTGTAGTTGTCAAACAAATTTTGTCAAAACACGAAAAGTTTCAACACTAAAAATCAACAGATTCTACTCAGATGTAGTTTCACAAAATGTTTCTGTGTTGAATAGAATAATTATGATTGATTAGAATAATAGAAGATAATTCTCTGGACACTATTTAACGCATGAACATGAAAAATACTTTTGAGAATCTTTAAGTAGATTAATGGGATAATTTGTACAGCGTAATGTTACAAAGCTTTCAACCGAATTGTGAAGTGAATGGCCTCAATTATATGTTTTCGGTGCCGAAGCTTCGTGACCAAGCGTGATTGGAAAAGGCAAATGAAGGTTTTTGCTATTTGTTTCCGGAGTTCTTCGTGACGTCATGTAGGCACTTAAACATATCATTAGCTGTCTTTGCCACGTTAAACTTGTTTCTAAAAAAGATTTGCACGCTGTTCTTCTGGTCAATGTCGCGGGCCTTTCTAAAGCACCCGAGGACATTGTTTCGTAGTTGGATTGGTGGAATATATTCTTTCACAAATTGTACAGTCAAGAATCTAACTCGGTACCAAATCTTTTGAGATTTCACCCCTACAGACTTGATTTGAAACAAACATTACAAAGCACTTCGTTTCGTCGATTTGCAAATCAACTAATGTGAACACACAAGTTTCAAAATCATTTGCTTCGGAATCAATTGTTGTCAAGTGTCCATTCAATGGAACCAAAACTTTTTTGATCTCAGTGACCAGACGCAAAAGCACTCTTTGTCTTTTGCGACTGCGAGCCTGTGTAAAGCCACATTTCCTGCTCTAGATGTGATTAAAAACAAGCTTCCCAACCAAATTCAAGGGTAAGACCATGTGAGATAGGCCTATGTTCGTTGCCTGCCGCAACTCGCGGTTTCAATAAAGCTGTGAAACAACTTCAAGACGAGGAAAGTTTTGTGCAGACGTAACCTAGCCTACTTTATTTGTTAAATTTATACTTTTTCGGGTTGTAGCTTAATTTCTTTGAACGGCTAAATCCTTGAAACACTGTCGTATTGATGAGTTGATAAAATAAAGCTGTAAGCTTTCCCCAGTTCTAGGACAGATAGGCTACACCTAACAAATAGGCCTATCGGTTTAGCCTACTTCTGAGAAGGTCAAAAACAATATCTTTTGTAAAAAAAGTGGGTAATATTACATACTGTAGCCTAGCCTACTTCCAAAAATCGAAGGAAATCTGAGAAGGACTGTCATGCTGGGATTCCTTTGAATAGTAAAGGATTAAAAAGATTTTGTTTGAGAATTATTAAAATAAAGTTCAACCAGCCTCATGTTTAAAAAGAATATATAAGAATATAGAACTGTAGATGCTCATTATGTAGCGAAATATATATTCTTTTTAAACATGAGGCTGGTTGAACTTTATTTTAATAATTCTCAAACAAAATTTTCGATGTGATCAAGTCAACCGCTTCTTGCTGACGGCGTGCCAGGGTTAGGTCTCGGTGTCTCAGAAGACATTCACTTTAGGATTAAAAAGATTACGTTTTGTGGAATGACGTGAGTGATATTTATTGTGGTGTAATAATGCCATTGATGCGGCATTGCTTACAAACTAAGTTCTACATAGGAGCAAAATGGTTGGAACGCCTGGTTAATCTAATCAAAAAATAAAGAGCTAATACTGAAGATGAAGACAGTATAGTTTTCGAAAAGTTTGTTTGCTGAACATAAGTTTGGTATCTACATTTGGGCTCTTTATTTTTTGATTAATTTCAACATAGTTTCATGAATTTCGTGGTGAAGAAGGTTGCTGGCGAACAAAATTATAAAAATTCCAAATCACATATTTAATCCTTACTCCACTGATCCTAATCCCCCGAACTCGGATAGTCCACGTGACAATGAGTTACACAAAGTAGGACAACTACTTTCTGGTATGCAGCCTGTTGAAGATAATTGATCTAAAAGAATAAATACAGTAATCATGATAATTGTAACGTCCGCTTTGTCTATTTTATTGCAACGTTACAGTGACGTATTTTGTTTATCGTTGTTGACCTTTGCTCTATTTGAACTGTCTAGATCAGTGCTCTTCAACCTTTTTTGGTTTGGTGAACCCTTAAAGTTGTTGTGACGAACTCATGCACCCTGTTTACTTAAAAGGTAAACTGAGGTAAAAGCGATATAAAAAATCATTATTTAATGACTGTTTTGTTGTTGCACATTATTAACTAACAACTCAAACCGAGGTATGATATCTTTTTCAATTGCTCCCCTCATCAATGGATCGATGTGTGTGATTGAATTTCTCTTTCGAGATTTGATTTCACACAAACAAGAAAAGCCGCTTTCGCATAAATACGTTGTTGGCATTTGAGTAAGTACGGAAATTGCCCTTTCTGCTATGCTTCTGTATTCTGGCACATTTAACAGGTGCACCCAAAAGTCAGTGTATGGTGTCGCTTTAAATAATACTTTCATACCAAAATCCGATTGGAGATCAATCAAATCTTCAATTTCTGTAGTAGGCCCGTCATAAATGAAAGGTTGTAATATTCAAGAACTGGCATTAAGTGTGGCATTCTGTTCAGCATTGAAATATTTCCCAAAGTTTTCTTGCAACAAATTAAGATGGGCATGAATAAGTGGCAACAGTTGCTCTTGACAATTGCTTCCATGTTCTTCCATGAAGTCGTGGTAAAGCGGAAAATCAGAGAAATTGTATGATGCAACTCGGTTCTGCCACAGTGGTAGTTTCTTCTTTATAGCATTGACTTTGGACATGCTTTCAAAAATATCCCCTTTCTTCCCCTGCAAATTCGGATTAAGTTTATTGAAGTGTTCAAAAATAGAAGCCATATACGCAACTTTTGCCAACCAAAAATTGTCACGAAATTTGCTAGCTTGTTGGTTATGTTCCTCTGTTGAAAAAACTCCCAATTCTTCTCTAACCAGAAAGATACGGCTAAGAACTTTGCCTCTGGAGAGCCACCGTACCTCCGTATGCAAGAGCAATTCTGTTAATGACGCGTCCATTTGTGCACACAACTTGGTGAACATCCTGCGTTTTTTTGCGCGGCTTCGAATATAGTTAACAATACCAATAACTTCCTGAATTACCTCTGCAAAAGTGGTACCGGCATCATTTTCGCCAATATTTTTTTCTTTACCTCCTCTTTTCATTTTCTTTGCGACAAGAGCTTCACGATGTAAGATGCAATGAACACCAACGCATTCAGGAGAAAGTTCTTTTATTTTTGTTACGACACCGTTGATGGATCCTGTCATTGCAGCTGCACCATCAGTGGTAGCTGATTTACATTTTTCCCAACTGAGTCCTTTCTTTTTCATATAATCATCCAATTTCTCAAAAATAGAATTGGCGGTTGCATTCACTCCCAACGGTTTACAGAATAAGTAGGCTAATGCTCTGTAATTGTTTTATGTGAAATATCAGCAAATCTACAAAACACAATGAGTTGAGCTTCTGAAGATATATCAGTTGTTTCGTCTAACTGGATGGCAAACGAAGGCGCTTCCTTCAACTTTTGTATCAACTGATCCTCCAAGTCTACTGATATACTTTGACATCGGCGATAAACTGTGGTATCAGACAGAGAAATTTTTGAGTCTCTATCAACTGCTTCTTTACCACCATGAATCAAATCTGCTGCTACTTTAAGACATGGTAATACTACTGATTCTAGCTCTGTATAAGGACGTTTGCTTTTAAGAACAACATGAGCCATCTTGAACGAAGCTAACACAATATCTTTACTCTGTTTGCCTATCACTTGCAATTCAAAGGATCTTTGTTGCTTACGAATTGATGATAACTGTGACTCAAAAAACTCCTTGGACTTGTACTGGTGTTCAGGATGTTGTTTTTGAAGATGCAGCTCGAGTTTGGAAGGAACAAGATTGCAGTTGGCATACTTGACTGCACAAAACAGACAACTAGCCGATAGATACTGATTGTGTTTATCATTTGTTGAAAGATGGAAACCGTACTTCACATAATCCTCATTCCATCTTCTTCGTTTTGGCGTGGACACTGTTTGACTTTTGCGTTTCACATTTCTCCCGCCTTTGCAAGCAATCGACATCAGAGGAGTTTCAGTTTCCGTTGCACAGCTTTGGCTATCTTCATGCTTTGCACTGCCTTCGTTTTGCTGAAAGACACTACTCTCGCTCGTTGATACAGAAGTTGAAGTTTTCGTAAAATATTTGAATAGAGACATCACAGACAAAATAGTTAACTAAATAATAATATTATACCTAAAAAACAAAAATCAAAAAACAAATTAGACATCAACATTTAAAAAAATACAGAGGATTGTAGTAGCATTGCGGTCTATAAATACACAGTCAATATAGTCCTTCAGTTGCTGCAAAATGACTTGAAACCTACATCATTTTTCTAATATCCTGAAAGTCAAATATTAATGGTTCATTTTTGCTCACAGAAAGTTTTTGTAAAAAGTATCTGTTTAGTGTGACAAGTTTGTGATGCACCCGTGTATACCTTTTCGTACTGGTGCACCCCATGCACCCCACCCCGTGCACACCGGTTGAAGAGCACTGGTCTAGATTGCTTACAACAACACAACACATGAGTTTTAATTGAGTTTCACGTGTTCTTATTGTGCGTTTATAGACAATCTTTTAAACACAGGTAACTTTAAGATTTCTTAATTTGTGACCGTCTAGAGCAGTGGTTCCCAAACTGTGGGCCATGGCCCACTAGTGGGCCACGAAGACGGTTTCAGTGAGCCACAGAGTTATTTGTAATTGAACTTATACTGTTCCTGTATTGTTAACAATTTCTAGATTTTTTACCGAAAAATTTTAACTGCCATTCTTAAAACTGTCTGCCACGGGGAGGAATTGTTACGTAACAATGAGTTTTTAAGCTTGCATGTGCCAGAAATCGTACTTAAAAACAAGCGTTCTTTATGTCGTGGACTGATAGTTGTGAGGTGCAGAGCGAAGAAGAGATTGAATAAAAATTTGCAAATCGAGACATGCTAAACTAAATTACTAAATACTAAATTATTCAATGGCAAACAAAAGAAAGTATGATGATAGTTACGTTAAATTTGGATTTACTTCGTTAAATGATCATGGAGTCGAAAAGGGACAGTGCGTAGCATGCTACCGCGTCTTAAGCAATGAGTCATTGAGACTGAGTAAATTGAGAAATCACCTGGAAAAAAATCATCCTGAGTTGAAGAATAAAAGCATTGAGTATTTTAAACGACTAGAATCTAGCTGTAAACGTCAACGACTTGACAAAACTGGAAACTTTCAACAAACTGATCAGAAACTTACAGAAGCATCTTTTGTTGTTAGCCAAATTATAGCTAAGCAGAAAAAAGCTCATAATATCGCTGAAACTGTTGTTAAACCGTCTGCACTGGCCATGACGAGAATTGTCCTGGGTGATAAACATGAGAAAAGTCTCAAAGCTATTCCTTTATCCAATAACACAGTAAAGAGACGAATTGCAGCAATGTCAGAAGACATTAAGGAACAAGTAATAACTGAAATAAATAAATCTGCTTTTGGTCTATTCGCCATCCAGCTGGATGAGTCTGTCGATGTATCTTCAATTTCTCAACTTGAGGTTTTCGTTCGCTATGCAGTTGACACCTCTGTAAAGGAAGAATTACTCTTCTGCTGTGCTTTGAACACCAGCACAAAAGCATCAGATGTAATGGAAAAAGTCAACCATTTTTTTAATGAAAACGGAATATCCTGGGACAATCTGTGTGGCGTGTGCACTGACGGTGCACCTACGATGCTTGGTTCCAAAAGTGGATTTGAGGCACTTGTGCAAAGAAAGGCTACTGGCGTTATGTTTACTCATTGCTTCATTCACCGGGAAGCTCTGGCTTCTAAAACTTTACCAAGTGGTCTCCAAGATGTGCTTAACGTTACTATTAAAATAGTAAATTTTGTGAAGAGCAGCGCTTTGCACACTTGTCTATTCAGAAAACTTTGTGAAGACATGGAATCTGATCATAAAAACCTTTTGTTTTACACAAAAGTTCGGTGGCTCTCTAAAGGGAACGTTTTATGCAGAGTGTTTGAGCTCCGCGATGAGTTGGAAATCTATTTAACTGATGTAAAACCTGAGTTAGCATTTCACTTTACCAATGCAAAATTTATTGCTTGTTTGGCATACTTGGTAGATATTTTTCATTCTTTAAACACCCTTAACCTGAAAATGCAAGGAAAAGAAAAAAACATTATTCAGAACATGGACTTGATCAATGCGTTTGTTGAAAAATTGGCAAACTGGAGACGAAAAGCTCAAAACGACAATTTTGCCATGTTTAACAACCTGTCTGATATTTACGAGTTAAACGATGAACTAAAGACCAATATTGTTCAACATCTGAAAGAGCTGGAAAGCGAATTCAAGTCATATTTTCCTGAAGTTAGTGCTGATGACCTATCACTTGCAAGAAATCCGTTTCGACTTTCCCCTGAAAATGTGGAAGATGAATTGCAAGACCAATTGATTGAATTGAAAAACGACTCCAGTTGCCGAGATCTATTCGAAACTTTGCCACTCACGGAATTCTGGCTAAGCATGGCATCATCATATCCAGAAATAAGCAAAATTGTACTTAAACAGTTATTGCCTTTCACTTCTACATGGTTATGTGAATCTGCCTTTTCAGCGCTAGTATGTATGAAGTCCAAGCAACGCAACCGCCTTGAAGTTGAACATGACATTCGCTGTGCTCTTTCGACAACTGAGCCAAGAAATTCTAAGCTTGTTGCTAAAGCGCAAGAGCACCCTTCCCATTAAAAAATAAATTGCAAAACGCCATTTTGTTTGTTTTTGTGTTACATGTCATATAGTACAGTAATTAGGTAGTAGAACTTGGCCGATTAGCGTAGTGGTAAGAAACATCGCTATCTGTGCTGGAGGTCTGGGCTTCGATCTTCGGGCCAGTCAAATCAGGCACAGCGTCGCCACTTAGAAAATTGCTAGAGCCTATAGTGCTCGCCCATATACAAGTGTATAAAATATTTTGGGTGGGCCACGAACTTTTTTTGAATCAAAATTTAGGCCACGGAGTAAAAAAGTTTGGGAACCACTGGTCTAGAGAAAAGCAATTTTTATAATGAAACAAATCGATTTACAGTACAATTTACGAATTCCCTTTTTCAAGAATTGGCAATTATTGAAAAACGAATAGGTCATAATGGTTGTATGCGACTAACCGTGACAACACCGAGAATCGAACCCAGGTTGGTAGAGTGAGGTGCCACTCCACTAACCGCTACGCCACTCCTTGCCCATTGCGATTGCAGCCTTTTAAGATTACGTGAGACTACCTTGACAACACCGACAATCGAACCCAGGTCGATGAAGTGAGGTGCCACTCCACTAACCGTTACGCCACTCCTTGCCCATTGCGATTGCAGCTTTCTAAGAGTTAAGTGCGACTACCGGTGACAACACCGAGAATCGAACCCAGGTCGATAGAGTGAGGTGCCACTCCACTAACTGCTACGCCACTCCTTGCCCATTGCGATTGCAGCCTTTTAAGAGTTAAGTGAGACTACCCGTAACAACACCGAGAATCGAACCCAGGTCGGTGGAGTGAGGTGCCACTTCACTAACCGCTACTCCACTCCTTGCCCATTGCGATTGCAGCCTTTTAATAGTTAAGTGAGACTTCCGTGACAACTCCGAGAATCGAACCCAGGTCGGTGGAGTGAGGTGGCACTCCTCTAACCGCTACGCCACTCCTTGCCCATTGCGATTGCAGCCTTATAAGAGTTAAGTGAGACTACTCGTGACAACACCGAGAATCAAACCCAGGTCGATAGAGTGAGGTGCCACTCCACTAACTGCTACGCCACTCCTTGCCCATTGCGATTGCAGCCTTTTAAGAGTTAAGTGAGACTACCCGTAACAACACCGAGAATCGAACCCAGGTCGATAGAGTGAGGTGCCACTTCACTAACCGCTACTCCACTCCTTGCCCATTGCGATTGCAGCCTTTTAAGAGTTAAGTGAGACTTCCGTGACAACACCGAGAATCGAACCCAGGTCGGTGGAGTGAGGTGGCACTCCTCTAACCGCTACGCCACTCCTTGCCCATTTCGATTGCAGCCTTTTAAGAGTTAGGTGAGACTACCTGTGACAACACCGAGAATCGAACCCAGGTCAGTGGAGTGAGGTGCCACTCCACTAACCGCTACGCCACTCCTTGCCCATTGCGATTGCAGCCTTTTAAGAGTTAAGTGAGACTACCCGTGACAACACCGAGAATCGAACCCAGGTCGGTAGATTGAGGTGCCACTCCACTAACCGCTACGCCACTCCTTGCCCATTGCGATTGCAGCCTTTTAAGAGTTAAGTGAAACTACCCGTGACAACACAGATATTCGAACCCAGGTTGGTGGAGTGAGGTGCCACTCCATTAACCGCTACGCTACTCCATTAACCGCTACGCCACTCCTTGCCCATTGCGATTGCAGCCTTTTAATAGTTAAGTGAGACTTCCCGTGACAACTCCGAGAATCGAACCCAGGTCGGTAGAGTAAGGTGCCACTCTATTAACCACTACGCCACTCCTTGCCCATTGCGATTGCAGCATTTTAATAGTTAAGTGAGACTTCCCGTGACAACACAGAGAATGGAACCCAGGTCGATGGAGTGAGGTGGCACTCCTCTAACCGCTACGCCACTCCTTGCCCATTGCGATTGCAGCCTTATAAGAGTTAAGTGAGACTACCCGTGACAACACCGAGAATCGAACCCAGGTCGCTGGAGTGAGGTGCCACTCCACTAACCGTTACGCCACTCCTTGCCCATTGCGATTGTAGCCTTTTAAGAGTTAAGTGAGACTACCTGTGACAACACCGAGAATCGAACCCAGGTCAGTGGAGTGAGGTGCCACTCCACTAACCGCTACGCCACTCCTTGCCCATTGCGATTGCAGCCTTTTAAGAGTTAAGTGAAACTACCCGTGACAACACCGAGAATCGAACCCAGGTCGGTGGAGTGAGGTGCCACTCCTCTAACCGTTACGCCACTCCTTGCCCATTGCGATTGCAGCCTTTTAAAGTCAAAAAGTTTTATTCAGGCAAAGTCACTCAGGGCTGCCAGAGCTTGTTGTTTTAATTCACTTCTGTGGTTTTATTTTTGAGTCTGGGATTTTTGACCATGATTTATAAGCTTTCATTTTGCTATTTTTAGGATATTTTAAGTGCTTAAACGCTAATAGTGTTAATTTGCGACCGTCTAGAGAAAAGCAATTTTTAGAATGAAACAAATGGATTTACAGTACAATTTACGAATTCCTGCTTTCAAGAATTGGCAATTATTGAAAAACGAATAGGTCATAATGGTTGTATAATTCAATAAAAACTGACGTTATATCGTTGACTGATAATTGTTAGAAACGATTCCCCGCCCATTTAATATTATTGTTGTATCTCTGCTCCATTCTATTTTCATGCTTGAGTGACCCGGCCATGCATTAACAATTTTTGCTAGTTGATCTTTCTTTTTACGTTTTGGCATGGACTGGAGTGGTCATTGTTTTATAAATCTGGAGAACTGGAGATTTGGAGTGACTAGGGAATATGTAAGAATTCGGTAAGCAACTGTTTGTTTCGTTTTATTATTGTCGTTTTCAATACACCATTTCTTCTAATAAGTAAGGCCTGCACTTTATCCAGTCTAGGCAAAAAACGTTTTAGACATCATTTATAAAACATACCTTTGCTTGGTGCAAGGTTATGCCTGTCTAGTTAACTCTAGCTAGTTGTGTAATTTGTTTGTTATCCTAGGGTAGTCTTTTCAGGTCTGCCAAGGATTCATTTATGGTATGTGCCTTTGTCTAGCTCACTTTAGCTAGTTGTGTAATTTGTTTTGTTATCCTAGGGTAGTCTTGTCAGGTCTGCCAAGGATTCACTATTGGTTTGTGCCTTTGAGCCTGCCATGCTGTAAAGTTTGTTTGAATTTTGTAATTTGTTTGTTATCCTAGGGTAGTCTTTTCAGGTCTGCCTAGGATTCATTTTTTTGGTGTGTGCCTTTGAGCCTGCCATGCTGTAAAGTTTCTTTGAACTTTGTAACTAGTTGTTTGTTATCCTAGGGTAGTCTTTTCAGGTCTGCCAAGGATTCATTTTTTGGTTTGTGCCTTTGAGCCCGCCACGTTGTAAACTTGGTTTAAATTTTGTAAATAGATCTTCACTTTGGGCAGTCTTGTCAGGTCTGCCAAAGATTGAAGCTTCTAAGCCTGTACTCTGTCAGGCCATTGTTCTAGTCAGGTAGAACTGGTTACCGTTAAACCCTGTAATTTTAGTAGGTTGCTTACTGACATTCTCCGTAACATCGTGAAGGTCAATTGTCACCTCACCAAAGGTAAGTACCATACAGATTTTGTTTTTTGTAGCTTGTATATTGCTGTGTGTTAATTATGGCTCGTAAAAAGCCCAAGCAAACCCCAAGACGGGGTAAGCCAAATGGTTATGCTAGTGGCTCAACAGAGCAGCATGAGGCCGCCTCTAATATTAGTGGTCAACATGACATTAGCGAAGAGCTGCCAGGTCTCGTTGTGTTAGAACAAGAGCTGGTTGAAATCGAGCTTGGCATAACTTCCATCGACATGGAGCTATGCTCAAGTGATGATTTCCTGAGTTCTTCTGAAGTTTTGGAGGTAAAGAAAAGATGCCTCGAACTTCAAAGGAAGCTCTCCCTTAAACGTTTAGATTTACTCAAATGCAAACCACAGCAATCAGGCTCAATGGAATCTAGGATCAACCGTATGGGGGAAAGCATTTATGGTTTGCTTGAAGCCTGCTCTACCCTCCTTCGAAGCTGCCGAGAACAATCCAAGCAAGTGTCACATCAAACATCATCGGTAGTTATGGATGCAGGCAGTGACACAGGCAAAGCTGCTGAGTCTAGCAGTCACGTGACACCCCGTGAGAGTGGTGTAAAGATACCACCTTTAAAAGCAGAACAGGGTATCCTTCAGGGCAGCAGTAGTGCTAGTAATATTCTTAATCCTTACACATCTCCCTTTCGCACTGAAGCTAATAATAGTAGTGAATTTCCCATCGTCGTGCCTCAACCCCAGCTCAGTGCAGGGTTTCAAAATGTTCATGGTCCTCGGTTGTCGCTGGAGAAGTTTGACGGCAATGTGTTAAAGTTCTTTAACTTTAAAAGGCGTTTTGAACGATACATTGAGTCAAACTATCTAAGCTTTGAAGATCGCATCGCCTTTTTGGAGGACAATTGTGTAGGCCAGGCCTTGGAAGTAATTTCTGGCCTGAGTTGCTTGCAAAATAATGAAAGAGCATATGGAATGGCATGGGATAGATTGAGAAAAAGGTTTGGCAACCCTGGAAAACTCATGGCCAAAGTGAAGGAAGATTTGCTGCAAGGACCCCCTATTTCAGAGTGGGATGCGCCGGGCCTCACAAAGCTTTGCGACAAGATGTATAAGTGTGAAGTCAGTTTCGATGGCTGGGGTAAGTCCCATCTTTTAAACAGTGATGAGGTGCTTCAACGGCTGTTCCTGCGACTTCCTTATAAGTTAAAGGAGCAGTTTGTTAATGTTAATCACTTGGGATCGGACTGTGCCACGTTTGGCGATTTAAGAGTCTTGGTCGAGGATGCAGCCTCTCGAGCCGACAGCCAATATGGCCATCTTATGCAACCAGGCAAAGATGTTAAGAGAGCTCTACAACCAACGATGGCTCGATCTAATCCGCAAGGTGGCTACAAGCGTGCTTCGGTTTGCACAACCCAAGAGCAGATTTCCCAATCTGCTAACCATAAGCAAGAGTCCTGTTGTTTGTGTGCAGAGTCGCATGCCCTATGGAAGTGTGAGATGTTTAAACAAAAGCCTGTTGCAGAAAGAAGAACCCTGGTGCAAAAGCATAGACTGTGTTTTTGTTGCTTGAGAGCAGGCCACAGAGTGGTTGATTGCAGATTTAAGAAATCTTGTGCAACGTGTGGATCGAGGCATAATTCACTTCTGCATGTAAACCGTGTGGAAGAGGAAAGCCCCTCTGCTCTGAAGAAGGGCATCTCAGCAACAACGTCCGCAACTGTGCCAGCAACATCTGGGACAACAATTTTTAAGGTTTTGCCAGTTAAGGTATGGGCTGGGGACCCCTCCAACTATACCTATACTTATGCTTTTATCGATGAAGGTTCTAGCGTCAGTCTATGCTCCTCAAGCCTCGTATCTCGCTTAGGGGTTGCTGCGACAAAAAGCAATGTGGAGTTGCTGACCACCAATGCTGTCTCCTTTCATGACAAGAAAATTGATTTTTTGGCTGTGCAGGGAATGGAAGAGCAGGCTGTGTTTTCCGTTGCAGATGCTCTGGTGATGGACCAGATTGTTGATGTCAGCCACAGTATCCCCACCGAAGCACTTAGTAGTGCATATAGTCATTTGGAGGACTTAAAGTTCCCTGAACTAAAAGATAGGAAGGTTGAGTTGTTATTGGGTAGCGATCTTCACCAGGCTTATCTTTTGCAGGAAGTTCGTACTGGCGCACCAGGAGAACCATGTGGACTGCACACTCTTCTGGGTTGGACCATTTATGGGAAAGATGGCGGCGATAGGCAACTCAACTCACCAGTAATGGTAAACTTTCTTAGCGTAAAAGAGTCTTGCGATAGAATGTTAAATGTGTTGTTGCAGGATTTTAATGACATCGGTGAGCCACAGGTACCCTGTCCTTCAATTGAGGATAAACGTGCGCTGCAGATCATGCAGGACACGGTGAAGAAGGTGGATGGACACTATTCTGTAGGGCTGTTGTGGAAGGATGAAGACCCGGACTTGTGCAATAATCGCTCTATGGCACTCAAGCGCTTAGAGGGAATGAAGCGCCGATTTATTGCTGACCCGGAGTTATTCAATGAGTATCGTGGTAAAATGCAGGAATATGTTAAATGTGGCTATGCTGTGCCACTTGAAACTGGTGTGGTAGACACACCAGGGAAGACGTGCTATGTGCCCCATCACTGCACGACCAATGCGGCCAAGTTTAGAGTCGTTTTCGACTGCAGCGCGAAGTTTAAAGGCGTGTCATTAAATGACAAGCTGCTTCATGGCCCAGATCTCACCAATAACCTTGTAGGAACATTGTTTCGCTTCAGGCAACATCCGATCGCTGTTGTGGGCGATATTAAGGCCATGTTTTCCCAAGTACGTGTAGACGAAGGAGACAGGGATGCCTTTCGATTCTTATGGTATCCGGACGATGATCTCAAGGGGGAACCTGTCGACTACCGTATGCAAACTCATGTGTTTGGAGCAAAGTCGTCGCCATGCTGTGCTGCCTTCGCGCTTCGGATGACTGCCAAAGACAATGAAGCAGGTGCCGATCAAAACACTGTTAACTCAGTTTTAAAAAATGTTTATGTTGACGATATTTGTCATTCATGTGAATCGCCGGACCAGGCTATCGAACTAATACAACAACTGCGTGAACTATTACAAAGTGGCGGCTTCCATTTAACTAAATTCCTGTCTAACAGTGCAGAGGTCTTGAGTTCTGTGTTGCAGGAAGACTTGGCGTCGAAGGTCGATTTGCCTCAGTGCCAGCTTCCAACGCAGAAAACCCTTGGTGTTGTGTGGAATGCTGCGAGCGATTGCATGGAGGTGAGGGTGAGTATCCAACAAAAGCCTAACACCCGGAGAGGCGTTCTCTCCATGATTTCGCAAACATACGACCCACTAGGTCTAATACAACCCTTCATTTTACCTGCTAGGCAACTCCTGCAGCAGGCATGTGACGCTCAACTTGATTGGGATGAACCCCTTAATGGCCTTGGGCCAGTAAACATTAATTGGGAAGCTTGGTTAAAGGCCCTTCCAGAGCTTGAATGTGTTTCCATCGCTAGAAGCCTGACTCTTTTTGGTAAATGTGCTATCCGCTTTGAATTGCATGGTTTTTGTGATGCCAGTACCAGTGGCTATGGGGTCGTGTTTTATGTTAAAGTGTTTTATGATGATTCTGTAGTAATTTGTAATTTTCTATTTGGCAAGGCTCGAGTGGCTCCATTAAAGCCTGTTAGCGTACCTCGCCTGGAGCTCACTGCTGCTGTGCTCGCTGCCAAAGTCTGCAATTTTATCCTGACGGAGTGTGATTTTAAATTCAATTGTGTTGTCTTATGGACAGACTCAACTGTTGTGCTGCGTTACATTAATAATACTTCGACTCGTTTCCACACCTTTGTGGCTAATAGGCTGAGCACTATTCACATGCTTACCAGTGTCAATCAATGGCATTATGTACCGACTACCTTAAACCCCGCTGACCTCGCGTCTCGGGGAGTTTGGCCTGATAAAGTTAATACCGCTAAGCTTTGGTTTAATGGTCCTAAGTTTTTGCATGATGTCACGAGCAATTGGCCAAACCAGCCCGACTTTGTTGGCGGAATTTCGTCAGACGATCCAGAGGTTAAAAACATTGAACGTTGCTCAGCTCAGCAACACACGATTACGGACTCAGACTCTCTATGTCGGTTGTTTACCCGCTACTCGCATTTCCACGATCTGCAAAGAACGGTTGCATGGTTGCTTCGCTTCAAATTGTACCTGAAAAGGAAATGCCGAGATGACTCCTTGACTGTTAAGACAGATTCGCTCAGTGTCGAGGAGATGGACGAAGCTGAACTTGCCATTGTCACAGCCGCCCAGCATCAAGCATACCCGACGGTGTTCGCAGTTCTCCATAACCACCCAGGATTTGACGCCCCGGTGGAACTCGTGTCCGACTTGCAGTTGAAGAAGCATGTGGCTTTGAAGGAGCTACAGTCCCTAAACCCCTATGTTGTTAACGGAACGTTACGAGTTGGTGGGCGATTGCAACAATCTTCTCTGTCAAGCGGAAGAAGGCATCCGATCATTCTCCCACATCAGCACCCAATCACCGATCTAGTGATCATGAGGTATCACGAACGAGAAGGACACATGGGATGCTCACAAGTCCTTACCGCCATTGCTTCCCGTTATTGGATTGTCAAAGGGCGATCAGCTGTCAAAAGGGTCTTGCATTCCTGTATGAACTGTCGTTTTTGGAAAGCTACCGCCGGAAAACAGCAGATGGGCAACTTACCTGCTCCACGCGTAAACAAATCCATTCCTTTTCAAGCTGCTGGCACTGACCTTCTTGGTCCATTGATGGTAAAGAGCGGCCGCAGCAGTGTTAAGCGATATGTTTGTATTTTTAATTGTTTGGCGACCCGTGCTGTGCACTTTGAGGTCGTGCAATCCCTGGAGGCAAGTGCATTCCTTCAAGCCTACCGAAGATTCTGCAGCCGTAGAAACGTTTGTCCTACTGATCTGTACAGTGACAACGGAGGAAACTTTGTTGCTGCAGACCGCGAACTTCGGCAAGGACTCAAGAACCTCCATCAAAAGAAAGTCACCGATGCCTTACTTCGGCATGAAACGAACTGGCACTTCAACCCTCCGCGTGCTTCACATCAAGGCGGCTTCTACGAAACATTTTTTCGTTTATTAAGAAAATTGATGCGGTCGCTGGTAGGAAACGCTACGTTGGATGAGTTCGACCTTCTAACGCTGGTAGCAGAGATTGAAAGAATTTTAAACGATCGTCCCATCACTTCGCTCCCATCGTCACCAGATGACCTGCAAGCCCTGACTCCAAGTATGATACTCACCGGTTCAGCTTGTGACACCCTACCGCCAGATGTTTTTATGAAGGCTGACGGTTATCGACGCTCTTGGAGAAAGACCCAATACCTCACAGACAAGTTTTGGGAACAATGGCTGTTGCAATATCTCCCTCTGCTGCAGCCCCGACAAAAGTGGTTTGGCACATCTCCAAGCTTGAAACCAGGCGATTTGGTACTGGTAGCGGACGAGGCAACTAAACGTGGGCACTGGCCCAAGGCTATTGTAAAAGAAGTTATGCCGGACACTAATAAACTTGTCAGACGCGTGCGAGTAAAAGTTGCTGACGGTACTGAGTTTGTTCGCGACATCAGAAAGATCTGCCTGCTAGAGGGCAGTATGGACTCTTAAAAATGACAATTTTGTTTTCTAGGCTGGCTGGTTGGCACGATTGCACAACGGACATTTCTCATGCTACTTAGGTTTCAGTTTTGAATTGTATTGCGTGTTTGTGTTTATTTTACTATTATTATTCTTGTGCTCCTCACTACCGCAGCTAACGCGGTGTCGTCGATGCATTTGCATCCAGCAGTTCTGCCATAACTGTGTTATTGACTCCCATTAATAGTGTTGTTTCTATTTGCATACTGCAGTTATTTACACTGTAGCAGTCTAGCTCTGTTTTTGGTCTGACTATTTCACACACCTGTCTCACTACTAATGCTTTTGCTATGTGCGATATTATTTTTTGTGTTTTGTCAATTCATTGCTTAATTATCACGACTCGACTTAACAGTCGCGTGTTTTTTCTGGTAGCCTACTGTTGCTCTGACGTTAATGTCACTTGCGCTGGTCATAGCATTGCGCAGTATTAGGTTGTATGTGTGCTTTTGTTTATGCCATATCCCCACTTTTGCCACTGGTACCATGTATGTTTTCATTTGTTTTTCGTGTATCCGTTTATACTGACTTCCAGTTGTCGGTAGACTTATGTTTTTGTGCTTATTCTTAGCAATCGCTAAGCATGTTGGTCAAAAGGGTTTATTAACTCTTCTTGGGCGTGTCTTCGAGCTACTGTTATGTATGTTCTATTAGGTTTGTGTGTTATGCAAGCCAGGTATTGTGTTGTAGTTGTGACCCTTGCTAACCTCGAATAGCTTTGATTCTGACTTGTCGATATTTGCATAATTCATGTTCATTGTCGTTTATTTGGCCACCTTGTGGCAATTAATTTGTTTGTGTTTTGCTTCGTTGTAATCGTTTTACAGTGGTAAAACCCTCATTTGTTAAACTCTGGTTTTGGGGGTGGGTATGTTAGAAACGATTCCCCGCCCATTTAATATTATTGTTGTATCTCTGCTCCATTCTATTTTCATGCTTGAGTGACCCGGCCATGCATTAACAATTTTTGCTAGTTGATCTTTCTTTTTACGTTTTGGCATGGACTGGAGTGGTCATTGTTTTATAAATCTGGAGAACTGGAGATTTGGAGTGACTAGGGAATATGTAAGAATTCGGTAAGCAACTGTTTGTTTCGTTTTATTATTGTCGTTTTCAATACACCATTTCTTCTAATAAGTAAGGCCTGCACTTTATCCAGTCTAGGCAAAAAACGTTTTAGACAATAATAAGTTATTGATTTAACGAAAACAAACCACAGGTGCAAACACAAATGCGACAGAGGCAAAAACAATTCCAATCAAAGAAAAACAGGTGGCTTTTTTAGTACAGTAGACTTCAAAAGAGAAAAAAGCCAAATATTAACAAACGAGTCACAAAATGAATGCAGAATAAGCTTAAATAAGAAGTTTGTCAGTAACAATAAAAACACCACAAATATAATAAAGCAATTAACTTTCCCAGGTTAGCCTATACAAAAGTATGCTAATGAAAAAGATGACACCAAATTCATCTTTGACAAATTGTTTGTAATGACTAATAATAAATTGTTTGTAATAACAAATTGTTTGTAATGCTAAAAGCAACGCTCTGCAGGGACAGTTCTTCCTTTCGCCACATCTCATGGATGGAAGACCTCGCAGGCAAAAACTCATCCATCAGCATTCTGTGCAGTTTTTCATACCTTACAAAATATTTTTTTTCTACACCTTTTTTATAGTTTGAACTATAAACATCGATACTGAACTGTACAGTAGCCTATAAATCGCAAATTGTTTAACGATAGTTGTTGAATATCCCAGATAACCATTCAGTCAATGATTTGTTCTTACATTGAGTTCCCATACGGGTGATTAAAAGTTCAACTCGAGCACATCTAGTGGCAACAGGAGGACACTCTATGTCTTTGAACTGGAAATTTTCCCGGCTAGTGCTCCCCTGCAATCCTTGCTTACAAGTAAGTTGCCCATCTGAGAGAGAGAGAAAGCCAGACAGATGAGGCCAACAATTGCAATCATTTTCATGTTTATAACAATAACTTTGAGTAAGATTAATTATCCAAATTGTTCGTCAAACCACTAAATACAAATTTTTGTCAATGTCATTGTTACCAAACCAAACGTTACTTTAAACTAGAACTTTGTTCAATACGATACGAATGTCCAACAATGACTCGATTATTCATGTTTGTGCAACTAAAAATACTCCAGACCAGAGTATTGGTATTTGAAATGGCTGAAGCTGGAAGAAAAGAATAGATTGCCTATTCTTTGCGTCACTTTCATAATCCTGTCTTCTATTGTTTTCGTTCTATGAATGCTGGAATGGGACCTCATGCAGAAGTTTCCGTTGCTTCAAACGAGCATTCCTGTAGCCTGCAGTCAACGCAAACATTCGTGCCAGTCACTCAACTTCTGCTTAGTCGTCGTCGTCGTCGTCTGAGCTTCTGGGGCCGAGGGTCTATCCTTTTACCACCCCAGATTCACGATGTTCCCGGACTACACTGGAAGGCTGCTAGAGAGCAGCCAGTCTTTAGTTTCATCATCCATGACGCGCAGACCTTCCACTCCGTTAGGTGGTTTGAAGATGGTACAGTCATTGATGATGTGGTCTGCGGTCTGTTCCTCGGCACCACATTCACAGGAGGAGGAAGAAGCCATTCCCCATTGGTGCATGGTTGAGCGGAAAAGCCCGACGCCCGTACGGAGACGGTTGAGGCGCACCCATGCCTGTCTCTGTAGTGTCAGGCCGATGGGGCGTGTGTCGGCGTCGGGGATGAATGAATGGAGTCTGGTGGTGCTTGACTTCCATTCAGAATTCCATTTATGGTCCGCCCAAGTAGCCGCAGAGATGTCTTGTTCATCAGCTTCGTTGATCAGAAGCCGAGCGGCTGGTACGAATGGGTGTCTTGATTTCAGTCGGCGGGGGTGCCCGTTTGGGAAGGCAGAGATCTTGTGGTGGAGAAGATGGTTAGGCTCCAGTGCCCGTCGACCGAGGGACAGAGTGGCTTCTTCGCGACGAAGCTCAGCAGGTTGGATGCCAGCGAGAATGGGGAGATTGTCCAATGGTGTGGGACGCAGGCATCCGGTCACTGTGCGCAGGGCGCTGTTTATGGCAGTGTCGATGTTGTGGCAGTGAGCACTGCGGCACCAGACAGGTGCACAGTACTCTGCTGAAGAGTAGACAAGGGCTAAGGCTGCTATTCGCAAAGTGTCAGCCCTCGCCCCCCAGCTAGAGCCTGCCAGGCGCTTCAGTAATGCAGCGCGGGATGTCAGTTTCTTGCGCAGTGACACCAAATGGTGGCGGTATGTGAGCGATCTGTCTAGTGTCACCCCAAGATACCTTGGCTCGGGGCAGAAGGACAGAGGTTTTCCGTTGTTGTGGACATGTAGCTCACGATCAGCTTCCCGATTGTGTAGGTGGAAAGCTGCCGCCACAGTTTTGGTTTCGCTGAGTTTCAGTCGCCAGTTCTGGAGATAAGCTGAGATGGTTTGCATGTCCTGGCTCAAGGTGTCTTCTAGATTTTCCCACGACTTTGTGGAGTGGAGAATTGCCAGATCGTCCGCATAAGCGTATTTTGCGGAGACCGTGGTTGGCAGGTCGTGGGTGTAGATGTTGAAGAGAAGGGGAGCCAGGACCGATCCCTGTGGGACGCCGTTTTTCAGGCGTCTCAGTCTGCTTCGCCGTGGGTTGCCGGTGGTGAGGGTGAAGCTTCGATTCCTGACGAGTTCCATAATCATATGGACCATATGTCGGTCAGGAAGCAGGCGAAGCAGCTTGTAAGTAAGGCCGCGATGCCATACAGTATCATAGGCAGCTGTGAGATCTAGAAAGACAGCGCCGGCCTTCTTTTTTGCCTCAAAGCAGTCCTCGATGTCTTGGGTCAACAGTGTGACCTGATCTACAGTGGATTTTCCGCGCCGAAACCCAGCTTGCTCTTTTGGAAGGAGCGGGTCGATGATTGGGTTGACGCGGGCATAGATCAGTCTTTCGAGGATCTTGAAAGGAACACAGAGGAGGGATATCGGACGATAACTCCTTGGGTCCTCTGGTGGCTTGTGAGGCTTAGGGATCGCAACTACTAAAGCTCTTCTCCAGATTTTTGGGATTGTGTGGTGGTGCAGGCAGGAAGAGAGGAATCTACGTAACCAGGACTTTAGGGCATGGCCAGCATGGAGCACAAGCTCAGGGCAGATCTTATCGGGCCCTGGAGACTTGTGTGGTTTCACTAGGCGGAGGGCGGTGGAGAATTCCTCTGGAGTGAAGTCTCCAGAGATTGTTTCTTCTGGTGGTGTTTCCACTTGCCATAGGGCAGATACTTCCTTGGCAACAAGGCGGGATGCCTTACGGTCCTTTGTCTTGTACACCCCGTTCTGCACTAGCTGGGAAGCGATGGCATTAGCAGAAACGGGGCACTGACGAGGGGAGTTTGCTGAGCGCCCAGTGAGGTTGTTGATGATGCTCCATGCTTTGCGGCTTGAGTGTGAGAAGTCGATGGTTTGGACAGCTTCGTTCCACCGCTCAAGCTTCTTTGTGTCCAGCCGCTCAAGTAGTCTGGTGGCGGCGGTGTTAGAAGCAGCACCACTTGTGGCGGCTAGGTATGAGCGGTAGAGAGATTCACACTCAGAGTCCCAGCATGGTTTATAGCTGGTTCGATGGCCACGTGGTATTGTGGCCTTTGCCGCAGTTATTATGGCATTGCAGAAGTCCTGGTATGCCTCGTCTGCGTTGCATGTTTCAGTCGGTGGTAACTTTGCAGCAGACTCATTGGTCAGGAGGCTGTATTGATTCCAATCGGCTTTTTTGAAGTTCCATCGCTTCACCGGTGAACTCGGGACAGGAGCCACAAGTTTTGGGGCGATGATGAGGGACGGCCGGTGTTGGGACCGCGGGAACTTCTCAAGCACACGTCTGTCTGGAAGAGAGCTGTCGACACTCGCGAAGGCCAAGTCAGGGTTTGTCCCTGTTCCCCAGCGGCCGGAGTGAAAACTGGCTGGTTCCTTTGGATTGAATAGGAGGGCAAGATGGTTTGTGGAGGCCCAGTCAGCCAGCAATTCTCCGTCGCTGCTTGTGTTGTTGTAGCCCCAGTCGATGTGCTGGCAGTTGAAGTCGCCAGCGTAGAGACTGGGGGAGGGGAACGTTGGAAGGGATGATGGCAACATTCGCGAGGGTGGGGGCTTGTAGATGTTGACGATGTTGTAGTCTGAGATACATATGCACACCCACTCAATCTCGGCATCAGTTGGAGATTGGTCGACAAACGTCCACTTCAGGCTCTCATGCACAAACGTGGCAATGCCGTGCTTCCTGCTTAAGGTAGACCCAGCTAGCATGTAGTTGGGAATGGCTAGCCTATCTGCAGAAATGCAGTGGGTCTCCTGGAGGAGGATGACGAGTGCCCGGTTGGTATGGGCAAGCTGCTCCACAACTTTGGTCTTGCTTGTTGTGTAGCCTTCTATGTTGAGCTGCAGAATGGTGGGGCGTCTGAACTTGCTATCAATTGCCCCTTGCAGCTGTGCCGTCCGGGTGGAGGCTCTTTGTTGACAAATTTCGTTTCTCATCTGGTTGAAAGCAGATGGTACTCACAGGATGGGGCACGAGGAGCCATTTGTCGTCCATCCCAAGGCCGCTCCAAGGCCGTCCATCACTTCTGCTTAGTGAAGTCAATGAACAAAACATCCTTTCGTTTAAAAGATCTGTAGGCTATGTTTTGTGTGATGAGACTGAAGTCTGTAGGTGTTAACTGAAATGTTGCTAGCTCAGTTGTCACTTGCTCAACTGCCATTTGCTCTGTTCACAACTGCCGACTTGCAAGAAACTTACCCACTACGGTACGTATAGCCTACATTGTCACTACGTGATCTGATCGGTTTGTTGTGGGAATATTTTTACTCACTTCCGGTTAGGCCACGTGGTATATAGTAGCCTACAGTGATTTTCAACGTGGTCCAGGTGGACCACTGGTGGTCCACCAGGAATTTCTATTGGTCTATAAATCCTTTATAAAACGTTCTTCAAAATTGTATCATTTAGCCTACTACAGGAAATTATGTAAGGACTGTATACAGGTGTAAGAAAGTATGTAGCAATTGTAGCATGTATGATTGTATGTCAGCGTGATGTAATAATCACGTTCACTTCGTGATTTTTGTTCGATTTTTTTGGAAGTGCTAGATAAGCATTACTATATAGTAACAGAGGTGCAAAGAAAGGCATGCGTTTTAAACCAAGAATGCGTACAAAGCTTGGCCAACGCTCAATTACATTTCTTGGAACAAACACTTGAAACAAATTACCGGAACAGCTAAGAAAAGTTCAAACAATTAAGTTAGTATGTTTTCTAAAAAATTAAAACTGCACTTAATGTCTGAGTGTAAGTAGGCTAATTTTAATTGGTATAGTACCATCAAACTGTTTCTACTTATTCTCACCGTATCTCACTAATTGCTGTATATTCGCTTTTATCTTACCACCTATGCTATGTTGTGTGTTGTATGTAGGTATGCCATTTTGTATTTCTGCATCATTTCTTGTATTCCTGTTTTTATATTGTAGCCTACTGTTTAATTTCGTATGTGTATTATTTTTTATGTTGTATATAATATATATTTGCGTTTAACTCTGACATCGTTCCATGTCAAATAAGCTATGACACCACACGGGTGTGGCAGACTTGATGACCAGTTCGGTCCTTCTGCCACTCCTATCATCATCAGCAAACAACCTAGCTCACTTTGTAATCTTGTATTGATTTTCGTTTTGTTTTTTTTCGCATATGCTGGTGATGCAAAATAAAAGAACTTCTCATAAGCTCAGTGGTTTTTGAACTTATCTTACTAGTTGACAAGTAGGCTATTGAACTGTTCAAGGCTTACGTGAGGAGCTAGCAGGCCTAATCAATAAATCATATGTTGCTGTAATTGTTGTCGGTGCAAGAAGATTGCGCTTCTTCATGGTACAAAGTTTCTTTAGGGAGAGTAGAGCTATTCGCTGTTTCACTGAATATTAATTAAATTATTTTATGAATGTCACATGTTATATATTTTTTCAAACGCTAAAAAGCAGCCGACTGTATTCTGCACTGCTTTCAAATTAACAAAATGTCAGAAGCTCCTGTTGCTGAGAAAGCAAAACTGACGACTGAGACATTACCATGACATTATCATTTTATTGAAGCAATGTGCAACTGTGCATGGTGTTTTGTTAGAATAAAATTTGAAATTAAAATTATGTGTGTTCAAGTAATTAAGGTTGAGTGTGCAACTTAAGAAGGCTTGCTTAATTAGTTAATTACGTATTATTTTATTAAGGACTACGATTGAACACGCCCTTGAGTTTTCTGACCTATGTGCAATACAGTTTCGACTAGTCGCGTTCATGAGGCGTCAACATAGGAAAGTGGTCCGTCGTAGGCTATATTTCTTTTAAAAATATGGTCCATGGGCCAAAAAAGGTTGAAAATCACTGGTATAGAACACTGCATGATCTGAACGTTGAAAATGTTCTTGAATTGGGAAAAGTGCTTTACAAAGCCCGGGTTGCTTCTCGTCATTAGGAATGAAGATCCATCATAGTCTGTCCCAGTGGCGTAGGCTACGCAAGATTGTCTTGGGGGCAGTAGGGGAGACTGGGGTTAGTTGGAAAGTTTTTTTTTAAGTAGAATTTAAAGCAATTGGTGCATAACCTGACAACTTGAAGCGGCTTAAATTACCGCCTATGTTGTCCCCTATCATACAACTAAAAATAAGTATTCAGTCAATTTAACTTTTAATGCAAATTTAAAATAAACAAACATAGCCTACAATTGATCTTCCAACTAACCCCAGGCCTGGAGTTAGTTGGAAAACGTCAGTTCACTGCACGCTAATTAACTGGATACTCTTTTTTCAACCAGCAAACATTTACATGAGGTTGTAAGCAAATATGTTTACCTGCTATAAAATCAAATGCAATGAATTCTACACCTAATCATCGTAAAAACGTTTTTTAATAAACTATTCTTAAAACTTGTGATACCGTATATATTGCACTTTTCAAAGCTATTCAAATTATAATTTTACCAGTAGGCTATATCTGCTTAAAACAAGTGCATGGGAGCTTATACTACGTACTATCATACCACGACGATATACTCGCATCATATTACATCTTCATACTGGTATCAAAACATTTTCCAACTAACCCCACCCACTATTTTCCAACTAGCCCCATTAGCATACGACAAATTATTTTCCTAAAATATTCAAGCATGGTGCAATGGTGCATTTGACTGAAATTTGTTTATTTCTTGGTGTTGTAGAACACCTACAGCTGACACACACCAAAATACTTACTGCTTATCTTTAACGACATCGACGCAAAAGATGTTTCTTAAAACGCCAAAAATTTAACTTCGAAAGTAAGAAAATACAAAATTGTCTGCCAAACAGACAAAACTCAACAAATCGAAACTAACATGGGTTATGTGTTTTTATAAATTACATCACATGGTGGCAGTAAATATTTAAAAAAGTCATCGAGATTTAAAAAAAATGATAATTTTTCAACTAACCCCGCCTTCCAACTAACCCCACTCTCCTCTATTCCCAAAAAGTGTTGTTTTTTGAAGAAAAATGTGTAGCCTAGGCTATTTTTGCGATAATAGGCTCTTAGCCAGCACAGGATTACCATATTATCTAATCTACATTTACGATACAAGCTTTCAATCCCCGTCCACGGGGATGTCCCTCGCAAGGCTTGCCTGGGTCAAGCTTAACAGCCTGCGGACTGGCGTCGGCCGCTTTTGTTCGGACATCCACAAGTGGGGTCTGGCTCCTTCATCGGAATGCGAGTGCGGTGCCACTGAACAGAGCGCGTCATCCACCACTGCCTAACCCACCGGCCTCCACATGGTCTGAGGGTCCTGGACGACGAGACAGTTGATTTCCTGCCCTTCAATCTAGCCTGGAAAGATCTGCTCATACGCAGACACCAGCTTTTGAAAAGCCAGGATATTTTAGGATTACTTTTACAAAAATTAATCTAATTATTAATCTAACGGGTGGCATTGGGAACGCATAGTTCCAGCAGCGGATATAAAAAATAGCACCGGTAATGTTTAAAGGCCCCTCAAAAACCAACATAGCCTACTAATGAAATATTCTAAATTATTTCATATATTCCAAATATTCCTTTAACAAAGCAACGACAAAATTAAGCGACGCTGCTTTGGCTCTCGGAGAGTGCGCTTGAGCAACGCTCTCTGATCAGCGGCATCTGGCAATGGAATAAGTCACAGAGAATAAAAGCAGTAGGAAACTTCGCTCTGTCAACCTCGGTGATCAGGCCTGCGACGGTGGTTCAAAGCCTCTACAAGTAGCCCACGCGAAACCGCGCTTAAGCTCTCAAAGACGCTTGATAAAGAGATTTCGACAGTCAATCGCACACCATGCTCTTGTTCTTTCATAAATAGCTAAAACACTTCACATAAAGCAGCCGCCAATCAATTGTCTTATGTTGAAAGTTGCAACATTATGAAAGCAAAACGCTTCAAATCCCACAAAACTTATATTTAAAGTTTGATATTTTCAAAAAATAATCCATCTAACGTTGATTGAACGTCTATCCACATCGTCAAAACGCAATACAGTTCACTGGTTCTCTGATAGTTGAAGGGTCAATAGTGAAAATGTCAACAAAGTAAAAAAAAAAATTAAATTCATTAATCGTTTAATTCTTCACTGGATCTTCTGTCCAACCTTCTCTTCTCCCGCGCCATCAGTCTCTTCGTTCTCTCATATTCCATCATGTTGTGTTTGATGCTGCAAAGATGATGTTGCCAGAGTTAAAAAACAATAGCTCAATGTATTGTAAATAGTGTACACTGTGATTGTTTCTCAAAAATCGGTTTTTGCCTTTTCAAACGGCGGTTTCTGAGGTGTCCTTAACCAATTTAAACAGATCTTGCAAGCCTAAAAGCCACAATGCTCATTGCTCAGATGTGATAAAATGATCAATCAAATTGCAATAGAACAAATCAGTAATGCCAGATAAAATAATTGTTTCTCCAATTTCATAACATTTTAAACGGGGACAAAAATTGTGATTGGGAAATTTTGAGATTCTTGGAAGAAAACAGAGAAAAATATATAAAATGGGAATGCCGCGTTTAAGACGGTAACATCTTAATATAGAGCACCTTGAAGACACACAAAGAACGATCTCACTGAAAAAACCCTGGTGAGTGGTGAAATAAAATTGCAAATTTTCTAGGCTGGTTTCGGGAAAATTTATTCAACAGCGTCTGACAATACTGAGACAAATTACGGTTGTTTTGTGGGGTCTACTGCAATGCTAGAATCAAGAAAAATCAATTCGATGCACTAATTTATATGGTATAATGGTGTTCCTGATCATAAAACCAACACTAGAAAGGCGTTTTTCTTCTAGACTCTAGAGGTTTGCCAGATCAAAAAACGGACCACCAGCATTTGTTCTATAAGCCTGCCTTCATCAGGGAAACGAGCTTCACAGATGAAGGCAATATCAATGTCCAGTCTAGCAAGTTTGTGAGCAATCAGTGCAGAGCGTCGTTCTGTTGAATTTTCACATCATTGTCAAACACGGTCATAACACTCCAGCAAGCAAGTTTCAGTCCTACTTTCTTTTCTTTCGACCACTTAGGAGACGCCTGTTAGCTGCAGTATGCTAACTGGGTTTAGTGGAGACATGCTTTGTTTGAGCCATCTTTTCTAGGCCTCTTCCCATGTGAAAAAGGCAGTGCTTCCCTTCAGAGAGGGCTGCCAGGTCGTTCAGGGTTTTGCTGTTGTCTCCTAGTTCAACATCAGACGACCCATACTTCTGGACTGCATGCATGCAGGATAGAGACTGCGGCTTCCAGTGACATCTCTCACTTGCCTACGTGATCCCTTTCCTATTGCTACAGGACTTTTGGGGTTAAAGCTAAGACGTGAACTTGAGCCTGCGTTATGGAGTTTTAAGGTGAAGTACAGTTTGTGCAATCCTGGCCTCACCCTTTAAAGGGACCTCACTGCCCTGGCTCAGCGTGCTGAGACAAGGACAGTGAGGCCCTGAGTTGTAGCATAAGACTTTGCTTGTCTTAGCTTCTGGGTTAAGAACCTTTCTATGGGCTTGGTTATGTTAGGGCATATGCAGTGCAGTCAAGCCTTCTCCGGGTATTTAACACCTACCTGGGGCTCTGACAGGTACTACTGCTCTGGGCCGGAGCAGACCTGGGAGTTTTGAGAATTAAGGGGTAACTCCACAGTCCACATACCCGAATGCACCACATACTCAAAGTGGTGTCTCTTCACGAGTTGCAGCTTTATGTTCGTAACCAGGACAATTTATACTCATTCACCCACCTCATTTATTACAATATTTACACTATCTGCTTAGAAAATCAATGGGCCAGATTTGGTTCATGACCATAGTCTGTCATGATTATTACATTTAAACGCCCTTGTAGATTAATGAAAACGTGTCGATAGTGTGGGTGCACTGGGTTACGGTAAGAATAATATAAGGACATGCCAGCCAGAAGAGAACAAGCAGCTTGTTGAAATCATTGGATTCCAAGTGAAGTGATGATATTTGCAATCATTCACACTGATGTGCAGTGTGCACATCATGCCAATCTACTACTACCAAGCTATGCATGGTGACAATGGAAAGCTTAGCAAGAAATTGCTTGCAGTGTAGATGAAGAGTAGACAACTCACTCGTTCACAGTGCAATGCTTGTAGTTGTGAAGAATATCGTTACAATTCCACAACTCGGGAAACCATTCTCGCCTACACTTTACAAACTGCATCCATACATGCGCACAGTAATCCCTCTGCTTGCGAGGCACCTTAGCCATGTCCATCTCTTTTGTTGTTGCAACCATTTCTGAAAGATAGAAATTCAGTAATCAGTGTTTGTTTACAAATTACATAAACATAGTTACGTACGTCGTACATAGTTAGTAAAGTTATTATGCAGAACTATTATGTAACTTTACATATTTAAAGCACTAATAGTCAAGGTGTTATAGCATACGGTAATAGTAATTGTCACATTGAACACATGATTGATACCAGTTGGAAATATTTAGGATTCTTAGGTGTTAGGGCTGCAAACACCATTGATTGTTCAACATAATAGCCTCGTTGTCATGGAACTAATAATGTAAAAAATATTTGATAAACAAATGGCCATTGGCCAAATATAACACAGAAGCACTTTACTATTATTGTTTCAAATATTTGTTCCGTAGGCTCATTAACCCTAAGCCTTAAGCGCTGCATCAGATCTCCTTACTGGCTCTAGGCGTAATTTGCTGTGTGCTCATGCATTGCTTAATTTTTGCTTGCGCCTTAACCTGCGAGAAAGGCTCCTTCTCAAAAGAAAAGCAATAGCCTACTTTTTCAGGGTTGATCTCTAAGTGGTCAAAACTGGGTTTTGACCACTGAGCGGTTTAAACCTGGTTTTAACCGGTTAAAACTAGGTTTAAACTGGTCAAAACTGGTCAAAACCCTGACCTGACTGGTCAAAACCCCGTAATGAGTTGCTTGATCGTGCTCGCCAGAAAATCACTGAAAACGTGAGGGAGATGGTAGAAGGTGAGGGAGGAGGGAGAAGGTGAGGGAGAAGGAAAAGATGAAATTGACTGGTGAATGAAGCATTTGAATATACTGTGAGAGACTTGTTAATTCCAATTGTTCAATTGAGGTGTTCTAACTTGCATAAAGTAGATAGGCATGAGGCATCACAACTTGTTCCTTTTCCGATAATCCTTTCTTGGCTTGACATGTACTTTGCTTCAAAGAACGAATCATAAACTATCCTGTCTTTAATTTTTAAAGCATCTTAGAAAATGCATTCGCATTGTTTTATTTTAACTGGATAAAATTTGATGGCAAATGTTTTTCATAAAAAAAAATGTTGGAATAAATTCTTGTACTTCAGTTGGCTGTGCAAATTGTTCATTGTTCTACCAAGCATTTTTTGGTTCATCAGAAACTTATTTTTAGAATTTGAATTTTCTCAATAATTAAAATAACCAACTGATTGAAATATCAAAAACAAACAGAGAAGTTGAATATTTTTTGTTCCAAATCCAGCATTTAGGGTATGTTGATCAAAACAAAATATAGTTGAACATCATTACTAATAACATGGAGGATTGGAGGGTAATACTTTTAATTCAATTGAAAAGCAACTTGATTCATACACTAAAGGGGTTTTGACCAGCAATAGGTGGTCAAAACTGCCCAGTTTAAACCAGGTTTTAACCGGGCGGTTTAAACCGCCCCGGTTTAAACCGATCAACCCTGTATATACTTTTTAGTTTTCTTCAGTTTATTTATTGCAATGCTTGCAACTTTATGTTCAATCATTTGGTGATGTGAAAATCTATTTTAATGCAAGTTCAGTAAAAAAAACAAAGCATGAAGACAGTTGGTGATGGTGTTAAGTCTGCTAGAATGGGATAGGAAACTTAGTTAAGCAAACTCCCTGAACATAGCGTAAAGTGTTCTTTGACAGCCTTGAGGGATGCTCGGACAATAATAATAACACAAATATGTGGCTCAAAAGTTCACAATAAACTGAGCATTCACCTCTCACTGGCCTTGATGTGTCTTTAAACTTTTCGTATATTTCGGTTTTATGCAATGGTTCTGCATCAACATCTCTATAGGCTGACAAGCCATGCCCCATTTTTCAAACTTTTACACTGCAATTAACAGAAGCACAACACTGTAAATATGATCTAAGTTGTTAAATACATTTACATAAAGCTACTTCAGTGATATAATTATTGAATAAAAAACAAACTATAAAGACATTTTTCTATTGCCTGGGCTACCATCTCCTGTAAATATTTTAATAAAATGAAAAAAAATCAATTATGTTGATGACCTTCAAGCATGGTACTGCATTGTTTTCCAGTATATATACAATCCAAGTGCATGTGATCGACAGAAGAACATAGAGAAGATTAATGACACAAGCTACGGTAACCTAACTTCGTATATATAACAATTCTAACTTTGTTGTCTGACATTTAAGTACCGGTGTATAGCCTCAGAGGCTAATACATTAAAAGGTAAACATATTTTTGCTTTGCTTATTAACTTTGCCATAAATCTTAAATTTTGCAGTTTTGCAAAATTGCAACTTGCTCCAAAATCAGATTTTGTAATTTAAGATTAAAACAAAATATAAATCAATATTAAAAAGCAATAAAGCACATAAAAACGGATGCAACCTAGTTCGTACCATGAACAGTTCGGACCGTCAGTTCGTACCTTGAAAAGATCGAGAAAAATAAAAAAAAGTCGAAGTTGCTGATCGCAGTTTCCGCAATCATTTTAAAATTTTCTCCCTGAAAAGATCAAGAGAAAAAATAGCTCAAAACCGAAGTCCGCTGATCGCAGTTTCCGCAAACATTTTTCCGCAGTTTCCACTAACTCTAACCATAGAGAAATCTATGCTCTAACCCTAACCCTCGCTGATCGCAGTTTCCGCAAATTTTTTTCCGCAGTTTCCGCTAAACTTTACCCTAACCATAGAGTAATTTATGCTCTAGCCTCTAAACCTCGCTGATCGCAATTTACGCAAACATTTTTCCGCAGTTTCCGCGAACCGCAGTTTCTACTTACCCTAGTTCTCTAATCATAGAGTAATCTATGCTCTAACCCTAGCCCTCGCTGATCGCAGTTTCCGCAAACATTTTTCCGCAGTTTCCGTTAACCTTAACCCTCGAGTTTGTTTCAAATTGTTTGGGGAAACTCCGATCAGCGACTTCGGCTTTGTGCTATTAAACTGCGATCAGCGATTTTGGCTTTTTTTAATTTTTTTTCTCGATATTTTCAGGGTACGAACTGACTGTACGAATGGTTCAAGGTTTTGAACTAGGTTGCACCCAGTTCGTACCCTAAAAAAATCGAGAGAAAAAATTAAAAAAAGCGGAAGTTGCTGATCGCAGTTTCCGCAAACAAACAAAAACTCTCAGGATCATTACCGGAAATTATAAAATGTTTGCGGAAACTCCGATCTCAACCCTAACCCTTTAAAATGTTTGTGGAAACTGCGATCAGTGACTTCGGCAAACTCTTAGGATCATTACCGGAAATTTTAAAATGTTTGCGGAAACTGCGGAAAAACGTAAACTGCAATCAGCGACTTAGGCTTTGTTCTATTTTTTTCTCTCGATCTTTTCAGTTTGTTTGTTTGCGGCAATTCCAATCAGCGACTTCGGCTTTTTTAAAAGTTTTTCTCTCGGTCTTTTCCTAACCCTGTTTAAATGTTTGCGAAAACTGCAATCAGCGACTTCGGCTTTGTTCTACTTTTTTCTCTCGATCTTTTCAGTTTGTTTGTTTGCGGAAACTGCGAGCAGCGACTTCGGTTATTTTTAATTTTTTCTTCTCGATCTTTTCCTAATCTTAACCTTTTTAAAATGTTTGCTGAAACTGCGATCAGCGACTTTGGCAAACTCTTAGGATTATTAACGAAATTTTAAAATGTTTGCGGAAAAACGGAAACTGCGATTAGCGACTTCGGCTTTGTTCTATTTTTTCTTATCGATCTTTTCAGTTTGTTTGTTCGCGGAAATTCCGAACAGCAACTTTAGCTTTTTTGATTTTTTTCTCTCAATCTTTTCAGGGTACAAACTGTTCAGGGTACAAACTACCGTAGGTTGCACCCCATGAAAATAATTGAAACAACAATGCATTATAAATTAATCATCGAGAACAGATCACATCAAAACTATTTTTTTCTTTGACTGTTTTATATTATTTTAAGTGAAAATAAACTTGGCAGTGTGATAGAGCCCATTGCAACAATGAAAAAAATTTATTAAGACAGTTATTCAAGCGGGGAAGACTTTGTTCATTGGGGTGACTTTGATCTGGATGGGGTGACTTTGATCAGACACTGTTTTAGCTTTGTAATCGCCAATTTGAGTAACTGGACTTCGCTCAAATTCCAAGGATGGGTCTGAAAGCTAAAATAGTGTCGATCAAAGTCACCCGCGGTGAACAAAGTCACCCCGGTTGACGATTCATTGATTGAATCTTTATCCTCGGACTGGGAAAGCTTCTTGCAGAGCTTAATCCTGGCAGTTTCGCATAGCCTACTTGTAAAGGCTTTGAATCACTGACGAAGGCCCGGTCACCAAGATTGACAGAATGAAGTTTCCGATTGTTGAATACTTTTTGCCAAGGAACTATTCCATCCATTAGATGCCGCTGAATGGAGAACAGTCCTTAACGTGCGTTGCTCAAGCGCACACCCCGAGAGTCGAACCAGCGCCGCTTGATCTTGAAGCTTCTTCGTTCCAGAAGTGACGCGCTAACCAATTGAGCTATCGGGGAAGTGATACCCTGACTTAAGTTTTATTTTCACTTATAAATACATACAAATTTATGAACCTTGAGCAATAAAAAGTTTATGCGTGTAACCAAGTGCATACTATCAAGGATCAAGCACATTTAACTACAGGAGAAAGCAGCCACAGTAGTTCATGTAATTACACATTGACCGTTGCGTGACCCTAAAATCTAACATTTTCCATTGCTTCAAATGCAAACAGTGTTGCCACACATCTCTAGATGTATTTCTCAAACTTTTCGAATATTCGTCATTGGCAATTTCATTTTACTGGTGCTTCCAGTAGCGTAGCCAGAAATTTTTGAAAGGGGGGGGTTTTGACGACCCAACGGCGGGGGGTCTGGGGGGCCTCCCCCAGAAAATTTTGAAAAATTACTTTGAATTTGGTGCATTCTGAGAGCATTTTCGACAAAAATGTAGTTACGAATATTTCTGTAAAATGGTGGTATCTGGTGGCATAGCAAAAGGATAAGATCATGTTTTCTTCGGCATTTTTCCGAAATAAAGCTAAGTCTCTATGTTTTCTTGTTGCTAATTCCTGGCTGAGATGTTTGGTATTGGCAAAACTTGCTCTTTTACTGCAATTTTGTTTAAAATTAAGCAATTTTTTTTAGACTGAAAGCATCATTCTCAAATTCGTGACGTCACACGCGTGCCAAAGGGGGGGGGGTTGTAACCCCCAAAACCCCCCCCTTGGCTACGCCACTGGGTGCTTCTACAACACAAAATAGAAAAACTTGGTTTTCGTTTACATCAATGAGATTTACAACGAAAGTTACATAAGGCTATCACTTCCTTTGAAACATGCTTTTCTATCAACATTTAAAAATGGTATTTACCTTGTCAAACTATTGTAAATAAATATACCATAATTAATAACTATGGTCAAACTAGGGACATGGTCAAACGCGGGTATCAGGCTACTGCATTTCCACTCCAGAGTTTCTCCTCTATGATTTTTTCCATCATTTTAAAGTTTTTTAAATGCAGTTTTTATTTTAAACACTTTAAAATGACCTCAAATTTGACAAAATGTTATTTTTGGCAACAGTTTTTCACATTAAACTTGCCTTGATTAAAGTTGAGATTATTCGTTATATCTTCAGTTTGCAAGGGTAAAAGAGTTTTTATTACTACCACTGTTGGCGTAACTACGCTTCGATAACACTGAGGTAACAAAAATGAATCTCAAGGAATTGTTTCCTTTGTGAGTCCGAACTGCAGAATATAAAAATACATTTAATGAATAAATTTATAAGCAGTGTTGTACGCGTCATTGAAATAATTTGACGGCGTCAGCGCGAATTGCCTAAAAACTTTACGGCGTAAAGGACTGCGTAAGCTCTTAAAGAAATTGACAGCGTCAGCGCTAATTTCTAGCGCTATTTTTTGCCAGCGTCTCATAAAACGGAAATATTTCAACCAAGTTCAGGCTATCAATAACTATAAATAAAGAGCAGATATTATGTTTTGAGACTGTATTGTAATAGCTATTAGCTACTCAGCCAATTAGTTATTTCCTTGCAGAAAAACAAGCATTTCAAAACGTTTGTCTGACAATCTGCTGCGTTTGGGACGCATATTCAGGGGCGCCGGAGCGATTTTTGACTGGAGGGGCAGGAGTATTAAAAAAGGGCACTTTTGTTGCTGAAAGGCCAATTTGTTTTTAAGTTTTAAGATAAGATATAGGGGAAAGTCGGGTTAGTTGACTCAGCAGGTTAGTTGACTCACCGCCAGTTTCTAACAAGCCATGCGTAAAGGCGCGAAAGTTATTCCGTGGTTTCATTGGTCAGATCATTCAATGACGGCCATGAAAGGTTCACATGTCTGAATGCAAGGGTTGAAAAGTTATGCAAGAAAGTATGTTTTTGACTACAAAAAGTAAAATTTGACAAGGGTGGTACGTAAGGTTGTATCTCTTATTGTCGATGAATGTATGAAATGATTTTTTTGGAATGTTATACCTTAACCGTACCTGTCACTGGCGTAGACCCTATGGTCTCGCCCTCTGCTAATTCAGTAATTTCACATAGAAGCAGTGACGCTAGAAACCTGAAATTTCTTGACTTTTACTTTTTTTCCTTGCCCCAACTTTTAATCCCGATTATGTTGGTATCGGATAATTGTGAAGTTCACAATAAACCTTTTGTCACAGCCAGTTACGAAATGCAAGAAATTTTCTGATATTCAATAGCTTGATTGACAGTTTACTATTAGCGTGCGGTTTCATTTTGTGTTGTCACTCATAATAACGCGACGGGGCTAAAATTCCATTCCCTATGAGTCTGTTTCTGACGCGATATGTTGGTCTTGCCTCCAGTCCATGGTTGGTACAAGAGAATGCGCATCATTTTCTCTTTCTTGTTACATTTGTTCAACGTGTAGTGATAAAAGTATAAAGTATTTTGAACTTTTATAAACGCCGTAGCGAATGACTCAACTCAACCCAAACCCAGCTAGCAAAGTGGCTCTTTTTACATTAATTCAACGTCTGCAGTTGTTATATCAATGTAAAAGGAACCGCTTTTGCTATTCTGGTCGTCAAAACTATGTGAACTGAGTTGCGGTGATGTTGTAAATATTTGGGCCAAGAAGTGTTTGATATTATTCAGAAAACTCTTGCTCCACTTGTAGTATTTCATTACTGTATGCTGCAAGTCTGCTTTATAGTCTGTCATTTATGCGACGTGAATTAGCTGAGCCCACCATATTGCCAGTGTACAAAATGGCCGATTTTGTGTTGATGGAACGTCATGAGACATTGTATCAACACACGTACGCGATTAATGTTACCAAGTGGAGTGTAATGTAAATGAACGAGTCAACCAGGCTGAAGAATACGAAACGTTGTTATAACATTAAATTTCTTTTACCCAACAGGAATTTATGAGTCAAAATATTGGTAAACATTTGATCTAAAACTGAGTCCATTTCTATTATTCTACAGACGATAAAAACCGTTATGTTTGAAATGTTTAGATTCAAATGTTTATAAGTAGTTTGGCCCTTATATTCGTTTTACTAACAGTATATCATATAACCCCATATTTTATGCTCCAAAACTCCTTCTGTTCTAACTAATGTGTGTAATAGATTTCATTTCATTGAGGTTTTCTTTTGATTATAAATTTCCCTCCGACGAGTTTTCCCTTTTTTGTTGGTTTATAAACAAGTTGCCGATTTCGAGCTAACTGCGATATTCAAATTTCAAAAGCAAATTCACGCAATCTGTAAGTTGAGTGAACGCTTACTCAAACGTGCGCATCCAACCGCATCCGACATATTTTCGTAGATTTATCATCACTATAAGTTGAAACTACGCATTGTCTGTCGACAATACAGTGGCGCAGCTTAGCCATAGTGCAGGGAATGTATTTCAAAGCGCCCGACGACGTTGAATCAACGTAACAACGACCGATTTTGCTAGCTGGATAGATGCCTGCCCAGCTAGAAAAATCACCCATTTTTACATTGAATCAATTTGGGGGATTTTGCTAGCTGGGTAAGTAATAAAATTTCTATTACAAATTTTAGCAGGTAATCGAAGAAGAAAATGATTTTCACTGCAAAGTAATTATTACTGCGTTACCAAAAACCATACATTTTATTCAAATTATTTTAGACTGCTTTGATAACATTTACTTGAACGTTTCTTATTCGCATTGTAATCGCTCAAATAGCTTCATTTGAGTATGTTTATTTCGCTACTACACTGATGCTTTATCGACGATAGATAACAGATTCTTTAGTGGAATAAAAGTGCCCTTTTCTTTCTGTAGTGGAATTAATTCATTTAGTAGAATAAATGTGCCCTTTCCTTCTGTAAAAAACTGTTATTCCTAAACCCAAATCTGATGAGAGTAAATGTAACATTAAATCACATGAGTCGCATGATTCACTGATTTACCTCGTTAATTGTTTCAACAATTTATTTTCTTAATCAGAATCTTTTTAATATTGTTTGGATGCTTTGAAACATCGAATATACAGGATTTTATTCAACTTTGGATTAAATTTATTGTGTCAATGCAAATAGAGTAATGCAGTGTAAAGAAACGTGATATATTTTCCGTAATCACATGCTTGCTCTATTCTAGCATACAGTATATTAAAAAAACGAAGTAAACGAAAAACAATGTACTTTTTACATTAGAGTAAATTATAATCTAGGTAAATATAAATATTCATTCGGATTGAAATTTAGGCTATGTGCGTTGCGTTATTTGGAGTAGCTAAATGTCTTGACCAAAGTACAACGTCCTTGAGCAAGTAGAACAATTTTGCGTAGTTTTTCATATGTATTGTTTATGAACAGAAGTTGAAACTACTGTACATGAATTTCAAAATGAGCTTATTTCCTTAGCTTGCGGAAAACGCTTTCAGTCAAGTGAATGAAGAGGTTACGTTGATTTAACATCTACTAATGTCAAATTTACCTAAGAGGAGATTTTTTGACTAAAGAATTTCGCTATCGCCTATCCAAGTCGAAAATAATTGCTACAAGGTTATGTACAATCATTCGACATTACTTGACGTGGAATCGACGTAAAGATGGACACCAACCCATCAGTTATTTTCACATATGGCATTTTACGAGGAGAGACCGCGCTTCGAATGAGTCATTCTTTGCTGGCAGACAATGATTAGGACGGTAATTTATTATTTGCGCAAATTGCTTTGTAGTGCAAAAAGTGCATGGAATACTGTTTGCACAGAAACGGAAAAACAAAATTGATGAACTTCTGTGTTCAATACAAGAAGATTTTCAAAATAAAATGTGAACTGAGAAATTTGACCAAGAATTGACGAAGATAGGTCAAAAACCCAGTCTTTATCACCTTTTCTACCTAAAATACACAATCACGAATATATTTTGCGAAATAAATTGATTGAAGTGATAGATAAGGCTTTTGACCAACGGCATACTTTTTCCCGTTGTTATTTGATATAAGCCGACGGAGTAATTAGCAATAAGAGAGACGTAGACCTGATGGTCTCGGCCAGTGACTCTTGACGCCAAAAGGAAGCAGTAACAGATACGGTTAATTATGATTGCAAATTGTCTATAACTTTGGTTGGTCTTCTCAAAGTAGAAAATCAAAGGCAGGCATTTTTTCTGATTAAGGCACTGACAGGTTAGTTGACTCATTGGCGATCGTCCTAGATGACTCAGTGAGTCAATTAACCTACTAGGTCTAGGCTACATATTAGTAGATTTGTTTTGAATTGCAACCAATTGTAGTGTTCGTTCGTTAATTACTACTGTGTTTTGTTTGCTACTAAAGGGTGGTTTCAACTTCTGTCCGGCAGGAAAAAGCCCCATCAAGTGTAATAGCCTACTGTATGGATGCACCAGCTGGAATTATCTCAATTGTACAAACGCAACAGCTGATTTCGTTTGTCAACCATTAACTAGGTGCTACACACAATTTCTTTAATGCCAATAGGCTACATGCATTTCGCATAAATGTCCACTTACTACAATACCTATTCAGCGTGAGTCAACTATCCCACAGGGTGAGTCAATTAACCCACATCAGGGTGAGTCAATTAACCCACATCATCGGGTTAGTTGACTCAATTCGGTAACAGTTTTGAAGCATTTGAAAATTATACCTGAAAGCTCATTATCGCACTGAAGCAAGTCCTGAAGTTAAAGTGAAGCTTTCTTTATATTTGCTGTAGTTTGCAGCTTGGTAGAAAGAAACTGTTTGGAGTTAGATGCATTTAGGTAAAAAATGAGTCAACTAACCCGACCTTCCCCTAGCGAAAATGCTCATCCATCAGCTCATTATCGAGTAACGATACAAATGTCCGCTATACAAACAACAATGGCACGGAAGGGCATCATGTTATTTTATAATGATGTAATACGGTATAACTTACTGTGATGGAAAATTTTGTGTCGTGAATATTATTTTGAGGCAAAAATAGAACATTATAATTAGGCTAAAAGCGAGTAGCATAAATTGTTATATTGCAAAGTGTGCAATAGCTTACATGACCTTAAAAGGACACCATTGCCCCCTCTTCCCTCCCCATCCACAGAAATTTGAGAGCAGGGGTCATCTGCTCCCCTCCTTCCAGCTTCCGGCGCCCCTGCGCATAGGCTATTGTCCTTTCCAAGTGAAAACATGGGTTCCACAGCAGCGCTGGTTGGTATTGGTGTGTTGTATTTCAAAAACAAGTTGAAAACGTTTAGTCGGAAAGGTATCACTGTTCCAAGCGTGCTATGATGGTTTAGCATGTAGGCTATAAATCTTTTAACGAGGTCCACTGCACCAACATCGCTCTTTTCAGGGGCATAGAGCTCTTGAAATAAAGTATATTCAACGTCCGCGATGCCATTCATGGATTTTTCGCTTTCTGTCTCTGATCCCTCGTTCTCAATACATGGGTGATCACCATTTGGTGAACTTCTTCCGCGTGTATTCCAGGGAGCCATTCCAACCAACGCAAAAGCCGGTAATTCGTATGAGTCGCGCTGGTCAGAATATATTGTGAAACTCTTATTGTGAAACGAGATTTTCCATAAAAACAAAAAATGACGCTTAGCGCTTGACGCTTAAAATCGGCAAAATAGTTGACGGCGCTATCACTTCCGTCAACTGAAAAATAAATTGACGGCGCTAGCCTCAGCGTCAACAAAAAGTTGACGCCATCAAATGACGCCGTCAAATTGACGGCGTCAACGTACAACACTGTTTATAAGTTAGACTTAGAAGCATTTATCGTGAGTGAATTGGCAGTGATCCAACGCTTGATTCCTTTTAAATCAAAAATTAATTAAATTTGAAGACTTAAATGAATTACGGCGTTAATGACAAGCGTCATCAGTAGGGCTCGCTAAAGTCAAATTTTTTAGGACCTTGTCTATCCACGAATAAAGTTGTTTTCAACACCTAGGGGACTGTTTATAGGAAGTTTATAGGTCAAAATTTGTCAAATTTAAATGTTTTTATAAAACACTGTCTCTTCATAAACATGGTCTTTTCGAAGATCAACAGTTTGGATTTAGGAATAGCTTACTGACATTCTGTAATAGGCTACAAAAATGCCTAAGCAAGCTAAATCGTCTTCAGCAAAAGTTAGACAGATTTGTCGAGATTTTCCTAGCGCACACCACGAGAGTCGAACCAGCGCCGCGTGATCTTGAGCCCGGCGCGTGAACACTGAGCTAACGAGACAGCGCACTTTCTATAATCCATAAAACTCCTTGACTTTTCGACAAAATGTTACGTTTGGGTAACTGGTATCAATTCAAGGAAGAACTGTGCCCTCTACAAATAAGCAATTTCGTTAGGTCAAAATAAAGTCAAAATTTCATAAAAATAAAGTCAAAAAAAATTTTTTTAGGTCAAAATAAAAATGACCCTAGTTATCAGCAATCTTAGTCTACAATTTTTCATTTTATGTAGCCTACCGGTATATTGCAGATTTAATTCCTGATGAGGACACACGTAACCTACGTGTGGAAAAAACGTTTGAGTTATTTTATTTTGTGTGTAGGCCTAATAGGCTACATTATGTTGAACCCGCTCAGGTTACTTTGTTTTGTTTGTTTATGGTTTCTATCAAAAGTGTTTGCGTTTTTTCTCTGTCTTCGTCTAACTTCCATTTATGTAATGACGTCACAGACAACAAAGCTTCTGATTGGTTCATGCTTTAAAGGCGCTTACAAAAGTTGTTAAGTTAAAGAGGCTACTGGCTAATAACTTAGTTTCATTCCTCAACCAGTCAGAGATGCTTTGTTTTGGGACTGTCCATAAAAGACGTTCGCAATAAAAGGGGATTTGGAAATTTCGGACTCTTGTGGACAAGGGGAAAGGAAGGTCCCTGGAATGCGGATAGCCCTTTAATAGCACAAGCAATAAAATCATTTCCCAATTTCTGACCCGAGTTCCTAGATTGATTTCACAACCAGGTTTCGTGTCAAATCGCGGAACATGGAGCGATTTAAACACGCACAAACATCAACAATGTACTAAGTTAGAGATGTCCATTTCAAAATAACGGATCTCTACAAAACAGGTTCCAAATTTGAACCAGACCAAATTATGAAACCGGAATAGGCCTAAGATACTTGCCCCCAATGTTTGCCGCTGCTGCACCAAGTGTGCTCACATGATGATCTACAGAAATTACCTATTATTGATGTCTTGCGATGGGGCGATGTTTTTTTTGCAATTGTATAGTGAAGAAACTATATTCCAGCTGGCGTTTGTTCCCTAACTTGGATTTACTTGTATTGACTATCACTGTATCCAACTTTTTCGTTAAAACGAGTGATTATAAATTACAGCAGTCAAGTTATGAAAATATCATGAATCGAATTCAATTCCATTTTCTCGTGTGACAGGTCTGCCGCGGTCAATTGTCTCGCGTCAGAACGCCATGTGCCATAGTGTGCATCATTTTGGAAATTCAACTTATGCCATTGAGAAATGGTAACCTTTCCAGGTCAAATTCAAGCAAAGAAAATATGGGAGTAAAGGCACAAGATAACCACAGTGTTTGGTAGTTAATTTATTGTAACTACTCGATTTAGTTCAAGTAGTCTATTCCTATGTAAAGAAAATAATGTTTCAAAAATTTCAACATACTTAATAGACAAAAGGTACCGGTATAAGAAAAGCTATAAAATTCAAGGACGTTTTCTGAATGGCATTTTGTGGCGACTAATCAGTGCTGATTTGCTTCGGAAATGTTTATAACATATATTGCAGTTTAGAGTTTTTTTCTCAGATGTTTGGATGGACAATCTTGAAATCTCTCCTCTTGATACAAATATGAAGTTTGTTATCAATGCTTGTGTTGTTGAAACGTTGTCTTTATGCAATCGCGATTCCATAGCTTATTTCGTGCCCGTCTTTGTCTTGAGCTCATTACAACGCCGCTTGCAAATCGTGACCGGACTATATTTTATAAACAGCCAAAAATCTCTCGTTTTCGACAACCTATGCATATTTTATAAGATAAAGCTTTCGCTGCCGTAAAGATGACTTGCTCATTGTCTTACTCAAAAAGAAACCAACTTGGTGTATGTGTGCCACAGGCTGTTGGACGGTGTTCTGATCGATGATTGGCTACCTTCTTATGTAGGTTGGTGGAGTTAACAGAAGACATTGCGCCGGACATGCGAGCCGTGGCCAATGCTGACGTCATAATCACCACTCCCGAGAAGTAGGACGGCGTGTCGCGAGTTGGCACACGAGAGGATACGTCCGAAAGGTGGCGCTGCTCATCATCGACGAAATACATTTGCTTAGTGGGTTCCACAAATATTTACATTTCGAGTTCTCTTCTAACGTATGAGTTGGTTGCAGTCGCGTTATTCTATCCAAGCAATATCCAAATGATCTTGGTCAATGATTTCATAAACTTTACATACTTCAGGAAGAAGTTCAAGCTTCACAGAAACACTTTCGTGAAGATTCATACTCGAAAATGAAAGAAACAGTAACTCATTTTAATAATAGGCTACCACAATTTTAAAATGAACAAACTAAACTAAATTATTTTATCCTGAAAATTAAACAGAACATGAAGAAAATAAAGATAACATTTCAACGGTACCGCATGTATAATCAACTTGACAAAAACATCATAAGATTTGTCACCAGTATGAGTTAGTTCATGGGATTTCAAATTAACATAAGGACTCATGAAAATGACTTGTTGCAAACATCACATATACATGATTATTCACCAGTGTGAAGGCAAGTCGTTTGTGCTGATTCAAACTGCTCAAATTCATAAACGATTGACCACAATCATAACAGTTATATGAGTTTTCATTGGAATGAGTGAGCTTATGAGATTTCAATGCAGAAGGTCTTGCAAACCAGTTTTCACAAGCATGACATTTGTATGGTTTTTCACCAGTGTGAATCCGTTTGTGACAATTTAAATTATACATTCGTGTAAATGATTTGTTACAAATACTGCATCCATGTAGCTTTTCACCAGAATGAGTTAGCTTATGAGACTTCAAATGACCAGATTGCCTAAACAGCTTTTCACAAACATCACATTTATATGGTTTTTCACCAGTGTGAATCCGTTTGTGGCATTTTAAAGTAGATTCTAGTAAAAACGATTTGTTACAAAAACCACATTTATGCGATTTTTTAGCAGAATGATTTTTTAGCTTATGAGATTGAAAATGACGACATTGAGAAAACAATTTTTCACAAATATCACATTTATAATATGATTTTTCACTTGTGTGAAGCAGTTTATGCTGATTTAAACTAGATTTTAGTGAAAATGATTTGTCACAAACATCACAATTATGTGGTCTTTGACCAGTATGAGTCAGCTTATGAGATTTTAAACTACCAGAACGTGCAAATGATTTTTCACAAACATCACATTTATATGGTTTTTCACCAGTGTGTTTTCGCTGGTGAACTTCCAATATAGATTTGCATTTGAAATTTTTACCACAAAACTTGCAACTAGGTCGTTCCTTAAAGTGAGTTTTTTGATGACTAATCAGAGCTGACATGCGCTGGAAGTGTCTACCACATACATTGCAGTTTAGAGTTTCTTTCTCAGTTATTTGGATGGAAGATAACCCTTCTCGATGCAAACTTGGATAACATTCCTTGGTGTCTGGACTGGTTTCCTGATCTTGATCAATGATTTTATAAAATTCGCACACTTCAGGAACTTCAAGCTTCACAGGAACATTTTCATGCGGATTCATATTGAAAAGTTGCGTGAACTACAAACTGAATTATTAATCTTAAAATGAAGCAACAAAGTCAAGCAATATTTTCCTGAAAATGAAACACAAGAAACTTGGAAAAAGTTAAGATGAATATTCCAAATTACGTGTAAATAGAATCAAGTGTTTAGTGGTACCTGTTGGATAGGTTATTCATTTATTCAAGGTTGATTCCAAAATATATATTTACTATATGAATATGAGTAACTAACCAACTAACCATATGAAGTATCAATGACAAATGAAATGACTTTCACCAGAATTGATTGGCTTATGAGGTTTTATAGTACCGTACATACAAACAAGTTTGTGAAAACAAATTTTGACAAACATCACATTTATATATATGGTTTCTCACCAACTGTGAAGCAGTTTGTGCCAATTTGAAGTAGGCTTTGCAGGTGAACTGTATTGAGACTGACTAGAGACCGTTGGGTTGGTTTTGAATCTTTATCCTCGGACTGACAAGCCTTGATTATTGGTTATTCCTGGTAGTTTCGCATACTTGTGGACGTGAAGGCTTTTGATACAGGGCCGGTTACCGAGATTGGCAGAGTGAAGTTTTCCGATTGTTGCCCAAGAATTATTCCATTCACTGGGTGCCGCTGAATGGAGAGCAGTCCTGAAAGTGCGTTGCTCAAGCGCACACCCCGAGAGTCGAACCTGCACCGCATGATCTTGAGCCCGGCACGTAACCACTGAGCTAACGGGACGGACCGTAGTCGCCTACTGCTTCCAGTGTCACCTCAAAACAAAAATAACATGCAGAAGTTTCAAAAGTGCTCTCTACTTTATTTGAAGAACAATGTACGATAGTCGCATAATCGTTACTTCTATGGACTGGTAGTGAGAACAAGCAATTAGCAGTGACGTACTTCTTTTCAAATTGTGGGTGCCTACCTATGTGTTATAGTCGCCATTTAATTTACGTTGTTTTTATGTAACTTGTGACCAGCCTCACTACATAATCACATTCAGCGTTTTCTGGTACAGACATTGGAATTGATTACCACCGCACTGCACGTCGTAATCAATTAAGCGTTCTGTACCACGTTTTTCAGTTGCATGCTTTGCGTTTCCTTGTTGCTATATATTGCGTTGTTTTTGTACAATCAGTGGAGTAAGTACAAGAGGTCAATGGTTTTCATTTACTTGTTTGACTGGTTATTGTTACTTGTTTGCGACCTTACTTGCTTCATTTCTATTATAATGTCTAAAAATGCAACAGACATTTAACTGGCGTCGTCGGCAGGATTCTTACAGAATTTTTACAGGATTTTAGAAACATGGAGAAACTGATAGAAGTCCTGCAACAACAAATTGCCAACCAAGAACAACGTCATCAAGATCAAATTCAACTCATCCAATCAAATGCCAAGCAACAACTTGCCAAACAAGAACAACATCAACAAGAAAGGCGCCACCAAGAACAACTACGAGAAATATGAGCCCAAACTGCGAGATCACAGCCAACAACAATACAACAGCAGGTATATCTACCTAAGTTCGTAATGTTCGATGCCACCACTGAACTGTGGACAGACTATAGCAACCTGCTAGAAGAAGAATACATGGCTTGCATTGATGGCAACCTTTATACAAAGACCATGCCAACGTGCAGCTTAAAATTTATCTGCAGGCCAATCTGTTGGAAGCCAAAATCGCAAATAAAAGTTGATGGTTTGAGCAGGATAAGCATTTGTATATATATTGCAGTATTAGCAGCAGCATTTGGTTTATCACTTGTCTGAACCAGAAGGATTTACCATCAGATTTGAAATGACAGTGAAATTTGAAAAAACATGGAACAAACATCACATTTCTATATTATAATTTTTCAACACAAGAAAGACATTTGTCCTAAACATCGCATCAATCTGATTAGATCATTCTGGTGAAAAAAAGCATACGGTTTTTCATTAAAATGAGTTAGCTGTTGAGATTTCAATTAAAATGATTGCACAAATAACCTGTCATAAACATTATAAGGTAAACCGACAAACGCGTGTAACAGCTAAAATACCATCGAATGCGTGCAGGTGTAAATTATAATAAACAAACAAAAAAATTGTAGGTTCCAACTGATTAATTTTGTAGCACTAGCACCGTTCTTGCAATGATAGAAAATGTAACATCTTACCTTTTTGTTTTAGTAGAAAAATTTCTCTTCAAATCTAACTAAATCTAACTTTTTAATTTTACTGCAATAACAAGTTTGCCGTTAGGGAAACTCACTTTGCCATTGCTGGCTCTTCAGAAATCCTATTAACGTCATATTTTCTTGATTTGCATCGAAGAGCAGATACTGTCGTCATATCAAAAGAAATCTCTTCTAGTTTCTTCATTTTGGACAAACCACGCTATCGAAGATTCAATTACGTCACCTGATCATATGAGTGCACGTGTTCTAGGGTTGCCAGATTGGACTTTTTAATGCCAGATTCCACAGATTTTTTTTTTTTTTAGATTCTGTTGGCTTTACAAATTATACATTGGGCCTTTTTTTAGATTGAGAGTTGAAGTTAAAAATTATACAATTTATAGACATTATATTACAAAATTATAGAAATTATTCTATTTGACCCTTTTCTTGATTGAGAGTTGAAGTTATTGAATACGAGTTGATGAAAATTTGTGCTATTATATATGAGTTGTGATCGAAATTAAAGTTATATCATATAAGACAATTTATGTAAAAAAATAAAATAAGGCCACAGAAGTAAAACAATTTTAATGATAATAAATACGATACAAAAAGATCTGGCAGCACTACTTTTTTTTACAAAACGAGAAGGTCCAGTTGCCAGCTTGGAAATTGACTGCTGCTTGAAGATGCAGCCAAAGGAGGAAGGTGTCTACGAAAGCATCCCTCCTCACCTTCAAAAAGACATCGAAGTATTTCCATGCTTCGACATCATATGAAAAGCGGAGGTAGAAGCACTACGTGGGGATCGTTGGTCGATTTTATCCATTCCCACTCTTCTGCTTATGTGTGCTTGTTCATTTTGTGTTTCGTCTAGTCTTGTTGATTTATCAAGTGTTCTTATTCTATCATTGTTTGTTTGTTTATCTTTATCCTGCATTGCGGGAAAGCGGACTTGAGCGCTATGCATCGGTGTACGCCTTCCGACATACACCTGACCCACGCTGCAGCCGACGGCAATGTCTGTTTCAGGTTGTCTACTCTACTTATGACTTAAATTTGGTACTACCCATTACTCGAAATCGATCACTAGGTAGAGGCAATTATCGTAAAGTTTCTTGCCCAGAGAAACAACAGCAAGTGCGGATGGCTGGAGTCGAACATGCAGGCTCTCGACTGCGAGCCCAACGCGCTAACCACTAAATTCTTATTCTTTCAATTTCAATTCGTGAATTGGTTAGCGCGTCACTTCTGGAACGAAGAAGCTTCAAGATTAAGCGGCGCTGGTTCGACTCTCGAGGTGTGCGCTTGAGCAACGCACGTTAAGGACTGCTCTCCATTCAGCGGCATCTAATGGATGGAATAGTTCCCCGGCAACAAGACTTTAACAATCGGAAACTTCACTCTGTCAATCTCGGTGACCGGGCCTGCGTCAGTGATTCAAAGCCTCTACAAGTATGCGAAACTGCCAGGATTAAGCTCTGCAAGAAGCTTTCCCAGTCCGAGGATATAGTCCAGTCGTTGAAGCGAAAAAAAGGGCCGAACCTTGACTTAATTGGTGTAAAGCTGAAACTTTGCACATTGTTTCTGTTGATTATGTACATTGACCAAAAAAAAATCCCCGTGAAAATCTTTTGGTGAAAAAAAGTTATCCGCCTTTTTTGAAAATCCGCCATTTTTTTTTCAAATTGGCGGATAAACAAAATTTGAATATTTTTTCGAAGTATCGTCATACTACGGCTTCTTTAAAATATGATATTATCATTGTCACAATTAATAAGCAAGTAGGTACTCAATAACATCTATATTTCACTTTAAACGAAGTGACATAAACAAAATATTATAGCCTATAATAGCCTGCCGGTACGATAATGTATAATAGTTCCAAAAGCGATAATTTTGTTCACCTATAGTCAATATAATATCAGGTCATGGTTTATATCACTTATAATATCACTTATGGTCAATATATATCAGGTCAAGACCCCAAAAATTTCCTACAGAAGGTTTTCCAAATGTTTTTTCTAGTATTTTTCATTAAGAATAATATATTAAAAATCAAGGAGAATCTGAGCACCGGAAAGTTGTCATTTTCAAGATGGCCGCCAAAATAGTATAATGACAATAATTCACTTAATATCCATGCTAGAGCTCTAATTCTGGCGTCTTTCCCTAGGTTTAAGGTGGTATGGAATTCAATAAGACAATTCAAAATGAAATTAACTAATTAGTTTAATGGAAAGGCTTATATGAAAAAAAACAATAGTGAAACATTGGCAGTACAAGAATCGCAGACCACTTATTAAGTTATTTACATTCAGTTTCTTAATAAGTCCTGGTCATTATCTTCATCCAGTAATGACTGATTGTAGCCTACGTATTGTCACAGGCATCAAGTTGCACTGTCCACATGCTGAGGTACAGGGTAGATTATTCTGCCTACAGCTATACCTGGCAGTGCTACAGGCAGTTGTACAGTTGCAGTGGATAATCTATAAGAGGGAATCTGGGTCAGCATGCATTCATGTCACAAACTGACTGCCTTCCAGTTTCTAACCCCACCCGTAAGTTTCCATATCACTCTCCTGTCCTAGCCACACCATTATTTGGTAGTAAACCCTTAGACAGTGAAATTTTTTCGATGACTCAGTAGGTGGTAGGCGTTCTGGTGTCACAAATGATTGGGAAGAGACTACTTTTTTTCTTAGTACGCTGTAGTGCAATGACGAGAGCAAATCCGTCCGCGTGCCCCCAAAAGTCACAGCCATCGCTTGAAAATCTTTGTTCACAATGGATGCTGCTGTCTGCTTTGGAAGAAGGAAGTAACTAGCACAGTCTTTCAGAGTAGCATTACCCTTTACCAGCTTGTAAAAGACAGATTTTCTTACCCACATCAAAGATTCTTGATGTTGTGTCACATCCAGTGTAGGCATGTAGAAAAAGAAATTGGGAACATAATTCTTCACCCATCACCATTTTCAGCTCGTTCATATGATACACTTTGTCAGCATTTTCCTTGTCGGAACGGAAATATAGATCTTTGTCTGCTTGTTGCGCATAATGAATAAGCAGGACCAACAGATCTGTGTCTTCTCCAATCAACGTTGTCGAGTGTGACACTGCATTAAGAACAGTAGCCTTCACAATCGGAACATCAGCATCCCCTGGAGCATTGATCACTTCGCAGCCTTTAGACTACCCCGAAGTGTTTTACTGATCAAGTCGATCATTTTTTCGTTTGTGTATGTTCATGTACATTAACGTCATCCTCGCCACAACACCATTCACAATATTGCTCATGGTTTGATCCTGAGAAAAAGGTACATAACCAGCCAGTGATGTCTTCTGCGCTTTATTGGCAAAGCGGAGTTGCATGATTTCAATCCTAGTCTTCTTTATGATGTTGAGTTGTGATATGTTGTGCCTTGGAATCATACGGTTTGCTTTCTGACTCGGTGTCAAGGCAGCAACCATTCCCATGCCGTGGAAAGTCCCCTTCCCATCCAGGGTGATAATATTATGATCAATATTGTCAGCTGCAAATAACATTGTACTTTCGAGTAGGTCTATGTTCTCTAGAACAATGGCTTCTGACGCTACACAATCAGCTGCATTCTTTTCAAACTTCAGAACTTCTGCGTAAGAAGAACAATATCCCATATTGTGTAAACTGTAAAGTATCAACAAGAAATCTCGACCTGTACGAATGATGTCCTTGAACAGCAAGACCAATTTGCAATGGTGCAATCACCGCTCGTGGTCTGACAGCTTGGCTAATACTTGCAACCTTTTGCTTTGTGTCTTTTCCTACAACTAAGGAACTCAACAGTGTTCGCAAAGTTCAGGCAAGTGGGCTACATTAGAGCAGGACCGAGATTGAGTGTCGGTTGCGTAGCCGAGTGGTGAGAACGCCTGCGCGACGTTCGAAAGGACGTGGGTTTGATACCGCTCCAGAGCACGTGGCTGTGTCTCGGCAAAGACACTTAATGGCAAGCCAAAATAAGGGGAGCAGCTGACTCGAAGACTAGGCCTAAATGTCACTTCGCTGCTCCCTGTCGTCTGTTGGAGGCTATCGCATCTGTGATCGCAGTGTTACTGTAGGCTGTCGCTGTGTTACTGTGTTATGTATCGCAATGGGCGCAAATAAAACACGATTATTATTATTGAGTGCGTCTGTGCTTGGATAGTGATCATTAACAGATGCAACACCATTTTTGATAAGCCTTGCTGCAGTTTTAATTATTTCTCTCTTTTGTGACTCTTCATCATCCTCATGCCTTGCTTTTAGGTAGCCTAATGAGATCGAAGGATTTCGGATGTCTTCTCTCTCATCGTGACAATGCAATGAAGGCCCTGACCTTCAGCTATATAAATAGATTCACAGCAATGTTTCTATAATTGGGTCTTCACATATTTTAATCCACAAGGAAGGCAATCATCATTTGCTAAAAACTCCTTCATTTTAGATCTGAGGTCTGATATCGTTAACTGTTCTTCATCATTCTGTTCATGATGGGAACACATCTTTAGAAATACCTGGTCCTGTTCCTCATCCTTCGGTCGACCAGATTTTCGACGTTTTGCCTCAGGTACTCTACCACATTGCAAGGGTACGTTAAATCCATATATAAAATTAACACTACAAGAATGATGGTACTGTATAAACAGTCTGCAGCATGCAAATCGCTATCGTAATATTCAATACGACCTTTCACGACGCATGACCAATCGTCAGAACGTCTCTCACAATACTCTAATATAGTCCTTGCAAAAACATCTGTTTTAACAAAACTAAAGCCAGGTCTGTTCGTGAGCTCGTGTCCCACAAAACAAACAATGAGTCTTACTGTGGAAATTGCAATCAAGAATTCAAACACTTCGTTTCCTCGTGACGCAGGACCCACTTTCCTCTCTGTTCTTCCTTAGCTGTATATCGATTGGGTTGGTAGCCTATAACTTTTACAACAGTCTATGACTCTATGTGTACTTTCCGACCAGCTGTCGCAACAGTGTTGTCCCCTCTATTAGTACTAGCAGCATTAATCCCATCAGCACCCTTTTGACTAAGTATACTGGAGGCTTCAGAAGCTTGAATTTCCTTGTCACAGATCGTAATTTCTTTGCAGGCATTTTCCCTGAACCCTTTTTCCGTGTATCCGTAAACTTCCTCCGGCAATCACGGTGGACCAAAACTTTGCCAATGTGAAATAATTGCAGTATGCAGTATGAAATTTACTTTTAAATGAGCACCAACACTAACAATAATTTCATAAAAATTGAATAATTCACTATTTGTACATCCGCCATTTTTTTCAAAATGGCGGAATTTCGAAAATAGTGGATAACTTTTTTTCACCAAAAAATTTTGACGGGGATTTTTTTTTGGTCATTGTACACAATGAACAGAACCAATGTTCAAAATTTCAGCTTTACACCAATTAAGTCAAGGTAAAACCCTTCAACGACTGGACTAATAAAGATTCAATCAAATCAGATCAAGCGACGCTGGTTCGACTTTTATGGTTGGTTTAAAACAATCCAATCATCAGGTTTTTATTTGCGCCCATTGCGATATCAAGCAATATATACAGTGCGATCACAGATGCGATACAACAGACGATAGGAAGCGGCGAAAAGGAACCAACTAATCTTCTTAGTAGCTTGCCGGTATTCAACTTGCGTAGGCTACTTGATGTCTGCCTGCTGATTCACTGAAGTAGCCAGTCTGTAAGGAAAAAGAATGACGTAAAATATTCAGGAGAGCAATTTTCCTTTATCCATTTAATGAAATATATACCAATTCAACAAGGAGTATTAATTCAATGAAATACCAATGCCCTCCGGGTCCGAGGGAAGTGCCTGTCTTTGGGGTGTGCAAACCGTGCGATCATACAGGGCCCGTAATTTACTCAGAAAATGCAAAAAACATAGAGACAGTTAGACAGTTTCATACCCAAATTTTTGTTGAACATGCTCAGGGCTGCGATTTTTTCTTTTTTGTCGAACGACCAAAAATTCTACGCTTGTTTGTCGAATAGTAATATGACGCCACAAGAGTCAGATTATAAGCGTTTGGCCGCGAGTTACCGCACAAGTTGTGTGGTATCTGAGTCACTTACTTTAAGTTTTTAACGCTGGTTGAGTGATTCCATCTACGACGGCAAAAACATTGCCGTCGCCAAATCAACACACGTTGGATTGCTGCGATAATTGCCGTATGCTTTATTGTTTAATCAAACGAAATTTTATGCGCTTCTTCATCGCGTGTCACACGGCGGTAGCCCAGAGCATCACGCAAGCTATTTTATGCGCTGACAATGCTCAATTGTGAACTGTAAAAAGTTTGCCACTTTATGAATACTGGCTTAATTGTTACGCAAATGTTATTTTTTCCGTGAATGCTTATTGTTTACCGGTGTCGTTGCGAATATAAATCATCGTGAAAGAAGATACAGTTAAAAAGTGGAATTTACCTGCTATAGATTATCAAACAGAAGGAAAAGTTAGTGTGGTATTTTGCAAAATTTGTAAAGAATTTTATGACGGAAACAAATCGGAATTAGAAAAGCTACGGGGTCAAGTTAAAAAAGTAATACGAAATCAGATAAACGGTTCTTCGGCAGAAAAGAAAAATAATGCTTCTGATCATATGGCATTGCGCGTTCATGAACGGGCAGTTTTGCGTCTTCAAGTATTCCAGTGACGATGCGACAGCTTTTCATCCTTCCATACAGCGTCTTATGATTCCGATTGTGACAACTAGTTCTTTATCAAACAGACTCGTGTTGTGTTTGCTCGCAGTATCTCAATTGTGCCGAAATTATGTTAGTGTAAACGTAAATCGAGGCAATCATCTCGCAGTGAGATATTAATTTGTTACCGGTACCTGGTTGAACAATTAACGTTATTTTATGATAATTCAAAGTCGCTAGATGTCGAATTAATGTAAAACAAACGTAAATTTCTTCTTGGGCATTGTTACGCAGGCAGCAAAATTCGTTATTTTTGCATTGACTTCACGTCTGTAGACGTTGAATCAATGTAAAAATGATGATTTTTGCTGTCTGGGTACGCAATGTAACCCGCCAGGAAAATTAAATAGATTTGTGCTGACTCGAACGTTGAATCAACCCAAAATTAACTTACTTTTCCCTCTGAGTTATTTAACGTGATTTAACGTAACAGCGTGCGTATCGCTACTTTTGGTATTATTACATCACTACAAATCAAACAGTGCGGTCGTGACTCGTGATAGATTACTCTAGTATATTTTTCGCTTCTCGTTTTTTCGATTCAACGTCTCCAGACGTTGAATCAATGTAAAAACGACGGGTTTTGCCAGCTGGGTTGTGTGCTTTTGTGAATGCAAAATCGCCCATTACGTAATCACAGAAACCCTTTTAGTGGATGGAAGTCAAGTTGCAACCGTGTTTACTTGTCTACTATTCTTTATTCACATTGCAAAACATTTCTGCAAGCTTGGAACAACAAGTGCATAAGTCAGACATAAATACAAACTTGCAAACACGTTGACAATTAAAGTAGCCTACTTCGGTTATTTTATCTATAAAAGAAACCCGTTGTGTCGAATAGCACAAAACGTGTGTGGCGAAATGTTTGATGCCAGGCGTTGGAACTTCGATCAAAGCATTCTCTCGCAGTGTTCAAAATGGCGGCGCTGACGCCTTGGGAGTTTCTCGTGTGAAGCGTCACTTTTAGACCTTGCTTTGAAGTACCTGGCGCAAGAAAGTTTACGTAAGTCAGCACTCTTATGATTGCATCACGTGATGCCTCCCCCCCCTCCCCCGATTGTTCATCGACCTGACTACGTTTAGTCCTCTCTCAGTTTTTTTTATTTCCTTTTTTTTTCCTTTTTAGTAAGGCACGGCGTTTGTCGAATAGTGATGGCGCGTGTCGAGTGACCTCGTCACCGAAAAAGGCAAAAATCGCAGCCCTGAACATGCTCTGAAAATGCACCAAATTTAAAATAATTTTTCAAAATTTTCTGTGGGAGGCCCCCAAGACCCCCTGCCACTGGGGGTCGCTTTTGGCGAACACGCCGTCAAGCTTCGCCCGCCGGCCTTCAAACCTCCCTCCCCTTTCAAAATACCTAGCTACGCTACTGAATTGGATAATTGTCATTGGGGCCCACAAAGCATATTCCGCACAGGGCCCGAAATACCCTAAGACCGGCACTGCTGGGGTCACAGGAAAAGAGTTCCGACGTCCCTAAGCCCTGTGAGCCGTTATTCATTCATTCGATTGTGCAATAGCTAATGTAAACCTATTTATTTAAGTGGTTTCCACGCAATGGTATTCCGCGTGCGCATATCCCTAATAGGCGTCACGCATTCATATTTTTAAGTGAAAATGAGGGTAGTGTGTCTTTAATTACCTGCTTAAAAACGCGAACCGGAAATGACGTAATTTTTTGGGAGTACATACCCAAGATGTTAGGCTAGCTACAGGATAAAAATTAATTGAAATGTGCAAGAACTATTTAAGCTACATTAAAGTTTCTTCAAAACCTCCACGCATTTGTCGGTTTACTTTATATTATATATATATTTCTGTTTAAGTCGTTTGTGTTGATTTAAGTTACCCATGGATGAAATTAATTTGTGACAAACACCACATCTGTGTAGTTTTTCACCAGAGTGAGTTAGCAAGTGAGATTTCGAAATTACCAGACTGCATAAATAACTTTTCACAATTACGACAATTATATATATGGTTTGTCACAAGAATGAAGCAATTTGCTTCAATGGGTCTGCTACTATTCGGCTAGTCCGATTCGGCTATTTCCCTATTCGGCTACAGTCCGATTCGGTGGAATAAAATACAAAATACAATTCAAAACTGTAGCCGAATCGGACTAGCCGAATCGGACTGTAGCCGAATAGGTAAATAGCCAAATCGGACTAGCCGAAACGGGCCATTCCGTGCTTCAATATACCATATGATATCCATGACTTCCTGAAAGTTGCAGTCATTGCTCAGACGTTTTAATATTTGACAACAACATTCATGCTGATACTTGAATTTAAACTTGAACTGAAAAATGTAATTAAAGTATGAAGCCGTTTGTGCTGATTTAAAGCATCCATGTGTGAACGAGTTTTCACAAACATCAGATTTACAATTATGATTTTTCACCATAATGAGATAGCTTATGCAATTTCAAACCACCAGATTGCGAAAACGACTTTTCTCAAATATCACATCGATATGGTTTTTGATCAGGGTGCATTCACTGATGGCTTTCCAATCTAAAGTTGCATTTCAAAGTTTTACCATACAAATTGCAACAAGGTCATTCCCTCAATTAAACTTTTTGAACATTCAAAGCTGCTTTGCTTTGGAAATGTTTATGACATATATGTTATATCTGTTTAGAGTTTCCAAATACGGATGACATTCTTTGGTGACTGAAGCACATTTCAAATTATCTTGGTCAATGATGTCATAAGGTTTGCATATTTCAGGAACTTTAAGCTTTACTGAAATCTTTTCATGGTGATACATGCTGAAAGGTAAAATTATAACAATTAATTTTTCTTGCAAAGGAATCACACAACTGAAGGGTAATCGAAATGATGTGCCAAGAAAAAGCACATGTGGGTCAGATGCATCAATTTTGTACCTGTAGTCTCCAGAACGGAGAAAAAATTCAGAATGCTTGTTGCCATAAAATTTTGATTTAAAAGTCTTGAGATACTTCTCTACCAACTAAATCAAAAGACTGCCCCCAAAAAATATCATGTTTTTATACTGAAAATTAAATATCAGTGTGAGTATACCCATTTTATCAGTTTCTAGCAGGTTTACTGCAGTTGTGCGATAATGTACCTAAATATTCTGATACTTCAGCCAAAGTCATGTATTGTTTGACCTCAAGGTAGTAATAAATCATATGCTAGCAATAGTTATAATGTATTTGGTAAGTAGGCTACCATGAGAAAAGAAGATTTTTTTGTTCTGGAGACTACAAATTAAATTTTGGCTACTGATAAGTTTTAATACCAAAAAATTTTTGAGAGAAGACAGCTAAATTTTCCTAAATTCACATCAGAGGTGTTCATAGTCGTATTTTTCAACTGCTGCATCTTCTTCTTCTCTCTGTATGCTATCATTTTTTCCCTTTTCATGTTTCTATGATACGCAAGATCATGAGGCGGTGCCTTTATTTTTTCTGCATAAACCAATCGCTTCCTTTGTGAATCTCTGTCTTTAAACTGTAACTGTTCTTATACATTTTTGCAAAGACGCTCTCTGAATTTCCTTGTCTTTAAAGTACTTTTTTCATATGAAGCCATTGCCAATCAAATATGCGTAAAAAGCACCTCACAATCACAGCTAAATTAAAATTTAACAACTTTAACTGTATCTATGTTCTCTAGGATCAAAAATAGGTTACAGAATGCTTCAACAGGTATCATTTCTTATGAGCAACTTTTATTGTAACATTACATGTAAAAATAACTGTACAAAAGAGTGCTTACTGGTTTTACAAAAAAAAAAAAAAAAAAAAAGAAGTTCTGGAGACTACAGTGTTCTGGAGACTACAGACAAATTCAATAACAAATAAATTCCTAATCTTTTATTTATTGCGAGTCTTCTCTATGAAATCCTGCCAAGTGAGCATACTAGTCCATCACATACTGGAAAAATGTTTGCCATTTTAAACAGGGAAGCATAAATTTTTTGTTAAAGTTTGTTCTGGAGACTACACAATTTTGGAGCCAGGCTAAATAGCTTCCATAGAAGAGTGAACTATTATCACACTTTTTTAGTAAATCAGTTTTTTTGTTTTGTAGGTTTGTTTATATATAAATCTGCATCATTCTACACCCAAACACGAGCACAGAGTAGGCATTGGTAGAGTAGTACCATGGGTCGTTCTGGAGACTACAACATAGTGGAGCCAAAATTGCAGATTTGTAAAATTGAGAAAAATACAAGGCCAAAATTGTAAAGCCAGTGTCATTTCAACATTAAAATGTAGCTAAAGCTGCACAGTGTTAAATAAAAGTCAGTTTAGCACTGCAGTGCCTGTGAAAAATCACAAGGGAATTACAGAACTAAAAACGTGAAAAATCCAAAAAAAGTGGGCAATTTTGTGATAAATCCAAAGTTTTTACTAAGAAGTTAACAATTTCCATTGAAAAATAGCGTTACATAGGGGGGCACATATCTAAACTGTAACTTAAAGCCTAAAAAAATAGACTGAAACCTTGAGAAATAACAAAACTGCAAAAATGCGTTCTGGAGACTACAGGGTACAAAATTGATGCATCTGACCCATGTGTATTATATAATATGGGTAAGCCAGAAGCCTACAAAACATCTTGACATGGTCAAATTTGGAAGAAAGTAGGCTGCGGTTTTAAAGTGGTAATCTACTACAGTTCTTTGCAACATAAATTATCCTACTGCTCTAACTCATTACATTGTTGTCTAATGTCTAAGTATCTTTTTGTCATACCCAACCCACTACCCAGGTTTTACCTTTGTATATATTATATAGTGGTACAAGCACACTTTTTCGAGGTTGCAACCTAGCTCGTACCCTGAAATGATCGAGAGAAAAAATTAAAAAAAGCCGAAGTCGCTGATCGCAGTTTCCGCAAACATTTTAAAATTTTCACCCTGAAAAGATCAAGAGAAAAAAATTGAACAAAGCCGAAGTCGCTGATCGGAGCTTCCGTTTTTCCGCAAACATTTTAAAATTTCCGGTAATGATCCTAAGAGTTTGCCGAAGTCGCTGATCGGAGTTTCCGCAAACAAACAAACTGAAAAGATCGAGAGAAAAAATAGAACCGTTTTTCTGCAGTTTCCGCAAACATTTTAAAATTTCCGGTAATGATCCTAAGAGTTTGCCGAAGTCGCTGATCGGAGTTTCCGCAAACAAACAAACTGAAAAGATCGAGAGAAAAAATAGAACCGTTTTTCTGCAGTTTCCGCAAACATTTTAAAATTTCCAGTAATGATCCTAAAGAGTTTGCTGAAGTCGCTGATCGCAGTTTCCGAAAACATTTTAAAAGGGTTAGGGTTGATCGGAGTTTCCGCAAACATTTTAAAATTTCCGGTAATGTTAGAGTTTTTGTTTGTTTGCGAAAACTGCAATCAGCGACTTCGGCTTTTTTTAATTTTTTCTCTCGATCTTTTCAGGGTACAAACTAGGTTGCATCCCTTTTTCTACATCTTTTGTTGGTATTTCTTCCCCATTCATCATGTCATTACGAATCTTCGCTTAGGTATGCTTATTGGTTAATATTGCACAAACAAAATGCTTCAATTTGTATGCAAATTGGCCCAGCTGCTTTTCCTGCTTTCATTCTGGACATCGCTCGCTTTACATCTCCCACTGTCATTTAGTTTTTCTATTCTATAGGCAATAGTGAGTTCATTTTAATGGTGTGGTGGGCAGGAAATATCTGTACGTTACTTATGACGGACTGCAAATGTGTGACCGCACAGAATTTGAAAATGTCACACGTGCGCCGGGCGATCGCACCGCAAAAAATCTGAAAGCGATAGTGTACTTGCACAAGTGCATGGCAAATTTGTTTATGCTACCAGTAGGCCTATAAGAGTAACTTACAGCACTTATTGTCCATGGTCCTTGATACCAGTAGGCCTACCGGTACCGTAGCTTATCTGATTTGCCTTTCGTTGAATGCTGGGTCCTGTACTTTAAGTAAATTTGCTAAAACTTTTCTCTGTAATTCTTTTTCTTCTGATATATTCTAAATGACATGCTTCCTATCTTTGAACAGTCTTGTATCACATTTCACAATAAAATTGCTGTCATCTGAAACATCACTAGGTTACACAAGTATCACTCTTTTTATAAGGAACGTGTCTGTTCTTGCCGCTAACCTATAAAAGCCCACCTTAAAAACTTTTGTCAACTTGATTATCTGCAAAAAAAATATGAACTCTTTGCCTTTGACTAAAATAATGTTGCAGCACTTGTGATAGAAATAGAAGCGTTGGCGTTGCCACTCACATCAAGTAATAAAACATCAAATTTTTTCATAAAAAACATCAAATTCAAGATTAAAACATCAAATTGAAAGCTCGGGTGCGTTTTGCCAATAAAATGATAAAAAAAGATAACAATTACATTAAATCTAGACTTTCTTCGTAAAATTTAATTAAAGGTTTATTTAAAAAACATGTTTTCAAGAATCACTACTTGGCTAACTGAATTTTATATGCAACTAAAATAACACTGGTCTACAAAAAAGATTTTTGCTCCAAAACTTTGAAAACTGATTTAGAGTAATTTTGGGGTGCTGAATCCGAATCTGACCTCAGTTTAGTCCTATCATGTCAGGTTTGTGAGATATAATAACAACAAATTGTTACTTTTATCAAAAGTGGAAGATTTGGCGTTGCGTTTACTACCAACATATGCAGTGCTATAACGAAAGGTTAGTGTTAGACAGGCCAAAACAGCCTAAATAAGGTTACTGGACAAGCATTGACATAGGCCTGCTTAAATCTTTGTGGTTTCATGCAAAACATTGACGGAGGAGGGGTTCAGTTATACTTTTAGCTTCCCTTTTAGTTTGTTATTACTGCCTTGTTAATAATGTTGCTTAGACAACAAATTGGTATCATAATTATAGTCGGTGGGTGTATTTCAGCTACTTATGCACCACATGGCCTGGATTTCTGGATATAGCACAATGTGTATACGTGCAACAAACGCAACATCAAATCTTCCACTTTTGACAAAAGTAACAATTTGCTGTTATCTCACAAACCTGACATGATAGGATAAATCTGAGGTAACTAAGAGTCGGATTCAGCACCCCAAAATTGCTCTAAATCAGTTTTCAAAGTTCATAGGCCTAGAGCAAAAATCGTGTAGACCAGTGAGTACGCTTTCAATGCGGACCTTTTTAATTTTGGCGGCTGATATTTGCAATAAGCTTACCTACAGTAGGCCTATAGACAACTTAGGCCTGTATTTTAAAACCCTACTCGACTTCAAGTTTGACTCACTTCAGATGTAATGCAAAACTGATTTTACAAAATGCATCATTTATGATGAATGAAGTCCAGCAATTGGCTAGTTACGAAACATCAAGTTAAAGTATCATTTTGGTATTACACTTTAGCCTACTTCGTGGGGTCGAATTTTTAGTCAAGGCCGACTTGAGCTCAAGTAAGGTTTTAAAATATGGCCCTTAATGTCTTCATTTTAGATACTACAACCAGCCTATCAGTTTTCTTCACAACGGCTCATCATGCTCATGTATCTTTTACGTGGACCACCATTGCTCATAACTTCCACTAGCCTATTTGATGGTTGCCAGCTGGTGCAGCTTCCACTACTTTGGGTTTGGGATACAAGTTGGCGAGCTAGAAGCTGTCCTTTTAAAGTTATTGAATTCACCAAATTGATTATATTTTATTTAGTCTGCGCTAGTTAACACCAAATCGCTTAACATCAAATTTTTGGGCAAAAACATCAAAAAGTTACCCAAAAAACATCAAATTTGATGTAATTACATCAAGAGTGGCATCACTGCTGCCCACTTGTCAGAGGAAAAATAAAATTGAAAAATCAATGGTGTTGCCAGATAAGCACAAGTGACTTAAAACAATACTTTTTCACAGTTTTAACCTAGTTTTATTTAAATCGTCAATTTTTTTTCCGCGATGCCTTCGTGGCGCGGTTTACACAGTTAAAATTTCACGCGACACGGCTGCATCACCGCCGCAAGAAGAAGCGTCCGCTTAACAAATCACTTGGAACTGGATACAAAAGATGAGTTTCAAACACCATAGAACAGTAGGCTACTAGACACACGTCTTAGTAGCTCGCTTCCAACAGAACTGAATAGAGAATAATTTTGATAGTACAGAACAAAGGTACACTTTCAGCTGAATAATCTAATAGAAATAGGCCCCCACGAGGTAATTTCTACTTCAATGAAAAGTTACTTCACTTTCTACTTGCTGACATGATAACAGCCCAATGCTAGTCTGATAAGGAACGATCGTAAAGTCAATCAAAATAGTTGATCAGTGCGACCAGCGTGATCAGCTGAATAATGGAAAATGGTAGAGTAATTTGAAACAGACGTGGAAGACCATGTGTCCTGATCAGTGATCCCCCTCTACACTATCCTGCCCAGTGGTGTTGTCGTCACTCTAGTAGCGACGTATGAACACTGAACAGGCGTTTCTTTCAATAACGCGTTGCGTCCTCTACAAATCTAAGCATTATAAAAATACTTAATTCATGCAGTGCTGAAGTATAACAGTGTTCAACTCCTGTCACAATTTATTTCTCTTTCAGATCCATAGCTTTTTACCGGCTTTTTACCAGTGGCTTGCTGTGATATCAACACTTGTTCAGTCAAACGTTGCTTCAAATGTCGTGTTTCACATGCTACAACTTTATCAATAATAATAGGCCAATTTGTGGTACAAACTCTGTTTTCTGCATGCGAGAAGCTAGAATAGGCTATAAGGCAATGTCAAACCGACATTCCCTGAGTTTTAGTGTTAATTTTAAACTAGTAGGCTAACACGTTTAGCCTACATTTTATTTTATTTAGATTATTTATGGTTATAATTTTGCCTTTTTGATGTGATACTCTCTGTAAGATTTAATTAGATTTTGATTGTTAGCCTAATTATTTATAGGCTACCTTTTATTTGTCTTTTTTCAAAATACTAACGAAGACGCCTTTACAGCTGCAAAAGGTAGCTTACATAAACTTTATTTATTACCAAACATCACTACCTTTATTTGCTGATCTTTTTCTAATGATTTCTAATCTAAAATAAAATTTAACTTAGCCTAGTCAAGATGGTTGTTGGATCATTAAACCTTGACAACGGGACTAACATTGACTTGTAAACAAAATTTAAACGTAAACGAACAGTTTGCTTACCGTACCCAAAATTATTGTATTTTGACTATAGGAAGCAAGATTTGTTCACAAGCTCTGCTGCAATAGGGATTCCTTAGGGGAATTTTGTAAAAATCCGTAGCAATTTACGCTGAATAATATGTAGCCTAAGAGGCTACAAAATAATGTAGCAGCAAAATAGCTGGAACGCCTGGTTAATCTAATCAAAAACTAAACGAGCACACCACTCAAGAGCATGCGGCTGTGTCTCGGCGAATACACTTAATAGCAAGCCAAAATAAGGGGAGCAGCTGACTCGAAGATTATGTGTCGCCCTTCGCTGCTTCCTGTCGTCTGTTGTAGGCTATCGCATCTGTTCTTCTTCTTGCGTTTGAGGCCGCCACAGATCACGTTGTTACATCCAGGCGCAGAAGCCAATGGATTGTGTATCGCATCTGTGATCGCAGTGTACTATTATTAAGTTATCACAATGGACGCAAATAAAAACCCGATTATTATTATATTAGGCTATTATTAAACAGCCCAAAAAAGGTACGGTATCAGAAAGAAGTTTTTTTGTGATTCTGAAATATTTTGGCAGGTTGAAATGAAAGCTACACTCATTAAAATGAAACGCCTGACAAAACAGCTGACTGGAAATCCTGCTACGGTACCTTTATTTCTAACCCCGCTAGTAAATCAACCACTTTCAACAATGATTAGACGTCTGCAGACGTTAAATCAATGTAAAAAGGACCAATTTTGCTAGCTGGGAAAGAATGTGATAAGCTAGCGTTTTTTCAACGAGAAAATCAATCTGCGAACGTTGAATCAATGTAAAAAAATGATTTGCTGGCTGGGATCGCGACAACTACTTTATGTTTTCATTCATCTTGATTTGTCATGACAGATACTGCGTCTACGATGCTAAGCAGCCGTGACCACTCGCGGAGAACCATTAGAGCAATTCATCATAATAACCTCAAAACTGCTTAATGTAGCATGAATATGAAAAATACTGTATTTATTGTAGGAAAAAATAATTTGTTTCAATGTATTTTTATGAATGTTCACAAATCATCAAAATTAAAATTCGAAAGAACAAAATCGGACATAAAATGACTAAATGCCAACAAAATTTGCGTTTTTAGAGTTTTTTGTAACATATTTATTCAGAATACACAAACTACTCCGTCCCATATGATTATGGAACTTGTGCAAAACCGCAGCTTTACCCTTTCCACCGGTAGCGGCCGACGAAGTAGACTACGTCGACTCAGGAACGGCGTCCCACAGGGCTTTGTCCTGGCTCCCCTCCTCTTTAAGACTTACATCTATGACCTGCCTGACACCATCTCCAGGAAGTATGCTTACGCAGACGATCTGGCTCTCCTGCATCCAGCCGGAGATTGGCAGTCAATGGAGAGGAACCTAAGCCAGGACATGTCAACTACTGTATATCAACATATCTCCAGAAATGGAAGCTACAGCTCAGCAAGGCAAAGACAGTGTCGGCTGCCTTCCATCTAAACAACAAGGAAGCAAAACGTGAGATCAACATTACCACCGATGACGAACACCTCCCCTACTGCGCCGAACCCACTTACCTCGGCGTAACCCTGGACAGGTCACTCACGTACCGACGACACCTGGAGTCAATGCGCAAAAAAATACCTGCGCGCGTTGCACTTTTGAGGCGGCTGGCGGGTTCCGGCTGGAGAGCTGATGCGAAAACCCTTCGCACAGCTACCTTGGCCCTCGTCCATTCTACCGCTGAGTACTGCGCACCAGTGTGGTGCCGCAGCTCTCACACCCGTCACATTGACACCGCCATCAATGACGCACTACGCACTGTGACTGAATGCCGGCGTCCCACTCCAACGGACTGCCTTCCCATCCTTGCAGGCATTCAACCTGCTGAGCTTCGCCATAAAGGAGCCATGATTTCCCTTGCTCGTCGCGCACTGGACCCCGACCACCTCCTCCACAGTACACTCCAGCGCCTACCTGGAGGACAGCAGCGACTGAAATCAAGACGCCCATTTGTGCCCGCCGCACGACAGCTTCTGAACAACGTTAAAGATCTTGGAATAAGTGCGGCACACTGGACGAACTACACATGGAACATGGAGTGGCAAAACAACACCTCCCGACTCCGTGATTTCCTACCCGAGGTCGATCCCCACCCTCCGGGAATGTCCCTCGCAAGACTTGCGTGGGTCCGGCTTAACCGCCTACGAACCGGCGTCGGTCGCTTTCGTTCAGACATGTGCAGATGGGGCCTGGCTCCCTCACCGGGATGCGAGTGTGGCGCCACAGACCAGACAGTAGATCATGTCGTCCATGACTGCCCAATCCATCAACCACCACATGGAACGCTTGGACTGAAGGCCCTGGATGACGAGACTGTCGAGTGGCTGATGACATCATGCCCAAACATATAGTCCGGAAAAACAGCTCATACGACGAAGAAGAATACACAAACTAAGCATTTATTTCGGAAACAAATAATTACAATATAAAGTAAAAACATTTGAGTCTGTGCATGCCAATTTTCTCAAATGTGCGATATTTAGCGGCTGAGTTGTAAGCCATCAGGGCGAGCTCAAATGGCCACGTCTCGTGCTTTTCGCGCGTCTTTGAAATGAATACCAGATAGGGTTAATCTAATCAAAAACTAAACAGCTAAAAAAAGGTAATATGTAAACTCATGTTCTGAACACGAACTTAGTTGTTATATTATGGGTTCTTTATTTTTGGTTAAATATTGAAGACCATTTTTAAAAGTGACGTAATGATACCTGTAATTTCATCAAATCCATAAAAAGTAGCCTGCCAGCTGTTTAATTCTTGAGCAACAAAACTTTATTTCGGATTGTAAGCGTAGCCATACGGTCATGTAAAAAATAACTACAAGTCTTCGCAACGACAAATAAAACAAAAGAAATAATTCGTTTGACAAACGATAGGTTATCAAGAAACTAAAAAGCATAAGATGGCAAAGCTGATTAGGCCTCTTTTCCTTAAAAAAAACAGTTGTAATGGTTCAGGTCAGGTTCAGTTCAGTTTAGTTTTATTTCTGACCATCACAACGAAAAACAATACGGTATATTAGGAAAAAGGTAGAAGCGATAAAACGCGGACTTTACAACGTGCATGATACCAAAGCAGGACAATCAGTTTAAAATAAGGCACGGTCGCAACACCTTAGTTGTGAAATGTAGAAAAACGAATAGAAAAAAAAGAGCAAGTAAATTTTTCAAAATTTGTATGAATAAAAAACAAACAGTTTCCAAGCCTTAAACCATTAAGCTTTCATATGAATAAAAGTTATAATATCAAGATCATGCTTTGCAAGATGCATGTCTATCTACTTCTACAATATTTCTTTAACAATTGAAAGATGCAAAGAAATGGTTGCATAATCAACGCAAGGTGCCTGAAGCACATATAGGTTGCAATTGCCCATAAATTAGACTAGGCTACACAACATAGCCATCAGGTCAAGAAAGCTTTGAATACTAATTGCAATGTTGTTACTTATTCACTATAGTATTGGAACGATTTCATGTTAATTAAAGTTAGGATGCTGTAAAACTGTACAGTATTACAGTGGTTTTCAATCTTTTTTTGTCTTGGCGGACCCTTTACCCTCAAAGCAAATGCTGACCCTAAAAAAAATTATCTGAAATTTTGGTATATCGCTTTTACTAACGGAAACAAATGTTTCAAAAGTTCTGAAAGAAAAATAGAATTTTGCGAATTTATCAAAGAACTTTTTCTCTTTTTTTATTATTTGTAATTAATAAGTTATTTCGTTGTAATTACGGTGAATTTTTTGAGTTATTTAGTCATTAACTCATTTAATTGTCACACGTCGCTGTGTGAGCTTCAGGGGCCAAGAGATTATCCTTTTACCACCCCAGATTCACGATGTTCCTGGACTACACTGGAAAGCTACGAGAGAGTAGCAGTCTTTGGTTTCGTTATCCAAGACACTTAGTTAGTCCCACGTGCTACTGCGGGCTATATGCAGCAGTGCAAAACTTAAATAAAAGCCAGGTAGCCTGTTCCATTTATAGTAGGTTTATAGCACATATAGTCGAAGTTAGTCTGACTAAGCAAGTGTGTTAGCGAAATTTTTATGTACAGCGATAATGTGCAGTTTTAGAAAGGCAGCAAAAACCTTTCAGTGTTTTCATAATGAAGCTGTTCCTGTTCTACACATTGTGGTATTGATTGCTTCTTGAGCGGCAGTAACAGAAGCACATCCCCAAGAGAATGCAGAAGAGAATCCCTCCTACTATCAAGCAAATTGTCCAAGTTGCTAAGGCTGGTTTTGGGTTGTGTGAAGGAATATTCGGTTTGAAACCGGGAAAGATATCTTCTGGCAATGAATCATCATCAACATGTTGCTCTGCAATACATACGTATTACGTAGTCTATACTTTTTGACTTGAATGCAGTAAAAAAATGCAAAACATAAATTTTAGATCAAGTAGATTGTTTCTTGTACGCTCCTTAACAAAGTCACTCATAATGATAAACTAAACGTCAAAATTTATTGCAGTTATCGCTTTTAACATTTTGTGGTAGCTTGAGTTCGTATAGTCACCAAAATCATGCAAGAAACTTTGTGCATAAAAATCTAGAAAACAACCTCATTCTATATTGGGTTTGATTAATTTTTGTCACGTTTTTCAAATAAACTTCCTTTGTTCAGTATTGATTAAATTATTTTTAATTTTTTTTAAATATAAGTTATATTAAAATATTCTTTTAAGTTCCTATGTTTTATTTTTATTTTTTGTCCAACGGCAAGCTTACAACAAACAAGCAAACAAACTTAGTTTATGTGCAATAACGTACTAAGACATTTTCCATCTTTCATTTCGAAGTCATCGTTGCAGCTGCAGTAATAGGAGCCTGGACTGTCAGTACATATTTGATCGCATGGATTGTTTTCACATTCATTAATGTCTGTTGGTAATAAATCACATGTCAATAGTTTTAATTTGCATATGCAAAATGCAAACTAAACACAACAAGATTTCAATATAAATTATTTGAGGCAGCACCCCCCTACCATAGCAACTTCAGTAGTGAGACATTTGGTTAAGCACCCTCTTAAAAAACGAAACAGCTTACCTATGCAATTTTGCTTCGTTTTAACAAAATATTATTTTTGGTCTGGCTCGCTCAAATATTCTTTACTTAAGCTGCGACAAAGATATCTTAGGGTACCGGTACGCGTGTCTTCATGAGTAATGGAAAGGGGTAGGGCAATGTTTGTTTGTCCCTTAAAAACTGAGGAAATCATACAGTGCTTTAACCGTATCTGTTACTGCTTCCTTTTGGCGGCAAGAGTTACTGGCCGAGACCATCAGGTCTACGTCTCTCTTATTGCTAATTACTCCGTCGGCTTATATCAAATAACAACGGGAAAAAGTATGCCGTTGGTCAAAAGCCTTATATCTATCACTTCAATCAATTTATTTCGCAAAATATATTCGTGACTATGTATTTTAGGTAGAAAAGGTGATAAAGACTCGGTTTTTGACCTATTTTCGCAATTTCTTGGTCAAATTTCTCAGTTCACATTTTATTTTGAAAGTCTTCTTGCGTTGAACACAGAATTTCATCAATTTTTTTTTTCCGTTTCTGTGCAAACAGTATTCCATGCACTTTTTGCACTACAAAGCAATTTGCGCAAATAACAAATTACCTTTCTAATTATTGTCTGCCAGCAAAGAATGACTCATATCGGGTCAGATCGCGACTCCCTACCCAGACAGCAAAATCGACATTGAATCAATGTGAAAATGACGGATTTTGCTGCTTGGGTACAGAATTGAATTTTAGCGCCGCCGACAAACACAAAATGAAACTGCATGCTAATAGTAAACTGTCAATCAAGCTATTGAATATCAGCAAATTTCTTGCATTTCATAACTGGCTGTGACAAAAGGTTTATTGTGAACTTCACAATTATCCGATACCAACATAATCGGGATTAAAAGTTGGGGCAAGAAAAAAAAGTAAAAGTCAAGAAATCTCAGGTTTCTAGCGTCACTGCTTCTATGTGAAATTGCTGAATTAGCAGAGGGCGAGACCATAAGGTCTACGATAAACTCAGCTGGTTAAAATTAAAATAATTTTAAATCTTTCAGTGCTAATGAGATAAAGTGACATGAGCCTTGAATAGCGTAGAGGTAGCCTAGGTGTATGTAGGAATAAAAGTGGGACGGGAGTATCTGCGAATGGCTTTCAAAATTTTACTGAAAGGCATGCAATATTGTGAGACACACAAAGCTTCACAAAAAATGATAATCATTGATAACATTGTACAATTTTTTAAGGTTTTTGATAACTTACCAACACATTTGTCATTTTTCATTTCAAAGCCATTAATTGAAAACTTCATTTTTTTAAGTTTAAAAAATGCGATCTTGAAAGTAATCTTATTCTTCAAGATCACGTTGTTTTGGTAATCTGATCTTGATGTTTAAAATCACATATTCTTGGTGATCTTGATCTTCAAGATCACCAAAACTGGTGATTTGAGTTTTAAGCTTAACCAACCCAAATCACGGTTCAAAAAACATATCTTGTTTTTCGTTGTGATGGTAAGAAATAAAATCAAATTGAACTAAAGTGCAACAACTTACTGATACATTTGTCATTCTTCATATCAAAGCCATCATTGCAGCTGCAGGTATAGGAACCTGGAGTGTCAGCACATATTTGATCGCATGGAGTGTTTTCACATTCATCAATGTCTGAAGGCAAAATAACAGTTAGTTTTATCACTTCTGTCATGAAACTAAAGATGACTTTATTGATAAAGTTTTAACCAACTTAAAATGCGGCCACCCCAACTTAAAACATACTAAAAATGAAGGCAGGTAGCTCACAACAACAAGCAACACAAAATAGAGAACAGCCAGAAGGACAAAACACGCCAACGAAGTAATCAGTAGAACAAGGACCAGTACAGAAACAAAGTACGTAGAAATAACGTAAAACAATATATTATAACAACTTCATATTTTAAACTATAAATGTTTTATTATAAAATTATGCCATTTCTCATTTACTTAAACTTATCTGTAGCGACACGGCGTTTTATGAGGACACCCCACTCTAGTAGTGAAGTATTTCACAGAAGGAAATATGGTAGAAATGTGAAATTTCTTGACTTTTAATTTTTATTCTTTGCGAATTTTCTACACCTACGCTGGTCATATTTTCACCTTCCTGCCCTTCACAATAAGCATTTCGTCTCAGGTGGCTAGACATTTTCATGAAACTGTCTACATTATAGCAATTGACACTGCTACATTGTAGACACTGCCTATAATTACTTTGAAATGTAAAAACGCTCAAAAATGCCCTATGTTATGAGAAAAAGTAATTTTTTGTTTAGTTTAGCATTAATCTATGTTATAATTCAAAAATATGCGTTCGAACGGTCAATTTTGAAGCTATTTTCGTGAAATTAGAATAAAAACCGACTTTCTGACGTTTTGTCATCTCAAACACTTTATTTCAATAAATTTATTGGGTAAAAATTTAATTTCTATACGCACAATACACATGGCTATTATCTTGTAAAATATTTTGGCTCTGTGATTTTCATAGCTCCCGTTATTAGCGATTAATTAGCACGGGGCTAAGGTAGCCCGTGTAGTACTTTCCACGTACGGAAACAGCTCGTACTAAGATAGGGTTAAAACAAGTACCAATTAACTTACTGATACATTTGTCATTTTTCATTTCAAAGCCATCATTGCAGCTGCAGGTATAGGAGCCTGGAGTGTCAGTACATATTTGATCGCATGGATTGTTTTCACATTCATCAATGTCTGATGACAAAATAATAATTGATTTTATAACTTCAAAGATTAAAGTGGCATAAGCCTTGAATAGCGTAGAGGTAGCCTAGGTGTATATAAGAATAAAAGTGGGACGGGAGTATCTGCGAATGGCTTTCAAAATTTTACTGAAAGGCATGCAATATTGTGAGACACATAAAGCTTCACAAAACAAGTTATATAAATCCTACTGTGATCGTGAAAATATTATTTGGAAATTAATTGCAATTTTAAACCAAACATTGCAACTTTAACAAAAATTTAGTTTTTGAATTGCTCAATTTGGTCAAATACAACTGCGTCTTATTAAACAGCATCAGCATTGGGCCACAAAATAGGCAAAAAAGCCACGACGAAAATAAGATAACTTGACTTTGTAATGTAGGTATGAAGTTTGTAATGTCCACTTCTGACTACATTACAATACAATACATGTAATGTAGGTAGGCTATGAAGTGATCAGGGCAACAGCACGACAGGTTTGTTGTTTCCAGTTGGTCATCATTAATTAATTGTACACCAGTTAACAATAGCACTTTGAGTACTTTGTCAGATTTATACACTTACGCAGGCATGGAGGAACCATTTTAAAACTAGGCGGGCCCAGAAGCGCAGCAGTCAAAGTTAATCCAATTTCCGAGGGGCTTCGCCCCCAAGACCCTCCATAACTTTGTTGCATTCTTAATGCTTGAAATCGTTTAGCCTACACATTGTCTTTTCATGATTGCCTTGCGTGCCAGCAAGCAAAAATTTTCCATTTTTGGGCCCAATTTGGCCAAAAAAATTACAAAATTGTTAAATTGCTCTATAGCGCTGTACAAAATATGGCGATGCACACACAAATAAAAAGGCAACAATACACACAGTTATAAAACCACCTGGGAGTAATAATCTGCAGCATTATACAGTACGTGCATTTGATGTCATTGTTTCAATCATACAGACCATAGAGAATAAATATATTAATTGATAAATTGATCCACCAATCACACGCAACCACACCCACACGTGCTGCCCATCAATAGTGGGCCCAACAGAAAAATTTAAAGATTGGATTTCATCATTGAGCTATCAAGGATAATCAAACTAGTGTGTATCAAATGAGTGAAGATCTTTTTTTGGAACTCCCTCTCTGATTTGCCATTTTTGCTACGTTTTCAAAGAAATTTGACTTTCAAAAGTGGGTGGGCCAGACCCACCCAGAAAATAAAGTAGGTGGGCCCAGGCCCACGAGGCCCACGTGATCCCATGCCTGCACTTACGCATTTCCTAAATTTTCTCCATCATTGCAAGCAAAGCATCAACGTATCGTGATTTTGCATTGCTGTTCTCAGATTGCCATTTGATATTATTGTATGAGAGTACAATGATCAAATGATATTTGCATGAAAAATAATCTTTGATAACACTGTACAATTTTTTCAAGTGGTTGATAACTTACTGATACATTTGTCATTCTTCATTTCAAAGCCATCATTGCAGCTGCAGGTATAGGAGCCTGGAGTGTCAGTACATATTTGATCGCATGGATTGTTTTCACATTCATCAATGTCTGAAGGCAATAAATGAACAATCGTTGCCCCTTTATCAGTTCACATCAGCGTTTTGACTCAATTTAGATAAAAAAAAAAAAAATTGAGAAGATTGTCAAAATAGGGAGATTGGGATACCAGTTAAGCGTGTATGACACTCATTTGTGTCATGGTGTTTTCACCCACCATTGCGTATGACACTGACCAATGTCATGGAAATCCATTGCATCAGTGCGTATGACACAGACGCTTTACACCGGTACTGCGTATGACAGACACTTTTGTCATCATTGCGCATAAGCATTTAAATGCGTCTTACTGCGCGATACGGCACGCCTACAGCTTGGGGCGTTTCGCAAAAAATTAATTACACACTGGGGGAACAGACCCCCCAAATAAATGACACGCTTAACTGGTTAAGTGTGCAATGGGATCAGATGAGCAATGTTTGGTCTTGGATAAACAAGTGACGGAATTTTTTCTTTGTCCAAGATACATCACCCAAAATGCCACTTCAGTCAATGTATTTGTTATGTCTAGTGAGAATCGTATTTTACAATGGCACGCAATTAAATTGTTTATGTCGAAACTTCTAACTGCTTTTTGTTTCAAAACAGCTGAGTAAATTTATTGTTACACTCTGCAAAGCAAATCTTTTTTTTTTTTTACATATAAAATATGAGGATATTCAATAAAAAGTTTAGATTAGTTGGACGTAGATTTTTAAACATTTTTAATTTTGTTGCAAATATCAGGATGGAGCAAAGCGAGCAATGCTGGTTAAAGTAGGCTATCTTGGAGCAAATGCTCAACTTACCGCAAAAAAAAATTACCTTAGCTTACTTAACGTTCAAATTGTTGTGCTTTTTTTTTAGCTTTATTGGATGAAAAAATATCCCAGCCAGCAAGCCCATATGGGCCCCATATACTATTTTAATGGGCTTGTGGGCATGTGGGTTCTATGTGGGTTTTTGTGTTTTTGCCATATGTTCCCAATATGGGCTTTCTCGCAGAATGTGTTGCTAAATGACAATGTGGAATATAAAACTTCCAATCTTCAAATGCGTGATCATATAAATGCATTTTAATAAATTTAGCCGCATAAAATTATTGATCATGGGCTATGCATGAAATATTGATGGACTTCATACTTTGTTTATGGGCAGACCATGGGCTGCCCACTTTGTTTATGGGCAGACCATGGGCTGCCCACATTTTTTATGGGCAGACTATGGGCTGCCCACATTTTATATGGCAGACCATGGGCTGCCCACATTTTTTATGGGCAGACCATGGGCTGCCCACATTTTTTATGGGCAGACCATGGACTGCCCACATTTCTTATGAGCAGACCATAGGCTGCCCACATTTTTTATGGGCAGAACATGGGCTACCCACACAGTGAATCAAAAGTTTGTGGGCAACCCATACTACTATAATATACACCTCGATCGGCATTTGTCTAAACTCTAGACTTTGAGATTTTTTAGTTGTCTCAAACGACTTTTATTGATCTTTTAAACAAACACAAAATGAAATTGAACAAGCAAAATTACTGGGGGGACCTTGCTATGCATTGCGCAAAGCTCACTGCTTGCAGTTGGAGCACTTTGGAAACTGTCTGCAGTTATATATATACCTGATATACATATGGGCAGCCCATATTAGATTTATGGGTTGCATATGGCAGCCCATATTAGATTTATGGGTTACATATGGGCAGCCTGTATTAGATTTATGGGTTACTGTACATATAGGCAGCCCACATTAATATGTGGGTTGAATGTGAGCAACCCACATGAAACCCATAAATGAATATGGGCAGCTCATACGGGCTCAATGTGATGCCAGCGGACACAATGTGTACGGGCCCCATATAGGCAGCTCACATGGGGCCCGTACATCAGCCCATATGAGTCCCCATGTGGGGCCTATACGTGCTTGCTGGCTGGGATATTACGTTTTAAACCCAATAATGTAAAATGCCTCGCAATTATAAAAACATATTGACACGAGAATGCTTCAACTTAATGGAATTTCTCAAACTCCCCCAGGTCATTGCTCAATTACGCCATAAAATTTTGTTGCTGTAAGTTGAGCAACACGCACATATGTATTACTATTAATATAAAAATATAACATCACAAGGTAATCTAGGGATAGTAGATTATAGGGATAGTAGATTATAGGGATGCGAAACTTCATCCGCTTTTGGCTTATCCGCAACACTAGAAGGGTTACGTTGTTTTCTAATTTACAAAATATTTTACTTTTCATGGGTTATATAAGAAGAGTTAAGTTGGTTTTAAAGTAATTTAAGGTTTTTAGTTGAAAGCAGGCCTGCAGTAAAGCGTAAAAAAAATGTCAAATTGGCAATTGACCCTTCTAATGTTGAAGGAACAACGGAGTTGCGCGTCCCGTAATATACCGTCCCTAGGTAATCAAACTCAATTTAAAATATCGCTAACCCACTAGTGCTTGAAGCCAAGTTTTTTTTTCAATTTTACAAAGCAAACTTCTTTTTTGCAAAAGCGACGAGCAAAATGGTGCTCACCTTACCCCACCCTCTCATTGGAATTTTCAGGACCAAGGCTTAGACCGTAAAAAATATTTTACTTTGAAATATTTTACGTTTGTAAAAAACTATACAGATACTGAACGATTACGATATCTGCAAGGCTTGCCGTTATCTTGACTCGCCGAACTGTGACATTTCTCATATGCCAGATTTACGTTTTGTTTCGTCAAAATATTACATCACAAGAGCGTTAAATTGCGATACTTTACAACGACTGCATCATAATGTTTCTAAATTGCAACTTTCTGTTTGTTTTAGAAAGATAAAACCAGTTGGACCTCTAATCAATAGACTTGGAGATGACGCCGAATCAGGCATTGAGCTCTGAGCTCAACCATGTAGGTTAACATTACAAAACGTAGATTATGATACTCTTCCCTCACAAAAAGCGCCACAACTTACTAATGCATTTGTCATGCTTCATTTCAAACCCATCCTTACAGCTACAGAGATAAGAGCCAGACGTATCTGTGCATACTTGATCACATGGGTTGTTTTTATATTCATCAATGTCTTCAAAGAATTAATTAAATGAAATTTTAAATTGATGACTTCATCATTCGCTTGACATGCATTTTCTAATATCTCAGTGCCATTGTTTTGTTAAGGATTTTTGATTATTATAAAGTATATATAGTACCAAAAGAAGTATTGGCTTGGAATCTTTATCCTGGGACTGTCAAAGCCTTTGACAGGCTATTCCTGGTAGCTTTGCATGCATAGGCTTTTGACGCATGGCGGTTACCGAGATTGACAGAGTGAAGTTTCCGATTGTTGAAGTGTTGTTGCAGGGGAATTATTCCATTTAATAGGTACCCCTAAATGGGAAGAAGTTCTTGAAGATGTGTTGTTCAAGCGCATACCCCAAGAACCGAACCAGTGCCGCTTGATCTTGAGTCGGGCGCGTATCCACTGAACTAACGGCAGACTGGGTATCCATAGAAGACTTAATAGTTTTCTTGAAACAATGTAATATAGTCGACCAGCGACTTACTGACACAACGTCCGTCCTTCATTTCAAAGCCAGGATAACAACTGCACTTGAAAGATCCGACAGTGTTGGTGCATGATTGATCGCAAGGTCCTGTCACACATTCATCAATGTCTGAATTAAAAACACAAGTTGTAAAGATTTAAAAAAAAAAATATAAGACCGTTGAAGCTTAATTCTTAATAAAAAATTACATTTGTTTCAAAACTGTTTTACTTTTTATTGCTATCTATTTCAATTTACGCTTTAAAAACTTTAAAAAATCTTGTTAAGTTGCAAACAATTTTGTTTACCTCTTTTACATCCTTCCTCTGATCCACGATACCCATCTTGGCATTTACATAGATTTGGACCAATGCAGGTGCCTCGGCGGCCACAATCATGCGTTCCGGTGCAAGTATCTGGTCGAGCATATGTTGATTTAGTTTTTAGAAATGGTTCACTTAAAGGTAAAGGCGAGTCCCATACTTGATCCAAGCGTCGGATATGAGAAGATAAGGTTCTCATTGTACTAAGCCTTCGGCACTAACGAGAGTAGAGTGGCCAGTTACTTTCTCTCGGCCACCATTCCTGCAGAAATTATGCCTACCCAATTTATTATACCCTAGGTAGAGGTGAGCGGTGTTTTCAACAACCAGTTGAAGCTGGGAGTCGAACCAGATTTGCATAATTGGAAAACCAATGCCTTTTTGCCTTATCCGTTGTACCATCCCACCGCTAAGATTTACTTAATGACGTAAATATACCAGACCATCAAATGCAAATTATAAAATTGAAAACAGCTCTGCCAATAGGTAGCCACTTTAAGGTAACAACTTTTGTAAAGCATGAACCAATCAGAACATGGTTTCAGTGGCTACCGTTCAATTGTGACCATTTTAGCACTCAGCCATAGAGTTGATCAGTGCTTTAAACGTTGTTTGGTAATTAAAAAAGAAAAAAGAGTTGTGACAGGGGTGGGAATCGAACCCGCGTCATCGAAATGTATTCCCTAACCTTAACACTCTGAGACACACTGGCTTCGGCGGAATTTCACTTAATTTACTTTCTATCGGATGTGTTTGCGTTTTGTCTCTGTTCTACCTCTCACTTCCATTTACGTAATGACGTCACAGACAACGCAGCTTCTGATTGGTTCATGCTTTACAGGCAGTTAGAAAAGATGCTGTGTTAAAGTGGCGACCGTGCCAATAAATCATTTGCAAAGTTTAAGTTATTTTGGCAGCCGATTGTAGCATCGAATAGACAGCGATAGACACGTGTTTCGCCCATGAGGCTGGGCTCATCAGTATCGCACCGTATTCTTGCCACTTGAGTAATCGACCGCCGCTTTACCAGTCAGTTTAACTCTTATCTTTGTGGAAAGAAAGAGCCAACAAAACCAGCAGGTGCCAGGGGTAGGTCAATGTGAAGAAAGGCGTTCTTCCCGGCTATCAGCACAAGGCTGATTACTCACTAGCACAGCGAGCTGCAGTGACGCTTCGCTAACCAGAACGGTGTAGCTTCCACGCCAGCCATTGAGACCTCCAATTAAACGTTTAAGTTATTTTGGCAGCCGATTGTAGCATCGAATAGACAGCGATAGACACGTGTTTCGCCCATGAGGCTGGGCTCATCAGTATCGCACCGTATTCTTGCCACTTGAGTAATCGACCGCCGCTTTACCAGTCAGTTTAACTCTTATCTTTGTGGAAAGAAAGAGCCAACAAAACCAGCAGGTGCCAGGGGTAGGTCAATGTGAAGAAAGGCGTTCTTCCCGGCTATCAGCACAAGGCTGATTACTCACTAGCACAGGCAAGAATAGGCAAGAATACGGTGCGATACTGATGAGCCCAGCCTCATGGGCGAAACACGTGTCTATCGCTGTCTATTCGATGCTACAATCGGCTGCCAAAATAACTTAAACGTTTAATTGGAGGTCTCAATGGCTGGCGTGGAAGCTACACCGTTCTGGTTAGCGAAGCGTCACTGCAGCTCGCTGTGCTAGTGAGTAATCAGCCTTGTGCTGATAGCCGGGAAGAACGCCTTTCTTCACATTGACCTACCCCTGGCACCTGCTGGTTTTGTTGGCTCTTTCTTTCCACAAAGATAAGAGTTAAACTGACTGGTAAAGCGGCGGTCGATTACTCACGTGGCAAGAATACGGTGCGATACTGATGAGCCCAGCCTCATGGGCGAAACACGTGTCTATCGCTGTCTATTCGATGCTACAATCGGCTGCCAAAATAACTTAAACGTTTAATTGGAGGTCTCAATGGCTGGCGTGGAAGCTACACCGTTCTGGTTAGCGAAGCGTCACTGCAGCTCGCTGTGCTAGTGAGTAATCAGCCTTGTGCTGATAGCCGGGAAGAACGCCTTTCTTCACATTGACCTACCCCTGGCACCTGCTGGTTTTGTTGGCTCTTTCTTTCCACAAAGATAAGAGTTAAACTGACTGGTAAAGCGGCGGTCGATTACTCAAGTGGCAAGAATACGGTGCGATACTGATGAGCCCAGCCTCATGGGCGAAACACGTGTCTATCGCTGTCTATTCGATGCTACAATCGGCTGCCAAAATAACTTAAACGTTTAATTGGAGGTCTCAATGGCTGGCGTGGAAGCTACACCGTTCTGGTTAGCGAAGCGTCACTGCAGCTCGCTGTGCTAGTGAGTAATCAGCCTTGTGCTGATAGCCGGGAAGAACGCCTTTCTTCACATTGACCTACCCCTGGCACCTGCTGGTTTTGTTGGCTCTTTCTTTCCACAAAGATAAGAGTTAAACTGACTGGTAAAGCGGCGGTCGATTACTCAAGTGGCAAGAATACGGTGCGATACTGATGAGCCCAGCCTCATGGGCGAAACACGTGTCTATCGCTGTCTATTCGATGCTACAATCGGCTGCCAAAATAACTTAAACGTTTAATTGGAGGTCTCAATGGCTGGCGTGGAAGCTACACCGTTCTGGTTAGCGAAGCGTCACTGCAGCTCGCTGTGCTAGTGAGTAATCAGCCTTGTGCTGATAGCCGGGAAGAACGCCTTTCTTCACATTGACCTACCCCTGGCACCTGCTGGTTTTGTTGGCTCTTTCTTTCCACAAAGATAAGAGTTAAACTGACTGGTAAAGCGGCGGTCGATTACTCAAGTGGCAAGAATACGGTGCGATACTGATGAGCCCAGCCTCATGGGCGAAACACGTGTCTATCGCTGTCTATTCGATGCTACAATCGGCTGCCAAAATAACTTAAACGTTTAATTGGAGGTCTCAATGGCTGGCGTGGAAGCTACACCGTTCTGGTTAGCGAAGCGTCACTGCAGCTCGCTGTGCTAGTGAGTAATCAGCCTTGTGCTGATAGCCGGGAAGAACGCCTTTCTTCACATTGACCTACCCCTGGCACCTGCTGGTTTTGTTGGCTCTTTCTTTCCACAAAGATAAGAGTTAAACTGACTGGTAAAGCGGCGGTCGATTACTCAAGTGGCAAGAATACGGTGCGATACTGATGAGCCCAGCCTCATGGGCGAAACACGTGTCTATCGCTGTCTATTCGATGCTACAATCGGCTGCCAAAATAACTTAAACGTTTAATTGGAGGTCTCAATGGCTGGCGTGGAAGCTACACCGTTCTGGTTAGCGAAGCGTCACTGCAGCTCGCTGTGCTAGTGAGTAATCAGCCTTGTGCTGATAGCCGGGAAGAACGCCTTTCTTCACATTTGCAAAGTGTTAACAAATCATAGCCTACAAATTATTCTCACAGTCTTGACACCCATAATCTTCTCCAGTATATCCTGTATGGCATCTACACCTTCCAGGTTCAACACATGAACCACGGTCCCCGCAAGCTTTCCATTCATCACAAACAGCTTCAAAATAAATTAATAATGTCAACATAAAAAAATACAAGTTAAAAGTGTTAAAAAAAAATCGAAATTGGTTCCATAATCTAATATTTCTGAGTGAGGAAAGAAAATTGTGTCCAGAGGATTTCGATAATTCTCACAAGTTTTAGAATTTCACGATTTCTTTCTATCTCTTACCAGGAAAAATACTTGGAAGGGTTCAATGACGTAGTTTAATGGGTATCACCGAAAAGCAGTCAATTAAATGTCAAATAGTTCTACTAGTGAAATGATATATGAAAACGCTTGAAGGACTCCAACGAATGGTTTCTCAAAACACTCTAATTTCAAACACAATTTATATCAGCACCAATTCTCATCTACTTGTATTCAATTACTTCAAATCTCAATCAACAATAAATTCTGCACCTTTTACCAATCCACAACTTATAACACAACTCTCATCATCAACTCATAATCAACTCAATAATCAACTCAATAATAATCAATGCAAATTACACCACTATTTATAGAGGGTTGCTCGGTCCAGCAACATCGAGAAGGTTACGTAATGTCACATTGTTCTGTCAAGTTGCAATAAATGTCAACAAGCAGAAGCTTAAAGAAGTTTAAAGAATGTCACGTAGTGTAGAAGATTCTTACATAATAACGATTTCGCAATCAGAGATCCATTGGTAAACATCCTTGTGACATCATGACAAACGATGTTTGGTGATTGAGAAAACAACAGAATGTTCGAGGTTTGCATCAAAGGTTACTTCAGGTCATAACCGATAATAACACATCGCACCAGAATTTTACAATCAAAACAACACGCTCGTTGAAGACACAAAGCAACCCATCGCGAAGCAATACACATTGATTGTGACAGAATTCAACTTCAAATGAAATGTTCCAGTCTGTTTGCATCTAGTGTTGAGGACAATTTCTACTATTTTTATGTCTTGCCCTTTTTTGTTTCCAATTCTTGCCTGAACCGGTGTGACAGTAACACAGATTAATCAAGTCAAAACGTTTTCTATTTATTTTATTTTTTTAACAAGTTCAGTTGCAAAGTGCAGATAGAAAACCTTTTTATAATTGCTTCATATTGGTGGATTGGTGTTAAAATAATTCTATTTGCCACTTACTAATACATTCTGCTAATAATTACAAATTTCCTGTTGATCGTAGTTTTTACTTAAGGTAAAAGTCATAAAATCCTGCACTTAATTTGTCCGCCCCCATAGCTCAGTTGGTTAGCGCGTGGCTTCGTGAACAAAGAAGCTTCAAAATCAAGCGGCGCTGGTTCGACTCTCGGGGTATGCATTTGGGTAGCCACTTTAACAAGTAGAAATTCTGCCACTGAAATTGATTAGAATGAAACCGCCAACCAATCAGAACATGTTATAAGAGGCTACCGTCCAATTGTGACCTTTCTAGCACTCAGCCAGAGAGTTAATGCTTGTTTTGAACTTTATTTGGTAATTACAGAAGAAAAAAAGAGCAATAGCAGTGGTGGGAATCGAACCCGCGTCAATGAAATAACGACTTTCTAGCCCTAACCCTAACCCCTAAGCCAGCTAGCTGACAGAAAATCCATCACTTGATTTGCTTTGTATCATCTTCTTTTCGCTCTTTTTCACGTCATAGAAAACGTAGCTTATGATTGGTTGGCGGTGCATTCTAATCAATTTCAGTGGCAGAATTTTTCCTTGTTAAAGTGGCTACCATGCATTTGAGCAACGCATTCTAAGGACTGCTCACTATTCAGCGGCACCTAATGGATGGAATAATGCCAGGGTAACAACACTTGAACAATCGGAAACCTCACTCAGGTAATCTCGGTAACCGGCTCTGCGTCAAGAGCCTCTACAAGTATGCGAAACTACCATGGTAACCGAAAAAAGGCTTTGTCAGTCCGAGGATAAACATTCAAAACCAAACCAACCAAACTCAGCCATCCACCTAGCGAGATGTTAGACGCAGTGGATGACTTACTGTAAGCTACTGTATATAGTGTATGTTTGCTTCAATGTTTGAGTGATTGTAGAAGTGGAGTGATTTTGTTTTCATAAAATACTTCTTTGGTTATTGGGTTCTTATGGATTATTATCAGAAAAGAGTCTCCTGCATCTGCGCGAAAAAGTCGGCTGGTGTTGGTTGGCTAGCAACCTGAGCTCAAAATCCCATTTGACCGATAGGCTACTTACGTTTATCGCAATCGACGTCATATTCTTGGTATCGTTCGTAACCGTGACAACAAGGATAGTAAGGGTGCCATCCTCGAAAGTTCCATGGGTTTAACTAAAATAAACATAAACTTTTATGAATAATACTCGTTTAACTGCACCGTATTGCAATGCTATATAGTTTGCACCAGCGGCCACAAAATATTTTTTTAAATGTTTGAACATCCCTCAGATTACATTATTTTGGGCCAGATCCCTGACTTATGTAGGCTATTCAACGCAATAGCTGAAGAACTTAATTCCATCCAGAAGAGTATTACGTAAGTTGCTTGGTCATTCTAGTACACTCATGGGTCATCCCCAAACGTGACAATGCAGTGCTCCCTACTTGCTGACCCATCTGACGTGCTGTTGGAAACAGCCGACTTGTCTGTTTGTAGGAGGACTTCAAGTCTCAAGTCGGCACGGGCAAGCTGCTCCATAACTTTGATCTTGCTTGTTGTGCAGCGTTGTACGTTAAGTTGCAAGATGGTGGGACATTATTACTTGTTGGAGATATTGTCTTCACATTTCATTGCCTCTTGCTCTTGCTACGTTCTCCGGATGCAAGCTCGGACTTAATAGGTTTTGTTTTGCATGCACTGCTGAACAATGTTTTTCACAGAATGGCGCACCAGAAGCTTGTCGTTTACATAATCACCCACACAAGTCCGCGAGTCTAAATCAAATCTTTCTAGAGCTGGCATTTTACTAAGACCTTTCCTCGAAGTCTTATTTGTGTATGAGCCACCTCAACAGTTCAAAAAAAATCCCAAAAATCAAGAAAAAGAGCTATAGTGGCAGCAATTCATCAGCTTTGTTAGCTAGCGGAAGAACCAAGACATCTATTGTCTGATAATCTCTTTCTGTGCGCCTCCTTCAAAACCTTCAAGATCTCATCCACGCTCATATCAACCAAATAACTGATCAAATGTTCTCGAAGGAAGAAGTTGGTTTCCGAGCGGAAAATTCATCTTGGGTGAAGTTACTAACAAACAAAAGTATCGCAAATTGTTTATTGCAAGTCTAAAAATTAAGGCCTGCGCTGGATTCATTAATTCACATACGATACCGCAAAGCACTGTGGCCTTACATGCAAGCTGTTTCACCGGTTTCCAAACTAGAACCTGGTCAATATATTATCACGGAGTTTTTCAGCAACAGAAGCTTCACCCTTAGTAAGACAACACACAGCGAAGCAAAATGAGACCTTTGATAAGTGGAGTCCCTCAGCGATTCGATCTGGGTTCCACTTTCAACAGGTGTACTCATTTGTCAGGCACAGCCTCAACAAAACAACCCAAGCTTTGTGATCGCAATTGTATATTCTAGGTTGATTTTATATTGTGGGGTAATGTGGGGTAATTCTATATCTGAGTCAAGACATAAATCATTTAAAAAAATGGAGATCAAGACTTAGCGAAACCAAAGCGGCAACAGCAAGCTTCAAACTACATGATCCGGAGGATAGCTTGGAGCTGCGGTAAATATCAACTTCGATAAACCATCAGCGTCATCCAAACATTCGACGTAATAATGCTTGTTTCAAACTTTTGAAAGAAAACTTGGACTATTTTTGTAGAATAAAAGCCGCGAAAATAGAACATAATAATAAAATGAGCTCCATGTGAGTATATCATTACTTTTATGATCTCTGCTTTAAATTGTTGCAAACGGTCAAAACATCTTTAAATGTCTTGTCTTCAGTTTATGCAGTAGGCTAGTGTTTATAGTTCTAATAGTTTCCACTAAAAACGCTACTGATCCTCACCTCTGAATCCTTGTATTGAACTTCATCTCCGCAATTATGCCGCCTGCATTGCAGTAAACAACGTGTAAATGCTTATTGTTTTTGCTTCTTCTAATTAAATTTTCTCTTACAAGGACAAGCCATCAAAAACACAAAAATTATTGTAGGAAAACATGTAAAAAAGTTTTAGCTTACGCCTGCTTTGAATCACTATAACATATGGCTGACTATCGAGCTTAGATGTGTGAGGACAAACCCATAAAAGCAGTATGCCAAAAGTACACATACTGAGGTGTGATTTATACGTGATCTTGTTTACAAAATTGTGTAGTCATAAACGTAGGAGATGGGAGAGGGCAGGGGAGCGGTCGCTCTCCTGCTGAAATAAAATATAATTTGGGCAAAAATGTCTAGTTATTTGGACAAATATATTTTTACCATGAATTTTCAACATTTTACCAGTTTAAAAACTTTGTATAGTGTTGTATTTGAAGTACATTAAACATTTTTTCTTAGAATGTAAAATGTAGCATCATCAATTTTGGAAGCTTTTGCATTTGGTATATTGCAATTTGGGCTGAATGTTAAGCTTCAATTCAGTATCTGCGGAAATTAAATGTAAAAGAATGCAATGGTAAACAGATGTAAGCTTATTTCACATATTTATTATGATACTAACCTACATTTCTTTATTGGTAGCTACAATTTTAAAGGCATGCTGCGGGTAAAGGTAACCTTATGAGATTTCTGTTTTAGCATCGGAAACCTGCTTAGGATTTTGATTTTTTGCCTATATCCTACTAATGCAGTTATTTGCAACAATATTTGGGAAAAAATGCATCGTTATTAACCTAACGATGGTAATGAAAAAACATTTACTATGATTTCATTGTAATATTACATGAAATACTAAAAGTAGTTTTATTCAAAGGTGCAAGTTTGATGGAAGAAAGATTCAATTTGATGGTTTACTTACGGTAATTGGAACACAGGTCTGTGAATGTAGGTTAAAGCTCAGTCAGCTTTGTTTACGTAAGTTGAACGTTTGTTGCCTGTGTTTTCGTACACTGCCAAGTGGATGACTGTGGAGTGAATAGCCTACTGCCCTACACCATGGGTCAAGAACCCATGGCTTGCGAGCCATATATGTCTTCGTGATGGTGATTGTCTCATAGAAAATTTTATCTAAACTTTTCTTTACAATTTAAAGCTAAAAATACTCTCAAAATGCACCAAATTAAATGCATTTTTTCACAGTTTTCTGAGGGATGTCTCCGCTGTTTTTCTCATCTTCAGCAAACACATGGCCCTGCTTTTATAACTCATCACTTGCCGCTACATCCTTTTTGTATTAAGTGAAGCATTATATGGCTCTCATTGAAATACATTTTCAAAAATGTAGCTTTCATGTCTCTTTTACCTAAAAAGGTTTCCGCCCCTGTATTACACTATTCACTACCTCAGAGATTGTGAGTAATGTTGTGTTTTTGAAGTATATTTGCAAAGACAAAATTTAGGCAAAGTTTATTCGCTCTCCCAAGGTGTTTTACTTTCCTACGGCTATGCGTGTATCATATACTGTAGCACCGTACTATGGTATATTGTTGTAAGTTTAACCTTGTCAGAATGCGCGATCTGTGAGTGCGGCAAGGAGGAACAAACCGCAGACCACACCATCTGTAACTGCGCCATCTACCATGCGCCAAATGATGTGCGTGGTCTGCGTGAACTGGATGAATGGTTGCTCGACACCTGCCCAAACATCTAGACCGCGTCGCCGCCACTGCCCAAGGGTGGTAAAAGGCAGAGCCTCTCGACCCTTGAAGTGGCGAAGAAGATTCAAACGAAGAAGAAGAACAACTAAGTGGCTAATACTCCAGAATAAATACTATCTTACCCTTTAGTCGCAGACAACGGCAAGTTGAAAGCTCGAACAACTATTTCTCCCATATCTCCAAGTATCTGTTGGGCATCCTCAAACCTGCAATATGAAAAAGAAACTATGTCATTGAGGGGTAACTTACTAGTAATCTAACACTCAGGGCCTGATTAAGGCTCACGGGGGCCCGAGGCACAGCTAAGTTTAGGGGCCCCTGTTGGCAATCGCTTTCAATGCAATACCGTGTAGTCTCTGCGAATGATGAAATATGGGCTAACAAATAGTTCAAGCAAAACTATAACTTCATAAATATTAATTTAGCCAATTTACCTACAACTTTCTAACAGTATGCCTGAGCAGCAGTGGCCGAGTGGTTAGCGCGTTGGGCTCGCAGTCGAGAGCCTGCATGTTCGACTCCAGCCACCCGCACTTGCTGTTGTTTCTCTGGGCAAGAAACTTTACAATAATTGCCTCTACCCAGGGGTCGATTTCGAGTAATGGGTAGTACCAAATTTAAGTCATAAGTAGAGTAGACAACCGGAAACAGACATTGCAGTCGGCTGCAGCGTGGGTCAGGTGTACGTCGGAAGGCGTACACCGATGCATAGCGCTCAAGTCCGCTTTCCCGCAATGCAGGATAAAGATAATAAAACAAAACAAAAGTATGAACACTCTTATACTTGTTACAAAAATTATTGGATGAAAAATCTCTCTAACAGATTGGAAATTGAGCTCATTTCAATTTCATAATGGAAACACTAGTAAAATATATGCTACATTTGAATTTGAACTAGCAGAGTTTATTAATTGATCCTTGAAACCAGTGCTGTGTTAAGCCCTTTGTGGGCCCCGGGGCCAGAATAATTTTGGGCCCTCTATCGTCAAGCAGACCTATAATATTGTGTATATTTTCACTGCACCGACATGGAAATGTGGTTCGTTTCAATAGACTTTCTCACCAGTTTAGAAAACAACACAAGGGTAAGTAACCGCAAACACAGGTCTATCATTTCTTAGCTACACCTTTGCTCGGAATGAAAGCCAAAAGTGTTAACAATTTCTAATAAAAAAAATACTGGCAATGGAACATATCAAACATATCGGTCACGACGCGGTAATACCATCGTACAAAATTTTGACTGTTTGAACTTTGCCGCCCGGTACCGCGCAGATAAAACCAAAACTGTAGAAATTATTAATTTCCATTCAGATTTGGTCATCTGGTAACATTATTGTTTTTCCCCATTTTTATTTTTTATCTGGCAACATTACTTGTTTTGTCAACCAAGGTAAAAACATTGTAGGGGAGGATGAGGTAAGTTGAGCCACTTTTTACTTAAACGCTTCTAATAAGAAAACCGCTTGGTTTACAATAAAAGTGAAAGTGGCAGCATAATGGTTGATGCTTTGGCCTTAATTTAACAAAAAAATTTTTTTCATAACTCATAAGAATATTGAAAAAAAACATGTTTTAAATATTACGTCATTTTGGCTCAACTTACCTACCCCACGTGGTAAGTTGAGCCGGGGTGTGAGGAAAGTTGAGCCACTCGTTTTAGTTCAATAACAAAAGCTGTAGCGATGGTAGCCTACATTATAAAATGCTATGCAATACATGTATTCACGAAATTATTGCCCAGATATTTGTCCCGAATTGTAACATGGACTGTGACGCAATGGTGACGTCATCATTGCGATGCACTGTCATGCTTGAGCGACAATCTCTCATTATTTTTTCTCTATTCACTAACTCGTGTTTTGCTGCTTGGCGAAAACGTGGTTCGGCCTTTTACGATGTGATAAATCTATCGGACGGACGTATTAGAGTGTGCAGTGACTATTCCACATCACAATTGAACCCGTCTCTTTTTGACAATATACAATCTTAACTCAACACATGTGGAACTTGAGTCGAAAGTTAGAAAGAAGACAGGTTGGGTAGCAGTTAATACATAGCTGCTACCAGGAAGAAAGAACAACATGTAAAAGGATAAATTTATTTTGTTGTGACCAGGGCCGGATTTAGCTGATGGGGGGGCCGGGGCACTTTTAGATTGGGGGCCCCCCCTGCAAATTTTTTTTTCAAGCCTACGGCGCGAAAAACCACCTCTGCGTCTGCAGTAGCATCAATCCAGCACTGCACAGCATTTTGCAGAAACTTCAAAGGCTGAAAGGAAGAAAAAATAACACAAAATCACATTTTTTTCACGTAGGGGGGCATCACGTAGGGGGGCATCCCTTCAAAAGTTGGGAGGCCCGGGGCACCTGCCCTCTCTTCTCCCCCCCTAAATCCGGGCCTGGTTGTGACTGTTTGACTGTGAAATTGCGCACTTCCCAGCCGACAAATCTGCCACTTTTTCGTTGATTAGCAGATCGTGATTGAAAGATCTTTTTCGTTGATTAGCAGATCGTGATCTAGCAGATCGTGTCAACTGAGCTGCAGAACAGAAAATAAAACGATGAATTATTACACAATCCTGATTAAATAAACCTCCAAATGTGAATTTTCTAAATCAATTTCCGTTGTCTGTCAGATCTAAACTTATTCCATATGCCACTGATCAATAGAGCATGGAAACCGGAATTTCTGCTGACGGCAGAAAGTTTCTCCAAGTGGTCGTGTGAGGAAGCTTTAACGACATCCTCTTTAAGAAAAGCACACTCATCGTCTGCTTTAAAGACAAAGGACAACTTTTCCTCGGACTTTCCAGGCATTTTTCTTAAAAAGTTGGCCTCAATTTCTCCATCTTCATTGAAGCATTCGATTTTACCAATGTAATGCACAGGTCGGGTTTTCCCTTGCATGTTGCTAGTAGGCTGCAAGTTACACTACAAATAAATTTAAACTTCAATAGACCAATGGACAAATTATTTCTCCAGAGATTTAGACTATTAAAGAGTAAAAATACACTTTGTTATCTATTTAATGACTACATATATCATCACTTAACACTGGCAGCTGAAGTGGGGTAAGTTGAGCCACCGGCTCAACTTACCTGTACATCACTGGCTCAACTTACCTCAAGGCCGCCATTAAAAGTTAAACGGGAATTTCTCCAGTCATATATGAGCTAGCAACCTCACTTTAATAGTTTCTGAATAAGCTAACATTAGTGATTACTGTTAGACATATCAATACTAGTGAATGCCACAGACATTTTGTAAAACTCAAAAAATATTTTTTTTCAAAAAGTTCAAAAAACTTCCCAAAATCACTAAAAACAGTTTTTCTGTCTTTCTACAAGACAAAGACCTATAACCTTTACAGAACAGCTCCATATAAGATAAACGGTTAGGTAGGTGGCAGTAGAAAGTTGATGCGATTTTTATTTTTCGAGTTACGGGGGGTGGCTCAACTTACCCACTGGCTCAACTTACCTCACCTTCCCCTAATTGTAAACAAAAGCAGTGTAAAGCGTTTTGAGGATCAGGTGTTCAATTATTTTTATTCAACATTATTTCATTCCAAGGCAAAGCTTTCATAATTTTATGCAGGCATTCAAGTCTAATTAAAGTTTTTAGGGTATGGTAGCCTAGGTTAGTGGCAAGAATAAACATGTCCTTGTGTTAAAAATGATTTTTGTTTTGTACCGTACAGCATGTGATATGCCAGGCTTATAAGGTATTTGAAGATAAGAGCAATTTCATGTGCATATATTCAGAAAAAGTAAATACAGAAGAACGTTTCTGCTAAAAGTACAGGACAAGTTTTTCCTGCTCGCAACATCACTAGTCAAGGATATTTATAATTATAGTATTGTATGTAAACGTTAAAAATGAAATGATAATTAAACGATCTGAAATACTATTTTGCTTACACCTAACAATTTTTTAAAACAAAACACTTTTATTGGTGAAAATAAATTGAATCTGTGAATTCACAAAGGGCCTAACCCCATTTTTTTTTATTTTACTTTTTGTGCTTTCCGATTTCTTTCAATGAAAAGAAATTGAATAATTATGTGAATTCAAAAAGGGCCCTCCAGTTTTTTATTTCACTATTTGTGCTTTCCGATTTCTTTCAATGTCTTCTAAACTAAATGATACTTAAAAAAAACAGCCAAATTTTTCAAACATATCGGTAAACACATAAAAAATACTCTATCATTTTTACATTGATTTTGAAATGGGCCCAACTACAGCAATTGCACTTCAACTTCCTTATAGTTTCTCCACAGAATCCTCACTGAGTGAACTTTTTAGGTATGATGCTTCTTACCAGTATATATGTTTAAACATATAATCATTATCGAAGTTTCACCACAAATGTAAATGACCAAAATAATCAAAACAGTTGTGCCAAAAACACTTTGTGGCAATTGGGCCCTTTTTGAATTCATATATTCAATTGCATCAAACCTGTTATATGTTAAATACATTTCTGCAGATCATGTTACTAACGTTATCGCAGTTTAACTTTGTTTTTAGAGATGTTTCATTGTAGTTAGGGCCCAAATTTGTATAATAGGGCCCAAATTTGAGATGTTTTAGTATAATAAGGGCCTAAATCATCTTCTTAATGGACAAGTACATGCAGTGAACTTTAGCAACTCAAAAAACACTTTACTGAAACGCAAAAGTATATTATTTGTGGGCCCCTGAGATGGTGGGCCCGAGGTCCGGGCCCCCTTTACACGGCACTGCTTGAAACCTATAAAAGTATTGACGCCTACGGTACTAAGGTAAAAAAATTGGGGGCCCCCAAAGCCAGGGGGCCTGAGGCCTGTGCCTCGTGTGCCTCATGGTTAATCGGGCCCTGCTAACACTGTACGGGTCGCAGTCGAATTTTATTGCAAGCAAACCGTAGTAAGAAAGTAAATGTGACAGAAGGTATTCTTTAAGTGAGTTGTAGCATGGACTTCGCTATAATCGGAAGGAAAGCTATAAACAGAAAACCAAACGCTGCCGCCCAATTTAAGGCTCAGGATTGCAATTCAAATAGAAGCATGGAACGGTCGCAACACCTTAGGCCAGGGGTCACCAAACTTTTTTCTCTGAGGGCCGGATTGCTGCCAGATTAACAGCTGCGGCCGTATGCAAATTGCGAAAAGATATACAACTAGTTAGAATCTCCATTGACTTGAATTGAGCACAATAAATAACAAAGTCAGCGGTGGAATAGAAAAGTTGTGATGAAAATCGAAAGGTTGCTGGAAAAGTTATCCCATGCTGTGATACACTACAGGGCATAGTGCTCTTGAAATAACATTACATCTTTCCAAATTTGGCCTAGCCTGTCCCCATTTGTGGTGGGTGGTGGCCTAATGATAAAAACAGAACACCAACATGTAGGCTGCCTGGTGGAGAAATGTACAAATTCAACATACAACAACGAACTATAAGAACGAACAATTTTAACAAAGAAGTCTCTATTACACAAAAAGGCAAAGCAGCTGTTATTTCCGTAGCTCGTGGCGGGCCGGATGAAATCAGTTCGCGGGCCGGTTCTGGCCCGCGGGCCGTAGTTTGGTGACCCCTGCCTTAGGCTATGGTAGTAATCATGCTGTTGACAAAATCGGCCTAAAATGCAATATTATGAGAAGCATCTTCAGGATTCGAGAAAAGTTGCCTTTCAAACCTGATGTTTTGTAAATAGCCTACTGCGTATTGATAAAACAGAGTTTTTTAAACTACTGTATTCAAAATGCTAAAAAATCTAAAAACCGCCAAAAATATACCAAATTGGGAAACTCAAAATAGCCTGCCAAGCGCATTGAAACACAATGCGCTAAATTTCTTCACTGTGGCGTTAAAAGCCCCAATCTGGCAATACTGTTTGAGCCCCATCTTGGGCGGCAGCGTTTAGCTTCCAATCCAGATGCTATTATAGCGAAGTCCACGGTTGTAGCCATCACAATACTTGTTCTTCGACAAATTACGCTGTCATTTAACCTTTGGGCAAAAACCGGCTTTGACTTGATTAAATTACTTAATTTCAAACTTTTTCCTCTCGATTGAATCGCTTTCCAGTAAATTGTCATTTGAAACATTCTTGCAGTATTTAGTAACTTGTTGAACTTACCACCCGGCCCTTGCGGGAACAATGAAGAAAGCAACTAGAAGCATCAGAATAGGAACAATTTTGTCCATACCGAAGATTTCTGTAAAAGTACGTTGTTAAAGCGTCTTAAAGTTGCATAGCCTGTATGGTGTAACTTATGGAAAAACGTGTGGAAAACACCTGAGCGAAAAGCAATCTTCGGAAGCGCGTGAGAATTAATTTCTACAAACTGTCGTTTTCATATCACTTTCTAATTCGTTTTCGTTTTAATTTCCTGAACAGCTGCTTTGTTGTTGCCGTTCTTCGTTTCTTACAACTTACAATGTGTGTGCTTTGGCGTTGTTTTTCACACAGGGGGGACCTATAAAACCTACTACCAGTTTTAAACATTCTCCCACATAAGGGGGTCTGGGGGGCGAAGCCCTCAGAAGCTCACAATACTACGGCAGCTTCAGCCCCCCCTAGAGAAAAATAGTTCCCGCGCCACTGAGGCTACTAGACACACGTCTTAGTAGCTCGCTTCCAACTGAACTGAATAGAGAATAATTTTGATAGTAGGCTACAGAACAAAGGTACATTTTCAACGGAATAATCTAATAAAAATAGGCCACCACGAGGTAATTTCTACTTCAATGAAAAGTTACTTCAATTTATATTTTCTGAAGTGATAACAGCCCAGATGGTAGTTTGTGATAAGGAACTCTCGTAAAGTCAAACAAAATAGTTGATCAGTGCGACCAGCGTGATCAGCTGAATAATGGAAAATGGAAGAGTAATTTAAAACATTAACAACACATAAATGCACAGGGCCGGATTTATCTGATGGGGGGCCCGGGGCACTTTTAGATCTGGGGGACCCGTGCAAAAAAATTTTTTGCGCCGTAGGCGCGAAAAGCCACCTCAACGTCCACAGTACCATTAATCCAGCACTACACAGCATTTTGCACAGACTTTAAAGGCTAAAAGGAAAAAAATAACACAAAATCACATTTTTTCCACGTAGGGGGGCCCTTCAAAAGTCGGTGGGCCCGGGGCACCTTCACCTTGTATGGTGTAACTTATGGTAGACTAAACTAACGTAGTGATATGATTAGCTTAGTATAAAATGACGTCACTTCACTGATTTTGGTAGCTTCGTTTATTTTTCTGATTGTTTCGTTTAGGCTGCAAAAATTTGCATATTTTGGTTACATACGATTTTGTGTTGTACTCGGAGAGACGCTAATGTGGACGGATCTTACAAATGAATGAATTGTTGCGCTTGGCTGAGATCTCAAATGGAGAGATACAGCTAAAGGAACCCACGAAAGCCGTCTTACTATTGTTATTTATTCGTACTAAACAAAAATGTTCACATTCAAACTAAAATAAAATACACAAAAATAAAAGACGGAATCAATGTCAATGCTTAGTTAAAAAGAAGTTATTTTACTTTAATCCGTTTTTGAAAAAAATGTTTTATTCTTAAAAATATGTTTTTAAAATGTTTATTGGATTTTCACAGACTTTTTAAAGCTTGTTGGCGAACCTACAAAGGGATTTACAGAACCTGGTGTGAGAACCTCTAGTTTTAGGCAATGAGTAGAAGTTATAACTTCGCAAAGGCGTACATTATGAATGGGTCATGTTCGTTTCTACAGTGATTGTATGACGACCATATTATTAATGGCCGTTCTCATAACGACCTGACCAATATAGTTGCGTAGTAGATGAAGCTCGTATCAACGGCAACTATTTGTTTGCCGACACATTTTTCCTCGGTCGAATGCCGATAGGTGGGCTATGCTGCAGCCCACACATTATAGTTGAAAATATATATATTCTATTCAATATTCAATTTACTTTTTCTTTGTTGGAAACTAACAGCAATGATAAAGTTACACATAGTGAACGGGAACAAAACCAACAAAAAGAAAAGGTGGTAAAACCACAAAAGTTTAAAACGTACATGCGATGCAGGTTGAAAGGTTACATAGATGAAGGTAAATTAAGCACGACCACCTTGTTGAAGAACAAGTGTCAAAGTGCTTTTCTCTCCTGAAGATCCACTTCTGTCCTCACAAACGGTGTATTAGATATATCCAGTCGTTTTTATTCTCTTGCAATTAAATACAAAATAGACTTAGGCTACTTTTTAAGTTAAACTTTTCACTTGCCTTTGAACTTCTACACGTATTTAAACTTTAACAGGATCTTGGTTAACTTTAGTTTGTCAATCCTCATAGTCCACTGAATGAAAAAAGAACGTGCTTTAAGGTTTAAGCCACTGCTTGGCCTTGCCACCTTGGTAAAGCACCTCTACTTATCTAGGGGATTCCCCAAGGTTGTTTACTGAGACTCTCAAGACTTTTTGAATTAACCTTCGAAACAAATCGACCATCCAGTCAATGCTTTCTTGCATTAAATCAACGTCCATATTGTACTAACATTTTAAAGACGTTTTCGCTTTTGAAGTCTAGTATTACAAAATTTAATTTAGCCTAATTTTAATTTGCGTTCAAAAGTCTCGGCTGATACAATGTCTGCAGTCTGCTCATAGAAAGACTGTAAAAGTTGCTGCAGACAAAGTCACTAGATTTCTAGCAACTTTAGAGCAACATTCACAATTTTCATTTTTTGAAAGCAACCTTTGTTGTCTGGGACTTCATAAGTTGTTTAACTACTGTAGTTAATTTGGATTTGTTATTTTATTTAAATCTGTGAGACGTTGGCATTCAATATAAACAACTTTATCCTCACCGTTTAGTCAAACCAAATATAAACGTTTTAAATCAATTAAATAAAGTACTTTGCGAGAAAGGTTCTTGTAGAATTTATCGAAATTTTTTTTGTGGAACTTTTTTATGCGTGTGAAAACTCTTTTGAAGAATTATACCTAACTAAAATAATGTTTGGCAACACTGCATGTCATGTCTGTTGGTTTTTGACAGCAATACGCGTAAGTAAGCCATAGAATTTTCTACTTGAATGTGGCTGTGCCTAAGATATTTTAACGAAAACCTTTCATGTTTTTAGAAAAAATTGGCTTGAAATCTGTTTGTACCAACGCGCAGTGTTTTATTGGCAGCTACGCATGCAACTTTGAAAAGATTCCAGATGCTGGGCAATCAATGGGATTATTAGGCTGCAGCAGCAACACCGATGGATTGCTGTTGGCATTTGGGCCAGTTTGGCACCCGCGTTGTTGAACTGCATACCTTCGCAAACCAACCAGCAAACGTCGCTGAAGCATACGTCATAGTTGTCGCACGACGTCTTGTGATCGACTTCTGAAAGCCACGTAGTTTTAAACGGACCAATGATATCGTTGAACGTGTTCTTTGTCAACCGTGACGTGAGGTTGATGGCTCAATAACAAAACTAAAGTTTCCCCAACGGGGAAGTTTTGCATAAACCCCACTGGGTTTCTGGAGTCCCTTCAAAGTCACTGGAGCGTGAATCTTTACAAAGTTCTTGCACAATTTGAAATATTTGCATGAGTCCAATGTAATTTTGCGGCAACAGTGTAGAACGAGTTTTCAGTCAGCAAAAAAAATGATTGTTAGTCCTTTATTATGTGAATTCAACGCCTGCATACATTTATTCAATGTAGGAAACGACTGGTTTGCTAATTTAGACAGTAAATCTACCGTTTTTTGAATTAATTCCAGACGTTAAATTAAAAAACACGAAGAGCTAATTTATTTTGCTGTATCAGCAGCACTGCATTCTGGCCATATCACTGGGCCAATGGGCCATGCGTTTTCCATCGCTATTCTTGTTTTGTGCTGTATGCTCGACTGACTACCACAAGGTAAATGTGTTTTGTTTGTTTGATCTGCTTACCAAATGCAGGTGGTGCAAATATAACAGATGAAATGTAAACGTAAAAAAAGAAAAAAAAGTAGAATCAATAATTTTTATATCGTTTTGTTTCAAGTGTTCTACTAACCACCAAAAGTATGAACATGTCTGGAGCTGCGTTATATATTTTTGTCTGGTCCCTCAGCCTGATGCTGCAAGCCCCAAATTTACCCTAGAAGATTGCATCACCACATTACCTACCGAACAGTAAATAATAGGCTACAATGTTTTTTTACATTTTTAGACGTAACACCACCTTTTGTCTAAACCTATTGTTCATTCGTTCCTTTCAATACCATTTCAACATTGAGAAAGAAACTTTGAAGTTGATTTAGACGTCCCACAAAACGAAAGTATTAGACTTACATTTGTGAACACGTTGAAGGGTTGGTGCTTTTTGTTTGGCAATCCAGTGACAACATATAGCGCAGCGTGCAAAAGAATGAGCAATCTTTGAAGAACATGATGCAGTGTATAATTGTGTAGCCTCCGCACTCGATATTTTATATTGCTTCCTGGCTGCTACAGTAGCTCATCATCATCATCATGTTATTTTTTGTTAAATTTGACCATCACAGCAAAAATAAATATCACATGCCATTACATAGCAGGGATTTTGGAAAAATGTTGAAGCGACAAAACGCAAATGTTAAAGTGTGCTAGAAAGAGAAATGATTTACTAAATACAAGGAATTTGGCACGGTCGCAACACTTTGAGACATTTGAAAAAATTAAACAAATATAAAATAAAAGAACCACAAGTTGGTGTCTATAGGCCTGAAAATAATAATAAACAATTACTACGTTGGTGGGCCGTGGTGTGCTTTTAAGTTATGAAGAATTTTCGCATTAGAATTTTTTTTCGCATCGAAGTGAAAACGAATTGAAAAAACGCCCATTTGATAATAATAACTAGAAAGCCATATTGTGTAAGATTAACCTACCATACTCAGCTTGCATTGACGATAATGTTTTAGTTTTCCGCAACTAGTTTACTCTTTTGAATAGATTTTATATTGAAAACAAAAAAATGTGATATAGCACTCGACGTTGTGTTTAATGTTTTACGTAGACGACGTAGTTCGCTTACTATCAATACAATCATAAACTAATGAATCACGCGTATTGACGGTACGTTCAGTGGTGTATGTAGGATTTTGTTTCTGAGGGAGGGGAGGGTTTGATATTATTTGACATTTTTTTTATCAAGAGTAGCTTAATGGTACTTTGTAGTCTGACCAAGGTTTAAGGTAGCCGAAGTTGTCTGTTGGTGAAATATAAACTCTCACGATCTTTGCCTTTGTCACTGTACTTTTGGATTGAATTATTAGATAAGTGAATATGAAAGTAAACGGATAAGTAAAAACTGCAATAGTTCGATTAACAGGCAGTGTCCTAACGCTAAAGTATAAATCAAACCTCTTTGTGAAAGTTTAAATATCGAGTACAATTTATTACAGTACTTTAAGCAAGAATTACCGCACTTTGAACATGTAGGCTATAACAAAAAAGAAGGCCTACCCTACAAGGCTTTGTGAACACCATCTCGCCCCCTCTCTCTTCGCAATTTATTAGAGGGCCTTCACTTTTTAGTAAAGGTGTCTAAAATGTTTTTCAAACCATAGGACCATAGGTTGTGAATTTGAATCAAAAACATCAGACTGATTCCACAAACTGTTGCGACTCCATTTTTGACTACATAGCAATGCAAATGGCTATAAAGTTTAACTAAAATGACATTATCATTTTCAGACAATGGTAGCCCATTGATGAGAGCAACCCCTTCCCTTTTCTTGCCAATCTGGTCGATTGTGTATTATTTATACCAGTTTGTTGTTCTACATTCCACAAAAACTAAAAACTAAGGAAACGAAGGACGCAGTGTTTGTCTTGAAAAAGAAAGGACCCGAGGGTTGAATGCAGAACAGACCACTTCAATAATGTAGTTACAAAAATGGCGATGTGGAGTTTCCTTCCGTATGCAAGCCTCTTCCCGCACTCCTAAAATGTTTTTTATTAAATAATCATCTCAAATGCAAAGTATACGTTGGATAATAACTGTCAACGTTTCTGGATACTGTTATTGAAAGTTTGCGTCGTTTCACGGGCAATTAATTTTGGACAAGTCTTTGCTTTCAACCGTTGAAACACATTTTCCAAGAAAGCAAGAGCGAACTATTATTTCTGCTTTTAACTCCAACAAAATAGCATAGATTTACTCGTTTTGCTGATTTGAAATAGTCATTCCAAAAGATGATCAACAATACAAAACCGATGGATGCAACGTAAGTTAAAAAAAGGCGAGTTTTTGTAGCAGTGTTGTCACGTTTTTTATTCAAAAATGCAGAAAAACGCTGCACCAACTAAACATGAATATGGGTGGGCGCTAAACAAAAATGTGTACCCAATAATCAGGGTTTTTGAAGTGGTAAATAGGGCCTTGCGTGATTTAAGCTATAAATATCGAACTTCTGTAGCAATATTTAGAACATTTTTTGTTTGAAATAGTAAAAAAAAGATTGAAAAACTGAAATGAGTGGAACCCTAAACAGCCGTGCCCCCTCCAGTGGAGAGAGAGAGGTATACGGGAGGTTAATAGAGCTCTGTTACCCAAGACCACTCTTGGACAATAGCATGATTGCACTACAAAAACACAACGACGCTAAAATATCAACACATTTTGAAGAAGGGGAGCATGGCCTAATTCCCTCCCCCTGCGTACATCATTGTATTGCACATCGATGGATTGCTGTTGGCATTTGCACCAGTTTTGCACCAGTGTTGTCGAACTGCATACCTTCGCAAACCAACCAGCAAACGTCGCTGAAGTACGTCATAGTTGTCGCACGACGTCTTGTGACGTCTTGTACAAAGATAAATTTCGCAGACAGCAAAGCAAATCAGTCCTGTATTACATTAATTCAACCTCTGCAGACATTTATTCAACGTAAGAAACGACGGTTTTGCTGACCCAGACAACATATCAACGTGTTTTACATTGTTTTATTGTCTGCAGAGGTTGAATTGATATAACAAAGAACTAATTTGTTTTGCTGTCTGGATACTGGATACTGGCCATTAGGGTTATGACTAAATTTTTTTTTTAGGAAATCGAAAACGCCTGCTATGGGAAACGATGAACTTTTTTATGTGTACCAAGAATGTGAAATTTTTTTTGAAAAATTTTCAAAAACCTCCCCCACCAATTGATATTTCTGACGTCACCTAAGTACATTTTTCTCCTTTTTTATTCCTCATACATTGTTTAAACTTATTACAGACTCCTTACCACACTAAAAAGGTGGCCCACAGTATGGTGCAGATTTTGAAAAAAAATTGTCGAAAAAAGTCAAGGAGGTCCAGAGATTTTACCCTTTTTGTCATTATTTTTCGCAACAGCGCCTCTAGCGGAAAATTTTTAATTAGTGTAACTTCAAGAATTCTTAAGCAATTTCGACAAATTTTTTTGTCAGATGGTTTATTTGTGATACTGGGTGACTTGGTAGTTTGTTAGTTGTTACATTTTTACCACTAGATGGCAGTAATTTGTTTTTTTAGTGCAAAACTTGCAAAATCCTCAAATCGACTGTATGATTCCCAAATTTATCGTATATTTCCATGTTCTTTTGCAATGTTTCGATATAATCAGTAAAAATTACTCCACTTATTTTCCTAGTGTACTACACACGACTCACAATCAGTTACTTAGTAATATGAATGGCAAATTGTATTATTGTGACAAAATCATTTAGATGCAGTACAGGTGCACAAAGTAGTAATACACACAATACTTTGTCCTTAACAGCTTCACAATTTGTTGCATGCAACAAATTTCACACTCAAATATTTTTCTTTGGTGCACTTCTTATGGAGTTCTTCCATCAGCTTAACAGCTCTTTCAGCAATCATATTCAAGCGAAGGATGTCGAGAACAGAGCAATCCTGGTTCCAATGTGTTTTCAAGCATTTCAGTGCACCGTCACACTTAACATAAAACATATTTGTTAAAGCCTAATTTACTGTTGGTATTGGTAGTCCGGTATAACCTTGAACTATTTCATAAACATTGTTTTGGCTATTCAAGAGTACAAATTTAATGAGGATGATGCTTTTATGATATAAATAGTACCGGTACCATAAAGTTACTTCAAAATATCACGGTTAAACACTAGTTTTAGTTACTTTGATTCCTTCAACAGCCAATAACAATTTTGAGTATATTCCTCCTCTGAGTATCTTTGGTCAGAAAACCATTGCTCTTGCCATCCATTAGCAATAAAGTGACATGGGATTTCTAATTTTCCTCTCCATTGCGGGATCAAGAAGTATGCAATTAAACTATAAATTGCTCGTGAATTCCATCTAGCATTGTGCAAAGAAGGTAGTTTTCTCCATTTTATTTGAGGAAAAACATGATGCAACTGTAAAATTATGAATTTTAAATTGATTTATTAGAAGATGTACCTTTAGTAATCTTACAGCACAGCATGTTCAAATTTTAGCTCACCTTATAAAATTGAAAAGAACGACACAGCTCATATAAGAATTTGAAGTCATCGCTCCAACCAGGATTTTCATTGATGTTGATACAAACTTCTCCACTGTAATATCTCTGCAATTCTTCATATCCTTCGGAGATATCATCAATAAACTTGTAACTCAGAGTTGGTTTGGTGGAATGTTTGCTGACAAAGAAATCCAAGACATGCTTCAGAATTCTGTCCAGTCTATGGTGTTGACAACCAATAAACTATAAAACCAACCAATAAACAAATATATTGTGGTCAATCCAATCCCATCTCAACCATTTTTGTTTGTAATTTCCCTGTACCATTTAGTCGACCAGTATTCACAGCGGTTGTGTCACAAATAATCATTTTGATACTGGACCAGGCTTCATATTCATTCAAAATTCGTTCCAATTCATTATAAATATCTTGAGCAGATCCACTTTTGCACTTTAGTATTCCAAGTTTGACCTCATTTGTTTCTCTTTGGAGGCAAACCACCTGAAACTCCTCCCCAGACACTCCTCCTGTCACTTTCGGAATCGCCATCTTTGCTGGACAATTCAGCTATTGTTGAAGCAGGAGGAATTTGTAACTTTAGCCTTTTTGAAGGGTGTATTGCAGAGAGTGGGGAAGGTTTCAGAGTGGTGTTTCATGTTGGAAGTTAGATTGGTCGGCTGTGTTTATCCTTTTGCTTTTGTTCCCTGGATTCCGTTCCATATGCTGATATGCTTGCTGCATTGCCTCGCCTTCGCGCCTACATTAAAGGCTCAACCAGACGTGGAAGACCATGTGTCCTGATCACCCCTCAACACCATAGTGCCCAGTGGTGTTGTCGTCACTCTAGCAGCTACGTATGAACAGGCGTTTCAATAACGCGTTGCGTCCTCTACAAATCTAAGCATTATAAAAATACTTAATTCATGCAGTGCTGAAGTATAACAGTGTTCAATTCCTGTCACAATTTATTTCTTTTTCAGATCCATAGCCTAGCTGGTTACCAGTGGCTTGCTGTGATATCAACACTTGTGGTACAAACTCTACTTTATGCATGCGAGAAGCTGGAATATAAGACGATGTCAAAAACGACATTCCCTGAGTTTTAGTATTAATTTTAAGCTAGTAGCCCTAGGTTAACACGTTTAGCCTACATTCAATTTTATTTAGATTATTTATGATTATAACTTTGCCTTTTTGTTGTGATACTCTCTGTAAGATTTAATTAGATTTTGATTGTTAATTTTGATGCCTTTTATTTGTCTTTTTTCAAAATACAGTACTAACGAAGACGCCTTTACTGCTGCAAAACGTAGCCTACATAACTTTTATTTATTACCAAACATCACTGCCATTATTTGCTGATCTTTTTCTAATGATTGCCAATCTAAAATCAAATTTAGTCAAGATGGTTGATGGATCAACCTTGACAACGGGACTAACATTGACTTGTAAACAAAATTTAAACGTAAACGAACAAAATTATCGTATCTGACTAGGAAGAAAGATTTGTGCACAAGCTCTGCTGCAATAGAGATTCTTTAGGGGAATTTTGTAAATATCCGTAGCAATTTACGCTGAATAAAATGTAAGAGGCTACAATAATAATGTAGCAGCAAAATAGCTGGAACGCCTGGTTAATCTAATCAAAAACTAAACGAGCACACCACTCAAGAGCATGCGGTTGTGTCTTGGCAAAGACACTTGATGGCAAGCCAAAATAAGGGGAGCAGCTGACTCGAAGACTATATGTCACTTCGCTGCTTCCTGTCGTCTGTTGTATCGCATGTGTGATCGCAGTGTAGCCTACTGTATGTTATCGCAATGGGCACAAATAAAAACCTGATTATTATTATATCATCATTAAACACTTAAACAGCCCAAAAAAGGTATCAAAAAGAAGTTTTTTTTCTTCTGATTCTAAAACATTTTGGCAGGTTGAAATGAAAGCTACACTCTATGAAATGAAACGCCTGACAAAACAGCTGACTGAAAATCGTGTTATCTATAATTATAACCCAGCCAGTAAATCAACCACTTTCAACAATGATTCGACGTCTGCAGACGTTAATTAAATGTAAAAAGGACCAATTTTGCTGACTGGGAAAGAATGTGATAAACTAGAGTTTTTTCCAACCAGAAAATCAATCTGCAAACGTTGAATCAATGTAAAAAAATGATTTGCTGGCTTGAATCGCTACAGCTACTTTATGTTTTCATGATTTGTCATAAGAGATAGATCATGGACTTCTTAATAGTAGGATCTGGACAGGAAACAGTGCGATAAGCGCAACTACTGAAGACAAAACAAAGGCCAGTCACATCGTATTGCGTGAAAGCGCAAGACGATTTGACTGGAAGCTCATTATACTTGAAAGTTATTTATCAATTTGCCATGTAAAATTTGTTCCGCACTTTGCCTGCTCACGTTTATTTTCATGCATCTTGTCTTCGAATCGAACCCAGTGCTACTGCTAATGTAAAAATTATCTTCCTCTTAAATCTTAAACTTGTTAAACCATAAGCATACGAAGCCGAGCAACTATATTTAACATATTCAGGTTTATTACATTTACAGAAACACAAAACTACGCAACAGATTAAATATCGAACGTTTTCGACATCACAAGATGTCCTCTTCAGGAATAACTTAACGCACCTTGCCTTTCTACCACATCATGTGATCTGTTTCAACACCTTTTGATACAGTTACCTTTGATTCTCGCAGAGCCTATATCGTTGAGTTTGAGCTAATGAGGTAGTCAGAAGTACTGTGCAGTTTTTTTTTTTTTTTGCTTTTTATAGTTATAACAAACCATTGTATTTTATTCAGACATAGTTAAATTGTATATAAGTTATTCCTGAAGAGGACATCTTATGATGTCGAAAGCGTTTGATATTTAATTTGTTGAGTAGTTTTGTGTTTCTGTAAATGTAATAAACTTGAATATGTTAAATATAGTTACTCGGCTTCGTATGCCTATGGTTCAACAAGACAAACTCTCTACCGAAGCTTTATAAATCTTAAACTATATTGCAAACATCTGTATGCCAAATTTATTGAATTATTTATAAGCTTACAGTTACCATTAACATAACATTGTACAATTTGACTTGCCTGAGAATCTAACCCAATTCACTAAATTTGAAACCGGCAGCACGATAATCCACAGAGCGCCATCTTACTTTTCTTATATTAAATTATTTCTATCGCATACGAATATTTGACCCTGCATTTCAACTTAGTGTGCAATAAACCTTTGGCCTCTGTTTGGTCACATTAGAAAATCGGTTTCCAGTCCAGATCCTACTATTAATAAGTCCACGGATAGATACTACGTCTACAATGCTATGCAGCCATGACCACCCGCGTAGAACCATTAGAGCAATCATCACAATAACCTCAAAACCGCTTGATATAGCCTGGTATGAATATGAAAAATAATGCATTTATTGCAGGAAAAAATAATTTGTTTCAAAGTATTTTTATGAATGTTCACAAATCATCAAAATTAAAATTCGAACGAACAAAATCAGACATAAAATGACTAAATGTCAACAAAATTCGCGTTTTTAGAGCTTTTTTGCAACATATGTTTTCAGAATACACAAACTAAGCATTTATTTCGAAAACAAATCATTACAATATGAAATAAAAGCATTTGACTATGTGCAATTGTGCAATGTGCATGTCAATTTTCTCAAATGTGCAGTATTTGCGGCTGAGTTGTAACACAAATTTAGTTGCTACATTTCGGGTTCTTTATTTTTGATTAAATATTGCAGACCATTTTTAAAAGTGACGTAATGATGCCTGCATTTTCATCACATCAATAAAAAGTAGCCTGCCAGCTGTTTAATTTTTGAACAATAAAACTTTATTTCGGAAAATTTAACTACAAATCTTCGCAACGACAAATAAAACAAAAGAAATAATTCGTTTGACAAACGATAGGTTATCAAGAAACTGAACAGCATAAGATGGCAAAGCTGATCATTTTCCTAAAAAACAGTTGTAATGGTTGCTCAGGTTAAGTTCAGTTTAGTTTTATTTCTGACCATATCAACGAACAACAATATAATTATGCCAAACATAGCAGATGTCTAGAAAAAGGTAGAAACGACAAAACGCGAAGGTTATGACGTGCATGATACCAAAACAGGACAATCAGTTTAAAATAAGGCGCGGTCGCAACACCTTAGTTGTGAAATTTAGAAAAACAAATAGAAAAAAAAGAGCAAGTAAATTTTTCAAAATTTGTATAAAAAAAACAAACAAACAGTTTCCAAGCCTTAAACCAATAAGCTTTCATATGAATCAAAGTTATAATCTCAAGATCATGCTTTGCAAGATGCATGTCTATCTACTTCTACAATATTTTTATTGAAAGATGCAAAGAAATGCTTGCATAATCAACGCAAGATAGCCTAAGCACAGATAGGTTGCAATTGCCTAAATAGGCTACACAACAGAGCCATCAGGTCAAGAAAGCTTTGAATGATCATTGCAATGTTGTTACTTATTCACCATAGTATTAGAAATACTGTATTACAGTGGTTTTCAATTTTTTGTCTTGGCGGACCCTTTAACCTGAAAGCAATTGCGGACCCTTAAAAAACTTTATCTGAAATTTGGTATATTGCTTTTCCTAACGGAAACAAACGTTTCAAAAGTTATGAAATAAACATAGAATTTTACGACCTTGACAAAGAACTTTTTCTTTTTTTTTTATCTGTAATTAATAGACTATGTTATTTTGTTGTAATTGGGGTGACTTTTTGGAGTTATGAAGTCTAAGAACTTCATAAAACTAAGTGCTAATAGACTGCTGACTAACGTTTGTATTTCAGACATAGGCTACCAAGGGTGACGAGATATAGATCAAAGAAACACAGCAGAAAAAAATGGTTACTTATAGATTAAGTTTAATTGCTGTAGCCTAATTACCATCTTGAAACTCCTTTACATCGTTTTTTACTAGACTGAAATTTGAAGAGTGTAAAGCATTAATGGAGAGTGTAGTTTCTAAAGCGAGTAAGCCACATTTTGTTCAATTGGAGTTGGTTGGAACTTAACTTGGGAATTTTGGACTTTGGAATTTTAAAATTACACTCTTCGTTTCTAAATTAGGTACTAGCCTACAGTAGGTCAGTGACCGACTGATTTCGCCTTAGGCTTGCTGCTGGTAGATCTGAGATCAATTCTAGTTCGGTTCGAACCGAATACTTTAATAACGGTACCGATTGTGTTCTTTCTTGCATTACACAGTGAGAATGAGTCGGGTAATAATGTGATAACATCGTAAACCTGATTTAAAATTAAAAATGAGCCTTGTCGCTAAAACACCTTAGATGTTATAGAGCGACTATAAATAGAACCATAACATTGCAATTATTATTCTAAATTAAGCATTGATCAATAAATCTGCTGTACCAAAAGAATTAACTTGAACATACATCATCATCATCATTATGTTTCTTCCTCGTATTGAGGGTTGGATACAATGCGCCATTGTTCTCGACCATGAGCTGTTCGTACTGCATTTTCATAACTTAATTTTGTCCAACATACACAGCCTTATAAAAAGCTTTATCTCTATTATTATTTGCTTTTTTTTATTCGGGAAACCGAACTTTTGTGCGACGCCCTTTGAATTTTTACTAGGCCGTCACGTCGAATAGTTTGAAAATCACTGTAATACTGTACTATAGTGTGCACAAATAAAGCACGACAGATTTTAAAATGTCATAAATTATCAATCGTAATAAAAATTTGAAGACTTCCACAGACTCCCTGAAAACGCTTTGCAGACCCCCGGTTGAGAACCGCTGCTGTAGCCTATTACTGTTGGGATCGCCCTCAGTTTCCATTAAAACTCATTTGTCACATGTCGTTGTGTGAGCTTCAGGGGCCAAGAGATTATCCTTTTACCACTCCAGATTCACGATGTTCCTGGACTACGCTGGAAATCTACGAGAGAGTAGCAGTCTTTTGTTTCATCATCCATGACACTTAGTTAGTCCCACGTGCTACTGTGGGCTATATACAGCAGTGCAAAACTTAAATAAAAGCCAGGTAGCATTTGTAGTAGGTTTATAGCACATAATAGTCGAAGTTAGTCTGACTAAGCAAGTGTGTTAGCGAAATTTTTATGTACAGCGATAAGGTGCAGTTTTAGAAAGACACCAAAAACCTTTCAGTGTTTTCATAATGAAACTGTTCCTGTTCTACACATTGTGGTAGTGATTGCTTCTTGAGTGGCAGCAACAGAAGCACATCCCCAAGAGAATGCACAAAAAAAGGAGAATCCCTCCTACTATCAAGCAAATCGCCCAAGTTGCTAAGGCTGGTTTGGGGTTGTGTGAAGGAATATTCGGTTTGAACCCAGGGAAAGTAACCGTATCTTCTGGCAATGAATCATAATCAACATGTTGCTCTGCAATACATACGTATACACTTTTGACTTAAATCCATTTAAAAAAAAAAAACCCATAAACTTTGGATCAAGTAGATTGTTTCTTGTACACTCCTTAACAAAGTCACTCATAATGATAAACTAAACGTCAACAATTATTATAGTCATCGTTTTTAACATTTTGTAGTGGCTTAGAGTTCGTATAGTCACCAAAATCATGCAAGAAATCTTGTGCATAGAAATCTAGAAAACAATCTCATTCTATGTTGGGTTTGATTAATTTTTGTCACGTTTTCAAACAAAATTCCTTTGTTCAAGTATTGATTAAATTACTTTTAAAAACCACAGACATACACAACCAAGAAAAAACACGGCATTTAACATAATCCATTAAAATTGAACATAAACTATAAGCTACAAACGTTTTCGGCCATACACACGTTAGCCCTTATCAAGTAACAAAAAAATAACTGCTTATCATATCTACAATGAAAATGAATAACTGATCTAAACACTGAATTGAAAAGCGAAATGCAAAATGAAACGGCAGAGCATAGGAGAAAGGCACATCACATGGCGTTTAAATTACACGAGGCAAAAACGCATCAAGAAAAGACGTTGAGTAAATAAGAAAAGCCTGAGGCAAACAACTGTGTATTGAGGCGAGGATTGTACGATTTTATTAGCAAAGCCTCGTGGATTTTAGTGTCGAATTCGGTGGAACAAGGATGTTTTGTTAGTTGACCATGACAAAGCCTTGATATGGTTTTCAAGTCATGTACTTGACTGACAAAGCCTTGATAGGTTATTTCTGATAGTTTCGTATACTTGCAGTTGCTTTTGACGCAGGTCCGGTCACCAAGATTGGCAGAGTCAAGTTTTCCGATTGTTGAAGTGTTGTTGCTGGGGAGTTATTCCATTCACTAGATACCATTGAATGGGAGAGCAGTCCTTCAAAATGTGTTGTTCAAGCGCACACCCCAAGAACCGAACCAGAACAGTGATCTTTTGTCGGGCGCTTAGCCTATCCACTGAGCTAACGGCCAGATTGAGTATTGTTAGAAGACTTAATAGTTTTGTTGAAACAATCTAATTTAGTTGACCAGAAACTTACTGACACAACGCCCGTCCTTCATTTCAAAGCCAGGATAACAACTGCACTTGAAAGATCCGACAGTGTTGGTGCATGATTGATCGCAAGGTCCGGTCAGACATTCATTAATATCTGAATTAAAAAAAATTGTCAAGATTTAAAAAAAATGAGATCGTTGAAGCTTAATTCATCGCTTTTGTTTCAAAACTGTTTTATTTTTATTGCTATTATTTCAATGTATACTTTGAAAACTTTAAAAAGTTAAGGCTCAAACATTTTTGTTTACCCGTTTTACATCCTTCCTCTGATCCACGATACCCATCTTTGCATTTACATAGATTTGGACCAATGCAGGTACCTCGGCGGCCACAATCATGCGCTCCGGTGCAAGCATCTGGTCGAGCATATGTTGTTTTAGTTTCTAGAAATGGTTCACTTAAAAGGAACAGGTGGTCCCATACTTGATCCAAGCGTCGGGAAATGAGAAGATGAGGTTCTCATTATGCTAAGCTTTCGGCACTAAGGAGAGTAGGGTGGCCAGTTTCTTTCTTTTGGCCGTCTTTACTTCAGCAATTACGCCCACACAATTTATTACACCCTGGGTGGAGGTGAGCGATGTTTTTCAACAACCAGCATAAGCCGGGAGTCGAACCAGGATTGCATGATTGCAAAAATAACGCCCTGTCTGTTGCACCATCCTACCGATGTTAAATTGAAAACGGCTGTTGCAATAGATAGTCACATTAATGTAACAATTTTATTAAGAGCTTGCTAAGGCATAAAGATGTAAAGATATGAAGAAAGCACTAGAGGCTGCTGAGATGTGGTTTCTCAGAAGGATGTTGAGGATATCTTGGACTGAAAAGAAGAGTAATGACGAATTTATGAAATTGGCAAATGCAGAAAGGAGATTAATAACAAAAGTTAGAAGGCGTCAGATGCAATTTGTAGGTCATATTCACAATTGCGGATGATACAGGGAAAAAGAAGCAGAGGTCGACAAAACTTATTTAAACAGCTTGAATCGATGGGCCACAAACACAACAGTTAAAACGAACGATTTTATACGAATGGCAAATGACAGAGAAGTTTGGAAGACCATGATCGCCAACGTCTGTATCAGATCAGGCGCATAATCATCATCAAGACATAAACCAATCATAATCTGCGTTTAAGTGATTACCGTCCAAGTGTGATCCTTCAGCCAGAGAATCGATCGGTGCTTTGAACGCTGTTTGGTAATTACAGAAAAAAAAGAGTTATGACAGAAGTGGGAATCAAACCCACGTCATCGAAATGTATTCCCCAGCACTTTCTAAACACGATGGCTATGGCGGAATAATCACTTAATTTACTTTCTATTACAACTGTTTGCGTTTTTTCGCTGTTCTACCTCTGACTTCCATTTACGTAGTGACGTCACAGACAACGCAGCTTCTGATTGGCTCATGCTTTACAGGCGCTTACAAAAGTTGTTATATTAAAGTGGCTACAGTGCCAATAAACAATTTGCAAAGTGCAACAAAATATAAAAAAATAATCTCACAATCTCGACATCCATCATATTTTCCAGTATATCCTGTATGGCAGCTACACCTTCCAGGTTCAACACATGAGCCGCGATCCCCACAAGCTTTCCATCCATCACAAACAGCTTCAAAATAGATTAATGTAAAACAAAAACATGCTAAAAGTCTTAAAAAAAGTCGAAAGTGGTTCTATAATCTAATATTTCTGAGTGAGGAAAGAAAATTGTGTTCAGAGGATTTTATCTGGCAGTTTAAATTCTTACAAGTTTTGATTTCAACTTTAAATAAAATGTTTTAGTCTGTTTACATGTAGTGCTCAGGACATATTTCTACTATTTTTATGTCTTGCCTTTTTTGTTTCCAACTCGTGCCTGAACAGGTGTGACAGTAACACAGATTAATAAAGTCAAAGCATTTTTTATTTTTATTTTAACGAGAAGTCCAGTTGCAAAGTGCAGGATAGAAAACTTTTCTATAATTGTTTCATATTGATGGATTACTGTGAAAGTAAAGCTGTTTGCCACTTATTTATACATTCTGCTAATAATTACAAATTTCTTGTTGATCGTAGTTTTCACTTAAGGTAAAAGTCATAAAATCCTGCACTCGTCCGCCCGATATCCCAGTTGGTTAGCGCGTGGCTTCGTGAACAAAGAAGTTTCAAGATCAAGCGGCGCTGGTTCAACTCTCGGGGTGGGCACGTGAGCAACACATTCAAAAGATTGCTCTCCATTCAGCGGCACTTAGTGAATGGAATAATTCCAGTGCAACAACCCTATCGGAAACTTCACTCTGGCAATCTCCGTAACCGGCCTTGCTTCAAAAGTCTTTACAAGTATGCGAAACTATCATGATAACCGAAAAAAGGCTTTGTCAGTCCGAGGATAAAGATCCAAAACCAAGCCAACAAGCCAATCTCAGCCATCCACATAGCGAGATGTTAGACGCAGTGGATGACTTACTGTAGGCTTCTGTATAGTGTATGTTTGCATCACTGCTTGAGTGATTGTAGCAGTGGAGTGATTGTGTTTTCATAAAATACTTTTTGGGTTATTGGGTTATTATGGTTTATTGTCCGAAAAGAGTCTCTTGAATCTGCTCAAAAAGTCGCCGGGTATTGATTGGCAAGCAACCTGAGCTCAAAATCCCATATATCTCTTTACTTGTCATCGGGTTTGCGTTTAGGTTTACTTTAAAATACCTTACTTCAGTGAGTAAGCTCTTCTTACTTTCACTGACACTTACGTTTATCGCAATCGACGTCATATTCTTCGTATCGTTCGTAACCGTGACAACAAGGGTAGTAAGCGTGCCATCCTCGAAAATTCCAAGCGTTCCACTAAAATAAACATAAACGTTTATGAATAATATTCTTTTAACTGCATCGTATTGCAAAGCTACGCTGCTACGGCATATAGTTTACACCCACAGTTACAAGACACTTTTTAGAAGTGGCTGATCATCGTTCAGATTACGCTATTTTGAGCCAGATCCCTGACTTCTGTAGGCTATTCAACGCAATAGCTGAAGAACTTAATTCCACCCAGAAGAGTATTACACAAGTTGCTTGGTCATTCTAGTACAATCATGGGTCATGCACAAACGTGGCAATGCAGTGCTTCCTGCTTGCTAGGCCCATCTGACGTGCTGTTGGAAGCATCCGACTTGTCTGTTTGTAGGAGGACTCCAAGTCTCCAGTCTGCACGTGCAAGCTGCTCCACAACTTTGATCTTGCTTGTTGTGCAGCCTTCGTGTTAAGTTGCAAGATGGTGGGGCATCAATCCTTATTGTCTTCACATTTCATTGCTTTTTGCTCTTGCGTCCTCCGAATGCAAGCTTGGATTAAATAGGTGTTGTTTTGCATGCACTGCTGCACAATGGTTTTTGTGAGCACCATCATAAGTTTGTCGTTTAGCTAGTCATCCACACAAGTCTAAATAAAATCTTTCTAGAGCTGAAATTCTACTCCGACCCTTTCTCGAAGTCTTATTTGTAAATGGGCTACCTCAACATTTCAAAAAAAGATCTCAAAAATCAAGAGGAAGAGCTTTAGTGGCAGCAATTCATCAGCTTCGCTAGCTACCGGAAGAACCAAGCTGCCTATCGTCTGATACTCTCTGTTACTTCTCCTTCGAAACCTTCAAGATCTCATCTACGCTCATATCAACCAAATAATTGATCCAATGTTCTCGAAGGAAGAAGATCGTTTCCGAGCGGAAAATTCATCTTGGGTGAAGTTACTAACAAACAAAAAGTATGGCAAATTGCTTATTGCAAATCTAAAAGTTAAGGCCTGCGCTGTATTCATTAATTCACATACGATACCGCAAAGCACCGTGGTCTTACTTGGAAGCTGTTTTACCGGTTTCCAAACTAGAACCTGGTCAATATATTATCACGGAGTTTTTCAGCAACAGAAGCTTCACCCTTAGTAAGACAACACACAGCGAAGCAAAATGAGACCTTTGATAAGTGGAGTCCCTCAGCGATTCGATCTGGTTCAACTTTTTTCCACTTGTGTATTCTAGGTTGATTTTATATTGTGGGGTAATTCTGTATCTGAGTCAAAGACACAAATCATTTCCAAAAATAGAGATCAAGACTTAGCGAAACCAAAATCAAAATGGTAGAACTAGAAGCTTCAAACTACATAATCGGGAGGATGACTTATGTAGCTGCTGCGGTAAATATCACTTTCGGAATACCATCAGCGTCATTCAAACATTCGACGTAATAATGCTTGTTTCAAACTTTTGAAAGAAAAATTGGACTATATTTTTGTAGATTAAATGCCGAAAAAATAGAAAATAATAATAAAATAAGCTCCATGTGAGTAGCCTATACCATTGCTTTTATGACTCCTGCTTTAAATTGTTGTGATCGGCCAAAACATCTTTAAATGTCTTGTCTTCAGTTTATGCAGTGGGCTAGTGTTTATAGTTCCAGTGATGTACGCGCATACAAAAAATATTGACGCCGTCAGCGTTTATGCAAACGTTCGAAAAACCATACGCCGTATGCGTCAACGCAACTTGCAAAAAAAGTTGGCGGCATCAGCGCATACACTAGCGTAAACTAATTTTGTTTGCTAGGTGCCAAACATTCACACGGTATAAACCACTCCAAACAAACAAGTTTTATTTAAAATTTCTACGAAGAAACACAAGCATCTGAAAGTGTTCATCTGACATTTTGCTGTGTTTTGGTTCCAATATGTCTTTGCCCATTGAAAACATCCTTTCAACTGTAGCGCTGGAAGGTATTGGCGTGTTGTAGCGAAAAAAAGACATTAAAAAGTATGCGTTGACCCTATGCTCTAAAAAACCGCAAAAACTTTACGTCGTAGCCTCAAGCTCAAACTATCCAAAAAATGTGGCCGCAAGCGTTAGCGGAATCAAAAAGTCTACCCCGCAAGCTTGCGGTGTAGAATTTGCGGCGTATACGTAGATCTCTGTATAGTGTATAATTCTAATAGTTTCCATTAAAAAAGCTATTGAGTCTCACCTCCGAATCCTTGTATTGAACTTCATCTCCACAATTATTCTCCCTGTGTTGCAGCAAACAACGTGTAAATGCCTATGGTCTTTTTTTTTTTTTTTTATTTGTCTTGACTTGAATGGACGCTATGATAACTAAATTTTCTCTTAGGCTACAAGGACAAGTCATCAAAAACACAAAAATTAGTGCAGGAAAACGTGTAAAAATAGTTCTAGTTTACGCCTACTTGAAGCGCTATAACATATGGCTGACTATCGACTTTAGCTGTGTGACGTGATCTTGTTTACAAAAATTGTGTAGCTATAGACGTAGGAGATGGGGGCAGGGGGCGGTTGCTCTCTTGCTGAAAAAAAAACGTCGAAAATTTGGAAAAAAATGTCAAGTTATTTGGAAAATCAATCCTGCCATGATGTTCGACGTCTCACCAGTTTACAAACTTTACATAATTATTATAATTTATAAGATCCTGTACAGTAGATTGATATTTTCTAACGAATGTATAATGTATTAGGTCTTTAATAAAATTATTTGGGCAAGTATGTCTAGTTATATGGACAAATTAATTTTCATCATGAATTTTCAACATTTTACCAGTTTAAGAACTGTGTTGTATTTTGAAATGCATTAAACATTTTTCTTCGAATGTAAAATGTGTAGCATCATCAATTTTGAAAGCTTTTACATTTCCTATTGCAATTTAGGCTGAATGTTAAACTTGATTCAGTATCTGCAGAAATGAAATGTGAAATAATGCAATTGGTAAGCCGATGTAAGTTTATGTCAGATATTCATTAGGACACTAGCCTATATTTCTTTATCGGTACAACTTTAAAGGCACGCTGCGGGTACTGGTAACCTTATGAGGTTTCTGTTTTAGCATCGAAAATCTGTTTAGGTTTTTTGATTTTTTTTGTCTGTATCCTACTGATGCAATTATTTCTGAAAATATTTGGGCAAAAATATCCGGTTATTAACGTAACGATGGTACTGAAAGAACATTGACCATGATTTCATTGTAATATTACATCAAATACTAAAAGTAGTTTTGTTCAAAGGTGCAAGTTTGATGGAAGAAAGATTCAATTTAATGATTTATTTACTGTAATTGGGACACAGACAGGTCTATGAATGCAGATTAAAGTTAATTCAGCCTTATTTATCTCATTTCAACGTTTTGTTGCCTATGTTTTCGTACACAATGCCAAGTTGATGACTGTGGAATTATTAGCCTACACCAGGGGCCGAGAATTCATGACTCGCGAGTCATATATGGCTCTTCGTGACGTCATTTGTCTCACAAAATGTTTTATCTTAACTTTTCATTATTAATTTAAAGCAAAATATACGCTCAGAATGCACCAAATTAAATACATTTTTTTCAAAACTTTCTGAGGTAGGTCTCCGGCTGTTTACATATACATACAAATATAATTTTAAAAATGTAGATGTCATGTCTCTTTTACCTAAAAAAGTTCTCGACCTCTGTGTTAGACTATACACCACCTCAGAGATTGTTAGTAATTTTACGTTTTTGAAAGTATATTTGCAAAGACAAAATTTGGGCAAAGTTTGTTCGCTCCAACAAAGTGTTTTACTCTCCTACGGCTATGCTTGTAGTTTATACTGTAGCGCCGTAAGGTATAGGCTATTGTTGTAGGTTTATTCTTGTCAGAACAAGTAAGTGGTTAATACTCCAGAATGAATAGCCTACGATCTTACCCTCTAGTTGCAGACCACCCCACGTTAAAAGCTCGACCAACTCGTTCTACTATATCTCCAAGTATCTGTCCCAACCTGCAATATGAAGAGGATAGCAAAATTATGTCATTGAGAGGTAACTTGCTAGTAGGCCTGCTCTCAGGGGCGTTGACAGGGGGGTCTAGGTGGTACTTTTGGACCCGGGCCCGGAATATTTAGGGGCCCAGATTTAAAAAAATCCCCGCGACTTCAAATATTATCAAGATCTATAATAATCAGATCTAAAGGAATTGCCATTAGAGGTTAAAATAGCCACTTCAGCCACCAAACAGTAAAATAGGAATTTAGTCTAGTAGGCCTATAGTGATTTCCCTAACCACGAATATTACCCGAAACACGAATTTCAAAATAAACAAGTTAATATTTGGTCAAACTCAAAAACTGAAATGGCACAGGTAAGAAGATTGCTAACCCTATTTCTGGACTAAAAATTACACAAAAACCGCTTTTCAGATTGCAGCCATCAGCACAGCAAATGTTTGACCGAGGCCCAAACACCTTTCCCAAATCAAATTGAAAACTTTCTGACTGTCTGCATCACCCTTGCTGTAAATTCTCTTCTGGTGTGTCTAGAATGACCAGTGAAACATCAATGTCATCGGAAAGTAATGCTCTAGCGCCATGTGACAAATAAAAGTTCAAAAGAGCAACCGCTAGATAGAGACAGTAAGTTTTGCGGTTCAAGAAATTTTAAGATTGCTCAAGATTTGTTAAATGACCATGCTTAAACAACATCAATAAAAGTTTGTACACAACCTTTATATTTACAACATTGTCGATGAAGGTCGCCCGAAAATAAATTGGTACCGGGCCCGAGAAATCCTGTCAACGGCCCTGCTTGCTCTAACACTGTACTGGTGGCAATTGAATTTTATTGCAAGCAAAACGCATTAAAATATTAGATGTTACTCAAAATATTCTTTTAAGTGAGTTGTAGGCCTTGCACGGACTTCGCTATAATAGGAAGAAAAGCTATAAACAGAAAGCCAAACGCTGCCGCCCAATAGCCTATAAAGCTCAGCATTGTCATTCAAATCGAAACTGCCGCAACACCTTTGGCTATGGTGGCAATCATGCTGTTGACAAAATCAGCTCGTACAAAATCAGAAAATGCAATATTATGAAAAGCATCATCAAGATTCGGGAAAGTTGCTTTTACCTGTAGTTCTGCAAATAGGCTACTGCGTGTTGATAAAACAGAGTTTTTTAAACTACTGTATTCAAAATGCTAAAAAAATTTAAAACATCCAAAAATATACCAAAATTGGAAACTCAAAATAGCCTGCCAAACGCATTGAAACAAAATGCGCTAAATTTCTTAACTGTGGCGTTAAAAGCGCCAATCTGGCGCTTTTAACGCCACAGTTAATAGTAAATATTTAACAGTTAAATATTTTTAAAACCTAAAGTTTATTTTAAAATGAGTGTAGAAATGTAAAACATACCTATCTAAAACAATCTAAAGGCAACAAATCTATGGATGTTGTAAATTGAAACGTAAATAACTTGTTTACACCTTGCAACAAAGTCAAAATCATTGCTGATGTTATGCTGTTCTTGGGCGGCAGTGTTTAGCTTCTAATCCAGATGCTATTATAGCGAAGCCCACGGTTGTACCATCTTAATGCTTGTTCTTCGACAAATTACGCTGTCAATTAACCTTTGGGCAAAAACCGGCTTTGACTTGATTAAATTATTTAATTTCAAACTTTTTTCTCTCGATTGAATCGCTTTCCAGTAAATTGTCGTGTGAAACATTCCTGCAGTATTCGGTAAGTTGTTGAACTTACCCCCCAGCCCTTGCGGGAGCAATGAAGATAACGACTAGAAGCATCAGAATAGGAACAATTTTGTCCATACCGAAGATTTCTGTAAAAGTACGTTGTTAAAGCGTCTTAAAGTTGCATAGCCTGTATGGTGTAACTTATGGTAGACTAAAACTAACGTAGTGATATAATTAGCTTAGTATAAAGTGACGTCGTTTCCCTGATTTTGGCTTCGTTCATTTTTCTGATTGTTTCGTTTAGGCTGCAAAAATTTGCATATTTTGGTTACATACGATTTTGTGTTGTACTAGGAGAGGCGCTAATGTGGTCGGATCATGATATTAAGCTTACAAATGAATGAATTGTTGCGCTTGGCTGAGATCTCAAATGGAGAGATACAGCTAAAGGAACCCACGAGAGCCGTCTTATTATTGTTATTTATTCGTACCAAACAAAAATGTCCACATTCAAACTAAAAATAAAATACACAAAAATAAAAGACCTAGTCTATTTCAATGCTTAGTTAAAAAGAAGTTATTTTACTTTAATCTATTTTTGAAAAATCATCAATCATTAACGCGTCCGGAACGAAAAAGATACTAACTACAAAAATCGATATAAACCTACCAGCACGTTAACGAACGGGAAAAGGTGGCAAAACCTTGAAAGATTTAAAACGTGCATGAATGAAAAATTATGTAGTAGGCCATATGTCAGTAGTTAGCACGGCCACAAAAGTTTTATTCTTGAAAATATGTTTTTTAAAATGTTTATTGAATTTTCACAGACTCGTTGAAGCTCGTTGGCGAACCTGCCAAGGGATTTACAGACCCTGATGTGAGAACCTCTAGTTTTAGATTCAAGCAATGAGTAGAAGTTGTAACTTCGCAAAGGCATCATTATGAAAGAAACATGTTCGTTTCCACAGTGAATGTATCAGGACCATATTACTAATGTTAGCAATGAGATAGTTTCATCCAATGCCGTTCTTATAACGACCTGACCAATTAGTTGCGTAGTAGATGAAGCTCGTATCAACGGCAACTATTTTGTTTGCCGACACATTTTTCCTCGGTCGAATGCCGATAGGTGGGCTATGCTGCAGCCCACATATTGTAGTCGAAAAAATACATATTCAATTTATTTTTTATTTTTTGGAAAACAACAGCAATGATAAAGTGACAAATAATGAACGGGAACAAAACCAACAAAAAGAAAAGGTGGTAAAACCACAGAAGTTTAAAACATGCCTGAGATGCAGATTTAAAGGTTACGTAGATGAAAGTAAATTAAGCACGGCCACTTTTTTGAAGAACAAGTGTCAAAGTGCTTTTCTCTCCTCAAGATCCACCACTGTCCTCACAAACAGTGTATCAGATATATCCAGTCGTTTTTATTTTGTTGCAATTAAATGCAAAATAGACTTAGGCTACTTTTTAAGTTAAACTTTTCACTTGCCTTTGAACTTCTACACGTATTTAAACTATAACAGTTTCAATCTTGTTTTTTCTGGTTTAAAAAAACAAATATTTACTGCGACTAAATAATAGTTTTGCAAGTTTAAAAGAATTATTCAAAGAACAGTGTAATCATAAAAGTTCAAATAAACCAAACCCATGACACTATTTGTGTTGTCAACTGCTCTGAGCAATGTTACCTTCCTATGCAATGCAATGCAAGTCTGGAGAAATAGCTTTAGCCTAAGTTAATTATCAAATAAAGTAGGGTAATACATATTTAACGTGATCTTGGTTAACTTTAGCAATCCTTATAGTCCACTGAATGAAAAAAGGAGGCGCTTTAAGATTTAAGCCACTGCTTGGCCTTGCCACCTTGGTGAAGCACCTCTACTTATCTAGGGGATTCCCCAAGGTTGTTTACTGAAAATCTCAAGACTTTTTGAATTAACCTTCGAAACAAATCGACCATCCAGTCAATGCTTTGTTGCATTGAATCAACGTCCATATTGTATTAACGTTTTAAAGATGTTTTCGCTTTTGAAGTCTAGTATTACAAAATTTAATTTGGGCAGCAGTGCTTTCAAAAGTCTGGGTTGATACAATGTCTGCTCATAAAATTGTAATAAAATTGTACAGTATGCACGTTTTTGTTTTCTTGTAAAACTAAGAAAAAAAAAAGTAATAGGGCTATGTAGCCTATGTATTTTTTTAAATATTTAATCGTATTTTTGCTTTTTTTAGTTTTTTTCTAAATTTGTGTGGTCACTCTGAGCCGGTTTCCTGTAATTTTGCCTTGATGAGTCTCTTATAGCATCACTTTTTTTTAAATGCTTTTGATGATTCACAAAGCGAAAGTTCAGAAAACTTGTCACTTTTTGGATTTTTTTTCTTTATGTTAAAAAGTTTAATCGCCCTTGCACTTGCAAGTGTTAATTGTAATTGTAGGACTATTTTCCCACAAAAAAAGTATTTTTTTTCTATTTTGCTTCTAGGTTTGGTGGCTGTGCAGTTTTAAGATATTGGTAACACTGTTTTATTGATGTATATTTTAAACTATTGGGTTTTGCCATCTTTCCCTTTTGTTGGTGTCAAATTCGTATGTTTACTTTGCCGTTTTGTACATGTTTGCGCCAGCAGCAAAAAATAAATTGAATTGAATTGCTCATAAAAAGACTGTAAGTTGCTGCAGACAAAGTCACTAGTTTTCTCGCAACTTTCACAATTTCCATTTTTTGAAAGCTTTGTTGGCGGGGACTTCAAAACTTGTTTAACAAATTAATTTGGATTTGTTACTTTATTTAAATCTGTGAGACGTAGACTAAATAATACAATAAAAACAACTTTATCCTGACCGGTTAGTAAAATCAAATGTAAACGTTTCATATCAATTAAATACAGTAGGCTACTTTGCGAGAAAGGTTCTTGTAGAATTTATTGACACTTTTTTTTTGTGGAATTTTCTGCATGCCATGTATGTTGGTAAATACGCTTGGTTTGTTTGGGATTTTGAAATCTCTATCCTCAGACTGACATAGCCTTGATAGTTTATTCCTGGTAGTTTTGCATATTTGTAGAAGCTCTTGACGCAGGGCCGGTTACCGAGATTGACAGAGTGAAGTTTTTTTTATTGTTGAAGTGTAGTTGCCGGGAAATTATTCCATTCACTAGGTGCCGCTGAATCGAAAGCAGTCCTTAAATGCGTTGCTCAAGCGCACACCCCGAGAGTCGAACCAGCGCCGCGTGATCTTGAGCCGGGCGCGTAACCACTGAGTTAACGGGGGGACGAGCTAACGCGTAAGCCATAGAATTTCCTACTTGAATGTGGCTGTGCCTAAGATATTTTGATGGAAACCTTTCATCTTTTTAGAAAATTTTGGCTTGAAGTCTGTTTGCGTAGTTTCACCAACGTACAGTGTTTATTGGAAGCTACACGGGCAACTTTGAAATGGCATACAGTCGTCTGCAGACTATAGCGGCCACTGAGACAATGGTAAGCAGCTATTACGTAACAAACAAATCTAGTTTCTAATAATGCATGTGATTAGATTTTTTAAGTTATTTGGCTAGGCTATAGACTAGCTGAGATGAGAGGTAATTACAAGCCATTATATTTGAATGATAAAAACGGTTAAAGGTGATTGTGTGGCTTTTTTACTTTACTAGTTTCGTTTTGGCTATGGAAGAGCTGAAGGAGTCTGTGAGGGATCGATAGCTGTGGGGGGACAAGAGTTATAGAGTAATTGAGACTCATATAATCGACTGCACGGATGATGATGATGATGATTAGTTTTCTTCTTTGAGTTCGGCGGTGAAAGTAAATCTCTTGACCATGTATAATTTTCTGTACACAACGTTGAAAACTATTTCTCAATTTTTTTTCTGCCAAAGATTTCAGATGCTGGGAAATCAATGGGATTATTAGACTGTAGCAGCGACACTAATGGATTGCTGTTGGCATTTGCGCCAGTTTGGCATTCCCGTCGTTGAACTGCATACCTTTGCAAACCGACCAGCAAACGTCACAGAAGCATACGTCATAGTTATCACAAGACGTCTTGTGATCGACTTCTGAAAGCCACGTAGTTTTAAAAGGACCAATGAGATCGTTGAACGTGTTCTTTGTCAATCGTGACGTAAGGTTGATGGCTCAATAACAAAACTAAAGTTTCCCCAACGGAAAATTTTTGTAAAGACCCCACTGGGTTCTTGGAGTCCTTTCAAAGTCCCTGGAGCGTGAATCTTTACAAAGTTTTTGCACAATTTGAAATATTTGCATGATTCCAATGTAATTTTGCGGCAACAGTGCAGAACGAGTTTTCAGTCAGCAAAACAAATGATTGTTAGTCCTTTATTATATTAATTTAACGCCTGCATACATTTATTCAATGTAGGAAGCGACTGGTTTGCTAACTTAAACAGTAGATCAACCGTTTTTTGAATTGATTCCAGACGTTAAATTAAAAAAACAAAGATCTAACTTATTTTGCTGTATCAGCAGCACTGCATTCTGGCCATATCACTGGGCTATGTGTTTTCCATCGCTATTCTTGTTTTGTGCTGTATGCTTGACTGACTACCACAAGGTAAATGAGTATTGTTAGTTTGACCTGCTTACCAAATGCAGGGGTGGTGCAAATATAACAGATGAAATGTAAACATAAAAAAAGAAAAAAAAAGTAGAATCTATAATTTTGATATCGCTACGTTTCAAGTGTTCTAGTAACCGGCAAAAGTATGAACATGTCTGGAGCTGCATCATATATTTTTTTCTCTGGTCCTTCAACCTGATGCTGCAAGTACCAAATTCACCCTAGAAGATTGCATCACCACATTACTTACCGAACAGTAAATAATAGGCTACAATGTTTTTTACGTTTTTAGATGTAGCACCACCTTTTGTCTAAACCTATTGTTCATTCGTTCCTTTCAATACCATTTCAACATTGACAAAGAAACTTTGAAGTTGATTTAGACGTCACACAAAACAAAAATATTAGATTTGCATTTATGAACACGTTGAAGGGTTGGTGTTTTTTGTTTGGCAATCCAGTAACAACATATAACGCAGCTTGCAAAAGAATGAGCAATCTTTGAAGAACATGATGCAATGTGTAATTGTGTAGCATACGCACTCGATATTTTATATCGCTTCCTGGCTGCTACAGTAGCTCATCATCATCATCATGTTCTTCTTTTTTTTTTTTGACCATCATAGCAAAAATAAATATCACATGCCATAACATAGCAGGGATTTTGGAAAAATGTTGAAGCGACAAAACGCGAATGTTAAAGTGTGCTAGAAAAAGAAATGATTTACTAAATACAAAGAATTTGGCACGGTCGCAACACTGTGAGAAATTTGAAAAAATTAAACAAATATAAAATAAAAGAACCACAAACTGGTGTCTATAGGCCTGAAAATAATAATAAACAATTGCTATGTTGGTGGGCCGTGGTGTGCTTTTAAGTTATCAAGAATTTTCGCATTACAATTTTTTTTCGCATCGAAATGAAAACGAATTGAAAAAACGCCCATTTGCTAATAATAACTAAAAAGCCATATTGTGCAAGATTAACCTACCATACTCAGCTTGCATTGACGAAAATGTTTTAGTTTGTCGCAACTAGTTTACTCTTTTGAATAGATTTTGCATTGAAAACAAAAAATTGTGATATAACACTCGACGTTGTGTATAATGTTTTACGTAGACGACGTAGTTCGCTTACTATGAATACAGTCATAAACTAATGGATCACGCGTATTGACGGTACGTTCAGTGGCGTATACAGGATTTTGTTTCTGAGGGAGGAGAGGGTTCGATATAATTTGACTTTTTTTTTTTATTAAGAGTAGCTTAATGGTACTTCATAGTCTGACCAAGGTTTAAGGAGCCGAAGTTATCTGTTGGTGAAATATAAACTCTCACGATCTTTGCCTTTGTCACTGTACTTTTGGATTGAATTATTAGATAAGTGAATATGAAAAGCATGATAGTAGGCCTAAACGGATAAGTAAAAACTGTAATAGTTTGATTAACAGGCAATGTCCTAAGGTTAAAGTATAAATCAAACCTCTCTGTGAAAGTTTAAATATCGAGTACAATTTATTACAGTACTTTAAACAAGAATTACCGCACTTTGAACATATAGAATAAAAAAGAAGGCCTACCCTACAAGGCTTTGTGAACACCATCTCGCCCCCTCTCTATTCACAAATTCACAAAACTGATTCCACAAACTGTTGCGACTCCATCTTTGACTACATAATAATCCAAGTGGCTATGGAATTTAATTAAAATAACCAAGAGATTTTCATCATTATCATTTTCAGACTGTGGTAACCCATATGATGAGCAAGAGCCTTCCCCTTTTCTTGCCAATCTGGTCGATTGTGTGTGTTTTATACCAGTTTATTGTTCTACATTCCACAAAAACTAAAAACTAAGGAAAAGATTGATGCTCAGTGTTTGTTTTGAAAAAGAAAAGACCTGGGGGTTGAATGCAAAGCAGACCAATTCAGTAATGTAGTGACAAAAATGGCGATGTGGAGTTTCCTTTCGTATGCAAGCCTCCTCCCACACTCCTAAAACGTTTTTTTAAGTAAAAATTCATCTCAAATGCAAAGTATACGTTGGATAATCCCTGTCAACGTTTTTGGATGCAGTTATTGAACGTTTGCGTCGTTTCACGGGCATGTAATTTTGGACAAGTCTCATGCTATCAACCGTTGAACACATTTTCGAAGAAAGCAAGAGCGAAGTAATATTTCTGCTTTGAACTCCAACAAAATAGCACAGATTTACTCGCTTTGCTGATTTAAAATAACAAAGTTATTCCAAGATGATCAACAATACAAACCGATGGATGCAACGTAAGCTATAAAATGTCGAGTTTTTGTAGCAGTGTTGTCACAATTTTTCTTCAAAATTGCAGAAAAAGTTACACCAACTAAATATGAATATGGGTGGACGCTAAACAAAAATGTGAACCCAATAAACGGGGTTATTGAAGTCGTAAATAGGGCCTTGCGTGATTTAAGCTATTAAATATCGAGTTTCTGTAGCAATATTTAGAACATGTCTTTATTTTCAATAGTAAAAAAAAAGATTGAAAAACTGAAATAAGTGGCACCCTAAACAGCCGTACCCCCTCCAGGGCAGAGAGAGGGGTATAAGGGAGGTTAATAGGGCTCTGTTACCCAAGACCACTCTTGGACAATAGCATGTTTGCACTACAAAAACACAACGACGCTAAAATATCAACACGTTTTGAAGAAGGGGAGCATGGCCTAATTTCCCCCCTGCGTACATCATTGTATTGCACACCGATGGATTGCTGTTGGCATTTGCACCAGTGTTGTTGAACTGTATACCTGCGCAAACCAACCAGCAAACGTCGCTGAAGCACGTCATAGTTGTCGCACGACGTCTTGTGATCGACTTCTGAAAGCCACGTAGTTTTCGATGGACCAATGAAATCGTTGAACGTGTTCTCTGTCAACCGTGACGTAAGTTTGTGGCTCAATGATAAAACTAAAGTTTCCCAAAAGGGGAAGTTTTGCAAAAACCCCACTGGGTTCCTGGTATCCCTTCAAAGTCAATGGAGCGTAAAGCTATTACGAAGTTCTTGCACCTTTTGAAAAGTTTGCATAATTCCAATGCAATTTTGTGCCAACTGTGGAAAGATAAATTTCGCAGACAGCAAAGCAAATCAGTCCTTTATTACATTAATTCAACCTCTGCAGACATTTATTCAACGTAAGAAACGTAAGAAACGATGGGTTTGCTGACCCAGACAACATATCAACCGTTTTTTACATTGTTTCATTGTCTGCAAAGGTTGAATTAATATAACAACGCACTAATTTGTTTTGCTGTCTGGATACTGGATACTTGCCATATGATCATATGGCCAGACAAATATCTGGGTTTACCGTCCGTATCCTGGCCTTCTACATCACACTGACTATCACATTTATCACATTCACGGTAGATTTGTTTTGTAAATTTGACGTACTCACAAAATGCAGATGTTGCCAAATATAACAGATAGAATGTCTACGTAAAAAAGAGGAAAGGTCGATATCTTCGTTAATTTTGTTACGTTTCAAGTGTTTTACCCAGCGGCAAAATGTCTAAATTTGACCTTTTTAATAATTATGTAGATTTTAATTTTTTTCTAGTTGTACAGCCTGATGCTGCAAGCAGGGCCTCTGAAAGAAATTTTCACTAAGGGTACGAAGAGTCATTCCGGGCCCCCCTCTTACTCCGGACCCCCTTTGTCTTGGACAAAACGCGTGATGTTTGCTTAGGCGTATTGCACACCATAGGCCTACAACATTTTATTGCAGAATTGGACGTTTGTGCGCAATAATAATATCAAGCTGCAATAAAACTATTCTTTAATTTTAATAGGCTATGCACAATAATACTGAATATGAAAGAAGATAAATATGTCAATTCCCTCATATGATATAGGCCTACCCCGTAGCCGGTCGTTTGATCGACAGACATTTGGTCGACAGGACATTTGGGTTAGGGTTAGAGTTAGGGTTAGGCTGGGTTAGGGTTAAAGTTAGTTAACTAACCCTAAAATGAATCGTTCTGTCGACCTAACGTCCTGTCGACCAAATGTCTTGTCGACCAAATGTCTTGTCGACCAAATGTCTGTCGACCAAATGACCGGGTACCGGCCGCAAAATTTTTTTTCCACGAGATTTCTGTCTCATTTACATATTTTGGTAAAAGTTTGTATTAAAACCGTGTGAATGCAACATTTTCTCGTTGGCACGGTTGGTTCAGTGGTTCACTCTGCGTAGTGATCGTGAGAACGATCACATCGTGAGAACTTTAAATTAATTTTTGCGGTGCACAAGAGCTTTTCAAAAAAAGTAGTGTAAAGGAAAGCTTATATTTTATTGTCATTGCAGAATTTCATTGGCAAATAGTTATTTCGCAATCTGAATCAACCAATCTCTCAAAACACTTTCGGAAAATCTTACTTTTAGAGTGACTAGAATAAATGAGACAAAAATCTCGTGGGAAGAAAATTTTCGCGTACCGGCCTACCCTGCCCTGCTGCTAGATAAGATAAGACTGAGCATCATAAAATACAAGTTTATAACAACAGAGAATGGCGTTGACCTACCCTAGATTAAATTCTATCCCATGCATCTGAATAATGACATAATGTAAGGTTTAAGTCGCCCCAATAGCTCAGTTGGTTAGCGCGTGACTTCGTGAACGAAGAAGCTTCAAGATCAAGCGGTGCTGGTTCGACTTTCGGGGTGTGCGCATGAGCAACGCATTCTAAGGACTGCTCTCCATTTAGTGGCACCTAATGGATGTAATAATTCCCTGGTAACAAGACTTCAACAATCGGAAATTTCACTCTGCCAATCTCCGTAACCGGCCCTGCTTCAAAAGCCTATCAAGGCTTTGTCAGTCCCAGGATAAAGATTCAAAACCAAATTTGTCTCCTTTTTCAAATAGTTTCTAAAAAACACAAAAAAGCCCAAAAACACCCGGGCATTAAAAAAAACTAGCGGTTTGGGATCTTTAAAAAAATTCCGGGTTTTTCTCAACCCTGCTTTTGCTACACTATGCCCCTCCCCCCCAGGACAGAAGAGTAACCAACTTTTGTGATTTAATTTAGGGTGCTTTCAACAGAACATGTTTGCACGTAAGGCATTATGTCACCACTTTAGACACCTAATTTTTTTCCGGGCCCTATTGCTATATTACGGGCCCCCCAAGGACTAACAAATAACAACATTTATGCTTGAATTTAGTCGTTTAGGATGGTTTTAACCAAACATTTTTGAGCGTAAACTATAAAATTACAATTTCGGGCCCCCCAACAACCACAGGCCTGGGCCTGCAAGGGTACGCCGTACCCTCCGTACCCCTCTCGTAGGCCCTGGCTGCAAGCACCACGTTTACCCCAGAAGGCATTACCGCAACTTTATTTTTGAATACAACCCACAAATATATATTAGCCTAATAGACTAAATTGCCCTGCTTGTAATAATTAAAGTTTTGCAAGCGCTAAAGTTTTCAAATGGCGCAAGAAATTTTTCTCTGTATAATTTCAAACTTAACACATGCTTGCCTTATTGCTCTGGGCAGCGGCCTTGTGATACACGGAGAACATTTAAATTAAAGCGAGTAGCCTAGTTCCGACACTTAAAACTGCAGCTTACTAAAAGTTAGATTAACCACCACTAAAAATAGCCCTATTATTCAAGCAGGTGGTTTGCCTGGGTCGACAGTGGCCTATTTTTGCTTTATATAGCCCAACTAGGCCTATAAACCAGGGGTCGCAAATACTCGTTGGCGCGACCCAAAAAACAATCGTTCTAAAGCTTTGCGACCCAAACGTTTCAGAAGCATATAATTTTGCTCAAAATACTTTGCAATTAAATATCAATTTTAATACAGTCTTTCCGGTTTATTAAGCCCACATAGGAAAGGGACTAGTAAGCGGGCGAGCCTGTTAAGCAGGGAGACGATTCTCTGCTACTCCTAAACATTCAAATATTCCGCAACGGACCAAATTTGGCTTTATAAGCGAAGACAACTTACTGTACCACCATTAAAAGCAGAAATTTTCTTGTACAAAATTGTATGAAACTCATCACATCACATATGATTTTATTTATTTTTGCCAAACAAGTTATAATTATAGTAAGTTTAAACTGTTTTGTGATCCAGAGTGGATTGTCTCGCCACCTAAATTTGGGTTGAGACCCTTTATTTGCGGACTCCTATACTATGAACAACAAAATCATAGTTTAACCCTTAGAAGGTTGGATTCTTGCTCAGTTTGAGGGGGGGGGGGGTTGTCGATTCTTCTTATGCTTTAGGAGTGATATCTCTGTTATTTTTTAAGGCACGGTTTCAGAATTTGGGATTCACTTTGTTAAATTATTCACGCTGAGCATATCCGAAAATTAAAACTATGTGAATTTTAGAACTGCTCATATACGTTGAAATGTTGAGACGCTACTTCCGCTGACAATACACTGCAGTGTCTTGCTTTGCTATTCATTCAACTTATAACAACTAACGTGGCAACGAATCACCTGAATCGACCAACAATTGTTGGATATTAGCGACATATTTTGGGAAGCTAAAAGCAAAGAAAGTGCAGACTCAACTGAATAAGGCTACATTCCATGTTTTCAAAGCTCTGTTTAATTTGTTGAAAAAAAAAACGATTGCAAGTTTTTCCATATTTTCGGTACTCTACATTTTGTTTTGACTTATAAATTCTGAGATTTAAAAACAAAACAATTCCGTGATTGGAAAAACAGAAAAATACGTGTACAAACAAGACATCCAGGCTCCTGTCAATGCAGCAATTTTAACTGGCAAGGGCCAGCAGTAAATTTATCCAAACCACATTATTTGTGAAGCGCGTTGACGAATGAAACAACAAAAAGCAAATTATCATCAAAACACATTGTGAATTATTTAATGCAAGTCGTAAAACAGAAAGCCAGGTAAGGCCTAAGTAAGCTACAGCATGTTGTTATATACAAGTTAGTCCGCATATACAAAGCGTAGATAGGTCATATAAAATTGTTTCAGAAATAAAAGCAAAATTTGTTTCAATATATTTCTGGAAGATATTTTTCTGGTTCTTCTAGAAGTTTTTGGGGCTGATTGTATTTTGAACGGCGATAAAGGAAGCCTGCCATCAAGAAAACACTAACGACAAGTAAGCACCCTATTACTACCAAAGCTATCTCCAAAGCTTTCAAGGCTGGTTTTGAGTGGCGTGAAGGAATATTTGGTGTAAAATCAGGGAAATCATCCACCTCTACTTGCAGTGGATCATAATCATCACCTTGCTCTGCAATATAAAAAATGTTTCAGTACATTGAATCAAGATGAAGTGTAGCAATGTAATACTAGTAGAGTGTTAACATTTGTACTATTAGTAGAGCAGGAACGCAGCCACGGGGGGCTTGGGAAAGCAATCGACCAGTCAAAAATGTTTATCTTGTTTCCCCAACAAATGAGTTTTTTATTACCACGTTTTAATGACATGTATTCTATGTTGAATGACGTTCTATTAATGTTTGTCTGCATTTAGTAGCTATATTTGTAAACAAACTTTTTAGTTAAAACATTCACCTCTCATAACAGTAGCCTATTGCTTTTGCATCTCTAAAATTTTCTTTCTATTGTAGCTAAGTTAGGCCTACTGTAGTAGAGTTGTTGGTTTATGTCCTATACAACACTTTCAACTTTTTTTGCTGTTCACTTCTTTCAATTCATGAAACATATTGCGGCCCATCATGGTCTATTTGTATACTCCTTTTAAATTTCAATATCCTGCAATTCCGTTCATCTATGATGCTAAATTGCTAAAATACCTTATACGCATCTCTGTACGGCTATTCGTAGAATAGTAGCCTTATTCCGTATCGCGTTTCACATGAGTGACCCTTAATTCTGAAGGCCATTGAAACACCAGCATCAATGAAGTGTGGTACTCAAAATACGATTGCATTTGCTCTTACAGTATGTTTTTGCTAAGTTATTTTCATCTCATTTTAGTGATATTTTTATTTCTCTACGCAACTCCCATTGAGAAAGCCTTGACCTGATAGATTTCGAAGCAGATACCACGTTCATTGATTTTCGTTCTAGCACGTGTCCGAGAAATATACCCAGAAAAATATTCGAACATGTAAGGCGCGAGGCAGTTTTACAAGATTATTTTCTTTTTTGCTCTATCAAGAGAATAGGCGATTATTTGGCAAAGTGATAAACAAGATACCAATGGTTTGCGTGTTGGAAAAAACTTTTATTTGATCAAAAGCAATGTCGGAGGGTTACCAGAGCATGCACCGATATCTGTGAAAAACGGCATTACGCGTCACAGATTTCAATGGCGAACGCCATGTTATGCTCTACTAATCAGCCTCTCTCTGATTGGTTAAATTTACAAGTTGAGGTATTTTTTATGGTTTCTTTTGGAAAGTTGCGACAGGGCCTGAATCAGTGGTTTAAAGCCTTTACAAGCACGCAAAACTTCCAGGATTTAGCTTTCAAAGAAGTTTTTTCAGTCTGAGCATAAAGATTTAATTGATCATTATATATTTAAAAATCCGAGATCTAAAAAGTAATTCGAAAACCGCCCAAACCTTCAAAATGGGGCTAGGGTTAAAAATAATAACATTAGAAAATCTTCAAGTAAGATTGGCTTGACCACAACGACCTACATAAACTGACATCCATTTCATATCACTCCACAACATGATGAAGACTGCGTGTGTAATTGATGTTTAACCCAAGTTTTACTTGAAACATCGGCTAACGCTTGGAAATCCATGCGTTTATGTGTCAACAATGTAGATTGTTGCGTTTCTTGATGTTTCAGTTGATTATTATCTTCACGTTACCAAACTTTTCAAAATATGATTACTCACCAACCCTACATCCAACCCGTGTGCCACGATACCCATCTTTGCATTTACATCGATTAGGACCAATGCAGGTCCCTCGATTTCCACAATTATGTGTTCCCATGCAGATATCTGGGCAAACATATCTATATTTAGTCGCAGGAAATCATTCAGTAAATAAATCACCAGTGGCGTATAGAAGCTTTTATCGAGGGGGATCCGTTCCTTTTTTCAGAAGACTACCAGCTTGCTTATAATATGCAACATAGAGTTCCCATGCTCAGCGTACATTGACGATACAAATGAATTCACCAAAGGTACCGCTACTACGGATAGGCTGTGCACTGTAAACAAATAATGGAACAAAATACTTGCTGGCTTCTTTAGTAAACTAGTCATATCGTTAATTTTAAATTGAAGCGTTTAAGAAATTTTGAAGAATGAGAAACAATAGTCCAATAGCTTCACTGCGTGCACCACTGTATGTGACCAACTGGCAAATTCCATTACATGCAAATTATAAGACTAAAGCAAGCTTTGAAATTATCCAATCATTTGTCAAAATGCAATGTATTTGTCGTATCCATGCTTTTGCCTTGTTGCTAAACATTCAGATTAAGTGGACGGGTAGGTAAAAATCCAATTTTTGTGTCCTTCTCAACACATGTCATTATTTTCCTTGCTGAAAACACAGTCTGTATCATGCTCTTGAGCGGTGTCGAACTAAACGGATTTAGAACTTCCGTTTCAGAGTGCTCACCACGCGACAAAGCGGTATGACAACATAAGCAGCCTTACAGCGTTGGCATCCATTATGCTCCCCAATGTATCCAGGACGACAACAGCATTTCCCAGGCTCAATACATGCTCCACGATCCCCACAGCTTTTCCGTCCGGCACATATAGCTTCACAAATAAATTAAAAATAACAAAGTTCAGTAAATAGTAACTAATAATCAGTGAAGCAATAGAACAACTTGTATACCTATGCTTTTACTTTTTTCAGATAGGCTAAACGTTGCACCTGGTGCTAGAAAAGATAATAATCCTAATGAACTCCCATACTTTTTAGTATAAAGTAAAAATACGTTTACAACAGAATCAACTGCGTAGCCGAGCAATGAAAACTTTGGTCTGATGCTCAAAAGCATGCGGTTGTGTTTTTGGCAAGACATTTAAAGGTAGGCCATGAGGCCGACACGAGCGTTATTTTGTTGGCTTCCTTGACTTCTTTTCACGTAATCCAAATCGCCAATCGCTCGGCTTATGCTTGTATACGAAAACGACAACAAAGTCTAATAAATAGCAAATTTTGCTGTTCCACTTGTCACAGCAGTTATTTTCGAGTAAGCCTGGCATCCTTATGCCGTTTTAATATTGGGTTCTTCTAAAGGTTTTTCTATACCGTAGGCTTAAATTTGGCTAGAACTTACGCTTTGAACAATCTTGATCATATTTTTGAAAGCGTTCATAACCTTCACAACAGTTGTAATAAGCGTGCACTCCTCGAAAACGCCACGCATTCTCCTAAAATGGATATCAATATTACGTCACAAACCTTTTATGTAATTGACATCAATGATTTCCAAACTTCTTTGTAAAGTTCATATTGACTCACAAATAGTTGCAGTTATTTTGTTTTTTGTTTTATTTTTGGACTTAATGTGTTAGATTACACTGGTCAACAGCCAATTTGCTTCTGAAACAAATAGGGTCAATCTTGGCTAATTTGGGGTCGCTGATCACGAACTCTGTTACAAAGTAAACTCTGTTACAAAGTAAACTCTGTTACAAAGTAGAACTCTGTTAAAAAGTATGAAAACCAGACAATATAAATTTCTCGGCCATGTAATAAGAAAGCAAAAACTGGAGCATCTCTCTTTAACTGGTAAAATTTTTGGAAAGCGGGCACCTGGCAGACAAAGACAAACACATCTGGAACAATTTAACGACAAAACAGAAACAATTATCCATGCAACATATAATAGGAACATTTGGTCGAATTATTCATCTGAGGCCGTCGATGCCTGGTTCAGGCAAGGCAATTGAAGAAGAAGAAGATCACGAATATCAACTTACAATTTTTTCTGAGTTTTTCTGTTGCAGCTTGCATCGGTCAGATAGAGTTGGGCACTTAACATATTTCTTGGAAGGTAGATGACGTGTTTAGTCATATTAGTTTTATTTTGACATATGTTTGAGTTGGGTTGTTTGCTTGCTTCTTTTGCAAAAACTTCATGAGTTTAGCCTTAACTGCTTTTTCTGCAGATCACTCGTAAATGCATAAATAAAGCAGACAATTTCTGATACATTTGTGGTGAACTAACTTTTTCTTTACAAAAGCGAAGTATAACGGCTGTGGTCAGGAATGCATAGGCTACCACTTGCTGTGGTCAGGAATGCATACGTGTATTTTGGATGCAAAGTTGGTGATCAGGGTAAGAGTTGGGCCCCTCACATATGCTGTAACTCCTGTGGTGCAAATCTTCGGCAATAGCTAAACGGAAACTGACAGCATAAAGCAACTTCCAAGATGCATAAAGTATGACCAACATCAATGGCAGCTGTGTGGTGACTTAAAAGTAGTAGCTCTTGTTATGGGTCAGCAGCTAGGTTATACTAAGTACTGCTGTTTTCTTTGTGAATGGGATAGTTGAGGGGAAGATTCCCACTACATCAATAAAGACTGGCCTCTCCGTCAATTATTGACTCCAGGGGAGAAAAACGTTCTACATCCACCACTTGTTGAATCAAATAAGATTTTGTTGCCACCATTGCACATAAAACTGGGTTTCGTGAAGAACTTCGTCAAGGCAATGAACAAAGCAGGAGCTAGTTTCATGTACCTCGATAAAAAAATTTCCCGAATGAGCAAAGCGAAAATAAAGGGTGTGTTAATAGATCCCTAGATAAGGCACTTTCTCGAAAACGGTGAATCTGATCAAATGTTATTTGGAAAAGAGAAAATTGCATGGGAAGCGTTTAAGTTGCTGGCCACAAAATTCTTGGTGAACAAAAGAGCTGACATCTACACGGAATTGGTGTCCAATCTCATTGAAGCATACAGATACATGGGATGCAATATGTCACTGAAGATACATCTTTTAGACTCGCACCTGAATTTTTTTCCACCAAATTGTTGAGAAGTTAGTGATGAGCATGATGAGCGATTTCACCAATGCGTATCTACAATGGAAAAAAGGTACCAGGGAAAACAGAATCAATCAATGCTTGCTGACTTTTGCGGGATGATATCTAGGGATGCTCCTTTGACCGTATACAAGCGACAGGGCAAAAGGAGAAGAACAGATGAAATAGATTAGAAATTTATATTTGAAAAGTTTTTGTTGCATATGCTATGCTGAAATATAAACGCGTGCAATTATTACACTGTTTGTAGATTGTTACTGTTGTGTTCAATAAAGCGCATCAAGGCTTACCATATGTAGAACCACATACAAAAATGAAAAAAGTTTTATCTTTTAAACTAGAGCTAATCAGCAATTTTAACCAACATTTTTGGATTCAGCGTCAAAAAATGCATAAGAATCAATTGTTTTCTTATCGGAAGCAAACAACTTTTGAAAAATTGTTGAACAGATTAGGCTATGTGTCATGTGAACCACATAGCTTACACGTTTAATCTAATAATTATTTATACTAGTTGGGAGCATTTGACGAGATGCTCGAATGGTCTTTCACTGCTTCTGGCTAATCAGATTGAATTATTCAACACTGAGCGTACTTAGGCGTTCCTCTACGTTTGTGAATTGTATGTTATTGTGATGTAACTTTATTGTGTAGCCTACCGCACTATTATAGAATCTGATAGACAAATAAAGTTATTTTTCTCTCTCTTTCACTCTTATGTTGCAAACACTCGGAACTGTTCATTCGAACATGACAATTTTGGGTGAGAAACAAGAAAATATATGCATTTGGAAAATTTGATAATAATAATTTATTTTACACCAATTTGGTGCAAATAAGCTTCATTAAAAAGTCTCAATATTATCATATACTGTATATCTATTAAGTTATTAAGATGATCCTATTTGGTGACAGGTTAATCCTATCTTATTTACTTATGTTATATGAAAAAGGTCAAGCAAATGTGGTTTTCTTATGACACTCCAAAAAGTAAAACCATTCACTACCTTGATTTGGGCGTAAATTAAAAATGCAAATAAAATCAAAATAATCGATAATTTGCAACAAATTAGAAATTGTTAAACCCTTGGATTTACGTTGTATTGTATACAATACAGTTTTTAAAGTCTATTGCTTATATTTGGATATTGACATGTTGCACCCATATAGTCATAATGCTTCACATAAGATGCAAAATAATAGTTTTGAAGAAGGGGAGCATGGCTTAATTCCCCCCCTGCGTACATCATTGTATTGCACACCGATGGATTGCTGTTGGCATTTGCACCAGTGTTGTTGAACTGCATACCTTCGCAAACCAACCAACAAACGTCGCTGAAGTACGTCATAGTTGTCGCACGACATCTTGTGATCGACTTCTGAAAGCCACGTAGCCTAGTTTTCGATGGACCAATGAGATCGTTGAACGTGTTCTCTGTCAACCGTGACGTAAGTTTGTGGCTCAATGATAAAACTAAAGTTTCCCAAAAGGGGAAGTTTTGCAAAAACCCCACTGGGTTCCTGGTATCCCTTCAAAGTCAATGGAGCGTAAAGCTATTACGAAGTTCTTGCACCTTTTGAAAAGTTTGCATAATTCCAATGCAACTTTGTGCCAACTGTAGAAAGATAAATTTTGCAGACAGCAAAGCAAATCAGTCCTTTATTACATTAATTCAACCTCTGCAGACATTTATTATGTAAGAAACGACGGGTTTGCTGACCCAGACAACATATCAACCATTTTTTACATTGATTCATGATGGGGATGTCAAAACGAATCAATTTATTTTTAGGGAAATCAATTCAATTGGAATTTGCAATAATATAACAGATAAAATGGCTACGAAATGATAAGCGAATAGGTTAATCCTGAACAAACACCTGGCGATGCAAATGTATCAAAAAAATTAGTCTCCAAAGTAACTCAGCGCTTTATTTCAGTTTTTACTCTTCTTACAAACGTCTGCTCTAAATGTGTCCCTGCCAATGCAACCGCATCCAGCCCTTTGCTGCATTTCAACGGTAATTTTTCAATATAAGGAAAATGAAGTAAAATGTAAGACAGTGTAAAAATTCATTAACTAACGATAAATCAAATTTAAAATACAATTTTTGAAAGAGCGATTTAAAATCTGTATGTGTATGCCAGTGTATATCCACTCACCTCTGAAGGCATGTACTGAACTTCATCTCCACAATTATGTTCTCTGTTAAAATGAAAACAGTATTATATGTTGATACTATGAGATTTTAATTGTAAGAATATTTATCTTCGAAATGTGAAATCTGACGCTTTTGCATCCTTGTAGAGGCTTTGACCATTGACGCAACCCAATTCCTGAGATTGTCGAAGAAATGGTTCCACTTGTTCCGCCCTGAGAATTGAATCAACATCGCTTGCTCCTGATCTTTTTGTCTGCCTATTCCATTAATTTGGCTATTGGTTGTTTGATGTTTGTGTTTTGTGTGATATCTTGTTTGAAGAAGTTACAGTATAGTCTCTATGGCAATTACCTCTGGCTTTGAAGCACATCCTATAAAAGGGCAGTTTTTGCTTAAATTTTGAAATACTTTGAAAAGCTTTTGTGGAAGCTATGGGCTACTGACATCTGACAGGTTACATTTTTAGGCCTAGATGGAACTTTTAATTACTTATCCTATACATTGTTATATCAAACCAGTTATGCCATATGGAAGTGAAAGTTGGACATACAATAAAAAAAATTCACAAAAGAATTAATGCTTTTCAACTCTGGGGATACAGAAGAATATTAAATAATCACATAAAAACACATTACGAACGAAGCAATCAGATAAAGGGCTGTCTGGTTTATTAGCACTTCTGCGACTTACACTCTCCCCTTGTGATGTTTAATGTAAACTTTATTTATTCCAATATCACGATTCAGGCTATTTGAAGGGTGATATGTGACGTATAAATTGCCCATGAGCTTTCATTATGTCATCGTTTCGCTCGGAGTGGTTAGTTTGATGTAACTGAGCGCACCTACAGTAAATAATATGTATCTGCGCGATTTAATCTGGATTCTTGTTTGTAAATCTCTGTAACTTATATCGGGGAATTAATGGAACTGTTAAAACGAATGCGTAGGCTTATTAGTAGCTTTGCAACATGTAGGCTTAATCCTTACCCTTTAGTGACAGGTAAAGGCAAATTAGCAAATCGAATGGCGTCTTCTCCAATGTCTCCGACTATGGAAACCGCATCTTCAAACCTACAATGCAGCAACGAACGTGGAATGGTTTATATCTACAGTATATTAACCCGTTTGGACATATAAATTCTACAATCTACGTATCTCACAGCATGGTTATCAACATCCCATACGAACATGCCCTAGACCGTTCACTTACAATAAAGTGCCAATATTAACGATATGATATCACAAACCTCTGTGCTGGAAATCTGGAGAGACAGCTGCAACTTTCAAGCTTGATGAGAGTTAATTAAATAAAAAGTGAAAAATAACACAATGTTTTTGTGGCTTTACTTGTACTTGTATGTTAGGCTTACCAAGTGGTGTAAACCTACATTGACGATAGAATATTATGCGTGGACGACAGTACGCTACGATTTTCAATCATAATTTGGTTTGTTTTGTTATTGCTCACATTTTCTTTGTAATTCAAAAATATTTTTCCGCTTTTACATGTGCTAGCTGAAGATGCTATTAGCGAAATTGAAATTTTAATAAAGGATGTCAAGAGTTTAGATTGTTGTGCAAATTCCAGCTTTCGATGCATGCAAATGAGCAGTACCAGTTGCAGCAAGTAGGCCTATAAGTTTTACTAGTTAATACTTGCGGGGGCGACACTAAGCAATGGCTAACCGCCGGGTGTCTTTTTGTTCTGAAACGAGTAAGAAAAATGAAACTAGCAGTTTCCAAACTAACCACAAAATCAACAAGAAAATTAATGGCAGTGAGTAATTTCGAAATTAAGGTTGGGTATTAAGAAAGCAGTCTATTGGTAGCTACTCTTACCAGTTTGCTTGTGAGGGCCCACTGAAAAGTGCGATCAGCAGAACTAGAACTGTTTTATCCGTGTACATCATATCTGAAAAATCAAGTTTATTTCAAGGCATTTTGATGCAATCTACAATATCATGAAATTGAAGAGCTGAATATGAAAGTAGGATTGTCTTATTGGAATCAAACAAATTTAGAGCACTAGTTAGCCCTTCTCAAGTATGGCCGAAAACGTTCGTAGTTTATAAGTTAGTTTTATGTTCACTCAAATGTATGATGTTAAATGCCGTGTGGTTGCTTGGTTTTATCTGTCTATGTTTAAAATATTAGCATTCCATACACTGGTAAACAAAAAATTTGTTGCATTTTCAAATTCACTTGGTCTAGGGTAATTTTGGGGTGCTGAATCCGAATATGACGTTATTTTTGGTCTAGAAGCTCTAGATGTTTTGCAAATTTTGATTTTTTCCTTTTTTTGAGTAAAAACTGAATATTTTTCAAAAAAATTATATTTTGATGAATAGGAAAAAAAACATCTTTTACGACTGAAATAACTGCTTTACTCTTTTGTCTATAGCTTAGATCTATACTTACTGATAGAAATGCACCGAAATATTTGAAAAAACATTACAGAATCATTCGAAAAGCGTCGTAAACAAAATTTCAAAAACTATATAGGCTATATACATAACAAACGAATCATTTTCACAACTACAGTAGTAACCATAGCACTGCATGCAGACCTATTGCAATTACAAGCATAAACAAGCTCTTTAAAAGTTTGATGTTGTGAGAAAAGTTCACTGGCTGAAAATAGAAAGTTAAATCCACACTACATGCTGGGCAAAAATTGGCGTTTGAGGCTGTTGCGTTTGTAAGCTTTTTGGGGGCAGTCTCGTTTAATGCTCCAACAGTAATCTGCCATCATGTGTCGATTCCATCGGCCTTGGTAACGTTCTTCTACTTTCATAAGATCCTGGTGGAACCGCTCTCGTTGTTCGTTACTGACAGCTCCAAGGTTTTCTGGAAATTTGTCCACATGACTGAATAAGAAATGAACTTTAATGCTCATTCTGCATCCTAAGTCGCGGAAAGCAAAGAGCATTTTGCTCACAAGAACCTCGTAATTGTGAACCTTTTTGTTTCCAAAAAAGTTTTTAGTGACATCCACAAAGGGCAACCATGCTGCTCTCTCTTTGGTTTTCATCTTATCGGTGAACTGTTGGTCTCGCACAAGGCTTCGAATTTGTGGTCCATTGAAGACACCAGCTTTAATCTTTTTTGTATGAAATGGAGGGAAATGTGTGAACAATATATTGGAAGCAGTCGCTATCAGAGCTTAAAGCTTTCACAAACTGTTTCATCAACCCTAACTTGATGTGAAGAAGGGGGAAAACAATTTTGTCTCTGCTTACAATCGGATTATTTAACATGTTTGGCATGCCGGCTTCGAGTGTTTCACGTATGGGCCAATCTTTTTGGGTCCAATGCTTGTCATTAGCTCTGCTGTCCCACATGCAAAGATAGCTTAACATAGAAACTTTGTGCATCCTTTTTGCTGACCATGTAAGAAACCAACCATTTTCAGGTCAACACATAATATCCAATTGTGCTGATGATATTTCAGCAAGTCAATAACTAGCTTAATATCACCATATGATTCTTTTAAGACAGTTGAATCACCAACTGGAACTCCTCCATATGTATTACCATAGAACACACTTCAGGCTTCGCCTGGAACTGTCTATAAATAAGCGCCATTCACTTGAATCATATGAAGAAACTCCTAGTTGAACGAGAAGGCCTGGAATATCATTGCAGTAAATTAACTGCTTTTCCTGTGAAAAAAAGACATAAACGTTTCACCTCGTTTCCTGAAAAACGAAACCTTTGTGGAACTGTCCAATACGTGTTTTTCACTAAGCCTTGATGCTAAAAGCTCAGCAGCTTGCTTGGATATGTCCAAGTTTCGTACCAAATCATTTAGTTCTGACTGGTTAAATTTCTGAATGGTTTCAGAATTAGAGCCTTCTGAGTCTGCATCTGCTTCCTTTGTATACTCGCATTCCATACTACCGTGGTAAATCTCAGAGTCTGTTCCTTCATCATCGGAGGATGCAAAACCATTAAATGCTGGAGGTGGAAACGTTTCAGAGTGAAGGACAGGTCGAATAGCGGAAGGAATATTTGGATAAGAAATATTTTGTTTGTTTTTCCTGCCAATGCCCTCGGTGTTAATCAAACAAAAGTAACAATCAGTGCAGTGGTCCTTCGGTTTACGCCACACCATAGGGACACCAAAAAGAAGTCCGTTACGATCTTTCTTTGTCCAGTCTCTAAGCACTTCTTCGCAATTATGGCAGATAATTTGTGGAGCCTATCTCTTCTCTTGATCTTCCAGAGGAACTTGAAAATAAGCTTTGTAGGCCCGCTTCACGAATGGCGTTATATTTCGTCTCTGACGAGGGAATGAGTATATGCCACAAATATAACAAAAAGAATCAACTTTTTTTGGCATTTATATCGATTAGAACTATACGAAGCCATGTCAAAAACTTTAAAAAAACCGTTAGTCTATAGAACTGTAAATCTAAACAATTTAAAACGTCTGGAATTTTGTTTTAAATTTCAGACCAAATGCTGCAAGCCTCAAAATATCCACTGGTGTATTACATAAAAACTAGAGCTTGCAGAAAAAATCTGATTGCAGATTTGGAATCAGTGGCTAAAACTCATTCAGAATCGATCAAAAAATCTCTTACAACAAGAATTTTTTTTTTTTTTGTTGACCAGTGATATTTCAACGGCCAGAACGCCGTAATTCAAAGATTCTATCAAAGTCAATCCGAATAATCTCAAAAAAAGTTTTAAACCCAAACGGATAAACCCTTCTACACCCCACCCCAAAAAAAAAACGTTTCAAACAATCATTAAATAACTCATTTCGAAAACACACTGTTCTGAACCTGCCACTGCGGGTACACTAACTCAACAGAAATGCAACATACAATAAAGACATTTTGTTTATAAGAGGTTTGCATTTACGATGAGCTAAAGGAGCTACGTAGATTAGATTTAACTGATTTGTCAATATGCTCTTTTAAATTGGGCCCACTTTAGTCCGTCACTCCATAACTTAACAAAGATAGTCTGTGACAGACCGTACAAACGTAGATGTCAATTCAGAGATATAATAAATGCAAAGCCAAATCAATATTACTGTCTTGCCTTGGTCAATCACTTTGTCCACTTAAACGATTTCCTCAAGTTTTGTTTTGTAGTTCCTTCCGATGTTTCTACTGTATGTTGTCAAATGATTCAAAAACTCAACTTTGAAAAAGGTGCAGTATTGCTCTTATTCTTTGAAAAACCGGTGAAGCGTGGGATATTGGTTCAAGTAAATACTTTCTGATTGCAGGGTAAAACTTGAGTTTTGTAAATAGTGTAGATTTGCAAACGGTGTGCACGACTTCTCCATGTAAGAATACTCAACCTCTGAGGCCTGTGCACTGTGCAGTAGTGTTGATAGGAGCACCCAGAGGGTACTTTTGGACCCGGGTTCAGGATACTCCTAGGGTCCAGCAGCCTTTCCAATGGGCCCGGAAATTTTAAGAAACCACCGCGTATTTTTTGCATATTGTGCATTGTTTCAGAATTATCTTGATTTGAAGCCGAAGGATCTCATTGGCACCGGGCTAAATTATCCTCTCAACGGTCCTGTACCTATGTGTAAGATGTGAAGGAACCTTCGGTTAAAAGATAATATTATTTAGTTCCTGCTTAGGGATTTGTGCTTTTTTTAATACTTTCATAACTTATTTTTGTGCATTAGACCACCCTTTAAAATAGAGGCTAGCTATGAATGAAAAACCACAACATAAATCTTCAAAACTAACGTATTCGCTAATCCTGATACAGTCTTTACAGCTGCGTAGCACGGTAGGTATTTGGTTATGCAAAGACTAATAACGATGTAGCCTATTTCCTTGCATTTAACACACTTACCAAGAATGCTGTAGGCACAATTTAACATCCAATAAAAATTAAATATCAATTGACATCCATCCAATTATCATTTAATGTCTTTCCAAACGCAAAGTTGTGAGCTCTTCAGTGGTGTCGAACCCGCGCCCTTTCAAGCAACGAACCAGTGTTCTAACCACTCGGCTGTGCAAACTACACGGGCTTGATAATTTGAACACAGGTTGATGTCCCAAAGAAGAATTCCATTCCAGAATGCACTGTTTATTATCTTTACTGCATGTCAAGTAAAAAATGGATTCAGGGCCGTTGAGAAGGCAATTGTAACATCACATGCTGTGACATCATAGAATTCAAATGACAACATCTCAACAAGCAAAATCTGTCGTTCAATGCGCTTTTGGTTAGTTAGGTAACTGTAATAGCAAGCAAGGTATGTAGCTTATATGTTTTATGTTTTGGCCGTAGCAACGTCAACAGACGTACGTTAAATCAATGCGAAACTGCCCGGCATACTTATCAAAACCTTTGTCAGTCACACAAACCAACCAAAAAGATCCATTAGTACAGTAGTTTAGGTAGCAATAGATGATTGCCATGAACATGCAAAGCTCTACTTTTATTATACCAATGTCGTCATCACGTGTACAGCAGTAACAGCATCAACAGTGGGGCACTAGCTGGAGCTGACACGATATATTTATTTAAACTAATAGTTACGTCACTCTATAGATTGGCTTATTGTCGCATCTAGGTACACCCGGTGGTTAAAGATTTAGTTTAAGTGGATAATGAAGCTGCCAGTTTTGTTTTCATCTTCAAGTCTGTAAGTGTGTCGGCAAGATATATCTGCTTGTTCTTGAGCATTGTCAAATTGCGTTCTCTCAAACGTTGTACAAGAGCTCTTACTAGTCAGGCGTACAAACACCAGCTTGCGGATGATAGCAATAAAAAATCTATCCACTAGGTGGTAATGCTTGCATTGACTGACAAAAATGGTTTCGTTTCTAACACTAGTTGCTACGTTCATCTGATGAAATTGAAAGTAAAATTAACAACAAACAAGATGGTTTATTGCTTCACTGACGTTTCGCGCACCATGACAATGCGCATCCTCAGAGCGAATAACATACAAAATAAAATTTCACCAGGTTATATACTGCAGTGCGATTGCAGTTACTTTCAATTTCATCAGATGAACGTAGCAACTAGTGCTAAAAACGATAATTGTCCTGATGAACATCCAAACTTTTCAGTATTCAAAATGGTTTCACCAAAGTCACACTGCATCGCTTATCACAGCGCTGGAGATTTAATTAAAAAACTAAAACTTCGTTAGATTGAAGAAAACTTGCCACTGGGCTAGACGCACTATTCCTGTTCGTTTAAATTTTCTGCTCCAGTCCAAGATTCGAAATGCTATGAGTTTGACTAATCTTGCATAGTGGCGTTGACTCGGCAAAAACTTTAGAAAACCTTTAGTTAGTTGAACACTCCCTGAAGCTTGGGAGCAGTTCAGTTTGTTGATCTGTTAACGGATAAACAAAAATTTGCAAAAAACAAAAAAGTAAAAAATGAACGCAAACTAAATTATTTACCATTACCAATTTATTACCATAAAACAAGAGTCAAGTAATTATTTTTCCTTTTCAATAGTAAGTCAATGCTGAGAAAGGCAAGCACAAAGTATATCTTCTGGATCCTGTTTTTCAAGTTGAATTATAGGAACAGCCTTGGAATTTCTTGATGGGGACAGGTCAGAATCTTATTGAACATTTTGTCTCGTATTGCTAAGATGATTGATAGTACATTGAAGCAAATACTTGGATTGACTTTCTATTTCACCCCCTCTTCCCACATCGGAAAGGGCAACCATGGACATGATAAACCGTCAAATGTAGTGAACAAACCTTTCTGCTACTGTGACATTCATAAGTTGAATGTCACTGACAATAAAAGCTTTAAATCAATTATTACATTTTTCTACAGATGCAGAAAATCCAATAAGTTAGGCTGCATACTAATCTTGTTGTTTTAATAGTTTGGTGGAAATGCGATCACATAAATCTTTTTACGCATAAAATGAGGAATGTTATTGCGAGTTCTGGGAATTTTAATTTTGTTTGTTTATTTACGTGCAAGAAGCAAAAACTCCAAACTTTCTAATAAAACTTGGAGTCACTGACAGATTCAACCAGCTGGGTAAATTGACTGAATCAAATTCTGCTCAAGAAGCTTAAAAAAAAAAATCTGGCTGAAATGGAAAGTAAATAAATTGACATATGTTTGCTATTCCTCTACACCTGCAAATAGCAATGTGCTGTTTCTGACCGCAGACAGGAGAAAATTTGAAGTGCTTAAAATATTGTAATTATAAGACAAGTGTTAGAAATGTAATAAAACTATCAATAATTGCAGAAATTGTTCGTTATGTTAACGTTTGTATGGCGACTTTGCTTAAAATGAGGAGGTCCCAAAAATTCCACAGTGTAAGACTAGAAATCAGAAAAAACAATTTCACTATTGTAAATAAAGAAGTAGTAGAAATAAATTGATTATTACAAGTTAGGTATAAAGCACGTAGCCACACTACGCAAGTTCATATAGTCTGTGTTTATGATTTGCTTGATTGGGTAGATTGAGTGAAAAAAATTATTTTTTTACATGATTCTTTAAATCTATTATCTTTTTATTTTCTCTGAATTAAAATGAGGACAATGTACTTCAAACTATTTTTACGCAGATTATTCAAGATGGCGAAGAAATATAAAAAGCTATATTTGTTAGTACTGATGGTGGCAACGCTCATGCTCGGTGTGCTAACACAGAACAATACTGACTTATCAAGTGTAGAAAATAAAATTGACGAGTTAGAACTAGAACTGGAAGAATTGAAAGCTTATGTGGAAACAGGTATTGTGGTTTTAAGTCAAAAATAATTGTTCTAACATACATTTTAACACACATTTCTTTTATTGCTTTAGAGTCTGGAGTGAATAAATTTGGGTAGAAGATCATACTATAAAATGATCACAGTGGCCTCTTGTTCTTGTGAAAATGTTCATCAGATCTCGTCAGATAGGAGCTTCTGTCTGAAGAAGATATTCATTAAATCAACTTGCTATCTGAAAAGAGTTTGCCACTTCCAATATAATTGCTATGACGCTGATAAACAGAGTTTTGACAAAGGGCTGCCTCAAACTTTGTTTTGCTAAAAGATGTTGAACAGAAATTATAGAAGCATCAGCTTCTGTAGTTTGAGGCTGTTGAGTTTATTTTCGGCAGTATTCGCTGCTAAGAAGTTGGAAGCTTCTAAAATGTTCTTTTTGCTGTGATGTAGTTATTAAAAATGGTGATCCTTTAAACTTTTATATTTGTTGTACAAGTGAAGCCCACAGAACACTGCGACCACTTGAAGGAACAAGGATCAAAGGAGGATGGCCAATTCCACCTCCACATAAACGGGACTTTCATTCCAGTTTACTGCGAGTTTGAACACAACGACACCGCATTCAACTGGCTGGTTAGTAAGCAGCAGTATGTATCGTGATGTTTGACTATTACAAAACATAATAATAATATAAATAACGTTTGTTTTTTCATAGAGCTGTATCCAATGCGGATATGCGTTGCTCCTCAGTGCTTCACAAAACAGACAGTGTCAGTGCAGTCATATAGAGGCTCAACCGCAATAGGAGACGATGTTGTAAAATGTATAACCACAAAAACGAATTGCAACAAATCTGAAAAGTTATATAAGTCTTTGCAAGTGCAAAAGCCCGAAATTGAATCACCATCTTCAGCAAAGATGATTTTGGTCGTATCCAGGCTTGCTTTCGTTGGTTAAATATTTAGATTAAGTGAACGGAAAAGCAAAGAATTTAACCTGTGTATCAACTTTCGAACATCCCATCAACTTCCCTAATCAGAAACAGAAGTGTGCTCTGGAAAGGTGTCGAACCGGCAGATTTCGAGCTTTCTCTGCTTGGCTGCGATGATAAACTAAATCAAGAAACATCATTTTTCTTTTCTAGATCTTCCAACGGAGAATAAGTGATGACGTAGATTTCTATAGGAATTGGAAGAACTATACTGATGGGTTTGGAAATTTAACTACAAATTTCTGGCTTGGTTAGTAATTTATTCTTTTAAAATATAAAACAACAATTGCGCAATTATCTTGCAACTTAGCTGCAGCGAAACGATCTCTACAGTCTATGTTCTTGTTAATCATTTCTGCTTTGTGCTCAGAACACGTTAGACATTTTGGCTTTGTGAAACCACATGGAAATATATCTTTTTTTAAATTTGCTGCTGATGTTTTTATGAGATAAATTAGGCTCAAACCAACAAAATTAGTAATGCTATAACAATAAATGCTTTTAGTACTACAAAAAGTGTTCAGTGCCAAGCCTAAAACCTAAGAAGAACGAATTACATCACAATTAGTTACTTGTTCACCAGAAACTTTAACAGCCTATTTCAGTCTTATGAAATCACCAGAAGAAACTTATTCAAATATAATTCTATTTGAATAAGTTCCTTCTGATAATCCTGTTCAGTTCAAACAGGTTGTTAATGTTTTCAGTGAACTAGTAACTAGTTTTGATGATATTAGTATGCCATATGTTTAAAAGTCCACTAAATCTCTAAAGGTTTGGAAAACCTTCATTTGATAACCAGTACACGGCCTTATACATTGCGGGTGGACATGGTGGACTCAGATGGTAAACATTGCTATGCAGAATACACGTGAGCAATTATTTTATAATACTCATATGATTGGTAACGTCATGCAAGGGGTGAAAGAATGGACATGAAATACTAGTTGGAAGGAATGTGCGTTACATTATTAACAATGAGATTCAATTTATCACATATCCATATATATTTTGCTACTGTAAAGGCGGCTAAATAACCTTTCAATCATGCATCTTAGGTATTCCTCTGAAATTGTATATAGTCTTTCTGTCTGTTTGTGGATTGTTTTTACTCTGTAATTGTTATATGTACCTTATGAAATCAGACAATGAACAACTCTATCACAGTTATTCTTGTTGGCGTTTGGGAAGAACCGTTCTGCATTTGATTCTAAGCAGCAGATTAGTCGTTTTCTACATTAATTCAACGTCTGTGGATTTGTTTGTCATTATCACTACTTATAATAAGTTATTTGTTTCAGAGATTTTTTTATCGGTGACTCATCTGACAACTATCGGTTGAGTGTTGGTACTTACAGTGGCACAGCAGGTAAGAAACTCGATTTAATTTCTTTGTTTCACAGTCATAAAAGTTTCTTCGTATTCAACAGTTTAAAACATTCATTTTAAGTAGGAAAGTGGTTTTAATTGATATCATTCGTTTGGTTTTCTTATCATAAATATCATACTGAAACAGCGCATTGTCTAAAACAGCATCAAAAGTCATTTTGCAATCACACATGGCAACATTCAACTATTAAAGAACCACATTCATCTACAAACCACAAAAGCTTTGTCTCACATTTGGTAGCTCAATGGAATCTGCAAATTTCATAATTTTGTAACAGACTGATTTTATTTGCAGTTGACTCACTGGTATATCACAATGGGCTACCCTTTTCCACAGAAGACAAGGACAACGATAACTGGTCCGGTAATTGTGCTAAAGAGAACACGGGGGCCTGGTGGTACAATTCTTGCTATCGAGCAAATTTAAACGGAAAATACTTTGGAGCAGGGCAAAGGTCTTTCCAAGGGATAGTGTGGTTTAGTGTAGGGGGACTGCCTTACACAAAGCAAAGTGTGGAAATGAAAATGCGTCCAAGTTAGACTGACGCATCAACACTGAATCTTATGAAATTTTGCAAAAAAAATTTGATTTTGCATTTGTTTTGGTTATAAATTATCTTGATGTGAATACAAGTACATGGTTGTATATATTGTTGTCTCGTATTTATCAGAAAAGATTAAACGACACTTCGAGGACGTCAGTTCGATGCTCTTTGAAGGCACGCTACGGTGTCTCAAGCAAGACATTTGATGACACACTAATCGAAAACGAAGATTGGCTTACGTCTACTTGATATCGATTTTCAACCACCAAGCATTACTGTAAATGCATAAACCCAGACAGCAAATCAACCGCTTTTTGCATTGATTCAACGTCTGCAGACGATTTGCTTTTTGCGTATCAGCGATTATGTTGTGAAGCAAATCTGAACTCAAACATCAATGCGGGAAGATAAATGCTCAACTCCAAAGCTTTTCTTGGTAAGTCCTGAAATATCCAATAAAAGCGGATGAAAAAATGTAAAGACAAAGATAAACAGCAAAAATGTTTAGGTCAAACCCTTGTAATGTACACTTTTTCTTTTATAGAGTCTTTTACATTCGTTTGACCAAATATTTTGGTGTGACCAAACATTAGGCTACTACGATTGATTAAATATTACCTGATACGCGCAATCTTCACTCAAATTGAAATACAAAACTTTAAATATCGAGGTACTCAATTGCAAACTATAAGCGAATGATTTGTTAGATATGTAGGTTTAAAAAAAATAAAGATAGAGTTGGTCTGAATTTAGGCAATTGCAATATGAATTTAAAGTAGATATTTTCTTTTCTGCCTGCATGATGAAACTCTTCTAACTTACATTTCGTGTCAAATTCATGCCAAGCTACCCGGACTTTCTTAGCAAACTATGCGACTTTTTATTACATATTTATTGGCAACATAATCAAGAAAACAGTTTTAACATTATTCTATTCAATTTTTTACGTATTGAAAGAAAGCATGAAATGGAAACATTTGTTCCTTTCATTGTGATCTAGAAACTTCAGGGTAGGTGCTACTGGCAAGTCAGGTAGGCTACAGAGAGTCATCCGTTTCGCTATCCAATCTACAGTCGAAATATCTTTGAAAGACATAGTAAGAAATTTGTAGCATTGCATCGCTCTACAGTCTACAGGCTACCGAGAAACCAAAACTAAGTTGATCTAATCCATAAAGGGCAAATAATTTGCTCAAAATAAAAATAAAATATTGATAGATAAAATAGCAAGTTAATCAAAATCATTCATTAATAAAAATGTAGAAATAATAATAATAAGAAAAAAAAGAAGAACTGCACACATGGTTTGTAGTTAACCTAATAGAATTTCAAAACAGATCATGACTGTATGTTATCTCTAAAAGGACATCATGTGACGCAGAAAACGTCAGGAGGGCAACTTGCTTCAATGTAATGTTTATTCTCTGTAAACGTTAAAAACCTGATTACGTTACTCGGCTTCGTATGCTTGTGGTTCATCAAGACAAACTCTTTACCGAAGCTCTGGACAAAACATCCAATACATAGACTGGTACGGCACTAATCATTGGTAAGGTCAACCTTCTTCCTTGTATTGAAAGCAAGACAACATCGTAGTTTTCCACACATAGCAATTACTGATGTCTATACAACGAAGTGGTGGCCAAGCTTCAGCCAACTTCCGCTAGACGGTGATACAAAGTGGTTACTTACAATTATTTGACTTACTTTGGTAAAGCTTTGTATTAACAATTCTTTTTCTTCCCTCCGAATCAAATTAGTATGTGATGACAAGCACGAAACTATTTCAAATGTATATTTCTTAAAATGGGAAATAAATTCTTTGAATCTAAGTTAATTAAAGTTACAAACAAAATAGATGGAATTCTATCTCAAATAAGAAGATGATGAAAGTTTTATAAACCCGACATCTCGGCGCTACAAATTAAACAAACCAATAAATGACAAACAATTTTATTTGCTTACAATGGTTGGCAGCAACATGGACTTACTTTTTGCCATTCTAGACAGGTATTCACCGTCTCATCTAGCCCCGTGAAGAAGTCAGTCGCTTCTAATTGATGAAACGTCGAAACAAAAGCGGATTATCACTTTACACTTTGTGATAGTTCAGCTTAGTTTGCTCCAAAAATCTTATATTATATTATTTAATTGGCAATAAAGTATTTGACACTGAGCTCTTTTAGACATTGTTTATGTGTTGAGTTTTGTAACCTTGCTGATATTGCAACTTTGTTCCAGCGTCTTGGTCTTGAGTTCAATTCCCAAGCAGTCGATAGTTCTTGAAATAAAAGGTTGCACAATTATTTTTGACTGATGTTTCATTGTGTGGCAGTCAAACGGAAAGTTTAATGTTTAAGAGCGATTGAAAATTTTGTGATGAGACATGAATGTTTGAAAGAGCTGTATTAACGTATTGAAAATCATAATAGAGATATGGAAGCTACTAAGACGGTACTTCATTCAAAACAAAGTTTTTCAAAATAGTAAATAAGGTAAAACCTAATGTCTAAGTCTAAGGTAAAGGTGTATGTCAGGTTTGGGGTCGTGCTGAGGAATTTTTAATCCACAATAAACCTGACTCAAATAGACTAACTTCTTGTTTCCTAAGAATCAAAACAAATCTAATCTAAAACACTTCCTGAGAAGTGATTCCGTTAACCTTTGTTTTTCAGTCATGGATCAAAAATGAGTTTCGTAATAGAAATGTCACCAGCTTTACTGGCAATACTATGTCTTTGTGGGATCGCCTCTGGCCAGGAAGAGGTTGCATTCGCAGTGAACAAGCTTGAAATGGATGTAATTAAGCTGGAAAAGAAGATGGATGAACTGAGGACATTCATCATGGAAGGTGATCACTTGTTTGGTTGGGTGTAAAGTAGATCATTTCTCACTGAGAACATCAGCAAATACATAGTTGTACTGATGAGTAAAAACTACTATGGTACAAGATGTTATAAAGTGTACGCTCTTTGTTTATAAACAGGTCTTCTTATTGTTACGGTATTGCTGCTAAGTAGTTTAAAAAGAGCCTGAAAGCAAACATCTGCACAGCTACGCTATTTTACCAAGCTACAGTACATTGAATGTAAAATGATTTAAGTATAACCTTTCTAAAATAACGGTTAACAGGGAAGGTAGTGTTTCTCAGCAGTCGAGTTTAGAAAGAATTGACAACGATAGACGCGTGTTTCGCTCATGAGGCTGGGCTCATCAGTATCGCACCACTAATTCATGCCACATAGTTCTCAACCGATGCTTTTGTCAGTCAATTGAATCTTGACCTTTATGAAAAAAAAACATCTAAGCTAACTTTTGCCGAGGATATGCATTTTATTTCCATAAAGCTAAGGATTCAATTGACTGACAAAATCAGCGGTTGAGAATTAGCGGTGCGATACTGATGAACCCAGCCTCATGGGCGAAACACGTGTATATCGCTGTCGATTCTTGCTACAATCGACTGCCGAGAACATATGTTATTGGAAAAATTCTTGATGGCAATTGTGGAGGCTACAAGGTATGGTTAGCAAAACACACTGCTCGTTGTTCTATAGTGAGTAGTCAGGTAGTGCTGACGCCAGGAAGGTCGCTCTTTCTCAACAAGAAAGTAATTTTATCTAATATGAAGCTTTTAATTGTTACTAGTGACACCTAACGGAGACTGTGACCAGCAATACAACAAAGGGAGCAGATCGGACGGAATATTCTTCCTACCCTACATCGGCCATCTTGTCAAAATATACTGTCAGTTTGAATACCAAAATTCAAATCATAGTTGGATGGTGAGTAATCCATTGAGATCATCTGGTTCTTGACAGGTGTTACATGAATGACATGATGTCTTGATATATTTGAAAATTCTTCTTTTGATTAACGTTGTTTTATTTTCTCCATCAAAATTAACCAAACCGCTGTTGACATACAAATGTATTCAATCAATCAATTTTTATATTATCAATATGATCAATACAATAGAAAAGTGCACAATGTCAAACAAAAACTCAAGCAAAACTATTTAAATCCGAATATAGTTTCTATTCTCCGAAGAAACTTTAACAGTGTACATCAACGTCATCGTTAACGTCATCATCAACGTCATCGTCAACGTCATCGTTATCGTCAACATCAATATCAATGTTAAAATTCGTTATTCATGATTCATCATTTTCAGTCAGTGGTAGCCCATTACTGAGCGAAGGCCTTCCACCTTTTTGTCAACCCAGTCGATCGTGTGTTTTGTATACAAGTTTGTTGTTCCACATTCTTTGTCAATGTCGTCTCTCCATCCCATTTTTGGACTTTCCTCGTTTGCGATTGTTTTCCCAGGGTGTCCAAATTGGTAATTTGTTGGTCTATCTGTTGTTCTCATGTCTTTATATATGACCTGCCCATGACCAGATTATAAGAATTATGTTATGGCTGTTCACTTCAGATTATAACAATTATGTCGTGAGCAAAACGCAAACGATTGATGTATTTACCGTCTATATTGTTTTTTGTTCTTCTAAAATAAGTTGTTTAAAAATTTCTTTCAGGGCTGCAGTAATTTTCTAGATATTGTGTCACTTTGACGTTCTCTTTTCTGAATTGATACAAATAGTTTGGAATCTTTATGCAATCCAATCATGAACAACGATTTCACCCCCTGTTAAAACATTGGATGAAATGTCATAATTTTATATGAATAAGAACATTTTGAAGATTTTTTTTCAAGGGTAAAACAGATTCCTAATGTTTTTTGACAATTGCATTTTATACTGATCTGTATAGTTGTGCATTGTGACGTATTGCATACAGGTAATTCAACGACGTGGTTCTGGAGACATAGATTTCTACAGAGATTGGAATAATTACACAGAAGGATTCGGTGACTTAGAAGGAGAATTTTGGTTTGGTAAGATATGTAAAAGCTTGCAGTATATCAAACTAATTGACATTTTCTAATATCTGGGTTTAAGTGATGTTTCAAACTGGGTTATTATTTGGAAGTATGAGCTACTGTACATTTGTTTAGAGTACGTGTAAACTATCACTGCAATCAGCGTATTAAGAACAAACTATGTTCTAGGTTTGAGACATCTGAATGACTTGACAGGATCTAAAGCTCACATACTTCGAGTGGATTTGGAGGATTTTGACGGCAACACTGCCTACGCTGAGTACAGGTGAGTTTGATGTCAATAGAGTAGCATGTCATTGTTTGAAAAAGAAGTCCGCCCCAATAGCTCAGTTGATTATGCTCTGGACTTTGTGCGCGAGGAAACTTCAACATCAAGAGATACTAGTTCAACTTTCGAGGTGTACACTTGAGCAACTCATTTCATGACTGCTCTCCATTCAGCTGCACGAAGTGAATGGAACACTTTGCAGACAACATTAATCTGTCAATTTCAGTAACTTGCCTGTATCGCGGGTTTAAAGTCTCAACAAGTATTTAAAACTGCCACGATTCTCCTTCAAAGGCTTTCGCAGTCTAAGGATAATACTTCAAATCAATTCCAGGAAACAAGATTTGAAGTAGAAATGCCATAATAACAATACAATTATGGATGTTTCAGTGCGTTTCGTGTGATGGGACCTGACACAAAATATCGGTTGTCAATTAGTGGATACAGTGGAACTGCCGGTAAGATTAATCATTGTTCTTTCTTATCACCTTCATCACATCTATAAAAACAAACTAATGCTACAAATCTGTCCAGAAAGTAGAAATGAATATTAGAGTTTTATCGTTTTGTTTTTTAAACAACAATAATCTTTCTGACAATGGCCTTGAATTTTGCGTGTCAATTATACATGAGATAATCTTTTGTAATTCAATGCTTGAGCATAGCGGCATTTAGTGGCATTTTAGCTTGAGCGGCATGCACTCGCATAATTTCCCGGCAACACTTCAACTTCAACAATCGGAAACTTCACTCTGTCAATCTCGGTGACCGGGCTTGCGTCAGTGATTCAAAGCCTCTACAAGTATGCAAAACTGCCAGGATTAAGCTCTGCAAGACACTTTCCCAGTCCGAGGATAAAGATTCAAATCAATTAAAAAAAAATGAATCATAGACGCAGCATTGTTATCTCTCAATGCAATTTTTCCACTTAATCTTGTTTTGGCAGGAGATTCTTTGACAATGCAAGACGGTTATGGCTTCTCAACGTACGACCAAGACAATGATGTTTGGGAGCAAAACTGTCCGGAGGAAAGAGGTGGTGCTTGGTGGTACAAGTCATGCAGCTTCTCCAACCTCAATGGAAGATATTATGAAGACGGAGAGATACATTTTCAAGGGATTTTTTGGTTTTATTGGAAAATTAGCGCGTATTCCGTAAAATGGGCAGAGATGAAAATGAGACCTGCCCCTTAAAAATTACAAGTTTTCTATTGGAATTCCCTTGCACCTAACTGCAATGAAGCATTCATTCAACACCACTACGTTTCACATGCAATCACACTGAGAACTATAATATAAATACAAACATATAATTAATATGTTCGCATTTTTGTATTTAGAGCAACTCATGCTGTTGAAAGCAGAGGCTGAGTGTGATCATTTTGTTGGAGGTTTACTTTTTTCTAGTGTATCGTCTACTTGAAATTATCTGGCCGTTCCCTTTTCCTGGTTGGTACCTCGCCCTCTACTTTCCTGATCTTGTTACCCTCCTCATATTTCTGATCTTCTGATCTTTTTGGTAGTTCCAACCAGCTGGTTAGTGGTTAGCTGATAGCTCTGGACGGTCTGTGCTCTTAGCTGATCCCGACACAGCATCGTATAAGCTGAAAACAATGAACGAATGAAGTGTTGTGCCCATCTTACAGACAAAGTTGTTCATTGTATTAAAAAAAGCGTCTGCATCTTTATTTGTTTTTATTGCATGTGCTGTTGTGGAAATGTTTTGTGTTACATAAATAAAATTACTGATGAAATTGTTTGATTCTCTTTGATTGACCTACAATATAAGATTGCAATACAATTCAAATAAAAACAAGGAAATTATTTATCCTAATCTTTCAACGTGAAGTGGGTGTGAAAAGTTTGATATCTTGCATTGATAAAACTTAAATTAATAATTAATCGGATGCAAGTGAAACTTTTTCACTACTTTGTATACAGCAAGGATGCCAGATCAGCATGCTTTTAGAAAGCATAAGGTTAGCAACTCACCGATCTAATAACTCAACCAGCTATCAATTTTTTTTTACATTGATTCAACGTACATAGGGAACTAAGATGTTTAGTATTTTTGTGTAAGAATTCTCTGAAGGGTTGGCTTCAATATCCATTGAACAATTTACACCATAATAATAACAACCACTTTCATTTTGCGCTTGTCGAGATATCATGTAGTGCAGGGGCGGGCGGCCTTTTTAACACAAGGGCCAGCTCGAAAAATGTAATGCTGTCAGGAGGGCCGCACATCAAATAAACACTAATTCATATTTTCGAAATTGTGTAAATCGAGATGAAAATTCCTCACGCAACACTGCCACTCTTCGAGCATAACCATCCAAGCTCTCATTACTGCCATCAAAGACACCTTTTAATGTAGGAAAATGGTCCATTTTGTGTTCATAATATAAAATAATTTTTTGTGTTCATAAATAAAATAATCTGGAAGAAGATGAAGGGCCGCAAAAAAAATGAAAAAAGGCCACTTGTGGCCCCCAGGCCGCACGTTGCTGACTCCTGATGTGGTGTGTGATAGCTGATCAGTTACAACACACCAGATAACTGGAAGCTTTTTTCTGCGGTGTTAGGTTTAAACTATCGGACATTCTGTAACTAACTTTCTTCATAACGCTCAATCTCACGTAACTTTCATCAGCTTATCCTTACCTCTGTGTGACAAACTTCATACATTTTTCAAGGCATCACTTTGTTGTGCGACCTGCCTTTACCAAATCAATTGAAAGCCGGGAAATGTTTTGCATTCATCGAACCAAATTTCCTAAATTTGACATGCCTTTGTCTCTTGTCAAAGGATGGTCGAGTGCTCTTGAGAGATGTCAATATGAAGCATTTTCGAGCGTCGTGCAAACACCCCACCACTCGACAACATTGAAAAAAATCAATTTTAATGTTTTGTACTTTATTTTCAATGTTAATGATATATAGATATAGAGTTAACACTAGGATTACCAAGGTGTCCTATAGGACATCGGGTCTTCTTTAATCTGCAATTGTCGCTTCGGATTAAAAGCTTTTCTTCTGAAATTTCTTGACTTTTAACAAACTTTAGTTGACATAATGTTACCGTGTTGCCCGAATTCCAAGAATATTTTTTCAAGAAATTATACCGCATTGTTGATTTCATACCCTAGAATTACCACGGTGTCCTATAGGACACCAGAAAGCATTTTGCACTGTATTGGCTTAATAACCTTATTTTAAATCTAAATCTCTTTTGCTATCCATAGCTGCCTGTCGAAACTAACTCATTATGACGCAACAGCAAGTCTTTGATTTGTAACACAGCCACAGCAAGGTTTTTACGTTTACATTTCACACACTATAGTACCTATGTAAAGTACCAACCAAAAGCTAAACAACAGTCTGTCTGTTATCCACCATGCATTCTACGCCAGATGTGGACACCACCACGGCTGCCAAAAAGCCATATGTGTCGGTTTCTACAATGAGAACAAAGTCGGCGTCGACGTTTTTGATCAAATGGCTTGTTCGTACAATATATACGCGATCAGTTTCCAGGAGGTGGCCATTATGGGGTAACATCCTCGATCTCGATATATAGCGGCAATCAACGCATGTGCCCGTTTTATAAAGTCGATTGGAAACCATATATTACGAAGGGACTTTATACTCGAACTCATTGAATGTTTGTACCACCAACTACAAAACAACACAACTATTGTCATGACACCTGGGTCAAGAAAACGCAGGGAATGCTATAGAAGAGGCTATAACAATGCAACGACATTTACGTGTTTCAAGTGTCAGAATCCTACACGTGGAAAGTGTTCGCAGAATGATTCAAAAGTTGTTTTTGTGAAATTCAGCGAGTGAAATTCGTTTGTGATGCAGATAATAGTTAAAACACTAGCAGTTAGACAGAAAAACGATGTCTTACTGAAGGTGTCCTATAGAACACCGTGGTAATTCTAAGGTGTAAAAAATCCCGGTAATTCTAGTGTTAATTTGCAGTACAGTCTTTCAATCTGAAAGGTCATGGACGACACAAAAATTCATTAACCTTTGCAACACATTTTTCCATCCAGAGTGCAGACAATTAAATTGGTTTTGTGGAATTTTTACAAGAGCCTCCACTAATCGTTTGAGTTGTTGCTTCTAACGACAGACTCTATTTTTATTTGTTGTTTATTGCTGGCTGCCATTTCACTGTTTAATTCAAAACTAAGTCGGAACTAATGAGGTGCAGTGAGTGTTGCAATTGCATTGAAGTGAAAGAGTAAACAATGACAGATGTCGTGTTGTTAATTGATTTGATTTGCCTAGACAAAAACATATGAATTTGTTTTTCAATTTTTTATGCATGTATCCTAATTAACAAAAAGGGAAAATATAATTAATTTTCATGATGTTAAGGAAATTAGAACCTACCTGGTAACTATAAAAACAAAAATTTGTTTACACAAAATGAACCAAGTTTTTTAGAAGAATCGCTTAGGTTGGCGGAGCTTTCTTTACACTATGTTAGATGTTAGAACTTTATTTAATCCTAAAAAGCGTTTTTATGAATTGAATATTAGCGCAATTCGAATAAAAAGCGACCAAAAAAAGCATAAAGAGATCACAAATTCCAAGGTCTGCAAAATGTAAACTATTAAATGTTAAGACAGTTCAAATGTGAAAATATTTTAGTATGGTTACAGTTTAATGAATCACGACGATGATTTGTGCTAAACGTCAATTAGAGCATTTGAAATCTAATTTTGGGAGTTCAAGACTCTCCAATATTCAAAGATATCTATGAAAGAAGTGAGGAAAACATTGCAGGATTAAAATAACACTCTAAGTGCTTTCAGGACGTGTTAAGGAAATGTTCAGATTTTTAATAGTGATTCTACTGCTTGTTCCTATTTGCCTTGGTCAAGACGAAGTTGAATATGCGATAAACAACTTGGACAGTAATGTGGCTGCACTCGAAATTAAGCTCGATGAATTGAGAGCGTTTATAAAAGAAGGTAATATATTCAACATTTCGGAAGTTTTCGATTATCCTACTTGAATTCTCCTTCTTCCTCTTTTTCTTCTTCAGATATTATTCCCACTTCGAGTGAGGTCACCAGTGCAGATTGCAGTTTTCAACATCACTCTGTCAAGAGAATATTTCTTTTTTACTCTTACTAGTTCCATGTCTTCTGGCGTACAGTCTCCATTTTTTGAGTATTCACCTAAACAACTTGAATATGTATCTGAATATTATATAATTGTCCCTGAATATATTTTGTTAAGTCTTTCTCTTAGTCTGTATTCCAACTATATGTCTGTTTTTCAAAGTGTACAGGTGTTCAATGAAAACACCCTTGAGCTGGTTGAAATTACAGCTCACAAGAAACTGAACGGATGCTTACTTCGAAAGAACGTCGGATTGACACCGCTCCAGAGCACGCGGCCGTGCTTCGGCAAGACGCTCAATGACATGCCAAGTTGAGATGGAGCTAACTCCATCAGTACATGTCTATTCCCTGTTTTGTATTGTCTGATGTCTTGCATCTATAATCACAGTATACTGTATGTTGTCACAATGACTGTGAACTGTCACAATGACAAATAAACAGCAGTGGTCATGACATTTATTATTTCTAGTTACACCAAATGGAGATTGTGACAAGCAATACAGACAGGGCGCTAGATCCGACGGGGTATATTTTCTGCCTTACATTGGTAATACTGTATCTATCTTCTGTCAGCTTAATTATCAAAATTCTGGATACAATTGGATGGTAAGTTTGCATTTGATCACAAAAATAGTTTATTTTACAAAAACTGTTATGAGATTATTGGTTATTCTTTGATAACCAACCTCACCTCAACACAATTAAAACGGGGTAACACTGGAACACATTTTCAATGATCTAGCAATTCTCTAGTGATGCGTACAAGGTAAGTTCGACTTTTAAGGAAGATCGTGGGCCAGGCCTACTCAGTGGTGAAAAATTACTGCCAAAGAAGGGTGAAGTTGGCGGTTAATTTATAGAATTCAACATTGATAGAACAGTTTTAGGGTGAAATCTGGCCGATGGATGAGATAATTCAAGTCTTTTTTTTATCATGGCCAGACAATACAGATTGCAAAACCAAATGCTCAAACCTTTGTTGGGAATAATCGGTGTAGGAAATTTCCATATTTTTCTTCTTCTGATTATTCGGTTGGCTACTACTACGACCGAAGGAATAGTGACTTTCCAGATGGAAGTGTAATTTTTTTCATGTAAGAAGAAAGTAAATGTTATAACAATTTGCAATATACAGGTTTTTCAACGACGTACAAGCGATGCTATGGATTTTTATAGAAACTGGGCAAACTACACAGAAGGTTTTGGCAGCCCAAATGGAGATTTTTGGTTTGGTGAGTGTACACTGTACATACAGTAGTTATATTATTGACATTGTTTACACAAAACTCATTTATGTAAACATTTTATAAAACAATTTATCTTCACTTTTTTGCTTGTTTTTTTATTCGAGGTTTTTAAGCCTACAATAAATTGAATTCGAAATTGCAACAGACTTGAGAAACGGCTTGCAGTAATCATTTTAACCGTCTTGAGATACGTTTCTGAATTATAGTAGATCACAGAAGTTTGATAATGAAAGCTCACAATAACAGGTGTAAAAGGTAAAAGTGAGTTTTATACTTGCTCAAAGCATCGTGAGATGAGAAGATTAGGTTCTCATTGTGCTAAGCCTTTGTCACTAACGAAGGTAGGGTGGCCACTCTCCTTCTCTCGGCGGTGTTTTTCAACAACCAGCGGAAGTCGGCGTCGAACAAAGATTTCATGATTAAAAATCAAACGCCTGTCCGCTGCGCCATCTTACTGCGTCAATAAAAGGTGTACCGAAATAAATATTGTCTATTAGGTTTATCTCATCTCTACGAATTGGCGGGGCACAAAAGACACGTACTACGTGTAGATATGGAAGATTTTGATGGCAACATTGCTTACGCCGAATACAAGTGAGTGTAGTACATATTGCTTAAAATTTATTTGTTCTTGTTTACACTGTGCATAGCTTCGCATTAGTTTTTTGTGCAAATTGAAGTTGTTTATTGACTTTCTATTGCATTGTAGGCTACGTTTAGAAACAAAATTGCAATAAATACTTAACTTAAACAAACCAAACCAACAATTCAGTTATCTCAACAGCATTTGACTACCTACCTCAGTATGACTAAAGATTAATTTAAAAAGTGACCAAATGAGATTTTACTTTATTTGAAAAGTTTTTCTTCAATTTCTTATTTTAATTTGGAAAAAATGCAAATGTCCACTTTTCACTTACATTTATTTCACAATTGGACAACATTTCATGTTAAAGAAAATATGAATATTTGAAACCACTTTTATCAAACAAACAATTGGTGTCTGTGATTTCGCAATTATTTTTTCAATTCACGTTATGAAATCTCTAAGTTTGAATAAAATAATATAAAGAAAAACGTATTCATACTGCAAGTTTCAAATACGTCGTGTATTTTGCAGGACTTTTTACATTGGTGCACCAGATACTAATTATAAATTGACAGTCAGTGGATACAGTGGAACGGCAGGTAACGTTTGTGTGGAGTAAAATGATTGTAAATTATTTTTTGTTGGGTTTTCAAATCGGCTGCATAGCCCAGTGGCGAGAAAGCTGGTACGAAGGTAAAAAAGCCGTTGGTTCAAGACCACTTCAATGTACCGCAACACATTGAAAGTGAAAATAAAAATTGAATTTCTTGCATTCATTTTTACTTTTTCTAAATCCTTACCCAACACACAAACGACTCAAGTTGGACGTGTCAATACAGTTGTATCATTCTGCTAAATGAAATCTATTCACTTAATCACTTTTTGTAGATGCCATAACTTAGAATCAGTAGAAAACATGCAGGCTACAAAGTATCGATTTGAGCAGACACAAACCCAGGGAATTTATAATGGAGCAAGATTTTATATCACTTAGTACAGTAAACTACGTACAGTAGCTAACCGTCGCTTATCTCAATTACCGGTAATCATTTTCGTTGCTATTTTTTTCCTTACCTGGCGATCTTCAAAGCAGTTCAGTTTGTAAAACTTTTTGACCATCTCAACAAAAAGTGCTTGGCAAAATATAAAGGTTAGGAAACAGGTAGAAGCGTTAAAACGTGTAAATTAATCTATGCTTGAAACAAATATAAGGTAGCAAGTTAAAATATTTTACAAGGTTTAAACACTTTCATCTTTCATTTGTAGGATAATTTAACACAAAGGAACTTTAAAACTGGTATTTAGATCTAAGAATTAAGATGCTTGGGATATTAGTTTTTGTTATTTTAGGTGATTCTTTGATCTCACAAAACTCGTACGGGTTTTCCACACATGATCAGGATAATGATGCCTGGGATCAGGACTGTGCTGCATCTAGAGGAGGAGCTTGGTGGTACAAGTCGTGCACATTTGCTAATTTAAATGGAAAGTACTATAATGACGGCACAATACATTTTGAAGGGATCTTTTGGTACCACTGGAAAGATAGCGCCTATTCCTTGAAATGGGTGGAAATGAAGATGAGGCCATCAGTTTAAAAAATTGTGAAAAGTCTTCTTTGCGTTTTTAAGGTTTTATCTTTTGTAACAGTTTTTCTTAAATTCTTTCAACTTACTAACATAAATATTCATCAGTTCAATAATCTTTAATCCCAGTTCTGAAGAATAATATGACCGATTTACAATTACAATTGCCTAGTGCTTCTCCCTGCTCACGCATTAACAACAAAGTGTTAAAAGCTCGGAAGGTGAACCGTTCAATTGTACTTTTGCCGTTTTCACAATGTTTAATAAAATGTGGTGTTGTTGAACCTTAATAAACAAATATTCTAATGGCTACTTGAAATATTATTGTGAAAAATTATTGTGTGTCACGCCTTCTTTCTATCTCTTACCAGGAAAAAGATTTGGAAAGGTTCAATGACATATTTTAATGGGTTATAACCGAAAAGCAGTCAATTAAATGTCGAATAGTTCTACTAGTGAAATGATATATATAAACGCTTGAAGTACTCCAACGAATGGTTCACCACTTCCAGCAATTAATCAAAGTAACAGTAAACAGCAATAGATTCCAACGCTTGCGGCTTTTGATCGAGTTTAACGTGATCCACTCACAGCTTCTCATACGATTCTAATTTCAATCAGAAATTGTATTAGCATTAACTTTGCTTTACTCGTACTCAATACTTCAACTCTTGATCAACAGTAATGTTTGCATCTATTAACAACTGCTACTACTACAACAATGATCTCTCATCACCAACTCATCATAATAATCAACTCATCATAATAATATTACGCAAATTACACCACTATTTATAAAAGGTTTTTCGGTATAGTAACTTCGAGAAGGTTACGCAATGTTACATCATAGGACTCATGGTTCTGTCAAGTTGCACTAAATCGTAAACAAGCCAAAGTTTCTAGATTGTCACTTAGGGAAAATGCTTCTAGAAAATACATTACATAATAATGATTTCGCAATCAGAGATCCATTGGTAAACATCCTTGTGACATCATGACAAACGATATTTGGTGATTGAGAAAACAACAGAATGTTCGAGGTTCGCATCTTACAGAATGGTCCAGAACTACGTTATATCGCGAGCAAAGGTTACTTCAGGTCATAACCGATAATAACACATCGCACCAGAATTTTACAATCAAAACAACACGCTCGTTGAAGACACAGAGCAGTCCATCGCGAGGCCTTGCATATTGATTGTGACATTGTGTTAAGAAATACCTAAACGGTTTTCACTTCTGACTTTTCCAAAATCTAAAGCAACAAAATGCAAAGTGCTATTAATAATTTTTTTTATTCAGAAATGAAAAGAATGAGGTGACAAATACGTTAACGCTTTTATTGCCAAATGCTTCATATGAATAGCCAACATGCTCAATTTCATATATTTCCAAAAAAGTAGATCAAAAGTGTTTCTCTACACTAAATTCAAAGTCACATCAAGAAAATCGGTTTCAGTTAGGCCAGTTTCCACATTAATACTTAAAGCCATGTTATTTAAATGATTGAATAACACTGTTTCGCAGACGATCACGTTTTGGGCTAGATAAATAACATAAATAGCCAGGCCATCAACACGATACAACCCACGCATCTTTCTGTCAAAAAAAAAAGAAAGTTTGTCCAAAAGAAACAAACCAAACAACTTGCAAACCTAATTGTATTAGTTGTATAATTATAAATTATAGACTGTATTAAATACATAAAGCTTACATCTATGTGTTTATAACTTAGAAACATTTAATCAAACTCTAACTTGTGAAGATAAACATACAAAGCCAAGTAACAATAGTGGCATTTAGCATATTATTATAAACACATATACAGTACAAGAAACAGAGTCACAAAAAAATAATTTGAAACACAACAACGTCAAGATTGAGTTGTATTTACTCAACTATGAATACAACGGTCAAGGTTAGATGTACTTTATAAGCAGCAAATATTAAATATAGTACGGTCAAATAAGCTAAACATCTGATTAGTTACTCAAGAATCAGTTTATGCAAAGTTTATCTGTGGATCATCAATCAAAGATTAAAATTAGCAATTTACGGTTAGTACCCAGAGAAAAAAGTTAGTTCCTGGAATAACATGCTTAATTGGCAATTTTCTTCCTCGGTTAATGATCCATTTCTGGGGCAAATTTATCTGTCATAGCCTCGCACTGTAAGTGATACTTCTGAACAACGAAACCTTAACATCACACGCTAGAATTAAAGTCGAAAACTACTGTACACACAAGTGACACAACTGAACAGAAGAAATCACATGATGGTGCAATACAATCAAAATTTGCCAACCTAATTAACCAGGGTACGAAGCGCACAATGATTGGCAGTCATATTATTGTTTGTTTATTGCGATTTTATGGAAAAGATCCCACACTCAGTAATATAGCTTTGGGGAATGAAAACAATCAGGTTATCCTCATACTCAGCCTTCGGCATCAACGAGAGTAGAATGGCCAGTTTCCTTCTCTCGACCGCTTTTCCTTCAGCGCTTATGTCCACTCAATTTATAACATTCTGGGTAGAAGTGAGCTATAATTATTAACTTTAAATTCTTATTCTTGCCGGAAGTCGAACCAGGTTTGAGCTATTGAAAAGACAAAGTCTTATCCGCTGCGTCATCTCACTACCATCCCACCTCCAGCCTACCACCAGCCCACCCCTAGCCTACCGTCAGCCCATCACATGCGCCATTACCGAGTTTTATCCCATTCAAGCAAGTCTTCCAAGGTTTTGGTTTGTGGTTTTGCTATAATTTATGTCTGGATATGATCATTGATTGATTGATGGGTACACTGTCGTGACAGATTGCAAATGAACAAGCACAAGCTGCAAATGCGATCCGCAATTTAAATTTCATGCGTAGGCTACGATTCAAGTTAAAGGTTTTCTCTAATCCATCAAAAGCTGATTAACAAACCGATGTACGTCAGGTTAGTGTAGCTGCTGGACATTTAAAAACCTCTAAATAAACTCAAAGAAACTTCCGTGACTTACTTTGTATATTTAGATATTGCACATAGCTCGCAGCTCCGGCAGTTTAGCACTTTGGCAAGATGGGTGAAAGTACCCAAATGGGGTTCCTTGCGTACCACAAATGGAAAAGTTACCCCGCTGCGTTACTTAGGCCTAAATAGTAATAAGAGGTTCCTTTCTGGTGTACGATTTACTGCACAGAAAATACCTTATTGTTAAAGCACTGGCGTCCTGTCTGCAGTTAATTCCCGTATTAAATAAGTTTAGCATTTTCATGTTAGTTACATATTTGTTCATTTATAGTCTTCTGTTTAAAGCAAAAACATGAGCAAAAACAAGAATAATGTGCTTGCTGGGGACTAATCAGAGTGTGCTGAAGTGAATGTTTGGACTGGAAAAACTGGATCAAAATACAAATAATCACATTAGAGGACTCCTCAACGTAGGAGGAGTCTCATTAAGACAGTATTGTCGAAAGTCTGTTGTTGAAACATGAAAAGAAAAACAAAAATACCAACTGAAACTTAATGCTATCTGGACGAAGACGGCCCAGCAACAAGTGACTGGCCTCGATCGGCCGGGACATTGGGACACTAGCGACCGCAAGTGTTGAGAAAGTCGGATCATAACGAACGCGAAGGGAAACCCTCTAAAACAAAAAACTACTATTTTGTAATAAGTTCAAGTGAAACGTTTTGTTTTATAGCAGCTGCAATTTAAAATCAACACATCTGTCTTGTTTCAAACATAATTAAAGTGCGATTACATTGTGACGATATAATCATGTCAATGTGGCGAACTGTCACAAACACTTTAAAATTCTTCATTTCAGAATACAATTTGTTAGTGTTGAAAAACGTTTACAAGTGTCATTGCAAGTCGATGATTGACAAACAGTTTGGAAATGTCCAATCTGTGATTTGCATGAATGTTGCATAGAAAGTAATTTGTCAGAAGGATGCGATATTTTTATATTTGATGTTTTTGAAAGCTGTAAAATTGTTACGTAAGACACATGCAGTTTGATCGCCATTAAATCGGTAACCAGAAACATAAACAGTAATTTTTCTGGTTATTTTTTTGTAACTAAATCAGAATTACTTTGAAGAAATTCTGATTTTAATTGTAGATTCCATACCAGAAAATGTTCGTTGAAGTTCACAGCTAAAAAGTTTCCAGGTAATTGAAAAGATTATTACATTCAAAGTGTAGGGTTATGCCATAAATATATCAATAGTAATTAAGTGGAAAAGAGTGAGAATTCTAACTTTTTGGAGCTTATATTATTATAGGTTGTGCTTAGGCAATATGACGGTATGTAAGGTATTTTATGTATTGATTTTAGTTTTTGCTTTAAAACAAAGAACTTTGGCCCAAACATATGATGAACTCGTAGAAGAATTTGACATTCTCAAGGAAGAATTTCAATCTTTGAAAGATTTTATTGTGAGAAGTAAGCGATCGTTATTATATTGATTCATCAGATTGTGTTGTAGGCTACAAGTAGAATATCTGCCATACTACTTACAGCATGCGTGTACCACTTTGCCTTATATTGTGCCTTCTTCAACATAATTTAGTGCAAAAGTCAAGTACAAACTGTGACGACTTGTATAATCATGGAATTCGAACCGACGGGAATTACTTCATCAATGTAGATGGGGAAGTGTTAACAGTTTATTGCGAATTTAACGATACCAATACTGGAATGAACTGGTTGGTAAGTTTGCACTGCAGCTGAGTTTCTTATATACCTTGATCACCATGTCAACATATTTTTAAGAATAATAATTTTTAAAGTTGTGTCTAATTATTAAAGGTCGATTGCTGTATTTAAATTTATAACAAGACACCTTTTGTGATTTTTAGCGCTTGAATAAACTATGCAATGTGTATCAGAGTCCCAGGTCTAGTTTAAATTCATATTTACACTAAGTTAAAAAATTTGTTTATTTAACTACTTCACTAAAATTATGTTAAAAGTTATGTTGTCACTTTTTAAAGGTTTATTTTATTTCAATAATCTCAACTTGAAAACATAAGTTAACGTTGATGATACATTGTTGCATAGGTGATTCAACGACGAACAACTGGAGATGTTGACTTTTATAGAAATTGGAATAACTACACAAACGGTTTCGGTTATTACCATGACGAGTTTTGGCTAGGTAAGAATTAAATTTACATCAGGGCTGTGGAGTCGGGCAAAAATTACACGACTCCGACTCCTCCATTTTAACCGGCCGACTCCGACTACGGCTTCAGTGTTGCCAGATGTTTGAATGTTGTCAGATGTCTCTAAGTTTTGTCCTTTTTCATTTTTTTAATTTAGTTTTATTTATTTGCTTTTGAATTTGAAATAGTAACGTTTCAAAAACTATTTTATTGCTCATCATTTTCTATCAAGCGTAGGATTTTTTTTAACGACTCCAACTCCAGACGTAGTCCTTCAGATAAGTTGTCGAATAGTTCTACTTGTGAGATAATAAATGAAATCCTTAAACTAACGAGTGGTCTACCATTTCCAACAGGTAAAGAAATCAAAATCTTGAACAGCAAACGTCTTCGTCGATTTCAAAATAAATATAAACTACTACTTGCCACAGCTACGTTACAATTGGACATAACTACCACTTTTAAAATCTATTCAATATGGACCAGAACTACAATCGTCTTCAACATATTTTCATTGCAACTTTTTATCCCCATAATAGCCTACACATTACAAAACTCTAATAATAATAAACATCAAATCACACGGCTACTTATAACAGTTTGCTTGGACCAGAAGCTTCCAAAAAATAGGGTAATAATATATCACAACTCATTCTTCTGGTTAACGAAGTAAAGGCTACCATCGGTCAGTAATCGTCAAAACACCACAACAGAATTACACCATAACATAGTTCACCTATTCGTGAACATGGATGCAGCCTTCCGCCCGAGCTACGCTGATTATAACATACCGGTACTACAGCTTTAACTACTGTAATTCTGTATTAGTGATATTTCCACAACTGCATCGCTTAAATTGAACAGTTGTTCACAAATCTGACTTTCTTGAAAAATGAAAATATTTACAGTAAAGTCTTTTACGTGATTTTGTGTGTTGAAGGCTTGGAAAGCATCCATTTAATTACAAGCTCCAAGTCGTACAGACTTCGAGTGGATCTAGTGGATTTTGACAACAATACTGCGCATGTGGAGTATGGGTGAGATTTGTTTACATCTTTCAAAACATCACTTCTTTTGATTAAATTTAAAGCGTGTTTATTGCTCGGTGGTTTCAATATAAAATGAAACTGTCTTCTATCGTAGTTTCGTTGTCTCCATCATAGAAACGCTACGATCGATGTGTCACAGAATTGCGGAAAAGACACAATTATACAGTATGTTTTGCATTGGAATTCATTTTCCGCTCTGCGTCTTTGATCAATAAGCGAATACAAATAAACTATTTTGTAGATAACTGGTGAAGAACTAATGCCGATATATTTGATATGACGTCACTAAATAATAAAGTCACGATAAGGCAATTGTTGTTGTTTCTTACTAGAAGGTTACATTCTTAATCTAAATAAATTTGTTATGCTTGTTATCTATGTTGCGTTCATCAACAAACTTTACACTACTTCAAAGGTATACGTAGACCATAAGCAAGACATTTTAAATCACATTCGAAAAGCTACACTAATATAAGCTTGTTATTGAACGTATTCGACACCTCATGGTATCTTCGACAGGAATAACTATTATATTTTTATCTCCATCTGATAAACAAAATATATTACTTAAAGATTGAATTTGTGTGAAAAAATTTAACCAAAACGATTAACACTTCGGACTGGCTCAACACTCAAAATGGTGGGCTGCATTGCCGAGTGGTGAAAGCACTGGAACGACGTTCGAAAGGGCGCCGGATTGACACCGCTCAAGAGCATGCGGCTGTGTCTTTGGCAAGACACTTAATAGCATGCCTGAAGGTGGTCACGAACATTGGCTTCCTTGCCTTCCCGTCCGCTTAATCTAAATCTTCAATCACCGGACGTAAGCCTGAATACTACAAACACTCAGGAATATCGAGAAGCGTTCTTAAAACGCATTGCTCAAGCACCGACACCGAGAGTCCAACCAGCGCTTCTGGTTAAACTTTCTTTGCGCATGAAGTCGGGCGCACATGTTGGCAGTGATTGCCTTTTATACAAGTAGCTGGACTTTTGCAGTATTAGTAAAACATATCCAACTGATATCAGCTGATATTCAAGCACATTACTTATTAAGTTCTTGGTCGGTACTGACGACATATGAAGACTAAATATGTGGCTAAATTTAAGAAACACATCCTACTGCATCTAACAAAGTTGCTCTTTTTCAGGGAATTTCTTGTCAAGAGTGCAAGCACAAACTACACTTTGTCAGTGAACGCTTCAGAAGCTGGTGGTCCAGCGGGTGAGTAAACGAACCCTGTTACTTGTTATTGCTTAGTTCAATCTTGCAATGTTATTTTTCAACGTGTACCATTCAACAATAATGTGCCTGCTATGCAATAGCAATATATTACAGTCAAGAACCAAATAACTCAAAATTAACTGGACTTTTAACGACAAAGACATTTTCCTTTACAGCCACTCAGTGACAAGCAAAATATTTTAGTCCAAATTCAATGACAAAAACATTGAATAGTAATTAAAAACACGACAAAAGGAACACAATAAAAAGAACACTATGAAAGAACACAATAAAAGAAACACGATAAAAGAAACACGATAAAAGAAACACGATGAAAGAAACACGACAATAAAAACTTGACAACAGGAACAGGACAACAGAAGCATGACAACAGGAACACAACAGGAACACGTTCTGAAGTAGCTATCAAATACAAGGATAATAATTTCTCAGTCAATAGGGCTTATGGTTGGTATAAGTAAACTGCCCTGCATTATCCAAAGGAATGCTTAATTGTAAATGTAAAATAGTCACACCTCTGTACCAATATAATAAAGTATTTCAATAATAGCACGTTTTTTAATTTGTTATGTTTTTTCTTACTAAATTCTTGAAATGGCTTTATTTGTCGCTTCACAGGTGATGGGCTAACTTATCACAACAACATGCAGTTTTCAACCAAAGATATGGACAACGATCCCTGGTCAGGCAACTGCGCTGAGGCCAGGACAGGAGCATGGTGGTACAATGAATGCTGTGTTTCCAATCTTAATGGAAGATACTTGACAGATGGAAAGATCCATTATGGTGGCATGCACTGGTTTTATTGGAAAAACAACGCGTACTCTTTGAAAAGTGTTGAAATGAAAATCAGGCCGAATGACTAGATTGAGTTTTAGTGATGTTGTTATTTTATTGATTGGACAACAAAGTGAAAACTTGCCATTCATCAAAGACAGCCGTGGTTGGCTGGCTCAGTGTTAATAACTTAATTATAATAAAAGCTCATACTGGTGTGTGAATTTTATTGTCGTTAGCTGCGCTGCTACCTTGCAATTTGCAACATTCTTTAACGTTTCAAGAAAAGTGTAGATATTATTTTCGAAACGGTTTTCTTAACTTTTTTCACTTGAAAACAATTGATTCTTGTTAGTGACTTTGTAATAAAATGAGCGTCACGAACAATTTGTTGAAACTATATCCACGCATCAAGTCGTTAACCACAACATAACCACGCATCATCTAATGAAGGAAGTGTGAACAGGCTGAGTCTATATTGGCATGTCATGGTTTATGATATCACAATGAAGAAAGCGTTTTGTCTGAGATTAGTAAAGTTTCAACTACAAACTATACAATATGAGATATGCATTGTTTGATGCAGAATGGGTTAATAATTGTGTAGTTTTTTGCTTTTAACTAATATTAATTTGAATCTTTGTTTATCTTACAGCCTCAGAAGTTTTTACAAAAAGCTAAAAGTTACAAGTGGAAGTATTAAGAAATTGAAATTTTAAAACGTCACCTTTTCTTTGATTTAAATTTTCTTTATACGTTATCTCGTCGTGAACTTCTTGAAATTCTTCTACATTTAACAATCTCGCTTGGGTTTTTTGTTACATGTCATCTGATATAACTAAAAAAACAACAGTAGGTTGTACGATTGTTAGTTTGAAAATTGAGTTCCAACTAACTCTAACATTCAATACCTTAGTCCTAAATGCAAGTGAATAGCTGAACCAGACTACTTTAGCGAAGTGTTATCGTCTGATGTCATAGGGCCATAAAGTGGTCGAGCTACAACATTCATTGAATAAAAATTTTTTAGAACAAACGCAGGAATTGTGAGACTTTTCATACTTTCAATTTTGAGTTTTGGTAAGACAATTATAAGAATCACATTATTGTAGCAGCCACTTCAAGATGCGCAAAACCACTAATAATATTACTAAATTTGTACCTTCATGCACTAACTCTTCGTAAGCCATTGAAATAGCTTGTTGTTAGTGTAAGACTATAACTCATGCAGGATTATAATGTAAGATTTCAGGCCTATAACTTTTCAAAGTAATTTTTTAATCTATAACATTTTTTTTTTACTTTTTAGTGATTGATTCAGGCAATCAAAGCATGTTAGAATTTTTTAGGTCAAGAGAATGTTACTCTAAAATCTCTAAACCAATGATTTTTAACCTTAATGTAATGAATAATTTCTGAGAAACTACTATACAAATGACAAAATTTGCTTAATATACTTCAAAAGCATCTGAGTTGGCCAACGAGATCATTTGGTTGTTGGAGGTAAAGTGGAAAAATGAAATGCTAGGAAAGAACTTGGGGAGATGACAACGATGTGCTGGCTCGTCCAGTGCCGAAAAAACAAAGAGTAGAGTATAAGATGGCAATTTATGGAAATAATTGATAGCCAATGGTTGGTTGGTTTTGAACCTTTATCCTAGGACTGATAAAGCCTTGATATGTTATTCCTGGTAGTTTCGCATACTTGTAGAGGCTCTTGACGCAGGGCCGGTTAGGAAGATCGACAGAGTAAAGTTTTGGATTGTTGCAGTGTTGATGCCGGGGAATTATTCCATTCACTGGGTGCCGCTGAATGGAAAGCAGTCCTCAGAATGTGTTGCTCAAGCGCACACCCCGAGAGTCGAACCAGCGCCACTTGATCTTGAAGCCTCTTTGTTTACGAAGTCACGCGGTAACCAACTGAGCTATATGGGCGGACAATCTTCATCTCGGAGATGACACATGATGATGATGATATTATCACTACAAAAAAAGCGCTTACTCATTAAGGACAAAATTAAAATTAATTAAGCAAATCTTGTTTTTTTTACCAATAGCAGTAGATTTTGAATGCTGAACTTTAATATTGGCGCCGCCGAACCCAGGTCTAAAACCACTGAGTGTAAACGGATATTAGTTTTTCAAAATAAAATCAATAAATCAAAGTTACAGATAGTGTTAATTTGACATGAGATTAAAAATTGAAATCCTTTTTTTCTGTGTGGTGGCGTTTGCGCCATTTGCAATTGCCTACAAAAGTTTCTTTCCATTTAATGATTTAGAAGTCCCCGAATATGATAACACAGACGAATCGACTATTACGGATGGTGAGTTGATAATGGAAGAGAATAACATAAGTTTCGTTTTTGGCAACATGAATGCAGATACAAATAGTTTGTTTCAGCCTGATGCTGACGGTTAAAACAGGTCGTTTGTATCTGCATTTGTGAAGTAATAAAGGAACACATAGCTTTGAGAATACAACTGCCAGTTAACTTGAAGTAGCCTATACCTACAAATCTTCATTGCCGTAATGATTCTGCATCAACAGGCATCATATCATCAAACGGAGTTGCAAGGAAATAAGTTTTAAAAGTGACGGTGTGAAATAAAAACTAAGTTGATTAGTCATGGAATAATCTAATGTACTTCAAACTGTTAATAATGTGGTTTTCTAAAGTCCTGTATTTCTGAAGAAACTCCGCCTTACTTTCGATGATGTACGAAGCATAGATTGTCAGCGTAAAGTACACCCATGGATTTTTAAAACATTTCGAAAATTAAAAAGCATTTTCTCAATTTGCAGAGTTTGGCACAAAAGAGTCAAAAAATTGTGACGATCTTCGTAAACAAGGAAATACTGTAGATGGGGAATTCCTTGTAAATGCTCAAGGTAGAGAATGGAAAGTCTTCTGCAAGTTTGATGAACCAGTCACAGAACAAAATTGGCTGGTAAAATATTATTTTCATTGTCAAAGTTTATTAAAATAAATTTTTATGTTGATTTGTTAAATCTTATCTTTCCTTTCTGGAGTTAACTTACCTTTGGTTCAAGGGACTAAGCTACTGGATATGTTTGAAATCAGTTTGAATTAAAGAAAGCACAGAACCAGCCTGAAACGAAACAACATAGAAGAATTATGACCTAAATCAAATGAAAATTTTACTAAAATAAGTGAAATTGTTCTGAAATATTACTGCACTACACCCCTACACACATTTGTACGTACCGCCTTAATGCCACCTAAATACATCAACACCACATTGCTAAAACTCACTTTGGGTTTTATTACCTCGGATATTTCAAAAGTGTGTTTTCACTTTCAGGTGATTCAAAGACGAATAAACGGTGATGTTGACTTTTGGAGGAATTGGAACAACTACACGGATGGATTTGGAGATATGTGGACCAACTTTTGGTTGGGTAAACAAAACTCTGCTTAACAAATTTCGTAGCCTGCAGAAGTCCAACTATAACGCCATTAAAATTTGCATTTATCTCCAGCTTATGTACTTCCGCTATCTTGATAAATTAGAAAATTTAAAAATGATTCTGTTTGAATAAACTACTGTGGAAGCAAATTTACCTTTATTGCTCTTATTCAAAAATATAAAAAGTCATTTTGAAACTAAAATATCACAAAAATGAGGCGAGCATTACCTCTTTATGTTTTTTGTTTATGTCATAATTTTTTAACTCTAATACTTGATAAGCATCTGATTTATTTTTATTGTTCAAGTGTTTACATGGTTTACTACGTTTTACAAGTACTACTAACAATAGATTGAGTAATATATAACATTGCTAACGTAATATTATGAATCGTAATACTTGCAGAAAACATACAACATTAAATTTAAAGCAGAATGACTTTGAAGGAAATGATCACTACTCTTTTTAGAGTTTATTATGTGCTATTTGTACACAGCAGCAAAACTTTGTTTGATCAGACTAGATTGACCAGATACATGTTTTGTTGTAACTTTTCTGTTGAAGGTTTGAACAAGCTACACGCTATTACTTCATCTGGCACCAACTACATGATACGGTTTGATCTGATGGACTTTCAGAACAATACAGCTTGGGCTGAATACCAGTGAGTATCCAGATGTGTATCCAGATGTGTTCTAGATGTATTCTGTATCCAGATATGTGCTCAAACAAATTTTATTGAATAATTTGAGACCAAAGTTAGTAATGACTAAATTTTGTGTTGAATCACGTGTTTAAATATTTAAATATTTTTAATCAGACCTCCTTGAAGGTGTGAGTCAATTGCTTAAAAATTTTTTTTTTTTTTTCATAGCACGTTTCACGTAGATGGAATTGAGGAAGATTACAGATTGCATACCTCAGCCTACAACCCGAAAAGCAGTGCAGGTTTGTGGTAAAATGCAGCTTATATATTGTAATTCATACAAATGGTTCTAAACACTACCTAGAAAGATGTTCATTTTTCTTTTTCATTGTTCATTGCTGAGACCAAAACATAATGCAATTGCAAGGAACGATGTGACGTAATCTTTACGAATTATAATAATAATTTGGCGTCTTGTTTCTTAAACAAACTTTTGTTGAATTTATGTGATGTTTGTTTCTTTATCTAAAAATAGTGGATAAGGTTTGTGTGTTTTAATATGAAATAACTCATCTTCTGCATATACTCAAGCTGCCAATGCAAGCTCTTTCTGAATTTATTGACTTTATTAATCAAATTATGTCATTCGTTTCTTAGGGAATTCCTTTGACATGACATCAGGGCAAAAGTTTTCCACTTATGACAAAGACAATGACAGATGGAGCGGAAATTGTCCAAGAGAGCGACACGGTGCTTGGTGGTACGAGAGATGCGCATTCGCAAATCTAAATGGACGGTTTGTCAAAAAAGGCTTCAAAAACTATCAAGGAATTGTTTGGTTCACCTGGAAAATGAATACTTACTCCCTCCAGCGAGTGGAGATCAAAATAAGGCCGTATCCTATGTAAATAAATGACATATGATTTTAGATGTAGCAATGAACATTTTCTTCTTGTAATCTTTGTTTCTTTTATGCTGTCTGCAGTGGTTTTGACAGGAGAATCAGTAATACTTTTAGAACAAGGCCCAGAATGATTTTATGGCGCTGCATTATTTCCATGGAACTCGGACACTTAAAAGAACACATTGTATTTTTGGATACAGTGTATTTTTCTTAAACGTGTTTTTATTTTGGGCCCGAAAAGTTCATTGGTACCAGCCCAAATAATCGTTTCAACAATTCTGTTTTTTTTTGTTTTTTTTTATCTAAAACGGTTTATTTTTAATTTATTAAATCTATCAAGAGTGTAAATTTTCCTAATACCTAAACCAATCCTTATATTGATTCTATGCGTATTCCTTAAATTATCTTTGTTGTTAGTTTTAAGGCGCAATATTTCCTCAATCACTAACTATGTGAAAATGGTGTTTGTTACAAACAAAAGTGTAAATACAATCATAATATTTTATGCGTTGGTTTCGAAAGAATTATCCACAAGAGAAAGGTTTTGTTAAACAGCCAGATACTAAAAAATGAAAATCATAGGCTGTAAATGGAGTTGATAAAAAGTTTTTATGATAAATGAAGCATGCAGCCAATTGACTAAAACATTAAAGTGACTTGGTGCATAATAAAATTTCGGCAAATATTCAAGTGAACTCGTTCTGGTGTCTAGTCCACTACTAAATGCTACTTGTTTGGTATGTTAGTGTAAAAGAATGATAAAACACGGTCTTTACGTTAAAACAACGTAATGGAAGCGGCTGTAGGCGCATTACACCGAGGCATTTGTAGCACTTGTTAGATGCAGCGTTGTTTCTCGACCTCAGTTTTGTTGTTACTGCACGTAAAGCCTCATAAGTGACATCGCTCAAACAAATATTAGTGTCACCGGACAAAGAATTGCTTACTAAAACTATATACAAAACTTTAAGATTTATTGAAGTTGGCATACTGATTTTTTTTTCAACCCAATTCAACCTTTTTTACTGGTTTGTTTACTTCTGCAACGTCACTATCCAAATACAAATTTCTGGTAATTACCAAATACGACGATTGGAGCTTGATGGTATTAAAAATAACAAAAGATCTTCTCTTCCTTGAATTCAACTGTATTCGAATAATATTATTGCACCATCCATAGACAATAAATTTATTTATCAAACGTTGTTTCTCAATTATCGTGAAAACATGCCTAAAGAGGGGATATTGTAAAATTGCTTTGTTCTTATCAAAGAAGCTCAATTTTATGAAATTAGTACAAGGCTATCTCTTTGCTTTGTATGTTTTAAAGCAAATATTGTAAAAAAAAATGGTTTGTTTTCGAATAATTGCTTTACAAATACTTAAATCATAAGAAGCTCTTTTGCCACTTTGTTTCATTGAGTGGAGTTACATATTGAATGTCATGACTTTATTAATGGAAGTTTACAGACCATAGAAATCTTGCGGAAGGTAATTTGGTGATGTTTGCCCTCACATTGAACTAACTTTGCAAACGAATGTTTTGCTAAAATAATTTTATATTTTACTGTTGTATTCATGACGCAAACTGACACAGCATTTTTGAAGCAGTGGTCGAGTGGTTAGCGCGTTGGGCTCGCAGTCGAGAGCCTGCATGTTCGACTCCAGCCACCTGCACTTGCTGTTGTTTCTCTGGGCAAGAAACTTTACGATAATTGCCTCTACCTAGTGATCGATTTCAAGTAATGGGTAGTACCAAATTTAAGTCATAAGTAGAGTAGACAACCGAAAACAAACATTGCCGTCGGCTGCAGCGTGGGTCAGGTGTACGTCGGAAGGCGTACACCGATGCATAGCGCTCAAGTCCGCTTTTCCCGCAATGCAGGATAAAGATAATAAAACAAAACAAACAAACGAAAACAAAATTTCACGTTTATATTAACTTCCCTATAGTTTAGTGCATGCAATAAATCAATTCGATTATTGAAAATTTATTTGGAAATTCCCATAATGTTTGTCCAACTATCTTCATATAAACTTTTTTTCAATCAATTGGTATTGCTTCAATAGAACATAGCATGCTGTTAACATGTTACTCTTGCAGCCAAAACATGACACATTTTGTAAAATCAATCAACACTTTTATTATTCATAAAATTTTAGAAGTTTTTCCAGGAAATATAAAAAAATACAACAATTTTCCACTTTGCATTGAGTTAAACAAAACTGCCGCTTTTAAAAGTTTCTTTCATACTTTAACAATTCAGAGAATGCCCAGCACAATGGTATCCAGAGATAGCTGCTTCTTTTTAGTGTCCACCCTATTGTTGACGTCAGTGCTTGGTCAGGGAAGTTTCAAAGATTTACAGGAGTTTGAAGCATTCATTCCAGAACGTAAGAAATAAATTTCTACATATTGGTTTTTATTATCTGCAATACTCAAAGTTATCAGAATTGTAAGTGTTATATAATAATATGCTACAATTTTGAATGAGGTCAACGTTTTTAAATATAAGAGAACGCAACTCTGCAACATTACGGCATTTAACAGCATAAATCATCCCGGCATTTAACGGGATGATTTATGCGGCAACATTACGGCATTACGGCAACATTACGGCATTTAACAGCATAAGTCATCCCCATAAATAATCCCGAACGTTTTCGGCTATAAATTTAGCTATTTTCATAGTTTGAACTGATCGTTTCCATAGCTCAAATATTAAGTTATATATATTGTTTAACATTTTTTATTTGAAGTATGTTAATCAGTTTTTTCAAAGGCTAGAAAACTGGATGTATTGCCGAAACATCGGCGAGTTTGTTATATATTATAATGTTAAAAGTCGTGTTCTTGCTTTGTTCCCTTGCTTAAAGTATTATAAATTATTCATTTTCCAATTACATGGATTTGGTAAAGATGATGGTAGATATTTTTCATAACTGATCTGATGATTTTTAAGAGTAAAAAGCAACAAAGTAGTAAAAAGTTCAAAGAATGTTGTTTGGGGCAAAAATTCAAAAATTCACGTAATTGTTTCAAAACAATCTAAATTTTGATCTAAAATTTTTCAACTATTTTATTGTCTTATATTTGATAGTACAAGTTTGTGAAAAACGATGCTCTTCTATCTCAGTATTTTCTTTTTTAGCAATATTTTTTCATCCAAATCATGTGCGTGGGAAAGACGCAGTTGCAGTCAATATATTGCTGAAAAAATTATTGGTTCAAAAAAAATTTGTGATGTCGGTAGGATAATCAAAGCTTTCTAATTTTTGTGATTTTTAAACTCAAAATAAACTATTTGGATTGCTTTATTTTAGATGATTTTTTTTATCCGCATTGAATCGAATTAACATACACGTAATGTTGGTGCAAAATTTTTAAGTTTCAGTTTAGTAAATGAAGAAGTAGTAAATTAATTTAATTAGTGAAGTTGCTAATTTTTATACATTCCTACAAGGTAATTGTTTCTTCATTTCCAAACCAGAGAAATTTGCAGCTATTTCTTAGAAGCTATTAAACAAGACGCTCTTGTGAAATAGTTTATCAAAGTTTCACTGAAGAAAATATGTTTGTAAGAGTCATTACCCGCTTTTTTCTGATTGATCTTTACCTTAAAGAAAAACCATACTAGCATCAAGTAGGTTAGGTTACAGCAAGCACATCAAGTAGATTATCAACTAAAATCACTAACTTTGTTTAAGCTTCATTATAAATATTTCAGATGCATCATTGTTAACAGATCCAATAAAATCTACCGTTTCCTCTTAGCACGGAGAAACCAATTCAGAGTTTGGGAAACACGAAGTTCAAATTTAGTTTTATAACAACTTTATGTTTTTTGTTTGTTTGGTTTAAGATCAAACAAAAAGTTTTATTTTCACATCGAATTCAAAAATTCTGGTTTGGAAATTTTTTTATATTTGCAATTTTAGGAAAATGTTAAAAAATACTTTTTTCCATTAAAAGCTACGCCCCCTTGCGTTTGTCACTTAGTTGTATTTTATTTGTACAGTGGAGCCTTCCAGTAATTGCGATGAATTATATGACCAAGGTGTTATGGAAGATGGAGAATACTACGTACAAGTTTTTGGACAACTGAAGAAAGTTTATTGTCAATTCAGAGATGCCGATACCGGGAAAAATTGGCTGGTAATATTTTTGACTTGAGTAATTAATTTCTTGTTGATTTGTTTTTCAAGTGTTTACCCCACCACATTGGGTTGTAGTTATGAACTTGCTTTGGCTTGCTTCAACTGTTTAACTGCTTCAACCGTAAATACGTTCATTGTACATCATATGTTTAGGTCATTCAGAGAAGAGTGAACAATCATGTCAATTTCTACAGAAACTGGGGCAACTACACTGAAGGGTTTGGAGAATGGACTGAAAACTTTTGGCTTGGTGATGATGTCATTTACACTTAGCTTGTAGAAATTTTAGTACCCAGACAGCAAATTTCGTTATAATTACATGGATTCAACATCTGGAGACGTTGAATCCATGTAAAAATAACGAATTTTGCTGTCTGAGTATTTGCATTGGATGAATGACGTATGAAATCAAATCTCATAAAAATCACTTTAATTTCTTTTAGGCTTGAATACCATCCACGGCATCACTTCTTCAGCGGAGTATTGTGTCCGCTTCGTCCTAACTGACTTCAGTAATCACACAGCCTGGGCTGAATACGGGTTTGTAGGTTGAATTGTGACAAATGTATAACTTTTATCTGTTGAAAGCTTATAGGATGGTAGACTAGTTTGTATCAGCTAATTGCTTAAAATATTCGCAATTGAGAAATGTTTAAGTACAAAATATAAACTAATACTAATATTATAATAATATAATCTTTGCTTAGTTACAGACATGTAACTAAGCAACAGCACAACATTTAACATTACAAAAACAAAAACAAAATAACAAATGTATTCGGCTATGCATATAGCAGTTATCAAGTTTAACAGAAAAATATTAGGTTACATTGTGTAACAAAGTACTATAGAAACTTATATTATAACTACAAAAAATTGGTACAAATCAAACATTTGAGGTAGCCAACTGTTTATCTTGCTCAAATACGAAATGATAACTAAAAGATTACTCTGCGCAACGGATCAAGTTTGTTCGCGAAGTGTCCAAGCAGATTACGCGAGATGGACAGAAGCACAACATGAGATAGTGGTACAAAACGAGAACCGCAACATTAGTCAAAAACAATTAAGAGATATGAGGCTCCTTCGGCAAACGATTGCCTGTTAAACTTTACATGTTTCAGAGAATTCCTGGTTGAAGGGGCGTCACATGATTACAAACTGCACACAGGAGGGTACACAGGAACTGCAGGTATTTCTACCATGCTATTTAAAATGGTTTGAAGTCTTATTGCATGATCAATTACGGTAACTAATGTTAAATCAATGCAACTTAATGGTATTTAGTTATTGAAGCTTCAAAAACCAGGGTCACATCCAACAGTTTTACCCGGTGGCAACTTTATTTCGATAATTGATTGTTTGTTTGTTTGTTTATCTTTTTCCTGCATTGCGGGAAAGCGGACTTGAGCGCTATGCATCGGTGTACGCCTTCCGACATACACCTGACCCACGCTGCAGCCAACGGCAATGTCTGTTTTCCGGTTGTCTACTTTACTTGTGACATAAATTTGGTACTACCCATAACTCGAAATCGATCACTAGGTAGAGGCAATTATCGTTAAGTTTCTTGCCCAGAGAAACAACAGCAAGTGCGGGTGGCTGGAGTCGAACATGCAGGCTCTCGACTGCGAGTGTGTATCACAGCCAAAAAGCAAGACATTTTTTGTCATAACCAGACTTACGTCCAATGGTTGAAGATTTTGTTTAAGTAGACGTGAAGGCTAGAAAGCCTAATTAGGTGCCTGCCAAAGACACAATCGCATGCTCTTGTGCGGTTTGGCATAAGCATCATTTGGAGTGCTTCACCAGGGCTTTCATCAGTAAATCTTGTCAATAAAATGAACACACGACTATACCGGTACTTGGTTATTTGGTTATGAATCTTTTCTTTTGGACTAAGAAAACCTTTGATAGGTTATTCCATGGTACTTTCGACTTTTTGTAGAGGCCTTGAACAATTGATGCAGGGCCGGTTATCGAGTTTGGCAACGTGAAGTTTCCGATTGTTGTTGAGGTGGTGTTGTCTGTGAATTATTTATCCACTAGGTGTCGCTGAATGAAGAGCAGTCTTGAAATGCATTGTTCAAACGTACACTCCGAGAATCAAACCAGCGCCGATTGATCTTGAGGTTTCTTTGTTCGTAATGTCGACCAACTGAGTTTACGGAGCAGGCTATTTTGAGATTAGACAAACCCCACCACACCATCATATCCGTTAATAACAGAAGCTTCAGAATGATAATGGACCTTGCTTTGTTTACAGGCGACTCATTCGCTGGTTCGAATGGTTGCGAATTTTCAACCTACGATAATGACAATGACAAGTGGTCGGGGAATTGCGCAGTTGAGAGACAGGGCGCTTGGTGGTACAGAAGGTGCGCTTATGCAAACATCAATGGAAGGTGAATGATTACTGTTAAAAGCTTAAAATCAATCCGGGATTTTGATTTTACCAGTGTTCTAGGTCTATCACTTTTGCAACTGAGATTACTTTAAAAGTTGTAGTACCTCTGCTAGAATGTTGATGTTGTTAAGATATAAACTGAGTAAAAAATATACATTTCAACATTACATTGTAAATATAAGAATAATGCTGTGTGAAAGTATATTATAAATTTGATAAAGTTTGGACAGTGCTGCACCTTTAAATTTATGATCTATCGTGAAAGCAATCAGCAACACATTACACAGTACAGTTTGCTCTAGTGAGGAACGCACATAAATGTATGCTAAACAAAACAGTCTTTCTTAGACCTATACATACGTGTGAAAAATAAACTAATGTTGAAATTACTCATGGCAAGTTGTCTGGTGACAAAGCTGCATTTATTTCAAATAAATGTTGGCACATATTTGGCATAGATACATCGCTGGAGGAAGAACATCCTTTCACGGATTGATATGGTTTAATTGGCACACCAACATCCAATCAATGATGAAAGTTGAAATGAAGATACGACCACTTTAGCAAGGAAGGGGACTGCAAAAACACATTTACAGGAACTAGATACAAAATATCTTAGACTATTGTAAACAGTCTAAGCAATTTACCGTTTTGTTTATTGATTATTGACTAGATTTGACGTAGCCATCAACGAACTGCAAAGAGTACATTGCTTGAATACATTTTTTGTAATACAGTACACTTCTTCTTCTTCTTGCGTTTAAGGCTACCTCAGGTCACGTTGTTATAACCAAGCGCAGCAGCCAATAGATTGTGTGTTTATCAAGCATTGTTAGATCTACAATCACATGTCTATCCTTTGGTCGGTATACAGGACATTGTTAGAGAATGTGGTACGCAGTCTGAAAATCTAAGCCGTATACACAAGATGGTGAGTGCATTACGTATCAGGAACACCACACAGTAAAATTTCATTGGTTGCTTCAGACATCCGCAAAAATTAGTGCTCTCTAAAAGTAATATATTCTATTGGTTGCTATTTTCGCTACTTTTTCGTTCAAATAAAAAAGTGAAGTATGTTTGTTTTTAGATATTTCCAATCTTTAATATTTTTAGTCCAAATTATTGGTTTGCCTCTATTTCGTTTCTCTTAGTTTTGTCCACGAATAGAGCTGTTTATGAAAAAAATTGTTACTTTGAGTAAAAAAGGCATTATTAAATCTAGCCCTTGCGACTTTCATGATAAAAATTTCTAAAAATTTGATGAAGTTTATTCAGCCATGATAAATCCTTATTTATCGATTGTATTAACTATATTAACACATCGCTGTGTTAGAAAAGATAAATGAAATATGTGTTCTGTCAGAATGAGCTTTGTTTGTATTGCCTCAATACAATCTTAATTCACATTTGAAAGCTCAAATAGGCTCAATATAGATGGGTAAAAGGTAAAGGTGGTCCCATGCTTGATTCAAGTGTCGGATATGAGAAAATTAGTTTCTCATTGTACTAAGCCTTTGGCATTAACGAAAGTAAGATGGCCAATTCCTTTTTCTCGCCGTCTTTCCTGCAGCATTTATGCCCACCCAATTTATTACACCCGAGGTAGAGGTGAGCGGTGTTTTCAACAACTAGCTTAAGTCGGAGTCGATCCCAGGTTTGAATATTTGGAAAGCTAACGTCTTATACTCTGTGCTATCCCATCTCCAAGTATAGTTAGGACATGGTTAGCAAATACAGGCTATTAGAACTAATCCATGATAAAGTATAACAAAATATTGAAACAACGTAAAATAGTCGAGAAAAGCTTCAAGTGTTTTACTAGAATTGATAACATTCTTGAAAGGTTCTTCTCTGAACTTCTGTGTAAAAGCTTGCCAAGTTTCATCGCTTTTACTAATTGAAACCGCAACAGCATTTGCGAGGAAATAACTATAGATATGAACAGAACTTTAGTTATTTTGGCAGCTTTAAAAAGCAGTTGGGTTTGAAATATATAATATACAGTACCTTTCGCGACTGTATCCGTCAAAAAGCGTTGCAACTATCTCTATACGTTTGTATCGTCAATGCACGTCATACCCAAAATGCATATACATCGTATACGTTCTAATTGTGAGATAAATTTTTGCTACTGCGGTGGAAAATTTTATCTATTAAAAAGCAAATATAGTGAAGAAGATACATAAAAGTGCCCAGATTCTTAGACGAATAAAGCTAATCAATCTAAATTAATTTTGATGCAGTGGGCACTGGGCAAGGGATATACTAGGGACAAAATTTCTAGGTTCTAGGACCTTCGTGGTAAACTATTGCAAACCTTTAGCTTTCGTCTATCCTTTGAAGCCAAATTAAAGTTTTCCTCTTTTATCTATTTTCAGTTTAGATTTTGGCACTCACTGTATCACGTAATTTGCTTATAGTTGTAGCAAGTCACATATGCAGTGTTCACACCTCATGTACAATAAAAATTTTGTCTGTTTTAAACGCAATGGCAAAGAACGTAAAACAAGAAGAATTCCTGAATCGAAAGAAAGCTGGTGACAAAGTACAACACAACGAATTCCACGTAATCATGAATTTGTGGTAATCCAAGCTATGTAATTGCAGTTGCAATCATTCCATGATTGTGTTTAAAGATGTGGTAAACAAATGACATGTGTTTATGGCATTAATGCAACAATTTTTAGTAAGTTTGGTTTGTCAAACATGGTCAAACCAGCAATGCGTTTTCTTAAAACTCAGTCTTATATAAATTTACCGTGTAGCCTATATACAAAACGGATTGTGAAGTCACAAGTGATAACAATGGGCAGTCCTACTGTAAAGACAAATACAGAATAAAATACAAGCATTCAATTCATTGGCTCTGAGCTTTGTTTTTTGTTCTTAAATTAATTTGTTGGAACGTCTTGTTCAGTGCAGGCTCGGTTAATTAAATGCAATAAAATTCATTTGCAGTGACACCTAAGGTTATTGTGACACCATTTACAGTGACACCTAAGGTTATCTTTAATAAAGTGTCAGTGTAAGCCAGGGCTTCATAACTACCAGTGCACGCACCTCTAAGGGGTGCAAGACATGTTTCTAGGGGTTGTGGAGGTGCTGAATTATTAGGGTTAGTTATATTATGACGTAAGAAGCAAAGTTGTTTTACCAGATTTTAACAAACATTCCCACCTGTAGGCAGCGACTACTTTTCAGCCGGTTGTAGGAGGGGGTGCGGGAACTGGTTGGTGATTTTAAGGTGGTGCCAGCAGAGCAGAAGTTTAAGAACCACTGCATGAGCGAATATTATTTTAGCCAGTCAAGCCTTGATTTCCAAAGATAACTAATAGTGATCGTTGAATAGGCTGTTAACAAACACAACAAACTGTTTAATTGAACACTTTAAATAGTTTACTTTGTCAAAAACGTCGGCATTTTGAAACTAGCGCTGTATTCACAGTGCGCTTTATTACATCATAAATATAATTTTTGCTAATTAGCCTTTTACGTTATAAAACTCATTCAATTCATTTCGCCTATGTTCAAATTATTTTTTCTCCACATAATCCCGGAAAATGTTTTTCCCTTATCGAACCCCAGTTTCACTAAATTTCCGATGTGAGTCTCAACCTTCGCTTTGTTTCAAAACCTTATTATTTGCCAAAATGCAATTTTTGTTTTCCAACGGCGTTGACGTAGCCTATTCCAAACTTGGACAGAACTTAACAAGTGGAAACACCTTTCAATCGTCTTTTTTCCAAATAAATGAAATGGTATGTCTACATAAGTCAAATGGTATATTATTGCAAAGTCCCATTTTTAACCTACAGGTATAATTCGGCAATATGTAGTGATGCACTTTTTCGAAGGCCACGTCAACAGTGACGAAACGTAACCACTTGTTGGGTGTTCACGTTTGTCAACAAATTTTAGTATATTTGTACTGGGCTGTCTAAAAACGACCAGGGTGCAGTTCAGTCGAGTCACCTCCACTGTTTTTTTTCTGTTTTTTTTTTGTGTTTTAACAGTTAGGGTTAGACCACAGTTTATGCTTAAAATTTGCTGAAAAGTGAACAACCCAAAAAACAAGATGGCTACACTCTGCCACTGCCCTTTAAATGTCACTATCGGCGGGTTCTACGCCTTAGTTCTACAAAACATATTTACGAGTATCCTTACAAGAATTTTGTTTAGATAAATAGTTAAAAAGTGTGATGGTACTATCTAATAGAAATATTCTAATATATTCTAATATTCTAAATATAAATAAACACGCATCATTGTTAGTTGAAATCACTTCAATGTTAAACTTGGGGTTTAAAAATGGGACTTTGCCACGGCTGTCACTTTACCAGAACTGTCAATAAAGCCGAAGTCACTATAGGCAATGTCACTATAAGGAAATTCCACTATTAGCAATTTTGAGTGAAAAACTTCATGTAATCGTTATTATGATCTTTATAAAAAAAAAAACGCATATCAGAAGTGATAATTGTAATAATCATAGCATAATCACCAGCAAGCAATACTTTGCTTAGTTAGTCATTTTTAAATCAACTTGTTACCTAAAATACTCCTTTCATGACTAATTTCCAAATAACATAGTCACCGCTTATACCTTCCCACCCTTGTGGCATTCGATCATAGATTTTGTAAATTAAATAAAAGTCGTAGCTTAGGCCTACCTATTAAACTTACTTGATAGTGTAAATTAAATTAACAATAACTTTTACATCTTGTTTATCTTAGTATGGTCGACGGGGAGATACTGTGACCGCATAATGCTGTCACATTGTAAGTTATTTACTATTGTGTTGGTGTTCCTCTGTAACCCATCTTTTCTTCTGGGACAGGATGATGAAGCTGATCAAGCTGCCTTTGATTCGTTTATTCCGGAACGTGAGTAGAATGTAGAGTTAAAATATCAGTGATTTTCAACCGGTGTTCCGCGTGACACTAGTGTTCCGTGAAAGATCGTCACGTGTTCTTCAAGAAATTGATTAATATAAGTGTATGACTAGTGTTTCATGGAACATTAGTCGACAACCAAAATCACAAGAGCTTCGCGTTTGTCTTTTTTTAATTCCCGCCCAAATATCAACTTTGTGCTCATCCAAACAAGGCCAAACATCAAACTGTGAAAAACTAAACGTGAATAAATTGTTCTTCTGTTTTTTTATTTTATTGCATCATTAAGTTTGTTGTTCCGCAACATTATTTTAATGCATAAAATATTTAGTTATCAAAAAGTTTAAAAAACACTGCAATAGATTATACTGTCAACTCAATTGAAAACCAGGAATTTTGATTTAAATAGGCCTATTCTGTTATAGTTCATGAGACCGAATGATTTATAGTTTTACAATCCCATGCTTGCAATGTGTCCGGGACCACACTGAGAGGCCGCCAGAGAGCAGCCGCTATGCACAAGAGTATTCAGTCAAACAGAAACTGTCGAGCTACATTTGCTACAGCAAGATCACTCAGGTCCATACTGTTGAATAGCATCAATGCGACTGCTGATCTCTCAGCATCAATAAAGTGGAAGGTCTGCGTGTCTTGGATAATGAAGCTAAAGACTGGGTGCTCTCTAGTAACCTTCCAGTTTAGACCGAGAATATCGTAAACCTGAGATGGTAAAGAGATAGACCCTCGGCCTCAGAGGCTTACACGACGACGAATATAATCCAAAAAGGGTTCCACCTAAGATCCAAACTTCTGACAACGATTCACATCACCAGTGTTACTATCATATGCAAATAACACACAATTGAGAGAGATTTCACTCAATTGAAAAAATGTTTGAATTTTCGGTATATTACTATTTTAAAAATACCAAAAGTTGGTACTGATAAAATATAAAAACAAGTTCAATATTAAGTTTTCTTGAAATATATTTTCATTTCAAATTACTATACTAAAACTTCAAACAAAGGATTTTGTTTACACATTGCAAAAATTGTCAGACTTTTCCACTAAGGTTCATATAGATGGCACATATGTGTGTCACACAAAAATAGTTAGCCTTACAACCAGTAAACCTTAGTTTCTAAAGTAGATGAAAGTAAAATAGTGTCACAGACACTCTGAAGCATATTCTGAATAAAAATCTAAATGAAGCAAGAAAAATAAACTAATAAAATAAGCTCCAAACACGCCTATGAAGCAATAGCTAAAAGAAGCAAAATAGTTTCAAGACAGGTCTGAAAAAATTAGTTTAAAGTTTTCAACTGTTAGTTTTAAAGTAAAGCTTGATGCATAGAATTGTTGCAACCGGAAATTTGTATCAAAATATTACATTTTTCCGATATAGAATCATAATTAATTTTGTGGCACACATGTGTGCCACTGTGCGTCGAAGGGTTAAATCATAATTTTTCTTTTTTAGTCGAAACCTCGTACAACTGCGATGAGCTGTTCGTCCAAGGAGTGACCAACTCAGGAGAATACTACGTTAGAGCACAAGGATATCTTAGGAGAGTCTATTGTCGAATCAGTGAGCCTGCTACGCAACAGAATTGGCTGGTTTGTATAAATAATGTTAACTTGAGAAAAAATGAGAACATTTAATTGTAGTTATAAAATAAGACGTAAAAAAAACAGGACGTGGGTTATTGCGCATACCTGTGTCCGGAACTTGATTCATTGGTATCCGGTTCCGCCAAGAGATAATATGTTTATTAACTTATATACTGAGGCTATGTGTTTCCAACAAAATTCATCTTCAACGTATGCAGCCAACGACATTCAAGCAGCATTGCTCTTTATATTAGACAACAAAGTGTTCTGAATTGACTTCCCAATCTTTTGGGCATACTTTAGCTACAGAGTGCTGCTAGTAAACCTACTTGAAACAAATATAAAACAAGTTCTTTCTAGCAATGGCCATAGTTCAGCGTTGTAACGTGCAAAATTACAGAAATTGTAAACTTTTTATGTGATTACGAAAAATAACGATCCAGAATGTGCAATGGTAAACAATGATGATTAATAACGAGAACTGAAGTTATCAAGTATGCAAATGACAGTCATGCTCGAAATTGTAGGTCATTATTTGCGTATTCTAAGAGCTTTGCTGTATCCAAGCTTACGCGGGCCATTAAAGATTTAGATAAATTAAGCGGAAGGTATAAAAGCCAACCCTCCTATCCACCATCTTGGAAAATACACTTCGTATGCTTTTGAGCGGTGTCGAACCAGCGCCCTACCGAGTCATTGCCAAACCAAGACTCTCGCCATTCGGCAATGCAGCTGAATAGGAATGTTACTGACTATGTGAGATAATAATCATGTTCTAAAAATAAAATTATGTTTTCTTAGTATTGTTATGTCATTTGGTAATTCTAGGATTAAATATTTTTAAACTCAGGTCATTCAGCAACGGATTGGGGATGATGTGAAATTTGCAAGAAATTGGAATAATTACACCAATGGATTTGGTACCATTGGAAAAGGATATTGGATTGGTACTGCAAAAATTGTAGCTTAAAAATAATTTTAGTAAAACTTTAACACAAACACTATTCCTATCTTTTAAACTTATAAATCTGTCGGTCTTTCAGGCTTGGATAAGCTGTACGCTATCGTCTCAACAAACACTGACAAATACAGATTTCTGCTTCGCATTGAGCTCACAGATTTCAACGACAGGAAAGTGTGGGCAGAGTACAGGTGAAAGGTTTAGATTCTACCTAATTAACCTTGAACTGGTGCTAAGGACTTGTTAAAGTTTGACTCAAAAATAATTTCCTTTCTAATTTCTTTTCTATAATTAAATAATTACTGCACTGTACTTTTATACTATTATAAAAGTACTGGAGAGAACATTTCTTATACTAAGTAACGAATCCCTTCCCATAAAATTAAACATTTTGTTGGCAGAAGATATTTCACTATATAGGCATTTTTTGCAGTTTAGATGAGCTTTTATGTAACTTTACAATAATAAAAAGAAGAATTGTGTTTAAAAACCATTTGAGAAGCAAAAATAAATTTTAGAGAAAAAAGTTTTTTTTTTCTTTTTTGAAGCCACTGCAAACTACGTACATACCGAATGATATGGTACAGATTGCAGCAACAAATCTTTCATCAGCAAATTAAAACACCTATTTAAAATTCTAACTTAAGTAGTTGTAAAACTCAGATTTTCAAATAGAATAGTCTATTATATTTTAAAGGAAAAATTAGACAATTGTGAACAAAATGAACTTGTTCTATTGCAGGAAGAACACATAGGCTACCTGTTGTAGTGTAGTTGATCTAACCATTTTGTATTTAAATATAACGTCAAAGTTATTTCATTGTAGAAAAAGAATTCAAAAATAGCTGTACTAATTAATGAATTTGAATAAACAAACTTCTCCATATTTCTTTTCAGTTCTTTTCGTATTGAAGGCCCAGAGTCAAACTATGTGTTGCACATTGGAAAATACAAAGGAAATGCAGGTACCTTCCGTAAAATGATTTTTCGTTGTCTATATAGCCATAATGCACAATAAATCCCAACTGGATTGTTCTTACGCTGTTGTAGGTGACTCGTTGTCTTATGTCAACAAGTATCCATTCTCTACTTATGACAACGACAATGATATCTGGGACGGAAACTGTGGTTTAGGTCGTCAGGCTGGATGGTGGTTTAGACGCTGTACGTTCGCAAACTTAAATGGAAGGTGAAAGCTTTGAGTAGTCTAATAATAAATTAATTATCAAAATGTTTAATTCATGCTAAGGGTGAAATAATTCCTTGCTCTGGATAAACTTCCTTAATTTATATTTCTTTTCTTTCTTTTTATTTGTTTTTCGGAAATAAGAGGTAACATTTTGTAAATGTACAGTAATGTTAACATTCAATTTACATCCCATGAAACATTTAGCAGCAAACTTGTCGGATAAAGGTTAAAAAACATAACGATAGTCCAATGGTCCAAAAAGAACATTAATCAATTTAGTTAACGTAAGCAAAGCTGTAAGTGCGGTTCTCTTGTTAAACCTTTTATTTGATATTAAGTCCAAACATGGCTACCTAAAAATACAGCCTGATTTGCAGAAATTTCTAGATTTTCCTACCTTTTTGCAAATATTTAAATAAATTTTTCTAAAAAATATATTTTTACCCTTTCTGTACTGTTTTCCCCAGACTACACAATAGGTTTTAACATCATCAGATGATGAAAAACAAAGAAAACTTGATTTCGAAGATTTTAGTCAGACTGTTAATTTTTCAATGACATTTGGATTCAGCGTTTTTCAACTTACTTTTTCTCAATTTCTACTGCTTTCCCAAGGCAACAAAAAGTTTTTATATTATTAGGAGACAGCAAAAAGTAACAAAATCTCCGAAAATTTCAGTCAAACACTAGCAGTAGCTGTAATCAAAATCTGCAAAATGTAACAAATCAGGCCGCATCTATAAGTGGTCATGGTCCAAATTATAAAGACATTGAAAAAAAATCTAATAATTAAAACGCTTGTTTTTGTTGCTAGGTATATTGAGGGAGGTCACACAAGATCTCATTCCGGAATTTATTGGTACTTTTGGAAGAAGAGTCCATACTCAATGAAGATGGTGGAGATGAAGATGCGTCCAATTCCTGTGGAAGCTGCAACATCGGATATCCTCATGATCAATTGAAGAACTACCTTCTTTGAACAAACGCAACAATGGTGTGACAAGACTTTCAAAGTATATTTATGGAACATTGCCGCACTGTTTTCGACTTCTTCACTGACTTTGTTTCACTTCGGGATGGCGTATTGTTTTTACTCGCAAATAGCTATACCGCAATAAACTTGGCAAGCAGTTTGAAAATAAATGACCTGGAAACACTTCATAAAAATGAACAAAGTAAAATAGCAGTTTTAAACAGTCTAATTCTACAGTTGGTTTTGAAGGTGTTATCAAATTTTTCACACAAACATACACAATTCGCATAAAAATAGAACTTTCTGCTTGGTGAACCATTGTCATGAACTTCCACAGCATAGTTCGCATTTATTGATTAGATGCTGCGTTGTAAGTAGTGATCAATGATTTGCAAAATTTTATTCGAAACAAGATCCATCTTTTCAAGTTCAAATTTGATTCAAAACTAATAATAACTTGTTAGCAGTCAAGCAAACACAGCTTCGAATTTTAGAAATATGATTCACTTTGTTTGCTTTGCATTCATTTAGGTTACAGTGCCTGTCTAAAGACACGCAGCGCAACTTTCGATGAATTACATCGTTAGTCAAGTTATAATGTTAGTATGAGGCCAGATGAAAAATGTGATGTTGTTAAAAATGTTCTATAAAAAATACCATAAACTTTCACACTTGGAACTTCACTTCAGCAACTCTCGCAGACAAGTTTCAGCAAACAAAATTTTCAGCAAGCCAACCATTTCAGCAAGCCAAACTTTTAGTTCTGAGCACGCTTGCTGCTGTTCTCAACTGATCAATGGTGGAATCAAACCACACCATTTACAACTGCGCCATCTATTATGCACCAAATGGTGCGCGTGGTCTGCGTAATTCTTGAGGTCGTACACTTACAGTAGAACATATGCGTCCATACAACCCAAATTAAAGAAAGTTGAGGAGACACTCACTTCAATAATTCTCATGCTGAAACTTTCATAAAAACTACTTTGTACTGAATCAACGAAATTTGTTATCATAAAAATACAATTCTTTACTCAGAAAATACATTCCCTTAAAAAAAAGCTTGTTGTTGGGAACAAAAAGATAAAATAGTTTATAGTATTCGACAAAGTGTCAATCGCAGGTTATTGACCTTCACCAAATGCGCAAAAAACAATAAGTCTATTAGATAGCAGCTGGCATATAACAATGCACTGAATGTGTATCCAACTAAAATACTTCCTATTAATCGAATGAAATGTAGTTTGTATATCTATCTCTAGAATTAGCAAAAAGCTTTATCAAATTAATTGGGTCGCACTTTCATTTCTGTTCGCTTTAGGGAATATCCAGAGTTTTTCCATTTGAACCAGAATGTCCCCTGTAATGTCGTTTCTCCCCCTTCGTAATATCTCCCGTTCAAATTGGCGTATGAACACATCTTGAACCACCATGCGGACTGGCGTTCCACTGCGCAATTTCCGCTCCAATCATCGTGATCCCTATCCCACGTCGAGAAAGGGCAGTAGTTGTGATACGTCATAGAGTCACCTGTAACACGAAATTACGCAACAATGAAAAGTGAATTATTCGAAGAGATGGTAAGTTGATATCATGGGAATTGTTCGAGTTGTTTATTTGTTCAAATGGAAATCAAGACTAAGAGAATTATGTCAATCTAATATTAAATTAAGGAAATACAGTATACGCTGATTTCTCTCAACCACTGTCCTGGTTTCTTGATGTTATTGAAGATGAAAAGTTATACAAGATTTTTGTATTTAAGATGCAAACGAACAATTAATCATAATAAGTAAACAAAATAAGTCGTGTTTGGAAACTTGTATAATTTATTGATAAACCTTTCGCCATAGTAAATGCCGTTTCATCAGTATCTGGAAAAGAATATGTAAATATCAACATAACAATTTAGTGATAATATTTAATTGCGCGAGAATTTCGTAACACTGATAATTTGACAGTTACGCATGTTTGAAAACTTTCTCTTACCCGCATCACCGGAGTATCCTGTTATCTTTATCATGTAGTTGTCTTCTGGACCTTTTATACTGAAATGACTGAAACATAAAGCAAATTTATTGTTGATTTAAACAAAGTTTCTTGCATAAAACTTTCATTTACTTAAAATTTTGAGCTGGGGTGAACAATCTTTTTGTAATAAATTATTATCTGCTGTATAAGTGTATTAACTTTACTGGAAAGTATGCAAAACATAACGTTGTAATATTTATAAAAATCCCGAACGTGCAATCTAATTTGATGTCTACCATCAATTGCATTCATTCAGTCAGATTCTATCCATACCTGTATTCAGCATAAACAGTATTATTTTCAAAGTCTTCGAGCTCGATTCGCAGCGTATGCGATCCATAACCAAACAGGGCATAGATGTTGTCCAGACCTGGTTTATAAACATTGATTAGAACAAACACTTGCTTTCTTTCAGGCCGTGTTCGTCTTCTTCCTTAGCCATCTACAGTAGACATATGCTGCTCCAGAAACGGTTTAGTCACATTCTGATAATGGTCATAATTTTGTGCGTAATGAACATATTTGGTTGCCTGTTTGGATAAAGCACAGGTGCAAGAACTGCAACAGCAACTGGCTAAAAATCGCTAATTATGGAGACATTTTGGTAAAACTCATACTAGCACAGTAGTAGCAGCAAAGACACATATTTTATGTGTTTATGGGAATTCAATCCCTAAATCCCTGAAACATCAATATATACCAAAAAAAGTACAATTTATTTCAGACCAGCTGCGTATAAAATAGCTCCAATGAAATGTCTCCATGATTGGCGTTTTTCAGTCAACTGTCGCAGTTCTTTTACCTGAGCTTCATCTAAATAAGCAACGCAAATATGTCTTTTGTTTTATCACAAATTCAAATATTTCCAAGTGCAAGACCAAAATCTAGACCATCAGCTCGATATAACCAGAATCAAGTTTTTGCTAGCACCTTCCATTCATCTTCTCTGGCATCTAGCTTGTAAAAATTTCCTTTACCATATAGGACAGTATTTCGTACACCATTCTTACTCTAGCATCCCTATACATAGTTTTAGACAGTTTATGGACCCTAACTATTTTCGCTGTTAGATCTAGGCTTGTGCCCGGATGTGGACGTTCGGGACAAGTTGACAAGAAAGCAAAGAATTCAATCATTGTATCCACATCAGACATCCTACTTAGCATATTGTCAAAAAAAATGTAGCCGCCCTCTTTTGAGCAATATCAAATCAATGCTTCTCCAACATCGTACCAGGGCTCTCGCCACCTGGCTATGTGGCGGATCTATTTTAATTATCCGATTAATTCTATATGTGCTGTTTGATGCTTGATTCATAGTGGGCACGTAACTATAATTTCATAAAAAATCCCCATAAGTTGATTCGAGCATCACCCGAGGTGTTAGCTCTCGGCTGACGAAATTTAGATTGAGTCGAGTCTGCGAATTTGCTCTAAAATCTAAAGGGGTTACCCATGCACGCTGCACTGTAGTTGCAATTGATGATTATTCATTAAAGTAGATGGCCTCTGGTGCTTGCGTAAACGCTAAACATTCTTTTTGGAACGAGCTAAACTCAGTTACTAATAGACTGGAGACGAATTTAAAGCACATTTTTTGTGAAAGAGTAAACATTGAAATAAGACAAGCAGAAAAACTTACCTAACCAAAATTCTCTTTGTAAATCTCCAAATCCATAAGTATAATTTCTCCAATTACGGTAAAAGTCAATTTTTCCATTCATTCGTCTTTGAATCACCTTGAGAATTAAAAAAAAAACGTTTCTTGGCGATTTTAAACATTGACTGAAGAAATATAAATAACAAGATTTCGGAATTTATATAAAAACATGTTTAGAAATGTTTAATGGAAACCCGTATGCTTGTCTGGTTTAAAAAGTAAACATTTTTTTTAAAAAGAGAACTCGGTTTTCAGAAACATCGCAACTTACCTATGTTGATTCTGGGTGGTGCCACAAAAGATAATTCGAAAATGCAGATAAGAAAAAGTTCAGTTCTAAAATTAATGATTATCACAGCGAATTAGTTAGAATCAATTAATCTACATACTGGTATTCGTAGCAATCACCTACCAACCAATTATGTCCGCTTGAATTGTCAAAAGAACAGTATGTCTTCACAAGCATTTGGCCTGTCTTTACATAGTATTCGCCACTTCTTGTGATCCCAGCGTCATAAAGTTGCTGGCAGCTGCCGAACGACTTAACTAGAATCAATATTTTATCTTTAACTATATATTCATAGCTTAGATAAGATATTGCCAACCTTCGAACGTGTCACTTTTTAAAAGCTTATCTGCCAGTTTTGGGAAAGAACTATTTAATATTTAATGCATTTTATGCATAAAAGCGGCATGAACAATAAGTTTCGATACTTCTTAAGTTGCATAATTTAGGTTCAGTACGTAAACAGGCAACAAACACATGTCGAGTGATCGAAGTATTTTTGATTGTCCATTTTTGATTAACTAATAAGAAATTCTGTTTTGTCACTTGATATAGATACGTCATTCAAGCGAACAAAAAGACTTGTAGCGACTGTCTTTTCATGACCCTCAATGATATAATAATTAATACGAGTTTCATTGAATTGCAAATTATTTTTTTTCCTTTAAGCAGCTTTGACTAAGAACAATCGCAAAAGTAAATATTGAATTTAGCATCATATTTCAGCAGGAAATGTAGATTACTGGTGTTTTGATCTGCTTTACTTAAGAAATACTTTTTCCTTTTATAAAGGATTCCATCAAGTTCTGTTAATTCATTCGAGTAGAAGGCTATGGTACATTCTATTTTGCATTCTATACTTTCATAATACTTTTCATCTTTTCTTAATATATGTATTTACCTTGGGCAAGAAATAGTTTAAATATCCTAATTTCTTCTCTGAGGTTTTTCATGTGGTTATACAAACGCTCTTCATACGTTTCTTGTGCCTTCACAATGGCAATTTGCATCAACAATGATATGGCTAACCATATCCCGACAAGGTGTACCTTCATTGCGCTGAGCTAAAAACATAAAAGTAGACACAGATACACCATGACCGAGCAATCTATCTCAGCTGATTTTACGCGTTTAAACGTTGGTTTAATGTAAGAAAACTTGTAAACATTTTTCATTTACGGTAAAATATAAAAAAAGAAAGAAAAACATTTCACTTTAGTGGGTTAGGCAAGTGCTTTTACCTCAGCTAATTTTATACAAAGTTACAATAGGAAAAAAAACTTTTTGCTCGATGAGACTTTAACTGCTACAAATATCTGTCATCACCTGCTTAAATTGAATTTGTTATTCATTTGACACAATCCTTCAACAAATGCTAATCGTCGAAACTACTGAACACTAAGTTGTGACATCGCAATTGAATATGTCGCTTTAAACACTCCTACTGCGTATCCACAAACAAATAAGAATGCCATTGCTTTCAATTCGACACAATTTCACTGAAGACAATTTAAACAGCGGGGAATGGTGTGTCTGGTGTTTTGAACCGAGTGTCGAACCCGGTTCGCATGATTGGAAGCCAACGGCCATTCATTCAGCAATTTCATGAAACTCGTTGATTCAACATCTTTTGATAAAATATCTTCAAAGTTACCACTAAAATGAGAAATACAACCAATGCGACTTTGTTTATTTGTTTCCACTTACAGCTTCGGTAGAGAGTTTGTCTTGTTGAATCATAGGAATACGAAGCCGAGCAACGTTGTCAAGTTTAACATATTAAAGATTATTATATTTACAAAAAACACAAAACTACGCAACAATTAAATATCGAACGTTTTCGACATCACAAGATGTCCTCTTCGGGAATAATATTCATACAACTTAACTACATCTGAATAAAATACAATGGTTAACTAAATCTACAAACAGGAAAATACAAAAACTGCATAGTACTTCTGACTAGCTCAAAAAAAAAACGATAGGCTCCACGAGAATCAAAGGTAACTGCATCAAAAGCATCAAAAGGCAAGGTGCGAAAAAACTGATTTTAAAAATACAGAGAGCAAGAAAGACGAGCCGCAAGCATACAATTGTCTGTTTAAAAGTGGATTGTGACGTTTTATGTACAAGGCTTCCAAGATCTTAGTTTGAAAGCCTACTCAGACCTGCCTCTGGACATAATCTCAAATTGCTTGATAGAGACATTGTTTTGACATTCTGTACATGAGAAAATGTGATCTTTAATTGCGCTATTCTGTACAAAATTCAAATTGAGGTGTTCCCCAGCTCTAGTCGATAAATGTCTTGTTGACATACCGATGTATGTCAGGCTTGCATCACGCAAACAACTGAATTTATAAACTACATTAGAACATAGAGCAAAGGGCGTAGGCGACTTCAGCTGGAAATATCTGCCTACTTTGAACGTTCTATATACAGGGTAAATGTCACAATCAAATTTCTTTTTGACAATTTTAGCTAGATTTTTTGAAAATTTTACCGAATCTTTTCCCAAGAATGGTACATCAAAAAAGTTGCTAAAATCGTCTTCTTCGGGTTTATCTTTCGGTTTCGTAACCAAAAAAGCTTTTACTGTAATATTTTATCAAAAAAGTATGACGGGTATCCATTTAAATGTAGCATATTTTTCAACTTGTTAGTTTCATTGTGAAACAATAACTGTTTTCACTTACATGCATCAATACTGAGGCAGATGGTAAGGTAGGTGCCTACCGCATGGCAACCCTTGCTTGCCATTGATAGTATAGTTCCTGAGCACGTGGAAGCTGGTGTTGCTGATCAGTGTCCTAACATTGTCCTGCAACGCCCTGATGATGTCACGGGTTGCATGTGACGTCACTTGCCCCTTCAACCTTGCCGCGGATTCCCTTCGAAAAGCCGCTTAACAGGAAACATTCGTGAGCTATGCTTCATCGATCTCTCGGACTCTGACGGCCTTGGGCGTTCCTGCGTGTGGGGTAGCAGAGGTAGCTAGAAAAGTGGCCTCCCTCTCAACTGAAGGAATTTTCTGTGTGTGGAAAGCCTGAAACGCCGGACTCACTTGTAGAGGAGATAATTAACACAAAAGACGACTCAAGAAAATTGTTTGAATTCATTCCGCTGGGATTGTTCATATAAGTTTCAGACATCTGTTATTTATAAGCATGATCTTATATTGGCTCCGTATTGGCCTCTTCTCACCATCTTGGATGAACCTACAACATCAGCTTAGAAAATCTAAAGATATATTTGTTTGATGAACTTTTTTATATTATGAGTTATGACTCATACATCTGGGTTTGTATATTTTTTCAATCAAATTTCTTGCCATGCTGCTTTGTCTCGTTTGGAAACCTTCGTTGCTTTATAAAGTTAAAATTACAAATTTAAATTCTAAATGTCATTTTTTGCAGTAAAATTTTGAAACTATGCCATGCATTCTTGCGAGCATTGGCATACTTGCTAAATTTTTAATAACAATATATTGTCACAGCAAATGTATCTCATGCATTGGTATTTAAAAAGTGTTCTTTTATTGTGGACAGCTGTCAACAATTTTTGAAACAAGAAACAATCACTCTTTAAAATTTAATACCAAAGCTTTGCATGGTCTTGATTTTTAGAATTTACAAAATCTTTGGAGAATATATAAGACTCGTACAACACATTCTAATGAATTGTAGTTAAACAAGCAAATAGGAAAGTCAGAGATATGGCACCAGTTTGATCAGAAAATTAAAACTTTAATATATGTTTACTAAATTAAGGCACCCCCTTAATAATAATGTTATGGTTTTATTTATTGTTGCTCTATTACTTCTACGGTATTTTAGCGACAGGGCTCATTTTTAACTTATATCAGGTTTACAATGTCATCACATTATTGCCTGACATATTCTTACTGCGTTATGCAAGAAAACACACAATCGGTACCGTTTTTAAAGTCTTCTGTTTGATCGGACTTCGCATGGATCTCACATCTACCAGCTCCAGAACCGAAGGCAATAACCAGTCAGCCACTGAGCTAGTAGAGCACTCCCCTTCATGCAGCACAATTGATATTGATGTTGATGTTTCAGTAATGTTGATTCATGTTGTTGTTTTGTTGTTTCGATGATCTCCATTGTGCCATTGAACACAATTAGTCATTAGAAAAAAATGTTTTGATTGAAGTTTTCTGTCATTTAGAGAAAATAAATAATATATTTGTTAGCCATGAGAAGGAAATTCTACAAATCTATGGAATAAAAATATGAGTGGTATCAAATGATGGATTTTTTTCTTTATTTCGCTTTTTTGTTTGAATTATGTGATGGCAATTTAGCCTAGTTCAGTGATAGAGCAAAAGCTTGCGTAATGCCCCAAGCTACCGCAGTGTGACACACGACGAAGAAGAATATGGCCATGATACTCACTACAAATCATACTCTTCATTAAGAAATTTAATCTTTTATGGCAGTGGCATAACTAAATTCCATACAAAACTTCGACTTGAATATTGGCATGCTCAAATACTGGACCTCCGATATGCGTAGGGGAAGGTGGGACAGGACGGGACGCTTAACTTTAATCGATGTTTTGCAGAATTCCTTTTTATCAATATTGGCAACTTTGGTATCGTGTTATTCCTATTGTACACCACTACCAACCAGCAAGATACAAAGACTCAGTCAGTATCGCATGACCTCATAAATAACAAAAAAAAAAAAATAATAATTTGTCCCATCTTGCCCCACACCTGGGGCAGGACGGGACACATGTCCCATCTTGCCCCATTGTCACTAAAATTCATTACAGTATTGTTTATAACTTAGGGAATCAACTGTAATACCACAAATCCACTGATATATCTTGTAATTTCAAAAATGACTTGCATTTACAACACACATAATGACATCAGGGCAAATGACAGACTAAGTTGCTTTTTTCCATAAAAATCACATACAAAATTGCCACGCCCATTATAAGCAGAACAGTTTTCGTGGCACCATTTTTTGCACAAAGAATAACTATCTTAGACTTTCAATACAGACAATTGATTGATTGCTTGTTCAATTGTGTTTATTCAAGTCAAATATAGAATTTTGTGACAAAAAGGTGGTCCTTTAGTCTGTAGAGGCTTTGACTTAGTTTAATGAGATAATAATATAGGCCTAATAATAATCAAGAGATGATAACATAATTATGTGACAACCCATTGTATGTTCTATGGTCAAGCCACCTATTGCTAAAATGATAACTGTTTTAACAAAGGTTGGCTACAGCATGCTAAAACTGCTTCAACTTTACAATAAAACAAAATTCATTTAACCTCTCCTCTACCATTTGTAGTAGGTGTAGTCCTAATGGAGGGTGTGATGCAAAGCTTACTAATAGGTGCCTAACTCTCAAGTTACTAGTTAACTTAGCAATTGCACTAGCTAGTAGGCCTTGCTTACGTAACAAGTTGGGCTAGCATGTCATTGAAAATTGATAACTTCAGTGGGGCAAGACGGGACAGATGTCCCATCCTGCCCCAAGCAGCTCTGTCCCGTTTTGCCCCAATAATTGGCATTTTGAAATTTTCTGTTTGTTTATTATATATGCAACTCACATCTAAAAAGTCAGACACCCCAAAAAGCACTTTTATTACTGTATCTCTAGACCACGTATCATCTTCCACATTTTTCTGAAATCATGCTAAAATGTGAAAAGTTTTGATAAGATTTCTTATAGCAACTAGCCTCTAATCAGTTATCCTGCTGCCACGACCACGTTGTTTCTCTGAACATCTCTATTTTTTGCAAGTCATTGAGAATCATGGTATCCTGCAACATCTAATGGGTAGAGGTTGCTAAAGCTAATACTTTCAAAAATATCCACGGTGTCCCGTCCTGCCCCGCGTACCATCTTGCCCCACCTTCCCCCTACATCAGACTTAGAGTGAGGAATTGCGTATAATCATTCATTGCAATCGTGAGTAAAGCAATGATGCAGTATGATGATGATGATGCAGTATGATGATGCAGTGATGCAAAGTATTCAAGGAGGTGTACTACCTTACATTTTTAAAAGTTTTTTTTTTCGTAAAATGGAAAATTCTATTAAGATAGAGAGGTTATTCTTTTCTAAAATGGCTCTAATATTAGTAGATATGGGTTTAATTTTAAGTCGGGCCCTACTGGTTACGCCTGTTGATTGTGAAAATCGAAAATTACTCAAGAATGAGAAAGAGTAAGGGAAAAATAATTCTGGTAGAATGCGATAAACTTTGCTAAGATAAAGCCAGCACATTTATTTTAATGTATTTCATTTCAAATTTAAGCATTTTAAAACAAATACCATACGTCATGCATTGCTGGGTAAGATATCTGTGGCTGGCAATGCTTAGACCTATACAGTACATAATATCCTAATTTTTTTCGCTTGTTTTGGTATCTAGTTCTGATGATATAGAGGCAATGTGGACAATTGGGTAAATTCTTCGAACAGCTCTATAGCCTCCGAATGCAACTCTAATGCTACTGAAGATCATCCTCAAGTGCCTTGGGCCCTTGGGGGCTAAACAAATAACAAGCAGCAAAATGATTGTGGCCAGTTATTATCTCAAAAAGATGAAATTTGTCATTCTTTCTAGTTTTGTGCACAACGACAAATCTTTCAATAAATTAGAAAGCAGAAGTGATTTTCTGTTGCCACACGACACACAGGGGCGTTGATGAATTTATAACCCATTAAAAGCCGCCACAAGTTTCCATTGCTCTTTTTTAAGATATTTCTACCAAAAAGTTTTATTATCATAACTTTCAGATATATTTAAAAAAATTGGTGATTATTGTTTTTTTGATGCATTTTTTTGTTTGCCTATTGAAAGGACGCCGGCCACATGGTCAAATATAAATCTCGCGATACCTTAACAGAAGCAGGTATTTCTTTCGGTAGAAATTTGTTAGATCTTTCTTGGAGGACGTTTCAACATTATTGTATAAACATATTATATTCACAGGAACTATCTGCGTAGCTAGTGGGATGGCGGTCCCCCAGTGAGCAGTCCCCCCGGTCGGCAGCTTGTGGGCGGCGAAGTTTTTACATGTAAACGAAAAAGCATAGTAAAAATATTTTTTGAAACCTTCGGCTCGAATTCCATTTTATGGCTCTTACTTCACGCGATCAGGGGTGGAAAAATCATTGTCCGCCCGGGGCGGCACAAACTGTAGCTATACGCCACTGACAGTAACAACTCATCTTCTCAATCAGTTTGGCAATTAAATTTAAATTTCATTCAAATTAGCAAGCATCATCTAATGCAAATCAACACCGTTACTGTGCAATAACAATGTGCTTGTGCTGGTAGCAGACTATGCTTTTACTTTCTGTGATAAGGTACAAAGTAATCAATATGTAAACAAATTTCACACTTTTTACACTTCCACTGTAGCCTACTTTCCCACTGCAGACTGCACAGCGCACTTGAGTCTTGCAGAAAATTGCCAGATGATTTCGCTTATCATAACGGAGTTCTGGTGGAACTTGTGTTCTTACCGCAACACTTCTTTTCTTGAACGAATGGAAAGCTATACAGTATAGTAATGGTAAATTCTGCGTGTAAAGTGCAGTAAGTCTAGTTTTTCAAGCTCTTGTTCTTTACTGATTCCACAGTACACTTGCCACGCGTTTTGCACTGACACATTGAGTAACCACAAAAACAGCGGCCACCACCATTTTTGCATGCGGATCCCGATTCAGAGTTTGGCGATGTTTTGATCAATGCGATCGACTCCGCCCATGTACTTATTGTATATCTGAATCAAAAAAGGTTGAGGGATATCTATCTTCTGTGCCATACAAAGCGAAGAAACATCTATGCAGTTGGGTGCAAGTGTCACTATACTGTTGTAGTGCCACCTCGCAAGCAACATTCCTGATGGATCGAATGCATAAAATTATAATTCACGTGGCATTTTCTTCAACTCACTTTGATCGGTCAGTGATGTTTTGCCAATACGGTTACTCCGAATGATTCTTGTTCCACCAATATTTATTATTGAGATAAAAAGATTAAACTGGCTCGGTGGCTTAGTGGTTGGTGCGTCAGCCTCTGAACCGGTAGGCATGGGTTCGATACCTGTCAGATCATACCAAAGACATTTTGAACCACATGTGGAACACGGAGTGGCAAAATCATACCTCCACGCTCCGTGACTTCATACCCGACGCCGATCCCCGTCCACCAGGGATGTCCCTCGCAAGGCTTGCGTGGGTCAGGCTAAACCGCCTGCGAACTGGCGTTGGCCGCTTTCGTTCGGACATGCACAAGTGGGGCCTGGCTCCTTCATCAGAATGTGAGTGTGATGCCACGGAACAGACCGCAGACCATGTCATCTACCACTGCCTAACCCACCGGCCTCCACACGGTGCGCATGGTCTGAGGGTCCTGGACGACGAGACTGCTGAGTGGCTGAAGATTTCCTGCCCTCCAATCTAGCCTGGAAAGAACGCTCATACGCCATCATCATCATACCAAAGAGTTTTCAAAAATGATGCTGAATCTAATTCCTGCTTGGCACTGATGAATGGAATGGATTCGAGTAATAATGTACTCAGTTGCGCCACAATACAGACGCATTGACACCGTCTGCTTTGTAAAGCCCTGAGGCGCAACACGTTCTGCGATGGATACAACGCTATATAAAAACAAACATTATTAATAAACTTCGTTTTGGTTTCTTGCTTAATAATGCAGACTATATCTTACCGTTGAATTAAATGCTTGCAATGTTAACATGTTCAACCAAACTTATGCATGGTTTAGTCTGTAATCTTTCAGAATTAATCCTTTAACTTGTTAAGAGATAGAACAGGCTTTCTAAGAAATATGGCATAGCATTTTAGGCTTTGTTTAGTTTTCTTTCGTAGGCCTAAGTGATTTTTATTTTTGTCCTGATATTATTGCAAGTACGTTACATTAAAAATTTCTAAAATCGTAATGAATTAGTTCATAAAGTACATTTACACCCTAAAGTACTGGTAGCAGCGGAAAGTTTATAGTAGTGCATGGTTTGTTACAAGAAATATTTGGGCAAGATTTTTTTTGCTTCCCAAAAAACAATTCTTTCCTACCCCTATGAAAATGATTAATGCACTGTTTCACTAATGCAAACTTCTTTTAGAGAAGGCTTTTCGTAATTGATATTTTAGTAGCTTTTAAACTAATTTTTCAGAACTTGTATAATTCGATAAATTCGAAATTAGAATAATATTATTGTGCAGTAGCCTACAATTTATTATTTGTTTGAAATGTCTCTTTTATTCTATTGGGTAATTACGAGTTGGTTTGCTTTCGCAAAGACCGTAGATCTTCTTAAACAGCTAGGTAAGTACAAGGAGTAATAATAATAATATTTTATTTCACATCAGTTGGTTGCAAAATACCGTCATTAAAAAGTCTCCATAATTGGCGATTTTCATCCAACTGACGCAGTTCTTCCGCTGTGCTTTGTAAGAGATCGAACCCTTCGCATAAATGCATCTGCTGATTTTCCTTGATTTCGTTTGCTTTTGATCAGTTTTCATTATAGGAGAGATTCATTATAAACTGAGTTTATTCGATGTCGTATTCTATGTCCCAACCAGAGAAGTTGACGTTTGCTGACTTGTTGAAGCATGGGAGTTTCTCCTACAGCACCATATAACAAGACATTGTCAATATGTTCAGTCCATAAAATTTTGAAAATAATTCTTAATGATTGTGTATAGAATGTATTGATGCTTTTTTGAAGTGTGAATGTCGGCTTCCATGTTTCACAGACATAAGAGTATTAAGGAATATTTCATATCTGCTAATATTAAACCTGTTTCACACTGAAGATACACGATGTACTATTCAAATGACTGAAGGAGTGTCGGCCTTTTAAAGTACTGTAAATGCGCGAATACACTGTAGGCTTACATATGATTACGAGAGGTATTGTACAATTTCAATGAAGCTTGAATGTATTTATTTTTAGGTGATTGTCATTATGTCTCTCCCAAATGTTCCTCAACTACTTTTGACTGTCGCTGTAGAAGCAGCAATTGGTTAGAGCTTCCTCCAAAGTGCATCTTGCAATCTTGGGTCTGTGATGGTTGGGAAGACTGTCCAGACGGATCGGATGAAATTGATTGTAAATGTTCTCCGGGTCAATTTCAATGTGGATGTGACGATGCTGGAGGGTGTCCTGGCTATGGAAACTTGTATCACTGCATTCCTGCCGAACATTTCAACAATAGTCAATTCGATTGTTTAAATGGCGCAGACGAACCCAACTACGGATGCTTGTCTCCTGATAACATTTGCGACGGCTACGTGTTCTGCTACGGGATGCAAGGACATCTTTTGTTTGCTTTTGACGAAGTGGACTGTGAATCCTGTCCTGAGGATAAGCCAAACCGATGCAATTGCAACAAGATTGGAGATTTTTCATGCAACTCTCAGTTACGCTTGTTTACTTGTTTTGGAGATTATGGCAAGTACTATTACTATCATTGGTTCAGCAAAATTTTAATACTGTTAGATATTTTATATTCAGGATCACATGTTTATAGGATTCTTCACCTTTAAATTGTATTGTACAAAACTTTCCTACAAACAAAACTGAAATGATTTTATTCTTTTTGCTTTTATCTTATTCCAATACTGCCCACAACTGCATAGCGTTAACATGATTGCTATTGAAACAAGACCAAGAGGTCGAGTTATGAAAGCACCAAAGCCATCAAACCCTCATCAATTAAAACTTGTCGACGAATATCACAATTTAAATGATGTTCTTACTATCAACTGCAAAAAGTAAGAAAGCAACTCTAGGCCAACATTTTAGTACAAATTTAAAGCAGGTATTAAACAATCTCAAACCTAATGTTTTACATAGTGAACACTATTTTAGAAAATATAAACGATTTTTAGCAAGGTGCGACGGCATGAACTTTTGCTTTGACCAAACGGATGAGCAAAATTGTGCCGCAAAGGTAGCCATTACTTGTTCTGGTGATACACCTTATTCTTGCGCGTGCAATCAGCCAGGAAACTTCACCTGCAACACCCGATCTTGTTATTCAAAAAGAGGTGAGTTCACACGTTTTGATTAAAATATTTATAATAAAACCTTTTCTAGAGGGACTCTTCTATTTAAACATAAAAACAAACAAACAATTTTTGTGTTGTTAAAAGAAAATATTGAAATTGCAATACAGCCTATAGTAACCTAATAGAGATTGTTATTAATTCTCGAAGAAACTCTACAACTAGTATCAAAAAAGTGAAAAGATATCGCTAACACATTCATCATAATTGATGTTAGATGATTGAGATAACGATAGGTTTAACCCTATCTGTAACGACACGGGGTTTTATGAGGACGCCCCACTTTAGTAGTAAAATATTTCTCAGAAGGAAATACGCTAGAAATGTGAAATTTCTTGACTTTGAGTTGTCATTCTTTGCGAATTTTCTAAACCTAAACTGGTCATTTTTCTACTTTCCTGCCCTTCACAATAAGCATATCGTCTAGTGTAGCTAGACATTTTCGTGCAATGCTAGATATATATAACTTAATGTTAGTACAATATAAATGTTAGTGAAATTAATTTGAAATGTAAAAACGCCCAAAAATGGCTTATACTTATGAGCAAAAGTAATTTTTTCTTTAGTTTAGCATTACTCTATTTTATAATTTAAAAATTTCAATTTCAAAGCTATTTTGGGCAAATAAAATAAAAATCGACTTTCTGATGTTTTTTTCATCTCAAACACTTTATTTCAATAAATTTGTTGGATAAAAATTTAATTTCTATACGTACAATACACATGGCTATTATCTTTTAAAATATTTTGGCTCTGTCATTTTAATAGCTCTCGTTATAAGCAATTAATTAGCACTGGGCTAAGATTGCCCGTGACGTGTTTTCCGCGAAGGAAAACAGCTCGTACAAAGATAGGGTTAATATTTTTAATCTAATGTGCGTAACCAATGAAACAAAAATATCTTCTGATATGTGTCAAACCCATAACGCTTGATATGAACGACTCGGTCGCATGTCTTGTAATACAAAGTTGTAGGCTAATAATGTAATTTATTTTCACGTAAGTCAGCTCAATCACAAGCAGCTCAAAATCAATTTTGATTAGCCAGCAGCTAGATTATTTTCAGTTTAGCTGTAAACCATTTTCACAGCTCAACATTGCAAGAGATTATTTTCAGTTTAGCTGTAAACCATTTTCACAGCTCAACATTGCAAGAGCATCGTCAGAGCACCTACATTACATAAACTACACTAAAAACATGTTTTTTGTGATAAAAAATCAACTTTTTGTTATTGCTTACCAACAGCTCTCGTATTTGTTTGCAATGCAAAATGGAGCTTTTTTTTGCCTTTTCTTTGAATAGTTTGTAAAACAAACAAAAACAAAACTGTGAGAGAATGAGGCAATGCTAATGGTTTTAATCAAGTTAAATTAAAAATAGCCTTAATTGTGATTTTTGTCATGTCTGAAATAACCTGCTTTTTTTACGTAACCAACAAATTCAACATTGTTTCAGTTTTTAATAATGTTTTGATTAAAAGAATTATTTTAGTTTGCTTTCACTTTCATAACCAAGCTCAGTTTCAGCCGCAAGTACAGCACAGGGCTTAACGTGTTTAATTGTGTTTTGCAAATTTTTATCGATAAGTATTGTATTTCAATCTTCTTTCTTCATCCGTTGAGTCGTTTACGACTCTCACTCACTCTATATGTCATCTTTCTCCACATCTCTCGATCCTACTCAGCCTCCTTCAATTCATGCACTCCCATACCACTGTCATTTACGATTGCGTCAAGCCATCTTGTTTTTGGGCGCCCCCTCTTCCTCCGCTGACCAAACCAAACATGAATGTATTTCAATCATAAAGTTAAAGTTCCCATTGGAAGTTTTGCGTATTTAATTTGTCAGTCATGCATTTTCACCGGAACGAGGAAAACATTCCTCATCATCCTACACATTCTTTATACTCGCTTGTCTCCGAGGCTTACTTATAAATTGGATATGTCTCAACCGTGGTGAATGGCTCCCTGATTGCGAAGCCGTGTTTTAAAAAGTAATATTTTTCCTTGTTCTTTAACAATAAAAAAGGACTAAACTCTCCGGAATGCAAATTAATTAATGAAGTAGACTATGATAGGCTACGCGCTATTTAGGACTCACAATAGATAACAAGCTCAACTGGAATACAATACAAAATAAGCACATCGATAACCTTTTAAAAACGGTTAGACGATTGTATAAGTATATGAAATTTGTAGGATAAATGGTTTAAAGTTGTCTTTTTGTTTAAAGATAACAAGTGCTGTAACAAATAAACGTTGTCTTTGGCAAATTTATTTCTTTGAATTTTTTAACTAACTTTTATAGATTGAGATATTTATGATATGGATTTAGATCAAGTTTCTCAGTTGTATAAATATTATAACTTTTGCATGAACCTTTGGGATCAGGGGCTTGTGTGATAAAACTTCTGTGCCTGGGATGTGGACTACGTTCTACTAACAACTAGTTAAGAAGGCAAAAACTGGATAATTTCTCTTTAACCGGTAAAATTTTTGAAAAGCGGCACCTGGCATACAAAGACAAACTTATATAAAAGAATTTAACAAGGCAAAAGCAATCATTCATGCATCAAATAATAGGAATACTTGGTTTAATTACACATGTGTAGTTCATCCAGTGTGCCGCACTTATTCCAAGATCTTCAACGTTGTTCAGAAGCTGTCGTGCGGCGGGCGCAAATGGGTGTCTTGATTTCAGTCGCTGCTGTTCTCCCTTACGTTAATCACAGTTCATTTCAACCCGTGCTTGCGTTTTGAACTTTCGTAACATATCAACCAATTGAACTAGACGAGTGCAATTATGACATCATAATGGTAAACAGGGCTGAAAATAAGTAATTTGCTAATTGAAATCCTTTGAGTAACGATTTCAAAAATATTTTCATTGTTGAATATCTCGAAAACTAAAGCCAATTCCAAAAACCTAAGTGCATTTTCAGAATCAGGGGCCCTGAAATAGTAATGACTCTATCCTTTTGTGCCCAAATTTTTTTGTTGGTCTGTGATTATAGATTCACTGACCGCGAAAAGGCTGTAAAATCAACTAAAATGACACTAAAAGCATGTACTATTAGTGACTCTCAGACTTGGAGCAGGGTGAAGATGGTCCACGTGGAAGTTAACAGAGGAAGTGACGTCAAAATCACGTGGTCAAATTTTGAGAAATTCCCTTTTCAGATATTGCTAAACCACTTCGAAATTTACTATTTTTTTTAAAAAATTCAGAATTTCTCCTTGGGTGAACCAGGGTCAAAGGTCAAACCCAACAAAATTTTTGGTTTGCAAATATCAGTGAGCAAAATGGAACATTATTCCAAATTAACAAAAGTTTTAAAGAACATCAAGAAAAATGAGCCACCCTAATGGGCACACAATTCGCATTTGCCCAAACTCATCCAATATAAACTGGATTTCCGCAGAAGTTTGGTGATTACTTTCGATATGAAATCGAAGCTACGTTTTAATATTTTTTTCCGACCACAGAAGGATTTCAATTATTTGTTTGTTTAGCCTACCCAGTTTCATATAAGCCACCCAGTAAAGTTGACATGAAGTCCAGTAATAGGCTAATCACGTTTTTTTGCTCCGATTGCAACAACATATAGAGTACGTAGCCTTCACTGCGATCACAAATGCAACACAATAAGAAGCAACAAAGAGATAGATAGCCTAGTTGTCAAGTCAGCTGCTATCCTTATTTTAGCGTGAAATTAAGTGTCTTTGCCGAGACACAGTCGCAAACTCTGGAGCGGTGTCGAACTGACGTCCTTTGCTAACGTCGCGCAAACGCTTTCACCACTCAACCATGCAGTTGCTACATTACTATAAATTGTTTGTACTTAATTAAAGTTTTATAATGTTAAAAAGTTTGCTAAAATTTTAGACAACAGTTAGTAGGCTAATAATTCAATAAAATTGTATTTGCCTATCCAAAAAGTATGGTATTGGGGATTCCACTTGCGCTGTAGTCCAATTTAAAATGAAACTTGTGATGTGATTATTCCTATTACGGCAAAAAGAAATAATTGCCAAAAATGCATAGGCCTATGCTGTCTCATTCTGTGTCAATATATTAGTTCCATAAGAATAAAAGAAGCCGAACCAAACACAAACATTAAGTAGCTAGAAACCTGGAGTGACCAAAAGCATAGAGTAAGCTAGGACAAAAACATCAAGTAATAAACGGAAATGCTGCACGAAAAAAATATAATTGTAGATTCTAAATGAAATGATAACACGTTTAGGCTACCTACTTTAGTTGTTAACTCAAATATTTTTGAAATACAATTTATCACTGCGTGGTCCTTTCGTTCAGTGGTCGCGTGCAGTAGGCTATAGCGCTGTGCCGGCGGTAGTTAGGCCCATGGGCTAACGTCCTGTAGTAAATTCAAATTTTTTCAGAAAATAAATAACTTAATTGTAATACTCAGTCAAAAAAGTACTTTTAGTACAAAATGTACGTCTAAAATGAGCGATTGTTCGATCACAACGTTCAAAAGCTGTGCTTCACTACTACGATACCAGTCCTTGAAATGGTTTGTTTTTAACGTCACGCTTCATTGGTTGGCTGCGGGAAAGGTCTATTATTTATCAGTCCTGGTTTAGACAAAGCAATTGAAAAAAAACAAAACAACACAGTGGTAAGTAATAACAATTTAAAGACATTGTAAATCTTTTCGTATCCGCAATTTCATTGCAACCGAATGATTGATCAATTCTACCAACATTGTTACAAAACAAATGAACGATTGTGTAGAGCGATGTAACGAATTCAACGACTGCGGAGATTGGAGCGATGAAGCCAACTGTCCAGTTGTCTCTTGTCTATCTTTCTGGCCTTATCCTTGTGAATGCAATAAGCCTGGTAATGTTATGTGCAACGATCTGCCGTGTTTTGGAGAATCAGGTTAGTGCCTTCTAACTAAGCGAAAAAACTCAGCAATCTGAAAAAAATAATGTTTTATGCTCTGATGTAGCCGAAAACTATATTTATGAAACTAATTTATGTTAAAGTATTTCAAATTGAGTTCTGCTGTCATTCAATTAGAGCTCGACCGATATATCGGTCAGCCGATATATATCGGCCGATATCAGGTGTAGCCGAAATATTGCATCGGCTATTTTTCGCCGATAAACATCGGCCAGCAAAAGCAAACTCAAAACCAGCCATACATGCCTTTAGAAGAAACACAAGTTGCTCAAACGTGCTTGCATAGCACAAACAATTGTTGCGAGAATATGATTTCCCGCCCATTCTAGTGCGCGCATCTAGAAAATGTTAATACTGTATCCCTTAGCTTCCATTCAAGCAAGAAAACGTTCGATTTTTACGTTGCTTCAACGATTGGTGACATTGCATCAGCGTAACAAAGGTGAACTCTTCGCTAAGAATCGATGGGAGTACCGGTGCACTTCTACACTAACCACGCGCAACTTATTTTAAGTCTTACGTCACAATTTCCATTGAGAGTTGTTCTTTATAAACAAGGCTACAATCCTCAATTAGCTCTTGAAGAGGCAAAATTATTAGTTGTAGTTACTAGAATCAGAAGTAAGCACGGCTATTACTTTCACAACCTGTGATAACTTTTTGGTTTTAAATGATATGCAAATAATGAAACTCAAGAGAAATCAACTTTCTAGCAAAAATAGTTTTATAAATGTTTTAAATCTATTGTAGGACGTTTCATAACAATTGTGCGTTATTAAGTCAATATTCAGCTCATTGTGTTTGTAAACACATTATAGGGTTACTGTTATGGCGCTTCTTTTTTCATACACGTTTATTCAAATGGATGGACTATTCTACCTAAATAAGAACAATGATATTTGCAAATCTGTATTTGCTTTGAATTTGGTTGCAACAGTTCATCAAGCAAATTCTAGCACTTTTTTAATTGTATATCTTCAGTTCCGTTGTTGGTGTTAGTGCAAACATGACAGTTGTTATTATTTAGTTTACTGCAATCAACGGCGTGTTTAGATTCTGAAGTAATAGCGTAGCAGCAGGCTGGCAGCCATTGAAGAAGCTGGTTACACAACAGGAAAGCAAATAGTATTTTTTTATGTAAATTTGGTTTCCAGATGCTTGCAACGGCATAAGACAGTGCGATGGCTGGGGCGATGAGTTCCTTTGCAAAGAATGCTCCTGGCGCACTCCTCTGCGCTGTGCATGTAACCAGGTTGATAATTTCACTTGCGAAGCAGGCCGTACCTGTTATAAAGAATCAGGTAATCTTTCGGAGAAAACAAACCACTTTTTTAGCTTTTTCACCTAAAACCCCAGTTCTTAAATCAGAAAAACCTAGTTTTTAAAAATCCTTTTTTGTTTTTTTTCATTAATTTGTAGATGGTGCTATTCACACAGCTCTTTGTTTTTGCATTATTTTACGAATCGTGTCAGAGTTGAGACTGTACAATACTTGAACAACGTTTTCTCGGGACTGCTCTATATTCAGCGGCACCTATTAATGGAATAAATTCCTAGCAATAACACTTCGACAATCCGAAACTTCACTTTGTCAATCTCGGTGACCGACCCTGCCTCAAAAGCTTCTACAAGTATGCGAAGCTACCAGGAATAACCTACCAAGGCTTTGTCAGCCCGAGGATTAAGATTCAAAACCAAACTAACCAGTTCTTTGTGACCTCTTTTTCACTTTAATTATAAGCTGATAAACCTTGGATGTTTCGTCATAACCTTCTTTATCTCCTCTTTTTGATTCAGGTTAGTTTGTGGTTTGTTACGCACCAGGCAAATGCATAGTTTTTTTCGAGCCATCTTCGCGGGTCCCTCGCGCTTGGGAGCGTTCAAACGTTTTAGTTCATTTTTGGCGACACAATCAAACAAAGTTTCTACAATCAATTCAAAGTTATACTGGCCTATGGCACAAGCTTCATCAATCAGAAAGCCAAATGACGTCTCTGCGGCATTCCAGCTCGAACAAAAGCAGGGCGTGGGTTTGGTAAGGTGAACATTTTCATAGAATAATCGAGGAACCCGCGAAGATGGCTCAAACAGTTTGCAAAATTACAAGTGGTGGTTTACGCAAGACTGCGAATATTTGAATTTATGTCATCGCTTGATTGTGATTACAGTTTGCAGTTATAATATCTAATTGTCCAATGATATTGATGTGCATTATTTTTGTTTTGTGTACATGCTCGCCAAGTTAATGCACAATACGGCAATAGTCGTTGTTGTTCTTATTTTATCCGTTCTCCATGTAACTTTATTATGTAATAAGCAATAAACTTATGAAATATTAATACTTTTGTCAAAAACATAACAAATACAATCTAGTGGAAACAGCCAGTGCGAAACAAACATTCTCATGCAGTAACACGGCATTGTGCAATACAATGTAGACTGCGCAGTTAGGGCTTTAGTTGGATGGGAAGATTTCGAGTTTCGCATCCCGTAGTGTCAAGATATCCTTGAGTCATTTGTACAAAACACCTGTCTTAGGTCTAAATAGGACAAAAAAGTAGAATTCAAAACACTGTATACCAATGAATGACAAAATAATGCATCAATCATACAGTTGACAGGGCTTTTTACATTGTTATACAGGAAATTTGAGTATTTAAACTTGTCATGGAAATGGAAATGCGTTGTACGGTGGGGTGTCAAAATGACACCCCGACGTTTAAGCAAATCAATATAACTTAATCTAGAAAAATGTTTGTGGTCCTAACAAGAAGTGGTTTCTGAACTGCACCAAGCTTGTCAAAGAACGAAAACTCAGAAAAAGATGTGGTTTTAGGGCAATCGGTTTTTGATTATTAAAAGATATTTTTAAAAAACTGTCAAAATGCTTTGTTGATATGCTTATGCTTTGTTGTTCTAATTTTTAAATCACACCCTGTGCTTTTCGAGCGTTATTGAAGCCAGTGCTAAATACCCTTAGGTTTAAAATTTGTAAATAAGTCTGAAATGTTTTCCACAGAGACTTGTGACGGAACAAAGAATTGTGGAGATGGTTCCGACGAAATGTCCTGCTCTTGCGCACGCGACGAATTCACCTGCCAGTGCTACGAGGAGTCGCCTCCGACTTGTGATTTCGGATCTGTTTGTATTCCGTTTGTACGGCTGCACGATGGAAATGTAGATTGTCCTCATGGAAGTGATGAAGATGTTTTTGCAACTACATTCCCGTGTGGTAATTGTAGTATGACAATGCTTAGATTCTCTAGCATTCAGGAATGTGATAAACTGCACGGTAAATGCAACAATGCGTCTTGTGTAAACGTGCCATCTGTACGTTGCAATGATGTCAATTGCAACAAAACTGATGTCGTGTGCACATCCCATTGTTCAGAATCCCCTTTCTGTGAACAGATTTTTCAATGCTCTGACGGGGTTTTGAGATTATGGTCCCATTTTTGCAATGGAATTAAAGAGTGTCCTGATGGTAGCGATGAATTTCGTTACGGTGTTGGGTTCAAATGCAGCAAGACAGAACAATCTTGTATTCTACCTCAAGAAAACTTACTCATGAATGACTATCAACACCTCTGTTCTGATGAAACGAAAATATGTTCTGATGATCACAAAAATTGCTTCAAATGCTTAGACAACATGTTGTCCATTGGCATCCATCAAGTATGTGATGGTGTGATTGACTGCATGGACTTATCTGACGAATGTCTTTGTGAAAATAGTTTTTATAGCACAACTTGTAAAACCTTATTTGCAGATAACCAACCTTTTGAATTTAAATGTGAGGCTGTTGATATTGAACATCAAGCTTCAAATGTTCAGATTAAAATTGGAAGTAATATGGCTAACCTTAATTTGAATACAACAAAGCTGTACCAGCCTGGTGAAACTGTTGTGTGCAAAGATCGAAGAGGAAAAGTCTTAGCAGTTGGTTGTGATGAAAATGTAGAGTGCCGCGATTTCTCAGATGAATGCAATTGTGAAGAGAAACCAAGTTACTGTGATGACTTTTGTTTTTCGTTTTATCCACTTGGAGACAGATATTGCGACGGAGAAGATGATGAAGCATGGAAATCTATCAATGATTCTCGCTGTCCAAAAGGATTTGATGAACAGAACTGTCCGCATTTTTCAACCGTTTCAAACGTCTTTTCTTCAGAAACTGAACTTATTGCCAGAACAGAAATTAAGGCAGTTTTGTGGATTATGGCATTTTTAATACTAACAGGAAATTTGTATGTTATGCTTTCTACTTCATACCACCTTAGGAACGATAAAAATGCCCCTGACAACCGAATATGTAATCAGATTATCTTATTCAATTTAGCAATGGCTGATTTTCTTATGGGGATTTATTTGCTCATAATTTCAATTAAAAGTGTTGAATTTTCGGGTAATTACGCTACAGTGGATTTGTCTTGGCGCTCAAGCATAACATGTTCCATCAGCGGGGCCTTGTCCGTTATCGCAAGCGAAACTTCTTGTTTTCTGATGTCCATTCTAACATTTTTACGTTTGTATACTATGCTCAACCCGTTTGTGAAGCAATTAGCTATGAAAACATGGATATTTTGTATAGCTTGCGCTTGGATTGCTTCTATACTTCTTGCCACTATACCTTTGTTTCCAGTTGTATCCCATTACTTTGTCGATGAGGTCTGGTTTCCAAACATCTTCAGTACGACCATGGTTTTAAACAAAAACAACTATCTTTCATTTGCATGTCGCTTGGCAAGTCTTTCAAACAAGACTGTCAAACCACATTCCAATATCTTGGAATCGTCAAACCAGTTTTTAATTGAAGAATTCCCATCTTACGTGGCTGAAGGGCGGTTCGGATATTATAGTGATACTGGAGTATGCATGCCAAGATTATATGTCACAACAAAAGAAAGTGGTTGGCAATATTCTATCACCATAATATCTGTAAACTTAATCTCCTTCGTTTTCGTTACAATCAGCTACATCTTCATCAGCAAGAAAGCTACAGAAAGTCGTCCTGTTGGTGCTAAAGAAGTTGAAAAACAAAATAGTCTCATGCACCGCCGCATGGCTAGAATTATTGCTACTGACTTTGCAAGTTGGATTCCGCTATGCTTTTTAGCTTTTTTAAGTGTGGGTGGAATTTATTTGTCGGATGAAGTTTACATTTTCACCATCGCCCTGCTGCTTCCTATAAACAGCGCTCTCAATCCCTTCCTGTATTCTCCTCTATTTGATGTTATTTCAATCACAGTGATGAAGTACAAAAATAGCAAACCTAAATATTCAAAAAATAGTCCCTCTCTATAGCTCAGTTCGTTAAGCGCCTGACTTCATTAATGAAGAAACTTCAAGTTCAAGAAGCTGGGACGACTCTTGAGTAGTGCGGTTGAGCAACGCATTCCAAATACTGGACTGACGATGAACTGAATAAGTGCGAAATATATTTTCTGTTACATCTACTGACAACTGATCCCTGTTACCTTAGCAATTGAGGTTTTAGCTTTCTAGATATGGAACAGGGATCGTTTCAGAATAAGACTAGGTCAGAAAGCGAGGCAGACTCCGACGCAGCTCAGCATCAGCCAAGAGCAGTTAGCTACATTCCAAATACTGTTATGCATTCAGAGACACCGAAAGGATTAAGTAACTCACAGACAACAATAATAATAATGCTTTTATTTGCGCCCATTGCGATAACATACAGTACACTGCGATCACAGATGCGATACAACAGACGGCAGGAAGCAGCGAAGTGACATATAGTCTTCGAGTCAGCTTCTCCCCTTATTTTGGCTTGCCTTTAAGTGTCTTTCGCCAAGACACAGCCGCGTGCTCTGGAGCGGTGTCGAACCCACGTCCTTTCAAACGTCGCGCAGACGTTCTCACTACTCGGCTACGCAGCTACGCAACCAACACTTTAACAATCGGAAATTCCCCCTGTCAATCTTAGTGACTCGGTTTGAGTCAGTGATTCAAAGCCTCAACAAGTATGAGAAGCTGCGGAATTAAATTCTCAAAGAAACTTTTTCTCAAAGAAACTTTCTAAGTCTGAGGATAAAGATTATCGTAGTTAAACATATCAAGATGCTTTGTATTTCCTAGCAATCGGTTTGCGAACGAAATACGAAAGTTGTGCATGTTCTAGTGCATTATTTTTTTTGTATTTCTTGCGTCTGTATCTGGATTTGTTTTTGTTTTGTTTTTTTCTGTTTTTCCTTCCTTCTTCTTTTTTGTGTCAATTTGCTACAGTATTTAAAAACGCAATACTTTCTTTTGTATAACTATTTGATTGAGAGAGTGCAGACGCGACGACCTCCTACGGCACCGACTAGAGCTAGGGTCTTCCGCGCTCTTTCATTGGATGCGCACTGTACGTTTTTGTTTTATGTACCTTTCGACGTTTCGCATCCAAACAAAAATAAAATGACCATCCATCCATCCATTCTAACTCAATTGCATGTAAGTTTCTTAGCCTCAAGGGAATAAATGACTAGCAAATTTTATTTTTTATTGTATTTCAAAAGCATGTCATCAGTGACTCGTATGTTGTGTTTCAATGTAGTAGTGCTGTTCTGTATTAATTTACTTTAGAATGTTGGAATGCATGACAGAATATCCAGTTAAAATAGGATTGCATTTTTCCATACATTATTTCAACTTTTCTGCGTTATAAAAAATGCCTCCTTGTTTCAACTATGGTACTATAATGCTTCAACAAAGTTCTTTGTTGTTTTCTATTCTGCGTTTTTAAATAGATAAGACGTACGGTAGTAGACCATTGCTGTAGCACCCGCCCTGAGCCAATAAGGGAAGTTTTGTTTGCTATCTTTTTAGAGCAATCTTTTTTACATGCAACAACTACAACAACAGCAAAAAGCAGTTCAAACAAATTAAAACCAATTTCGTCCTATATTTATTTTTTTTAGTGTCACTGAAGCATTAGAATTTTAATGAATTGATCACAAGATATCTGCAGTAGTTTCGATTGCAATCAGTACCTTTTTCCATGTGTATGTGTTTTTTAGAGAGATGGTGTTTTCAACTGCTTTCTTCCCTTGAGCTCGTTCTTGATTTAGTTAAATTCTGTTAGGACATCTCTACATTCAACAAAGCATGGCTACATTGACAGATTATTTTCTAATATTTATAAATGAATTACTTGCAAGTGCTTTACAAATCCTTTACCTACCACACCGTACTATACAAAAATGTGTGCAGACTTTTTGCAGCTAAGTAGATCAACAGGAGAGTGAAATAGATTTTTGTCGTTGAGTTGCATTCTGAAAAGTTTCCATTTAAATTATTACCGATCTAGAAAGTGAATGAAAGCGTTTAAAAGGTAATGAAAAAAATTGACATCTTGCGTTTTGTCATAGAAATGATGTTTAAATTGCAAACACGTCAATCACAAAATAAATTCTCTTGATCTGTTGTCGTAACAAAACCATTATTTATACTTTGATAGTACTCCATCTTATTGTGTAGTTAACAATTTGGGAATTTTTTTGTCGTAAGTAGTTTTTATTGCTGTTTGTAGTAATTGTATAAAGCACAATTTGTTTATGGTACAGAAAAAATTTCAAATAAAGAAAAATACGTTATTTCAGAGAACTTGAAAGTAATGGCAGGTTGGTTTGGTTTATCTTTTAAATCTTTATCCTCGGATTGACAAAGCCTTGATAGGTTATTCCTGGTAGTTTTGCATACTTATAGAGCGGTGGTTCCCAACCTTTTTGACCTTGCGGCACCCTATCAAAAGATAAATAGTTTGCGGCACCCTGGTAAAACTGAATCGATTTTATGAGGTTTCTGTATTTCAAATAACTGTATGAAATAACACAGAATGAGTTGTACAGTATAGCGCGCATAAATAAATGTATTTATTCAAAAGTCAGTGTGAAATTTGGGCTTGACTTCTTGCACAAATTCCCTTAACATCTGGGGACACATTCGACAAAGAGACCCGCATTTCTTCCTCGACTATAAGCAGTCGTTCTCATTTTTTAGTTTTTATGTTCGTTAATACGGAAAATCCACTCTCACATAGATATGACGTAGAAAACTGCAGCAAAAGCACAATAGCTCTCTTTCCAACACAAGGATATTCATTTGGAATTTTTATCCTAAACTCGTCGAGAGACATCTGCTTGTGCATAAGCTTAAAATTTTTATTCTAGTCCAGTAAAAACGGATTTTTTGATATATTTGCAAAATAAAATCATGAAACCTGGTAATAATGATGCGTTTCAAACGTTTTTATGGAAAGAGCAGCAACGAGTCAAAATCTCTTTCACGCTGTTTTTCCTGGGCGAGAAAACAAAGGCTTACTGCGGATTATCTACTTACCGCCAGCGACTTCCCCACTAAGCAATTCTTCTGAAAAGAGCCGGGAATAACTGCGAGACGCGAAACTTAATACGCACTGAAACTCGGTTAGAAATAAATGAATTCCGCACTTAACGGGTTAAAGTTAAAATAAAGAATGGGCCGCAGTATTGCAATATCTCAATTATCTCGCGGCACCCTTGAGCATTGCAATTGGCATCCCAGGGTGCCGCGGCACCCTGGTTGGGAACCACTGTTATGGAGGCTCTTGACGCAAGGCCGGTTACCGAGATTGACAGAGTCAAATTTTCCGATTGTTGAAGTCTTGTTGGCAGGTAATTATTCCATTCACTAGGTGCCACTGAATGGAGAGCAGTTCTGAAATGGGTTGCTCAAGCGCACACACCGAGAGTCGAACCAGCGCCGCGTGATCTTGAGCCGGACGCGTAACAACTGAGCTACCGGGCGAACCCAACCACAAGATTCGTTTAGGCAGGGAAACTTTGGTTACGAGTCGAACCTACAGTATTTGTCTGCGATTAAAGCTTCTATTTTACATTGTTCGTAAATTGAACAGAACCTTATTACTAGGGACTACACGTTTTGTTTTATGTTGTTGTTTTTTTTAAAACGCCATCAAAGAAGGTCTGCAAAAACGTGTGAAATGAAATTTACTCTAGTCTACAATATTTCATACTAAATTATTCGTAAAAATATCACCAACACCGAACGTGCGCAAAAGTGTATGAAAAATACCACCAGCCTTGATAGCTAATACTGTTACACCCAACCACCAGGTTTGTTTAGGCATGGAAACTTTTTGAGAGTTCCAGGAAGTAGTAAAAATGCAGCGTATTGTCATTATCACTAAAAAAAAAACATTAAAACAAGTCTCCTATATGAAAGGTTTCAGAAAGTCTACAGTGGGACGTTTTATAGAGTTGCTGCTTTCTTAAGGGGAATCCAGATACCCACAAAATTGAGTTTAGTGTGATTGATTGCTTTTCTTCTTTTTTGTTTTTGCTAATTTTTGATCTGTTATAAAAGCATGACGAATTATAACGCAAATGAGTATAGACTTAATCCAACTTTCATTTGCAAACCGGATTAAAAACTTCCAAAAAAAATATGTATAGGCTATAATGAATAAGAAAATTACCGTACAAGTCATGCCCTGGAAATGTTGTGCACGGGATGCCACTGCTTGTTGACGGGAGATTGATTGTGTAATGTTGGTCACAACGGTAAACCATAAACTCTTCGTGGGAAAATTGTAACATAAGATTCCCGTATCCGTTCGTCTGTATGTAATGACCGAAAGAAACACTCTTCTGAAAACGTCTATTCGAGAATTGTATTTCTGAAAAATAGCCACTTGCTGTCGAAATTGGGGTGCAACGCGATACACCACTAAACTTGTCACTACAAAACAAATTACTTAGATAAAGACGGAAATTTCGTCCAGCTGGCAAGCACTAAGCAAAACAGCGACCAACCTTCAAGCAACCATTTTAAAAATGACGAGAATAGATTGCAATATTTCAAACGCACGTAGGCAGTTTCTGTGACGTAATAATGATAAGCAATGATAAGCTGTTCAAGCACCAGTTCAAGTTTGGCTTACACCTGTTCAAGTTTGGCTTACACCTGTCTCGTAATTAAAAATTTAACGATGATGTAATGTTATGCTGCAGCTGCAATGTTTTACAGGTCTTGCAATCGATGGTGCAATCTGCTCATTTTTTTATAAATATTCCATTACGTAATACGCTAAGATTCAATAGACCTGAACGGTTTTATATGACGTTTTATTTGGTGAACAATTGTCTGGAACAAATGTATATCTGCTATACACCGTTAAAGTGCCTCTGACAGGTAAATAAATTCGCTAAATTTACCTAAGATACCAAAAAGATGACACTAACAAACTTCCCAGACCAGCAAATCGTAAAAAATATCAACAGGCTACTCGCTTGCAAAGTTTTGTTGACATCGGCGAATCTGGCACTCATTCATTTGCGAAAATAAAAACGGCAACACCGCTGTGACGTCACAGTAAGCTGGAAGGATACATTCTTTCTCTGTGATGACTTGGTAAAGTATGGTACGGCTACTGCAAAACGTGAATGTGTAGGGCTCTGTTAGTCTAAACTCTAAAGCATGTGCAAATTAACAATTACCGAAATGAAAAAGTGAACTTATTATTACTATCAGGTTTCGATCAAAAAGGTTGAGTTTACTTTTATCAAACAGCATCTCAATTCAATTGAAATTGCAGTTTCAGTGTGTTGGAGTGTATACTACAAGGTGATGCTCTCGGAAGCAACAATCGGATTGTGATGCCGTCATGCATTGTTTGGCGAATCCGAAACAATTTTCCAGATTCAGATGGCCGTTACAGAGGATTTCAATGGCCAACTGAAAGCACATTATGAGAGAGAGAGAGAACTTTTATTTATTTTTGAATAGTGATGATGAATTAAATATGAATGATGATTCGTACGATTTCTTCATTTTTCACTTCAAGTATATTTTAGGTTTTGTAGGAACGTATCCAGTACAGTTTTATTAAACTGCAAAAAACAATAAATCTTCGAAAAAAGCAACCGCTTGTACCAACTCCGACCAAGCTGTGATCCACCAATTAGATCTAGAAAGCGTTTTGTTTCATCCGTTGCTAACGACGTCCACTTAGGATGACGTAATACCACCAAAGTCGTCCCAGAGCAGTGAAATATGGAGTTTCGCCTGTGGTGGCGCTGCGGAGCAGTCGTTTGATTAAATTACGCCCTAACCAATCGAGCTATGAGGTTAAGATTAAAAAGTTCGCTAAGTATAATTCTGCGCTAGGAAATGCTTTAAAAAGCTACTATAGTTGGATCCAACCTGTCAGGGGCACTTTAAGTACATGTTCAGAAGAATAGAAAAGTTCATTGAAATTAGAGTTGAGTTAATCGGGTTGTGGTTTATATTTAAACAACCAACTTAGCCATGTGGCTTCACTAAATCTCTACCTCAATTGTTTATATGCAGGTGCAAGCAACATCTAACAACGTGCCTTGAATTGTAACCAATGTTGCAAAGAAAATATGAAATAACAAACTTAAAAAGTTTTAATATCTATTACACTTTTAGACAATAGAAATTGAGTTTTGATGGATAAATGTACATACTTCCTTCGTAGCTAATTAAAAAACAAACATTAATGTTAATTGTTGTAGACCTATTCAACAGCGGTAGTTGCTTAAAGAAAGTCTGCTAATGCAGCCGGGTGTATTGAAATGGTGTGAGTCTCTGCATTAATTAAACAAACTACAGATTAAATAATTTGATAGAAATGCATACATTTTGAATTGATATTTAAAAAGTGTGATAGAATACATTTTGATGAAATGCAGAGCAAGATGTTTCATTTTTGAAAAACTGTTACAACACATCAGATATAAGTCCTTACATTGCATCTTAGTTGATGGTTTATTAGAAAGAAAAAGAATTGGTGTTATCCTTTACTTTTTCAATTGTTGCCAGAAAAGGCATGTTATTGAGGCGCACACTGCAGTATATAACTTTGTAACTTTTTTTATATGTCATTTGCTCTGAACATGCGCATACTGATGGTACGCGAAACGTCAGTGAAGCAATAAATCAACCTGTTTGTTGATGCTTTTACTTTCACTTTCATCAGATGAACGTTGCAACTAGTGCTAGAAACGATTTTAGTTCAATTTTTTTTTATTTCTGACCATCAAAACAGAAAACAATATATGCCCAACATAGCAGGATTTTGGAAAAAGGTAGAAACGAGAAATATAATCTTTTATGGCAGTGGCATAACATCAATTCTATACAAAACAGCGACTTGAATAGTGGCATGCTCAAATACCGGACATCCGATATGCGTACATCAGGCTTAGAGTGAGGAATTGCGTATAATCTTTCATTGCAATCGTGAGTACAGTAATAGACTGAGGATGGCATAGTTGCAGTTTGCGTCGAATGATGAGACAGGTTATTTTGTGGTGATGTAAAGTATTCAAGGAAGTGTACTACCTTACATTTTCAAAAGTTGTGTTTTGTAAAATGGGAAATACAATTAACATAGAGAGGTTATTATTTTTTTAAGTTGTCTTTAAAACTGGTAGATCTGGGTTTAATTTATGTCGGGTCCTACTAGTTATGCCTGTTGGTTGAGAAAATAGAAAATTACTCAAGAATAAGAAAGAGTAAAAGAAAAATAATTCTTGTGAAATGCGATAAACTTAGCTAAGATAAAGCCAGCACATTTATTTCAACGTATTTCATTTCAAGTTTAAGCACTTTAAAACAAATACCATACGTCATGGATTGTTGAACAACATATCTGTGGCTGGCAATGCTCACGCCAATACATTAAACACATAATATCGAACTTTTTTTTCTTTCGCTTCGCTATCTAGTCCTGATGATGTAGAAGCATTCTGGACAATTGGGTCAATTCTTTGAACAGCTGTGTAGCCTCCGAATGCAACTCTAGTGCTACTGAAGATCATCTTCAAGTGCCTTGGGCCCTTGGGGGCTAAAAAACAACAAGCAGCAAAATGATCGTGGCCAGTTATTATTTCATAAGGACGAAATTTGTCATTCTTTCTAGTTCTGAGCACAACGACAAATCTTTCGATAAATAAGAAAGCATAAATGATTTTTTGTTGCCACACGACAAACAGGAGCGTTGGTGAATTATTAAATCAAATAATGAAAACTTTTTATTGCAAAAAGATCACCACAAAATGTCTGAAGGCCCATCTGTTGTGTAGTTGATATTGCCGATGTTATGAATCATAATTACGGTAGATTGGTAGCATATGCTAGAAGCTTTGTCATTGAGGAAATGGCAAAGCAGCTTGTTATCCCTTTTAAGAGAAAATGCCAATTAACATCATCGCTCTATGAACTGGACAAACAGGCAATACAGCGCGGTTAGACCTGACAAGGATCAGATCAAGTATAAAAACAAACCGGTTCTTCAGAAAGGAACATGTTTTGCATTTGTCCAAATGTGAAACAACAAAAAGCACAACATCGCTTCTTTCAGTATCAGACAGTGCTGTTGGCTTTGAATTTAGTGTCACCTTGGCCACTTGCTTCAAATACGAAAGGAAAGATGGATAAATAAATCCAGTGTATGTCTTTGCGGTTTCTTGTTGTTGTTTTATACTCAAATCTATCAATTATTTTATTATTCAATTCAATTCAATTCAATTCAATTTATTTTTCTTTGTCAGAACGCAAAAAGAAATAATATTGTAAAAAAGAAATACAGTAACAAAACCAACAAAAGGAAAAGGTGGCAAAACCTTAATGGTTTAAGACGTGCATTAAAAGATCTAATATTGCGGTATTTGCATCGATAAGTATAGTTAAGCACGGCCACCAAACCTGATATTGTAAAACAAGTAGCCTAGATGAATTAGTTAAGAATCAGTCGCCTCCTCGTTGCTGAAACAATTGAAGCGCCAATTCTTAAAGCAATGAGAACACGACTGAACCTAACAACATCACAAAAACAAACTAACACACACATATTGTAATTAGGTAATGAACTATCAAAACATGGATTATTTACAGATTTTATACAGAAATAAAGTGTTCGCAGCAACGATATTAAGTAGCCTATAGATTTCAGAACAAATACACAATATGGCAGCTCATTATCAAGATAAAATAGTTAAAAAAGCTTTGTTTTTTAAATTAATTTCTTGCACATGTAAAAGCATAAGAAGCATGATGGTATATATAGCAGCGTGTTTTTGGTATTGCCAATAAGAGTTGAATCATCTTTTATAGCATCAGTGAGGGATGGAGTGTTTTTGGTATTGCTAATGATACCAAAAACATCGCTAATTATTATTTATTGCATCAGGCACTAAAGAGACAGGCCCATATTCATAAACACAACACAAGTCACAAAACACACAAGGACAAGGTTATATATATAAGCAAAACTTATGCGTACATAGTCATGTTATAGTGAGACGCATAGTCAGAAGAAGCATAACACTCTGAGGTAAAAACTGCAACTAACCACTTGTTAGATGAGACCTGACAGCGGTTGACAAAATTAAATATACGATTTCGGAATAGGGCATGAAACGTAGGAATATGATGGTACGTCTGAATACTACTAATGCTAACACGCCTCGGTAATTTATGCAATGTTCGAAATGCATTATTGTAAGCCACACGCAATTTATTCATACTTGAGGATAAGTATCTGGCCCACAGTTGACTGGAGTACATAGGTAAACAATACGTGCGAAATAGTACATTCATTACAGCGGAAGAGCAGTTAGAAAAGCGTGAACTTAGCATGTTTGCTGTACAATATAAAGCTCTAACTTGGCGCTTAATGTCATCGTCATCAGACAAAAACTTGTTTATAACAATGCCTAGATACGTGACAGTGTCAACAAATTTGATGTAAGAGGTTCCCAATTTGACTTTGGGCTGCAGGTTTAGCTTTAGGTAAGTAGTATAACATCATGCCAACAGTTTTATCAGAATTAAATAAAATATCATGTGAACCTGCATATGAATAACTCTCATTAACCAATGTTTGCAACCCATTCAAACTAGGTGCAAAGCAGCACAGGTCATCAGCAAACATTAAATGATTTAGACATGAACTGCCAACATAGCAACCTATTTCGAATTTGTTTAGATTACTGCTCAGTTCATCTATATACACAATGAAGAGGTATGGACTGAGTACACCTCCTTGTCTCACTCCGTTAGATACAGTAAATGAGTCAGAAAAGCACAACCCCACCTCACAATCATTGATTGCTGGCTATACCAAAACACTATTAGACGAACAAATATTGCAGGCACACTCCTAGCAATTAGTTTACAGAACAATACAGAATGATTTACACGGTCGAATGCTTTGGAAGCATCAAGAAATACCGCAAACATAGGGCTACCATGACTGACATAGTGGGAAATAGCCTGCTTAAGCATGTGTACACACATGTCAGTACTGTGTTTCGATTTAAAGTCTAATTGGTTGTCAGTAGTGTATAGAAAATGCTCAATGTGATACAGAATGAAATGTTCAAACAACTTAGAAATGACACTAGCAATGGCTATTGGTCTAAAGTTTCCAGTGTCACTGATATCAGATCTGCTATTTTTAACAATAGGTACCAACACAGTCTTCAGGCAACTGTTTGGTACAAACCCATGAAAAAGACACATATTGAAAAATAAACTGATGCACAAAGCAGTAACTTGGTGAGAGTGAATAATATGCTCAACAAAAATATTATCTGGGCCAGCAGAGCGGTTCAGAGACAACTTTCGACACAACATAAGTACAGTATCAATGGTACACAAATACCTGCTGCTATCAGCATAATTGAACGAATTGATAACATAGGAATGAACAAAATCTTTGGGTTGACTATTGGACTCAATAGAGTTGAGCAGTAGGATGGCTCGTTTTTGAACTTTTTTTTCAAATTCTTTCGGGGTAGTGCCAATGAGTGAGAAAACAATCATGACAAAATTTGAGATTCGTAACAAATTGTCTTCAGCCTCCTCATGGGGCCCAAAAATCGAAAAATGGGGTCAAAAACGCAATTTTTTTCAAAAATATTTTTAGTTTGGGTAGATACAACATTGTTTAGACATATCTAAATAACCTAAAAAAAAAAATTGAAGTCATTTGAATTATTCCTTCAGCTTCCTCACAGCTTCTGAAAATTTTCATTTTGCTGAAAATTTTGCATTTTTGTTTGTGGTTACATAATTACAAATTTCGTCAGTGACGTAAATTCAAATAAAAGACATCACTTTTTCTTACCAAATTAACCCAATTTCATTAAAAAATGACGCAACAGCTCAGGGCAGGTCTATGAAGAGAAAAACAATGACGTTTTATAGCTGGCAAAATGTCTAACTCAATTATGTTTCATGTAACCACCCACAAAAATGCAAAATTTTCAGCAAAATGAAAATTTTCATAAGCTGTGAGGAAGCTGAAGGAATAGTTCAAATGACTCCAATTTTTTTTCTTAGGCTAATTAGATATATCTAAACAATATTTTATCTACCCAAACTAAAAATATTTTTGAAAAAAATTGCGTTTTTGACCCCATTTTTCGATTTTTGGGCCCCATGAGGAGGCTGAAGACAATTTTTTACGAATCTCAAATTTTGTTATGAGCGTTTTCTCACTCATTGGCACCATTTCCCCACTACCCCGAGAGAATTTAAACAAAAGTTCAAAAACGAGCCACCCTATAATGAGCAGTGTTCTATAATGATTTTCCCACATATGAGCTATATTTGAGCTACCTGTAGCCCCACCTACTGAAAGTGGTAAAGGAGGTTTTCCTTTGGCATGATTTATGTGCTTCCAGAATTTGTTTGTTGGACAACCTGCAATTAACTTATTAGCTGAGTTATCAGCTTTTATACAGTCTTCTTTCCTTTTACACCGCCATAGTGCATACTTGAAGTCCTTTCTACTGCAGGTCATACGAGAATAAATTGGGCAATTGCGTGGCCTCCCGTGGTCCACCCACAAGGAGTAGCTATCACGTGCAAGATCATGTGCTTGCCTGACTGTTTCGTTCAATCCGGGAACCACATTTTGACTGTGTCTTTGAGAGGTAACAAAGCAGCTAGATGCATCCAGCATGGCGTTGACAATGCAGTCATAAAGCATAGTTTTATCCTCCAAATGTGAATGATTGTTACACATAGGAATGCTACAAGTAATAGAGGTAGGTACAGGTATGTGTGAAACCATGTGCTCAGTTGCACGATAATTGGCAGCTTTTTCAGGAGGGGCAATCCTGTCCCAGTTAATTCGGTCAGCTTTCTCATGTGGTTCAGATTAGAATCTAGCCAATGAATTGCATGCTATTTCAACCAGAAGTGGTCGGTGATCAGAGATCAGGTAGCTATGCAACACTTCAATTTTGGTAATGGCAGCATGTGCAGCAGCAGTTGATAAGCAGTGATCTAGCCAACTGGATGTTCCATGAGCATCACTGACATACGTGAAAGTATCAGTAGGTAAATTAAGAATATCTGACATTATGAAGCTATGATCATTACAAAACACTCCAGTACCTCACCAAAACTATTAGTATTACTTGCATTAAAGTCCCCATGATATACAAGTTAGGGTTGTTTACTGTGTGGCAGATAACATTCAAATTACTAAGATAATTCACATCATCATCATTCTTGTTGGCATCTGAGCAATAAGGCATATATACATTAAAAAAAAAAAAAAACTAGCACAATCCATATGGAGCTCAAAACCAATAATAGAGTCATCATGACTGGTTAAACTTGTAGCCTTTAGGCTTTTATGCCATAGTATAGCTGTTCCTCCGAATGGTCTTCCCAGCCTAATACCATGGCTGTCATCCATGGGAGAGTAACCAATCACATGATGGTTGTTGCTCAATTGGGATAACTCAGGTAATCTTTGCTTAGATATCCAAGTCTCTTGAAGCAAGATGATGTCAAACTTTTCAAACAGTACGCGTATATCACCAGCAGATGAGGATAAACCTCTGCAGTTATATGAGACAACAGACAGGTTTGTGTTGCTGTTGAATGTATTAATTACCAGGAGTTCCCGTTGACACTGGCAGCTTCGAAAAAAATCTCTTTAACAGAATGCCGGAAGGCCAGCATCCTGGATTCAGTGATTCTTTAATTGTTACATCATGGATACTTGTGTGAAAAGATGAGTATGTATCATACTTTGACTGGAGTTTATCACAGGTGATCTTTGAGGCATTTGCAAATTGGTCTTTGACGAAGTTTTTCATATCTTCAGCAGTGGTATCTGGATCAAGCCTAGACACAAATACCTCAGCAGGACGTTTCTTCTTCTCAACAACTTTAAGGAACGTGCTGGCCAATGTTCCAACTCGAGGTTTAGGTTTCTTTCTTTTTCGGCCAACTGTCCAGCTATTGTTGCTCATATTGTCTTGTGGGCTGTCCTCCAAATCTTGTTTGTGGCCATTTCTGCTCGTGAATGAGGTGCCAGTGATACCATTTTTTGACACCGGCTGGGCCATCAACACTGCAATTTAAATTAAAGATGATAAACCTAGTTTTATCATTTTTTATCATGCTTTTGGTAAGGACAAAATTTACGAACGGGAATGGCGAATCTATTGATCCTGGTCGTGAAAAAAAAGAAGCCTAACAGACGGCACAACTGGTTAATAGTGATTCTTGTTGAAAACAAGAAGTTTTTAATGAGATCGCGTCACCACTTCCTATGTATTCTTGATGAGGTCATACGGGCCATGTCAGATTTTCAAACTTTTCGCACACCGATCTATGTGTAAAAGCTTAATTGGTTGCAAGGATTACAGTCGCAACCCTAAACCTTGCAATCTGCCGACGATTTGAGAACGTTTAAAAAAACATTATCAAGAAATTTCACCATGTTTTGTAATTTTCATTAAGATTAAACGATTCAACTTTGTTGTGGTTTCTTGCTGAATAATCCAGACTATATCTTATCATTGAGTTAAATGCTTGTAATGTTAAAGTATTCGACTGAACATGTGCATGGTTTAGCCTGTAATCTTTCAGAAATAATCTTTTACCGAGTTGAGAGAAAGAACAGGCTTTCTAAAACATTTATCAAAGCATTTTAAGCTTTGTTTGGTTTCCTTTCGAAAGTGATTTCATTTGTATTCTCATAATATTACAAGTAGGCTAGGTTGCATTAAATATTTTTAAAAACGTAATAAATTAGTTCACAAAGTACATTTACACACTAGACTACTGGAAGCGGCGGAAAATTTAAAGTAGTGCATGGTTTGTTACAAGAAATATTTGGGCAAGAATTTTTCTGTTTCCCGATAAACAATTATTTTTTACAAATGAAAATGATATTAAGCACTCTATTGCAAATACAAACTTGTTTTAGAAAAGATTTTTGATAAGTGATGTTTTGAAAGCTGAAAAGTTTTGGTGTTCATCAGAACAATTATCGTTTCTAGCACTAGAAACGAAATTTTGTTTCTATGTTATTCGCTCTGACGCGCATTGTCATGGTGCGCGAAACGTCAGTGAAGAAATAAACCATCCTGTTTATAGTTGCTTTTAACTTTCACTTTCATCAGATGAACGTTGCAACTAGTGCTAGAAACAATTGATGTTTTAGCAGTTTTGACACTAATTTTTCAGAACTTGTATAATTTAATAAATCCGAGATTAGAATAATAATATTATTGAGCAAATTATTTGTCGATGATCAAATTGGTTATTGGTTTCAAATGTCGCTTCTATTCTACTGGGTAATTGCGAGTTGGTTTGCTTTCACAAAGACCGCAGATCTTCTTCGACAGCTTGGTAGGTAAAAGGAGTAATAATAATCATAATACTTTATTTTACATCAGTTAGATGCAAAATAGCGTAAATAAAATGTCTCCATAATTGGTGATTTTCAGCCAATTGTCTCAGCTTTTCCTTGCTTTTTTATGTAAGCGATCGAACCCTTCGCATAAATGTTTCGGCTGATCTTCCTTAATTTCGTTTGCTTTTGATCAGTTTTGATTACTGGAGAGTTTCATTATGAACTGAGTTTATTGGATGTTGTATTCTATGTCTCAACCAGAGAATTTAACGTTTGCTGATTAGTTGAAGCAGGGGAGTTTCTCCTACAGCACCATATAACAAGTCATTGTGAATATGTTCAGTCCATCAAATTTTGAAAATTTTTCTTGATGATAGTATGTGGAATGTGTTGATGGTATTTTATGTTGGCTTCCATGTTTCACAAGCATAAGAGTATTAAGGAATATTGATTATCTGTTAATATTAAACTTGTTTCACACTGAAGATACACTCCGTACTATTCAAATGACTGAAGGTTTGTCAACCTTTTAAAGTAAATACTCGAATGCCCTGTAGGCTTACACATGATTACGAGAGGAAACTAGTTATGCAACAAAAAACCACCAGGACAGACCAATGTTATTGGTCTGTATTACGAGACCTTGTAAAAGAATTTTCAAAATTTTGGTTTTGTATAGTTGATAGAACATTCTATTGCTCGATAATGATGATGAACATTCTATTGAAAATAATTTAAGTAAACTGATTGACCTCGGACAATAAATTTAATGGACATATAAATTTGATAAAATGAAAGAAAGATGATGATACAAATAGGATGTAGGTCTAATTTTCCAGTCATGCCACTTTGAAGAAAATATTTCACAACTACTTCTGAAAGATCACGGTCTACCGCAAATCGAAAATCTGTTTTTGCTAGTTACGTATTTTCTAGCGATTGTCTCCTTTCAGATTATCTTGTACAAACTTTTAAATTTATTTTTTAAGTTCTATTTGTTCATGACGTCATTAAATTACAGTACGATTTTCTAAGGTAAAAAATGTATAAAATTTATGCAATTTCGAGCATTTAATTGTGATGTAAACAATCGTAAAATTTCAATGACACTTGCATGTATTTTCATTTAGGTGATTGTCATTACGTCTCTCCCAAATGTTCCTCAACTACTTTTGACTGTCGCTGTAGAAGCAGCAATTGGCTAGAGCTTCCTCCAAAGTGCATCTTGCAATCTTGGGTCTGTGATGGCAGGGAAGACTGTCCAGACGGATCGGATGAAATTGATTGTAAATGCTCTTCGGATCAATTTCAATGTGGATGTGACGATGCTGGAGGGTGTCCTGGCTATGGAAACTTGTATCACTGCATTCCTGCAGAAAATTTCAACAATAGTCAATTCGATTGTTTAAATGGCGCAGACGAACCCAACTACGGATGCTTGTCTCCTGATAACATCTGCGACGGCTACGTGTTCTGCTACGGGACGCAAGGACATCTTTTGTTTGCTTTTGACGAAGTGGACTGTGAATCCTGTCCTGAGGATAAGCCAAACCGATGCAATTGCAACAAGATTGGAGATTTTTCATGCAACTCTCAGTTACGCTTGTTTACTTGTTTTGGAGATTATGGCAAGTATTACTATCATTGGTTCAGCAAAATTTTGATACTGTTAGTTTTATCTGGATCAGATGTTTGTACGATCTTTACCTTTAAATTGTATTGTACAAAATTTCCTACAAACAAAACTGAAATGATTTTATTCTTTTTGCTTTTATCTTGTTCTTATACTGCCCACAACTGCATAGCGTTAAAATTACTGCTGTTGGAACAAGACCATGAGGTCGAGTTATGACAGCACCAAAACCATGAAACCATTATCAATCGAAACTTGTCGACGAATATCACAATTCAAATGATGTTCTTACTATCAACTGCAAAAAGTAAGAAAGCAACTCTAGGCCAACATTTTAGTACAAACTTAAATCAGGTATTAATGAGTCTCAAGCTTAGTGTTTAATATGGTGAACGGTATTTTAGAAAATATAAACGATTTTTAGCAAGGTGCGACGGCATGAACTTTTGCTTTGACCAAACGGATGAGCAAAATTGTGCCGCAAGGTTAGGTACGACTTGTTCTGGGGATACACCTTATTCTTGCGCGTGCAATCACCCAGGAAACATCACCTGCAACACCCGATCTTGCTATTCAAAAAGAGGTGAGTTCACACGTTTTGATTGAAATATTTATAATAAAATCTTTTCAAGAGGGACTCTTCTATTTAAACATAAAAACAAACAAACAATTTTTGTGTTGCAAAAGGAAAAGAATGAAAATAAAACACAGCCTATAGTAACCTAATAGATGTTATTATTAATTCTCAAAGAAACTCTACAACCAGAATCAAAAAAGTGAAAAGATATCGTTAACACACTTATCGTAATTGATGTTAGATGATTGAGATAACGATAAATTCAATAATTTTAATCTAATGTAATTATTTAATGTAATGTGCGTAAACAAATAAATTAAATATCTTCTCACAGGTGTCAAACTCACAATGCTTGATATGAACAACTCGGTTACACGTCTTGTAATACAAACAAAGTTATTTTTACACGAGTCAGCGCAATCTTAGCTAGATTATCTTCAGTTTAGCTGTAAACCTTAATCTACATTTTCACACTTTTACATTGCAGGAGCATCGTTAGCGTAAAACATAAAACATACGTTACTACATAAATCACACCACAAAAATGTTCTTTTCTTAATGAAAAAAAAAACTTTTCCGTCATTGCTTAACAACAGCTCTCATGTTTGTTTACAATGCAAAATGGAACTATTTTTTTTATTTTTGTGCCTTTCTTGTAAAAGGTTTGTGAAACAAACAAAAACAAACTGTGAAAGAAAGAGGCAATGCTAATGGTTTTAATCAAGTTGAATTAAAAACAACCCTAATTGTGATTTTTGTCATGTCTGAAATTTTCTACCTTCCTACAAAATCGGCAAAATCAACAATTTTTCAATTTTTAATAATGTTTTGCTTTAAAGAATTGTGGTAGTTTGCTTTATAATGAAAGAATAAATGTTTCTCATCAGATGATTTTTTGAAACGCCACTAATTATCATAAGTTAAAGTTTTTTGACTTTCACTTTCATAACCAAGTTCAGTTTCAGCCACAAGTGCAGTACAGGACTTAACGTGTTTAACCGTGTTTTGCCAATTTTCATTATTAGTTAAAATTCCCATAGGAAGTTTTGCGTATTTAATTTGTCAGTCATACATTTTCACTGTAACGAGGAAAACATTCCTCATCATCCTACACATTCTTTATACTCGCATGTCACCGAGGCTTACGTATAAATTGAATATGTCTCACAAGTGGTGAATGGCTCCCTGATTGCGAAATCGTGTTTTAAGAAGTAGATTTTTTTCCTTGATCTTTAACAACAAAAAGGGACTAAACTCTCCGGAATGCAAATTAAATGATACAATAATTAATGAGGTAGACTATAGGCTACGCGCTTTTTAGGACTCACAATAGATAACAAGCTCAACTGGAATAAGCACATCGATAACCTTTTAAAAGCGGTTGAAAGTTTTTATAAGGTAAAGGTGTTCCCATACTTGTTTCAAGTATTGAATATGAGAAGATAAGATTTTCATTGTACTAAGCCAGTGGTTCTCAACCGGGGTGCCGCGGCACCCTGGGGTGCCAATTGCAATGCTCAAGGGTGCCGCGAGATATTGAGATATTGCAATACTGCGGCTCATTCTTTATTTTAACTTTAACCCGTTAAGAGCGAAATTTATTTATTTCTAACCGGGTTTCAGTGCGTATTAAGTTTGGCGTCTCCCAGTTATTCCCTGCTCCTTTCTGGAGAGTCGCTTAGTGGGGAAGTCGCTGGCGGTAGGTTGATAATCCGCGGTAAGCCTTTGTTTTCTCAACCAGGAAAAACAGTGTGAAAGAGATTTTAACTCGTTGTTGTTCTTTCCATAAAAACGTTTAAAACGCATCATTATTGCAAGGTTTCATGATTTTATTTTGCGAAGATACCGAGAAATCCATTTTTACTGGACTCTCATATTGTTTTGAATCTTAAAGAAGAAGAAGAAGAATTAATTGACATTCGTAACAATGGAAATTTTAAGCTTATGCACAAGCAGATGCCTCTCGACGAGTTCTGGATAAAAATTCAAAATGAATATATAACCTTGCGTTTGGAAGAAAGCTATTGTGCTTTTGCTGCAGTTTTCCACGTCATACCATGGCCACCTGGAGATGTGGCCTGATTTGTCACATTTTGCAGATTTTGATTACAGCTACTGCTAGTGCTTGACGGACATTTTTTGAGATGTTTTTACTTTTTGCGGTTTCCTAATGACATAAAACTTTTTTGTTGCCTTGGAGAAGCAGTAGCAAATGAGAAAAAGTAAGTTGAAAAACGCAAAATCAGACTGTTATTGAAAAATTAACAGTCTGACTTAAATCTTTGAAATCAAATTTTCTTTGTTTTTCAACATGTGAGAATGTTAAAACCTATTGTGTCATCTGGGGAAAAGAATAAAGAAAGCGTAAAAATCTAATTTTTAGAAAAATTTATTTAAACGTTCGCCCAAAGTTAGAAAAACCGGGAAATTTCTGCAAAATGTGACAAATCAGGCCGTATCTTTAGTGGCCATGGTCATACCTATGTGAAAGTGGATTTTCTGTATTAACGAACATAAAAACTAAAAAACGAGAACGACTGCTTATAGTCGAGGAAGAAATGCGAGTGGCTTTATCGAATGTGCCTCCAAATATTAAGGGCCTTTGTGCAAGAAGTCATGCCCAAATTTCACACTAACTTTTGAATAAATACCTTTATTTACCCGCGCTATAGGCTACTGTACAACTCATTCTGTTATTTCATACAGTTATTTGAAATGCAGAAACCTCATAAAATTGATCCAGTTTTACCAGGGTGCCGCAAACTATTTATCTCTTTGATAGGGTGCCGCAAGGTCAAAAAGGTTGAGAACCACTGTACTAAGCTTTCAGCACCAAGGAGAGTAGGGTGGCCAGTTCCTTTCTCTCGGCCGCCTTTCCTGCAGCAATTTTGTTTAAGTATATGAAATTTCTAGGACAAATTGCTTAAAGATGGTATTTTTGTTCAAAGATAACATTTGTTGTAACAAATAACCATTGTCTTTCTGCAAACTTGTTTTTTTTAAATTTTTTAACTAACTTTTATAGATTGAGATATTTATGATATTGATTTAAATCAAATTTCCCAGTTGTATAAATATTTCAACTTTCGCATGAACCTTTGGGATCAAGGGGCTTGTGCGATAAAACTTCTGTGCCTGGGATGTGGAATATGCTCTAGTCGTCATTAAAATGCAGTTAAGGAGGCAATGTATTAAAAAAGCAAAACCTGGAACATTTCTCTTTAACCTTATCTGTTACTGCTTCCTTTTGGCGGCAAGAGTTACTGGCCGAGACTATCAGGTCTACGTCTCTCTTATTGCTAATTACTCCGTCGGCTTATATCAAATAACAACGGGAAAAAGTATGCCGTTGGTCAAAAACCTTATCTATCACTTCAATCAATTATATTTCACAAAATATATTCGTGATTGTGTATTTTAAGTAGAAAAGGTGATAAAGACTCGGTTTTTGACCTATTTTCGCCATTTCTTGGTCGAATTTCTCAGTTCACATTTTATTTTAAAAATCTTCTTGCGTTGAACACAGAATTTCATTAATTTTTTTCCGTTTTTTTACAAACAGTATTCCATGCACTTTTTGCACTACAAAGCAATTTGCGCAAATAACAAATTACCTTCCTAATTATTGTCTGCCAGCAAAGAATGACTCATATCGCGTCAGATCGCGACTCCCTACCCAGACACCAAAATCGACACTGAATCAATGTAAAAATGACGGATTTTGCTGCCTGGGTACAAAATGAAATTTTAACGTCGCCGACCAACACAAAATGAAACCGCACGCTAATAGTAAACTGTCAATCAAGCTATTGAATATCAGAAAATTTCTTGCATTTCATAACTGGCTGTGACAAAAGGTTTATTGTGAACTTCACAATTATCCGATACCAACATAATTGGGATTAAAAGTTGGGGGAAGAAAAAAAAGTAAAAGTTAAAAAATCTCAGGTTTCTAGCGTCACTGCTTCTATGTGAAATTGCTGAATTAGCAGAGGGCGAGACCATAGGGTCTACGCCAGTAACAGGTACGGTTAACCAGTAAAATTTTTGGAAAGCAGCACCTGGCAAACAAAGGCAAACTTATCTAAAAGAATTGAATAAGGCAAAAGCAATCATTCATGCATCATATATTAGGAATACTTGGTTTAATTATTTATCAGTCCTGGTACAGACAAGGCAATCGAAGAAAAAAAAACGATGGTAAGTGATAACAATTTAAAGACATTGTAAATCTTTCATTGCAACCGAATGTTTGATCAATTCTACCAACATTGTTACAAAACAAATGAGCGATTGTGTAGAGCGATGTAACGAATTCAACGACTGCGGAGATTGGAGCGATGAAGCCAACTGTCCAGTTGTCTCTTGTCCATCTTTCTGGCCTTATCCTTGTGAATGCAATAAGCCTGGTAATGTTATGTGCAACGATCTGCCGTGTTTTGGAGAATCAGGTTAGTGCCTTCTAACTAAGCGAAAAAACTTAGCAATCTGAAAAAAAATAATGTTCGATGTTCTAATGTAGCTGAAAACTATATTTTATAAAACTAGTTTGTGTTGTAAATCGAGTATTTTAATAAGTGTTTTAAATTGAGTTCTGCTGTCATTCAAGAATTGCTATTAATAAACAAGGCTACAATTCTCAATTAGCTCTTGAAAGGGAAAAATAACTAGTTGTTACTACAGCACTAGAACCACAAGTAAGCACGGCTACTACTCTTACAACCTGTAACAAATTTCTTAGTTTTAAAGGGATATTAAAGGAAAAACCTGACTTGGCGATTGTACACGTTCTTTGTGTTTAAGATGCTACCATAAAACTTTTTTCAATAAAATTGTGTCCCATTGCGGTCTGATCAGCATTCCGCACGTGCTTTTGTCAGAGCTTTAAAAACGGGAATGGGCGTGAGCAGCGAAGCGTGCGACTGTACAGTCTACGTCACTATAGACTAGCAATCAGCTGATCGAACAATAGTTATTACTGCGGGCGATTAAACTGTAGGCTGTGTATGTATGTAACTTACATCAAAACATCATATTTCAACATCAAAACATTAGACAGTTTGCTCAAAACATCAGATGTGGTAACGTGGCTTTTGTTATTGCTGTCGATAGTGACGTATTCTTGAGCAGTGTTTCCACATTTTGGTCAGCTTGAAAAAATTAAAAATAAATGAAACATTGGACTTTGGGAATGGCAGTGCCATTGAAAACAATTTTTTTTCGGTATTTTTTTTTTGAAATGTATTCTTGAATGTTCAGTTTACTCATTTGAATGCTTAATTCCCGTTTGAAAATTTCATTTAGTATGCCTTTAAATGATGTGCAAACAACGAAACTCAAGAGAAATCAACTTTCTTGCAAAAATCGTTTTATAAATGTTTTAAAACTATTGTAGGGCGTTTAGTAACAACTGTGCGTTATTAAGTCAATATTCAGCTCTTTATGTTTGCAAGCACAATATAGGGTTACTGTTATGACGTTACTTTTTTCATACACGTTCTTTCAAATAGATGGACAATTCTACCTAAATACGAAGGATGATAATAGCAAATCTGTATTTGCTTTGAATTTGGCTGCAACAGTTCATCAAGCAAATTCTAGCACTTTTTTAATTGTATATCTTCAGTTCTGTTGTTGGTGTTAGCGCAAACATGACAGTTGTTATTATTTAGTTTGCTGCAATCAACGGCGTGTTTAGATTCTGAAGTAATAGCGTAGCAGCTGGCTGGCAGCCATTGAAGAAACTGGTTACACAACAGGAAAGCAAATAGGATTTTTTAATGTAAATTTGGTTTCCAGATGCTTGCAACGGCATAAGACAGTGCGATGGCTGGGGCGATGAGTTCCTTTGCAAAGAATGCTCCTGGCGCACTCCTCTGCGCTGTGCATGTAACCAGGTTGATAATTTCACTTGCGAAGCAGGCCGTACCTGTTATAAAGAATCAGGTAGTCTTTCGGAGAAAACAATAACCCGATGTATTGACCAGTACATTATATATTAATTCTGACAACTATTACAATATTAGTAAAAATATTCACGCAAAGTTTATAAATTTAATTCAAGTATGTCTGATTCTGTTTTTTATGCTTGTGTCTTTTTGTCAATGTACTAAATTCGACACTAACTGGTTCTTACATCATTTAGAGAGTAGTATCAGTAGCACGTTTTTAGGTTTTCTAAAGCTACATTTACAGTATTTTATAACAAACCGCTTTTAACCTTTTTTTTACCTAAAACCCCACTTCTTAACCCTTTGAAGTTTGGGGGGGGCTGTCAATTCAACTTTTTTGTATCAACAGTTGTATCTCTAAAACCACTGAGGCTGCGACTACGAGATTTCTTGACTTTTCCTAACTTTTATTCACCTCTATTGAAATTTTGAGCGAATAAAGGTTATAAATTGAGAGATATAATGCATTTCTCAGCACATCCTCTGAAATATTTCAAATTCTATTGTTCAAAATTTTCCACCAGCTGGATGAAAGCAATTAATTTGGCCCATGTCTCGTTAATCAAATGATTTAAATTGAGATTATGTAAAAAAAATTTAATCACAACATTGCAATGCATGTTTTTCATTACTCTATCAAAAAGTACCAAATAATTCAAACGTCATAAGTCACATCAACATTTCAACGTATATAAGCAGTTCTAAAATTTACATAGTTTTAATTTTCGGATATGCTCTGCGTGAATAGTTTTACAAAGTGAATCCCAAATTTTGAAACCGTGCCTTAAAAAATAACAGAGATATCACTCCTAAAGCATAAGAAGAATCGACAGCCCCACCTCCAAACTGAGCAAGACTCCAGGAGCCCAACCGCCTAATAAGGGTTAAATCAGAAAAACCTGGTTTTTAAAAACCTTTTTTTGTTTTCATACATTTTTTATTAATTTGTAGATGGTGCTATTCATGCTACTTTTTGTGTTTGCATTATTTTACTAATCGTGTCAGAGGTGTAGTATACATTGTGTCAGAAACTGCAGTGTATAAATATATAAAAACGAGCAACCATATTTATGAAAAAAAATGCAGTTATTTTTTTTACATGAACAAGGACATGGCAGCCACAATCACATACAGTATAAACTTAGCGCAACGACAAAAAATCAGTCGAGTTAAATTGTCCACAATTGTTTGTATGCGCTAGCACAACATTTGAGAAAAAAAAGGTGAAAACTTAGCTTATGTGGTGTTAAAAAAGTTATTTTTTTTTAAAATCATCCTTGTATTCTCGCTTCTAGAATTTGTTTCAGCTTTCCATGTGCTCGTACACTATCCATGCACGGTAGTTTCCCTAAAAGTTTCAACTAATATTTTTTATAAGCCTAACTAGCGAATAAAACATAGTTTAAAAGATGTTCCATCAACTTGGGTTCCGCCCCGATAGCTCAGTTGGTTAGCACGTGACTTTGTGAACAAAGAAGTTTCAAGATCAAGCGTCGCTGGTTCGACTCTCCGTTTTGTGCGCCTGAACAACATATTCTATGGACTGCTCTATATTCAGCGGCACCTAATAATGAAATAAATTCCTAACAATAATACTTCAACAATTGGAAATTTTACTTTGTCAATCTCGGTGACCGACCCTGCCCCAAAAGCCTCTACAAGTATGCGAAGCTACCAGGAATAACCTATCAAGGCTTTGTCAGTCCGAGGATAAAGACTCAAAACCAAACCAGCAACCAGATCTTTATGACCTCTTTTTCACTTCGCTCACACAGTAAGCTCATTAACCTTGGATGTTTCGTCATAACCTTCTTCATCTCCTCTTTTTGATTCAGGTTAGTTTGTGGTATGTTACGCACCAGGCAGACGCCTAATTTTTTAATCTATTTTTTATCCTCCAGCCAACACATTGAGGAAAACTATACCAACCAGTCAAACTACCAGAAAGCAAAAGCTGCACTAACTTAGTAGATACAAGCTTTATACATAACTCGCCTTCAATCAAATCCACACTACGTTAAAAATCGCTACTAGCTTGTAGGTTTTTACGACAAAGGTAGGCATAGTCATTTGTTTAAAAGATCTGTCTTAGGCCTAAATAGGACACAAAATAAATAAAAGTCAAAACATTGTATACCAACAATTGACTCTTTATGACCAAATAATGTATTAATCATACAGTAGACAGGGTTTTTTACATTGTTATTCAGAAAATTTGAGTTTTTATAATTACATGGAAATGCGTTGTACAGTGAGGTGTCAAAATGACACCTTCCGTCGTTTAACTTCACGAAAATTGCTTTTGTGCTCCAAACAAGAAATGGTTTCAGCACTGCACTAAGCTTGTCAATGAACGAAAACTCAGAAAAAGATGTGGTTTTATGGTAATCGGTTATTGATTATTACAAATATATTTTTAAAAAACTGTCAAATGCTTTGTTGATATGCTTATGCTTTGTTGTTCTAATTTTTAAATCACACCCTGTGCTTTTCGAGCGTTATTGAAGCCAGTGCTAAATACCCTTAGGTTTAAAATTTGTAAATAAGTCTGAAATGTTTTCCACAGAGACTTGTGACGGAACAAAGAATTGTGGAGATGGTTCCGACGAAATGTCCTGCTCTTGCGCACGCGACGAATTCACCTGCCAGTGCTACGAGGAGTCGCCTCCGACTTGTGATTTCGGATCTGTTTGTATTCCGTTTGTACGGCTGCACGATGGAAATGTAGATTGTCCTCATGGAAGTGATGAAGATGTTTTTGCAACTACATTCCCGTGTGGTAATTGCAGTGTGACAATGCTTAGATTCTCTAGCATTGAGGAATGTGATAAACTGCACGGTAAATGCAACAATGCGTCTTGTGTAAACGTGCCATCTGTACGTTGCAATGATGTCAATTGCAACAAAACTGACGTCGTGTGCACATCCCATTGTTCAGAATCCCCTTCCTGTGAACAGATCTTTCAATGCTCTGATGGGGCTTTGAGATTATGGTCCCATTTTTGCAATGGAATTAAAGAGTGTCCTGATGGTAGCGATGAATTTCGTTATGATTTTGGGTTCAAATGCAACAAGACAGAACAATCTTGTATTCTACCTCAAGAAAACTTATTCATGAATGACTATCAACACCTCTGTTCTGATGAAACGAAAATATGTTCTGATGATCACAAAAATTGCTTCAAATGCTTAGACAACATGTTGAACATTGGCATCCATCAAGTATGTGACGGTGTGACTGACTGCATGGACTTATCTGACGAATGTCTTTGTGAAAATATTTTTTATAGCACAACTTGTAAAACCTTATTTGCAGAAAACAAACCTTTTGAATTTAAATGTGAGGCTGTTGATAATGAACATCAAGCTTCAAATGTTCAGATTAAAATTGGAAGTATTATGACTAACCTTAATTTGAATACAACAAAGCTGTACCAGCCTGGTGAAACTGTTGTGTGCAAAGATCGAAGAGGAAAAGTCTTGGCAGTTGGTTGTGATGAAAATGTAGAGTGCCGCGATTTCTCAGATGAATGCAATTGTGAAGAGAAACCAAGTTACTGTGATGACTTTTGTTTTTCGTTTTATCCACTTGGAGACAGATATTGCGACGGAGAAGATGATGAAGCATGGAAATTTATCAATGATTCTCGCTGTCCAAAAGGATTTGATGAACAGAATTGTCCGCATATTTCAACCGTTTCAAACGTCTTCTCTTCAGAAACTGAACTTATTGCCAGAACAGAAATTAAGGCAGTTTTGTGGATTATGGCATTTTTAATACTAGCAGGAAATTTATATGTTATGCTTTCTACTTCATATCACCTTAGGAACGATAAAAATGCCCCTGATAACCGAATATGTAATCAGATTATCTTATTCAATTTAGCAATGGCTGATTTTCTTATGGGGATATATTTGCTCATAATTGCAATTAAAAGTGTTGAATTTTCGGGTAATTACGCAACAGTGGATTTGTCTTGGCGCTCAAGCATAACATGTTCCATCAGCGGGGCCTTGTCCGTTATCGCAAGCGAAACTTCTTGTTTTCTGATGTCCATTCTAACATTTTTACGTTTGTATACTATGCTCAACCCGTTTGTGAAGCAATTAGCTATGAAAAAATGGATATTTTGTATAGCTTGCGCTTGGATTGCTTCTATACTTCTTGCCACTATACCTTTGTTTCCAATAGTTTACCATTACTTTGTCGATGAGGTCTGGTTTCAAAATATCTTCAGTACGACTACGGTTTTAAGCAAAACCAGCTATTTTTTTTTTGCATGTCGCTTGGCAAGTCTTTCAAACAAAACTGTCAAACCACATTCCAATATCTTGGAATCGTCAAACCAGTTTTTAATTGAAGAATTCCCATCTTACGTGGCTGAAGGGCGGTTCGGATATTATAGTGATACTGGAGTATGCATGCCAAGATTATATGTCACAACAAAAGAAAGTGGTTGGCAATATTCTATCACCATAATATCTGTAAACTTAATCTCTTTCGTTTTCGTTGCAATCAGCTACATCTTCATCAGCAAGAAAGCTACAGAAAATCGTCCTGTTGGTACTAAAGAAGTTGAAAAACAAAATAGTCTCATGCACCGCCGCATGGCTAGAATTATTGCTACTGATTTTGCAACTTGGATTCCGCTATGCTTTTTAGCTTTTTTAAGTGTGGGTGGAATTTATTTGTCGGATGAAGTTTACATTTTCACCATCGCCCTGCTGCTTCCTATAAACAGCGCTCTCAATCCCTTTCTGTATTCTCCTCTATTTGATGTTATTTTAATCACAGTGAAGAATTACAGAAGCAGCAAACCTAAATCTTCAGAAAAATACCCCCTCGATAGCTCAGTTCGTTAAGCGCCTGACTTCATTAATGAAGAAACTTCAAGTTCAAGAAGCTGGTTCGACTGTTGAGGAGTGCGGTTGAGCAACGCATTCCAAATACTGTTATGCATTCAGCGACACCGAAAGGATTATATAACTCACAAATAACACTTTAACAATCGGAACTTCTCTCTGTCAATCTTGGTGACTCGGTCCTGGGTCAGTGGTTCAAAGCCTCTACAAGTATGAAAAGCTGCTCGAATTAAACTCTCAAAGAAGCTTTCTACGTTTGAGGATAAAGATTCTCGCAGTCAATTGATTGATTGATTGATTGAATCTTTATCCTCGGACTAGGAAAACTTCTTGCAGAGCTTAATCCTGGCAGTTTTGCATACTTGTAGAGGCTTTGAATCACTGACGCAGGCCAGGTTACCGAGATTGACAGAGTGGAGTATCCGATTGTTGAAGTGTTGTTGCCGGAGAATTATTCCATTCATCACATACCGCTGAATGGAGAGCCGTCCTTAACGTGCGTTGCTCAAGCCCACACCCCGAGAGTAGAACCAGCGGAGTGTGCGCTTGAGCAACGCACGTTAAGGACTGCTTTCCATTCAGCGGCACCTAATAGATGGAATAATTTTTCGGCAATCTTGACATGATGCATTGCATTTCCTCGCAATCGGATTGCGAACGAAATACAAAAGTTATGCATGTTCTAAATCAAAAGCATGCAAGTTTCTTAGCCTCAAGGGAATAAATGACCACAAATTTGATTCTTTGTTGTATTCCAAAAACATGTCATCAGTGACTGGTATGTTGTGTTTTAATGTAGGCTAGTAATCAACACCAGTAATCAACGTTCATCAACACCATCAGGACATCATCTTCTTATCTATCAGCTGTGTTTTTAACCCACCTGGACATGAAACAAAACTGGATATTTAAACTGGATCTCAAACCTCAATCGTCGTAGGCTACTGTATGATGTGCAGTCTGACCATAGAAAGAGCTCAACACCTGCTTTCCTGGGCTACATCGAAATGGGTTTTTGCCTGAGGTTTAGTCCAGTTTTCTTTCTCCATTGTATTAGTATTGTTATGATAATGACTGCTCATCCACATCAATATTGGAACTGGCAAATTCAATCCCCAACACTTTTCGTTAAACTGTTATTCATACTACATGTGTGCTTCTCTCTGTTTTTGTTTTATTTTTTGCTGTTTGTTTTTTGGGTTTTGTGGCCGTGCAAACTACTGACATATAGCCTACTACATGATTTTCTATTCAGGCACGTTTTAAACCTTTCAAGGTTTTGCCACCTTTTCCCGTTCGTTAACGTGCTGGTAGGTCTACATCGACTTTTGTAGTTAGTATCTTATTCGTCCCGGACGCGCTAATGACAAAAAATAAAATGATTGTAATGCTGTTTTATATTAATTTACTTTAGAATGCATGACAGAATATCCAGTTAAAATAGGATTGTTTTTTTCTAAACATTATTTCAACTTTCCAGCATTAGGAAAAATGCCTCTTGTTTCAACTATGGTAGGCTACGGTAATGCTTCAATAAAGTTCATTGTTGTTTTCTATTCAGCGTTTTTAAATTGATAAGACATACCATAGTAGGCTATTTGAACTGTAGCACCCACACTGAGCCAATAAGGGAAGTTTTGTTTGCTATCTTTTTAGTGCAATTTGTTTACATGCAACAACTACAACAACAACAAAAAGCAGTTCAAACAAATTAAAACCAATTTCGTCCTATATTTATTTTTTGAGTGTCAATGAAGCATTAGAATTTTAGTGAATTGATCACAAGATATCTACAATAATTTTGATAGCAATCAGTACCTTTTTCCGTGTGTATGTGTTTTTTTGAAAAGAGATGATCTTTTTAACTGCCTTCCCCTCTTGAGCTCGTTCTTGATTTAGTTAAATTTTGTTAGGACATCTCTACATTCAACAAAGCATGGCTACATTGAAAGATTGATTTTCTAATTTTTATATATAAATTGCTTCACAAGTCCTGTACTTACTGTACCGTAGGCTACTATACAAAAATGTGTGCAGACTTTTTGCAGTTAAGTTGGTCAACAGGAGAGTGAAAAAGATTTTTGTCGTTGAGTTGCATTCTGAAAAGTTTCCATTTGAATTATTTACCAATACAGAGACTGAATGAAGTCGTTTAAAACGTAATGAAGAAATTGACATCTTGCGTTTTGTCATAAAAACGATTTTCAAATTGCAAAACAATGTCAACAACAAAATAAATTCTCTTGATCTGTTGTCGTAGCAAAACCATCACTTATACTTTGATAGTAGCCTACCGTATCTTCATCATCATCATCAGCCGGTCATGCCACTGCTGGCAGATGGCCTCCACATATGTTTCCACGCCATTCTTTCTTTCGCTGTTCTCATCCAGGTGGTGCCAATCTTTTGTTCTATGTCATCTCGCCAACTTCTTTTTGGTCTCCCTCTAGTTCTTCTTTCATATCTTGGTGTCCATTCTGTAGTTATCTTGGCCCATCTGTTGTCTGTCATTCTTGCTATGCCTACATGTCCGCCCATTGCTACTTTAGGTTTGTTGCTGTTTCTATGACATCTTTGATGCAAGTTTTGTTTCTGATGACTTCATTTCTAATCTTGTCTTTTCTATTTATGTTTAATATTATTCTTTCCATGTTCCTTTGCGTTGCTGCCAGTTTTCTTGTTTGTTGTTTTGTGAGTGACCATGTTTCTGCTCCGTATGTTAATGTTGGCAATATTACTGTGTCCATGATTTTTCGTTTTAGGCTAATCGGAATGTTCTTGCTCTTTAAAAAAGTGCTATATTGACCAAATCTTCTCCAGCCTGAAGTTATCCTTTGGGTGATCTCAGTTTCGATGTCGTTTCCTGGTCTTATCATTTTCCCTAGATATTTGTATTGATCAACCTCCTCTATCTTTTCTCCATCTATCAAAATATCCGTCCTTGATTGTTTCCCTGCTATCTCGTTGCACATTATTTTTGTCTTTTTCTTGTTCGTCTTCATTCCATCTTGTTTCCCTTCTCGATTCAGTTCCTCAAGCAATTGTTGCAGAGTACATTCTGACTGTGCAAAAAGGATGATGTCATCTGCAAATCTGAGATTGCTCAGCAGTTGTCCATTAATGACAAGTCCAGTCTCAGATTTCAGCCTCTTGAATGTCTCTTCAACTGCAGCTGTAAACATAACAGGTGGGGAGGAAGACAAGCACCTTCACGTGGTCCCCCCGTCAGTAACATACGAAACATAAATGGAACGTATGCGAAACGAAGCTTGTCAAACACGAGCTAACGAGACTGTTCAGCGCAGAGTGGATAGGGGAATGCCCTTTTCAGGGCATGTCAGTGCTCGCACTGTGGAAAAGTACCGACGACCCACCGTACTGCAGCTGAACACCGAAGGCATCACGGCCAGCAAGCTCAGCATCATCGAGCACCTGGCCACCAAGCATCAAGCCCTCATCATCCTCCTCCAGGAGACCTACTGCACATCTGTGGATAAGTTGGTACTAACCAACTTCACACTCGTAGGCGCAACCTGCAGCAGGAAACACGGCCTCACCACGTTTGTCCATGACCAGCTGAGCTGGTCCTTGGTTGATCAATCCCAAGCTCAATCGGACATCGAGTGGCTTTGTATAGATGTAGCAGACTACAACATCGTCAATGTCTACAAGCCCCCACCTTCGCGGATAACATCAACAGCCATCCCAGTTTTCCCCCACCCCAGCCTCTACGCTGGCGACTTTAACTGCCACCACACTGACTGGGGCTACAACTCCATCAACAACGACGGAGAAAGTCTGGCCGCTTGAGCAACCAACAACAACCTCGCCCTCTTATACGATCCTAAGGGCGCAGCGAGCTTCCTCTCCGGTCGTTGGAACACTGACACGAACCCAGACCTGGCTTTCGCAAGTGATGACCCCGATGATCGCCAGCCGGACAGACGTGTGCTAGAGAAGTTCCCAAGATCTCAACATCGACCCTCGCTTATCACGTCCCACTTGCTCGCCACACCTATTCCGAGCAAGCCTGTCAAGCGATGGAACTTCAGAAAGGCCGATTGGGAATACTACAGCTTCCTCACAAACAAAGCTACGCAGTACCTCCCATCCCCACACACCATCAAAGTGGACGAAGCCTACCAGGACTTCTGTGATGCAATCATATCTGCGGCAAAAGACTCCATCCCGCGAGGTCGACGAAAACGCTACATACCTTGCTGGGATGTGGAGTGCAACAGGCTCTACCGCGACTTCCTCCGTTCCCCCCAGGGCACCGCTAGCTCCAACTCACCAACAGCCCTGATGGCAAGATTGGATTCAAAGAGGAAGGAGCGCTGGACAGAAGCCATCGACTCAATCGACTGCACGCACTCCAGCCGCACAGCATGGAGTACACTCAACAACCGCACTGGCAGATCACGTGCCCCTCGTCGCCAATGCCCCATTTCAGCAAATGCCATCGCCTCACAACTTGTGAAAAATGGAATGCACAGAGCGAGAGACCGTGAATCAGACAAGTCCGTCCTCAAGGAAATGGCGGACCTCTGGAAGGTCCCAACACCTGTCGAGGGCAACATCTCTGGTGAGTTTACCCCAGAGGAATTTGCCTCCGCCTTCCAGCACCTAAAGCCAGGCAAATCCCCGGGCCTTGACCACCTATGCCCGGAACTAATACTCTAAGCTGCCCCCACTATGAGGTCCTGGTTAAAAGACTTTCTTTCCTGCTGCTTGCGTCACCTGCGCATCCCAAAAATCTGAAGAAGAGCCATAGTGGTTGCAGTCCCAAAGCCGAAGAAACTCCCAGGGGATCCGAAGAGCTACCGTCCAATCTCTCTGCTCTGTATCCCCTTCAAGATACTCGAGAGACGTATCTACGCCCGTGTCGAACTGATAATAGACCCTCAGCTCCCTCGGGAACAAGCCGGCTTTCGCCACGGAGGATCAACCGTAGACCAGGTCACTCTGATGACCCAAGACATCGAGGATGGCTTCTCGGCAAAAAAGAAGGCTGGTGCCGTGTTTGTCGATCTCACGGCTGCCTACGACAGTGTATGGCACAGTGGCCTTACCTGCAAACTACTCCGTCTCCTTCCTGACAGGCACATGGTCCATATGATTATGGAACTCGTGCAAAACTGCAGCTTTACTCTTTCCACCGGCAGCGGCCGTCGAAGTAGACTACGTCGACTCAGGAACGGCGTCCCACAGGGCTCTGTCCTGGCCCCCCTCCTCTTTAACTCTTCCATCTATGACCTGCCTGACACCACCTCCAGGAAGTATGCTTACGCAGACGACCTGGCTCTCCTACATTCAGCCGGAGATTGGCAGTCAATGGAGAGGAACCGAAGCCAGGACATGTCAACTATATCAACATATCTCCAGAAATGGAAGCTACAGCTCAGCAAGGCAAAGACAGTGTCGGCGGCCTTCCATCTAAACAACAAGGAAGCAAAACGTGAGATCAACATTACCACCGATGACGAACGCCTGCCATACTGCGCCGAACCCACCTACCTCGGCGTAACCCTGGACAGGTCACTCACGTACCGACTACACCTGGAGTCATTGAGCAAAAAACTATCTGCGCGCGTTGCACTTTTGAGGCGGCCGGCGGGTTCCGGCTGGGGAGCTGACGCGAAAACCCTTCGCACAGCTACCTTGGCCCTCGTCCATTCTACCGCCGAGTACTGCGCACCAGTGTGGTGCCGCACCCCTTTCTGAATTTTTATTTTATCACTTAATGTTTCTGTTCTGATTTTTGCAGTGCCATTTGTGTATGTATTTTTGATAATGTCTACTATTTTATCTGATATAGGCTACCATAAATTTGAATTGCATTAAAAACAGAGGAGTGCTTGATGGAATCAAATGCCTTCTGATAATCAATAAATGTCATAAATATGGGTAGTTGGTATTCATTCATCTTCTCTAAGATCTGCCCATTGCCCAACTGCAAACAGGTGATCAATGCAAGAGAATCCTTGTCTGTAAGCGGTTTGTTCAGGGGATTGGTTTTCATTTAGACTGCTGCTTATTCTGTTCTTGATGATTTTTATATATAGTTTGTAAATATAAGAGAGTAGGCTAATGGGGCGATAGTTTGCAAAGTCTTTCTAATTTCCTTTTTAAAAAGAAGAGTAATTATAGCATTCTTCCATTGTTCTGGCACTTTTTCGGTTTCGATCACGTTGTTAAATAAATCACAAAACTTTTCGAGTAGAATATCCTACCCTGCTTTGACCATCTCTATTACTATGTGGTCTTCTCCGGGTGCTTTTCAATTTTTCATCTGTTTGACTGCTTTTTCAACTTCGCTTTTCAGAATTGGAGGAATTTCTTGGACTAGATTTTTAGTGACAATGTTTTGTGTTTGATCATTATATAATGTTTGATAGAATCAGCGTATCTTTCAATTATCTTTTCTCTGTTTGCTGTTTCTGAGCCATCTTCATTCTTCAGTGCCGGAATCAATACTCTGTTTCCATCTTTTGCAGTGTTGCATTTTTTCAATCCCTTGCCTGTCTCAATTGCATTTTTCACCTGTAGGGTGCTGAATTTTCTTAGATCTTGTCTAATACTTTTTCGTATGTTTTTGCATAACTCTTGATATTCACTATTGCCTTTAGATGTTTCTCTCATTTTTTTTCTGCGTTTCTTCAGCATCTTTTTTGTCTCTGGTTTGAGTTTATCTTCTTTTTGGCTCTTGACTATTCCGCCAACATTCTTTGCGCTTTTTTGAATAATATTGTTCAATCGTTTTGTCTTTTCATCTAAATCTTTAACGTCGCTTTCACGTATTTCAGAACGGTTTTGCAACTGTATTTGGAATTCATCTGCCTTCTGAATCAGTCTCTCGGTGTCAAACTTTGGGTTTGATATTCTCATCATTCTAGTTCGTTCCTGTTTTACATTTAATCGTATAGTGCTGCGCACCATCCTGTGATCACTTCCGGTGTTAACCCTTTGAATGTCTTCAGTGTGTTCGCATTATTTTACTAATCGTGTCAGAGGTGTATTATACATTGTGTCAGAAACTGCAGTGTATAAATATATAAAAACGAGCAACCATTTTATGAAAAAAAATGCAGTTATTTTTTTTACATGAACAAGGACATGGCAGCCACAATCACATACAGTATAAACTTAGCGCAACGACAAAAAATCAGTCGAGTTAAATCGTTCACAATTGTTTGTATGCGCTAGCAAAACATTTGAGAAAAAAAAGGTGAAAACTTAGCTTATGTGGTGTTAAAAAAGTTATTTTTTTTAAAAACCATCCTTGTATTCTCGCTTCTAGAATTTGTTTCAGCTTTCCATGTGCTCGTACACTATCCATAATCAACAAATGTCATTTATTTGTTAGAATATAATCAATTTCATTTTTCACCTTTCTGTTTGGACTTTTTCAAGTCCATTTTCTTCCATTTGACTTTCGAAAAAGAGTATTTGTGATGATCAGTTTCTCAAATGATCCAAACTGGATCATCCTATCCCCCCGTGCATTTCTCTTTCCAATGCCATATGCTCCGGTGGTATTTCCGTCACTTTGTTGGTGTTTTCCTATTTTTGCATTAAAGTCTCCCATGATAACTTTGTAGTGACTTTTATTCTTTTCCATTTCTTCATTTATTTCTTCATACAAATCCTCTATTTCTTCATCATCATGGCTTGTGGTTGGTGCATATATCTGTATTATTTGCATAAAGTATTTATATTTAATTTTCATTGTGAGGGAAGCCACTCTATCACTAATTCCTTTTAGGCAGCAGGGCTATGCAACAGGTGGTACAGGATTACATTTTACCTGTAGCAGGTCTACTAATGACCTGACCTACCGTATCTTATTGCGTAGTTAATAATAATTTGGAAATCTTCATTGTCATTTTAACAAGTTTATTGCTGTTTGTAATATTTGTATAAAGCACAATTGCTTGTGGTACAGAAACATTTTTAAATAAAGAAAAATGCGTTATTTCAGAGAACTTGAAAGTAATGATAAGTTATAAGTACTTCAGAGTGTCACTGTTAATCTCAAGTTTAAGTTGACATCTTTTCAAACGGCAGAGAAATTCTAACTGCTGTGCATATTTAAAGTGTAATCTAGACTCTTTGAGGCGTTGTTGTGGGAACTCTCGCAAGGCTCGCGAAAGGACGCCAGCTCGTCACCGCTCAAAAGAGCACTACTGTGTCTTTAGCAAGACTACTAATGGCATCCTTGAAGGTGTACATGAAGATTGGCTTTCTCATCTTCCGTCCACTTAATTGAAATCTTTAATCGCCTAGTGAATGGATACGTCCATCAACGAACTTATTTGTCTGCGATGAAAGCTTCTGTTTATAGTTCGATATAGTTTAGTTTATATTACTAGAGACTATTCGTTTTGTTTGATTTTTTTTAAACGTCTTCAAAGAAGGTCTACAAAAACGCGTGAAATCAAACTTACTCTAGTTAACAATATTTCACACTAAAATATTCGTAAAAATACTGTATCACCAACACCGAACGTAAATTTGTATGAAAAATACCACCAGCCTTAATAGCTAACACAGTTAGACCCAACCACTAGATTTGTTTAGGCATGGAAACTTTTTAAGAGTCCCAGGATGTAGTAAAAATGCAGTGCATTGTCATTATCGATCAAAAACCATTAAAACAAGTCTCCTATATGAAAGGTTTCAGAAAGTCTGTAGCATAGGACGTTTTATAGTTGCTGCTTTTCTAATGGGAACCCAGATACCCACGAAATCTGTAAATTCTCTTAAACAGCTCTTTGATCAACCTAAGGTCCATGGTTTCGACTTGACAACACAATGAAATCCCTTGACTGCATCACAATTATGCAGCTATCTTGGTATTTATTGCTAAAATAATTTGTAAACTGATGAGGGAAAAAATTTCCGTTCCTGCGATAGCTCTTTCCATTGGCAGTCAGTGTTGACGTACAACAGTTGCAGTATAGCAAACAACCTACAAGGTATAAAGTAAATATTTAACTTAAGAGCAAACATTAACTTCCCTAGCACCAGCATCTTTTCTCATAGGCTACAAGAACTGTATCAGGGCTAGACGAAAGTTTTTGAAAGAAATGTTTGTCAAAGAATTCTCTGATGGAAATTGTATCTTTATGATCAAAAGTATCACAGCTGATACACTTTAAGTTTAAAGAAAAGGCTTAGTGGTTCTATACAAACAACAAAATATTTCATATGACGGAATCAACAAGTCAAAATGAAATCTATTGAAAGCATGGAGGTATGTGTTGACTTTTAAACCTTAGTCTTAAGTTGTTAGCAAACAATGTGTTCCAGCTTCATGTAATTTTAGAATTAAACAAGTTTCCGTGCCAAAGCAAGTCTTTTAATGGCCATCAACCACGAGTGACCTGTAAAATAAACTTTCTAGCTAAAATACAAAGTCTTTTGTTATTGATAGTTGAATACCATCAGAAGTGCAGAATGCTCGTTGCGAGTAGAAATTAGTCTAAACGGTAAAATAAATACAAAGGTGTTAAAATCTTAAAGCAAAGTTGTCCTATATTTTAAATGATTATCGTTTAACTGGAGTATTTTGCCTAATAAATGTCAGCGCAAAAAGGTCACATATTTGTTTTAATTCAAATTAAGAAAGGGCTGCTGATTTTTATATTGATGTCAACTCAACTGAAGGGTTAACACTAGAATTACCAGGATTTTTTACACCCTAGAATTATCACGGTGTCCCATAGGACACCTTCAGTAATGCAGCGTTTTTCTGTCTAACTGCTAGTGTTTTAACTATAACTTTGCATTCTAAATGAAAGCAGTTTCCCAAGAACCACATTTGCATGCAACTGGTAGGCTATTGTTGTAAACCTATTTCGAACAAAAAAGCATCAGAAATAAGCAGTTTATGGGACACAGTTTAGCAATCTTAGACTTAGCCTACAGATGTAAAAGAAACATAAATGAGCACACTTGTGACCAGCCATATAATGCATCACAGTATCATTTGCAACACCCGCTGAATTTCACAAAAACAACTTTTGAATCATTTTGCAAACACTTTCCACAGGTAGGATTCTGACACTTGGCACATTTAACCTCGTTGCATTGTTACAGCCTCTTCTATAGCATCCTACGTTTTCTTGACCCAGATAGGGTTGCCAGATGTTCACTATTTTAGTGAACAAATCACTATTTCAAGAAAGTGTTCACTGTAAACTATTTTGCTAATAGTGATAGTGAACATGTTCACTATTCTGCTATTCTTAACAATTCTGTCAACAATTAATTTCTATCAACAATTCTTTCAATATATTTTAGCCAATAGCCATGGATTAACCAGTAACCATACACTTCTGCTGCTTAGAGACTAAAAGCACATGAGTCTAATGCTTTGGGGAAAACCCCTACCATGCTACCCCACTGTAATTTCGCCAAAGCCAGGCTTGGCCAGCTCGCGGTCCAACTGTGGAGTGCACAGCCAAGGTAGCTGACAAACTGAAAGCCACTAGCCCGAGCAACTAACAGCCAAAAAGTTTGGCCATTTAGCTGTTAGTGTCATGGACTAGGTTACGTAGGGCCAGCTGCTCAATCATGTGTGATGTGGCTAATAAGTAATAAGTTAAGATCATCGCTGGAAAAGTGGACTAACTTCTTTCCGAAAGAAACTGCACCTAACTTGTTAAAAGTTGTCCAGTATGCAATGTTTATCCTTATATCTAATGCCAATGTTGAGAGAATCTTCAGTGTTATGGGGAACATATGGACAGATGAACGAAACCGTTTAGCTGTTTATTCTGTTAAAAGTGAACTGTGTGTATTCTTCAACATACCCTTTAGCTGCTTAGAATTTAAAGAACAAATTTCTGCAAACAAACTGTTATTGAAGGCAGCACAGTCGCATGAAAAGTATGTTAAGTAAACTACAGAAGCAAGTAGGCCTAAGAATGTTCTACTTAGCGTTTCTAATTGTGGGTCTCTTTTCTTGCCGTTTTAACATCAGTAGGTATATGCTGTGTACAGTGGCGGCTGGTGCTGATTGTGAGCAGTGGGGCTGCAAACGACCTCGCGGGGGGCTGGGTCTCCCCCCAGAAAATTTTGAAAAATCGCATTAAATTTGGTGCGTTCTGATCATGTTTTTACCCCAAATTTTGAAAAAATGCATTCAAACTTTGTTGAAAAGTTGATGTATTCCTAAGATGCATTTAAAAAAAAACAGTAGTATTGCTTTGGAGACAAACTTTACTAGTATTGAGCTGTATAGTCTTAACTAGCCTAGCCGTTGCATACAAGGTTCAAGTGATTTTGAGATGCCCTCCCCGACTAGCACTTCCTATAACCTGTTGAATAGGCTACCCTAACTCTACAGCTAACACTTCTACATTCATGGCTTATCGCTACTCTGCGAAATAAAAACTAACTTCAAAAAGTCTGTAAATTTATTCGGTTAGGTGGGGCTGTTTTCCATGAAGACCCAACAGATTCAAAAATTGCTGAAAAATACCAAAAGAGATGGAGCTTCAAGGATAAGTTATAGCCAATCAGAGCGCTTGAAATCCAAAATCTCGGGCTGCAGAGCAGTTTGCCCAAAGTCGGTTTTGCCAAACGAAACTTTTAATATTTTAATTTTCGATCCGCGATTCTTAAGTGATAAAAGTAACCGGGTCGGACAAACACAGAGGAAAACATATTTTCCCTCTTCTCTTTCTTTCATGTGGGGCTGCAACCCCATGGCACGAGCCGCCACTGGCTGTGTAGCCTACACTGCAAAATACTAGCTAGCCCATTACCTGGATTCAACCTGTGATCAGTTGAGCACTATACTTGCTAAAGAAGATCAAGAAAGTTAGATTTTATTAATTTTCATCTGTGGTATCACTTATGAACCAAATTGTTGTGTCAGACAATATCACACATAACTAAACATTGCAATTTTTTTGCATATTTAGGCGTGGTTGCACACATTTAGGCGAGTGGCGTGCGTAACAGGGTGCGGTCACGCGTAGTTTTGGCATGCGTTTGAGAATTTTGAGGGTGCGGTCGCGCGCTTTCAAAATGTTCACTATTTTGAGAAAAAAATTTGGCAACCCTAGACCCAGATGTCATGACAACGGTTGTCTTTTTTGTAGTTGGTCGTACAAACCTTCAATGAGCTCGAGTATAAAGTCTCTTTGTGATAATATGGCTACCAGTCGACTTTATAAAAAAGGGCACATGCGTTGATTGCCGCTATATCGCGGATGTTACCCCATACAGCTAATAGCCACCTCCTGGAAACTGATCACGTACTGTACTCTACAAACAAGCCATTTGATCAAAAACGTCGACGCCGACTTTGTTCTCATTGTAGATACCGATCACACATGGCTTTTTGGCAGCCGTGGAGGTGTCCACATCTGGGGTAGAATGCATGGCGGATAACAGACAGACTGTCTTTTAGCTTTTGGTTGGTACTTTACATACGTACTATTAGGGCCGGATTTAGCTGATGGGGGGCCCAGGGCACTTTTAAATCGGGGGCCCCCATGCGAAAAACGATCTCTACGTCTACAGCAGCATCAGTCCAGTAGCCTACTGCACAGCATTTTGCAGAAACTTTAAAGGCCAAAAGGAAAAAAAATAACACAAAATCACATTTTAACCACATAAAGGGGCCCTTCAAAAGTTGGGGGGCCCGGGACAACTGCCCCCTCTGCCCCCCCCCCCCTAAATCCGGGCCGGGGTACTATAGTGTGTGAAATGTAAACGTAAAAACCTTGCTGTTGCTGTGTTGCAAATCAAAGACTTGCTGCTGCGTCATAATGAGTGAGTTTCGACAGGAAGTGATAGCAAAAGAGATTTAGATTTAAAGTATGGATTTTAAGCCAGTACCGCGTAAAATGCTCTCTGGTGTCCTATAGGACACCGTGGTAATTCTAGGGTGTACAATCAAAAATGCGATATAATTTCTTAAACAAATATCTTTGGAATTCTGGCAATACGGTAACATTATGTCAAGTGAATTTTGTTAAAAGTCAAGGAATTTCAGAACAAAAGCTTTTAATCCGAAACGGCAATTACAGATTAAAGAAGACCTGGTGTCCTATAGGACACCTTGGTAATTCTAGTGTTAATGTCCTAGACAGCAAAATATGTCATTTTTGCATTGGTTCAGTGTCTGCAAGCGTCGAATCAATATAGAAATGACGACTTTTGATGTCTGGGGTAGCATCTACTGATGTTTCATACAGTTAATCTTAAAAAAAGTTAATTCTTGACTTTAATCAAAGGGCCGGCTTGGTCCGATGTCAAAAACAAGTAAACCGTTAATGTAGCACACTCTGAAGTTTAATTGGGATGTTGCGATATGACGAAATGACAGCGGGATGGGATTTGTACAGAGAGTTGAAATAGACTGAACAGATGATGATGTAGTGTAATCTATGTTCATTATACAAACTTTTTAGTACAAAACCATTGATCGTTTATTATTCTGTTTAAATTTGCTACAGTAACGATTGTAAGCATGCAAATACACAATCAAATACAAGTAACAAAACCATGAAGAAAAACACGTTTTAAAGGTGATTTGCTTGCGTTTATCTTGTATGAGTGCATCACACACTACCCCATCAGCGAAATCTATTATTTCACATTGATTCAACGCCTGCAGACGTGATGATGTAAAATGACTGATTTTGCTGGCTGGGTTACTCGTGTATTGTTGATAACGATGTTTCTTTAGGTGCATCAATTCCAATGTGATGAAATATTAATTGCAAAAGAGGTCTTGGGAAGAGGAGCATATGGAATTGTTCTACAAGGATTCCATAAACTTTATGGAAATTTGGCAGTAAAATGTGCAATAGTTGAAGGAGGTCGCAAAATAGAAGAAAAGTAAGTTTTATAAAAAAAACAAAAGTTATCGCATCGCTACTTTAAGCAAATCGATGCTTTCTGTTGGAGTTGCAATATTTTAAAATTCTTGTAGCTAGAATTTTATAATTTTGTAGTGAACTAAAAAAGGGCTTTTCAATTGCTTTTGTATTTCTAGAATCAAGTTTGAAATACAAAATCTTCAACGTTGTAGTCATGAAAGCGTTGTTCGAATTCTTGGATGTACAATCTTCATGAAAACCTTGGCAATAGTGATGGAGCACGTTCCTGGAGGAAATCTGATGGAACTCTTGCTTGATGAAGAAATTTTGTTATCACCTTTAGTGCGTTTGAGGCAAAGTGAAGAAATTGCAAGTGGAGTTGCTTTTATACACAACTTACCGGGAAAGCGACTTGTTCATGGAGATCTTAAGCCTGAAAATATACTTTTAACAGCAGATTTACATTGCAAGATAGCAGATTTTGGTGAATCAAAGCTTTCAAGTTATACATGCTGTGCTGCAACAACTGACAATCAGTCAGGGAGTAACAAGTATACAAAAATATATGCTGCCCCAGAGCTTTTGCTGAACGCAACTGGAACTAGAAAACCATCCCACGATACGTACAGCTTTGGCATGACTTTGTTCATAATCTTGAATAGAAATTTACCAATATTATCTGACAGCTACCTCCCATTATATCTAGAAGCAATAAAAACAAAGCAGAGGCCTGACATGTGCAATATCATCAGTTGGAGGCATCAGCTAGAGCAAGACTCACAATCTGATGATGTTTCTATCATCGATCTTTTGCTCAGTGTGATGCGCAGCTGTTGGGATCACGATCCCTTATCCCGTCCAGCGATGTTAATTGTGAAGAAACAATTGCATTCACTTCTTGAAACGTTTCATCCCTCTAAAATGCAGAAGGATGTTGCTAAAGCAACAAGAACCATGCAATTCAACGACCAGATATCTAGTAATGATCTGATACCTCTGGACCAATTTATTTGGCCACACCAACAAGGTACGTCATATCAAGGAGTCTATTGAGTGGAAAAATATTTTGCAATAAGATTTCATTTTTTTTTTGCTCACATGGGAGTTATTAGTTATGTTATATTAATGCACATTAATTATACATCCTTCAAAAGTTTGTCGACTTAAATTATGTTGCTGCAGCCATTTGTGAGTCCAAAACTAATATGCAGCTTAAATTGTAGTGTGTCACTTTTACAAACTTTGTTTATTTTGGATAATTCAGACTAAATGCTACTTTAGAAGCCACGTAGTGTGGTCTTGATAAATAGTGACAACCTAAAGCTATAAAAAGATGAACCTTTGACCTTAAAAACTCAAACTCAAAATATAAATCTATCAAATAAATTCTTTATGCATCGATAACGCCCAAATAACTCAGTTGGTTAGTGAGTGATTTTGTGAACGATGAAGGTTGAAGATCAAGCGGTGCTGGTTCGACACTCAGGGTGCGCGCTTGAACAACACATTCTAAGGACTGCTCTGCTTTCAGCGGCATCTGATGGATGGATTAATTTCACGGCAAAAACAATTTAATAATCGAAAATTTCACTCAATCAATTTCGATAACCGGGCCTGCGCCAAAGTATGCAAAACTCCCGGGAATAACTTATCAAGGCTTTGTCAGTCCGAAAATAAAGATTCAAAACCAACCAAAATAAAGTTTGCTTGGAAGCTGCACTCCAGATTGGCTTTAGACTTTTAATTTTTAGACCAGACTGGCAGATTAATGGCACTGAAGATATTGTATAGACGTAAGATTATACGAACGATCGTCTCATTAACTTACTACAAACATTTACTAAGTTGCCTACTGAAGAAATGAGTATTGTATTTCCCTTTCTTCTTCTTCTTCAATTGCCTTGCCTGAACCAGGCATCGACGGCCTCAGATGAATAATTAGACCAAATGTTCCTATTATATGTTGCATGGATGATTGTTTCTGTCTTGTCGTTAAATTGTTCCAGATGTGTTTGTCTTTGTCTGCCAGGTGCCCGCTTTCCAAAAATTTTACCAGTTAAAGAGAGATGCTCTAGTTTTTGCTTTCTTACTACATGGCCGAGAAATTTATATTGTCTGGTTTTTATACTTTTTAACAGAGTTCTGGTTTGGTTCACTTGGTGTAGAATTTCTTTATTTGTTTTCTTTGCCAGCCATGAAATGCGTTGCATTCTACGGAAGCACCACATTTCAAAAGCATTAATCTTTTCTGCCATTTTTGTTGAAATATTCCAGGTTTCAGAGTTGTAATTTTTACCTAATTATTCCCTTTACTTGCTTTTAAATGATATTTTGGTTTTTAGATTCATCTTTAGTCGACACATGTGCTTCAGTTACACCTTTATCAGCAGCAACCGATTTTACGGATGAACAACCTTCAAAGCCTTCAGTTTCTGAATATTCTGAAAGTCTTTTAATCTCCGAAAATCTTAATGAAAATAATTGTGAATCCAAAGACCTGGAAATAAATGATGCTTCGTCCGGTTTACTAACAACATCTGCAGGTCATCATATGGGTTCACAATTCTCAGAAACTTATGAAGACGTATTTACTGCAATACCAAGTAATACCGAAGTTTCCAGTCAAACAAAAAAAGACTGCACAAAGCGCGATACAAAAAAAAGCCAATCTGAAGAAATTAGTTCATTACAATTTTCATTAACATCTAGAATACCAAGATTCATATCTAGCTATTTACATAGAGAAAATCCAAAGGTTGGTAAACTTTCTTCAAAATTTCTTGGTTCAAGTGTTGATCCTCCTATCGTTGAATGTTCGGAATCACAAATCTCAACTTCACCTTCACACGCGTCATGCTCTGGGCCACAAAACAATCCAATTTCGTCTTCACATCTTGGTGAAGAAGCCCAACCATTTGAAGATTACCAGAGCAGCAATTCTGTAACTACATCTATGAAATCTTTTTTATATGATTTAGAAGCCAAACAACTTGGCTTTGACAAAGAAGAAAATGATACAGACGAAATAAACAAAGAGAAAAGTGTGGTTAGCTCTCAACATGAAACCGAAGACACTGGTCCTAACTCAAGGCTAAACTTGATTCCAAATGAAACGTTATCAAGTGATGAAGTTGAAAATATTCCCTCAGATTCACGAGAAGAAAATTGTTCCAACACAATCCCAAAGGAGCCTTATATTGGCCCAATGATTCATGATTCAGAAGCAACGGGAGTCGTAAGAGATCGAGAGACTTCACCCATCTTGACAAGTCCCACTACTAGAGTTTCAGAATGTACTTCATCTACGTCATATTCTAGCACCACAAGCAGCGATATTTCATCTCTGGTTCAGAAAGTATCAGAATTGAACGGGGATCATTTAACTCGGCGAAAGTCATCTCAGCCCATCATCTCACCGCTACGCACTGGAAGTGTAGCAAATTCTTTGATACAATCTTTAATGTGCAGCGTTGGAGCTCCCATCCCTGAAGTGGCAACCTCTTATACTGTTCCTCCTTCTGGTGATCTGAAAACTGCTTGCTCTCTGATCAGCTCACGAACAGAGCAAAGATCAATTCAATTCACATATTTTGATCTGACAAGCAAAGAACAAGATTGCATCAAAGGTGAGCAATAGAATGCCTGACACATGCATGTAGTGCTTTACATTTATGTTCAGATTATGTTTTGCATGGGCAACTGCAAATGTATAGTAGCTTACTAATATAACACACTTTTAAATAAAATGACAGCCCACAGAACAAAATACTGTAGAAACCATGAGCGTGCTGATTATCAAAGACAATTCAAGTTACAAGTTAAACAGGCTCTACAAAATATATTTGATCTTACGAAACTGGTAATAAACTGGCTTTTCATTTCTCATTTGTACGTTGATGATAAACTTATTGTGAAAGTGCATCGCAAGGATTTATGTTTTGAGATAAAAAAAGCAACAACGCTGTTGGGTTATTTGTGATTGTGAAAATTTTACAACGTTTTGTTCATAATTGTTGATATTTATAATCGACAGGTAAAGAAAAGAAAATCGTAAAGACTTTGGAAGAGATCAACGATTGTCTCAATTGTCATAATGTCAAGGATGCGATACAGAAAGTCAACCAACTGATCAAAAACACTGATGAAAAAAGCATTGAGCTTTGTGAAATAACAATTAACAGCGTCATAATGATTTCTAGAACACTCGCTGAAAATATGGAATGCGTTCTGGCAGTTCGCTTTATCGACTGGTGCATCGATTTTAGCGACCACTCTGAAAACCTCTTGATAAAACTTGATTTGTTGGAAAAATGTTGTGACGCTGTTCATAGTGTTACAACATCCATGTATAGCGACAATGACGTGGCAAGTATTCGTAGGTTTTCGCTAAAACTTCTTGGAAAACTGCACAGGCACAAAATATCTCCTTTAAAAGTCTATAACCTAAATCGCAAAGCTATCGTCGAGATCTCCTGTCTTATATACATCGGATATTGCTACTTTTACCTGCAAAAGTATGACGTGGTAGATGAAATATGCAATTCTTGTATATCCACTCTAACAACAAGGTTTGCTGACAAAGCTAACAATTACCAATTATTCGCTCACTCTTACAACTTGAAAGCTTACGCAAATTATTACATGCAAAATCATACCTTAGCCATAGAGCAGTACAAGAAAGCTGTTATTTCATTTGAGTGCGCCAAAGATGTCAACACAACTTACAAGCAAGAAATGATCGATGCTGTGAGACAATCTATCAACGAGGCACCGTTTACCGCAAGACTTGTAGCGTTCAGTCGAAAACTACTTTCTAAGTCTTAGTAGCTGCAACAGTTGTTAACAAACTGTCTTTGTAATTGTACCTCGTTAAACAAACATAAAGCTTACCGATCAATACATATGAGTTTTAGGAGATTTGTTTGTTAAGTTTGTTGTAGCAATTTTCCATGAAGCAAAGCTTTTTAGATAGGCTGCTTACCATATTGAAATTCGTATTATATTCAAGCTATTGGAAGGTACAACATATACCAAAAAACGTTTTTAATTTATTCCGTCTACTTCTCACGTTGCTTGACTGTAAGTTACCAAATCAATGCTCTAATATTTTCATTACCTGCTTAAGCCATGTTATTTTCACTGCTCTCATCTGTTCGACTGCGTTTTGCCGGCCAAGTTTTGGTGCGCCTGATGTTCATTGCCTTTAGCGTTTAAGATAAACAAAGTTTATTGCTTGTCTATCCAATGTGAGTGATCGCTTTTATTCTTTTCTGTTTTTGCTAACTTTCATTTCACTTAAAAGCTTGGCGAATCATAAAAAATAGATGTATAATGAACATGACATAAATCGTACAAAGTCATGCCTTGGACATGTTGTGCACTGGATGTTCCTGTTTGTTGTTGACGGGAGATTGATTGTGTACACAATATATCTGCTATGCACCTTCAAGTACGTGTCCAGGAGATTGGAATAGAAAAGTTCATTGAAATTAGAGTTGAGTTTGTCCGGTTGTGGTTTATATTTAAACAACAAACGTAGCCATGTGGCTTCACTAAATATCTACATCTATTGTTGCAATGCTTAAGTTGCAAGTAACAGTCTAACAACTTGCCTTGAATTGTAGGCTAACCAATGTTGCAAAGGAAATGTGAAATAACAAAATTAAAAAAGTTTTAATATGTATTACACTTTTAGACAATAGAAAAGGAATTTTGATGAATAAATGTACATAATTTCTTCGTAGATAATTTAAAAAACATTAATGTTATGTGCTTTGGTGTAGATCTATTCAATGGCGGTCTTTGCTTGAACAAAGTCTGTTAATACAGCCGGGGATATTGAAATGGTGTGAGCTATTGCATTAATTAAACAAACTACAGAATGAACATTTTGATAGAAACGTGATGTGTGTAATACATTTTTTAAAAATGCGAGCAAGATGTCTCGTTTATGAGACTGAAAAGCTGTTACAACACATCAGATATAAGTCCTCACATTGCCATTTTAGTTGATGATTTATTAGAAAGAAAAACAATTGGTGTTATCCCTTACTATTCCAAGTATGGCCAGAAAAGGCGTGTTATTGAGGCGTACACTGCAATATATAATTTTGTAAATTTCATGTGTAGTCATTCGATCTGAGGATGCGCATTGTCATGATGCGCGAAACGTCAGTGAAGCAATAAACCAACCTGTTTGTTATTTCTTTTACTTTCACTTTCATCAGATGAACGTTGCAACCAGTGCTATAAACGATTTCAGTTCAGTTTTTTTTTGGTTTGTTTCTGACCATTACAACGAAAAAACAATACAAGCCAAACACAGCAGAGATCTAGAAAAGGTAGAAACGACAAAATGCGGACCTTATAACGTGCATGATACCAAAACAGGACTAACAGTTTAAAATATGGCACAGTTGCATCACATTGAGAAGTAAATAGCGTATTGTAAACCATTTCTCTGATTAGTTAATAGCTTACATCTATTCAACAAGAGACAGGATGCGGATTACTTGCATGAGAAATGCTATGTATTTAACTCTGCCAGGTGCTTAATTTTCTGGTTACCAGCATCATATTATGATCTAATAAGCCAAGGGTTACCAGCATACTGTGCAGTGTGCACGCATATTGTGGCTTATTTTAGATGTCAAACCGCACGTACAATATCGTAGAAAGTTACAATTATCAACATATAACTAAAAGGTATCACAACATAACTTAAACGAAGCAAATAACTACTAAAAGAACTTTTCGTGAGCGTAAATCTAATAATGGATGTAAAAACGATAAAAAATATATAAGTGTGTATTCTGTATTCTTTCATATCACTTCACAAAATCGTCTCTTTCAGCACGTAGACAATAAACCTATTAGAAGATTATCTCTCAAATTTTTACTTGTAAAACCATTGGAGTGTCATAGCGTCATGATAATATTCCAAAACGAGAATGTGCAATAGGGTGGCTCGTTTTTAAACTTTTTTTTTAAATTCTCTCGGGGTAGTAAGGAAATGGTGCCAATGAGTGAGAAAACAATCATGACAAAATTTGAGATTCGTAACAAATTGTCTTCAGCTTCCTCATGGGGGCCAAAAATTGAAAAATGGGGTCAAAAACGAAATTTTTTTCTAAAATATTTTTAGTTTGGGTAGATACAATATTGTTTAGATATATCTAAATAACCTAAAAAAAAAATTGGAGTCATTTGAACTATTTCTTCAGCTTCCTTACAGCTTCTGAAAATTTTCATTTCCCTGAAAATTTCGCATGTTTGTTTGTGGTTACACAACTACAAACTTCGTTAGTGACGTAAATTCAAATAAAAGACGTCATTTTTTCCTACCAAATTAACCCAATTTCATTAAAAAATGACGCAACAGCTCAGGGCAGGTCTATAAAGAGAAATACAATGACGTTTTATAGCTGGCAAAATGTCTAACGCAATTATTATGTATCATGTAACTACCCACAAAACTGCGAAATTTTCAGCAAAATGGAAATTTTAAAAAGCTGTGAGGAAGCTGAAGGAATAGTTCAAATGACTCCAATTTTTTTTAGGCTAATTAGATATATCTAAACAATATTGTATCTACCCAAACTAAAAATATTTTTGAAACAAATTTCGTTTTTGACCCCATTTTTCGATTTTTGGGCCCCATGAGGAGGCTGAAGACAATTTTTTACGAATCTCAAATTTTGTCATGAGCGTTTTCTCACTCATTGGCACCATTTCCCCACTACCCCGAGAGAATTAAAAAAAAAAGTTCATAAACGAGCCACCCTAATGTGCAACTGATAAAAAGTCATAGGGATAGCCAATAAACTACAGTAGCCTATATCTAATTATAGATTAGAATTAATAATAACTTTTAATAATTATCAACTAATACTAATTAATAATTTTTAAATGTAATTAAAAAGAAATTAAACGATTTCGGAGCCGAGGGTTTATCCTTTTACCACCCAGGTGCCCTGTGAGTTGCGGTCTCCAGTTGTGGCCATTCGCTGCAAAAACTTGAATTAATAGGAAGCACCACGAGGAGATTGGCAATTTGAATCTGACTGAAAAACAGTCACGCAAAGTCCTCTTTAGTTTTATATACCTGTACTGATTCGGTTGCTGAATTTTGAAGGAAGTTATTGACTGAAGGGATCTTGTTTTCTGTTTCTAGAACGGAATATACATAGGGAGGTGTAGATGACATACTGCTGTCTGACAAAGATGGGTAACAAGCTTTTCCAATTGGATCTTTATCAAGATATAATTCTGTTTCTCCTGAATTTCTACCAGTGGTTTGTAAAAACATGGATCTCTGTTCAGCTGGATTTGTATTTTCGTCGAAGATGACGTAATCTTGTGAAACAATAACTTCACTTTGTTTTTTGTTGTCGTCACGCAAGTCTGTACCTTTGTTACCAGATATTCCAGTCCCTTTGCTATCAAAAGAGCAATTTGGATCATTAGTTCGATGTGTTGGTAAACAATCTATAAACCCAGTCGCAAGGTTTGTTGTCCCAAGTACTATAGGCTCTTGTTTCAGCGGCAAGACTTCTGATTTAGAAACGATATCTTCAGTTTTAATAATTTCATAATACTGCGTCAAATTTTCTTCAGTCTCTTCACAACTCGTGTCATCCTCTGTATGATGAGATAGATACCCGGATGTTGAAGAGCGGCCGGATTCTTTAATGTAGCTGGAAAGCTGGCTAACGTAACTTTGACCGGTTTCTTCTTTCTCATATGGCAAAGTTTCATCCGAAACACGATTAGATGGCTGTGATGTAACAACTGCATCTAAAATAAAAGTATTTATGTGAGAGCAATATAACTATGCTACGTTTTTGTTCCTGGAACGTCCTAAAACATACAATATAGATCATTGTTGAATAACTGAACTTGAAATTTTCTTTTCTATAAACTTATTTTGCGATTTTGATAAAGCTTTGGTAAAGACTTGGTTTTGTTGATCCACAGACTAAAAACAATTTGTTTGTATGTCAATAGATAAAGTGCAAACAAATACAGCAGTAGCTTTTAAAACCAAAGTAAAATACAGTAGTTACCTTGTTGCTGATGAGATTCAATTTTTGTTGAGGTGTTAACTGCGGGTGCTGGTGAAAACATGACATTTTGTAAGAACATGTCATAAATTTCCATAAAAGCACATCCATTGTCATGAACCACATGTACAGCTACCTCAAAATGACTTCGGACCTTTCTAAATTTTCAAGAAAAACTAACATTTTGTATACAATGAAACTTTCAATAAAAACAATCGACCATTCTTAATATTTTGTCATTATTAAAATCTTCACGCTTTTCACAATCTTTGCATTGTTTGTCATAATGCTTAATGTTAGTAGTATGATCTGATGTAAATCGCACAGCTACAAACTGGCGTAAATTTTGCTGTACGCAAAAAGGTCCAAAGTCATTTTGCGGTAGCCTGGTAGCCTATACCAAAAATTTACCCACTGAGTATTCTTAGATCAAAAGTGCCAAAGCATAAGCAATATAGCCTATCAGTATGAACGTAATTGCTGGAGATTATGCAAAAATTAAAGACCTGAGTTGTAAAACTACTTAAGTCACATTTTGTGAAAATTGAGTTATCACCAAAACAGGTTGCATTATTGTCAATGTATGTATCTTTGAAAAATTTGATTTTAAAAACGACTTAATTTTACTATAGGCTAACACACGTTTATGTTTGCAGAGAAGCAAAAGCTTAAAAAAACATTAAAAGTACTTTAACTTGCTTTATTTCGAAAGTCATATTCCGGATATATTGCACAACAATAAAATTATTATACTACAATAATATTAATATTACACCTTTCGCAATAAACTTTTCGACAACTTCAGGAGCAGTTTCTTCTGAAAGTTTTCTTAGAAATTTCGTTATAGCGAACCTGAAAAAGATGGTTTGTAACATCACTGTCTATCAACACTCACATGAAGCAAATCCACCTAAGTATTGCCTACTACATGCAGCCATTTATACAGAGAGCGACTTAATAATGTACAACAAAGATGGCTCAAAGTTAAAAGACATTGTGTCAGGTTGTTGGATTACATGAAGTTTTTTTGTTTTGTTTTTTAAAGTGCATTCACCTTTCTTCTTTAGTTGTCAAGCGTTCTTGCTCGATTTCGATCTGGTTAAATAAAAACATATATAAAATTTAAAATAATAACTTAATCAAAGCACAATTAAAAAATTCTTGATAACTTACAAAATATTTTGTTATACATAAGTTCAGTAAAAAATGTTCACTATTAAGCATAATTTCAGTTCAAACAAAATACTTTACCTCACAATGTAATTATTTACGCCTGTTTTAGCCCGATGCTGCGAGTTCGCTGTGGTAATAGTGAATTGCACTAGCTTTAGAAACACAGTTCCCTAGTCATGTGCAACTTCATTATATCAAAATTAACAGCATAAACCTCATAAAATTGAGATATTTCGGAGACATAGCAAGAAGCAACTGGTTGGAAAATTCAATGTTGACTGGGATGGTGCAAGGCAAACGAACAAAAGGACGACAAAAAATGAAGTATTTTGACAATATCAAGCAAATTACGGGAATAAAAAGCATGCCGGAAGCACTAATAAAAACAAATGACCGAACAAAATGGAGGCAGTTCATATGGGAGATCACATCTGCTGATCAAACATGATCAATCTGTTGAAGAAGATACTGTAGTTGTAGACTATCTTTTCACCATTTTAAGATGACGATGTTTCCCGTTTCCGGAACTGCACCACTAAGCTATTGGGGAGCAGCTGGTTTTTTATTTCATTGTCAAGATAAACTTTTGATTTCTTCTGTCTTCTGCCATTCATTTTGTAAAATTAAATAGTTGAATGTGTCAACCGAAATGATGAAATAAGGTAAGATGAGCCCATATTTAAATCCAAGAATCGGAGAATGAGAAGATAAGGATTTCCTTATACTAAACCTTCGTCACTAACGAGAATAGGGTGGCCAGTTTCTTTCTCTTGGCCGTCATTGCTTCAACAACTACGCCCATCCAATTCCTTACTCCCTAGGTAGATGTGAGTAGTGTTTTTCAACAACCAGTTGAAGTCTGGAGTCGAACCAGGATTGAATGCTTGAAACGCTAGCACCTCATCTGCTGTCTCATCCCACAGATAACTTATAACTCAAAGGGTAAACTTAGATGGTAATTACCTTAAACTGCTCCGGCAATTCCTTAATGCTCTTCTTGCATTGCTTCACTTTCACGTAAACGCAACGTGAAGCCAGAAAGAGCATAATCAAAGCGATCACAGATGCAGCCATGACCACTATTGTTTTCATCATCGACCACCCTGTGAGTCACAATAGCAATGACTGTGCTACAGAAATATTTAAAAGTCATCTTTGTTACAAAGCAAGTTATTGTTTGGCATATTACCAAAGCTGGTTCATCACAAATGTTTACAATGAATGCGCTTGACAAACCACCCCACGCAGCATGCGTGTCAGTCGTGTCTGATTGACGGAACGTCGAAATAAAAGCAGATTATCACCTCATACATCTTGTGATAGTTCAACTTAGTTCGCACCAGAAGAACGCATCATGTTATTGAACTACTGTAAATGCCGGATGGGTATCCTCGTTTATCTTTTATGCATTTGTCACAAATTATCAAACAGCGTCCTACAATATAGAATGTTGTCTTCCTATAAATCAATTGACATTGATCATCGCTATTTAGAAAAAATAAAATAAAAAGTATATCAGATATTATTTGACAATAAGAAGTATTTCTAAACTCATTACTTTCAAAATCATGTGAAATATCCCGGCAACAATGCACTTGATGCAGCATTTTTGAACCAGCTTTAGTTTGAAATCTGATTTTTTGCAGAAGTTGTCTCAGACAACTAATTTATAGCCTACTTTCAGCCACCAGATAAAAACTAAAATTTCATGTACTCAAGTGCTTGTAAAATTCAGCAAATGTGCTAATATAATTCTATCACGCAGTAATTGTGTTGCCATTTAAAAACACTAAGAGAGAGAATAGTTTTCCCAAAGAACCCCACACAAAAAAGAAAGGTCCGTTTAGCATGCACATTGCACAACCACTTTGCATAACCATACCTGATTTTGTTTTTATTGTGATGTAACTTATAGCGCTATGACCTATCGCTCCTACAGGTGTATAGTAGCCATATACATGGTACTCTGTGTTGGGAGACAAACCATTAAGTTCTGCAACAACGCTAATTGGCTGTTCCTCGCAATTGGGTCTGTTCTGTAACAAAATTAATAGAATGATTGAAAGAAGCTGCACTTTAACACAACTACCTACTTACAGTACGGTACATTACCAAAATGTTTATTTGTTGATGAAATACGTGTTTATTAAATAAGCTGTTGGATTGTTTATCACTTGAAAGAAACACCATAATAATTTTATGTGCATTTCGAAGAAACAGACAAACTTCAACAAATTTCGAATTTTCTGTAAATTAATACTTACACCATAATCATGTGAAAGATTGACAGTGCTTTTGGCTGTAGGTGCAATGTTTGCCGGTAGTCGTTGAGTTTCAACAGTAGCGGTAGTTGCATTTAACATGCTTCCTGAATGTCAAGAGTGCTTATCAACCAAAGACAAATATTGATCCTAATGATAACAATTCTAAAGGTCTTTAGTTTGTTAAAAGAAGTAACCGAGATCATAGGCATAAAAAAGGAAATTAATCAGTAATCAAAAAGTTATTGCAAGTACGGGTCTTCGAAAACACTCTCTTCATATACGATAACGTGCCAAACATATAGAATGCTTCCTTAGTTAATTCCTTGTACCAAATACAAGATATCTTTTCACATTATTTTTCACACTATCTCATTTCACCAACTCAGTAGCCGAGTGACTATCGCATTTCGTTGTAGCCCGGGTAGCTCTACTGTAAAATCGATTCCAGGTCGGTTCCCCAGTTAGAAAACTACCTATAGATGATGTTTCCTCACCATCTCACTTAAAGGTGATTTTATTTATTTTGCTACAACTTTCTTCTGGTTTAAGCGAATATGTTACGTCGGGAGAATTGTAAATTAGTTTGAAATAGATTCTTCTGCAGCCATTTTAGCTGACACAGGTCTTCATTAGACGGAGTACGAAGCTGTCCCAAACTGAACCAGAAAATGGATGCATGAGCTTTTTTCGATGCATTGAGCTTAAAAAATTTGCTTTTTTATGGCTTCTTCAAAAAAATTAAACTTCATAACAAGATGAACCGACAGAGCACGTTACGAATGATTTAAGTTGGTTTAAGTAACCGATTATATAATGTAGCTAAGTTACCTGCAACTTTCGTAGCAAAAAACTCAAAAAATATTTCTTGTTTAGGAATGGAGCATAGAACTTCCCGAGTTTGAAGTTTGGAATGTATCAAAAGGTTGTTGGCGTTTATCGAATCAACTGTGATCATTGGTCCGGAATATTTGCCTGGAAATTGTTTGTCAACGTAATTCCGGAGATTTATGGCAGATTTTTGGTTGGCAAAACAAAATTCTTGCGTCTCTATTCAAGATAGTTTTTGATATGTCGGATATACATCGGCCCTTGTTGAATTCAAAACCAAATTCAAATTGTTATTTTAATGCAACATACTGGTAACAATACGAATAAAGCATAGATATTGAAAATATGCGGAGGAATGTGTTGTTTTCCTGATGTTTACCTGAAACTTAGACAAATTTTACGCACAGTAAGCTTATTGTTAAATTATTCTTTACACTGTGCTTATAAAACTCAAATAGAAGTAACTACCATCTTTAATAAATAAATTATTTATTCATCAAATATAAATTAAATAAACAATAATAAATCAACCATTTATTTAATAAAACTAAGAAAAACGCAAAGATGAAATAAAATATAAACGCATGCAATGTTAAAGTTTTGCTTGTATGGGAAAGCAAAGAAATATTTTTTGTTTTAAGTTTACTGACCAGTTACCTCCTAATGCATTGGAATGAGTTAATGACTAGTCCCTTTGTTTTCAGGATTAGTGACAAAGTTAAACAAAAATAGTTCAAGGGTGCAAAAGCAACTGCTGGGGGGAGAACATTATTCAACGTGAATTACAATGATTTGGGAGCAAGTCTAAATTTCTATGTCCCAATCCAAGATTGTTTATTTATTCTTATAAGTCGGAGATATATCAGCCATTGTTTTCGTCAAAGCCGAATTCAAACCATTATTTTAATGGACCATAATGTTAATAATGCAAACAAAGCATAAATAATGAAAATATGCGAAGTAATGTGTTGGTTTTCTGTTACTATATGATGGTGGCGAAAGAACAAAAGAAACACTAAGATTGTTACCTTCTAATTTTTATCAAATTTACTTCAAATTTCAATTACTTTATTTTCATTGAAAGTTGAAATTCATCAAAATATAAATAATTTCTTTTTTGTATTTTGTATCATACTAAAAATGGCTGATGACGATGAAAAAAAAAACTTAACAATTACAAACTGTCTAACTACAAACGCACCATAAGACTTTACAAAATAACTAGGATTGTACTTACTTTTTGCGCCAACGCAAAAGAAGAGCCATGATCTCAAAACTTCGCATTGGCACGAAAAACACTCACAATTTTCATCTTTCTCTTTGTAAAGTGATTGGACTCTTAAGTTACCTACAAAGGAAAAATTCAGGTAACTCATCAGTTTAAAAATTTAATCAGGGTTTTCTTAATTATTTCTTGCTCGAGTAAATATAATGGCCTCAACAATATGCAAAAGTTACAGCCGGACAAGTAAATGGGTTGTTTTCACTTTGATTCAACGTCTGCAGATTGAATTGCAGTATGGGAAGTTCTTACTTATGATTAAGCTGATTTGATTTGAAACCTTCAGTAGATGCAGGTGGCTACATTATATTTGGTCGATCATTATGTCCATATTTTTTAGTTACACTCAAAACAAGAACAACCTTAATCTACTCAAAAAGCCATTATCATATTTCCTAACTTGATCTTATCCTGTTTAAAGGTCTTACAATTAGTAGATCACTATGAAAATAAAATACAGCAGGTTTATGCTGATATTACCACACTGATGTTTCCAAACTACTTTACCACAAAATTGCGATGACAATTCTTTTAGGTGACACGATTTCATAGTGGATGACGTGTTGATGGCGTCACAGGGGTATGGAGTCCAATCTTCGTCCACTGTGCAGTCATCACCATCAGAACTAAACAGGTAGTATATATTGGATGATATGCGATCAATTATGAGTGTGTTGCGAAGGAAGTCACACTTGTTCAAATCCCTTTTTCTGAGACAAAATACCTGTTTTGTTCTAGACAATTTATCAAAGCATTCCTTACCGAACACTTTAAAAGCTAATTAGATTTTCAAAAACTTATTAAGCATATTGGTAATAGAAATATGGTTGGGTTCCAGGCATTAATAAAATTGATGTTTTCTTAGCATTATTCTTCTCTCTTTCAAATGTTTTAAATTAAAAAAAAAAATGTAACACAATTTATGGACTCACACACATACACATTAAGCAAAGTGACACAATTTAACATTGCCCACTTAAAAGTATGATATTTTGTTCTGGAGTAATTAGCCTAGCCATGAAAGTATGGTCGTTATCCAGAAAGGAAACATTGAGATCTGGATTTCAAGATTATAACTTTGAAAAAGGATTTTACTCAAAATGAATTTCAATTGTACATCCAAACGACCTGTTTTAGCTTGATACTGCAGATTCTCTGTGGTAGTAAAGTTTGCACTAGGTTTTGGACAACAGTTCTTTAATCATATGCAATGCAGCAAACCCACATCATCGATTTAGAACATATCGTTTTGCATTTATTCTACCTTAAGTAAAATGCTCAACGATCATGCTGCTAAAAGAGAAACTCAATCTATTAGTTAGAATAATTTTCTCAATCAAACTCACCATGCTTCAACGATGAGGTGGTTGTTTCTGACGTCATCTGCTTGCTGCCAAGACAAGGTCACTTGAAGATCAATAATCTCGAGCGTAAAGTTGAAGAAAACTTTAAAAATCCACAGAAAACACAAAATGAACAATATTTCTTGGCTTTAGTAGGTTTACTACGAAATACGAAATTCAAATCAAAGTAAACTGATGTGATATGTGGAGTCACTGTGCAAATCAAGCACGTGTTTGATTTGCAATTGCCCACAAAAAGGCAATGTACGCCACTGCTTAAAACTGACAAGCACTCGTACGAAATTAAAGCAAACATTTCGTAGTGAAGCCTGGTCAGTGGTCATAAGTTAAACTATTTTGTTTATTTAGCAAATAATGCCATCCAGCATGATTACAAATTAAACAATCAATGGAAGTAAGCAGCTTTCACTACAGTATGTGCAAGTGCACTCAGTAGTGCTGAAAATTAGAAGTAAATTGAAAAGAAAAATATGCAGCTTTTTTCCACGTGCAACTGATGAAAAGTCCGATGTGTTGCGATTCTTGCAACAAACATGAAGGTCTGCTTGTGTTGGATGATGAAACTAACAACTAATTGCTCTCTAATAGCCCTCCAGTGTAGTCTGGAAGCATTGTGAATCCAGAGTGATAAAATGATTGACCCTCGGCTTCTGGAGGCTCACACGATGACGACGAAGAATAAATGCAGTAACTCAACAACGCGATTACATCAGAAAACAATGGTCCAATAATGACTTCTCCCGAATTGTTAAAAAGAAAAATGAAGCAAATATTAGGCTACAAAACAAAATTAAAACAAAAGCTTATTGCGCTGCGGGCTAGGGACTCTCTAACACAAAATAAATGTCAATATGCACAGTGACGTGAGTTGTGAAATTTCATTGAGCACTTAACGGGTTACAAAGCGGGTTGTCACTTGTTAGCCTCAACAGACAAAGCTAAACATGAATAACAAAAATTGTGGCAAGTAAGACATAAATAAATATTTACTGATAAAAATAGTTTGTTTAACATTTTTTGCTACTTTATGATTGAATTAACGTTGAACTAATGTAGGCCTAACAACAAGATTGAACTGTGAAGGATTGTCTTCTGACGGTCTGATAAGAAAAGCAAATAAATAGCTCATGGTATGTTAAAGGAGATAAAGCCGTTTAACTCATAAGTGATAGTTCTGAAATTGAATCTATCGTACTTTTATTTTTTCGATTTGAAAATTAAGCTGCATTAACCATCAAGCTAAACTGTAAATACAGCAGGCTACTTACAGCTACCGCAAAATGACTTGAGACCTCGATCATTTTCACACGTTTTTAATTGCAATAAGTATTAAACCATTGTGTATTGCATAAAAGGCAATTGTTTCACTCAAATCAATTATGATGTATAATACGTACACAATGGGCTATTAGCAAGACAATGTTACTGTAGAATTGCTTTGGGCATTTTATTAGAATAAAGTAGTGATGAGAATTCAGAGGAAGTTCAGCACCGCCTCCAAAAGGACTGGGATCTTCCGAGCCGTAAAGCTGTCAAAAAGCCTCTTATCAATGAGCGGATGAAAAAACAACGGCTAGCATTTGCCAAGAAATATGCCCATTGGACCACGGAGCAATGGAGAAAAGTAATGTTCTCTGATGAGAACAACTTCCAGGTCTTTAAGATGGGGTCTACTACGGTTCGGCGTCCAAGGTCATCTGATCGTTTTGATCCTCGATATACGGTTCCGACTGTTAACACCCACAGTCAGTCATGGTGTGGGGAAGTTTTTCTGGAGAGAAGGGAAGGGGAGGCCTGCACTTTCTTCCAAAAAACACAAAAATGAACGCTGATCTCTATATGCAAGTTTTGGAGGAGCATATGCTCAATTTCTTCCACATTCATGGCTCCGAGGTATTCATGCATGATAGTGCACCCTGCCACAAATCTAAAAAAGTAACAACTTCCTTGAACACCAACAAATAAATGTTCTTGAATGGCCTGGCAACAGCCCGGATTTAAATCCCATCGAAAATTGCTGGCACAAAATGAAGAGAACAATGGCCGAAAAAAAAAACTCCTAACCTGGATACTCTTAAAGAAGAGCTGAAAAAAGTGTGGTGTCTGGAAATGACACCGGATTATTTTAGAAATTTAAGCGACTCTTTGCCCAAACGCTTGCAAATGGTTATCAAAAACAAGGGCAATATGACAAAATATTAACAAAAGTGACTATTTTTAATAAAAGCGTTATTACAAATAAACCTGTGTTTTTCTTAAAAATAAGGTAGGTCTCAAGTCATTTTGCGGTAGCTGTACTTTTATTGCAAACCTCGTTTGTACAAAATGAACAAGATTATGTCATTGAGAATTAAATATCGCAAATTTTTTTGGACAAATAATTCTGTAGAACTTTTTCCTTCGTACGAGTCGGTAGCAGTCATATTATTTCATCTACGCACTGCAACCATTGGACCGTGCCGCTATCAATCATTGTAAGATTGGCTTTTCCTTTGCAAGATAAGAAAGTAAGAAAATTGGGAACTGTCTGGAGGCAATGGAAGTTCGTAACAATGACAGAGCTGCAGCCAAAACAGAAAACTTCAACAGCACAAAAGTGTTTTTGTCAAGGCCTCAAAACCTTGCTTAGTTTGTAAAGTTACATTATCTTGTATAACTTTTAACTGAAGTTACGAACCCACAATTGTGAAAGTCTATCAACCTCCTCAAAAAAGATGTTTGCGAAGACAGATAGTCTATTATTCCCATGGCATACTTCTGCAATTCTTTTCAACTTCGCTTACCTGGAGATTCGGTTGATTTTGCTGTGAAGTTTTCCAGAGCTTGCAAGGAACCCGTGACCGTGTTTCCTGTAGCAATAAAATAAAAGCAAAGAAAGGTATAGAAAGTCTTTCCCATTGTGCTTGCTGGAATTGAATTAACTTACTCTTCTTCATCAACAATAAGTTAAGGCCGAGGTGAATTTTTCATCAGTAATTCCTATCAAGCTTGCCTAGATGCAAAAAAAACATCAATTTTATCGTTATATCAAAGACACTGAAACTTTACAATAACAACGAAACTTGATGTTTTCATGTGCTTTGCATGTAAACTTCTTGCACGATTAAATTTTTTAAATGTTGAAAAAAAAATAGAAGCTTAACGCAAGCGCTGCACTATCTAGCCACAGCAAATTGTGGTGTAAACCATTTTTCTGGGTGTTCAGTGTTCACTTATTCAGTAAACTTTAAACATATAGGAAGAGTTGCCATACTGTCCTTATTTCTAAGATTTGTCCTTACTTTGAAGGGCAATGTCTTAGAAAAAAATTTTGTCCTTATTTCTAAGAAATGTCCTTGATTTGAATTGAGTTCTTATTTTGTCTTATTTTCATCAATTACAAAACTTTAATATTTTTGAATATATCAACAAGTGGTGTAAGTAAGTGGTAACCTATAAGCAGAGATGGGCGTGATCTTGATCTTGAAGATCACAAGTGATCTTGAAGATCAAGATCGTGATCTTCAAGATCACTTTTTTTTGGTGATCTTGATCTTGAAAGTCAATAAGATCAAGATCACTTTGGAATTTCAGTTGACTTGCTATATATTTTCGAGACATTTTTTTGAACTGGTACTGTACAAAGTAGCCTAATTAGTGGTAATTACTACCATTTAACCACTAGTAATATGACTCATGCGTCTAATAAAAATTGATTTGAAATCTCAATGAGTTTGGTTAATGTTGCCATTTCAAAATTGAAAAAGCTTTCTGTGGTAACCAGTTTAAGGCTGTATATCAACACATGAGAAGAAATGACTAAAATTTGTTAACATTTCTGTTTTGCGAATTCTAAAAATTTGTTTTTGCTTTCGTTGATCCAATCTTAGATGTTTGAAAAGTTTAGGTTGGCGATGCTAAAAAAGGACTCTAGTCGACTTTGGTCATGTGAAATGGCTTATTGCAGACTGCAATGAACCAACTAGACTTCGAATTGTTTAAGATATAGGCTAAGAATAAAGAAATAATACATAAAATGTGTAAATAGATGCTATCCCTTTTTGTATAGTTTTTAATTTTGTTTTTAATTTTGTTTTCTACGGTAGGCTACCCCAAAAAGTGATCTTGAAAATGATCTTGATCTTCAAGATCACGATCTTGACCTTGATTTTCAAGATCACCTAAACAGGTGATCTTGCCCATCTCTGCATATAAGATGTGTCAATACGGGGAGAGCAACAGTAAGACTGGCAAATTGTTTTATTTGTGGGAAATGTGATAAAAGAAAACATGCAGTTGGGGATTGCAAAGAGTTTTTGTTATGGAATTGAAACAGTGACCAACTTCTGTTACTAGGGTGATCAAATAAATGGAAGTGGTGGATGCGAAGCAGATGTGACAAGAAGGGCAAGGCTAGGTTGAGCAAAGTTCAGGGAATGTGGGGAAATGTTATATGGAAATTTTTTTTAATTAAAAATGAAAGAGAAAATCTTTCGGTGTGGCGGGTGGTCGGCAATATTGTATAGCAGCGAAACATGGATATTAAGAGAGAGTAATATGGCTATTTAGAGAAGAATGGAAAGGGCAGTGGTGAGAGCAATGTGTGGAGTAAAAACCAGAAGAGCAAAAAGACTGAAAACCGATAGATGTGCTTGAGATGAGGGAGATTATTCAACAGTTTTCCAGGGCAAACGGAGTAAGATGGGAAAGATATGTAGAACTAAATAGGGACGAAGGAAGTTTTCTTTGAAAGACATTGACTTTGAAGGTAGATAGAAAGAGGAAACGGGAATGCTGAAAAAGAACATGAAAGGAACAGGTGAAGAACGAGACACAAAATCTGACTAAACGATAACGATGCGATAAACAGAACGAGATGGAGAATAGGAGTGGACCAGGAAAAGAAGCATAGTGAAATCTCAGCACGAAGTATTTTTTACAGACAAGGAGTTGCTGGAAAAGATTGTTTCTGGCAAAAAGTATGGAATTTGACATGTCATGGCACGTATAAATGCAAAGATTTGTTCAAAAACGTTTATTTCATTCCGTATAAGAATTTGATCTTTTGTTGTCCTTATTTTGGGGTCCATGTCGATGGCAAGCCTGCATATAGGTCTACTTGTGTTTAAACACAAAACCAGAAAAGGCAAACAGTGGATCTGACTTGGTTAAACTACACCAAAAGCTGTTTTAAATACAAGTAGGCCGAGATAAGTTTTTTGAACAAGTGAATATCAAACCCGTTGAAAAAAATTACAAATTCACTACGTATAAGTTACTAAGTCATTTGACATTTATCTTTTATGTAATTTGTTGCTTTGATCGGTGGTCGCTACAGGTTTGTCAAGTTGAAATACCGCACTGTAGCCTACTTTATTGTAGGCTACTGTAGCCCAAAATTTTGTATTTTATTGCATCGCAATAAACCAGAATTACGACTCCATGTTGGACTATTTCCTCTTTGATTCCATCTTTGTAACTAAATCCAGAAGTGATTGAACAATGCTGCACTCATCTCTTGTACAATCTGCCTATTGTTGCTAAGAATGAACCAATAAGCTTTTTTGCTTTACTATTTTTTTTCAACAACTCCTGCACGTTTCTCCTTTCTGCCCTTGGGTTCTTTTGTCAGCTACAAGCCGATTTGGTATCGAACCATAAAACTCGTAATGACAAAGCCTCTGATAGGTATTCCTGGTTTGGGTAATAGCCTATTGCAAGTTAAAATTACCCCTATTGCTTTTTTGCTGTTTTGATTGTTTATATTTTGTTAGATAAACACTTCATACACAAATTATAGCTTTTCGGTAGTTGAAGCATGTTGTAAGGTTGTGATGAAAATGATCTTTTCTTAAAACTGTATTCTTACTTTTCCTTTTTACACTAAATAAGCTATTCTGTAGATAACATTACCTATGCAATTAATTTGCGGTTAAACGCTGGTGTTATTTCTATATTTGTGACAACTTAAGTTTAATTGTTATATCAATAATGATTATATGGGGTAGTCTATTCTGAACAAACTAAACCGTTTGATGCAAAGCAATAAAACAGCTTGTAAAAAAAAGACTTTCTCTGAGCTTGTTGGCATTAAACCTCTGACAAGCCTTCACCGTTTGCCTTCTGCATCGTTAATGATTATCAGCATCAAGAGGGAAGGACAATATTGACGGTTGCTTAATTAATCTGACTGTTTTCCTAGGTATAACGAATTCAAGCAATCACTAAGTGACGTCATTTCAAATGTAGCGATCCATTATTTCAACATATAAGTTTTCCTGCTTTTTACTAAAGTTTCTGTAATTTTCCATGTAAACTGCTCCCAAAGAAAATAGAAACCAATGTGGCAACATATCTATTATTATATTTAAGTGTAAGGATAGTTTATATTTAAGTATGAGTTGAATTTTACGGCTGTCTGACTACCTGATGAAAGTTCTATTTATCTAATTTATCTAGTTTGGCTATCTGACTCCATGAAATAATTTTCACACAATTGTTATTCGAATTATAATTTTAAGTTATCAGAAGGTGTTCGTATAATGTTGTAGGTCTATAACACAATTTGAATTTAAACAGTACAGAATAATGAAATTACAGGATAGTGAAACATTATTGTAATTACGGAACAGGGAAACATTATTACAAATCATTACATTTTTAGCTAAACAATCAATTTAATGTTTTCTGAGAGCTGAACTGGTCTAACTGGGCTGGTTTCATGTGAGCTGGTCCGATTTGATAGAGCTCGTCCGAATTGATAGAGCTCTTTGTCTAATTGAGCTGGTTTGATGTGATAGAGCTCTTGTCAAAGGGCGAACAAACCCTTTTATTTTCAGTTCCATTTTTTCTATTTACTTCGGGAGCAGTTTACATGGAAAATTACAGAAACTTTAGTAAAAGGCAGGAAAACTTATATGTTGAAATAATGGATCGCTACACAAACAATTCAAACTAAACATACTTAGGCATACGAAGTATGCCTATGGTTCAACAAGACAAACTCTCTACCGAAGCTCTAAACATACTTATTTACGAAGATCTGCTTTGCATCGGTTGTAATAGTTGAAAACATCAACAGTGGACTTCAAAAAAAGTTTTTTTTTGTTACCATTGAAGACATGTACTTTACAAATTTGGAGCAGATTATTAAGAATTTTATGAATCTGCAGTAGAAAAATCTTACAAAAGATAAACTTGGCGCTTCATTGCTTCCAAACCTCGGCTAGAGAAAGAAACATAATGATGATGATGATGTTTTAAAAATCAATGATATAATTTTGTTGCTGTCTATACAAAAGAAAAGCGTATTTGTGAAGCAACTTGGTTGGTTGGTTTTGGTATTGAATCTTTATCCTGGGACTGACAAAGCCTTGATTGGTTATTCCTGGTAGTTTCGCATACTTGTAGAAGCTCTTGACATAGGGCCGGTTACTGAGATTGGCAGAATGAAGTTTTCCGATTGTTGAAGTGAACCTGGCCGCGAGGAGTTGTGGTGTGAAAGCAGAAAGAGTGCAAACTAGTTTAATTGTCACTGCAAGAAATGCTCAGTTCAGCTTGTTTAAAATGTAAATGTGTTCAATTTCGTAAAATTCAAATGCTTCTGTTGCTTGCTAAAACCCAAACTATATTATTTTGAAGCAGCTTAATGGTTACTTACTTTACAGGGATAGAACGATCTGTTTCAACCTAATGCTGCCGATTTGTCGTAGTAGTTAATAGCGGTTTGTCACAGGCTTTCAGAAAATTCTCTTGACATGTTGTTATGATTTATTCATTGTCGATCTACCACTGCTGCATTCTTTTCGCGATAGCGTATTTTTATTTTTGAATCAGATCTACAGTGTCACCACATTATTGCCTGACTTATTGCTACTGTGCTATATACAAGAGAATATAATTGGTACTGTAGGCTAAGCGTAGTTTATTTGTAATGTGCAAGTAGCTGTAGCAGATGAGGTTGATCAATCAGAAGACAAAATTCAAACCACCTGATTGCTAACTTGACTCATGCACGTGATATTGTGTATTTCACATGTCTTTCAGACAATTCAAAGTAAACATACGTATTTACGAAGATCTGCTTTGCATCGGTTGTAATACGGGCAGTTGAAAACACCAACAGTGGGCTTCAACAAAAGTTTTTTTTTGTTACTATTGAAGACATGTAGCGTACTTTACAAATTTGGAGCAGATTATCAAGAATTTTAAGAATCTGCAATAGAAAAATCTTACAAAAGATAAACTTGGCGCTTCATTGCTTCCAAACCTCCACGAGAGTTCAGTTCAGTTGTTTTTTATTTATGACCATCATATCAAAAACAATACACGTCAACACAGCAAAGGTCGAGAAAAGGGTAGAAGCGACAAAACGCGAATGTTAAAACGTACTTGCGACCGAAGCAAGTTATTGAGTTGAAAGAAATTTGGCACGGTCGCCACACCTTCAGAAAAATTTAAGACCTAAAGCAAAAATAAAAAAAAATGTTAAAAAAAATAATGAACAAAAACAAATAGACTAAACAGCATATATTTAGGCTATAGGCTAGCTTTATTACCCCACATAGCTTTAGCTGATATATTTAAGATTTGTATGGACAGTTGCTATAAAGATCGGCCATGGTGCGTTATTAAGAGTGCTGATGGTCGTAAGGGGAACATGTCTTAACTCTTTCGCAACCACCGAGGTCACGACGTTTTAATCTAAATAACCAGACATTTTTCACAAAAACCTGTTGTATTTACGCCGTAATAATATCTCATGTGATCGACGTAGACGCACAATCTTGACATCAAATGAAAGCATACATCTTCAGCTACCCGAAGATGAAAAGTTTTGCAATAAAATTTAAAACATTCAATGTACAACTAGCAACTTTCTAAACGGTATTTTTTCTAATTTTTAAAAAAATTTAAAAATTGGCAGAGAAGTATACTTCATTATAATCTTTACTACCCAAGCATGATACAATAATATGAAAATATATGTGGTTTAATCGAATGCCAAAACAATTCTGCACATGAGAAAAATTTTACTTCATTTCTGCGCGCAATGCTTTAGGACAGGGGTCACCAAATGGCGGCCCGCGGGCCGCCTGCGGCCTACCACGCTGTATCGCTGCGGCCCGCGAAAGGTATCAGCGTACAAGTATGACCAAAAATACTTTTCTTGAGGAGTTAAAGAGCACGAAGGCAAAAATTACTTTCTGGGAAGCATATTTTCGCTTTGCATACGATTCCACCGACCAACCAATCAGATTATAGTTCTAGGTGGGGGTTACTTAAAGCTATTCCAATGCGATGTCCAGCCACACTGTCCCAGTGGTTGATTAAAACGTCTGTTTTCGAATTTCGAAAATGTCGAGCATAGGGTTGCTTATTATTTTTAAGTTTGCAAATGTCATGTAAACACTAGTGTGCGTTTCACCGTTATTGTGTTTCACGACCAGTGTTCTCTTTATGTAAGTTTTTGTTGGCAAAATAGGTCGGTGTGCCAATTCAATTTATAATAAATTGGCAAAATATTATATATAAATATAAAGACTTTTTCTGATTGAATTATGAAAATATTTAGCTTAGTACTGCAAAATGTTTTTTTTTTTTTTTTATAAAGACATATTGAACGCTTCACGATTTCGCGTGTCATCCTTGCACAGGGGCCATGCTAATCTTCTGTGTATCGTTCCAATTTTAGTATATCTACTGCCGAAGCAAGTTCTGCAAAATGTTGTTAATCAACAAATTCTTGCCACGCTGATAAGCATCGCAAGTGACAGTTGTCTATAACAAAAGAAAGACGGTTTTATAGACTCTCACAAAAAGGATGAAAAACCAACTCATTGCTTTTTGAAAGGGAAGACTGTTCATGAATTAGAATTACGATAGAATTACGATTTTTGGGTGATTTCTACAAGCATTTGTTTCATGGTGCCTGGTTTCTTTTTCCCTGTTATTGGAGCCTATTTTTCGCTGATATCTTTGTAGGTCACTATTGTTGCCTGTATTGCGATGTGTCAAACATTTCCTTGTTTACTAAAATTGTTAATTGCAAGATATCTTTTGTGAAGCGAAGTGACAACACCACTCTTGCTTGGCGATGAATATTCTGATGAAACCGCTCGCCTCGCTATAAGCGCGCAAAACAAGTGGCCTCGTTTATTAGGCATTGTTAAAAAAAGTCAAAAGTGTTGTAAAAGGAGCTTGGCCTGGCAGTAGCGTTGTTCGATTAATTTTGTTGCTGTATCGCTGTAACAACATGTAACGCTGGATACTGGGTACGAAATGCGTTCTTTTTTAGCATAAGAGTCAACCTACCTAACATTTTATTAGTGCGGCCCGCCACAGCTCTCCTTAGTGCCAAAGTGGCCCGCATGCAAAAAAGGTTGGTGAACCCTGCTTTAGGAGATACAGCAGAATGAATAAGGACAGGTAAAGACTATGGATGGATCTGCCATCATTTACATTTTTTTTGCTTGAAACACCTTTTAAACTTGGACGTATGGATACTTCTAGTGATGCAAGCCGCGCCGCGCCGTGCCGCGTACGCGGCCGCTTTTGACTTTTTCGCCGCGTGCCGCGCCGCGCCGCGTGGAAGGTTGAAATGACAAAGCCGCGCCGCTTGCCGCGTAAACTTTGAAGAAATTAAACTTTTGTAAACGTAAACTTTCAAGAAATTAAACTTTCGTAAACGTAAACTTTCAAAGAAAATCAGTTATCAAACTTCAAATTAAAATTGGAAACACGGATCAGTTTTTTTTCCTTCGGAAACCCTAAGCTGGAAAGCTATGCAAGCATGAAGCAAATGCAAATTGCAAATGGCTTGCAGTTTGCAGGGTTTTGGGGCTGGCTTGTCAGGGCAGCTGTACGAATGTTTTTGGTTAATAGCCTAGCTGATAAGCGCAGCTCCCAGTTACCAGGCTATAAGCTTAGCGCAACTACCGCATTAGTTACTATAACAGTTAGCCCAGTGAGTTCACGCTATAAGTTTTACTCTTGTGTGTGTACCGTACCGTAGTTCATATAGCCACTGACATTAAAATTGCATTATTGCTTGCAAAAAGTGTTCAAAAGTTCTGATACTGGATCCAGGAACATTCTATTTGTCTTAGTTTGTATTATGTCTTAGAACTTAGATGCATTGCTGATAAGAGAATATGATTTGGTTAGCCTAGCCAATTAGTGCACAACTATTAGGCTACTGGTAGGTTACCAGTTACTGTATATGCCATGGGTGCTTTTTGCTATAATTGACTTTCTAAAAAATAACGCGTTAAAATATTTTGTAAAAATTTTGTAATTTGCGGTGTGCGGTGCGGTGCAGTGTCAAAGTTCCAGATAATTTGCGGTGTGCGGTGCGGTGCGCGGATAGATGAGTCAGTTGCGGTGCGGTGTGCGGATAAAAATTTTCGGTTTGCTGCATCTCTAGATACTTCCTTGGTCATCATAGTTAAAATCTCAAGACGTGTGTATACGTCCGTGGTCGCGAAAGAGTTAAGGTAACAAATGTGATGGTCGTGAGGGGAACACGTCTTGATGCGTTTAGCTCATAGCAAAGAAGAGCAAGGCAGGCAAAGAAAACCCCACAAAGAAATCCTATCAAGGGCAAAGCCATTTCAAGCGCAACGCACCAGGCCTTGCTCGACTCACAAAATAGGTAGGCTATAACTTGACGACATGAAAACAATGACTAAAACAAACTAGCAAAAACAACATTATCATCTGGCGGAAATTCAATTATACCCAGGAAAGTTATGTCTTGAAGATATCAAGCGTGCTTTGTTATAAAGTTGCGTTGATAAAGCGATATTTTTAGACCCCAGTCAGCTAAACTCGTCATCTCCACACCGATCCAACCTAAGCAAACGTTAAATTAATGCAAAAATGACAGGCATTGCTAGCTGGGATGTAGTAGTGGCATGTCACAGTAATATGAGAAATTTGAGTTACCGTATGTTTTACACGTTAAACCAAAATACTCTAGAAGTAAAAAAAAATCCAATTCGGCATGTTAGAAAAATAGATAAACAAACAGACAATAGCATGACGATCCAGTCCAAGATATTGATATAAAACAACTGGTTGGAGCACATGGCCACCGCTTCATCGAAAGATGGCGATTGGTCAAAGAGGATGGAAAAACTTCTGCAGACTCTGTAGAACTTCTGTGGACAAATAACACAAGAACCAGAAAGCCAGTAGGGCCAGTAGGAGTATTTACAACCTTACTATTTTGTTAATAAATCTACACACATTTGCCTATCATTGCTGGGCAAAAAATATTAGGCCTAGTATGTTTGGTGTAGCCTATGTTATACTTAGATAGGATTATTTCAAGGAAGATTTAGCTTGTTCATTTTTGATTTAAAGCCTTTCACAGTTTTACATTCATTTCTTATACAGTAGTACTTGGAAGCAGTGCCGGATTAAGGGGGGGGCGGACTGGGCTGAAGCCCAGGGCCCCCACTTTTGGGGGCCCCCACCTCAAAGAAAAATATCTACTAATTTTTTTAGTTGCACAGCTGGAGATTACTACTTTAATTCGTATCTCAAACAAGCAAGGGTGGCTCACCCAAATGTGCTGCTGTGCTGCAGCACCCCTGCCCAACCCCAGTTATTCAATTTTTCTTCTTTTTTTTTACAAAAAAACATATTTATTTGATACTTTCATATCCGAAAATGGTACGGATTACGGGTCAAAGTTATGATAATGCTGCCAATATGAGTGGCAAGTATAACGGTCTTCAAGGTCTTCTGCGCGAGACATGTAGTGTAGCTCATTATGTCCCTTGCACAGCACATTCACTTAATTTAATTGCCAGCCTAAATGTCCTGTAGAAACATGCCGTTCTGCCGCTGAGCTTTTTGAATTGTTGCAAAGCCTTTATTCATGGCTCGTCTCGTCTACTCATCGTTGGCAAGTCTATCGAAAATTCCTAGATATTTTGCCTGTTTTGAAGACCTTATCTGATACAAGATGGTCAGTTAGATATGATGCAGTTCTTCTTCTATCGAGTCTTCTAAAGTTCGTTGATACACCACAAATTGACACATTCTTCCGCAACGGAGTTATACACTGACAGGTCCCACCTACTGCACCGTGTTGCAAGCCGAGGGCAAACAAGAAGGTGATCCGCTGCATAGGCGTAGCCAGGGAGGGCGAAAGGGGGCATGCCCCAGTCCAAATTTTCCAAGTTTGGATTCCAAAGTTGAGCCCTTTGTTGAAAATTTAATAAAGTTTGTAGAAATTTATATCGTTTTCCAAGACATCTGGCTATTCACACCCCCAAGGACTTGTTTTAGACACACAGAAAGACACCAATAAATTTTGCAAATCGTAAATCGCACAAAATTTACGCGATTTACGTTTCTTTGAACTAATTTATGGAAGCAATTTCAGAATGGCTTACTCTGTTGGGTTTTTGTGTAGTTATTGAGTTTTTGTGTAGCTGAGTTTTTAGTGTTCTCTAATTTTAGCCGCAGTTTTTGCCCGTTCGTGTGTAAGAGTTATCTTTAATAAGTTAATAGCTGTTTATCTGCTAACAAATTTCATACAAATATTACTCTAAAAGTGTTTTCAGAAAGCGCTATAATCCATTGTTTGAGTGTAATTTTTCAAAAATTTTCCGGGGGAGCATGCCCCCGGACCCCCCTAGAATACGCGTGCCTTCGGCACGCTCTAACACCCCTACCACTTTTATTGCTTCAACCCACCAGGATACGCCACTGCACATCAAGTGGCGATGGCTTTAAATCAAACACTTTGTTGTTCTCTTCAATTCATCAAATATTTTGCTCCCCCCAAAATTTTTTCTGGCTACGCCACTGGTCCGCTGTTTGGGGCTCGGTGCCACAAATACATGCAACTGGACCCGTGTCGTAGCCCCACTCCACCATTCATTTTTAGCAAAAAATGTCACTTGATAAGGGCCCCCACTTTCAGCTCAGCCCAGGGCCCCATACACCCTTAATCCGGCCCTGCTTGGAAGCTTGTTCCAAATTGTTGGCCCCATGTACCGTATTGATTGTTTGCAAGTGTTAATTCTGCAATATATAGGAATACAAGGAGAGTTACTTCTTGTTGTTAGGCTACTTGATTGTTTTCAAATAATTATATCATTGAATGTTGTGGGAAGTAGCTTTTTTGAATATTTAAACATGAAAGTTGCAATCTCTGTATTTTGCATGTGATAAATTGATTTTATGCAGACGATCCTGCAGACGATACTGCAGACGAGTAGGCTATGCAGACGATACTGTTTTATTGGCGGAATCAGCAGAAGCTCTCCAAACAATAATAGAAAAAGTGAACAATATTGGAAAGAAATATAACATGAAAATCAACACAAACAAGACGAAAACGATGATTATTACAAGAAAAGAAAATGTACCAAGTTTAACTATTACTATTGACGGAATGCTGGTCGAGCAAGTCAAAAGCTTTACCTATCTGGGGCACACAATAACTGAAAATGGCAGATGCAATACGGAAATATTGAGACGAATAGAAATAGCAAGAAACAACTTCGTAAAAATGAAAAAGACATTAACAAATTAACATCAACACTCAAAAACGAATTGCGAAATGCTATATATGGACTATGTTACTCTACAATGCAGAAACATGGACACTGTCATCACAGATCGTTAGACGACTTGAGGCATTTGAAATGTGGATTTATAGAAGAATGCTTAAAATTTCATGGAAGGATAAAATCACAAACAAAGATGTAGCCTACTATCCAGAATACAAACCAACAAGGAAGTTCTACAAACAATTAAATCAACAAAGTTGAAATATTTTGGCCACATGATTCGCAATAATTCTAAAGACAACTACTAGAAGGAAAAATGAACGGCAAACGAAATAGGGGCAGAACACCAAGAATTTGGACTAATGATATTGAAGACTGGTCAAGACTTAACTATAAAACTGCAGTAGAAAAATCTTACAACAGAGAAACTTGGCGTCTTATTGCCTCCAACCCTCGACGAGAGGAAGGAACTTAATAATGATGAAATTGATTTTAAATTATTGAGTTCCATTACACCTTTTTATGCTTTCTCTGCGGTCAATGTCAAACACAGTACGAAGAAAGTTATTGCATGCATGTTGCAGCTTTTGCAATGTAGTTTTGTTTTCATGACACCATGTTGAGATACAATAATATCTGAATCTCAACTAGAGAATGGTAAATGGAGAGGAGTGCTTGTTTCTTTAGGAAACGCTTAATTTTTTTTTGTTACGCAGAGTGTTGATCTAATTTTTTCAAGCAAGATTTCCATTATGAGATTTTCATGACAAATGCTCGTTTACAATTTATTCCCAGAAACTTTATTGAGGCAACTTGTTCTATGTTGTTTTTTCGAATATTCAAGGGTGGGTTGCATGATAGTGACTTGCTTCCTAAACTTGAAAATAATATATGTTTGGTTCTGGTGACATTTAAGGAACTTAACAATGATAATGCTATAAAGATCAATGCAGGGATACTGGATCAATGAAATAGTTTTGTTGCTGTCCATACAAAGGAAAAACGTAGCCTAATGTTGCCGATTTGTCGTAGTAGCTAATAGCGGCTTGTCACACTCACAGGCTTTCGGTAAATTCTCATGTTATAATTTATTCATTTTCGACCTACCATTCCTGCGGTTTTTTAGCGATAGCGCATTTTTCATTTTGCATCAGATGAACAATGTCACCACTTTATTGCCCGACTTATCGCTACTGCGTTATAAGTTACAAAAGAACACAATCGGTACGGCACGCGTAGTTTATTTGCAATCTACAAGTCGCTGTAGCAGATGAAGTTGATCAATTGATCAGAAGACAAAATTTAAACCACCTGATTGCTAACTATGAATCATGCACGTGATATTGTGAGACTTCTCGAAAGAGTTCTGGTAAAAAATAAATTCAGTGAACATTTCGCAGTCGACTGCGTGGCCTAGCGGTTTGAGGGTTGAGAAAGTAGTCATTGCAACAATAAGGTGGGTTCGATTCCTACCCCTGCCATCATTTTTCTGTACTTTATAATTACCAAACAAAGTTCAAAGCAAGAATTCAACTCTCTGGCTGAGTGCTAGAAAGGTCATGTATCATCATCAATGACTGCAGATCTAGTTCGTAAAGAAAATTGCCCATATTATAGTGTCTACTGGACACTGGTATATTGAACTAATAGCCTATAGCCTATTGATACAGAATCGAACAGATTTTTTTTTTGTATTTTTTGCAGTTAGGCCTATTAATTTCAATCAATCAATCAATCAATGTTTTATTTGTCGGTAACAGGAACATAGATACATGTTTGAAATATGCAATATACACAGTACAAAAGTTACACAAGTTCCCATACCGACAGGGAGACAACGAGACGACCATACGGTCTACTAGTCAATTGCCACCCTACGGAAATTACGATTTTGCCATTTAAAATAAGCTTACAAGAGAAAAATAATAATTGAAACGTTCCCGCGCTTCAACAACAGCATACGCACAAAAAAAACATATTGATGATAACGTAGGCCAAAACACAAAATTCCATGAAGCAAGCAGAGAATAATAAAGTTTCTGAAGCAACTGACAAGTTGGTTTCCATAACATATCACTTACGATGCACTGTAGCTTTGTAAAATTAACGTTTTGATCTCTTTTTTGAAACGATGAAATGATAAGTTTTTTAGCCTACTTGGAACCTCTGACCAGAGCATTGGTCCCAATACCTGCATGGACTTCTTGCCAAATTCTGTGTTTGATCTGTTTATAAAATAATTGTTGCTTGTTTGATATCTTGTTATGCTGATGAATAGATGAAGCATTTGTAAATAAATCACAATACGTAGACGGATACTCATTCATATGAACTTTGTACATATGTTTTTTTATTTCAATGTTATGTATGTCTTTTAGTTTCAAGATGTTCATTTTGAAAAATAAAAAATTAGTGTGAGCATAGTAATTTTGTTTCGTAATTTTTCTTATAACCTTTTTTTGTAATTTTATTAATGGATCCAGTGCACTGTCACAGGCCTTTCCCCAGCTTGAAATACAATATTGCAAATGACAGTAAATCAAAGCGTGATACACATCTTTTAAAGTGTCTGTGTTGACATAATTTCTGAGTTTAAGCAACGCCCATGAACCTTTTGCTACTTTTCCGCAAATTTTATCTATGTGATATTTCCATGTTAATTTGTTATCTATGTAAACGCCAAGGTATTTTATTTGATCTTTTTGTTGAATGCTTGTGTTACCAATGTTAATGTTAAAGTTTTTTATGTGTTTTTTATTTGTTATTAGCATGTATTCAGTTTTTGAGAAATTTAATGATAATCTATTAAGCTTCAACCAGTTGTAAACTTTTTGCATTTCGGCATTCACATTGTTCTGCAAATTTATTTCACATTTGTCGCTCATCGTAAGATTGGTGTCGTCAGCAAATAGTTTAACATTCATGTTTGTTGAATTTGGTAAGTCATTTATATACAGTAAGAAAAGAAGGGGTCCCAATGTCGATCCTTGGGGCACACCGCAGGTAACCTGTCTTGAGTTTGAAGAGATTCCATTGACGACCGTGTGCTGTAGACGATTGCTGATATAGCTTTTTAACAATTGTAATGGAAGGCCCCGAAAACCGTATGTTTGCAGTTTCTGTATGAGAATAGTGTGATCAACTGTGTCGAAGGCTTTAGCTAAATCAAGAAATACAGAGCAAGTTGTATCTTTATTATCTAGGTTAATTAAGATGTTATCACAAACGTTTGACACAGCTAACGAAGTGGAATATTGTGGTCTAAATCCATACTGATGTGGTGTGATCAGGTCTTTTTTTGTTAGATAATTGTACATTTGTTCATACAGGCATTTTTCGAATATTTTGGTGAAGGGGGACAATAGTGATATGGGCCTATAGTTGGAACAATTTTTCCTGGAGCCACTTTTGAAGATTGGGGTAACTTGAGCGACCTTTAGTACATCAGGATATACACCTTTATCGATACACTCATTGAATAAGTTTCTGTCAAAGTAATTTGTGTCAAAATAAGTTAAGTAATTTCTGTCACAGTAAAAATAAACAATTGACTACAGCGCAGGTGGAACCACCTATTTACACCCAATACTAAATTTTTGATTAGGCTTATACTTTAGCCTAGGCCTACAACAGTTTTGTTAAAATATTAGCCTACTATAGCCTACTGTTGTGTAAATAGTTTAGTAAACTTTTAATTTGATAACTACAATTTAAATACAATTTAAATGTAACCTTATATAGCCTAGCGCAGTGGTTCCCAACCGGGGAGGAATTCCTCCCTAGGGAGGAATTTCATGAGTTCAGGGGAGGAATTTCAGTTATTGCCCGTTCGTGTGCAAGAGCTACCTTTAATAAGTTAATAGCTGTTTATTTGCTAATAAATTTCATACAAATATTACCCTAAAAGTGTTTCCAGAAAGCGCTATAATCCATTATTTTAGTGTAATTTTGCAAAAATTTTCCGGGGGAGCATGCTCCCGGACCCCCTAGAATACGCGTGCCTTTGGCACGCTCTAACCCCCCACCAGTTTTATTGCTTTCCTTGCTCAACCCACCAGGATACGCCACTGCACATGAGGTAGCGATGTCTTTAATCAAACACTTTGTCGTTCTCTTCGATCCATCAAATATTTGGCCCCCCCAAAAAAACATTTCTAGCTACGCCACTGGCCAACACGCCACTAAAAAGCCTTCACATACCTTGGGTTCCGCTTGCGCAGAATGAATATGATCGACACGATGGTTTTGAGAAGCCAAACCAAAAACTGGCTTATCCGGTAGTTTTTATAGACCGCCGGCTGTGCGGTCCCTGATCCCGTTTTTACTTCCGATCGGAATGAGGAAAGAGTCTTAGAACCCTAACATAATGGTGTCTATTACAATCTGGGGGAATTGTAGAGAAACCATTTTAGTTAAAATTCTAGGGTTTCTAAAATTTAGGACTCCCTTTTTTGTTTTTAGTAATATGGGGAGGAATGAATAGTTCCAAAATAGGCAAAGGGAGGAACGCAACAAAAAAGGTTGGGAACCACTGGCCTAGCGGCTGCATAGTTAAGTGGTACCGTAAACCGGGGCTACTTTGAACGCCAGGGTAACTTTGAACATTTTTTTTTATTTTGTTTGTTCATTGTATGTTTACCTAAAAACGTATTTTCGCTTATTTTATTTTTCTGTTTAGCAGTCAATTTGTAAATAGTGTTTGGTAAACTATTTCTGAAAACCCTTTCTGTTCGAAAAAAAACGAAAATTGCTGCTTTGAGACTATTTTGCTTTCCACCTCGATTTTGCGGGAAAAAATCAGTTTTGGCAAGGTAAGAATACTTTACTGTGTGTCTGAGTGGTTGTAACGCTTTTGAGCAAGACCTTCATATCAATTGCAGGGTAAGTCATACGCAAGTTATATCAATAAGCACTGCGAGTTTTTTTGTAGTAGTTTTGGAAAGCTTGGGTCATATGCTAGATGAGGTAACTTTGAACAGTATTCTGAGGTTACTTTGAACAGTGTTCAAAGTAACCCCACATTTGAAAAATGCTGCTACGGTACCGGTACTGTTGCGGTTTCATAAAATTTTTTGTTTTTCTAGATCAGGATGCCAAGGGTATACAAACGATCCCCTGCAGCAAGAAGTTATAAAGCCTATGATGATGAAACGGTACATGAGGCTGAGAGGCAAATAAAATCTGGGAAAATGTCTCTCAGGATGGCAAGCTCCATCTATAAAATACCTCTAGGTACACTTAGTAACAAAGTGAACAAAAAACATGGTAGTCAAGTTGGCCATCCTACAGTGTTTACAGAAAACGAGGAAGCAGCATTCGTCTCACACATGAAAACGGTTGCACTGTGGGGCTTTCCGTTTGATACTTTCGACTTGAGGGTTCTCGCTCAAACATACTTAGACTCGAAAGGCCGGACAGTAAAGCAATTCTGTAACAACCTTCCTTCTGCTGAATGGGCTGGTTCTTTTTTGAAAAGACACACATCTGAATTGGCGACAAGAACTTGTCAAAACATCAAACGGAATAGAGCTTGCGTAAGTGCCAGAGAGGTTACTACATACTTCAACAATTTGGAAAAAACTCTGAATGACGGCGAGGAAATACCTCCTTCTAACATATTTAATTATGACGAAACTAACCTCTCTGACAATCCTGGGGTTAAGAAATGTATCTTTAAGCGCGGCGTCAAATATGCGGATCGCATCAAAGACAACACAAAAGCATCGATATCAATAATGTATTGCGGGTCAGCAGTAGGTGAATTGTTACCATGTTATGTCGTATACAAATCGGAACACTTATGGTCAACGTGGACGTTGGGAGCACCGCCTGGAACCCGATTCAACAGAACTCGGAGTGGATGGTTTGATGCATGCTGTTTCAGTGATTGGTTTGAAAGTCTATTCATCCCTCATGCAAAGAAACTCGATGGAAGAAAATTAGTTATTGGAGACAACTTAAGCAGCCACTTTAGTGAGAAAGTGTTATCACTGGCTTCTAACAACAATATTGCTTTTGCTTGTCTCACACCAAACTCTACTCATCTGCTACAACCACTTGATGTGGCTTTTTACGGACCCCTCAAGAAAAAATGGAGAAGCATTTTAGATGAGTGGAAGGCTTCCGCAAAGAAGACCAGCAGGACCCTAAGCAAGGACGCTTTTCCTGGATTATTACAGAAGCTTAATGACAGTCTTGTTAATAAAGCTGAGAACCTCAAAAGTGGATTTCAAAAATGCGGTATTCATCCTTTCAATCCGCAAAAAGTGTTGGAACGGCTTCCAGACTATGATTTGAATGAAAATGGCGATGCCAGTACCGGTACTGCTACCAATACCGGTAGCGACACAGCTCGCAGAGTGTCAGATGCAGTTCTTGGAGTGCTCAGAATGATGAGGGGTGTGGATGAGGACAGACCAAAAAAGAGAAGGAGGAAGATTAATGTCACACCGGGAAAAAGCATCACAAGTGATGATATAGCGGAAGCAGGTGAGCACCAGATCACATACCGGTAACCATTCTTTAATTTCTAGAACCCTCTGTTTTTTTTAGTTTTATTGCACAAGATTAAATAACTTAATTTCATGTACCGTAGCCTACCAGTGCTGGTATTGGTGTCAAAAATATTTCTGCTATGAAAGCACATCATTAACAACTTCATTACCATTTGCAAAACGTTACGATTTCGTTACACTGCTGCTCTGAATAAATATTTTTGCAGGCACATCTAAAAGTGCAACTGCAGTTACCGGTACGGACGGTGAAGATGAATCGGAAAGCGATGAGTCGTATGAGGACGAAAGCATGGAAGATGGTGTTTCAGAGGATGATACGGTTTCTGATGGTGATATTGAAGAAAATGAAGCAGAAGGATCTAACAAAAAAGATATTGCAACTGGAGAGTACATAATTGTTGAATACGAAGGGCAACAGTTTCCCGGTAAAGTGACAAGCGTTGAGAGCGAAGGAGCGGTGGTATCGACATTGACAAAGTGCAATCGAAACGGATGGAGATGGCCCCAAACCAAAGATGAGATGCTCTATGAGTGGGATGATATTGTCAAAGTACAGCCCAAAGCCATTCCTCTCAATAACAGAAACATTCTTCGATTTCCTGACTTAGAATACATGTGGGGAAAGTAGTTGCAAAACCGATGCTAATATGAACTGTTTTGAGCCATATTTCTTGTTTTCCTGTAGCATCATAATTGCTATTGCCAATTCGTGTACCAGTTCGTGTAAATATGTTCTCTTCAGTGAAATATGTTGCTTATTGTCAATATACTACGGTACCGATATCAAAAAGTTTTTTTAAAAACTTTAAATGTGTACAAAGTAACCTCATATACAGCTAAATTTCAACAAACGTTAACAATTCACCCCTGTTCAAAGTAACCCCGAGTACGGGGTTACTTTGAACACCGACAATTTAAAAAAAAAAGCGGTTAAGATTGAGATTAAAACTGAATATTGTCTGTGCTATTTAGAGACCTAGTTGGTCCCCCTAACATATTGCAATTTAGCGCGGATAGGTTAAGAAACCGCTGATGCACTTCATTTTGAAGTCAAAAAGCGTACAAAGTAGTAAGAATTATTTGTTTGTTTTATCTTTATCCTGCATTGCGGGAAAGCGGACTTGTGCGCTTTGCATCGGTGTACCTTCTGACGTACACCTGACCCACGCTGCAGCCGACTGCAATGTCTGTTTCCGGTTGTCTACTCTACTTATAGGCCTAACTTAAATTTGGTACTACCCATTACTCGAAATCGATCACTGGGTAGAGGCAATTATCGTGAAGTTTCTTGCCCAGAGAAACAACAGCAAGTGCGGGTGGCTGGAGTCGAACATGCAGGCTCTCGACTGCGAGCCCAACGCGCTAACCACTCGGCCACTGCTCTCCCGTGATTTTGGTAGACCTAATATGCGCCATTTTGTCGAAAATGACTTTTTTGCATTTTTCTACGTTTAAAGACTTTATGCATCTCCTGACAAAAATTTGTGCCCTAATGTAGTATGGTTTTCGAGATAATTGGTGGGTAAAACCTAACATATTCTAATCTGTGCCAGAATAATTTTCTGAAACCTAACATATTCATCTACTCCAATCACGTAACAGGATATCGTCACGTGACAGCCATAATTTCAGAAGCAATTGCAGCAGGCTATTTCACAACATCTTACATCTCTTGAGTTGCATGAAGCGGATTTAAAAGCGTTTGATAAAGTAGTTGGGCGAAAATGTTGTCAAGCACTGAGTAGGCCTAAGCTTAATTATGTAGGCTAGCCTAAAAATGTCCATCCGAACACACTAGCTTTTCATTAAATGCCGTATCATTTACGTCTCGCCGATCAGTTTGATGTTTCGTAGCCTACTGGTGTACTGATGGCTTAGTTGACTTTACGGTACGCTAAATAACTTAGCTTGCATATGATTATTAAGATTTTAAAGCAGAGGCCCGGGAGTACGCTACTCAGTGTGTTTGGTCATTTTTAATCAACCGTCCCAGATGCTGTGTAGCCAATGTAGTACGGTAGCCTTAAATCAGGGGTGACGAACCTTTTTGCGGTCGCGGGCCACTTTGTCAATTACACGTGAGTTATCGGGCCACACAACTTAGCGCTTGTCAAAATTCAATGACGTCATAGATTGGAATCGACCAAAAATACAAGGTGAAGTTGGTGAATAGGGTTTTAACAACTTTGCCTTATAGCTTTCCTATTTTCTAACTTTAAACCTTGAAAGTTAGTGTTTAGGGCAAGAAAATAGCAAAGGAAAGGTGTGCCAGTGAATGCATAAAACAGCTTTGAGATGTCTTTTGTCTTTAATGCATGAGCGATTGTCAAATCGTTTTGCGGGCCTCACAAAACTCTTTGACGGCCCGCTGGCCGCAGGTTCGTCACCTCTGCCTTAAATGAAGGCATGGTTATTAAGTAGGTTACCAGCAACTAATTTTGAGTCAGCGATAGCCTTTAACCTAGCAGGCTTCTGTGATATCAGCAAAGTCATCTGGAGATTACAATGATGAAATGATACACAGTTCTGGGAGAAATCTAGAGGCTTACCTGTACTTTAGGTTTGATTTAGGCTTACAAAGCCAACATAGTGTGGTCAAAGTCAACATTTAGCTTATATGAGGCTTTATCATACAAAAACATAACATTAAATAAGCCAATAAGGCGTTAAAGTCAACATCGAGAGTATATATTAGGTTTTATCATACAAACCTAATACTTTTTTTATAACTAGTTATCTGGCAAAACCAAATATACGCTATATTTTAATAAACAAACAAAAACCTAGTTCAAATTTCATTCTTAAAAATTTTGTTTGGTTGTCCCCTCCAGCCTTCCAAATGTCAACTTCGAGTGTTTTACCTTGTTAATTTTACAGGTGTAAACACAAAAAGTCGTTTATCTCGAAAACTTGAAAATGGCGGATATTAGGTTGTGACAAATCACGGGAGTGCTGCCGGCAGTGGCGACGTTCGCAAAAGGACGTTGGTTCGACACCGCTCCAGAGTTTGCTGCCGCATCTCGGCAAAAACACGTAATGGCATGCTAAAATAAGAGTAGTAGCTGACTCAAAGGCTAGACTATACACCTCTTCGCTTCTACTTGTTGTGGGCTATTGCATTTGTGATTGTTGTGTAGCCTATATGCTGCTTAGGCTATACTATACATGTTGTCGCAATGGGAGCAAAAAAACGTAATTTCCATGTCAAGGCTACTGGGTAGCCTACAGCATATGAAACTGAGTAAACAAACAATTTATTGAATTCCTTCTGTTGTCGAAAAATAAAAAATAAATAAAATGTAGCTTCGAGAATCCCTGCTTCGATGTTAAGCCTAAAGTAATTAACTTACCAAACCAGGCCAAGTAGGCTACATTGTTTTCACTAGTAGCCTAAAGAAGCAAAAAAGTCTAGGCTACATACGAAACTCTTGTAGCTTAGGTATTGTAGCAAATAAGACAATAATTCTCATCTATTATTATAAAGACACAGTAACGCAGAAAGGAATTTCAAGTCCATCAAAATTGTAGCCCTAAACGATTTTTCTTTCACGCCAACATAGCCTACTATGAGAGCATATTATTAATAAGTGGCTTAGCCTATCATTGTATCGCTTGGCCTGTTTTTCTTATAATCAGTCCCCTGTTTTAACGGTAATTTCACGTTGTTACCAAGATTCTACGAACTGCTAAAGAAGGTTTTTCCACGTCACACTTCATTGCGCAGACCTGCAGGAAAGGTCTATTTTCTTTTCAAACTAGAGCTAATCAGCAATTTCAACTGACTTTTTTTTATTTATGGTTCGAATATACATGACAATTTACTCTTTTCATGCCCGAAGCAATCAATTTTTCAAAATTTGTTAACCGGGATATTTCGAGAACCGCTGCCGCAACTATTGTTTTATAAACGCTACTTTCAAGTGCAAATAGACGTTCACTGCGTTGCTATGCCAACGCTCGTGCGAACTTTGCAATCCGTCATTTTGCAGAATGCAGTTTGCTCTGCAATGATTGCAGACTGTGAAGTTCGCAATTTTTTTCAGCAATCTATCTTGTCAGCATAAATGAAAGACTTTGCCTTGTTTGTGAAAAAAGGTTGCAAGTGAGGAGCAAAAGTTTCCAACACAGAATGCAAATGGAGATGCCTATGGAGTAGAAAACTGGAAAAATGTTGGCTTGTGGAAGCCCACAACCCAACATGGCCTACCAACGCAGTATAGTTACAGAGGTCATTTAAGGTCTTGTCAGCTTAAAGGCTTGATGTAAAAAGGTAATAAAGTTGTCAGCCCATCCAGATCGAGCAAGAACAGACCACATAGCAGGTTGAAGAACTTTATTAAATGCCTTCAGGTCCAAAGGATAGGTAAGTGATAGACATACAGTACCGCAGCCTCTGAGCCAATGATATCTTCATCACTCAAGCATGAAGCTTGCTGGTACCCTTCTACAGATTTTTAACAATTGAGATATATTGACTCAATAGCTTTGTATTTCTTATATTTCTCAAACTAATCTCCCATTATATGTGACCAGACAACTGGCCCACCCAATCAATGGTTTAGCCAAAGAAACCTGTTGAAGCTGTGAATGTTAAGTAAAATTTTATCTTGATTTAGCTGACTAGATGACCAAATGGTCTTTTACTGCTTCTGGCTAACCAGTTGAATTATTTATCAGTGAGGGTACTTATGCGTTCCTCTACATTTATGAATTGTATCATACCGTATGTTATTGTGATGTAGGCTAAGCTTATTGTGTACAGTACTAAATTATAGAATCTGATAGGTATATAATTAAAGTTATTTCTCTTTCTCTTGAATAGGCTAGTACGGATACAATTGTGCTCGGTTCAATTTTATTTGTGTTGACAATAAGCATAATCAGAAAATAGAGATGCAAAATTTTGATGATGAATGCATTTCTTAGGTTTATGTCGTTTTAATTACACGCATGCACCTTACTAGTGTGTTACTAAAACAAACAACTATTCATGCACATTTTAAATCTTTCAAGGTTTTGTCGCCTTTTTGTTCATTGATGCATTTGTGGTGTTATATCTCTTATTGCAGCTAGTACCATATTTTTCATCCAGACATATGCTAATAACAAAAAATAAACGTTGAAAACCAACAACTTTAGCTGTTTTTTTTTTTTCTTCTAATTTCTTGGATTTTTTAGACAAACCTAAAATATTTATATATGTTAAAAACGTGCATCTGGTGGATTGGGCAAGAGATATTTGCTTAACTAAACCATCAGTATAAAATCAATCAACAAAATTTTACTTAATTTAAAAACGTAAAAGATATGCAGTAAACGAACAGTAGGCCTACATCATTCAACCACAAAAATTTTGTGTTGTATAATATAATACCGTATATATTGTATTTTTTATTTTCCCTTTATATAATATCTTAAATTTTTCTAAAGGTGTTGCAACCGTGCCAAATTTCTTTTAACTCAATAACTTACTTCGGTCACAAGCGCATTTTAATGTTTGCGTTTTGCCGCTTCTATCCTTTTCTCAACCTTTGCTATGTTGACATGTATTGTTTTTGATATGATGGTCAGAAATAAAAACAATTGAACTAAACTATAGAAATAATTCCTTTGTTTTACACAGTAACCTACATGCTTTTCATTTGATATACACAAGGTTGCCATACCGTCCTTATTTCTAAGATTTGTCCTTATTTTAAAGGGCAACATCTTAGAAAAATTATTTGCCTAATTTCTAAGAAATGTCCTTGTTTTTGACTTGAGTCCTTATTTTTTCTTATTTTTAACTATTATATACAAATATCTTTTTTTGGGAATATATCAATGAGTGCGGTATCAATTTGAGAAGCATCCAACATTCCCACACACATCAACTGGACCCTGTTGAGATCAAACAATTGAGTGTCAGAAAGTTAAGGGATTAGCGAAACAAATTGATCCGCCAATGGCAATGAAGCATGAGTTCTTTGATGAGGTCTCAGCTGTCATTGCTCTGCTTAAGAAGATTCCAGATGTTGTGTTCCGTTAGGATGAACCTAAGGACAAGTGGATGAAGATCTTTAATAGAGTTTCCATTGCTCTACAAGCAGGTTAGCGTCATTGTCTCCCTTCTGGTCAGTAGTGCGTTTGTGGAGCAGGTGTTCTTTCTTGTTTCGGCTCAGTGAACCCAAAAAAAAACAGACTTATTAAAATCTCTGCTACAAGTAAAGGATAACCTAGACTAGAGCTGTCATGTGATGCAGGAAGTATTTTCTACCAACAAGGAATTGCTGGAACAGATTGTTTCTGGCAAAAACTATGGCTTGTTTGTTTGTTTTTCATATCTTTATCCTGCATTGCGGGAAAGCGGACTTGAGCGCTATGCATCGGTGTACGCCTTCTGACGTTCACCTGACCCACGCTGCAGCCGACTGCAATGTCTGTTTCCGGTTGTCTAGCCTACTCTACTTATGACTTAAATTTGGTATAATACTACCCGTTACTCGAAATTGATCACTGGGTAGAGGCAATTATCGTAAAGTTTCTTGCCCAGAGAAACAACAGCAAGTGTGAGTGGCTGGAGTCGAACATGCAGGCTCTCTTCTGGCATGTGATATATCATTGCTCGTATAAGTGCAAAGATTTGCTCAAAAACTTTTGTTTTGTATCAAAATTTTAATTTTTAGGCTGTCCTTATTTTGGGGTCCATGTCGATGGCAACCCTGACAATCTTGGTTTTTTTTTTGCTGAGACTTTTCGGTCATTTGTCCGAAATGACTTGAAAAAATTCGGTCATTTTTTCTGATGAAAGTATTTCCTTTCAAGTAGGCTAGCTGATACAAACCAAATTTTGCACTTCCTGACTAACTACAACATTAAGTTTCGCTGAGAAACTTGTCGTGATTTATCTGTTTTATCTATATTTTTTCGGCCATTTTGACCAAATTGACTATATTTTTTTGGACATTTTGCTAAAAAATTGGTCAATGACCGATAACTGACCAAAAAAAAAACCCAGCTGACAATATACATATATCTAAATGGCGAGAATGCACTCATTCTCTATGACTAGTCTTTAACATGTTTTATTTTTGCACCACAACCCGTCGACGCCCTAAGAGCTGCAATCAATGTATGCTACCCCCCATAAAATATTTAATAATTAAGCATATTTCCAGCAAACTATAGAGACATTTGATGCATGCCGACATGTAGTTATTATCTCATTTAGTGTTTTAATGGAAACTTGTGAAATCAAAAACATCTTTTTGCGATGTTATTACGACTTTTTTACATTTCCAGCGATAATTTCCATTTCTTATCAAGCTTGGACAGATTATGGAAAAAAATATTGAAGAGAAGCAATATTTCCACTGCTTTAATTTATAGCAATTTTTTATGATTTATTGAAATTATTTTCGTGGAGATGTTTGGTGCTGCATGTTTTCAACGAGGTTGTCAATGTATGGAGCTGTTGTAGAAGAACTTTCATACTGACAATTTTGGGTCTGCTACTATTCGGTGAGTCCGATTCGGCGAGTCCAATTCGGCTAGTCCGATTCGGAAGTGCCCTATTCGGCGAGAACCCTTTTCGGCGAGCGAATTTTTTTTTAAATTTTTTGGGTACCATCGCCTAATTATCATTGCCGCTTTTACGTTGTTTTAACATCGCTAAACATTCAAATAACCCTTAACCCCCTAATCTTTAACCCCCTAACCCTTAACCCCCTAACCCTTAACCCCCTAATCCTTAACCCCTAATCCTTAACCCGCCAACCCCCTAACTCCAACCCTAACCTCTAACCCCAACCCCTAACCCTAAAACGGCAATGATAATTAGGCTACGGTACTCGACAATTTAAAAAAAAAATTAAAAAAATCGCCGAATAGGGAACTCACCGAACAGGGCTCTCGCCGAATAAGGCACTCGCTGAATCGGACTAGCCGAATTGGACTCGCCGAATCGGACTCGCCGAAACGGGCCATTCCAGACAATTTTAGTGCAATTTTATCTTGATTTACCTGACTAGATGACCAAATGGTCTTTCGCTGCTTCTGGCTAATCATTAATAAAATCTGGCTGATACTGACAAATCCATATTTGCTGTAGGACTTCACTTTTTTACTTTTAAGTAACTTCACTTTTTTGCCAAAGTATGGTTACTGGTTAACTTTAGTCTGTATATGTGGGTCTGCTACTATTCGGTGAGTCCGATTCGGTGAGTTCCTAACCTCTAACCCCTAACCCCAAACCCTAAAACGGCAATGATAATTAGGCTACGGTGCCCGATAAATTTAAAAAAAATAATTGAAAAAATCCCCCGTTAAGGGATCGGACTCACCGAAACGGGCCATTCCGGTATATGTAGGCCTATACAAAGCAAGTTGCAAAATATGGAATGCTTTTCTATTGTTACAGCCTTTATAACGTCTGAAAGGTCCAGGTTGACAAAAGAAAATGTTTGATTGCAAAAAAAGACAAAAAATAATGGAATAAATTGAATTGGAGTTTTAGGCGTCTCATGGCCCCTATAGGAATCACAACTCCCAGGCTGAAAATCTACTGCACAAACTATCCTTTGAAATAAGCACAGCAAACGATTACTTGTTGTAACTGATGTCTGCTCAATGATTTCAATTCACTTCTTGAAACAAAATCAATAAAATAAAACAATAAGAAGCTGATTAAATCTTGAATTGCTCAAGGTAGCATGTAGTACTTTTAGTGCGAAAGGTTTGGTGGATCAAAATAAGTTTACTGTAGCATTTAGCCGATCAGAATCGTAATGCTGAAATCTTGCTAATATATTTTCTGCTGATAGGCTTTGTGCTGCGTAATTTTTGCTTATCATTTTGTGTGAGCTAGTTAATCAGTTTCTCAAATGTTTAGATATGACCATATTTTTGCTGTAATACTGTATGATTCTTTAGCATTTCTTTTAAAATATTTTATATAGGCTAGAAAAGGGCTGTATGACTAACCGAAAACGATAGCTTTTTGTTATAATGTTAAATGTAGTGTTGTTTTTGAGGTATGTCTGTTTATGATTTATTTTATAATTTACAAGTCAAAATTATTAAAAAACGAACCAAAATAGAACGTAGTGCAAAGTTAGACTGTTTAAAATAAAAACAAAATTTGTTCAAAAACAGTTTTTCAGGCTTACATTTGTTTAAATAAAACTATTTCAATGCAAAATTTGATACAATCTGACTGTGTTTTGGGATTTGGGCTTATATTTGTCAGTGATCTGTAGGCTACCGTCCACTTTTAATGCCATTCATTACAGTTCAATTATTTAAGGCTTGGATGTTGCATCATTTTTTATTCCATGTTTATATGCCTAGATACTCTTTATGCTTTTTAGTTACTAATCCACACAGCAAAATTTGTCATTTTTACATTGATTCAACGTGTGCGGATGTTGAATTTATGTAAAAATGTTGGAATTTGCTGTCTGGGCTATGCAATGAAAAGTGGAGTGTTTTTCATTAGGAAATGTTTTTACATGCTTTTAGTTCAATCAGCTTCAGCATAATGACATCTTGTAATGGACAGCCAAGGAAGAACTCTTATTTTTCTGCTATTGTAACATTTTCATGCTTCCATGGCATAAACCTTGATGATCAATCAACAATGGCTCCAATGACATGATGCTCCCTTGTAGTATCTAGCAAAAGCGTGGTACATGTTACAAGCCTAAAAACAATGCCCATTAAACGTTTTCTAATATATATATATCATACAGTATAACCTTCTTTTATAGTTTTGAAATAGGATTTTGTTTGTAGCAAGTATAATTTTCATGATTTAAAATTTCATTATGATTAGCCAAGCATGTCGCAAGTTACAAACCCCGCTCCTCCACCAACATTTACACAAGCTCACTGTGGGGACCCAGCTACTACGCACTAGCTCTTCGTTACCAACACCCACCATGCCGGACTGCAAGTTCAAGCCAGAACCTTACAGGTGCCAACCATGTTGTGGTTGATTTTTAAGTGTAGCGAGTGTTCATATTGCACACCACGCATGTATATGGCTAGTAGGGAACTTAGGGCGAATAAAGGCCATTGCATTCCATCATTATAGTGTGGCACAAGCTGTCAACCTGCTAGTGGTGACCCCTGGTAATTGATTTTTGCAATCAAGCGAATGACAGCAAATCGAGACAGCAATTGTTTTCTCATAGGCAAGAAGAAGAATATCAATGTAATGTTTTATGTTTCTTGTAATAATAAATTGAAACTATAAAACTAAGAAAGCGAAGTGAACATTCGTGCCATGGAAAAGTAGAATATTACTTTTTATTTTGATAGTCAGCAAATAAAACAATGAACTGGGTTAATGAAGAGGTTTGATGAATCTAATTAAAAAGTAAAGACTCAAGACCCAAATGGGTCATTCCATGCCAAATGAGCAAATTTTTTGGAAAAATTGCACCACATGTCATGAATTTTATTGAAATTTGGCATACTTGTAGATGTCAAAGAAATATGAAGAATGCAAAAAAAAATTTTAAACATTGGTGGAGTTATGGTCATTAGAAAAATCACCATTTTTGTCTGTTGCGCTTCAGTGATTTTGTCCAATTTCTTGTCATATTTATAATTTCTTAACCTACAATCATACAATATGTCAACTTTTTCATTTACATTTTTGGATTCCTTGGGTCATAAAATGTCTGTCTAGCAATTTTCAGCCATTTTGTTTGATCACAGGTTAAGGAATTAGAAATATAATAAGAAATTGGACAAAATCACTGAAGCGAAACAGGCAAAAATGGTGATTTTTCTAATGACCATAACTCTACTAATATTTAAAATTTTCCAAAAATTTTTTTTGCATTCATATTTCTTTGACATCTACAAGTATGCCAAATTTCAATAAAATCTATGACATGTAGTGTAACCTATTTGCTCATTTGGCATGGAATGACCCAAATACTATTTAACTCAAAAGCACTAAGGATGTGAAATAGTTTGGGTTTGAATGTATCTACATTTTGGACTATAGTTTTTATTAGTTTGGCCAGGCTTTCCAACCATTTAACTCCTATGTTTGAAGAACTTGGCATTCTACGTACATGTGTTCTATTGCATTCATGGTACAATCGTAATTGGTAATGTGACAGCAGGTTAAGTAAATATGTGAATGTTCCTTGTACAACAAGAAAATCGAGCTGTGGGTTGCAAAGCATTATTTTGTCATATTTCAATCTTCCTTCAACAAACGGCTCTTCTTTCACAGCGGACTTCCACGAGATCGCATCATGGAAATTCGTAAAAAATGTCTCTCTCCCACAGTGAAAGCAACTTATGCCAACCCATTGTTGCTGTCTCAAGTAAGTTTATAGGCTATATTCTATTTGCCTTTAACTGCAACGTACCATAATTCTTTGTGTGGTGATCAAGATATGCTGTTTATCAATCGCTTGTTTGATATTAAGACGTATATATGTTTTGTATTTTTTATAATCCAATTTTGTTTAAGTTAATTTTTGTTGAAATTAATTATGTTATTATTGGATTGATTTATTTTTGTGTGCAAAAGAAAACACAGGTCAGAGTCACTTCATTCAGTTCTGCAATGCCAAGCGTAATGTGTGGCACCTTATGGATCATATAGCTTAAATTTTACTTAATTAATTAATTAAAACAATGAAAACTATTAATACTACAAAAAGTGATCAATGCCAAGCAAAAAGGCAAAGCAGAGCGAATTAAATCAAATGTAGTTATTACTATCTGAAGCCTTTACAATGATTCTATTTGAATAAGACCTTCTGATGATCCGTTAGGTGAAACAATTTGTAAAGGCTTCAGATAGTAATAACTACATTTGATTTAATTAATTAATTATGTATATAATATATGGCTTAACTTTCTATTTTATTTCGTAGTATCTCTCTATACAGTGGTTTATGTTTCTGTCATAATTATTTTGATGCCTATTTTTACAAACGCCGATGGCTAGTCTGTACGCTTACGAGCAAGTGATGTAGCCTTCCATTGTTGCGATTTTGCTGATTTCTTGTCACGTTTCACCTTGCAACCTGAAACGACGTGTGGAGACACCTGCCGGACGTTTCTATTACTGCAAAATTTGTGTTAGAGCTTGCTCCATATCGACACTTAGCGGCAATATGAATCCGCGCACTGCCGCCACCGCTGTGCTGTTTTTAACACATTAGCTACAAGTTTACTTGCAATACGGTTGTTATGTCAAGCCCATATGTCTGACAAATTCATTTGCTTTGATCAGGGAAAGATGCAGTGGGTGTGGGACCACGAGGGCAGAAGGTACCTGGACATGTTTGGGGGGATAGTGACTATCAGTGTCGGCCACTGCCACGACAAGGTGAAGGAGGGCGTGAGAGAGCAGATGGACAAGTTGTGGCACACCACTCAGCTCTTCATGAACTCCCCTATCCACGAATATGCGGAGAAGCTTTCCGCCACCATGCCCGGAGACTTGAAGGTGAAGGTTCAACCACAATTCGTTTATCAGATAAGTCAAACTTGTTGTTCTCGGATGTTCTGATCTCCATAGAATTGACTCTTGTGTTGAATCTCTGACCAGTTCAATTGGAAATCGATCTTGTCTAGTATTTTATGTCACGGAACCCTCACTTTGTGAACCGAGCCACTTTCTCGCAGGTTTGCTTTTTCACAAACAGCGGATCTGAAGCGAACGACCTCGCTATGGTTCTTGCCAGGGAATATACTAAAGCCTTTGACATCATCTCGTTTCGCAATGCTTACCATGGGGGAAGTCCCTACACGATAGGCTTGACAGCGCACGGAACGTGGAAGCATGGATACGCTAACGGGTGCGTACAAGTGTTGTCAACCGCGTCGCGCCCCACGTACAGAAAAAAATCTGAAGATATGATCAAAATTGTACAAAATATTGTTTCTTGTAACATCATTTTTCATTTTTTTTTTTTTATCTAGCAATGCCGCTATATGTGTCATAATGTAAAGTTTGCAAGTGTTGTGTGATTGTGTCCTGTGCGAAAAATTTCAGTTTTCAGCAGCTCTTCAACATTATTTCAGTCAAAGGCAAGGCTTTCATTACTTTTTGAAGGCAATCAAGTTGACTAAAGTTTTGATGGTAGGCTATTATAGGTTATTGGCAAGAACATACATGTTTCTTATGAAAAGAGTGATATTTGTGTAGCCTAGTGATGTTTCAGATGAAAGCAATTTTAGTGTGAAATGTGATATAAGATGTTCAGAGATAGGAAGCATGTCATCAGGATATATCAGAAGAAAAGGCGATACAGAGAAACGTTTCGGCAAGTTTTCCTAAAATATAAGACCCAGACTTCAATAAAAGGCAAATCAAATGAGCTATCAAGGGTGGATAATAAGTGCTGTAAGTTACTCATATACTGGTAGTCTAAATTTCTAACAGTTGTTATTATGTATAAGAATTCTATCAAATTTGCCATGCACTTGTGCAAGTACCCTGCGTAGCTTTCAGATTTTTTGCGATGCGGGCGCAGTTTGCAGAAAAACATTTGCAGTGCGGACAGCGAACAGATTTTTTCGCGACATCACTCGTGCTGCGTACGCGGTTGCTTTGACTATTTCAGGGTTTGTGAGGAAAACCTTCCCTGCGTCTGCTGCAGGCTCATTATTCTGGAGAAAGCCTGTATTATGAATTGCAACTACGAGTAGTTTTGCGCGGTATGCGTGCCAGTTGCCAGTAGATAGACTCCGGTTTGCCGGACTGCATGTGATGACGTATGCTTTTGCATGTGTTTATTTTCTATCATCTGCACAGAAATGTTAAAGGGTCTTAACCTCGCGATCTTCGACCCAACGATGGCAGTAAAGGAAGAATTTCTGTGAGGAATATTCTCTTTGTTTAGATGAAAGAGTCAAACTCCATGGTGATTTTAATCTTAAACCCACGTGTCAGGGTAACAGTTTTCAAATTACTGTAAATAATAAGTTCTGTTATTTTAAATTTTAACTTTTTATTTTGTTCTTAGTTTTGGAATCCATCATTGCGTGAACCCCGACCCATACAAAGGGATATGGGGAGGGGCCAACTGCCGTGACTCCCTCGTCCAACCTGACCGCCCCTGCTCATGCGAACCGGGGGCGTGCCAGGCCGGGGACATGTACCTTGGCCAATTGAAGGAAGTGCTAGATCACTCTGTTGGAAGGAGACCGGCCGCTTTTTTCGCCGAACCAATTCAAGGAGTGGGAGGAGTTGTGCAATACCCCAAGGTAAGAGAGCATCTTCTTTAAGCCCCCGATCGAATGAAAATGGAAGACGCCGTACTCGACCCATGTTTGTTAACCAGACATGGCGGGTGGTCGGGTGGTTGAAGATCTAGATTTAGTTGACGGGAAGGCAAGGAAGCCAATCTTCGTATCTACTTTCAGGCATGCTTTTAAGTGCCCTGCCAAAGATACAGCCTCTTGCTTTTGAGGGGTGTCGAACCTGCGCCCTTTTGAACGGCGAACAAGAGTTCTACGTACGCCAGTGATGTCGTCTTCATTGTGATTTGTAACCGACACCAATTTTATTTGGCAAGTAGACTAGTAACCGTCCCGTCACTACCCACTTAAAACAATTTATCTGTTTGTGGCATGCGGTGGATAACACTGATTGAAAATCTTCTAGGGATTGAGTTTGGTTTTCAAACCGATTAGTTGTTTAATCTTTCGAAACTACGCCTCCACCACGAAAATTTTTTTGTGACTTCTCCTGCTAAGCAATGTGCTGTTGTTAGATTCTGATTGTTTTGTGGATAAAATTTTTCGTTAAAAATGAAAGGGAAGTCTGTCGGTGTTGTGTGCGGCCTGCAAGATTGTACAGCAACGAAACATGGATATTAAGAGAGAGTAAACTGGCTATTCTGAGAAGCAAGGAAAGAGCAATGGCGAGAGCAATGTGTGGAGTAAAAACCAAAAGGAAAAAAGACCGATGAACTGATGGATATGCTTGAAATGAGAGAGACTATCGAACTATAAACAACTTGCCAGGGCAAACAGAGTAAGATGGTACGGATATGTACTAAGGAGGGAGGAAGAAAGTTTTCTTCGAAAAGCATTGACTTAAAAGTAGATGAGAAGAGGAAACGCTGACGTCCAAAACGAACATGGAAAAACAGGTGGACAATGAGGCAGACAGTCGGACTAAACGAAGACGATGCGATGGATAAAACGAGATGGAGAATAAGAGTGAAGGCAATCGCTGCAAGGAAAGAATCGGCCACCCCCACTAGTGGGGACAAAACCTAATTTGAATGATGATGATGATTGTTGTATTAATCTGCTTCAATATGTTATTTCGGTGGTTTGATTATTATTTATAACGTCAGGAGTAAAATGAGGTCTCGGTGGAGTATTCACTGTTTCCTTCTGATCCTGACATCTTGTTCCGTTAGTTCCCAAGATCAAAAGTTTACCTCTTTTATTATTTTCAGGGTTTCTTAAAGAAAGCGTACGCGATGATCCGTGAGAAGGGAGGATTGTGTGTCGCTGACGAAGTACAGACTGGGTTTGGGCGATTGGGCTCCCATATGTGGGGTTTTGAAACCCAGGGGGTGACTCCTGACATTGTTACCATGGCCAAGGGTGTGGGAAACGGATTTCCTCTTGGCGCGCTTGTGACGACACCGGAAGTGGCCAGCGCTATTGCTGACGTCAATCATCTCAACACGTATGCGGGGAACCCCCTTTCCACCACGGCCGGATCGAAAGTTCTTGACGTCATCAAAGAAGAGAACATGCTGGAGAACTCAAAGGTACTCGGTGACCACTTTATAATGGAGCTCGCAAAGCTGCGAGACCAGTACCCAATTGTTGGGGATGTCAGGGGTAAAGGCCTAATGTTGGGAGTTGAATTAGTCGAAAGCAAGGAAACCCGTCTGCCCTTAAACCCAAAAGGTTTAGCCACGATAAAGGAAGCGATCAAAGACATGGGGCTGATTGTAGGGGGCGGGGGGCTGCATGTAAACACGTTGAGGATAAAACCCCCCATGTGCATCACTAAAGCTGACGTCGACTTTGCCACCGCCGTGATCAGGAAAGCCATCCATGATTACTGTGAGAAGATCATATGAAAGATTGTGAAGTGTGAGAATGTATGATCATGATGAAATGGACAATCACATTCCATTCCAAGTTTGCTTTGTTGCTTTGCTGCTGCTGTGATAATCTAATTTGTATTTCATAGATAATTATGATGTGTGGGTAGCAAGCGTCAAAGAATTATCACAAAATGAAACAATAATTATATTGGTGGAAAGAAACGTTTCTGTGACGCATTTCCCTCATTTTTAGCATCATAGTGCGCTCCCAGACAGCAAAATTCGTCAGTTTTACATTGATATTACATTTTTTAGATTTAAAAATGAGTGATTTTCCTGTCTGTGTTGTGATCTTGAGCAATGATGGTGAGATGTTGCTCCATACTGCCGCATGTGGTAAAATGCATGTAATTCAGACCGTTCGGTGTTGAATCGTTGCTGCTTTCATGTTTATTGTCAAATTATGTTCGGGCAATACTTGAATTATCTTCAAACTACAAGCCTCGTTTTCATTGCTGCAATATCATTGTACTTCGAAGTCGTGTTGTGCTTTTAGAGATGTTTTTACTGAGTCGACCGCAACTTGTCCTACTGAAATTTGCAATTAGATTTGTCATTTGAGAAGAGTTTATTCTTTTTTTAGAAAAACATTTAGTTTATATTTGGTAATTTGTTTGCCTTTTCATCTGGCAACATTTTCCTTACTTTGGGTTCAAGCTCGCCACTGTCGCTCATTGGCAGAGGTTGCGCTTTCTTGTTCTTTCCGTCCACTCCACAAAGCCTCTTGTGTAACAATCGCTTTCAATCCGCACTGCTTTCAAAAGGAAGTTTGCAAGCTTGCTACTGTGGAATGTTGCATAGCGCTGATGATGAATGCGGCGTGGTGATACTTCCTTGTGGACCACAATTTTATATTTATAGATTATTTTTTTGATGAAATGATAAAAGTTTTACAGACGAATGAAATTTTGATGACACACTAGCAGCGAATTGTTTCTGTATTGCTCCGGGTTGCCCAAATCATGGCCCATTTGCTTTCTTGTGATGTAGAACTTTTCGAAAATAACAAAATGTATTAATCATATATTACAGCACGTAGAAGTGTTAATTGAATATTCTAATTGCAATTGTATCTTGGTTTGGTTGATTTTGAATCTTTATCATCGGACTGACAAAGCCTTGAGGTTATTCCTGGTAGTTTCGCATACTTGTAGAGGCTCTTGACGTAGGGCCGGTTACTGAGATTGGCAGAGTGAAGTTTTTCTATTGTTGAAGTGTTGTTACCAGGGAGTTATTCCATTCACTAGGTGCCGCTGAATGGAGAGCTGTCCTGAAATGCGTTGCTCAAGCGCATACCCCGAGAGTCGAACTTGCGCCGCGTGATCTTGAGATCTTATCGCAAAATGTGTCTTGCCGTCTATGACGTACGTAGGAGGGCTATTGGGTTTGCCTTCGCAAAGTTAGCTTCTTCGAATTAAGTTCACTTCAATCTATTAATTCTAGTTAAATACCCAGACAGAAAAATCTGATCTGCAGATGTTGAATCAATGTGAAATGACGGATTTTGCTGTCTAGGTAACAGCCGCCCTAGCCTACTGATGACGTCATCCTTATGGTGACCAACGATTTGAGAGCAACAAAATATTTTAGCTTCCGAACTTGATTTATGTCTTTCAGTTAAAAATATGTGGTAACTTTTTTATGGTTTGATTAAACTTTCCGGCTGCATCTTTGGTCTCCAGAGAGTTATTAGGAGACTTTCAGGCTTGCTTCGTTTTCTGGACACGTTTTAAGTCAGTTTAAGCTTTTTTCATCAAGCATTTGTTGTGTAACAATCGTCATTATGTCTATGTCCTCCACACCTAGTTTGTGGTCCGCGAATCATCGTCAATCTGAAGAGATAAAAGGAACGAGAGACTTTTATCGGCCGCAGCCACAGCAAGGCCATGTTGCATGCTGCGTCATTGTCCCAAGCTTGTCACAGAGGAACAAATATGATTTCAGCAGAGGTGGGCAGTAACGCGCTACTTTTTTGTTTAAATAACTGCGCTACTTTTGTTCCAGTGTTGCAAAGAAGCGCTACATTTTATTTAGTCGCATTTCCGCTACTTTCCAATGTCAAAAAAATAACTATTTTTTTTTAGTTTTTATTTTATGCAACAATGCATGAAAACCATCAAGGTAGAAATCATTCAACTATTCCGGGATACATCAAGCCACGCTGATACCGACAAGAGTAACGCCAACACCAGTCACAACTACGAGGATGTAGCCTACATCGCATGAAACGTCGGCACGGACACAAACGTCAATTGCGTAACAATAAGTTTCTCCTAGAATGTGTTCTACAACGACGTTGAAATGGCAGTGTGCTTCCTGTGTCAGTTCAATACAAAAATAGCGGTAGCGCACGCTACTAATAGCCCAAGGAGCAGATAGCGCGCTTTGTTCATAGATTGGTAGCAGTAGCGCGCGCTACTTTAGTTCGAATCGCAGGTAGCGAATCCCCACCTCCACCTCTCTACGTCAACAATTTTGTATTTAACAAGGTCACTTGAACTACAAGTACAAGTCGTAGGTACTGGGTATAAGAGCGACTATCACGAAAGGTGATCTTGAATAATTATTCAAGAAATCGAACAATGCGCTGTAAGACAAGCTATAGAGTCTTTACAGAAACCAATCAAACAGAATATTTTTAAGTATAAATGTTAAAAATTGACCAATATTTCCTGGAAATCTTTGCAATCCCACCGCTTGGCATCATCGAACAGAAGTGACGACTTTTACCAAAATAGAAAACAAACTGTGTCGTCACAATCACGTTCAACAAGAAAACGTTTGCTTAGACAACACGTGCAAACCTCACGCGTGGGTGGAATGTTGAATAAATCATAGGTGAGGAGTAGGAAATGAGATTTTTTTGTTATGCGTACAAGTAAATTTATTTCAGCTTAACTGAAGATGATACAGCAGATCGAAGTAGTTTATTAGCTGTTTTACATTGAACTGCCTCGATTGAAAATAAAATGGTTCATTGCGGTCCAAAATTCGGTTTTGTTTGCTCTTATTCAGCAATAAACCCAAACACAGTGAAGTCAAACTTTACTGAACAAATATAAAGAGACGAAATGCGCTGATCCATTATATTTGCCGCTTGTGCTCGTTCGCTGCATTCTGGCTCTTCTGGCTGTATTTCCACTTCAAGTAGGGTCGCCGGTGCAGATTGCAGTCCTCCACAACTCTGTCACATCACTATTTCCATATCTTCTGTCACACAATCGCTCTATCTTTTTTTCACCTTTCCTCGCTTTCTTACACCAACTTCCAATCGCCTTATTCTTCTTCCGACATAATCTTCGTCTCTCCTTACCACGTCAACCATTTAAAGGCGTGTCTCTCAGCTTGCATTGATAAATCGAAAAATATTTTGTAAAGTTTACACTGATTAATGTCGTACTGTATCTTTTTATGTCGATGTGCCCTTCTTCTTCTTCTTCTTCTTCTTCCTGTTTTACGTCTCATTTCCTAGAATCAGGGTAGGACGGGGTCTGGCAAGGCACATCCTCAGTCTCCATTCATCACGATCTAGGGGGCTAGTGTTGGTCATCCGCCACCGCTTCCTGTCATTGTTTACGGTGTCACTCCATGTGACTCATATGCGGTGTCACTTCTGTGTTGTTCGGTGTCGTTTGCGGTGTCACGGTGTCACTCCATGTGACTCATATGCGGTGTCACTTCTGTGTCGTTTGCGGTGTCACGGTGTCACTCATATGCCCTTAAAAAAGATAATTTAGCTAAAGATATAATTTTGTTCCTACCCACTACCCAGGAATCCAAAACAACAATTCAAAAAAATAAAGAACGTCTTACAAAAATAACAACACTGCTCCAAAGAAGAGAAGATATTAAACTGCTGACCCATCGTCGAAGAAAAAAATCTGGATAGATGCAATGACATTGCAGCGAAATAATTTGTGATGATGTTGTAACGTTACTAGTCTCTCTGGAAATATTCCTGCCCTCTAAAATCATCTTAACTCCAAAATTATCTCCCCCCCCCGGAATCACTGTCATTGCTACTGTCAGGGCCGGTACCAATGATATTACGGGCCCCAAATCAAGTTCAGTTCAGTTTATTTTTTATTTTGTTGGCGAAAAAAAAAGAAAAAAAACACAATAAACACAAATAGTTCGCACAACAAGGATGGCCATCAAGACACTTCCAAAAATTCACTACATTGCAATATACATACGTATGGTGGTTTCTTCAAGCTCCCCGGACTTTTGGAAAGGTTACGGGCCTTAAAATCATCTATGATCTAAAAGCACCCCGAACCCACTATCATAGCTGGGCTGCTATTGATATCAATATCATGTGTTCTGCTTTGTATTGATCCAATCGACAGACAGCGGATTGTTTTCTTACTCCTGAAATAAGTTCTCGCTAAAATAGTGGCACCTCACAAAGTAATAATAAGCTCAACAAACATTAAAACAATAGCTTCTTGGCGATTATTCACCATTGTTAGCTAACAATTCCAATTCCAGAAGTTGGTTTCAATTCAGTTACTTAGAAAGGCGCCTGTTCTGGCTACAAGCCTTCATATTCCATTGGAGACCTTTGTACAAAGACATAGGCTAGCCTACTTATTATGACGTCTGAAGGCTTCCACGGCATCGATCCCGCTGCACGATCACGCGTTCTTGGAAATTCGTGGGAGCGTCAGATGATTTCTGGGGATGTCAATGAGTCTCTTTTTGGTCGAGATCGTACGATTGCACCGTTTAATGGATTGGGCTCTTTCTCTTGTTTTCACTGGTTCTGCAGCAGTTTATGACTCACCCCCTATACTGGTTTCGCAAACAGTAAACGTAAACTAAATAATCAATATCAATCCATCAGCTGCACTGCTCGGCCTGTTCTGTAGCATCTGGCATGTATTGTCCTTTAGATCTTGAAGGTGGTTTCCAAATCCAAACCCTCAAAACAATTCAAAATATTTATCGTAACTGGGTTGAGAGAAACTGTTTTTTTGTTGCTATCTTGAATTAAAATGCTCATTTGGAACTCAAAAACTAAAATGCCAATTGCTTTATGCTAAAGAAACGGTCTTTGCCCTTTTGTATCATTTGAGTCATCAAAAATATCATCAACAGTTGTTGCTTATTTTGCAGTAACCAGGCGGTTGGACGTTTGTGTGGCATTGTCATATTTGTTTGCAGACGAACACTCAACAAGAGTAAATATGAAAGCGCATTTCTGGAGGCTTTATCATGCTTGCATACCTCATAAGCGCATGGATGTGAAGTTTACGATTTTACAAGCTATCTTTTTAAATTTGTGTTTTCAAATTTTAACGATTGTTCAATGATTCAAAACATTTCTTGAACTTACTATTTCATTAATTCAAAAAACAAATGTCCGCCCCGTTAGCTCAGTGGTTACGCGTCCGGCTCAAGATCACGCTGCGATGGTTCGACTCTCGGGGTGTGCGCTTGAGCAACGCATTTCAGGACTGCTCTCCATTCAGCGGCACCTACTGAATGGAATAATTTCCCGGCAACAACACTTCAACAATCGGAAATTTCACTCTGTCAATCTCGGTAACCAGCCCTGCGTCAAGAGCCCCAGGAATATCCAATCAAGGCTTTGTCAGTCCAAGAATAAAGATTCAAAACCAACCAACCAAATCCGTTACTTAATAAACTGAAATAAACCTTGAACATCATAGGCGTACATACTTTTTCATCAAATTTAGTTACTACTCACTAAAAACCTTAAGAAACTTTTCAAATAAAATTCTATTATGAACCGGTAGAATTCTAAGAAACGGGTCGTTAAAGTTTTTAGAGAGTAGCAACTGAATTTGATTTAATTCACTCTGCTGGGCATTGAGCACTTTTTGTATTATTGATAACATTTAGGAGCAAAATAGTTGGAACGCCTGGTTAATGTAATCAAAAAATGAAAAACTCAAAATGTAGATACTCAACTCATGTTCAGCAAACAAACGTTTCAAAAACTACACTGTCTTCATCTTTATTGCTATAAAATGTCATTAAATTATTACTTTGTCTATAAAAGAACATGAAGAGAGTGTAGATTTCGAAGCGTTTGTTTCCTCAACATCAGTTTGGTATCCACTTCTCTTTGGGCTTTTTACTTTTTAGTAGCATTTATTGTTTACTTTTCGAATTCATTAAACTAAAGATTGAAAGAAAAGTGTAGCTTTGGTAGAGAGGTACTTTTTAAAAACCATAGACAGACAATCGATAACAACTTAATAACATTGAATTGCATAATTCAAAATTAATACAGAAATGAAATAGATACATAATTTCAAACGTTTTCGGCAAAACTTTCTGCCCTCTTCAGGAAAATATCTTAATTCATCTAAACAAAACAAAATTATTCGTGAAAGGTTAATAATAAATGACTGAAATTCAATAAAACTGCACTGTCCTGCGTACAAGCAACAACTGACGAACAAACACAAAAGGTGGTAGCAATCTGTCATAAATATGCGGAAGTGAAAAAAAAAGTGAAAGAAAAGTATTTCCAAATCGATTACACATTTTTACAATAAAATTTATAAGTTTACATGAAAAATTTTACTCGGTCATCTGCAGACAATGGATTTGGCGTTAGATATTCTATTTTCATTTCACAATTGTCTGAAGTTACATCGGTTTTTACTTCTTACGCACTACAGTGAGACTAAGAATTATAGTTTTTGTTATCTTCAGTTTTTGGAATATGACTGTTCAATATGACAAGTGGATTTTCTCTTGAAATAAAATGTGGAAATGAAAATAAATTGATTCATTATTATGTTTATTTAGAAGTTCCATCGATCGATTTGGAGCTATATTAATGGGCGGATGAGCGGTTGTCGTTAGATGGTCGCGCACACTCTGCCATGATGAGAGAAGTGTGAGAAAAGTGACAGAGATACGATGCAAAGTTGATTTTATTTTAGCAATCACGAAACCCCAACAGAATAATTCCAAAAAATAATAATCTGCATAATAGAATTGGAAACTCTCCTTTTATTTCGAAAGCTTAAACTTTGATAACTTAAACAAATAGTTTTGATTTCACAGCAAAAGGTATTTATTTTTTGTACAACACCTTCAGAAGTGCAAATTAAGGTTTAATAGTTGCAAGCGCTTTTAACGTAGAGGTGAGTTTGGCTGTTACGCGCGACGCCTCATTACCACATCATGTGGATGCATACTACTAACCCTGACTGGTGGTCATAATTCTGTCGTCATAATAGGACTCACTTGTCATATTGAGATGGTCAAATCTATTTCGTGATGTTTACTTTACCATTTTTTCGAAAAATGTTTCCTTTAAATGACAACAGTCCTAACTTCACACAGAGACCTGTGTTTGTTCTTAGTATCGCAAATAACTACGTTCGATATCTTAAAAAGTCCGCAAACAATTTCAAAGTGATGTCGTGTAACTTTTCTACATCCTAGAGTACGTATTTAGAAATGAAATCATTAAACCAAAACACGTCACATATTGACTGTCGCAAAACATACAATTTTTTTACAAGTAAGCTAAGTTCTTCGCCATGTGAAACTTTCGGTTGCGGTTATTCAAATTGACTTCAAAACTGAAAATGCATTTACGATTTCTACGGCATACCGACATCATTTATCTACTCTTCTTGTAGCTCGTGCATGTTTTTCCAGTTTCGATCAATAAATTTGCATCTAAGTACAAATAGCTGTTGACCACTTTCGCAATTGAACTACGTGGACTTACCCTTTAAAACCAAATCGGAAGCGTCAAAGTTTATAAGAAAGCATTCACTAGAGACTGTAGAACAGCTTCGAATTATTTTTTCAAGATATCACAGAATGAAACATGTTACGCATGTGAGAATAAATGAAGAAGCATTCTGATGAAAAGCAGCGTCTCCCCGACATCCTAAGCAGCGATGATGAATGAGCTATAGGAAAAATAGTTAAAATAAAAATGGTTCGATTAAAAATGGTCAAACAAAAAATGGTTAAAATAGAAACAAAATTGTCAAACAAAGACTTATGGATACTGACTTTTTACATAATATTTTCCCAGAAAGAATCGGAATCAAGAAAAGAAAGAATCGTTTCGGAATTTTTTTTTAGAAAAATCAATTATATTTCCGCTTAAAGTTGCAACTAAACTTCCGCATAACTGTACAATCCCGCAGACATGTAATGACTCTGTGACTGTGTATCTTCAGCTTCAATCAAATTTGCAAACCGTGCGTCAACTGAACTGCAGAAGAATTGATTTCGCAATTGAAGTATTCTTGCAACGAACAAATTACAACAAAACTTAAACGAAAAAACATCAGCTTTCAGTGATAAATTTTGTTGGCTTCTTTCGGTCAATGGCGTATTTTTATTACTTATACTTTGCGCGAGAAGACTGCAATGAGCGATGCGGTGCCTATTGCCTAATGAATTGCAGCGCTTAGACAAAATGAATTGCGTCACAATGACACAACAGTTGCATCATCACGATGTTCAATGTCAGCACTAAGCTATTTCGTTTTATTCCGACATAAAGTTCGTTGTCTTGGTTTCGTTTCGAAATGAAATGAAATAAAATCTTTATTCAGAATTTTATTCCAACAAGAGCGAAATTTCGTTTTGAAAAGACCTGCAAGGCCATTTTCTCAACACTCAAGCCCTGCAAGGCCATTTCCTCAACACTCAAGCCAGTAGCGCACCCAGAAAAAAATTTAGGGGGGGGCTAATTTAGAAATGTTGGCCGAGTGATTTGCGACAATAATGACAGTAGGCCAATGGCCATCCCTTTGATTAATAATTAAAGGCACTCACCGGCCACGGCCCACAACCCACCGGTTGCCGATACATCAGGATTCGTTCTCTCAATCAGATTACAAGTTGGCCGAGTGAACCCCATGGTATTAGAACCATCAGCACTCTCATCCCTACGTCCACTCTCGGAATCTTCTATAGATCTCGACTTTTTCGTCATGTATGACAAAATAGAATTAGCTTTCCGTTTGTCAACACAAATAAGTGCAAAAACAACAACTAGCGCAAAAACAGTTTGGAACAAAACACTAATTTTGTGAACAGCAAATGTGATGTGGACATTTTTCCTACTTACAAAACATTCAAAATTAGTTCGTATTTTCAATTAAAGTCCCAGACGCTTTCGTCTTTCTGCTCAAATATCGTATGTAATTTTACATGTCCGTGTGATTCAGCATTGACGTACGGTACATCGGTATGTCCACCCAGGGGCCCCGGAAGCGGGGGGGGGAATGCTCCCCCACCTTCAAGTTAAGGATGGTAGAAGTAGGGGATTGCTCACTCAAAAGTAAGATGGACAACTTACTGGAGGGTCATAATGTTTTGACAAAATTTGATGCAACTACAGCTTGAGGTCTACTGCCATATGTCGCATACTCAGGTGCAGTTTATATGACCTGCCCACGTTTGTACAAAGTGTGTATCGCCAAAATAAACGTAGGAAATATGTGATATCATGTTCATTTAATAGTATTCAAGTCATGATAATGCAGCGGTATACTTCACGCAACAGCGGTAACGGTAAGTAGCCTCAAACTGCTGTAGTGAGGTTTTGCAGATTTTTTAGCACCCAAAATTTTAATCAAATATAACAATTCATTTGATGAGAATAAATATACCTAAAAGCAAAGAAAACGTTGTGCAGTTCTGTTAATTTTTGAACTTCTTAGTAACCCTCCAGCTGTCCTTTTCGTAGGAAAAATCATTAAAGTGAGTCGTCCCGGTATTCTACTGTCTCTACTTCAAGTTGTCTGTAGATGGAGGGGTAGTGGTGCCCTTTTAAGGTCATGTAAGCTACTGCACATTTTGCAATATAACAATTTCTGCTATTCGCTTTTAGCCTAATTATAATCTTTCATTTTTGGCTTAAAATAATATTCACGCCACAAAATTATGTAACTCAGTAGGTTACATCAATATGACATAGCATGACGCCCTTCTTTGTATACCTGACACTTATAGGCTATCATTACTCAATTGTGAGCTGATAGATGAGCATTATCGTTATAGCTTATCTTAAAACTTTTAAAAAAATTGGTCTTTCAGTAAACAAAAGTGCCCTTTTTTCATAATCCTGCCACTCCCACCAGTCAAAAATCGTTCGGGCGCCCCTGTGTCCACCAGACATTTGACTGCGGGAAAGGGTCGCTAGTCCTCACACCCGTTGGGCGACGTTGCCTTACATGCGAGAGTGGGAGCTCGCGATGTTGGGGGTGCTCAGCGAAGGCAAGTCGACCCTTGTGTTCTGTGCCACATGACCACGAGCGTACTGGAGCATCTGAATTTTAGAGACTTAAAGAAAAGTGCCACCCAAGACCATATCATGGAGTGTTCTTTTTGCCCAGATCAAAAATTCTCTGCTGACTCATTTAAAATTTTACGCAAAGGCAAATCCCAATTTAACACCAAAATTCAGGAAGCACTGTTATGCTACAACCCAAATTTAAACAAACAATTATTTGCTGGAGGCGCGTCCATTCTCCTTAACATTTACTTGATGTATCACGTTCCCTGTGGTGCAAACTTTTTTGTAGTTATTTATGTAGTTGCCTTTTCTTAACGTAAATTTACTTTCAAGAAGTTGAAATTTATTGCATTTTTTAATTATTTTTAGATTCCTGATGAAGGCTTAAAGTTAAGCCGAAAACGTTCCACTGTTAAAACTATTTGTAAATGTGTAAAATATATTGTTATAATGTTCAGCCCTGTTGTATTGTTGTGTCTTATTCATGTCTAACCTGTAAGCAAAAGGTATAAATCGGGAACATACAAAAGTCAAAAACTTCATTTTTTGTGGCGGGTTTGGGGGGGGCTTGAGCCCCCTTAGCCCCATGCTGGGTGCGCTACTGACTCAAGCCCTGCAAGGCCATTTCTTCAACACTCCCTTTCAATAACCAATTCCGGTAAAAAAACGTCTCAAGCTTTATTGTTTTTCATCTTTATTGTCCAAACTATTGACGCCAATGCATTTATAATGGAGTAACATGTTAATCGATTCTATTTGTATCGATTAAACATCTATAGGCGTTGTTTAAACGTAAATTTTACGAACATCATTAAAGTTAATCATTAATCCGAAGGCATCAGAACGTACATTCTCCAGTTTAGTGAGTTTTAGCACAAACCGTGACCAAGTGAGGTCAGGTATTGTTCCAGGTAGCTAGATTTCCTCAACACAATTTAGCACATTTAGTGAATCCAGGAGATAGTTAGCCTACATGGAACTTCCCCGTAGGCCACTTGACTATGAGTTGGTCAATTGACCATTGTTCTGTATTCGATAAAAATCTTTTCGAGATGCGACCACTTTCAAACGAAGTTAGACAATCAATATCAGAGAGCGGTCAATATTCAGCAGAGAACAAAACCAAGGATGAAAAACTCAAGCAGGCAAAGTTATCATGATCCAAAAACTCTTGCGGAAGATGTTCGAAAAGTTAGTAAATTTGTTTAGTAATATCCTCTGTATATTTGTCTGTTTACATCTGAAACAAGTATTGGGAGGGGTGTGAATGATTAGCTTTCCCAGGTGCTCAGAATGATTGAGAACAACATGCTAAGAATGATCAGAGATGTCGGCTGCATAGCAGAGTGGTGATAGCGCTGGAACGGCAATCGAAAGGACGTCGGTTCGACACCGCTCAAGAGCATGCGGCTGTGTCTTTGTCAGGACACTTAAAGGCATGCCTGAAGATGGACCTGAAGATTGGCTTCCTTGCCTTCCCGTCCACTTAATCTAAATCTTCACCGGGTGTAAGCCTGGATACGACAAAAAAAAAACGGAATGATTAATAAATTTGAATGATGGCGGATAGACCACCAATCCACCCCAGACACATAGAAAATCCTGTATACTAAAGACTGGCTACTCTAATATGACATAAAAATATTAACGTGTGACCTAGCGGCTCACAAGAAGACGACGACTAAAGATATGTTAACTAATACGTTTAAACTACATTTAAGTTGCGTATCTTTACACTGCAGAAGAAAGATGAAGCTTGTTTTTGATCTCAGTGACCTTGCATGCTCTGACGTCGTTAAAAAGTTCCAACTTCTGAGATTGTTTGATCATCAATTTAATTGTGTGCTTTCTGTCGACAATCGCAGATTTTCTAGAAAATATGCTTCTTAAAATATTGCACAGTCCTTTCCATTGAACATGACATGCCAATGACATGAGATCGACAAGTATTGTTTTATTTCTCGGGCTTTGTTGCTTCTGCATCGCCACAGACAATATTGTCAGAAAGCGGCATGCTTCAGCACCAAAGTGCAAAGGTAAGGGTAAACTTTGTTCTATCCATTGTTCAGTCATTGTTTACGTGGATGTGACATTTCAATGGAATTACATCAGGCATTGTGCAAAAGTATCGCAACCATGTCGAGTTGTTTATTACTATCCGCCTTTTGTCAATCACGCCTGAACCTTCGCGTTTGACCGCTTCTACTTTTTTGTACCCCTCAACTCTGTTGGCAGGTATTGCTTCATGATGTTTATGACAATAATGCCGCGGTTGTGTTGTTCTTTCTGTCACAACTGATGAAAATACATTTATAATCATCATCATTATGTGCCGTCTCTGATCCGAAGGTTGCCTGCCATTTGCTTCCACACGTCACGTTCTGCTGCTGTTTTTACTCCTCCGATGCTTGACAAGTCAGCCCATTGTTTTTACATCATTTCCTCAAGTTCGTCTCTTTCCCCTGCAGCTCTTTCCTTCCACCTTCAACAATCAATTGATGTAGCCTTTCTGCCAATCCTCACCAATTTTGTTTCATCGCAAATAGTTTACTTACATCTTCATTTGTGAACACACCAGCTCAGTGGCCGAGTAGTTATCGCCTTCAATTCCAGTTCTTTTAGATTTGGGTTCGATTCCAGGTCGGGTCATACCGAAACCTTTAAAAACAATACAGATTTTGATCCTTCTTGCATAACTCATTCAGGGTAAGTCCGGTAATGTTAAAACCGTAAATTTGATACAAAATTAACAATGAGACCTGTCCCTGAAAGCCTTTAGCAGTTTTAGAGCTACAATAAATAAACCACAACATTATTATCATTTATACAGTAGAACACTGCTTATCTCGAATTTTGTACAGGTGCCACTTGGTTGGGATGGGAAGTGAGGGATTTCGTTTCCATTATTTCCTGGAAACGACGAAAGAAATGTGCTCCAAAATTCGGTAACTACACAGTAGAAATGTGGTAAGTATTAGAGCTTATTATTTATTTATATAAGGTATATAAATGCAATATCATTGTGTGTATGGTGTCAACACATATGGGTAATGTTCAAAAGGACGTTTAACTACATTGGCTGTAAGTGCAAGGCTTAGGATTTGTACTTTGTGAGTTGATAACATAACTTATTTTTTGGCTCATTACATGTAATGCAAGCAGCTTTGCCTTTAAAACAATATTTATTTTTTCTTCTTCATCTTGCAGTCTCTTCAATTGTAACAAAAAAACAGGAGATTGGGCGAAAGTAACATGTCCTCGAAATAAACCGGAAAACAAAAAGAAAAACTTCTTCAGTTGTAAATCGGATATCAGTTCTGAGGCTTTAGGTGAATATCTTAAATTTTAACTTCTGTCTTTGAAGTGATTTGATGTATTTTGTTATGCTTTGCATGTCAACAAATAACTAAGAAGCAATTAAATTTTTAATTTTCATTTGTTTGTTTCGATTGAAACGTAGATGTCACAAAAAACGCGCGAACAGCCGTCTTGTTATGTATCTACAGTATATGACAATTTTATTCTTTTATGTCTTTTAATCATCTTGGTTTCCTTGTTAGGGCCTTCCATACGCGTGTGTTATACCTACGTGCGAGGTAGGAAGAAGAAAAAAGTTTGTAGTCCTAAAGACTACAGGGATGGTCCAGTGAAGTCACGCAGTAAGTTGCGATGTATTTGATCAATACAAGGCGAAACTATTTCTTATTGAAATTCATCACTCAAGCTACGATGAAAAAAAAATGTATTGACTTGTAACAAATTGTTTTCGTTGGCCTTTTGTTAATTTCTCAACCAGTTTTTCTGTGCCTCTTCACATTGTGGTTTCCTCTATGAGTTGTTGCCACCAAGACCCCTTAGACCCTGTAGATTACATATGATATATTTTCATATACGGTACTCCCTACATCTGGTCTGAGGGAACATTTTTTCAGACAAATTAGTGTAGCCTACTGTATCTGTTCAATTTTCTTTGAACTTTCTGCTGCATTGACAAAGCTAAAATGGTGATTGCTTGCTGTAGCAAAGTTATCTTGAATGGCGGATACAACAGCTCCTTGTTAAGATAAATGTGAACATCGAACATAATGGAACCATCCAATCATGTTTGTGGCTGAAGAGGCCTTTTGTTTAACCAACAGTAAATATGTCAGGCTGAAAACAAATGTTGTGTTGTCACGTCACAGTCGTTTACTGTGGTTCTAATCGTATTAGGCCAATGCGTATTTTTCATGTTTCTTCCGATACAAAAGCTCAATTGTTTGATCGCTTTTGTTGAGCTTGAGACGACTTTGGTGACAAGGTTTTAAAATCTTATTGACATTTTCAAGTGTAATTCATTTTAACTTTACATCTTTTTCTAAGGTACTTTCTCTTCCCCATTGGTGGCCGCTAAGAAAAGTAAACCCACAGCTGTGTGGGGAACTATCCAAGAACCCACCAACAACTTTCTGTGTGCTTACGATAAGTTGGAATATACCGTTAAGATAGCGGACATTACAGGTTTGATATCGTTTGCTCAAAAACTAATAGCATCTATCATAGCATTAACAATACTATGTGGCGCAAAAGTTCTTCACCGAGGGCAAATGTACCTTGTAGGCGTGTCAAATCGCCGCTTCTTCGAGCGTTGTTCCAGGGCTCTTACCACTCAGATATATAGCTGACGTTGACGATAAGGTCTACAAACTATAAGTTAACCCTATCTGGTATTCGTTTCAAAGACGCTCGAAAAGCACGAGACGTGGCCATTTGAGCCCGCCCTGATCAATTGCTTATAACTCAGCCGGTAAATATCGCACATTTGAGAAAAGTGGCATGCACATTGCACGTAGTCAAATGCTTTTATTTTATATTGTAATTATTTGTTTTCAAAATAAATGCTTAGTTTGTGTATTATGAAAAAATATGTTGCAAAAAAGCTCTAAAAACGCGAATTTTGCTGGCATTTAGTCATTTTATGTCCGATTTTGTTCGTTCGAATTTTAATTTTGATGATTTGTGAACATTCAAAAAAATACTTTGAAACAAATTATTTTTTCCTACTATAAATGCAATATTTATCATATTCATACTACATCAAGCGGTTTTGAGGTTATTGTGATGAATTGCTTCTCCGCGGTTGGTTATGGCTGCTTAGCAGCGTAGACGTAGTATCTCTCATGACAAATCAAGATGTGCTGACGTCAGGAAGATTGCTCCTTGTCAACTGAACATGTCATGAATGGCATGACATACATAGAAGCTTTGCTGAGATTATTGCTTTTTTAGAATAACCCGTTCTTCTGATGTTTACACATATGGCACAACGCTTTTTGGATTCTGTGGTTGATGATTCGGTTGTGATTAGCCCTGTTTTTCTTTCAGAAGTAGCAAAGTGTAAATACTAAACTAAAGTAACGGATCATTCCTAGTTGCCAAAGTTTGCTTTTCATGTTTTGAACACGTCTTATCTTCGTAAAAACTGGTCAACTTTACTAGCCGAGATGTGTGATTGATGACTTGACTCGCGGTTGACTGCGGCCACTGTGTATACAATAGCAAAAGCGAAATGAGTCATTTCGAGGCCGATTGCCAAAATATAGGAATTTAGACAAAATTTCTGAAAAACCTGTGACAAAATGCTTATTGTGAACCAGATAATGTTCTAAAAATAAACAAATTAGGTTTAAACGATGCTCAAATAATAAAAAGTAAAAGTCAAGAAATATCAGCGTTTTAGGAAAATTCCTTCTATATAAAATTTCAAAACTAGTGAAGGTCGTGGCCATTTGGCCACGTCTGATAACAGTTCGAGTTAACAAAGCAAACCGTTCAATAACTTTTCAAAAGAATACCTAGTTCACGACATACAGATTTCAATTAACTTTGATCCCTTTCAGCCGGCAACAAAACCATCTGCCAATCTAGAGAACCTACATCAAAGCTACTCGAGGCAGTATTCGACACAACAATCATCAAATTATCAAATAAGGTAAACTAGTTTTGTTGATGCGAAAATTACAAGTAAAATAAGGTAAGAAAACATTGGTAAGAAACACCAATCCAAAGCAACAAAATGTTTTCCAGTTAATTTATTCACCTTTCATTATTCTAAAGTCTGTTCTGGTTATTTATGGGAACCTAGTTTATGCAATTGATTGAGTTTCGCTTTTAGCAGCTGGATCGTTGCTTAGGCTAACTTCATAATGTAGATTTTAACGACCTGTTTTAGCCTGATGCTGCGAGTTGGCTGTGGTAATAGCGGATTGCACTAACTTTCGGAACACAGTTCTCTAGTCATGTTAAAATCAGCTAAGCTAAAACCTAGAGCAGTTAGTTACATGTTAAAATCAGGTCGTTAAAATCGTTAAACAGATTGTTAAAATCTACATTGTGAAGGAACCTAGTTTAGTTGAAGGTTGGTTTTTTTTTATAACTCTCAAGTCTAAATGGAGCCATGACACGAAATATCAAATATTGACTAATACAAAACGAATGCCTCTGCTATGTTACGCATATATAGTTTTTATGATAGCCAGAAATAAAATCTAGCCTATATTGTGAAGGAACCTAGTTTAGTTGAAGGTTATGGTGGTTTTTATAGCTCTAAAGTCTAAATGGAGCCATGTCACCAAATATGGGCTAATACAAAACGAATGTCTCTGCTATGTTAGGCATATATAGTTTTTATGATAACCAGAATTAAAAACATATTGAAATCAACTGAACGAATGATTGATTGGGGTTGTGTTGAAGTCTGGTTGTTTTGGTTAGGCGGCAAATGTATATAAATATCATGTACAATGTACACTATAGGTCATTGTAACTCATAAGGTCATTGTATGAAAATCAAGAAGCTTCAGTTCGAACAGCATACGGAAATACAGCTTGGTTTAAAATTGAAAAAGGAACACGCCAAGGGTGTATTTTATCTCCTTCTCTATTTAATATGTACACAGAAATGGTCATGAGGAGAGCAGGGTTGAATGATTCCAATATAGGAGTGAATATCGGTGGCAGAATTATAAACAACTTGAGATATGCAGATGACACTGCCCTTTTGGTCGAGAACGCACAAGATCTTGAAGACTTAATCATCAAAGTGAAAAAGGAAAGTGAAAGGGCTGGATTGAAACTCAACATCAAAAAAACAAAAATTATAACAACTGGTAAAGCAGATAACATAAACATCAAGATCGAAAATCAAGAAATTGAAACAGTGAATGAATTCATATTTTTAGGCTCAAAAATAAGCTGGGATTCTAATAACTCACCAGAGATAAGGAGAAGAATAGCGCTGGGAAGAAATGCATTTGTTGGAATGAATAGCATTTGGAAGAGCAAGGATATAAAATTAGAAAAAAAAAAGCTGATCAAAACTATTATATTCCCAATTGCAACTTACGGATGCGAAACATGGACAATGAACAAAACAGACAGAAGAAAGATTGACGCATTTGAATTGTGGTGTTGGAGAAGGTTACTGCGTGTTCCTTGGACAGCCAAAGTAACAAATGAGAAAATTCTCGAACAAATTAAACCGGACATATCCCCAGAAGCTAGAATCGTCAGGCAGAAACTTTCATATTTTGGCCACATAATGAGAAGCAAATCAATGGAAAAAGACATCATGCTTGGTTTGGTCAGCGGAGGAAGAGGAAGGGGGCGCCCAAAAACAAGATGACTTGACACGATTGTAAATGACAGTGGTATGGGAGTGCATGCATTGAAGGAGGCTGCGTGAGATCGAGAGATGTGGAGAAAGATGACGTATAGAGTGACCGAGAGTCGTAAACGACTGAACGGATGATGATGATGACAATGTACACTATGTCATCATAATCTAGAGCTAAATAAAAAATAATAATGTACATTCTGTAAATGCTAATGGGAGAAATTTCAACTTTTATTTAAGATTTGTTTAGGTTTTTTTTCATAAACGTATTCAAAAACTCTTTCATAACCGAAACTACTGTAATGCAAACACACGTATTATGTCATAACAACAAATTGAATCACTTTTGACTTCATGGGCTTGAGTTGGCCGCATATGCAATAGCTTTATTTTTAATTAACGATACTTTTCTGTTTAAAGAACTTTACAGAGTCTTGCCATAAAGGCTCCAATGTGCTCCAGTGGGAATTCAACAAACACATCGAGCCAGATTCTTCATACTGCATCTTCGGAAGCTATCAGACCGATGTCGGGGAAAATCCTAATGGCCCGAGTGACTTCAGCTACGTCATCGCCACCACTCCTCCTGAAGTTGAAGGTAGTATTGTTAGGACAAACGACTTGTTAAAAATGCAATTTTATACATAAAGCATATGACAGCTTTTCTGTGCACTGCTTTGGCTCTTTGAAGCCAAGAAATGTGGTAAAAAGTTGTAGGCTATGTGCGTTGCTGCATGCGTAGTATTGTGAAAGTTGAAAAGATGAAGAGTAAAAACCAAAACAGGGATGTTGCGCAAAGTGAAATGAATTGCTATGGTATTGAGACTGGATAATATGATATTATAATCAACCATTCAACCTGTATGTTAAGTCAAAAAAACAGGAAGTTAAAAAAAGGGAAGTCTGAAAACAAGTATCACTGTGGTTGCATTCCAATTTCGTTTTTTCTAGTTTTAGAATGAACGCCGCACGTTGTTTTGAGCTGATTTTGAGATGCGACTGAGATGAGTTAGTTTGATATGTTTTATCAACTAAAATAATAACATAATATGCGTTTTCGATTAACTCTTTTACTTAAATTTCACCTAGTTCCTTACCTTTGACATATTTTCATTCTAGATATTTCTTCCACACTTGTTGCCTTCTTGGCGTCGGTTTCTTTGATTGTTATTGTTATTCTGGCTCTGCTTGTTGTTATGTTGCGACGATGGAGGCAATCAATAAAAAAAATCAACGAGATTTTTCAGGTAAGATAATCATAGCTATTGAGCAGAAATTAACTTTTGTCCTAACTTGCATATGAAGTACCATAAGCAAATACTTAACAAATTATTTTGCCATACTTGCACCTGAAAAGAGCCCTATTTATCAACTAGATCAGATGCTCCCAAGGTAACATTTAAACGAGTACCTTCTTCATGCTGCTTTAAAGAAGTCTTGTCTTCATCTCATAACATCAGGGTCATCTAGCAAGACATTAAAGTTGAGAATAAAGTAGCCTATTTTATGATCGGATGCCATTCCTGTGGCGAACTATTGAAATAGTAGATTTTCAACCAGTCTCCCTAATCTTGCTTGTGCTGATGTGAATCATGGCCACCTAAAGATACGGCCTGATTTGTTACATTTTGCAGAAATTTCCAGGTTTTTCTAACTTTGGGCAAACGTTTAAATAAAATTTTCAAAAAATTAGATTTTTACGCTTTCTTTATTCTTTTCCCCAGATGATACAATAGGTTTTAACATCTTCACATGTTGAAGAACAAAGACGATTTGATTTCGAAGATTTTAGTCAGACTGTTAATATTCAATAACAGTCTGATTTTGCGTTTTTCAACTTACTTTTTCTCATTTGCTTCTGCTTCCCCAAGGCAACAAACAAGTTTATGTCATTAGGAAACCGCAAAAAGTAAAAACATCTCAAAAAATGTCAGTCAAGCACTAGCAGTAGCTGTAATCAAAATCTGCAAAATGTAACAAATCAGGCCGCATCTCCAGGTGGCCATGTGTGAATCAATTGAAAACAAGCACTGAAGTATCATCTTACTCGCCTCATTAGCAATTCAAAAATCGGAAACTTCACTGTGTAAATCTCGGTGACCGGGTATGCGTCAATGGTTCAAAACCTCTACAAGTATGCGAAACTGCCAGGGTTAGGTTTTCAAAGAAGCTTTTCCAGTCCAAGGATAAACAGTTAAACACCCTCACAGCCAATCAAATCTTTAGTTGCGTTGTTGCGTATTTGAATAAGCGAATGTAGTTATGCAGGGATTTTCCAAACTATGTGCCATTGCACAATGGTATGACACAAGTGTGCTTCAGGAACAAGCATAATGTGTGGAAAGCTATGAGAACATTTGGGAATGATTTTACAAAATATGATGCGATAGGTACAAATTGGTCAGATATTTTGGTCAATACTGTTTGCATGGCTGAGTAAATATACGAAATCGCGGTTTGGTGTGAGCACGTAACTGTATCGTGATATGTGATGTTACTTGAAGCTGGGCACCAAGATTAACTTTCCTGTTACACAACATATTTTTAACTACTACGCGTAAGTCCACATACAAAAAAGGAAATCCAGAAATATTTCATAACCATTTCAAAACTTTCATTTACAAAGTAAAGGTGATAGATGTGACAGTTCACTAAGTGTGAAAACAAAGTAATATATTTAATTGAAATTGCCATGTCAACTCAATCATAATGCGTGTCAATATATAGCGCTGTATCCAACGCAGATTTGCGTTGCTTCTCAACGCTTTACAAAGCAGACAGTATCAGTGCAGCCGTATAGAGGCGCAACTGAGTACATTGTTATCCTGAGTCCATTTCTATGCTGAGTGACAAGCAGTAGGCTAACCAGATTCGGTACAACTTTAAAAAGTGTTTGGTATGACCGGAAAGGGGATCGAACCTGTGCCTACCGATTCAGATGCGAACACTCCAACCACTAAGTCATACACTTGAACCACAGTAGCTACTTTCTTTACTGATGACGTAGGCTATAGCTGAAAGGATAAACGTTTTTCTTAAACTCATGAAATTCATCCCTGGGGAGGAATTCCTCCAGGGTTGGGAGCTATTGGGTTAATGTGAATGATTAAATGAATCTATGAAATATTTTGTGCATTAACATAGACAGCAGTCGAATGTAGCAAGAGTTACGTCACAGATTTCTTGTAATTTCCAAATGCAAATGTTTCCATCTCTTTGACTGAGCTTTTTTCTTTTTGTCATGATTCGTGCTGTCAAAAAAGTTTTAAATGTTTTAATTTTCTTTAATTTTTTAATTTATTGACTCTATAGATGTCTATTGTCTGCAGTCTTGCTGCTTATGACGTCACAGTGTGCGAAACGCCGTTAAAACATTAAATGACTTTTGTGTTTCTTCTTTTATGTTTTTTTGTTTAATTGTTTGAATTAATTATTCATTTATCAGATAAACATTTTTTTTTATAAATTTAATATAAATTTTGATGATAAGAGCTTCATCCAAAACTCTAAAATCTGTAGAGATTTATTTTTTTGCTGCTACCAGCATTTCATTCATTGATTGTTTTTTTATTCTTGGACTGGTAAAGTTTCTTGCAGAACTTAATCCTGGCAGTTTGCATAAGCCTACATGTAGAGGCTTTGAATCACTGACACAAGCCCGACCACCGAATTTGACAGAGTGAAGTTTTAGACAGTGAAATAGTGTTGCCGGGAATTATTCCATCCATTAGTTGCCACTGAAATGAAGAGCAATCCCGTGCGTTGCTCAAGCGCACACCTCGATAGTCGAATCCGCGCCGCTTGATCTTGAAGCTTCTTCGTTCATAAACTCATGTGGTATCCAACTGAGATATATTTGCAAACAAATTGTCACCAAACATATTGATACTCGCTTTTTCATTGCTTGCTCAGCTATGTATGGATCTATAATGGCGAGGCGAGCAAACAATGGTAAATCAGTAACCTTCGACTAAAAAAAACGTTCAATGCCATGTCTACAAATTATTTCGATTGTATTATAATAGCCTACAATTATAAAAGCCCTAAACAAACGAAACCAAGCCACGTCGTTCAGTGTGATAAAAATAAAAATCCAAAGTACAAACATTTCAAGGCTAAATGTGGACCAAAACAAGGTCGCATTTTGTTTTTTTCCTTTTTTTTATCTTGATCAATATCGTGGCGTTGGCCGGTTTCGTTTGTTTACTGTAAAATTGCCATTTAATATTTGAACCTCTGTTTTGAAAATGCCTTGCGACTGAGCAAAGACAATCACGAATCTTTTTCATCTGGTGAACTGTACGTTGCGGCCATTTTTTTCTCTCTCAAACCATCTGACCCTGTGGTTCTTAACCAGGGGGGTACGTCCTTTTAGGGGGGCATCAACAATTTTACGGGGAAGGCGCGAGATCTTCAACATGATTTAAACTTTTTGCATTATTAATAAACTAGCACAATAAGGCATAAACTTTTTGCATATTCATATTCAAAGCTAAGCATAAACCTTTTCCGTATTCAGTGAATTCAACACGCTGTAGCCTGCGGTTTTTCCGTTTAGGCTACATTTCTTTGAGGACTGGGAATCACTGATATAGGATTGTGTGCAGACGGAACTTTTGTTGCGTGCATTGTTTATCACGAAGTCTTAGCATTCAAAACGTTGCCTTTAGCTAACCATAAAAGGTGTCCTGAACATGATTATCAGAATGCTTATCTTTACAAAAACTGGAGCTCTTTTCAGCCATTTGTGTAAGGACATGCAACCTGATCGAAGCCCTGATATTTCCACATAAATGTTTGATGGAAGAAGCAAGCTCATGGAAACTTTGATGCTCAAACTTTACTTCTAGAAGAGTCCAGTTGAACAAGGAAATTGAGTGGACTTCAGTAACTTGAATGCTGCACTTGCAGATGGTAGCCTAAGTTTGAACTCGAGCGGACGAATCAAGCAAGACTTAGCCAATTGGTATGAAAGGTGAAAGCTAAAATCTCGAAATACTGTAGTTTTCAGATATTGATGAAACCTAGAATGCAGCAAAATTATGTTTGAAGAACCGTAAGAGGTTTGCCATGAAGTTTAACCACACAGCTAAGCGAGACATCGAAGAAGTGGAACTAGAGATTAGCTTCCCATTTAATATGCCCGCTTGCCTCAACTCAGGGTATTCAAATACTAACAGTGCTCGGATCCACATAGCTTTGCTACATTTTCTACTGCGGTTTCTCCCAAGGCCAAATAGGCTACTGACTAGCTACCATTTTTTGCGCTATTTCTGGAGTTAAACCTGGTAATAATAATAATTATATAGTTGCTGAAATCAATCTGTGGTGTATCAACGAACTTTAGAAGACTCGATAGAAGAAGAAGTTGCTGAAAGGCTATTTTAACTACAGTTTCTCACTAAAATGTATGCTACCATGATCAGTAAATAAACAAAATTGCTTTAGGTGTTACACTTGTTCAAAGTTGGGGAGGGGGCACAAAGCATGTGATCCATACTAAAAGGGGGCGTATCAGCAAAAAAAGTTAAGAACCACTGGCCTAACCAGTGATATGAGATTACAGCCGCTTTCTAAAAATAAAAAAGTTTGTATGACCAGTTTCTGGCCAACTGTTTTCGAGTGGACGTAATATAATTGCCGCAAGCACAGTTGCCAGATGTGCCTAATTTTAGTCCAAGCGAACCGGTTGCTAAATGATTTGAATAGCACTACTAGGTTCAACATTGTACGCTGAAGCTGCCTGATTTCTTTTAGTAGAAGTTTATTTCCAAGTTGCGCAATGTCTTTGAAGTTCTCTAGTAGTAAACTGATGGAGGAGATCTGCCTGACTATTTAATATGCGAGTTGGGCAATATTTGATAGATTAATGTTTCATACAAATGTGGAGCTAGTGAGCCCACGTGCATCACTTGTGACGTCCCTACTCCCTACTAATCTTTGTTGATTCTAAAGCTTGGGCAAATCCAGGTCTTGACTACTTTCACTTCATTTGCTTCAATGTTTCATTGATGTGCAGACTTACTGGAATTAATAAACGAGTATTATGACTAAGAAAGCTGCATAGTTATGACGACAACATACAGTGTGACGTCATAGTGATAAATCACACGCGAATAAAATCATTATTCATTGCTAAGTTAACAGAAACCAAGCTGACATAAACGTGTAATTTTACATAGAATTTGAGCAGGAATGCCGTCGGATTTGACTCCGACAGGTACATCAGACGCACGCTACAATACACAGCTCAGAACTGTTCATAGATTACTTATTTGAAAAATATATTTCTGTGTGTAAAAAAGTTCTTTCAAAATAAATTCCCAGGCTGGAAGACAAATAAATCAAGAAGAATTTGAAAAACTTTGTAAATATGGAAGATTGTCAATTAAAGATGCGGAATGTCTCAAGAGCAAACAGCAAAAGATGGCAGAATACTCCCACCATACGGAAGACAACTGCGGATCATATCCCCGCCGAATGACGCTAGAAGTCTGGAAAGGAATGAACATCTGATGACAAAGCAAGTGGAGTTATTCGAAACAACAAGGGAACGACACAAATTATGCACTTACACAACATATTTTTCTTGGAATTACATTTCCCAAGCGCAATTCCATACTTTTATTTTCATGCTGATGTTCACATTTTTGCCACTTTGGTTTGGAATTTGCAACATTCCAAAAACTTCCAGTTGTTCAAAGCTTACCATCCATAATTTGAAATCAAATCTTATTGAAACACTATGACTAAGGTGCAAAGCTTGCAACATTGACCAGCAAAGAAACCCAAACGCAATCACTGTATTTTTGTTTGGGCTTGAAATAACTTGCACTTTAGCACGCATTTACACTGCCTTATATTTATAATCACTGTGACCGTAAAAGTCTTTAGTGTTGTCTTTTTATGAAGATAATTTTCTATAATCGCGTTAAATGTTAATTTTGCATTTGTGCATCAATTTCGGTGTATAGAGCTAAAACTTTGCTGTCTGCTGATCTCATTTTGTCGACAAACGATAATTCTTGTGGGCAGCATGCAAACCAACAATGTAAAGTAATAGCCTATATCTGGTTGTTGTATTCATTATGCATTTATTGTATGATTTACTGCACTGAGGAGACCACCTTAAGGTCGGAATAGTGGCGTCCTGTTTGCGCTCATATAAACTGTAACTGCAGACAGGACGTCACTGTTTCGACCTCAAGGTCTCATCAGTGCAATAAACGTTCAGTACACTTGAACGCCTTATTACTATGTAAGTAATTCAGCGTGGTGACTAGGCGAACCAAGAGCATTACATAACTGGAGACAGTTGTATATGTTTATTATTTTTATCCACAAATAATGTGAAGCAGTTGCAAGCAAAATTGCGTCACTACAGAACCAATATTGAGATTAAAGTAACTGGCAAATAAAATACAAAGTTACAAAAGGTTCAACAAGTGAATAAAAAAATAACAGTTAACCTTCTCAATTTTCTAGTTTTTACAAAAGGTTCCTTTGAAAAATAACCCTCTGTGCAAAATCATAAAATTAAAGCCTAAAATATCATAAATTTTGTTTCATTAAATTTGCTTTTGATGATTTTTCAGCAGCAAACCTAAAAGAGCACGTGACTTTTTAGGTCAGATTTCACTATTACTTTCGAATTATTCAGTATTTGCTTGTTAGCTACATTAAATAAGATGTACTTGTACAGTAATAATGATTTGCAAATTTTGCACAGAGCTATGATGGTTTTTATCTACGTTTCTTTGCTAATCGTAATGGTATTTGTGACAATACAATGTTGTTGTTTTTTGTACCGCAACATGATTTTTCTTTCAAGTTTAAAACAAAATCAACTTAAATAATTTGCCATATTTGTGATACTGATATTTTGCGTTCATCAAATACTAGCATTTGCACAACAATCTAATCTCTTATGGTAATTCACCATAAAGTTATAAACATCTGTAACTCTCTTGAAACATCTATCGTAGTTATAGTGTACCAATGCTCTACCATAATGATGATGCTTATCCATCGTCTTCAAGGATGATATAATACATATATCATCAAGCTATATACAATATAATTATAAAGCTGCCAAAGCTCGTGAAGTGTTTGTTGTGTCTTGGATTCATCAATAAATAAATAAAATGTTTTGCTATCGTCTTGTGATTTTGCACTCCTGCAGCCGTTTGTGATATGTTGAGACAATGATGCTTTGCATCCACTACAGCTTACGGAAAGCAAAGCTATAGAAAATGATCGACTACCGTTAGCAGATATCGGCTACTAGACAATCTCATAGTCGTCAAATGTCGAGCTTCCGTGTGACTCAATTGTTCTCAGTCTGTACAAGCCTCGTCAGCGAGGCGTCAGAATCGCGTCAGTTTCGCAAACAATACATTTACAATAAAAGTGAGAATTCTTTACATATCGCGTTAGGTGGCTACTAGATGAGCTCAAAACATTTCCTGGGTTAGTAGTATTCTGAAGCGTTGGCAAGACACCAGGCCTATAAGAATGAGTTTGAAAACAAACTATAGGCTGTAGTTCAATTTATTTTGTTTGGTTGGCGAACAAACAATCATACAAAGCATAATAAACACGAATAAATCGCACAACAAGGATGGCAGCGAAAGGGCAAAAGGTCATCTAAGTCAGCTGCCACCCAAACATTCAAACAAACAACTCCAAAAATTCCATAAAGATAGTATTGAACTTTGCGGATTATGAAAATACCTTGTAAAATGCTGCTTTATAACAGTTCTTTGCTTTCAATAAAAGCCCAAGAGGCATGTTACGTGCTATTGAGAGTAGGCTAATGCTTCTATCCTACTCTAATGGGTAATGCGTTTAAATTTCACTTTTAAATTTAAAAGATATAAAAGGTCAAGAACTTTTTAACATTCTATCGCAACGGTAATTTATCCAACAAAGCACAATCTTCGTGTGTTTGTCATATCTTCACTAGGCCTGGCGTTTGTCCCTGCTAGCTGGGATCTTCCACAATGTTATGAAAGACGAAAGGTTAAAAACATTTCTATCCGCCGTCATTACAAACCACTTTACCGTAGAAATATTAAGTCTACAAAGTCTCTTTAAATGTCTTCGATGCTCATTGTAACAATGCAGCATTGATTAAATATTTTGTCAACGTTCGAATTCCTTGAGATTGTTTAAATTGTCAAATAAAATTAGTCCCGATATAAAAAACTCTAAAGAAGTTTACGAATCGCTGTCGTAATCTTGCTTTATTACAACAAACCTCTTAAGCACCATGGATCGGTGTAGGATTATTGGTGTATTACTACTACCATATTGATACTACTATATTACTACTGCATGATTGGTTCCCACCGCCGGAGAAAAAGCCACAATCGTAAAACTGAAAAGAATCCACTGAGAATAGGTCAGCTTCTGTCAAAAAGTGAACACAATTACTGTTAACATGATTACTTAACTAAGTAATGTTTCATTGCAAAATAATATAAAAACATTAGACCCTACAAGGACCTTCTGATCCCTGCAAAGTTGGAAGAGGGTTAAAATGAGAAAACAATGGGCGACAACAATTCACGTCATTGATAGCACAGAGTATAAATTTTAACAAGATACTCTTATAGAAGTAAGATATTCTTACATGTACATCTTGTAATTCAGGATGAGATGGAAAACGGTATCTTGTATGAAGAGATAGCGGACTACGCAATCGACAAGTGAGTAGGCTACATGAAAGTTTTATAAAAAATGAAAGTTGGTGGAAGCTTAAATAGAGGTCGTTGGTACATGCAGAATGCAAAAAAAAATCTCCTGCTACGTATTTTGTAACAAATGTGACACGAATTGTAAAGATATTACTTCAGTTTATTGCACAAAAAGAGGCGTTAATTGCTGAAAGGACATGTCAAGTACAGTTACTTCGATGCAACAAAATACATAGACAAGTAGACAACGTGTTTCTCCCTTCACCTTAACAATGCTCCTATCCAACAAAAAAAATTCGGTCAAATTGAAACAAGAATTATTCTTGATCAACCATCGTTCGTTGAACTATTTTTCTATATGTAGCCTGCACACTGTGAATGAAGTAAAGAATTATTATCGCATCTTGGTAACGTCTTAATTTTATTACTATGTTATTAGCAAAAAATAAATCTGTTTCTAACGGTGATAAGACAAAATATTTAGTTGTCTGATTTGATTTTTGATATGATTTTTAAACCATGTGTAAGCTTTTAATACTTCATTGTTATTGTTTATTATATTGGTAGCCCAAACATAATCAGCAGTAACATGCAAATACTTATTTACCATTCCATTCTAGATGAGCACAAATGTCAACTTAGGATTATGGTAAGCCAAACAACCAAACGGCATTGAAGATTCTTCAGGAATATTATTTTTTAATTAAATTGCATTTGTTGCCAACGAATTTTGATTGCGTTCTTCTTGCACTGCAGTGAAAAAGAGATTCCTGACATCTTTGACCCAGATAAGCTGCTTCCCCTTGAAAGGTAGGTTACTCATTTTAAAATAATGGTATAAGTGATTGTTGTAACGAAATGACAGCTTTTGGTTAGTAAAAATGTGAGCAACTTTGTCAATAAGAATAAAAAATATCTTTTCAATAAATATGCCACAACTATCAAGAATATAAGTAATAAACAACAAACTAATCACTCAAAGGTAGAATTGCTTACATTTACAATTGTAAAAAAAAGGTAAAGGTGAGTCCCATACTTGATTCAAGCCTCGGGGAACGAGAAGATAAGGTTCTCATTAGACTAAGCCTTCGGCACTAACGATACTGGGGTGTCCAGTTCCTTTCTCTCAGCCGCCTTTCCTTCAGCAACTACGCCCACCCAATTTGTTACACCCTGGGTAGAAGTGAGCGGTGTTTTTCAACAACCAGCTTAAGCCGGGAGTCGAACCAGGATTGCATGATTGGAAAGCGAGCTCCTTATCCGCTGCGCCATCCCACCGCTTGTAATTGTAAGTGATTCTTAAAATTTGTTTTATATCTCTAGTTCGAAATGCAGCGATGATATTCAACAAACAGAATCGGAAGGTAAGTTAGAATGAGATGTTTTCTTCTAGATACTTGTGGTGATTGAATCAGTCAGATAAGTTGATTATTGAGGTAAAAAAGTGAGAAAGTTGCACTTGTTTCCAAGAGAAGTTGCAGTGAATCTCTGCAAAACATGTTTAATCACTCTTTACCAATCATGCCACCCACTCAATCAAATGTGGCTTGTGCTTCTGCAACTTTGAACTTTCTCGAAAATTCCCTTATTAAACCCAATGAAAACGTTCTGAAATCATTATAAACTTTTTTTTCTGTCTATGAGAAGTGGAGCTACCGAAAGCTGCACCGATAGAACCGAAACTAACTGAAGAAGCTGCCCCAAGCTATCTTCTTGCTCCTAGGGATGAAAGGTGAGACGGAAGGCTTGATCGCAATAATCGTTTGACAAAACAAATATTTGTGATGTAGACTCTGTTAATTGGAATATCTCTTGGATTCGCCTTGATCGATTCATTTTAAAGCAACAGCAAACTCTTTATTTAATCGGGCACCGTTGTGACGTGCAATATTGCAACACAGTTGCTAAATAAAGATGAATTTGTTTGCTTAACGGAAAAACATCTCAAAGGCGACTCAAATTATCTAGATAGGTCCACAACAAAAATTAAACGCGAAAGTAGTTTATTTTTTTACAATAAATAGCAAAATATAACTGTGTAAAAGTTCATCAACAGAATCCCAAAAATGTATTGTTTCTTTCATTTTAATGTTTGAATAAAAATCAAGTAGTTTGTTCCATTTTTTTATATCAAGTTGATATCAGCACAGCTCTACATTCTGTCCAATGCACAAATAGCAAAAATTTTAACACATTATTTTTGTGAATATGGAAGCTGCACCATGGAGGTACTGAAAAACTATGTCGTTTTTTAAAAGTTCTTTCTTCAAAGTATTTTGACAATGGCAACTCTTTTTTTAATTTCAGCTGGGACACATCTGATACAAGCGATTTCATGACGGGTAAGTTTATTTTGGTTCAATGCAATTAAACAACAAGCCAATAAGTATCAAGGGTTGGCATCAGTTCGATAGAGTTCTAAATCTCTCTTACGATTAGTGGACTATGTGTTGTTTTCGCTGTGATGATCAAAAAAAAAGATAGTTGGTTGGAGAAGATGTTATTTCAACTTTCCTTCTTTACTATCTTGCCTTGCTTTCTGTTTGAAATATTAAAACTTAATTATTTTCATGACTATTTTGACGATACATTTTTTCTTTATAGATTCGGAAAGTTCTGCTCCTTCATACATTCTAAAGAAGAATGATTCTTCGTGAGTAATGAAACTAGAAAGATCCATTTACCACGAATATCGGCTGCATGGTCGAGTGGTGAGAGCTTTGGTTCTACGTTCGAAAGGGCGCCGGTTCGACACCGCTCATGTGGCTGCGTCTTTGGCAAGACACTTAAAGGCATGCCGTTGCTCTTGGTATCTCTCACGCTCCTGTGATACATGCCTACCACCCTTCTTAGGATGGCGACCCTTCGTAGGGTATGGTATCGTATCCAATTTATAATCCACACCACTTTGTAACGTACTGTAGCTTATTGTTTTTCTACTTTTGTTGATAAAATAATTGTTTGATGAGGAGACACGCCAGCGATTAATGACGTGACTTAATTTAGATTGGATGAAGGGTTTGATGGTTCTCAGGCAAGACACTTAATCACATGCGTAATATCAAGAGCAGATAAATCGATGACGTGAGAGTTGTTAGCTGGTCCCAGTTGTTCCTATTGTGTTGCATCTGTAGTTTTTAAATATGGTATTGCTTACAATGGATAAAAAAAATATAAGATTAATTACTTGTATATTACATGGTGGTATATTACACGCAGCCATTGTGGTCTAATAGAAGAGCTCACGTTGTCAAACTGTATCATTTCTTACATTTCACACAGCTCCGGTTCCGGAAATAGCGGCCCACTCTTACAGAACCAACCTTCGATTGTTTGTAACAACACTGGTAAGCTACTTTGAGAGCATATTACTTCGCCGCTGAGTTTTATGGCATTTATTACAAAAACCACACTGACAAATCCAGCGCGTTCATGATCAGAATAGTTTTACTAATATGTTTGTCATTACGTTATAGAGCCGTCACACGTATAAAGGTCAGCATTAGTTTATATACGGTATAACTGCTGTGGCGCTCTAGCAAGTGTTTAGATTTACTAACTTTATTTCTGCACTTGCCTGTCAGTGCTATACCAGTGTGCAAAACATCGGTTTAAGGACTTAGTCTGCTATGGAATATCAATATGTCGCTAAATGTCCATCATTTTTATAAAAAATGTTTAGATGAAACACCAGCTTTGCAAAACGAAAGCTATTGGATCAGTAACGACGTGGCATCACCTCACGCACGTACAGACCCTAGTATGTATAGTGAAAGACTGTCATGTGAGCAAAGAAAGGTTCCAAACGACTGTGCAACGGAGCAACTTAAAGAAGAGTTTTTCTCCAGTCATAACACAAATCCCTCAGGAGAAGGTGAGTTGGAAACCTGGAATAAGATGCTTTTTGTAGCCATCATAGTTATATGACGGCTTCTAATGCACGAGCCAAACAAAGTTTCAAGTTAGTTGGATTCGTGTCAGCTCGATAATAATGATCACGTGATGAATGACGACAACAATACGTCAATTTTCGAACTTCTATGAAATCTCATGTGAATGGAACAAGTATGAAAATGTACTTCCCCAATATAGCTGAGGCCTACTGCTGGAATACTAATTTACAAATCATAACCTACTACAACAGATTTTCGTGTCCATTTTAGTGTCAATAAATTTCTATTTCTTATCTGAAACTTTTACTTATGATTTAAAATTTAAATTGATTGATTACAAAAATCTTCACTTTCATAATAAGAAAGCTTTTTGAGAAGTCCAATTCGGGCAGTTTTGCACACTTATATGCTACAGAAGAAGTTTTGATCCACCAATGAAGGTTCGGTCTCCGATATAGACAGAGTGAAGTTTATGCGGGTAGCTGAAGCGCTGTAGTCTGTGAATTATTTCATCTTCTAGGTAGGCCTATCATTGAATATATAGCTGTTATAAAAACGAGTTGCTTAAGCGCACACGCGGTAGTGAACCAGCGATAGTTAATCCTGTAGATTTTGTACCAAAAATTGGGCACTTAACTAACTGAGCTATCGTGTTGGATATTTAGCTCAGTGGTTACGCGCCAGGCTCAGTATCACGTGGCTATCACGAGGCGCAAGTTCGACTCTCGGGGTGTGCGCTTGAGCAACGCATTTTTAGGACTGTTCTCCATTCAGCGGCACCTAGTGAATGGAATAATTCTTGGGCAACACTTTAACAATCCAATTTTGGTAGAGAGGTGACTTTCTTTAACCATAGACAGATAAAACCAAGCAACCGCACACGGCATTTAACGTCATACATTAGAGTGAACATAAAACTATAGGCTAAACTACGAACATTTTCGGCCATACTGAAGTTAGCCCTTCTCAAGTAACGGGAATAACTGATTTTAAAATAACAGCTACATTGAAAATATACTGATCTACACAATAAATTGAAAAACGAAACGCACAAGAAGGAAACTGCAAAGCAGAGGAGAAAGGCACATCACATGGCGGTTAATTACTCAGGGCGAAAAAGCGCATCACACAACAAATTATGAAAAAAACGTTTAGGAGATAGGAAGCACCTGCGGCAAACAACTGCGTATTGAGGCGAGGATTGCAGGATTTTATGACCTTCAACAATCGGAAAACTTCACTCTGCAAATCTCGGTAACCGGCCCTGCGTCAAGAGCCTCTACAAGTATGCGAAACTACCAGGAACAACCAATCAAGGCTTTGTCAGTCCGAGCATAAAGATTCAAAACCGACCAACCATTCAATAAATGTTTCTGCATTGGTTAAAGAATTTTTTATGCCTCATAATGCTTAGTTCTGGTCAGAATTGACAGGTTCGGCGCCTGAATATTTGAAAAAGTCTACTTTGTTTTTACAAACAATATTTTCTTGCAGATGAACCAATACTGCAAAACCCAGGCTACTGGGACACTTCAGAAATAAAGAACTCCCAAGCACCTCTGTATTCTAAATACGGTGGAAGACAGTCAGAAGTTGAAAGCAAACTACTCGAAGACAATGGAAAAGAAGATTTTTCATTGGGAAAAAAATACTTCTGTAGTGACGATGACGTCAGCGCTAGCAATATAGCAACAATTCCTTTGCTTTCCTCATGACGGGCATTCACCGATTCCGATTTGGAAGCAATCATCACCGGCTTCGCGAGTAAATGGAAAGCAGCGCTGTTGGTTGAATGGGAATTAAGTTAAATTTTGAGGCGGAAAGCGACTTGAGGTGGAGATGCTTCTTGTGACGCATCAAGTCAAAAAGAGGCACAAATTTAACTGAAAGTTTTTTTGTCTTTTTTTGTATAAAACACGAATCTGCTATTTCTTCTTTCTTTATTTTGCTCATTACAGCTTTTTTCTGGAAGTTTTTGCGTATCGTGGAATTTTGAAGTTTCGTTTATTTATAAGATGCACAAACGTGTTCCACATGCGCTACGTCTTTGTACAGGCAGTGATCAAGTTGCTTTTTAAACGAAGCTTTTGGTGCCACTGGGCTTACTCAGAAGATGTATACCTCGTTTTTTTTCTGTTTGTCAAGTCATCTAAACTTGATTAAAGCATTTCATCTCCAAAATAATCGTTTATCAGGAGGGTTCAGTGGAAGATCCAAGAAAGAGGGTTTGAAGCAATCGCATCTCCAAAACACAGAAACGTAACTTTATTCACTGAGTATTTGCAAGGTCAAAATAAATGTAGACTTACACATTATTGTTGAAATCCTCCCCTCTCTTAGGGTTACTGTCCGCCCCTGCATGACGCTGAACGATTTCTATTTTTTTATAAAGCAATTTATAATATTTTTTTTCATTAACTTTCGCATGTAAGAAGCATAAAATAACAAATAAATATCGATAAGCTGTAATTTTGTTATTTTTTGTTTGATATGTCATCGCCTAGCTAGGCTACTTTCTGTCGCAATATAGCCTAATAAGTTCAATAACTGTTTAGATCGCAGCCTACAATGTATAACAATGCAGGTGTATCACATCAAAGAAGTTGTTATTGATTGTTATATTTTTATGTTCTGTTTTAATATTTGCCGATTTTGATATTTCCTTTTGCTATTTGTACAAATAAAATAAATGAAAATGTCTGGTGCCGTCGAATTGCTTCTCAACACAACCAAAAACACGGCAGCCTAAACTTCGAAATATTTGCGTCCATCCAATGTAGTAAGACACTGGAAAACCAGATAAACAAAGCAATCACTTAGGAGACTCGAAAAGACCAACATGACATTATGCCAGCAAACACCATTAAAATCTAACGACATGTGGTAATGTTAGAGAATTTTATAAGTGGGTCATTCTTCTTCTCATGATCTTTTTCTTTACCACTTCAAAGGACGAGAGATTTTGTCCATCAGTGTGGTACGGAGACTATTTTATTGGGTGTTCACTTATTTTCAACAGGTTCAAACACACTAGATTTGCAGTTTGCTTAGTAGTTGTTTAGATCATATCAAAATAAACTGATGTGACATAAAGAATCACTGTGCAAATTAAGCACGTGTTTGAAACTTTCTAAAACAAGTGACCACACAAAATAATGGTCACTTTGGCCCACTGACGTCTAATAGTCTACCTCCCCCCCTTTAGATTAGATAGTGGGAGTGACTCCGGCTGGATGTTCGAGTAGATGTTGAGAAGAAAGTATATCGTTTGGTCTTTCAGTTTTTACCGACCACGCACACTGTTCGGCGCGCGATAGATGGTGCGGCTAATGCTGGTGTGGTCTGAGATTCGTTTCTGTTCGCAGTGCCTGAATATTGCAGATGATGTCATTCACCATTTGTGACAAAACTACTGTACTACAATTAATTTATGTAGACCACATGTAGAATGTATACGTAGTTGTTATGGTCAAATTTAGCTTACTAAGAGTGAAAGATAGGTAACAAGATATGGGCATAGATCTATTTAGTTTCCATATTGAGTCTAAGCTATCTAATGAGGCCTGAATGCCAAAAGGGTGTGTCACTGCCTGCAGTTGCTATTTCACATTGAAGTGTGCTGCTCTATCTAAGGTTCTGATTTTTTGTTGCGATTGTAAAAAAAAAAAAAAAATTCGAGGATTCTTCTTTATAGTTTTGCATGCTTGTATGCGCAGGATTTTCTCAAGAGATGAACCATTCGATTTTTTTTTAATTGAAATGAAAACGAATTGAAAAAATAGCCATTTGCCAATTATACCCAGTCAGTCATATTGTGTGAGGTTAACCTACCATTCTCAGCTTGCATTGCCGATAATGTTTTTAGTTTGCAGCAACTACTTTACTTAATTGGATCGATTTTGTAATGAAAAAAAAAAAAAAATTGATATAACAATTTTGACACAGCATGTAATGTTTTACATAGACGACATAGTTAGCTTTCTCAAGTCAATGAATCAAGCCTATTGAAGGTACGTTTGGTGGCGTAAGCAGAATTTTATTCCTGGAGGAATAAAGCGTTCGACATAACATGACATTTTTTATCAAGATCAGCCTTATGCTATAGCCTACTTTATAGTCTGACCAAGGTTTAAAAGGCTACAATTTTAACAAGTCTAACATAACTTTTAAAAGGTTACATTCGCATTGCGCATAGGTTGGCTTAGCGGTTAGGAAAGCCGTGCATTATGAACCCCCTAACAATAAACGTTCCTAATTTCACAACTTCAATGAAAATATGGACAATATTTACAGAACAGCAAGCTAACATGCATACCTATTCCCCATCAATACATTAGTATGTGATATTTTGTAATAAAAACGTTATTTCAATTTTATTAATTTACCAAAAGAGTTCATATTACACAACCCTCTGTGTAATATGAACCCCTGTGATGTGTAATATGAACCGCTTTGAATCATTGCTGAATAGAGATAGATTGACTACACAAAACTGCACTAAAGCAAGCCACATTACATGTGCAGCATAACAAAATTTATTACCATAAGGTTTTCAAATAATTTACACCAATTTTAGTAAACATGCACTACTTTTTAAGCAAACCCTATTCGGACTAACGGGTGGACGGGTTCCGTCCATACCTAAAACTTTCATCGATTACATAAAAGCTACTGGCTCAAACTAGCTGAAGTTTTATGACTTTTCCTAAAAATTATTCATCTTTGTTTTAGTAAAAGAATGACATTTTTGTGTAAAATAGTTTTTTAGTTATCAGCAGTTTTTGACACCCTACTCCCAAAATTATCTGCAAAACTAGTAAAAAATTAATCAGCGTGAAATTGAAGAGGGATTAAGAGGGATTAACTCCACTGCTGGATTTTGCGTCAGCAGTTGTCGAAAGAAAATAGGTCACGACGTCAAATCTTCGCTCTGCTTGATATCAGATGTGTTGCAATGTATTGTTCAGAAAAATCAGGAAACTATGACAAGTAGACTGGCATTTATAAACAAATGCAGATGATCTCGTGGGAATTGTGTTTTCGCAAACAAAAGTGCATGAAGTTTAGAACTCAACATTGTCACAATTTTGTAATCGGTTTCTAGCAACAATTTCTCTATGTAAAAAATTAGGCTACGGAACAAAAAAACCTCCAAATTTTATGATAAACAACATGGTTGATAAATAATATAAACATGTAAAGAAATATAACGTTGGTATAATAAATAAATACAAAGAATAAATGTAACCATAATTTTACTGCATACTTTTAGTTTATTTTTATGGCTTTACGAAGGTCAAAAAGAAGACTTTTATGTCATGTCAAACTTGTCATTTTTGTGACTTGTCTTCAAGTATGCTCTGTACATTTTAGTTTACACAAAAACAGAAAAAGTTGGTTTCATTAGCTGTTGGAGCTTTTTTCACCAAAAATGGCAGAGGTTCCCAGACAACAAAATCTGTCATTTTTACGTTGATTCAACGTCTGTCGATGTTGAATCAATTTAAAAATGACAGATTTTGCTGCCTGGGTTGAAACTTCAATAGAAGTTTGAGGTTACAATTGTGTCTAATGCTAATAGGTTATCTAATATATAAATTTGCAAATTACAAACACTGAATAGAACCGTTTTTTTTTTGTTTTTTTTATGCAAGCAGGATTGCAGCCTAACGTAATAAAGTTTTATGAAATAGTAACATCAAGCTGTACAAAATAACCCAAGCGAGATTAGTCAACATCGCTTTGTTTTGTAATCTTGAAACTTCACTCTTTATTGTTCTGCACGCAAAACAGCAGTTTGAACAAAATAAAATTGTTACAAAGTCTCCTCAGAAATGATTTAGAACAAACATCCAGCATAAAATTAGGTTAGGTAAAAGAAACGCTCAAGCTGCTGTGCAAACATCGCTGTTTTCAGAACATATTGATTGCATTCATTCCTTTGTCTGTGCTATAACAATGCCAGCAAAGTTACAATGTTTCTAGGCTAATTGGTTTTTACGAACAGTATGGCGCAACCAATTTCCACATAAATACTCAGAAAACCCAACATGTACATTCATTTGTGAGAAAAATTGGCATAACATACAACCACACTTCAAACGCGCAACATGGCTCGACAACAATTTTCTGCAAGCGAAGTTGTCGAACAACTGGAAAATTCTTTTGAGGAAAATATTAACGATGTGCTAATGTCTGATTCTGATGAAGAAATAGATTATGAGCCGTCGACAGAAGTGCTTAATTTAGAGCAAAGTAATGTGGAATCAAATGCTGGTAGTAGAAGAGTAACTGTAGCAGTTTCTAAACGACGAGTTCACGATATTACTTCGGCCTTGAATGAGGAAAACTATGATGACGTGAATGTACTTAGAGCTCAAAAATCGTACGTAGGAATATTAGAAAAAGGAAACAAAAGCAAAAAAGATAAGGAAATTGGCTGGACAACTAAGTCACCGCAACAAACTGGTCGCCAAGCGAGATCATGTGTTATTGTGGGAAAACAGCCAGGAGTCAAAGACACTGCAACGCATGCAGACAATTGTGAGAAGGCATGGAAGCTATTGTTTTCTCAACCAATGATTGACTTGATAGTTGATATAGCACAAACAACCGAATACGTTGCATGAATTTAGGCAGAGACGATGATGATCTCAGAGAAACCAATGAAACCGAACTATTGGCATATATTGGTTTGGTTTATATGCGAGGTATTCTGGGTCTCAACGGTCATGAAATAAACCAATTATTCGCACCTGTAGTAGGACCGCCAGGGTTTGGAGCAACAATGAGCAAAAATCGCTTCAAGTTTCTCCATGCTTGCTTGACATTTGATGATCAAGCCACTCGCCAGACAAGATGGAAGCATGACAGATTTGCTGCTATTCGCACACTGTTTGAAATGTTCAATGATAACTGTTCCAAACATATTATTCCAGCGGAGTTTCTGGCATTGGATGAAACATTGTATCCAATGAGAAATCGTATTGGTTTCAAGCAATACAACCCAAGCAAGCCAGCTAAATATGGAATGCTCTTCAAATCGATTAACGCAACTAACTACAGTTACACTTTTACCACCTATCCTTATTGTGGAATGCCGCTGAAAAATCCCACCGAGTATTATGTTTGTGGAACGGAAGAAACTGTAAAATACCTTGTAAATAAGCTACAGCTCAGTCATGATTTACAAGGACGAAACCTATCATATGACAGGCTCTATTCAAGTATTCCACTTGCTCAGTGACTATTGAGTCTAAATATAACTTGCGTCGGGACATTGCAAAGCAACAGAAAAGGAATCCCTGCCGAAATTAAAGATGTCGGTCAGCGAGAGGAATTGTCTTATCAATGTTATTGGGAGAGTTCTGAAAAGAAGTTAGTGCTACATTCCTATATAGTAAAGACTAAAAGTTCAGGAAAACGCAATGTTCTGTTGCTTTCAACAATGCAACCTCTCATTGGAACTACAAAAGAAGACCCAAAGAAAAAGCTAGCAATGTACAAGCTTTACGACTTCACGAAAGGTGGAACAGATGTCGTAGATCAAAGGATTGGTTTTTATTCTTGCAAAACAAAGTCACGACGTTGGTCTACAACCGCATTTTGTTATATTATGGACACATGTCGGGTCAATGCAAACACAATTTTAGCTATGCAAAAAGGAATTGATCCCAAAACTCAAAATTTTTTTGATTTTGGTTGGGAACTTGCAATGATGCTGATCAAACCGCACATACAAATGCGGTCACGGTGCGGTTTTCAAAAATCCGTTTTAAGCAAAATAGTTACTATTCTTGGATGCGAAGATCAAACTGATGTTGCTTCAACATCTTCCAACAACTTGTCTCAAAAGAAGCAATTTCCTACAAAATCAGACAAAGACAGACGTTGCTATTTTTGCAGCCCTCCAATCACTGGATCACCAGCAAAGAGGAAAAGAAGCAATTTGTCTAAAAGTAAAAACCAGTGCCAGCTGTTGGTAAAGCTGTCTGTGCTATTCATGTGACGCAGGCTTGTCCAGAGTGTGCAATAAACATTGGTGTTGAAGAGTAATGGATGCAAAGTTTTAATTTATGCTCAATTGTTTGCAACAAAAATATTGTATGTTGTTCACATTCCATTTTGAATGTATTTTGATTTAGAATGATTTGTGAAAAAAAGCTTTTGTAGCCAACTATAACATTTTGGCACCGGTTCTACCACTCAGAAAGTTATACTCTATTCTTTGTTATTGTTTATTATCCTTTCATAACTGTTTGATGCAATGACCGAAGTTCTTCCTAATCCTAGTAGGCCTATTTCCATCAAAGATGCTACAGCTTTTCCTCATAAAGTTTCCATAATTTATCGGAGTTAGTTCAGCAATGTAAATTTTTCTTTTTTTTGTGGCGCCCAGTTTATCAATAGGCCTACATATGCTCAATTACGAAATTTTCTTAGATCGACCTTTTGATTTTGTTTGCTAGCTACTGTCGGCATGTCCGTACTCAACCGGGAAGTTACCGCAGTCCGCAAGTGCAATAAAGCAACTTTCACCAACGGGGCAGTAGCTCACTGTTCTCAAACTAGACAACTACAGTTGAAATTTTGAAGCACCATCAAGTTAGAAACTGTTTTCAGAATAATTTGGAGCACAATGAACTCTTAGTGATTTGAATATGAAAACCACACAAATGCAATAAAGCTTGACATGCAAAATGAACTTGTAATACTTGCAATGCTCTAACTACATAAGATTTTGCTCAATTATTATCAAAAACCTCTGAAATGGATGTACTCACTTCTTTTTGTAGCGCACTAATATTCTATACGTAATAATTTTTTTTTATATAGCACTTCTCTTATTTTCAAAGTCTTGTCAAGCCCAAATTCAAATAACATAGGTTTGCTTGCAATAAAGCAACATTTAGCAAAGTTGAATCAATATGAACTATAATAATAAGCACTTGTTTGATCTTGATCGGCGTCATAAATAAATTTAGTTAAATATCTCTCAATCCGTCGACAACACCAGAAACGATATATGCCAAAATTTTGTTTTGATGGAATTAATTTTGAGCAGAAAATATTTTCTCTAAGTGGTCACAGCGGTAAACCATAATCTCTTCTTGGGAAAATTTTAACATAAAGTTCCCGAATCCGTTCGTCTGTATATAATGACCGAAGAAACACACACTTGAACTTCTTTTCAAACAGTGTATTCCTGTAAAATTAGCCCGAGGCTACCGAAAACGAGGGGGTGCAACGCCTACACCACTTAAACTGTCACTACACAACAGATTACTTGGATAAAAGACGGAACCTTTGTCCAGCTAGCAAGCACTAAGCCAACAGTTAAAAGTGCGGCCAACTTTCAAACAATCATTTTACGAATGACCAGAATAGATAGCAATATCTCAAATTCACGTATGCAGTACTGTGACGCAATAATGAAAGACAATTATGAAGTCATTCCAACAGGTGTTTAAAGCTGATGTAATATTTCCTGTTTAAACAGGCCCAAACAGGTTTGACACAATTCTTATGAACGCTGGTGCAATTTTGGCTCATGTTTTAGGAATTTCCATGACGTAATATTCAGTAGACTTGAACGGTTTTTATATGACGTTTGATTTGGTGAAAATTGTCGGGAACACTAAGCTAATATCATCTCTAAACTAACATCAGCTTTATGTTCAAAAACCAATGCAATTGCTTTGGCTGGGAAAGTTTTGGTTTATTCGCCATCACAATTTGTTACCGAATTTATTTTATTGCTAAATCAATCTCACCTTAAATTTCCAAACATTAACATAGGCCTATACTGTATTATATAGGCCTAAATATAATTATGAAAAGCGCGATTGGAACACACCAATGGAGAAGGTTTAGGAGTAATGATTGACTGCAGACTTTTACACTGCTCAGTCAACTAAAACATCATCAAGGAGAGAATACTTTTATTGCCAAAGCAGATTGGCTACATTTAGCAACATCGTATAAACTATCAAATGACAAACATTCAAACATTCTTGCATAGCAATAGATAGAGTTTCGCTTTTAGCAGCATGATTGTTGATTTCTTCTTCACAAATGTATTTGCATTTGGAGTTCTTGCATAAATTACTCTAAAATAAATTTGGATTGAACAAAAGATGATTTTTCTTCATTTGCGTTTTTTAGTTTCGAATACATCACTACGTGTTTTCAATTGTTATATTTGTTGGTAAATCATATATTCAGTGGTTTATGGTAGCCTACAACAACATACAACTTTTAAAAAGTGCGATAAGCCAGCTTTCGATTTTGTTTTGATCGACAATCTACAAAGGGACAGAGAGCACATTACTAAGTTTAGAAGTAGGCCTATGCACTATACACTACAGCCTACTTGTTTTGAACTTTTGCAAAAAACAAAGTTTTTGAAATAACAAGGACATTTTCGATGTAAAAACAAAAACCCAAATTCAGATAAAATTAAAAGTTTTTTTGCTGAATAACATTTAGCAACGCTGAATCAACATGAAGTAAACTTTCTAACAAATACGTTTATGTTTATTTTTGCCATTTAGCGATAATGCAGAAAAAGATTAAAACTATGGATCCAAAACTAAACCAAGTTCTTTTTGACTAAATTTTTGCTAAAGCAACATAGTTTTACGTTGAAAAACCGTCTCACACTGTTGTCGTACTGATTGCTTCAGGCTATGGAAAGTTTACATAATTCATTCATCACCAATTTCTTAATTTGATTTTGTGCTTTTGTTACCACACAAATCTATGCTTCAAATTTGAAGTAAGTTTCATTGTGAAGCATGGATTGAACTAAACTGCTCGAAAAGTCTTTTGAGAGATTTTAGACTGCATCCTTCCACAGTATTCAGTCAACCGAAACACCCTTATTGTCTTCATGTGCTTGAGACATTTCGTTTTATTCACAAAGCAGATTAGTTACATTGAAAGTCGTATAAACAATGGAATGATGAGAAATTTAGTATGAACGCAAAAAACTGATAATTAGGCTACTCACAGAAACCCTCAAAATCAGCAATTTACTATGCAACCACATCAATTAAATTCAAAATAATAATAAAGTTGAATAGTTATCGAGACGTTTGTTGGTATGCTTGCGCTGGACCGTGCGTGCCTTCAACGAAGAGATTAGCGATTTCAAGGAGATTACGGCGGAGACATCAGACAAATTTAGAAAAAATTGCCTTTTTTTAGCAAAAAAGCAATAGCAAAAAACTGGTAGAGTATGTGTGTCCACTTAAAATTTTAACCAGTTTGTCAATAATTTTGCTCTAACTTTGCGAAAAAAGCAACCTCGTAACGTTTTTATATCAAAAGTTATTAGACAATGAAAGTGTGGATGGAATAAGTCCACACGTCAGGTCATTACCTCACAAAAATTGCTTAGTCCAAATGGGGTTAAATGCACAAAAAGATAAGCAACATTAATCGAATGACGTGCACTGCATTGAGAATGTTGGTAAAATTGAAGTCTGAACCCTCGTTTACAGAACCCAGAACCACCCCAGTTTACAGAACCCCAGTTTACAAATATTTATTACACCATCATAAAGCACTTGGTAATATGAACCTGCGTTCATATTACACATTCAGCTAGGGTTCATGTTACACACTTGTGGTGATTCCACTTAAAATGCTGATAATCAACTAAATAATGCATTTTTTAAACAAAACTTGTTGTGATTTCCATCATCAAGTTTATTTGAGGGTATATTAATCAAAAAATTACAAGTCCATTGATGCACTAATAAAAAAAACAGAAATTTCTCCATCTGCCAAATAATATTACACAAGCTTTAAACCTTCATACCCCCAAAACTTCAGCAACACGCCAACTTTCAACAAGAACATTTCCGGTCGAATGACCAGCAAACTTACTTAATTCAAGCTGTTAAAAGTCAAACATTTTTATTGCCACGTTTTCTGAAAACAACAGGGCGTTCATAATACACAGCAGTTCATATTACACGGCTTTCCCCAAGTAGAGTGTTGTATCGCTCAACCGGCCCCAGTTCAATACTCGGTGCTGTCACGGGAAGTCTAACATACATAGCCTAACTAATAAAAGTTACATTCGCATGGCGCATAGATTGGCTTAGCGGTTAGTGGAGTGGTGCCTCACTCAACCGGCCCGTGTTCGATACTCGGTCTAGCCCCCAGAAAATTTTGAAAAATTACTTTGAATTTGGTGCATTCTGAGAGCATTTTCAACAAAAATGTGGGTATAAATATTCTTATAAAATGGTGCTGTCTGGTGGCATAGCAAAAGGATAAGATCATGTTTTCTTCGGATTTTTCGGTAATAAACCTAAGTCTCTATGTTTTCTTGTTGCTAATTCCTGGCTGAGATATTTGAATGTTTAGTATTGGCAAAACTCGCTCTTTTAATGCAGTTTCGTTTAAAATTAGGAAAACTTTGTTTAAGAGACATAGATACTGAAAGCTTCATTCTCAATATCGTGATGTCACACGCGTGCCAAGGGGGGGGGGGTTGTAACCCCCCCCCCTCCCCTTGGCTAAGCCACTATACCACTATACTACGACATATACGATATGCCATAAAATAAAATAGACATTAAAAGAAACAGCCATTTCATCAATTGTGAATGTTTGAAAAATACATTTTGCTTGAATAAAAACTGCTAAGCATGCAAAGTAAACTTGAAATCTGGTTTAAAACCCTGTATGCAGTGTCCATGACCAATTGGATGTTTGCATGTTTGCAAGCATAGACGGCAATTGATTGAAATTATAATGAAGGCTAAAAACTATAAAACAGCCATTCAAGGTTTCAGATTGTTTCAACTGACGTCATTTGGTTCAGCATTGGTTTCAGCTGAGTCAGCACCAACAAATGTTGCTATTAAAATGCATTTACAGTTGTATAACGGAATAAAGGAGTCTGATCGATGCATGATTTTAACCATAATAATAACAAAAAATTACCCCCCCCCCCCCAGATAAGTTAAGTCCGCCTTGGGACAAATATCAGCTGTTTAGACGTACATCAAACGATTTGATGCGGATACATAGAATTTCAACAATAATTCCTCACAATATTTCGGGGGGGGCTCGGGCCCCCTGGGCCCCCCCCATAAATCCGCGCCTGACCAGGAATAACCTATCAAGGCTTTGTCAGTCCGATGATAAAGATCCAACTGTCCCAAAAACAATAAGAGGCAACATATCATGACGTCAAACATGAAGTGAGTAGTAGTCACAACTGTAAAGAGAAAAAAAAGAACTTGTCTTGAATAAATTAACACACAAAGATGAGGGAGAACACTTAACACTAAAGTTGGGAGAGAAGTTACCTTTGCAGAAAAATGGTTTCTTTTTGAAAAGTCATTGTTTGCCGTGACGCAATATTACACGAACTGCATTGTCATTTGATTTTATTTGTTAAGAGTTTTAGTGTTGCCAGATAGAATAGTTTTCATAAATTTTAGCTCAGTTGTTGTTTTTATTTATGACCATCACAGCTGAAACAAAACACTTCAACATACCAAATGTCTAGAAAAACAAAAAAGCGAAAAACGTAAACGTTGAAACGTGCTTGAGACGAAAATAATTTATTAAGCTGAAAAAAATTAAAATGGTCGCAATACCTTCAGAAAAAATTAAGGTAAAAGGGGAATAAATAAAAATTACTAACAAAAATAAAAACAGCAACACATATTTAGGCTTTAGATGATATTTTCACGATTTCTATAAATATACACTTGCTACTAAGATTGGTTATGGTGCGTTATCAAGAGTGCTGTTGGTTGTGAGGAAAACACGTTTTGATGCGTTTAACTGCTAATGCTAAATTAGCAGTAAGTCGGCTGCGTAGCCGAGTGGTGAGAACGTCTGCGCGACGTTCGAAAGGACGTGGGTTCGACACCGGTCTAGAGCACGCGTCTGTGTCTCGGCGAAAGACACTTAAAGGCAAGCCAAAATAAGGGGAGCAGTTGACTCGAAGACTATATGTCACTTCGCTGCTTCCTGTCGTCTGTTGTATCGCATCTGTGATCGCAGTGTACTGTATGTTATCGCAATGGGCGCAAATAAAAGCATGATTATGATTATTATTATTATGAAAAATAGGTATACAAGAAATTTACAGACTAGAAATAAGAAAATAGCCTCCATGTCTAATTAAATTAATGGTTAGAAACAGAATGTGATATCTTTCACAGACTATCGGAATGCCAATCGCGCAATAATCCCCAATTGTCCAGCAATAACTACGGTATTTTGTTTCAAGAGTGCGTAGGCTACTGAATTGTGTAAAATTAAGGCAGATGTTAATAAATGGTCCTAAAGTATTGCATGAGGTTCCAAGTGACTTCAAAGGTCTTTCTACAACTTCCTAAAAAGTCAACAGGTTACGCTCAGCGCACCAGGCCTTAATGCACAACATAGGCTACAAAACTTTGGAAATAGCAAAACAAACAACAATTTATTAATTTAAATTAAATTTATTGATTTACAAAAAGCATTATAATGATGAAATAACACTGTCTTCACGCACCTTTCATTTGGTAAAAATTGTAATAACTTGCACGGTTATTCATCTGGAAAATTTTTGAGATAAGTTCACTGGTGCACAACTGGCAACGCTACTCTGTGCCAGATGTTGAAAAATGGAAAGAAGTTTCTGGAGTTGTGTACGGTTATTATTATTGTAACTGTCTCCGCCGCCAGTGTGGCCAAATCGTTTGGCATCCGCTGGCTTCGATCAGTCTTTCAACAAGGTTGATAGGATCTCCATTCTGTTTTGTCCTTTGCGATGTTTTGCAATCGATGGAGATGTGGTGTGCTGAGCAAGGATCCCAGGCCAGCTTTTCTGATGTCAGATCTCAGCAGTTGTAATAAATTGGTACGGTGACGTCCGGTTCGGCCTTGGTACTTTTTGCTGCCAATTATTGCAAATTCAAGGGCTTTCTGAGGAGGTGAGTCCTGGTGAAGTCTCAGAATGTGTCCAAACATGTTCCATCTCATGGTGGAGATCTTGCAAGACAATGGTTCACTGTTGCATATTTTGTAGAGATTTTTGTTCGAGATAAGACTGTTTGGCCAAGTATGTGTACGGTTACGGTTATTCTTATATCATAGCTTTTAAACTTGATGAGATGACATGACTTTTTTGTACAGACCTATATTCCTGGTGCAGACGTAACTACTCATTTTATTTATTCTCAGAATACCTTTACTTAATCGAGGACAAGTTTTTATATTCCGGTGTAGGTACTTTACTTTGTCTAGTTTTTGGTAAAAAAAAAGTTTATTTAAAGCTAGCTTTCATGAAAAACAGAACTATTAGTCCCAGTAGTTTAGTATTTTAGTTGTCCAGAGTTGCAACTCTTTAGGTTTCTTTGCTGTAGTCGTTGTAACCATGAAAACAGAAGAACTCTTGCTCAATTGTGATGATGTTGATTTAGTACCGGTAATAATCCCAAAGAAAGAGTCATTATCACATGTTTTTGGAAAAGTCTTGATGGCTAGTGTGGAGGCTACACCGGTATGGTTAGCGAAACACAATGCTCGCTGTTGTATAGTGAGTAGTCAGGTAGTGCTGACGCCAGGAAGATCGCTCCTTTTCAAGAATCAGTTGTTGTCAGAAATAGTAAATGTTCAAAATATGTATATAAGTTGCATGATAATAATAAGGCAGTGGCTATTTGACCGGCTCCGGTCTTTGAATCTGAAACACTATTTGACCGGTCATGACGTCACTGCATAAGCACTTTTTTCTTTTTCTCTTTCAAAGCAAAAGACGAGAAGCGCCGACATAAGTTCTAAATTCAACACGTATTCTTCAACTCAGTCCGTGGCACGCAGGGTTCGTCTCTGGCTGCCAATCTAAAGGGGATGAGTTCGATACTATCCGGAAGCATTTTTTTTTTCGTTTTTTTTTTTATCTAAATTTTGACCCGAAGCGCATTTATGTGGTCAATTTTTAATTTGAGTAGCCTACAGTCCAAGTTAGTTAATAGTTCTCAAGTTAGTTATATACAATACTTCTTTTAAAAGAAATGATAATGGTAAAACCATTTTTTAAAGAAGTATTATATTGTATATAACTAACTTGAGAGAAAAATGTAGGGTCGTTCGGCAACACACGTTCACTTATGACGATCGGAAAATTACCAAGAGAAATTCTCAAATTCCAGCAAATTAAAAAAACTCTAACATTATTACTCACAATTGAAAAGACATAAAAAATGGGCTGTAGGCTACTCAAATTAAAAATTGACCACAAAAATGCGCTTTGGGTCAAAATTTAGATAAAAAAAAGGCAGTGGCTATTTGACCGGCTCCGGTCTTTGAATCTGAAACACTATTTGACCGGTCATGACATCACTACATAAGCACTTTTTTCTTTTTCTCTTTCAAAGCAAAAGACGATAAGCGCCTTAAGTTTTAAATTCAACACGTTTTTTTCGTCTGAATCTGTGGCGCATACGTAACGTCTCCGGCTGCCATTCTAGAGGGAATGAGTTCGATTCTATTCGGAAGCGTTCTTTTTTTTTTAACTAAATATTTGAAAGTGGAAAGTTGTCTTGAAGGGTTGGTTGAGATGATGATTTGAAACTTGACTGATTGGTGTGCGACAATGAGACTGGATTTAATTTTTAACTTCGGACTTCAGCGAAACGTAATCTTACAGCCTATTAGAATGTGTGATTTTTTCAGAGAATTTGTGCTAAGAAATGAAAGGAATTTGTTAAAAATAAAGACTAGAAAAAACTTTTTTAATTCGTTTTGAAACTTTTTTATTCACTTGTTGATTCATTCATATCAGTTTGTATCCTTTTGTAGTTAAAAAAAAAAAAAAAAAAAGAACGCTTCCGGATAGTATCGAACTCATTCCCTCTAAAATGGCAGCCCGAGACGTTACGTATGCGCCACGGACTCAGTTTAAGAATACGTGTTGAATTTAAAACTTAACGCGCTTATCGTCTTTTGCTTTGAAAGAAAAAAGTGCTTATGTAGTGACGTCATGACCGGTCAAATAGTGTTTCAGATTCAAAGACCGGAGCCGGTCAAATAGCCACTGCCTAAAAAAAAAGAATGCTTCCGGATAGTATCGAACTCATCCCCTCTAGATTGACAGCCGGAGACGTACTGCACGCGCCACGGACTGAGTTGAAGAATACGTGTTGAAGTTATATCTTATATCGGCGCTTCTCGTCTGTTGCTTTGAAAGAGAAAAAGAAAAAAGCGTTTATGTAGTGACGTCATGACCGGTCAAATAGTGTTTCAGATTCAAAGACCGGAGCCGGTCAAATAGCCACTGCCTTATAATAATAATGGTGTTGCAAGCACAGTAGGCTAGTGCTTTTTCAGGTCTTCATAATAACTTACGTAGCAAAAATAGTAAAAAAAAAAACAGTTAGAAACTTAACAAGGAAGTCATAAACAAGAGAAAAAAACACCAAGAAAAACGAATTGATGATGATAATTTACACTGCAAAAGTGGCACCAGAATAGACCTTTTGTACATTCAAAATCACCAGAGCGTGACATTTGAGTTAGCCGGAGTCTGAGGGTTAAGAATCGCTTGTTTACTACGGTTTATGAAAGCGTTTCTTGTTATTGCAAGCAAGCGTGAGGTTGCTAGCAGGGAAAAGTAATTGTTTTGTGTTTATGAACTGTTGTAGGTTATCGGCACTCTTCAGCTTTTGTTCGTTTTAATCATAGTGCTGGCTAGCAGTAGTAGCAGACTAGGTATATACTGTAATATTTAGGCAGTGTAAGACGCCACCCGGCCTGTTGAGTTGCTGTGTGTGTCCATCCCCTCCGTGCATTCTCATTCTCCTAGTCTAGCTTGCTCGATTGATTTTAAGACTTAGCCGGCCATTATTGTTTAAATATTAACTAGACGTACTAAAAACTAGCCTAATAGGCTACTGTAAATGGTAATGTTTCAATACCCACCAGGTAGATTAAGTAGGCCTGGTCCACACAGGTCCTGTCACTAGCTAGACCTACCATAACCACTCTTTTTAAGCCAAAAGGTCATTTTATGGGTTTCTGAGTGTTTCAAGTAGCCCATAGGCATAATTAACAAATGCTATTTTGTAGAGTTATTGATATAAGCTACAATGTGTGACTGGATGCATGCTGGATGAAATCATTAGAAAAGCTGCCGTCATTTGGCATATAAGTGATATATCAAAGTATGAAACTGGAAGTAACTTTGGTTTGTTAAAAATAAAATGTCCATTTAAGTGGAGGAATAGCACTATAGAAGATATGGCTACAAACATGGACTCCTACCTTCATGTCTTGGACAGCGACACAGCTTAAAACAACACATGAATACTATTTTCCGATCCAAGGACAACTAGGTTTAAGTGGACTACAGTGGTGTAATATCGTTGTGTAACTTCCAAGTCGATGTTTGTGGAGCGTGTGCATTTTGACCGGGTATTATGGACCACGTCAATAGTATATACATTGTCTTGCAACATTTTATTTTGATTCTGCATCGTCTTTTCTTTGTCAATAAATTAAGTTAAAATTCATGGTACCGGTATTGAAAGTTTTCATAAGCGAATAAAACTGAGGCATGTTTTCTTCAGTTTGTTCAAACAAAATAGGTTCTTGAAAATTGCTTAACATGCAACAAACCAACCATACTTGATTGATGATACCAAGCATAGTCACTGGTATTTTCCTGTCGAAGATGTGAAATTGACAATTTTTTTTATGGGCCTCTCTACATGAATGCGATGACGTGCAATACTCCGTGTGTTCAACACTATGTCTTTACTTATTTGAGGCCTTCTACCTAGGAACGGTGGGATATTCAAATGTAGACCAATATCATGTTACAAGTCTTTTTCTATGAGAAACCCTTTATCGGCCATAACAGCATCATTGAAGTGCAGTTCATTAGCAGCTATTTTCTGCTTCAAAAACGTGAAAAAATCCACTTCTCTGACATATTTCTTTGTCACTCACATTACCAGTTTACAATTGCGATACAAACATAATACAGCCATTTGGATCAACTACCACTAATGCCTTTGCAGTGTTAGTTCTTTTATAGTTCGAGTAGCCTACGTTTGCGACTGACAGTGAAGTGAGAATAGTGTTTCGAGACGTAGCCTACTTCAGTGCAGTCGATGATGATCATGGTGCTTGGGTAGCCTAGTCCTAGTAGGAAAATTATACTGAAACACTGATGCATGCTTGTAAAGACCACAAAACAACAGCTTAAGCGATGCTCAAGCAAACGTTAAACAATTTTTTCGCCTGCAAACTATGCCGCTAACCCTAGCGCACAGCATTGTAAACAGCGGCTAGTCGTTCACGACGCCAACGTCACGCTCTGTTGGTTCGTTATGCAAAAGGTCTATTAATATGAATTTATGCTGTAGATGTTAATTTTGTGTTGGAGCATTGTATTTAACAATTGACATGATATATATACTCCCAGCAACAGCAGTTCAATATAATCGGGAAGTTCAATCTGTCAATCTCGATGATCGGGCCTGCATCAGTGGTTCAAAGCCTTTACAAATATGTGAAACTACCAGGATTCTCTCAAAGAAGCTTTTCCAGTCCAAGGATAAAGATGCAATCAATCAAATGGATGCTCCATGTGTATGTGTCGCTGCTGATTTTGGTTTGTTGGTTTTCCTAATTCATTCTTTTGTTGTAATAGGCTACTCTTGAGATGACTAAATGAGTGAACTTTAATTTAAACATATTTGTTCATTTAAAGCAAGAAGCTCCGGTGCTCCCCCCTTGTCGTCACTTGTAAACCTTTGTGCCCCCCTTTTCTTGTCAAGTTATAAACCAAAGTCTAACTATATAAATTTTGCATGTTTTGGATTTTAAAACAAAGGTTATAATAGTGTGTATGTTCATCCAATGTATGAACAGTAAGCAAAAATAAAGTAGTTTTACCCCATATTTTTGGTCGATTCCAATGTATAACGTCGTGGTATTTTTGACCAGAGTAGAGACTTGTAGACCAGCTTCGAAAATTTAACTCAGTGAACCCGGAATGGCCCGTTTCGACGAGTCCGATTCGGCTAATCCGATTCGGCAAGTTCCCTATTCGGCAAGAGCCTTTTTCGGCGAGTGCCCTATTCGGCGAGTTTTTGAAATTTTATTTTTGAAAGGGAATTATCGGGTAACGTGCAGAAAGGAATAAAAATAAAATGTTGGAACTATTAAATTAAAATTCGTCATGTCAGTTCAGTTGTTTTTATTTCTGACCATCATATCAAAAACAATACACGTCAACATAGCAAAGGTAGAAGCGACAAAACGCGAACGTTAAAACGTGCTTGAATTCGTCATGTCCGTTCAGTTGTTTTTAAGGTAGAAGCGACAAAACGCGAACGTTAAAACGTGCTTGTGACCGAAGTAAGTTATTGAGTTGAAAGAAATTTGGCACGGTCGCAACACCTTCAGAAAAATTTAAGATGTAAAGGAAAAAAAATGTTACAAAAAAAATCATGTTTATATCTATAAGTTAGTACTTTTGAATAGTTAAAATGATTAGTTTGGATCAACAAATGTGTGGCCTACAGCTTGGATTGAAAGGAAATTATCGGGTACCGTAGCCTAGTTATCCCTACCAGCAAAAATTTGTTCCAAGAACCCAGTTAGCCTAACAGTTCATTTCGACATTGTAGTAACAGAATGAGAAGGCTAACCAAATGTGTGGCCTATCGTTTTAACGTCGCTAAACGTTGAAATCGTGTAGAAAAGAGAACTTTGATGACTAGGATACGTTGCAAGCCTTAAAGCAGCCGGCGGTCATCGCCACTAAGTAGTAGTGCTTGAATGACCGCCTGTGCTACCTCCTCCGTCGGCCAAGTTTGGCCGCCGGTTTCTTCTAGCCAATTATTTAATTTCGCAATAGAATGATTGTGGATTAAATGTCGAAAATATGTAGTATCAAAGAGTGACGCAGAATTAGGTCAGCGCATCATAGTCACTAGTGTTGTATTGAATATATCCAGCTGCGATCACCAGCGATGTAAGTCTTGTTTGCAATTCCCGATGTTTATTTTAACGAAGTGTTAATCCGAAACTTTTGTGCTAATTTACATTGGCTTGCAATATTGTCGTTTTTATATCGATTCAATGTGGTCGGACATTGAATTGTTGTTAAAAAGGAGAACTAGGTTAGTTGACATCCGTCGGTAAAACACGTGTCTTCATAGTTGAGAACGCTGTGGGTTAGTGACTACACACCCTCAATGGTGACATCATAACGGAATAAATGGTCAGGTTTTATGAAAGGCGGTATGCAGTTGAAACAATTTAATGAGCTGCAAGCAGTTAAAACAATTTAGGGTCATTAGATGGTCCCGCAATACCGGATTACAATCCCGATAAAGCATTTAATGCGTGGTACAACGATTCTATTGCAGGACGTCGCCCAGACTTCCACAACGCTAAGTGATCATTTTAACATTGTTGCAAGTTTAATGCTATTTACAATTATGCTATCGTTATTGTAATTTGGCCTCCAAGCATGCAGATTGGCCGCCTAGAAGGAGCTCTTGGTAGGCCACGATGGCTGCCGGAAAAAAACACAAGTTTTAAGGCCTGCGTTGAAAATGAGAAACATTCACAGAAGCCCTTCAATACGTTGCATTTTTAAGATTATGCATTTTTAAGATGATGTATTTAGACGTTGAATCAATGTACAAATGAACTGTTAGGCTAAATGGGTTCTTGGAACAAATCGAAGGGCTTCTGTGATTGTTTCCCAGTTTCAACGTATCCTAGTCAGCAAAGTTCTCTTTTCTACACAATTTCAACGTTTAGCGACGTTAAAACGATGTAAAAACGGCAATTTCTGCTGGTCGGGATAACTAGGCTACGGTATCCGATAATTTCCTTTCAATCCAAGCTGTAGGCCACACATTTGTTGATCCAAACTAATCATTTTAACTATTCAAAAGTACTTTTTTTGTAACATTTTTTTTTAATTTTCCCTTAATTTTTGAAATTTTTCTGAAGGTGTTGCGACCGTGCCAAATTTCTTTCAACTCAATAACTTACTTCGGTCACAAGCACGTTTTAACATTCACGTTTTGTCGCTTCTACCTTTTTCTCAACCTTTGCTATGTTGACGTGAATTGTTTTTGATACCATGATCAAAAATAAAAACAACTGAACTGACATGACGAATTCAAGCACGTTATAACGTTCGCGTTTTGTCGCTTCTACCTTTGCTATGTTGACGTGTATTGTTTTTCATATGATGGATTGATGGTCAGAAATAAAAACAACTCAACTGAACTGACATAACGAATTTTAATATAATAGTTCAAACATTTTATTCCTTTCTGCACGATTTTAACGTTTATAAATACCGATGTAAAAACGACAATTATAATTAGGCTACGGTACCCGATAATTCCCTTTCAAAAATAAAATTTCAAAAACTCGCCGAATAGGGCACTCGCCAAAAAAGGCTCTCGCCGAATAGGGAACTGGCCATATGGATTAGCCGAATCGGACTCGCCGAATAGTAGCAGACCCCAGTGAACCAGAGCAAACACATGTGTAGTGAAGATTGCGTGCTAGTTCATGCTTGAGTTGTGCTGCAATTGAAAATGCATCGTAAAAAAGCACTTTGATTGGGTTACTTCGAATTTGAATCAATTTTTTTTAATAATGCACTTCTGGGCTGCATTGAACAGAATCGCCGCTTTAATTCAAGACTGACTTAAGTCCACTTTTCATGATTTTGACTTTTTTGCATTTTTTTCCTAATTGGACATAAACCCATATTATGAGCAAATTTGCTAAGCTGTACCTGCCTTAAAAACAGAAATACCATAGGCTTATGTCCACATATTTTTCCAAGTTTCAATTCCATATAGACTTATGTCCATGCATGGACATAAGATAAATTTTTTTATAAAAAATTTGGACTTAAGATATTTTTTTGGACTTATGTCCAATGACTATCCATGTAATTTTAGTTGTAAGTCCATGTCCAATTACTGGCAAGTAGTGAAGTTTGCATTGTATCAACATCATAATAATAACAATCACTTTGCCTTGCAACAAAGCTATAGCAGTTGGCCTGCACTTCAACTGGCAGCATGGCAAGTGCGGTTTAATTGAACAAGTCATATGCACATTATATCTATGCGTTCGGAGCTTTAAGCAACTTTCAGATTACTGCAATATGTCATGTACAGTTGTACACCTGTACGCAAGATACGAACAGAAACCACACAGTCTTGCCATGATCTCTTAGGGAATACATATTGTATACCAATATAGCATCAGAAAAGATTGTTGGTTATACCTCCTAGCGGGAAAACGCACTTTCATGACAGTACACGAAAGAATCAGTCATTTGTTTGCCACATCTTTAACATTTTTTGAACAATCATTTCCACTTATAGCAGAGATGCACAGAATGTATATATATTGAATGGTGCAGTGAACGTAAGTTTCAACCAGATAATTATTCCACATATTACCAAGTATTAACCCAACAATTCCATCTGAAATTTCACAAACCAAAGAAGGATCAATGCGATAGCTGTTGTGTTGCTTTTGATAATACTCCAGAACATCTTGTTACCGATCAAATGAAGGCTGATTAACAAAAACAACTTGCAAGAGAGCATAAAAAAAAACGAAGAAGGAAGCTTCCAATAAGGCATCTGTTCTTACTGCAGGATTCGATTTCCAGAAAAGATTGCATTTACCTCATGGAAAACCATCTTCATTTTATTACCGTTTAAGGTGGAAAAATTACAACTTTACTGTGACTAATTTGAACTCTATGCAAACTGCTTGCTTTTTGTGGAACGAATGTCATGCAAGAAAAGGTTCTTGTGAAGTAGCATCATGTCTTCTTAGTTTTTTATCAAAAGCAAACACCTATGGTGTAAAGAAAATTCACTTGTTTTGTGATCGATGCTGTGGCCAGAACAGTAACTGTATGGTTTATATCATGCTGGCTATTGCTCTCGAGATTTATGGCTTCGATGAAATCACCTTGAACTTTTTGGTATCTGAGCATAGCCAAAACTAAAATGACACAGCCCATTCAATCATAGAACGTGCTGCAAGCAAAATGACCATTTACACTACTGCACAATGGGAAAGTTTGATTATGACTGCCTTCAAAAGGCATCAACCAATTGATGAATGCATGCAACATAGTGATGTGATTGATTTCAAAAGTTCAGTTTCCGAAAATGATGAAAGCCAATGTCAATGATAGCAATGGAGAAAGAATCTACTTGTCCAAAATCATGTAACTAAAAATCACCAAAGCCGAGCCAATAACATTTTTTTTATAAAATACAGCTAACAGTGAAAGCACATTCAGAAAACTAGACCTAATTTTCGAAAATACAGGAAGACGAAGCTGAGCACTACCACTATGCCAAGGTTATATAAATCATTTCCTGGCACTTCAATGGATAAGAAGAATGATTTGAAAAAACTCTGCCTCAAAGGCTTGATTCCAATTCAACATCATGACTTCTTTCGAAATCTTCCAGTCACTCCCAACAAAGACAGTATTGAAGTATAATTTCATAAACTAGGCTTAGAATTAAGTGACAGCGCTTTGCAGACACTTTTCATTTGAAGTTATGCATATTGATGATAACAACATCAAGTCAGCAATGATAACGCATCATTCTGTTATGTCCAGTGAACTCGTCAAAGCCATTACGCATTATGGTGGTATATATAAGTTGTTCCAGTTCCAGTAGTGAAGTGAATGAAAGTGCATTGAATTTAGCAAATATGATAGTAATGGAGTAAAGTTAATAAGAGGATTGTGCTGGTGAATTTTAATCGAGTTGGCAATAGTGGTAGTTATTGAAGTGCATTGGCTTTGAGAAACAAATTAAGTGCAGTAGTGACTATGTGCTATACAGTAGTTGAGTTAGCAGTGGTAGTTGTTTAAGTACATTAAATTTAATTAGTGACTGAAGGTTCAATTGCACTAACTGTATGAAACGGCAACATGTTAATTGAACAGAAAAAGATAATTCAGCACAACTACACAGCAGTTTTACTCTCTTTTGGGAAAAAGTTGCAAATTCACAGTTTAGTGTAAGAGTTTGTTAAGAAAAAGAGTTTTTTGGAAGAGTTTGTGTCGGTGTAATTAAATAATTAAATTTGTGATAAAGAAATTTTGAACATCAAAGTTTGAGTAAAAATTACGTTATTTTGCTGTATGCTGTGATACTTTACCTCTAAAAGTGATTCATCAAATGAAAATGAATGATGCTGCACTGGTGATAAACAATTCATTCGTGTTTTTCAGCATGTACGTACCTTAACCTTCAGGATAAATTAGACTTATGTCCATTTACATAAAAATGAATCAAAAATATTTCTGAGCAAGAAAGATTTAAGTCCAACAACATACAAAAAAAATATAAATGGCACCACCTAGTGGCAAAGTATTCAGTGATTTTTGTAGACCAACATATTGCCTATCACTGGTAAATAGTAAGTCTCTGTGTGCACATCCATGTCAAAGAAATTTGTTCGGTTGTACAGTCAAGTGCAGTTATTTGCAATTATCTCAAAACGCTAAAAATGGACTTAAGTCAGTTTTGAATTCAAGCGGCGAGATAACCGTTAAAAGAGACATCGGAGGCTTGGCAAAAACAGCCACAGCAAAATATGAAATGCAAGCACCTGTTTATTGTTTATTTGGAAATATTGGAATGACCAACATGTACTGGTAACTTCCAAGAAATACAAAAATGCAAAGAGTTGTGTGGCAAGTTAAAATATAACTGAGTAAAGATGTTTTTAATTACTGACTTTAATTTTTATTCAGATTCTTATTTAGCCTAATTTACTTTTATAAAAATTAAGACATACTGATATATATACTGCAGATTTTAGAAATGCAGTTCAGTCCTACTATTGCTTTCTCGTTGTTTTACTGGTTAGTGGCATTTTGCTTTGTGGTTTCGCCAACAGAATTCCAGTCAGCTGGTCTAACAATACAAAGTATTTTTGATAGTTGGCTTGGGAGTGAAAGCAATGATTTTATTTATTATCACATCAGACGCACAGCGATAACAACACTTTTTCATGGATTTTTGCCAATGGGATATTTTATTGGAATGACGTTTGTTGGTGAATCTGGTTTGGAGTTTTTAGAGATATCTGAGTGGGCCATCCACACCGGATGGCAAATTTATTTCTTCATTGCCAGTGCTATTTTTATTGCTTGTGCTACCACTGTGTATTATTGGCATATGAGCAATTGGCAAAATCATCCAATCGCTAAGATACTGAGTCTGTATTCTGACTCATGGGTAAACCTTGCATATGAAATTAATAGAGAATTCAGAAGCATTGACAAATATACCAGTGGCCCGAGTGGAATGTCGAGAGTTGTTGTCACAGACAATTGGATCATGAAGACCGGAGCTTATTCAACAACTTTAGTTCATCAAGATCATGTGAGTTTAGTTGTAAAAAAGACGCAGGAATACCAGGTATCACCTGACACAATGACAACAGTTCAGTATGTCAAACTGAATGTACGTCCATCAAAGCAGCAAAAGAGTTTTGTTATTCGAATTTTATCTACTGAATACATGGATTTCAAAGCTAAACTTCGAACTGAATTGGTTGTTTTACCAAACATAAACATGCATTTGTCATCAGCTGAGCTGTTTCTTGAAGTATTTCGAGACCAAGTGCTTCAAAATCCTATTTGCATCGTTGATAGCAGTCGCCGACTTGGAAAATGTATTGGCTGTGATCAAAAGTCTGTGGCAGTTAAATTAATTAAACAATGTGCCAACGCAGGGGAAGGAGATTGCCAGGATTGTAACTGCAACCCACTGTGGTGTATGGAGTGCATGGGTCGGTGGTATGCAAGCCGACAAGACCCAAGTAAACCCGAGTCATGGTTGGGTGGTCATGCCACTTGCCCTATGTGTAGGGCTAAATTTTGTGTACTTGATGTTTCTAGTATTCAACAACCATAAGTTGTTGTGTTTTAAGTTTTGCAATTTTACTTGTTATTTGTGATTGTGTGCCAAAAGAGAAAGAGATGGTTACCATAGTATTGGATCAATGCTGCCATCCTGTGGTCATTTGCATGTTTATCTTAAGCTTTTTATCCCTGAAAACTAGAACAATATTATACAATTATGGTGTTGTTATCGCTTCTTACAAAATAAAAACCCTTGTTTTAATCCCTAGATCAGTGGTTTTAAACTAATTTTCAAACAACAAAGGGTAAAACAGATGGATTCAGTTGGACATTGACATCTCACATAGAAAAAACGTCATATCCAGATTATGCTTTTTTTGCATCTTACTGCGATAGTGTTACATAGGAATAACAATGCTTTAAGATGTGCATGATGAATTGATGATATTGAATATATAAATGTTTACAAAAATAACAGATTGCTATTTAAGTCATGCCACTAATTAAACTACCGTACGGTACCATATATGTGTCTGTTCATTAAATATCGTATCACTTTGTTTCCTGTATTTCACAATCTCATAGGTATTCATCATCATCATCATCATAATCCATCGTCGGTTTGTTCCCCACTAGTGGGGGTGGCCGATTGTTTTCGCGCAGCAATTGTTCTAATCCCTTCTCTCCATTTCACCCTGTCCCTTGCATCTTCCTCCTTCAGTCCGACTTTTTTAAATTCATCCTTCACTTGTTGTTTCCACGTTCTTCTTGGACGACCGCGTTTCCTCTTCCCATCCACCTTTAGATCTAGTGCCTTTCTAAGAAAACTTCCTTCCTCCCTCCTTATCACATGTCCATACCATCTTACTCCATTTGCCCTTGCCAGTTGGTCTATGGTCTCTCTCATCTCTAGTGATATTGATATACCAATATTTGTTTTTGTGCATATATTCATTCCTCACAAGTTAAATTGTCTTGTTAAGGTGTCCTCCCAAATTAGTTAGCGCGTTTCTTCGCAAACAAAAAAGCTTCAAGATTAAGAAGGGCTGGTTTGACTCTAGGGATTTGCTCTTGAGCAACACATTCTAAGGACTGCTCTCCATTCAGCCGCACATAATAGATGGAATAATTCCCTGGCAACAAGACTTCAACAATCAGAAAACTTCACTCTGCCAATCTAGGTAACCGGCCCTGCGTCAAGAGCCTCTACAAGTATCTATGTGAAACTACCAGGAATAGCCTAACCTATCAAGGCTTTGTCAGTCCAAGGATAAACATTCAAAACCAAACCTTCATCGTCTCTTGTGGAAAGATAATATGACATATATTATAATATGTATATATAGATGATATATGTAATATTCAGCAGTTTTGACTTAAATATCTGAATATGTGCCTGATCGACTTTTTCTGTGTTGTTCACTTAGTAATTATTGGAGATTATTTCTCATTCTGTATTGTTTGTAGTGATTAGGTTGTCAGACAAAATGTATCATAGTTTTGAGGGGAATCCCCGCACCCGTCCTGTAGTGTCGCTAGGAGGAAGTCGGCGAGAGGTATGCCAGCAACTTGTAATAAACTTTTTCAAATATTTTAGCCGTGTACTTACTGCTGTGTAAAAACGTATTAGTTTTGTATGTAATTAACTTTAATATGTATATTATATACAATATGTTTCCAAATATATATGCGTCCTTTTTATATACGCTACTTGAAACTACATTTTATTGATCTTTTCCCTTTTCATTATTACGATGACATTTTGGTATTATTACGATCATAGGCGCCGACTTTTCAAAAAACCTTGGGGGGCGAGAAAGGTGATGACGTCATACCCATAACGCTATTTTACTCAATTAAAATAGTCTTTGATTAAGCTTACTGTTGAACCATAGAGAAATAAAACATAGTAACTTTAGCGGGTTTAGCATACTTTATTTCACACAAAATATAACATAATTAAATAAAATAAACTCAAACGTTTTCGACACGTACGTGTGTCCTCATCAGAAATTAAATCTGCAATACATAAAATGAAAAGTCGTAAGATAAATTTGACTATGCACTGTAACTGTAACGACACTCTGGACTGAAAGCACAAACTGAACAAATGATACGAGAATGATTGCGAGTAAATTATGCGAGTAAATTATTGCGAGTAAATTACACATAATTTACTCGCAATCATTCTCGTATCATTTGTTCAGTTTGTGCTTTCAGTCCAGAGTGTCGTTACAGTTACAGTGCATAGTCAAATTTATCTTACGACTTTTCATTTTATGTATTGCAGATTTAATTCCTGATGAGGACACACGTACGTGTCGAAAACGTTTGAGTTTATTTTATTTAATTAGAATTTAGAATCGGATGCTGGAATGTGGGAAGTTTGTGTGGTAAAGGAACTGAAATATGTGAAGAACTAAGAAAAAGAAGGGTGGATATATGTTGCCTAGAGGAAGTAAGATGGAGGGGACAGTCAGCGCGGTTTTTAGGTGTCAATGAGAGGAGATATAAGTTATGGTGGTCAGGAAATAACACAGGAATCGGTGGTGTTGGTTTCCTGGTAAAAGAGGAATTGTGTGAGAAAGTAATAGAAGTTAGAAGAAGGAGTGACAGAGTGATGACAATGGTACTTGCTTTTGAAGAGGAGGTAGTGAGGCTAATCTGTGCATATGCACCTCAAAGTGGTAGGGATTACTTAGAAAAGGAAAGTTTTTATGATGTTTTGGCAGAGGAATGGGATTTACGGAGTTCAAAAGAGTTGGTGTTTGGATTAGGAGATTTTAATGGACATGTTGGAAAACAAGCAAATGGGTTCGAGGGCATTCATGGAGGGTATGGTTTTGGGGAGAGAAACATGGAAGGAAGAATGCTACTTGAATTTTGTGATGAAAGGAAACTTTGTATTGCCAACACATGGTTTAAAAAGAAAGAGAAAAGGAAGGTGACTTACAGCTCAGGAGGACATGAGTCGGAAATTGATTTTATTGTGGTTGGGCAGGAACAGAGAAAGTACTTGAAGAATGTGAAAGTAATTCCGTGGGAGTTGCAGCATAGACTAGTAGTAGGAGACTTAAATATGAAAAAGTGAAGAAAATTGTGAAGAAAGAACGAGTTTTTGTGAGAAATGTGTGGAAACTGGAGGAAAAAGAAACGAGAATTAAGTTTGTGAAAAGAGCAAAAGAGCTGGTAAACATGAGTGCGCAGGACTTGTGGGCTTCATTTCAGAAAGGTGTCCTAGCAGCATGTGATGAAGTATGTGGGAAAAAGAAAGTGAGGAGGGATCGTGGAGACACATGGTGGTGGGATGAAGAGGTGCAGCATGCGATTTCACAGAAAAGAGATGCATACAAGCAGTGGCGCAAAAATGGGTCAGAAGAGAATAAAAAGAAGTATAAGAGTATGAAAAAGAAGGCAAAGAGGGTTGTTGCAAGAGCTATGAAGAATGGTGCTGAGGAGGAACTTAATAAAATGGGGGAAAGCCAAAACAAAGTATTCAGACTCATAAAGCAAATGAAAAAGGATGGGAATGATATTGGAGGGGGAAGATGTATAAGGAGTGGAGATGGGAAGTTGCATTTCAGCCCGGAAAGCAGAGGAGAAGTGTGGAAGGAACACATGGAAAATGTTATGAATAAGGAGAATGTATGGGATCATATGACAGAGGTTGATCTGGTGGAGGGTCCAGTGGGAAAGGTTACTCGTGATGAAGTGGTGGAGGCAATGGGGCAAATGAAACTGTGTAAAGCAGCCGGTCCATCAGAAGTGAGCGTAGAGATGATAAAAGCAAGTGGAGAGTTGGGAATTGAAGTAATGCTACAACTTAGCCAAAGGGTATTAGATGGAGAGGGAATGCCGGAGGAGTGGAAGCATAGTACTCTTGTTCCATTGTTCAAGAGAAAAGGGTATGTGAGAAGTTGCAGTGCATATAGAGGTGTAAAACTCGGAATGGCCCGATTCGGTGAGTCCGATTCGGTGAGTCCGATTCGGTGAGAGCCTTTTTCGGTGAGAGCCCTATTCGGTGAGTTTTTTTTTTTAAATTATTGCGCGCCGTAGCCTAATTATCATTGCCGTTATAGGGTTAGGGGATAGAGGTTAGGGGGTTGGGGGTTTTTGGGGTTAGAGGATAGGGGGTTTTTGGGGTTAGGGGGTTGGGGGTTTTTGGGGTTGGGGGTTTTTGGGGTTAGGGGGTTTTTGGGGTTGGGGGTTTTTGAGGTTGGGGGTTTTTGAGGTTGGGGGTTTTTGGGGTTGGGGTGTTTGGGGTTAGGGGTTTTTTGGGGTTGGGGGTTTTTGGGGGTTTGGGTTAGGGGTTTTTGGGTTAGGGGGTTTGGGGTTAGGGGTTTTAATTAGTTTTGATTTTTTGGGGGGTTTGGGGGTTTTTAAGTTGGGGGTTTTTGGGGTTGGGGGTTTTTGGGGTTAGGGGGTTGGGGGTTTTTGGGGTTGGGGTGTTTGGGGTTGGGGGGTTTTGGGGTTGGGGGTTTTTGGGGTGTTTGGGGTTTTTTGGGGGATGGGGTTTGCGGTTTTGGGGTTTTTGGGGGTTTGGGTTAGGGGTTTTTGGGTTAGGGGGTTTGGGGTTAGGGGTTTTAATTAGGCTACGGTGCCCGATAATTTTCAAACAAAAATTCAAAAAAAAAACACAAAAATCCCCAACCCCAAAAACCCCCAACCCCTAACCTCTATCCCCTAACCCCTATCCCCTAACCCTATAACGGCAATGATAATTAGGCTACGGCGCGCAATAATTTAAAAAAAAAAACTCACCGAATAGGGCTCTCACCGAAAAAGGCTCTCACCGAAAAAGGCTCTCACCGAATAGTAGCAGACCCGTAAAACTACTAGAGCATGGAATGAAAATTGTGGAGCGAATACTAGAAAAGAGGTTGAGAACATTGGTGAAATTAAATGATATGCAGTTTGGATTTATGCCAGGAAAAGGTATAGTGGATGCTCTGTTTATATTGAGAAGAATGCAGGAGGAATACCGAGAGAAGCAGAGAAAACTATATATATATGTGTTTCGTCGACTTAGAAAAGGCATTTGACAGAGTACCAAGGAAAGTGATGGAGTGGGCAATGAGGAAAAGAGGTATACCGGAGGTATTAGTGAGAGCTGTGATGTCTATGTATGAGGATGCAAGAACAAAAGTGAGAGTTGGATCAAATTATTCAAACGAGTTTTTTGTGAAGGTTGGTGTACACCAAGGATCAGTTTTGTCACCTCTGATATTTGCTATTGTGGTTGACGTTGTAACTGAAGGAGTGAGGGAGGGCTTATTGAGTGAAATTTTGTATGCAGACGACCTGGTCTTGACAAGTAATAGTATGGAGGGACTGGAGAGAAAGTTTGAGAAATGGAAAGAAGCATTTGAAACCAAGGGTATGAAGGTGAATCTTGAAAAAACAAAAGTGATGGTGAGTGGAGCAGAAGGAACAGTTGTTGAGAGCAAAGTAGATCCCTGTGGAATATGTGGCAAGAGAGTGATGAGAAATTCAATGCAATGCAAGGAATGTGGAAAGTGGGTACATGCAAGATGTGCTAATGTCAAGAGAGCCGCAACAAGATTGGCGAAGTGTTTTGTTTGTGGGAAATGCAGTAAAGGAAGGAATGAAGTGGAAGGCCATGATGATGAGTTCTGCCATGGCATCGAAACAGTGACAGACTTCTGTTATCTGGGTGATCGGATAAATGGAAGTGGTGGATGTGAAGCAGCGGTGACAACAAGGGCAAGATTGGGCTGGGCAAAGTTCAGGGAATGTGGGGAAATGTTGTATGGCAGAAAATTCTCACTAAGGATGAAAGGGAAAGTATATCGGAGCTGTGTGCGGCCTGCAATGCTATATGGTAGCGAGACATGGATATTGAGAGAGAGTGAACTGGCAATCCTGAGAAGAACGGAAAGGTCAATGGTGAGAGCAATGTGTGGGGTGAAAACGAGAAGGGAAAAAAGGACTGAAGAATTGTTGGATATGCTAGAGATGAGAGAGACCATAGACCAACTGGCAAGGGCAAATGGAGTAAGATGGTATGGACATGTGATAAGGAGGGAGGAAGGAAGTTTTCTTAGAAAGGCACTAGATCTAAAGGTGGATGGGAAGAGGAAACGCGGTCGTCCAAGAAGAACGTGGAAACAACAAGTGAAGGATGAATTTAAAAAAGTCGGACTGAAGGAGGAAGATGCAAGGGACAGGGTGAAATGGAGAAAAGGGATTAAAACAATTGCTGCGCGGAAACAATCGGCCACCCCCACTAGTGGGGAACAAACCGACGATGGATTATGATGATGATGATTATTTAATTATGTTATATTTTGTGTGAAATAAAGTATGCTAAACCCGCTAAAGTTACTATGTTTTATTTCTCTATGGTTCAACAAAGCAAACTCTCTACCAAAGCTTTAAGCTTACTGTCTTGTTTATATTGACACCAGGTTGCAAACCGAATTTATTAGAACCGCTGCTTGAAACGATTAGTTTTACGCATGTAGTCGTAACAATTTTGATATTGTTACCTCATAATTGGAACTAGAGATGTACCGATACCAATATTTTGGCCGATACCGATCCCGATACCGATATCACTTTTTTAGGCCGATACCGATACTGATACCGATAATTTGGCCGATACTTTGGTGTTACAAAAAGAAGCAATTTTGGTATTTGCAAAGAAATATATCAAATGCTAAGTTTTACCTTATTTGCATAAAACTATTAAAAAAAACTTTGGATTGACATAATTTATTAAAGATTCAAGAATCCAATCTCAACCAGGGGCAGGGGGGGCAATGGTGCCCTTTTAAAGTCATGTAAGTTACTGCACATTTTGCAATATAACAATTTCTGCTATTCGCTTTTAGCTAAATTATAATCTTTCATTTTTTTCTCAAAATAATATTTACGGCACAAAATTTGGCAACAAACGTAAGAGGCCTTAAAACTCGTTTTTTTGGCAGCCATCTTGGCCTACCGGGAGCTCCTTCTCGGCGGCCAAATCTGCGTGCTTGGAGGCCAAAATACAAAATAACGATAGCACAAGTAAATAGAATTAAACTTGCAACAATGCTAAAATGATCACTTAGCGTTGTTGAAGTCTGGGCCTGGGCGACGTCCTACAATAGAATTGTTGCACCACGCAATAACTGCTTTATCGGGGGATTGTAATCCAGTACTGCGGGACCATCTAACGACACTCGCACAAGTGTCTCCAATGTGGCTGATTTTAAAGAAGTTTGCCACTCCCCTAGAATTCGTTTTAGCAACGAAAAACAACGTTCGACATGTGTTGACGATGACGGCAAGGTAATAAAATAAGTATTTCAATGATGTGAAGGACATTACCGGTACTAAAAGAAGCATAATTTTTGCAAAATATGAACAAAAAATGTTTTTCCCTCAGATGTCAACTAACCTAGCTCTCCTTTTTAACAACGATTCAATGTCCGACAACATCGAATCGACATAAAAACGACAATATTGCCAGCCGATGTAAATTAGCACTTCGGATTAAGACTTTGTTAAAATAAACGTCGGGAATTATAAACAAGACTTACAGCGCTGGTGATCGCAGATGGATATATTCCATCAATAAGTGTGGTGAAATGCAGACGGCAGCCCACATTATCAAGGATTGCCGGCTATACAGACCACTTCATGGTATGGAAGGCCTAGTTTCCATCGATGACGACACCAGGCAGTGGCTAACCAACGGATGCCCTGACAGGCGTGACATATAGCGACAACACGAGAGAAGAATAACAAATATTCCGCACAATGCAACAATGGCGATTATGACGCGTTGACCTAATTTTGCGTCACTCTTTGATGCTACATATTTTCGACAGTTAATCCACGATCATTGTACTGCGAAATTAAATAATTGGCTAGAAGAGACCGGTGGCCAAACTTGGCCGATTGAAGAGGTAGCACTAGCGGTCATTCAAGCACTACTTAGCGGCCATGGCCGCCGGCTGCTTTAAGGCTTGGCAGTAGGTTACATCATTATAACATAGCGTGATGCCCTTTTTTGTATACCGGACACTTGTAGGCTATCATTACTCAATACATAGTGAGCTGATAGATTAGCATTATCGCTATATCTTATCTTAAAACTTGAAAAAAAATTGGCCTTTTACTAAACAAAAGTGCCCTTTTTTCATAATCTTGCCCCCCCAGTCAAAAATCGTTCCGGCGCCCCTGGTCATAATAGTAGGTTTTAGTAATGAAAAGCCACCGTAATTGAGGATTGGGGTATAAGGGAAGAAACATTACATCATAATTGGGATTTCTGAAAAATTAATAAAATGTTTGCGCAAACTCTCCAAATAAGGCTATCATAATTGATAATAAGATGTAAAATGTAAACCAAGTGATTTGTGTAGTCGTACAAAAACTACTCGACAAGTAATGTGCAACCTAAGGGCGCTTGTCGTTTGGTTGAAAAGCTTTTGCCAGGCCAAGACTACCCAGGTAGCAAAAATGCACAATTCTGCATCGCTCCCACCCCGCCAAACGCTCAAAAAACCTGTGCAACTCGGCTGCCCCCAGCAAGCCGGCAATTCAACTTGCACCCTTAGCCGCAACAAAATCACCAAGCCCAAACAATGTCACAGCAGAATAAGTAGGCCCAAAAAGAAAGCAATGGGGCCACAAATCCTCAAAAAACCAATCAAAATGGTCCCGTTGCGCCCAAGATGACAACCTCATTGCGAAGAAAGAAGCGTCCCCCCCCGGCCACCAGCACAAGGCTGAGCACTCACCAGTACAGCGAGCTGCCGCGACCCGCCAACCACAACGGTGCAGCTTCCACACTAGCCATTTCAATTCTTGTCGATGTCAATTCTTGCTACAAAACGGCTGCCGAGAAACATATAGTTGATTGGATGGTCTAAATGGCTAGTGTGGAAGCCACACCAATATGGCCAGCGAATCGCAACAGCCCGCCGCACCAGTAAGCGCCCAGCCCCGTGCCGACAGCAGGGAAGGACACTTCCCCCCACAATGAGGCCGCCATCCCAAGCGCAACAAGACCACTTATTGATTAGTTCAGTGAGGATTCGCAGTCCCACCGCCCCCACCCCGAGCCCACCCAATCCGCCACGACATTGTTCAAGCCTGGTGAGTCCACCACAACGAAAGGCGGAAACCAAATCACAAACTGACAGAACCAGCCCACCAAAAATAATCAAGCCACACGGGTCCCTCAAACGTCCAGCAATGCAAAAACGATGCAAAACTACACATTCCCGCCACCTGGGTACTGGGTAGTCTTGGCCTGGTTTTATCCTCTGCTGAGAGTAAAAAAGAAACACAAATGATAAACATTGGAGAAATTGAGTCTCCTTCACAACTTAAGAATCGAACAACGCAAAACTGCTGAAACAAAACGTTTTGTTTGAGTGAAAGAATCACTGTAAGCAAACAATGCCAAAAGGTGCGCCCAAGAAGTCATGGCAGTGTGAGGTATCAAAAATTTGATCAGGGTGTTATTTTTCTACTTCAACGTGACGACATTGACGTTAGTTACTACTTTAAAAAATCTATATCTTTGCTTCTGCAGAAAATCCGCAGAAAACGCCTTTTTTCACACGTTTAGTATCGGCCACAGTATCGGTCAAATTTTGCCGATACCGATGCCGATACCGATACTCAAAAAATGGCCGATATCACCGATGCCGATACCGATATATCGGTACATCTCTAATTGGAACAGTTGGAAAACAAGCCGATTCATTTCCTTTTCGTGCGAGTGAATAACAACGATCAAGACAGTGATGTTATCGAAATAAAATGCAAAAAATCATGATCTCAGGCAGAGTGGAAACCGGCTATCAGTTTTATTAGCTTCGTTTCGCATGTTTTGCTAATTACTTACCTTCAAAGCGATAACAACGGCGAAGTGTTTTTTCTTCTGTTTTTATCGAAAGTCTTTTTAGTCTTTTATCGAATACCGTATCAATACTCGAGTATAGGCAACGTATAGGTCGAGATGTTCGCAAGTGATTTTCACCTCAAAAAGACAGGTTTAACTTCACGGACAAGGTCGGCAGTTTTCAAAATGAACACATTTTTGCTGCGGCAAAATCTTTGCCGACGTAGATTACGGAGCGTGTAATGGCGTCGGCCGAACTAAAAGTTTTGAATGCGTTTATTTGCTGTGATTCAAACTTAATTTTCAAATTTAATGATTTCTTGTCAATTCTAAAGTTTATGCACTTGTTGGGCAATATCCAAAGCTCACGAGACAAAACAGCAGAAAGAGCTGTTTTAAGATATCAATTTATTTTTGCGTGTAGGATATAATCGTTCTAATTACGTAACATTCCATGATCGTTGAAGTCGATGTCAAACCTTAGCGGCCGCATAAAACAATGATGTCAGGTTGGCTAGGTGATAATAGCGGAAAGAGACGTCGTTAATGCAAGCAATATCTGCGACCAAGACCATTAAAACAATGGGTTCTGTTGAATCGTAATTGATCTCACAGCGGGATGACCTCGTTGAAAATAGCGCGCCTAATTTAGCTGGTTTTCTTAATATTGCAGTGAGTAGTTACGTGACTATTCCAGCAGCGTTAGTTACTCTATCATCTACTTTGAAATTTCCATACCGTATGAGAAAGCCATGTGATCAACTGCTGGTTTGCGGGCAAGAGCAAAGTAGGCTATTTTTCGCTTTCGGCATTCTTTAAGTCCGTTTAAATGATCTAAATCTCTTTCGCGAAGTGTTTTATCTTTGAAACACCACTTGTAACAACCATTTTTGTTGCCCCTCAACCATAAATTTACGGGAGGCGCCGGCCCCCCCGGAAGTCGGCGCGTATGATTACGATTTACGATCACACATTTCGGTTACATGTTAACATCTCACCTCAGGGTGGATCTGGATCGGAGGTCATCCAACGAGCGAGAATTGAACGACAGAAGCGAGAGGTGAGCGGCTCTAGTTGGCTCAACGGATTACTTAAAACTATAAATTTATTTAGAGTATTTTTAATATATAGAATTCATCTTTTTCCACCCGATTTAACCATGGCAAAACATGTCCTTACTCCCAAACGAAAAAGTGTCCTTTGTGCATATAACCACTGAATGAAAGTGGAGATTACAGTTTGATGTAGACGTTATATATGTATAGTTGTATACGGTAGTTTAATTATCTTGAATCTTAATGCGGGACCGATTATAAGGAATTGCAAGCTATTTATTCTGTAGTTTCACAGCGACTTGCAGGACTATTAATTTCTATTTGATGACTATTTCATTTTCAGGCTGCCAGAAAAGAGCTCCAGAGTTCGATAATATTGCAGTCGTCCATTCGATCCTTCCTAGTACGGAAGAAGATTAAAGCACAATTTCGTGAGAAATTCGATGAAGAAAAACAGCAGCTTCTGAAAGATTCAAGATTGTTTGATGTCACGAGGTTGTTGTGTTTCTTCTTTGAAAGTGGAGTCCCATCTGATGCAGAGAGACTGGTGAGCTATACTACATCTCTTCCACCCAGCAAAGATGTCTAGGAACTTAGCTGATGGGTTGTTCCGTTTGTTTATTGTGTTCGACTGATTGGTCGATTGCGTATTTGAGTATTTTCACCCAAGATACTTTTGTATCACCTTCTCTCACATCACCGCCTGTGCTTTGGAAGCCTAACGCAAAATAACATCTCCGTCCCAGATCAAAGCTTGTTAGCTTTTTATACTTCAATTATAATATAATACCTTTTGCAAATATAGTAAGTGTTGTTGGTACCTTGGTCCATCATTCAAATTCAACTTTGTCCACTTGTGATTTGCCGATTTTGTTAAACCGATTATTATCTGCGCCTCTTACCCGCCTCATTCTGTTCATCGCATCTTAGTCCGTGATTCTGCCTCGTTCTTCAAATATTCTTTTCAAGGTATTTAGGAAGTTTCCATTTTCCATAATACCTTTCTTTCAAATCTCCTTCAAAGTCACTGCCTTCCCCTGCAATTTCTCTCTTCTTAGCACAGAACCATACCGTCATACTTCATTTACCCTTACAAACTTGTCTGCTGTTTCATTCATCTCCAGCATATTTATCGATTCTTCAGCCCTTTTTTTTCTTCCTCAATTTACTTTACCAATTGTCTCATCACCGGCATCATACAACATTGCAGGCCGCACACAAATTTGATAGACTTATTCTTTTTATCAGTGAAAAACTTCTGCCACAAAAATGATATTTTCTGTTTGTGTCGCATATGTTTATGTCTTACATGTTTTTTTCTTGTAAACAATTGCAGCAGTACACCATTGCATTGCTAAATAACATGTTATTATCTTATTGGGTTCGATTCCCAGTCGGGTCATATCACAGACTTTTAAAGCGATACTGAATCTGGCTTCTGCTTGGCACCCAGCAAAGGAATGGATTCATGATAATAATGTACTCAGCTGCACCTCCATGCGGCTGCACTGACCCTGACACTGTCTGCTTTGGAAAGCACTGAAGAGTAACGCTGTATAAAAAGATACAGCGCCATATAAAAAGATACAACGTTTTATAAAAAAACACACACGGTTTTTATGATTATTATCTTAGGTATGGCTGTGCCAGAACCTAATGAAAGGAGCAAGCAGAGCTACAGACTGGCCTTCGTTCCACCTCCTATCCCAGGTCCTGGTCCTATGCTGTAGGTTAGTGTCATCTTGCATTTCTCTAAACTGAATTTTATAGAGTTCTCTTCCGCCCAGTGAACGCCGCTCAATCGGACAGAAAAATCAATAAAAATTGCTCCGGTTAAGCAAGCATTGCAATAGATTGAATTGGCTTTTAGCAGCATGATCGTTGTTCACTTCATTATGTAGATCCGACAGCATCAGGCTAAAACTATTGGATGTAGTGAATCGTATACAGACTTGGCAACAATGAAGTTGGTGCGATTTTAAACGTAGGCTCCACTTTGCTACAAGTGGCAGCAGTTATTCCATTGCGTGGATAACTTCCCGTTTAAAGTCACTCGACTGCAGTTGGCGTATGCATACGCAGTCGAGTGACAAGTTAACACAAATATTACTTTTTACATTAAATTAACGTCTGCAGACGTTGAATCAATGCAAAAATAACTATTTTTTCCAGCTAGGTTTGTATGACTTTGCTAAGAAGTTTATGCGTTTTTGTTCTTATTAGTTCAACTATAAACTATATGTACGACTTTATGACGTGCAGAAAAATAATTCCGATCACAATGCAAGTGAATGTTGGAGTTTCCGCTGTCTGTAGATCATGGCAGTCGATCACTGTACCTCTGTTGGCAGGGACTTGGCCCGGGCTGAGCAGAAACAGGCAGCGACTCATTTGAGAATGTTTGAAAATTTTGCTTTACCAAATTTTTGGATGAAACCGAACGACAACGGCCACAACGAGGCGCTGAAGAGTCAACTGATGTTGTGGGAAAGATTGGTTGGCAACGGTAGTTATGTTCACATTGTTTGGTGTACTTGTTTCCAATAGTAGAAATCAGCAGCTACAGTTTATTGGAATGACAGCCATCGACATGTACCACACTTGTCCTGGCTATAACGTCTTTGTCCTAAGCATGATTACATGATTTTTCATTCAGGCACGTTTTAAATATTTCAAGGTTTTGCCATCTTTTCCCGTTCATTAACGTGCTGGTAGGTCTATATCGATTTTTGTAGTTAGTATATTTTTCGTCCCGGACGCGTTAATGACGAAAAATAAAATGATTGATTGTCCTGAGCTATATGTCTTTGTTGAATTAAGTTTACATAGCTCTGCAGAGGTTAGCAATCCATGGCTAGTTGACCACAGCTAGCAGGTCATGTGATGACTCAAAAATAAATTCCAATCTTGAATTTACTGTACACGGATATTGGATAGTGGATATATGATACAATAGCCAATATATCAATACTTTAAATGTGATAAATCCGCAGTTGATGATGATTTTTATTTTTTCACATCATTTTCTTCCAGTGAATAAAACCTAACATATTATATAATATGTATATATGTACTGTATATGTGTAATAATAAAGCGTAATTGAACGCAACATGTTTTGTTCAGGTTTTTATGAAACCATGATGTTGGTCTTTGCTAAAAAAGTTCCTTTGGAGATCGAGCTTCCTGAAGTGGAGAGCCGTGGTGGATCATCCGGATACTCTCCTCCTCATCTGATCCTGGCGGAGTCTCTTTTGACGATTTTGAAACGTCCTCTTAACTTTATCGGTCAAGTCAACTTGGAGGCTCCTTCGCTGCCGGGGAGTTTGAGAAAGTTTGTGAATGACCTCACCGATGTGGTGTTGGAAAGGTTTACGCTGGAGGTTCTCAGCCACCATGTCAACATCCAAAGTTACAACTACATCCTTCCGTGCTTGAAGAAAGATGAAGAGTTCCCGAGCAATTTATTGTTGCGGTATCTAGCAGACGCTCTGGCACAAACGGGATCTTCAGTTCGGTTATTCCCCAGCGTCTTTCTATTGGCTTCATTCGTGAAGCTGTATGATAACTTCGCAGGCAAGTCGACAGAATTAAAAATCAAAATGAAGATTATTCGTGAACACGATTTATTGAGTTGTTGTTCCGTTGTTGGTTTCAAAGGTGATAAAGTTGAATCCTGTGCTAGTAATGATCGTTCAAATTTGTTGCTTGTGAAAATCTTTTTGTTGTTTGGTCTTTTAAAAATTAAACTGTGCTAGATGAAACTTCTGTGACGTGTTTTGATTCATCCCACCTTCCCTGCCTCATGTGGAGAATAAGTTTGCCTGTGTGTGATGAATTTCAAAAATTTGCTGTACTATAAACTGTGTCACTGTGATATAGCTTCAATGACTTAAAGATTTGTGACATATCCAATTTCCTGCTCAGGGAAGAACAACGATCACCTACTTATGTGCCTACGCTGGCTGATCAGCACACTTCCAAGGGGGCGCTACCGAGCGGTGTCTTATACCGATTCGGACGAGGAAGAAGATGGCGCAGTTGATGTAATTATGGAAGATTCAACACAAGTAAAAGCTTTGTGTGGATAATATATTTTCGAGAGAAGTCTCTAACTTGTACCACAGGCAGGCAAATCACGACAGGATCAAGCATCGCAATAATTTCTCATATATTTATAAATTGCTTACCATGAAATGCTCGATGCATGTTTTAAAGTTTGTTTATAGATCCACTACGACTTTATTCGTTTCATCATATTTACTGAACTTGCTTCCCACCCAAACCACAGCAATACATGGATCTGGTTCATTAGATCATTATATTCAGTCTAGGGGTGTTCAATTTCGATTATTTGAATATTCGAAATTCAATTTATTTTCGATTTCCGAATTTCGATTTCGAATATCACAACTATTCACCATGCTGCAAAATGTGATTTTATTGAAAGAAACGCCATGAAAATTCGCTAGAAAACACGAAAAAACGCCATGAAAATTTACGAACAAAGAACACAAAATAACGTCTACAGCTCCAAGCCCATGTTGGTGTTTAAGAACACAAGCTGATCGACATGGTCACCCGTCAGTCGGGATCTCAGCTTTGTGACGGTCAGGCCAGCTTTTGAAAACGATCGCTCCGCTGGAGCCGAGGTCGCTGGGATCACAAACACCTTCTCGGCTAGCTTTTTCAGCAGCGGTAGCTCGCCTTCGTTTGGATCAGTTTGCCCAGAAGCAAGCTTCTGCTTCATAAAATAGGAAATCTCGTTTGAGATTGAGCTGATTTCATCATCATCACTGTTGTTGGAGTCTTCCGTCTGGACCCTGCCCATGGAGAAGAGTTCCGTCAGAGTGGTCTGGCGTCTTCGCTCATCGCCTGATGGTGTCGTCTGTGTTGGCTCAACGTCGGGCTATCGGAATCGGAAGAACTGACACTTCCCTTTGGTTGCACGCGCGTGGAAGACAACGACGTTGCGCACGACTGGCCGTTGGACCCGCGAGAGCGTGTGATAATCACGTGATCGACGATGCACATGCGTCGAAGTCTTTTTTCGCTTGCAAAATGCAACAAGACAGATTTCGCGTCATTCGCGTTACTTTCAACCGCGTTCAGCCGAAAGGGCGGTTATAATTTCGAATATGTCCGATACAAATTTCGAATATGACCTTAATCGAAGGTAAACACCCCTAATATTCACACTCATTGATTCGAGATTTATTTCCACTTTCAGGAAGTTTCCTTCAGCGAAATCTTGTCCACGACTTTTGAATTCGTCAACTCGTCACGGTTCATCAAGCACTGCGTCAAGCGGAAGCATTATGACGACGACGTTATTCCCGCACTGTGCGAGATAGCCCACCACTTCATGACAGGGCTGCACTACACGATCCATACCACCAGGTCGGAGATAACTACAAAGCGATTGAATAATGGCTATTGTCTGTCTTGGTTGTCCTGTTTGCTGTTATCGGCTTAGCATCAACTAAAATGCAAACTACTGGAGAATCGAACCCGTATCCCTCGGTATTTGTTTTCATTCCTCATTAAAGTTGAACGATGATAACTCCAATGTTGCTTTCCACAGGATCTTATACACGTTGGCGTTTTCCACAACATTCCTCAAGAAAGTTTGGAGGTCCATCCTCACCCTGAAAACGAATAAGATCAACAGCATGCAGAGGTAAGCTCATCATTCCCTTGCAAGGCTGACTATTAATTCTGGGAAGCTTAAAACAATAATGAAGTCGTCTGAGAGACAGAATCACTGATCAATGCGATTTGGTGCTTGTTGTCGTTTCAGCCAATCGAGTATCCAGGCGATCTTAAGTGGAGGCCACATGTCCAGCCAGTCCATAAGAGATTTTGACGTCCAGATGGCAACATTTTCCAACCTATTCTCCCACAACCTCCTATCGCTGCATGATGTCGACTTCTACCAGACTGGTGAGACGTTGAGACTCTTTCATATTTTGTTATAAGTTTTTGTTAAAAATTCTAGAATCTGATGTCACCAACACCGACACGCCGTCGTCACGCGCACCTGCTTCATTGTGACGTCACTTTTGTTGGTCATGAGATTCATCTCGCAAGGAACCGGAAGTCGACGATCGCGTTGGTGTTGGTTGTGTACTTAACGACAATAGCTATACGACCTGTATGCTTGAGGAAATCCATTGCACGACTGCCACGTTGCTCACTGATGTATCTGGGTTGTGGCCACGAGCGCAGCCTGTGCTGCTATTACCGTGTAAAAACGCTAATTATTATTATCATTATTATAATGATTACACATTACATTATAATTTGTCATTGATCTCGATCTCATCAATCGATGCTTTGTTTGTCTCGACCGCGGCGGGGTTTGTTTGAGATGGACGGGTCAACAAAGTTGGTGGGTGCATCCCCCGAACCCAGCAGGCTTGGCTTCTCGAGCGCGATACTTAACCGTTTTAGAACAATGAAAACTATCAATACTACAAAAAAGTGCTCAATGCTAAGCAAAAAACAAAGCAGAGCAAATTAAATCAAATATAGTTATTACTATCTGAAGCCTTTACAAATTGTTTCACCTAACGGATCATCAGAAGGTCTGCAAAAACATGCAAAAAAAGTAATGAATCGATAATTCCTGAAAAGATATTAAATATTACAACTGTAATTTAATCTGCAAAAAAAACCTTTAAACCTGTACTTCCTGAAAAGATATTAAATATTATAACCGTAAACCAATCTGCAGAAAAAAAACCTCAGAATTACTAAGGGCTACCTTCATCCATTACTACAAAGTTTCAATTATTAAAATGCTTTTTGATGGTGGTGAAACTTGGGCTAAGAAAGATGGTTTGTTCGATGTTACAATGGGCTCATTTGATGGTGCTGAGATTTGTGAGTTGGTCGGCTTGTTTCTTTTGAACGAATTTTCTGCTATTGTTGACAGAGACATGCTTGGGTTATATCGTGATGATGGTCTGGCTATTTTGCGTAATTTATCTGGTCCTAAAGTTGATCTTTTGAGAAAAAATGTCATTCAATTATTTAAACAACATGGCTTAAATATTACTGTGGATACTGGTCTAATTGAAACTGATTTTCTTGACGTCACTTTGAATTTGCTATCTGGTAAATTCTGGCCTTATCGAAAACCCAATAATGATCCCATTTACATCCATGCCCAGTCCAATCACCCACCCAACATTAAGAGACAAATCCCGATTATGATTGCAAAGCGATTGTCCGCCACATCATTTGGCCTAAATGAATTTGATAAGACCGCATCTGTTTATAATGATGCCCTATTGAAAAGTGGTTTTGCGGAGAGAGTTTGCTACAACCCTGCTAATAACTTACGAACATCTAGGAAAAGGAGTCGGAAAATTTTATGGTTTAACCCTCCTTTTAGCTTGCAGGTTGATAGCAATATTGGTAAGGAATTTTTCAAACTTGTTTCCATACACTTTCCGCCCCATCATAGATTGCATAAAATATTCAACCGTAACACTATTAAGCTGAGCTACAGTTGTACTCCGAATGTTGCAAGCATCATATCCTCCCACAATAAAGCAATATTGCAGACTGATAATGAACCATCGCAGCCTGGTTGCAATTGCAGGGTGAAGCCAGATTGTCCTTTGAATGGGCAATGCTTGCAGAAGGCCGTTGTTTACAAAGCTACCATTGATAACGGCCCTAAGGTCCTTAATTACATTGGTTGTTGTGAAACTACTTTTAAAAAACGTTTTTCCAACCGTAAATGTACCTTCAATGATAGGTCTAAACGAAACAGCACCGAACTATCTAAGGCAGTTTGGGACCTTAAGGACAAGGGTGTTGATCCTAAAATAACTTGGTCCATCCACAGCTGTGCTCGGCCTTATAGTGGAGGTGGTCGTAATAATTGTGGCCTATGTTTGGCTGAAAAACTGGCCATTCTGAAGGCTGATAGTGGCCACCTTTTGAACAGGCGTTCCGAACTGGTGGGTAAATGTCGTCATAGAAACAAATTTAAACTCAAGTACTTCAAAATAAAATAAATTCCTTTTGATTTTCACAGGTCATTTTTTAAAAAAATTTCATTTGATTTTTACAGGTTATAAATCTCATTTAATTTTCACAGGTTTAGAAACAGATTTCATTTCATGTGTTAAGGTTACTACAGGTTACATCATCACAATTCTTTGTGATTTTCACAGGTTATAATTTTGAAAAAATTAAATTTCATTTGATTCTTACAGGTTATAAATCTCATTTAATTTTTACAGGTTTTTAAACAAACAATTTCCATTTATTTTGTTCAGATTACTACAGGTTGCATTGATCATCAAACTGCATTTTGCTTTTTTGTGATGTCATAGAGGTTGCCATCAACTTGCTTGGTTTCCAGATGGACAAATTAATTGAAACTTTGTCGTAATGGATGAAGGTAGCCCTTAGTAATTCTGAGTTTTTTTTCTGCAGATTGGTTTACGGTTATAATATTTAATATCTTTTCAGGAATTACAGGTTTAAAGGTTTTTTTTGCAGATTAAATTACAGTTGTAATATTTAATATCTTTTCAGGAATTATCGATTCATTACTTTTTTGCATGTTTTTGCAGACCTTCTGATGATCCGTTAGGTGAAACAATTTGTAAAGGCTTCAGATAGTAATAACTATATTTGATTTAACCGTTTTAGAATGTTTTTTCTAATCCATGGATCTGTCGCAGATTTGTCGGAAAACAGTCGCAGCACCTTCACCCTCGATGAGATAAGCACAATCGTGCGGACACTCAGAGATGTTTGCCTCCGCCTTATTCGGACTATCTTCCCGGAGTGGAAGACGCCTCACTATGATGTCAGGTAGGTCCTGTTTGATGAATCGTGATTTCGACCACGATGTTTCAATGAGATTGCATGAACGAGAATGCAAGGAAGCCAATCTTCGTGTCAACCTTCAGGCAAGCTGCCAGGTGTACTGCCAAAGACGCAGCCACATGCTTTTGAGCTGTGTCAAACCGGGGATTTGCTTACCCGGTTATAGCCTGCAGAAGTCCATGACACCTACCTATGCGAGTCTCCTTTTTTTTTTGAAAATTGGGTTACCTTAATTACTAGGGTGACCCAAAAAAAACTAAATTTTAATTTTTAAACTTTTTCTTGTTTAGACCTCTGCATTGTAATCCAAAATGTCACCTTGCCAAGTTTTGTTGAGATTGGTCCACATTTGACGCCCTAGCAGTGGGCCAGTACCGCCCGCCGGGTCAAAATCAGCCAATCTGGCTAAATCTCAACAACCGGTAGTCCTAGAATGCTCAAACTTGGCTTTAAAGAAGCAGAATGCATGGTTTCCTATCTAACTTCCAGACGGTTTTTGGGGTCTAAAACATTTAGTTTATGAAAAAAATGCAAAAAACACATTTTTGACCAAATGTGGCCCCCATAAACGTGTAATATTCAACTTTTAGTGTAATATACAACACTAATAACACAAAATTTAAAATACAAGCAACTTTTGTTTAATTGCAGACAAGTTTTATTGCTTTTGCACTTTGGTTTGCCTCTTAACTCTCAACCACTGACCACTCTAATTACCCATTAAATAATTACAGACAGTTTTTGTTTTCGTTTTTCATATTAGTTTACCACCTAATATTTCTTAAAAATGATTTTGTGGTTGTGTCCAGCTTTTTGGTGGACAATGACTTCTTGGCCATATCTCCAACTTTAGAATGGTAAGCATGAGTCACTTTAATCGCTTTGTCCAACTCTTTCTAACTTCTTGGAGCAGAAACCCTTTCCTCAACATCAGCGACCATGCCCAAAACTCTCTCCACAATATCATTTGTAGCAGGCATGTTCTGTATCAGAGCATTGAATGATGAAAACTCCTCCATATGGTGCCAAGATCTGGGACTTTCACGAGTTAAACATTCAAACTTGGGCAAAACTCAGAGTTCAAAAGAGTCTGGTCCGATCAAGTCTGGCAAGCGAGTGGAGTTTTGAATAGAAGGCATTTGAACTAAGCCCTGTCCAATAACGGCTCTCTCGGAACTTGATCAAAATGTTTGCATCTTTTGCCACATTCGGACCTTGGTGGATATGCTCACACGATCACTTGCAAAAGCAAACACAACGTGGCGCTCAATGAGGTACCACAGGTGCAGGTTGAGCTTTGCGCGAGCAGCAACAGCCATTTCAAGGAAATGGTCAGGGTATAGCCTAAGTTGCTTCTTTTAGAGGTGAGCTGAATGTCATTTGTGGGAGCGTTCCATATTTCTAAGTCATTCACTGCAACATTTGTCAAACTTGGAGATGTAAACCAATATTTAACATAAAAAAAGTGTTGAAAAAGCCGCCAGTGAATATATATTCCCAACGTCACAATCTTTGGTAAAAGCTGAATCTTCAGATAATCGCTGCTTGAATCGCCAATTTGCATGATATAAATGTTCTTCGCCATCCAATGTGCATGATGAAATGCACTTGGAGCCTTGAACGTATAATTGTATCCAAGTGGGAAAGTACCACCAAGAAAAAGAATGGACAATTCAGCCAACTTTTTGTAACCTTCTCGTATGTTCTTTCCATTTTGAAGCCAACTGAACAAGAAATCAGAACTGATTCTTTAATTTTAATCCCGTTCAGTTTTCTGTTGTTCTTTTAGAAAGTTTCATAAACTTGAACATTTATGTTCATGCAAACTTCTGCAAAGCTTTTAAATACAGCTTCGTGTGGTGATTCTGTGTCACCGTAGACTACTGAAGCTGCTCCACCACAAACAAGCTCCATGATATGATGCCTGCAGGCTAGTTTAAGGATACTGTGTCCTATATGAAGTTGAACAGTGACGCCAGTTTTATACCACTATTTACTGCAGTTGTGTCAAAAACAAGACCCTAGACTATTTTTATGTCGAAATTGACAGCATTCAGTGCTTCAATCATGTTTCTTGCTTTATTCTTTGATCCACTTGAGTCCGTCATGTTTATCACATCAACCAAAACTTCTGCTTCATTATTTAAACATTTCAGTACCACTGCAAAAACTGGCTTCTTTTTTCCTGTATGTTAACACTTTTTTATGTTAAATATTGGTTTACGTATCTTCAAGTTTGACAAATGCTGCAGTAAATGACTTAGAAATGTGGAACGCTCTCACAAATGCCATTCCTAAAAGAAGCAACTTAGGCTACCCTGACCTTTTTCTTGAAGTGGCTGTTGCTGCTCGCGCGAAACTCAACCTGCACCTGTGGTACCTCATTGAGCGCCACGTTGTGTTTGCTTTTGCAAGTGATCGTGTGAGCATATCCATTATCCACCAAGGTCCGAATGTGGCAAAAGATGCAAACATTTCGATCAAGTTCCGAGAGAGCCGTTATTGGACAGGGCTTAGTTCAAATGCCTTCTATTCAAAACTCCACTCGCTTGCCAGACTTGATCGGACCAGACTCTTTTGAACTCTTTGGAGTTTTGCCCAAGTTTGAATGTCTGACTCATAAAAATCCCAGATCTTGGCACCATATGGAGGAGTTTTCATCGTTCAAAGCTCTGATACAGAACATGCCTGCTACAAATGATGTTGTTGAGAGAGTTTTGGGCATGGTCACTGATGTTGAGGAAAGGGCTTCTGCTCCAAGTAGTGAGAAAGAGTTGGACAAAGCAATCAAAGTCACTTATGCTTACCATTCTAAAGTTGGAGATATGGCCAAGAAGTCATTGTCCACCAAAAAGCTGGACACAACCACAAAATCATGTTTAAGAAATATTAGGTGGTAAACTAATATGAAAAACGAAAACAAAAAACTGTCTTTGATTATTTAATGGGTAATTAGAGTGGTCAGTGGTTGAGAGTTAAACCAAAGTGCAAAAGCAATAAAGCTTGTCTGTGATTCAACAAAAGTTGCTTGTATTTTAAATTTTGTGTTATTAGTGTTGTATATTACACTAAAAGTAGAATATTACACGTTTATGGGGGCCACATTTGGTCAAAAATGTGTTTTTTGCATTTTTTTCATAAACTAAATGTTTTAGACCTCAAAACCCTCTGGAAGTTAGATAGGAAACCATGCATTCTGCTTCTTTAAAGCCAAGTTTGAGCGTTCTAGGACTACCGGTTGCTGAGATTTAGCCAGATTGGCTGATTTTGACCCGGCGGGCGGTACCGCCCCACTGCTAGGGCGTCAAATGTGGACCAATCTCAACAAAACTTGGCAAGGTGTCATTTTGGACCACAATGCAGAGGTCTAAACAAGAAAATGTTTAAAAATTAAAATTTCTTTTTTTTTGGGTCACCCTATTAATTACTTTCTTCTTCTAGGGAGCTCTACCATCAGCTGTCATCGGGGAAATCCCTAACAATGACGACCTCCGTCCAAAGTAGCTCTGGGATGACAATCGCATCCGCAGCACATATGTTCAAGGTTGGTAGTGGGCCTCGTTGTAAGTATAATTGTAAATGCTTTTTGCCAGGGGACACTGATAAGCATTGCCCCTTCGCCCCCGGCCAGTTCGATGTTGCTTCATGGATCTGTTTTGATTGATGCGCGTTAGGGTTGTTCAAAAAAACACTTTTTTGTCGAATTTCATTGGGGACCCCTTGGAGTTGTTGGGTTGCATCTAAAAACCCCACAAAGCAAATCTGAGCACGTTTGGTTCAGTATTAACCGAGCAACGTCAACTTGAAAATTTAGATTTTGACTAAAATTTTCGAAATTTTTTTTACCCCCCTCTGAAAAAAAAAAAATTTTTTAACCTTTTTTGCATTGCCTGCAATGGAATAGCTGTAAATAAACCTGTTCACAGTTGAAACGCGAGTAGTCATGGTATAAATGTCACATTTTAACAATAGTTGTGAGGTTGTTTTATGCAAAAAATGGCTTTTTTGCATGTTTTCATGAACTTCGGGTAAGTTCTGAATGTTGATACAATTGTGTGAATATTAACTGCACTATTTTTTGATCTTTGACATCACAGATCATTATGAGTTGTCTCTCTCTTGTATAACATTATGTCGAACTTCAAGTCTTGTGTGTAACTGATAAGCTGTAGCCTGTAGTCAACTAATCATTTTGATTTTCTCATTTAGATATTATTCTAGAACAAAAATTTGTGAAAATTGATAGTTAGAGTTTGTTCCTGATTGCATAATTACTGTACAAGTGTACAGTGCTGTAATTCTGCAAATTTGTTTACCTGCTGCCATGCATTCCACACGTTCAAAAGATGTGGAAGTATTTTTAATCGGAAAGCCCAAAGATCAACCATTCTCTCAGTTACAATTGCCAACAAAGAGAGCTGTTTGACAAAGGTTTCTTTTCTATTTGAAAATTCAGAAAAAGCCAAGACAGGATGCTGTGGCCACTACATGCAGTAAGATTGAATTCCTGTGGAAAAAGATCCACACCTGAATATTCCTGTTTTCAGACCAAGGAAACAATCAAACTGTGGAACGAGCACAGACTCGTAAACATCCCAAACAAGGTAATACGAGAAAAGTACAGTTTGACGCTGATTTGGATACCCTTTTTGATATAGCAAAAGCAAATATTAAAGAAAAACTTAATGAAGAAGACTATGCTTTCGTGAAAGATCAACAAGGCCAGCGAAAGTCTACATTTGGATGCAAAGCTAAAGCATTGGAAAAACGCTTTCTACGGAAAAGAAGAGCAGAAGAAGTTGAACTGGGAATGAAAAACAAATCGGTGAAGGAGATGGAAGTATTAAATTCTGTGGAGACTGACCTTGATTTCCTAAGCAACAGTGATACTGATGCCAGTTCAAGCTGTGTGAGCAGAGAAGATTGGGAAGGTACAAGGTACACCCAACATCCCAGCGATACCACAATCTGTTTCCTTAGAAGTGCCAAGGCAGATAACTAAACTGCCACAAGTCATAGCAGCTGCTGATTGCCATAAGATCTCAAGTAAGGCATTAAATGATGTTTTAGCTGCATTAATTAGAAATCTTATGGCGATCAGCAGCTGCTATGACTTGTGGCAGTTTAGTTATCTGGCTTGGCACTTCTAAGGAAACAGATTGTGGTCTCGCTGGGATGTTGGGTGTACCTTCCCAATCTTCTCTGCTCACACAGCTTGAACTGGCATCAGTAACACTGTTGCTTAGGAAATCTAGGTCAGTCTCCACAGAATTTAATACTTCCATATCCTTCACCGATTTGTTTTTCATTCCCAGTTCAACTTCTTCTGCTCTTCTTTTCCGTAGAAGGCGTTTTTCCAATGCTTTAGCTTTGCATCCAAATGTAGACTTTCGCTGGCCTTGTTGATCTTTCACGAAAGCATAGTCTTCTTCATTAAGTTTTTCTTTAATATTTGCTTTTGCTATATCAAAAAGGGTATCCAAATCAGCGTCAAACTGTACTTTTCTCGTATTACCTTGTTTGGGATGTTTACGAGCCTGTGCTCGTTCCACAGTTTGATTGTTTTCTTGGTCTGAAAACAGGAATATTCAGGTGTGGATCTTTTTCTACAGGAATTCAATCTCACTACATGTAGTCGCCACAGCATCCTGTTTTGGCTTTTTCTGAATTTTCAAATAGAAAAGAAACCTTTGTCAAACAGCTCTCTTTGTTGGCAATTGTAACTGAGAGAATGGTTGATCTTTGGGCTTTCCGATTAAAAATACTTCCACATCTTTTGAACGTGTATAATGCATGGCAGCAGGTAAACAAATTTGCAGAATTACAGCACTGTACACTTGTACAGTAATTATGCAATCAGGAACAAACTCTAACTATCAATTTTCACAAATTTTTGTTCTAGAATAATATCTAAATGAGAAAATCAAAAAGATTAGTTGACTACAGGCTACAGCTTATCAGTTACATACAAGACTTAAAGTTCGACATAATGTTATACAAGAGAGAGACAACTCACAATGATCTGTGATGTCAAAGATCAAAAAATAGTGCAGTTAATATTCACACAATTGTATCAACATTCAGAACTTATCCGAAGTTCATGAAAACATGCGAAAAAGCCAGTTTTTGCATAAAACAACCTCACAACTATTGCTAAAATGTGACATTTATACCATGACTACTCGCTTTTAAATTGTGAACAGGTTTATTTACAGCTATTCCATTGCAGGCAATGCAAAAAAAGTTGAAAAAAAATTTTTTTTTTCAGGAGGGGGGTAAAAAAAATTTCGAAAATTTTAATCAAAATCTAAATTTTCAAATTGACGTTGCACGGTTAATACTGAACCAAACGTGCTCAGATTTGGTTTGTGGGGTTTTTAGATGCAACCTAACAATTCCAGGGGGTCCCCACTGAAATTCGACAAAGAAATGTTTTTTTGAAGAACCCTAATGCACATCTAAGGGCTCAGACAGCAAAATCCGTCAGTTTTTACATCGATTCAAAATCTGCAAACGTTGAATCAATGTAACAATGACGGATTTTGTTGTCTGAGAAGGGGAATTCTAACATAAAGGTACACTCCATTTTGTTTGTGCTGTCTATATTCAGGTGATTAGGACATTCCTTTGTTATACTACTTTGTGACGTACCGGATACGGGATCATGGATTGTTCGCATGTAACGTTGTGTTGGTCAATTGCACATTTACCACACAAACACTGTCTCTATTGTCTTCCGTGTACGTGCACTATCGTCACATGGGGCATACCCTAACATGCAACTTGATGACGTAGGTTTGTTCCCGCCTTTTAAACCAGCTGCACACGCGCCACACGAGGCGCCCTTTCGGTGGTGACGACATCTGGCTGTCCTCGACAGTTGGAGGAGACAATCAAAAGTACTTGGCCACCAACTGGAGGAGGAGACATAAGTCCAAAGACAATCTTGCCGCTCATATGGCAGGTCAGTGGCAATTCCCTTGTTTTGAGTTGTAAGTTAATCTTGACCTCTTTGTGGTTCAGGATAGAAAGGAGGATCGGCAATGATCGCTTTCTACTTGGTGAGTGATCACTGTCTTTGAAACTACATTTTTGACAAATCTGTTTTCTTGTTTTATGGTAACTCAAACTATGTAAAACCTTTTTGAGTTTTTTGCACTGTCAGTAAAAGCTGAACTGCCTAAACGTTGAGTTGAACCTCCTGCAACCATAAAACAGCTACTCATTGATTTAACATCTGCAGACGTTGAATCAATGCAAAAAGCTATTAATTTGCTGTCTGGGTTGTAATATATTACACAACATACGATTTGAAAGCACTGCACATGACTTTTCAGCCTGTAAATCCGACCTCTTGACATTAGTTCAACGTTTGCATACGTTGAACTAATGTAATAAAGAACTGATTTGCTCGGTTGGGTGATGCTGCCCATTAGATCACAGTATTTTACATCATCCTAACCAGATCCTTCTGATGAGGATCTCACCATGTCAGTCGCCGAAGCGAGGCAGCTCCTCACTCTCACCTGCCTCCCCTTCACCGTTCCATTCACCAACAGAGTGTCCATTTTTACGGTTTGCACTTTAGCTTATAACACTTTTTGTAAACTTCATATTTGTGCTCTAAGTATAGTTTACGTTTCAACCAAACAAAATTGGAGAAATTGGCTGAGGATTTGAGACAGCAGGTTTACACCAAGTAGCTATAATAATGTGGCGGAAGTATGACGTGGCAACGTTGGATTCGCTTTGAAATGACCTCTGTGCTGCAACAATGGAGTTTCAATGCTGCAACAGAAAAGTTTTGCAAAATAAATGCCAGACGAAGCTGCACTAAAATTTGCCTAACAAATAAATCCGCCCTGAAGTATAAACAAGAAGCCATGTTTGTTTTGCCACTACCAGCGACATTATTTCCTGATTTCTAATGCAGCAAACGTATTTTTGTGCAAGTGAGTTCAATATTAACGAACTAAAAACTAGCGGATTGAAATCGATGTTTTATCTTAATAAGGTTGAACCGTGCTTGCATGGAAGTAATTTTGTGTCTATTGCAAGACATGTAACCGAGTCGTTCGTATCAGGCATTGCTATGTGTTTGTCAAAAGATTTTTCTTTTCTTGATCTCTAATCTTTGCACTTTTCCTCCAGTCAATGCTTGCTCAGGACCGGTCATCGCGTGTGTCCGCCCGGGATGCGCTCTTCCAGGATGCCGGTCTTGCAGATTCTTCCACCGTGATCCGGGTGACAGTGCGTCGCGACTACCTCTATGAAGACGCCTTCAATGACTTCTCATTGGCCAATGGTAAGGCTTCCACTGGGCAGTTTGTAGTTTAGGTCGCACGACGCAAAGTGAATAATTTTTGTTTCAAACATTATTTTGAATAACGTCCAGTTTTCTTACCTCTCAAAACATAAAACATTATTTTGAACGGTTTTATTAACTCTTGGATGCTTTTCTATTCTCATTTACTGATGCCAACATCACCTTATATCCCTGCGCCCATAAAGTGACCATGCTCATCACTTGTGTTCATTGCAGCTCCTGACCTCCGTCGTGTCCTCCGAGTCACGTTTGTGAATCCTGCGGGGATGGAAGAGGCTGGGTACGGGGAGGGAGTCACTCGGGAGTTCATGCAACAGCTGGCAAAGACCGCGTTCGAACCAACTAGAGGACTCTTCAAAATCACAGGGGAGTCCGGACTGTACCCGAACCCGCACGCTGACAAGGTCGTGGATGACTTCACTCAGCACTTCCACTTTCTAGGAAGGATTCTTGGAAAGGTAGGAGATTCCACCGTCTTTGATTGTGTTTGTCTTTTACACAACAGACTGATCGCACCATCATAATTGTTGTTTTCTCACCCATGCTTGTGACGTCATCACTCCTCATCGTGTCGTGACGCAACTGATGACGTCTGTCCCTGTGCGTGCGTCAAATGCATTCAAAGCACTCCAGAATACGTCATCACTTTCGTCAAGCCGAGACTTAGTCCGGAAATGACGTTTGAATTCGTTGAAATATATTTGTGATCTCCTCCATCATATTTTCTTGACCTCCCAGCTCCTCTACGAAGGGATGCAGACAGAGATGCGGTTTGCCTCATTCTTCCTCTGCAAGCTTCTTCGTCACAGAAACGTGGATGTTGACATCAATCATCTCCAATCCTTGGATCCGGACTTCTACAAGTAGCTGATGATGTTTGATAAATATTTTTGATAAAGTTGTTGGTTGCTGATCAATCTGTAAACCTCAAATGATGACCGTTAGATTCCAACTAAACCTTCCCAACTTTTCTCCACAGAAACTTGATGTTTCTTCGTCGTTACGAGGGAGATGTGGCAGATCTGGACCTCAACTTCACGGTAGTGGACGATCAGTTTGGTGAGCTGGAAGTCAAGGAGTTGATCCCGGGTGGACAGGACATGGCCGTAAACAATGACAATCGGGTCAGGTTAGTCCCCTCCCTCCGACTCCGCAGGAGCAACATCTGCATTGACTCCGCAGGAAGAACATGTCTCTCTGATGTATACTCATCAAATTGTTCATCCTGTTGGATTCCTAGCTTCAGAAACTCTTCAGTACACGAACAACCGACGACTATTGTGATGTCACCTTCGTTTGTTGATGATGGTTTTATTCCACCTAACGTACAGAAAAATGGAGATCAAGTGCTGATATTTTACATTCACCTTTCCCCCAGTGGGTTTGTGCCACCGCATTGGACATCGTTGTGTAAACCTCCGTCACCTGTTGCAGATACATCCACCTCCTTGCCAACTACAAACTCAACGTGCAGATGAAAGCGGCCTGTGACGCGTTTCGTGACGGAATGGCATCCGTCGTTCCGCTTGAGTGGCTACGCATGTTCGATCATCGGGAGCTGCAGACTCTCATATCGGGAGCCGAGGTTGAAATCGACGTCACTGACATGCGACGTCACGCCACGTATTCAGGTAACCATAGCGACGGCAAGTTACCAAAATAGGAGGTCATCATCTCCGCTGTAACGACGTTTTGTGCCTCATTGTTGAGCAACAGTTGGCGATTGTTAGTTTACTATTCTTTCCACTAGGTGGTTACAAAGAGGACGACGCCATTATCACATTGTTTTGGGAAGTTCTGGACACTTTCTCTGAAGAGGAGAAGAGGAAGTTGCTTCTGTTTGTGACAAGTTGTTCAAGACCCCCTTTTCTAGGATTCAAAGTGAGGCCAATCATGTGAAAATTTTATACTGTAATATGTTTTTAAACATAAATTGTTTTAAGCAAGTTTCACCCATTCCCCTACGTCTCTATGCTGTTGAGAACAACCTATATTTGTGATAGATACAGAGTTATATGAGCACATATTGACTTATAATTATTGTCATTGCTCAGGAAATGCATCCGCCATTTTGCGTACACAATGGCGGCGAGAGCGACCGGCTGCTGACGTCATCGACCTGCCTCAACCTTCTGCGCCTACCGCGGTATACAGACGCACAAACGATGAAGGAAAAGATCCTTTACTGCATCGAGAGTGGGTCGGGATTTGAACTCTCCTGATTGTGTTGAAGACTCAACGTCGTTTGCAAAATATTTATTGAACGTGAGGCATTGTTGGTGGTTGATTCGCAGTCGTCACTCCACAACATCGGTTGTTCCTTATGCAGTGTTGCGTCATAATAAAATAAAATTTAGCCGACCACTGTTGTGTATCCTGGTAGACGCCCCCTAGTGGTTAGTTGGGCGCTCGCGTTTATGTGGTCGCCACAGTTGACGTGGTTAGGTGTTGCCAGATATTTTATAACGCAAGAAATGGTAATTGTTCGTGAATTCACTGAGCCGACAAAGTAACGGAAGACATTTTTTGTGCAACTTTGTGAAGTTGTGTTTAATTTGCATGGAATTCCACTCGAAGCTCATTGTGGCAGCAAATCGCTCCTTGAGTTTGTCGACCAAAAAGCAATTGTCGCTCGCCCTGCTGCACAGAACCAAAGTATTTTTGGATAGCTCCAAACGGGTTGCTCTGATACTGCCAACTTCCTAAAGAGCAAACGCTGACACGCTAGCTCACGCAAGGTAAGAAATCTAAGCCCACGTTTATTTTGGTGATTAGCCTAAGTATTATAGGCCTACTGTGAAGATAAACTGTAAGCTACAAACGTTTTCGGCCATACACACGTTAGCCCTTATCAAGTAACAAAAAAAATAACTGCTTATCATATCTACAATGTAAATGAATAACTGATCTAAACACTGAATTGAAAAACGAAATGCATAAAATGAAACGGCAGATCACATGGCGTTTAGATTACGCGAGGCAAACACGCATCAAGAAAAGACGTTGAGTAAATATGAAGCGCCTGAGGCAAACAAATGTGTATTGAGGCGAGGATTGTATGATTTTATTAGCACAGCCTCGTGGATTTTAGTGTCGAATTCGGTGGAACATTTACGCATAATTCTAAACGACTACAAGGATGGTTTGTTATTTGAACATGTTTGGCAATCGAATATGTCATCTTTAATGGCACTTTGTTTGTTCAAATTAATTAAATGTAAGTGCTCACTCTCGTGTCCAAATGCCGCGTAGACATACCGATGTATGTACAATTCGTGTCATGCGAACAAGTGAACTTGTACACGACATTTAAACACAAGTAGGGAGAGTCCTAAGTTCAAGCTGAAAATAATAACCAACTTTGACCGTTTTATACACAGGAACAATATCCACGTTGAACTTCATTTTGATAAAACTTAACATATTACTGACAAAGCGTCTCGATGCTTTACCCACATACAGAGCCTCTGAGAGAAATTTTCACTAGGGGTACGAAGAGTCATTCCGGGCCCCCCTCTCACTCCGGGCCCCCTTGTCTTAGGCAAAACGTGTGATGTTTGCTTAGGCGTATTGCACACCATACAACATTTTACTGCAGAATTGGACATTTGTGCGCAATAATAGTATCAACCTGCAATAAAACTTATTCTTTAATTTTAATAAGCTATGCACAATAATACTGAATATGAAAGAGGATAAATATGTCGTTTCCCTCATATGATATAGGCCTAGGCTACCTCATAGCCGGTCGTTTGGTCGACAAGACATTTGGTCGACAAGACATTTGGTCGACAGGACATTTGGGTTAGGGTAAAGGTTTGTTAACTAACCCTAAAATGAGTCGTTCTGTCGACCTAACATCTTGTCGACCAAATGACCGGGTACCGGCCTATCCTGCACTGCTGCCAGATAAGACTGAGCATCATCAAATGCAAGTTTATAACAACAGAGAATGGCATTGGCCTACCCTAGATTAAATTCTATCCCATGCATCTGAATAATGACATAATGTAAGGTTTAAGTCGCCCCGATAGCTCAGTTGGTTAGCGCGTGACTTCGTGAACGAAGAAGCTTCAAGATCAAGCGGTGCTGGTTCAACTTTCGGGGCGTGCGCTTGATCAACGCATTCTAAGGACTGCTCTCCATTCAGTGGCACTTAATGGATGTAATAATTCCCAGGTAACAAGACTTCAACAATCGGAAATTTCACTCTGCCAATCTCCGTAACCGGCCTTGCTTCAAGAGCCTCTACAAGTATGCGAAACAACCCAGCAAACATTGATTGCTGGGCCAGCGTTGGCTATATGCTGGGTATGTTGGCACAAGGCTGGCAATTTTGTCCAACATTTTGCCAACATTGCCAACATTACGCCAACAATTTCAATACTTCTTATTATGCGTTCAAAAAGGTCTTAAAGATTTTGTTTCAGGTTTATTTGTTTTAAACTGTAAAAATACTAACACAAACCTCTTTTCATGTGGTATTGCTTCAAAACACAGTTGTGTGATTGGCTGACATCGGTCAGAAGCATTGCCAGCGTTGTGCCAATTCATAACAATTTCGGTGTTTTCTTCAAAATTATGCAAATGTATACCATGATTTTGCTCCAATTTTACATTTTAATAATAGGCTATCAATGCTGTTATTATTTTCTGATACCGTACAAGTATACTATGAATACTTAAGACCAGCGTTGGTCAGAAGGGTAGCCAACAGTTTGCCAACAAAGTAGTTTCATTTTAGTTTGTTTATGCCAAACTGAGCAGAGGTCTAGAAAAAGGCTGGAGCAACAAAACACGAACGCGATAACGTGCTTGATACCCAAACAGTTTAAACTTTCCATTAGCCCTACACGTTTCCACAAAATAAACAATTGCAACGTCGGCTATATGCTGGATGTGTTGGCACAAGATTGGCAATTATGTCCAACATGTTGCCAACAATACGCCATCAGTTTCAATAACTTATTTCTTATCATGTGTTCAAAAAGGTCTCAAAGATTTTATTTCAGGTTTATTTGTTTTAATCTTTAAAATCACTAACACAAACTTCATTTCATGTGGTATTGCTTCAAAACACAGTTGTGTGGTTGGCTAACATCGGTCAGAAGCATTGCCAGCATTGTGCCAATTCATAACAATTTCGGTGTTTTCTTTAAAATTATGCAAATGTATAGCCTACCATGATTTTGCTACAATTTTACATTTTTATAATAGGCTATCAATGCTGTTATTGTTTTTATAATACCGTACAAGTATACTATGAATATTTAAAACTAGCGTTGGTCAGAAGTGTAGCCAACGGTTTGCCAACAAGGTAGTTTCATTTCAGTTTGTTTATGCCAAACGGAGCAAAGGTCTAGAAAAAGGTAGGAGCAACAGAAACGCGAACGTGATTCCGTGCTTGATACTGAAACAGTTTAAGTTTCCATTTGCCCTACACGTTTCCACAAAATAAACAATTGCAATGTCGGGTATATGCTGGATGTGAGGGCACAAGATTGGCAATTATGTCCAACATGTTGCCAACAATACGCCATCAATTTCAATAACTTATTTCTTATCATGCGTTCAAAAAGGTCTCAAAGATTTTATTTCAGGTTTATTTGTTTTAATCTTTAAAATTACTAACACAAACCTCTTTTCATGTGGTATTGCTTCAAAACACAGTTGTGTTGTTGGCTAACATCGGTCAGAAGCATTGCCAGCGTTGTGCCAATTCATAACAATTTCGGTGTTTTCTTCAAAATTATGCAAATGTATACCATGATTTTGCTACAATTTTACATTTTTATAATTGGCTATCAATGCTGTTATTATTTTCTGATACCGTACAAGTATACTATGAATATTTAAGACCAGCGTTGGTCAGAAGTGTAGCCAACAGTTTGCCAAGTTTGTTTATGCCAAACGGAGCAGAGGTCTAGAAAAAGGTAGGAGCAACAAAACGCGAACGCTATAACGTGCTTGATACCGAACCAGTTTAAAGTTTCCATTCGCCCTACGCGTTTCTACAAAATAAACAATTGCAACGTTGGCTACTTCATTTCAGCTTCACTGGATTTATTCTTTGAAAATATTAATAGCCAACAATAAAATGACTCTTTAATTAAATGACTCATGTGGTTTAGTGGAAAAACACAGTTTCTTTAGCATACCGTATTCTTGTACCAACAACGCCATGATAAAAATTGTTTGTTCATATTCAATTGCTTCAGATAATTTAGTGCAATAAATGTCTTGTGATTCAGAGAACACTTCCAGAAAGTTTAGGCTTTGGTGCCTCCAATACCCAACTAGCATAATCCGTTCTTTCTACATTGATTCAACGTCTGCAGACGTTGGTAAGGTAACTCATCATCATTAGTCGTTATCTCCGCCTGCGGCAGATTGCGCATCAACATGGCTTATTTGTTTCCAAGAGTGGCGATTTTGAGCCAACTCGCCCAGTGTCGTCAAGTGGAGTCCGGTCCATGATTGAATGTTGTCTTGCCATCGTTTTGGTTGTCTGCCACGTTTTCTTTTTCCTTCTACTTTGCCTTCTGTGCAAAGTTTGCTGATTCCGAATTGTGATCTTTAAGGTAACTAACAAGCGATAAACTTAAAAACGTGGTTGCTAATTCAAGTTGCCAGGTCTTCATTTTTTTCTTGTGTTCAACAAAAGCTTTTTTAATTTTCAAGTTTAACTATACTAAAATGTGTTGTAATATTTTTGAAAACATTTTTTCAGGACCAACCTCAAAATTTGCGTGCAGTTCCAGAAAATTTAAAACAACTTGTAAGCTTAATCGAATTCACTTGTTGATGTTTGGTAGCGCTCGACACAGCAGCATGATTGTGGTGATCATGTAATCATTGAGTTGCGGCTGCACTGCCGCCGCGCTGCTGACCTGTCTGCAGACGCTGAATCAATGTAAAAAAAATCGATTGATGGAGTATCACTTGTTGATTTTGTTCTGAGAGCAGTCTCGCTCACTGTCTGATTTTGACCACGTGGGTGAGATTCTCGTGTCGCCAACAAAGGGGCGTCTTTACTTTAAATGTAGCAAAGCTTGCACAATAGGCCAGCTTCAGGAGCAGTCATGTTGCGTCGAAATCTCTCCTCAATTTCTTGAAGCGAGATTTCACAAAACGATTGCTACTTTTACTTTCAACGATCCGGCGTATCGTTTTTTCTCCTCTCGCGGTGCATAGAACAATACTGCAGGCACAATAATTGTTGTGAAAACTCCATTATGACGTCACTACTTAAACTTTGACTGGGCAATATGACGCGTTGAAGTGAAAGAGGCAACAAAGCTTTAGAATGCGGCGATGTGTTATATCAACGTGAGGAGATGCAATTTAGCAGAAGAACTTGGTTTTTTTTATGAAGGAAGACAAAGGCCATGACGTAATCCTTTGCTAAAGGGATTATGACGTCACTCGATTCACTTCGACTGTTCAAGCATGGCGGTTGTGCTCAATACACAATTACGTGGAGAGCCGAAAGCACAATGCTTATGTAAACAGCGCTAAGAGGAATTTTCGCTTCTTGCATCGAAAATATAAAAAATCGAATTCAATTGAGATAGGCCTATTACGGCCGAAAGAAGTTTTAGAAATGATCAAAATGAAACTATAGGAATGACTTACGACAATGTTTATGAAAACCTGGTAAGTGAACGTCTTTTATTCATTGAACCTGAAATAATTGTGTAAAGTCGTTTTTGTCACTAGGCTACGTTTACACAATTTAAAGAAAGTTATAAAACTCAATTTAGAGAAAGTTATAAAACTCAATGACCAATGGAAAACTTTCATATGAAATATTCTCGTGACAAATTTAGTGCCAGTGCTTCTAGATGAGTGCTAAGAAGATATCAGCAAAGTAGCAGAGCTTGTGATGTCCCACAACATGTGTAGGGTTCTGTTCAATCTTTGATTTTGCTGCTCCGGCAGTGTTTGCCTGACTGCTTGAATGTGTTTGTATTTTTATGTCGTGTGGATAGGTCTGTGATGGTTGTAGAGTATTTGCAAACGTAGCTTTCATTGCCGTCAACTGAATAATAATAATAATAACATGTTTTATTTTGCGCCCATTTCGACAACATAGCCTACAGTAGCCTACACTGCAACCTACATACGCAACAAAACAGACGACTGGAATCCCAAAATAAACTTTAAACGTTGGCTGTCATTTGTAACAGTCGAAAATTTCTTTAGCAAGTGCTGAAGCTTTTTAATATGATGGATGAAACCCCTGTCATTACATTCGATTTACATTTTGCAGGTGGCAAATTTAAGTCAAGTTGTTGGCAAAAATGCAAGCGATTGTATCAGTGGACTTATTCCAACTATTATTATCGAACACAACACAGTTCAAGTCATGTCGAGAAAAAAGAAAGAAAAAAAAACGTCGTGAAGTCTAAGCACTCGTTTGATTGTTTAAAAAAGAATCTGAAAAAGATTGTTCTTGGTGAGTACGGATAAATGTTTTTACTACGACTAAATGATTATGTCATAATTATGCCATTTTGTTCTTTTGATTAATGTATGATGTAATTGTGAAGAGTATTGAGTAATGTATGAAAATGTTTTAGTGGTGTATTCGCATTGATGTGAACAACGAACATGGTGGTTAGTAGGCTATGTCGGCATTTATATACTGATTTAACACTTCTTTTTTTACTTTCATGATTAGACATGGTGATGGCGCACGACAAAGCTGCTGCCGTGCAGCAAATTGATGAAGAGTTTCAGAGTGATTTCGAAATTGGAAAGACAGGCAAGGTGGCTGAAAACGGCAAAAACTAACTTTTGGTGAGCTTGTTGTATGTTTGAAAGACAACTGCGAATGTGTTGCTTTAGTTGTTGAATAACTATCTGTACACGCAATTAGAATGTATTAGAACTTGATTATTGCTCTGCGTGGCGCAGAATCGAATGATAAGTTTTTTGTCACGCACGTTGGAGAGAGGGATATTACATTGATATTGCAGATTGTCAATTAACTTCGTAGCATAGGCGTAGCCAGGGGGGGGGGGCGAAAGGGGCCATGGCCCCCCCCAAATTTTCAAAGTTTGGATTCCGAAGTTGAACCCTTTGTTGAAAATATAATATAATTTGTATAAATTTATATTGTTTTTCAAGACATCTGGCTATTAACACCCTCCAGGACTTGTTTTAGACACACAGAAAGACACCAATGAGTTTTGCAAATCGTAAATCGCGCAAAGTTTACGCGATTTACGCTTCTTTTAACTAATCTGTGGAAGCAACTTCAGGATCGCTTACTCTGTTGGTTTTTTTTGTAGTTTTTGTGTAGCTAAGTTTTTTTGTGTTTTCTAATTTTAGCCGCAATTCTTGCCCGTTTGTGTGTAACAGCTACCTTTAATAAGTTAATAGCTGTTTATCTGTCTATAATTTTCATACAAATATTCCCTGAAAGTGTTTCCAGAAAGCGCTATAATCCATTATTTGAGTGTAATTTTGCAAAAATTTTCCGGGGGTGCATGCCCCCGGACCCCCCTAGTATACGCGTGCCTTCGGCACGCTCTAACCCTCCATCAGCTTTATTGCTTCTTTTCTTAACCCACCAGGAAACGCCACTGCAGATGTCTTAAATTAAACACTTTGTCGTTCTCTTCAATTCATCAAATATTTGGCCCCCCCCAAATTTTTTTTCTGGCTACGCCACTGCTTCGTAGTATCCTGAACGACAACTGATCAAAATGCTACACTGTGGGGCGTAGCCAGAAAAATGTTTTGGGGGGGGGCCAAATATTTGATGAATTGAAGAGAACAACAAAGTGTTTGATTTAAAGCCATCGCCGCTTGATGTGCAGTGGCGTATCCTGGTGGGTTGAAGCAATAAAACTGGTAGCGGGGTAAGAGCGTGCCGAAGGCACGCGTATTCTAAGGGGGTCCGGGGGCATGCTCCCCCGGAAAATTTTTGAAAAATTACACTCAAATAATGGATTATAGCGCTTTCTGAAAACACTTTTAGGGTAATATTTGTATGAAATTTATTAGCAGATAAACAGCTATTAACTTATTAAAGATAGCTCTTACACACAAACTGGCAAAAACTGCGGCTAAAATTAGAGAACACCAAAAACACAGCTAAACAAAAACTCAATAACTACACAAAAGCCCAACAGAGTAAGCCATTCTGAAATTGCTTCCACAAATTAGTTCAAAGAAATGTAAATCGCGTAAATTTTGGGCGATTTACGATTTGGAAAATTTATTGGTGTCTTTCTGTGTGTCTAAAACAAGTCCTTGGGGGTGTTAATAGCCAGATGTCTTGGAAAACGATATAAATTTCTACAGACTTTATTGCATTTTCAACAAAGGGCTCAACTTCGGAATCCAAAGTTTGAAAATTTGGCGGGCATGGCCCCTTTTGCCCCCCTGGCTACGCCTATGATTCCTACACTGTTGCCAAACAGCCCTCTTGAATTAAATATTTTTGTTTCATTCTCAGGAATTCACAATGATAAAGATACACAAGAAAAAGCTGCTGATGTGCAATGAATCTCCATCTATCAATACGATTTGATGTGGCTTGTTTCTAATAAATGTGAAAATATACGAAGCTCGGCTGTTACTTTGCTTTGTCACAAAGGGAGAAGTGTTGCTTATAAATCCGTGTTGCTGCTGTTCTTTCGCCCAAGGATTAGCTAGGTTCAACAATAAACTTTTGGTGATGAGCGAGGTTTAAGTACAGAGACGTTTGGCAAATGTAGATGCCAATGCGGTTCAGATGTTTTATGCACCAGCTTGCTTCGCATGGCCAACCTTGGTCAAAGCGCGGGCATCACAATAGTCAATAGATCAGATGAAGCAGCATCATGGTGCATAAAAGTCAACCAGAATTTAGGCGCCAGATGAAGCAAAATGGTGCACAAGCCATCTTGCCAACGTTGGCCAGATACAGATGCCAACGTTGGCAACATGAAGCAAAATGGTGCATAAAACATTTTGCCAACGTTGGCAAGATACAGAAGCCAACGTTGGCTAGATGCAGAAGTCGACGTTGGCTAGATGCAGACGCCAACGGTGGCAAGATGCATACGCCAACGCTGGCCAGATGCATCTAAATGGTGCATAAAACATTTTTCCAACGTTGGCAAGATGCAGAAGCCAATGTTGGCTAGATGCAGAAGCCAACGTTGGCAAGATGCAGAAACCAGCGTTGGCAAGATGCAGACGCCAACGCTGGCCAGATGCATCCAAATGGTGCATAAAACATTTTGCCACCGTTGGCAAGATGCAGAAGCCAATGTTGGCAAGATGCAGAAGCCAGCGTTGGCAAGATGCATAATCCAATGTTGGCAAGATGCAGAAGCCAACGGTGGCAAGATGCAGACGCCAACGCTGGCCAGATGCATCCAAATGGTGCATAAAACATCTTGCCAATGTTGGCGTCTGCATCTTGCCAATGTTGCGGCCAACTTCTTGCCAATGTTGCCCCAACAATCAATGTTTTCTGGGAACCAGGAATAGCCTATCAAGGCTTTGTCAGTACGAGGATAAAGATTCAAAACCAAATTTGCCTCCTTTTTCAAATAGTTTTTAAAAAACACAAAAAAGCCCAAAAACACCCGGGCATTAAAAAAAACTAGCGTTTGGGATTTTAAAAAAAATCCCGGGTTTTTCTCAACCCTGCTTTTGCTACACTATGCCCCTCCCCCCCGGGACAGGAGAATAACCAACTTTTGTGATTTAATTTAGGGTGCTTTTAACAGAACATGTTTGCACGTAAGGCATTAAGTCACCACTTTAGACACCTAATTTCTTTCTAAGCCCTTTTGCTACATTACGGGCCCCCCAAGGACTAACGAATAACAACATTTATTCTTGAATTTAGTCGTTTAGGATGGTTTTAACCAAACATTTTTTCGCGTAAACTATAAAATCACAATTTCGGGCCCCCAACAACCACAGGCCTGGGCCCTCAAGGGTACGCCGTACCCTCCGTACCCCCCTCTCGTAGGCCCTGCCCACATAGGGAACTGTAAGACAGTTTTTCCATTCACGTTCGTCCGCTTGAGAGTGCGTAGAGCGTGAATCCAAAGCCCCCCTCAGCACCTTATTGAAAAACCATGTGGGATAGTTGTTCGCACTAAAACAAGACCGTAAACGATTGACTTCAATATTAAAATTATCAAAATTAGAGCAAATATCTTGTGCTCGCTTGAGCAGGCATTTAATTAATCCAGATTTGTAGGTTGAAGGACATACAGCATTAAAATTAAGAAAGAGGTTGGTATTGGTTGGTTTTCGCCAAACCCAAGTGTCAAATTTGTTTTTATTAATTTTAATTTTGACATCGAAAAAGGGAATGGTTTGGTTGGCTTTTTCTACCGTGAAAGTTATATTAGGATGTTGCGAGTTGAGAATGTTGAGAAACTGCATAGCCTACAAGTTTTCGGCCATAACGTGTGTATGGCCGAAAACGTTTGTAGCTTATTGTTTATGTTCAATTTTAATGAATTATGTTAAATGCCGTGTGGTTGCTTGGTTGTAGGCTATATGTCTATGGTTGAAGAAAGTGACCTCTTTACAAAATTGTACTGTGAAGAACTTACTTTTTTTTAAACCCTTCAACACCTAGACCATGGAACTTGATAGCCTTCTGTTCGTCCCCATAGCTCAGTTAGTTAGCCGCCTGATTTCAAAGACGAAGAAACTCTAACATCAAGCGGCACTGGTTCGACTCTCAGAGTGTGCGCTTGAGCAACGCATTTCAAGAACTGCTTTCTACTTAGCGGCTACTATAATGGGTAAAATAATTCATGGTCAAGAACACTTCAATAATCGAAAACTTTACTCTGTCAAAGTTGGTGACTGGGTCTGCTTCAGTAGTTCAAAGTCTGGTACGTGGAACTGCCAAGATTAAGCTCTCAAAGAAGGTTTTCTACTCCGAGAATAAACTTCCTCAATCAATATCTAAAGCATTGTTTCCACTGTTTTAGCCTATTGCTAAATGGCTTTTTTACATACAGGCTACTTTTCTGACCATCTCACTGTATAGCCCACTATTTTTCGCAACAGACAAAATAAAAAGTAAATTGTTCCTCACTCTTTCAACCACTTCCGTCCTTTCTTTTAGGCTTCAGCAACTTGGAAGTCAATAGAGTGTTTTAGATCTTTACTTTTGTAGGCTAAACATTGCGATAACGAATGATGATTTGATGATTTTTTAATGCAAATGTTTATTATGTAAAAATAATAATAAGAAAGAAACACATCTTGCATTGAGGAGCTCAACACAATACAACATGGGAGGTTTAAATCATCAATGGGCTTTGCGACAGAATGACACTACAAAACAGATTATTGTAAACAATGTATGATTTATGACTGTATTAGCACACACCACGTGTGGGTGTCGACATCTGAAATAGGCTACAGTGGATAGCAGTTTTAAAATTTATAAAAAGATTAAAGCATGTTGACATTGTTTCAATGTTCACTATCTCATTTGCTTTGCACAAAAATACGCAGTGTTGGTGAATGGCGAATCTTCGTTCCCCTTGTCGATTTATTTCAACCTGTTTAACAGCACAGGAACATCAGAAAGTCATAATTTGAATTTACTCACTAAAAATAGGCTATATCACTGGTGTGATGTTTGAAAGTCATGACACATTGAGGGAAACAGGTTGAGAGTTAGAGCTCAATCAGTAGAAAGTTAGTGCAAGATACATTTGTGAAATAAAGCAAAACTTTGTTGCCTACAAGTTTGTAATTGTGCGTCAGTTCGAAGCGCAACTATTTTCTATTGATCCGACATTGTTGACGATGACTGAAGTTCAGATCTCCCTATTTTTGTTTTTCCATCAGCATTCTTCATGGATGGATTGTCGTACACATTTGCTTGGTCATCTAGGTTGAATCTTCCCGAGCGCCGATATTGCGTTTTTTCTTGAAGTTGCCTGTATGACGTCATAAATCGATACATAAGACAGGCAGATCAAAGTTAAACTTCAAATTTATATACACTGATGGTATTGTAAGTTAAGGAAAGCATCAAAATAGTTATGACAGTGTAGGCCTAGCATAAGTCTATGCAGGGCCCCATTAACCATGAGGCAAACGAGGCACAGGCCTCAGGCCCCCTGGTTTTGAGGGGCCCCATTTTTTTACATTAGTACCGTAGGCGTAGGTAGTGAAAGTTGATGTGCCAGATTGTGCACAGTTGTTATTTTTGGATAACACTTTCAAATTGTGTAACGATTTTGCAGTAACAGCTGAGCACTTATGCTCTGTATCGAAAGCGATTGCCAATAGGGGCCCTTAAACTTAGCTGTGCCTCGGGCCCCGTGAGCCTTAATCAGGCCCTGAGTCTATGGAAGTAGTATAACACAACGAACTTTGCACTCACATAAACTTATAGATGACAACAGCAAGAGCTGCCAAAGCCAACAGAGCAATTGCACCAAGGACGACTCCAGTCACTACGGCCGATGTGTTTGTCGCAGCTTCAGCAACCTGGAGCTAAATTTTGGCTGTCTGTTAATTCAGTGTTTCACTACATTTGACCACTTACCAACTTTTGAATAACAACTCGCATAATGCACGACATGCGTAGGCGATGTCTGTTCACCTTAGGGTTGATGTTATTCAACTCATACATTCTTAGCATCAGTTTGTACTGACGCTGCAAAAAAGAAAAACAGATTCCAAGCTGATGCTCATAGAAGTCCAGTTTTTGGGTTGATATGACGGTAAACAATCTAACTAATTATTTTACCATGTAAGCCAAGAGCTGGACTCCTATCAGCTTCCATGAAGCTTTGTTTTTGTACCTTCACTTTAAACCGATGCTGTAGAATATGGTGAACCACATTCATAAGGCAACGTATTCCAAAGTGTGATACATTGTAATGCTCTTGAAAATCCTTCACTTATTACGATTTTAAGGCAATTGGAAGCGCACTATTTATAATCGGTTGAAAGATACAGAGCGATTGAGAAAGTGAGTGAGTGAGTGAGTGAGTGAGTGAGTGAGAAAGTGAGTGAAAGTGAGTGAGTGAGTCAGAGAAATCACTTTATTTGCCAATCAGATAGCCTACTAATTTCTTTATTTCTTAAATGTCAAAACGTTTATTTTAATCTAAATTGCTTTTTAGTCACCTTTGTTTAAAATGTGTTTTGTAAAAAAACGAGTCAGATGAAGCTAAATTAGCACAATGGAAGTTTTCCATGGAAACCTATTTGTTTCAAACAACTTTAGTGTTTATATTTTACAAATGTGACAACTGAGTTGGGCTTACTCACCGGCATACAAGACCTTCCATCTTGAGCGAGCTCCTTTCCTTCCCCACATTCACAAAGAGCTGATTCCCCTGAAGATTCACAAGTCTCTTCACAGCCGCCGTTGTCAGATTCACACGGATCCATGTCTTGTATAGGAATAAGAATGTTGTTAGTCAAGTAGGCCTAATATTGACAGTCGTCACCCTTCATTGTAATGCTTTTATGTTTATTGCCAAAACAGCACCACTGAACTAGAAATATCCACAACTTGATTTGGTGAAATGTTTCCGGCAAAACTGCTTAAATTTAAATAGATTCACAATAAAATGGAATGGACACTTCAGTCTAAACATATTTCAGCCACATTTGATTTGAACTTACATCGAAATGTATCACTCTTGCTGTAAATAAATACACGAATCATACAATCTATTTGACAAACCTAAAAATACTTTGCTCAAGTTGCTTTGAAAGAGCTGATCGTGATTAGAGGGCAACTGGAGTAATGGTAAGCTAGTTACAGATCTGCTGTGGGGTGGCGTAAAAGATAATGAGGTCGCTTTCCACTTGCGCGATCCCTATTTAAGCTGGTTGTTGATAAGCGTCCCTCACTGCTTCTCAAGGTGTAACAAATTGGGTGGGAATAGTTGCTGAAGGAAATGCGGCCGAGAGAAAGGAACTGGCCACTCTTGTTAACGCGGAAGGCTTAGTGTACGGTAAAGAAAACCTTTGATCTCTCATCCCCCAAGCTTTGATGGATGGTTGCTCAAACGCACACCCCGAGAGTCGAACCAACGCCGAGTGATCTTGAGCAGGGCAAGTAACCACTAAGCTAACAAGGCAGACTTTGATAAGTGAGTAGGCCTACAGAAACACCTTTTTTTGTAAATCTAGTGCTCCCTGTTGTTAATATACATATAGGCTATACACTATACAGTAGATTTGCGAATAGAGAATATGCATGCAAAATAAGCCGGCAGGCAGTGTTGTACGCGTCAATGAATTGACGGCGTCAGCGCGAATTGCCTAAAAACTTTACGGCGTAAAGTACTGCGTCAGCTCTTAAAGAAATTGACGGCGTCAGCGTCAGCGCTAATTTCTAGCGCTATTTTAGCCAGGGTCTCACAAAACGGAAGTATTGCAACCAAGTTTAGGGTAACAATGGCTATAAATAAAGAGCAGGTTTTATGTTTTGAGACTGTATTGTAATTAGCTGCTTAGCTTCTTAGTTATTTCCTTGTAGAAACACAAGCATTTCATAACGTTTGTCTGAAAATCTGTTGCGTTTCGGACGCATAATGTCCTTTCTAAATGAAAACATGCGTTCCACAGCAGCGCTGAGTGGTACTGGTGTGTTGTATTGCAAAAACAAGCCTTGAAAACGTTTACTCGGAAAGGGATCGCTGTTCCACGCGTGCTGTGATGGCTTAGCATATACTGTATAAATCTTTTAACGAGGTCCACTGCACCAACATCGCTCGTTTCAGGGGCATAGAGCTCTTGAAATAAAGTTTCTTCAACCTCCGCGATGACATTCATTGATTTTTCTCTTTCTGATCTCTCGTTCTCGATACTGCTCACGATATGAGGGATCACCATTTGGCGACCTTCTTCCGCTTGTATTCCAGATAGCCATTCCAATCAACGCGAAAGTGGGTAATTCGGATGAGTCACGCTGGCCAGAATACATTGTGAAATTCTCATTGTGAAACGAGATTTTCCATGAAAACAAAAAATGATGCATAGCGCTTGACGCTTAAAATCGGCAAAACAGTTGACGGCGCTATCACTTCCGTCAACCAAAAATAAAGTGACGGTGCTAGCCTCAGAGTCGACAAAAAGTTGACGCCGTCAACGTACAACACTGCCGGCAGGTTTCACTAGTTAGTCTATATTTCCTTTCGCAAAGCTCTAATTGCCGCGCTAAAAAGATGACTTTTATATGGAAGCTAATTTTTGTAACTTACAATTACAGCTCGGAGGAGCTGGGGTAAATCGTCCGTTGACGCATTGAACTTCTCCTGAACCACTCATTGTTGTTCCTTCTTTGCATCTGTAGGTGACTCCAGACCCGCACTTTTTCCAAAACCCGCGTTCAATTGACGGTGGAGTCCCACAATCATCAACTACAAAAACATCTCGTCAATTTTTTCATTAGGCTGTCATTCATTACTACATGTGTGCTTCTCTCTGTTTTTGTTTTATTTTTTGCTATTTGTTTGTTGGGTTTTGTGGTCGTGCTAACTACTGCTATATAGCCTACTAGGCCTACATAATTTTTCATTCAGGCACGTTTTAAACCTTTCAAGGTTTTGCCACCTTTTCCCGTTCATTAACGTGCTGGTAGGTCTATATCGATTTTTGTAGTTAGTATCTTTTTCGTCACGGACGCGTTAATGACGAAAAATAAAATGATTGATTGATTGATTGATTCACGACAGAAATTAATTCCAAAGCGTTTCTCATACAACAAGTTCAACAAAACATTTTTTCTATTTGAAAACCAGAGTTAAAAAAACTACTTAGTCACATTCTGTGAGGTTAAGCTTTCACCAAAAATAATTATGTTGTAGGCTACTGTAGGCTACTGTAGGCTACAACGGTCGATGATTGTCCTTTCGCATAATTTGATTTAAAAAAAATGCTTGTTTCGCTACAACACAAGCTGCTGTTTGTATAGAAATAACAGTGGTCACAGCGGTAAACCATAATCTCTTCGTGGGAAAATTTTAACATAAAGTTCCCGAATCCGTTCGTCTGTATATAATGACCGAAGAAACACACACTTGAACTTCTTTTCAAACAGTGTATTTCTGTAAAATTAGCCCGCGGCTATCGAAATGGGTATGCAATGCCTACACCTCTAAAACTGTCACTACGATACAGATTACTTGGATAAAAGACGGAGAATTTGTCCAGTTAGCAAGCACCAAATAAACCAGTTAAATGTGCGACCAACTTCCAACAAACAACTTCGAGAATGAATCAGAAAAATTTGTGATAACTCAAAGGCGACGCAACATTTCATGTTTAAACCAGTTTCAACAGGATTGACACGAGTCTTACGGACGATGGTGCAATTTTGGCTCATGTTTTAGGAATTTCCATAACGTAATATTCAGTAGACCCGAACGGTTTCTACATGACGTTTGACCAGGCGAACAACCGTCTGGAACATAGTGGCCCCTAGTTATGACAGTCTGACATGGCATAACTAAAAAAGAATTGACGACAATTGTGAGCCAATGAATAAAAACACATGATACACAAATTGTTTGAATCACTCACGTTTAAGTTAATACGCAAATACAAAGGGCATGCAAAGAATGAACAACAATAAGAATAAACACGACGATACATGACCATAGGTAGTAGGTACACGCAAAAAATGACGCTATCTACAATGGTTGCGATAATAACCGACTGTTCTGGGCTCAGACAAGTGTCGGCCACCGCAGACAAAACCAGGCTCAAACCCTAACACTTAGGTGTTCTTTACGGGGGCGAGGCACGAAATATCCCTCAACACATAGTCTACTTTCACTTTCCCCGTACTCTCATCATAGTTGCAGACGGCAACTTTAGCTTTACGAACCACAGGCTTCCCTTTCCTAATTTGTGGAACTACCTCATGCACCCTCCCAAGTTGATACTTCCCACGTTTACCAATGTCCTGGAGAGAACCTACCACTACAAGTTGACCAGGCTCCAAATTCTCGGCCATTTTTAGCCATTTTTTCCGGCCCTGAAGACCTGGCAAGTAAAAATCGATCCATTTACTCCAAAACTGATGAGAAAGTGACAAATTGAACCGATAATCCCTTCTTAATTGGTCACGATCATGTGGTTGCCCAACAGCACAGTATGGGTCTAAGTATGGGGTCAAAAGTGAGGCAGGGGTGATGACAGTAAAATCCCTAGGGTCGTCACTCAAAGGTACCAAAGGGCGTTCGTTCACGATCCGAACGGCACTGCCAGAGTTTGCAAAATACCATCTCGGTAACAAAAATCCTTAAGCAGGTCCAAAGAGCGAAGCCACGACTCCCACTCTTTAACAAAGCTATCAGGGACCTCGGTGTCCCAATCAAACTTGTCTATCGCCAATTGCTGAAGTATAAGGCGTGCTTTTAGAAAAAATGGCGCTCCAAAGCCTAGCGGATCAAAATTTTGTCCAAGCTGACTGAGCATACTTCGGCGCGTGTGTTTAGCTAAGGGCTTTAAGGAACATGCGATACGCATCTCGTCAGACTCGGTTTGCCACACACAACCCAATGTCTTCGCTGATGGCAAAGTCATATTTTCAGTCTGAAAGTCAATGTCACGAATCAAAGGTGAAAGCATCTCATTATCCAAATTTGACAAGACAATCATAGCCTCCTTGTTAGCACTCCACTTACCAAGTTTAAACCCATGGCTATCAAACAAAGCAATTGATTCATGAGTGATTTGCTGAGCTTCCTCTAAGCTATCAGCCGAAAATATAAAATCATCCATGTACATATTAGTTGCAATATTGCAGAGAGTCAATTCACCAGCACTGCTGGGATTCTGCTCGATCATTTTCTTTATAGCCAAGCAAGCGATATACGGGCTACTCTTTATTCCCCAAGGGTGTACACAAAAACGAAATGGTACCATCCTACCATTTTCAAGGTCATCATCTTCAAACCACAATATACGAAACAAATCCCTTTGCGACTCAGGTAACTTTATTTGAAAGAAGCATTTAGTCACATCAGCCATGAGACCAAATCTACCAAGCCGAAATCTAGCCAAGACATCTACCAGAGGGTTTAACAAGTCAGGACCCGAAAACATTACATCATTAACACAAGTTCCTCGAAATTCAGACTTGCCATCGTAAACAATGCGCTTTTTTAATTGTGACGTAACAAAGTATGGTAAATACCATTCAAATCCCTTGACATTTCCTGCTTCACCAGTACGCTCAATATAGCCATTTGATTTAAGATCTTTCATGGTGTCAGTAAGGAAATCACGAAGTTCAGGTTGTTTTAAAGCTTTCTTTCTTAAAGCAGCAGCTCTATCTGACGCCAACACAAAATTGTTAGGTAGATCAATATCTTTCTTCAACGGAACAGGTATCTCAAATCGACCATCTTTCAACTCAATATTCGGTTCCACAAGTTCTCTAGCCAACTTATCATTGCGAGACAATTCACAGGTTTCATTTTGCAACGTCAAATCCTGAATGACTTTATTCAGGTCTGCTATTTCCATATCACGAGACTCAATTTTACGCTGAAAGCCAGAGATGACATCCGACTCTGAAGACGTCTGCACTCTGCACACTTTAGCAACGCTTTCATCTAAGGGTGACTTACCACCACAAGCCAACCAACCGAGAGGAGTGAGCAAAGCATGTGGTTCACTACGATTTTCACCAACACGCTCTTTTTTTGCACACATCAAATAAGCGTTGTCGTTGCCAATCAGTACATCTACAGTACTACAATCATTCAAATGAAACATATTCACGTCATGAAAATGACGGAAGCCATTTAAATCTTGTTTATGCGGTAAAGTTTTAACATCATCAGCCCAAGCTGGGTTAACCACCGAAGTTATATCACAAAACAGTTCATCTGTCTCTAACGACTGGATGTTGAGTTTGACAAGGTCAGCACAAGTAGCTTTCTGACCAGCCAGGGTATCCATTTTAAACGACGCTTTATCGTACGGTTTAAGATCAAGTTCACACACCAAGTCACTCGAAACAAACGTCAACTGCGAACCAGGATCATGCTGACAATACACCAACTTCGATTTGCCAGTCATTGGATTCAAAACACGAGCAGCAGTAACGCGGTTAAAGGCTGCTTTAACATTTCCAATCTTAACATTACGCACAGGAACTCTGGCACGAGCATCATCTTTCCCAACCGAATCCAGAGAATCACGTGACGTCACATAAAAATCATGCAGAAGAAAATAGTGTTTCCTATCGTTGTTAGGCCCACACTTACGACAGTTATTTGCATGAACGCAATCCCTAACCATATGCTGGCGCAAACAATTCAAGCATTTTCCAGCTTTCACAATGACATCTCTCCGATCTTTAGGTGTCAAGCGCAAAAATTCTTTACAATTAGACAAAAAATGATATTCAACTTGACCACGTGACGAACAACAAATGCATGCCGGTAGGTTTTTACGTCTGGCTTCACCACCGCGCGGTGCGCCAACAACAGTCGAGTACTGCGAACTCCCTGACATCACATCATCGTGGGGTTTTACGGACGTCTGCCTAACCGGACATGAAGGCAATTTTCCTTTGCCAAACTTTTTAAAATGCTGCGACTCACCAGAATCGCCCATTAGCATAATGCTAAAATCAGTCGACTTACGCGTTTCCTCCCGTACAACAAAATCGAACAAACTCTGAAAAGTAGGCTCATTAGTGCCACCATACTGATCACCTAAAAAGTCAAGATAACGCTGCTTAGCGTCAAACGGGAGTCGCTTAGCCAAATCCAAAACAAAACGTCCTTCCAATTTGTCACGCTGACCATAAGCTTGCGCGTAAAGCAAACACTGCGATAATTCATCTTTAAACTCTTTCAGATCACTGGAAGAGGTCGAAGTCAATTTGCTACCATAGCGATACTTTCTAATTTCCGGTTCTGCAAAAAGACCTCCACGAACCCCAAAACGCTGGGACAAGCGAGCTAACGACATTTCTATCCTGTCTTCCTCTGACAAGCCAGGGGTGTCAGAAACCAAATTAGCAATCGTTTGCGCAGCTGTTCTAACACAAGCTGCTTGTAACAAAGTCAAACAAGTCCCCTTAAAGGACGAAGCTGCCATTAAGGCCGTAACACGATTTTTAAAGAAGATAAATGGCATATTATTACCATCGTAACCAATCAAGGCCGCCTTATCGAAAAACGTCCTACTATTTTGGTATTCAAAAAAGCAATCCTGCTGTTGAGAACTCGATTTAGCGGGAGAAGACAAGCTATATCCCTTAAGGGGCTGAATGGGCTCAGTCACATGCACAGCCCGATCAGACGCGATACGCCTCTCACAACCACCCAAATTACGTGTAGCTGGGTGGTCACAACCTAGCGGCGCAGAAAACTGTGAAGGGGGCAAAGCATTACTACTAATGGCGGCCCCGTGACCTGTACGCTCTGGGGGAGGAGTTCGGTTGTAATTCGCAGACCTTGGCTCTACAGCATTCGGAAGACCCTTAGTCGCGGCCCCGAGACCTCCTGAAACAGCTGGAAAACGTGTGGATTGCCCTGGTCCACTCACAGGTTGAACGGGCGTTTGGAAAAGGTTATGTAAATTAAACTGCGATTGATGTTCATTTCTGGAATGCCTAGAAGAGCCCTTCTTAGAGCTACGCCGAGAGCCCACCTCTGATCGATATTCAGCTAAAACTACCTCTTTACGTTGTTCAGCCCTCAACTGAGCGTCTTTGAGTGCGAACTCAGCAGCTCTCGCGGCGGTCTCAGCTGCTCTCGCTTCGGCCTCAGCTCTCGCGGCAGCCTCAGCTCGAATAGCCTCAGCTCTCGCGGCAGCCTCAGCAGCTCTCGTCTTAGCTGCAGGTTAATTTGTGCAACTATCCGAGACGAAGTCCTAGACATCCCAGTGCTTACATTTGAGGCGCTATCCTCAGGATGTATGTCAGCATCCAACATATCTGAGAACTCACTTTCTTTTTATTCAAAGTTATTTTTTAACGAGTTAAATTCGGGATCTACCCTATCACGAAGTTCTGCCAAGATTGCAGAGTTAAAGATTTTAGTCAAAAGAGCATGGAAATGCCGTAATTCCTCTTCTAAAGTAGATAACTTAGATCTAAAATTTAACAGTTCCTGCTTATCACTCAAAGAACCTAGGGCCACAGAAAGTTTCCCAATTTGAGTCAAAATATCCCGTCTAAGATGCCGGGCCTCTCGAACTGACTTAGCCTCATCGTTAATGGGTCCCTCCCCAGAATGGCCTGCCCGACCGCAAAGAACATCATCAGGCTTAAACTCAGTCGAGTCTACGGCGGTCGAGTCCTTGTCGCCACCGAGTGTAGACATATTAAATGTTGGGGCTAAATTTAACAATTAAAAAAATTAAGTTACACAAACACACAAAATTATTAGGCTACAGTAGTTATAAAAAACTTAACTGCAAAGACAGTAAAAATACAAAAAAGAATTTAAATGCACGATACCGTAGCTGTACGAGTATGAAGTCCTAAAGTCCACAAAACTTGCTTGGATTCTTCCACTTGAATCTACAAGCACAGATGGATTGTCTTTTAATCTTCTTTCTTGCCAATGATTGTCAAAGTTATTTTTCTTCTGTACCAAACTGAGAAGAAATGTCTTCACTTTTCTTTGCTTCTGTAAGAGTGTAGACTACCAACCAACAAATCTTCTTTTATTATATCTTGTACTTCTAATTAGTTCTTCTGCACTAGCTGACAACAAACACGTCGTTTAATTTTATGCCTTCAAGTGCTTCTTGGCCCACCAGCTAACAAATTCGTCGTTTATTTTTCTTGCTTTAATTTCTTCTTGACCTACCAACTGACAAGAACTCGTCTTTTATTTTTATTTTTTGCTTTAATTTCTTCTTGACCTACCAACTGACAAGAACTCGTCTTTTATTTTTTATGGTCACAGCGGTAAACCATAATCTCTTCGTGGGAAAATTTTAACATAAAGTTCCCGAATCCGTTCGTCTGTATATAATGACCGAAGAAACACACACTTGAACTTCTTTTCAAACAGTGTATTTCTGTAAAATTAGCCCGCGGCTATCGAAATGGGTATGCAATGCCTACACCTCTAAAACTGTCGCTACGATACAGATTACTTGGATAAAAGACGGAGAATTTGTCCAGTTAGCAAGCACCAAATAAACCAGTTAAATGTGCGACCAACTTCCAACAAACAACTTCGAGAATGAATCAGAAAAATTTGTGATAACTCAAAGGCGACGCAACATTTCATGTTTAAACCGGTTTCAACAGGATTGACACGAGTCTTACGGACGATGGTGCAATTTTGGCTCATGTTTTAGGAATTTCCATGACGTAATATTCAGTAGACCCGAACGGTTTCTACATGACGTTTGACCAGGCGAACAACCGTCTGGAACAAACAGATTTAACAAGTTTGAAAAAAACTTTAACTTGCTTTGTATCAAATTATTTTAGACTTAAGTAGTTCTACATACAACTCAGGTCTTCATTTGTTTTATCAAGAAAACATTTGTTTTCCAAATAATAGTTTCTTCTTTATAACCTTCACAAGGCAATAATAACACTGATACTTGCCTTCAGGCTCTTCCCTCCATAGCGATAAATCTAACGCTGGTATCCTATCACAAGATACAAACGTATTGGAGGATGTAGTCAGTGCAAAGACGTCGCTTTGAACTCTTGTCAAACCAGAGTTCTCACAAAGGACTCTGGCGAACGTCATCCCGTCCAAAGCGGATCTCTGTAAAGAGATGTCACCATTCAAGACTGGAAGACAAACGTCATCATCAGCCACGCTGGTTTCCCTATGAAGCCTTTGTTGAACTTACTGAAGTGTTTTTTGATCGAATTGTTTTTTCCATTTGTTCTTGTCAGTATGTTCAGTTGTAAAGAGTAAATTATGAGTAAAGGTAAAGGTGAGTCCCATACTTGAATCCTAGCATTGAAAATGAGAGGATGAGGTTCTCATTATACTAAGTCTTCGGCACTAACGATACTGGGGTGGCCAGTTTCTTTCTCTCGGCCGCCTTTCCTTCAGCAACTATGTCCACCCAATTTATTACACCCTGGGTAGAGGTGAGCGGTGCTTTTGAAAAACCAGCTTAAGCCGAGAGTCGAACCAGGATTGCATGATTGGAAAACGAGTGCCTTACCCGCTGCGCCATCCCACCGCCTTGTTATAAGGATACATATATAAGCAGGGTGGACCGGCACCAATGAGACTCTCAGACTCGTAAGTTCCCGAGGCCTTTAAAATGTCTGCAAGCCCCTAAAATCATCCGGGCCGGATCTAAGAGAACCCTCTGGACCCTACTGCATAATAGGATTTCATCTTATGGATTATAATGTGCCGGTTTTGCAAATATGCTCAATAAGATTCATACAAGTGGAACTAGTAGAAGTGTTGACAAGTTTATATTAAGACTTGATTTCTTTTAGTTGACTTTGATGCAATGATGGCTATTGTTGTACCAGATACGAACATATTATGATATAGCATCCTTCAATCTATTTGCATTTCTCTCAACTTTGAAGTAGAGAAAATAAGCAACAAACTTTAACCAGTTGTGAATATTATTACATGAACTGGACTTGGAATTGATGACCCCGTTCGTTATACTTTCTTACCTGCTCCGGGGTGAAAACTCCATCCCTCTCGTAGTAGAACTTGTCTCCATTTCTAAGAAACTTGAACTGTCGGGCTATGAGGCAGGTGAATGTTGGACCGAGCCTCGAACCGGATACAAGATCTTCAGCTAGACCAGCCATCCAAATATCAATGTTTCTAAACAACATGTGCCAGTGTAGATATACAGCAGCGAAAGACATTGTTGGTTGCTATTGAAACAAACTGATATAAAATAAAATCAACCTAAAATTACTCTGTACAGAATTGAAAGAAACCAAATCAAATGCGACCTGTAAAAATAAACTAATTAATTAGAATGAGAGTCATAGTATTCGAGTGCTGGTTGAAATATCTATCAAACTTGCAAACTAGTTTCATCAAACATACGTCATAATATCTACAGTAGTTTACGTAATAATACGTTCAGTTATTTATTTCACTCGTGCTAAAGATGCTTACCCTGGGTGGCCGTACAGCTCCTCCAATTTGTTGCGGATTGTTTCGTTTCTAATTTCATTGGCAACATCACTAAAGTTATTGGCTCTCATGAGCCCGCACTCCTCTCTCCAATCATTGTAAAGAGGAAGAGCATGATCTCTTCCTCTTTGAAGATTCAATGACGCAAGATCAAGAGCGACCTGAAAGTAATTTTGAAAATGATGAATCACAAGGAATTACAGTTCTAGCCAAATTATGAGCAATTTTTGAAAAAAGTATGTTTTTCCATTTGCATTTTATAAATAAAGTCTGCACAGGCTGATAGTTATTAAATCCTCATGAAGTAATTACCACATGTAAATTATTTCCTGAACGTTAAATAAGTCGCAGCTTGTGTAGACTTTAGTTGAAAAAGAACAAATGAAAGAATGCTCTTTCTTCAAAAATGGCTAATAATTTGGCCAGAACTGTAGTTAATCGAATACAGGGCCAAAGTTTATTCTGTTTGCATAAAGTGAAAAAATATACCTGACTTTGTTTTGTATGCAGACTAGGACCAGCTACCTGCTAAAGCCATGCCACATGAAGACAGAGGAATGGCGGCTTTGCAAAAGTGTCTCTTCTATGGTCACAGAAGATTTTTATTGGGTATCCTACTCTTTGGATATCTCTCTGCACTTCTGGGTTATTGAAATGGTTGATTATAAAAATAAAAATTTTATTTGAAAAAGGTTTAGTTTTGCGACGCATTGCCGACTGCTAGTAAGATTGAAGTGATCTTATGAGTTTTCGTCATAACAACAGCTTTTTCTAACATTCAATTTAATCTCATTATCGTGTAAGAGTATGTGCAATGCATGTTACGTCACACAGAAGAAGCACGATGCGTTTGTGTTTCCTTAAAAGCGTTAACGAAGAGGAAGAAGTAGAATTAGAGTATTTTGAAGTTATTGAAAAGAATGAAAATTAACTTCAATTAATATTAATTAAATTCGTAGTCATATCACATGACTAGGGAAGTGTGTTCCGATAGCTAGTGCAAATCGCTATTACCACAACGAACTCGCAGCATCAGGCTAAAACAGGTCGTTATTATCTACATTGTGAAATTTTGATAACTGCTTTCCGACTTCCAAAGAGTTTTTTTGTCATTTAGGCTATTTTAGAAATGATCGTTGTTTGATCAAAACAAACTACTTTACAAACAACTTACTTCGAAACAAAATGGAGACGATTTGTATCAACTCGTCGCGAAACTTTTGTCATGGACAAATCGCAACAAGCAATAATTCGATGTGATGTTTTTTATCAAAAACTAAAAATTTCCTGCCTATAGTCACCACTGAGAATGTATAAAGATAGCCCGAGCTCAGTAATATCTGTTGATGAAACAGGATTGAGAATGAAAGAAAGTTCTAAAGATGTGGGTAAGAACTAAGAAGCAAGATACGGGCTCTGGCAATCATTTGGGTATGAAGTTTCTCAGAAACAACATGACTAATGATCAAATCGCACACAGGTCAAAATTTCAGATTTTTCACTAACCAGTCGAAATCTCCCTAGCAGGGCCGTGTTAACCACCCTCGTAATTCCTGGACGGGGCCACGCCTGATTAGGGGCCCACTCATTCTAGTTTGTTTAATGTTTTGACTACCTTAAAAATAAAGTATTAGCTACAGAATCTTGACATACAATAGCTTAAATCATGAGAAGCCGTGTTTACTGTTTTCCAAAGCCCGGAGTGAGGGCCTGCCACCGCCTGCGGGTTCACTCACATTTAGTTCATGCAGCGTTATTCGGCTTGTATTGTCACATGTGCCGGTAATATTTAATTTGTATTTTTTTTTTCCATTTTTGTAAACTTTTCACGCTTGCGTTGCTCGCTCAACCACATTTTATACATGTCGGCGATATTAGACATGCATAGATGGGATCGAGGGAGTAAAAAAGTTTTTATGTTCCAAAAAAATTAACAAAATAATGTAATAGGCTATTCCAAAGTAAACACTGCTCACTAAAATAACCTAGTTAATTTAAAATTAAATTGATAAACTTTGATGTGAATCGAGATAAGTTATATGAAGTAAAAAGGCTATCGGCGAAGACGGGGACACCTCAGATAAATTTTCGAAGTTCTAGACTGCTGAAAAGCTACACCATTCTGGGCTATACAAACTCTCAATAAATAAATTATTAAAATCCTCATGTGGTCGTGAATATTTTCTTTAAATTGTGGGTCAACTTAAGTTATAAACTAAAACTTCTACCCCATTCCAATTTCAATGTGATGAATTTGGTTACATTACAAAGTGTGCATCATGATGAAAACATATTGCTCCTAAAATAACCTAAAAAGTAACCAAAGCAAGATTACGTTTGTCGAAATTGTCTGAGAGCAAGCCCCACATTCGATTTCAATTTTGTTTTTATAAGAACCCACTAGTGGATTTAGAGAAAGGCGAGATAGTGCCCAGACGGCCCTGCCACCAAGTAAAAAAAAACAGCGAGTTTCGGTATAATGGCCTAATATCAGCCATGCTCAGTAATTTTGTTTACTGGATGTGTTTGGTTGGTCGCTTACATCATAGCTCATGTATAGGCTAATTTGTATATCTTTGTACTTTATAAATATCGAAAACTGGCCACTGGTTTAGAGTAAAAACATTTACTATATTTAGATTGCAGAAGTATAGCGCCCGGTTAAGAATGATTAATGTTATATCTACCGTCGGAGTACAAAACGTGAGGGAAATTTGTTTGACGACTTGTCTCGGTTGCATGATCAAACATAACTAAAGAAAGGCCGTGCGTGCCGAAAAGCCAAGTACAGTAGCAGAAAAATGTCTTTACTCATATGATGCGTATTCGTGTTGATGATTGATGAAGTTGGGCTGAAAGTGCAGTTCATTAAAAGGTTTTAAAGAAAATATTTCTGAAAATAGATGCACTAAAATGTCAAAAGGCTAATAACCATTCTCAGGTGATTAAAAGATTTGGCACAAGGCACCTGTTCATTTGTTCTACACCATTCCTCACCTGGTTCTGAAGAGCAAACAGCCTTTCTCTCAATTCCTCGTGCATTAATTGTGAGGTTCTTCCAAGTTTGGCTGGACGTCCAATTAAACCTTAACAACAACTTGACGTCACAATGAAATAACAAAAACGTCACAAATAACACAACTTCACAAATGATTTTTTCTCGCGTTGGCCGTGTAAACCAAACACTACTCTGTTCTTCAGAACTGCTTGTTTGAACTCGACCGTGTTTCGTCCCTTGCTAATCCTTATTGTCTAAAGGTTTTTTATTAAAATATTTTATGTGGGAAGAGAGATGAAGGCCTTCAGCGGGTAGGACTTACCATAATTTTCTCTTTCTGGAAGCAAGTTTTCTTTTTCAACGAAAATATGTTTGTTCTCTGAGGACGATTAAAAATGCCAAAATGATTTGAAATATTTGTGGCTCTCCATCGTAAATTAAATGCACACGGAAGATGAGCAAATGTTGTGAAAATCATTCAGTTAAATTTTTCAGCAGACTTTAACAAATTGTGCAGTTTTACATTAACGTTATAGCTCAAACTGTCAAACGCTTTTTCTTTTGATGCCGCCGCTATAATTAAAAGAAAGAAAAAGATTCATGATTGGGTGGCCTGCAAATACAGTAATGCTTCCAGTTATGTTACGCTCGAGTTATGGCAATTAAAAGCTGTTTCTACATCAGTGCTCTCTTACAGGGCTTCCCCGGAATATGTTTTGTAGATCTGTTTATGACCACCGTGCCGCATTCATCCTCCACGTTAGTCAGTTAGTTAAACAAGAGGTTGAGTGCAGTCATTAGATTGCTGTTCCACATTATTGATAAAAATTAATGGAGCAGCTTAACATCTATGGCCTTCATCCAATAATTCAATCGTATTCTTTCAGTAGTGAAAATGTGGTAAAGCGTTCATTGAAACCACACCCCTCTTGCATTTCCCATCCTATTTGGGATCTTTACATTTATTTTACGTCGCTAAACGTTCTATTAAAAGTCAAACAACCTAGTTCTGCTACCTTATGCAAATACAGTCTACTGCAGTGGTTTTAACTTTTTTTCCCAGCGCCTCTTTTCAGAGATTTCCACAATCTGGCGCCCACCATTATATAAGGGTTGTACTGAAGATGGTGAGTTATGCAGTGAAGTTGTATCGGTTTAAGACATGACCATATAAGCATCACATCAGATGAAGCGCGTTAAACATCACATTAGGAACATTCAATAAAAGAATGCTTCTTATAGATTCTAAATCTACCAGCTGGGTCTATGCAGTTACCATGGGGCTAGTAGGCTAATACAGACCACGAATTTATATCGATCGTGATCTAGCAGAACTATTAAGGCAAATTTGCAGTGAGGAAAATATCGTTTCACTGTCAGAATATGGCGCCACCTATAGCGCTCCCTGAGTACTTCCGCCCCTCTAAGCACTCAATAGCGCCTTCTAGGGGGAGTAGCGCCGAGATTCAGAACCATTGGTCTACTGCAGCTCTCATTACCCAGGATCTCATTGCTCATTGACTTCAATACCATTTATAATAACCACCAGTCCAGTGGGCGAGTGGTTTCGTCTTCGGCTCTAGGGCTGGTAGATCTGGGTTCGATTCCAGGTCGGGTCAAACCGAAGACTTTAAAAATGGTACCGATAGTGTTCTTTCTTGCATATCGCAGTGAGAATAGTCGGGCAATAATGTGATGACATCATAGATTTGATATAAAATTAAAAATGAGCCCTGTGGCTAAAAGACCCTCGCAGTTGTGGAGCGACAATAAATAAAATCGTATCATTATTTGGCATTGCACATGACTAAAGAATTGCTCTTCTTAGGCCAGTGCAAACTGCCACTGCTACAGCGAACTCGCAGCATCAGGCTTACGCAGGTCATATGAATCTACATTTGTGAAGTCTTTATAGTTCACATTCATACATCGACCATACACACCTCGGAGAATGGGATCAAGTCCTCCTTGGCGGACAATCCTCCAGGGAGAGAAAAAAGCTTCGTGGAGGAGGATACTCGGAAACTGCGGATGATCCTGAAAGTCTTCATCCAACCGCCGGAAATCAGGAGAAATAGTCACGTGACCGAACCTGAAAGCCGCTGTAGCGAACACGTTTGATATGGAAGGATCCTCGTCATCTTTGTATCCCTCATAATCTCCCATCTGCGCCAATCCGTTTGGCCCAAGGATTTTTGGCACGTATTGTCTTGAAAAATATAACGTTTTAGTTAACGTTAATTAAAACGTCAGAAAATTCATAAAAGCGAAATGATTCACTACAATATAAGCATCTGGCACGATCGCAATTACAGTTTAAATAATGAAAAAATGTGAGATATATCTCAAAAGCAAGTGTTCTAGAAAAACGCAAACTACATTTGCATTTTTTTAAAACAATTGCCGCGTTTGCCTTACTGTTCATTAAAACCCTTTTCAGGCTGTTTCACTTTCAGTTGGGATCATCAGAAGTGAAAGAATATATTCAAACTGACAATCGCAATGTTGGTTGGACGTGGCATGTTGCTAAGTTTTATAGTCAACACTGGGCACACACTTGTAGCATTATTGCTGGTCTATATTCGACCTACGTGTACTCAGTACACTGTACTGTATGTAGCCTATGATGTGGTGGCTTTTGATTTACGGTAGAACATAAACTAGTTGACTTTTAATAAAGGATTGATTTAGCATTTGATTCCAAGTGTTTTAACACAGATAATGTACGCATCATAAAAATATAAACTTTCAAAAATAAAGTCTAGTTCATCTTAATTTTTTAACAACTTAACCACATGGATATACAAGTCTCATATTTACTTCCAATGGACGACTTGATGGTATGCTCCTACAATTTTTCTAGCTTCTTGGTAGACAACCTCCCCATCCCAATGTGGATTGATCCTCCTTAATTCTCTTGCTATTCTATTATGCTCTCGGACCCATATGGTGTGGATTGATGCCAAAGTTAAATGTTCGCTTGACCTGAAGAATAATGGCACCTCATCAATTTATGAAGATTTTTGAAGTTTAGGTTGTAATTGTATCCCTGCAAACATATGTCGGGTGCGCTCATGGTGTCAATTGGTATTATTGAAACTTCTCAAGATTTTGAATTAGTGATTAACGCTTGACCCTGACTCATTCAAAACCTTTAGATGTCTTGACGTAAATTTAAATGACATCCAGGATTAGACTTACGTATAATTTCAATTGTTTAAGGAAATACAATAATCTGCCATTAACGTGTTTTAGTAGGCTATAGCTCATACTCCCATTTCTTCAAATGCAAACAATCAGTGATTTTTTCATAAATTCATTTATGAAAAACACAGGCCAGTAGTAACTGGTGGTTAGGTTACCTGGGATCTCCGGCTAAAAAGCAGGGAATGTTTTCTCCACTCACATCAAATTGATCTTGTACGCAGGGCATACTGGGGTTGAACGGGAGATAATCGTGGCCACTCACTAAATATAATCGTTTGTAAGACGCTACAATGTATTTTTGTTTCAAGATGATGAGATCTTGGTTGTTATTGTACATTGTAAACATAAAATTGAAACTGTTTCTAAGTCTAAAGCATTGCCTAAATGACAACACAATTGAAAGGAGAGAACAAAATGTACTTGTCACATTATATAAAATAAATTCATGGCATTCCAAGCATATGTACACTGCACATCTGATGTAGCCTACACTTAACACATTGCCAAGATATCTGCACCTAAGTTTGATAGTTTAATCTTCAATGGCACGTTTTCCTGGTGCAAATATCGTGACAGGGTATTTAAAGTTCATGGAATAATTGCTTACAGAGCTCCGAGTTTATATTTTTCAAATGCGATTCAAGTACTTTTCGTTCTTATCTCTTTAATTGTATAAAGTGTTATTGTTGCTGCTCAACTGTTCATATCAATCTTATGACATCATCATCGATTCCACATCGTCATTAAACGTCATCATCGACGTCACCAGCTTATGAAATTATTTTGCAACATCTGGTGTTAGTTAGCCTACATTTTTTCAACGCATTCTCACCATCTTTGTACCGGGTATTGACTCTCATCTCGCCCAAGTTGTGCGTAATATTACGAAGATTGTAAGCCATTGAAGCAGTACTGCCGTATACCTGACAACAGCAATGATATCTATAGTTACACTGTACGCTACTACTTCATTGTAAAAAGTATCTTTGACAGGATTTTCATGGAATTGCAAACTTCACGATAACTAAAAGCAAAAAAGTAGAAACAAACCTTTTGAGCACTTGGCAGTAGGAGTAACAGATTTGTTTCAACAGTAAGTGTCCTATATAAAATATTGTGGCACAATTTCACCGTAATCTTTGCACGTTGAACCAAGTCAAACGAAAAATCATTCACTGTGCGTTTCCTTATATTTATTATCAAATGACATCTTTGCTTGTGTCATCAGTTCTAATGACTAGCCAAACACACCTATTGTTACAGCGCTTGCATTGTTACCGTGCTTGCGTCGACAAACGACGTCGCGGCGTTAATTTGTTCTCTGGGAAGGAGCTTCTGGAAGAGCGATGACGTATCTCCGCTTCCGCATACGGATGCAGAACGGAAAAACGGAAGACATCGTGATCCGGTTATCCGCTGATCTCCCTCAGGAACCTAAGAATGGATTACTATGAGCAACTTAAAATACTAATAAAATTTTATGCTCGGCTTTTAAACTTGTAGATGTGGCTGCATATTGATTGTGCATATTGCAAGGTAACTATTTGTTAAAAATTATTTAAAATGACCTTAATAACTAAAGGTAAACCTAGTCCCATACTCAGTTCTGAGCTCGGGAATGAAAATACAAGGTTCACGTCAGATCACACTTAATAACTACCCTAATAGTAATAGATCAATAAATGTCTAAATGAAAAATCTTTAATAACAATAAAATGATCAATAAACAAACAAACAAAGTGGTAATAACAACTTTTGCTAAATACCAGACAATGCGTCAACAAGCCTGTGAATCCTATCTTGCTGCTGGTACAGGTTCAAACGCTAAAGGTGCGTTGGACTAACAAGATATGACGATGCCGCTTTGTCGAGTCATAATTTAAACTTTTTATAAGCTGAAACAAAATTAGGGTCACTGGCGTTGATTCAAAGTGTGAAGCTGAACCCAACGACACTCGGGTGTCGATTGACTGGGTCAAAGTGGGTTACGGAAATTTTCTCTTCATCTGAAAACTTAAGTTGACAAAACATTGACGAATTGTAAAACGTAATAATCGCGACGCGGTCGCCGCACGACTGCCACAACATCTCACCATCATAGGGTAACATGGGGGCTCGTTCTCGCAGGTCTGGGAACAATCAGTCAGCCCCTGAAACGTCGAGGTGCTCAGACTTTGGGGGGTGAGATCCATATCGTGGTCGATGTATTGACCCCAGACAACCAACATGTGGGAGTAGTCCCCGTCGTCTAAACGTAAACAAATCGATAAACGTGTGTATGACATCATAAATGTTTAAATGACGTCATAAATGTAAAAAAAGACACCTTGACTCATTAAATGACATCATACGTTTTTAAATGACGTTGATAGTCATGATACAGTCTGGCAGTAAAACCAATGCAACAATTACGAAATATTCTGCCGTATTTACCGAATGCACAAAATCACACATTGTGTTTGTACTACTACTGTAGTAACTTGTACATTTGTACAATGTACAGTGCTTCTCCAACGATAAAAATTCTCCAGAAAGTAGGCCATCTCAAAGTAGGCTATCTGACTGGTCACTTGGGAATTCTCTCTTCTGTGATGCAAACCACCGAGTTTGAAAGGTTGTCATAATGTTTTTATTGCAATCCATTGTTTGCTCAAACAAAGATGAGTGATCGTTGATTACATGTATCGTCAACATTATTGCTATCACTACGTCATTTTAGGGCTACGGTCTTTCGCACTCTCTCATGGAATGCACACTGTATGTTTATGTTGTTATTTTTTCATGTACGTTTTGTTTTATATCCAAACAACAACAAATGAACATCCAACCGCCTATTAGGTGTCAATGTTTTCTGATCCATTAGTGGTGAAAGATGATTCTACGTGGAGTGGTTTTAAACGTCCAAGATTGTAATTTTGATTGGGTTTGTTTGAAACTTCATCCTTGAACTGAAAACCTGTGATAGATTATACTTGCCAGTTTCGCATTGTTCGTGAATTAATGCCAGTTTCGCATTGTTCGTGAATTAATCCATCCACTAGGTGAAATAAATCGAGATTATGAAGAGTAGACCTTAAAATTGATTGCGCAAGCGCACACCTCGAGAGCCGAACCAGTGTCGCTTAATCGTGAAGTTTCTTCGTGCACAAAGTCAGGCGTTCAACCAACTGAGCTATTGGTGCAGACATTTATGGTATCGCGGCGGACATGATATCTGCGTTCTATTTAATGACCTATGATCTGCATTGCCGACTGGTGAGAGCCTTGGAACGACGTTCGAAAGGGCGCCGGCTCGACACCGCTCAAGAGCATGCGACCGTGTCTTTACTAAGACACTTAAAGGCATGCCTGAAGGTGGTCACGAAGATTGGCTTCCTTGCCTTCCCGTCCACTTAATCTAAATCTTCACCGGGTGTAAGCCTGGATACGACAAACAAACCTATGACCTTCTGACCTGTAACCTGTTCATTCTTCGTTCCAACGATATCATTAGAGACTTTCCGCACGATGGGCAGTTGATAACCGTTGTATAATCTATCTGAGTTCCAACCAATGGGGGTGCTAAAGTCATTTTCGTATTGAGATGGGAGCCATCTAGCGAGAGGAATATTTCCAGAACCCCACCATGGGTTGGCGTCGTTGTTGCACATTCCGCTGTAACTTCTGAAAAATAATTCAATGCACGTTTAATACAACAAGCACTATAAAAATATCAATAAATCTCGTCTCTCTCTTCAGTAACTGTATCCATGAAATTGAAATAAAAACCAAGCCGGCTGCATCTTCAACTCACTTCACTACAACTGATTGCTTGTTAATCCTTATCCCAATTTCTGTCAGAATTTGTCGACATAACCTAACTGCTACTCTTGCTATGATGCATGTCTAGGTGTCTATTGTTAATATGATGACGAGGTATGAAGATTCGGTCCTTTCCAAAAATCTGCATTGGATTTACTGGTGAGTCCTTGAGAGCGCTGAGAACTTGTGCATCAAAACACATATTGTAAAGGTACAACTCTTCTTTTGTATGGAAACATAACATCCTGGCCAGTGGCGTACCTATGCAAAGTGGCGCCCATGGCAAAGTTTAGATATGCGCCTTTTTAACAATTTAAGTTCAATATTGCATACAAAGATGATAGCCTACTGCTATTTTGCATTCATCAAATGCTGGCATTAGCATACAAGTCTTTTAGGAACAAATCACGAAGAAAATAAATGTGTTAACGCCATTTTATTACGTTCAAATTCAAAGGCTTCTCACTACGGAGCTTATCGATTTGATAGATTGCTGCGCTTTGTGTCTTCTTTCCAAGTTATTTCCCACATAAAAACTAGCTAACGCGGCTTTCCGGTTGTTTTTCATCTGACGCTGTGTATACTGTAGCCAACTAACAAGTAAATTATTGGACATAATCGGACAGAAGTTGGTTATGACCTTCTAGTTATTATTGTTTGCTAATATCGTTGGTTTGTCGTATGTAGGCCTATCGTTAATGTCAATTGTTTGCTAGTGTCTCATAGGCTACTGGTCTTGTTTTAAATACAGATTAGGCCCTACCGCTACAAACCAATTAAAGCGAAGAACCTGCTTGACTTTTCAGCTTCTGCTGCTTGCATCTTTTGCCCTTAAGCCCCACTTTCCTATTTCTTTGTATTGGTTTGTTTCATGGTCTGCTTTTGTAATTATTTGGAATTAAAAAGGGCAAGTAAAAGTTAAATTAAGAAAATAGACTTGCTCTATAATTATTGTATAGGTTATAGGCCTACGCCCTACATGGAAAAAAATGTTTTCATAGTCTTTTACGTATAGTCTTACTTAAAATTCATCTCAATGGAGCGCTGTGTTGATGCAACCAGCGGTGACCGACCTATAGATACAAGTTTTTTTTTTGGATAACTATGGATAAAAATAAAACGACCCAAGTCTGGCAGATTTTGTCAAAACTAATAGACTATGAATTAATTTAATTTGTCGCCGACATTTGTTGGCATGTCGGTTGGTTTTGTGACGGTTGAGTTGTATGCTAACCAGAGATTGAAGAAGCTGATAGCGAATCATTCCCAATCCCAACATGATGTGTTCTACTACGAATTGCGTTCATTGTATCCGTTTGATAACTTGAGTAAGTTAGGTAAAAGTACGGTACCGTATATTCATACAGCACAGCTTGCGAAGTTGAGAATGAATTTCAAAACTTCAGAGTGCTGAGTGGTATTCTAGCAGGGATGTACGTATACGCCACAAATTCTACGCCGCATACTTGCGGCGTAGACTTTTTGTTTACGCTAACGCTTGCGGCCACACTTTTTTGAATAGTTTGCGCTTGAGGCTGCGCCGTAAAGTTTTTGCGGGTTTTTAGCGCATAGCGTCAACGCATACTTTTTTCATGTATTTTTTTCGCTTCAACACGCCAATACCTTCCAGCGCTGCAGTTGAAAGAATGTTTTCAATGGGCAAAGACATATTGGAACCAAAACACACCAAAATGTCAGATGAACACTTTCAGATGCTTGTGTTTCTTCGTGGAAATTCAAAATAAAACTTGTTTGTTTCGAGTGGTTTATACCGTGTGAATGTTTGGCACCTAGCAAGCAAAATTAGTTTACGCTAGTGTATGCGCTGACGCTGACGCCGCCAACTTTTTTTCCAAGTTACGTTGATGCATACGGCGTATGGTTTTTCGAACGTTTGCGTTTACGCTGACGGCATCAATATTTTTTGTATGCGCGTACATCACTGTATTCTAGGCAGCACCATCAGCACAGCACGTAAAAATAAATCATACCTAGCCTAATTCTTGGTCTCAAAATTTCATATAATCATGCTTATAGGCTCAATAATACCTTAATGCTAATTTCTTGATACAATATAATGTGATACATTATATAAAGTGATACAACAAATTAGATTTAAATAAATTCTTATAAAAATGAATTAGTAAGTTCTGGTGCTGCTTCAAAGCTTCAACTAATCGCTGCTTAGCGACTTTACTAAACTTCCAATTGTTTCAGATTGAACGCAAAATCAGCCAGGAGAGGCACAATGTTGCTTTTGCAAAGTCACAATTCTATTGTTTAACAACGGCTACAGTAAAAGAGAGACTCATTTTTGATCTTTGTATTGTATTGCGCGCAAATTAGATTTTGAAGAAAGTGTAAGCGGAAAATTTTAACTTTCACCAACCAATTTTTGCGCCCTTATCAATGTGGCGCCCATGGCTCGAGCCCTGCTTGCCATACCCTAGGTACGCTACTGATCCTAGCTGCCAGCACAAAGCTGAACAATCACCAGTAGCCTCATGGGCGAAATACGTGTCTATCGCTGTCAATTCTTGCTGCAATCGGCTCCCGAAAAACTTTTGTTTTTATTACGATAGCAAAGTGCATATTGTGTTGATGAGACTGACACTGATTCGGTGCGATACTTGCTTGGACAGGAAATCAAACCCGGTTACAACGAGGCTGCTTGTAATTATGTTTGCTGTTCTATCCTACTGGGAAACGAAAAAGATAAAATACAATCAAATATTTAATTCAGCAAAATGTTTTCAAGAACTTGAAGCGTCAATTAGGTTGTTTCAATCAACATATCGCAAGCCTTTGTTGCAGCTGACCTGTACATTCTTTCGTAACAATTGCTCGGACAATCAGGGTTCGGACGGTTCACCAAGCATCCTGAAAACTTGACCAACTGGTCGATTGTCTCGGGCGTAAGAAAGTCTGTGGCGTTCACGCGTCGTTTGAAGCTGCAGAGAGGACAAAATGAATGTGAAACTCAGACAGCAAATCGGTTAATTTTTATATTGATTCAACGTTTGCAGATGTTAAATTAATGTAAAAAACAACTGACTTGCTGTCTGGAAACTTACAAGTAACGTTGTACTGAGGCAATTGCTGATGTTTACTTTTTTAGGAAAATGTTGGAATAGTGGAAACATATTGTTTGGTTTGGTTTTATTGCTTTGACATTGACGTTTCTTGTAGGTAAAGGTAAAAGTGAGTCCCATACTTGAATCCAAGCATTGGGGAGTGAGAAGATAAGGTTCTCATTATACTAAGCCATCGGCACTAACGAGAGTAGGGTGACCATTTCCTTTCTCTCGACCACTGGGAGGCGAACCAGGATTGCATTGGAAAGCGAGCGCCTTACCCGCTGCGCCATTAAACCGCCGACGATTCGTGTATCTCAACGAAAAAAAACGTTTTGGGTTCCATAAATTCATATATCAATTAGGCAACAAAACAGACATGGAAAGAATGTTGCATGGAAAGAATCCGAACACCTCGTATGTGTAGAGTCCGAACACCTCTGATGGGTAGAATCCAAACACCTCGGATGGATAGAATCCGAACACAACGGATAGGTAGTATCCGAACACATCGGATGGATAGAATCCGAACACATCGGATAGGTAGAATCCGAACACCTCAGATGAGTAGAACCCGAACACTTCGGATGGATAGAATCCGAACACATCGGATGGGTAGAATCCGAACACATCGGATAGGTAGAATCCGAATACTTCGGATGGTTAGAATCCGAACACTTCGGATGGGTAGAACTCGAACACTTCGGATGCATAGAGTCTCACCGTGTGTGATGATCATCTCTGACTTTCTTCTCCATCATGTTTAGGGCACATTCGAACACATCACCAGCGATCGCCATTCGCATTGTCTCCTCGTTCGGAGGTTGTTTGAAGAATTGAAAGAGAGTCATCGGATTATCCCAAATGTTCTGGAAACAGATTTCTTGTTTCAATGTTTAATGTGAAGAAGTGGTGGAGTAACCCGTTAGGCAAAACAACTATATCTCTAAATAGTTTGAACCCAATTGAAAGCGATTTTCAATTAATTTCCGTTTCCAGTTCTACAATTACACTATCATCGCTATATATTCAGAACAGAAGCTTATGCAAAAAATCTAAAGTTAGAAAGTTCTTTTAGCATCATTATCTTGATATTTTCAAAAGTTTTAGGTTTGTTAATATGGGAAAATAAATATTAACAAACCTTAAATTTATTGAAAATATCAAGATAATGATGCTAAAAGAACTTTCTAACTTCAGTTTTATCGTAAAATAATTAGATTCCGGTATGTTGTATTGTTTTGTCCGTGCGCGGACATTTTGCCGAAAGACATTTTGCCGAAACCCATTTTGCCGAAAGACATTTTGCCGAAAGGACATTATGCCGAAAGATATTTTGCCGAATGGACAAATTGCCGAAAGGACTAATTGCCGAACGGACTAATTGCCAAAAGGACTAATTGCCGAATGGACAAATTGCCGAAACAATTTGGGAAAAAATTACTTTGAAGTGACACAAAGTCTCGTTACTATGCAAGCAGTGCTTTTGAAATAGAATTATTTTGCTACTGTTGTTTGCTTAAAAATTACTTTGAAGCAACACCAAGTCTCGTTACTATGCAAGCAGTGATTTTGAGCTGGTAATTATTTTGAAGTGACACCAAGTCGCAAGTCTCATTGCTATGCAAGCAGTGCCTTTGAACTGGTAATTATTTTGAAGTGACACCAAGTCTCGTTACCATGCAAGCAGTGGCTTTGAAGTAGTAATTACTTTGCTACTGTTGTTTGCCTAAAAATTGCTTTATATACAGTCCCCACAGTTTTAGAAATCAGTATTAGTTTAAGTGACACCAAGTCCCATCTATAAGTATATATGCAGTCTCCACAGGTTTTGGAGATCAGTATTAGACGTTTGCTTATATAACACTTCTGTCGGATACTTACGCGCTGTCGCACATAATTTGTGAGTGAAATCTGTTTGTGAATGACATTTATGTGTTATTAGGTTATGATAATACATTATAATGCATTTGTATAATTTCGGCAATTTGTCCATTCGGCATTTAGTCCTTTCGGCAAAATGGGTTTCGGCAAAATGGGTTTCGGCAAAATGTCTTTCGGCAAAATGTCTTTCGGCAAAATGTCCGGGTACCGTTTTGTCACTGTAACTTATTTATTCCTTCTTATCTTGATTTAGACTAAAACAAAATTTGTTAGGTGGCGAAATTGAAGAAAGAAACCTTCAAAAGAACCACTACACGCCAACAATATCAATACACGTCAACAAAAGTAACATGATTTATAACATAAGCGTGTGACAAAATAAACAAGGAATTCAAGACTCAAAGACAATGTTGGGTGTAATGCTGTAATGAAAGACTGTAAGCTGACCTCTTTCATGTATTTTATCTCTGTTCTTCTAGCAGCTCTCTTCACATTCCGGTAAGCTTCTTTCATCGCTTGCGGAGCGAAATCGTCGTATACACCTATGAATGAACATAAACAATAAAACGTCATAAAAATTGTTCCCGTGGTTGCTCGTTAATTAGCAACTGGCCGTTTCATGTGCTGTCCAACTTGTCAAATTGAGAACTCGTGCGGCTGAGGTCATGTCTGTAATCCGTGCTCGAGTGATACTAATGGAAAAGAAAAACGTTCCGGGCAAAAATCCAAGGTCATTATTTACAGTACGATAGCACAGCTGAAGCAATTATTCTTCAGTGTAAGATATTCCCTTTGTTACATGGTGAAGCCTGTTGAACAAAATATTTAAAAAAAAAATTTTTTTATTTCAACAAAAAAGTTCATGGCGTAAATTGTTGTTGGGAATTATGTTTTCAAGCAAAACTCTTCACGCATTTCGTTTTAATTACAAAATTTTTGAATTTGTTGTGATCTCCAAACAGAAACAAAGCGCAGTAGAGTTTCAAAATTCATTTTAATTTTGAATTAAATGACCTTGCTAAACGCTCTTGAAAAATTTGGTGACATGTTTAGTTGTTTACGCTTGGAATAGTTGCATACACACAGAGCCAGTGAAAATTTTATTCGGAACGAGAGTTTGGTTCGTTGCTTTGTGCTTCCTTTTATGTCGGTTCGATGAAACTCTGTGGTACAGGTTTTTGGTCCATTTCGTCTCGAATAGTTCTTCAATGAAGGAAGCTTCAAAATTTTTTGCAAAAAACTTGTGGCAAACTTCTCCCCAATTGTCGTCATCAAGGCTTGAAAACCAACACGCAGACGCTACAAGCAATGAAGATATAGTTTCACAAGTTCTTTAGGGTAACAATATCCATGTTTAAAATAACGCAGTTTAGAATAAGATACCGTGACGGCGAACAATCTAAATAAATTTGTTCACCTATGAAGCGACAACACCGGAATTTGGGGGTTTTTTCCGTTTCTAAAAATATCGGTGTTTCGATTTTTTACAAACGGAACAGAAACTTAATTAATAACATTTTTTCGCCTGGCCTAGAATTTAGAAACGTTGCTGTTTTTTTTGCTTTTCTTCTATAAGAATTTGTCGAGTTTTGGAAGGGAATTGACATTTTTATGACATAAAGACAACGTTTGTTGTGTTATAACTTAAACACAAAAGAAAATACTGTATAAAAAAATTACTATGAGAGTAACATGAAATTTAGTATGAAATTGTATGAATACAGAAGAACTTAATTCTGGCTCAGTCTTGTAAAAATTTCGGTTCCATAAAAACAACTCGGCCAAATAAAAAAAAAACATTTAAGAGATTTTTCATCACTTCGAAAGTGCTTTGTTACGTTATTGTTTAACAGCTGTTCATTATTCGTGCGTCGTTTATTTTTTAGTGTTGTTTTGTTTTCTAGTAACATACCCCTACTTTGTTGTTAAAATGGTTTGTTGTTTATTGTATTTGTGGATTGTTTTTTTAACCGTTAAGAAAACATTTTTATATTTTTGAAATATGTATCCACGTAAAAATTCGTAAATTGTAGTATTGACTTTCTCATTGTTGGGGATGAATTTTGGGTATGGTTGCCCACTTGCAGCCACTACAAGAGTGCAACCAACCTTGTGATCAGATGCCTAGAAAAAAGAAAAGCGACAAAACGCGAACGTTAAAACGCGCTTGAGACCGAAATAAAATTTTGGCACGGTGGCAACAGAAAAACTTAAGGTAAAAAGGGATCGGGTTCTCTACGTACGCCAACTCAAAGATAAAACGTGATCTTTTTTTTGACAGTAATTATCAAGCAACACAAATTCAACGTATAGGAACGTTGTTTCCTGTATTTACCTGAAACATCCATGCTCTGATAAGCAGCAACGCAATGTGTGACGTATATGAGCATCACAAAAGAAAACCACATTTTGGTCTGATGTTTTATTCGGACATGTACGGAAGTGCTTGGAATTTGTTGCCTATCTAGAAAAAAAGTATTTTATTCAATAAAATACAAGAAAAAAGTTAGTGTGAATGAAGGCAACTAAAATAATAACACTTCGACATAAAACAATTCGATCTTATGATCTTGAAGCGTAAATTATCATCCATAACTACAATACCATCAAAAATTTCGAGACCACTTGAGTTTTGTAAGAGAATTTACTTCCACAAACTTTTTTGTGTTTGATGTTTTACAAAAAACTGCAAATTTGTAAAACGAATTGCATCCACGAATAGCTCATGTCGGGCCGAGGAAAGAAAAATAATAAAAACTATGAGTGAAATGTAGAAGCAGATCAGCTTCTGTTCCGATTTCTTGATGTCATTGAACATGGAAAGTTATACAAGGATCCTTCATTTAAGATGCAACCGAACGATGAAATGAACATGGCACATACATGGCACATACATGGCACATACATGGCACATACATGGCACATACATGGCACATACATGGCACATACATGGCACATACATGGCACATACATGATTGACACATACATGGCACATACATGGCACATACATGGCACATACATGGCACATACATGGCACATACATGGCACATACATGGCACATACATGGCACATGGCACTTAATACAATCAGTCAGCTTCAAAAACTTGTAAAATTTATTGACAAAAGCTTTCTCCACCTTAAAAGCGGCTATTTCAGCATATTATTTAATATAGTAATAAAAGGTTTCTGCAGACTCTTAACCTCAGTTTTGGCTTCTCGGTTAGACCTCCCCAATCCCCGGACTTTTTTTTGTTTTCATCTATATTGTGACTTTTCTGCATGGGTTTTCAATGCTGATTTCAAAAATATGCATAAAATTTTTTTTCGATCAACGTCTGGGAAGTTATTCGCTGTTGCTTAGCAACAACTTTTCATAAAAATTACAAAAATCTCCTTTAAAACTCCTTTACTTTTAACCTAGTATCCTGATATCTAAATTATCTAAAAGCATTTCTTCTGCTAAAGAATTTAAAAAAAATTTATAAAAATTGGATAATCGGTACCAGAGTTATGACCGTTTAAGTACCCAGATTATGCAGTCACGCATGACTGATTTTTGTTAATTTATTGCCAAATGATACTAGAAAAATGGTGAAAGTTGCTGTCAAGGGGTTTTTGAGGGTAAGGAGTTCAAAAAATATATTAAAAAGTGTCTCAGACCAACAGAAAAAAAGTTATTAAAAAATTGATACCAACAGTCATGCATGAATGATTTTGTCGCAGTCGCTTCATTCCTACAATGAGATGTATTCCTTAGGCACCACAAACGTTAAATGCCTGGAGTCATATACAGTATAACGTGGAACCGATCATCTCAATGTAGCTAATATCTGGGTACCCATTGCACTTGATGTTAGAATACACGCTACATTGCTCGGAAAGAGCTCTGATCAAGTGCAAGATTGTTTGTTTGTTTGTTTGTTTGTCAGTCCGCCACAATTTCAATAGCATCTCTCACCCAGCATAATGTAGTCTATGTATCTAAATCATGTGGCAAAAAATGGATTAAGTCAGCTGAACTTAACGATAACCTTCTATAATGCATTTCAGGTTTCACTATTGATCAGTTAGCATTTTCTACTTGTATCTTGTATGATTATATAACGTATTGTATACACTTCTGCTGTCTGATATTCCGTGTGTATTCATGTATCCATCATGGAGCTGAGGAAGAGTAAAATAAACAATGGTGGTTTGCTTGGTAATTTGCAGCCTTTAAAACATTTTAAGGAAGGACAATTTAGACCAACTACTGGAGATGTTCTTCAGAAATACATATATCATCTTCAATTAAATCCTCGTAACCACCAGAGTGGGAAGCTCGCAGCTTGGGATACAGCAGTATGTCCAGCAAAAGTATGGCAGCCTGCTTGCATTCCACTGATGACAAAACAAAATATCCAAAACAAAATTATTCGTTTGGTTGATGAATACAAGAAATACAAACATGACAAAAAGGGATCTGCTGCTTTAATTAAATTTCGAGAAACTCTGACAACAAGATTTATGATATCTGCTAAGAATATCGAAAATCTTATTAACAAAAATAAAACATTGCTACCAGAAGATAAGGCAGAAGGTATACAGTTTCTTAAATTACTTGAAACAAACCAACCAGCATCTCTTGGACCCCTTGATAGAAAGAGGTTGAAACGCTTCACAAATTATGCATTGAAGAATCGAATAAAGGTAATAAAGTATGATGTATGTTTATTCCCAGTATGCTTAACAACCCAATGATTTTTAAAGTAACATACCTATTAATTTTTGATACGGATGCATAAACAAGACGTTTTTTACAGATAAATGCAGATTCTCAGCCATCTACCTCAGGACTTAATTTCCTCTCCTCGTCATTTTCCCAATAAATTAAGTCGAATCTGCACTGAGAATCTGCATTTATCTGTAAAAAATGTCTTGTTTATGCATCCGTATCAAAAATTAATAGGTATGTTACTTTAAAAATCATTAGGATGTTAAGCATACTGGGAACAAACATACATCATACTTTATTGCCTTTATTCGATTCTTCAATGCATAATTCTTGAAGCGTTTCAACCTCTTTCTATCAAGGGGTCCAAGAGATGCTGGTTGGTTTGTTTCAAGTAATTAAGAAACTGTATACCTTCTGCCTTATCTTCTGGTAGCAATGTTTTATTTTTGTTAATAAGATTTTCGGCATTCTTAGCAGATATCCTAAATCGTGTTGTCAGTGTTTCTCGAAATTTAATTAAAGCAGCAGATTCCTTTTTGTCATGTTTGTATTTCTTGTATTCATCAACCAAACGAATAATTTTGTTTTGGATATTTTGTTTTGTCATCAGTGGAATGCAAGCAGGCTGCCATACTTTTGCTGGACATACTGCTGGATCTCAAGCTGCGAGCTTCCCACTCTGGTGGTTACGAGGATTTAATTGAAGATGATATATGTATTTCTGAAGAACATCTCCAGTAGTTGGTCTAAATTGTCCTTCCTTAAAATGTTTTAAAGGCTGCAAATTACCAAGCAAACCACCATTGTTTATTTTACTCTTCCTCAGCTCCATGATGGATACATGAATACACACGGAATATTAGACAGTAGAAGTGTATACAATACGCTATATTAATTATACAAGATACAAGTAGAAAATGCTAACTGATCAATAGTGAAACCTGAAATGCATTACAGAAGGTTATCGTTAAGTTCAGCTGACTTAATCCATTTTTTGCCACATGATTTAGATACATAGACTACATTATGCTGGGTGAGAGATGCTATTGAAATTGTGGCGGACTGTGACCATCTTGCACTTGATCAGAGCTCTTTCCGAGCAATGTAGCGTGTATTCTAACATCAAGTGCAATGGGTACCCAGATGTTAGTTACATTGAGATGATCGGTTCCACGTTATACTGTATATGACTCCAGGCATTTAACGTTTGTGGTGCCTAAGGAATACATCTCATTGTAGGAATGAAGCGACTGCGACAAAATCATTCATGCATGACTGTTGGTATCAATTTTTTAATAACTTTTTTTCTGTTGCTCTGAGACACTTTTTAATATATTTTTTGAACTCCTTACCCCCAAAAACCCCTTGACAGCAACTTTCACCATTTTTCTAGTATCATTTGGCAATAAATTAACAAAAATCAGTCATGCATGACTGCATAATCTGGGTACTTAAACGGTCATAACTCTGGTACCGATTATCCAATTTTTATAATTTTTTTTTTAAATTCTTCAGCAGAAGAAATGCTTTTAGATAATCTAGATAGTAAAGGGGTTTTAAAGGAGATTTTTGTAATTTTTATGAAAAGTTGTTGCCAAGCAACAGCAAATAACTTCCCAGACATTGATCGAAAAAAAATTTTATGCATATTTTTGAAATCAGCATTGAAAACCCATGCAGAAAAGTCACAATATAGATGAAAACAAAAAAAAGTCCGGGGATTGGGGAGGTCTATTCTCGGTGTTATTGGAATTGCTAATCATCAATAATTGTAGGATCCATGTGAGAAGATTCAACCAAACGTATAATAATCAATAAAAAATCACAGGTTTGGTAACTACAAAAATTTATTGGTAGAGCTTTCGCCGCCGTAAAGGCGGCTTCATCAGTACTCTATAAAAGCACAAATAAATTAGCATTAAAAAAAGAATATGTAAAAAATTATAAAGTACAAGGTAACACTTCAAAAGGTAACGTTTGAACCATAAATAAATAATAATTTAAATTAAATGTAAACAAAGTCTAGGTTTGAAATAATTTTAAGCTGACTTGAAGCTTTCCGTTAACAATTTAAATGCTGTTATAATTTTTTACATATTATTTTTTTAATGCTAATTTATTTGTGCTTTTATAGAGTACTGATGAAGCCGCCTTTACGGCGGCGAATGCTCTACCAACAAATTTTTGTAGTTACCAAACCTGGTTGATTTTTTATTGATTATTTAATATAGTTTGAAAAGCTATAATTCTGAAATTTGGAATACGTCATAATTAGAAATTTTAACAACTTTTCTGAAAAGTAAAAACGTTTTAGGAGACAAATCAAATAAACGCATTTAAAAGTTAGCAGCCTTAAACGCAAGGCTGCAATGAATTGTTGAGTTCAATGACTACAGCAGATATAAGATATGTAATAAATAACCAACCCTCAGGAGATATTAGATATTAGATAATATTTTCATGATAGACGAATGATTGCCGCGATACTGTTTTGTTTTCTGAGCACAAGCGTCTTGCGTATTTTACTTTTTTAAACACATTCGAATGAAAACATTAATGTTATTTTAATTAAAATAAAAAACTATTTTTTTATAATGTTTATGTAGTGCTGTTTAGATACTGAAAATGCTACCTTTACGGCGGCGAAAGCATTATCAATAAATTAGCCTACACAACTATCCGAACTTGTTTACTTGATAACTTTAATAGTTTTTAAAAAGCCCACTAATAAAAAAGTTTATCGTTTTTTGCACCATCTCATGTAAGACATGACGTTTGTGCTACAGCAAAGACATAAAATGTAAAAAGTCGAGTTGTCTCATAATCTATGACATCACGGTATAGGTGCAATGGATTTGTTCAATGAATCTCAAAAATGTTAAACACCTTCTATTGCTTTGGAAGCTTACTAATTAACCACCTCACGTAATATAAAAACTTCTCATAAAACATGGCTTCTTGTTTTTACAAAACTCAATTCAGTTTTAGGTGAGGCAATTGGTTTTCAATGTTCTTCTCTAAGATCATTTGTATAATTTTAAAGCCTCCTTCCAAACAATTTCTATTTGATGAATCTAATTCAATGCTTAACATGCAGTTCAATGCTTAACAACCTTCTAACAAGTTTGCTTAAAAAATTTAATATTTAATTACAGTAAATTAAATGAAATCAAAAATCTACACTAAAACTTTGCAAATACTTAACGGATGCAAATTTCAATAAATTGCAACCAATCATCATGAAACAAGGCGTATTGCTTTCTGCGCCACTTTAAAATACTTTTATGGAAGTTTCCGCACTGCTTGTTTGCAATGTGAACCTTCTGTACATCTGTACAACTCTATCTTCAAACGAATCTCTCCTAATTGTTGCATCTACCTTCAATACTTGCATGTGAAATCTGATGGTAAACACCTCCGCCTATAAACTGCTCCGATGTTGGAAGTGGTCTATCTTCAAAGTAGTCTTTCATTTGTACTGGAATCGATGGCACGCGAGAAAACCAACTTGATTTATAAATACAATAAATTCAACCATGCCAGATCTAATTCACCTTTTAATGACGTCACAATAAATATTCTGAGACAACAGACACTCCGTGATGGCAACAAGTTTGCCAGAACACGTTTATAGTTGGTATAGTCTCAACGCAACAAATAGTTTACCAGCCTCATTTTTTATGATTAAAAAAGTGAGGCAAGATCACGCTGAACGAGTTCTTACCAAAACATTTCTGGTCTACCTTGACCCTGCTATGCTGCAATGTTGACGCATCTGACCTGAGAGATCGAGCTATTGCTGCGCTCAACGTGCCCAAGCCATCTCATTCCGCCCAATTGGAGAACTTCATTAATGTCTCAAGAAGAAATTGCAAAGAACCTTTGGTTGAGGTGTGCCATGTTCCATCAAAGGCACATAAATCTGAGTGACACCAATTTCCCTCAACATGTTTTTCATTTTAGTTCTGTTCACAGAAAGAAATGTTATGTCTGTATATGTTTTGGGTAAACAAAAATAAAATAAAATATGTCAAAACCATTGACGATACACGTTCCAAAAGTAATACTTTGTTGCAATTGAAAAAGTCACGGATCACGGTAAGGAAAAAGTTTTCTGGTTATCATTTCCCAGATTCAATCCTTTCGTTTTGGGAAGTTTACAGAAATGAAGAAAACTTCTTCTTCTTCTTCTTTTCTTCTTCTTCTTCTTTCGTTTGAGACTAGATCAAATCAAATTTCAGGGCAGGTGATGGAGAGCCAGGTGAGTGTAGCTTCGTCCAGCGTTGCTATACCATGCGTTCTATTTGGTGCCTTATAGATCGGACATTCGAGAACAACATGGTCAGCAGTTTGTTCCTCCGCGCCGCATTCGCAGGCCAGTGAGGGAGCCAAACCCCACTTGTGCATGTTGGAATGGAAGCGACCGACTCCGGTTCGGATTCTGTTGAGCTTGACCCAAGTCGGCCGAGGCAGGTCCATACCAGGGGGGCGCGCCACCGGGTGAGGTATAAAACGATGTAGTTTCGTGTCGGTGGCACACCACGCTAAAAAGAAAACTGATCTTTGTGTAATGAAAGCCTGACATTGAGTATCACGTTGAAAGCTTATGACCTCGAGCAGTCGCGTATCGAGCTCTTACGCGATGAGCAACAATTAGGGGAGTTCTTTAAGTAGGTTATCAACAGATTGCATAGCCGAGGGGTGTCAGAACTGATACCAGATGGGCTGAGACGAGCTCATGCCCTAGAGTGGTTTCGAACCAACGACTTTTGTAAGGTCAAGCAGGTGGTTTGTGGTAGTTCAGTTTCTTTTCTGATGCTGGGCGTCAAAAAGAAGGATGGTGGATGATTAAACGGCAAGTGTGAAAACTGAAAACACAAAATGGTGGACAATAACTTAATTTATATGAGATGTCACAACTAACCAATAAGGTTAACTAGTTAAACAAAGACTTTCTGGCGCTCAAGCAGAGTTGTGCCATTTTACTGAAGTAAGTTTCATAATTGAATTTACGCCTCATTTTAGTTCGACAACCTTTACTAGGGTGAAGATTCCTGATGGAGCCAGCCATCAACATTTTGGAAAACAAGAGAAAGTCGGAGCAGCGTTCACGATCGAGAAGCTCCGCATTGTCGAGCGACTGACCTAAGAACACAAAGTGAACAAAGTGTCCTCTTAAAAGATTTCTCTTGGAAGATTCATCTTCTGAGATGGAGTGGCACTGCATCAACATCTTAGCAAACAAACCAATCCTCTTCTTTCTCCAACTCTTCATTTATTTGTTAACATTTTCACGTCTATCCACGTCACCAATTGTTGAACTGAGCAATAGAACAGGAAATCCATTTCTAGACACCATATAATTCCCACCACATTGGGTCAGTTCAGGATTTCAACTGTGGCGACCTACCCAAAAATGGACAAAAGAAGTTTATAATCTAAAGATAACCAGGGAGACACTTGACTGACTTCTTAAGATGCGAAGTTCGTTCATATCTATTATTATGATTTTCATCTGAACGACAAGTTCGCATTTTAAAAGACTGTATTCCAATCGAGGAATTTCATGTTCCATCCCGGTAGAGTTTGTATTGTGTCGAATTCTATGGCCAGGTTATTCAATCAAAAGCACCCAAACAATCTTTCTTTGCTGTCAGTATTTCTGTCAACATCTTACCAAAACTTTTAGTGCATCAGTGATCCATGATAGAGGCTTGGACAGTCTGCTCGTGACATGTTGATTTTGTCGTCACATTTACCTGAAGTAAAGCGTAGGCCTACATTCAAAGAAAATAACAGCAGAGTGTAAGAGTTGACCCATGTGAAGTTCTCGAAGTTTCCTAATGTACATTAAAATAGCTTTGTGTTGTTCTGCTCATAGTGAGATGTGTAAGAAGCGACTATGTTATGGATGAAGTGGAATTCATTGTGTTTATGTCACGAAATCATGCGTTCAATGATTTCGTCTAAATTGTAAAACCAGACATATCCATATACCACACGTCGCCATTCCCAATTTTGCGTCTTTGTGAACTTTTTTCTAACGACGGTTCTTTGAAACGTGCTAGAAGGACGAGTGAGAGGTGGGATTCGACCCCTTGGAATGCAATATCTAACCGTGCAGCAAACTTTCTGTTTAGTCGCATATTGACTCTCCCTAAGCATAAGGAAGCACGTGATTAAACTGAAACGAGCTATGACGAGACAAATCTCATTATTTATCGGGCTTTGTGCAACTATTGTGACAAGTAATGTCGGTCGTTTGGTGACGGAGAACGTAAAAATGATGTTACATCATGTAAAATTGATATTTGGTTAAAACAAATACATTAAAAATACGACAAACTGACTGCATTTTTTGAATCTCATTTTCTTGTAAAGGCTTTGGAAATGCAAATTGATATCGTAAGCCACTTTACAGTTTTTAAGTTTTATAAAAGAGTGAGAAAAAATGATTATGATTGTCCATGTTTACAAAAATAATAGCAACGCTATCCATAGGCCCAGACACTTTATTGGCTTCTATACTTTCTATCATCACTTGCAATGTTGAACTACCAAAAATGTATGTTTTCCCAACACGTGAACTGGAACTATCTTTCCATGAAACCGTATCTGGCATTTACAAAAAATAAAAAAATGGACATTTATTTGATTTGCAAACATTCGCATTGTTTTGTGCTTTTGTGATCCTCTGTGTAATAAATTGCATCATTGATCTCAAGACTATTTTACAGTGGAAATTTTGACTAAGAATAGTTTTTAACCATATTTAATCTAAATCAACACATTCTCGCAACCTTTGGTCTCATTATCTGCATCATACATCTGCCTTCGTCGCGCTTTTCTGACTTTTGCATGTGACAAAAATGACCTAGTCGGGCTATAGAGTTGCCACAACACACTCTTAATTCTGACCTCATGCTTTAAGTTGAGACTTTAGCTTTCCTTGTAATATTTCTAAACCAAGCAGCAGATCTTGCAATATACCTTGCTACCAGTGTTGGTCTAATGCAGTGGTTTTCAACCACGGTTCCGCAGAACCCTAGGGTTCCGCCAGTAAGTCTAGGGTTCCGCAAGTTTACATTCAAATCCGAGAGTCTGTTGTATTATTATATGCATATTGTTTAAATATAATCAAATATTGATTAGGTTTGCCTTTAATAATAAATTTGCTACACTTTAACACGTTCGCTGCGATTCCGACTTTTCGTTTTTTTAGAGTTTGTATTTTTATTGTAGCCTACATAAATAAACCTGAGCATGAGTATTTTAATTTTATTAATCAAATGATTTTTTTGCATAAGGCAATTAAATTATTGAACAGGGGTTCCTCGAGCTTTTGGAATCTTTCATTGGGTTCCGTTCCACCAAAAAGGTTGAAAACCACTGGTCAAATGCATACATGTGCAACCAGTGGCCCTCGGGCCGCACTGCGGCTTGCCAAGTTGTTCCGTGCGACCCGCGTGGTGCTCAGCAAAATGTTAAAAGTTTATACTAGCCATCACTATTTGATGCAGTTTACATATTATATAGTCCGTCTTGCATCAAAGCAATGGAAATTTTCGCACGCTGTGCACAGAAATATTGCGCTTTGTGATGCAAGAATGCTGGGCTGCATAATTTCGCAATGCGAGATTACCACTTAGAACAGAGGTCGGGAACCTATGGTTCGCGAGCAATATATGGCTCTTTTGACGACGGCATATGGCTCGCCAAAAAAATCCGATCTTCTAAACTGCAAAGCGCGAAAGTTTTATCCTCACTTTTCATTACAATTTAGAGCTGAAAATGCGCTCAGAATGCACCAAATTAATTGTAATTTTTCTTCTTTTTTTTTTGGTGGGGGATACCCCCCAAACCCCCCGCTGTTTTTCTCATCTTGCGAAGACGTGTTCCCACTTTCAAAACTTCACCAGTGCCACCACGTGTTTATTGTATTAAGTGTTAAGGCATTGCAGTATAACCTATGGCTCTCACGGAAATGTATTTCCAAAATTGTAGCTTTAATGGCTCTCTTACTCAAAAAGGTTCCCGACCACTGACTTAGAAAAAACTGTGTGGCATTGTACAGTACCATAGTGACGTAGTTGATACTTGATGGAGTTGTTGTTGCTACATAGATAGTCTACTGTTGAAAATGATTTGGTAAACTTTTATAAAAACTATGTTAGGGGCAAACATCAGAATCTTGTCGACCATGTCTTGATAACCGTTTCACTTTTTGGAAGCACATATTGCTGCGAGCAATTTTTCTCTAAGATAAAATATTGCAAAGAGGCCAACTATCGGACCAACATTTGAAAAGTCAACTTCGAGTTGCTTGTAGTTCTGTGAAAGCAAATATTTCAAATGCAAACAGCAAAAATCACACTGTGATTAAATACGCTTGACTAAACTTAGTTTCCTCATCTTCCTTCGACAATTATTCACAGTTTATCAATAAACTTCGCACAAGTGTGTCGTAGACTGTATTAAATCTATTTCTTAACTACATAAACTACTTTCAAAGGAAAGTAGTTTTATGATACTAATTTTTTCTGAAAAAATCATGTGGCCCGCGTTATCATTCAAAATTTTGTATTTGGCCCTCCAGTGAAAAAGTTTGCACATGCCTGGTCTAATGAAATCTTTCTTACCCTGAGAACCTAGTCCAGATAAATTGCCTACGTCGGCAATTTGCTGATTTGCATCAGTATTGGCTGTCACTAATGAACCCGCTGCAAGTCTTCCAGCTCAAAATAAAACGAAAAATACTTTTCACTTTTATAGTATTTTTAGATTAAACGTCAAAACGTTTTAGATTAAATATATTTTTATAAACGTCAAAAGTAACAAACTAAAATTTTTAGTAAAACGAAAAGATAGTTTCGTAGTTCACAGAGTTACAAATATCACGATGCTCTATAAACTGCTTTCATCTATTTGAACTTTGAGTTGTAAAAACAAATACTTACCATATTTACTTCAAGGAGCTAACTCTGATGTCGTTATTATTTCAAGTACGACCAATAATTAAAATGTAAGTTTAATTTGGATCAAAAATGAAAAACGTTTGATTGATTGTCTTTAAAATATTTTTCCTGTTAAACGTGGAGACAAGAAACAAACCGAATATGTGAAATCAACATTTCATAACAGTAAATTAACGTTGAACTGTTCCGATTTTTAAGTGTAAAAAATTCAATTTTATCAATAACAAACATTCAGTAGTTTAAGGGCTTTCATCGAAAACCAGGCACTTAGAACGGCCAAACCTATGATAACAAACACTCACTTCAAAAATGTGTCAAAACTCACATTTGTTTAAGTTGTCTGTGATCTCCCATGAGAAATATGTTTCCCTAAACCCAATGAAGAAAAGAAAAGGATTTCTTGCATCAATTCAACGCCATATTTTGTTTGTTAATTGTATATTTAAGGTTTTTGTAGGTATTCTCTAAATTGATATAATGAACAAACTGCTGCAACCATAAAAAATCTCTGTTTTTTTAACATCTAAAGTGAAGTATTCTTCATGAAACTACATCTGGAGACCTAGTATCCCGGATGTGTCTACCACATCGCGACAGAGACGATTGTTTGCGGTTATTCTTGTCTCGTCAATGTTTGCGTTTGTCGATGATTTCAAGTTCATACAAATAAAACTAAAACATTTCAAACAATCATTGAAATTTGTTGGTCGTTTCATGGAAAATTATCTTTTATTGCAATGGACTTGTTTTGTTAGTTAGTGCAGCTTGATTGATTTTATAAGTAACAAAATATATAAAAAACGCTTTTTATAGTTCAAGGCGCAACTGTCGGCATTGACTCTGCTGTTAATTTTGTAAAAGAAAACTTTTTTATAAATTTTGTTTTGTTTCCCCTTGGAATTGACCAAAAGTGACCATGTTAATTTCCCCATAACTCTTTCATAGCATCCAGTCTCAGGATGCAAACGCAAAAAATCGATATGTTGTTACATGAATACAACGCCAACATACAATAAACCACAGTAATCAAATCTGCTTTGCAACGTGGCTGTTTTCCATTCATCCCAAATCCCACCAGAGATCGGATCGCGCAGGTGAAAGGCAAGAAAAGAATGAGGAGCGACAAATAAAAGCTTTAGTCATTTGTACGACCAAATATTTCTTAATTAACTTTACAGCATATCTCGGTTGAACACCAGATATACAAAATAAAGATCATTAACAAAACAGCAACTAATAATAAGCAGCTGTCCTGGCACAAAACAATGTACTGATATAATTATTACAAACAAATAGTGTAAAGACGTAGCTATTTTTATTATCGAGCACAATGCAAATAGTAAACTCTTTGTCAGCGTTTCAATTCATAACCAAATTCAATTCCATCTCCCTTTGTGGCTCAACATTACTTTCGATGCGAGAGGTAGTGAACCTTTGTTCAATTTATCATCAATACGCTTCACTTTGAATAAAAATAAATAAATTTTCTACAATTTTCCTAAAATAACATGCTACATATGCAAATTTTTACCCTCTGGTAAATTTGATAGAAGAAAAAATTCTTCATTTGAATCTGACTTTCCATCACTTCTCTTAAAACCAGAACGATCTGTCTCGTAATAAATAATACGCAACAGCTGTCAATGGCAGCACCTGCTTGAAACTGACGCTACTAACTGATGTTGTGGTTGACTGCTTTAAGTGTATTTGCATTTGACATAAACTCAGTAATTTTGTTTACAAAGAAGTCAAACTATGGGACAGCGGCAAGGGACCACTTTTCTGGATTCATTCATTCATCAACAACTCAGACAGAGCAACATATTGGCGGTGTTGCAACAAAATGTGTCAGTAGGTTACTTCACTTCTGGGCTACATAAAAGAGATGTAGATAACTACAATGTACCACAAAGAGATGACGAAACGGCTGTACAGTCTACCTACAAATGAATTACTTCCCTGTAAGAATTCAGATTTCTATGTTATAACACAGAGACACCACGCAGTGAAAAGCAGTAACACATCACAAATAGTTGTTGCATCGCAGCCTTCCCACACAGCAAAATCAATCATTTTTACAAGCTTAACAATGCAAAAATAAATAAAAACGAAAGATTTTGCTGACTGAGATCCTCACAGCAACGGTCAAAGACACTCACGAGCCAATGCAAGCTATGCTTGATGAAGACTAAAAATTGAGCTTGTCAAATGGAACCAAGAATTTGTCACGTCATAATTTTCTCTGAAAACGCAATGCACTCAACCGCAACGACTTATATCATCTACCTGCAACTTACACCATAATCACCGCCCTTCATGCCTAATTTAGTGCCACAATTCGTTTTATTTTTATTATTTTGTTAGGATGCCTTCTGTCCGACTGTGGCGTCTAGATAAGTTGCCAAATTAATCGAAGATACATTTTCTTCACAATTTCATTGTTTCTTTGCTCTTTCCTGTTGCCATTAGGCCTGCTCTTGCAAATCTGTTCGAAATTTTGTTTTTGCTTTTCGTTGTCGACACGTGCAGATGTGTGTTGGAACAGAAATACACGTTTTTGATGAAAATCTCTGCTTGGTGTGTCTAAGCTTGGTATTAATAAGCCGCTTGCATTGTGACTCGGAATATATTCATCTACAAGATCTATTCCATGGTAAATTTACGCTTTGAACTTTAATGGTTGATGATGTGGTTTGTAATAGACTTGGAACTTTATGTGTATGTCACGTACGTGGCCGCATTATTGGTTCTCAGCCCATTACAAGGAGTGGGAAAGTAAATAGTATTTTAAACAAACCTCAGAAAATTGGTTGGTAAGTTAATTCTTTCAAAGTGTTGCCATAATTGATAACTAGATCATGGAAATGTTACCCAAAAATTAATCATAATATTTTTTATAATTTTATTTGTTCAAGAAAATTTGTTGTTCTACAAATTCTATAGAATTCTATGCGAAACAGAAATATTTGAGAGAAGACGAAGTTTCGTTCTGACACAAAATTTCTTTATCGTGATTTCGATGGAGTTTTGGTTTGCGCATTTCCTTTCAATGTGAACTTGAAACAAAGCACAGGACTTAGAGAACACGACGTCAAACTGTGCAAAAGTGCTTCCTTTCATATAAAGTTCTTTGGTTGCAAATATTTAACAACATATTTTGAAACCAAAATAAGTTTTATTTGAATCCAAACAACAAGTCAGTCACTTTTTACATTGATTCAACATCTGTAGACCTTAAATCATGCAAAAAGCGGCAAATTTGCAGCCAAGGGAACAGCTCTACATCCAACTCACAAATACCTAATTTTGAGAAGTAATTTGACCGACTTACCTTCCTTTCTTCAAGTCCAGAAGATTTTTTTGGAAGTCGTCTGACTTGCTCCACCGCTCAACTAAGGCGTTTAGTTTTTTCGTCGTCTTTATACCAAACAAAAGTCTTGATGACGTCACACTCTACTCTGTCGGTCTCAATTCTACCCAATGACCAAGCGAGCAAAATCCGTCCCTTTTTCATTAATTCAACGTCTAAAGACATTGATTCAATGTAAAGAAACGGATTTTGCTATTTTGAGAGATACAAAACCAAAGTCACAAATGCACGTTTTTGCTGTAGCATTGTACGTAGTTTTCTCAAAATAAACTTCTTCTTTTAAACCCAAAGGTTGCTGAAAGCATTCTGCTTCCTTCTTTCTCATTCATCAAAAGTTTAAAGAAATCCTGAATAATACCAGTTGCCTTCAAATAACAACTATAAGTGCTTGAATTTTAGTTCTTAACTTTTATCAATAAAAATACTCAACATTGAAGTAGTGCAAAACATGAATGTCTCAAAATTTGAAGAAGTGGACCGACTCTTTCTCTTAGTAAATACCTGACTAAAGGGGGAGGGGGGGCGATCAAAATTAGACTCACGACACCGGCAGTCTCATACTCATTCACCGTCTGCAACAGGCTAATCAAAATTAGACTTACCTATTACCACATGGCCTGCTCAGAGAATTAGGTTATCTTTGCAGAAAAATAGCTGTACGGCATTTCGAAATATGTTGCTCCACTGGAACTAAGCAAGTCTCATGTGGCAACTCTACTTTGCATTGTTACATCACAATAATCAAGTCAGGTCAAGGTAAGAACAACATCTGAATGTTCATAATTCTATACACTGGAAGGCAAACCTATTTTTGTGTTTACTTTCAGTCATTTCATTTAGTGCCCAGCCAAAAACACATCCGTATGCTCAACTGCGGTGTCGAACCCACGTTCTTTGATCGTCGTACCAGGGCTTTTATTGAGTTCCCGATTCCGTATGCAACGATAGGAATGCGTTTGTTTGGGAATTGCAATTTATTCAGGTGATGATCTCAACCGCTCTGCTTTGTCAAAAGTCAGAACAATTTGTTTAAACGTTCAAGGGTAGTTTCTATAATTTAACGATAATTTTTGTTGTGACAATAACTGGAACAAAATGAAGATTGGTAGGTCTCTGACTACCAATATCATCCAAGTCCATCTAAACCTCACCTGGTCATGATCAAAGCGTATTGATATTGGAAAATACAGGTCTATTGACTTAAAAACATTGATATGATTATTACATAGAAATATTTCTATAGTGATTTTTTACCAGCTGCAAAACGTTTAATTTCAGAACGTAACTGAAGTTGTCCTCGTGCGTTCAAAAGCGTGAAGTAATTGTTGATCTATCGGTGTTTGAATTGCAGCAAATTAATCGACCTATTGTAAAAAATATGGCAATATTCTAGATGGCTGAATCTGATACGGATATGTGTGATTTATAATGCTTATTTCAGTCGGTAAAAATAACGGATTTTGCAGCCTGGGATACTTTACCCTTTGTGCTATGATGGTGATGTGGCGTTGAATCAGCCAGATCTACATTGTGCCTCTCAATAGAAATCAAATATGTCGTTGTTGAAAGAAATGATGAATTGACTTTGCCAAGATAAATTCACACGAATCAAGTTGGTACAAGACGTGAAAAGTGATGTCCTCCAACAACAAACACTAACTTAGTTGTGACATCATAATACAAGCGCTTTCGTTTGTTGGAACAGAAGATCCGTTTAGCTTTTTGGAAAGTAAACCGCCAGCATTATATTGACTGTTGTGTTGTGCTTGTTGTTTCAACGAGTGTCCCAAGCAGTTTCGAAAAGGGCGACAGGTTTGGCACAGTAACCCATCTGGGTTTGCTCAGAGGCATGTTAGCTTCTTGGATATGGGTTTAGTAATGTTGTCCTAAGTCTAAGTAAATGTTTGACAAGAATGCACTTTCACTTACTTGACAAAATAAACTTTTCCTAAAAAATTTTGGTATTTAAACAAAACATGTATAGAAAAGCATCGGCTTGAATGTCAAAGTGCATTTGCTTGTCCGCTGCTAATAGTTTTGCCTTCACCAAGTCGAATGTTCAAAATAAACTCTTCCACATTCGAAGCAAGTGAAGCGCAAATATTGTTACGCAAACAAATGATGAAAGAAAAGAAAATTGATTTTTCAAACAACAAAATAAGAAAATTTTTGATTTTGCCAAAGCATTTCAAAGACTATTCTACCGGCAACTTACAAATTAGGTGAGAAAATGCACAGGTAAACATTTTGAACAGTGTTGGCTAGATTACCTTCTGAGGGAATATACATGATTGAGCCATCATCAGTACTGCTGATGTATTACATCAGGTTTGTTTAACCTTTTTGAGTCCACGGACCACCAGGATAAATATTTTAATTCTTTACACCCCGAAGCGAAAACTAATTTTGAAAGCACAAAAATTTATGCAAATGTGGTTGCGGTTGCAATGGAGTAAAAGTTAGAAACATGAAGAACAAAGGCAAGCGCATTTTCTGATCTAATTTGACAAAAATTGTGCAAAAAGCAACCATGTGACTTTCACTCGCGTCTTTTCCAGCATAGACTGGACCTTCAAAGCTTCATCCAACAAACAAAACCAATGCTCGTACACAAGTTAGAGCCGATGACAACGACTCTCAGCGATTTGTTGATTACCACCATAGCTTGCTATGTTACGTCTATTACTACGCCATATTATTTGATGACAAGCTGCGTAAGTTCCATTGGCAAAGTAATTTTGTTCCCCCAAGTAATTGGTTATTCGGCAACAAAGAAAGCTGCACTCTACCCTACGATCGTTGTTGTGATTTCAGAGACTCAAACACCACGTCAGGAGCCTATTGAAATACAGCCTAAGAACTACCACCTACGCAAGAACCAACTAAGTGTGAATAAACTTTTTTTGCTCAACCGTTGGGCAGCCAATTACTATTTTCTTGTACCCACAGATTAACATCCACATTGCGCACGGTAAGCGTCCGACTTGTAGTAAGTTCGTCCTACTCCTTCCAGTGTCGAACGGTGACCATTTTTTGAGGGGGTCACTTTTTTGCAGTAGATTTTTAACACGTACAGTGCTAGGTTTTCAGTTTACTCAATAGCTGCTAGTATCATAATAAACTAATGTGGGCGTGCAGCGCTTTCTTCAACTGTAAGCTTGCATTGGGGGCTTTGGCGTGTTGAATTTCTGTCGTGAAAGGGACACGCTTTCGATAGCCCAGATATTCAAGATCTCGTGACTTGTGATTAATTCTAATCTGATTTAAATTCTACTCTAATTTGTGAAAACTTGGGAAGCTCTAACTTTAGTCTTATTCTTAAATGCTTAAATTGCTCTAATTACAATTCTAATCTAATTTGGAAAAGCTAAAACAATTCTAGCTATGCAAGACTGGTTTGCATTGACAGGAAAATTTGAAGCCGACAAGCTAGAAAGTCGCTGTGGACAATATTGTAGCTGCAACCGTTTGCTTTCCATCCAAGAATTTGTTGAAAGTGAAGAGAAGCTCAAATTGAAACCCGTGTTGCAGCTTCACTCTAGAACTGGTGACGCTCTTGTTATAGCTTATCGCTCTGAGTTTAAAAAGGTTCAGAATTGCAAAAGAGTTGTAAACTTTCTTGTCATTGCAACGCCAGATAGGAACATTTTAGCCTACCTGTGTTGCTTTTACATCACAGGATATGCTCGAAAAAATGTTTCAGCGAAAGTCGCTTGTTTTACAATGTAAGCACTAAGCAATAGTTGCTTGGTGACGAAAAAAGAACAATGGTAGATAATGTGGTGGGGAGTCTGAAAATCTGAGCCACATGCACAACACAAGATGGTGAGTCGGCGAGGCCACATTACAACATATTGCTGTTTAAACGGCCCACTCAAGTCTGCAGGCGATTGAGCTTCACCCATTCCTTCCGAGTTAGTTCTGCTCGTGGTAGAACATTGATATTGGGAAGGACCGTGAATTAAACTGGTCACCAAGCAAGGGAAGTATCTTGGGAGGTGCTGTAAACAAGTGCAAGAGCACTTGTACGGAGTGTGGATGTACTAGCACTCCAGGATGTTCCAGCTAGGCATCTCAGCAAGTTGTTACGTACTGATAGCTTAGCATGGAGGACTTCAACGTGTTGTTTATAGGTCAATTGCTGACAGCTTCACTCCGAGGTAAGTGGGGCATGGGTTGTGCAGTAGAGAGTTTCCATTAAGAGGGACCGACAATTGGCGCGTGGATTCCATGTTGCACAGGTGAAAAGGTGTGACGTCAGTCTTTGCCAGGCTTAATTTCAACCTCCACAACCTCAGATAGTCTGCGATTTCGGCGATGTTGTCTATGAGGGCTTCCTCTACTCTACCACATGCCACTACTTGTCAGAATGGAGTAATGCCAGATCATCAGCATAGCCGTACTGGCATGACATAGTTTTTGTAATGTCACTGATGTAGATGTTAAATAGTAGGGGTGATAAGCATGATCCTTGCGGAACACCGTTTCTTAAGCGGCTGGGCCGGCTGCACTGCCTATCACTGGTCTTTAACAAAAAGGTCCAATTTGCCAAAATATTTGTGAGAAATCGCACAATATTTTTGTCTGGGATCATGCAGAGGATCTCAAGTGTTATCTCTTGGCGCCACACAGTGTCATAAGCAGCAGTGAGGTCCACCAAGATTACTCCTGCTTTGTTTCCCTTCTTGAAACTTTCTTCAATATCCTCGGTCAGCTTGACTGCTTGATGAGTTGTACAGGGTCTGTGCCGAAATCCAGCTTGTTCTTTTGGTAGCTGGGGATCAACATCTGGCTGGAGTCTAGTTAGCAGGAGCAGTTCCAGGATCTCGTATGGGACGCAGAGTAGTGATCTCGGGCGATAGTTTTTTGAAATAGGAATATTTTCATTGACTAATGCGAGCATGCCTGCTACGTAAGAGAGCCAAAGAGCCAACAAAACCAGCAGGCGCCAGGGCAGAGGACATTGTGAAGAAAGCGGCGTATACGATTAGTGTGAAGGACATTGTGAAGAAAGAGATGCATACAATTATTAAGATTTTAAAGCAGAGGCCCGGGAGTGCGCTACTCAGTGTGTTTGGCCATTTCTAATCAACCGCACCAGATGCAGTGTAGCCAATGTAGTAGCCTACGATAGCCTTAAAGCAGGGGTTCTTAACCTTTTTTGTCTCCTTTACCCCTTGCCGAATGAAAAAAAGTAAAATTTACCCCCACCGTTTTGTGGCCCCTTGTGATGTTATCGTGTCCAGTCAACCATGAAAAGAAATCCAAAACATCCTTTTTTGTCTAGATTTACCTTGGCAAATATCAAAAACAAGCTGTTTATTTGCCGAAGACACGATTGTTCTTGACGGGGTCCTGTGAAAAATAATGTCTACTCAAATGACTTTTGTGCTTGCTTTCCACGAACAATTTTGGAGATTCTTGGAACGGTCGTTGAAAGAGCTACTCGCATGTCGTCTTTGGGAACTAAGCTAGGGTTGCCATACCGTCCGGAAAATTCCGGACATGTCCGGAATTTAGGGTTAAATTTTGCGTCCGGGAGGAATTTAAAAAAATGCTCAAATCTCCGGAATTTTATGATGGCACTTTTGCATTTTCTCGTGCTGTCATGGCATCTCGAGAAGGCACTCTTGCATTTCACGCTGTTAAGCATCATCACAGCTTTTTGTCCATGGACTGCCTACATCTGCTTTACTTAAAAAGCTTTTCCCTGATTCTAATCTAGCGAAGAAGTTTAGTAGTGGCCGCACAAAGACAGCAAAAGTTGTTACCAGCGTGCTTGCGCAATATTCTATTGATGCTGTTCTGAAAAGTTTTGAAGAAAACGATATCGCGTATTTTGGCGTTGCAACAGATGGCAGCAATCACAATGAACTGAAAGTACAGTATTTCCTATAATTATTCAATATTTTGACTGGAGGAAAGGTGGTTTGCAATCAAAATTGATTGAGTTTACAAACAAGGCAAACGAGACTGCCGACACAATAGCCACTTATGTAAAAGACACCTTTGAAAAAAGGATGCTTTTGAAAAAATCTGTGGCATTTACAGGAGACAACTGCAATACTATGTTTGGAGGACTTCGGCGTAATGAGCAAGGAAACAATGTGTTTGCAAAGTTAAAGAAAATGTTAAACCCATCATTGATTGGGGTTGGCTGTTTAGCACACGTTTTGAACAATTGTATCCATCATGGGGCTGAAAGAATAAACATCGATATTGAAAATAATATCAATAAGATATATCAATATTTTTCTATTTACACAATTAGAACTGAACAACTGAAAGAATAGGCCTACTGTGAATTTGTAAATTGTGAATACAAGATACTTCTCTCTCATAGCAAGACTCGCTGGCTCTCCTATTCCGTTGCAGAAGTGCTAGAAAATTTGGAGCTGGTTCATAAGGTACTTGTGGAAAGGAAGAATGAAAACTTTATGCCTTTGAAAGTTAAAAGGCTTTTAGTTGAAAAAAGAAAAGAGGGATATGAAGATGAATGTAACAATTTTCTTTCCGAAGTTGCAAACCTCTATGAGAGATGCTTAGAGTACGGTACCTGTGCAAATGGATGAAACCAATGGAAAAGTTTGCTTGTTTCAAATGGATGACCTTGAACGAGATACCAAGTTGGAAGGATGTAGGCTAGAGCCTTGCCTTGGATATCTGATTGGTAAAGGGGTTGATGTGGACGATGCAAAGTGCTTTGACCAAATCTGTAACTTGAAGCAGTTTGTGGAAAGTTACCTACAGGACGAAGAATTTATTAAATTGCCAACGCATAAGAAATGGTGCAAATATTTCGATTAGTCTACGAACATCACATGCCACTCAGAATTTTTAAGGATTGTGCAGTTTTTCTTTGCTGTTACATCCCACAATGCCAATGTTTGTTTGTTTGTTTATCTTTATCCTGCATTGCGGGAAAGCGGACTTGAGCGCTATGCATCGGTGTACGCCTTCCGACGTACACCTGACCCACGCTGCAGCCGACGGCAATGTCTGTTTCCGGTTGTCTACTCTACTTATGACTTAAATTTGGTACTAGGCTACCCATTACTCGAAATCGATCACTGGGTAGAGGCAATTATCGTAAAGTTTCTTGCCCAGAGAAACAATAGCAAGTGCGGGTGGCTGGAGTCGAACATGCAGACTCTCGACTGCGAACCCAACGCGCTAACCACTCGGCCACGGCTGCCGACTGAGAGAGAGAGTCTTTTCACTGATGTAAAGTCAGTGGACTAAAGAAAGAAACAAGTTGAGCGTTGCGACGATGAAAGGCATATTGACTCTTCAATATAATTTCAAAGATATGTGCTGTAGTGAATTTTTCTCATTTTTGAAATCACACAAGGCCCTATTGAAGAGAATTAGATCTTCATAAAAATATGCATGGTCAGAAGAGTAAATTTGTAGTGACTTGACTTACAAGCGTGTCTTTAATTTGTTTTAAGCATGTACTGTAATTGCTGTTCTTCCTTTTTCGGCACAACCTAATTCTCATTATTATTTTTCACTCTGAAGTTGAGATTTTTTTCAGTGACGGTCCGTAGCTATATTTAGAGAGTGCTTACCCTGCCTGGTGTGAGATTCTGCTCGTGACAGAAGACAATACTTTTCATTTCGGTAGCAGGCGCTTTAGCATGAGTATCGTACAACTTTTGTAGCTTTAGCATTTCGGTAGCGCATATATATGGTCTCATGAAAATAGTCATGCACTCTCCGGAATTTTGCTTTTTCAAATATGGTAACCCTAAACTAAGCGAGATCGATGTTTTGTTTTAATAGTCAGCAATGAAGAGAACCCTGCTTCACACAGATAGCCTAAGTAGTTGGAAAAGATATAATAACTTCAAATGCACGCTTAGTCAGAATAGGAAACTCTTTAACAAATCCACACCATAACTTGGAAAAGTCACCATTGCACGATAAGAATTTGGAACAAAGCGTTGTTGAATATTGAAGATCAATTAATTCATCTTTGCAAAGATCATCGTCAGCAATACTTTCTAACTTGGCTTCGAAAGGAGGAGTTATCCAAAAAGCAGCAGGCTACCGGTACTTTTAAACTTTCACCTTCGAAGTAACCGTCAAAGTTCTTTTTAAGGCGGCAAGGTGCCGGCATATTTCGACTTCGAGGTTAGAAATCTCGTTGCGACTTCTACTGACTTTCCAATGATCAAATGCTGGAAAATTTGCGTAAATATGAGTAGTAAAAATTTTCTTTTTGAACTCTTCTACTCTACAGATCTAATTTTGTCTGACAGCCCTGAATTTTATCATGTAGGCCTACACACTTTTCCTTGCATTTGCATATTGAGCTGGTTCAAACTTGAAAAAATGTCTGTCAAGTAAGCCAATGCACCAATAAATTTGTTGTCGCCAAAGTGCTTACTCAACAGGGATTTGCGTTCTCGAAGAAAAATCTCGATTTCACTATGTAGTTCGAAAACTCGAGACAAAACAAGACCCCTATAGAGAGCCACCGAACTTCGGTGTGATAGCTTAAAGGAGAACAGAGTGTTCTGATCCCATTCCGATCACAAACCACTTTGAAAAAACGATGATTAAGAGCACGTGCCCTGATAAAATTCTCGCATTCAACCACATGCTTCAATACTGCTTAATATTCTGGAAGGGTTTTACTTGCCGACGCATGTCGATGAAGGGCACAGTGAGTAGAAATGATGCTCGGTGCGCGTTTTTTTCACCAGAGTTGTAAAGCCAGGCTTAGCACCGAGCATAGAAGGGGCACCGTCTGTGCAAAGAAAACCCACATGATTCCAGGATATATTATTTTGTTGAAAGAAATTGTCCATTTTTTCCAGTATCCATTTTTTTCGAAAATGTAGCGCACATACCCTGCTGAAATGAAACTGGCAGTCTACTTGCGTGGAGATATAAAAGAACAAGACGAAAACTTACATTTAGCACAAATTTGAATCAAAATCGAGTGCAACACTACCAGTTTTTTAATAACTGAAAAAATGAAGTTTGCTTTAATTTATGATTCAGTAAATTTACCCCCTCGGTTGGTGAAATTTACTCCCAGGGGGTAAATTTACCCCCGGTTAAGAACCCCTGCCTTAAAGGAAGGCATGGTTATTAAGTAGGCTACTAGCAACTGATTTTAAATCGGCAATAGCCTTTAACCTAGCAGGCTTCTGTGATATCAGCAAAGTTATCTACAGATTACAGTGACGAAATGATACACAGTTCTGGGAGAAATCTACAGGCTTAGAAAATTTGTAATACATTTGAAAATTTGTAAACATCGACTAATCTTTTCGCATCATAATAATGATTGATTAATGTGCTTTAATAATTTACCAAATGTAGGCTACTTCGATTGTTAGTAAAAGTAGTGTTTGTGCTTTGACGCCATCTGTTTTAGCAAACGAAAATCTGTTGTTTACTGCTAATATTGTTTCATTTTTTAAATTTTTGCTTGATTTTCACATAAAACATGATTTGCCTATAGAACTTCTATAGAAGGCTTTCTGCAATAACAATTGTCATATTTCACAGAATCGCATCAAAAATGTAAGAATAATGTATGGACATGCTTGTAAAAGACGGACAAGGTCTCATCAAAGTAATAGCAAAAAGAAAATACCAATGTCAAAATTTGCATATTTTTAGCACTTTTTTGGAGTGCAACCATGGAATATCTCAAACGTTAGAGACACTGCCATAAACGACGCCCTGCGTATCGTGACAGGATGCCTGCGACCTACACCATCGGAAAATCTCCCTGTCCTTGCAGGCATCCAACCAGCTGAGCTTCGTCGTGAAGAAGCCATCCTGTCTCTCTCTCGTCGAGCTACGAACCCCAACCACTTACTCTACTCAAGTCTCTACGAGTCTGTGAACGAGAAACCTCGGCGACTGAAATCGAGACACCCATTTGTACGTGCCGCACAACTCCTGATGAAAAGTGCTGAAGACCAATCCATCAGTGCGGCAACCTGGGCGGACCACCAATGGAGCTCGGAGTGGAAGAAGAACTCCTCAAGACTCCAAAGTTTCATCTCCGACACCAGCCACCATCCAACCGGAATGCATTTGCCCAGGAAGGCCTGGGTGCGGCTCAACCGCCTTCGTACTGGCGTCGGACTATTTCGCTTCAACATGCACAAATGGGGGATGGCTCCATCCGCGATCTGTGAGTGTGGCATGGAGGAACAAACCGCAGACCACACCATCTGTAACTGCGCCATCTACCATGCGCCAAATGGTGTGCGTGGACTGCGTGAACTGGATGACGAATCAATTCAATGGCTGCTCGACACCTGCCCAAACATTTAAACCGCGTCGCCGCCACTGCCCAAGGGTGGTAAAAGGCAGAGCCCCTCGACCCTTGAAGTGGCAAAGAACAAGGTTCAAACGAAGAAGAAGAAGAGCTACTGTAATTCGTAAAAACCAAGGTCATTTTCGGATTCAGCAACATCAAAATACTCCAAAACCGTTAAAACTTTCTTGACACCAAATTGTGTGTTGACCAGTGTAATTCAGGGCCTCTGAGAGAAATTTTCACTAGGGGTACGAAGAGTCATTCCGGGCCCCCCTCTCACTCCGGGCCCATTTTTGATTGACAAAAGACGTGATGTTTGCTTAGGTGTATTGCGCATCATACAACACTTTACTGCAGAATTAGACATCTGTGTCAGTGCGCAATAATAGTATCAGGCTGCAATAAAACTACTATTTAATGTTTTGTGTTGTGCATATCATGTGATCCTGTCCCTCGCTAATTTGTATATCCTGCATTGAATTCGTGTGTCAGTTGTTGATGGTGCTGTTGAGAGGTGTCGCTTGTAGGCATACACAGCTTTAATTTAGGGTGCTTTTAACAAAACATTTTTGCAGGTAAAGCATTAAATTACCACTTTGAGCTTCTAATTTGCTCGCAATTAACTTTCCGGGCCTTTTGCTACATTACGGGCCCATCCAGGACTAAAGAATAACAATTTTTATGCTTGAATTTAATCGCTTAACCGTACCTGTTACTGGCGTAGACCCTATGGTCTCGCCCTCTGCTAATTCAGCAATTTCACATAGAAGCAGGGACGCTAGATAGGCTACCTGAGATTTCTTGACTTTTACTTTTTTTTTTGCCCCAACTATTAATCCCGATTATGTTGGTATCGGATAATTGTGAAGTTCACAATAAACCTTTTGTCACAGCCAGTTATGAAATTTGCTGATATTCAATTGCTTGATTGACAGTTTACTATTAGCGTGCGGTTTCATTTTGTGTTTGTCGGCGGCTTTTTGCAAAACGTTATATTATGACCTAAAAGCGGTGATTTCATCAACAATAACTTTTAAGAACTAGCGTCAATTTTAAGTTGCTGTGAAGGAACAAATATTGAATATCTCCGCAGTTCACTTTTTTTTCAAAAAATGTTTTTTCAGTACCACAAACGTTAGACATTTTCCTATAATATATTAACAATTTTTAGAATACAGAACTTGTCGTCGTCGTATGAGCCTCTGTAGAGGCCATTCTTTGCTGCCACAAATTGTGGTTTAAAACAACTGTTCACGCACAGGGTTGCCAGATTGATAAAACAAAAAAGGCCAAACCTGAGCTTCTGTTCTCTTTGTTGAAATCAGTGGTGTTTTTGCACTTATTTTCAACAACAAATTAGAAAATATGTACCCAGTTTCTATTGTTCTACATGTTATCTGTTAAAGAAGAATATTGCTTAGTAAAATTCCTGAAAAAATGCAATCCATAAAATACAAACAGATAGGTGTGGAAACAATTACAATACAACTGAAATATGTATATAACCAGAGATGTACGTATATTATACGGCGCAAATTCTATGCTGCATACTTGCGGCGTATACTTTTTGTTTGCGCTAGCGCTTACGGCCACATTTTTTTGGATAGTTTGCGCTTGAGGCTACGCCGTAAAGTTTTCGCGGTTTTTGAGCGCATAGCGTCAACGCATACTTTTTAATGTCTTTTTTTCGCTACAACACGCCAATACCTTCCAGCGCTGCAGTTGAAAGAATGTTTTCAATGGGTAAAGACGTATTGGAACCAAAACACAGCAAAATGTCAGATGAACACTTTCAGATGCTTGTGTTTCTATGTGGAAATTCAAAATAAAACTTGTTTGTTTCGAGTGGTTTATACCGTGTGAATGTTTGGCACCTAGCAAACAAAATGAGTTTACTCTAGTGTATGCGTTCAACCGAACACCGCCAACTTTTTTTACAAGTTACGTTGACGCATACGGCGTATGGTTTTTCGAATGTTTGCGTTTACGCTGACGGCGTCAACATTTTTTGTATACGCGTACATCACTGTATATAACATTAAGCTAAGCATCATCCTGTTGCATTTATGTCCAACATCCTTCCACAATGAACACTCCTTATTCTAGGAATGCTAACGCCTCTGCCATTTCGTTACTGCTAGTTTCACCATAAACGATATCAGATGTGAAACGCCTTATCATTATGGCACTGGCATCAAAGTTTGTGCAACATGTTCCATTCAGCAGCATGTCCGTTCGTATTTGCAAAATCGCTTCCAAAAGCTCAGTCTGCATTTTGTTTCGTGGTTTTGTTTTCACTGCAGTAAGTAATAAAAAAATCCTCTCTACTACTGCATTACTGACAGGGATGCAGAGACATGTTAAAGCATAGCTAGCAAGGTCTTTGAAATGGGCATGATGTAAAACGCTACACCAAAACTTTTCACTGTTGCTAGGAATAACCAAAAGAACTATAAAAACCAAAAATAAAAAAGGCCAAACAAATGCCAATCGGGAAACTAAAAAAGGCCAAAAAAAGGCCAAGCGGCCAAACAAAAATTGTCCGGCCAAACACTTTTCAAAAAGGTCAAATTTCTGAAATTTGGCCGTAAAAAGGCCAATCTGGCAACCCTGTTCACGCACAAAAAGCTGACTGGTAAAGCGGGGGTCGAAAGAAAATTATCAGTTTTAGAAACCGTATGCCAGTTGAAAAGGGAAAATCAGTCAGAATTCTCGGCTCTGAATTGGGGAAAATCAGTCAGTTTGTTGTTCTGCAGTAAAACGAAATCAAAACTTGGTCAGGAAAGTTGAAATTAAGAATTATCAGTTTTAGAAACAGTAAATTTGCTAGCTGCCAGTGAAAAGTACGGTGACCTACTCAGTCTCGAACCATTCGATAATTTAAAGAAAGGAGGTTCGTCAACCTCAAGTCTTTAGTACCCTACCCAATCAACACGGAATACTTTAATACCCAATCTTTACCCTAGCTAACCTTCCCCACCCCTATCAAGCACCGGGATTCGCAATTCCAGCCCGGGCTTGTTATCCCCATCTTTACGCCGAAGATCACACTAATTTTTGGTTTAAAGAAGAAAGAAGATCAAAAAAGACTTTAAAAACTGTAATTATTTGTGTTTTGTTGTTTTATAGTAATTTTCATAAATAAATTCAATTCCAGTTGCAACACTTAAAAACCAAAAAATCCTAGCCTAATTTTTGAACATCTTTGCATCAATATTGTCAGTTTTTATCAATTCGAATAATTTTAGTTATATTATGTAACCAGCTTGTGTGCTTTCTAAATTTCTGTAAAAATAAGCTAATTGACCCATCTATTTTACCCAAATTTTCACCCATTTTGACCATTTTCTTTATCATAGCCTTTTAGCATTAATTCTTTGAAAATCCTAGTGTTGCCAGTGATCTTTCAATATAAATTTATTTATTTCTTCTTAATCTTAAATTAAACGTTGTTCATATTTTCTTTTTATCCGGAATCTTTCATCCTTGAACTAAACTGATTGTTTTCTACCAATTTTTGACTTTTGACTTGTCTATTTTACTTTTGACTACTTTTGACCAGGGATGCCAGCGACAAATTTCCAATAAACTTAGATTGTGTGCTAAAAAAAACCCAGATGAGGCAAAAAAACCAAGGTCCAGAAAATATATAGTAAAGCGGTTAAAAAAACCTGCGTGTGCTTTTATCACCATTTTAAATCATTACACAGAAGCCTCAGAAAGCTACAAATAGTAACACATATATATAATTATACAATAAAAACAATGAAAACGATTAATGCTACAAAAAGTGCTCAATGCTAAGCAAAAAAGCAAAGCAGAGCAAATTAAATCAAATATAGTTATTACTATCTGAAGCCTTTACAAATTGTTTCATCTAACGGATCATCAGAAGGTCTTATTCAAATAGAATCTATAGATTAGATTCTGGATTGGAAATAGATTCTATTTGAATAAGACCTTCTGATGATCCGTTAGGTGCAGTGGCCCCCCAATGTTTTGGGCATCATCTTTTTAAAAAAAAATTTTTATTAATACATATTAATATTATTTTTTTAATATTTGGATCCCAACCTCAAGTAAGTCAACTCAAGTTGCAAGGGGGGAGGGGGGGGAGGTAAAAGCTCTCTTTATAAAAAAAAAGTATGGAAAACCTTGATGACTAAATTGTACAGTAGATAAAAAGATTTTCTACAGAAGCAAAGATATAAACTTTTTAAAGTTTTAACTAACGTCACATTGATGTAGAAAAATAAGAACCTGTTAAATTTTTTATATTTCACACTCCCATGACTTCTTCCGCGCGCATTTTGGCATTGGTTGCTTGCAGTGATTCTTTCACTTAAACAAAACGTTTTGTTTCAGCAGTTTTGAGTTGTTCGATTCTTAAGTTGTAAAGGAGACTCAATTTCTCCAATATTTATCATTTATGTTTCTTCTTTAATCTCAGCAGAGTATAAAACTTGTAAAAGTTTTTCATCCATACGACGTCATGAATGAAATTATATCTCAAATCGGCGTAATGACGTGACATCATCTAAACATTTTACCGAATAATAAATTAACAAATTCGATCGTCAAAAGTGGTTTGGTGGTGGTAAATATTACGTAATGAAAAAATGTGATAAGATTGGAAGACATTACGTCATGTATTTTCAATACAAATATGAAGTTTAAAATTTATTCTTTTGTTCATAGTCGTAATCCACCTTCAAAGCGGTAAGCTACTACAAAGAACAATTTTCGATAAGGGGGCATCAAGAATAAGTCGACATGACTTTTAACCCTTAGAAGGTTGGGCTCCTGGAGTCTTGCTCAGTTTGGGGGGGGGGCTGTCAATTATTCTTATGCTTTAGGAGTGATATCTCTTTTATTCTGGCACGTCTCAAAATTTGGGATTCACTTTGTAAAATTATTCATGCTGAGCATATCCGAAAATTAAAACTATGTGAATTTTAGAACTGCTCATATACGTTGAAATGTTGAGGTCACTTATGAGTGTAATTTGTAGCGTGAGTTTACGCATTATTTTTTGGTAGAGCAATGAAGAACGTGCATAGTAATGTTGTGATTAGTTTTTTTTACATTATTTTACATACAGCCAATGCCCTTTACGCTGTGAAACAGTTAGGATTAACGAGATATGGGCCAAATTAATTACTTTCATCCAGCTGATGGGAAAATGTTTCACAATAGAATATGAAATATTTCAGAGGATGTGCTGAGAAAAGCCTTATATCTTTCAATTTATAACCTTTATTTGCTCAAAATTTCAACTCAATAGAGGTGAATAAAAGTTAGGAAAAGTCAAGAAATCTCGTAGTCGCAGCCTCAGTGGTTTTAGAGATACAACTGTTGATACAAAAAAGTTGAATTGACAGCCCCCCCCCCCCCCCAACCTTCAATGGGTTTGCATTGAGTCAACAGATCTATGCCTTAAGGTTTACGTCATCTCCGGAGATCAGTAAAATATAAGGTTGTCATCTTCAGTGCAACAAGACCATTGATTGATTGGTTTAGTGAGGATTCGTAGTCCCATTGCTTTCATTTTGAGTGATCATACTGATTTTCAATTTATTCCTACAAGACGTTACGTAATGAAAAAATATATAACTAAGGTTGGAAGACATTACGTCATGTCTTTTTAATTCAAAATGAAATTTAAAATTTATTCTTTTGTTCATAGTCGTAATCCTCCTTCAAAGCGGTAATACAAAGAACAATTTTCGATAAGGGGGGCATCAAGAATATGTCGACATGACTTTTAAGGTTTGCGTCAGCTCCGGAGATCAGTAAAATATAAGGTTCTCATTATCGTGATTGTAAGCCGCGGGAAATTTTTTCTTTAAAAAACAGATTCCCGGGAAGCTAAACATTTTTTCCAGCCCTGGTATAAAACAAGAGAAATTAAATAATATACCACTGTCTTGCACCAGTGGCGTAGCCAAGGGAGGGGGTTCGGGGGTTTCAACCTTTCAAATTGAATTTTCGGATGTTAATACATTGTTTACAAGAAAAGTTTTAGCCTATGATGTAATTTCTCTTCAAACTGTGCAAGGATGCAAGCCATCTGCAACTGCTGAGATCGCTTGTTCGATCTAGATTAACATCTAAACAGCTATTCATTATACAAAACTTGAAAATATCAGAAATAGCCTAAAGTAACTTCATTGTCTCAAAGCTTTTTGCTTGACACTCATCAAGATGTATGACCTCTATGACGTTACATTTTCTAAACTTTGGGTTGACTTCAGAGCATAAAAGTTAGTGACTTACCGGAATAAGATCGTTTTTTGAATCAACCAAGGAGAAAATTGATAAATAATAAAACTGTAATAATCTCGCTAAAAAAGCAATCAACCTATTTCTCTAAAACAAAGTTTGCCTAATTTTAAACAAAACTGCATTAAAAGAGCGAGTTTTGCCAATGCCAAACATTCAAATATCTCAGTCTGGAATTAGCAACAAGAAAACAGAGACTTAGCTTTATTTCCGAAAAATGCCGAAGAAAACATGATCTTATCCTTTTGCTATGCCACCGGACAGCACCATTTTACAGAAATATTCATACCCACAATTTTGTTGAAAATGCTCTCAGAATGCACCAAACTGAAAGTAATTTTTCAAATTTTTCTGGGGGAGGCCCCCCAGACCCCCCGCCGCGAAGTGTCGCCTTCGGCGATCACGCCATCGGGCTTCGCTCGCCGGCTGCCAACACCCCCCCTTTCAAAATTTTTGACTATGCTACTGTCTTGCGCTGTCAATATTTTGCCCCCCCATTGTTGAAGGTCTGGCGACGCCACTGGTTAGGTGAAACAATTTGTAAAGGCTTCAGATAGTAATTAATTATATTTCATTTAATTATACAATATGTATATACAATACATGCTTATGTTGGTATGGTAGTTAGTAACTTATAGTTATATAGTTATATTCCATATATGGAATATAACTACAGTATATACAAAAACAAAAGCTTGGTAGGCCTATATGGGCTTACAGCAAAGATTTTGGTTCAAAATTGCCTTTTTGGTAAAGCGTCTAGCTAGCATTGCTCAGTGTGTGTTTAACCAAAATTTCTAAAACTGACTAGATGTATGAGTATATAGGCTAGCCATTAAGGTTAGTTTTAACTTTTGAACTAAACTTTTTGCTGTGTGAGTTGTAGACTGCGGCTAAGGAGAATCATCATGCCTGCTCAGTGCTTACTTTGTTCTTAGCAATAAACCCTGCTTAGCCTTTTTCATTTGAACATAATGTTGAAAAGAATAACTCAAGTTCACAATAAATAAATGTTCAGTAACACAAATAGTTGTACTACTCCAATTTTGAGTCATCCACATTTTCATAAAGTTGGATCATTTCTTCAGCATCCTGTACCTCACTGACTGCAGTAGCTGATGCAAAAACATTACCTTATCATTTTTGTGTTGCAGTGTGGACCATTTATCGAGGATCCCAATGCCTTAATACCGTGCAAGCTCTGTACAAAGTTAAAAACCAAAAAACCTAGATTTACCTAAATTTGAAAAAAAAAAAACTTAAAACCCAGATGAGGTCAAAAAAACCCAGATCTAGGTGGAAAAACCAAGCTCTCTCATCCTTGCTTTTGACTTGTCTATTTTATTGTTATCCTGTATTTTAGCCGTAAAGTATCTCGTATGGTCACTTTGCCAGCTGGCATAAAGTTTAATGGTGACATCACAATCGAAAATTCAAACAATTGCTCTTAAAGTATTTTAATTATCCTTTTTCAATCTGTCTCACTAATTCGTAATCAAACTTTGTTTTTTTTTTCAACTTTAACCGACATTTCCATTTTAGTATTATTCATTAACATAGAATCAACGTAAATTGTTTTTATTTTTTATTTAATTTGTCAATTCTTTAGCAAATCTCTGATTCAATCCTCAATTCGATTGCAATCTGTCACTTGTTATTTAAATTGTTAGTTAACTCTCCAAAACATAGAAACGTCGCTTTAAACTTTAAACAATTTGTAATAACCAGCTTTTTAGAACTATTTTATTTAAACCATGTCTCGCTTTTCAAGTCGTACAGGTTTGAAGACTTCTAGAGATAACCTGGCCGGTGTTGGTTTCTCCTTCCCACCTTCTCAGTCCACTAGCTTAGGCTGGCCGACGAGGAAGCAGGTTCCTGTGAGTGGTCACTCACTCAACCCAGATGGTGAAGCCTCCCCGGTAGACTCACTGCTTTTTGCGAACTCGTCACTTCGTCACGGTGGCGAGTGTCCGATCCGCAATTCCGCACCACATCGTGGCTACTCCACCCATTTCGAGCCCCCCTTTCCGAGGTCAAATAGACTGCAGTCCGTCTACCCTATTCACCTCACCCTCCCGAATGTATTCCCCCTTCTCTGTCCTTTCTCCACTTGCAGGAGGGCATCTCAACCTTACCAAGATGTGCAGGCGTATCAGGACCATATGCGAGCATTTCATGGTTCGCGCGCCGAGTTCCTGATCACCTGCTGCAGGTGCTGCCGTGTTCTCCCTAGAGCTTACAAGCTGGATGGGGCCCAAGAGCACTGGCAATCCTGCCCCGAGGGCCTTCAATTGCCAACCTGCCTTCCCTGGCCGAGCAATGACCCGACACCCTCGGAGAGCCAAACCAGACCCCCTATGATGACCAAGCCTGGGCTTTCCTACGCCTCTTTTGTCAGGCGTGGAAGGCGCCGGCCCTCAATTGCAGGCGCATCGGTCGAGGGGTCATCTCCTCTTCCTCCTTCCTCTGTCATCCGTTCTCAAGTCTTCTGGCGCCAAGGCCTAGACACTAGACAGCACTTCCACTTTGCCCCCCCCCCGCCTGACTTTATGCCTGAACTTTTCCGTACTGTTCTATCTCATTCAGGCAAGACTTCGCTCAGCCCTGCTGACACTGACAGCTTGCCTGACCTAGATGTGTTGTTTCTTTCTCGTCTGTCTTCGGCCGGACCTGGGTCGGAAAGTGGGGACTCTTCCGACTCGTCTGACTTGTCGAACAGCGAATCTCTTTCCTCTTCCTCCAATTCTTCGCCTGATAGCCCAACCACGGACTGTTACGGCCTTACTGTTAGCGCGAACCCTTTTCTACATGTACCTCTGCGCAAGCCGACCTCCACCGGAGCCGTGGCAGTGGACTCGCTCGGTTTATCCAAGCCGGCTTCGCGTCCCTCTTCTTCTTCTTCTCTGCCTCTGATGGCTTCCACCGGAGCTGAAGCTGGGGACTCAATCAGCTCTTCCAAGCCGCCCATGCAAACTTCTTCTTCCAAGTCTCTCCAACGCTACCCATCTCACTCCTCCTTACCCTTTAATCCTGTTTCCATCCCTCTAATACCACCTTGTACCTCGACGCTGTCTGCTGAAGCCCAGCCTTTTACCCCACCTACCCAAACCACCCACTCTAATTTCCTGTCATCTATCCCTTTCCAAACCTTGACTCGACCCGAAGTGACGCCATGGCATGCAACCAAGCCACGATTGACTCCGGACTCCCACAGACTACCCCAGGGATGTCCACCACACCCAACACTCAGCGATCCATCCAAGACCCTGTTGAACTTGTCAGGGAAAGTAAGACGAAGAGCTCCAGGCGGGCTCTTTGCAGTTTAGTGAACCTTACTTTAGCGGGTGGCATAAATTTCGACCACTTCTGCATTGAATTGGAAGAGTGAACCGTTGGCACTTCGCCGCCCAAGAGGACACGTCCTCGCAAGCCACGCTTCAATCGTGGCGCCCGGGCTCGCGCGGCTCGCCGTCGTTCGAACGGGGGTTCTCCTCGGTCGGGCGGCGGGGGTTCGCGCGGGAACGGAGCCCGATATCATAAGGGCGTGGGGTTGCGAGCCGCCTTCTCGCGGGACGCGAAGGGAACGGTCCGCCGGATCGTTGAAGGCAAAAACAGTGACCGTCTTTGCGAAATCCCACCTCAAGAAATTGAGGAGAGATTTCGACGTGACATGACCGCTCCTGAAGCTGGGAGTTGCTCGCAGATGCCCGAGTGGATGAACTCCCACCGTTACGACCATGATGGTGTAAACCTCTTCCTCGTCGATGACGGTGAAGGTCCCATTACGGCCCGGGAGGTGGAGGTGGTCCTCCAGTCGCTTGATGTCGGTTCCGCCCCTGGTTCTGACGGATTGTCCTACGGTTTCTGGAAGACCCTGGACCCAAGAGGGAGACTCTTGGCCAGCCTTTTCGAGACCTCCGGATCAACCGTCGTGTACCGGACCAGTGGAGAACCAGCAGGATCACACTCATATGTAAAGACCCTGAGGGTGACCTGCACGACGTCAGCAACTGGCGGCCCATCTCCATCTGCCGAAACATATATAAGATTTACGCCGCCGTATTGGCCCGACGCCTGCAGCGATGGGCGGTGGAGGGGAATGTTATCAGCCGAGAGCAAAAGGGATTCATGCCCACAAAGGGCGTCTATGAGCATGTGTTCATGCTCGACACCATCCTCTCGGATGCACAGTCACGCAAAAGGCCTGTGTCAGTTGCGTTTCTGGACATTCGAAACGCCTTTGGCAGTGTCCGGCACGAATGCATAGCCGAGGTCCTGCGTCATTTCGACGCCCCCACAGACCTTATTGAGTGCATCTCCGACATATACGTCGACAACACCTGCACCGTCCGCTGCGGCAATGGTGAAACCGATCGTATCCCTGTGGGGCGGGGAGTCCGTCAGGGCTGCCCGTTGTCTGGGCTGCTATTCAATTTGGTCATCGAGGTGCTCCTCAGGGGCGTCCGTGACAAAACGGATTGCGGCTACAACCTTCCTGCCAAAGAAGACGACATTAAAGTGCGTTGTATGGCTTATGCGGACGACATCTGTCTCGTTTCTTCCGATCGTGAGCAAATGATCTCTCTTCTATCTGCTACTGAACCCTTCTCTTCCTGGTCCGGGCTACGGCTCAACCCACGCAAGTGTGGCACCCTTTCCTATGGGAAAGTGTCGGCGTCCCGTCTGCGGGTCGACCCGAAACCTTTCTCCCTTGCCGGGGAGGAAATTCGAGTCATCCCCAAAAGCGAGACGTATAAATACCTCGGCGCTCGAACCGGTTACGCCTCGGACGCATCCCTAACCCAACCCTTCATCTCCATTCTGGAGAAGCACATTTCCTTATTGAAGAAATCCTTTCTTACCCCAAGCCAGAAACTTCTGGCACTCACTTCCATCATTCTCCCGTCCGCGTCATACCATCTGCGAGTGCGGCGCTTTAGACAATATGAGCTTCTGAAGCTTGACCGACTGGTTTTGCGGTGTTTGAAGGTGGCGTGGCGTCTTCCCAAGTGGGCCTGCAGCACGTTCTTTTACTGTAAGCCTGCATTGGGAGGTTTGGGCATCACGAACTTGTGTCGCGAAAGTGACACGCTTTCGCTAGCTCATGCTTTCAAGATGCTGACGTCACCTGACAGCATTGTCTCTGACTTCGCTCTCGGGCAGCTTAGGCGTCGTGCCTGTCTGAGGTTCGGCACTCCAGATCCCACGACTGACCAACTGGCCAGTTATCTGAATAGTGACCCCCCTCCCGGCGGCCACCCGTCGCCTGAACGTACGTTGGTCCGCCCGCCCGGATGGCGGCCTTGAGTTGGCCGCGGGGAGCTCCACAATCACCCCTCCTATAAGGAAAAAAGTGGTGCCGACCCTCCATCAACACAATAACTTGTGGTGGAGGAGACAGTGAGAATCCAAACCTGACCAAGGCAAGACGGTCAGTGCCCACTGCCTGTCCGGATTTTCAAATTCCTGGACCCGGCGCCCGGAGCTCCTGGATCACGCGGACCGAGTATTTGCGTACAAAGCTAGATTGAATCTAATGACACTTGAATCAAAACCAAGCCATGGCCGCCGTTACCTACCTTCCATGTGTCGTGCGTGTGGGAAAGCGGAAGAGACTCTCCCCCACATATTGAATCACTGCCCTACCGTGATGACTGTCGTCACGGAACGACACAATTCAGTATTGATGGAGATCGTGGGGCACGTGCCTGCCGAATGGCAACCCGGGCTTTCCATAGATAGTACTGTTCCACAGCACGTGGAAGCGGGCGGTGCTGATCTGCGTCCTGACATCGTCTTGCAACGCCCTGACGGTGTCACGGTCGTATGTGACGTCACATGTCCGTTCGACAACGGCGCGGATTCTCTTCGAAAAGCCGCCGACAGGAAACACGACAAGTACGGCGAGTTATGTGTCAACATAAAGGAAGACAGGAAGCGCCCTTGCAGGGACGTCCTGTCACTTCCGTTTGTCGTAGGCTTCCTTGGGAGCTATGCTCCGACGAGCTCTCGAGCTCTGACGGCCTTGGGCGTTCCTTCTCGTGGGGTAGCAGAGGTGGCTAGAAAATTGGCTTCCCTCTCAATCGAAGGATCCTTCTGCGTCTGGAAAGCTTGGAACGCCGGGCTCACTTGTGGAGGGGCTACGTCATAGAAAAGACGACATCAGCGATCAGAAACTTATTCCCTAATAACGTTGCAGTAAGTATCCGAGCGCGCAAGACAGAAAACCGTTTAGACGTTATAACTTTATAACAATATTGGCTTAAAATTGATCACCTTATGTCATCACCTTATTTCTATAAACCTGCGCCATTTCTTTTATATGATACTCCAGTCTCTTCAAAAAAAATCATTCTAAAGTAAAAAGAAAGGAAATAAAATACCTCATGTAGGCTACATTGTGACTTGAGACTGGTTTAATAGCAATTAAGCAATTTCAATCATCACTAGATTCTCTATGTACTAATCAATCAATTGTTTCGAACTGTCATACGCTGCTTTCACCTTGTAACGCTGTTCTTGCCCGCTCGGATCAACATCGCTCCGCTTTCAATGCATTGATCAACACGATCCCCTGATCAACTCGATGCAGCCTCAAAACTTCTACTCCAATTTTCTATTTTTACCGTTAATGTAGCCTATCAGTGCCTCTGGTTTCGATCGCTAGCCTCCCCGACCCAGCTGGGCGAACCTGCCTCAACGTCTGGCCAGTGCACATCCGTGCTCGCCGAATGAAAGCTTACTCTTCTCCAGTGAGTATTAATTACATATCTTTTTTTTTTTATTACAGTATATTGATTCATCGAGCCTCTGCTCCACATTTTTATTGAATATTCGTCTGCCACGAGAGCCAAATTATCCTTAAATGGTTCGACTCTCTTCCTCGTGGGAGACCCCAATTTTATCCGCTCTGGCAGACCGGGTATAAGAGTCAAAGTACCTGCGCGAGGACGCGTGAAGGAGACGTGGGCTCTGCCCGGCGTTCAATTACTGCCGGTTCCAGCGTCCACACGCGACGGGTCGCCCGGTCCGTCGCAGGGCTTCATTCTGGGCTATGCAGAAAGAGCCTGTCTCCCTGGCCCGCTCCGCCATTCTAAATTTGCGGACGGGCCATATAGTGTCTCGATCTACACTCTCCCTCCACAGGTACCTCAACTCCCCAGCCTGGCCCTCGCGACCTAAGCTGGTGGACTTAACCCTCCGGGTGCATCGTCACCCCATAAATCACGCCGCTCCCCGCCGCCGCGGGTGTGGCAGGCCGGTTTCTTAAAGTCTTCGATCTGGCTATGTTTGTTTGTACTCTCTCACCGTGTCAATCTTTTGTACCGTGAGCCACTGATGCGAATAAAACAGTTCAACACAAGTATTGCCACCAGTCTGTACACTGAGTAGGCCAACGCAAAGAAATCAAAACTTGGTTAAGTTGAAAAGAGATTAGTAAGTGAGCCAGATGATTTAGTTGTTATTGCGAAAGTGCTGAAATAAATAAAGAAAAGGCTACAAAGAAAGCTTAAAGTTAGATTCAGATCACCGTTCTGTCGTGCGACTGCGAATAACTGGATGCTTAGTTCCAAATCTCAGTCAAGAAAAGAAAGAATTTAAAGAAAAAGTGAGTTGTTCTGAAAACCCCCCTTTTTTTTTATCCCCACCCCCATCCTAGTTAACTATTTCCACCCCAATCAAACCCTGGGATCTGCAATTCCAGCCCGGGCTTGGTATCCCTATCTTTTCACCCGAAGAACAAGGTTTAAGAAGAAAAGGAAAAACATTTCACAAGAAAGGAATCATATAAAACTGTAATTATTTATGTCGTGTTAATTGTGTACTACAGTAATTGCTATATGTTCATTGTTTAACCTAAATTTAGCTTTATCGAGTTTTAAATTAATTCCTAGCCTATTTTTCCATTTCACTTTGTTGTTTCATTTTTTAACCTTAATTCTAATCAGTTAGTATCTTGCTACTTAAATTAATTAATTCGTAGACTTGTGCCTCTATTGCAATAATAAATCCATCCGAAAATCCTTTTTTTTACCCAAATTAAACACCCTTGTTCAGTTAATTTTTGAAATTTCGGCATTCAAACTCCTGCATTGGTAATCTAGTGTTGCCAGTTGTCTGCTAAATCTTCCTTTTCTTGCATCTGAAACACGCATCTTCCATAACTTCCTTTCTCCTTGAAGTGTTCACTTGAATCATAACCTTATCTTGTTAAAATTCTATACCGTATAATTTGAACAATAATCCTCTCTTTATCTTTAAAGTCTTTTGAACAATTGTTTATATCGATCCTAACTAATCGTACTTCAAATCAAAGGGTCACCCTATTTGTTGGTTTAAGTTTTCAGTAGTGACGTCACAATTGACTTTTTAATCAATTGTTCTCAAACCATTTTTTTAACCTCCTAGCTCATCAAACTTATTTGCAGTACCGTAATTAACTGATATTCAAAGCCTAATTGCATTTAGTAACGTTGAGTCTATGTAAAAAAAATAATTATCAAATTTTAAGTAGTAACCTCTGATTCAACCCTCTTGTAATCCGTCAGTAGTTCTTTGTTTTTGTAATCCGTTACTTTCAATTTCTAAACTTTGAGCTGTCGCTGTAAACTCCGAAACATCTTAAACTTAACCAACTTTTTATATATTATATTTATACATTTTCTACTGATTATGTCACGCCCTTTAAGTCTCACAGGTTCAAAGACTTTTCAAGATAACCTGGCCGGTGTTGATTTTGCCTCCCCGTCTGCTGAGTCCACTAGTTTAGGCTGGCCGACGAGGAAGCAGGTTCCTGTGAGTGGGCACTCAGTCCCACTCAACCCAGATGGTGAAGCCTCACCGGTAGACTCTATTGCTTTCACGAACTCGTTGCTTCGTCGTGGCGACGAGTGTCCGATCCGTGATCCCACACCACACAGTGGCTTACCTGTCGCATGCCACGAGTCAGCTCCACTATATCTGAGGTCGAATAGACTGCAGTCCGTCTGCCCTATTCGCCTCACCCTCCCGAATCTATTCCCCTTTCTCTGTCCTTTCTCCACTTGCAGGAGGGCATCTCGACCTTACCGAGATGTGCAGGCGTATCAGGACCATATGCGAGCATTCCATGGTTCGCGCGCCTAGTTCCTGATCACCTGTAGCAGGTGCTGCCGTGTTCTCCCTCGAGCTTACAAGCTGGATGGGGCCTTAGAGCACTGGCGATCCTGCCCCAAGGGCCTTCACTTGCCAACCTGCCTTCCCTGGCCGAGCAATGACCCAACGCCGTCGGAGAGCCAAACCAGGCCCCCTATGATGACCAAGCCTGGGCCTTCCTACGTCTCTGTTGTTAGGCATGGAAAGCGCCTGCCCTCAACTGCAGGCGCATCGGTCGAGGGGTCATCCCCTCTTTCCCCTTCCTCTTCCTCTGTCATTCGTTCTCAAGTCTTCTGGCGCCAAGGCCTGGATAGCACTTCCACTTTGCCCCCCCCACCTGACTTTATACCTGAACTTTTCCGTACTGTTCTATCCCATTCAGGCAAGACTTCGCTCAGCCCAGCTGATGCTGACAGCTTGCCTGATCTAGATGTGCTGTTTCTTCCTCGCCTGTCTTCGGCCGGACCTGGGTCGGAAAGTGGGGACTCTTCCGACTTGTCCGACTCGTCGAACAGCAAATCTCTTTCCTCTTCCTCCACTTCCTCGCCTGATAGCCCAACCACGGACGGTTACGGCCCTACTGTCAGTGCGAATCCTTTTCTATATGCACCTCTGCGCAAGCCGACCTCCACCGGAGCCGTGGCAGTGGACTCGCTCGGTTTATCCAAGCCGGCTTCACGCCCATCTTCCCTGCCTCGGACGGCTACCACCGGAGCTGAAGCTGGGGACTCAATCAGCTCTATCAAGCCGTCCATTACACCCAACACTCAACGATCCATCCAAGACCCTGTTGAACCGATCAGGGAAAGTAAGACGAAGAGCTCCAGGCGGGCTCTTTGCAGTTTAGTGAACCTTACTTTAGCGGGTGGCATAAATTTCGACCACTTCTGCATTGAATTGGAAGAGTGGACCGCTGGCACTTCGCCGCCCAAGAGGACACGTCCTCGCAAACCACTCTTCAATCGTGGCGCCCGGGCTCGCGCGGCTCGCCGTCGTTCGAACGGGGGTTCTCCTCGGTCGGACGGTGGGGGTTCGCGCGGGAACGGAGCCCGATATCATAGGGGAGTGGAGTTGCGAGCTGCCTTCTCGCGGGACGCGAAGGGAACGGTCCGTCGGATTGAAGGAAAAAACTGCGACCTTCACTGCGAAATTCCCCCTCAAGAAATTGAGGAGAGATTTCGACGTGACATGACCGCTCCTAAAGCTGGGAGTTGCTCGCAGATGCCTGAGTGGATGAACGCCCACCGTTACGAGTATGGCAATGTAAATCTCTCCCTCATCGATGTCGGTTTCGCCCCTGGTTCTGACGGATTGTCCTACGGTTTCTGGAAGACCCTGGACCCAAGAGGAGGACTCTTGGCCTGCCTTTTCGAGACCTGCCGGATCAACCGTCGTGTACCGGACCAGTGGAGAACCAGCAGGATCACACTCATATGCAAAGACCCTGAGGGTGATCTGCACGACGTCAGCAACTGGCGGCCCATCTCCATCTGCCGAAAACATATATAAGATTTACGCCGCCGTATTGGCCCGACGCCTGCAGCGATGGGCGGTGGAGGGGAATGTTATCAGCCGAGAGCAAAAGGGATTCATGCCCACGGAGGGCGTCTACGAGCATGTGTTCATGCTCGACACCATCCTCTCGGATGCACAGTCACGCAAAAGGCCTGTGTCAGTTGTGTTTCTGGACATTCGAAACGCCTTTGGCAGTGTCCGGCACGAATGGCCCGAATGGCGAAACGTACAAATATCTTGGCGCTCGAACCGGTTACGCCTCGGATGCGTTCCTTACCCAACCTTTCATCTCCACCCTGGAGAAACACATTTCCTCTTTAATGAAATCTTTCCTTACTCCAAGCCAGAAACTTCTGGCAGTTAATTCTATCATTCTTCCGTCCGCGTCATACCATCTGCGAGTGCGGCGCTTCAGACAGTATGAGCTTCTGAAGCTCGATCGACTGGTATTGCAGTGTTTGAAGGTGGCGTGGCGTCTTCCCAGGTGGGCGTGCAGCGCTTTCTTTTACTGTAAGCCTGCATTGGGGGGCTTTGGTGTGTTGAATCTGTGTCGCGAAATCGACACGCTTTCGATAGCCCAGGCCTTCAAGATGCTGACGACCGTGTCTCTGCCATCGCTTTCGGGCAGCTTAGGCGTTGTGCCAGTCTGAGGTTCGGCACTCCAGATCCTACCCCGTACCAGCTAGCCAGCTAGCCTACCCCGTGCCAGCTACTTGAATAAGGACCCCCCCTGAAGGTGCCCGTTCTCAACCGTGCCCAACAGGCGAAAGCTTGTGGGGCCGCGTTTCGGCGGCTACCAGTCGTCTAAATGTACGTTGGTCCGCACGCCCGGATGGCGGTCTCGAGTTGACCGCGGGGAGCTCCAAAATCACCCCTCCCCTAAGAAAAAAAGTGGTTCCGACCCTCCACCAACACAATGACTTGTGGTGGAGGAGACAGTGGGAATCCAAACCTGACCAAGGCAAGACTGTCAGTGCTCACTGTCTGTCCGGATTTTCGAACTCTTGGACTCGGCGACCGGAGCTCGACCGGAGCTTACCATAGATAGTACGGTTCCACAACACGTGGAAGCGGGCGGTGCTGATCTGCGCCCTAACATTGTCCTACAACGCCCCTGACGGTGTCACGGTTGTATGTGACGTCACATGCCCGTTCGACAACGGCGCGGATTCCCTTCGAAAAGCCGCCGACAGGAAACACGACAAGTACGGCGAGTTATGTGTAAACATATTGGAAGACAGGAAGCGCCCTTGCAGGGACGTCCTGTCACTTCCGTTCGTCGTAGGCTCCCTCGGGAGCTATGCTCCGTTGAGCTCTCGGGCTTTGGCGGCCTTGGGTGTTCCTGCTCGTGGGGTAGCAGAGGTGGCTAGAAAAGTGGCCTCCCTCTCAATCGAAGGTTCCCTACGTGTCTGGAAAGCTTGGAACGCCGGGCTCACTCGTGGAGGGGCTACGTCATAGAAAAGACGATTCCAGCGATCAGAAACTCAATTCCACCAACAACAGAAGCTCTGCAGTAAGCATCCGAGCGCGCAAGACAGCAAACCTCAAAACCCGCCAGTAATTGTGTGACGTCATAGTATGTTAAATCCATTGTTTCATTATCAATTTATCTGTAAACAATTGTTGTTTCATCAGCATGCTGCAGCTCAATGAAGAATACAATCATCATCAATAAAATAAAATAGCAATATATGAATTAAAAGTATATATTGCATATCGTGAATGGACTCATATCATCTATCAATGACGTAATATCATTAACAACACTGAATCTGTATTTTCATATTTCAATATTTTAGATTATCACACACTACCTTCTCCCGATATGCTGCTCTTTCCCGCTCGGATCAACCTCGCGTTGCTTTTAACTCATCGATAAACATGATTTCCCGATCAACTCGATGCAACCTCCAAAGTTTCATTCCACTGTTCTATATTTTTCCTGATAACGTAGCCTAGTCATATCTACGCTTCGATCGCTAGTCCCCCCGACCCATCTGGGCGAACCTGCCTCAACGTCTGGCCAGTGCACATCCGTGCTCGTTGGTTCAACGTCAACACTTTTTCGGTAAGTGAAGCATACAATATATTCCCACATACCATCTTTTTTTTTACACCAATTAATTGAGCCTTTGCTCCAGATTTTATATAATTTTCGTCTCCCACGGGTATTCAAATCGTCCTTGTAGCTAAGCTTCTCTTCCTCGTGGGAGACCCCAAAGTTTATCCGCTCTGCCTACGGGCAGACCGGGTATAGGAGTTAAACGTACCTGTGTTACGGTCACGTGATGGAGACGTGGGCGCTGCCTGGCTTTATAAAACTTCTATCGCCTGGTCCGTCGTGAGCTGACCTTTTTGCGTTTGCAGAAAGCAAAGCCCATCTCCCTGGCCCGTTCCGCCATTCTAACTTTTGCGGACGAGTCGCACAAAATTCTCGATCCACACTTTCCTTCCACAGGTACCTAGACTCCCCAGCCTGGCCCCCGTGACCTAAGCTGGTGGACTTCCCTTCCGGGTGCATCGCCACCCCATAATCACGCCGCTCCCCGCCTCCACGGGGCGTGGCAGGCCGGTTCTTTAAAGTCTCTGACCTGGCTATGTTTATTGTGTTCTTCTCGCCGTGTCAATTATTTTGTACTCGTGCGTCGTTGATCAAAATAAAACAGTTCATCATCTTCGACCTGGCTATGTTTGTTTGTGCTCTCTCGCCGTGTCAATTATTTGTACCCGTGCGCTGTTGATGCGAATAAAACAGTTTAACACCTAGGGTTGTCTTGTCATGATGCTTTTGCAGGTCTTTGTCAATTTTTGCTGTAGGTGAATACGGGCAAGGTTGCCAGGTCCGCGGAATTGGGCTAGTTTGGTTGAAGAGTTGCGGGGTTTTGGAGCTATTAGTGCCCGCGCGTCCTTACAAGGACGTGAAAAGTGGGTATTTTAGATTCCGAATTGCTTTCTTCAGATTGCTGATTTTTTTCAACTTTTATTTTCTTCGGTTAGAATAACATTATAGCTATAGAAACAGCGCAAGAGCATTCTCGTAAATAAGTTTTAGTGTTCACTATGCAACGTTCAATGTGGACCTTTTGTGAAATATGGAGCCAGCACGTGGTACACGAACTGGGACCTGCAAAATCGAGGTATATAACATTGTTTTTAATCAACTTTGTGTTTTGATAAATTTATAAATATGTATAGCTATGTGCCCAAAACAAAATATTTCATTTTTCTCTTAATATTTTTTCTGAATATAAGTTATAAGTTAGGTGAGTCCTTGTAGGGACGCTTGGGCACTGGCGCGGACGCTTTATTGCCAAACTGTAGACATATAGGCAGGTTCGCCTAATGCTATAGGATTTCGTATGCTTTCATGTTTGGGCGGAAACGAACGTTATTTGTAACACGCTGATATTCAATTTACAAAATTGGGCGTTTTAGTTGGGGTAGTAGGTTAGGTTAGGTCATCACTTTCGTGTGCGGACGGTGTTGCTTTAGAATCTAGGAGTAGGCGCTTTCACTGTTTTTGTACTGTAAATTGAGATTTTGTTATAAATGTTCATGTATCTTTAATTTATCTTTATTTTTAAAAGAGGTTCATGTATAATTAACTTTTTGCAGTTTTTATAGGAAAATTCGTTTCACTGTTCAAGAAATTTTGGAAGAGGCTCCACCCAAGGAGCCCGCAGATATTGTAATTTTTCTCCTGATGAATCCGGCAACGTGAGTGATGAGGACAGTGCAAATAAAGATGAGGGTGTCATTAAAGATAAGGAGAGGCCTACATTGATAACGATGAGACAGAGCCGCTACCCGGACCATCCAAAGCCAACCCATTGCGTTGGAACCCAAGAAGAAACGTAAAGAAAGTAGCCTACTGGCAACACAAGAAATTGGGTCAACGCCCGTTGCGTTACATGACCTGGAAGAAGAATTATCGTACAACAAACCTGCCAAGAGACAGTTTACAGAATTATCCAAACTAATTGGAAAAGTCACACTTGTAATTAAAAAAAGGAAGAGCCGTCCTTGAAAACTGTGTTTCCTAACTCATCATCAAGTAAAGAAGAGTTAGCAGAAGAAAAGATACCACCTGTACCCTGTAGCCTATGCGTCAGAAACAAAGATAGGATTCAGTCTACAGCCAAAATTCAACTGGGGAAAAAATTCCTCCTTTTCCTGAAGCTGAGAAACCATGATAATTTACCCATTGATCCTGATAATGTGAAAACGCCGTATGATGTCATGAAACTCTTCATCTCTGACTGATGGTTTTGTGAACAAAGTGGTGAGAGAGACCCAGAGGTATGCAGCACAACAAAACCAATTGGCCTTCCAGTCAAAGGTGGATAACTCCTTACTAAGAGCAAGTCATGCAATAATGTTTATGGCAGGATACATCACCCCTTTCACACGCAGGATGTATTGGGAGAGGAGAGATGATACAAGCAATGTGATGGCAAGAAGAGCCAAGTCAAAGAATATTCTTGATGAGGTAAGGCGCTATAGCCATTTTTCCAACTTAAACCACCTCAAAGACGACCCATTTTGGAAAGTTGCCCTTTTTTTTGAGACTTTGAATGAGACAGCAGCCAAATTTGTTGAGTACGCAGCTGTAAACGAACCAATGATCCGTTATTTTGGCCCCCACCCTCTCAAGTAATTCATAAAGGGCAAACAAACAAGATTCGGGTTTAAAATTTGGTTGATGTGCATCCCCTCTAGAGAGCTAATCCAATGTGTCCCCTATGCTGGAGCAAAAACAAACATCTTCAAGTATGGATTGAGTCAGGGGCCTAACGTTGTTTATGGCCTTGTCGAAAGTGCTCGACTGATTCCTGGTTCGAAGGTTGTGTGCGACGATCTTTTCACGAGCCTGGATTTGATAGATCATTTGCCTAAGCAAGGGATAGGTGTTTTGGGGACAATGAGGTGAAATCGAATGAATAATCTATCTTTACTATCAAAAAAAGAGAGCAATGATATGAAGAGGGGAAATATGAAGCAACTTTACCTTGGAGATGATCAAACCATTGTTGTGTGGAAAGATTCTTGAACACGGTGCTGTCTTTCAGTTATAGTAGGTAATCATTTTATCAAATTTTAGATACTCTCGTGATTCAATAAAGAAACTGGACATGGATCAGCCTTACTTACTCAAGGTCTGCAATAACAACATGGGACATGTGGACCTGCTGGACAATCTCAGTTCCTGTTATTCCATCTGCTCAAGAAACCGCAACTGGTACAGGGGTGTGTACAATTGGATTCTAAATATCAGTATGATGCAAGCTTGGAGGTTTTATAGAAAAAATTGGGGCAATCACGGAGGAGAGAGAGATATGGAAAAGATTAGGCTCCTTGGCTTTATCCGATCATGTGTAGAAATGACAATTATGATCAATAGGAACAAGACATTTTCTCTCTACCATCGACGCATGCACTTGCCAACCGTGAAGAGAGCAGAAGGGACCAGGGCGATCACCTGATCATCAAGACGGATAAAAAAGGTGTCTGCAAATACTGTCACAAATGCACGTCATACAGATGCCATCGGTGTTATATTCAACTGCACCCAGATTGCTTCGAAGTGTATCATAACTGAAAGGAATTTGTAATATTATCTGTTTAGATCAGGGGTGGGGAACCTTTTTAGTATTGCGGGCCACATAAAATGAGAAATAACACAGGCGGGCCACTAAAATTTCGAAATTTTATTTACAGATAAAAAATGCAGCGAAGTAGACAATGATTTATTTCACTTTCACAGCTAGTGGGATGGCTAAAAGTTTTTATTTTTGGTGAGTCGTGTGATGTCTGCTGACACGGAAGATGTTGCAACTCTTAACTACATCTCCACGTTTTTATCAGTCAGTCTGGAGCGAAGCCGACTTTTTGTTAGATTCAATTTGGAAAAAAAACTGCTCGCAACGGTAGGTGCTTCCAAACAGAGACACATATTTCAAAGCATGTTTCCGCATGACTGGAAAATCATCAGCATTTATGTAGCGTTGATAAAAGTTGAGCATTGGAATGTTTTGGTACATCGCTTTCAGCGTACCGTCACTCTGGAGCTCTACTATTTCATGTTGGAAGTTACTAGGAACATCAGTTGCAACCACATTGAAAGGAGAGGCAAAAATATCTAACTCCATTTCTTTACTCTTTATGTCCAAAAATCTTGCATTAAATGTCTCCATAAGATTGACACATACATAGGCAATGGGTAGCCTATATTTGGCTGTTGTAGAAAGCTTTTGCTCTTGCAAGGTAGGAAAATGTGCGGTGTTATTGTTTTCAAGTTGTACTTTCCACAGGTAATTTAGCTTCAAATGATTTCACTTTTGCAAAAGAAAAAAAAAAATTTTTTACGAAATTTTGACGCGGGCCACATAGAACAGTTACGCGGGCCGCATTCGGCCCGCGGGCCGCAGGTTCCCCACCCCTGGTTTAGATCGAGTTTCGTTTGTTCGTTTCTCAATAAATCTAATGAAAAAGCGATGCATTTTATTAGAAATTCATTTTAACGCATCTTAGAGCAGTAGTATTGCTTTTTACGACTTCAAAAATTCCATTACCGGAAAATTCTAATTTATTTTATTTTACATCAAGCCTTCGTACGAATGCCCAAGCGTCCATAGAGGGACGTACCATTTTCTGCATTCCTGGTACAGATATCAGAAAAATTTCTTTTGAATATTCATATTCAACCCATAAGGACCTTACATGAAACTTTTTGTAAAAATATTCCGACTAGAACGATGACCGGGCACTAATGGGTTAAGCAAAAAATCACAACAGTTTTCATTAAAATTCTATAAATTTCGCTTTACAGTGAATGAATCAGAGTGAATTTTAGATGAACTTTTTCTGTTAAACTGGATTAGCGCCTTAGCGGAAAAGTGATGGAAATGTCACGTGAAGAAGGAATGGTGTGGCTGCCTGTTTGATCTATTAATTCTTACCTGCTCCCAGTGCTCTGTCTACTAGAGTGTCTAGTAGGGTTATATACCGTAGGGGTCATACTACGGGGACAGAATCCTTAACCAGTACCTGGAATTAAAACTTCACTTCCAAATCGCAAAAAATTAAGAAGAGAAGAACTACACGGCAGAGTTGCTGTATCACATGTATTCTGACACAGAAAACAAATTGTACCTGCTCTTTCTACAACCAGTTCTTCGTAAACTTAACCGTATAAACAAATTTTTTGAGCTCGAGTCCGCTATCACTGTGAAGCTATTAGATGAACCATGGCCACCTGGAGATGCGGCTTGATTTGTCACATTTTGCAGATTTTGATTACAGCAACAGCTAGTGTTCGACTGACATTTTCTGAGATTGTTTTACTTTTTGCTGCCTCCTAATGATATAAAAGCTTTTTATTGCCTTGGGGAAGCTGTAGCAAATGAGAAAAAGTAAGTTGAAAAACGCTGAATCAGACTGTTATTGAAAAATTAACATTCTGACAAAAATCTTCGAAATCAAATTGTTTTTGTTTTTCAACATCTGAGGATGTTAACACCTATTGTGTCATCGGGGGAAAACAGTAAAGAAAGCGTAAAAATATAATTTTTAGAAAAATCTTGTTGAACCATAGGCATACGAAGCCGAGCAACGTGATCAAGTTTAACATCTTCAAGTTTATTACATTTACATAAACATAAAATTACGCAACAAATTAAGTATCGAACGTTTTCGACATCACAAGATGTCCTCTTTAGGAATAATATACATACAACTTAACTACATCTGAATAAAATACAATGGTTAACTAAATCTACAAACAGGAAAAGACAAAAACTGCACAGTAGGGGAGAGTGGGGTTAGTTGGAAGGCGGGGTTAGTTGAAAAATGATCATTTTTTTAACTCTCGATAACTTTTTTAAATATTTACTGCCAACATGTGAAGTAGTTTATAAAAACACATAATCCATGTTAGTTTCGATTTGTTGAGTCAAGGTATACCTGTTTGGCTGACAATTTTCTATTTTCTTACTTTCGAAGTAAAATTTTTGGCGTATTAAAAAACATCTTATGCGTCGATATCGTTACAGATAGGCAGAAGTTTTTTGGTGTGTGTCATCTGTAGGTGTTCAATAACACTAAGACATAAACAAATTTTAGTCCAATGCGCCATGCTTGAATATTTTAGGAAAATAGTTTGTCATATGCTAATGGGGCTAGTTGGAAAATAGTGGGTGGGGTTAGTTGGAAAGTGGTTTGATAACGGTATAACTATGTAGTACGATACGAGTATATCGTCGTGGTATGATAATAAGTAATATAAGCTCCAATGTATTTGTTTTAAGCAGACATACATTGTAAAATTTTAATTTGAATAACTTGGAAAGTGTTATATATACGGCATCACAAGTTTTAACAATGCGTTTATTAAAAAAATGGTTTTACGATGATTAGGTGTAGAATTCATTGCATTTTGATTTTAATGCAGGTAAACATATTTGCTTACAACCCCATGTAAATGTTTGTTAGTTGAAAAAAGAGTATCCAGTTCATTAGTGGGCATTAAACTGACGTTTTTCAACTAACCCCAGGCATGGGGTTAGTTGAAAAATCAATTGTATGTTTGTTTATTTTAAATTTTCATTAAAAGCTGAATTGACTCAATACTTATTTTTGGTTGTATGATAGAGGACACCATAGATGATAATTTAAGCCACTTCACGTTGTCAGGTTATGCACCAATTGTTTTAACTTTCAATTTTAAAAAAAATCTTTCCGACTAGCCCCACTCTCCCCTACTTCTGACTAGCTCAAACTCAACGATATAGGCTCCACGAAAATCAAAGGTAACTGCATCAAACGGTGTTAAACAGATCACATGTTATGGTAGAAAGGCAAGGTGCGAAAAAACTAATTTTAAAATACAGAGAGCATTTCTGTTTATAGATTTAGTTAACCATTGTATTTTTTTCAGATGTAGTTAATTTGTATGTATATTATTCCCGAAGAGGACATCTTGTGATGTCGAAAACGTTCGATACTTAATTTGTTGCGTAGTTATATGTTTATGTAAATGTAATAAACTTGAAGATGTTAAAATTGATCACGTTGCTCGGCTTCGTATGCCTATGGTTCAACAAGACAAACTCTCTACCGAAGCTCTATCATTAGAAAAATCTATTTAAATAAGCAAATACAATATTTTAGTAATCGCTTTTTCATTGATTTTTTTAAGTATCGATAGCGGAAAGTCATTGCTTTTTGGGGACTATCGAATAGTGAAATAGTCATTGCTTTTTGACTAACGACTTCCAATCCTGACTGGGTTAAATCTTTCTGATTTGTCAATAAACCTGATCTGCTGCAGCAACCTGCAGATCATAAATACGCGACTCGTGGCTTTTAGGTCCAATCAGGGATTGGGTCCAATGAATCAATTCATGTGCAGGGTCCGTGATGAATATTCAGAGTTTTCAACCTTGTGCAAAATATTTTTTTTCTGTATTATTTGCGTTCCTTAAAAAACTCACGTGTTGTGAACAAAAATAACTGATATATTTGATAGCGGTTGATGGCTTTCAATTTTCTTCGTTTTTGCAAAACGTTACAGTATGACCTCAATTCGGTGATTTCATCAACAATAACTTTTAAGAATTAGCGTCAGTTTCAAGTTGCTGTGAAGTAACAACTGTTGAATATCTCCACAATTCTCTTTTCAAAAATGGCTTTTTCCGTACCACAAACGTTAGAACTTTTCTTATAGTGCATTAACAAATTTTTCGAATGAGCAATTGATCTTCTTCCGTATTTACGAAAACTATTTGATGCCACCAAGTGTGGTTTAGATGAATTTTATTTTGATCAACGACGCACGAGTGCAAAATAATTGACACAGCGAGAACAACACAATCTGAAAGTCTTCGACCTGGCTATGTTTGTTTGTGCTCTCTCGCCGTGGCAATCCTTTGTACCCGTGCGCTGTTGATGCAAATAAAACAGTTGAACACAGAGACTTTAAAGAACCGGCCTGCCACGCCCCGTGAAGGCGGGGAGCGGCGTGATTATGGGGTGACGATGCACCCGGAAGGGAAGTCCACCAGCTTAGGTCGCGGGGGCCAGGCTGGGGAGTCTAGGTACCTGCAAAAGGAAAGTGTGGATCGAGAATTTTGTGCGACTCGTCCGCAAAAGTTAGAATGGCGGAACGGGCCAGGGAGATGGGCTTAGCTTTTTGCAAACACAAAAAGGTCAGCTCACGACGGGTCAGGCGACAGAAGTTTTATAAAGCCAGGCAGCGCCCACGTCTCCATCACGTGACCGTAACACAGGTACGTTTGACTCCTATACCCGGTCTGCCCGTAGGCAGAGCGGATAAACTTTGGGGTCTCCCACGAGAAAGAGAAGCTTAGCTACAAGGACGATTTGAATACTCGTGGGAGACAAAAATTATATAAAATCTGGAGCAAAGGCTCAATTAATTGGTGTAAAAAAAAGAAGGTATGTGGGAATATATTGTATGCTTCACTTACCGAAAAAGTGTTGACGTTGAACCAACGAGCACGGATGTGCACTGGCCAGACGTTGAGGCAGGTTCGCCCAGGTGGGTCGGGGGGACTAGCGATCGAAGCGTAGATATGACTAGGCTACGTTACCAGGAAAAATATAGAACAGTGGAATGAAACTCTGGAGGTTGCATCGAGTTGATCGGGAAATCATGTTTATCGATGAGTTAAAAGCAACGCGAGGTTGATCCGAGCGGGAAAGAGCAGCATATCGGGAGAAGGTAGTGTGTGATAATCTAAAATATTGAAATATGAAAATACAGATCCAGTGTTGTTAAGGATATTACGTCATTGATAGATGATATGATTCCATTCACGATATGCAATATATACTTCATTCATATATTGCTATTTTATTTTATTGATGATGATTGTATTCTTCATTGAGCTGCAGCATGCTGATGAAACGACAATTGTTTACAGATAAATTGATAATGAAACAATGGATTTAACATACTATGACGTCACACAATTACTGGCGGGTTTTGAGGTGGTTTGCTGTCTTGTGCGCTCGGATGCTTACTGCAGAGCTTCTGCTGGTGGGGAATTGAGCTTCTGATCGCTGGAATCGTCTTTTCTATGACGTAGCCCCACCACGAGTGAGCCCTGCGTTCCAAGCTTTCCAGACACGGAGGGATCCTTCGATTGAGAGGGAGGCCACTTTTCTAGCCATCTCTGCTACCCCACGAGCAGGAACACCCAAAGCCGCCAAAGCCCGAGAGCTCAACGGAGCATAGCTCCCGAGGGAGCCTACGACGAACGGAAGTGACAGGACGTCCATGCAAGGGCGCTTCCTGTCTTCCAATATGTTTACACATAACTCGCTGTCAGTGACGATCGGTGAGGGAAAGCAAGGAAAGCAGTGCTTACCTGAGCAAAAATTATGCAAAATATAATGACTGAATTCTAGGTTTAACTCTTATTATTTTTATCACGTCTTTTTTAACTTGAAAATTACTGTATTCGTGACTAGAATTACTCGTAACGCTTGTGAGTAGTCTAAGTCCTCACCAAACCGCATGTCTTGCCTATAAATGCCAATTGACGCAAATGCTTCTGTCAGAAACAATCACTGAGGCTCCAGGTAAGCAACTATCAAACTTGCTTTCCCAGATTCAAAAATGTCAAAAAACACCTTCGTTTTATCCAATCCTCACCCGTTTTGCCAAACGTCACCAGCTGCTTAGCCAATCAGATGTGTTATGGTTATGGTAGTTTAGTTGTGCTTTCCCAGTGACGTCAATGCGTACATTCGCTAGAGCAGGGGTGGGGAACCTGCGGCCCGCGGGCCGAATGCGGCCCGCGTAACTGTTCTATGTGGCCCGCGTCAAAATTTCGTAAAAAATTTTTTTTTTTCTTTTGCAAAAGTGAAATCATTTGAAGCTAAATTACCTGTGGAAAGTACAACTTGAAAACAATAACACCGCACATTTTCCTACCTTGCAAGAGCAAAAGCTTTCTACAACAGCCAAATATAGGCTACCCATTGCCTATGTATGTGTCAATCTTATGGAGACATTTAATGCAAGATTTTTGGACATAAAGAGTAAAGAAATGGAGTTAGATATTTTTGCCTCTCCTTTCAATGTGGTTGCAACTGATGTTCCTAGTAACTTCCAACATGAAATAGTAGAGCTCCAGAGTGACGGTACGCTGAAAGCGATGTACCAAAACATTCCAATGCTCAACTTTTATCAACGCTACATAAATGCTGATGATTTTCCAGTCATGCGGAAACATGCTTTGAAATATGTGTCTCTGTTTGGAAGCACCTACCGTTGCGAGCAGTTTTTTTTCCAAATTGAATCTAACAAAAAGTCGGCTTCGCTCCAGACTGACTGATAAAAGCGTGGAGATGTAGTTAAGAGTTGCAACATCTTCCGTGTCAGCAGACATCACACGACTCACCAAAAATAAAAACTTTTAGCCATCCCACTAGCTGTGAAAGTGAAATAAATCATTGTCTACTTCGCTGCATTTTTTATCTGTAAATAAAATTTCGAAATTTTAGTGGCCCGCCTGTGTTATTTCTCATTTTATGTGGCCCGCAATACTAAAAAGGTTCCCCACCCCTGCGCTAGAGCGACTAGACTAACTCGTCAGAATGGTCTCTCGTCAGGGTACACGCACAGCATCACAATGCCAAAAAGCTTGTTGCTGTTTTTTGATGTCTCCTTGCCATGTACTTTAGCCTACTGTACTAGCTTTCATAGTCATGCCTTTGCCCTTTTTACAGCGTTGATATAACGTTACCACGCCAATGAACGTTCAGGTGCGAATGCAATATTTAGTTTTTAAGCTTCTATATGCAGGAGGCAAACTTATCCAGCTTTTTGTACAAATTGCTTGCGGTTGTAATGTTTAGGCCTAAGTGTTAGTTTTTGTAGTGTAGGCTTAACTGAATATCTGAGAATGAACATTCATGACGAATTAAACATTTAGACAACTATTATTCCATGTCTAACACTAGATTTTGGTCCTGCAACGTTAAAATTAAGATTGTTCATGACTTCTAAACATTAAATGGATGTATGATCACGACATAGGCGAAGCAAAATTTGACAGATTTTTATTTTTGATTTGTTTTGGAAATGCTCTCAGAGCGCACCAAATTTGAAGTGTTTTTCAAACATTATCTGGGGGAGGCCCCCCAGACCCCAGCTGGAAGTGTTGCTTTCGGCAACACGCCTTCGGGCTTCGCCCGACGGTTACGCCCTTCGTGCCTACTATCTTGCTGCAGCATATTTCCAAGTTGCTTTCCCAACGGTTTAAGCCACCGAACGTCACTCCTCGCTGTACTTGTCGTGTTTCCTGTCGGCGGCTTTTCGAAGGGAATCCGCGCCGTTGTCGAACGGGCAAGTGACGTCACATACAACCGTGACACCGTCAGGGGCGTTGTAGGACAATGTCAGGGCGCAGATCAGCACCGCCCGCTTCCACGTGTTGTGGAACCGTATCTATGGTAAGCAAGGGTTGCCATTCGGCAGGTACATGCTTCACGATCTCCCACAATACTGAATTGTGCCGTTCCGTGACAACAGGCATCACGGTAGGGCAGTGGTTCAATATATGAAGAAGAGTCTCTTTCGCTTTCCCACACGCGCGACATATGGCAGGTTTATAAGGGCGGCCATGGCTTGGTTTTGATTTCAAGGGAAGTAGGTTTAGGCGGGCTTTATAAGCAAATGCACGGTTCGCGTGATGAAGGAGCTCCGGTCGCCGAGTCCAAGAATTCGAAAATCCGGACAGACAGTGGGCACTGACAGTCTTGCCTTGGTCAGGTTTGGACTCCCACTGTCTCCTCCACCACAAGTCATTGTGTTGGTGGAGGGTCGGAACCACTTTTTTCTTAGGGGAGGGGTGATTTTGGAGCTCCCCGCGGTCAACTCGAGACCGCCATCCGGGCGTGCGGACCAACGTACATTTAGACGGCGGGTAGCCGCCGAAACGCGGCCCCACAAGCTTTCGCCTGTTGGGCACGGTCGAGAACGGGCACCTTCAGGGGAGGGGTCCTTATTCAAGTAACTGGCTAGCTGGCTAGCTGGGGTAGGATCTGGAGTGCCGAACCTCAGACTGGCACAACGCCTAAGCTGCCCGAAAGCGATGGCAGAGACACGGTCGTCAGGAGACGCCAGCATCTTGAAGGCCTGGGCTATCGAAAGCGTGTCGCTTTCGTGACACAGATTCAACACACCAAAGCCCCCCAATGCAGGCTTACAGTAAAAGAAAGCGCTGCACGCCCACCTGGGAAGACGCCACGCCACCTTCAAACACTGCAATACCAGTCAATCGAGTTTCAGAAGCTCATACTGTCTGAAGCGCCGCACTCGCAGATGGAATGACGCGGACGGGAGAATGATAGAAGTAAGTGCCAGAAGTTTCTGGCTTGGAGTGAGGAAAGATTTCATTAAAGAGGAAATGTGTTTCTCCAGAATGGAGATGAAAGGTTGGGTAAGGGACGCATCCGAAGCGCAACCGGTTCGAGCACCAAGATATTTGTACGTTTCGCCTTTGGGGATGACTCGGATTTCCTCCCCGGCCAGGGAGAAAGGTTCCGGGTCGACCCGCAGACGGCACGCCGACGCTTTCCTATAGGATATGGTGCCACACTTGTGTGGGTTGAACCGTAGCCCGGACCAGGAAGAGAAGGGATCAGTAGTAGATAAGAGGGAGATCATCTGCTCGCGATCGGAAGAAACGAGACAGATGGCGTCCGCATATGCCATACAACATACTTTGATGTTTTCTTTAGCAGGAAGGTTGTAGCCGCAATCCATTTCGTCACGGACGCCCCTGAGGAGCACCTCGATGACCAAATTGAATAGCAGCCCAGACAACGGGCAGCCCTGACGGACTCCCCACCCCACAGGGGTACGGTCGGTTTCACCATTGCCACAGCGGACGGTGCAGGTGTTGGCGACGTATATGTCGGAGATGCACTCAATAAGGTCTGTGGGGGCGTCGAAATGACGCAGGACCTCGGCTATGCATTTGTGCCGGACACTGCCAAAGGCGTTTCGAATGTCCAGAAACGCAACCGACACAGGCCTTTTGCGTGACTGTGCATCCGAGAGGATGGTGTCGAGCATGAACACATGCTTTTAGACGCCCTCCGTGGGCATGAATCCTTTTTGCTCTCGGCTGATAACATTCCCCACCACCGCCCATCGCTGCAGGCGTCGGGCCAATACGGCGGCGTAAATCTTATATATGTTTCGGCAGATGGAGATGGGCCGCCAGTTGCTGACGTCGTGCAGATCACCCTCAGGGTCTTTGCATATGAGTGTGATCCTTCTGGTTCTCCACTGGTCTGGTACACGACGGTTGATCCGGCAGGTCTCGAAAAGGCAGGCCAAGAGTCCCCCTCTTGGGTCCAGGGTCTTCCAGAAACCGTAGAACAATCCGTCAGAACCAAGGGCGGAACCGACATCAAGCGACTGGAGGACCGCCTCCACCTCCCGGGCCGTAATGGGACCTTCACCGTCATCTATGAGGGAGAGGCGCGCGAGCCCGGGCGCCACGATTGAAGTGTGGTTTGCGAGGACGTGTCCTCTTGGGCGTCGAAGTGCCAGCGGTCCACTCTTCCAATTCAATGCAGAACTGGTCGAAGTTTATGCCACCCTCTAAAATAAGGTTCACTAAACTGCAAAGAGCCCGCCTGGAGCTCTTCGTCTTAATTTCCCTGACAAGTTCAACAGGGTCTTGGATGGATCCTTGAGTGTTGGGTGTGATGGACAATGGACATCCCTGGGGTAGTCTGTGGGATTTCGGAGTCATGCGTGACTTGGTTGCATGCCATGGTGTCGCTTCGGGGTCGAGTCAAGGTTTGGGAAGAGATAATTGAATGGAATTCATTGTGGGTGGTTTGGGTAGGTGGGGTAAAGGGTTGGGCTCCGGCAGACAGCGTCGAGGTACAAGATTGTATAGGAAAGATGGAAACAGGATTAAAAGATAAGGAGGAGTGAGATGGGTAGTGTTGGAGAGACTTGGAAGAAAAGGTCTGCATGGGCGGCGTGGAAGAGCTGATTGAGTCCCCAGCTTCAGCTCCGGTGGTAGCCCTTCGAGGCAGAGAAGATGGGCGCAAAGCCGGCTTGGATAAACCGAGCGAGTCCACTGCCACGGCTCCGGTAGAGGTCGGCTTGCGCAGAGGTGCATATAGAAAAGGATTCGCACTGACAGTAGGGCCGTAACCGTCCGTGGTTGGGCTATCAGGCGAGGAAGTGGAGGAAGAGGAAAGAGATTTGCTGTTCGACGAGTCGGACGAGTCGGAAGAGTCCCCACTTTTCGACCCAGGTCCGGCCGAAGACAGGCGAGGAAGAAACAGCACATCTAGATCAGGCAAGCTGTCAGCATCAGCTAGGCTGAGCGAAGTCTTGCCTGGATGAGATAGAACAGTACGGAAAAGTTCAGGCATAAAGTCAGGCGGGGGGGGCAAAGTGGAAGTGCTATCCAGGCCTTGGCGCCAGAAGACTTGAGAGCGGATGACAGAGGAAGGGGAAAGAGGGGATGACCCCTCGACCGATGCGCCTGCAGTCGAGGGCAGGCGCCTTCCATGCCTAACAACAGAGGCGTAGGAAAGCCCAGGCTTGGTCATCATAGGGGGCCTGGTTTGGCTCTCCGACGGCGTTGGGTCATTGCTCGGCCAGGGAAGGCAGGTTGGCAATTGAAGGCCCTTGGGGCAGGATCGCCAGTGCTCTAGGGCCCCATCCAGCTTGTAAGCTCGAGGGAGAACACGGCAGCACCTGCTACAGGTGATCAGGAACTAGGCGCGCGAACCATGGAATGCTCGCATATGGTCCTGATACGCCTGCACATCTCGGTAAGGTCGAGATGCCCTCCTGCAAGTGGAGAAAGGACAGAGAAGGGGGAATAGATTGGGGAGGGTGAGGCGAATAGGGCAGACGGACTGCAGTCTATTCGACCTCAGATATAGTGGAGCTGACTCGTGGCATGCGACAGGTAAGCCACTGTGTGGTGTGGGATCACGGATCGGACACTCGTCGCCATGACGAAGCAACGAGTTCATGAAAGCAACAGAGTCTACCGGTGATAGTTCACCACCTGGGTTGAATGGGACTGAGTGCCCACTCACAGGAACCTGCTTCCTCGTCGGCCAGCCTAAACTAGTGGACTCAACAGACGGGGAGGTAAAATCAACACCGGCCAGGTCATCTTGAAAAGTCTTTGAACCTGTGAGACTTAAAGGACGTGACATATTCAGTAGAATTACAAAGATATGAAAAAAAAAAAATTCACAATGATGCAACGTTGCTGAGTGTTATTATGATTTGAATCTTTATTTTGTGACGTCATAATTTCGTTAAACTTTTAAAGTGAAAATTTTTGGAAACTTGTCAATATTTTTTTTGTGTGTAGTTCTGTAAAGTTTGAATGGCCCTTGTTGCAAGAATTCATTGTACAGTAATATTCGGCCTATTTTTTCTTTTGTTAAATAGAGGGTTTGGGCTTGTTTTGTTTAACTTCATCTCGTGTTTAAAATCGCCCTTGTTGCACTGGCAAGTGTTGATTGTAATTGTAGCCCTATTTTTGTACCGTTTTCACATAAAATTTTTTATCTTTTCTATCTCATTTCCAGGTTTTGTGGCTGTGAAAATTAAAGATAGTGTCATCCCAACACTGTTTTTGCATATTTTAAACCTTTTGGTTTTGCCATCTTTCCCTTTTGTTGGTGCTAAAGTATACTTTTTCTTCATGTTCGCGCCAGCAATGAAAAATAAATTGAATTGAGTTGAATATCAGTACAGATTAATTTAAAGATAGTTTGATTGTGAATAATGCTTTAAGAGCATTTGCTTAAATTTACAATTGTGACGTCACTGCAATAAAATTTAAGCCACCTAGCAGTGTGACCCAACGAATTATTGTACGGGTAATAAGGACTGGGGGTGTATGGGGGTTTGTGTGAAAGATAGCACCTCTAGTTCTTTCATTTTCTCATATGAGAGTAATGGTAACATTGGTCCTTCATATAAACCCTAAGTCTCATTTATGGCTCCACGAAGTTGGTAATGCACACCAACGGCCACACCCTGGTAACGGCATAATGCTGGCTAAACTAAATGAGGCGCATGTTAGAACAGCTTTAACATGGTAGGGAAGTCAATCCCTTTAAGTGCATAAAGTCTAGAATGGCTGAAAAGGCAGAAGAACCATAAATAGTCAATGGCTTGGAAGGCATGATAGCAAAACGATGTGACCCGTTTAGGCACACTTTTGACGTTTAGAGTACAGTGGCTGGTCACCTTGGAAAAGATTGGAGCCTTACCAAGTATATATTCCATACTAAACAATGCTAGCTATTAAAACGAAAATGAGTCATGGAGACTGATCAGGGCCCCCTGCTGTGAAGTCCCCTAAAAGCTACAGGGAAGGAGGAACCTCTTCTATGTGCACAGCTGCTCGTGATGATGGCTTATGCCCAAATCCCTCTGGAAGGCAGAAGTCTGATGGTAGACTGCTAAATACTAGAAAAAGGGCACTCAAAATAGGAACATGGAATGTAAGAACCCTTTATAAAGCAGGTCGATACGAAAATTTAAAACAAGAGATGTCGCTCATGAACTTTGATTTAATTCGGATAAGTGAAACTAGATGGATAGGTGATGGTAAAGTGACAGAAGATAGATTGTTTTTGTATATTCAGGAGGAGAACAGCATATGTACGGCGTCGGTATGATAATGAAAAAAGAAATAGCTAACTCAGTCATTGGATATTGGCCAATTTCTAACAGAGTTATGATGATTAAATTGTCTGCAGCACCATTTAATGTAAATATATTACAAATCTATGCACCAACCCAAGAACATACCGATGAAGAGATTGAGTTGTTTTATGAGTCAATAAAGGATGTACTTAAATATACTAAAAGCGGAGAAGTTAATATAGTAATGGGCGATTTTAATGCAATAGTGGGTGATCATCATGAATATCCCACAACTGGTCGTTATGGATTTGGCAATTTAAATGAACGTGGAAGAAGGTTGCTGGAATTTTGTAAACTTAATGATTTAGTAATAGCGAACAGTCTTTTTCAACATCCTGCTAGGCGGTTGTATACATGGCAAAGTCCAGGTTATCAATTTCGGAATCAAATTGACTATGTTATGATAAACCAGAGGTTCAGAAATGCAGTAAGACAAGTTAAAACGTATCCAGGATGTGACATAAGAGTAAAAAGAACAAATATGTCAGAACATATGGACATGAACATGGTTAAAAAATGAACAATATCGAGAGAAATTCAGTATTGCAGTAAACAATAAATTTGAATTATTACAGCAAACAGAAATTCCTCAAGTAATTACACAAGAAACTATAGATAGAAGTTGGAATGAAATTAAAAAAATCTTAAATGATGCAGCTGCCAATATTTTACCATCAAAGAGGAAAAACATTAAACAGCCTTGGATTACTGAGAAGATACTTGACTTAATGCAACAGAGAAAGAAAAACGAATTCAATAATCACAAGAAATATAAAGCTTTAAACAAGGAAATATCCCAATTATGCAAAGATGCTAAACAAAGGTGGTGGGAAAATCAATGCAGTGAAATAGAACATCTAGAAGCATCTCATAAGTCACTTGAATCACACAATAAAGTTAAACAGCTAACATGTTTGAAGAAAGTTGAACAAGCAAACAGCTGCATCATGGATAGTGGAGGAAAAATGTTATTTCAGCAAGAGGATATAAAGAGTAGATGGGAAGAGTATGTAACAGAATTATATGATGATGATAGAACATGTATGCCTGAAATTACCAATAATGAAGGAGAAGAAATATTGATATCTGAAGTTGAGAAAGCCATTCAAGATTTGAAATGTAATAAAGCTGCAGGAAAGGATAACATTTATCCAGAAATGCTAAAAGCACTCAATGGCATAAGTTTAAAACGCAAACACAAATTATGTAATGAAATATATATGACTGGATTTATACCTAAAGAAATGAATGAAACTGTTTTTGTCAGACTACCAAAGAAATCCAAAGCAAAGAACTGCAGTGACTTTAGAACATTAAGTTTGATCAGTCATGTACTGAAAATTTTGTTGAGAATAATTTTATTAAGAAATCGAAAATCTATTGAGAATGAGGTTAGCATGACTCAAAGTGGATTTATAACTGGTAAAGGAACACGAGAGGGTATACTTAACTTCAGAACAATTTGTGAGAGTTACAATGCAGTAAATAAAGATGTATATGCATGTTTTATTGATTATGAGAAAGCATTTGATAGAGTTAACCATGAGAAACTGATTCATTGTTTGTCCAATATTGGTATGAATGGCAAAGACTTACGTTTTATTATCAATTTGTACTGGAATCAAAAAGCATTTATTCGCATGGGAAAAGATTTGTCTAAAGGAATTGATATCAAGCGTGGAGTACGCCATGGATGTGTACTTTCTCCATGTCTTTTTAATTTATATACAGAAATGATTTTTCGATCCATTGATGATAATATGAGAGGAGTAAAAGTTGGTGGCTTGAATATAACAAATTTACGCTATGCTGATGATACTGTTCTGTTGGCTGAATCACAAGAAGATCTTCAAGAAATATTGGACAATGTTAACTCAATTGGTAAAGAATTTAATATGAAAATTAACGCTAAAAAGACCAAATCAATGATAATCTCAAAATCACCAGACACTTCAGTACTCCAAATTATAATTGACAACGAAATTATACAAAAAGTAAAATCTTTTTCATATCTTGGTCATTTAATAACTAAAGATGGGAGGTGTGACCATGAAATTCTTAGACGGATAGAAACTGCAAGAACTACATTTGGAAAAATGAAAAATATTTTAACCAATCAACGTTTAAATTTATCAACTCGTCTCAGGATCTTAAAATGCTATATCTAGTCGACCCTATTATACAATTCTGAAACTTGGACAATGTCACAAAAAATGGAGAAACGGATCGATGCCTTCGAGCTCTGGACATACAGGCAAATGTTAAAAATTTCATGGAAACAAAAGATCACTAACGATGAAGTACTCTCCAAATTCAATTCAAGCAAAATGCTCTTACAAACAGTCAAAAGAAGAAAATTGAAGTATTTCGGACACACAATAAGGCAAAATTCATTACAAAGATCATTAATAGAAGGGAAGATAAACGGTAAAAGAAGTAAAGGCAGACCAAGAATGATTTGGACAACAAACATCACAAAATGGACAAAATTAACTTATGAATGTGCAGTACGCACAGCTCATGGTCGAGAACAATGGCACATTGTATCCAACCCTCCATACGAGGAAGGAACAAAATGATGATGATGAATAAGGACTAGTACAGAAACAAAATAAAAACGCCAAGAGGAACGCTTCTATTGATGGAAAAATAAGTTAAGAGGCTTTGGTTACAAGCTTAAAATTCAAAAACGCTGATTTAAAAGATAATTCGGGAAACAACGACGGCGGACATGCAACTGATAGAATGTTGAAAACTGTCAGAGTTCTATTAAATTTTACAATGATACAAAAATGGTTATGTTTAAACTATTGTTAACTCATCCAGTGCAAATGAAAAATATTTGCAGATTTCTATTGCACTCTTCAGTTTTAATGATACATGTTCGCCAAGTAAAGGAAACAAAAACGTCCGGAACATTAAGTACATATCAGCCTTTAGGAAGCCCAGCTGTACTGACGAGACCTGATAGGCTGAAACAGTATAGGCCCTGCGGTCTACAACTTTGAATTAAGTTTTTGACATTTTTCATACAAATGCTATACTTGTTCTAGTTGAAATTACTTTCTGTAACATTAATACAAATTAAATTAATACTGTGAAAGCTCGCGGGCCGCAAAAATTTTATCCGCGGGCCGCATGTGGCCCGCGGGCCTGTAGTTGAACCACGCTGCTTTAGGCAATCGGCAGTACGGTGAACTATAGTGGTACATAACATAACCCATATGCGGAGTAATCGCAAGGGTCAACCCAAGTAATGGAAAGGTTCTTTTTGAATTATGGTGATGGAATTCTTGTTGTCTCAAACGTTTTCTGCCTAGACTGGATAAAGTGCAGGCCTTACTTATTAGAAGAAATGGTGTATTGGAAACGACAATAATAAAACGAAACAAACAGTTGCTTACCGAATTCTTACATATTCCCTAGTCACTCCAAATCCCCAGTTCCCCAGATTTATAAAACAATAACCACTCCAGTCCATGCCAAAACGTAAAAAAAAGATAAACTAGCAAAAATTGTTAATGCATGGCCGGGTCACTCAAGCATGAAAATAGAATGGAGCAGAGATACAACAATAATATTAAATGGGCGGGGAATCGTTTCTAACATACCCACCCCCAAAACCAGAGTTTAACAAATGAGGGTTTTACCACTGTAAAACGATTACAACGAAGCAAAACACAAACCAATTAATTGCCACAAGGTGGCCAAATAAACGACAATGAACATGAATTATGCAAATATCGACAAGTCAGAATCAAAGATATTCGAGGTTAGCAAGGGTCACAACTACAACACAATACCTGGCTTGCATAACACACAAACCTAATAGAACATACATAACAGTAGCTCGAAGACACGCCCAAGAAGAGTTAATAAACCCTTTTGACCAACATGCTTAGCGATTGCTAAGAATAAGCACAAAAACATAAGTCTACCGACAACTGGAAGTCAGCATAAACGGATACACGAAAAACAAATGATAGCATACATGCTACCAGTGGCAGAAGTGGGGATATGGCATAAACAAAAGCACACATACAACCTAATACTGCGCAATGCTATGACCAGCGCAAGTGACATTAACGTCAGAGCAAAAGTAGGCTACCAGAAAAAACACGCGACTGTTAAGTCGAGTCGTGATAGTTAAGCAATGAATTGACAAAACACAAAAAATAATATCGCACATAGCAAAACCTTTAGTAGTGAGACAGGTGTGTGAAATAGTCAGACCAAAAACAGAGCTAGACTGCTACAGTGTAAATAACTGCAGGATGCAAATAAAAACAACACTATTAATGGGAGTCAATAACACAGTTATGGCAGAACTGCTGGATGCAAATGCATCGACGACACCGCGTTAGCTGCGGTAGTGAGGAGCACAAGAATAATAATAGTAAAATAAACACAAACACGCAATACAATTCAAATATGAAACCTAAGCAGCATGAGCAATGTCAGTTGTGCAATCGTGCCAACCAGCCAGCCTTGAAAACAAAATTGTCATTTTAAAAGTCCATACTGCCCTCTAGCAGGCAGATCTTTCTGATGTCGCGAACAAACTCTGTACCGTCAGCAACCTTTACTCGCACGCGTCTGACAAGTTTATTAGTGTCCGGCATAACTTCCTTTACAATAGCCTTGGGCCAGTGCCCACGTTTAGTTGCCTCGTCCGTTACCAGTACCAAATCGCCTGGTTTCAAGCTTGGAGATGTGCCAAAGCACTTTTGTCGGGGCTGCAGCAGAGGGAGATATTGCAACAGCCATTGTTCCCAAAACTTGTCTGTGAGGTATTGGGTCTTTCTCCAAGAGCGTCGATAACCGTCAGCCTTCATAAAAACATCTGGCGATAGGGTGTCACAAGCTGACCCGGTGAGTATCATACTGGGAGTCAGGGCTTGCAGATCATCTGGTGACGATGGGAGCGAGGTGATGGGACGATCGTTTAAAATTCTTTCAATCTCTGCTACCAGCGTGAGAAGGTCGAACTCATCCAACGTAGCGTTTCCCACCAGCGACCGCATCAATTTTCTTAATAAACGAAAAAATGTTTCGTAGAAGCCGCCTTGGTGTGAGGCACGCGGAGGGTTGAAGTGCCAGTTCGTTTCATGTCGAAGTAAGACATCTGCGACTTTCTTTTGATGGAGGTTCTTGAGTCCTTGCCGAAGTTCGCGGTCTGCAGCAACAAAGTTTCCTCCGTTGTCACTGTACAGATCAGTAGGACAAACGTTTCTACTGCTGCAGAATCTTCGGTAGGCTTGAATGAATGCACTTGCCTCCAGGGATTGCACGACCTCAAAGTGCACAGCACGGGTCGCCAAACAATTAAAAATACAAACATATCGCTTAACACTGCTGCGGCCGCTCTTTACCATCAACGGACCAAGAAGGTCAGTGCCAGCAGCTTGAAAAGGAATGGATTTGTTTACGCGTGGAGCAGGTAAGTTGCCCATCTGCTGTTTTCCGGCGGTAGCTTTCCAAAAACGACAGTTCATACAGGAATGCAAGACCCTTTTAACAGCTGACCGCCCTTTGACAATCCAATAACGGGAAGCAATGGCGGTAAGGACTTGTAAGCATCCCATGTGTCCTTCTCGTTCGTGATACCTCATGATCACTAGATCGGTGATTGGGTGCTGATGTGGGTGAATGATCGGATGCCTTCTTCCGCTTGACAGAGAAGATTGTTGCAATCGCCCACCAACTCTTAACGTTCCGTTAACAACATAGGGGTTTAGGGACTGTAGCTCCTTCAAAGCCACATGCTTCTTCAGCTGCAGGTCGGACACGAGTTCCACCGGGGCGTCGAATCCTGGGTGGTTATGGAGAACTGCGAACACCGTCGGGTACACTTGATGCTGGGCAGCTGTGACAATGGCAAGTTCAGCTTCGTCCATCTCCTCGACACTGAGCGAATCTGTCTTAACAGTCAAGGAGTCATCTCGGCATTTCCTTTTCAGGTACAATTTGAAGCGAAGCAACCATGCAACCGTTCTTTGTAGATCGTGGAAGTTCGAGTAGCGGGTAAACAACCGACAGAGAGAGTCCGAGTCCGTAATCGCGTGTTGTTGGGCTGAGCAATGTTCAATATTTTTAACCTCTGAATCGTCTGACGAAATTCCGCCAACAAAGTCGGGCTGGTTTGGCCAATTGCTCGTGACATCATGCAAAAACTTAGGACCATTGAACCAAAGCTTAGCGGTATTAACTTTATCAGGCCAAACTCCCCGAGACGCGAGATCAGCGGGGTTTAAGGTAGTCGGTACATAATGCCATTGATTGACACTGGTAAGCATGTGAATAGTGCTCAGCCTATCAGCCACAAAGGTGTGAAAACGAGTCGAAGTATTATTAATGTAACGCAGCACAACAGTTGAGTCTGTCCATAAGACAACACAATTGAATTTAAAATCACACTCCGTCAGGATAAAATTGCAGACTTTGGCAGCGAGCACAGCAGCAGTGAGCTCCAGGCGAGGTATGCTAACAGGCTTTAATGGAGCCACTCGAGACTTGTCAAATAGAAAATTACAAATTACTACAGAATCATCATAAAACACGACCCCATAGCCACTGGTACTGGCATCACAAAAACCATGCAATTCAAAGCGGATAGCACATTTACCAAAAAGAGTCAGGCTTCTAGCGATGGAAACACATTCAAGCTCTGGAAGGGCCTTTAACCAAGCTTCCCAATTAATGTTTACTGGCCCAAGGCCATTAAGGGGTTCATCCCAATCAAGTTGAGCGTCACATGCCTGCTGCAGGAGTTGCCTAGCAGGTAAAATGAAGGGTTGTATTAGATCTAGTGGGTCGTATGTTTGCGAAATCATGGAGAGAACGCCTCTCCGGGTGTTAGGCTTTTGTTGGATACTCACCCTCACCTCCATGCAATCGCTCGCAGCATTCCACACAACACCAAGGGTTTTCTGCGTTGGAAGCTGGCACTGAGGCAAATCGACCTTCGACGCCAAGTCTTCCTGCAACACAGAACTCAAGACCTCTGCACTGTTAGACAGGAATTTAGTTAAATGGAAGCCGCCACTTTGTAATAGTTCACGCAGTTGTTGTATTAGTTCGATAGCCTGATCCGGCGATTCACATGAATGACAAATATCGTCAACATAAACATTTTTTAAAACTGTGTTAACAGTGTTTTGATCAGCACCTGCTTCATTGTCTTTGGCAGTCATCCGAAGCGCGAAGGCAGCACAGCATGGCGACGACTTTGCTCCAAACACGTGTTTGCATGCGGTAGTCGACAGGTTCCCGCTTGAGATTATCGTCCGGATACCATAAGAATCGAAAGGCATCCCTGTCCCCTTCGTCTACGCGTACTTGGGAAAACATGGCCTTAATATCGCCCACAACAGCGATCGGATGTTGCCTGAAGCGAAACAATGTTCCTACAAGGTTATTGGTGAGATCTGGGCCATGAAGCAGCTTGTCATTTAATGACACGCCTTTAAACTTCGCGCTGCAGTCGAAAACGACTCTAAACTTGGCCGCATTGGTCGTGCAGTGATGGGGCACATAGCACGTCTTCCCTGGTGTGTCTACCACACCAGTTTCAAGTGGCACAGCATAGCCACATTTAACATATTCCTACATTTTACCACGATACTCATTGAATAACTCCGGGTCAGCAATAAATCGCCGCTTCATTCCCTCTAAGCGCTTGAGTGCCATAGAGCGATTATTGCACAGGTCCGGGTATTCATCTTTCCACAGCAACCCTACAGAATAGTGTCCATCCACCTTCTTCACTGTGTCCTGCATGATCTGCAGCGCACGTTTATCCTCAATTGAAAGACAGGGTACCTGTGGCTCACCGATGTCATTAAAATCCTGCAACAACACATTTAACATTCTATCGCAAGACTCTTTTACGCTAAGAAAGTTTACCATTACTGGTGAGTTGAGCTGCCTATCCCCACCATCCTTCCCATAAATGGTCCAACCCAGAAGGGTGTGCAGTCCGCATGGTTCCCCTGGTGCGCCAGTACGAACTTCCTGCAAAGGATAAGCCTGGTGAAGATCGCTACCCAATAACAACTCAACCTTCCTATCTTTTAGTTCAGGGAACTTTAAGTCCTCCAAATGACTATATGCACTACTAAGTGCTTCGGTGGGGATACTGTGGCTGACATCCACAATCTGGTCCATCACCAGAGCATCTGCAACGGAAAACACAGCTTGCTCTTCCATTCCCTGCACAGCCAAAAAATCAATTTTCTTGTCATGAAAGGAGACAGCATTGGTGGTCAGCAACTCTACTTTTCGTCGCAGCAACTCCTAAGCGAGATACGAGGCTTGAGGAGCATAGACTGACGCTGGACCCTTCATCGATAAAAGCATAAGTATAGGTATAGTTGGAGGGGTCCCCAGCCCATACCTTAACTGGTAAAACCTTAAAAATTGTTGTCCCAGATGTAGCTGGCACAGTTGCGGACGTTGTTGCTGAGATGCTCTTCCTCGGGGAAGAGGGACTTTCCACTTCCACACGGTTTACATGCAGAAGTGAGTTATGCCTCGATCCACACGTTGCACAAGATTTCTTAAATCTGCAGTCCACCACTCTGTGGCCTGATCTCAAGCAACAGAAACACAGCCTATGCTTTTGCACCAGGGTTCTTCTTTCTGCAACAGGTTTTTGTTTAAACATCTCACACTTCCATAGGGCATGCGACTCTGCACACAAACAACAGGACTCTTGTTTATGGTTAGCAGATTGGGAAATCTGCTCTTGGGTTGTGCAAACCGAAGCACGCTTGTAGCCACCTTGCGGATTAGATCGAGCCATCGTTGGTTGTAGAGCTCTCTTAACATCTTTGCCTGATTGCATAAGATGGCCATATTGGCTGTCGGCTCGCGAGGCTGCATCCTCGACCAAGACTCTTAAATCACCAAACGTGGCACAGTCCGATCCCAAGTGATTAACATTAACAAACTGCTCCTTTAACTTATAAGGAAGTCGCAGGAACAGCCGTTGAAGCACCTCATCACTGTTTAAAAGATGGGACTTACCCCAGCCATTGAAACTGACTTCACACTTATATATCTTGTCGCAAAGCTTTGTGAGGCCCGGCGCATCCCACTCTGAAATAGGGGGTCCTTGCAGCAAATCTTCCTTCACTTTGGCCATGAGTTTTCCAGGGTTGCCAAACCTTTTTCTCAATCTATCCCATGCCATTCCATATGCTCTTTCACTATTTTGCAAGCAACTCAGGCCAGATATTACTTCCAAGGCCTGGCCTACACAATTGTCTTCCAAAAAGGCGATGCGATCTTCAAAGCTTAGATAGTTTGACTCGATGTATCGTTCAAAACGCCTTTTAAAGTTAAAGAACTTTAACACATTGCCGTCAAACTTCTCCAGCGACAACCGAGGACCATGAACATTTTGAAACCCTGCACTGAGCTGGGGTTGAGGCACGACGATGGGAAATTCACTACTATTATTAGCTTCAGTGCGAAAGGGAGATGTGTAAGGATTAAGAATATTACTAGCACTACTGCTGCCCTGAATGATACCCTGTTCTGCTTTTACAGGTGGTATCTTTACACTACTCTCACGGGGTGTCACGTGACTGCTAGACTCAGCAGCTTTGCCTGTGTCCCTGCCTGCATCCATAACTACAGATGATGTCTGATGTGACACTTGCTTGGATTGTTCTCGGCAGCTTCGAAGGAGGGTAGAGCAGGCTTCAAGCAAACCATAAATGCTTTCCCCCATACGGTTGATCCTAGATTCCATTGAGCCTGATTGCTGTGGTTTGCATTTGAGTAAATCTAAACGTTTAAGGGAGAGCTTCCTTTGAAGTTCGAGGCATCTTTTCTTTACCTCCAAAACTTCAGAAGAACTCAGGAAATCATCACTTGAGCATAGCTCCATGTCGATGGAAGTTATGCCAAGCTCGATTTCAACCAGCTCTTGTTCTAACACAAAGAGACCTGGCAGCTCTTCGCTAATGTCATGTTGACCACTAATATTAGAGGCGGCCTCATGCTGCTCTGTTGAGCCACTAGCATAACCATTTGGCTTACCCTGTCTTGGGGTTTGCTTGGGCTTTTTACGAGCCATAATTAACACACAGCAATATACAAGCTACAAAAAACAAAATCTGTACGGTACTTACCTTAGGTGAGGTGACAATTGACCTTCACGATATTACGGAGAATGTCAGTAAGCAACCTACTAAAATTACAAGGTTTAACGGTAACCAGTTCTACCTGACTAGAACAGTGGCCTTACAGAGTACAGGCTTAGAAGCTTCAATCTTTGGCAGACCTGACAAGACTGCCCAAAGTGAAGATCTATTTACAAAATTTAAACAAAGTTTACAACGTGGCGGGCTCAAAGGCACAAACCAAAAAATGAATCCTTGGCAGACCTGAAAAGACTACCCTAGGATAACAAACAACTAGTTACAAAGTTCAAAGAAACTTTACAGCATGGCAGGCTCAAAGGCACACACCAAAAAAATGAATCCTAGGCAGACCTGAAAAGACTACCCTAGGATAACAAAACAAATTACACAACTAGCTAGAGTTAACTAGACAGGCATAACCTTGCACCAAGCAAAGGTATGTTTTATAAATGATGTCTCAAACGTTTTCTGCCTAGACTGGATAAAGTGCAGGCCTTACTTATTAGAAGAAATGGTGTATTGGAAACGACAATAATAAAACGAAACAAACAGTTGCTTACCGAATTCTTACATATTCCCTAGTCACTCCAAATCCCCAGTTCCCCAGATTTATAAAACAATGACCACTCCAGTCCATGCCAAAACGTAAAAGAAAGATAAACTAGCAAAAATTGTTAATGCATGGCCGGGTCACTCAAGCATGAAAATAGAATGGAGCAGAGATACAACAATAATATTAAATGGGCGGGGAATCGTTTCTAACACTTGTAATGCTATTGAACTTCATCTTGTTATGAAAAACTTATATTGTTTGCATTTGCAAGAAATATCAAACTTTTCGATTTTTTTTTATCACTGGACTGTCCGTTAGTAGAATGTTTCTTTATTACCTTAGTTAGGCCTATTGGTAAGTCAGGAAAGTATTTGTTGATGTGACATATGAGGATATTCTAAGAGACCGAGTTATTTTGTGAATAATATTTGATTTTTGGACACCATCAAAATTTTCACACAACACACAAATGCGCATCGAGATATAGTGCTCATAGTTGGGAAAAGTTAGATTGTGATAATTACAACTTGCCTGAGTAGGCCTACAGCAAGGGACAATCAAAATAGATGAAACCGCATTCATGGTAATATAGACGTTTTGCAAACTGCTCTTTTCATTTTCAATATAATAACATGAATGACAGTTTATTTTCACTAAACATATAAACAAATATCAAAAATTATGGATGAACAGCGCATCTATATTTTTCGGTTTAGGTTCAATAATGCATTCTAGCCGTCAAAATGATGGAATATTTGGTAATTTTGTTGAGACATACCATTGCCCAATCGTTGAATTTACATCAGAGATAATTTTATTAGATAGATTATCAGTTTCATGCACATGGTTTCATTCAGCGTTATGATGTTGTTTTTCAAGCCACGTGGCGTTCATGGTCATAACGCAACATTGCAGAAACAGCCAATATTGATACCAGGTAGGCCTACTAATTATTACGCCGCTTTCGTCGAATCTACGTCGCTAAACGACGAAATTGTGCAAACGCCTGTTGGATTTCCCTTCTACGTGTAGTTTATCATAAACGTGAAGCATTGCTCAAGAAGTTAATCTGAATCACCATAGATAACCATAACATTCATATACTTTCATCATCAGTAAATATGTAAAGTGCACTTCACAATTTTTGACAACGGTCTGACAATTTATTATATTGCAAAGTTTTGGTTTATTCTTGACTTTTATAATTCTGTGTAACAGTTTTTTTCTAACTAGTTTCTATGTGACTAACAATTTGTTTCATTATGCATTTTCTTTAGTATTTCAACGCCATTATTAAAAAAATTAAGTCCTTTTCACTTTTAAATAAAACATGGCAAGGCAAGGATTCAGTGCTGAAGAAATATTGCAACATGTTTTACTGGATTCTGACGACGAAAGCCAGGCGGATGATTTGGAGGATTTATGGCACTCCGTCAACTTCCACAACAGCGATTCCGATCGAGATTGACGACCAGTTACCTTCCATGGGCGATGTTCAACCGGAGTTTGCGCCACCACGACGGATTATAACATCGAAAAGACTGGTGAACAGCATAGATTCCTCTCTCGACATGAACAACTACGATGCTGTTAAGTTTCCAGACACACTGAAATCTTATACAACTTTTGTAGAAAAGCCAAAGAACAGACAAGAGGGCGGCGTCAGCATTACTTGGTCTAATGCGAGACCGGTGCACAATGGGGGAAGGGGCCGGGCTAATATTATATCTGGCCCGACTGGTGTTAGAGGAGAAGCCAAAGAAGCCAAGACTCCTCGGCAAGCATGGGAACTATTTTTTTCTTTAAACATTTTGAACATTATTGTTCAAGAAACAAATAGAAAAATTGCCACACTCATTTCTCAATTGCCAGAGAGAATTTTAGATGACAGCAGGTACTGTACTGCTATTTTGGCCCAACCAACAACGAGGAGATGCTGGCCTTTGTTGGATTGGGGTATTTTCGGGGGCGTTTAGGACAGGCTGGTCATTCCACGGATGTATTGTTCAATCAACTGCAAGGGCATCCCGTGTTTAGTGCAACAATGAGCAAGAACCGCTTTAAATTTTCATTTTCGAACATTTCGTTCGACGACCAAAATACTAGGCCGCAACGTTGGAAGAATGACCGGTTTGCTGCATTTCGAGTCGATTTCGAAATGTTTAACGAAAACTGCGGCAAACATGTCATTCCAGGTGACTACTTGTCGTTGGACGAAACGCTATACCCCATGAGGACACAAATTGCCTTCAAACAATATAATCCAAACAAGCCTGCGAAATATGGCCTTCTGTTCAAGTCGGTAAACGCCAGCAGATTCCCATACACATTTACGGCATCGGTCTATTCAGGTAAACCGAAGGAAGAACCATTTCATTTTTACGTTCGTGGAACAGAAGAAGTGGTAAAAGGAATGGTAATGAGCCTGGAACAACACGGTGACCTTCAAGGTCGGAATATTTCGTATGACCGCTTGTACACCTCCATACCACTCGCGCAGTGGTTGCTTGACAGGGGTATAACGTCAGTGGGAACCCTCAACGCTATACGTAGAGGAATACCCCTGGAAGTGAAGCAAGTGAGTGGTAGGGAGGAATTTTCGTACGAAATTTATTGTCAGACGAGTGAGGCTGATCTCAGCCTACATTCTTATGTAGTAAAAACGAAGAGTTTTGGCATGCGGAATGTGTTGATGTTGACGACCATGCAACCTGTATTGGGGATTACCAAGGATGACGGCAAAAAGAAGCCAGGCTTGTATAAGCTTTACGACTTCACAAAGGGTGGCACCGATATCATCGACCAAAGGATGGGTTCATTCACGTGCAAAGCGAAGCCCCACGGTGGACAACTACTGCGTTTGCTTATTTTTTGGATACTTGCCGCGTCAACGCATCTACAGTTTTAGCACTAAATGAAGGGACTGATCCACGCAAGCGAAAATCCTTCGACTTCGCTTGGGAACTGGCCATGGAACTCGTGAAGCCATTCATAAAGTCGCGATCTCTCCAGGGCCTGAACTATCACAACATACATAAGATTGAAGCAGTAATAGGGAAACAACCTTTAACAACAACTCCAAGCGGCAGAAGGGCCACTCTGCCCCAACTATCGTCGACACGGCGTAGATGCGACGTATGCAAACACGCTATTATGGGAGAAGGTGCCAAAGCCAAAAAAAAATAAACTACCAAAAAACCGTGGCCAATGTCAGTGCTGTGAAAAGCCTTTATGTCCTGCACATTCCATACGAGTATGTCAAGCTTGCTTTTGCGCAGAATAAACTATTTGAATGATTGCGGTTTTATAAACATTGGCTTCAACCACAGCCTAAATAAAACGCGGAGCTCAATGAAAGATTTTTCTTTTTTCCTTTCATTAGACAGATAGCTATTTTTACGTTGATTCAACATATCAAGACGTTGAATACTTGTAAACATGCGCGGTTTTGCAATGAGATTGCTTATCAAAATCATCTATATTTTTTTGTATAAAAAGTGGGTCATAAAACTAATCGTAATACTCGATGTAAAATTCAGCATTTTTATATGCTGAAACAGTATTGTATTCATATTTTATAAATCCATTTTCTATTTAGAAAATATCAATGTAATGCGGTTTGAACATAGCTGAATTTTAGCACGGATACAACGACTGATTTTATGACTTTTATACAAACAAGGACAGAAGAGAAGTAATCTAATTGCAAACCCGCGCATGTTTACATTGTCTTGCAATGTTGAATCCACGTCGAAATGATTGTATTAGCGTTGTATTCAATTTCTCGTATTATCGAACTGTAAATGTGCAGCACTTGTAATTTCAATGTGCCTCATTGCATATTCCTAAATATTTCTGAACTTGTGTGTACATAACCTGACAGAATACAGGTTGCTTTACCATTGAATCAAGTTGAAACACGTTGCTGCAAGAGCCTTGTGCCAATTGCTGCAGTCCGGTATTACTGTAACCAAATCAAAATACTTATCAATAATTTGCTGCCAAACTGACATTTTTATCGCACAAACGCCCATTAGGCAGCTAATTCTTTGTAAAGTATTTCTCCAGGTTCACAATGATTTGAATAAATCTAAATATTGTTTGGATTTCAGTATGTGACGTATGAATCTTAGAGAGCTTATTGAATCCACAAGAAAATGACCCGAGGCATTACAGATTTTCCTTTTGACGAAAAGCGTTGTGACGTTCTGTTAATTAATGAACCGTAACTGTTTTATTTTGAATTTCTTTCTGACTTCTGTTTACGTAGACTCTACGTCGTAGAGCATCATCGACTTTATCGGGTAATCTTGCTCCTAGTACTAGCCTTGTATGTAGCCGAGTTCACATTGAACTTACATTGAGAGACGCTGTTGCAACTACAATACATTGCATTTATACCGCGTGTTTTGTCGCATGATCTTCCATTCGTTTCGTGGATTACATAATAGTATTTGATAAACGCCACCCTGCTTCTTCAGCTGGTCTACATTTGTTAATAAAGCGTAGGAGTTGCTGTTCTTGGAACCGAGGTCACAAGATCATAATCCAAATTGGTGTGACACGCGTTCAGAAATCTCATTACTGCATGTAATTGATGAAGCATTGTTCTTTTAGTCAAGGAGCGACCTTATTTTTGAGCGTGGGAAAAGTTATTATTTTGCATGAAAAATATAGATTCAAATTGAGATTATGTAAAAAACTTTTTATCACAACATTGCAATGCATTCTTTGGGTCAACGTTATCCCAACTCTACACCCAACGTAGTTCATCGTTGGTACCCTACGATGGCCCAACGTATTTTGCACCATTCATCGCAGTTGGGCCGACTTATTTTAAAATCTTTGAGCCAACGTTATCCCAACTATACACCCAACGTAGTTCATCGTTGGTACCTTACGATGGCCCAACGTATTTTGCACCATTCGTCGCAGTTGAGCCGACTTATTTTAAAATCTTTGGGCCTACGTAATCCCAACTCTACTGCCAACTTAGTTCATCGTTGGTACCTACGCTGGCCAAACGCACTTTGCACCTTTCGTCGCAGTTGGCCATACATATTTTGCACTAATCGTTGTAGTTGAGCAACGTTGGTTAAACTTAACCTGCAATTTCAAGTTGACACTGTCCTGATGATCCATATGCCAATACGATGACCATCTTCTTATACTAAGCAAATTTAAGTCAATGATGTAAACAAACGTAAAGTTGTTGAAAAATACATTTATTCGAATGGTAAAATGCACCACCCATGCACAATTCACAGCTACGACAAGACATGCATAAAAGTCTAAAAACACAGTGGACTGAGGTACTTCATGCCTCATCAGAAGACTGCGCCTGGATGTAACAACGTGATCTGTGGCGGCCTCAAACGCAAGTACCTATAAAACAATATGCAACATATGTAAAGAAAATATACTGTACAGTGCAAATTAGATCGTGTTTACAGCACCGTGAAAGAACAGACTCTAATTGCTACATATCCCATGGATATGTGTATGCAACACCCGGTTATTTTACAATAACAAGCATTTTTTTAATACATCCTAACATTCCTCAGTATGTTTTAATTTTGTAATTCGTAACCTATACGATGGGGTGGGGAATGGGTATACCGTTATGTTCTATCAACCTCTAACATTAATGCACATTCGTTAATCGTGTTAATGCGGTTTGCCTTCTCTAACCAGTGCAAATTATTATTGTTATTGTTTGATAGATCTTCGAAGCCAAGTCTTAAAATGTGTGTTCCAAGGTTGTTATTTCATTGAAAATTAATCATGAACAGTAAGTATTCTTTCTGGAGACGATATCATACCAACAAAAGGTGAATACAAAACTTAAACAAACTACTTACCTACGACCATGTTCTTTAAGTTTTGCATGGAATCAAAAGAAAACTTTTTCTCTCCACTTAATTTATTTTTCCCCTTCCCGGTCCGCGAGACGTAACTTGCGACTTCGTTTAACATCACCTGAGGCATCAATCGATTAACCGTGTCGTATAGGCTTCTTCCTCCTATACGACACAGTTGTTTGAACTGCAATAGAACAGATGGATGTTGAAATGCATAAGCCGAGATCGTTAAAACAGCATAGAAAGCAGTCCCATCAAACAGTCGCGGTGCGTACCAGGCTACCAGCGTACAATGGCATGAATTTTTTGTAAATTGGTGTGTACCATGTGGTTATGTGCGTTAAATTGTGCAATTAGCCTGTTGAGGCAGACATTAAATGGTTTAGAATTCATTCATTCAAGTTTAAACTCATTTTAGGCTAAATAGAAGAATTAACTCTCCACACATAAAACTCATGTATTACCTTACCAAAAATGTGGGTGACTTTAGATAGGTAATGCGCAGTAAGAACTAAGAACATATCGTGTTCACTAACCACAATCTGATAGGTCTCTTCATTCTCCAGCATGCTGTTTACGGTTTTTAATTCCGCTATGATTGTAGCAGGAAGAGGAACATCCTCAGGAATCGGAGCCAATTCTAGGAATTTATCTGGGATAATCCCTCCCTTCTCTCTCAGCATAATTTCGATTTCACAGAGCCGTTTGTTAATTTGACGTTGCTCTGTCAGAATTGTTTGAAGATAAGTGAACACTTTTACAATACCCCAGTATGTCAATGAAAAGGTGCCATGACCACAAAAATCTATCTGCCCCATTTGCTCAGTGGTTAAGCACCCGACTAAGACCAAGCGACGCTGATTCGACTCTTGGGATGTGTTCTTGAGCAACACATCGAAAGGAGAACTCTCCATTCAGCAGAACCTAGTGGATGCTGCGGGGTGCAACCTAATTCGTACCATGAACAATTCGTACCGTCAGTTACTGGTACCTTGAAAAGATCAAGAGAAAATATTAGAAAAGCTGTAGTCGCTGATCGTAGTTTCCACAAACATTTTAAAAGGATTAGGGTATCGATTAGCTAGGCATCGGTATCCGCAAACAAACAAACTGAAAAGATCGAGAGAAAAAAATAGAACATTGCTGATCGCAGTTTCTGTTTTTCCGCAAACATTTTAAAATTTCCGGTAATGCAAACATTTTAAAGTTTCCGGTAATGATCCTAAGAGTTTGCCAAAGTCGCTGAATGCAGTTTCCGCAAACATTTTAAAAGGGTTAGGCTTGATCGGAGTTTCCGCAAACATTTCAAAAGGGTTAAGGTTTAGGGTGTTTCCGCAAACAAACAAACTGAAAAGATCGAGTGAAAAAAATAGAACAAAGCCGAAGTTGCTGATCGCAGTTTCCATTTTTCCGCAGTTTCCGCAAACATTTTAAAATGTCTGGTAATGATCCTAAGAGTTTGCCGAAGTCGCTGATCGCACTCGCAGTTTCCGCAAACATTTTAAAAGGGGTACCTCTAAATACCCATTGTCAGGCATTGTCGGGCATTAGACAAATCCTAGACAATGCCTTGAAATTACCGACAATGCCTGAAAGTAGCTACTCTACAATGCCTGATAACCCTTGAAAATGCTATAATGCCTAACAAACACGTCAACCACTGATAATGATCGACAATGCCTGAAAGTAGTTAGCCTACTCCACAATACCTGACAACCCCTGAAAATGCTCCACAACCCCCAAAAAGCCAACTATGCCTGACAATACCCGACAATGCCTGACAATGGGTATTTAGAGGTACCGCTTTAAAAGGGTTAGGCTTGATCAGAGTTTCCGCAAACATTTTAAAAGGGTTCGGGGTTAGGGTTGATCAAAGTTTCCGCAAACATTTAAAAATTTCTTTAAATAATCTAAAGAATTTTTGTTTGTTTGCGGAAAAATTTTAAAATGTTTGCAGAAACTGTGATCAGCAACTTCGGCTTTTTTTAATTTTTTTCTCGATCTTTTCAAGGTACGAACTGACGGTACGAATTGTTCATGGTACTAATTAGGTTGCATCCGATGCTGCGCAATCTACTTCATAAAACAATCTGCAAAAAACTTGTGGTATATACATAATGCGGTGATAGTAGCAACACTCGAATCCTGATAAAAGCACTTCTCGTTGACATAATAGTCATTTTTATGCCACTTGAAAGTGAAGATACCAGTTTTTAAAAAAATTGAGTAGGCTACTTCTAAAAATGTTACTTCAAAACCAATAAACAGGCCGCGTAATTGCCGTAAAAAGTATTAAATAGTTTACCCTGAAGAATAGATCTGAGTCAACTAAAATAAACCTTACCTGAGTTTCATGATAATCATTCATGATGTGGGCTGTGCTCTCATAAATGAAAACCTGAAAGTCCCCAAAGCTACGTCTAAAAATTCCTAGATTACATCAAAATTCCCTAAATCATTACATTCAGTTTCACGTTCTGAAACAAAAAGCAAGAGTTAAACGGAACAACAACACTAGCAAAAACCATTCTACATAACTTTGTTGTATTAGTGGGCTAAGTCTCACAGCAAAAAGCAGTACGGTATGTTAAATTACAGTGATGTTTAACATTACAGGGATACAGTGAAGATTTACCAATGCTTATCACATGCTAAAAATGACATAAACTGTGCACGACTATCGACTTATTCATGAGAGCTAATTCGACCAGCAATTAGTTGATTAGTTCATGTGCTTCAGCATCTGAACTCTTCATGAGCCCTTGCCAACTTCAACAATTTAGCTCGATCCCTTAAACCCAGTTTGTCAGCTGATTTCATACCTTGGGTGTGTAGCAAACCAACTAAACTTTCTCACTTTAAACTGTTCCTGTAGTCAGTTTTAATGTTTTTCAAGCTATCCGTACTAAAAAGTCATTCAACTGGGGCATTTAAACATGGTAGGGACATTAGGCAAGTGACTACTTTGCTATGAACTTAAATACGGAAGAAAACTAGACAAATAAACTTCCATTCATTCTGTAAGCGAACAAGACAAAACTGCAAATGCAAATCTCGTCCAACTCCATTTGGGTTTTCGCGCGTTTTTTACGATTCACGTCACAGACAATTGTAGCTTCTGACTGCGCATGCGCATCGTCATCTCTTTTTAGCGATTTTTGAAAAAGGACGTTCAGACCTCTGTTCAGACATCCGCCATTTTTTACAATGTACCAATTACTCGCGTTTGTCAATGCTTTAGATAAGGCGTGCTGTGCATATGGATGTAGAAAACGAAGAAAATGCAATTCAGATGATAAAAGGAGTAAATATTATTCCAAGATATTTACTAATCTCTCGGATCATGTGTTTGATTGCACCCTTACCAATAATTATATTTTTACACTAGTCAAAACTGTGTCCAAATGTTATTTAAAAATTAGGTTTTACCGCATTGGTAAGAAAACCTGCAAGCAAATACAAGCTAAATTGGTTCGTAAAACACTTAACAAAAATTCTGTCTTAACAAACGTCTGTAGACGTTGAATCAATGTAAAAATGACAGATTTTGTTGTATGGCTTGGCTGTAACAGCGCAGCTTTCACGCAAATTTGAGACAGTAACAATGGCGAATGCCTTTTTTTAATTTCTTCAATCGAGATGCGAGAAGCGCTGTCTATTGGCTTTTTTCAAGCCAAATTTCTCAAATCTGGCTCTTTTTTAAGGCCTTTGGCTGGAAGATTTACGGTTTGGCTTTTTTTTGTCATTTGGCTTCTTTTTGGCTTTTTTTAAGTTTGGTTTTTTAACCAGTAATAGCCTACATTTTTTTACTTTTTAGGTAGGCCACTGAACAAAGTGAACACATATCATAAATCTGCAATTTTTCCCGTTGCTAATTGTTGCTAATTCCGTAAAATCCTGACTAAATGTGAACATATGTACCCTAGGATGACTACTGACCAGCCTTGTTTGACTCTCGATTGTCTGGAAAGTAAAAAGCTAATGGTGGCAACCATGTTAGATGAAACAGCAGAACGTCCATCAAGGAGACGAAGCGTCAAAGTAGATGCGTTTTTTGGCAATAAAGGTCTAGAACAGTTTTGCACCTCTAATTTAAAATAGCTTCTTCAGCTGTTGGGTGTAGATGAAGCAATACTTTCGAAGGATCCTGCTCATTGGACTGAATATGGTGCATTTATTTAAGCTTTACACATAACAAAGGGCTTTTCAGCAGTCAATGACAGAGCAGAGAGAAGAGTTGCTGTAATCCAGGATTTTAACAAACTGTTAACTAAAGATGAGGCCCAACTTCAGTTTCTTGTGTAAGTTGTTACTGAATATATATAGGAAACTGTTTTCCAAATTGCGACAAGAACAATATTGTTAATAATATCGCTTCATGCAGTACTCACCAGAATTGCATTTTGAAATGAATATCGTCACCAGTGTTCCTTCTAAGGTTCAAAAATTGAGAAAATAAACGAAATTCTGTACATAGATGGTTTCGTGGTCACAAGAAAGATTGTGAAATCAAGATATGGACAGATTTCACAAGTCCTAATTTCTTGGAAGGAATACTGATCGTCACATATTTTTTTAGAGCTAATGCTATCGTAGGCTATGTTTCTCGGCAGCCGATTTGTAGCAAGAATTGACAGCGACAGACACGTGTTTCGCCCATGAGGTTGGTTTTTTTTTTTTTTTTTTTTTTTTTTTTTATTATTGAAAAGTAAAAACAGTTGTACAGTAAACAATACAAAAGAAGCAATTGGTGAATGCAATCATATCACTGATACCAATCTGTTGCACAGTATAAGTTATACCTGTAATAAGAGATCAAAGGCATGCGATAGATTTGGAAATTCATTGTAGCTATGATATCACTTTTATGTTTGAGGCTAGTGTTTTATCTCCACAATAACGGTCATCTAACAAGTACGTTCATACAATAGTAGCCCAAAAGATATTCTTATCATGCATATGCCAAAAGGCGTTGTTGTGTTCGACATTAAATCAGATGCATTGCGCAGGCAGGTAGGTAACACATTACCAGTCACAATAAAAGTGTCTATGTTACTGTGCGTCCCACAACGCACATTTGTAGCCAAAAATAAACAAATCAATAAGTAGGAATATAATGTAATGCATGCAATTGCATAAACGAAGAAGGATCTGCATGTTGCCTCATTGCTCTCTTGTAGTGCAATGATGCTACATGCAGATGGTATGTGTGAATAAGTATCATTTACTATGGCGCATTTCATAAAATTCACAAGTCAGGTACATACACTGCAAATGATAACAATTAATAGCAGAATTCTTTCGAGAACAGTGGGTTCTTGGTTGTCATGTTCGACTTATGCTACAGTGTGGGGAGTTTGTAAGGGGCGTCGGTATTACAGAGGTGTCACTTTGAAGATATTCTTTAATTTTTGTTTTAATAACCCAGAGGGTTGTTTTGGTAAATTTTTTGTTGTCCCACATATATTTATCTCCAATGTCTAGTGAAATTTTCTTTTTAATTATGGTACTCTTAACTGTATTTAGGATCAGCAGAATCAGTAGGTTGTCTGCCTGTCTGCTTGGAAAATGGTTGTATAGGATTATATCAGTTGTAAGCTTAATCTTTTGTTTTGTTATTGAATGATATAGCTTTTCTATTTTTTTCCAAATTGATTTCGTGAAGGTACATTCAGTTAACAGGTGTTTTATATTGTCGACAGCCATTTTGCAAAATTTGCACTGAGTAATTTTGTTCTGGCTGCAACGCCATGAGTTAGATTGTTTGTAAAAATCGCCCCATTTAAAAGCTGAATGTGCTATTCGATAGCAGATCGATATGTCAGAGTTTGAAAAGTATGGTTTGATATTTTTCTTCATAAGGAGCGTTTCTGACCAGCTTATTGGTTCATTGTTTTGGCTCTTAATTTCAGTTTTAGTTTCTTTTTGTGTTTTTAGGGTTGTGTATATTGTATTATATGATATATCAGTCCAGTCAAGATTGTGTTTTCGGAGTTGGAGAAAAGTGCAGAAAATATCAGAATAAAACGAATTTGGGCAATCAGAGTGTGGTTCACTTAGGTTATATAATTTTTGGTTGATGTGCCTTATTTTATAGTTTAGATTGTACTTTGCCCACTCATGCCATAGTTCTGTAGCTTTATCGAGTGTGGACAGGTGTCTAATTCTGTCAGCTCTACTGGTTTGAAATTTTGTTTCTATGTCAATCATTCTTAATCCTCCGTTTTTAACTTCTGCAATGATTTTTGTTCTGCTTAATTGCTCAATTGGAGATGGATACCATAGAAAATTGTATAAGATTTTGTTTAAGGATTGGATATGCTTTTTTTGTGGGTAAAGAACCCTTCCCATGTGAAGAGATATAGGCACGAGGAGAGTATTTATTATGGTGATTTTTCCTAGAAGGGAGAGTGGTCGAAATTTATGAATGTTGGCAGTCGTTTCAGTTTGTTTTATCACTTTTTCCCAGTTAAGAGTGTCTAGTTTTTTGTTGTTGTTTCCTAGCCAGATTCCAAGGATTTTTATTTCATTTTGAATTTGAATATGTGGGTAATGTTGCTGTACTTCACTTTGTAACTCAGGTTGTGATACAAGCATTTGTGTTTTGTTTTCGTTAATTTTTTGTCCTGACATTTGTTGGTAAAGTTTTAATTCTTTAAGTATTTCAGTAATAGAATTAAGGTTATTTGTGATAAACGTTGTGTCGTCTGCGTATTGTTCGATTTTTACTGCTTTTTTATTTATGGAGAAGCCTTGTATTGATGCATTGCTCTCTATGCGGCGTGTGAGTACATCGGCGCATATTATAAAAAAGAGCATGCTCAGAGGGCATCCTTGTCGGATGCCTCGCCTAATGTCAATTTTTTTTGTTAGTGCTCCATTCATTTCAACTCGACTAGAGATGTTTGAGTATATAAGAGTTAAGTATGAAATCATCACTGGCTTAAATCCAATTTTTTGCAGTATTTTGTACAGAAAAGAATGTTCCACTCTGTCAAACGCTTTTTCAAAGTCTGTTACCATTATATATAATTTTCTGTTTTTTAGTTTTGCTGCTTCGATGGCTGCTTGAATATTCATTGTAGCGTGTTCAATTCGTCTGTTCGGTAGACCACATTTTTGGTTGGGTTGAATCAGTGTTTTCATTAAGGGGGTGATTCTATTGGCTAGGATTTTGCTTAAAATTTTGTAATCCGTGTTCAATAATGAGATTGGTCTCCAATTTTTCAGCGATGATTTATCTCCTTTTTTGTGAAAAAGTTTAACTATGGCTTCTCTCATCGTTACTGTCATAGTGTTATTTAGAAAACAGTTAGTATACATTTCAAGCAAATCATATTTCAAAATGTGCCAACATTTTTGATAAAAGATTGCGCTGAGGCCATCCGAGCCGGGGGCTGAATTTTTATTTAATGTATCAATTGCGATCTTAATTTCATCTTTTGTTATTAGTCTTTCATTTTCTTGTGCTTCATCTGCATGTATTGTGGTGTGGTTCAAAATGTTTAGATATTCATCTTGTTCAGTTGGATCAATTTTTCCATCAATTCCCCATAACTTATGGTAAAAATTGTGTGTTTCTGTTAAGATGTCATTTTTGTTGGTTACAACTTTATTGTCCTCTGTATGTAGTTCGGTGATAGTATTGTTTTTACCTCTTTTCGTTTCAAGATGAAAGAATCCTTTGCTTGTTTGCTCTGAGTCGTTTTGAGGTATTTTACAGCGAATTTGTGCTCCTCTTTGCGTGTTATTGTGAAATTGTTCAATAACATCGGTAAATTTTGCTCGATCAGATACTAGGTTTGGATGAAATTCGTCTTCAATCTTAGAGTTTAAGATCTGGAGTTGTTGGTTTGCTGTGTCATATGCTTCTCGTTGCATCGTTGCAAGTTGCTGTGAGAGCTCTATCAGCTTATTTTTAAGTATTTCTTTTCCTTTATCCCACCATTCAAGAGTATTTTGAAAGTTTGGTTTTCTTATTGTCCAATTGGTCCATGTTGTTTCTATTTCGGATATTACATGTTGATGTTGAAAGATGGAGTTATTTACTTTATATGTGTGTTGATCCCATTTTATGTGTGTGTGATAGCTTAATGATAAGGTTGGTGCATTATTATGGTCTGAGTACAAATTTGTGTGATGTGTAATGTTTTCAAAGTGCTTCAAGGTATTGTTGTTTATATATATTCTATCTATTCTTGTTTTTGCTTTTGGGTGTGAATATGTATAGATTGCTTTGTGTGGATGTTTGTATCGAAATATGTCTATTAGTTGAAAATTATTTACTAGTGTTTTAAATGTCTTTTTGTCGTAGGTGTTTGAGAAGGATTGAGGGTTTGCAGTATCTAGAGGGTCTGTGATCAGGTTAAAGTCACCAAGTAGTATTATTTTGTCATCATTCCATTTTTGTAAGTTTGTGGATAGTATTTCTGATAGTGATGTTTTGTCTTTATGATTTTGTGGAAAGTATGCATTGATAATATGCATATTTTCACCATTAATATTGATATGTAGTTGGTGAAGGTGGTTGTTCTTTAAAATAGTATGTCTGGGTTGACCCTTTTGATATATTTCATTTTTTAGTATTATCATAGTTCCTGCACGAAAGCTTGGAGAATCAGGGAATATGTTTGAGAAAAGTTTTATGTTATAAAATTTTTCCCAATTTTCTAATTGTTTAGGTAAAAGTCGATGAGTTTCCTGAATAGCTAAGGCAGAGAGTCTATGAAGCTTAAAGAATTTTATAATGTTGGTAAATTTTTTGGAAATTCCATTTATATTGATTGAGCAAATTTTAAGCTTTTTAACTTGCATGTGTCAAGTTTGACTCTCTGCCTCAGAAAGCATTTCACTAGGTGTCAAAAGTATGATGCACAATCACATTAGGCTATATTATAGGCTATTTAACCCTATGATTATTATTACCTTTTGTTTTTTTCGGTTTTTAGGCGATAAAAGGATTCAAAGAAATTCGTTTTAAATATTATAGTTAGTAAGTATTTTCGTTGTCTCTTGGCAGCTCTTCTTCTTTGTTTGGTTCAAGGGTAGATTTTTCATCGTTTTCTGATGGCGTGAGAGGGTTTTCATCTGTCTGATTCTGGAATGATGTGTCAATCATCAGAGGCATTATGCTTTGTTCTGAATCGGAGGATGAGTTTTTTGAGTAGTTTGGATCTATTTTTTGGGTCTTGTTTTCTAAGGGCGGACTATCTTCAAGAGGTCGCTTATTAGGTCTGATGTAGGTGGATGTTGGTGAATGGTGACTTTCAGGTGCATTTCTTGTTTTAGATATCGGATGTCTTTGTTGATTGTGTGTTGTTTTCTTTTTCTTTTTCTTTTTCTTCCTTCGTGTGCTTTTCTTTTCCCATGGGTTTGATGCTATGTCAGTGGACTCTCTATCTGAGGATAGTCCTTCTGTGTTAGGGCTTGTAGTACCACTTTCTGTTTCGGCGTTTCTTTGTTGAGTTAGGAGGGCACGTTTTGGGCATTCCGTACCTTGATGTCCTCGGTGTTGGCAATACCCACACAATATTCTCATGGGACATGTTGCATCGAGGTGGCCCAGTCCTTTGCAGAAGCGACAAAGATGACGTTGGGGTGTATTGTTCATTTTTTGTGTCGTTCGGCATTGTTGGGTTGTGTGCCCCTTCTTTTTGCATATATCGCACTGGGCACAATCTGCTGCCCAATGACCTCGCTTTTTACATATTCTACACAGGGGGAGATGCTCCTCTCCTGGCTTTGTTATATATATCCATATACCGTGTACTTTGATTTTGTCTGGGATGTTTTCCAGGTTTATATCCCTCAGGTGGATATGAACATATTCGTTTTTTATGTTTGGGAACTTTTTAAATCTCCCAAAGAAGATTTTTTCGGGTTTTCCCCACTTACAGTCGTTCGCAATGTCTCTTGAAAGTTCTACCGGCCACTCTACTGGAACTGGATACAGTGTGATAATGTCACAGGGTGGTTTTGGCTTCCACGCTGTGATTGTTATTGTAGTTCCTTGGAATTGGTAAGCAGTGGGAGTTTGGTGGTCTTTTGCTAGTTGTTCCAGGTTTTCTTTTTCCTCTTTAGTGTGTGTAATCACAAATTGGTGTTCTTTTAGGTTCAACGTGCGCACTCCTTCAAGTCCTTTAGAATATTTGCTTAGAAAGCCATCTTCCATGAAGAAGCTAATAAAATTGTCTATGCTCAGCCAACCTTGGCATTCAGCTTTCACTATCAGTCTTCTTTGGAAGTTGTATGGCTCGCTTGGTATCATTGTTTCGAGCTACTATAGCCTACTGCTTTAATTCTCAGATCACAATTGTGTGTACGAGTATTTGTTAAAATTTTTAAAGCAAAAGTTAAACAGTTTGTAGTATTATAAACTAGCACTTGCAGGTTTTGCCACGTTGGCAGTGAGAACGCTGCTGGCGCTCTAATTAGTTACACAAAAACTGCCAACCTTTTCGAAAGAAACCGCTTAAGGCGTTTCTTTCCTTTTCACAACAACAAAATAAAAGTTTTTCCTTTTTGAAGAAATCAGCAGAAAGCCTCAGGGAAAAGAAGCCAGCTGATTGCCTCAAAAAGGAAAAAAAAGCAAAATATAAGTAAACACTCTAGATCAGTGGAGCCTAAGGCAGAGTCCACTGATCCAGCTGACGTAGGCTACTTTCTTCACTTCTATATATTTACTATCCTAGGCTAAACTAGACAAAACACAAAGATCATACATATATATCTCCTTTTACAATACTAATTTTACTTTAATCACGAGTTTCTCCCATGAGGTTGGGCTCATCAGTATCGCACCGTATTCTGCCACAAATTTATTCGACCACCGCTTTACCAGTCAGTTTAACTCTTATCTTTGTGGAAACAAAGAAAGAGCCAACAAAACCAGCAGGCGCCAGGGCAGAGGACATTGTGAAGAAAGGGGCGTTCTTCCCGGCTATCAGCACAAGGCTGAGCACTCACTAGTACAGCGAGCAGCTGCGATTCGCCAACCATAACGGTGTAGCTTCCACGCTAGCCATTCAGACCATCCAATCAACAATATGTTTCTCGGCAGCCGATTTGTAGCAAGAATTGACAGCGACAGACACGTGTTTCGCCCATGAGGTTGGGCTCATCAGTATCGCACCGTATTCTGCCACAAATTTATTCGACCACCGCTTTACCAGTCAGTTTAACTCTTATCTTTGTGGAATCTCCTCTCCATAGCCGGGAAGAACGCCCCTTTCTTCACAATGTCCTCTGCCCTGGCGCCTGCTGGTTTTGTTGGCTCTTTCTTTGTTTCCACAAAGATAAGAGTTAAACTGACTGGTAAAGCGGTGGTCGAATAAATTTGTGGCAGAATACGGTGCGATACTGATGAGCCCAACCTCATGGGCGAAACACGTGTCTGTCGCTGTCAATTCTTGCTACAAATCGGCTGCAGAGAAACATATTGTTGATTGGATGGTCTGAATGGCTAGCGTGGAAGCTACACCGTTATGGTTGGCGAATCGCAGCTGCTCGCTGTACTAGTGAGTGCTCAGCCTTGTGCTGATAGCCGGGAAGAACGCCCCTTTCTTCACACTATCGTAGGCTATCGTACCTTTTGTGCTAAAATGTGTTTTTGCTAAATAACGGCTTTTCTACTTAAGATAGCTGCATTTAATGTTTACAAAGTAGATAGGAAACTATGTTTTCTGCATTATTTGACACAAAACTGTACAGTATCTCTAGCTCAAGTGGTTTTTGAGATACGCAGATTTGGTATTTTGAGGGAGGGTACAGTAGCCTACATGAGGGGGGAAGGCCACCCCTAAATCAACTTCAAACTTAAAAAAAAGTTTGGAGTTAATTTTTCTGACAATCTCACCATTTGAAAGGGTGTCCCAAGCAAAATTCAAAAACTCAATTTTAAGAGCCACCCTAATGTACAGTTGTACACGCAAAGTGAAATCATGCAAGACTCTACTGATGACTTTGAATCGTTTTTGTAATTTTTTTAAAAATATGATTCATGATTTCATGCCAGCACCAAATGTTTCCGCTTATATGTTGGGTGCACCTTGCAAGGGGAAGAGTGTAATTGCCCCTCTCCTAAATTGTAAGGTTATTTTGAATGTGTAGCAGTTTTTTGCTTTTTAGGACCTCAACCAATATTTCACACTCTTTTTAACCACTTCCCATCGGCATTCGCGCGCCGTGATCGTGACGCAGTAAACGGCATTTTTTTCTTTTTTTTTCTCGCGTTTCTGCATTTTGACTGTCTTGTACAAAAAGTAGTGTCTTGTATAAAAGCAAACCTTTTCAGTGATTGACATTTAATTTTGCATTAAAATTAAAAAAAAACTTTGTAAAATGAATGCAGCAGTGGTGTCTTGTATTAAAGCAAACATTTTCAGTGATTGACATTTGATTTTACATCGAAATAAACGAACACTTTCAAAAATAAAAACAGCAGTGTTGTCTTGTATAAAGGCGAACATTGTTAGTGATTGACATTTGATTTTACATCGAAATAAACGAACACTTGGAAAAATGAAATCCAAAAATGTCCATCTTCAGCTCTGAGACGGTCAGGGGTGGGAAAAAATCTTTTTCGGCCAGGGTTTAGGTACTCTGGAATTTCTGCTGATTCCAACATCTCAAGGGCTAGCATGACTTGAAGTTTCGTGCTCTTGATGGAGCATTTTGAATAGCAGAAATGAATTCACCAATGCTATGTCCACTATATAAAAAAACAACTTTTTGTACCACCTTGTGTGCTTTCCTACAGAGCGGCAGGTTGCTGAAAGCTGATCTGAACGATCAACTCCCCCATCCCTTGATTGTACAAAATCACACAAGTGGGTTTTATGATGGGATTTCCATTGAGGTTGATTTTACCTGTTGGACATAGTTCTGATGAATGCCATGTAGAACATCTTTACGTCCTTCCACACCCAGGGCTGGATTTAGCTGATGGGGGGCCCGGGGCACTTTTAGATCGGAGGGCCCCGTACAAAAAAATTTTTTGCACCAACGGCGCGAAAAACCACCTCTACCTCTGCAGTAGCATTAATCTAGCACTGCACAGCATTTTGCAGAAACTTCAAAGGCTGAAAGGAAAACAAAAATAACACAAAATCACATTTTTTTCACGTCGAAGGGCCCTTCAAAAGGGGGGCCCGGGGGACCTGCACCTTCTGCCCCCCCTAAATCCGCACCTGTCCACATCATTGCCATCAAACCATATGCTGTCTTGAACACGTGCTCTCCTCTTTTTAATTTTTTTCCCGAAAGATTGCTTGGCATGTGCTTCCGGTTCAGCCTAACTGTACCAACTGTGTGGGTTTTGTTTTGCAGCAATGTGCAAAATAACTGTGGACTGCTGTACCAGTTATCGATAAAAAGATAATAACCTTTTCCAAGTAAATCATGGCATAAATTAATGACCACGTTTGTACCTGCTGGTACAGCACTGTCTCGATCCTTCTCGATCCTATGTTTGAAATTCCAGGTGTATCCACACATACTCCCACATGATTCATAGAGTCGTAACAGCTTTAGTCCAAACCGTGCCCTCTTGGAAAGATTGTATTGCTTGAACTTTAGCCTGCCGTGAAATTTCAGCATAGATTCATCCACAGAGATGTGCTTCTGTGGACAATAGACTTCCTGAACATTGTGGAGAAATTCATCAAGCAGAGGTCTTATCTTGAACAAACGATCGGTTACAACATCCAGGTGCAGGTGCCCCTGGCTCCCGTTTTGAAAGGCCCCCAGACGTGAAAAAATGTGATTTTGTGGTATATTATTCTTTCAGCCTTTGAAGTTTCTGAAAAATGCTGTGTAGTGCAGTGCAGTGATGGATTAATGCTACTGTAGACGTAGAGATAGTTTTTAATATTTTTTTGCAAGGGGGCCCCCAATCTAAAAGTGTCCCGGGCCCTCCATCAGACTAAACCCGCCCCTGTGGAAAAATACTTAGGTTTACAACAAAAGATTTGGGTTGCCACCTCTACAGCTAAGCAAATCACTGGAATACCTTCAATTCGCTCATGCGAACAGCAAATCTGCTGAATCTGCTGAAACAGTAGGCTACAGTAGCTCAGAAAGCCTACGTCACAGGCAAATTTCTCACAAACAAAATTCCACTATAACACTGATTTATTACAGCTGAATAATTGCCTCAAGATAACAGAACCATTAGGTGATTCCCCTCTCAACTGCTAGCAAAGGACGGCAAAAACCGACTACCGCAGTCAAACCAAGAAAAATCTGTCGGGAGTAGCCGACGTCCGACGAATTGGCGCGGAAAAAAATGTCGGCTATAGCCGACCGCCGAGCGGAAGTAATTAAGAGTGCAATACTTCTTAGTTCAAGAATATTTTGAAGAGCCTTTTCTTAGCCAAACATATTTTTGTTCTGGCTATGCTCTCTGCATCCTACGAGGTAAAACGTGTTTTGTGCTGTTAATTCGCCCATTTAATAACACCAAGTATGTGATGATAACTTGTTTTTAGTACTTGATAGTCGTGCTTTGTTGGCTTTTTTTTGGCTTTTCTCAAAAGATATTTGGCTTTTTTATTTTTATTTTGGCTGGACTTTCAGTCAAGTTTGGCTTTTTTTCGCAATTTTGATCTGGCAACCCTGACAAAAGATGTCTATGGTTAAAGTGCTTGCCTGAAACACATGGTACAGGAAACTGTGGTCCAACTATTCAGCTCAGTGTTGTCATAATTTTTTTCGAAAATAAAATGAAAACTTCGAAAACAAAAATACAGCCCTGATCAATTTTAAGAAGGCAGAGTATAGTTATATAGAGCCATAGTAGGACACTAAAAAAACTAGCTTCTGCTAACAAACTTGAAAAACTGCAGCTAAATTTGCAAATTAGTGTTTTTTTCAGAATTAGTGATCCTCATAGTGATGCATGATTTAGAAAAACATTTCAAATATTTTTTTACTTATAGCAATAACGTAAAAAAATTGAGGGGTTACCATAGTTCGCCCGCAAATAATGACGTTGGCCCAACGTTCTGTACAACTGCACACCAACATTGGAAAGACCGACTTCCTAATTCTAAGTTTTTTTGCATTTTCATTGTCCCATTACAATTGTAAAAGGAATACCATGAAGCAAACTTAAACAATTCTTCGAAGGTATCTTCAATCAAAATATTTCAAAAGTTGGCAAAGTTGGCAAAACTACACTACCCTCAGCCAACCCGAACAACCGTCAGCCAACGTTGGGCCAAGGAAAAATGTTTACTGGGTAAGCTTCTCTTCCTCTTGGGAGACCCTAAAGTTTATCCGCTCTGCCTACGGGCAGACCGGGTATAGGAGTCAAACGTACCTGTGTTACGGTCACGCGATGGAGACATGGGCGCTGGGCGCTGTCCGGCTATAAAACTACTGTCGGTACCAGTCGCCTTACACGACGGGCCGCCCAGCTTGTCGTGGGCCAACCTGTTTGCATTTGCAGAAAGCTAAGCACGTCTCCCTGGCTCGTTCCACCATTCTAAATTTTGTGAACGAGTTGTATAAAACTTTTGATCCACACTTTCCTTCCACAGGTAGGCTACCTAGACTTCCCACTCCCCAGCCTGGCCCCTGCGATCTAAGCTGGTGGACTTCCCTCCGAGTGCATCGCCACCCCACAATCAGGCCGTTCCCCGTCGCCGCGGAGCGTGGCAGGCCGGTTCTTTAACCTGGTTATGTCTTTGACTTGGCACTGTTTATTGTGTTGTTCTCGCCGTGTCAATTATTTTGTACTCGTGAGATGCGGATCAAAATAGAACAGTTCATCGCCTTTGGTCCTTGTGGTGTTTATACAGATGCAAACAAACCGCGGTCCTACTAAGCAGAAGTTCTGCAAGTGCATTCTGTAACGTCACAACACGTAGGGGGTGATGTACTTGCTCACCATAGAAGTATCATGACTGCCTGGAATTGAACTTGCGATGGGAAAACTCTCACTACCAAAGATGGCAATTGAAACTGAATCAACACACGTAGAATTATAGACAAACAAAAAACTTGTTTCAAAGCGAACAGAAAATTTAAACATTAAAAAATTCATCAGTTTAGTTGTTTTCACTCCATCATCTAATCCAAACGAGTACGAGCCGAAATATCACAATAAAACCGCAGTTCATATTAAATACATAACAATGATGGACGAAAGAAGGCAACAGAAAACAATATAGAAGCAATAAGAGGAAAGCTATAGACAAATGCATGCGGTGACAAGACATGATTTCGATATTCAACGCAAAAATGAAGGCACTTCTTAAACAAGTTGCATTCCAAGGTCTGCTTTGTTCGCTGTAACAAACTCACGTGACGTCACGCTTCATGATGAAAAAATATTAAGAAGCTATGATTGTGACGTCATTACAGAGAACGCCTCACTCTGCAGCAATGGACAACGTCACTATCAGTTGTTCCCAGAGGTGGGCAGTAGCGCGATACTTTTTTGTTGCAGCAGCAACTGCAGTTGCCACACGGCTGGGGCAAAGCTGGACATTTAAAAAAACAATCTTTTTTCATTTGTACTAGGCCTATAACAGTAGAAAGATTTCGTTTGATCTTTGAACCAAATATGCTGACCAACTAAGGCTTTCGATTAAAAAAGAAATTAACTAAATTCAACCATCACTGTTGCTGAAATTACGTTTTTACGAAAAGTGTCCTGCTTTGCCCCGTCTTCCCCTATATAAAGATATGTAACAGACCTTGTACTGTAGGCTACTTTCTTACCCTTCATATTTTGTCGTTGGACTATGGCGCGGATTCTCTTCGAAAAAGTTCAGTTTTTTTTTTTTGACCATCACAACGAAAAAAGTAATATAGGCTATAAAAAACATAGCAAAGGTTTAGAAAAAGGTAGAAGCAACACAACGCGGGTAAAACAAAGTTATTGTAAACATAAAGGAAGACAGGAAGCGCCCTTGTAGGGACTTCCTGTCACTTCTGTTCGTCGTAAGCTTTCTCGGGAGCTATGCTCCATTGAGCACTTGGGCTCCGATACTTTTGGGTGTTCCTGTTCGTGGGATAGCACTAGCAGAGGTGGCTAGAAAAGTAGCCTCAATCGAAGGCTACCTCCGTGTCTGAAATGCTTTTTTTCAACGCTACTGCTGCTGCTTTGTATCGCAACAGGTAAAATTTAAAAGTGGATGCTTGCTGTGCATTATAACAGCACATTGTCATTGAATGAATAAGTTTAGCCTTTGTCAGACTGCATATTTTTACACCGCTAACAGGCGGCATGGGTACAATTGTACCACGTACATTTTCCATTGAAATTTCCAAGTTAGTTATATTTTTTGTACGGTATGCCGTATTTATTGGTCAGAGCGTTTAAATACTGTGCTCTAGGGAAGTATAGCACGTGTTGCTGCACCAGTTCTCTTTCCATTCCCCTTTTATTTTTATCATCCTTTCTGCCCCTGCGATCAGCTATCGTCATCCCAGTCGTTCCACTTCGTTTCCTCTCCCTTCGTCTCTTGCCTTAGATAAGACAAGGCACGTGCAGTATTAGAGTTTTTGATTATATTTGAGTAGGACTAGTAGGAATTGGTAAGTTTTCTGCCCGAATTGGTTAGGTGTAAACTGTAGATTGAAAATTGGTTGTACTGTAGGCTATAAGTTTTGGAAGGTTGGTGAAGAAATTATGAGTGATGGTGATGCTGAATCTAGCATTTACGATAATCGAAGAACACGACGATTGAGGTCAGTATCATTTTGTGTCCAGCTTATAGCCTACTTTTGTAGTACCGGTAATTCACAAAGAAACATTATACACATTTATTTACTTTTTTGCTGCCTTTCAGATATACGGCCGATGAAGTTAGGCGTATGATTGAAGAATCTGATTCTGAATATGAGGAAGGCGCATAGCCTATGTTGCATCTGACGATGAAAACTACATACCAGAAGCAGATGATGGCATTGAAGAAGTGTCCGACATTGAAGAAGAAATGGTGGTAGAACAGGAAGAAGAATACGACTCAGACGAGAGTGTTGAAGATGTCCCTGCCATGTCTCAACATGTTGACAGCATTTGGATTGCTAAGGATGAAACCGAATGGCATAGAGATCCGCTGCCAACTGCCCAAACAAGATCTCGTAACATCCTACGACAAAGAGGTGGGCCTGCAGCAACCAGCAATCTATTTACAGAAAAAGAGCTGTTCAAATCCATCATGAGTCCAGAGATGTGTGACATCATACTAAGAGAAACAAATCGAAAGGCTAGAAGAGTTTATGAAGCTTTCAACAACAATCTCGCAGAAAGATTTCGTAATGCTTCTGAACGGCCACCACTAAGAACATTCGAGCCCTTTACTGAAGTTGAGCTCAGTGCATTTATTGGCATCCTTATTGCTGCTGGTGTACACAGGAATAACAAAGAGAATCTGGAAGATATGTGGAAAGTAGATGCTTTGCCTCTTATACGTGCAGCTATGTCTCGTGACCGCTTCAAGTTGATGCTCAGATTTATCAGATTTGACAACGATAATACACGTGCAGAGCGTGTGCAAACAGATAAAGCTGCACCAATACGAGATCTGTGGCTAATGCTGAATAAAAATTTGGAGAGAGCCTACAAGCCACATGAATGTATCACGATAGATGAACAATTGTTTCCATTTCGAGGACATACCAAATTCACACAGTATATACCATCTAAACCAGCTAAATATGGTATCAAGGTTTTCTGGGCTTGTGATGCATCAAACGCCTACCCGCTGCATGGTCAGCTTTATACTGGAAAACCAATAGATGGTCCCCGACAAACAAATGTTGGTGAGCGAACAGTTTTGGACCTGGTCTGTTTGTATAAAGGCTCTGGAAGAAATGTCACCACCGATAATTTCTTCACAGGTATGCAGCTAGCTAAAGTATTGAACACCTGGGACATGACTTTAGTTGGAACAGTCAGAAAAAACAAGAGGTTTTTGCCAAGCAACATGCAGCCTGGCAAGGAAAGAGCACTTCACTCGACCAATTTCGCCTACCATCGAGATGCAACAGTCTGTTCATATGTGCCAAAGAAAAACAGATCAGTTGTGCTTCTATCATCCATGCACATGACCGGAGAAGTCGAAGCAACACAATCAAGCAAACCAGAGATCATCACGTACTATAATAAAACCAAAGGGGGGGTGGACACAATGGACAAAATGCTGGGTGAATACACAGTAAAACGACGGACACTGCGTTGGCCTTTGGCGTTTTTCTATAACATGATCGACGTCACTGGCTTAGCGTCGTTTATCATCTACAGGGAACACAAGCCAGTGTTTAGGAAAAAGGACCAACGGAGAAAGTTCCTGAAAGATCTTGCGAAACAGCTATGTATGCCTTCAGTGGAAGCTCGCACTACCAACCGCATGATGATGAGAAACCGCTTCCTTCGAGCTGCAGTAGAAATGGTTCTAGGACGGCCCAATGCGACACCACCAGAAGGGGCAGAAGCTAACCCCAAAGAACCCCATGGAAATCGAGGAGCTACACCGATTGTTGGCAGTTGCTATGTCTGCAGAGATCAGAAACGAAAACGACGTAAAACCAGGAAAGGCTGCGTGGCTTGCGTTCAGCCTGTGTGCGACGAACACTCCATAACAAAAACAAAGTGTATTACTTGAGACACTGACTAAACCCATCTCGACTAAGTTTTCTTTCATATTTCTGTGTCAAATAAATCATTTCTGTACTCTGTTTCATTCAACATTCAAAAAATTGTCTTTGTGTTATGTATACTGGCATTATTTAGATACACAATGTGCAAGGGTACAATTGTACCCATACCGCCTGTTAAGGGTGTAAAAACAACTCGACCCTAAATCTCGGTAACGTGTAAAGATTTTTTGCCGACATTTAGTCTGCATAATCTAACACAGAAATGTAGAGATGTCAGGAAGTTTCAGGTCTCTCGGGTTTCTAGAAAAAAGACTGTCGTATTTTAAAATTGGAATGGATACAATTGTACCCATGCAGCCGGACGAAGGTTAAGATAAAAGTGGATTCCACATCGAAAGGATTACTTCTAATATTTAGACTGCTGGCAAGTAATCTCATTGCGAACTTTCGATACGCCGCTATAAACGTATCGCAAGTTAGGCCAACCTCTCAGTACCTCCATAGTCCATTTTCAATTCGCTTCCAGGGCCTGTAGTTAATGAAGGTCTTGCTTGTAGGATTACACCAGCTCCCAAAAGCTTTGTTGCAAACTTTTTCCAAATCTCGCTTTCTGATTTTTTGCAAGTTCATTTTTAACAAGTCTAAAAGCTTTTCAATGCAAAATATTGCGAGTTATGAGAAACCTCGTCTACAAACTTTTTCCAATGAAATTTTTTCAACCGGGTTCAGGGTTGGAAGTAACGACTAGTTGTCACTATTCGATAGCGTTATTCGTTGCTTTCTGAATATCGAATGCTTACACCCATTCCTTTTAAAAATAAATATCGAATGCGCGTTATTCACTGCTTTTTTATGCAAGCAACGAAATCATTATTCGTTTTTCACTTCTTCTTCTTGTCTAAGAAGAAGAAGTGAAAAACGTTTTTCACTAATCGATATTTAGAAGAACTGCTGAATCATTTTTTGTTGTTCACTTGCTTCGTCGTCAAAACGAATTTACAAGATTTAGTTTTCGGATTACTATCCGACCTAGTCCCCTTCCGGTTTTCGAACTTTAAAGGATTAAGGAAAATTTTGCGGCAACACAGTTCAGAAAAACCATGCCAATGAGAGTCAACTTATGGTTTTTCCGTAAATTTGAATTTGTTTTTTTTTTTAGTTTGCGGGTTGCTTGTTTTTGGACTTGTTTTTGGCCCAGTCAAACTTTTTTTAACTTGTTTTTGACACTGAAATTGCGAGGATTTTATTGTAGTCAACATTGTATCGCTTCTTTTCAAAATAATTATTGCTTGGAATGGCGTAAACAAATGTCATTCTTGAAATAAACGTGATGTATGGACTGCAAAGCTTGTATTGAAAATTTTGAACTGCTGAACAGCGTGCTTTATGTTAATTGGTATTGGTTGCAAATTATTAGGCTTGTTTTTATTTTGATTTGCATGTTTTGGGCTTGTTTTTTAGATTCACTTACTTGTTTTAAAAAAAAACAACCTGGCATCACTGGTCGTTAAATAAGCAAATACAATATTTTAGTAATCGCTTTTCATTGATTTGTTTAAGTATCCATAGCGGAAAGTCATTGCTTTTTGGGCACTATCGAATAAAGAAATAGTCATTGCTTTTTGACTAACGACTTCCAACCCTGACTGGGTTAAATCTTTCCGATTTGTCAATAAACCTGATATGCTGCAGCAGTGCCGGTCTTAGGGTATTTCGGGCCCTGTGCGAAATATGCTTTGCGGGCCCCAATGCAAAGCTATGTCTCTATGTTCTATGTCGAATCCCCAATACGCAAGTGGAATGCCCATTGGTTAAACCAGGGGTGACGAACCTTTTTGCGGTTGCGGGCCACTTTGTCAATTACACATGAGATATCGGGCCACACAACTTCTTAATCATAACCTACAATGAAATCTACAATGAAATGAGAAGCGACTCAAGATTATCCATAAAAAGTAACAAACGGCAGATGAAAGTAATAAAACCCACACAGTTGAATTTATCTTGCGCAGAATCGAAACATACAACAATAAAACATAAAAACAAATCAACTTGAGCAAAAAGGATAGAGCAACAGTAGCCTACTTGCACCACAGTAGGCTACTTGAGCAAAAAGGATAGAGCAACAGATAATGAAAACAGTTTAATTTTCGAAGCGTTTGCTGCTTTTACATGAGTATGATTTCTTTTTTTTTTTGGCTCTATCCTTTTTGCTCAAGTTGACTAAATGTTTCGACTATTATGCTCCGAAACAACAAATCAGTTAATGAAATTTCGTTTTCAAACAACGAACAAAAGCCTATGCGAGTCATACAGCTGAAGTTCAATTCAGTTGTTTTTTTATTTCTGACCATCATATGGTCAGAAATATCTATCTAATGCAGCATTGCAGCATATCTATCTAATGCAGCTTATCTAATGCAGCATTGAAGCATAAAATATTAAAAAATAACGTTAAAGCATTAAATTTTTTTTCTTAGTGGGATTTTTGAAAAGTTTTTTGCTTGACTAAGCATTCAATATTAGGTCGAACAGACAAAGTGGCAACTCTCAACTGCATAGGCTACTAAGATTTTCATTTTCATACCGATATCACATGATCAAACTTCACTGATTTTGCCTAAAGGCTTTTCTGGTGAATAATGCAATGAAACAAAGGAAAGGTGTACCAGTGAAGGCATAAAACAGCTTTAAGATGTCTTTTGTCTTTAATGCATGAGCGATTGTCAAATTGTTTTTGCGGGCCGCACAAAATTCTTTGACGGGCCGCATGCGGCCCGCGGGCCGCAGGTTCGTTACCTCTGGGTTAAACTAATACAATTTTATTAAGTTATTAGCCTACTAACCAGTGGCGTAGCCAGAAAAAAAATTTGGGGGGCCAAATATTTGTTGAATTGAAGAGAACAACAAAGTGTTTGATTTAAATCATCAGCACTTGATGTGCAGTGGCGTATCCTGATGGGTTGAGCAAGGAAAGCAATGAAACTGGTGGGGGTTAGAGCGTGCCGAAAGCACGCGTATTCTAGGGCGTCCGGGGGTATGCTCCCCCGGAAATTTTTGAAAAATTACACTCAAATAATGGATTATAGCGCTTTCTGGAAACACTTTTAGAGTAATATTTGTATGAAATTTATTAGCAGATAAACAGCTATTAACTTATTAACCCTTAGAAGGTTGGGCTCTCTGGAGTCTTGCTCAGTTTGGGGGGGAGGCTGTCGATTCTTCTTATGCTTTAGGAGTGATATCTCTGTTATTTTTTAAAGCACGGTTTCAAAACTTGAGATTCACTTTGTAAAATTATTCACGCTGACCATATCCTAAAATTAAAACTATGTGAGTTTTAGAACTGCTCATATACGTTGAAATGTTGAGGTGACTTATGACGTTTGGGTTATTTGGTATTTTTTGGTAGAGTAATGAAAAACATGCATTGCAATGTTGTGATTAAATTTTTTTTTATAATCTCAATTTAAATCATTTGATTAACAAATCATTTGATTAACGAGGCCAAATTAATTACTTTCATCCAGCTGGTGGGAAAATTTTGATCAATAGAATATGAAATATTTCAGAGGATGTACTGAGAAATACCTTATATCTCTCACTTCGTAACCTTTATTCGCTCAAACTTTCAGCTCAATATAGGTGAATAAAAGTTAGGAAAAGTCAAGAAGTCTCATAGTCGCAGCCTCAGTGGTTTTAGAGATACAAATGTTGATACAAAAAAGTTGAATTGACAGCCCCCCCCCAACCTTCAAAGGGTTAAAGGTAGCTCTTACACACGAACGGGCAAAAACTGCGGCTAAAATTAGAGAATATCAAAAACTCAGCTACACAAAAACTCAATAACTACACAAAAACCCAACAGAGTAGCCATTCTGAAACTGCTTCCACAAATTAGTTCAAAGAAACGTAAATCGCGTAAATTTTGCACGATTTACGATTTGCAAAATTTATTGGTGTCTTTCTGTGTGTCTAAAACCAGTCCTTGGGGGTGTTAATAGCCAGATGTCTTGTAAGACGTTATAAATTCCTATAACTTTATCACATTTTCACCAAAGGGCTCAACTTCGGAATCCAAACTTGAAAAATTTGGGGGGCCATGGCCCCTTTCGCCCTCCCCTGGCTACGCCTATGCTACTAACTGATATCTACAATTTTAGTAAACTTTTTAACATTATAAAACTCTAGTTAACTACGAACAATTTATAGTGATGTAGCCACTGCATGGTTAAGTGGTGAGAACGTTTGCACGACGTTCGCAAAGGACGTCGGTTTGACACCGCTCCAGAGTTTGCGGCTGTGTCTCGGCAAAGACACTTAATGTCATGCTAAAATAAGGATAGCAGCTGACTCGACGACTAGGCTATATATCTCTTCGCTGCTTCCTGTTGTGCTGCATTTGTGATCGCAGTGAAGGCTACGTACCCTATATGCTATTGCAATCGGAGCAAAAAAACGTGATTAGGCTAGCATATTACTGGCCTTCAGTGACGTTCGGTGGCTTAAACCGTTGGGAAAGCAACTTGAAAATATGCTGCAGCAAGGTAGTAGGCACGAAGGGCGTAACCGTCGGCGAAGCCTGAAGGCGTGTTGCCGAAAGCAACACTTCCAGCGGGGGTCTGGGGGGCCTCCCCCAGAAATTTTTGAAAAACACTTCCAATTTGGTGCGCTCTGAGAGCATTTCCAAAACAAATCAAAAATAAAAATCTGTCAAATTGTGCTTCGCCTATGTGGTGATCATACCAGAGTGACTCTGATCATACATCCATTTAATGTAAGTCATGAAAAATCTTAATTTTAACGTTGCAGGACCAAAATCTAGTGTTAGACATGAAATAATAGTTGTCTAAATATTTAATTCGTCATGAATGTTCATTCTCAGATAATCAGTTAGGCCTACACTGCAAAAACTAACACTTAGGCCTAAACATTACAACCGCAAGCAATTTGTACAAAAAGCTGGATAAGTTTGCCTCCTGCGTATAGAAGCTCGAACTAGATATTGCATTCGCACCTGAACGTTCATTGGCGAAGTAACATTATATCAACGCTGTAAAAAAGTAAAAGCATGACTATGAAAGCTAGTAGGCTAAAGTAAATGGCGAGGAGACATCAAAAAACAGCAACAATCTTTTCGGCATTATGATGCTGTGCTGTGTACCGTGACGAGAGACCATTCTGACGAGTTAGTCTAGCCGCTCTAGCGAATGTACGCATTGACGTCACTGGGAAAGCAAGTCTAACTATAACACATCTGATTGGCTAAGCAGCTGTTGACGTTTTGCAAAACGGGTGAAGATTGGATAAAACGAAGGCGTTTTTTGACATTTTTGAACCTGGGGAAAGCAACTTTGATAGTTGCTTCCCTGGAGCCTCAGTGATTGTTTCTGACAGAAGCGTTTGCGTTAATTGGCATTTATAGGCAAGACATGCGGTTTGGTGAGGACTTAGACTACTCACAAGCGTTACGAGTAATTCTAGTCACGAATACAGTAATTTTCAAGTTAAAATAGACGTGATAAAAATAATAAGAAGTTAAACCTACAGTAGAATTCAGTCATTATATTTTGCATAATTTTTGCTCAGGTAAGCACTGCTTTCCTTGCTTTCCCTCACCGATCGTCACTGCTGGACTTCATGTCAACTTTACTGGGTGGCTTATATGAAACTGGGTAGGCTAAACAAACAAATAATTGAAATCCTTCTGTGGTCGGAAAAATAGATTAAAACGTAGCTTCGATTTCATATCTAAAGTAATCACCAAACTTCTGCGGAAATCCAGGTTTTATTGGATGAATTTGGGCAAATGCGAAGTGTGTGCCCTTACGTCTTCATCAATAGCTTGACCCGTCTGGCAATTACCCAAAACAAGATATAAGCTTATAGTAATAATAAATGTTTGTCAATAGCTGATTGTAGCAAGAATTGAGAGCAATAGACAGTTAGGCACTGGTGTTTCGTGGTTTGTAGCTTGTGCGAGCTTTACATATGTCATTTTTACGTTTTATAATCGCCTAAGCACAGAAACAAATGGAGGCCTCATTCAGGAGACCTCATTCATTGTATCGGAGCCCCAACTGACGAGGTTGGGCTACTGCCTTGATTCAGTGCCGGTCTTTGGGGTGTGCAAACCGTGCGATCGCACAGGGCCCGCAAATTAGGGGGCCCGGAATTTATTCAGAAAATGCAGTAATTTTTGTCATTTCCCATGGAAAAATTCAACAAGTGAATTCAACAAAGGAATTAACAACAAGAAAACATAGAGACTCAACGGGTGCAACCCTTTTCGTCCCCTAAACATTTCGTACCCTGAAAGGATCGAGAAAAAACAACAGAGCCGAAGTCGCTGATCGGAGTTGCCGCAAACATTTCAAAATTTTTCTCGATCTTTTCAGGGGACGAAATAGGTCGAAATTCGATTTTGTTTACAGCGGACAAACCTGTCCAGTCTGAGCAGCTATCTCGGCGGACAAATTAAGTCTCACGGTGGACACACCAGATTTAACTTATCTGACTGGAATAGGTTGCATCCAGACTCAACATAGCGACATAGATATATTTCCGAAAAATGCTAAAGAAAACATGATCTTATCGTGTTGCTATGCCACCGGACAGCACCATTTTGATTTTACAGTAATAATCATGCCCAAATTTTTGTTGAACATGCTCTCAAAATGCACCAAATTCAAAGTAATTTTTTGAAAATTTTCTGGGGGAGCCCCCCCAGATCTCCCGCCGCTGGGTGTCGCTTTCGGCAAACACGCCGTCAGCTTCGCCCGCCGACCATCAAATCAACCCCGTCCCATTTCAAAATACCTAGCTACGCTACTGAAATGGATCATTGTCATTGGGGCCCGCAAAGCACATTCCGCACAGGGCCCGAAATACCCTAAGACCGGCACTGCTTGATTGAATGGCAGTCCAGCTTATTAACCTACTTCAGTTGATTCATATTCAGTGCAAGTAGGCTATAAGTGATAGCTGATAGTGTGGTAACATTTTATTTAGGTTATTTAAGTATGAGAATAGTTTGTTTATAAGTTGAGTTGAATTTTACGGCTGTCTGACTACCTGATGAAAGTTCTATCTATCTAATTTAGCTATCTGACTCCATTATCTAATTTCCACACAATTGTTATTCGAATTATAATTTTAAGTTATCAGAAGGTGTTCGTATAATGTTGTAGGTCTATAACACAATTTGAATTTAAACAGTAGCTTACAGAATAATGAAATTACAGGATAGTGAAACATTATCACGAGTTATTACATTTTAATTAAACAATCAATTTAATGTTTTTCTGAGAGCTGAACTGGTCTAACTGGACTGGTTTGATGTGAGCTCTTTGTCTAATTGAGCTGGTTTGATATGAGCTCTTTGTCTAATTAAGCTGGTTTGATATGAGCTAGTTCGATTTGATAGAGCTCTCGTCAAAGGACGAACAAACCATTTTATTGTGTGCGCCCTTTTTTCTATTTTCTTTGGGAGCAGTTGCATGGAAAATTACAGAAACTTTAGTAAAAGGCAGGAAAACTTATACGATGAAATAATGGATCGCTACAATAGGCTGCATTGCTTTCACAAGTAAAGAAGCAAAATAAGGCTACAAACTGAAACCCACTTAGCCTACATATTGTAGTAAATCAATCAATCAATCAAGTTTATTTCGGTATAGCTCCACATTCATTTTCAATGTACACATCAGTAGATATAACAATCGCTTTTTTGATATGGAAACTACACCATGGAGGACAGCAGTGGCGTAGCCAGATAAAATTTTTGGGGGGGGCCAAATATTTGATAAATTGAAGAGAACGACAAAGTGTTTGATTTAAGACATCGCCACCTGATGTGAAATGGCGTATCCTGGTGGGTTAAGCAAGGAAAGCAATAAAGCTGGCGGGTGTTAGAGCGTGCCGAAGGCACGCGTATTCTAGGGGGGTCCGGGGGCATGCTCCCCCGGAAAATTTTTGCAAAATTACACTAAAATAATGGATTATAGCGCTTTCTGGAAACACTTTCAGGGTAATATTTTTATGAAATTTATAGGCAGATAAACAGCTGTTAACTTATTAAAGGTAGCTGTTACACACGAACGGGAAAAATCTGCGGCTAAAATTAGAGAACACAAAAAACTCAGCTACACAAAAGCCCAACATAGTAAGCGATTCTGAAATTGCTTCCACAGATTAGTTAAAAGAAGCGTAAATCGCGTAAACTTTGCGCGATTTACAATTTGCAAAAATTATTTGTGTCTTTCTGTGTGTCTAAAACAAGTCCTGGGTGGTGTTAATAGCCAGATGTCTTGGAAAACGATATAAATTTATACAAATTATATTATATTTTCAACAAAAGAACCCAAACTTTGAAAATTTGGGGGGGCCATGGCCCCTTTCGCCCCCCCCTGGCTACGCCTATGGAGGACAGTAATAAGACAGTAATTTTCACTTATTGTTAACTTATAAAGACATAGTAGCTAAAGCAGAAAATTTTTTTAAATCTATCAGAATTGCAGACCATCAGCGTTTTGCTTAAACATTGACACACTACCAGCAGTTCCTTCAAGCGCCATAGCTTATGCGCAGTCACTAGAGCCCCCTTTGACCACCAGCACTCATATTTGAGTGCAAGTCTAAAAACCACAACATCTTGCAAACGGTGGCATCGTTGACCTTTTAAATCAAAGATAAAGCAATGGAGAAGTAAAATATATATCAAAAAAGTAGGGTTTGTATTTAGACTTTTTGAGATTTTTACTGCCAAACTTGGACAAAAATTTTTGCTTGGATTTTCCGCGCTCGCTTCAAACGAGAGAGCGTCACGTCGCGCTAGAAACTGTTTTTATCAGTGTTGCCGATAATATTTCAAACATTTTATTAAATTTCAACACCAAAAGAGCTGAAAATTTAGCTCTTATTTGGGGTTGAAGTGAGAAAAGTATGAAAAAAAAATACAGATAAATTTGCGAGGTCAAAAATTAATTAATATAACTGTATAAAATAATCTTTTTTACATTTTTGAAATGAGAAAGAATTGCTCTTCGACATTCATGTGAAGGTTATTGAAGGGGGATTCATTTAAGGCCAACAAACTCGTGATTATTCATGCGTGACGGTAGGGTAAATTTTTGTTGGCGGTCAAAGGGTTAAATAAGCGGCTTATCATTGCATCACTTGGCTTGTTTTTCATATAAAAGTAACTTCAATAAAATTTAACTGACAAATCCTTGTTTTTTAAGGTTGATTCCATGTTTTTACCAAGATTCTACCCCGGGATTCTACTAACAACTCAACAAATTATCAAGTATTCGCAAGCAATTTGGTGCTTGCCAATGAAGCAGCCAGCGTGATTGTTTTCAACGTCACGCTTCATTGCACACAGCTGCGGGAAAGGTCTATAGGCTAGCGGTTGATGGCTTTCAATTTTCTCCGTGTTTGCAAAACGTTACAGTATGACCTCAAATCGGTGATTTCATCAACAATAACTTTTAAGAATTAGCGTCAGTTTCAAGTTGCTGTGAAGTAACAACTATTGAATATCTCCACAATTCTCTTTTCAAAAAATGTTTTTTTCACTACCACAAACGTTAGAACTTTTCTTTTATTTTATTATCAAATTTTAGAATGAGCAATCGAATCTTCTTCCGAATTTCCGAAGGCTACTTGATGCTATTTGATGCCACCAAGTGTGGTTTACATTTACATGGATTCATATAAATGCACCAGTCTGTACACTGAGTAGGCCAACGCAAAGAAATCTGTGGCAGGCGGGTTTCTTAAAGTCTTCGACCTGGCTATGTTTGTTTGTACTCTCTCGCCGTGTCAATCTTTTGTACCGTGAGTTACTGATGCGAATAAAACAGTTGAAAAGAGATTAGTAAGTGAGCCAGATGATTTAGTTGTTATTGCGAAAGTGCTGAAATAAATAAAGAAAAGGCTACAAAGAAAGCTTAAAGTTAGATTCAGATCACCCTTCTGTCGTGCGACTGCGAATAACTGGATGCTTAGTTCCAAATCTCAGTCAAGAAAAGAAAGAATTTAAAGAAAAAGTGAGTTGTTCTGAAAACCCCCCCTTTTTTTTATCCCCACCCCCATCCTAGTTAACTATTTCCACCCCAATCAAACCCTGGGATCTGCAATTCCAGCCCGAGCTTGGTATCCCTATCTTTTCCCCCGAAGAACAAGGTTTAAGAAGAAAAGGAAAAACATTTCACAAGAAAGGAATCATAAAAAACTGTAATTATTTATGTCGTGTTAATTGTGTACTACAGTAATTGCTATATGTTCATTGTTTAACCTAAATTTAGCTTTATCGAGTTTTAAATTAATTCCTAGCCTATTTTTCTATTTCACTTTGTTGTTTCATTTTTTAACCTTAATTCTAATCAGTTAGTATCTTGCTACTTAAATTAATTAATTCGTAGACTTGTGCCTCTATTGCAATAACAAATCCATCCGAAAATCCTTTTTTTACCCAAATTAAACACCCTTGTTCAGTTAATTTTCCAAATCTCGGCATTCAAACTCCTGCATTGGTAATCTAGTGTTGCCAGTTGTCTGCCAAATCTTCCTTTTCTTGCATCTGAAACACGCATCTTCCATAACTTCCTTTCTCCTTGAAGTGTTCACTTGAATCATAACCTTATCTTGTTAAAATTCTATACCGTATAATTTGAACAATAATCCTCTCTTTATCTTTAAAGTCTTTTGAACAATTGTTTATATCGATTCTAACTAATCGTACTTCAAATCAAAGGGTCACCCTATTTGTTGGTTTAAGTTTTCAGTAGTGACGTCACAATTGACTTTTTAGTCAATTGTTCTCAAAGCATTTTTTTAACCTCCTAGCTCATCAAACTTATTTGCAGTACCGTAATTAACTGATATTCAAAGCCTAATTGCATTTAGTAACGTTGAGTATATGTAAAAAAAATAATTATCAAATTTTAAGTAGTAACCTCTGATTCAACCCTCTTGTAATCCGTCAGTAGTTCTTTGTTTTTGTAATCCGTTACTTTCAATTTCTAAACATTGAGCTGTCGCTGTAAACTCCGAAACATCTTAAACTTAACCAACTTTTTATATATTATATTTATACATTTTCTACTGATTATGTCACGCCCTTTAAGTCGCACAGGTTCAAAGACTTTTCAAGATAACCTGGCCGGTGTTGATTTTACCTCCCCGTCTGCTGAGTCCACTAGTTTAGGCTGGCCGACGAGGAAGCAGGTTCCTGTGAGTGGGCACTCAGTCCCACTCAACCCAGATGGTGAAGCCTCACCGGTAGACTCTATTGCTTTCACGAACTCGTTGCTTCGTCGTGGCGACGAGTGTCCGATCCGTGATCCCACACCACACAGTGGCTTACCTGTCGCATGCCACGAGTCAGCTCCACTATATCTGAGGTCGAATAGACTGCAGTCCGTCTGCCCTATTCGCCTCACCCTCCCCAATCTATTCCCCCTTCTCTGTCCTTTCTCCACTTGCAGGAGGGCATCTCGACCTTACCGAGATGTGCAGGCGTATCAGGACCATATGCGAGCATTCCATGGTTCGCGTGCCGAGTTCCTGATCACCTGTAGCAGGTGCTGCCATGTTCTCCCTCGAGCTTACAAGCTGTATGGGGCCTTAGAGCACTGGCGATCCTGCCCCAAGGACTTCAATTGCCAACCTGCCTTCCCTGGCCGAGCAATGACCCAACGCCGTCGGAGAGCCAAACCAGGCCCCCTATGATGACCAAGCCTGGGCCTTCCTACGTCTCTGTTGTTAGGCATGGAAGGCGCCTGCCCTCGACTGCAGGCGCATCGGTCGAGGGGTCATCCCTTCCTTCCTCTTCCTCTGTCATCCGCTCTCAAGTCTTCTGGCGCCAAGGCCTGGATAGCACTTCCACTTTGCCCCCCCCCCACCTGACTTTATACCAGAACTTTTCCGTACTGTTCTATCCCATTCAGGCAAGACTTCGCTCAGCCCAGCTGATGCTGACAGCTTGCCTGATCTAGATGTGCTGTTTCTTCCTCGCCTGTCTTCGGCCGGACCTGGGTCGGAAAGTGGGGACTCTTCCGACTCGTCGAACAGCAAATCTCTTTCCTCTTCCTCCACTTCCTCGCCTGATAGCCCAACCACGGACGGTTACGGCCCTACTGTCAGTGCGAATCCTTTTCTATATGCACCTCTGCGCAAGCCGACCTCCACCGGAGCCGTGGCAGTGGACTCGCTCGGTTTATCCAAGCCGGCTTCGCGCCCATCTTCCCTGCCTCGGACGGCTTCCACCGGAGCTGAAGCTGGGGACTCAATCAGCTCTTCCAAGCCGCCCATGCAGACCTCTTCTTCCAAGTCTCTCCAACACTACCCATCTCACTCCTCCTTATCTTTTAATCCTGTTTCCATCTGTCCTATACAACCTTGTACCTCGACGCTGTCTGCCGAAGCCCGACCCTTTACCCCACCTACCCAAACCACCCACAATGAATTCCATTCAACTATCTCTTCCCAAACCTTGACTCGACCCCGAAGCGACACCATGGCATGCAACCAAGCCACGCATGACCCCGGACTCCCACAGACTACCCCAGGGATGTCCATCACACCCAACACTCAACGATCCATCCAAGACCCTGTTGAACCGGTCAGGGAAAGTAAGACGAAGAGCTCCAGGCGGGCTCTTTGCAGTTTAGTGAACCTTACTTTCGTTTCTAGCACTAGTTGCTACGTTCATCTGATGAAATTGAAAGTAAAATTAACAACAAACAAGATGGTTTCTTGCTTCACTGACGTTTCGCGTACCATGACAATGCGCATCCTCAGAGCGAATAACATACAAAATAAAATTTCACCAGGTTATATACTGCAGTGCGATTGAAGGCAAGAAAAAATAAAATAAAACACGCAATATTTAAAAAAATTGGCCAATAATGTGTGAGCGGTTACTTTCCTCGTTAAATTACGTAAAAACTTCCAACAATAGACATAAAAATTCGAAGCGGTGACGACCAACAGAAAAAGTGCGATTGAAGGCAAGAGAAATAGAACACAATGTTTTTAAAGATTGGCTAATGATGTGCGGTTACTTTCGACGTTAAATTACGTAAAAACTTCCAACAATAAACATAAATTCGAAGCACTGAAGACCACTAGAAATTTGAGACAAAATTAGATTGCAATGACTTTTCTAACTGTGTTTAAGTAGGCTTGAAGCCTGCATGTCGAGACAATAATGATTTATAAGGTTTTGGTAAAAGGTTTCCGTCGTTCCGGTTGAGTACATTGCAATGTTTGGATGTGATGTTGATGAAGCAACTTTCTGCGGTGGTGCGTTGATAATAATTACTTTCATTTTTCAAAATTTTTGTTTCTGACCAGTTAATTTTGTGATCCTCTTCTAACATATGTGAACAAAGGGCTGACTTTTCATGTTCCATATTTTTGACCGCTCTGCGATGTTCTTTGACCCGGGAATTTATACTACGTTCAGTTTGGCCAATATAAACTGCGTCACAATCATTACAAGGAATTTCATAAACAACACCACATTTATTGTCAAAAGGGGTGGGGTCTTTCGGTAGTGATAAAATATTGCCGATGGTTCGAAATGGTTTCATCGCGACTTTAACTCCGGCGCGATTCAATGCTCGTCTTATCGACTCAGAAACTCCCTGTATGTATGGAATGGTGGTGAAACTGTTATAAGTTTTGCTGTTGCTTTGTTTGACCTGACGTTTGGTCGAGAAATGAGTGTGCCGTTCTGCCATTTTCTTGGGAAATCCATTAAGTTTTAAAGTGTTATAAATTTGTTTGTTTTCGTTTTTCTTGTTCTTTGCAGAGGTGACCAAGTTGTTGGCGCGGTTGTAAAGTGTTTTGGGAATAGATAATTTGTGTTGATAATCTTGTTTGTTGTTAATTTTACTTTCAATTTCATCAGATGAACGTAGCAACTAGTGCTAGAAACGATAATTGTCCTAATGAACACCCAAACTTTTCAGTATTCAGAACCTTACTTTAGCGGGTGGCATAAATTTCGACCAGTTCTGCATTGAATTGGAAGAGTGGACCGCTGGCACTTCGCCGCCCAAGAGGACACGTCCTCGCAAACCACGCTTCAATCGTGGCGCCCGGGCTCGCGCGGCTCGCCGTCGTTCGAACGGGGGTTCTCCTCGGTCGGACGGCGGGGGTTCGCGCGGGAACGAAGCCCGATATCGTAGGGGAGTGGAGTTGCGAGCCGCCTTCTCGCGGGACGCGAAGGGAACGGTCCGTCGGATTGTTGAAGGAAAAAACTGCGACCTTCACTGCGAAATTCCCCCTCAAGAAATTGAGAAAAGATTTCGACGTGACATGAACGCTCCTAAAGCTGGGAGTTGCTCGCGGATGCCTGAGTGGATGAACGCCCACCGTGACGAGTATGGCAATGTAAACCTCTCCCTCATCGATGACGGTGAAGGTCCCATTACGGCCCGGGAGGTGGAGGCGGTCCTCCAGTCGCTTGATGTCGGTTCCGCCCCTGGTTCTGACGGATTGACCTACGGTTTCTGTAAGACCCTGGACCCAAGAGGGGGACTCTTGGCCAGCCTTTTCGAGCTCTGCCGGATCAACCGTCGTGTACCGGACCAGTGGAGAACCAGCAGGATCACACTCATATGCAAAGACCCTGAGGGTGATCTGCACGACGTCAGCAACTGGCGGCCCATCTCCATTTGCCGAAAACATATATAAGATTTACGCCGCCGTATTGGCCCGACGCCTGCAGCGATGGGCGGTGGAGGGGAATGTTATCAGCCGAGAGCAAAAGGGATTCATGCCCACGGAGGGCGTCTACGAGCATGTGTTCATGCTCGACACCATCCTCTCGGATGCACAGTCACGCAAAAGGCCTGTGTCGGTTGCGTTTCTGGACATTCGAAACGCCTTTGGCAGTGTCCGGCACGAATGCATAGCCGAGGTCCTGCGTCATTTCGACGCCCCCACAGACCTTATTGAGTGCATCTCCGACATATACGTCGCTAACACCTGCACCGTCCGCTGTGGCAATGGTGAAACCGACCGTATCCCTGTGGGGCGGGGAGTCCGTCAGGGCTGCCCGTTGTCTGGGCTGCTATTCAATTTGGTCATCGAGGTGCTCCTCAGGGGCGTCCGTGACAAAACGGATTGCGGCTACAACCTTCCTGCTAAAGAAGACATCAAAGTGCGTTGTATGGCATATGCGGACGACATCTGTCTCGTTTCTTCCGATCGCGAGCAAATGATCTCCCTCTTATCTACTACTGATCCCTTCTCTTCCTGGTCCGGGCTACGGTTCAACCCACACAAGTGTGGCACCTTATCCTATAGGAAAGCGTCGGCGTCCCGTCTGCGGGTCGACCCGGAACCTTTCTCCCTAGCTGGGGAGGAAATCCGAGTCATCCCCAAAGGCGAAACGTACAAATATCTTGGTGCTCGAACCGGTTACGCCTCGGATGCGTCCCTTACCCAACCTTTCATCTCCACCCTGGAGAAACACATTTCTTCTTTAATGAAATCTTTCCTTACTTCAAGCCAGAAACTTCTGGCACTTAATTCTATCATTCTTCCGTCCGCGTCATACCATCTGCGAGTGCGGCGCTTCAGACAGTATGAGCTTCTGAAGCTCGATCGACTGGTATTGCAGTTTTTAAAAGTGGCGTGGCGTCTTCCCAGGTGGGCATGCAGCGCTTTCTTTTACTGTAAGCCTGCATTGGGGGGCTTTGGTGTGTTGAATCTGTGTCGCGAAAGCGACACGCTTTCGATAGCCCAGGCCTTCAAGATGCTGACGTCTCCTGACGACCGTGTCTCTGCCATCGCTTTCGGGCAGCTTAGGCGTTGTGCCAGTCTGAGGTTCGGCACTCCAGATCCTACCCCGTGCCAGCTAGCCAGTTACTTGAATAAGGATCCCCCCCTGAAGGTGCCCGTTCTCGACCGTGCCCAACAGGCGAAAGCTTGTGGGGCCGCGTCCCGGCGGCCACCCGTCGTCTAAATGTACGTTGGTCCGCACGCCCGGATGGCCGTCTCGAGTTGACCGCGGGGAGCTCCAAAATCACCCCTCCCCTAAGAAAAAAAGTGGTTCCGACCCTCCACTAACACAATGACTTGTGGTGGAGGAGACAGTGGGAATCCAAACCTGACCAAGGCAAGACGGTCAGTGCCCACTGTCTGTCCGGATTTTCGAACTCTTGGACTCGGCGACCGGAGCTCCTGGATCACGCGAACCGTGCATTTGCTTATAAAGCCCGCCTAAACCTACTTCCCTTGAAATCAAAACCAAGCCATGGCCACCCATATAAACCTGCCATATGTCGCGCGTGTGGGAAAGCGGAAGAGACTCTCCCTCATATATTGAACCACTGCCCTACCGTGATGCCTGTTGTCACGGAACGACACAATTCAGTATTGTGGGAGATCGTGAAGCATGTACCTGCCGAATGGCAACCCTTGCTTACCATAGATAGTACGGTTCCACAACACGTGGAAGCGGGCGGTGCTGATCTGCGCCCTGACATTGTCCTACAACGCCCTGACGGTGTCACGGTTGTATGTGACGTCACTTGCCCGTTCGATTACGGCGCGGATTCCCTTCGAAAAGCCGCCGACAGGAAACGCGACAAGTACGGCGAGTTATGTGTAAACATATTGGAAAACAGGAAGCGCCCTTGCAGGGACGTCCTGTCACTTCCGTTCGTCGTAGGCTCCCTCGGGAGCTATGCTCCGTTGAGCTCTCGGGCTTTGGCGGCCTTGGGTGTTCCTGCTCGTGGGGTAGCAGAGGTGGCTAGAAAAGTGGCCTCCCTCTCAATCGAAGGTTCCCTACGTGTCTGGAAAGCTTGGAACGCCGGGCTCACTCGTGGAGGGGCTACGTCATAGAAAAGACGATTCCAGCGATCAGAAGCTCAATTCCCCAACAACAGAAGCTCTGCAGTAAGCATCCGAGCGGGCAAGACAGCAAACCTCAAAACCCGCCAGTAATTGTGTGACGTCATAGTATGTTAAATCCATTGTTTCATTATCAATTTACCTGTAAACAATTGTTGTTTCATCAGCATTGCTGCAGCTCAATGAAGAATACAATCATCATCAATAAAATAAAATAGCAGTATATGAATTAGGTAAGTATATATTGCATATCGTGAATGGACTCATATCATCTATCAATGACGTAATATCATTAACAACACTGGATCTGTATTTTCATATTTCAATATTTTAGATTATCACACACTACCTTCTCCCGATATGCTGCTCTTTCCCGCTCGGATCAACCTCGCGTTGCTTTTAACTCATCGATAAACATGATTTCCTGATCAACTCGATGCAACCTCCAAAGTGTCATCCCACTATTCTATATTTTTCCTGGTAACGTAGCCTAGTCATATCTACGCTTCGATCGCTACTCCCCACGACCCATCTGGGCGAACCTGCCTCAACGTCTGGCCAGTGCACATCCGTGCTCGTTGGTTCAACGTCAACACTTTTTCGGTAGGTAAAGCATACAATATATTCCCACTTACCATCTTTTTTTTACACCAATTAATTGAGCCTTTGCTCCAGATTTTATATAATTTTCGTCTCCCACGAGTATTCAAATCGTCCTTGTAGCTAAGCTTCTCTTCCTCTTGGGAGACCCCAAAGTTTATCCGCTCTGCCTACGGGCAGACCGGGTATAGGAGTTAAACGTACCTGTGTTACGGTCACGTGATGGAGACGTGGGCGCTGCCTGGCTTTATAAAACTTCTGTCGCCCGGCCCGTCGTGAGCTGACATTTTTGCGTTTGCAGAAAGCAAAGCCCGTCTCCCTGGCCCGTTCCGCCATTCTAACTTTTGCGGACGAGTCGCACAAAATTCTCGATCCACACTTTCCTTCCACAGGTACCTAGCAGGGGCGCCGGAAGCGGGGGGGCAGGGGGGCGAATGCTCCCCCTGGCCTCAAATTTTCTGCAGATGGAGGGGCAGGGGGGGCAATGGTGCCCTTTTAAAGTTATGTAAGCTACTGCACATTTTGCAATATAACAATTTTTGTTATTCGCTTTTAGGTTAATGAAAATCTTTCATTTTTGCCTCAAAATAATATTTACGGCACAAAATTTTGCAACACAGTAGCCTACAGGCCTTAAAACTCGTTTTTTTTTCGGCAGCCATCGTGGCCTACCGGGAGCTCCTTCTCGGCGGCCAAACCTGCGTGCTTGGAGGTCAAAATAACGATAGCACAAGTAAATAGAATTAAACTTGCAACAATGCTAAAATGATCACTTAGCGTTGTTGAAGTCTGGGCCTGGGCGACGTCCTACAATAGAATCGTTGCACCACGCAATAACTGCTTTATCGGGATTGTAATCCAATACTATTCAAACGACACTCGCACGAGTGTCTCCAATGTGGCTGATTTTATAGAAGTTCGCCACTCCCCTAGAATTCTTTTTAGCAACGAAAAACAACGTTCGACATGATTGTGTTGACGATAACTGCAAGGTAATAAAATAAGTATTTCAATGATTAAAACATTACTTGTAGGCTTAAACTGTGCTTAAACTGCCCTTTATCAGAACTGACGATGCACTAGCAAGTGCGAAATATTTTTTATGTTACATCTACTGACATCTGATCCCTGTTGCCTTAGCAATTGAGGTTTTAGCTATTTCAATGATGTACATTACTAAAAGACATTACTAAAAGAAGCATAATTTTTGCAAAATATGATCAAAAAATGTTTTCCCCATTGATGTCAACTAACTTAGTTCTCCTTTTTAACAACGGTTCAATGTCCGACAACATCGAATCGACATAAAAACGACACTATTGCCAGCCGATGTAAATTAGCACTTCGGATTAAGACTTTCTTAAAATAAATGTCGGAAATTACAAACAAGACTTACAGCGCTGGCGATCGCAGCTGGATATATTCCATCAATAACAAGTAGGCTATTCCCCGCACAATGCAACAGTGGCGATAATGACGCGCTGACCTAATTTTGCATCACTCTTCAGTTAATCCACGATCATTCTATTGTGAAATTAAATAATTGGCTAGAAGAGACCGGCTGCCAAGCTTGGCCGATTGAGGAGGTAGCACCGGCGGTTTATTCAAGCACTACTTAGCGGCCATGGCCGCAGGCTGCTTTAAGGCTTGGCAGTAGGTTACATCATTATAACATAGCATGGCGCCCTTCTTTGTACACCGAATTATCATTATCGCTATATTTTATCTTAAAACTTGAAAAAAAATTGGCCTTTTAGTAAACAAAAGTGCCCTTTTTTCGTAATCTTGCCCCCCCAGTGAAAAATCGTTCCGGCGCCCCTGGTACTCCCCAGCCTGGCCCCCGCGACCTAAGCTGGTGGACTTCCCTTCCGGGTGCATTGCTATCCCATAATCACGCCGCTCCCCGCCTCCACGGGGCGTGGCAAGCCGGTTCTTTGAAGTCTCTGACCTGGCTATGTTTATTGTGTTCTTCTCGCCGTGTCAATTATTTTGTACTCGTGCATCGTTGATCAAAATAAAACAGTTCATCATCATTACGCAGGAAAGTGTTTCTTGCGTTTCTGGACATTCGAAACGCCTTTGGCAGTGTCCGCACGAATGCATAGCCGAGGTCCTGCGTCATTTCGACGCCCCCACAGACCTTATTGAGTGCATCTCCGACATATACGTCGACAACACCTGCACCGTCCGCTGCGGCAATGGTGAAACCGACCGTATCCCTGTGGGGCGGGGAGTCCGTCAGGGCTGCCCGTTGTCTGGGCTGCTATTCAATTTGGTCATCGAGGTGCTCCTCAGGGGCGTCCGTGACAAAACGGATTGCGGCTACAACCTTCCTGCCAAAGAAGATATTAAAGTACGTTGTATGGCTTATGCGGACGACATCTGTCTCGTTTCTTCCGATCGCCAGCAGATGATCTCTCTCCTATCTGCTACTGAACCCTTCTCTTCCTGGTCCGGGCTACGGTTCAACCCACGCAAGTGTGGCACCCTGTCCTATGGGAAAGTGTTGGCGTCCCGTCTGCGGGTCGACCCGGAACCTTTCTCCCTTGCCGGGGAGGAAATTCGTGTCATCCCCAAAGGCGAGACGTAGGCCTATAAATACCTCGGCGCTCGAACCGGTTACGCCTCGGACGCATTCCTAACCCAACCCTTCATCTCCACTCTGGAGAAACACATTTCTTCTTTGATGCAATCTTTTCTCACCCCAAGCCAGAAACTTCTGGCACTCACTTCTATAATTCTCCCGTCCGCGTCATACCATCTGCGAGTGCGGCGCTTTAGACAGTATGAGCTTCTGAAGCTTGATGGACTGGTTTTGCAGTGTTTGAAGGTGGCGTGGCGTCTTCCCAGGTGGGCCTGCAGCGCATTCTTTTACTGTAAGCCTGCATTGGGAGGTTTGAGCATCACGAACTTGTGTCGAGAAAGTGACACGCTTTCGGTAGCTCATGCTTTCAAGATGCTGACGTCACCTGACAGCATTGTCTCTGCCGTCGCTCTCGGGCAGCTTAGGCGTCATGCCTGTCTGAGGTTCGGCACCCCAGATCCCACGACTGACCACCTGGCCAGTTATCTGAATAGTGACTCCCCTCCTGACGGCGCCCGTTCTAGACCGTGCCCTACAGGCGAGAGCCTGTGGGGCCGTGTCCCGGCGGCCACCCGTCGCCTGAACGTACGTTGGTCCGCCCGCCCGGATGGCGGCCTTGAGTTGGCCGCGGGGAGCTCCACAATCACTCCTCCTATATAGAAAAAAGTGGTGCCGACCCTCCGTCAACACAATGACTTGTGGTGGAGGAGACAGTGGGAATCCAAACCTGACCAAGGCAAGACGGTCAGTGCCCACTGTCTGTCCGGATTTTTAAATTCATGGACCCGGCGGCATATTTACAAAAGGTTCCCTATTTTGTGCCTATCTCGAAAACTGACCAATCAGAAGCCGTATCGCTTTCTTAGGTCAACTCATTTGCAAAGTTTCTTTGTGTGATTGCGTCGAGTTCGTAGGTTTTCTCCAGGATTGCCAGTTCTGCGGTTTTCCCCTGGAGTTAGGCTAGTTTTATTTCAAAGTCGCGGAAAAATGTTAGCAGTGGCGTTTTTTCTTGTTTTGTTTTATATTCACAAAAAAAGCTTTGACTATATTCTGGATTTGTTTCATCACTTTCGACGACTGGGCTACTTTTCAGTAGCAGTTGGGCTATAAATTTAAAAAACATCTGGCAACCTTAGTTTGCTCGCTGTTCGTGTCTGCTCTGCTGTCTGGCAGGCTAATCGCTAGGCTAGTAGGCTACTGTGGCAGGCTATATCTCGTAATATTTTTGTATATATCAAATAATCACTGAATATACAATGTGCAGTAATGAACCGTGATGATTATCCAATTCTTACAATACATTTTATCTGCAATTTTAGATTTGGGCTATCGGACAAAAAGAAAGCATTTCACCCCTACATCTCATTCCTATATATGTTGCAAACATTTCACTGAAGTTGAAATCTTGAAATTTTGACTTTATAATTTACAAATTTTGACTAATAACTTTCTGCGTTTGCAACCCAAATGCAAAATACAAAGCATATTAGAAATCAAACCGTTGGCGTTAAGTAAGGATATCTTTGTTTTTCTAATGAAATAAAAGAAAAATGTGGAAGACTCAACGACAAAATAAAAGACAAAAAATGGACAACAAATGTATTACTATTAGGCAAATAATAGATCAATAGCCGCCTCAAAAATGAATTTTTCGAGCTTTCGCCGAAGCAAAATCAGCGATAATATCTTCAAAATCAAGTTTTTGAACGTAATCTCTTTCTATAGAAAGAATCGATAGAGCTGATAGCCAACCAATCTACCCTGCCACAATAAGGTATTGCTAATCAATGAAAATTTGATCTTATTCAATAAGAATACAACAGCAACTTCACCAATACTCACTTCATACGATTGGTTGTAAATAAATGTGAAGTAAGCATACAATAAACATTACAGTAATACCAAGCACGCTTGAAAAAACTGTTAACCCTTTGAAGGTTGGGGGGGGGCTGTCAATTCAACTTTTTTGTATCAACATTTGTATCTCTAAAACCACTGAGGCTGCGACTATGAGACTTCTTGACTTTTCCTAACTTTTATTCACCTATATTGAGCTGAAAGTTTGAGCGAATAAAGGTTACGAAGTGAGAGATATAAGGTATTTCTCAGTACATCCTCTGAAATATTTCATATTCTATTGATCAAAATTTTCCCACCAGCTGGATGAAAGTAATTAATTTGGCCTCGTTAATCAAATGATTTGTTAATCAAATGATTTAAATTGAGATTATGAAAAAAAATTTAATCACAACATTGCAATGCATGTTTTTCATTACTCTACCAAAAAATACCAAATAACCCAAACGTCATAAGTCACCTCAACATTTCAACGTATATGAGCAGTTCTAAAACTCACATAGTTTTAATTTTAGGATATGGTCAGCGTGAATAATTTTACAAAGTGAATCTCAAGTTTTGAAACCGTGCTTTAAAAAATAACAGAGATATCACTCCTAAAGCATAAGAAGAATCGACAGCCCCCCCCCCCAAACTGAGCAAGACTCCAGAGAGCCCAACCTTCTAAGGGTTAAGGTGTATATGAGAGTAGCAACTCTATTGGCTGTGAGGTATAACAAATAACATAGGTGAAATGATGGTTGGATATCAATGTTGCCGAATCAATGAACTCCGGAACCGCACCCATGGTCTGAATGCATGCAGTAAATGTCTGTGAAGTGAGCCCAGAAAGGTTTCTTTTTTCCAAAGTATAAATAGATTTCTAGCTTTTCCCAAGAAGGTCAAACTCGGTTGTTGTTTGATTCCATCAGCTTCAATTGGAGAACACATCTCATCTCTTTTTCGAAAAGCTGAAAAAATACAGTGTACATTAGCAATTTCTGAGTAGTGTACACCCATTGGTACACAACATACAATTTAGACCTACTATCCTTGCCAAAACGAACCTTTTTTGCCTCGAATTAAAGTCAGAAGACGGTGAATAAATGAGCAAAACTTATTTGCTGGGCCGTAATAAGTACTGTTGTCCCTCTACACAATTTCAATCTAATTAATTAAATTTAACAATCAAACTAAAGCCATTCTTTTGATCTTATTCTTACCTTTTGTAGGTGTTGTAACAGACATGATTTTCCACACATTTGCAATTTAATTTATGAAACAGGCAGCATCTTTTTTTCATTTCTTCATCTTTCGGAAATTAAAACATTGGTACTTTCACTGCAGTCTTGTACCAAATTTTACAGCTTGTTACACAACACACAAACCGCATTTCACAATTATAGATTATTAAAGCACTGAATTAATCACAATAAAACCTAAATGAAAGATCCGATTAAAACCTTGGATTGCTACTAAAATTTAACATATGTATTAGGGTGGTCCCGAAAATTTTTTTTTAGAATTTTGTTACAACCACCTTACCTTTTTTTTACATTGCCTAAAAGAAGTTAACGTGCAAAATTTGGTTAAAATTGAACAATGTTTAGAGGTGCCACAAAGCCATTTAATTTTTCTCTCGAGACACAATATAAAATAGTGTGGCTTATTAACTGTTTCTAAACCCTTCTGTACTATGTTATACTGTAATGTCATCACGACCTTAACAAATGTAATATGCCCAATGCCCATGGAATAATCCATGGGCATTGGGCCAGCTTTAACCAAGTTTTTTAGCCCAGCAACAACAGTTCTTTTTGTTGCATCTGGAAAGTTCTTGCGGTGATCAGCCATCACTTGAAGGAGGCATTGTCTTTGTTTCTCATCCTTTGTCAGAACATGGATATACTCCTGAATTAGAGCCACTCCTCTCTCAGCTGTGTCGTTAAGCACTCGAAACTGTGCTGCTTTCTTTTTTCCTGCAATGTAACCATCATTTGACAGCCAACCATCATTTGACAGGAAATCTGTCGACAAATTCAAAGCTTTGAAGAACTGCATAGATTTTACTGAAACAAAGTCTTCTATCTCACTTGCTTCAATTTCTTCCATCTTCAAGCTGGCTTTCACGGCACGACTACTCTTTCCAGGCTTTTTAAGGTTCTTAACCATTCTTTGCTTCCTCTCTTCAGCAACACCATCATCAAAGAATGCAAATGCCACAACTTCTTCACTCAGGTACCAAAGATGGTTGAGGAATTTTCTGCATGTCACTTTGGAGACACTGCTGTTGATGGAGGCATAAGCTTTCAAATTCTTCAAGAAGGCCAGGTCATTGGCTGGTGCTGAAACTGCTACCGGTGCATCAAACCAGGCTCTGAAATACACCAACACTGCGAACAGAACAACTTCTTTTCAACCTTTCTTTTGCTTTGCTGTCAGCTTTACTTGTGCCCGGAACATCCAAATCTTGAGAGAATAAAGGACCTTACTCATCCACCGTGCTGTGTGGAAAGCTCCGGGCTTTCTGATAACCAAAACACCCTGATCTGGCAATTCACCAAGGAAGAGGATGATCAGTTTCAGAAATTCTCTGTAATCTTCTCTTGGTTGTTGTTTGCATAGATATTTCTTTGCAGACATCAACAAGGAATCACGTTCTAGTGCGATATAAATCTCCACTGAAGGTTCACTTGCTGCGGTTTCATAATCATCTTGCTTGAGATGTGGCCAGCGCGCTTGAAACTGCTTGAAAATCTCGATGTCAGGCCCTGATGAGTGATGACGGTCCCATTGCATTGTTGAATACTGCACCTATCACTAGTTCAAATATATGGTGCCGACACGGCAACCATAGAAGTTCCTTCTCTAGCTGGACCTCAAGAAGATGACATGCTCCATTCCTTTTTCCTGTGTTGCTGCTAGTTGTATCAAAACTCATTGCTACAACATTGTCTTCTAGTACCCAATCATTCAGGACTTCTTTGACTGCCAAAGCCATCGATTGTCCAGATCCACTTGTCAACTTTGGTACAGCAAGCAACTTTTCTGTACCATCATACGATACAATCACTGGTAACCTATCGTATTTGTCCAGACACCATGCTGTGTCTGGGATTAGCTTTCCATCCCAATGCACAACAACCTTAACTCCCGGGTCAAGAATGTCAAGACTGAAATTGTCCTTACTGGAAATAGCAGCTTCTTGTCTTAGTGACCTTCTTGACTGACGGATAGTTTTTCGATTAATGGCCAATTCATCCACATCGTGGCCTAAACCTTGAGCTGTTGCAGCAATGATATGAACAGCTGCTCTGTCACTGACTTTGGTTCGGTCCAGAGCTTGTGCTAGTCCTGGAGAGATCACATTCTTCGCTCTAGCTGTAATTGTACATTTCCGTTTTTTTGGTGTCTGCACTTCTGAAGAACTGGACTGTTCACACTGTTCAGTATTTTCAGACTCTGATGACGATGTTGAGATATCTTCTTGATAACATGCTTGCACTGCAGAAGATGATACTTTTGCCTTTTCAGCTCGAGCTTGCTCCTCTTGTTTCCGCTTGACAGTTCGTGCTTCTTTCGCAGCAAGTTCGTGATCAACTGAATCTAGGAAACCTCTTCGTCCATCTCTTTGTGCCATCAGAAAAGCACGGTCTTCTTCAATAGTTGTCAGATCCAGTGCTTTCGCGTGTGCTATGTCGAACAGTTTGTCAAGATCGGCACTGAACTTTTCTTCTTTCTTCATCTGTGTATCTGTTCTCCTTAAAGCCGCCTTCTGGAGTCCTTTCCATTGCAGAAATAACTTTTCCAGTCTTTCTCTTGCATGTATTTCTATGCATGTTATAATCCTGGCTCTCTCCCAGAATGGAATACACAATTTGATAACTTCTTTGCAACTCAATCTTGTGGAGATGGAAGAACACGCTAAGGACTTCCCTAGCAGAAGGAAGCTTTCTCCCAGACAGTTCCTTGGAAGTGGGACCAATCAACCAAACATAATTGTCCTTTCTGGTTTTGGGCTTTGCACCACCGATAGGCCTACTACTATTATTACTGTTGCTAGCCATCTGAAAAACATAGAAAGAAAAACGTTCACAAAGTACACTACGATCAGCGCTCATCGTTTAAGGACCCCTTAGTGCATGAAAGTTAACCTTCTGTCAGTCTATAAACTCCTCCTGCCTCTTCTTTTTCATAGAAGTAGCATATTCAATTTAGAACTGCAACTTGTTCGCTATGCTTGCTATCTTGCAAGTTCTTGGCTTCGCTTTCAAATTCTAGCCATCGAAGAAATTACGCAATACTCATTGATTTGGGTGTAAAAAGAATTTGCTTGAAGAGAAAAATTCTGCATTGGGGAATTTTAATTTCGAATCGGCAGTACCAAAAAAAATATTTCGAATCATTAGGGAATCGTATTAAATCGAAATGCTGAAATAAGCACCCTTAACCCGATTTGCAACCTCGTGTGGCACCTCTAAATATTAACCAATTTTTCTGAAATTTAGCTTGTTACCTTCTTTTAGCCTATGTAAAAAAATTGTAGGGTGGTCGGAATGTTTCGAATAAAAAAAAATTTTCCCATACATTTCGGGACCACCCTAATATGTATGTATATACTTTTGTTTATAAATAACTATCTGGACTACTAACAAGCTAGCCTTTTAGCTAGCCAATATTGATTTACTTCCTATTATAGCCTAGGCCTACAGCTATAACCGTACAGAACCACTTTAGGGGGCAAAATGTGTGCAATTTTAATAAAACATTGCTTAATTCAGTGGCGTATTCTCCATACATGCACTGCATGCCTTACAATTCTGATGAAATCAGAAATCTTTCAAGGACAACGAATTTATGCGTAGAAATAGAAAATGTTAATAGCAGAACCTCCTCGTTCTCTTAATTTCAATATTTGAAACAGCTGTTCATTTTTAAATTTTGGCAACTTTGCTGACCCTGGCAACCAGCCTAGGCTATCTGTGGTTTTATTAGCCAGCTTGGAGAAAGATATTAATTGCACAGGCTTTCTCAAGTTTGCAACGTTCTAACCGCTTTACCAATTGCACAGGTGGTAGGCTACCTGAGAAGCCATGATGCCAGCAATTGCCTAGGTTAGGCTACCAAAAAAAAAAAAATTAACATTGCCAATTTGTCAGGCTCAATTTCACTTGCACCAGTAGAGAGAGAGAGAGAGAGAAACCTTTTATTTCGTCTGTTGCGACAATAGTACAGTACGGTACAATTATAAACAATACGAATAAAATAGTACCATAGCTATCTAAATACCACAACAGACAGGAAGCAGCGAAAGACTATATCAGTCATCGAGTCAGCTGCTTCCCAGTTCTTAATGTGACAAATGTCAAGCATCGGCAAATTACGTTGAAACAAGATAGGCTGATGTTCAGTAATATTAATGAAAGAAAAAAAAAATCATGTGCTGCTGCGATCCTTAAGTGAAGTCCTCTGGTTTTATTCAAATATAAACTTTATTCCGGGTGATTAAAAATAGGAAAAACTTTTGAAATCAATAAACTCTTGTAGCAAGGGCGTTTAAACTTCAGTGCAACCAAGAAAAGTTCAAGCCAATAAATAGTTCAAGGCTACGAGTAAAAACATTTTCAGTAACAGTATTACAATACAAAAATAATCAAAATTTAAAAAAAAAGGTATAGCCTAGGCCTATTGTTCTGTCATAAAAGAAATGGCTGAGTGACTCTCAGTGGTACCTGTTAGGCTGCATGAAACTAGCGCAATGTGACCATATAATTTGACTTGTAATAAATTGACGAATAGAATGTAAATGAGAAATAATTGAGTGTAACCGAATAACACAATAGGTCAATAATGTTTTCTTCAGACGAAATTTAACAAAAATCAAATCCAGACGACGTATCATTACAAAGTTTGAGCCCAAAATAACAATTTATGACAATTTTTGTCACTTTTCCACTGACATAAAGCAACAAAATTTAAATTCAATTAAAAAAATCAAACACTTCGCATACAGTAGGCTACCTAAGCTAAAGTTAACTGACTAACTTGCTATAACTGCTACATCGAGTGCCAAGAAAATTACACTAACTCATTTTCCATTGATAATTAATTATTTTATGCGCGCTTTCATTCATTTCAATTAACTGACTAACTTGCGAACTTTAACCTACCAGCCTGCTCCTGTACCAGACAATAGACATTAAGACAACTAGCAGAAGACCAAAGAAAGAAAACGTAAATGACGCAATGACGTAAGAAAGCGATACGGCTTCTGATTGGTCAGTTTTCGAGATAGGCACAAAATAGGGAACCTTTTGTAAATATGCGACCCGGCGCCCGGAGCTCCTGGATCACGCGGACCGAGTATTTGCGTACAAAGCTAGATTGAATCTAATGCCACTTAAATCAAAACCAAGCCATGGCCGCCGTTACCTACCTGCCATGTGTCGTGCGTGTGGGAAAGCGGAAGAGACTCTCCCCCACATATTGAATCACTGCCCTACCGTGATGTCTGTCGTCACGGAACGACACAATTCAGTATTGAGGGAGATCGTGGGGCACGTGCCTGCCGAATGGCAACCCGGGCTTTCCATAGATAGTACGGTTCCACAGCACGTGGAAGCGGGCGGTGCCGATCTGCGTCCTGACATCGTCTTGCAACGCCCTGACGGTGTCACGGTCGTATGTGACGTCACATGTCCGTTCGACAACGGCGCGGATTCTCTTCGAAAAGCCGCCGACAGGAAACACGACAAGTACGGCGAGTTATGTGTCAACATAAAGGAAGACAGGAAGCGCCCTTGCAGGGACGTCCTGTCACTTCCGTTCGTCGTAGGCTCCCTCGGGAGCTATGCTCCGTTGAGCTCTCGAGCTCTGACGGCCTTGGGCGTTCCTGCTCGTGGGGTAGCAGAGGTGGCTAGAAAAGTGGCTTCCCTCTCAATCGAAGGATCCTTCCGCGTCTGGAAAGCTTGAAACGCCGGGCTCACTTGTGGAGGGGCTAGGTCATAGAAAAGACGACTTCAGCGATCAGAAACTTATTCCTCAAAAACAGAAACGTTGCAGTAAGTATCCGAGCGCGCAAGACAGTAATCCGTTTAGACGTCATAACCTTATATCAATTGTCTTAAAATTCATCACCTTATATCATCAACTTATGTCTATAAACCAGTGTCATCTTTTTTATAATGCTCCAGTCTCATCAAACCCAAGCATTCAAAAATGAACAAAGGAAAGGAATAAAATGTCTAATGTACATTGTGAATCGAGACTGGTTTAACAGCAATTAAGTAACTTCAATCATCACTATTTCTCTATGTATTAATCAATCAATTGTTTCGAATTATCTTACGCTGCCTTCGCCTTGTAACGCTGTTCTTGCCCGCTCGGATCAACCTCGCTCTGCTTTCAACGCATTGATCAACACGATCCCCTGATCAACTCGATGCAGTCTCAAAATTTCCACGCCAATTTTCTACTTTTTCGTGGTAATGTAGCCTATTAGTGCCTCTGGTTTCGATCGCTAGCCTCCCCGACCCAGCTGGGCGAACCTGCCTCAACGTCTGGCCAGTGCACATCCGTGCTCGCCGAATCAAAGCTTACTCTTCTCCAGTGAGTATGTATTACATTCCCACCTATATTTTTTGTTTCTATTGATTAATCGAGCCTCTGCTCCACATTTTTATTTGAATTTCGTCTGCCACGAGAGCCAAATTATCCTTAAATAGTTGACTCTCTTCCTCGTGGACTCTCTCCCCAATTTTATCCGCTCTGCCTACTGGCAGACCGGGTATAAGAGTCAAGTACCTGCGCGAGGTCGCGTGAGGGAGACGTGGGCGCCGTCCGGCGGTCAATTACTGCCGGTTCCAGCGTCCACACGCGACGGGTCGCCCGGCCCGTCGCAGGCCATCTTTCTGGGCAATGCAGAAAGAGCCTGTCTCCCTGGCCCGCTCCGCCATTCTAAATTTGCGGACGGGCCATATAGTGTTTCGATCCACACTCTCCCTCCACAGGTACCTCGACTCCCCAGCCTGGCCCCCGCGACCTAAGCTGGTGGACACTCCTCCGGGTGCATCGTCACCCCTAAATCCCGCCGCTCCCCGCCGCTGCGGGGTGTGGCAGGCCGGTTTCTGAAAGTCTTCGACCTGGCTATGTTGGTTTGTGCTCTCTCGCCGTGTCAATTATTTGTACCCGTGCGCTGTTGATGCGAATAAAACAGTTTAACACCTAAGGTACGTCTTGGCACGATGCTTTTTCATGTCTATTTTGCTATATATGAACATATGGGACAGACCTTGTACTGTAGGCTACTTTCTTACCCTTCATATTTTGTCATTGGACTATGGCGCGGATTATCTTCGAAAAAGTTATTTGTAAACATAATGGAAGACAAGAAGCGCCCTTGCAGGGACTTCCGTTCGTCGTAAGCTCCCTCGGGAGCTATGCTTCGTTGAGCTCTCGGGCTCCGACGGCCTTGGGTGTTCCTGCTCGTGGGGTAGCAGAGGTGGCTAGAAAAGTGGCCTCAATCGAAGGTTACCTCCGTGTCTGGAATGCTGGGCTCACTCGTGGAGGGCTGCGGCATAGAAAAGACGACTCCAGCGATCAGAAGCTCAGTTCCCCACCAGCAGAAGCTTTGCAGTAAGGGACCGTTCAAATATTACGTAACGCTATCGAGGGGGGTTATGAAAAGCGTTACGTTAGCGTCACATCGGGGGAGGGAGGGGGTTCAAGCAAAACGTTACGTAACGCTTACGAGTACGGTAGTTTATTTGTGCTGGCTGGTATCGTCGTGTGGATACTAAATATAGCTAAAATCATATCCAACAGCACCTATTCAGCACCAACAAAATCTCTATCAAGTATCAACTATACGCATAGCCGTAGGAGAGTAAAACATTTTGGGGGGGCGAACAAAATTTGCCCAAATTTTTCAAAGTTTGCCCAAATTTTATCTTTGCGTATATGTTTCAAAAGCACAAAATTACTCACAATCTCTGAGGTAGTGCATTTAATAACTCTACAGGCATCAACTTGGCCGTGTACAAAAACACAGGCAACATAACATAGGCTACAACAGCAAAACTAACGCTAACATAGGCTACAACAGCAAAACAAAACTAAAGCTAACTTAACTTTAACGTGCATTCATAGACCTGTCTGTGTCCCAATTAAATAAACGATCAAATTGAAGCACTCTTATGTGGCACAAAAATATATATTAAGCCTAGCTGGATTCTACAACAATTTAAACTGACTTACAGCAATAACCGGGTAACAATTGATGAATATCCTTGTCGTCAGATTATTTGAAAATCTCCAGCCTAAATTCACTAAAAGGCCAGACAAAAAGTAGCTCAATCTTTTCAATATAAAGATAGTCCAAAGACTCAGTATTTGTAAATTTGCATTGAAAAAAATCTAGAATGACAACCTATTTACTTATCAAACCAGTAACATTATTTAATCCATGCTACTTCAAACACTATAGCCTAAAAAACTTGCACCTTTGAACAAAACTACTTTTAATATCACAAATATTGATATATTACAATGAAATCATACTCAATGTTCTTACAGAACATCATTAGAATGATATTCTTACTTCATAATGAAGCAGCTACTCAAATTACAAGCACTGAAGAAAAGCTACTCCCAGGTGGTAACTTCAAACTTAATCCTTGCCACAAAATATTACAGACCTCATTACCAACAGCACTATTTACATTGCCTGATGCATCAACTGCATGAATTGGATGACAAAACATGAACAACATAACATGTGTTTTTATATTTGATTGTTGTTGCTCTAATACTGATCATAGATAGTAGGCTAAATAGCTGAGCATATCAAGCCCAGGACTAGCAAAGACAAACAGCAGTTTAAACAAAAAACTTTTTACATAATAGAAAACAGTTATATAAACCATAGCCCACAAATTACATGAAACTAAATGCTGGAAAATTTACAAATTATTTTCATTTAATATACTTTTTCACTTTGTGCAGGCTTATGCGGTAGTTAGTTGCCGAGATCAAATGCCCACAAAAGTGGTGTATACTGATACTGAATATGTGGCCTCACAACTGTTGATTTTTAGAGTTTATAACAAATGCTTAACTTGTTTGGCCATATTTAAAAATGATAAGCTATCTTTGTAGTATTTTAGTTAAGTTTTAATAATAATAATAATGGTGTTGCAAGCACAGCAGTGCTTTTTCACCTTCATAACTTACGTAGCAATATTAAAAAAAAACAAAAAACGGAATAGAATACCAACAAGGCATTTTGTGAACATAACTCCTGATAAGATTAATTTATCCAATAACTAGATAATTTTGCTCATACAACTACATTAGTACAAGAATCCAGTAGGGTTTCAAAATTCTACCAATGAAGAAATGTAAGCTAGTGTGTATAATATGATACTGTATATATCCTAATGAATATCTGTAATAAGCTTACCTCAGCTCGCCAAATGCATTATTTTACATTTGCTTTCTTTAGATAGTGAATCGAAAGTTACATTCTGCCCAAATTTCTATACCACATACAAAAGTTTTCAAAATTGTCGATGCGACATTTACATTCAAAGAAAAGTGTTAATGTATTTCATACAAAATGCAACACTATAAATTTACTAAACTGGTAAAATGTTGAAAACTCATGGTAAGAATTAACAAAGTGGCTATTTTTACACACTTGTTGCCATGCTTGCTTGTGAAAGGTGTTGCCAGAGTTAGGTTAACTTCTCTCAAATTAGGGCAGAATTCCTTATCTGGCAACGCTATTACGCGTATATTTACACTATTATTGTGTAAATATAACCACAGCCATGAATTAATTGATTCAATTAACTAGATATTTTTGCACAAATGATTTTTACAAACAACTACATCACAGTAGTAGGATATTAAGGAAAAAACTCTCAAAAAGTTACCAGTACCCAGCAAGCCTTTAAATCTTATATAGGTATCTAATGCAGCCTGTATTTTAGTGAAAATCAGTGATAAACTTACATTTGATTGCCAACTGTGCTCTGTTACAGTTACTTTTTGCAGTTTTAGAATCGAAACTTATCATTTAAATGCCCAGATTGCAATTGTTTCCAAAATCGATGATAATGCATTTTACATTCATTGAAAAATATCAATGCATCTCATAAATTATAATAATTATATAAAGTCTATAGACTGGTGAGACTTCGAAACATCATGGTAAGATTGATTTGCCCAAATAACTTTACATTTTTGCCCAAATTTGCGACATTTTTTTTTTCAACGGGGGAGCGACCGCCCCCCTGCCCCCCCATCTCCTACGGCTATTACTATACGGTACTGTAATTCCCGTAATTCCATACAGGTTCTAAGTGCTCAAAACCTCGCATTGCGAAATTGCAAGGCAGCATTCTTACATCACAAAGCTTGCTTTGATGTGAGTGAACAACATTAGGGTTGCCAGATAGCCTTTTTTTAGGCCAAATTTCAAAAATCTGGTCTTTTTTAATTTGACCCACCTTTTTTGACCCACCGGTGTACAAACGAACTGTCTGAAAGAACTCCTTGAAGCGAAGAAAACATGTCGACAAAATTTGGCGGGAAAGCAGAAAGTTAAAGGTTATCGCACCACAAGAAAACAACTAAAGTTCGGGATCGCAGCGAACGTGTTAAAGTGTAGAAAATTTATTAATAGTGGCAAACCTAATCAATACTTTATTATATTTAAACAATATGCATATAATGATATAATAGACTCTCGGATTTGAATGTAAACTTGCGGAACCCCTAGACCAGGGGTTCCCAACCTTTTTACGATCTCGTACCACTTGGACGCTGTACCACTTCTTGCAGAACAACTAATTTGATCGAATCATATTTTATTCAGAAAAATAATATTGGCGTACTAAAATAACACTAAAGCACCAGAACTAAATTTAAGAAAATTTTTTGTTTACTGTTCTCCAATTGATCGATGCGCGGTGTAAATTTGCTAACAGCGCATCGAAAGCCATTTCCGGGCGCACCTAGTCCGTTTCGAGTTTTTTACGTGATGTTCATCTTGACTGAAAATCCCTGCTCGCATTCCCACGTGGAAGGGAAAATCAGTAGCTGTGGAACAGCATGGAAAGCTAGCGTTGAATATGAAGAGGCCATACTGAGCCAAAAGTTTATTGGAAAACATTCCTTGGAACTGTTATTGAACATTTTATTTCTATCTATTTTAGCTTACAACTAGCATTATTCGACGCTATTTGTAGCTTATTTTTAAAACAGTAGATGATATCTATCAAAAGCAATCACTTGACAATTGACATGACCTGCATTTTGAAGATCGTAAATGATACGAAACAACAGGAATAGTTACGGAAAAATAAGAACAGGCTTCAGGAAAAAAAAAAGTAAACAAAACCAGATAAACAAAAAGTTGTGAATCCACGTTTTTGTGGTAAAAAACGGAAGCTAGCCACGTACCACCTGAAAAACCTTCGCGTACCACTAGTGGAACGCGTACCACAGGTTGGGAACCCCTGCCCTAGACTTACTGGCGGAACCCTGGTTTAAAACCAATGACTTAAAGCCTGAACTATATCCGTTTTAATTACTAAGTAGAGACATAGAGAATGTGTTAGCTGTGGACAGGGTGGTTCAATTGAGTTGAACCGGGTGAGCTACTAAACGCTTTCAGTATGTAGGCTACATAACGTTTTAATTCCAAAAAATAAATATAGCTAAAATTTCATGTCTCAAACGTAAGCTTTAGGTGCATACAAACCAAGATATTTTATCAGCACGTGTTTCCACGTCATAATTTTGATATAAACTGGCAAAACGGGCTTTGTAATGGAAAAGCGTCACGTGGGGGAAGGGGGGTTGACAAAAACGTTACGTTGGCGTCACATGGGGGAAGGGGGTCAAAAATTCGAAAAAACAGCGTTACGTAATATTTGAACGCTCCCTAAGTGTCCGAGCGCGCAAGACAGAAAACTTCACAACCTGCCAGTAATTGTGTGAAGTCATAGTATGTTAAATCCATTGTTCCACTATCAATTTATCTATAAACAATTGTCGTTTCATTAGCAAGTTGCAGCTCAATGAAGAATCATTATCACTTCGAGTGCTAGCCCTCTCAACCATTTGGGCGAATCTACCCTAAAGTCTAGCCAGTGCACATCCGTGCTCGTTGGTTCAACGTTAACACTTCTCCAGTAGGTAAACTACAGACCACCCCATGGTATGGAAGGCCTAATTTCCATCGATGACGACACCAGGCAGTAGCTAACCAACGGATGCCCTGACATATAGCGACAACACGAGAGAAGAAGTAGGTAAAGCAGACAATAATTACCACCTAGGCTACCTTTCTTTTTACACCTATTAATGAGCCTTCTCTCCAGATTTCGATAATTTTCGTCTCCTACGAGAATTTAAATTTTCCTTGTAGCTAAGCTTCTCTTCCTCGTGGAAGACCCCAAAGTTAATTCGCTTTGTCTACGGGCAGACCGGGTATAGGAGTCAAACGTACCAGAGTTACGGTCACGTGATGAAGACACGGGGCGCTGTCCGGCTATAAATCTACTGTCGGTACCAGTCGCCTCACACGATGGGCCGCCCGGCTCGTCGTGGGCCGACCTGTTTGCATTTACAGAAAGCTAAACCTGTCTCTCTGGTTCGTTTCGCCATTCTAAATTTTACGAGCGAGTTGTATAAAGTTTTCGACCACACTTTCCTTCCACAGGTACCTAGACTTTCCAGCCTGGCTCCTGCGATCTAAGCTGGTGGACTTTCCTTCCGGGTGCATCGCCACCCCATAATCACGCCGTTCCCTATCGCCGCGGGGCGTGGCAGGCCGGTTCTTTAATTAAAGTCTTGTGCTTGTGCTTTAATTAATTATTTTGTACTCGGGCGCTGTTGATCAAAATAGAACAGTTCATCACCTTTGATCCTTGTGGTGTTTATGGAGATGCAAACATATCGCGCGGTCCTAACAATGTAAAAGTTCTTTAAGTACGGTATGTGCATTCTGTAACGTCGTAATGGTCTGGTGTACTTGCTCACCATGGAAGTATCATGACTGCCTGGAATCGAATTTGCGATGGGAAAGCTCACACTAGCAAAGATGGCGGTTGAAACTGAAGCTAATCACGTAGAAATAAAAAAAAAAATTGTTTCAAAGCGAATAGAAAATATAAACATTAAAAATTCACACCAGATTAGTTGTTGTCATTCCATCATCCAATCCAAACGAGTACGAGTCCAAATATCACAATGAAATCGCAGTTCATATTAAATACATAGCAATGATGGACAAAAGAAGGCAACAGAAAACAATATAGAAGCAATAAGGGGAAAGCTATAGACCAGGGGTGGGGAACCTGCGGCCCGCGGGCCGAATGCGGCCCGCGTAACTGTTCCATGTGGCCCGCGTCAAAATTTCTTTACCCAAAATATATTGAAACAACAACTCAACCTCAAAAAAGAGTAGGCTCTGCAGTCTGCATTCTCGGTATATTGCGAATGGCCTTCTATGACTAGTTAATCCATCATAGAAGGCCATTTGTAACAACAATGTGACCAGTTATTGTTAATCGATCAGTTATGCCATTCGTGAAAAGTGTTTTGCAGAGTAGCCTTCTGCTCAAATTTCAAAATTTTACGTTGTATAATGGCTTCTGGAAAGAAAAGAAAGATTGGTGATGAAGGCAGAATGTTCCAGAAAGTGCGGACAAAATTTCGAAATTTTTAGTGGCCCGCGTGTGTTATTTCTCATTTTATGTGGCCCGCAATACTAAAAAGGTTCCCCACCCCTGCTATAGACTATAGAGTAATAGACAAATGCATGCGGTGACAAGACGTGATTTCGATATTCAACGCAAAAATGAAAGCACTTCCTAAACAAGTTGCATTCCAAGGTCTGTTTTGTTCGATGTAACAAACTCACGTGACGTCACGCTTCATGATGAAAATATGCAGAAGCTATGATTGTGACGTCATGACAGAGAACGCCTCACTCTGCAGCAATGGACAACGTCACTATCGGTTGTTCCCAGAGGTGGGCAGTAGTGCAATACGTTTTTCTTACAGCAGCAACTACAGTAGCGACACTACTTTTTTCCCAGTGTAGCGGAGAGGCGACGTATCTGCTGTAGTCTTGCTTCCTCTACCCGTTACTTTAATAGTATTAAGAGATTTTTGACGGAAACACTAGAGCATGAGAATAAAATTTTACCTAGAACTTGTTTTCCACAGAACGACGTTGGAATGGCAGTGCAAACGAATGTGGTGCTGGAAGGTGATTCGGTTTATCATTCGTTGTCAAGGCCATTCTGACTTCACAAGGCCTATTTGAATATAGCTTGTCAGTGTCAGGTTAAGACAAAAGTAGAGCAAAGAAGTAGCGGCAACGCGCGCTACTTTTGTTATGAGTAGCGGTAGAGCGTTACTTTTCATCAACTGATAGCGAGTAGCGGTTGCGTCGTTATTTGGCATAATGTAGAGGTAGCGAAAGTGCGCTACTTTTAAAGTATCGGATGCCCACCTCTGGTTGTTTAAAAAACGAGTTAAACAAAAACATATTTGAAGAAATAAATATTGCAACAGCATTATAAAATCAACTTACAAAAACAGAGAAAAGTTTAAACACATTAATACTGCGTATAAAACAACAAAACAAGCAGTGAAAAATATATGAATACCTAACCAAGTGTGTACATACACGTTCGTCCACGTACGAGGTCGTGGATATTTAGTATTTTTACTTCATTAGAATATTTAGTGTGAATACTTGAATACACGTCGTATGTAGAGTTGTGGACGTGCGAGTGAATGTTTTAACAAAAAGTCACCAGCGCAAAGGTGAGATGGCCACGTGTCATCAGGAATGGAGTAATCTGCCAAACAGAGGACTCAGCTGAGTAGTAACTTACAGCATCAAACTGAGAATACGACACGCAGACACACACACGTATCAGTAATAAGTATAGAAAATACTTTCATACACAACACAAATAAAGCATAATGACATCGACTGATCCACCTTGATCTACCCGATAAGGAAGCAGGTTAACTTTGTGTTTTGTTTGAGCTGACGAATGCTTGTGTGCTCACCAATCTGTAACAATGAATCACAATGATAAAGACTATGACGTGTGCACCACGATGACGTCTCTACAGACGATAGTGGTGGTGGGAATATCAACTGATAAAATAGCAGTAAAACCAGCTGAGTCTTCATGGATTTCAAATGGGGTTATTGTTATTGGTTATTGTTATTTATGTTGTTATTGTTGTTGGATATTCAGGTAGATAGGAACGAGCAGGCAGAGTTGGTGGTTCTGTAGACCCAGTTAAAGTGCTCGCAGTTCAAGTTGGAGGCAATGAGAGAAACTAATGTTCAGCGCACACTCCCAGAGTTGAACCACCGTCGATTGTTTATTATATTTCATCGTTTGCAGAGACGAGTAAATATTTACTGAGATATCGCAGTCACTGCAGATAATGCAAATTGATGTAATTGAGGTGAAAAGCACAAGAAATAATAATTGGCAAACCTGAAATATGCTCCTTTCAAAGCGATGAGGTCATCATGCGTTCCAACCTCAACCACCACTCCATTGTCGATCACAGCTATCTGATCGGCGTTCCTCACTGTGGAAAGCCGGTGGGCGATGATGATGCTTGTTCTTCCTTCTCTGGCAGCATCCAGAGCGTCTTGTACAATCTGGAGCAAAACAGAAGTTCAAGGAGGATAAATACAAAGAGTGCTGCGGTTCTCTTCTAAAAAAACGGAAAATTCTAAAGCTTTTCTCAATGAAATGAAATAATGTCAAACGAAAAATTTGACAATAGAAAGACCGCAGACAACCGAGAGCTGATTGGGTGAGAAAGTGAATTCACCTTTTCATTTTCCAGATCAAGAGCGGATGTTGCTTCGTCAAGGAGGAGAATTTTTGGATTTCTTATAAGAGCTCGCGCAATGGCGACTCTCTGCTTCTGTCCTCCTGACAATTGACCTCCTCCAATCCCCACGTTAGTGTGGTACCCCTACCAGGGATGCAAACGGACAATGTAAGATTAAAATTAAGATTCAAAAAAACAAATATTGTGAAGACACAATTTTACATCCAGCTCACAGTCATTGTAAGATGCAAGTATCTAACCATATTAAAATGTGGATCTATCGAACATTAATGATTCCTCCAACTACAACACTCCTTGGTAAGAAATAAGCAGTGGAAAGGGAATCATGAGTCATTGTCACCATTTTGATATCTGGCTTTGCAATATTTTCTTACTTTATTTAATGTCATCATCAGCAAATATGCGTTAATCCGATCTATTCTATGAATTACATGCATTTTCTAGATCTGAGCAACAAAACAGAGTGATTAGCAAAACTAAAGTCCATACAAGCTAAATTTCAGTTATGTTGCTGACATCCAATCATTCGATTACACACATTTTGTGTCAATTCAGCACACAGTGGCTACACACCTCTGGCAACCCTTCTATAAAGTGGTGTATGTTGGCCAGCCTCGCAGCCGCTTCAACTTCATGATCACTCACTTCTTTGGTGGGATCTCCGAAGCTGAATCAAGATTACAAAAGAATGATGTAATAAGGGGGAACTTAACCCAAAAGTTTTGCCCTAACCCTTTCAAAATATGGAGACGCATACATAAACACCAAAAATCATACTTTTAGCGCTGGCAAATAGTTTAGTCCAGACGCATAAATTTAAATTTGTTAAAATTATCCTATCATGGTGCATATTTTCAACCTATTAGAAGATGAATTTTCGCCAAAAAAATTTTTCAAGTCCCTCTTAGCTGTAACCCAGTAAGAAGAGTTTCGGAGGTAGACGGCCAAAAACGGTCGAGAAAAACACAAGTGCAGAGTAAGATTTTACTAAAGTAAGTTGATTGACGAAACGTTAAAATGATGGGGCTTTGGTAAGGAGTTCGCTTTGTTGAACCATAGACAGACAAAACAAAGTAACTTTAACGGGTTCAGCATAATGTATTACACACAAACAAATACAACATAATTAAAATAAACCCGTCCCCAACTGGCAGTTATTCGCCTGTGGCTCATCGTTCCTCTTGTGTGTGTTCTAATTGTTTGTCACATGTCTGTACTTTACACCTCTTGTGATCTGTTTCCCGCCATATAATTTACTCGTAATCATTCTTGTATCACTTGTTCAGTTTGTGCTTTTCAGTTTCGAGTGTCGTTACAGTTATAGCGCATGGTCAAATTTATCTTATAATTTTCATTTTATGTAAATTGCAGATGTGTAATTCCTGATGAGGACACACAGACGTGTCGAAAACGTTAAAGTTCAGTTTATTTTAATTATATTATATTTTCGTGTGTAATAAATTATCTTGAACGAGTTAAATGTTAAAATGTTAATGAAAACGCTTTCACCGTTTTGAAACTACATCACAGCTTCTCCTTTACATTAAACAACATTGAAACAACGTTGCAGGGAACCCACCGAATATTTTCCGCGATGCTTTGATCAAATAGAACAGGCTCTTGTGACACCAACCCCATCTGCTGACGTAGCCAGCCGATGTTGAGCTTCGAAATGTCGATTCCGTCTAAAGTCTGAAAGTTAAAACAACTTTACTCATTTCATTCGAAAGGGTGAAACAGTTTTATGATAGAAACAATATTTCTAACAATCCGATATTCCAAGGCTCAAATATTGCCTGAGTTTATGAAGTCGCTAGTGCCAGACTAATATACTCGCAGTGAAAAATAGCCTGGATACCGTTCAATGAAGTCCTGTTGAAAAATCGAAAACAATCAAAAATTTTACATTTGTTGTTATATTATTTACCTACTACTTTTGTTTATTTAATCCCATACGTTCTAAGAAGCGCACTAGCATACTGTGCAAAACGTTAGTAGATGAAAAAAGCACTGATTCCAGAATTGTGTACAAGTATGTAACAACAGTGCGCTCTATGACGTCCTTGACTCAGCAGCAATGCATCTACCTCATAACAGATTGACTTACGACTTGTCCACATTGAGGATCATAAAACCGTTCCATCAGTTGAACAGATGTGGACTTTCCGCCCCCAGATGGGCCAACCAGAGCCAAAGTTTGACCTCGTTTGACCTTGAAACTAAAGTTTTTCAAGACTGGAAGGTTGTTTCGGATGGGATACGAAAACAAAACTGAATGGAAAGATATCTCGCCTTTGCAGGAATCCTGGAATGTTGGAAAATTCGTAAGAGGCGATGTTGGCAGCAAGATTCCAAACAAATAACGTCAGATTATATTCAACATACTGTGTGTGTGCAACACGCATGTGCATTAATGTGTCGAATACATGTGTAGACGTATACCACTCGTCCAAGCACGACACTTACCGGTGACACCCCCTTGGAGCTGTACGCGTCAATGGTCGGTGTGCGGTCAAACAGGGCGAACAACCGACGAGCCGATCGTGTCGCGGTGGCGTAATCAGGCGCCAGAGAGCTGTTCCGTCCAATGGCGATCGCGCCAAAATACACCGCGGTGATTACCCTGAACGAAGAATGAAGGTAAGTATTGATTTGTCATCACGAAAACATTGTAGAAGGTTCGCAGGAACAATCAGTTTTGTTTGTTCACTCTATCTCCTTATTCACACAAACTGGACTATTTCGTGGACGAAAGAATGGTTCATGTTCAAACTGAAATTCATCAGCAAATGTGGAAAACAGCAGCACAACTCGTTCGTCGTGTGCAATTGTCCTTTATTCATCTTACAAACCTGAATATCAGCACTATGTTTGATTCTCCTGTCAAGACAAGGTGCATGCCGAGTCGAAAGGTGGCAGCATAAGAGAAGAAAACAACGCATTGTTCGTACCCGAACGCTAGCCCCATCAGCAGTGCCTTGCGAAAGATGTTTCTAGAAGGAAACGACGATTCAAAAGCAAAACTTTTGGACTATTTAGAGCAATACTCAATAAAAGCTAAGATGACAAAGCCAGGAATATAATCAAAGTTCTTACTTTTTCTTTTGTACTTTCTTACGTTGATTCAACGTTCAACAAAATTTAAACAAAGTTTAAACAAAATTCAACAAAATTTAATGATGGAACTTTAGATCCATTTAAGATCGTTCCGAGGCCAGAAGACACTGCTTCAAATACCAACTGTTTATTAAAGGAGAATGATTCTTCTGCGCAAACCCCAAAATACAGTGAGATCGATGGGTTAGCAAATCAGCTGATTCTTACATTGATTCAACGTTCTCAGAGGAGTATTTGAGTACCTGCTATTTTCTTTTAACATCTTTCGATGCAATTCTTGCATTTTCTTTTCTGCTGTGAGTGATGCCACTGTGCGGATGTTTTTGATCGCTTCTGAAGATATTTGACCTTTAAAGAAGAAACAAATTAACATCTCTTAATCGGTTGCATCAAATACTGCTCCACAATGCAATATGCTTCCATAAAATGTTATGTGAGAAATGTGTCGCTGGGTAGAGCGCTTAGGGAACGTTCAAATATTACGTAACGCTTTTTTTCCGAATTTTTGACCCCCCCCTCCCCCATGTAACGCCAACGTAACGCTTTTTTCAATCCCCCCCTCCCCCATGTAACGCTTTTTCACTACGAATTCAGCACAAAAAACTACCATTCCGTACTCGAAAGCGTTACGTAACGTTTTGCTTGAACCCCCTCCCCCCCGATGTGACGCTAACGTAACGCTTTGCATAAACCCCCCCCCCTCCCCCTCGAAGGCGTTACGTAATATTTGAACGTTCCCTTAACGAATAGCGCTACCAAGTGGGCGGAAAACGTTGCAACACGAAAAGATTTGACATGTCACAAGGCTGACACTTGTCACAAGGTTGACATTTGTCACATGGCTGACACTTGTCACATGGCTGACACTTGTCACAAGGCTGACACTTGTAACAAGGCTGACTTGTCACAAGGCTGACACTTGTCACAAGGCTAACACTTGTCACAAGGTTGACACTTGTCACATGGCTGACACTTGTCACAAGGCTGACACTTGTCACACGGCTGACACTTGTCACAAGGTTGACACTTGTAACAAGGCTGACTTGTCACAAGGTTGACACTTGTCACATGGCTGACACTTGTCACAAGGCTGACACTTGTAACAAGGCTGACTTGTCACAAGGCTGACACTTGTCACATGGCTGACACTTGTCACAAGGTTGACACTTGTCACAAGGCTGGCACTTGTCACAAGGCTGACACTTGCCACAAGGTTGACACTTGTCACATGGCTGACACTTGTCACATGGCTGACACTTGTCACAAGGCTGACACTTGTAACAAGGCTGACTTGTCACAAGGCTGACACTTGTCACAAGGCTAATACTTGTCACAAGGTTGACACTTGTCACATGGCTGACACTTGTCACAAGGTTGACACTTGTCACATGGCTGACACTTGTTACAAGGTTGACACTTGTCACATGGCTGACACTTGTCACATGGCTGACATTGGTCACAAGGCTGACACTTGTCACATGGCTGACACTTGTCACAAGGTTGACACTTGTAACAAGGCTGACTTGTCACAAGGTTGACACTTGTCACAAGGCTGACACTTGTCACAAGGTTGACACTTGTCACAAGGCTGGCACTTGTCACAAGGCTGACACTTGCCACAAGGCTGACACTTGTCACATGGCTGACACTTGTCACAAGGTTGACACTTGTCACATGGCTGACACTTGTCACAAGGCTGACAACAGGTTAGTCAGAGGTTGAAGTCTAGACTGTGAACTTCGATAACCAAGCTTGGGTCAGTGGTTCAAAACCTCTACTAGCACGAAAGAGACGTGACACTTCAGCTTCAGGTAGGGACACCTCGTTTTGCCATCAAGAACTCGGAACAGGTGACAAGGAACTTTCCACTTACCGGCGCTCTCGTACTCAATCCTCTCTGTGAGGAACTTGACCATGATCATGACTCCGAGGACCATAAATGGGATGAAAGAGATCACGAGAAGAGCAAGCTGCCAACCTCCAGTGAAAGCGACAACCAAAGCAGTTCCTGCAAAAGATGGAGAATTTAATTACTCTCCTTAATTGAAATGTGATAAAACGGCAGAAAACAACTATGACACAAAGCCCATCCGTCGACTACATCCGTGACATGGTTGTGTCCAATCTACGTCGGCTAGAGATGAGTGAATCAAGAGAGGAGGAAAAACAAGGAAGCTAATTGTTGTACCCTTTCTAACCATGTCGTGACGTCTGGCCACAAAACAGTCATCGTGCTTCTTACGAGAGTCGAACTGGGATCCTTACGATCACCGCTAGACTGGGGAACTGATAAAGATTCCAATGGAACAAAAAGTTATTTCAAAATCAAGTTAGAGGAACAATGAACAGAACCAACCTAAGGTGGCAAGGTTCTTCATGATTGTCCCCAACCTCACCCCTGTACACCCCTGAACCCGCAGAGCGTCAGTCGACAACCGAGCACAAAGAGCTCCAGTGCTGTGTCTAGGATCATCGAAATAGGAAATGTTCTGACGTAACAATGCACTGAGCGCGTTTCGTCGCATCCGAATTGTCAATTCGACTCCAGACTTCGCAAACAATGTCGACTGAAATAATCGAAATAAAACACGAATTAACGCTTTATTATTAAACGCAATGAGCTGTTTAAAACTGAAGCTAATTTTCGAAAAATCAAATAGAATCACAATTAAATGAAGTATTTCACAGTCTTCTGCCATAACGTTCAGAATCCCTTCAACCTTCATTGCACCGCGGTGTGTGTGTCCCTCATGCTCTGCACTTGGAGTGCTGTGGAGAGTCCTCTCCAACACAGTGATAGCAGCGTATAAAAGTATACGATATGAAATAACAGTTCAGAAAAACTTTTTAAGTAGTTTGTCACAAAAAAGTAAAGTTAATAAATTAATTTTACTCTAAAAGTTTTATTTTTCAAAAGCGTTACCTCTAACACACAGGAGACAAAAGCAGCCACCCCAAGACCAAACAAACCAACACCAAGCCGGGTTGCTGCAACTACCAGCTCATCTCGATCAGTCATGTTGAAAATATGGAATAGTTGTGAGAAGAGTATGGCGCTAATGGGATCCGCCGCACCGGCAACAATCGCAAAAACACATCCGACTGTAACGAACAAACCAAGTAAAGCAATGTGACAAAGATCACACAAGTAGAAAGTAAGTTTTTGGCTTAAAAGTGTCCAGAAACTTCACTTTTCGGTCAACTTTATAATCTGGTGACAGCCTTGGTAAGGCACACGAAAGGGCGCCGGTTCGACACCGCATTTGAGCACGTGGTTGGGTTGTTGGCAAAATACATAATAAAATACTTGAAGGTGGACATAAAAGATTGTCTTCCATGCCTTCTCCACTTAATCTAAATCTTCAGTCACTCTGCTTCGTCGTGTGAGCCTCTGGGGCCAAGGGTCTATTCTTAATTATGACCCCAGATTCATGATGTTCCCGGACTACACTGGAAGGCTACTAGAGAGCAGCCAGTCTTTGGTTTCATCATCCATGACCGCGCAGACCTTCAACTCCGTTAGGTGACTTGAAGATGTTCCTCGGCACTACATTCACAGGAGGAGAAAGTCATTCCCCGTTGGTGCATGGTTGAGCAGAGAAGCCCGACGCCAGTACGAAAACGATTGAGGCGCACTCATGCCTGTCTTTGTAGTGTCAGGCCGATTGGGCGTGTGTCGGCATTGGAAATGAACGAATGGAGTCTGGTGGTACTTGACTTCCATTCAGAATTCCATTTATGGTCCTCCCAAGTAGCAGCAGAAATGTCTTGTTCATCAGCTTCGTTGATCAGAAGTTGAGCGGCTGGCACGAATGGGTGTCTCCATTTCAGTCAACGAGGGTGCTCGTTTGGGGGATCAAAATCTTGAGTGAAAAAGGAGGTTAGGCTCCAGTGCCCGTCGACCGAGAGACAGAATGGCTTCTTCGCGACGAAGCTCAGCGGGTTGGATGCCAGCGAAAATGGGGAGATTGTCCAATGGTGTGGGACGTAGGCAATAGGGATCCGGTCACTGTACGCAAAGCGCTGTTTATGGCTGTGTCAATATTGTAGCAGTGAGCAATGTGGCACCAAACAGGTGCACAGTACTCTGCTGAAGAGTAGACAAGGGCAAGGGCTGCTATACGAAAAGTGTCAGCCCTTGCTTTCCAGCTGGAGCCTGCCAGGCGCTTGAATAGCGCAGCACGGGATAATAGTTTCTTGCGGAGTGACACCAAATGGTGGCGGTATGTGAGCGATCAGTCTAATGTCACCACAAGATATTTTGGTTCGGGGCAGAAGTTGCAGAACCACTGTGAGAGGCTTGGAAACGACAAAACGCTTTCTGTATTATGACATCATAAGACAAAGTGATGTCTTAGCTGTCAACGACAAACGGGACCAGGCAATGATCAAAGAACTTACAAGCGATGTATTTCCATTCGGGAGAGCTCATCTTCATCATCCTCATCAATGAAAAAGGAGGTAAATCTTCTTCTTTTGTGGTTTCATCCTTGAGTGAGGTAGTGTCTTCGCAGTCTGCAGAACAAACGCGATAAGAACAGCATTGATCTCCTGATTTAGCATAAGATCTCTTGTATTAGGAAAGAAAACATTCGGGAAAGAGAAATCCAACACAAACCTTCATCAAGCACAAAGTAAAACAAATTGAAACTATTGCATTTCCTTTCTTGAACAACGCAATAGCAAACGATTCCAAATGTAATTGAAATTGTAATGATGCAAGTGAAAAACTATTGGAATTAAACCAAATGTTTCCAATGTACAATTTTTGATATTATAACAAAGTGGTTTGGACCGAAAGGTATCGACCATGGGTACTGACGCTGTACCATAATGTCACTCACCTTCAATAAAGAAGTGTGCACTCCTGTGTGCCATCGTGCGGTCAGACGCAACGTCCTCGTTGGTGGAGGTCTTCCTCATATTGATGAGGGTGGAGTAGACTCCATCTTCAATCCGGAGGAGATCATCATGAGATCCTTCTTCTATGACTCTTCCATCTTGGAATGCTATTATCTTGTCGGCATTCCGGATCGTGGATAACCGATGAGCGATGACAACAGTGGTGCGACCTGTAATGGAACAATATTCATTGATGAATCATTGAAATTACGTCAAAGTTTTGATATTCACATTAAAAATTTATGTTAAACTTGCGTCAATTTATTTATGAAAAACCAACAATCACCACCCAATCCTTCTCCTGCGGATAAGAGAAGGAAGATCGCCACACAGCACTATCTATGAAGCATTCCAAACAATATTTCACATCTACTTGAATTTTATTTAATGGTGCGAGGTTGCCATGGGAACGAGCGGTTACTTACAACCGAATAGTTTCATTGTTTAAGAAATTATCGAATGATTTGACCACATGACGCACCAATGCAAGCCTTCTCCAACGCTGCTTGTACAATCGATTCGCTCTCTGTGTCCAATGCGGATGTTGCTTCATCCAGGAGCAAGATCTTTGGATTCCTAGCGATTGCTCTCGCGATGGCGATTCTTTGCTTCTGTCCTCCGCTCAACTTCTCTCCACGCTCTCCAACCATTGTCTCGAATTTCTAGCAACACAGATCAACACTGGATGGAGCAAATCGTACTGCCCTACCAAAACAACTCCCCCACACAAGGGGCAGCCAGCTTTGGGAAGTCTGGCCTAGCAAAATCATGACCAACAGAAAACGGGACAACATATCACAGTGGAAGCCGTTGCTCTAATAAGAACCTTCCACCGGTGCTCATTGAATTTCAAACACAACTTATGAATTAGCAAACGCTTCTACAACAGTGAAGACAAACTGTTAATATCACATTAATTGAACTTAAAATAATGTAGTAACTTACATTAGGAAATTGCATTATGAAGTCATAAGCGTTCGCTTGCTTTGCTGCTTCGACTATTTCTTCGTCAGTTACTCCATCACGCCCCCAGCGGATGTTTTCTGAAATCGTTGTAGCGAAAAGAACAGGCTCTTGTGCAACAACTCCAATCATTTCGCGCAACTTCCGAAGATGCAGCAATCTTACGTCCACTCCTCCCACAGTGATGCTGCCTTCCTGGAAGTCAAATACGTCATCGAAGCCAAATTAAAGCAAGAAACACGGGCTGTTGAAAACAAAAGATTTCAAAATCGCAGATTACCATGCACATTTAGTCACAATTGCGCAATACTCACGTCACAATCGAAAAGCCTCTGCACCAGCTGAGTCACTGTACTTTTCCCCACGCCGCTTTCGCCCACTAGCGCCACTATGTGGCCATGGTTAGCAACAAAAGAGACACCTTTCAACACCTGCGGTACAATATCGCGCAATGAAGTAGAATGCAACACCATAAAGTGAAAGTCAACGATCAATAATTGTTGCTTATTTTGCGCCCTTTGTGACAACATGCAGTACACTGCGATTATAGAATTATAGATGCAACTCAACAGACAAGTGGAAGCGACAAAGGACAAATTACACGGGATGCTGTTCACGAGAAGGAATGATGGGAGCTCGTGTTCGCAACCCAGATCGACTCTTTGTTCTAACCAAACCACTCAAAACTTAATTCAAACAATCAAGAGAGAATGTTGCCAGCTGTGTTTCTAAGTAATCTTCGGTTGTTCTAGTGTAGAAAGCAACAGCAACAAAAATTATTGAAAGAAACAATGGCAGATCAACAAGCATGAAAATCTCTGTTAATTCAGTCTAAAAGAAAGAAACAAAACTCACTTTCGCGTCAGGACGAGCAGGATAAGAGAAATAGACGTTATTGAAAACAATCTCCACATTTCGATCATTTGGTTCCATTCCCTTTTCAGAATAAATATCAATCGGTGGTACCCGGTCAATGACCTGGAGAAGCTTGTCTCCAACTGTTTTCGCCTTCCATATCACCTCGAGCAAGCCGAAAGCCTGAAAATCAACACCTTTGTTGATTCTAATACAGTCACTGTGCATTCAACGTTACTCTGTAAAAATTTCCTGTCGCTACCCTTTGGTGTTAGTTATTACTCCTTCCGACACAAACACACTTATATGTTATACACATATACTATATACACACAAACAGCTACTTACCAATATGGATACGCACACACACACAGACAGACACATTTACATACATACCTTTCCAAAGTTGCTGGCAGCGAACAGAACACACCCGGCCGATACAAGGACATCGCCACTGTTGATCTCTCCAACAAGACGCAGTTCGGCGCCGTACCAGAAGGTCAGCCCCATCATCCCCCAGGCCGTAATGTACATCATCCCGACCCCAAACCCAATCATGAAACCCCGACGCAGCTCCGTCGGTTTTATAGCATTCAGATGACTTGAATATCTGAGGAAGAATGAACTACTTCAAGCGAAACGTGTGATCTTTGAGCAAAGCAAACAACTTTGATTGCTTTCATTCAGATGTTAAAGTCACTTGTGACACACAATAACCATATACAAAGATCAAACTTGCAATAAATATGTGCAATAATCGCGCCCAGGCATCGAATTCCTTCTATGACTATGTTGTCATAATCATTCTATGATCAAATTGATACCATACAACAGTAGTTCTCAAACTGTGCGTCGCGACGCCCTGGTGCGTCGTTTCACTTTTCCAAGGGCGTCGCAGAATAATTCCGTTTCTTGGCTAAACTCAGTTTAAGATTATAAAAATTAGGTTAACCCTTTGAGGACCGCTAGGACAGATGTGTCCCATGCAATTAGCTGATTACACCGCAATCAACTAAATATTTGCCACTGCTGATACCCTAACGTAGTATTGGATGTCTATCCTTCAAAAAAAAAATTAAAACCTCTGAATCATTTTTCTTAGTGTAATTTCATTTTGAAAACAGTGAAGAGTTGAGGTTGCAAGTGCGTTTTTTCCTTCAAATTTGCGAAGCATATTTATTTACATTTGTCCAAGCTCGAGTCGAAATTTGCAAAATACTTCCAGGAAAATTTTTCAAACTACGAATGGATTCGCAATCCTTTCGTAGTAGGAAATCCGGCAAATTTTTGGATTCAATGAATGACGATTATCCACTATCCAGGTTTGGTGAAACAAAGCACTACGAATTATTATCCCATTCGCTACGTTGTATTTATGTGAAGCAAAATTTTCTGCCTTGGTGGTGATAAAAACCAAATATCGATCACGAATAAACACTGAAAGAGAAATGCGAATGGCAAGTTCAAAAATTCTCCCAAGATTCAATGAACTTTGTGAAAACAAACAAGCCCACACGTCACATTAAATAATATGCATTGCTTTTGTTGTCGTATCAATAAACAAAACTTTAATCATAAGTTTATTCATTTACTTTTATTTGCTGGTGCGTCGCAAGTCCAGAAAACTTTTCCAGAGGCGTCGCAACAAAAAAAAGTTTGAGAACCACTGCCATACAACATCAAGCCAACAACTGATCATATTCAAATAGAATCGAAATACTTCCTCTAGCAAACATTGATCAGCTTATGAATATTTGCCAAATTTCATACGAATTCTCGTTATGTTTTAACTTCTTTGGCTTTGTAAAGCGAGATTAAATTTGGTTTTGAAAATTTTCAAGATTTTTTGGTTTTAAACAAAAGTTAATAAAGCTAGGAAACCAATCAGAAAAAAAAATTAGCAAACCTATCGTGCAATTGCCGTGACATGGCCAAGCAGCGTTTTCAGAACGCAAACTAATGTTGTGGAACAAAACCTTGCCAACGACAGGCAACAATCAGGGTAACTCAATTTGTACTCTCCTCTTCCACAAAGATGTTTGGGAGTTAACTTAAAGATGAAAGAATGCTTAAAGTCTTAGCAGGTTGTGAGATAACAATATTGTACCGCGCCGGCGATCGATAGACACTAAATAATGAACTAAACAAACTATTTCTTGGCGGTCGAGTGTAGCAACAATTGACAACAATAAACACGTGTTTATAGCACCGCTAATTCATTTCTAAACAATCAGTTCCCGAAACACGCTATCGATGACTGGAACCGACTTCCAATTCTTTTTCAGAATGTGCCACTCGTTACAACAACAAAACAACGCCATGGTATAGAATGATGTTATTTTGTCACAATGCGTGTCTTGTTGACAAAACAACTGCTAGTCAACGCTATCACAATTAACTAAGTATTCGTAGGAAGATAGAAGTGCGCACCTCGGGAAGAGAAATGTTACAACAAAAGTTGAAAAAAATCAAAAAATTATCGACGACTTTGTTTCATGAATGGTTCTATCAAAACCTCCATTTGCAAACTCATAGCCGCTAAAACTGGAACAAACTTATTATTTCAATGAGTAGCTGTTAATACATTGGTAAGAGAGTAGTTTTATTTCCAATCCACCGACCTGTCTACTTCTTTGCGTTGGCATCCGAAAGCCGTCACAGTCCGAATGGACGATATCGCTTCTTCAGCGATCGAGCCAGCTTTCGCGTACGCCATCTGTTCTTTCTTGGCGTAAGTGGCGGATACCTTGATTCAATTGAAGAGCGAAGTTAAACATTTGACGCAAAGTAAGAAAGTGACCCTACTTCAGAAACAGGATAAAGTTGTTTTTGATTAATTTGACCTAAAATCATTTAGACCCAAACAAAGCATCTGCTGTGGTCACCACATAGACCTAGCATGACAATTAATCTATGAATATACAGTAGCAAGCAGAAATCTACCTTCAACTGTTTGTCTGTCTTGATCCACGTTAAAAAATATATAAGTTCATAAATGTACACTTGCAAAAAAAAACACAACTAGGGAACGCATGTTAGTATTCTCTTGGCGCTACCTGATTATGACGTCACACCAGGTTTTATCAAGCAATAATATCAGTGACCCTAGAAGTTAAATGAGGGCACTCAGCTTGAGCTACTGTTGTAATTAGAAATTCGCCATGCAAGAGCGACATGACCTGCAGTTATCACGTGGCCATTAAACTGGCAAGTACATCGGCGTTCATATACGTAGGCTGCATGATGCCGCCACTAGCAAAGAAGTGGTTTGTAAGGAGAGGGTCATATACAATATACATACGACAGTATCACTGAAAATTTCAAAATGTTTAATAAAGATGACCGCCAGCAAATGTTACTGTACGGCGTACGCTGTAAGACTCAGATTACTGACCAGACATGGCAAAGCCAACGTTTGCAAAAAAAAAGGAAACAGGATGTATTGTAACTTAACTGTGCGGATAAAATTTCCAGTCAGCAAATTTGTTGTTTAACAATGATTCAGCGTCTGTAGACGTTGTAAAAATGCGAAAAACGACTGATTTTCCGACTGGGTTGATATTTATGTTCTCATAACTTCACGAACTGCTCTCTCGCCCAACGTCGAAATTATGTCAATTCTTAAAGATTATAAACATAAACTGACTCCCGCTCATGTATGCTCGGTTTCGGTTATATTTCGATCAATTCTCGGTCAATATATGGAAAGCATGAATACAGATAGTTAAATGGCAAAATAAATCAAATTTAATTCTCGGAAATCATTTCATCAAGTTTAGACGTTTTATGCCCGACAAGGATTCTATCCGCTCACAAACACTTATAAAGAAGCACAAGCAACACATCAAATCAATAAACGAAACAAGATGCTAAAGTGACGTTTACAAGTTAACAACGTCATAAATGACGTATTACGACGAACGAGGCGTTTCATTGTCGGAGCTTAAATTGCCACAAGAGCACTCGTGGCCCCACAAAGTGAAGCGAGTCAATAGACATGAACAATCGACCAACGAATGTTTATTGCAAACGTGTTGCAAACAATGACAACGCAGTGATGACGACATAGAAGGGCACGGCGGCCATCTCCATACCAGCAAGATGTAGCACACCATTGGCTTTCTTCACAATGTAGATTTTAACGACCTATTTTGGACTGATGCTGCGAGTTCTCTGTGGCAATAGCGAATGGCACTAACTATCGGAACACAGTTCGCTAGTCCATGTGCTATGACGAATGGCGTTGAATTCATGCTGCTAAACACGAAACTCAATCAATTGCACAACCATTGGCTTTGTTATTTCGGGTCTTGTTTAATGTTCATCCAAAACTTTCCAGATGTACAGAAATTTCTCTCCTTCCGTCCAAAACCAAACAACGCGTCATTGGTCACAATCGCTCTGAAGTTCAACTTTATTTAAAACGATCGTAACTTCTTCTCTTCCAGACGACAATACCCATCTTTTTTACATTGATTCAATGTCTGCAGACGGATTTTGCAATCTGGTCTAGCGCTACGTTGTACAGAATTGTAGTTTATACTTACTGAGTACATGAGTGCATGAGCGAGTCCCACCAGGGGAGTTGTTGCCAGGCTTATCAAGGCGATCTTCCATGAGAAGACGAAGGCGACCACCAGGCAACTGATGGACCGACTCGTATATTGGATCCAGATTGAAAACTTTTCACCAATTCCTTCCCGAATAATCATGACGTCACTGCGGAGAAACACACCAAGATAAGTTGATACCAGCAGATGTTGAAGTTGATGCTTCGATCAGGGCTGTGGAGTAATAAGGATTGTAACATGCCCTGAGTCGGGGTCGTTAAAAAAGGCCGACTCCGGCTGGATAAAAAACGATAAAATTAAAGAATTTTGTTTACAATCTTTTTTTTAAATATTGTTTTTTAATCTCCGTATTGCGCCCTAAATCTTTTCCAGAAAATAGAAGAGTTTGTTGTTAGTTTTTGTGAAAGTCGCCATTTCAATTTCGATTACAACTACAACTAAAGTGAAATTAAATAAAAATAAATTAACAAAGTCTGTCAACCTTACAAATCTGGCAACACTAAAGCCGGAGTCGGCCAGTTATAAATCGAGAAGTGGGAGTCGTATATTTTTCGCCCGACTCTAAGTTCACAGCCATAGTTTCGATAGACTAAACACAAGATTTCTAAGAATCAACTATTTTGTAAACAATAACACAGATGTTTCGATCTCCTCCTCTGTGAGTGTAAGCAACTCTTGACAAGGTTATTCAAAGTCATGTTGCCAAGTTGGTTATTGCAATGTAGCAGTTTAATTAAAACCGGCTGAGCCAAATCATGGCAGGAGTTATGTCAATAAATAACAACTCAACACAATTAAGGCAATAACCTCAGGCGCACAGATTCTTCAACCACCGCGCCGCGCGTAACGACCGGAGTTGACCAACCAACTAACAAAGCCGCCATTTCTACATTGAATCAACGTCTACCAGAACATTTATTGAGTTCCATTAAGGATAGGGGATCTCCTGACTACGAACCAGAACATTGAATCAACGTCAACCAGACCCTGAATTTAAGTAAAAAAGACTGATTTTGCTCCGTGTGAAAGCGTTTTTATTCATGAAATCGTGCTTCGCGCTTAATTTTTATGAATGGGTTAAAAAAAATTCACCAACGCACGACCAACTTTATGACATGTTGGGCGCCCATTGTCAGTGATGTTTCATTGTGAATTGGTTGCCATCAACATATCGGCCAACCGACATTAGCAGTGCGCTACCAGATAGCAAAATCCGTCATCAGACGTTGAACCAATGTACAAATAACGCATTTTGATGTCTGGGAGTGCGCTGTCAACAAGTAGGCTTGGTGGCTGTGAAAATGAACTGTCGGCTGCTGGTTAAAAATGTTTCAAATGTTTTTGTTTTGTTAAGTTTTCCTTTTGTTGAAGACGAATCCATGTGTTTACTATTTCAATGAAAGTAAATTGAACTAAAAATCTTGAAACGTTATTTATAGCGGCTTTGGTTGAGTTCGTTCACTCGGGCCTTCAAGTCTACATTGACTGTGCGTTCCAACCCATTCAGTTGGTTCCACTTCTTTTGTGTTTTATAATAACAGCGTGTTTGTATTTGAACCCCATCAATGGCAGGCCGATTGAATAGCAGATGTGAAAGAAGACTTTTCAAAAACAAATTCGATTCAACACACGTCCGTTCTCAGTCCAGTCAGCCTAAAGTAAAAACTCTGAGACAGATACGAAGATTGCAAATTTAGCGTTTTCATTTAAAATTGAAATATTTACCTCCTCCGCCACTAAGTGCTAATTTTAAAACTGGCAGAGAACGATTTACGCGACCTAAGACCTAAACTGAAGCCAACAAACTTGTTCTCTGGTCAATTGCGGCAAATATTGTCAACCGCTTCAACTCGGGAATTTACGCTTCAGATGTTATAAAATTCCTCTGTAATCTTTGGATCTTAATCATCAATAATGCGGTGGTGTGGCAGCCCTAAGCAAAGGTCAAAGCTGTGGTTACAGTGAAGGTAATGGCTACAACAACAACATTTCAAATTTCTAAAGGAAAATTGGAGTGATTCCAATGTAACTGGACAAATTGAGCCAAGATACAGATTTGGTTGGAAGCAACGAACGTGACTAATCTCCTCCTGTTATCTATTTTACATTGACTGGACGTTTACTTTTGCCAAATTGATGTAAAATGGACGGATTTTGCCCGCTGGGTCCAACCGAACAATTTTGCAGACGTTGAATCAATGTAAAAACGACTGATATGTTTAGCTGGGATTGAGTGATGGAAAGGCGAAATAGATCTTTGAATGCAATAAAAACTTTTTTAGGGCAAAGCTCAGAAAGCCTTTGTGGCAAAACCAGACTTTCAGGCATCGCCACAAACAAATCGGTCATTTTGCGTCTATTTCATGTCGGATAATAAAACTTTTGTCTACTTGGAACAACATACGATTAGACACAAAAAGCTGACATTCCATTTCGCTGGCTCGAAGGACAAACGGACGAGCTGACCACAAACCCAGTGCCTTGCAGTGCCAGCAATGCTGAGAAATAAACAGGCTTTGTTCAGCAATAAATTCCATAACAAATCATGAAACTTTAAACCGATTTGAAAACCAATATTTGAGTCAGGCAATAATTATTCACACGATCAGTAAGAACTTTGCGATTCTGAGAAAAAACAACAACACAGTAATGATTGCGAAATGCCAACTAAAGGTTTTGTTCAAATTAAGACGTTGATTACTCGCGTTTGCTTTTTGCAACTGAGGTTCGGAGCAGAGCCTTGAAATCAATAAATATTTCTTCGCCTCTCCACCGGACCAACAAGTTAAGAAAAATATTTCTATTTAAAATTCATCTCAAGCATTTATTCCTTCTGATTGAAATCAAAGACCAATTTAGCATCTTTTGATTAAAAAAGTTGTATGTAATTTCTTTTAAGTGTTTCAGAATTCTGACAGCTGAACCTAACGTACAGTGATGACCAAACGAGGTATGTCATTGATGACGTTGCATATGTCGCTGTATGCTGCTGATGAGGCGCAAACGGAATAACGAGGTTTGTGGGATATTTTCCGAGTCATTGCGGAAATAAATACAGGACCAAGCCAGACGGGTAATAATGCTAAAGAGAGTTACTTTAAAAAGCAACATCAGCAACAACCTGGGTTTTTTTTTTCGGTCATTTATCGGTCATTGACCGATTTTTTAGCAAAATGTCCGAAAAAAATATTGGCAATTCGGTCAAAATGTCCGAAAAAATACGTACGCGCTCAAATCGATTTCAGTGATTGCAAAGAAGCTTCTTGCGCCACTGTACGATTTCTTGTCAATCGGAAATACAAGACGTAGACTTAGTGTTTAAACGTTGATCCAATGTCTTATTATATGTGATAACACAAATACAGAAGTCAGCCTTCGAAATTAGCGTGGGCAATCGGCACTTGCAGAGGTGATTGCCGACGCAGATGCGTGAATGGCGCATTAGCGTTGGCAATAAAAATGCTGAGGCCACAGGAGCGCTTGTAAGGACCAAAAGATTACAAAAAAAAAATAATTTTCTTGGACTACACCAGACTCTTACTATTGCTGGATGTTTTATTTGGGTTACTTCCTACTTCGCCGGCGCTTAGACACGTGCCCAGCTGAGAGAATTGAATCTTTCATAAAAATATCATCCTATTTGCATTGATTCAACGATGGTAGACGTCAAATTAGTCTAAGCATCTACTCCTTATCGCGCCTCGCGACTTTGTGTTGCTCGCAGTATCTCAATTGTGCCGAAATTATGTTAGTGTAAACGTAAATCGAGGCAATCTTTTCGCAGGAAGCTATTAATTTGTTACTGGTACCTGGTTGAGCAATTAACGTTATTTTATGATAATTCAACGCCACTAGATGTCGAATTAATGTAAAACAAACGTAAATTTCTTATTGGGTACTGTTGTTACGCAATATAACCCGCCGGGAAAATTAAATCGATTTGTGTTGCCTCGAACATTGAATCAACCCAAAATTAACTTACTTTCCCCCGTCAGTTATATAACGTTTATTACCAGCGTGCGTATCGCGTTGCTCGCTTTATCGCTAGTTTTTGGTATTATTACATCACAATAAATCAAACAGTGCGGTCGTGATAGACTACTCTAGTATATATTTTGCTTTTCGCTTTACATGTTTTGGTACAATTTTTTTCGTAATAAACGTTCACATGCAATTGCCGAGGCAATTTCAACTTTTGCCGTTTGGCCTTGACAATGTTTTTGCAAAAATAAAAATATGTTAATTTCGAAGACTGAAAGTAACGTTTGTCTGTTCTAACTTTTCTCAGATAAAACACGACAACGTTTCTCAGCGAAACTTAATGTTGTAGCTAGTCAGGAAGTGCAAATTTTCGTTTGTATCAGCTACTTCAAAGGAAATATTTTCATTAGAAAAAATGACCGAAATAAATAAAAAATGACCGAATTTTTTCAAGTCATTTCGGACAAATGACCGAAAAGTCTCAGCGAAAAAAAAAACCCAGGCAACAACTTGAAAGGTTGTATCGTGCTTTTGAAAGAATGCAAGTATTGTTTGCACAAACAAAACAGTGAGTTTAAGGCGTGCCGAATCACAGTCAACATTTATGCAACGTTGCGCGGTGTTAATTACATCAACAAGAGCTGATTGGTGGTACAGAAATTGAAAATTGCGGGTAGTATGGTGTTCATTGCTAATAGCCGTTCCTCGTTCCACTTCGCAGCACCCCCATCCAATCTTATGCCGCCAAAAAGAACTCGTTTATGCCTTAAAACTTTTTCGTTAATTTTGAATTATTCTATCAGCCAAATTTACATTTCGTGTTTCTTCTACTATAAATACTTCACCACTTTTATGATTATTTTATTCTGACGTCAGAAGAGTCAGACGAAAACCTGCAGCTTCGAGTTGCAATGAGCAACATTCTGCTCGCGATATCAGAACAATGGGAACAACGTTGCTTGAAGCACCCTCCATTGGCGTGCCGGTAAACCTAAGCATGATGTGGTGGTTGATGAGGCAACCACTAACGTAGATTCAATGTAAAACCGACGTTGTTACACAAACGCTGAGGTTGATTAAACTGTCCTCAAACAGCAAAACTCGTCATGTTTACATTGATTCAACATCAAACGATGTTGGTCGGGTCTTTTTTATTGGAGATTCTCTATGTGAAGGTCAAACCTCACGAACATGGTTTAAAATTGTATCAATTCAAGCGCAATATTTCAGCCAAGTATTTCTGCATTGGTGAGCCATTGGTCACGACAATCTAATCTCATGAACATTACAGCTCTGGTATAATGCTCATGTTGTGTTACAAGCATACAAATAGCCGCAGTACATTTGACACAGCGGCATTATTCACAGCGTTCGTCTAGCTGCCCGTCGTATCGCACGAAGTTCTATATACCGCCAAGCAAAGTCCGATTTAAAGCTTAAAGACGTTGAATAAACCGATGTACATGTAAAAATGACAGATGGAATCATAAGCAGTTTTGTTACTGTGTGTAAACACTTCGTTAGAACAAAGGATGGTTTCATTAGTCATAATGAAATTCACTGACGTTTCTTTTTTAAAAAACAGCAAAAACTGACGTTGATAAACTTGAAATAAACTTTAGAAGAAAACAGTTCAATTTGCATTGCAAGCGATTGCAAGGCATTCAAGTTGTTTCCACTGTGTGATGGTATTTTGACACCAGAGGATTGGATGTTTGATAATTGTGATTGTAAGAGGATTGATTGTTTGATTGCCATATTGGCAATTTTATCGCCAAATTCCAGAAATCTGGCAATTTTCAAAGACGTTCAGCTACCTGATTGTGGTTTGGCATTTTGGCACTATTTTAGCTATTTTGAAAAAACAATTTGGCTTAATTAATTATGTTTCCCAACATGCATACGTATGTCACTTTTCGTTGTGGTATCTAGATTGCTATGGTGCTATTTTATTCGTATTGTGTATAATTGTATCGTATAATTAATTGTACGTAATTGTATATTCTTGAAACAGACGAAATAAAAGCTTCTCTCTCTCTCTCGTACAATACTGTGCAAAAAGTCTTTGGCAACACTTTCTGTCTCACCATATCAGCCAGAATTGAGCAGAATACCAAGTTCTTGGGTCGGCCTGCAGCAGTGACAGAGTCAGTTTCGCAGCTTAGTCCTGCTCAGCATTTGTTTGTGAAAGACCAGAAGAGCAGGCACCATCGCTAAATCAGTTGTAGCTTGTCAGCAATGATACAGTGTAGTAGCCTGAGATTTGCGGCACAAATCAATAACTTATTTTATTGAGAGGTTTTGGGCCTAATTTTAATTTTATTTTTGTAATTATGTCAAGATTAAGTGAAGGTCAATTAAGTTTGGTTGTTTTTTGTTTGACGTTTGTCTATAGAATTATTTTGGATCTGGCAACCCTGTTTGATGATGTTTTATTTTCTTGGATATTCCTACATCTAACTTGGATACCATTGAAGGGGAAACACGTGAAGTTTCTTGTTAACACGGTACAGTCGGTACATGTTTGTGTTGCAACAAAGACAGGTTATCCAAAAATACATCACTGAAGGTGTTTTTGTTAACACAATAAACTCAAAAGCTGCCATGGAAAGTGCGTTTTTACAGAAACCATCATTTGTGGTTGTCGTTGTATAAATGAAGCAAATCTGTGTAGTATTAATCAACATAAGAGTATGTAAATATAGTTATTTCGTTTTCTAAGCAGGATTGAGAAATGTACATTTGACAATCCTGCGTTTCGCATTTGATAAATTTGTTGGTGTTAAAATATCTAAACATAGACCTTTCCCAATTTTCAAGTTGCGTTGGGCATCGAATTTCAATAAATCAGAGCACACTTCATGAAAGGCCACTCAACTGCAGCCGCGCGTCAACAAACGGAGGTGATTACCGCGAAACCCTCGTTATCAAAAGACCCACTGCGCAATTGTAGCCTACTCACTTCCACAATTTTGTATCAAACAACCATCAGCTTTTCCGTACTTCGAACACAAATGTAAAGCACAACCTACATGATCAAATAAGCATCTCGTCAAAATGAGTTTGCACAAACTCCATCTATGGATTAGTAATTCTAACAAGCGGAAAACAACCGCTGTACATGAACAAATAATAGGAAGGAAATAATTAGCTGAATGATCCAGTGTAGGTGAATCCAGCCCTAAGTGTTGTAGATCACCGAGATATTTTTCAACTGTCACCATCCTAATCAAACCAAGTCAACATCTGGAAGGCGACAGCTGGCAAGGAATATCGGTGAAAATCCATCAGAAAACAATCTTTACTTTTGGAGAGTGGGGATATTTTTCGGATTTTTACCGATTATCGCTTGCAACTGGCTGATGGTCATTGTTTCTGTGTCTCATGCTTCATCTTCGGTTTTCTTTGCAAACTTCCCCCCCCCCCCCCCCCGGACCCCGGTGGACCCCCGATGGCTGCCATACCATCAATCTAATCACGTGACTTACCTTTCTAACCTGGCACACAATTCCCCACCGGATGTGACGTCATGATACGCAATATCCTGTCGAAGAATCGACTTAAAGAAAGATGATTTCAACTTGACGATCTGCCTGGAAGCACAAACCTAAGTGAGATGACGCAGAGAATCACATGCGACAGATATAAATGAATGGATGTCCATCAAATTTTATCGCGATTCTTGGAGGTAATTTGGTTGCTTGCAGTACAAAGGCAGATAGCATAATCCGTCATTTCCACATTAATTTAACGTCTGCAGACGTTGAATCGATGTAAAAATCTGGAAAGTCTAACATAATATGATGTTTTCACAACTTTAAGCACAAATAAGCGACAAGTTACTTGTTTGCTTATTTTTGAAAAGTTTTTGAAGTCCATAACTTAGTTTGAACCATTTGAACAAACCATAACAATGAATGGTTTGTACACCACAGTCATAGCATTAATAACTCGCCACTTGGCATCTTAAGATAACGGCACTCCCACATTTGCATGCTCCGTCAAACGTGAAGTTCTGTGAACTGATATTATTATTTTTAGGTTCTATTGACCGGGCAGAACTTTACAATAGCATGACTTATAATGTTTTCTCAGCAGCCGATTTGTAGCAAGAATTGACAGCGATAGACACGTGTTTCGCCCATGAGGCTGGCCTCTTCAGTATCGCACCGTATTCTTGCCACAAGGGTATTCGACCGCCACTTTACCAGTCAGTTTTCAGCATGACTTATTGTTCGGTATATATATATATTTGTATTCTACATCTTTCAGTCAGTCTGTGAATGAAGTTTCAAAATTCAGAGATACGAATATCTCAGTCAGCAAACCAGTATTTTTTTTACATTGCTTCAACGTCTAAAGACATTTGATTTACTGGCTGGGATATCTACACATCAACAAGGCATTGTGGGTTTACCTGTCTGCTTGAAGCGTCCAAGAGAAAACCTGAATTCCAGCGAGAAAGAATTGTGCAAAGCTGATCAGAGCAAGCACTTCGACGAGCAACGTCACAGACGGTTCGAATGAATCTAATTGTGGCAGCACGGTCGAGTTCCATCGCCTGGTAGAAGCGCAACAAATCAAAATCGAAGCCTCAAAGGTCGACGCCGAGAGATTATATTTCATCAAGGACCCAAGCAAGCTCATGGTCGTTCGAATGTTCAAGCACCACGGCGAGTCAATGACAGATCCATGGGTGGGGCAGCTGGCAGACGTCATCGTTTAACAACCAGCGTCAACGCAGCTGATGCTTTGAGATCAATTTACGCCTGCAGGAGTTGAATTAATCTAAAAAATAACTTATTTGTGACCGGGAAAGGTTAACTGAAGTGACGGAAAGGACGGGAAAAATTGAACGCAGTGCTGGTGGTCATTTTCAAACGTTGCTTCAACATGGATTTGCGTTATATCAATAATAAAACGACCACTCAGCTTTTTGCACAAGACTCAATTGCGACAAACCATCCGGTTCAATCCACAAACCAACCTACAACAATTTTTCACATTGATTTAACGAAAAATATGTTTTACGTGTATTTCATGTTGATAAACGTTAAATCAACGTAAAAAAGGATAATGAAATTGGCAACAGACAATGTCCATCGCTGTCGATTCTTGCTATACGCGCTGCGGAGGAACACCTTTTTCTAAACGCTTTTCATCAGTCAGCGAGTAGAATTGAATATGAGATGAATGATCAGAGTGGAATGACCAACAAAAGTAAATGATCAACCATGCAACTGGGGTTTTCAAACGTTTTTGACTATTCATTTCATACAACGCGAATACATTATTCAATAACAAAGAGAGAAGGGATTGCTTTGTGAATAGACTCAAATATTCTTAAAATTGAAACCATTTGACGTTGCAAGCTGCTACCAGAAATATTCAATCCTAAGTTTCTTCGCTAGGAAAATTAGTTTTTTTACATTGACCATTCGTCTGACGACGTTGAATCAACGTAAAAACTTATTACAAATTTTCTAGCTTTGATTAATGTTGTCAACTTGTACCAACCAACGGTTGGAGTAGATCACTGGAATAGTGATAAGCTTAAAGTGAAGCCAAAAAATGTAAAATCTGTCCGGAATAGCAGGAAGTAACATATAGCTGTCTGGCGATATAGGTCAACAGTGGTCATTATGATGTCACGAACTGCACTAATCCATTTCAACTTCAAAGATCACTGTGATGACATAATGCTATTGTGTCATGCATAAAGTTTAATTGGCACAATAATCATATTTTGCAAAAGATGCCTTTGACAGGTTAGTTTTTTTTTTACACCACAGCAAATACAAAAGCAGGGATGCCATATGTGTATACAATACATATTGTAAAAGTACACAGCCTACTCAATCTTATAGTGTGCTTTTTGTTTATAGTTTTCAAATAGTTAATATCACTCCCAATCATTAAACTTTGTAAATCACATTGCATAATTGAGATATGATATAAATTGTAAATCTGCATTTTGCAGTCCATCACTATTATCCTTTACATCAATTTTTGATAACACTTCAAAATCAACAAAAAAATGTTTCATTTCTAATTCGCATGGTTATAAAGTTTGTACGCTCTGTAGTGGCACTTCAGTCCGAGTGAAAATGTTTACTTACGATTCATTCAGTGATGTGAAGTTCATCGCAAAGCAAGTAGAGTGGTCAAAGTGGCATTGCGAATAGCGATTGTATTCCACAAACTGTGTGGTTAGGTCTCCTAGGAAGATGGTTCCAACTGGGAATGAAGCCCCATCCAAAATTGCGCTGATGGTTCCAAGAACAATCAACATCCAATCCCAACCATCGGCATAACGGAACTAGACAACAGTCACCATGGTCAATGGTGCAGACAAAGGTGCAATAGTTACCATTGGGTGCAATAGTTAGTATTGCAAATGTTATCCTATGCAGACTAAGACTTTGCATCAATGAAACGAACTGTTAATGTTGCTTTATTGTGGCTGCATGATTTCTGTAAAATTATGCTTGAATATGAATTGTTGATTAGAAAAAACTTTTATGGTTGTTCATTTTATGGTTAAAATAAAGCAAATTTAATAACAAAGCATTAAGAGAAAAAATAATGACATAACCACTTATACTTAGATTAGAGAAAAAATGTTGCAACGATCAACGTCAGAAGATATTAGTTGGGCTTTTAAGAGTGTTTGCAAATAATTAACAAAACTTTATGACATCTGTTAGTAGGCTACTGAGTTTTCATTTAATTTATGAGGAAAAAAGATCAGTTTTACCATGACAATGTTAAACCTTAACGTTTCCTCAGAAACTACCTTGCAATGAAATGAACATATCTGTGTTTGCTGTTTATGTTGTTACTTGTAGACTTGACAAACACCCTTTCTTTTGCAAAATCAAAGCATTGAAATAAACCCACCAGTTTCAGACAGGATTTAGTTGATGTACCTTCTTCATTTTGTAACTCCAACTTGTATTTATTTTTTGATTTTGTTTCTCTGCATTTTCTGTTCATGAGCATAAAGTACGGTGAGATATTTTCAAGAAAATACATTTGTATTATTTTCAGTGCCAATAATACCATTGTATATATACAGTATATCTTTTATATTTCCAACATATAAATGCATGTAGGTAGGCCTTCTTGAGGTTAAAAAAAATCATTTACTACAAAGTTGCATAAAAGCTATCAAAGCAGTAGGCTACTACCTTTTTATAGCTTAAACAAGACGAATTGGTTTTCATTTTAACAAAGAAATATTATGTCAATTTTTTTAGGATATAGGCTACGATACGGAGCGGACAAAAGCTCGTTTTCCAACAACAAAATCATGGTTTGACACTTGACTTAAACTGGACATAGAAAACACCAAACAAGTTATAAATTGAATGGGCATATCTAAAAGAAGGTGGCAAAAAGTAACGTATGCTCAGTTACAGAGCCTCGAGAAATTAGAAGATAAGGTTTTTTCACTATACTGAGTCTTTGGTAGCCTACTAGAACTAGTAGTAGGCTAGTAGTATAGTGAAAACCTTATCTTCTAATTTCTCGAGGCTCTGTAACTGCGCATAGGACGTTTATGTTTTATTATAAACACAGCAAATCATGCAAAAGTCATAAGTATAGTATGTATATATGTAATTAAATTCAACTCACTTGCTCTGCATAGAGTTGTCTTTGTCACTTGGTAGATTAGATAGAAACTGGGTCATACTACTACGCTTGTTTGTCTTTTGCAACATAATTGTGTTCTCGTACTATAAAAGTTAAGTGATCTGCTGTGTTAACAGGTACATTCTGCAAACAGTCATAAAAATATATTAACAAAACTCTCTCAACCATATCCAAAGATTAACTGCAGCTGTAGCTTAATCTGTATCTGAATGGTTGTATATCCGGCGACCTGTTGCATCGTCAAGTTAGAATAACCATGCTCCATGCACCAAATGTTTTATTTTTCATCACAATACAATACGGTTAAATGCAATCATAAAGTACAATTGATAGCTTGAAGCAGGAAAATGTTATATAAGCTACAGTCATCATGTCAGCTGCTCTCACAAAGAGTATTATTTCTCACACTATTGGCAAACTGGTATTGACTGCCTACTGTAGCACCATAGTTAACTAAAATAAAAGCATGCCACAAGCAGCTCTAATGAACCAACTGTGAAATGACAAATTTATAAAAAAAATCACAACCTCACTCAGTTTTAAATAAAACCCTGCTCAACAAGCTGGCGCACATTATGCGTTCTCCCAACCGTACGTTTTGCTAAATGCTGATGTCCCGAGTATTCACAGACCACAGTTTGAGAAAAAAGCAACTGAGCTAGAGTAAAATAATTCGAAGTAGGGAATTTCCCTAAATAAATATAAAATAAATTGCTGTTTGGAGTCGGAACTCTGTTCAGTTCAGTTTGTTTTTATTTCTGACCATCACAAGAAGAAGGCTGGCGCCGTGTTTGTTGATCTCACGGCTGCCTATGACACCGTATGGCATAGCGGCCTTACCTGCAAGTTACTCCGTCTGCTCCCTGACAGACACATGGTCCATATGATGATGGAACTTGTGCAAAACCGCAGTTTTACCCTCACAACCGGTAGCGGTCGTCGAAGCAGACTACGCCGACTTAAAAACGGCGTCCCACAGGGCTCAGTCTTGGCTCCTCTCCTGTTCAACATATACACCTACGACTTGCCCCCCACCACCTCCAGGAAGTATGCTTACGCAGACGACCTGGCACTCCTGCACTCAGCAGGAAACTGGCAGTCAGTGGAGAGGAACCTCAGCCAAGACATGCAAACACTATCAGCATACCTCCAGAAATGGAAGCTACAGCTCAGCAAGCCAAAGACAGTGTCGGCGGCCTTCCACCTTAACAACCGGGAGGCACAGCGTGAGATAAACATCAAGATTGATGGGGAACGCCTGCCCTACTGTGCCGAACCTACATACCTCGGCATAACCCTGGACAGGTCACTCACGTACCGCCGGCACTTGAAGTCACTGCGCAAAAAACTATCTACACGCGTCGCACTTTTGAGGCGATTGGCGGGTTCCGGCTGGGGAGCTGGTGCTAAAACTCTTCGTACAGCTACCCTAGCCCTTGTTCATTCCACCGCTGAGTACTGCGCGCCGGTCTGGTGTCGTAGTTCTCACACCCACCAGATTGATACCGCCATTAACGACGCACTGCGTACTGTGACTGGATGCCTGCGTCCCACTCCAACGGACTGCATACCCATCCTAGCAGGCATCCAACCCGCTGAGCTACGCCGTAAAGGAGCCACGATTTCTCTCGCTCGCCGCGCTTTGGACCCCGACCATCTCCTCCATGCAACACTCAAGAGACCTACCACCTATAAAGCAGCGCTTGAAATCAAGACGCCCCTTTGTGCCTGCCGCACAACAACTCCTTAAGAACGCAGAAGAACTTAGTTTAAGTGCGGCACACTGGACAAACCACATGTGGAACACGGAGTGGCAAAATCACACCTCCACGCTTCGTGACTTCATACCCAACGCCGATCCCCGTCCACCAGGGATGTCCCTCGCAAGGCTTGCGTGGGTCAGGCTTAACCGCCTGCGAACTGGCGTCGGCCGCTTTCGTTCGGACATGCACAAATGGGGCCTGGCTCCTTCATCAGAATGCGAGTGTGGTGCCACGGAACAGACCGCAGACCATGTCACCCACCACTGCCTAACCCACCGGCCTCCACACGGTGCGCATGGTCTGAGAATCCTGGACGACGAGACTGCCGAGTGGCTGAAGATTTCCTGCCCTCCAATCTAGCCTGGAAAGATCGCTCATACGCCATCATCATCACCATCACAACAAAAAAACAATATAGCCTATGACAAGCATAGCAGAGGTCGAGAAAAGGTAGAAGCGACAAAACGCGGACGATATAACGTGCATGATACCAAAGCAGGACAATCAGTTTAATAAAATATGGCACGGTCGCAACACCTCAATACCATCCACGCAACACCTCAATACCACGGTCGCAATACCATCCTAGCAGGTATCCAACCCGCTGAGCTACGCCGTAAAGGAGCCACGATTTCTCTCGCTCGCCGCGCTTTGGATCCCGACCATCTCCTCCATGCAACATTTAAGCGACCACCATCTATAAAGCAGCGGCTGAAATCAAGACGCCCCTTTGTGCCTGCCGTACAACAACTACTTTAAGAATGCAGAAGAACTTGGTTTAAGTGCGGCACACTGGACAAACCACATGTGGAACACGGAGTGGCAAAATCACACCTCCACGCTTCGTGACTTCATAGCCTACCCGACGCCGATCCCCGCCCACCAGGGATGTCTCTCGCAAGGCTTGCGTGGGTCAGGCTTAACCGCCTGCGAACTGGCGTCGGCCGCTTTCGTTCAGACATGCACAAGTGGGGCCTGAATCCCTCATCAGAATGCGAGTGTGGTGCCACAGAACAGACCGAAGACCATGTCATCCACCACTGCCTAACCCACCGGCCTCCACACGTTGCGCATGGTCTGAGGGTCCTGGACAACGAGAATGCTGAGTGGCTGAAGATTTCCTGCCCTCCAATCTAGCCTGGAAAGATCGCTCATACGCCATCAACACCTCAATAATTTTTTTATAAATTTAGAAAAAAAGATAGGCCTAAACTTTGCAGTTGACCTTGGAATATAACTGTTAAATACATTGATTTATTGTTTCTCTCATGGCATGATTTCGCTCAAAATTGTACACGGTACTTTACATGGTGCGATCACGACAGAAAGTTAAACACTCACAAAATTGTTGAATTTTAATTAGGCCTACTGTCTTTTGAATCATCAATGCAGGCTGCTGATTTTTCAGAAGATAATCTGACCCACTGGGCCTGGTACGAACAAAAAGGCTGATCCTAAAACTTGTCGTTTGATGCAGCTCAGTTAATCAACCCGTACTTCTGTAAATCCCTGCACAGAACAGGCAACTTGAAATGATGCTTTTGTAGAACTTACCATTTCCCCTCTTCAACTTTTTGCTGTTGTTTTCATACCACAAGTGTTAAAAAAAAATTGTACTTCATACCTAAAACTGGACATAAAGCATCAATATTTATCTTCGGACTGAGAAAGTCTCACTATTTGCCTACCACATAATGACTTGTGGTATTTATAAAGTCTCACTATTTGCCTACCACATAATGACTTGTGGTATTTATATTTTATATGAAATTCTTACATCTTGTATTTGCGCTGAGGTTCAAGGGCCTTGCTCATGTAGACCAGACCTGCTTAGGTTGCACTTTTCCTGAGTATTTCAATATTTTAAAATATCACTCACTACCTTCTCCCGATTTGCTGCTCTTTCCCGCTTGGATGAACCTCGCGTTGCTTTTAACTCATCGATAAACATGATTTCCCGATCAACTCGATGCAAGCTCCGAAGTTTCATCCCACTATTCTATATTTTTCCTGGTAACGTAGCCTAGTCATATCTACGCTTCGATCGCTAGTCCCCCCGACCCACCTGGGCGAACCTGCCTCAACGTCTGGCCAGTGCACATCAGCAAAGTAACAAAAAGTTCGTGGGAAAAAATTTCGCCGTCCGGTCCGCCGTGGGCCGATATTTTTGCATTTGTGGAAAGCTAAGCCCATCTTCTTGGCTTCTCCGCCATTCTAAATTTTACAAGCAGGTTGTATAAAATTTTCGATCCACACTTTTCTTCCACAGGTACCTAGACTCCCAGCCTGGCCCCAGCGACCTAAGCTGGTGGACTTCTCTTTCAGGTACCTCGGCACCCCATAATCACGCCGCTCCCCGCCGCCGCCGGTTCTTTAAGGTCTCTGACCTGGCTAGCCTATGTTTATTGTGTTCTTCTCGCCGTGTAAATTATTTTGTACCCGTGCGCGGTTGATCTAAGTAAAACAGTTCATCACCGTGTGGAGTTGACGGAAAAATATGCAACCGTGAGTCCTCGATTTATAACTGCCCGACTCCAGATTTTTTAAATTTTTGTCCTTTTTAATATTTTATCATATAAACTGAAACCTGTAAGTCTCAGCCTCACCTGCCCTGGCAAATTGTTGGGTATCACCATGAGATTTTGGACACAATTGCAACATAACAGCTAAAGACACGGCAAATATCAACACAAAAAGCTTCGAATTCATGGTCAATTTGTGGAAAGTTAGTAGTTCGGCGAGTCAAGATCTTGTTGAGAGTAGTTTTAGCCCTAGGCTGGGTGAAGGTTGCCGATCCCTGATTTAAACCACTTTTCCACTTTTAGTTCACAAGTCGAGTGATCAAAGTCAAAAACTGTATTTTTGATTGCCATTATTTATTGATTGTAAAATTGATAACAATTTCTATTTGAACCTTCTGATGATCCCAACAAGGATGATACAGCTTGTTAAAGTTTTTAAACATTCAACACATTAGCTCAGTGCTGATTACGTGCCTGCCTCGATCAAGCCTCGCTGGTTTAGGTTTTGCGGTGTGCGCTTGAGCAACTCGGTAACCAATCTCGGTAACAGGCCCTGCGTCAAAAGCCTATATGTAGCCCATGCGAAACTACCAGGAATAACCTATCAAAGGCATTGACAGTCCGAGGATAAACATTCAAAACCAACAAACCAACAGTAATTAGGGTATACAGTATTTAATGTAAAATGTAAAAGAGTATTTTCAATTGTTTTAACTAATTATGCGTCATAATGTTGTGATTGTGAACGTCACAAATGACAGGATTTATTAAAATGTATTTTTGAGAAAAAGGTACACTTTCATTTGTATCGTAACAAGAGTTAATAATTTTAATTAAAAAGTTACTTCAAAATCTAGAACAGTTACATTAGTTCTAACCGTTATTATGAAATAAGTGGAAGTGGAATTGGAGAAGGTTTGAAGAATCATCAAAGTGCTGAAATCAAAGTTTTTAATGTTTGTGCAGATGAAATGAAGAAATTATTATTTGTTTCAAATCTCAATTGTTTTTCTTTCAATTCATGTAGGAAGATACATTTATATCAACATATTGCATGTGCTGTCTGCACCACACTATGTGTGCAAGGTGAGAAGTAGCCTTTGTATGTTCCGAGCATCGTTGTTCTAATTTCAAAGTTCGAGCTCAGTGGTTCCCAACTGAGGGGAAATTCCCCGCAATGGGGACATGTTGCAATTTTCAGGGGCAATTTCGTTTAGGATTGTAAAGCTTTTTAAGCCTATAAAAAATTGGCCTAGAGTATAGCTTTAGAGTTCTCTTCAAATCATATTTCAATTAACATAATATGTTCACATAGGCTACTAACTAAACCTTTGCGACTTCATATCTCCCGATCAAAAGTTGAGAGCATTGAAAATAATGAATAGAAAATAACAGTGATATGATAAGAGAGGAAATGTTTTTCCTGCCATTAAGATATTATAGTGCTCAAACTTGCGATGTAAATTATTTTATATTGCGATTTTAATTATTTATTATGAAGAGACATATTAGAGGCTAGTTTATTTCCTCTTCTAAGACTTAGATTAAAATACTCATATAAATGAGTTTTTAACAAACTAAACTTCTAGGGGGGAATTAGATTTGAATAAAAGGGTTGGGAACCACTGGCCTAGCTAGATGCTAAAAAACAATACATTATGTTCTGTTCCTTTTCACTCAATGTTGAACAAAAAGCTTATCAAAATGAATTCAATAATTATTATTATCATCGGCACCGCTTTCCAGCCACTTAATGTTTTCTCACTGTTTTTCAGTGGCTCCAAAATGAAGATATGGATGTACGTGATCCTTTTCTGTGGTTTTATCATTTTGTTGATCTCTAAGATTCCTCACACTGATCTCAACCTCCCATCACAAGATAGAAATAGAAAAAGTAGCCTACAAACTCAACGATTGATGATATTTTAATACTTAAATTAATGAAAAACTAGCTTCTAATACACTAGGTCTAGCCTACTTAGTTTTTATTAAACTGTATTCGTTTTTTTAATATTCATTTCATTCCTATAGAGCAGGGGTCACCAAACTTTTTTCTCTGAGGGCCGGATTGCTGCGAGATTAACAGCTGCTGGCCAGATGCAAATTGCGAAAAGATATACCACTATTTAGAACCTCCATTGATTTGAATTGAGCACAATAAATAACAAAGTCAGAGGTGGAATAGCAAAGTTGTGATGAAAATCGAATGGTTGCTGGAAAAAGTTATCCCCCGCTGTGATACACTACAGGGCATCGTGCTCTTGAAAAAACATTACATCTTTCCAAATTTTGCCTAGGCTGTCCCCATTTGTGGTGGCCTAATGGTAAAAACAGAAGACCACCATGTAGGCTGCCTGGCGGAAAAATGTACAAATTCAACATACAACAACGAACTATAAGAACGAACAATTTTAACAAAGAAGTCTCTAGGCCTATTACACAAAAAGGCAAAGCCAAAGACGGTTGCTAATGCCAAGGGAAGCACATAAGTGCAGCTGTAATTTGCGCAGCACATGGCGGGCCTGATAAAATCAGTTGCGGCCCGCGGGCCGTAGTTTAGTGACCCCTGTTATAGAGAGATAATATTTCATAATTGTATTTATAGACACATGATGTGAGAAGAACAAAAGTTGGCAGATTAAACACAAAACCGTTTAGGCTTTCTATGCTCATAACCCTGTTCGGTTTGCTGAATCGCATAATGATCTTCAAGACATGTGGGATAAGATCAATTCCGCTGGTAGGCTACATAGACCAACTCAATATGAAAACCCAAGCTAAAAAAATTGAATCAATGATGATCTTTAAATCATCGCACTGCAGTAGCCTACTTCAAATTGTAATTGGTAATGAAAACATATAGCAAGCAAAATGTTTTTATTTTAGTCATTTAATAACTGAAGATAGAAGGATGCGACCATGTAAATCTAATCGAATCATGCATATGTAAAGCGGATAGAAATTGCAAGAAATACATCCCCATAAACATTGGCTCGTAAAAACACGAGAAATACACGTGTATTACACGAGTTTCCTCAGAATTTCACGTGTTTTTCACGTGTTTTTCACGACCAATGTTTATGGGGATTTCTCTCAGAGACCGGGGTCTCGGGGACCGAATAATTAAATTTGTCGGGCACACAATAAGGATAAAATGCACACTAAGAATAATTTAGACAACAAACATCACAAAATGAACAAAATTAAATTATGAAAGTTCTGTACCAAGAGCTCATGATCATAAACAACGGGGCATTGCAAATTCTGATTGAACCGTTGGTCTCGATTCAATTTAAGCGTTAGACCGCTAAATTTTTAAGCAGTTGTCCCAGCCTACAATAAAACATCAAAATCGATTCAATCCGACTGTCGATAGTTGGCTGACAAAAACGTTTACTCTTCCACGATATTCTATCGTTCGATAATTAGTGTTTGGAAAAGAGCAACCAGCAATGTCAAAGATACCAAAACGAAATTATCATTTTCACACCAACATCCATTCCAGTCCTGCATCTATTTATTAACTGAGTTTTTTAAACGGATAATTATTTTACTGTTCCATGAGTTGCCAGAGCTCACAAGCATCCCATGTTTTTGAAAGCATTCTTAGCCTAATAAGAAATTGAGCTAACATCAATTTGCAGGAAGCGTTAGTTACATGGAAGCTGCAGAAGAAGCTGAAGATGAATTGAAATCTCGATTGAAAGAATGGAATGTGAAGGTAAGCTCAACACAATCAGAATGTTGCTTCCACTACCTGCTTCTTTTGAAGAGTGCAGTGTTGCCAGGTGTAGGCATAGTATGTATGTTTCTTCCAAATGCTTCAGATAATCGGTTCAGTTTGGTTCAATTTGTTTTTATTTCTGACCATCACAAAGAAAAACAATATATGCCAAACATAGCAAAGGTCTAGAAACAGATAGAAGCGACAAAACGCGGACGTTTATAACGTGTTTGAGACCAAAGCAGGACAGTCAGTTTAAAATATGGCACGATTGCAATACTTTAACATAAACATCAGGTTTTCTCCTAATTACGGTTGGAATGCTGTTAATCTTAGTTAAACCTCAATGTGTTCAATCCTCAATACATTATAGATATTAGATAATTTTAATCATTTTGTCTTAATTAAGTTTATAGCCTACACTGCATGGACTTATTTTTGTGAGTATTTTGCTTGCCTGGCTTTCCCCGAGCCAGTAAGAGATTCTGGCGACATCCCATTCAGTCTAATAAGCTCTACATGGTTTCATGTCAAAATGCTTCATCGCTATTCATTTAGAGAAGTTGGTTCGCGACAGCAAATTCAAGATGGCGAGAAAATGGTGATTCATTGCTCGAACCTGCAGTGCTTGTCGCATGGCTTCGTTCAAAAGCTTGTCATCACAATAAGTTATTCTACCTATGGTGAAATATGTTCAATTGGGTTGATATGACACCACAAGCTCCTGACGAGAGCCTGACGACAAGCAGCCTACTGCATAGTTTCGAGCAATGAACCTTCTTCCAGCCAATGTAACTAACTTTCCCTGAGATCTGGTTTTCACCCAAAGCATACCAGGCAATGTATTGATCAATGTGCTGCCAAATTAACGTTTTTTTACTTATTTTCTGAGTGGTATATGTGGCTTGGCCACCATTCTAAAGCTTTAATGCTGCTTTGTATTATTCTACTGTATATGTTTATAACTTCTATGTTTATTTTACTGTTTCTATCGTTTGCAATATCTATATACGGTGTGTTTCATAACTTCTGTTGTAACAATCAATTGACATGCAGATCGTCATAATCGAATTGTAGGCTAATCGTAAATTGACACATAGCCATTGTAACCCTCATCTCTGACCCATTGTCGTCTCCATCCATCCCCCATTTCTGACCCATTGTCGTCTCCATCCATCCCCCATCTCTGACCCATTGTCGTCTCCATCCATCCATCATCTCTGACCTATTGTCGTCTCTATCCATCCCCCATCTCTGACCCATTGTCGTCTCCATCCATCTCCAATCTCTGACCCATTGTCGTCTCCATCCATCTCCAATCTCTGACCCATTGTCGTCTCCATCCATCCCCCATCTCTGACCCATTGTCGTCTCCATACATCCCCCATCCCTGACCCATTGTCGTCTCCATCCATCCCCCATCTCTGACCCATTGTCGTCTCCATCCATCCCCCATCTCTGACCCATTGTCGTCTCCATCCATCCCCCATCTCTGACCCATTGTCGTCTCCATCCATCCCCCATCTCTGACCCATTGTCGTCTCCATACATCCCCCATCTCTGACCTATTGTCGTCTCCATCCATCCCCCATCTCTGACCTATTGTCGTCTCCATCCATCCCCCATCTCTGACCCATTGTCGTCTCCATCTATCCCCCATCTCTGACCCATTGTCGTCTCCATCCATCCCCCATCTCTGACCCATTGTCGTCTCCATCCATCCCCCATCTCTGACCCATTGTCGTCTCCATCCATCCCCCATCTCTGACCCATTGTCGTCTCCATCCATCCCCCATCTCTGACCCATTGTCGTCTCCATCCATCCCCCATCTCTGACCCATTGTCGTCTCCATCCATCCCCCATCTCTGACCCATTGTCGTCTCCATACATCCCCCATCTCTGACCTATTGTCGTCTCCATCCATCCCCCATCTCTGACCCATTGTCGTCTCCATCCATCCCCCATCTCTGACCCATTGTCGTCTCCATCCATCCCCCATCTCTGACCCATTGTCGTCTCCATCCATCCCCCATCTCTGACCCATTGTCGTCTCCATCCATCCCCCATCTCTGACCCATTGTCGTCTCCATCCATCCCCCATCTCTGACCCATTGTCGTCTCCATCCATCCCCCATCTCTGACCCATTGTCGTCTCCATCCATCCCCCATCTCTGACCTATTGTCGTCTCCATCCATCCCCCATCTCTGACCCATTGTCGTCTCCATCCATCCCCCATCTCTGACCCATTGTCCTCATTTTTCTAGGTCGAAGAGAATATGAAAACAAATATTTCTTTCCCTTCAACTGACGTCACTTTAAGCGACTTCAACGATGTCGGGAGTGACAAACATCACAACAACTTTACGAAACGGTAAATGTAACGGTAAATGAGTAATTAATTATATTTGTCTGGGTAAATGTTGATCAAGTTTTTACTTTGAAATCACTTTGCAGATTTCCAGATGTTATAAAATTCATTTTAGGAATATTCTAACTTTTATTGCGTCAAGTAATCCAGAGTTAAAAAAGTTATTTGACTTCTAAGAAAGATTTTAAATACAACCGTTTGCACATTGCGATGTTTGACCTACTCAAGAAAGGATTACTATTAACAAATGTTATTGTTTTGGTATTTCAAATGCATCGCAAATTATAGAAATTATCACAATCTTACAAATCTCTGGAAATAAAATTGTAGCTCACTTTCTTATTATTTTCTTTAGATCGAAACGAAAAGTAAATTCCACCGACAGTCTATCAAGCACCACAGTAAAAGAGCTTAAAAGGTTCTTTGGGTGCGAGACGAACGCGAAACCTCCAATCTGTTCTTCCACGTGCCTTGCGCTAATGTACAGGTGTTTGATGACGTCATGCTAACGTAAACCGAAACCTAGTCACTTTTTTTGAAGTTTACGCCTCAGCACCGCGTTAGTATTGTATTAACTGAAATCTCCAACCTACATTTTTATTTGAGCATTTGAGAAACTGCTTGCTTTGCTCATCAACGCAGTTTCTTAAATGTTTAGATTGAACCATATTTTTCATATTATACTCCATGCTTCTCTAGTATTTTTTGTGCAATATTTTTCTTTTAAAAGCTTGATAATGGCTCTGTGCATAGCCGAAAACGTTCGTTCCTTGATTTTGACTTTTATAATGTTAAACGTTGTGTTGTTGCTCAGTTATGCCTGTTAATAACTCAGCAATGTTCTCAATAGGCCTCAAAGCGGAGTTTGCAACAACGATGATCATCCGCTGTGGGGCGCTGCTTACATGCCACTTTCAAGATGGCGACCTGCTGTTTACGAGAATAGGTTCAACACTCCCCTAGGTTGGGATGAAAGAGAGGGATCTGGCTCAACTGGAGGAGGTTTTTCCTCCACTCCTTTGCCAAATCCACGAAACATTTCCAACGTGCTAGTAGCAACAACGAATAACAAAGTCACAGGTTAAAATATACTAAAACAAACTTATGAAAGCAATAAAATAATGAAAATAGCTCAATGCCTGGAGTCCGACTCATTCATATTAATCGTAATTCTCAAAAAATGGTTTCAGTCCCTAAGCTTCACACTTGTTGCCATAATCACACTTGTTGCCGTAATAATGCATCATGGAAGTAAATTTAGTTGCTATTACCATTAACACAACGTCAAAAAAAAAATTTTAAAGTTCGATTAGTGATTGAAATTGTTACAACTTACTTGTTGTTTCAGATGATTCTGAACAAACGAGCATGGTACCCGCATGGGGGCAGTATATAGCTCATGACATTTCCTACACCCCTCAGAGCACCGCTACCCCAACCTTTCAAGGGCGCACTGATTGCAAAACCTCGTGTGACAATGTCTTCAAGTGTTTTCCTATTAAGGCCAGTGCAAGGATATATAACAGAAGGAATATTATTGTAAAATATAGTGTAGATTTTGCAGGATCATTTTTTACTAAATGTCAACTTTGATTGTGTAATATGTCACTTTAATTTGTAAGCTATACTTTGCCTTCTTCTTCGTGTTTCATGCCTGTTGCAGGCTTAGACGTTCACGCATAATTCTTTCCATCAATCTCGATATTTGACTATTAAAAATTGTTCTGGTTAAAACATGAATATGATCTTTGAGGTTATTGAGGCAAATGAAGCCCTGCTTTTCACGATTTGTTTTTCTTTGATCTTTCCATAAAAAGAAAGAATGTTCTAATTTTTCCTTCTTTATGACATGGCCAAACAAACTTATCTGTAGCTTGGTGATGTTGTTCAAGAGGCTTCTGAACTGATTGCTTAGAGAATGTACATCTTCATTTATTTTGTGGTTGAGATAAGACATTTAGCAAAAATGGTAAAAAATAATTCCATTTCAATTAATTCGTTTCTAATGATTTTCATTTAGATTCCCAAAGGAGACCTAAGGATATCGCGTCCCTGCCTTCCATACGTTCGTTCCTCGACTGTTTGCGGCACTGGTGACACATCGGCGTTGTTCCAACACGTCACAGCGAGGGAACAAATCAACATCGCGACATCATTCATAGACGGAAGCGCGGTACGATGATATGGTGGCATGAATTTGTAGCCAAGATCATTTGTTTTAATTTCTGCATGACTTTCAGATAAAAGGGGCATAAGCTGAAGCAGAATCGACTCAAAGACTTCTTTCTGTTTCTTTCTTTAATGTTTCTAATAGATTTTATCCCGCAAGGTCTATTATGATTCATAGTATCGGAACTCAGCACTAATCATTTCATTGAGTAGCATCAACCTAGTTCATCTGTAATGTCATTATTTTCACGATTAATAAATTGATGTTGGGAACATGTTTCATTCTTATAAACAAGTTAGACGAACTCATCAAAATACAAGTTGTCGAGCAGTCCAGTGGTTTATATAAACTGCTGTATCCTACTGCGTGCGCATGGAAAGCATCGAAAGTCTTCGTGGGTTCCTTTCTAACGGTTTCTCTGTAGTTGTCGTGCTTCAAATTATTTTTGCATGTAAAACATTGTTGACCGATATTATCATTATGTCTTCTTTTACGCTTTTCAGGTGTATGGCAGCTCTGAGAAACAAGTAAGATTCTTAAGAAATCTTGATTCCGATGAAGGACTTTTAAAAGTTAACCATGAGTACACTGAAGGTCAGAAGCCAACAGTAGTTCGTGATAATATAATACAATGCGTGACTTAATGTTGGCTAAAAAATTTTCTCATCCAAATTCATTGAGATTAAAAATAACAGCATGAAACGTTTGGAAGAAATGCTTACTATGAAGTACACAATCATTGTTTGTGAGTTACTGAAGAACACAATCATTGTTTGTGACTTACTGAAGTACACAATCATTGTTTGTGACTTACTATGAAGTACCACTCATTATTTGTGACATTGTTCATTGCTCACTTATGTTCTCGAGTCACAAGCATTGGCTTAAATAAAAACAAATTTTGCATTCAGGAGGATTTAGAAACTATCTTCCGTTTGATGTACACAGGCCTTGCGTGCAACCTGACCCAGCCACAGGTGTCCCTAACTGCTTCTTGACCGGAGATCCAAGGTAAAAGCTCTTGTCAGAAACAAAATCCAGTATTTTACACATTTTAAGACATTGCTTGATACTTTCAGTCTCAGTGTTGCCAGTTGCATTTGATTTCATTAGATGTTGTGTGTTGCATAAAAAATTGAACGATGGATCTTTTTAAATATTTCAGAGCTAGCGACTATCTTACGCTGTCAGCCATTCACACCATGTGGCTTCGAGAACACAATAGACTTGCGCGACAACTCAAGAATCTCAATCCACACTGGAGTGGAGAGATTGTTTTCCAAGAAGCAAGAAAAATAGTGGGAGCTTATCATCAAATCATAACATACAAGTAAAAAGATAGTCTCCAAGAAAATGTATTATTTTTAGTTTTAATCTTTAAAATTCATGATCATTTTATTTCAGGAGAAATAAAGTAGGTACTTCCACATAGTCGTTTCCGCGTGTAGCGACTACAAAAAACGTGGTGCAACTGTTGTTCTAAAATATACCAGACAGCCACTTTATAAGATCCAGATCTTGTAAAGTTCTGGACCAGATTAAGTGGCTGTCTGGGATCTTGTGAAAGATTACTTAACCATCCAAATGACACCCAAGTTCAAGCATAGCATTCGTCAAGGTGAATAGCACCAGTAGTTGTAGACAGCAACACAAGACTAGCAACATTTCTTGAAGAAAAACATTCATTAACACTAAAGAAAACTTCCTCAGTAGGTTGTGAAAGTCGGGATGAAACGTGTCAAAGTTTGTACGAAAACCAGAATGACTCTGAAACATCTGAAGACTTCCAAAAAAAAAAGTCTGAAATCCTGATGCAGTGCCACAAGAATCAAACTCCAAGAACGATGTATTGACAATTGCAGCTATAGAATTTACGTAGTCCAGTCGAAAAGCATGAAACACGATCCACCACTTGGCTGAATAAGGGTCTAAAACTAGTAGGCTATGTCCTGTAACACGTAATAGCATTGCATCATAGTTGCTGAAAATGAACAAACAAAACAAATCGATGCAAACTCAAATGTAGACTATCAAGCCCCAAATCAGAAATGTAAAAAAGACTCAAGAAATAACTGAAGCCATCATCAACTTATTCAAAACAGGAAAGAATCCAGGACCAGACCTGATCATACAAAACTAGGGAAAGAAAACTACTATTTGGTTACAAAACATTTTATCTTACTACATGCATTCCCAAACGGCTTCTACGCTCTGGGAAAAAGCATTGGTTGATGCAGACCTTACTAATACTACAGTGCAACTGGGCGCAGAAGCACCTATCGTCCCTTTGTCGATACGACAATCAACAATTACCTGTGAAATGTCACTAGATGTCTTCGACCGGACCAACCAACTGTATGTGCCTGTCCCGACAGGCTAGGTTTTCACCATGTTACGATATCAGGTAGTAGTTAGCCAACGAGTGCCCCAATATTGGGCGACAATTCGAGAAAAAAAAGTAATTAAAGAATGTTTGAATGGTATTGTATAATTTCATTCAATGTTTTTATGTGCATTGAGCTACTTGGATTCAAAACAATTCTACTTGTTCCAGAGAATACTTGCCAAACGTTTTGGGACCTGTAGGAATGACCCATTTGGGGGTGTACAACGGATACAAAGTGGATAACGACTCCACAGCGTCCAATGTCTTTGCTACAGCCGCGATCAGGTTCACAGACCTGACCGTACCAACTCAAGTGAAAAGATTTAATTCATTTTACCAGGAGAAACCGGAGTTTCCATCCATTCTCCTCCATGAATCGTTTTCTTCTCCCTGGAGGATGGTCAAGCAAGGCGGTTTAGATCCAATTTTGCGAGGTAAACATTCTAAAGGATTTAGTTATTAAAGCTTGCAAATAGTGAAACAAATTAAACGTACAAGTAGGCTACACTAGTGAGCGTATATTCCTGATCAAAAAAATGTGATATACAGTATATAGGCTAGCATAGGCTAATCAAAAATAGCAGAAAGCATTAGAGTTGCTGCCAATTGATAGAAACTAATCAGGTGAAGCATGAAAAGTCCAACATTGCTTGCCTTCGTAACATATGAAACATTTGTTGATTATGATGTAACAATCTTGTACGTATTATAAAGAGAAAAAGTTGAGAAAAACATGTCTCGCGACCAATTGACACGCAACCAAATGTGGTTACGTCATTAATGTATATCGCGTCTCTGTCGTCCATGAGGCGGCCGTGAAACAACCAAACACTGAGGAGAAATATTAAGGACTCACTGAGAGTCAAATTGAAACCATTTCGAAACCATGTAAAATCTTTTGGTAGGAATTCAAAATTAAAAACTAAACTTTCAAATTAATCTGATCATTGAAAAATTAAAACAAAATTGACGACCACGTGGCAATTTATGCTCAACCCAAAACCGATGTGGATCCATGTGATCGTTATCTCACCGAAAAAGTGCATACTGCTTCTGCAGGTTTTACAAGCTTCATTGCTAAAAAGAATAATAATTTTGAAGTGCAAGTATAGAAAAAGTTTGAATATTCAAGAAATATAATTATGTAGCTATACAATCATTTGTTACTCCTTTTTTTGCTTTTAATTTATTATTACCACATTTTTTTTAAATACATTGCGCATTTACAACACATGTCTAATAGATTGCTAGACACGCTTCACCTAATCAACATCATCAAATAATTTCGCCATTTGTTGTTACGTCATCATCCATAAATGTTGATCATTTTTCCTCGGGAAACGAATTAAGACTTTTTCATATTTTCTGGTTTGAACTGTCTGCTTTCTCTTAATTGAAAAAAATTCTAACTTAATTTTGCCTGATTTTTTTTTTGTCTTCTAATTTACATCTGACCATCGTCTTAGATGAAACCTCAGGTATCGCAAATTTTTCTTTTAGTTTTTTCTGTAAATATTTTGGCTCAAATTGCTGCTTCGAACACTTTGTTTACAATTGCTGCATTTTAGTTTTGGACTAGATGTAATTAATTTCATATCTATAAATCTCTCTGATATTAAACACAAAAGACACTTAAAATATACACAATGGACAAACATATTGTGTTGCCCTTCCTTTGGTTTCCAACATTTAAATATTCACTGCTGTTTGTGAACCTGAATAAAAACAATATGTTTTTCCCAATAGTATCACACCGCACTATATTTGAATACTGTGCAGTACTTATGTTGCAAACATAGATCTAAGCAACCACTCGGCATTTAACATCATACAATTAGAGTGAACATAAAACTATCAGGTTTCAGGTAACTAACAGGTATCAGGTAACTAACTTCAGGTTTGGTGGCCGTGCTTAACTATATTTATCGATGCAAATACCGCAATATTAGATCCATTCATGCATGTCTTAAACGATTAAGGTTTTGCCACCTTTTCCTTTTGTTGGTTTTGTTACTGTATTTCTTTTTCACAATATCATTTCTTTTGCATTCTGACAAAGAAAAATAAATTGAATTGAATTGAATTGAACTATAAACTACGAACGTTTTCGGCCATATTAAAGTTAGCCCTTCTCAAATAACCAAAATAACTGATTTTACAATAACATCTACATTAAAAATAACTGATCTACACAATGAATTGAAAAACGAAATGCACAAGAATAAAACGGCAAAGCAGAGGATAAAGGCACATCACATGGCGGTTAACTAAGCGAGGCAAAAAAAAGTATGCATGGGTATGGCCGAAAACGTTTGTAGTTTATAGTTTTATGTTCACTCTAAAATATGATATTAAATGCCGAGTGGTTGCTTGGTTTTATCTGTCTACAGTTAAAGAAAGTCACCTCTCTACCAAAATTGAAACATAGATCTGCCAGCACTTCACGGCAAGTTTTGTGACACAGTAAAGAAAACTATTGTTTCTTATTAAAAGTCATTAAAGTTCATTTTCACAGGTCTGATTGCAGGCCCAGCAAAGCGGGCCAATCAAGAGGAAATGATGCACGACGAACTTCGAGAAAAATTCTTCAGTTTGCAAAATCAGGTAACATGTGTTTCTTGTTGAAATATTAAAATAAGCTTAAGAAGTATGACAGGCATACAGTGTTGGAAGTTGCCATGTATCTGGTAGCATATATGTCGCGACAAAGGTTTAACGTCTCCTGATTAAAGTTACATTACTCTCTCTCACTGCCTTCATCTAGCGATTATTTCACGACAAACAGTTTTAGTTAATTACTTCCAGTTGATCGAAATCGATTTTTAGATGTATACTGGATGCTCTGGCTGCTCTCTAGTAGCCCTCCAGTGTAGTCCGGGAACATCGTGAATCTGGGGTGGTAAAAAGATAGACCCTCGGCCCCAGAGGCTCACACGACGACGATGACGAGATGTTCACTGTATGACTGAGTCGCGTGATAATAAATTCGTTTTATTACAAGACATGTAACCGAGTCATTCATATCAAGCATTGCTGTGGTTTGACACCTGCTGGAAGATATTTCTTCTTTTTTTTGAAAAAATATCAGACATTTCTACTTGAGAGGAAATTGAAAGTGATTGAAATTAAATATTATGGAAAAAATTGATGCTCACAATTCGTTTGTTTATGAATCCATCAGATATTTGCAGCATCTTTAAGAACCTCAGTCAATTGATCAATTTACCAGGTAGCTTTAGATCTGGCGACTATCATCATCCAAAGAGGAAGGGACCATGGAATCCCATCTTACAATAATTGGAGGGAAGAATGCGGCCTCTCTCGGGAAAACAAGGTCATCGACTTGAATTTTCAAATAACCAACTCTATAGTTCGAGATAAACTCAAGAAGCTTTACGGCTCTGCAAGGTTTGTAATTGTTAAAGGAGAACATGCAAATTAAATGTTAGGAAATGCAGAGTAGGATGTGCATATTTCATGCGAAAAAGTCAGTTTTGTTTAGATAATACAATATATAGCCTAGGCGTAATCGTATTTTGTTGGACCTGTTTAATAATGGTGGGTGCCCCCTGTAATCGTTTGTAGTTTCTCAGTTGGCATGTGTCGATTTGTATTATGACTAGTTGCGCCTCTATACGGATGCATTGACACTGTCTGCTTTGTAAAGCGCTGAGGAGCAACGCATTCTGCGATGGATACAGCGCTATATAAAAACTAACATTATTATTATTGTTATATTATTATATGATTATTTTGAAGTTTTGCCTGCACGATTCTAAATGATTTTCGAAGGGCGTTTGCTTCTTGTTTCTACAAAACAAAACTTATCAGTTTTTGCTTCAAGATTGCAAGTGCCTTGTTTGGTTGATCGATTGATCACGTTCAATATTAACTTTTTAACCGAAACACAACTGACAGAAATATCGATGCATGGATTGGGATGATCTCAGAAGATCTGGAGACAAACACACGGCTTGGTCCAGTCTTATCCTGCCTCATCAGCAGACAATTCAAATTGCTGAGGGATGGAGATAAGTTTTATTACGAAAATCAAGGAGTTTTTACTCCAACCCAAGCAAGTACCAACCTATTTGTAAATATAAACAAACATGAATAACATAAATAAACTGCCGTTTTTATGCAGACCTGCAAAACAACAACAACCACGTTTACATGCTTTGCCTTGCTTATGAGGTCGTTACTCCAGATGATTAAAAATGAATATTTTACCTTCTCTTTGGTACCAAAGCACCTAGTGAAAAATTTTATCCAAGAAATTTGTATTTAAAGATACAGAGTGCATCCGTCTACTATACATTAGAAATTGCAAAGATATTGTTACAATTTTGTGCACTTGAACTAATGTCGAAACCTAGTGGCAAATAAATAATTAAAAACTTTAAAGATTTTGGCGAACATGGTGTCAGCAACAATGAAAAACAAATTACAATTCACAATGTTTTATGGAATCTTTAGAGTGGAACAAAAACGACTCGCTTGCCCCTCTGGTCTATTGTTCATACTTTTGGCATAAAACAATAAAAGAGAAATAGAAATTGCTGCGGAAACTTGATTGAAGTATACAGACTAGAGTGGAATTGAGTATTATCGGGACCTGAAGCAAATTAGGGTATACCAGCAGTTACAAAACTTTTCATCAATTAATCGCAGAATTTCCTGTCCATAGCTTGGTAATGTTCTAATTGAGCTGCTTCTATCTTTCAGCAAACCACGTTAAACACTCTATCTATGGCTCGGTTGATCTGTGATAATACCGGTATCAAAAGTGTACCAAAGGATGTATTTCGGCGTGCTGCGTTCCCGGCACAGTTTCTGCCTTGTAATCAGATTCCCAGTCTGGACTTAGGTCAATGGGTGGAAACTTCTCAAGGTAATTATACACGATACAGATTCTTAGCTTGTTTTTTTTTTAAGTTACAGTTTTACTAAAGTTTCACTACTAAAATTATAAGTTGAGTAAAGTAAATCAACTTCAGTTATTATTTTCTAACAACCTCTAATATTAATAAGTTTTACTAAAGTATGTGTATCACACTATAACTTTGCGAACAACGTGTTAATTTAGTAAACAAAAACGAAAGAGAGATTTTGAAAAACTTTAATAAAGTTTGCAAAGCTACATTATAGCTAACCACTCTGCATGGGATGGGGCAGAAAAGTCATTTTTTTTACGAAATACATTCACACGGAAGCATGTTTTGAGCACGAAAAAAGAATTCTCAAAAAGATTAAGTTATTAAAACCACCCAATATGAATCAGTCGCTGAATGATTTTATAGTTGACCATAACCTCGCAGTCTGTTATACACTTGTTATGTGACCTTTGACATTATAGTCATGTTTACGGTCAACTTCAGGTGATGTTGAACCGAATTAAACTGCTCGTTTCAATTTGAGTACGCAGTAATTTTAATCCTACAATTGCACAGCCTTGGACAAGAATTGTGTGATGCTTGTGGCCTCATAAAGCTTTCTTGTATTGTTTTCATTGCAGCATCATGATCATCAAATTGTACCATGAGAACTGTCGTAAATGCATTATTACCTAACACAAGCACGAACAAGTAATAAAGACTATATCTAAATTACATGCTTTGCCTGTAGTGGGTCGAAATGCCAATGTCATCCTCACAACATAAAAGGTTCCATATTCTTTTAAATCTCTGCTGTGTTTAGCATGAATTGTTTTTTCTGCGATGCTCAGAAATGAAAACAAAACTCAAATAAAAATTTCGGAAACAAATCAGGATTAAATTATTTTATGCAAGTTTCAAATAACTAGTTTATCATATTTTTATTTTAATTAAAAGAAACTATAATGTTAGTTGCTTCATGTGGAATACCAAGGGATCTTTTGAACGGGTACTGGAGGATCTGCAATTCACAAATCATCTACCAATGCAATCACGGTTACGAGCTTGTCGGGAGCAATGCAATGGAATGTATTGGAGGGGTATTTGCACCAGCATCTCTTCCAGTCTGTAAAGAAGTTGGTAAGCCATTGCTTATACAAGAATCACTAATCCTTTTACATAAAGGGTGGGGAACCTGCAAGAACCGATATTTTCAGCCTATTATTAGCCTATTAGGGAAACGAAGACAATACAAAAATGAGTTCAACTAAAACGTGAGTGCGATTTATAAAACTATTGCTTTGGAAGAGAGTTCGTTTTTTGCACCGCAGACAGGCAAGGCACAACAATACAACAGGAGCAGCATTGTAACAATATATTTTACATTTACAAATAATTTTAGCAGTCAAACGAATTGTCATTTAACTTTTAAAATGTCATCAAAATTGGAATTATTGCAATCTCATTGGAAGTTCCTACTCCACATGTTTCATGTTTAGAATTGTTTGTTTACAAACATGAACCATTCCAAACATTGACGACATACTTGAGAATAATTTGAAAACACATTATTGTATAGCCATGGATAGAATTCAACAACGATTATTGTTAGAACGAGGTTGAGTTGTTATTAAGAAGCATAGACAAGGAACATAAAATAAGCAAAATCATTGTTACGTTTACTTGTAATCAGACAGCTATGACGTTTCATCAAAATTTTTGTGGACCAGACATGACTGTGATAATTGACAATCGCGAGCCTGGGTATACCCACATTGTTGAGTAATGGCGTTTTGGTTCATAATAATAAAAACATCAGTTCGGTAACACATCATTAGCAGCACAGTGCTGCCAACAGAAAAACTCACATTGCCATATTTTAGTGACCTTTGGTTTACATTAAATAACAGATACGCCATTCCTTTGTCAGATGTTTTTACTGTGAAAACCGACAACTGAACATTCATATTACGTATCGTTTCTTGTTGTCCTCGTCTAGTGGTATCATTTATCCTTAGACAGGCACAACATCGACTGATTTTTACATTGATTCAACGTCTGCAGACGGTTGATTTGTTGTCTAGATAATTACTCGCTACAACTTTTGCTCAGAATTTCAAGATTGTAGGAGAGATAATGGAGGATGTGAGGAAGTTTGTGATGATCTCACCAACAGAGTGATCTGCTCTTGTCGGAATGAACGAATTTTAGCGTCTGATGGCCAAACCTGTCTTTTTGTTGATGAAGCTGACAGGACATCTGAAAAAGAAACGACGACCACTGTGAATAAATACGCCGGCTTGCGAGATTATACAAATAATGTAAGAACAACTGTTGTGTATTTTGATTTGTTTTTGTTGAAACAATGTTTTCGTTCTTTTCTTGCTTTCGTTTCCTTTAGGTCTTCTACTGTATTTTGCGTTTTTGTTAATCAGCGCTTTTCGTTTTGTTTCCAGCATGGGTGCACGCTTTTTTGAAAGTATAGTTTTTTTTTGCAATTTTGGGTAGGCTACAAGTAGAAATATTTTGTATGACTTTTGTTGAATGAGTTAAAAACACAACAATGGCATCACATCCGCATTTTAAATTACTGTAGTTGTTTCATATGGTTCATGTTTAAAGCGAATCAGTTTCGTTATTCAATGAATTGTAATCTGCTGTGGATCCAGGTCAACTATCAAGCTACTCTTCTCGGCGTCGCCTTGGTCATTTGCATCGTCATCACTTTGACATCGGTTACCATGACTACATTGAAGTTCAAGTAATTTTTTTGATTATGTTTTTATGCTTCTGCTATTTTGCAATTTTTCGAAATTATTGTTTCCCATTTCAATTGTTTGCCGTATCCAGGCTTACACCTGGTGGTTGAAGATGTAGATTAAGTGGACCGGAAGGCAAGGAAGCCAATCTTCGTGTCCACCTTCAGGCATGCCTTTTAAGTGTCCTGCCACAGACACAGCCGCATGCTCTTGTGCGGTGTCGAACCGGCGCCTACTTCAATTAATCCTGATTAGGAAAAAGCAAAAACTAACCTACAATTTATTGGTTTTGAGTTTTTAAAACCAAACGTAGCTGCAGTAGCAGCTTTGGAATCAATGTATTAGTGGCACAACATCTTGTAAAATTCTAGGAAATTATAGTAAAAAAAAAGTAAAGTCTGTATCCTGCATAAATCAGTTGTTTGAGATCAATATTTTCACTTTTTAGTGACTCCATCATGCTAAGAATATGGGAATTATTTGAGAGACTTTGAAGTTTTTCTTGCTTTCTGAAGCAAATCCTATCTTGTTGTACGTGGTAAGTATTACGAGCCGTGTTATTTTTAGTATGTCTTGATACAAGCATTGGAAGATGAATAAACAAATGAATAAAATGTTGCCTTGATAAACGTGACGCCATTGATGCCAACTCGTCCGCCACAGCCTTGCACGTTAATTGTTTCAATGCGTTATACTATACACAATATGTAAAATTCATATGTTTAGAATGCTTGAGACCAAGGCAAGGGTCACCTATAAGGCCTATTGTGGGGATGGAGAAGATGTCTGTGAAGAATGGTTGTTGGTCGCGTGTTTATTCATCGCTATGATTACATGAACATATTGTTGATGTCTATTTTCATGATTTGTGTAAATTTACAAACTTTCTAAGATTTTTATAATCTGTGTCAATCTCATTTGACAACCAACATCGTAAAAGTTGGCCACCAGGCCAGTCGTGTGGTGGGTGCCGATGTACAGCAATTGTGGCTTGCAGAGACGCTTAGTAAAGAAATAAGGCCTACAATCAGTAAGCAGGCCTGGTCAAGTGGCCTTTCACTTGGTATGGAGCACAGCTGCTTTGCAGATGCTCGTTCTTTCTTGTTTGTTTGTTGAACAATTTACGCTCCTTCCCAAAACTAGCGTCACGTCTTGGATCGCAATCAACTTCCGGTTTCGAAGCAGTCATATTTGTTGTTTCGCAGATGCAGTGGTTTGTGCGGCCCTTGCAGCCATAGATCTATACCAGGGGTCACCAACCTTTTTTGCATGCAGGCCATTTTGGCACTAAGGAGAGTTGTGGCGGGCCGCACTAATAACATTTTAGGTAGGTTGACTCTTATGCTAGAAAAGAACGCATTTCGCACCCAGTATTCAGCGTTACATGTTGTTCATATTTATCTTAGAATACCGCAGCAACAAAATTAGTCGAACAACGCTACTGCCAAGCCAAGCTCCTTTACAAGATTTTTGACTTTTTTAACAATGCCTAATAAACGAGGCCACTTGTTTTGCGCACTTATAGCGAGGCGAGGGTTTCATCAGAATATTCATCGCCAGCATGAATGGTGTTGTCACTTCGCTTCACAAAAAATATCTTGCAATTAACAGTTTCAGTAAACAAGGAAATATTTGACACATCTCGATACAGGCAACAATCGTGACCTGCAAACATATCAGCGAAAAATAGACTTTAATAACAGGGAGAGAGAAACCAGGCAAACAAACGCTTGTGGAAATCTCCGAAAAAACGTTTCTATGGTAACTCATGAACAGTGTTCCCTTTAAAACGGCAATGAGTTGGTTTTTCATCCTTTTTGTAAGAGTCTATGAAACCGTCTTTCTTTGATAATTATTTGACAACTGTTCCTTGCGGCGCTTATCAGCATGGCAAGAATTGTTGATTAACATTTTGCAGTTTACGAAGCTAAATATTTTCATAATACAACCAGAAAAAGTCTTCAAATTTATATACTGTATAATATTTTTCCAATTTATTATAAATTGAGTTGGCACAGCGATCTATTTTGTCAAAAACTTGCGTAATGGGAACACTGCTCGTGAAACACAATAACGGTGAAACGCAAACTAGTGTTTACACGATATTTACAAACTTAAAATAAGAAACTCTACGCTCACAAACAATTTCGAAAACAGACGTTTTAATCAACCACTGGGACAGTGTGGCTGGACGTCGCATTGGAATAACTTTAAGCAACCCCCAGCATGGCCACCTGGAGATGCGGCCTGGTTTGTCACATTTTGCAGATTTTGATTACAGCTACTGTTAGTGTTTGACTGACAGTTTCTGAGATTTTTTTACTTTTTGCTGTCTCCTAATGATATAAAAGCTTTTTGCTGGCTTGGGGAAGCAATAGCAAATGAGAAAACGTAAGTTGAAAAACGCTGAATCAGACTGTTATTGAAAAACTAACAGTGTGACTAAAATCTTCGAATTCAAATTTTCTTTGTTTTTCAACATTTGAGAATGTTAAAACTTATTGTGTCATGTGGGGAAAACAGTAAAGAAAGCGTAAAAATATAATTGTTAGAAAAATTTATTTTAATATTCGCCCTAAGTTGGCAAAATCTGGAAATTTCTGCAAAATGTGACAAATCAGGCCGTATTTTTAGGTGGCCATGCCCCCACCTAGAACTACAATCTGATTGGTCGGTCGGTGGAATCGTATGCAAAGTGAAAACATGCTTCTCGGAAAGTATTTTTTGCCTTCATGCTCTTTAACTCTTCAAGAAAAGTAGGCTATGTTTGATTATAATTGTGCGCTGATACCTTCCGTGGGCCGCACATAACAGCGTGGCGGGCCGCCAGTTGGTGACCCCTGATCTATACAAATGTGCAGATGTAATAGATTTGACAATAATCAATCGGTCAAACTACCCAATCAAGATTAGTCGCTGATTGCTTTATAATTGGTTATTGACTACCATCCTGTCATGAGATTAGTTTATGACCTTTGACCTTTATCATGTTGACAACCAACTTTAGGTGATTGCTGAACTCAAATAACTTGCTCGTTTTAATCTGAAAATAATTTTAATGTTGTTGGTGCGTCAACAATAAAAATGACAAAGTGTCGACTTCACCTTTATTGCTTTGCATTGTGTTATCACGATTGTTGGCATCACACTAATGCCGCCGTGTGTTTTGATGTCGCTTTCTGCAATCGGAGCAGAGACTCACTTTTCACTTCTCGTAAATCTGAATTTAAACATCACAACGATTTATTGTTAGTGCCCAGATAGAAAAATCCGCCATTTTTACATTGATTCAACGTCTGCAGATCTTGAATCTATGTAAAAATGGCGAGTTTTGTCATCTGGGTAGGTTTACTTGGTTGCGCTAGTTCTTGGTCGTAGAGTGACGATAGAGTTTTGGTAAAAAGGTGAGTCCCATACTTGATCCAAGCATCTGGGGATGAGAAGATAAGGTTCTCATTGTACTAAGCCTTCGGCACTAACGAGAGAAGGATGGTGGCCAGTTATTTTCTCTCGGCCGGCGTTCCTTCAGCAACTACGCCCACCCAAATTATTACGCCCTGGGTATAGAGGTGAGCGGTGTTTGTCAACAACCAGGAATCGAACCAGGATTGCATGATTGGAAAGCGAACGTCTTATCCGCTGCACCATCCCACCGCTGGTTTGGATAATATTGAGATAATAATTTATTTCAGAAGAAACGAAATGAAACGTCTTCTAAACGTTAGAAACAAAAGTTTGATTCCTTCAGATTTTAAAAATGTTTTTGCATTTGAACATGATAAATAATCGTGAATATTATTAATTAAATCATCAAAAAGAATATCGCAAGACTACGCGTTCCCTCGTTCTTGGAGTAGGATTTACCCTTAGTTATACAATATATCAATGTTGTAAAAGCTATTTAACTGTTAGTTAAATAGTTGTGTTTGTCGTATCCGGTGGTTGAAGATTTAGATTAAGTGGACCGGAAGGCAAGGAAGCCAATCTTCGTGACCACCTTCAGGCATGGCTTCAAGTGTCTTGCCAAAGACACAGCTGCATGCTCTTGAGCGGTGTCGAACCGGCGCCTTTTCGATTGCTGTTCCAGGGCTCTCTCCACTCGGCAATACACATTTTTAGTTAGATAATGGAGCTGAATATAATGTGAAGATTTGTCTTTAAACAAGTTACCAGCTTAGCTCTTTAATTGGCTATAGACGTAAACAACAACTGACTTGCCAACTGAGCACTCGTAGATGGCTACAAGCCAAAAGACTGGATTCAAACATCCCAGCATTTTGTTTAGAGGTTTAGTCGTTCAAATTCGAGTGTTTTTGTTATTGTTAAAACATAAATTTCGATGCGCCACAAGCAAATGAACGTCATACGAATAAGTTGTTAAGCGTGACCTTGTAGCCCATGGAATCTCCCAACTCAAAAGATCGCGAGATGCGGAGAGGAAGACTTCGACCTCGATGGACAGACAGACCACACCCTCAATGTGAGGTTTACTTTATTATCTGTATAATCATGGCCACCTAAAGATACGGCCTGATTTGTCACATTTTGCAGAAATTTCCAGATTTTTCTAACTTTGGGCAAACGTTTAAATAAATTTTTCTAAAAATTAGATTTTTACGCTTTCTTTACCATTTTTCCCAAATGACACAATAGGTTTTAACATCCTCACATGTTGAAAAACAAAGAAAATTTGATTTCGAAAATTTTAATCAGACTGTTAATTTTCAATAACAGTCTGATTTTGCGTTTTTCAACTTACTTTTTTCTCATTTTCTATTGCTTCCCCAAGGCAACAAAAAAGTTTTATGTCATTAGGAAACCGCAAAGAGTAAAAACATCTCAAAAAATGTCAGTCAAGCACTAGCAGTAGCTGTAATCAAAATCTGCAAAATGTGACAAATCAGGCCGCATCTACAGGTGGCCATGGTATAATCAAAATTGATTGTTGATGATTGACAAATCACAAGGACAGACGAATCTTTTCACTGTGATGCAACAACAACTTTTGTTCACCTCAGTTATGCCGACTCTTGAGTTGACGAACCGATGGAGTTAATTGCAAAATATTTTGGCTCTTTCCGCTGCTGCGTAGTTATGCAACAATAAGGCAACAACAATGTGAACTCGTTTGTCGCTGCAAAACATTCTCACTCGCCTCTCGGCGAGTTCTCACGACTAATTTATGACGTGGTATCCATGACGTACTGCCGCTATATAAAAATGATGTCACTAATACGGCCACATTGTCGCGTTGAAGCTACAGAAGCTTCACCTAGGAGATATAGCTTTTATGCTGACATAAGATTATTTTTATTAAAATTATGCTCCATAGTAAATTAACATTACATTCGTTAGATTCTTTTCTTTCAAAACAGAACGCAATGGTATCTTCGATATTTTGACAAATTTTACATAAAAATAAACACATTAATTTTGTCCATTAATAATCGAAAATCGATGATACAATTTACTATGTTCTTGAAAGTTTAAAAACGTTTATTTTGCAAATAATCTATGTCTTCTATGGCATTTGAATGAGAAAAAAATGAATTATTCTCGAGAAATAAGTTTGTATGCAAGAAGCAGGAAGGAATAACATGCAAAGAAGCTTCGTTGCTTGGGAAAAGCAATTTTTTACCGAGGTTAATTTAACCGGATTGCAGTAAAAGCTCTTCCGTTAGAGTTAAGGCCATGGTACCCTTTGTACTTTTACAGTACACATGCCCATTGCTTTCGATTTCTCCATTGTTCGTTAATTTAAATTCGTCAGACTCTTTATTTGGACTACTCAAAATGTGTCTACTTGCAGTGAATTAGTCAATTTTAGGTTAGAAAATCACGAACCCTACAGCAATTATTTGACGAAGGTCGCCTAAATAATATCTGCCATCTTTTTAAGGAAAAATATTTGTCAAACAGTTTATTACAAAGAGTTTAAAGAACCAAAAACGTCGAACATCTTTGCGTGTGGGGAAGTTATTGATGTGGGTCTTTGACGTAATATGCTTGTGATTGAGGAACTTTGGGAGCCAGTAGCTTTGAAAGCGCAATGCAGCTTTTCAGGGCAAGAACTAAATTCTCGTAAGCAAAAAAAGTGTTGCCTATAGCTTGAAATAATTCTGATTGTTTTTCAAACAAGATTAAAAGTAGTTGGAGAAAGCGAGGTAGGCTACTTGCTTACCAAAGTCTCAGCCAAGAAAATAACTGAAACAGGTTTTAACACTAGAAGGATTAAGCACGTCAATTTACGTGTTTGTATATTTAAATGCTTGCAATTCTTATTCTGTAATACTCTATATTTCCAATATACTTCCTGAGTTTATTTTTTTATTGGGAGAGATACACTCTGATCGAATTTAGTGTTTTTGGGGTCAAAAGTTACCGAAAAAGTTACAGCACTATCTAGCCAGAAGGATCAAGTACAGTACATGACGTGACGTCAGAGGTCTTAACAAGTTGAAATACATACACCCATGGTCGTGTGTAAATCATCTTGGGCTCCCCGAATTCCACTAGTAGACCCCTATGTTTAGTGACCGCTCTTAAAACTAGGACAATAAAGAGGGTAGGGCCGCAAATTCTTTCAATTTGGGTAAAAAATTTACATTCATTATTTTCGCCAAGAATAAACAACTTTTAAAATTTTCTGGAAAAAAATAGTTTATAGATTATACCGATGCAAATGCATATAATCAAATTTATCAAATTATATTTGGGTTTAGGTAGACGGTTTTGGTTCAAAATTTAAGTTAGCCCACCATTCCAAAAGAAGATTTATTCACGACCACAGAAAGATTTTTATAATTTATTTCTTGAAAGTTTGTATAGCCCAGAGTAGTGTGGCCTTTCAGAAGGCTAGAACTTCGAAAATTTTACATGAGGTGTTCCCACCCTTCACAGACAACATTTTCATTTCATAACCTACCTCGATTACCACGTAAAGTTATCTATTTAATTGTTAAATTACTAGGTTATTTGAGTGAGCGCTGAGCAGTGTTTACATTAAAAATATTGCATTCTTTTATTGTTTTTTTTTCACTCCTTTATTTCTTAGTTATGCATGCTCAGTATTGCCGAGATGAACGAAATGTGGTTGAGAGAGCGAATCAAGCGAGGAAGCTTAACAAGAATATGAACAAATTTTGACCACATTAACCCTATCTTAATCAGGGAGTCGAACCGTTTGATTTTTCCGGTTCGGGTCCGGTTCTGGTTCAAAGATTGTTTCAAAATTTGGTTCAGTTCCGGTTCAGGTTCGAAGAAACTTAAAACCGGTTTTATAAGTTCCGGTTCGGGTCCGATAAAATTAGGCCTAGGCCTACTATTGCCCAACTACTAACTAGCCTAATTGGGCGTGAAAACCGCAAGGTTGGCAACACTGACTCAACACTGCTTTGCTCAATTAACTTGCCTTTGTTGTTTGTTGCACAAGTTACAATCAAACTATATTGTCTATGTGGTCACAGCGGTAAACCATAATCTCTTCGTGGGAAAATTGTAACGTAAGATTCCCAAATCCGTTCGTCTGCATGCAATGACCCAAAAATAAACACACTTTCGAAACATCTATTCAAAAGTGTATTCCAGTAAAATTAGCCCGAGGCTATCGAAATGACTGGTGCAACGCCGTACACCTAAAAACTGTCACTACAATACAAATTACTTGGATAAAAGACGGAACTTTTGTCCAGCTAGCAAGCACTAAGCCAACAGTTAAATGTGCGGCCAACTTTCAAACAATCATTTTACGAATGACCAGAATAGATATCAAATTCACGTAGAAAGTAACTGTGACGCAATAAATGAAAGACAATTATGAAGTCATTCCAACAGGTGTTTAAGCTGATGTAATATTTCCTGTTTAAACAGGCCCAAACAGGTCCAAACAGGTCTTATGAACGATGGTGCAATTTTGGCACATGCTTTAGGAATTTCCATGACGTAATATTCAGTAGACTTGAACGGTTTTTATATGACGTTTGATTTGTACAGAGATTGGCCGTAACACTATGATGTCACAGAACAGAAGTTGTTTACCTCAAAAAATTCCTCTCCAAAGCATCGATGATAGTGGATCGTGTGTTACGGAATAGGCTATAATTCATCCGTACAATGTGGCCTCCAAGATAACAACATGCTACGTACAACTTCACTTACCACAATGCGAACAATGACGTAATGCTCGAGTGAACCGCTTTTTTCAACCGGTTCGGGTTCGGTTAGGGTTTAAGCTAACTCAAATTTTCGGTTCAGTTCCGGTCAAGGTTCAGACAAAATCGCCCCAAAACCGGTTTACAAAAATCCGGTTCGGGTTCGGTTCGACTCCCTGATCTTAATACGAGCTGTTTTCGTATGCGAAAAGCATGTCGCGGGCAATCTTAGCCCCGTGCTAATTATTAATTAATCGCTAATAACGGGAGCTATGAAAATCACAGAGACAAAATATTTTACAAGATAATAGCCATATGTATTGTGTGTCTAGAAATTAAACTTTTATCCAATAAATTTATTGAAATAAATTGTTTGAGATGAAAAAACTTCAGGGAGTCGGTTTTTATTCTAATTTCCCGAAAATAGCTTCAAAATTGAAATTTTTGAATGATAACATAAAGTAATGTTAAACTAAACAAAAAATTACTTTTTCTAATAAATATAAGCCATTTCTAGGCGTTTTTACATTTCAAAGTAATTGCATTAACATTTAGGGGAAAGTCGTGTAATATGGACCAGCGTGTAATATGGAACAGCACGTTTTAGCCCTTTTAAAAATTCGAAAACTATATGCTTCGTAAACAGCTTGAAATAAGAGTTGAACTAAAGGATAATGGCGGAAAATTTATTTCTTAGTGCAGCTTTCAGAAGGCATGGCGAGGGAAAACTTGAAAGGGGTCTGTTCTATCTTATTTACAGTGTTTATGTGATTAAGGTTTGTGTAAGTTCAAAGATACTTAGGACTAAGGAAGGGTTATAGTCGTATAGTGACGTTATTGCTAGTCAATGTATGGAAGAAATTTTCGTGTTTGTTCTTTTGATTATTTCATGAGGTTGTTAAGATTTTTTTGTTTAGTGAAGTGTAATATGGAACAGGTGGTGGTGTGTAATATGGACCACTGTTCCATATAGCAACATTGTAAACAACTGATTTTGACCATGTGTTACAGCTGGTGTTATAGTGTTCTTTCTAGTTCTTGTTTACTTGTGATTTACATTGCTTAGTTCTTGGACCTGCTTCACTAGGTAGGCTATAATAGTCACTGATATGAAAACGTTAATTAAAAAGCAAATGACATTCCATATCACTCGGAGAATAACGCATTTTTTGTCTGAAATATCTTTGCATTGTTTAGGTTTACCTCTGTGTAATTTATTTGAAGTTTAAACTACTCATGCTTGTGGTCCATATTACACATGTGGTGGTCCATATTACACATGTGGTGTGTAATATGGACCACCATGGCGCATAATTTTTAATTTGGATTGTATGTTTGGTGGTGATTGTGTTGATATGATTTTCGTGGTGAAAGACCTTCACGGAAGTGGTGAATAAACCTGACCAAGAACTCTCAGTTTGTGCATCAACCTCATGCGTAATTGCAATATGTTTTTAAGTGGTCCATATTACACGACTTTCCCCCTATATTGCACTTACATTAACAAATATATAACTATAGCATTGCACGAAAATGTCTAGCCACCTGAGACGGAATGCTTGTTGTGAAGGGCAGGAAGGTAAAAAAATGAACAGTTTAGGTTTAGAAAATTTGCAAAGAATAAAAACTTAAAGTCAAGAAATTTCACATTTCTAGCATATTTCCTTCTGTGAAATATTTCACTACTAGAGTGGGGCATCTTCATTAAGACCCGTGTCGCTACAGATAGGGTTAATCTACCAGATCCACGAGACCTTCTCGTGTTGCAAAAACACTGGAACAAAAAGAAAGTAACAATCTAGAACATGTAACAATTGTGTTCTGCTAAATCATGCAAAGTGGGACCACTAACGATTGCTCTGTGTCAAACACGTGCATGTAGAGCACGTTGAAGCAAACAATGCTTGTCGCGCATGTCGCAAAACGTGCAAACCTGTTTGTGAGTTTTTCCTTGATTCAAAATAATAATATGACTTTTATAATTGCAAAGTTTAGTTTATAGCTGGCTCAAAAAATCTTTGTAAGTTTCATCAAACTGAACCCGTCAATTGACGTAATTGTTCTTTTTACTTTACTTTACTTTTATGTTGTTGCAAATCTTGGTCTTTCTTAAACATGTGGGATTACGTAAAAGCAAGTTCAATTTTTCAAAATTTAGAGGTTGACTTTTCAAATATTTTCCACAATCCACCTTCTTGCATTGCTCCATTTTATGACAAATCAAAGAACGACTGTTCAATCCTTGGGGTGAGCTTCACATTTGAAGGATTGCTATGCATTCAGCGGCACCTAGTGAATAGAATAATTTACAGGTAGAAATAACTTACTTTAAAAAAATGTGCAAACTTCACTGTCAATCTCTTTGACCTTCGTCAGTGGTTCAAAATCTCTGTAGTGAAGCTACCAGGAATGACTTTTCAGAGGGTTTTTCAGTCCAAGGATAAGCATTTCCTTAATCAAGTCTTGTTAACAAAAATAGCAAGCAAGACCTGCTCTCATTCTATCACTGCTTCCATTGCACGCAGAAAACTTCCGTTTCATAAGAATTGTTTAATTTAATAATTGACAAAACATTTCTTGTATCGAACAATGAAGACTGTTGCATTGGTAACGCTTTTGATTTGTTTTGGATTCATTGCGTCATCAAATGGAGAAGATTGTCTTCTGAGCCGGTAGGCATTAGGTTCGATACCTTGTCAGGTCATACCAAAAACTTTTTTTAAATGGTACTGAATCTAATTCCTGATTGGCACTCGTCGTCGTCGTCTGAGCTTTTGGGGCCGAGGGTCTATCCTTTTACCACCCCAGATTCACGATGTTCCCGGACTACACTGGAAGGCTGCTAGAGAGCAGCCAGTCTTTAGTTTCATCATCCATGACGCGCAGACCTTCCACTCCGTTAGGTGGCTTGAAGATGGTACAGTCATTGATGATGTGGTCTGCGGTCTGTTCCTCGGCACCACATTCACAGGAGGAGGAAGAAGCCATTCCCCATTGGTGCATGGTTGAGCGGAAAAGGCCGACGTCCGTACGGAGACGGTTGAGGCGCACCCATGCCTGTCTCCGCAGCGTCAGGCCGATTGGGCGTGTGTTGGCGTCGGGGATGAATGAATGGAGTCTGGTGGTGCTTGACCTCCATTCAGAATTCCATTTATGGTCCGCCCAAGTAGCCGCAGAGATGTCTTGTTCATCAGCTTCGTTGATCAGAAGCCGAGCGGCTGGCACGAATGGGTGTCTTGATTTCAGTCGGCGGGGGTGCCCGCTTGGGAAGGCAGAGATCTTGTGGTGGAGAAGATGATTAGGCTCCAGTGCCCGTCGATTGGCACTGAGCAGTGAACACTGTAATGGATTCGGGTAATAATGTACTCAGTTGCGCTTCTATACGGCTGCATTGACACTGTCTGTTTTGTAAAGCGTTGAGAAGCAACGCATTCATTCTGCGATGGATACAGCGCTATATAAAAACAAGTATTCTTATTATTACGTGAGATTTTTTTGACGTAACCAGGCTTGATTAAAAATTTTGATGAAAAGGTTTGGAAGGCAAGAGAGAAAATGTTTGTGTCTACATTCAGACATTCCAAGAAGTGCCCAAAATCACAACAGCATATACTTTTGAGCGGTGTCCAACTGGCGCCATTGCGTCGAACCAGAGTCATCGAATCATTCGGCTATGCAGCGAATGCTAATGCGAAAGTGTGGAGGGGCTATGTAGTGTTGTAGCTTAAACCGTGCGGAGGCATCTGTCTCAAGGCACAGTATTGTGGAGGCACTAAATTAATTGATTTAAAATTCAAATTTTAAATGGTTGTTGTTATCGCACATATGTATTTAATCGTCAGTAAATATAAGTAAACTGCTGACACTGCTCGAGACAAAAAGAGTTGACTTATTCTATACAGATAACAACTACAAGTAATGTGGTTAATTTAAGTTGTTAATTTGAACTTTCGCTTTGGAAAATCCCACCTCAGCTGCCACGCTTTAATGTGTAATGAAACATTGTGTTTTTTTAAATAGATTTGCTTTTTATTGATTGATTAGTAAAGTGGTGAAAGCTAGAATGACACAGGTTTGACACCCCATAAAAGGGCATCTTTGGCAGGGCAATTAATCGCAAAGTCGTCAGACCACTCGGCATGTGACAACTCAGCAAGTAACTTTCAGCAACTATTCAAGTCAGCAAATGAGATTTTTAACTAGCATCGGACTTGCTCAGTCATCGCTTGCTAAGCTGTATTTCCTGACTTGTGGCTTGCTCAGTTTCATCATTTGCCAACTTCAGCCACTTGCTAAAATGTTGCTAGCTCAGTTGTCACTTGCTCAACTGCCATGTGCTGAGTTAATAACTGCTTACTTGTAGGAGACTCAATTGCAAACGTTTTTAAGTAGATACTAGAATTGGTTTTCTCGTCCACTTAACTAAATCTTCAACCACTGGGTGTAAGCCTGCGTACGATAAAACCAAGAAGCAAATAAAAGAAGAACAGAAAATATTTTTTAAGACCAAGGATATTTTAAGTTTTGACAAGAAGTTCAAGAACATTTCTTGAAGTTTAAGATATTTTCCAACCCTTGCTCTTAACCCGGCCATGTTCGAGCTTTAAAGTTTTTTCTATTCAATAACTCGTTACACCCATCTCAAGTGGCATAAATACGATCGTTTGAAGCATGCTGAATAAAAAAATAAGAAGTGATAGATTTTTTATGTGTAGTATATCTTTGCTAGTGAAAAGTTGTTTACAAATCGACAAACTTTTTAGTGTGCAGCTAAAACAATTATTTCGTATCATTCATTGGAAATTTAGTGGATATGTTTATGGAACAAATCTATAATGACGTTTTTCAAACAACAGCATAACTTTGCTATCAATATAAAACGTATTAAGAAACATTTTTTTGCTACTAAGATGAAATGTTGTTTTCTTTCAGAGTATGTCCTCGCATTTATAATCCCGTTTGCGCAGTCCATGGTTACAACCAGAGAGTATTGTCAAACTCCTGCGTATTCGAAGCATTCATCCAATGTCCCGGAAACAGGTGATACGCTTCAGCTTTTTGTTTTCATTATTTGTTTAAAAAGTTATGGCAATGCTAATAGAAGCTTTAAGATTGATAGGAATCAGTTGCCTAATTAAACATTGCCCAATTAAACATTGCCCAATTAAACATTGGTAACAGCAGTAATAGAAACAAATTTTATGTGGCACATTCACATTTCCAACGAGTCATATAAGTTTAACCCTTCTCTGCGGACTTTTGCGCCATTGCTGCACGGAATTATTTCGCCGCAAAGTCGCTTTTGATTGATGAGACTTCTCTGGATTGTTTCTGGGCAACTTTAGCAAAAGAGTTATGAAAAAAATGAAAGTGATAGAGTTGAAACCCAAAAACATCAGTTGGAGATCTATAAGCTTTTCTTTTAAAATGTTGACAAATTTTATCTATTTTTAGTGTAATTTTGCTTATTTTGTGTCCCAATAGTGCTTGCTCAAAAATAGATTTCTATAGAAGTTGGGCGTAAATGTTTTGATTTAACAATGAAGTTAAATTTGAAGTCACTTTTCAAAGACAACATAAGAACATTATTTAATTTATTATAGTTTTCAAAATTTTTTTAGACCAAGCTCAATGCCACTCAGGAGAAGGTAGTCCATGTTAGGGGAGTGTCACATCACACAAATGATATGTTTGCTTAAACAATTGTTATGAAAGTTGAAACTATTTTGCTTGTAAATTTTCACAGTGGCAGACTATTCCAACCACAATGTGTACCAGTTTTTGGGTTTAGCAGCTAAATTTGGCAAACTCGTTCGAGTTGTCCCTTAACTTCTCTTAGTTTATAAAACTAAAGACAATGAACGAAGCTGCATTTCGAGAAATTATGCAAAGAAAAACTGTGTAAAACTAATCTCGCTCTCATAACAGTATTCTTTACGATAAACCTCATTTCAGTAAATTGTAGGACACAATTTATATTTACAGCGACCCTCAAATGTTGTCGAAGGACATCTGTAGGCTACGTTCAGATAACTTGTCTTCTAATTCTCATTACATTCAGGCAGATTTCTCCTCACCATCATCAAGTTCCTTTATTTTTTGTTTTCTTTTCTCCACCGAACTGAGACTAGATTTTTACAGCAACTTTTTCGATTACCAACTAGAAAACCGAAAGAACAAACATAAGTCACAGCCGTCCCTACGACATCTCCCAAAGCACTGATCTGGCAAACACGAAAGGGTTATCTTTCCTTGAGAAGAGTAATTCATGCAAGCAAGACGCGAGCACAATCAATTATACCAAGAGTCAACAAGCGGTGCTGCGACTGCGTTGAGACAAACGAGACTCCGGAACAATATTTGATAAATTGTCATTTGGTGACCCATCGGGTTAATTAAGCAAGAATTCAATCGCCAATTAGGTTGTACAAGTTTTGCAATATTTACGTTTAATATATTTTATTTTTATTTGTAGTGGATACGAGATGTTGCCCTTGGTGCACTGTTTCCGTGCAAGGGGCTGATTTTGACGTGTGTGGAACGGTGCTTGCATACGGTGGAATTAACACTTTACTAACAGTTTGACGTAGATGTGGCAATGAATGTTTCCCATCTGAACTCTATCATTACACTAATCATCAAACTTGTCGTGCCAACGGACAAGAAACAAACAATTACACGAAAAGGCGTTTGATGGATTACTTAATTGTGGACATGAAGATTTCCATCCTTGTCTTCTTTTTGACGTGATCTAAATCTTCAATTATTGGTAAAAAGACGGAGGCGAAATGAAAAACCATCTCAAAGCACGTGATGTGAATAGAACGAACACTTCACTAACAAGATGGACAACGATTGCCACTTTACACAAAGCCACAAATGATTTTAATGGTTTCTCAAAGAAGTACGACTTGCGTTGAAACTGATCAGATTACGTCAACTAGCAATTTATAGTTAGTATTTTAAAGTATGTTTGAAGTCTTTTCATGGCATGGAATTTGGTGTTACCAATAAACCTTCTCAAAGTGCAATTCAGCTGGTGGACAACATAGCACAAATAAAATAAATTGCAAAAACACAGTTACGTGCCCGGCTCAAGATAAAGTAGCGCGGGTTCGACTCTCGATGTGTGCGCTTGACAACGCATTTCAAATTTTTTTCTTTATTTAGATTTTAGAGGCACCAAGTGGATGATATAATTCACAGACAACAACATTTCAACAATTGGAAACTTCACTCTGTCAAAGTCGGCGACCGGCCCTGCGTCAGTGGTTCAAAGCCTCAACAAGTATGCGAAACTGCCAGGATTAAGCTCCAAAAGAAGCTTTTTCAGTCCGAGGATAAAGGTCAATTCAATCAATCAGATACTTGGAAATGTGGCTTTACAATTTTCGAACAAGTTTACCAAACCAAAACCTTCGATATTTCTCGAAAGTGTGAAACACTCAATCAATATCTGTATTCCATTATCGAGTTACTCCTTTATTCTATCCATTTATTCCATTGCATTTATCTCAATCGGAGTGTTTAGGGAGGCGATATGGAGATGCCTTTACACGATATAGAGGTGAACTCAGACTGAAAGCATATTCCTATCAACTCTTGGGGCTAATGGGCAAACGTAGAAGTCCCCAAAAAAATCCCCAAAAAAAATCCTTTTTAGCGAAAGAGGGCAATGCCTGAGGAGCAGGAATTCTGTAAAGCGAGCCATTACAACCAGTTTTGAAACCATACACCTTTCGACCTTGTTTGGCGGTAGTGGAGTTGGCCACGAATGTGTGCGCAGCTCTCGCGTATTCACGAGACCACCTTACACAATCATGAGCGACTAGCCTTTGTCTCAAACTTGAACCTGGACCAAGCAAAGCCCAATGACGTTGATACTATCGACAACGAGGCAGGCTTGAAACAAGTAAAAGCCTTCATCCTTGTTTCACACATTGGCGGGAACCGTATGATGATTGTCTCCCATTGAACTGCGGTGACAATCGGTTCCGGTAGCAATATTTGCGTCTGGGCTGGTCGATCTAAGATTTCCCGCAAACCACCCATATGGGGAAGCCCCTAAAATGTAGCCTAAGCAATTCATCAAACTGTAACCAGATTTCTAAATATTTTCATCGATTTAAAAAGCGTTCACTTGATCAACTTTTTTTTCTGAAATATTTTTATACTAGCTCTATCACAATATGATGACTTTGCTAAACTCCCTAAATCAGGATGTCTGTCTGCAAGCGGTTATCAGGTATTCTTAATATTAATACATGAATATTTCAAACAGCTCCTTAAAAAGCGTTGAATTTTTTTTTGCTGAGCTGTTAATCAACAAACTTTTTCCATGATTTTTTGCATAAATGCCAGGCCACTCAACTCGTTATACATTTCCCTCGAAAATCTCTCCGCTTCTGTTGCTTCTTGTAGAGCCAGATATGTATTACTTCAGTTATTGGCGAAGTAAAAAATATTCTAGGAATCATTTAATATGATTTTTTGTCAAGCTTGTTCATTTACTGTTACATTTTTCATTTTGACTTATTAGGAAACTGATTTAATGGCAGGGGAAACTACTAAAAATAGTGGAAAAATGAACATTGATATACACTAAAGGTATTATGACATCTAGCGCATTGAAAATATTTGAATTTAACAAAGAGGCTACAAAACTGGACATTTTGAAAGAATAATCCAAAACGCTCCCACAAAGCAGAGCCGGCAACAACTTAGCAAAATTTAATCATTACTGAGATATTAAAAACGATTGTACAAAAATATTATCAACTAGTTTTCATCAACCTTTGATAGAATCACTAGAATAATACAAAAATCCAACATTTTGTTGTGGAACGATCAATGTATTTTCGGCAGTGACATTCCAAAGGCAGGAGTTATTTCATTATTTTTTTATTTCTGACCATAATAGCGATAATAACACATGGCCACACAGCGGTTCTAAAAGAACGTAGAAGCTGAAACATACGAACGTTAAGACGTATTTGAGAGCAAAATAAAATAGTAAGTTAAACAACTTGGCTATTGTCCTGACACCTTCATCTAATTTATTGTACACCACAATGCAGGTGAATGTTACTGGGATGCAAGTATAAACCTCAACTAACTCCATTTGACTGGTTATGTACTTAGTGATTGCAGCATATGTTATCTCATAACATTTTGTTGCCTCAAATACCTCCAACAATTCTTTGATAAATACTTTCAAATAGTTTCACCATAATATCATCACTGCAATCACTTTTCGAAGTTTCCATTTCATCTACAGTACAGTAGGTGACTATATACCTGGTAGGCCAGCAATAGTAGTTATCTTAGATACGCTGCAAAAGTGTTTGAAACGGTGCAGATTTTGAAAGTAAAAATGTTCCCCAGGTAACACAAGGGGTTTTAACATCATCAGACGGTGAAAACAAAGCAAGTTTGACTCCAAAAATTTCGATCAGACTGTTAATTACTTTAACCGTATTTGTTACTGGCGTAGATCTTATGGTTTCGCCCTCTGCTAATTCAGCAATTTCACATAGAAGCAGTGACGCTAGAAGCCTGAGATTTCTTGACTTTTACTTTTTTTTCTTGCCCCAACTTTTAATCCCGATTATGTTGGTATCGGATAATTGTGAAGTTCACAATAAACCTTTTGTCACAGCCAGTTATAAAATGTAAGAAATTTCCTGATATTCAATAGCTTGATTGACAATTTACTATTAGCGTGCGGTTTCATTTTGTGTTTGTTGTTCATTACGCAACAGCGCTAAAATTCTATTCTCTACCCAGGCAGCAAAATCCGTCATTATTACATTGATTCAATGTCGATTTTGCTGTCTGGGTAGGAAGTTGGTCTTTGACGCGATATGAGTCATTCTTTGCTGGCAGACAATGATTAGGAAGGTAATTTATTATTTGCGCAAATTGCTTTGTAGTGCAAAAAGTGCATGGAATACTGTTTGTACAGAAAAGGAAAAACAAAATTGATGAAATTCTGTGTTCTATGCAAGAGGACTTTCAAAATAAAATGTGAACTGAGAAATTTGACCAAGAAATGGCGAAAATAGGTCAAAAACCGAGTCTTTATCACCTTTTCTACCTAAAATACACAATCACGAATATATTTTGCGAAATAAATTGATTGAAGTGATAGATAAGGCTTTTGACCAACTGCATACCTTTTCCCGTTGTTATTTGATATAAGCCAACGGAGCAATTAGCAATAAGAGAGACGTAGACCTGATGGTCTCGGCCAGTAACTCTTGACGCCAAAAGGAAGCAGTGACAGATACGGTTAATAACAGTCTGATGAGAGTTTTTCAAGATGCTTTTTCCCATTTTCTACTTCTTCCTTAAGGCAACAAAAAGCTTTTATATTATTATCAGACAGTAGTAGTAGCGGTAATCAAAAATTTGCAAAATGTGACAAATCCGGCGCATCTCTAGGCAGATATAATACTTAGTATCACAAAACCCTTTGTCGTTTATGTTTTCAGAGTTCATGCGCGTTCATCTTGCTTCAAGTGGTAAAATATTATTGTTTGGGTTTTGTTAGTTGAATTTTCATTGTAGATTTCTTCATTGAACGGCCGCTTCCTCTCCATAAATTCCATGTAATTCCTTTAAACGTGTTATGGTAATCCCCAGTATCGAAGTAGTTCCCATTCAAATTCGACTCGTAACATCCCTTATACCACCATGCTCCATGGTAGGTTTCAGCACAATTTTGACTGCTGCCTTGGTCATTATCTCGATCCTTTGTGCTGAATTGCTGGCCATTGTGATACCTCAAAGAATCACCTTTAATGATCAGTATTTGTAGGTTAAGTGAAGACTAATTTGTCATTCAAAGGAAGCAGCATAGCGAAATATTAAAACCAGTGCTTTCAAATGTTTGTTATGACATTTCGTTGAACGAAACTACTATCTGGCAAAGAAGCAAACAATAGAAATGATTGTGTGACTAAAACAAACATAATAACAAACCTGCTGTCCCGCTGTATCCTCCAACGCTCAACAGATAGTTAGAGCTGGAATTTCCAATTGAGAAGGTGCTAAAAAAGTAAATCGTTTCACTGCCAAGACAGTGGGTGTTTTCTAGGATCCACAGATAATTCCACAAACTGATGACTGACAGTAACTTAATAGGATTGAGATTACTGTCAGTCATTTGTTTGTGATATTGTAAAACTACTTCTTTCCTAAAGCTATACCCCATATAAATCTATCCAACACTTGCATCACACATAAGTCCACACATAAACCAACATTACATTTTATTACCTGTACTCAGCATACTTAGTGGTCCCATCCCAATCTTCAAGATCAACACGAAGTTTGTAGGAACCAGAAGTTGTGATGGCATGAAGCTTGTCCAGTCCTTGAATGAAATAAAAATCTTGTAGTTTAACAATTGGTAAATCATGAGAATTAATCTAAAAAGTTATTTTACAGATTAGATAAAAAATATGTCTATGGTGAAAGTTTTTTGCAATACCACATTTCATTGTTTTTCTCACCCAGCCAGAATTCCCCATTCAAATTCCCAAATCCAGTTTTGTATTCTTTCCAACCCAAGTAAAAGTCGACTTTACCTGAATATCGTTTTTGAAATACCTAGAAAAATATGTAAAACTTTAATAATGCAGAATCAATTGAATTGCTTTATTTTGGTGCTCTTGATGTTTTAGTTTCATTGCAACATGTTTCTTGAATTTAGCGTAAAAGTTAATGTCGATAGTTGACACATGACAAGTGCTCATGGCTGTGAGCTGCATCTGCATCGATTGTTACAGGCGTTTGAACAAATAAAAACTAAATTTTCCTTGAAGTTGAAAATATACAGTACATATAAATATACTCTAAACAACTTAATTTTTAAATGTTTTTTAGAGGATCATGAGTTAAATAATTATATAATGTACCATCAACCCTGAGTATCACTTTTGATATGACAACTATATTCCACTGCCTCAATTGTTTTGTATTCTTTCTGTAGTTAATTGACGTCAATGTTTTTTGTTAAAAATTAGCATTGTCTATTTTATCACACATTTGAATAAGTAACTGACCATCCATTTGTCGTCACCATCAGCTTCACAATAAACTTCAATTAACTTCCCTTTGATCAAAAGTGAATTAATTCCTTCGACCAGACAACCCTTCCATGAAACCTCAGTCCTGGTGGAGTTGACTCGGTCAAGACTTTGTTCTGTGAAAACGAGGAAAAGGTAATTAAATATTAAATCTATTGTAAGGAACTTATTTTGCAAAATCAATAATTTGATAAGAACGTTTCTCAACCAACTTAAAAATTTTATTTTAACTTCCAAGTTCTTCGTTCTAGCTAATAATCTTCTTATTTGTTTCCGATCTTCTTCGAACTGGTTGCACCATCCTTTCAATCCTCGTTCTCCTGAAATTATGACGTCACTTTCATTAAGTGTTGCAGAAAAATGACAACTCATATTTTAATGTTTACAGTTAATTTAAATTACAGTAATCGTAAAGGTGCAATTGTTGCTTCAGCAACATTACAAAAAAAATAGTGTTTATATACAGAGCTACAGCAAAGTATTTATACCTAGGAGCTTGCCATTGAAATTGCTTAAACTTGTTGTTCCACTATTACACTTACTCATATAATTCAGAAATCTTGACAAAAAACATGAAAACTTTCATCTGATCACAAAAACAAGCTTTTTGTCTAAACTCACCCTTTGCTCCCGTTCTTCCACGTATTCCAGAAATGCCTTGAATTCCTCTGTCTGTGACGTCATTGTCACCGCATGACAAAGTCACATCCGAGGATTGAACCAGTGAAAACGTGAACACAAATATACACAACACCACCTTCATCTGAAACAATACCAAGGCTACTTGTCTATTAACAGTTGGTGCCACACAAGGCTCAGAGCGCTTCGTGCAGCGCGGTGTCGATCCCACGCCCTTGCACTCGACAATTCCACAGTAAAGTAGTCTGCGTCATGGATTACACCATAATCGAAGCAACTTCCGATGCTGGCATCAACTCTCTCTTTTCAGTCCTTTCGCAGTTGCGCGACGTTCTTATAACAAGGGTGCTGATTTGCTTTAAAAGTCAAACATTTTGTTGTATATTATGTATAATTATATTAAATAAGTATATTATAAATAATTTGTAGTTCATAAATGCTGTTAATACTGCAAATAGGGCTCAATTCTAAGTGAAAAGTCAAACAAAATGAATTATATCAAAATTTAATAATTGATTACAACAAAAAAAATTATTTGAATACGTTCCTTCTTTTTCCAGCACTAGTTGCAACGTTCATCTGATGAAGTTGAACGTAAAAGTAACAACAAACAAGATGGTTTATTGCTTCACTAACGTTTCGCGCACCATGACAATGCGCATCCTCAGATGAAGCAATAAGTGAAGTGAAGTGTCAGTGAAGCAATAAACCATCTTGTTTGTTGTTACTTTTACGTTCAACTTCATCAGATGAACGTTGCAACTAGTGCTAGAAACGATAATTGTCCTGATGAACACCCAAACTTTTCAGTATTAAGTTCCTTCTGATGATCCTATTTAGGTGAAACAGGCTGTTGAAGTTTTTGGTGAACAAAAACACATCATGTACTTATAATGTGGTGTTAGAATTACAATCTTCCTTTTTACATTTTTTTTTTATTCTAACCCTGAAAAAGCATTTTCATCGATATATTCCCAATGACAAAAGACCAAAAGCCTGTTCAAACGGTTAGCTACTTCTTATAACACGTTTGGATTCTTGCTTTCCTCTTTGGACATAGCTCAGTCAGATTAGCAATCTACAAAATTTCCAACAAGCAGATGAAAAGCAGCGCTGCTGTCAGGATAAACACTCACAGTACTCACAATCAAGAAAGATAAGATATGCCAGCACTGCATAATCTTGCACCAAAGTTTGCAGGCATCTGGTGGCAATGAAACGATGCAACAAGAATAATTATTTACTCATGTTATGAACGATATTTAACTATAGCGACGTTTGTGAAATGTCGTTTTTCATTATTGATTAAAAGCTTTGCCTAGTTTCAAACATAACAAATGAATTAGACCCTTCATGCTATGGAATCGAATTTAGGCCTTTTGAACAGCAACAAAGTGTTTCAATCAGTTAAGATCAAAACCACTGATATGACGTCAATTCATCAGCTCAGTGACCGAATGGTTACTGAGATCGATTCCAGGTATGGTCATACCAAAGACTTTAAAAACGGTACCTATTGTGTTCTCCCTTGCATAACGTAGTGAGAATAAGTCGGGTAATAACGTTATGAAATGGTAAACTTGGTTTTTGGTTTGGTTTTTAATGTTTATCCTCGGACTGACAATACCTTGATAGGTTGTTCCTGGTAGTTGCGCATACTTGTAGAGGCTTTTGACGCAGGGTCGGCTGCCGAGATAGACAGTTTGAAGTTTCCGATTGTTGAAGTCTTGTTGCTGGGGAATTATTCCATTCACTAGGTGCCACTGAATGGAGAACAGTCCTTAGAATGCGTTGCTTAAGCGCACACCTCGAGAGTCGAACAAGGGCCGCTTGATCTTGAAGCTTCTTTAGTCACAAAGTCACGCGCTAACCAACTGAGCTATCGGGGAGGACTAATATAAAACAAACCTGATATAAAAGTAAAAATGAGCCTGTCGCTAAAAGAGCTTGGCTGTTGTAGAGCTACAATAAATAAATTCATAACATTATTACGTTAATTCAAGACCGAACTTGTAGCGGTTGGTTTCCGTAAAAATCGCGACGCTACATTTTTATTATTTATCAATGTTGGTCTCACAATTTTGCATCATACTGTGACAGAAGAAACCTTCACAATGATCAAGAATAATCGTAAGCAAGACTATGCCTTCTTGTGAAAGGTTTAAACCAATCCTTATATAAAATACTCAGTTCAATAATTTTTCTTCACATCTCTATAAGATTCCAATTTATTCTGATGCATGTTCTTCATGCTATCAGAAGATTTATATTGTGGAATTTTTATTTTTTTGGGAAGAAACAGTCTTTTAGGAAAAACTCTTCAGAAACATAAATATGGAGGAAACTACCTTCTGTAATTCTTAAAAATTCTTCAGGTACTTAAAATCTTTCAACTTATCAATTCCTTTCTGTAAAGGTCTGATAGCTAAAGTGCTTGTTTGATAATGACACTCGCCTATTCGTTTTCCATGCATGTTGTGTTTGGAAGCGCAAACCAAAGCTAAATATTGTTAGAATTCACAAGTTCTCTTGGATATAGCTTATTCACTCTGTAGCATTTATAATGTACTCAGGTGACCCTGGAGCTGAGTTATATTGCAAATATAACAGACCCAGTATATGATAGAGTGAGAGTTATAATGACCAATGTAGTGGGATAGTTTAGACCGCAATATCTAATTTAAAGTTATTTTACTTTCGGTTATGGCGTTAGTTCGTAGGATAGGACAATGATCATCCAACTGAGATGCATAGATGAAACAAGCAGTAAGTTTCATCGTTTATGAAGGTAATTCAATTGAAATGCTGGATCACGTGGTTCAACTTGATTTGTTCAGATGGGTGTCATGTTCTATATCTTAGTGTTATCGTTTGCACTTGCGCATTGCTCAAATCAAGTAACATTGTCGTGCAATAATTATGACGCAATAGATAGAGGACTTCCCGGGATTCCAGGAAAACTAGGAAAAATTGGAGAAAAAGGTGAGTTTCGAAATTAATTGTTTGAAATTTTCGCTTTCCTTTGCTGTAAAACGTTGCTTTTATCCATCTATAACAGTAATTAGGTAAACATGGAGAGCTTTGGTGACTGTACAAGGCTAACCTTATAGTAGTTAATACTTGGATTGTTTTGGTCACTGTACAAGGTTAACCTTACAGTAGTTAACGCTTTGAAGGTTGGGCTCCTGGAGTCTTGCTCAGTTTGGGGGGGCTGTCGATTTTTCTTATGCTTTAGGAGTGATATCTCTGTTATTTTTTAAGGCACAATTTCAAAATTTGGGATTCACTTTGTAAAATTATTTACGCTGAGCATATCCGAAAATTAAAACTATGTGAATTTTAGAACTGCTCATATACGTTGAAATGTTGAGGTGATTTTTGACTGTAATTGTAGCATGAGTTTACACATTATTTTTTGGTAGAGTAATGAAAAACATGCATTGCAATGTTGTGATTAAATTTTTTTTAGATAATCTCAATTTGAATCCATATTTTTATGCAAAATAATATAATAATGCAAATCAACATATAAATAGAATATGAAATATTTCAGAGGATGTGCTGAGAAATGCCTTATATCTCTCAATTTATAACTTTTATTCGCTAAAAATTTCAGCTCAATAGAGGTAAATAAAAGTTAGGAAAAGTCAAGAAATCTCGTAGTTGCAGCCTCAGTGGTTTTAGAGATACAACTCTTGATACAAAAAAGTTGAATTGACAGCCCCCCACCAACCTTCAAAGGGCTAACACTTAGTTTTATCATTTATTTGTCAAACTGACTATCAGCAAACTGATTAAACGTCTCAGCAACATAAGTTTAGAACAATTTCTGTTGAGTAAAATGTTATCTTCTGAAGGTATTTAGGTACAATTTTCATGTGGTTATGAATAAGTACTGACAACCAGTAACGGTATTACGGATTTGATTAGTGATTGACACCTCAACTTGTAGGTGAAGTGGGAGAAACTGGAAGATGTGACAACCAAAACAAAAGCACAAACGAAATTTCCAAAATGTCAGAACGAGTGAACAGCCTCGATGAGAAAATGAATCAATTATGTTTGTTTTGTTTTCATACGTTATCCTATGTCAAGACAAAATGATAGGATATAAATCTTTATTTATATTGATTTATTTTATGTTAATGCGAAGCTTTTCATGATAAAAGAACATTTTAAAAATCAAGGCCACCTGGAGCTGCGGTCTGATTTGTCACAATTTGCAGATTTTGATTACCGCTGCTATTATTGTGTGAGTAAAATTTATTAAGCTTATTTTTTACTTGTATTTAATCATATAAAATCTTTTTGTGGCCCTGGGGAAGCAATAGAAACTGAGAAAAAACAAGTTAAAAAACGCTCTATCAGAATGTTAAAATCGCCAGTCTGAATGAAGTTTTTTGACATAAAATTGTTTTTTGTGTTTTTCAACCTTTGATAATGTTAAAACCTATTGTGTCACCTGTAAAAGACATTAAAAAAAAGACGTTAAAACATAATTTAAACAAAAATTGTTCAGACAATCACCAAAAGTTGGAAAATTTTGGAAAATTCTGAAGAATGTGACAAGTCAGACCATATCTCTAAGTAGTCATCAGATAATATATAAGTATATTACGTAATGACTTTAGATTATCTAAAAGCCCTTGAATAATAATTTTCTAATAGCTCTTGACTTCTCTTCATGGTTATAAACGGCATGCTGCTCTAGAGAGAAATGCTTACTGCCCTCCTGAGGGGTATGGAACTTATCTACAATGATATGATGGTTCTCAATAAAGATTGCTTTTGTTTCATACAAGTGCAAAACCTGGCTGGGATCAGCTCCAGCATCACTGGTGCATCATGGGAAGATTGCTTGACTGAAGGAATCAACACAATGTCAATAGATCGGAGATTGATTGAAGTTTATTGTGAAAGTGACGGCGAAGATAGGTGGCTGGTAAGTAACCAGTTTACATTTTTCTGTCAATTTAAGAAATATAACCTGTGCCTTCAATCGTCTGTTTCATCATAAAACAATTTTTAAAGTGTATTTTTTATGCCAAACAAATATGAAGCGTATACATACGAAGGCTTCAAATTGATTCAATGTATTGTAACACAGGCTGTTTATTTTAAATTGTTTCTCTGTTGCACGTATAAGTTCGAGTGAAGAAAATTTCAAAGACCAGATTTAACTGCTCAGTGCGCAGCAGGCAGTTGGTATCGTTTGTCAACGTTTATGATTAATTTAAACATTTTCAGGTATTTCAAAAACGATATTCAGGTGAAGTTGACTTTTATTTGGGTTGGGAAGCATACAAGACTGGATTTGGGAATTTGAATGGGGAATTCTGGTTAGGTAGGAAAAACGATGAAATGTGGTATTACATTGGAATTTTCACTATATCGATACTTTCTACTTACATTAATCTGTAGAATAAATCACCTGGATTAACTTAGAACATCTGCTTTGGGTTAATGCTACAGCACCGCTGAATACCCCACATCATCATGGCATCAGAGCGCTCACAACTCAAAATATACATTCAGTTCAATGCCACAAGGCGGATTATATCTGCAACCCTCAATCTTACACCAATGCAATGGCCTTCTACTATGAGCATTGGGCAATATAATTCCAGTGCATATCAGAAGAAAAGCCGCAACAGCAAAGACAATCAAAAGACTTCATGTTTTACCAAAAAAACACTCTCATGCGAAAAATAAATTCTCCCATAATCTATAATCTATAAAGCCCCCATAATCTATTGATATCCCGAAAATCTATTTATACTCAAACTACAAACTACAAATGTTTCGATTCGCATCGAGAATGGAATCAATACTGACAAGGCACTCAGACTTGCCAAAAGGAGAAGATTTCATCACCGACCAACAACGGCTCTTCCAAGATTCCACACAACAAACAAACATGAGTGGGTAACAGCAGCTAACAGGATCATGAGCAAACAAGCCATAACTTCTTAAACAGTACGTAGGTGCAGCACTTTCAGCAGCCCTGGATGCTCACGCTGCGAATCCAGCATTCAGAACGTCGATCACCATTCACCAGGTTTAAGATTGCCCAGCCACCAGAATCTGTGGAGGATTTAGAGTAGTACGTGCACGTGGCAACATTTTTAAACAATGGTTAAAGCGACAAAGCTACCGCATATGAGCTGTGCGCACCATTCCACTTTTATCTACTGCAATTCATTCGCAATTTGCTAAAGCACAAAATTTTATTTCATTCAAGGACTGGGCAACCTTCATGCCATCACAGCTTCTGGTTCCTACAAACTTCGTGTTGATCTTGAAGATTGGGATGGGACCACTAAGTATGCTGAGTACAGGTAATAAAAGCCAATGTTGGTTGATGTGTGGGCTTATGTGATTGATTAATTGATTCGTCATCCAGTTCACGCAGAAAACGTTCAACTTCTTGGCAGTTAAACGATTTACTTTTTCAGCACCTTCTCAGTTGGAAATTCCAACTCTAACTATCAGTTGAGCGTTGGAAGGTACAGCGGAACAGCAGGTTCGTTATTAAGTTTGCTTTAGTCCCGCAATCATTTCTATTGTTACGTTTTTGTTAAGCAGCATTTTCGTTGAACGAACATGTCATAACAAACTGTTGAAAACGTTTTATTGTCTGGTTCTAATATCACGCTATGTTGCTTCTTTTGCATGTAATATTAATCTTCTCTTAACTTCTACTTCTTGATCATTGCAGGTGATTCGTTGATTCATCACAATGGCCGCCAATTCAGCACAAAGGATCGTGATAATGACCAAACCAATAAAAATTGTGCTGAATATTACCACGGAGCATGGTGGTATAAGGGATGTTACGAGTCGAATTTGAATGGGAACTACTTTAATAATGGAGATTACCATGGCTCGCATACAGGAATGACATGGATTTCATGGAGGGGAAGCACCCGTTCAATGAAGAAATCTACAATGAAAATTCAACCAACAAATCCCAAACAATAATATTTTACCACGTAGAGCAAGATGGACGAGCATAAACACTGAAAACACGAAACGACAAAGTGTTTCGTGATACTTTATCACGCTAGAAGTTCGCATTTTTTCAACTTTTGCAACCTATTTAAAATAATAGCAAGCTGTTGCTATATGAATATAAACTTTGAAATGTGATTACGGTGATGTTTTTTTACTAAAGTTATTTGAAAGCATTTATCAAAGAATTGTTTGAGCTATTTGATGCAACAAAATGTTATGAGATAACATATGCTGCAATCACTAAGTAGGCTATATAATCAGCCAAACAGAGTTAGTTGAGGTTTATACTGGCATCCCAGTAACATTCTCTTGCCTTGTGGCGTACAGTAAATTAGATGAAGGTGTTAGGACAATGGCTAAGTTGTTTAAATTACTGTGTTATTTCGCTCTCAAACACGACTTAACGTTTTTGTTTTCTTTGCTTCTAGCTTTTTCTAGCAAACTTATATTCTAGAAAATATTAATATGTGTTGTTACCGCTAGAATGTTCAAAAATAAAATTGAATTATTGAAAATTATCTGTGCATGAAATGTTGCAGCAGGAAATACAATGATTGCATCACCAAAACATCTTTTTTATGCTCCTTTGGTGATTGCACCAAATTATTTCATTAATAATACTATACAGATGAGTGTGTAATAGTTCTGTACAATCGTTTATGATTCATCATTGAACGATTATCCATTAGGGTGGGCCGTCGGAAACAGATCGCTTAGCAACTCGAGTTTCTTAGGAGGTTTGTCGAGTAAATGGCGAAATCGAAAACCATTTTTTAATTGAACGCCAGGAAGACGGCGCACAACTGGGCCCTAATCGGTAAATCACCCCATTCCAGGGATATTGACAGGGTTGCCATAACGTCCTTATTTCTAAGATTTGTCCTTATTTTGAAGAACTCTATCTTAGAAAATATTACTGTCCTTATTGCTAGGAAATGTCCTTCTTTTTGACTTGAGTCCTTATTTTGTCTTATTTTCAACAATTAGTGAATAAACTTAGTGGAATGACAGCCAAATCCCTACTACAGTAAAAGTAAACCTAGACCTGAGTTGTCTTGAGATGCACAAAGTATTTTTTTACGAACAATGAGTTGCTGGAACACATTGTTTCTGGCAAACAATATGGCATGTGATATATAATGGCTCGTATAAATGCTGAGGTTTGTTCAAAAACGTTTGTTTTACTTTGTATGAAAATTTAATTTTTCTGTTGTCCTTATTTTGGGGTTCATGTCGATGGCAACCCTAGATATTGCAGTGGCGTATATTCAGAGTTTGTGTGCCGCACACCCATCAAACATGGTTGATTCATCAATCATCATACAGTTAAACATGCAAGTAGGCTACTTGGTAGCCTATATAAATGGTGAAGGCAGGGTATACAAGTAGCCTAAGTACTTGGTAGCCTATATAAAAGGTGATGGCAGGGTATACAAGTAAGTAGGCTTCTTGGTAGCCTATATAAAAGGTGAAGGTTTGGTATGCAAGTAAGTAGGCTACTTGGTGATGATGAAGGCGTATACAAGTACGATAGCCTAAGATGATGAAGGCGTATACAAGTACGGTAGCCTAAGTACTTGGTAGCCTACATAAAAGGTGATGGCAGGGTATGCAAGTAAGTAGGCTACTTGGTAGCCTATATAAAAGGTGAAGGCATGGTATGAGCATTGCAGGTAAGGTAGATATAAAAGTGAAGGCAAGGTAATATGGACTACTCACAGTACTCAGGTATCAGGTATATATTAGTGCTCAGAGAAGGCAAACAGGTAGGGTATTGGCCTACTGACTGAAGCAAGTATAATTGGGTTCTGTTTCAGTGAAAAGTTTATTCACAATAGTGGAGGAAAATTTAAAACAAAATTCGCAATTTATTACAGGTATTCAGTACAGTAATTCGTAGTGGTGGCGGTAGCCTACGTCGAATTTTACATTGATTGATTGAATACAAGTGATCAGTAGGCTACCGGTGGCAGTTTACCAATTAATTGCAGTTAATTGGTCTGCAATAGTTATAACATGGCCGCATATACTCGATCTGCTGATCCGGTGTTCGGCTTTGCCAAAGAAATGAATGAACTGGTTCTTCCCACCAGTGGTGACGTTCTCCGATATTGCGCCCAAGTGAAAGAACAATACAAAATCATGAAGAAGAAGGACACCGGAGATTGCAAGAAGGAAATGGGGCTGCGCGAAATGGCGGAAGCAGTGGCGACTAAGATAACAAGCATCTACAATTTCGCCACAGTGGCGATCATTACGCGTGAGGGAGTGATCAAGAAGATTCTGAAGCAATGGGCCATGGTTAAGATGAAGAATAAAATCCCCACGGCGAGAAAGACGGCTGAATGGAAAGCTTCAATGAAGGCCAGTCTTTGCCTCGACACTCTTTTCGACGTCGTTGACGACAAATCGCTGCATTCACGCGAGGTTGATTTTGTTAAAGACCAACGCGGTGCACGCATTGGTTTCATTGGAAACGTCGATTGGAAGGCGGAAAAATCTGAGAAGAAGAGGGACGAGCGGAAGGAGCAATTGCTTTTGAGAGAGAAGCGAGAAAAAGAGCGGGAAGAACGCGAAGAATGTACTCAAGACTCGGATGACGACAATACAGAAGAAACTCCTAGAAGGCGCTTCCCTTCAGAGTGCTCGATCGGCAGAGAAGAAATCGAAGAAGAGCAGGAGCGATGTACTTTCGATCTTCGTACAGTTGCGCGTGAGGCGGAAAGGTATGGAATTTCGAGTAGAGCAGCAGCTGCCCTCGCCACCGCAACATTACTGGACACAAAAGATGATTTCAATCGGATGATGGTAGTGGATAAAAACAAGCTCGTTCGTGCACGAAAACGGCTTCGTTTAGAGATGAATCACTTTGCTTCAATTTCGCTCGGCACAATAGTTGAAGGCCTTTACTTTGACGGCAGAAAGGATAAAGCCCTTACATTGAATGGCATAACTGGCTATCGTCAAAAATCAATCGAAGACCACTACGTGATGCTGAAATACCCAGGAGGTGAATATATCGACCACGTTTCCATTCAAGGGCGTTCAACTGGAAACAACATTGCCAAAACGATGTTGGCTGCTCTTGAAGTCAAGGGAATTGACGTGAAAGGCATTCAGGTCGTTGGCTGCGACGGAACTGCCGTCAATACAGGTAAGCACACAGGAGCCATCACCAGCATTGAGCAACATATCGGGAGTGCGGTACAATGGTCGATTTGCCAGTTTCACCTCAACGAACTCCCGCTTCGGCATCTCTTCGGCGAGTTGGACGGGAAATCATCAGGACCGCAAACCTTCAAAGGATTTATCGGCCGTGTCGTCGCTAATGATAAGTACAAAATGGGAGAATTTGCAGTCGTCGAGTTCGAGAAGATAAAATCCAACCTGACAGAAGTCGATGAGGTGATGGATATTAGCGGCGATCAAAAGTATCTGCTCGATATCGTGTTGGTCATCGAGGGAAGTCTGCCTCCAGAAAGCATTCGATTCCGTGATCCAGGAAAACAGGGTCATGCACGATGGCTTACTCTCGCTTCAAGGATATGCCGACTTTATATCTCGGAGCCAGAACCAACGCTGATAGAAATGACGAAGTACATCGTTAAAGTTTACGCTCCCATGTGGTTTACTATCAAGCGAAACAATAAGATTCACTTCGCTGCTCGGTCTTTCCTTCGGTTGGTTAAGCTGACTCGCTATCTGACAGGCCAATTAAAAAAAGTCGTCGACAGTTGCCTACAGACAAACGCCTTCGCTGCGCATCCGGAGAATGTAGTGTTGGCTCTTCTGCATGACGAGTCTAAGCCAATGCGTAAGCTCGCAGTTCATCGGATCCAGAAAGCAAGGGACGATTACACGGGTGGGATACGTTGTTTCGAAATTCCCAAAATAAACTTTGAGTACACAGACTTGACAACAAACTCGTTGCTCCGGTGGAGCGAGCAGAAGCTCACTGAGCCACCAATTTTACGCGATTTCAGCATCCAACAGCTCACAGAGCTTTTCGTCGAGACCGATTTTCCTACATCGATTGACAGTTTTCCGTGCTGCACACAAGCAGTTGAGCGCGCAATCAAACTCGTCACCGAAGTGAGCGATGAAGTCATCGGCCATGACCGCAGACATGAACTCATTCTGACGCGAACTGCTGCTCGCTCACAGCGTTCACGTTTTGAGTCAAAGAAAGATTACGTTCTGTGATTGTTTTTGACTGTGTTTACGTCGTTTTGTGTATTTTTTACTTTTTTAATTACCGCACTTTTTTTTTTTTTTTTTGGGAAAAAAAAAACGTTTTTTATTGTATTTAGGTGATATTGATTTTTTTGTGCGGCGTCTTCCCGCCGCCAGATCTAAAAAAAATTTTTAGATTAATTGTTTGTGACCTAAGCCTCCTATCTGAGCCGAGTTGCTAAGTGATTTGACAAAAAAAGTGCATTGACGGCCCACCCTATTATCCATGACATGCTTTTAAACCGATGCCTACTCCGACTAAGATGCCGACTAATCGTTTTGTCGTTCCTTCGCTTTATTCCCGTGGTTATCAACCTAGGAGTGCGTCAATCATTGATTTCAATTTTCCGTAGGCTTCTATTTATTCCATTTACATTTTTATAGAAGTGGAAATCACAGGTCACACTGTCCGCCCCGTTAACTCAGTAGTTACGCGCCCGGCTCAAGTTCACTCGGCGCTGGTTCGACTCTCCTGGTGTGCGCTTGAGCAACGCATTTCAGGACTGCTCTCCAGTCAGCGGCACCTAGTGAATGATTAATTTCCCGGCAACAACACTTCAACAATCGGAAAACTTCACTCTGTCAATCTCGGTAACTCCCCTGTATCAAGAGCCTCTACAAGTATGCAAAACTACCAGGAATAACTTATCAATTCTTTGTCAGTCAGAGGATAAAGATTCAAACCAACCAAACCAGCCAATGAGGTAGGGCCAAATAAGTTACAGACATAGATTTTTGTTTCTAGTAGTAGTTGCAACATTCATCTGATGAAAACGAAAGTAAAAACAACAACAAACAGGTTGATTTATTGCTTCACTGACGTTTCGCGCACCATGACAATGCGCATCTTCAGAGCGAGTAACATACAAATACTGTAGATTAGACATAGGTTTTGTCATAGAAAAACTTGTTTTAAGCAAAAAGGGAAAAAATTCACTCAATGTCAAATTCATTCTTTAATCATAAAATTGTTTACTATTTATCTTGCCAACGTGCGAACTAGAGGCCCGACAAAAGCTTGTGGCGGCAGAATATTTTTAAACCTAAACGAAAAAGCATAGTAAAAATATTTTTTGAAACGGATTTGGCTCGAATTCTATTTATCTGGTTGCTACTTTACGCGTTCAGGCGTGCAAAATCATGGTCCGCCGCGGGCGGCGCAAACCATAGCGATACGCCACTGACAGTCATCGGCTCCAGCTCGTGACTGAGCATTGATTTCGTCATCAAATCAAATTTGGCTTTGAATGGTGATGTCATATATGGTTTTGGAGGCCAGTGTATGATGGAAAAGACGTGGGCAAAAGTCACATTGTATGGGGGGTATGGATTGTATGGAGAGAGGGACGTGGTAGTTTTAGCTTTTGTAGTGTTTCTTTTTTCTTGGGCTTTTTGTATCCTTTTTTTTCGAAAATTTCCGTGTCTTTCTTAGATCTTTTTCTCCAGAGTAATCTGTCACTAGCAAGGTTTTCCCATGAATCTAGATCAATGTTTGCATGGTTGAGGGAGACTTTCAGCTGATCTTTGTATCTCATTTGTGGTCTTCTGGGGGGGGGGGGTTCCTGTCTCTAGTTGTCCCTCTTCGTTGTCCTTTCTTATGACATGTCCTGGCCAGCGAAGGCAATGTTGCAATAAAGTGGCTTCTAAACTGGGCAACCTAGCGCAATCAAGGATTGCATCTTTGGTGAGACAATCTTCCCAACAAGTGCCTATGCATTTGACCCAGTTTCCTCTGCTGAAAATTTTTAAGACGTTTGATGTCACGGCGGTATAATGTCCAGGTTTCACAAGCATAGAGAAGAGTGGATAGAACGACTGCCCGGAGGACCATAATTTTTGTGCAGATAGATATAGCATGATTGTTGAAAACACGATGGTTAAGTCTTCCATAGGCACAATCTGCTGCTTTTACACGATGTTCAATATTCTTTGACAGTGTTACAAACAACCAAAAAAATGTGGCCATGTGAGCGGTGTCCTTTTAAAATACAACAATAAATATAAAGCAAAATAAACAAATAAAAGAAGCAAAACCTTACACAAATTAGAGTGTAGTAGGAAGCACAATATTATAGAGTGTCAAACTATGAAGAAACATAATTCATATCTATTATCAATAGGCAATAAAACGTGCATGTTCCTCCTCATTTCACTTCATCGGGCTCTTCTTATTTTTCAACAATTTTCAAACTTTCACAGAATTCAGAAAAAGTACGTTGTTCGCAAATATTTATCAACACCTTCCAAAACAGTCCCTAAATAACTACTAGCAAGTCCAAAATGATTCAATCAAAATAAGATGATGCAATACTGATGCATTCAATACGATGTCCTTTTAAAAGGACACCGGCCGTAAATAGGTTAAAGTAGTTCCCATTCAAATTCGACTCGTAACATCCCTTATACCACTTTGCTCCGTGGTAGTACTCAGCACAATTTTTACTGGTTTGGTCATTATCTCGATCCTTTGTGCTGAATTGCTGGCCATTGTGAAACATCAACGAATCACCTTTAAAATGATGATTAAATGTAGGTTAAGTGGGAACTAATTTGTCATTTAAAGGAAGCAGCATAGCGAAATATTAAAACCAGTGCTTTCAACAGTTTGTTATGACATTTCGTTGAACAAAAGTGTTGTTTGGCAAAGAAGTAAACAATGGAAATAATTGTGTGACTAAAACAACCATAATAACGAACCTGCTGTCCCGCTGTATCCTCCAACGCTCAACAGATCGTTAGTGCTGGAATTTCCAACTGAAAAGGCACTGAAAAAGTAAATAGTTTCACTGCCAAGATAGCGGGTGTATTCTAGGATCCACAAATAATTCCATGAATAGATGACTGACAGTAACTTAATGGGATTGAGATTACTGTCAGTCATCTCTTTATGGTATTTAAAAATTACTTCTTTCCTAAAGCTATACCCCAGATAATTATTTCAAAACACTTGCATCACACATAAGTCCACACATAAACCAACATTAGATTTTATTACCTGTACTCAGCATAATTTTTAGTTCCATCCCAGTCTTCAAGATCAACACGAAGTTTGTAGGAACCAGAAGTTGTGATGGCATAAATGTTGTCCAGTCCTTGAATGAAATAAAATTCTTGTAGTTTAGTCATTTGAAAATCACGAGAATTAATCTGAAGAAGTTATTTTACAGATTTACGGATTAGACAAAAAATATGTATATGGTGTAAGTTCTTTTGCAATGGCACATTTTACCTAACCACAATTCCCCATTGAAATTCCCAAATCCAGTTTTGTATGCTTCCCAACCCAAATAGAAGTCAACTTCACCTGAATATCGTTTTTGAAATACCTAGAAAAGTATGTAAAGCTTCAATAATGCAATATCAATTGAATTGCATTATTTTAGGGCTTTTGATTTTTCAGTTTCATTGCAACATGTTTCTTGAATGCAGTGTAGAAGTTGATGTCGATAGTTGACACATGCCAAGCGCACATGCCTGCTGAGTTGCATCTGTATTGACTGCTACTTTGCACAAGTATCAATTAAGTTATCTTTAAAGTTTAAAATATGCATTGCATATAAATAATCTCCAAACAACTTAATTTTAAAAACAAATTTTGGAGGATTATGAGTTAAATATTTATCAAATGTATAATCAACGCTGGCTTTCACGTTTGATATGACAGCTATATTCTGCTGCTTCAATTGTTTTGTATTCTTTCTGTGGTTAGTTGACGTCAATGTTTTTTGTTAAAAATTAGCATTGTCTACGAAGTTTTATCACACATTTAAATAAGTCACTGACCATCTATTTATCGTCACCATCAATTTCACAGTAAACTTTAATTAATTTTCCATTGATCAAGAGTAAATTAATTCCTTCGATTACACAACTCTTCCATGACACCTCAGTTCTTGTGGAATTGACTCGGGAAAGACTTTGCTCCGTGATAAAAAAGGAAAAGGAAAATTAAATATTAAATTTATTGTAAGGAACTTATTTTGCAAAAGCGATAATTTGGACTAAAACTTTTCACAACTAACTTAAAAATTTTATATTAATTTTCAAGTTCTTCGTTCTAGCTAATAATCTTCTTATGCCTTTCCGATCTTCTTCGAACTGGTCGCACCGTCCTTTCAATCCTCGTTCTCCTGACATTGTGACGTCACTTTCATTAAGTGTTGCAGAAAAATGACAATTCATATTTTAATAAAAACAGAGAGAGACTGTTCACCAGGCATTTTATAATAAAAGTAATTTGCGTTCTTCTGGTGACTATTTACTAGGTTACCTCCTGATGTTAAAGATGATAACTAGCTTTTGTATTTCCGACGTTCGTCGGAAATACAAAAGTCGGAAATACAAAGTCGGAAATACAAAAGCTAGTTATCATCTTTAACATCAGGAGGTAACCTAGTAAATAGTCACCAGAAGAACGCAAATTACTTTTATCATATTTTAATGTTGATAGTTAATTTAAATTACAGTAATCTTAAACGTTCACATGTTGCTTTCGCAACATTACAAAAAAATAGCAGTTTTAATATACAGAGCTGCAGCAAAGTATTTATATTTAGCAGCTTGCAATTGGAATTGCTTAAAGTTGTTGCACTATTACACTTACTCATAAAATTCGGAAATCGCGACAAAAAACATGAAGACTTTCATCTGATCACAAACAAAGCTTTTTGTCTAAACTCACCCTTTGCTCCTGTTCTTCTATGTTTTCCAGAAATGCCTTGAATTCCTCTGTTTGTGACGTCATTGCCACAGCATGACAAAGTCACATCCGAGGATTGAACCAGTAAAAACGTGAACACAAATATACACAACACCACCTCCATCTGAAACAATACCAAGGCTGGTTGTCTATTAACAGTTGGTGCTACACAAGGTTAAGAACGCTTCGTGCAGCATGGTGTCGATCCCACGTCCTTTCACTCGACAACTTCACAGTAGAGTAGTCGGTGTCATGGATTACATTGTAATCGACGCAACTTCCGATGCTGGGCCTGCTGGCATCTATTCTCTCTCTTCAGTCCTTTCGCAGTCGTGCAGTGTTCTTATAACAAGGGCTGGTGATTTGCTTTAAAAGTCAAACATTTTGAATACTCTTATCTATAGTATTTTATTGTTTAATCATCAGATTTTATCTTCTTTTCCATCGATTTTATTTATGTGGTAAAACTCTGTTGCACACACTTATTTTGATTGTTTGTGATTGTTTGAATAAATGGTCAGTTAATTTGCCGCCGGAACAATGTCACATTTACAATTTTAACAAGTATTTTATATCGCTTGACGACTCAGTGGATGAAGTATTCAGCTCTGGATCGTTACTGCCGCTGCGATACCTTCATTCAAGACTTTATAAAAAGTGATTTCTATTTCTACTAGCCGATCAGCAAAGGAATGAACACAGGATTATAATGTACTCAACTGTACAACTGTACGGCTGCACTGACAATGTCTGTTTTGTAGAGCACTGAAGGCAGCACAGTGAACATAGCGTGATATAACAAACGCACATTAAACAATAAATGCTATTAATACTACAAAAGGGCTCAATGCTAAGCGAAAAGCCAAACAGAGCGAATAACATAAAAAAAATCTATTTGAATAAATTCCTTCTGATAAGTTCCTTCTGAATCTTATTTAGGTGAAACAGACTGATAAGGTTTTCAGTGAACAAACACACATCATATACTTAAAATGTGGTATTGGAATAACAATGTTTCTTTTTACGTTTTTTTAAATTCTAAAAGAACTTTTCTCGATATGTTATCAATGACATAGGAGCAACAGGCTACTCCCACGCCGATGTACTTATTATAACGCATTTGGATTCTTGCTTTCCTTTGTAGCAACTTCTTTTAAAATTCTTCAGATATGGTTTGGCAGAAATACGTGAGAAGTTTCGGAAGTGCAGTAGCTGTGAAGAAAGTTGGACATACCTCGGTCAGATTAGCAATCTGCAAATATTCCAACCAGCACATGAAAAGCAGCACTGCTGTCAGGATGAACACTCCCAATCAAGAACGGTGAGATATGCCAGCACTGCATAATCTTGCACCAAACACAAGTTTGCAGACGTCTGGTGGCGATGAAACGATGCAAAAAGTACAATTTTTATTTTTTAAGCGCAGTAATTATTGTTGGGAATGAAGGTTATTACTCATTATATGAATGATATTTAACTATTGCGACGTTTGTGCAATGTCGTTTTTCATGATTAAAAGCTTTGCCTTGTTTCAAGCATCACAAATGAATTAGACCGTTCATGCTATGCAATCGAAATTAGGCCTTTTGAGCAGTAACAAGGTGTTTCAATCAGTTAAGATCAGAACCACTGATATGACGTCAATTCATCAGCTCAGTGACCGAATGGTTACTGAGATCGATTCCAGGGATGGTCATACCGAGACTTTAAAAGCGGTACCAATTGTGTTCTTTCTTGCATAATGCAGTGAGAACAAGTCGGGTAATAATGTCATGAAATCGTAAACCTGATATAAAACTAAAAATGAGCCCTGTCGCTAAAAGAGCTTGGCTGTTGTAGAGCTACAATACATAAATTAATAACAATTAATTTCGTTAATTTCGTTAATTCAAAACAGAACTTGGAGCGGTTGGTTTCCTTAGAAATCGCGTCGCAACATTTTTGTCATTTATCAATGTTGGTCTCACAATTTTGCATCATACTGTGACAGAAGACACCGTCACAATGAACAAGTATAAAATCTTAGTCAAGACTATGACCTCTTGTGAATGGTTTAAACCAATCCTTATATAGAATATTCAATTCAACAATTTCCCATCACCTGTTTAAAATTCTGTTTTATTCTGTTGCATGTTCTTCATGCTATCAGAAGATTCATTTTAAGGATTATTTTTTTTTTGGGAAGAAACAGTCTTTTGGGAAAAACTCTTCAAAAACATAAATATGGAAGAAACTACCTACTGAAATTCTTAAAAATTTTCTAGTCGCTTAAAGCCATTCAGCTTATCAATTCCATGCTGAAAATGTCTGATAGCTAAAGTGCTTGATTGATAATGACACTCGCTTATTCGTCTTCCATGCGTGTTGTGCTTGGAGTGTAAACCAAAGCTTAATATTGTTAGAATCAACACAAGTTCTCTTGGATATAGATTATTCACTTTGTAACATTCATATTGTATTCAGGTGATCCAGAAACTAAGTTATATTTGCAAATATAACAGACCCAGTATAATATTATGATAGATCGAGAGTTAGAATAACCAATGTAGTGGAATATTTTATATTATGGAATATTTGGAATATTTTACATTCGGTTATGGCATTAGTTTGTAGGAGACGACAATGATCATCCAACTGAGATGCATTGATGGTACAAGCAGCAAGTTGCATTGTTCCAGAAGGTGACTCATTTAAAATAGTGGATCACGTGGTTCAACTTGATTTGTTCAGATGGGTGTCACGTTTTATATCTTAGTGTTATCGTTGGCACTTGCATATTGCTCAAATCAAGTAACATTGTCGTGCAATAATTATGACGCAATAGATAGAGGACCTCCCGGGATTCCAGGAAAACTAGGAAAAACTGGAGAAAAAGGTGAGTTTCGAAATTGATCCTTTAAAGTTTTTTTTTTTTCTTGTTGTAAAACTTCATTTTATCCTCCCCTTAACCATCTATAACAGTTAACTAATCAAGTCAAACATGGAGTGCTTTAATGACTGTACAAGGTTAACGTTACAGCAGTTGATACTTAATTTTATCATTTATTTGTTAAAAAAAACTGACTATCAGCAAACTGAATGATTAAACATTTCAGCAACAAAAGTTTACAACAATTTCTGTTGAGTACAATGTTATCTTTTGAAGGTGTTTCATGTCAATTTTTATGTGGTTATGAATAATAGAGCTTCGGTAGAAAGTTTGTCCTGTTGAACCATAGGCATACGAAGCCGAGCAACGAGATCAAGTTTAACATTTTCAAGTTTATTACATTTACATAAACATAAAACTACGCAACAAATTAAGTATCGAACGTTTTCGACATCACAAGATGTCCTCTTCAGGAATAATATACATACAAATTAACTACATCTGAAAAAAATATGAATAAGTACTGACAACCAGTAACGGTATTGCGGATTTGATTAATGATTGACACCTCAACTTGTAGGTGAAGTGGGAGAAACTGGAAGATGTGACAACCAAAACAAAAGCACAAACGAAATCTCCAAAATGTCTGAACGAGTGACCAGCCTCGACGAAAAAATGAATCAACTATGTGTGTTTTGTTTTCATACGTTATCCTATGTCAAGACAAAATGATAAGATATAAATCTTTACTTTTATTGACTTATTTTATGTCAATAGAAAGCATTTCATGATAAAAGAAAATAATAAAAACCAACATTGAATCAAGATAATTATGGCCACCTGAAGATGTGGCCTGATTTGTCACATTTTACATTTTTGATTACCGCTAATGTCTGAGTGAAATTTCCTAAGTTTTTTTTTACTTTTTGCTCACTCGTAATCACATAAAGTCTTTTTGTGGTCTTAGGGAAGCAGTAGAAACTGAGAAAAATCAAGTTGAAAAACGATCAATCAGAATGTTAAAATCGCTTCACAGTCTGACTGAAGTTCTTGAAATTAAATTGTCTTTTTTTTTCAACGTCTGATAGTGTTAAAACCTATTGTGTCACCTGGTGAAGACATTAAAAAAACGTTAAAATATAATTTAAAAAAAAAATGTTCAGACAGTCATGAAAGTTGGAATAGTGTGGAAAATTCAGCAATATGTGACAAATCAGGCCATATCTCTAGGTAACCATCAGATAATAGATATAAAAAAATTGTACATTACTTAATGACGTTCGTTTATCTAAAAGCACTTGAATAATAATTTTCTAATAACCCTTGCTTTCTCTCATGATTATAAACAGTATGCTGCTCTAGAGAGAAGCGCCTACTGCCCTGCTGAGAGTTATGGAACTTATCTACAGTGATATGCTTATGATGATTCGCAATAAAGATACTTTTGTTTCATACAAGTGCAAAATTTGGCCGGGATTAACTCCAGCATCACCGGTGCATTATGGGAACACTGCTTGACTGAAGGAATCAACACAATGTCTATAGATGGGAGGTTGATTGAAGTGTATTGTGAAATTGATGGAGAAGATAGGTGGCTGGTATGGAACCAGTGTACATTTGTCTCTCAATCTAAGAGATATAACCTGTGCCTTCAATCGTCTGTTTCATCATAAAACAATTTTTAAAATGTACTTTTTATGTAAAACAAATATGAAGCGTATACATATAAAGGTTTTAATTTGATTCAATGTATTGTAAAACAGGCTGTTTACATATTACATTACACTATTATTGAGTTTATTTATTTTAAGTTGTGCGATAGATTGAGTTTCGCTCTTAGCATATTTTAAGTTGTTCCTTCTTTTCATCTATAAGATCGAGTGGAGAAGATTTCAATGACCAGATTCAAATGCTCACCAGGCAGTTGGTATTATTTGTCAACGTTTATAGCGCATTTAAAAAATTTCAGATATTTCAAAAACGATATTCGGGTGAAGTTGACTTTTACTTGGGTTGGGAAGCATACCAGACTGGATTTGGGAATTTGAATGGAGAATTCTGGTTAGGTAGGAAGAAGAATGAAATGTGGTATTGCATTGAAATCTTCACTCTAGACATATTTTTTTATCTACATTAATCTGTAGAATAAATCATTTGAATTAACTTAAATTAAATTAACTTATTATATCTGCAAATCTCAATCCTACACCAATGCAATGGCCTTCTGCTATGAGCAATACGATTCCAGTGCATATCAGAAAAAAAGCCGCAACAGCAATAACAATCAAAAGACTTCATGTTAAATGCACAAGCCCCCAAAACCAATCCATTGATATCGCGAAATCCCATTTATACTCAAATTACCAACTACAACAATTTCGATCCGCATCATGAATGGAATCAATACTGGCACGCAGACCTGCCAAAAGGAGAAGACGTCATCACTGACTTAACAACAGCTCTTCCAGGATTCCATACAACCAACAGACAAGAGTGGGAAACAGTTAACAGGATCATCAGCAAACAAGCCTCAACTTTGTAAACACTACGTAGGAGGTGCAGCACTTTCAGCACTCAGCAGCCCTGGATGCTCATCCTGCGAATCCAGGATTCACGACGTCGATCACTTGGTCAAAGATTGCCCAGCCATCAGAATCTGTAGCGGATATGGAGCAGTAGGCCTACATGCACGTGACAACATTTTTAAACAATGGTTAAAGCGCCAAATCCACCGCATATGAGCTGTGCGCACCATTCCACTTTTATCTACTGTAATTCATTCGCAAATTGTTAAAGCACAAAAATCTTATTTCATTTAAGGACTGGACAAACTTCATGCCATCACAAGCTCCGCTTCCTACAAACTTCGTGTTGATCTTGAAGACTGGGATGGGACCACTAAGTATGCTGAGTACAGGTAATAAAATCTAATGTTAGTTGATGTGTGGGTTTATGTGTGATGCAAGTGTTAGAAATAATTCTGCGGATCCTAGAAAACGCTCAACTTCTTAGCAATTAAACGATTAACTTTTTCAGCACCTTCTCGGTTGGAAATTCCAGCTCTAACTATCAGCTGAGCGTTGGAGGATACAGTGGGACAGCAGGTTTGTTATTATGTTTGTTTTAGTCACACAATTATTTCTATTGTTAGCTTTTTGCACAGTATTTTCTTTCAACAAAATGTCATAACAACTATTGAAAACGTTTTATTATCTGGTTCTAATATCACGCTATGCTGCTTCCTTTGCATGACAAATCAGTCTTCTCTTAACTTGCAATTCCTGATCATTACAGGTGATTCGTTGGCTCATCACCATGGCAGCCAATTCAGCACAAAGGATCGAGATAATGATCAAGGGTTTGCAGATTATGCGGAAGAGTACCACGGGGCATGGTGGTATAAGGGATGCTACTCAAATTTGAATGGAAAATACTTCAATAATGGGGAAAATCATAGGGCGTACAAAGGAATTACATGGTATTCATGGAGAGGGATCAATCATTCAATGAAGAAATCTACAATGAAAATTCAACCAACAAAACCCAAACAATAATATTTTACCACTTGGAACATGATGGACAAGCATGAACACTGAAAACATGAAACGACTAAGTGTTTCGTGATACTTTATCACGTTAGAAGTTCATCATCGGGGAACATCGTGAATCTGAGGTGGTAAAAGGATAGACCCTCGGTCCCCAGACTCTCACACTACGATGACGACGTTAGAAGTTTTTTCAAGTACTTTTGCAACCTATTTAAAATAATATCAGGGGATGCTATATAAACAAAATATAAACCTTGCAATGTGATTGCAGTGATGTTTTTTGCTTACCATTATTTTGAAAGCATTTATCAAAGAAGTGTTTGAGAGATTTGAGGCAACAAAATGGTATGAGATAACATATGCTGCAAGCACTAATTATACAACCAGAACACTTGTTTAACTTGCTATTCTATTTCGGTCTCAAACACGTCTTAACCTTTGTATTTTACCGCTTCTACCTTTTTCTAGCGTATTTGTGTTGGCATGTGTTATTTCCGCTATAATGTTCAGAAATAAAATAATTGAATTATTGAAAACTATCTGTGCCTGGAATGTTGTAACAGGAAATACGGTGATTGCGTCTCAAAAACAATCTTTTTTGTACTCTTTTAGTGATTACATCAAATTATTTTGTTCATAAAAACAGAGAGAGACTGTTCACCAGGCATTTGATAATTAAAGTAATTTGCGTTCTTCTGGTGACTACTTACTAGGTTACCTCCTGATGTTAAAGATGATAACTAGCTTTTTGTATTTCCGACGTTTCGTCAGTCAGCATGACTGACTTTATCAAGGTGGCTAAAATAGGTTAACACAACCTGTTCAGTAGGGTGGAGTGAAAATAACTTTTTCGCGAAATTCAAAAACACAGCTCCCTAAAAAGTTGCTTTTGTTCCTGAAAAACACATTTGTGAAAAAAAATAAATAAAAAAATAATGTCTTGATAAAGCTCAATCCACAAATCAAAGATGGCCGCCAACTTTGCTTGAAAATACACTAAATTCACCATAACTTTGCCAATACTTGCCCAATTTTCATCATATTTCAACAAGCTTGTTTCATCCAATGCAATGGCAATAAGCACGCTGTGTGACGATCTGTTAAACAATGTGAACCAAAATTTGTATACCTGTTGCATATTTCTTGTCTTGTCAAAGGAGTTTGACACAGATGACCATAACTTATTGATAAATAAACTTCAACACTGCTACGGAATACGTGGCACTGTTTTTGACCTAATGAAAAGTTACCTTACCAATCGATACCAATATACCAAATTGTCTAATTCTGCTTCAAGCATGAAAAAAATCCTTTGTGGAGTCCCTCAAGGTCCAACATTGAGACCTCTTCTCTTTTTAATGTATATTAACGATCTTCCCTTAATGTCTAAGTTTTCAACCGTGATTTTTGCGAACGGCACATATCTAGCTTTACGTGGTGAAGATTTGGATTCTTTACAAACAGTAACCAATTCTGAACTACATAAAATTGATGCTTGGCTACGAAGAAATAAACTCTCCTTAAACTACTCTAAAACAAGCTACATTTTAATAAACAAAGTGCCAAAGCGTACTGTTGAAACTAATTTCAGGTTGTGTATCAACCAAACAGTGATAGAAAGAGTTAAAACAGTTAAGTATCTGGGAATCCATGTCGATGAAAATCTAACCTGGTCGTCACACATTAAACATTTGTCGCTGCAGTTGGCTCGATCTTCTGGAATTTTTTATCGCCTTCGTAACTATGTATTAGAAGAAACATTGCTTATGTTATATTATAGTTTAGTATATTGTCGTGTTCAATACGGTATTACTATATGGGGTACTGCAAGTAAAACGCTAATCAAGGAAGTAGACGTCAGACACAATAATATTATTCGCGCAATCACTAGAAGTACAAAATTCAGTCACGTCACTCACTTATACAAATCTTTGAATATTTTACAACGTGAAGATATTTACAAACTCGAAATTGCCAAATTTATGCATAAAGTTTCCAATAATAATCTACCACCTGTATTGCAAGATCGTTTTATAAAACTTGATAATATTCACTCGCACAACACTCGACAATTAGATAAAATGAAGTATTTTCTTCCACAAATAAACGAATCCGTGGCACACAATCTGTTGGCACATCGGGGTACTAGATTGTGGAGTGAATTGGATAAATGTATAAAAAGCAAAAACCTTGCTTTGTTTAAAAAACATTATAATATTACCTTGTTAAATTCTTATTAAATAGTTAAAATTGTTCAGTTTAATTATTTTATCTACATGTAACCTCGTATTTGTGTACTTTGTGTTATTACCCGATATGATTCATTTATTAATCTTATGTTTTCCTAGCTGGTCTTGATTCATTTTCCTACAAAATCTCATATGTTTCATTTCGATTTCGAAGCTACTGTTCAATCATGCTGTTTATTGATTTAGCTAACGTATAACTTGTAATGTCCAACGCTGCAATGTATGATGTCAGGCAGCACCTTGACTGGTTAACCGCAAGGTTGTTCGGTGCTGTCAGACCTTTCTATTGCTATATTTTGATTTGTATGTAATTGTGTTTCTTTTTCTCGACTCGTATTAGAAAGGCAAATAAACAAACATCTCTCTCTCTCTCTCTCTCAAGCTTTCCTCGTTCATGTCATAAAACACTAGAAATACATATGATGACAGCGTGAGCAAATCATGACGTCACCAAATCCAATATGGCCGCCAAATTATGTTCTTTTTTGCATTTTTTCCACTTCTACTTGTGGCACAAGGCATCAATCCCTATTGTGACGTATCTTAGGATGGAACAAGTGATGGACTCAATCTACAAGGAATACAGGCTTATTCTGAAGAACTATAAGCGAGATAAAGACAAGGATAGTTACAAAGAAAGACTTTGCAAGTTCAAGGAGAAAGCTGACCATCTATTTGACGTTTCGGCTTGCAAGTGTGCTAACTTGTATAACTGCAAGTGTGAGAAAGAGTGTAAATTGCCTAATGTCGAAAAGGAATTTCTGATAGATTAAAGAAATGCCGGGCAAATGATTATTGGTAGTATTGATAAAGCAGAAACACAAAAGCTAGAAAAAAGAAACAAAAGGAGAACATTGTTAAAGCATTGTGAAGTGACCCCAAGAAGTTGTGCTACTCAGTCGTCTGCATCATCTCAGGTTTATCATAGTGACAGTAACAGTGACATGGAATGTCCTAACAATAGTGGTACATATATAGATGCTTCCTGTCTAAAGAAGAGAAAGGTTTTCCTCAAATCTTTGCAAACAATGGCAACCATTTGTGACAGATATGGAGTATCAGATAGGGCAGCAGCAGCCATAGCGAGTTTTGTTCTTTCTGATGTTCAAGGCGGCAACTCCTTGGTGATCGACAGAAGCAAAGTTCGCAGGGAAAGGATAAAGAAACGCACAGCTTTGTCAGGTGAAGCCAGCACAAAGATTACAGGTTTATATTTTGATGGCCGAAAAGATAAGACAATGTTTAATACAAAAGAGATTGATGGCAAATTTCACCGTAAAATAATATCAGAGGAACACATAACAATTATAGCAGAACCAGGATCATCTTACTGTGGGCATGTTTGTGCAAGTAATGGGACAGGGGCTGAGACAGCTTCAAAGTTGTTAGATTATTTAGAAAAAAGGGGGTAGATGCAAATGAACTCAATGTAATTGGTACTGATGGAGCAGTCATCAATACTGGTGTAAAGAAGGGAGTCATTCAATTAATTGAAGAGTCACTAGGTAGACCATTACAATAGTGTATCTGCCTGTTGCATGCAAATGAGATTCCTCTCAGGTATCTTTTTCAGAAGATAGATGGTCCAACTACTGGCCCCCATGGATTTGCAGGACCAATCGGCAAAGTCGTTCATACCTGTGACCGTCAACCACTGGTAAATTTTGACAAAATACCTTGTGATTTAGAGCACATACTGCAACCCAAAGACTTAACCCATTAAAAGCCGCCACAAGTTCCCATTGCTTTTTTTAGGAAATATTTCAGCCACAAAGTTGTAAAGCCATAACTTTTTAATTAGTTTAAAAAAATTTGATGGTTTTTGCTTTTTTAATGCATTTTTTTGTTTGCCTTTTAAAAGGACACCGGCCACATAGTCAAATGTAAATCTCGCCATACCTTAACATAAGAAGGTGTTTGTTTCGGTAGAAATTTGTCAGATCTTTCTTGAAGGACGCTTCAAAGTTATTGTATGAACATATTATATTCACGGTAACCATTGGCGTAGCTAGTGGGAGGGTGACCCCCCCAGTAGGCAGTCTCCCCCCCCCCTGTCGGCTTGTGGTGGCAGAATATTTTTAAACGTAAACGAAAAAGCATAGTAAAAATCTTTTTTGAAACGGATTTGGCTCGAATTTTATTTTGCTGATTCCCACTTTACGCGTTCAGGGGTGCAAAATCATGGTCCGCTGCGGGCAGCACAAACCATAGCTATACGCCACTGACAGTCGTCGGCTCCAGCTCGTGACCGAGCATTGGTTTCGTCATCAAATCGAATTTGGCTTTAGATGGTGATGTCATATATGGCTTTGGAGGCCAGTCTATGATGGAAAAGAAGTGGGCAAAAGTCACATTGTATGGAGGGTATGGATTGTATGGAGGGAGGGACGTGTAGTTTTAGCTTTTCTAGATCTAGTGTTCGTTTTTCTTGGGCTTTTTGTATCTTTTTTTTTCGAAAATTTCCGTGCCTTCCTTAGATCTTTTTCTCCAGAGTAATTTGTCACTAGCAAGGTTTTTCCATGAATCCAGATCAATGTTTGCATGGTTGAGGGAGACTTTCAGCTGATCTTTGTATCTCATTTTTGGTCTTCTGGGGGGGCTTTTACCTGTCTCTAGCTGTCCCTCCTCGTTGTCCCTTCTCATGACATGTCCTGGCCAGCGAAAGCAGTGTTGCAATATGGTGGCTTTTGAACTGGGCAACCTAGCGCGATAAAGGATTGCATCTTTGGTGAGACAATCTTCCCAACGAGTGCCTAGCATTTGATTCAGTTTCTTCTGCTGCAAATTTTCAAGACGTTTGATGTCACGGCGGTATAGCCTAATGTCCAGGTTTCACAAGCATAGAGAAGGGTGGATAGAACGACTGCCCGGAGGACCATAATTTTTGTGCGAATAGATATAGCATGGTTGTTGAAAACACGATGGTTAAGTCTTCCATAGGCACAATGTGCTGCTTTTACACGATGTTGAATATTCTTTGACAGTGTTACAAACAGCCAAAAAAATGTTGCCATGTGGCCGGTGTCCTTTTAAAAGGCAACAATAAACATAAAGCAAAATAAACAAATAAAAGAAGCATAACTTTACACAAATTAGAGTGTAGTAGGAAGCACAATACTATAGAGTGTCAAACTATGAAGAGACATAATTCATATCTATTACTGATAGGCAATAAAACATGCATGTACCTCATCACTTCACGTCATCCGGCTCTTCTCATTTTTCAACAATTTTCAAACTTTCACAAAATTCAGAAAAAGTACGTTGTTCGCAAATATTTATCAACACCTTCCAAAACAGACCCTAAACAACTACTAGCAAGTCCAAAATGATTCAATCAAAATAAGATGATGCAATACTGATGCATTCAAAACGATGTCCTTTTAAAAGGACACCGGCCATGAATGGGTTTTAAGCACCGATCAGAAGTATCTGTTTGAAATCTATCTGGCTATTAGCAAAGGTTGTTGCTCCTTGGACCTTTCACTCAAATGCCCTGGTACAATTAATCAAGCAAGATGGCTTGATTAATTGTAGGCGCAAAATGTCAAAGTTTGAGAGCAAGGCTGATTTCAAAGTTTAGAATTTCAGTGAAGGTTACATTGAACAGGTCATTCTGGGGTGAAATTCATATCCCTTGGACTTCCCAGAATGCCCTTGGGCGACAAACGTATTCCATCCCCGGTTTGTCCGCTAAAAGGTTCACCTGTAGGACTGCCTCCACGTGGCGTGAACTGTCAACGTTAATTCTAAGGGCTTAACGGCTAAACGTCCTATCCTACTCTGTTGCAATTATTGAAGGTGTTTTTAATTTCTAGATGAATACTAAACTAAATAAAGCTTTCATCTGTATTTACTACTATCAAGAGGAACAATCGTACCCACGACAGAAGACAACATAACCATATAACTGTCAAGCGTTGGAGCAAATCGAAAAAGAAGTGTGTAACTTGGATAAGAAATGTGAAAAACTGAATTTGGCGGCCATATGGGATTTGGTGACGTCATAATTTGCTCACGCTGTCATCATATGTATTTCTAGTGTTTTCTGACATGAATGAGGAAAGCTTGTTGAAATATGACGAAAATTGGGCAAGTATTGGCAAAGTTATCGTGAATTTAGTGTATTTTCAAGCAAAGTTGGCGGCCATCTTTGATTTGTGGATTGAGCTTCATCAAGACATTATTTTTTTATTTTTTTTTTTCACAAATGTGTTTTTCATAAACAAAAGCAACTTTTTAGGGGGCTATGTTTCTGAATTTCGCAAAAAAGTTATTTTCACTCCACCCTACTGTTCAGCAATGATGGCATAACACAAAAACGTACTGATAAAATGAATAAAGTAAAGCAGTAAGAATCAGAGTTAAAACACGCAACAAGATACCTAGAGGTTAAACTGAATACAGTGAATGCCTAAAACCAGCAGGCTACTTTCCAACAGCGTAAATTTACCATTTTTTCTGTCTTGTCTGATGTTTTTTCAACGTTTCTTGACGGTGGCCCTAAAGATGATAAAATTAAGAAAAGGCGGCCGAGAGAACGAAACTGGCCACCCTACTCTAGTTAGTGCCGAAGGCTGAGTATAATGGGAAGCTTATCTTCTCATTCCCTCAAGCTTATTATCTCAAGCTAAAAACTGAGTATGGGACCTTTACTTTACTTAAAGCAATTTAAACACATATAACGTTGAAATTATCCTTAGAAAGAACCACAGAAAAAGTTGATAATTTATTGTTAAAAGAACTCCCAGTACGAATAAATTGAGTTTACAACAAACTATAGTAACAATAAGATCGGCCTCCAGGGGTTTCCAACCTTTTTGGCCAAAGGGCCACATGCAGTTTACGAATGATTGCGCGGGCCACTTGAGTTTTTACTGCTAATTTGTAATCTTAAAAATGACTGTCTTATAATTTCTAATTAACACTCTCACACCAAAATTTTAATCTTAGAAATGTCTACTATTTTTATTTTACAGTTATGAGAACAATAGACAAACCAAGATATAGTAAAGTCAATAAAGTTTTTACTACACGTCGACATTTTCATGTGAAGTTTGGCACTGTTTTTCTCTAACAAGTTAGGCCAAGTGCGGTGAAATGGACGATATAGCAATGCAAAGCGAGTTTTCCATATGGCTGTCAGAAATTAGTGATCACTCAGTGGATTTGACATGGTTCATCCGCGAAAAAACTTACTCGCACAAGTATGTGCTGCCGAATAATGATGTCAATCAATCTATGGATTCTCTGATATTTTTCTTGAGAGACAATTTTTCGTAAAATTCTAGAAAAAGAAAGTTTTGAACTTCTCCCTTTAAAACAAGAAATATTACTGATTGACTGACTCTTGAACCACGACTACAATTGTGTGGAAAAATGTGGACGCAACAGTGTGGAAAATGTGATGCGTAACAATGTGCATCGTGATGCAATAAAATTAACTTGAACAATTGCGCACCCCATGCACTAGGGACTATAGAATAATAGACAAAGAAAGCAAACAATAAATACCAAGTTCTCGAAATGTAAGATCGCCATAAATTACGTAGACGATTGAGTTGATTATATATGTCATTTCGAAAAATACCACGCGGGCCACTAAGAATCTTCTCGCGGGCCACATGTGGCCCGCGGGTCACTGGTTGGACACCCCAGGCCTAAACCAAAACATAAATCTCAAAATAGCAAATTTGGGCAGAAAAGAAACATACGACAGAGATTAGAGCTTTTGTCGAAGCATTAAGTTGTCTTGGTTACAGCAATTGAGTCACATTTTAAAGTTTATCAATGAATTTGAAAGATGAACATTCACTTGAAAAATATTGAATTTTTATGAAGAAACTTTAATACAGCGGAAAGCACCTGGTTTACACTGGTCATCGTCTCTTTTATCGTATCTTGGTTGTCAGCTTATCAATTCCTGAGTAAGACTAACTAAGTTCTTGTATTGACAGTTCCACTTTATCATAATTGTGTAATAGTGAACACCAGACGCACAGTTTGAAAGTGTACTTACGTTACATTTACGTTACATTCAAGATTGTGTAACAAAAATTGATTATGGCATACCTATTACCTACTCTCTCGCAAAACACAGAAAACTACAAAACGCTGAAATGCATTTGACATCTCAAGAATTCAAAATAAATGACGTGCTTCTTCGTTGTGTGAGCCTTTCGGGCCGAGAGTCTATCCTTTCACCACCCCACATCGAGGATGTTCCTGGACTACACAGGAAAGCTGTTAAGAATGGCGTCATGAAGACGAACAGTGTTAGATTTGTTGGCCGAAAGAAGCTTTACCAGTTTGCTCCTCTCCTACTGATTAGCAGTTTTTATCATGTTAAGAGATGGTTAGTGATTTCATGGCCACCTGGAGATGCGGCCTGATTTGTCACATTTTGCAGATTTTGATTACAGCTACTGCTAGTGTTTGACTGACATTTTTTGAGATGTTTTTAGTTTTTGCGGTTTCCTAATGGCATAATACTTTTTTGTTGCCTTGGGGAAGCAGTAGCAAATGAGAAAAAGTAAGTTGAAAAACGCTAAATCAGACTGTCATTGAAAAATTAACAGTCTGACTAAAATCTTCGAAATCAAATTTTCTTTGTTTTTTAACATGTGAGGATGTTAAAACCTATTGTGTCATCTGGGAAAAGAGAAAAGAAAGCGTAAAAATCTAAATTTTAGAAAAATTTATTTAAACGTTTGCCCAAAGTTAGAAAAACCTGGAAATTTCTGCAAAATGTGACAAATCAGGCCGTATCTTTAGGTGGCCATGGTGATTTACATTTCAGTTGCAAGCAGAACTGCAAACTCGACAGACTTATATTCCAATTTTATCGATTACAATCATCTTGTCTGTAGTCTGCAACGTTAGATAGTTTCAATTGTTTTGAGATAGTATAATCTCTCTTTAGAAGTTTTAGTAGAATTCGCAGCAGGTGCCACTCGGTGCAGTAGGTGGGACCTGTCAGTGTATAACTCCGTTGCGGGAGAATGTGTCGATCTATGGTGTGCCAACGAACTTTAGAAGACTTGATAGAAAAAGAATTGTTTTGAGAAAGTAACCAACGGCTTATTAGGATGGTGAGAATATTATGTCTCAATCTTTATAAAGATTGCTTTGTTCTACACATACGGTATTAGAAGTGAATTTATTTCCACACTAGTCAGTTCAATCATAAATAGCTGAAAATCGATTTCGATCAGCTGCTTGAGCTGGATTATCTTCAGTTAAGCTTATTTATTGTTTCTATTTGAATAAGCTTAGCTGAAGATGATTGTCACAGTTTCTTTATATCTCATACCAGGAAAGAGGCTTGGAAAGGTTCAATGACGTAGTTTAATGGGATATAACCGAAATGCAGCCAATTAAATAGTCGGATAGTTCTACCAGCAAAATGATAATAAAACTTCTTGAAGGACTTTAACGAACGGCTTCTCAAATAACTCTAATTTCGAACACAATTTATATCAGCACCAATTTTCATCTACTTTTATTCAATTACTTCGACTCTCAATCAACAATAATATCTGCACCTATTACCAATCTACAACTCATAACACAACTCTCATAATAATCAATTCATAATAATAATTTACGCAAATTACACCACTATTTATAGAAGGTTGTTGGGTCTAGTAACATCGAGAAGGTTACGTGATGTCACATTGTTCTGTCAAGCTGCATTAAACGTAAACAAGCAGAAGTTTAAAGAATGTCACGTAGGTAGAAGATTCTTACATAATAAATATTTCGCAATCGGACATCTACTGGTAAACATCCTTATGACGTCATGACAAACGTCACTCGGCAATTGTGAAAAACAACAGAACATTCCAGATTTGTTCTGAATGAATGCCCCGAATGCTCTGGAAACACGTTACATAATAATACAAGCTTCGCAATCAAAAGTTACTTCAGGTCAATAACCGATAATAACACATCGCTGAAAAATCCTATAATGAAAACAGCACGCTCTGTCAAGATACAAAGCAGCCCGACGCGAGACCTTGCACATTGATTGTGACAATGATCAAGCTGCTAGCTGATCGAAATCGATTTTTAGCTGTTTATGATTGAACTGATTCGTTTGAAAATAAATTCGTTTGTATTACTAGACATGTAACCGAGTCATTTATATCAAGCATCGTTGTGGGTTTGACACCTGTCAGAAGATATTTCATCTTCTTTTTTTCATATATTATTGTAGAACAATATAATCTTTTATTGAGTAAGCTTCAACTGCATTTGAATAGATGGACATCTCTTTTTATTGGTTAGTTTTGTCGTTTGCATTTGTGCATTGCTCAAATGAAGTAACGTTATCATGTGGTAATAATGACGTCATGGAGAAGGGACTTCCCGGTATTCTTGGGAAACTTGGAGCAACCGGAATGAAAGGTGAAGTTGAGGTGGTTTTGTGACTTGCAGGAGCAGAATTTTCTTGTGTATTTTGTGTGGTACAAACACTTTAAAATTGTCGGTGGAAAGCAGCGGATAATGCAATGGCTTTCCGGTAATGATAATCTGGTTCGATACCACTTAAGCTGGTTGTTGACAAGCTCACCTCTTTACTTTACTTTGGTATTATTGCTTTTAAACCTAAACACATGAAATGTTTAAAATGAATGCTTTTTTTCACTTTCAACATTGAAGCTTGTAATTAGAGGTCAAATACACAAACGAAAGATTTTTAAAACAACCGGTGAAGGAAATCGTCTCATTAGATAAACAAAGATCAGCTTGCGCATAGTTTATGGCAGATCACCAATAAAGATTTCTAATCAGTGGGATACGGCTAGTGCATTTGGAAGTATTAGTCACCAAAATTAGCTGCTTCATCGGATGATTTGTTTTATCACTAAATAATGCAATGTTGGTATGCCCAATTGCCCAACCTTCGGTGTGAGTATGCTTCGTTGGTGATGTCATAAAGACTACGCCGAATCAACAACAGGATGAGCATGCAGTGGATTTTTTTTGACACTAAGACAATTGAATTTTGCATCAGTCTTCGTGTTTTTGGCGGTTCTACTAACCTGCATCTTTGTAATGTGTTGCCATGTCATTACCGTGGATGTTCAACAGAACAGAGGTCATCTGTTCATCTGGAACCACTTTCTGGCATCTGATGCAAACTTTTTTGCTCTAGCCTCTAAAGAACATTTCCGTTTGCTTCACTTCCTTTACAGTTTTTGGTCATGCGCACATGCGGATGTGGAGTGATTTAGATACATTGACCATAGACAGTCGATTAATTGAAATTTTCTACTTGTAGGTGAAATGGGAGAGACAGGAAGATGCGACAACCAAACCAAAAGTACAAAGGAAATCTCCAACTTGTCAGAACGAGTGACTAACCTCGACGAAAAAATGAATCAAATATGTTTGTTTTGTGTTTTATATTAAATCATATTTTGTCAATTTGGGTGTAACCTAACAATTACTGTAAAAACCTGTTTAACCTAGTTTATATATAAGACTTCGTTATAATAACGTGTTAGTTTGCTATGAAGTAATGTGAGTGGAAACATGTCCTTTAGAGTAATGGCTAGCTATGTCACTTTTGGCGAGCAATGTCTCAAACGTCTACTTTTGTTTTCTTGATTTTTCCAGAAGTAAAGAACTGTAGTGTTTGTTGAGGTTGCAAACAGTTTGGGAAACTTGTTGTAGCATTTTAGTTTTATGTCATGCTTATGTTATATCGCACTTAAATATTAGGATACGGCATCAGTTTTATGAATTAAAGACCGCATCAATTTTTAGTGAATCTACACTTAAAGTAAGAAGGGTAGCCTAATCGTATTTTTTTTTTAAGTGCAACTTTAGCCCTGCTTTTATGATACAACGGTATATTCTAAGACTTCTGGTGAAAAAAATTGAAAGTTACGTCTAAAACTTTTGAAATTTCTATTTAACCACGTACGGTAAATTGATAGTTTTGCATTATAGTGTTCAGGTTTGTTTGAGTTTGCAGAGCTCCGGCTGCATGCAGCGCTCTATTGGTGCTGGTTGTGTACAAAATTTATTTTTTTATTTTTGCACACTGTTAGTAACCTCAACAAATATTATAGCTCTTTACTTTTGAAAAAATCAAGAAAACAAAAGTAGGCCTTGTAGAAATTGCTCACAAAATGTGGCATAGCTAGCCGTAACTCTAAAGGCCATGGTGGAAATTGAATTATCTTTTTTTTTTTCAGACAAATGCGAGATCTCGCTGATTTGTTAGTTTGATTTTTGTTCTGTTCTTATTTTCTGTTTTTCTTTCTAGTACAAAATTTAGCTCGAATCAACTCCAGTAGCACCGGCACATCATGGGAAGGCTGCTTGACTGAAGGAATCAATCCAATGTTTATAGATGGAAGGCTGATTAATGTTTATTGTGAAATTGACGGCGAAGATAGATGGCTTGTAAGGAACCAGTGTACATACACTCGTGCATATGCTTTTTATCAAGCAAATTGTCCTATCTAGATGCAAAGATAGTTTAACAATACTGTATCAATTGAAGTGGCGAGAACGGAAAGTGCTCAAATCAGTAGTCATTTTGAAAAACATACTGTACATTCAGAGCTCTGTCAGCAATTATACCGTGAACCTTAGTAAACCTGGCAAAATATATACACCGCAAAATGTGCATTTGGAGACTTAGATATCAATTTTAGGTGCAAATATCTTGGCAATGTGCTCAACGTTCCTCGTACAGATGCTTGAAGTGCTCTAAATTTATTTAATTAAATTGTGACATAAGCTGCATTTCATTCTCACCTCTTTGATTACTGTCTTCCTAATGTGAAATTTTAAAACAACATTCTGTAAAGAAGCTATTATTAGCTGGTTTATTCATGAAAATAAAATAGAGAAAATATTCAGTTTGAATACTAAAAAAAATTAGGTCTTCATCAGGATAAGTATCGTTTCCAGCACTCGTTGCAAAAGTGCAAACAAAGACAAACAAGTTGTTTTGTAGTTTTACTGAAATCAGTTGAAGTGCTAACTTACACTTCGTTGATAAATAGCAAATAAAACATATCAGCTTATGTTTGTCCGAAAAGCTTGTAATGTCTCTTGAAGTTCAAAATAAACAGGTTTGAATTTGATCTCGACAGACAACTGACAAGTTATTTTGTCGTTATCAGATTATGAATCCAAAACTAATTCATAAATCCAAGTATACATCTTAAATGGTTGTGAATCTACCAGTTATAACAAACAGATAAACGTGTTTTGGCGTACTTGACAAACTTCGGGATCATACGTTTCATTTCAGGTATTTCAAAAACGATTTTCCGGTGAAGTTAACTTTTATTTGGATTGGGAAGCGTACAGGAATGGATTTGGGAATTTAGACAACGAATTCTGGTTAGGTAAAACGTCTTAAAATAGCTTATGTTTAACACACTAATAGCAAGTGTAGCTGCGTTGAGGAACAGGATAGATTTTAAAATAAACATTTTTTGAAGGACTTGAAAACATTCACGCCATCACAAATTCTGCTTCATATAAACTTCGTGTTGATCTTGAAAATTGGAATGGCAACACTGCTTATGCTGAGTACAGGTATCAAACTTAAACGATCAACAAAATTTGATTTAACTTTACTGCGATGCTTATCCCTTCAGCATGCTCAATGTAATGTATAATATCAAATAGAGAAATAAAACAGAGTAACCTTAGCGGGTTTAACATACTTTTTTTACACACAAAAATAAAGCATAATTGAAATAAACTCAAACCTTTTCGACACGTACGTGTATCCTCATCAGGAATTAAATCTGCAATATACATAAAATGAAAATCGTAAGATAAATTTGACTTTGCAGTACAACTGCAACGACACTCTGGACTGAAAAGCACAAACTGAACAAATGATACGAGAATGATTACGAGTAAATTATACAGTGGAATACAGACCACATGAGGTGTAAACTACAGGCATTGGAAAAACAATTAGAACACACACAAAAGAAACGATGAGCCACAGGCGAATAACTGCCGGTTGAGAGATGGATTGTTACGTTGGATTCTTAAAGGGGACCTGTAATGAAAAATTAAATTTTTTTTGATGATTCTTTAGTGTTTAAGTAGCCTATTACATTTTTCAAAAAAATTTTTGATATGCCTTTTTGTTTGGGAGATAAAACCAACTGAAAATCGGCCAACTGATTGCGCTATGTGTCTTGTGACGTCATAGGCGGGCAGCCAACTAAACAGCTTCACGCATTTGCCTTAGAAACGCAGCATAGGTCATTGTATATTGAGTAATAGAAGGTCAGCACAAACAAGATGTCTGAAACTAGACAAGGATTTCTCTTTGAACCAAAAAGACGGCGACTTGACAGCGAAGAACATCATTCTGATTTGTGCTCTGACAACACCAGTTCGGACAGCAGTCGGATGGAAAATTTGCATTGAAAAAAATGCAGGAAAATAATTTGCTTGAACCAAGTGGTTTATATCAACTAAAAGTAGCCTATGTATTCAGAGTTGCCTACCCTGCCCATGTTTTACTGTCCTACTGACCTGTTTCAAATTCTTGTTGTTTTCTCGCTTTGCTATTCGATCCAAACGCCCGATCGTACTCACAGACCTGTACCTAGGTTGATCGAATTTTGTGGGTACTGCATTGACAGTGGTTTTCACATAACTTGAAAAATCAAAGACAGAAGAAACAGCTTCAGGGATGAGCAGGTGTCTGGACTTGGTGCCTTGTAGCTCTGTCTGTAGATCACGTTGGTAATCGCTGGCCAGACAATGATTGCTGCACGCACGGCAGTGCTTGTTTACAGGTGGGTTTTTGAGTTTCATCGCCGAGATCCATTTCTTCAGCTTATCGTCATTATTCAGAGGTAAACGATGAAAGGATATCCCTTTGACGATTCCCCGGTTAGTACAAACGGGAGCCATACAAGAAGCCACTATTTTAAGGGCCTAAAAACTCCCTTAGCACAAAATTGTTCGCTGTTTCGGAACCTACGCGATTTGTTCCTTGTGTTTGCACGCAAAACAGTAGACCTTTGTCAGCCAATGACGTCCTCAATAATTTTGACCAATCAGAATCATTCAATTTAAAAAAGTTTTTTTTAGGTTTTTTAATTAATGGTAACACAAAAAATAAAAAAATTGTTGAAAAAAGTTTTATTTCAGAAAGATCTACAAATACAAAAGCAATGTATTTTCGTTGCAGTGCACCTTTAAGGCTTCCATGATCTTAGTCTGAAAAACCTAACAACTAAAATTGCAATTAAAGAGCACATCGCCTCTTGTGAAACGTGCGCAGACAATGTCTCGATCGACCAATTTAAAATCATCTCTCGAGGCAGATCTGATTTTCAGACTAAGATCATGAAAGCCATAAGAATCAAACATAACAATCCATCTCTTAACCGGCAGTTATTCGCCTGTGGCTCATCGTTTCTTTTGTGTGTGTTCTAATTGTTTGTCCAATGCCTGTAGTTTACACCTCACGTGATCTATTTTCCACCGCATTGTTTAGGCGTGGTCATTTTTGTGTCATTTGTTCAGTTTGTGCTTTTCAGTCCAGAGTGTCGTTGCAGTTGTACTGCAAAGTCAAATTTATCTTGCGATTTTCATTTTATGTATATTGCAGATTCAATTGCTGATGAGGACACACGTACGTTTCGAAAACGTTTGAGTTCATTTTAAGGATGTTATATTTTTGTGTGTAAAAAAAGTATGTTAAACCCGCTAAGATTACTCTGTTTTATTTCTCTATGGTTCAACATAGCAAACTCTCTACCATAGCTTTAATATCAAATAATAATGTACGGTATCTAAAATTAGTAAAGTTAATTGCTCAATGATCCCATAAAACAGTATAATATTTGCCCAATCAGGCTACCAATGAACTTAATGGTTAAATATAACAACGTGTAAATTGGAATATAAATGGGCTTACTTCGTATTGTAGAATCGCGTTGTTATTGCGTTTCTGTTGCTATTCATACAGCTGTTTAGCTACAGCTTAATTCTGTCCAATTTAATGGTTGAATGCACCCTGCTACATTTAATTCTCCCTGTAGTGCTTTTGTGCACTAGTTTGTAAGCGTTACATACTGTAGTTTGAAAGAGTGGGCAATATTTTTATTGTACCTTTCCTTGTTCTGTAGAGTTAAGTTTACAAACTGTTTATTAAAGCCTTGGAAGTCAATACAAACAGATGTGTTCTACTACAATTTGACACGTAGCCAAAGAAATACTATTTGGCCAAAGCATAAAGCGATAAATGAGAAGTTTATATTGTCTTTAACCGTATCTGTTACTGCTTCCTTTTAGAGGCAAGAGTCACTGGCCGAGACCATCAGGTCTACGTCTCTTTTATTGCTAATTACTCCGTCGGCTTATATCAAATAACAACGGGAAAAAGTATGCCGTTGGTCAAAAGCCTTATCTATCACTTCAATCAATTTATTTCGCAAAATATATTCGTGATTGTGTATTTTAGGTAGAATAGGTGATAAAGACTCGGTTTTTGACCTATTTTCGCCATTTCTTAGTCAAATTTCTCAGTTGACAGTTTATTTTGAAAGTCTTCTTGCATTGAACACAGAATTTCATCAATTTTGTATTTACGTTTCTGTGCAAACAGTATTCCATGCACTTTTTGCACTACAAAGCAATTTGCGCGAATAACAAATTACTTTCCTAATTATTGTCTGCCAGCAAAAAATGACTCATTCGAAGCGCGGTCTCTCCTCATGCAGCGTGCACACGTCTGAACTGTCGTAAAATGCCATATGTGAAAGTAACTAATGGGTTGGTGTACATATTTACGTCGATTCCACGTGAAGTAATGTCGAATAATTGTACATAACCCTGTAGCAATTATTTTCGACTTGGATAGGCGATAGCGAAATTCTTTAGTCAAAAATCTCAGCTTAGGTAAATTTGACATTAATAGATGTTAAATCAACGTAACCTCTTCATTGACTTGCATGGCTGAAAGCGTTTTTCGCAAGCTAAGGAAATAAACTCAATCATTATATCAGTGACAAACACAAAATGAAACCGCAAATTAATAGTAAACTGTCAATCAAGCTATTAAATATCAGGAAATTTCTTGCATTTCATAACTGGCTGTGACAAAAGGTTTATTGTCAACTTCACAATTATCCGATACCAACATAATCGGGATTAAAAGTTAGGGCAAGAAAAAAAGTAAAATTCAAGAAATCTCAGGTTTCTAGCGTAACTGCTTCTATGTGAAATTGCTGAATTAGCAGAGGCGAGACCATATGGTCTACGCCAGTAACAGGTACGGTTAAACTGATTGAAGTTCGCTTGCTCGCTTTCTGGTGCTATCGAGTGTTGGGAGTAATTGTGGGCGGCTCACAAAATATCTGACTTTTTTAAAATCACACAATGTTCATTTCAGCACCTTCTCTGTTGGAAATTCCAACTCTAACTTTCGGTTGAGCGTTGGAGGGTATAGCGGAACAGCAGGTTCGTTATTTGATATATATTTTCATAGCGTCACAATAGTAATTGTTTGTTGTTCTATGACACGCATGTTCTACCCACTGAAATCTTTTTGTCTACTTGAATCTTATTGTCAATACACCAGGTAAAGGTGAGTCCCATACTTGATCCAAGGATCCGGGGATGAGAAGATAAGGTTCTCATTATACTAAGTATTCGGCACTAAGGAGAGTAGGGTGGCCAGTTCCTTTCTCTCGGCCGCCTTTGCTTCAGCAACTACGCCTACCCAATTTATTACACCCTGGGTAGAGGTGAGCACTGAGCAGTGTTTGTCAACAACCAGCATAAGCCGGGAGTCGAACCAGGATTGAATGATTGAAAAGGGAGCGCCTTACACGCTGCGCCATCCCACCGCCATGCACCAAGCTATATTTAACTTTTGTCATCACAATGCTCCTCCAAATATTCTAATCAAAATGTACAAAACAAACATTTCCAAGTCATCTTAACGGGCTACTGTCAGTATAATTGTGGCATCAATTACATTTACAGACATTTATGGATTCTATTTGAATAAGCACTTTCTGATGATCTTATTAGTAAGTAGTAGCTGAAGTTAACATTTACAGAACAAATAGTTAAGGCATAATCAAGCAAAAATTACAAAAATGATGTTATTTGGTGAAACATGTTGAAAGCAAATTGTGACCATTAAATACACAGGGGCCTTTTTGTTTGTGACACATCAAGTGATAATAGAGCATATGAAGCGACATTATCAGCAGGCTTATTTTTCGTTTGTAGCTATTTACTTGATAAATGTTTATGATGTCACAGATGTAATATAAATCCGATCGCAGGTGATGGCTTGTCCTATCACAATGATCAACAATTCAGTACAAGAGACCAAGACAATGACTCGGACAATGGATCTTGTGCGGTGAACAGTAATGGAGCATGGTGGTACAAAAATTGCTATAGATCCAGCTTGAACGGAAGATCTGCTCCGAAAGGGGTTGGTACTATTTATTACTCAGGAATAATATGGAATGGCTGGGGAGGACATGGGATTGCAATAAAGAAAGTTGAGATGAAACTACAACCCCAAAATAAAATGTAGAAGAATAATGTTTCATAATAATCAAACCCCACACGATTTTTCAGAAGTGTGAATTTTTAAACATACAAAAATTATTTCAGCACTGACAAGGCTCACAAGACTTTAAATAACTTTTTCCAGTGCATAGTGTTCTGATGAAAGTACATCATACTTGTATGTTTGTTACGGAATATTAAAATTTTACACGCATTTCAGTGGACTGGTTTGACTTACAGGATTGTAGACGATGAAACGACATAGTAAAAGGCAAATAAAATTACAGTCGAACATGTCACATTATTTACTAGTGGAAAACTTCAGAGTATTTCAAGAGTAATCGCCGCTACATTTAGACCTAATGTATTTAACTATGCAAATGAAAAATTGCTATGCATGAAATCCACCAACCTCCAATGAGCCACAAAGTGCGGCCTCATAAACAGATATTGACAGTCCTGCTGTTGTGATAACAACACCCATGGCATGAAAGCAAGAATCTGATGAGACGAGTCCACAAAATAGGTTTATGATCGAAGAGTTGATTGCATCAGCAGCGTTTCACTTAAGCGGCCGATTAAGCTGATTATCTGATTAGTTAATCGGGAATCAATTTATCGGTGGAACAATAATCAAGGATTCTAATCAGAGGATTACGGTTAATGCAAAACAAAAAAAATTATCCTCGGATTAACATGCTTAATCGCCAGATATTTTTAATCGGTAAGCCAACCTTCAGGCTGTGATTTCCAGCTCTTTTATGAAAAAAAAACTTTCAACATTTGAATTGCTTCACAACTGGTATGGAACGGCGAGCAATAGTAACCAAAAAAAGTTAGATAGCTCGAAATAAAATCCAAAAGTTTTGTGAACACAACCTGACTATATATAACCTACGCCTTACGGTGAAATATTCTTGGAGAGATTTCATCAGCGCTATCAAACATTTCATCATCATCATCGGCCCTATACCTTAAATAGGTGTCAGCTACTGTGATTCTCCACAACGATCGATCGCCCATTGTTCAATCAAACATTTGTTGCGAATTACTAAAAGCACTGGAACATACCCAACACAATCACTAGAAATGTAAATTTTAAATCCATACATTTTTTACTAGCAAGTTTTGAATTGATCAATGTGCTGCATCTTGTGTCTAACATCGTTGGACGGGTTAGTTCATGTCTTCGTTTTCAAGCTTCAAATATAATTTACATGTTCAATTTCTGCACATCCATCGCGTTAACCAAATGAACTATCGGTCCGCCCCAGTAGCTCAGGGGTTAGCGCGTGATTTCGTGAACGAAAAAGCTTCAAGATCAAGCGACGCTAGTTTGATTTTCCAGATATGCGCTTGAGCAACGCATTCTAAGGACTGCTCTCAATTCAGAGGCACCTAATACTGTAGATGGAATTATTCCCTGGCAACACTTCAACAATCGGAAAACTTCACTCTGCCAATCTCGGTAACCGGCCCTGCATCAAGAACCTCTGCAAGTACGTGAAACTACCAGGAATAACCTATCAAGGCTTTGCCAGTCCGAGAACAAAGATTCAAAACCAACTAAAATTCTTCTTTGCCGACTGGTCAGGTTATTGGTAACAGCTGTTACTAAATGTTAATTTTGTTCAACTGAAAAACGTGAACCTCTGAAATAAACAATGAAACCGCAATAAAACTCTAAAGCTAATGTCTTGTCAAACGGAAGCGCCACGCTTCAGCACGTGGAATCTAAGATTTAGATCGATTTCCTATAGGCTACATGTACATGATTTCCTTTAAAAGTAAATCTCAAATACTTTGTGTGTCATGCAGTCGACTTTAGGTATTGCAACACAAGTCAAGGCACAGAATAATTTATAACTTTAAATGTTTTGCTTCTGTTTTCTGTGGAATGGTTGAAACGTTTTGAAACAAATACACCACAACAAAACACTCGACCAAACCAACAAGCAAATTTATTTTGTGATTTGGTGTCGAAACATTGAAATAAACTGCAACGGTAGCGAAAGCTTGGATGTTTATCTAAATTATTTTAAAAAAGATGTGGAAGCCTTTTCATCAGTTGATATTCAAGTGAAAGCAAATAAAATATATTTGTTGATGTCAACAATGAACGTGCGACTTAGTGTCGGTAGTTTGCTTATAAATGGAACAAGACTCAACTTGTTCTACTTCAGTTTGGAAGTTAGAATTGTGTGAGACGGCCCAGGCCAACAACATTGCTTAGAAAACTTGCCCAAATATAAAAGTTAGTCGAAATTAAATGGCCAAACAACCAGAGGTGAGCAGTAGCGCGCTACTCGCCGCTACTTCTTTGGTAGAAGTAGCGCAGCAACATTTTTATTGAAGTAGCGGTTGCAGTAGCGGCGCTAATTTTTTTCTATGTAGCGATGGAGCAGAGGCGCTACATTTCTTTCAATCGCACTCCCGCTACACGCTATACTTTCCAATTTAAAGCGAAAAAAATGACTCGTTTTTAGAAATTTTTCATGAAAACAAAGCGTGAAAAAATCAAAGCAGAAATCATTTGATTATTGCAGGAAATATCAAACCACGTTGATACCAACAAGAGTGACACCAACACTCAGAGATGGGCATTTTTGGTAGTTGAAGATTCGAATCTATGCTAGCCCTTTCAATCATGAATTATTTTTTTTCACTTTTTTTATTATTTTTTGTGTAATTCTAGGTAAATTGAGTACACTGAACATTATTAACCACATTTTGTATTCCAAAAATTTTTACTTTGGCAGAAATTGCTTGTATCATATATGATACAATATGACTACATGGGTGCAAAATGACAAAATTGTGTCTTACAACAAAACACAGGATATGTAAGAAATGATAACATTTTAGCTTATATTTATAGCTTAGAAAGCTTACATTGCATTTACTACCAAATTGCAAGACATTATAACATGTTTTTTTGCATTTTGCAACCCCCCCCTGCAGACAGCTCTCCCCCAAAATTTTACCAAGCATTGGCTAAAAAGCCTTTGGCTTACCCAAAAAAAAAGCAAATAGCAGAAAATGATCCTAACAAACATGTTACATACACACATTAGATATACAATGAATGGAAGTGATGAAAACAGTTTCTATTTTAGCTCAAACATGTATTTTATGCAAAATTTTGATGTGCAACAAGTATCTTTCATTTTATTTTCCACAACCATTGAGTCATTCTGTATCATATTTGATACACATCTCAAAAAGTACCAATAATTTATGAGAATCTAGTCTAATACCTGCTAAATAACATGGTACGAAGTCTCTAATGTCCCCCCACTACAAATCGAAACATTTCAAGCTGTACAGATGGAAATACAGGGCTAAGTTGACATGCACATAGCCTAAGTCAACAACCTTGTACTTTGACCACCAGTAATTCTTGCCAAGCAGGAAATCACTCGTCACACTTGATTGAATTTCATTCCCACACTCATTCAGGCATGATACCAAGTTAGTTGACAAATAAAAAATAATAAGGGGCTGCAGAACAAGACTTTGAAAAATGTATCATATATGATACAAGATGAATGAAAGGGCTAGAATAGTTCTATATTCCATGGCAGTTTAGAATATTTTTGTCAAAGAAAATGGTTCAAACGCCAAATATAGTCAAAGTATTGTTTGGAGCACAAATTATGTTCATTAAAACGTGAAATATATGCTGTGCTGTGTTCACAGCTTTCCAAACGTATTTCTGTTAAAAGTAGTCTCAATGTGATGGAGGTTAACTCTGCAGTGGAAGCCAGCAATGTGAAGACTCACGCAATGCAGTCGCTGTTTCAGTATCCCTGCGATTAACATGATGACTCTACTGACAAGATTTTCTTTTGCTTTTATAGGCCTAAATTAGTTATTAAAACAAAGTGAAACCAACCAACAGACAACGGTTTTCATGTTGATTTACCGCCTGCAAACGTTGGAAGAAGATAAAAAGTACAGTTTTTGCTATCTAAGATCTCACTTAAGAAAAATACAGATTAATTTTGGTGTTAAAGTGTTAGTGAACCAAATGATTATATCGCACCAATGCCAATAATTGCGCAATGTTGGATTATTGTACCAATGATTGCAGCTGAGGTGTTGATCAGACAGACCAAATATTATACGTTACATTACGATAATCATATGTTGGTCTCATTTAATTAAATTAACAGTATTATATTAATTAGCAAAAGATATATCTTGGCTAGTTGCTTGTTTAACTCGCGATTCCCAAAAAGTTCTGTTTTAATCTTTTTAAAAGTAAACGTAGTTTTCGTCTGAATACAGTAAACCAACCATTTTTTTCATTGATTTAACGTTTGCAGATGTAAAAAACAGTTGATTTGCTGTCTGGGTGGTTTTATTTATTGTCGCTCTACAACAGCTAAGGTCTTTTAACCACAGGGTTCATTTTTAATTTTATATCAGTACGATGTCATCACATTATTACCCGACTTATTGTCACTGTGTTATGCGAGAAAGAACAAGATTGGTACCTTTTGTAAAGTCTTTGGTTTGACCCGACCTGGAATCGATCTCAGATTTACCAGTACCAGAGCTGATGGAAAAACTACTCAGCCACTGAGCTGGTTCAGTCTATCAGTGATAAATAACGTAAATGTGATGTGAAAAAGAAGAAATAGGCCACATATCAGATCCTATTTTTAGATTCAAATTATTCAAATAGTTTAAGATTCGAAGCCACTATTTTAAAATTGTCCATGCTTAGTCCACAACCAGTCACGAATCCAAGGATGAACTTTTGGTGTATTGGTACCATCGCATGAACCGTCGGTACGGAAAGACAAGTCAATTGTGGAGGCTTTTTTGAGACAGAAACAATTCCTTGAGCTTTCCCAGTGCTGATTTAAAACGTCTCTTCATTAAATGCAACTCCCCATTCCTTCCAGTGATGTGGTCTAGAGACCTTTCTTTGCTGGAAAAGACGTGCTGACGCCCATGCAGAAGAACTCAGCGACTCCCATTTCTAAATGCTCGTGTCTTCGAAAGATGGTTAACAATAAACTTTTTCTAGAACGTGTTTTCTATAACGAGGTTCAAATGGCAGTGCACAAGAATGATATCATTCATTTTCAAGGTCATTTTGACGTCACAATAAACTGTTTTCTACTGTATGTGTCAGTTTGGGACAAAAGTAGCGGGAGAAGTAGCGGTAGCACGCTACCTTTTATTGATTAATAGCGGATAGCGGTAGTAGAAGCTACTTTAACCGAGTAGCGGTAGGTGGTAGCACGCTACCTTTACAGTAAGGTAGGGGATGCCCAATGCCCATTTCTGCAAACAACTAGAATATTTAACCTAGAATAAGCAGTCTACCAGACGTCAATACAAGGATGAGTAAGTTACTAACTATGGAACAGCAAACAAAACTTGTAATTTCAGGCGCATTGTTTGTCTGGATGTGTGTAACTTCTTCCGTGCCTCCATTCACTATTGATGTGTCGCATTCAACGATGTCCATCATATGTTGCGTGGCTTATCTTATCTTATAAATATAAACTTTGCAATGAGATTGCGCTGATGTTTTTTTATTAAAGTTATTTGAAAGCATGTATCAAAGAATTGTTTGAGCTATTTGATGCAACAAAATGTTATGAGATAACAAATGCTGCAATCACCAAGTATATAACCATGTAAACGGAGTTAGTTGAGGTTTATACTTGCAGCCCAGTAACATTCATTTGCATTGTGGTGTACAATAGACTAGATGAAGGTGTTAGGACAATGGCCAAATTGTTAGCTTGCTTTCCTTTTGCGGTTTCAAGCACGTCCGTTTGTGTTTTCTTGCTTCTACCTTTTTCTAGCATACTTGAATTGATATGTGTTGTTTCCGCGATAATGTGCAGGAAAAAAAATTGAATTATTGAAAACTATCTTTGCCTGAAATGTTGTAGCAGAAAATACAATGATTGCATCCTTTTTTGTACTCTTTTAGTAATTGCAGCAAATTATTTTGATAATACAGTAATACAATACAGAGGAGTATAATAATTCTGTACAATCGATTATGATTCTTCATCGAATGATTTAACTATTGCATGCTGTTAAACCAATGCCTACTCTGACGACGATTCCGACCAATCGGTATGTCGTTCCTCGCTCTAATCCAGAGGTTATTAACCTGGGGACGTCAATCATTACTTGTAGGTGGACCGAGCTCTACAATGATATTTAATCTTTTTGTAGTGTGTAGTGATTTCCATTTTCCGTAGGCTGCTATTTATTCCAGTTACACTTTTTTAAAAGTGTAAATCACAGGTAGTCACTGTAGTCACTTTTAGAAGTAGAAATCACAGGTCACACTGTCCGCCCCGTTAGCTCAGTGGTTACGCGCCTGGCTCAAGATCACTCGGCACTTGTTCGACTCTCGGGGTGTGCGCTTGAGCAACGCATTTCAGGACTGCTCTCCATTCAATGGCACCTAGTGAATTGAATAATTCTCCGGCAGCAATACTTCAACAATCGGAAACTTCACTCTGTCTATCTCGGTAACCGGCCCTGCATCAAGAGCCTCTAAAAGTATGCGAAACTACCAGGAATAACCTATCAAGGCTTTGTCGGTCCCAGGATAAAGATTCAAAACCAAACAACCAACCAGGTAGGGCCAAATAAGCTACAGACATAGATTTTCGTTTGTAGCAGTAGTCGCAACGTTGATTTGATGAAAGTGAAAGTAAAAACAACAACAAACAGGTTGATTTATTGCTTCACTGACGTTTCTCGCACCATGACAATGCTCATCCTCATAGGGAGTAACATACAAATACTGTAGATTAGACTTAGATTTTATCATAGGAAAACTTGTCTTAAGCAAAAAGGAAAAAAACTCACTTAATGTCAAATTCATTCTTTACTCGTCAAGTTATTTATCTTGCCTACGTGCGAACTAGAGGCGTGACAGAAAGCCGAGGTAGTTTCGACTTTGAACTTGAAGCTAATTTAACTTTACATCCATTTGAAATGATAGTTTTGAGAATCCAATTTGGTAAAGTATGATCACTGAAATCTAAATCAGTGCAAAACTCTTAATTTTACGTTAAATTTTCTTCCAACTACCAGTGTTGCCAGACAGTTTTTAAACTTCGACCACAAGTGCCGAAAGTACGCTATTTGAATGGTAACAAAAGCACAAAAGTAACTCAAAATTGCACAAAATATGCACAAAGGCTATATTTATTAACTACGACTCGAACTATCAACTTATGCTTGCGATTACTTTGCTACTAACAGATCGGCCTTCAGTTAAATTTTAACCTGCACACTTTTTATAGCCCTTTTCACTGTTCTTAGATCGCTTAAAATTAACCAAATTCCATGTTCCAATATGGTCAACTAATGGATTTCTATACCCCATTTTGTAAGAACCATCTGCAATAAAATAGTAGTTGCAAATGGAAACATGATAGCACAGCAGTAGGGAACAGCTGAAACCAGAGATTGCCTCTGGCAAGTTCAGATTTTCCAATTTTCTGCAGCTCAATATAGAAGGCCATAAAGCAAGCAAGATCAAAGTTTTGGAGCAACTTGTCTATGCCAACCGGGCCCTCGTCATCCTCCTCTAAGAGACTCACTGCACCTCTGCAGATAAGCTGCAGCTTTTCCCAACTACATGCTATCCGAGTCTAACCCAATCAGGAAGCACGGCATTGCCACGTTTGCGCATGAGAGTCTGAAGTGGACATTTGTCGATCAATCTCCAACTGATGCCGAGATTAAGTGGGTGTACCTACAAAAATTATAATATTTATTACAAATATTTACTTCAATATTTACAAGCCCCGCATCGGAAATGGTGCTATCACCACTTCATTGTGTTACAATACAAAACTATTTGTGAAATATAATTTTTTTGGCTTCACAAACTAAATCGTTTAACTGAATACCGGTTAAACGCATGAACATTTTCTCTGTATACAACTTTAAAATTTCAAGCTCTGAGATGCTTCAGAGATTGCTAATTGTTTACTTTGATTATCAAATCATTATCAAATAATCGCATATATCGGTTAAACACAAAATAAGCTTGCCAAATTGATTGTCCTTTTTTGCCTGCTTAAGTATTTTTTACTTGTTATGTGCCGGCATGTAACAAAAGGATGGAGATGAATGTTCAGAAATGTACAATAAAACTTCTGAATTAACTGCCGAACGAAAAGCATTTTACTAAATCAAACGACCAGCATATTATTATATTGTATCAAAATAATTTAGTAGTTTTCAGTTAAATATTGAGACAGTTCCTGCAAAGGGAAATAACATTGTGAAAAGGCAATTTAATAACTTTGGAATTATCTTTAGGAACAACCACACAAAAACTGATAGTTTATCGTTAAAAGAACTCCCAGTACGAAAAAATTGAGTTTATAACAAACTATAGTAGCAACAAGACTAGCTCAAACCAAAACATATACCTCAAAACAGTAAGTTTGAGCAGAAAAGAAACAGACGACGTATATTCGGCAGCTATTATCTTTTTTCGATGCATTGATTTATTCTCGGCGGCAGCAATTGAGTCACATTTTAAAGTTTAGCAATGGATTTGAAGGAAAAACATTTATTACAGAAATATTGAATTTTATGAAGAAACTCTAATTCTATGCAGTGGAAAGCACCTGCACTGGTCATCGTCTCTTTCATCGTATCTTGGTTGTCAGCTTATCAATTCCTAAGCAACTAAGTCTTGAGTAAGACTAACTAAGTTCTTGTATTGACAGTTCTACTTTATCATGATTGTGTGATGGTGAATACCAGACGCACAGTTTGAAAGTGTACTTACGTTACAGTTATGTTACTTTTAAGTTTGTGTAACAAAAATTGATTATGACGTACCTAACCTCCGCAAAATACAGAAAACTACAAAACACCGAAATGCATTTGACATCTCAAGAATTCAAAATAAATGACGTGCTTCTTCGTTGTGTGAGCCTTTCTGGCCGAGAGTCCATCCTTTCACCACCCCAGATTGAGGAATTTACCCGGACTACACAAGAAAGCTGTTAAGAATGACGTCATAAAGATGAATAATGTTAGATTTGTTGGCTGAGCAAAACTTTGCCAGTTTACTCCTCTCCTACTGATTAGCAGTTGTCATCATGTTAGGAGATGGTTAGAGATTTCCATTTCAGTTGCAAGCAGAACTGCAAACTCGACAGATTTATATGCTAATTTTATCGATTATAATCATCTTGTCTGTAGTCTGCAAAGTTAGATAGTTTCAATTGTCTTGAGAAAGTAACCAAAAGCTTTTTAGGCTGATGGGAATATTATGTCTCAATATTTATAAAAATTGTTCTATATATATTACAAGCGAGTTTATTTTCGTACGAGTCAGTTCAATCATAAATAGCTAAAAATCGATTTCGGTCAGCTAGAAGCTGGATTATTTTCAGTTAAGCTTATTCAATGTTTCTATTAGCACAAGCTTAACTGAAGATGATCTAGCTGCTCTGCTAGCACATCGAAATTGATTTTTGGCTTTTTATGATTGAACTGACTCATGTGGAATTAAATTTGTATTACAAGACATGTTCGAGTCGTTCATATTAAGCATTGTTGTGGCTTTGACACCTGTCAGAAGATATTTCATCTTTTTGATTCTTCATATATTATTGCAAAACAATATAATTTTTTTTTTTCGCGCAACGCTCAGAGTTCAAAATGGATACCACTACATCTTGCAGGTTTACAAATTTTCCATATGAAATGGATTTGTTTCCTGTCTCATCATTAGTGCGTCCGCTCCGGGAGCCGTCCACACATCCAAACACTCAACAGGCACACCATACTTACATGGAAGATACCTACCAGGGAGGCGAGGGACTCACTACGACCGAAGGGACCCACCGCGGTAGATGGTAATCTGTGGATGTAAATGTTTGGTTAGTGGCTGCCTCAAGCTGATCTGCCTGTCTCGAATTTCCTCTTGCTGATGTTGGAGCAGATTAGGAGATGGCGGGTCAAGCTGAAGAACTAGCGAGTTTTGTTAGAGAGTTAATTTTAATTTTATTTGAAATTGTTTGTGTGTGTGTATCTTTTTGTTGCCCGCTTGAAGAAGGGCACCTGCTTGTGGGAAACGGGCCACTGCAGTCTGACACCTCATTTGGCGGAGATGCCAGAGAGGAGCGGCCAGAGGGAGGGTAGCTTTCGCTGACCCCAGAGTCATCTTGGAATGGGCCGCTGCAATCCTGTCATCCCAGGGCGAGTGGGACAACTGAGAGGGACGGTTAAAGATCTCCCGCTGCAGTCACTCTTCCGGCATCAGGCCGTTGCAGATGAGTGAGAGGGACGGGTTAAAGGTGGGTTGTTACGCCCTTGGCTGTCTAAGCTTCTTCAAAGATGATCTACGACCGTACTGTGCTAGTAAGATCCACCGCTGCAATCAGTCATCCCTACCACCGAGGACGACTGAGAGGGCGGTTGAAGAGTGGATCTCGAGTGGTTCTTCTTTCCTCTGACCATAAGAAGAGGTTTAGAAGGAGTAGAAATGTCAGATGACAAAGGAATGTTATGCTTTTGTGTTATATCTCGTTTTTGTCATGATGACCCATAGGGCTTGAATGGTGGACCGTTTTGTGTCCTGTATATATGTGGCGCCTATGTCCAGAGATATCTTCTTTTGGATGATGGTATGTTTGGCGACATTCATCATGGTCAAAAGAATCGGGTTGTTCATCTGTCCGTCAGGGAGTTGGTTGTGGAGGATCATGTCCTTTGTTATTTTCATGTCCTTGTTGGTCAGGTCAGAGTATTGTTGTTAAAGTTTCTTCCATATCCCTTGTGCAAAGGAGCACTCGGTGAGGACGTGGGTCACATTGTCTTCAGTTTTTCTGCAGAATTTGCAATTTATTTTCTGTCAGATTGTAGTCTTCTTTGAAGTTCTCCCCATTTGTATACTCCATGAGCAATCCGAAACGACATGGAGGATAGATGAAGTGGAAGGAGGAGTTTGATTTCCTTGTTTTTCAAGAGGATCTCATTCCAAGAAATCTTCTTTCCGTTTTGATCAATCTTGTCAATCTTCTTTTCATTTTGCGTTTTCAGATTGAGATAGATGTTTTTATAGGAGGTATTTTCCCAGTCGTGTTTCAAGCCTTTGAGTTTGCAAAAGGACTTGAAGATGTCCGCATACATTTCGTTTGGAATTGGGGCATGCGGAATGCTGTTGGAGAACAGATGAGGATTAATGTGTCTCATTCTGTAGCTCAAATTGAACATGGCCCATTCGTGCCAGATTTCAGTGGCGTCTTCTAGTGGGAAGAGGTGCCGAATTCTGTCTATGCGACTAGTTTGGAATTTTGATTGGATGTCCACCATGTTGATGCCTCCGTCTTTGACAGGAGGAAATGTCTTGCTTCTCTGGAGCTGTTCAAATGGCGAAGGATGCCAGATGAAGCCGAATAGGATTTTCTTTAGTTCTTTGATGAGTTTTATCGATGGCATCAGCACTCTACTGAGATGCAAAGTGACGGGTAGCAAGAGAGTGTTGATGATGGAAATCTTTCCATAGAGGGAGAGTCTTCGTGGTTTGTGGATGTTCGCGATCGCCCGAGTTTTCCCGATGGCAGTCTGCCAGTTCATCTTGTCAAGTTCTGTTTTGTTTGTGCCTAGCCAGATGCCCAGGATCTTGACGTTGTTCAAGATCGCAGCTTCTGGAAAGAGCTGCTGAGCTCTTTGGGCCAGGTCAGGTTTGGACGCCAGGATCTGGGTCTTTCCCTGGTTCACTTTCTGGCCGGACATCGTCTGGTAGATGGCTAGTTCTTTGTTGATTTCCTTGAGAGATGGAATGTCTCTTGTGATGAATGTGGTGTCGTCCGCATATTGCTGGATTTAGATTGTCAGCTTGGAGAAGCGAAAACCGTTAATCAGATGTTTTTTTTCTATGCGACGGGTCAACACGTCGGCACAGATTATGAAATAGAGCATGCTGAGGGGACAACCCTGTCGAATGCCCCTTTTGACGTTGATTCGTTTTGTTAAAGCTCCATTGATTTCTATTTTGCTTTTTGTTTTGTTGTAAACCAAAGACAGGTAATTCATCATTATTGGTTTTACTCCGAGTTTCTTCAAGATTCCATAGAGCAGGGGTTCTTAACCTTTTTTGTCTCGTTTACCCCTTGCCGAATGAAAAAAGTAAAATTTACCCCCATCGTTTTGGTGGCCTCTTGTGATGTCATCGTGTCCAGTCAACCATGCAAAAACTTGGAAAAGTCACCATTGCACGATAAGAATTTGGAACAAAGCGTTGTTGTACATTGAAGATCAATCAATTGATCTTTGCAAAGATCATCGTCAGCAAGCTTTCTAACTTGGCTTCGAAGGGATGAGTTATCCAAAGAGCAGTGCTGTTAAAACTTTCACCTTCGATGTAACCGTCAAAGTTCTTTTTTAAGGCGGCAAGGTGCTGGCATATTTCGACTTCGAGGTCAGAAATCTCGTTACGACTTCTATTGACTTTCCAATGATCAAATGTTGGAAAAATTTGCGTAAATTCCTTTTTGAACTCTTCTACTCCATAGATCTAATTTTGTCTGAAAGCCTTGAATTTTATCATGTAGGCCTACATCTATAATGGTAACACTTTTTCCTTGCATTTGCATATTGAGCTGGTTCAAACTTGAAAAAATGTCTGTCAAGTAAGCCAATGCACCAATAAATTTGTTGTCGCCAAAGTGCTTACTCAACGGGGATTTGCGTTCTCGAAGAAAAATCTCGATTTCACCATGTAGCCTAGTTCGAAAACTCGAGACAAAACAAGACCCCTATAGAGCCACCGAACTTCTGTGTGATAAAGGAGAACTGAGTGTTCTGATCCAATCTGATCACAAACCACTTTGAAAAGACGATGATTGAGAGCACGTGCCCTGATAAAATTCACACGTTCAACCACATGCTTCAATACTGCTTTCAAATATTCTGGAAGGGTTTTACTTGCCAGTGCATGTCGATGAAGGGCACAGTGAGTAGAAATGATGTTCGGTGCACGTTTTTTCACCAGAGTTGTAAAGCTAGACTTCGCACCTAGCATAGAAGAGGCACCGTCTGTGCAAAGTGAACCCACATGATTCCAGGATATATTATTTTGTTGAAAGAAATTATCGATTTTTTCCAGTTTCAAATTTTTCCAAAAATGTAGCACACATAGGCCTACGCTGATGAAATGAAACCGGTAGTCTACTTGCGTGAAGACAAACAAAAAAGACGGAAACTTACATTAAGCTTGAATTTGAATCAAAATCGACTGCAATACTACCAGTTTTTTAATAACTGAAAAAATAAAGTTTGCTTTAATTTATGATTTAGTAAATTTACCCCCTTGGTAGGTGAAATTTACCCCCAGGGGGTAAATTTACCCCCGGTTAAGAACCTCTGCCATAGAGGAAGGAGTGACTAACTCTGTCGAATGCTTTTTCAAAGTCAGTTATCATGATGTACAAGTCCCTGTGTTGTGTTTGAGATGCTTCCAGGGCGGCTTGTATGTTCATTGTGACCACTTGGCAGCAGTGGCCGAGTGGTTAGCGCGTTGAGCTTGAAGTCGAGAGCCTGCATGTTCGACTCCAGTCACACGCACTTGCTGTTGTTTCTCTGGGCAAGAAACTTTACGATAATTGCCTCTACCCAGTGATCGATTTCGAGTAATGGGTAGTACCAAATTTAAGTCATAAGTAGAGTAGACAACCGAAAACAGACATTGCCGTTGGCTGCAGCGTGGGTCAGGTGTACGTCGGAAGGCGTACACCGATACATAGCGCTCAAGTCCGCTTTCTCACAATGCGGGATAAAGATAAAAACAAACAAACAACAAACAAAATGCTCTATTCTGCGGTTCGGCAGTCCACATTTCTGATTCGGACAAATCAGGTTTTTGATCATGGGTGTGAGTCTGTTGGAGAGGATTTTACTCAAGATCTTGTAATCAGTGTTGAGCAGAGAAATCGGTCTCCGGTTTTTGAGCTTTTCTTTTTCACCTTTTTTAAAGATTAACTTCACTTTTGCTTCTCTCATTGAGGGAGTCATTTTTTTCCTCAGGCAGCCATTTGTAAGCATTTCCAAAATGTCGTGTTTCAGGAAGTGCCAGCATTTTTGGTAGAATAATGAGCCGAGACCATCTGATCCAGGTGCAGAATCCTTGTTAAGAGAATGGATGGCGGTTTTTACTTCTTTTAGACTAATCAGCTGTTCCGCTTGTTCAGCTGCGTCTTCCTCAATTTTGGCCTCTCCAAGAATGTTCAGGTAGTTGTTTTGTTCTTGAGTATTGATGTCGTCTTCCACACCCCATAGAGAGTGATAGAAGCTGTGTACTTCTTTAAGAATGTCTTCTTTCTTGGTTAGAGTTGTGTTGTTTGTGCCATGTATCTCAGTGATAGAGCTACTTTTACAACTTTGTTCCTCTGCTTTGAAGAAGCTTTTAGATGGCTCTTCATTGCTAATTGGGATAGTTCTGGATCTGATTTGGGATCCGATTACTTTATAGTCGTAGAAGTTGTTGATTTTCTCCAAGAATTCCGGGCGACATTCTTCCAAGACGTGTAGTTTGGATTGGTAATGTGCAGTGGTCTGATGATGTGAAGTATTCATGTTTGATGTTATGATAATTTTCAAGTGCATGTTCATTTAGGTATATTCTATCTATCCTGGTCCCTCTGTTGTGGTTTCCGTATGTGAACAGCTTTTTGTATGGATGTTCTTGTCTGAACATGTCTGTCAATTGGTTATGACGTATGAGTGTTCTAAGTGATGTTTTATCCTGTGTAGTTTTGAAGTTTTGCGGCTTAGCGGTGTCCAGCGGATCAAGGATCACGTTAAAATCACCAAGTAAGACCACACGTTCATGTTCATATTCCAGCATAGCCTCGGAGAGCAGTTCAAAACAGGACTTTTTCTCTCCGATGCTCTGCGGAAGGTATGCGTTGAAGATATTTATGTTAGTTTTGCCACATTTGATGTTGAGGTGATGTATTCGATTTTGTAATATGGTGTGGTGTGTGATTTCGGACCTGTCGTGTATGTCTTTCTTCACGATGAACATTGTCCCTGCATAGAAGGTGGTTCTATCAGGTTCTATGTTGGTGTATGTTATGTAATTGTTATGTTGAGCCCACGTCTCGAGTCGATCGGTGGGGGTTCTGTGTGTTTCCTGTATGGCCAGTACAGAGAGTCTATGAGATGTAAAGAACTTTTCGACATCTCGCAATTTCTTGGATATTCCGTTGATGTTCATTGAGCCAACCTTGAGGTTGCCCAGTCCCGCGTCCGAATCTTCACTCTCCGTATCTGCGAACATGATTATAGATAGAGAACAAGCAGGTTAAAGTTTAAGAGGTTGGACTAAACCATGAAGTTAGCTGGCTCGCCGTCTGAGTCCGTGAACTCACCCACCGAACTGAAGACATTTCGATGGGGAGGAGACGTCCCGGGCAGTCCAGCCCGCAGAGACTCTCTCGAAGAAAAGGACTCCGAGTCAGTTGACGAGTTGTCTTTGTCAACTGAGACCGTCGCATCCTTGGAGCTGGCTTGGGATGCGTCGTGGTCTCTGAGATTCGTCGCCCTGGGAGATGCTGGTTGGGAAACCGATCTCCACTTGAGCAAGGGTTCTTTTGGAGTCGATGTCTTGGACTCTCTGTTGGACAGGGGCTTATCCAATATATCAGCATCTGGTGAGAAGATGCTGCGCGAGGAGGTGTTGGGGTTGTGTTTCCCTCCTTTGCCCACAGTAGTAAAGCCATCGTCGCTTGTGGGGGGTTCTTCCTCTTCCTGTGGTTTTCTCGGAACTTTGATCTTGCAGTGCAACCAGGTTTGTGCCAGCCTGTTGATCGGCACACAGGACAGGCGATCTGTTGCCTGGTGGGCGACGAATCTGACACATACGTTTTTCTTGATTTGGCTGCAGCAAAACGCGGTCTGGACTTTTCGTCCAGCCTGGCAAGGAAAGCGGCTTCTGATTTTTGGCAGAAGAGTTCATTGCTTCTGTTCCGAGATCTTCTTGCAGGCGCCCGATATCTGGTCGACTTGGACGCCCGGTCTCGAGGTGGATCGGCCTTGGACGCCGGGTCTCGACATGGATTGGCCTGGGTTTTTTTCGGTTTCGTGGGGCACTTTGACGTTAGGTGACCCGGGACTTTGCAAATTTGGCAGAGTGGCAAATGTCCTTCTCCAGGCTTGGTGATGGAAATCCATTCACCAAACATCTGCACTTTTTCTGGGATGTTTTCCAGATTTGTGTTCTGCAGGTAGACATGCAGAAACTCGTTGCAGATGGTGGGGTGCTGCTTATGTCTACCTTTGGTCATCTGATAGACTTTCCCCCAGTTTGCTTGGCAAGCAAACTCATTGATTAAATCCAGATGCCACTCGCCTGGCACTGGATATAATGTGATCACGTCGCATGGTGGCATAGGGCGCCATACTTTGATCACGTAATCAATTTCCTTGTGATTGTAGGTCACGGATGACTGATGGTCTAGCGCCAGCTGTTCCATCAGCAAGGATTTTGTTTCATTCTCAGAAGCTGAGAAAGTAACGGTGAAAATGTGCTGCCGCAGGCTCTTGGCACGCACAGCTTTTAGCTCCTTTCCACATTTGGCAAGAAAGCTGCCTTCCATAAAGAAACCTATGAAAGTGCTTACATCAAGCCAAGTCTGGCTTGATGCTTGCACAACCAAGGTTCTTTAATATTGAAACTCGTTGGCCTTAGAGTCGCCCATGAGTATAGCTGGTGTTAAGAGTATATTATTTTAAATATAAAGAATTAACAAAGACTTACCAAAGTCCAAGCTTTTAAAGTTTTAAATTTTCCTTCTGAAGGAAAATTTAGCTAATTCTGACTTGACCACACCCTAAAAGCTGGTCACGTACTGTCTAGACTCGCTGTAGCTAACTGGCTATTCTCACCTGACCTTTCTACGTGGCAATCAGCTAATTCCCTTAAGGAGAAAAGGCTGATTCAAAAAAAATCTAGGGAGGGAAAAAAGGCTAACTACTCGCCTAGATCAGTGGTTCCCAGCAGGGGGGCCACTGATCTAGCTGACTTAGGCTATTTTCTAAACTTTCTAGTTATTTATTTATCTAGCTAACTTTAAAAGAAATTCTAAAAAGGCTAGCAAAAGTTGGTCAGATAGTGCTCTCACTCACTTGCTCTAGCGAGGAAAGCAGAAGTTTTCACTGAAGTCGCTTTTTGGCGGCACTGTCTCCAATGCCACCAAGTCACTATATCGTTCGAACTTTGAATACAGGTTTCACTTACTTTGTATTCAAATAAAACAATATAATCTTTTATAGAGTAAGCTTCATCTTCATTTGAATAGATGGACATCTCTTTTTATTGGTTAGTTTTGTCGTTTGCATTTGTGGATTGCTCAAATGAAGTGACGTTATCATGTGGTAATAATGACGTCATGGAAAAGGGACCTCCCAGTATTCTTGGGAAACTTGGAGCAACCGGAATGAAAGGTGAAGTTGAGATTGTTTTGTGACTTGCTTGCAGGAGCAGAATTTTCTTGTCTATTTTGTGTGGTACAAACACTTTAAAATTGTCGGTGGGAAGCAGCGGATAGTGCAATGGCTTTTCAATGATGAGAATCTGGTTCGATACCAGATGAGCTGGTTGTTGATAACCCTACCTCTTTACCTTACTTTGGTATTATTGCTTTTAAACCTACACACATAAAATGTTTAAATGAATGCTTTGTTTTCACTTTCAACATTGAAGCTTGTAATTAGACGTCGGATGCACTAACAACAGATTTTTAAAACCGCCGGTGAAGTAAATCGTCTGATTAGATAAACAAGGATCAGCTTATGCAAAGTTGAAAGGCGGATCACCAATAAAAAGTTCTAATCTGTGGGATACGGCTAGTGCATTAGGAAAATATTAGTCCCCAAAGTTAGCTTCTTTATCGGATGATTTGATTTATCACTAAATAATGCAATGTTGGTATGCCCAATTGCCCAACCTTCGGTGTGGGTATGCTTCCATGGTGATGTCATAAACACTACACCGGATCAACAACAGGATGAGCATGCAGTGGATTTTATTTTTGACACTAAGACAATTGAATTTTGGATCAGTCTTCTTGTCTTCGGTGGTTCTACTAACCTGCATCTTTGTAATGTGTTACCATGTCCAGTGCTGTGTTAATCCATTTGTAGGCCCCGGGGCCAGAATAATTTTGGGCCCCTTATCGTTAAGCAGACCTAGGCTATAGTAATATTTTCACTGCACCTATATTATGGAAATGTGGATCACTTGAATAAACTTTCTCACCAGTTTAGAAAACAACACAAGTGTAAGTAAACGCAAACACAGGTCTATCATTTCTTAGCTATACCTTTGCTCGGATTGAAAGCTAAAAGTGTTAACAATTTCTAATAAAAAAATTTCTGCCAATGGAGTATGGTCACAACGCGATAATACCACCAGACCGCACAGAATTTTGACTGTTTGAACTTTACCGTGCGATACCGCGCAGATAAAATCTAAGGATGAAACCAAAACTGTAGAAATCATTAATTTTCATTCAGATTTGGTCATCTGGTAACATTATTGTTTTTCACCATTTTTATGGTTTATCTGGCAACACTACTTGTTCTGTCAAGTCAACCAAGGTAAAAACATTGTGATTGTAATTTGTAAACAAAAACAGTGTAAAGCGTTTTGAGGATCAGGTGTTCAAATTATTTTTATTTAACATTATTTCATTCCAAGGCAAAGCTTTCATTATTTTCTGCAGGCATTTAAGTTAATTAAGCTTTTAGGAATGGTAGCCTAGGTTAGTGGCAAGAATAAACAGGTCACTTGTGATAAGAATGATTTTTGTTTGGATCAAAGCAATTTCAGTAGTGATATGCCAGGCCTATAAGGTATTAGAAGATAAGAGCAATTTCATGTGCTAATATTCAGAAAAAAGTAAATACAGAAGAACGTTTCTGCTAAAAGTACCAGCATTCAATGAAATGCAACTCAGATTAGCTGCCAAGGGTGGATAGGTGGATAATAAGTGCTGCAAGTTACTCAATTGCCTAAATAGGCCCTAATTTTTTTCCAAAATTTGCTTTCATTTAATAGATTCCCTTGCATTTGATGTGCCCTTGCGCAAGTGCACTCTTATTTTTTGTGGTGCAGGGACAGTATGACATTTTGAGATGTTTTGCGTTGAAGTGTACGGGAAGACATTGCAGTGCGGCAGCGGATAGGTTTTTCCTGCTCGTGACATCACTAGTCAATAGGGTGGCTCGTTTTTGAACTTTTTTTTGAAATTCTTTCGGGGTAGTGGGGAAATGGTGCCAATGAGTGAGAAAACACTCATGACAAAATTTGAGATTTGTAAAAAATTGTCTTCAGCCTCCTCATGGGGCCCAAAAATCGAAAAATGGGGTCAAAAACGCAATTTTTTTTTAAATATTTTTAGTTTGGGTAGATACAATATTGTTTAGATATATCTAATTAACCTAAGAAAAAAAATTGGCGTCATTTGAACTATTCCTTCAGCTTCCTCACAGCTTCTGAAAATTTCCATTTTGATGAAAATTTCGCATTTTTGTGGGTGGTTACATGATACATAATTGCGTTAGACATTTTGCCAGCTATAAAACGTCATTGTATTTTTCTTTATAGACCTGCCCTAAGCTGTTGCGTCATTTTTTAATGAAATTGGGTTAACTTGGTAGGAAAAAGTGACGTCTTTATTTGAATTTACGTCACTGACGAAGTTTGTAGTTATGTAACCACAAACAAAAATGCGAAATTTTCAGCAAAATGAAAATTTTCAGAAGCTGTGAGGAAGCTGAAGGAATAGTTCAAATGACGCCAATTTTTTTTCTTAGGTTAATTAGATATATCTAAACAATATTGTATCTACCCAAACTAAAAATATTTTTAAAAAAAATTGCGTTTTTGACCCCATTTTTCGATTTTTGGGCCCCATGAGGAGGCTGAAGACAATTTTTTACAAATCTCAAATTTTGTCATGAGTGTTTTCTCACTCATTGGCACCATTTCCCCACTACCCTGAGAGAATTCAAAAAAAAAGTTCAAAAACGAGCCACCCTACTAGTCAAGGATATTTATAATTACGGTATTGTATTTAAATGTTAAAAATGAAATGATACGGTAATTAAACTATCAGGAATGCTATTTTGGCTACACCGAACAATTTTTTAAAACAAAACACTTTCATAGATAAAAATAAATTATAGCCTATGTGAATTCACAAAGGGCCCAACTCCATTTTTTTTCATTTCACTTTTTGTGCATTCCGATTTCTTTCAATGAAAAGAAATTGAATATATGTGAATTCAAAAGGGCTCTCCAGTTTTTTTTCATTTCACTATTTGTGCTTTCCGATTTCTTTCAATATCTTCTAAATGATATGCTTCTTACCAGTATGTTTAAGAATATAATCATTATCGAAGTTTCACCACAAAAGTAGATGACCAAAATAATTAAAATTGTTGTGAAAAAACACTTTGTGGCAAGTATGCCCTTCTTGAATTCACATATTCAATTGCATCCCACCTGTTATCGGTAGCCTATATGATGCATTTCTGCAGATCATGTTACTAACGTTATCGCATTTTAACTTTCTTTTAAGATAGTAATGGAGTTTTTAGAGATGTTTCAGTGTAGTAAGGGCCCAAATTTGAGATGTTTTAGTTTAGTAAGACCTAAATCATCTTTTGAATGGACAAGTACACGCAATGAACTTTAGCAGCTAAAAAAAAAAACTTTACTGAAACGCAAAAGTCTATTATTTGTGAGCCTCCTGAGATGGTGGGCCCGGGGGCCGAGCCCCCCTTGGCCCTTCCCTTAACACAGCACTGGCCATGTCATTACCGTGGATGTTTAACAGAACAAAGGTCATCTGAAACCACTTTCTGGCATCTGACGTAAACTTTTTTGCTCTAGTCGCTAAGAACATTTCCGTTTGCTCCACTTCCAATACAGGCTTTAGTCATGCGCACATGCGGATGTGGAGTGATTTGAATACATTGATCATAGACAGTCGATTAATTAAAATTTTCTACTTGTAGGTGAAATGGGAGAGACAGGAAGATGCGACAACCAAACCAAAAGCACTAAGGAAATCTCCAACTTGTCCGAACGAGTGAACAGCCTCGACGAGAAAATGAATCAAATATGTTCGTTTTGTGTTTTCATATAAAGCCATATTTTGTCAATTTGGGTGTAACCTAACAATTGCTATAAAAATGTTTAACTTATTTTATATATAAGATTTCGTCATAATGACGTGTTAGTTTACTATGAAGTAATGAGAGTGAAAACATGGCCTTTAAATTTGATGAATTATATGTCACATCCATTTTTATTGAATCTACACTTACAGTAGGATGGGTATTGGGTAGGCTAATCATTTTTTTTAAGTGCAACTTTAGCCCTGGTTTTATGATACAACACTATATTCTAAGATTTCTGATAATAAAAAATTGAAATTAAGGTCCAAAACTTTTGAAATTTCTATTTAATCATGTACTGTAGATTGACTGTTTTGCATTATAGCGTTACTCTAAAGGCCATGGTGGAAATTGAATTATTTTTTATTTCCAGACAAATGCGAGATCTCGCTTACTTGCAAGTTTAATTTTTTTCTGTTCTTATTTTTTCTTTTTCTTTCTAGTACGAAATCTAGCTCGGATCAACTCCAGTAGCACCGGCACATCATGGGAAGGCTGCTTGACAGAAGGAATCAATCCAATGTTTATAGATGGAAGGCTGATTAATGTTTATTGTGAAATTGACGGCGAAGATAGATGGCTTGTAAGGAACCAATGTACATACACTCGTGCATATGCTTTTTATCAAGCAAATTGTCCTATCTAAATGCAAAGATGGTTTAACAATACTGTACCAATTGAAGAGGTGAGAACGGAAAGTGCTCAAGTCATTAGTCATATTTGAAAAACATAAATTCAGAGCTCTGTCAGCGATTATACTGTGAACCTTAATAACCTGGCAAAACATATACACCAAAAATGAGCATTTGGAGACTTAGATATCAATTTTAGGTGCAAATATCTTGGCAATGTGCTCAACGTTCCTCGTACAGATGCTTGAAGTGCTCTAAATTTATTTAAGCGTGGCATAAGCTGCATTTCATTTTCACCTCTTTGATTGCTGACTTCCTAATGTAAAATTTTAAAACAACATTCTGTAAAGATGCTAGTATAAGCTGGTTTATTCATGAAAATAAAATAGAGAAAATATTCAGTTTGAATACTAAAAACAATTAGTTGTTTATCAGGATATGTATCGTTTCTAGCACTCGTTGCAAAAGTGCAAACAAACACAAACAAATTGTTTTGTTGTTTTACTGAAATCAGTTGAAGTGCTTCCTTACATTCCGTTGATAAATAACAAATAAAACAACTCAGCTTATGTTCGTTCGAAAAGCTTGTGATGTTTTGTTAACGAAGTTTAAGATAAAAAGGTTTGAATTTGATCTCGACAGACAACTGACAAGTTATTTTGTTGTTATCAGATTATGAATCCAAAACTAATTCATAAATCCAGGTATACATCTTAAATGGTTGTGAATCTACCAGTTATAACAAACAGATAAACGTGTTTTGGCGTACTTGACAAACTTCGGGATCATACGTTTCATTTCAGGTATTTCAAAAACGATTTTCCGGTGAAGTTAACTTTTATTTGGATTGGAAAGCGTACAGGAATGGATTTGGGAACTTAGATAACGAATTCTGGTTAGGTAAAACGTCTTAAAATAGCTTATATTTAACACAGTAATAGCAAGTGTAGCTGCGTTGAGGAACAGAAGAGATTTTAAAATAAACATTTTTTGAAGGACTTGAAAACATTCACGCCATCACAAATTCTGCTTCATATAAACTTCGTGTTGATCTTGAAGATTGGAACGGCAACATTGCTTATGCTGAGTACAGGTATCAAACTTATACGATCAACAAAATTTGATTTAATCTTTCTGCGATGCTTATCACTTCACCATGCTCAATGTAATTTAATATCAAATAATAATGCACGGTATCTAAAATTAGTAAAGTTAATTGCTCAATGATTTCGGGAAGCAGCTGACTCGATGACTAATATAGTCTTTCGCTGCTTCCTGTCTGTTGTAGATTCTAGTTATGGTGCTATTTTATTTGCATTGTCTATATTTTGTACCGTATACTTTTCTCGCAACAGACAAAATAAAAGGTTTCTCTCTCACTCTCTCTATAAAACAGTATAATATTTGCCCAATCAGGCTACCAATGAACTTAATGGTTAAATATAACAACGTGTAAATTGGAATATAAATGGGCTTACTTCGTATTGTAGAATCGCGTTGTTATTGCGTTTCTGTTGCTATTCATACAGCTGTTTAGCTACAGCTTAATTATGTTCAAGCTAATGGTAGAATACGCCCTGCTGCTTTCAATTCTCCCTTTAGTGCTTTCGTACACTAGTTTGTAAGCGTTACATAGTGTGGTTTGAAAGAGTGGGCTATATTTTTTTATCGTACCTTTCCATGTTCTGTAGAGTTGAGTTTACAAACTGTTCATTAAAGCCTTGAAAGTCAACACAAACAGATGTGTTCTATTATAATCTGATACGTAGTCAACGAAATACTATTTGGCCAAAGCATAAAGCTTTAAATGAAAAATTTACGTCGTCTTTAGACTTATTGAAGTTCGTTTACCCGCTTTCTGGTGCCATCGAGTGTTGGAAGTAATTGTGGGAGGCTCCTAAAAATATCTGACTTTCTTAAAATCGCACAATGTTCATTTTCAGCACTTTTTCTATTGGAAATTCCAGCTCTAACTTTCGGTTGAGCGTTGGAGGGTACAGCGGAACAGCAGGTTTGGTAATGGTATATATTTTCATAGCGTCACAATAGTAATTGTTTGTTATTGTATGACGCACATATTCTACTCACTGAAATCTTTTTGTCTACTTGAATCTTATTATCAATGCACAAAGCAATATTTAATTTTAGTCATCACAATGCTCGTTCAAAAATTCCAATCAAAATGTTAAGACGTATACATTTCCTAGCTATCATGCTAATACCTGACATAGGTTATTGCATGGCCACCTAAAGATACGGCCTGATTTGTCACATTTTGCATAAATTTCCAGGTTTTTCTAACTTTGGGCAAACGTTTAAATAAATTTTTCTAAAAATTAGATTTTTACGCTTTTTTTATTCTTTTCCCCAGATAATGCAATAGGTTTTAACATCTTCACATGTTAAAAAATAAAGAAATTTTGATTTTGAAGATTTTAGTCAGACTGTTAATTTTCAATAACAGTCTGATTTTGCGTTTTTCAACTTACTTTTTCTCATTTGCTACTGCTTCCCCAAGGCAACAAAAAAGTTTTATGTCATTAGGAAACCGCAAAAAGTAAGAACATCTCAAAAAATGTCAGTCAAGCACTAGCAGTAGCTGTAATCAAAATCTGCAAAATGTGACAAATCAGGCCGCATCTTTTTTTTTTTTTATCAAGATGGCCATGGTTTTTGTCACTATAATTGTGATATCAATTACATTTACAGACATTAATGGATTCTATTTGAATAAGCACTTTCTGATGATCTTTTTAGTAAGTAGTAGCTGAAGTTAACATTTACAGAACAAATGGTTAAGGCATAATCAAGCAAAAATTACAAAAATGATGTTGTTTGGTGAAACATGTTGAAAGCAAATTGTGACCTTTCCCAGGAGCCTTTTTGTTTGTGACACATCAAGTGATAATAGAGCATATGAAGCGACATTATCAGCAGGCTTATTGTTCGTTTGTAGCCGTTTACTTGATAAATATTTATAATGTCACAGATGTAATATAAATCCGATCGCAGGTGATGGCTTGTCCTATCACAATGATCAACAATTCAGTACAAAAGACCAAGACAATGACTCGGACAATGGATCTTGTGCGGTACACTATAATGGAGCATGGTGGTACAAAAATTGCTATGAATCGAACTTGAACGGAAAATATGTTCCGAACGGGGGTGTTGCTAATGATTTCTCAGGAATAATATGGAATGGCTGGGGAGGACATGGGATTTCAGTGAAGAAAGTTGAGATGAAACTACAACCCCAAAAATAAAATGTAGAAGATTAATGTTTCATAATAATCAAACCCCACACGATTTTTCAGAAGTGTGAATTTTTAAACATACAAAAATTATTTCAGCACTGACAAGGCTCACAAGACTTTAAATAGCTTTTTCCAGTGCATATAGTGTTCTGATGAAAGTACATCATACTTGTATGTTTGGTACGAAATATTAAAATTTTACACGCATTGCAGTGGACTGGTTTGACTTATAGGATAGTAGACGATGAAACTACTTCGTAAAGATCAAATAAAATTACAGTCGAGTGTGTCACATTATTTACTAGTGGAATACTTCAAAGCAGTTTAAGAGCAATCGCCGCTACACTTATCCAATTTACCTTTGTAAGTAAAGAAAGGTCATGTATGAAATCAACTAACCTCTAATGAGCCATCAAGTGCGGCCTCATAAACAGATATTGACAGTCCTGCTGTTGTGATTACAACACCCATGGCATGAAAGCAAAAATCTGAAGATACAATTCGAGTCCACAAAATAGGTTGATGATCAAAGAGTTGGTTGCATCATCAGCGTTTTACTTAAGCGGCCGATTAAGCTTACCATATGATTAGTTAATCGGGAATCAATTTATCGGTGGATCAAAAATCAAGGATTTTAATGAGAGGATTAAGGTTAGTGCAAAAAAATATTATCCTCGGATTAACATGCTTAATCGCCAGAATTTCTTGATCAGTAAACCAACCTTCAGACTGTGACTTCCAAGTACATACTTAGCTCTTTTATGAAAAAACTTTCAACATTTGAATTGCTTCACAACTGGTATGGAATGGCGAGCAATAGTGACCAAAAAAAGTTAGATAGCTCGAAATGAAATCCAGAAGTTTGTAAAACAAACCTGACTATAATAACCTATGCCTTACGGTGAAATCTTCTCGTGAAAATTTCATCAACGTTATCAAAAATTTCATCATCATCATCATCGGCCCTACCTGAATTGGCCCCGGCTACCATGATTCTCCACAACGATTGATCGCCCATTGTTTAACCAAACATTTGTTACTAATTTAATACTAAAAACACTGGAATATATACGTAATACAATTATAAAAATCGTAAAACTTATATCAATTATAAGAGTGGTAAAATTTAGATCCATACCTTTTGTTACTAGCAAGGGATGAATTGATCAATGTGCTGCATCTTGTGTCTAACATCGTTGGACGGGGTAGTTCATGTCTTCGTTTTCACGCCTCATATGTGATTATCGCGTTGTCCAAGTGAGCTATCTGTCCGCCCCAATAACTCAGGTGGTTAGCGCGTGACTTTGTGAACAAAAAAGCTTCAAGATCACACGGCGCTGGTTCGACTCGGGGTGTGCGCTTAACGCGTTCTAAAAACTGCTCTCCATTTAGCAGCACCTTATCGATGGAATAATTCCCTGGCAACACTTCAACAATCGGAAAACTTCACTTTGTCAATCTGGGTAACCGGCCCTACGTTAAAAGCCTCAACAAGTATTCGAAACTACCAGGAATAACCTATCAAGGCTTTGTCAGTCCGAGGATAAAGATTCAAAACCAACCAAAATCCTTTGTTTTGCCGACTGGTCAGGTTATTGGTAACAGCTGATACTAAACGTGAATTTTGTTTAACTGAAAAACGTGAACCTTTGAAATAAACGATGAAACCACAATAAAACTCTAAAGCAAAGAATCTATCTTGTCAAACGAAAGCGCCACGCTTCAGCACGTGGAATCTAAGATTTAGATCAGTATGTAAGACTTCCTCTAAAATTAAATCTCAAACCTACTTTGTGTGTCATGCAGTCGACTCTGGGTATTGCAACACAAGTCAGGGCATAGAATAATTTATACTGTAACTTTAAATGTTTTGCTTCTGTTTTCTGTGGAATGGTTGAAACGTTTTGAAACAAATACACTACAACAAAACACTCGACCAAACCAACAAGCAAATTTATTTTGTGATTTGGTGTCGAAACATTGAAGTAAACTACAACGGTGCCAGAAGCTTGGATGTTTATCGAAATTATTTTACAAAAGATGTGGAAGCCTTTTCATCCGTTGATATTCAAGCGAAAGCAAGCAAAATCAGGCTAAAACAGATCGTTTGAATCTACATTTGTGAGCAACGATCATGCTGCTGAATGCAAAACTTAATCTATTGCAAAATGTGATTTGTTTGTCGTGATACACTGTCTTCGTTTTAAATAGTTACACATCGTATAAAAACAATTCCAACGTGCAGCCTACATTCGTGTCCAGAATGTATCTTTGTAAAGTTATTGATTTCATGATGACTGCGTACATGTATTATGACATCACAGGTGATGCGTTTGCCTACCACAATGGTTAACAAATTTAGCACAAAAGATCAAGACCATGACAGACACAGCAAACAATGCGCTGAAGAATATCACGGGGCATGGTGGTATTTGGAGTGCTACGAATCCAACTTAAACGGAAGGTATATCCGAGATGGAGGTGCTAGTCCTGACTCTAAAGGTATTGTTTGGGTTACTTGGAAAGGGGCTTCAAAATTAATGAAGAAAGCAGCAATGAAACTTCAACTCCATTAAAAGACTGAATCAGGAAACTACCGCATGTGCTTCAATGCCATTGTACAAAAGCAAACGTTTTTAACATCTTCGCCATTGCAATAAACAATGTCCGAATCTATGCGGTCACAATGAATGCGACACTGATGATACTTGTGCGAGCAGAACAAAATTTTATCGTCGTTTTTTTCATAAGTGAGTGTTAATATTTGCTCTACCTTTTGTTGATGTCAACAATGAACGTGCGACTAAGTGTCCATGGTTTGCTTATAAGTGGAACAAGACTCGAGTTGTTCTAGTTCAGTTTGGAAATTAGAATTGTGTGATACTGCCCAGGCCAACAACATAGCTTAGAAAACTTGCCCAAATTTAAAAGTTAGTTGAAACTAAACGGCCAAACAACCAGAGGTGAGCAGTAGCGCGCTACTCGCCGCTACTTCTTCGGTAGAAGTAGCGCAGCAACATTTTTATTGGAGTAGCGGTTGCAGTAGCGGCGCTACATTTCTTTCAATCGCACTTCCGCATTCCGCTGCTTTTCAATTTACAGTGAAAAAAATGACTCGTTTTTGGAAATTTTTTAAGGAAGCAAAGCGTGGAAAAATCAAAGCAGAAATTATTCGATTATTGCGGGCAACATCAAGCCACGTTGATAATAATAATGTTACGCCCAGACAGCAAACCAATCACTTTTTTTTATTGATTCAGCGTTTGCAGCTGTAAAAAAACGGCTGATTTGCCATTTGTGTGGTTTTATTTATTGTCACTCTACAACAGCTAAGGTCTTTTAGCGACAGAGCTCATTTTTAATCGATGTCATTACATCATTATCCGACTTATCCTCACTGTGTTATGCAAGAAAGAACACAATCTGTACCGTTTTCAAAGTCTTTGGTTTGACCCGACCTGGAATCGATTTCAGATCTACCAGTACAAGAGTCGAAGGCAAAACCACTCGGCCTCTGAGCTGGTTCCGTCTATCGCAAATGTGACGTGAAAAAAAGAAGTATAGTACATACCGAATAATATTTATAGATTCAAATAGTTTAGGATATGAACACAGTATATTTTAGAATTGTCCATCCCAAGTCCAACACCAGTCACGACTCCGAGGATGAACTTTTGGTGTATTGGTACCATCGCATCAAATGTCGATGCGGAAAAACAAGTCGATTGTGGAAACTATTTTGAGACAGAAACAATTCCTTGAGCTTTCCCAGTGCCGATTTAAACGTCTCTTCATTAAATGCAACTCCCCATTCCTTCCAGTGCTGCGGTCTAGAGACCTTTCTCTGTTGGTAAAGACTGAAGTCCAAGCTGAAGAAATCAGCCACTCGCATTTCTAAACGCTCGAGTCTTTGAAATATGTGTAACAATAAGTTACTTCTAGAACGTGTTTTCTATAACGACGTTCAAATGGCAGTCTAAAAGAATGATATCATTGGTTTTCAAGGCCATTTTGACATCACAATAAAGTGTTTTCTGTGTTATTTTAGTAAAAAGTAGTGGTAGCGTGTTATACTTTATCCCGAGTAGCAGTAGCGGGTAGCGCGTTATTTTTAAAATAGCGCAAACAAACGAACAAAACTTGTAATTTCAGGCGCATTGTGTGGCTTTTTATGCATGTCAGCATTGGTGTAATTTCTCTCTTGCTTCCATCAATCATTTAGGTGTTGCTTACAATGACGCCTTTCGTATGTTGCATGGCTAACATCGCTATGCTAGTGCCCACACTGTTCAAATTGAACAAAATATCTTGACCTTTGATGCAGTAGTCCGAAAATCTGTTTACAACTTTTTATGTAGATGTCAATCTTTAAAAAAGTGTTGCATGCCTGCTTTCTGCAATTCTGACTCTCTTGTCAAATTGTCGTATTTCAATGGTGCCATTCGCAATTTACTTGTTGGCAATTCCCCTCAACAATATCGTCTGTTAATTACGATATTGTGATTAATACTTGTATTGTTTGTGGGTTTTTTTAATAGTAAATATGGACCCATTGGTCTGATGCAATTAATAAAAAAAATGCTTTTCACTAACCATAATACAAATGTGGTCTCCACGCTCGCTATGTAGACTTTCCAACCCACAAAATGTCTCTTGGCAGCCAACTGCCACAAGAATTGACAGCGATAGAAACGTTCAAACTGATGTCCATTCTTGCAACGCTCTGCTGCTAATAAATAACTAGATTACTTAGTAAAGAAGAGTTACTGAATTTATGAGCCGCTTTTATATTGTTTGTTATAGTCAAGATTATCCCAGTAGGTAAACATTTAGACTAAGTAGACACAAACAAAACGAAAAGGCAGAAAAACGTAGTCTATCATATTGTGGATGACAGCCAATTGTTGTTTCCACCACTATGTATAAATTTTATTTTTTTTGGTAGAGATAAATCTACCAGAAAATGTAATTTACAGATTTCATCTTAATTCCTTAATTAGTTGGGATGGACGACAAATGGCTCCTCGTGCCCCATCCTGTGAGTACCATCTGCTTTCAACCAGATGAGAAACGAAATTTGTCAACAAAGAGCCTCCACCCGGACGGCACAGCTGCAAGGGGCAATTGATAGCAAGTTCAGACGCCCCACCATTCTGCAGCTCAACATAGAAGGCTACACAACAAGCAAGACCAAAGTTGTGGAGCAGCTTGCCCATACCAACCGGGCACTCGTCATCCTCCTCCAGGAGACCCACTGCACTTCTGCAGATAGGCTAGCCATTCCCAACTACACGCTAGCCGGGTCTACCTTAAGCAGGAAGCACGGCATTGCCACGTTTGTGCATGAGAGCCTGAAGTGGACGTTTGTCGACCAATCTCCAACTGATGCCGAGATTGAGTGGGTGTGCATATATATCTCAGACTACAACATCGTCAACATCTACAAGCCCCCACCCTCGCGAATGTTGCCATCATCCCTTCCAACGTTCCCCTCCCCCAGTCTCTACGCTGGCGACTTCAACTGCCAGCACATCGACTGGGGCTACAACAACACAAGCAGCGACGGAGAATTGCTGGCTGACTGGGCCTCTACAAACCATCTTGCCCTCCTATTCAATCCAAAGGAACCAGCCAGTTTTCACTCCGGCCGCTGGGGAACAGGGACAAACCCTGACTTGGCCTTCGCGAGTGTCGACAGCTCTCTTCCAGACAGACGTGTGCTTGAGAAGTTCCCGCGGTCCCAACACCGGCCGTCCCTCATCACCGCCCCAAAACTTGTGGCTCCTGTCCCGAGTTCACCGGTGAAGCGATGGAACTTCAAAAAAGCCGATTGGAATCAATACAGCCTCCTGACCAATGAGTCTGCTGCAAAGTTACCACCGACTGAAACATGCAACGCAGACGAGGCATACCAGGACTTCTGCAATGCCATAATAACTGCGGCAAAGGCCACAATACCACGTGGCCATCGAACCAGCTATAAACCATGCTGGGACTCTGAGTGTGAAACTCTCTACCGCTCATACCTAGCCGCCACAAGTGGTGCTGCTTCAAACACCGCCGCCACCAGACTACTTGAGCGGCTGGACACAAAGAAGCTTGAGCGGTGGAACGAAGCTGTCCAAACTATCGACTTCTCACACTCAAGCCGCAAAGCATGGAGCATCATCAACAACCTCACTGGGCGCTCAGCAAACTCCCCTCGTCAGTGCCCCGTTTCTGCTAATGCCATTGCTTCCCAGCTAGTGCAGAACGGGGTGTACAAGACAAAGGACCGCAAGGCATCCCGCCTTGTTGCCAAGGAAGTGTCTGCCCTATGGCGAGTGGAAACACCACCAGAAGAAACAATCTCTGGAGACTTCACTCCAGAGGAATTCGCCACCGCCCTCCGCCTAGTGAAACCACACAAGTCTCCAGGGCCCGATAAGATCTGCCCTGAGCTTGTGCTCCATGCTGGCCATGCCCTAAAGTCCTGGTTACGTAGATTCCTCTCTTCCTGCCTGCACCACCTCACAATCCCAAAAATCTGGAGAAGAGCTTTAGTAGTTGCGATCCCTAAGCCTCACAAGCCACCAGAGGACCCAAGGAGTTATCGTCCGATATCCCTCCTCTGTGTTCCTTTCAAGATCCTCGAAAGACTGATCTATGCCCGCGTCAACCCAATCATCGACCCGCTCCTTCCAAAAGAGCAAGCTGGGTTTCGGCGCGGAAAATCCACTGTAGATCAGGTCACACTGTTGACCCAAGACATCGAGGACTGCTTTGAGGCAAAAAAGAAGGCCGGCGCTGTCTTTCTAGATCTCACAGCTGCTTACGATACCGTATGGCATCGCGGCCTTACTTACAAGCTGCTTCGCCTGCTTCCTGACCGACATATGGTCCATATGATTATGGAACTTGTCAGGAATCGAAGCTTCACCCTCACCACCGGCAACCCACGGCGAAGCAGACTGAGACGCCTGAAAAACGGCGTCCCACAGGGATCGGTCCTGGCTCCACTTCTTTTTAACATCTACACCCACGACCTGCCAACCACGGTCTCCGCAAAATACGCTTATGCGGACGATCTGGCAATTCTCCACTCCACAAAGTCGTGGGAAAATCTAGAAGACACCTTGAGCCAGGACATGCAAACCATCTCAGCTTATCTCCAGAACTGGCGACTGAAACTCAGCGAAACCAAAACTGTGGCGGCAGCTTTCCACCTACACAATCGGGAAGCTGATCGTGAGCTACATGTCCACAACAACGGAAAACCTCTGTCCTTCTGTCCCGAGCCAAAGTACCTTGGGGTGACACTAGACAGATCGCTCACATACCGCCACCATTTGGTGTCACTGCGCAAGAAACTGACATCTCGCGCTGCATTACTGAAGCGCCTGGCAGGCTCTAGCTGGGGGGCGAGGGCTGACACTTTGCGAATAGCAGCCTTAGCCCTTGTCTACTCTTCAGCAGAGTACTGTGCACCTGTCTGGTGCCGCAGTGCTCACCGCCACAACATCGACACTGCCATAAACAGCGCCCTGCGCACAGTGACCGGATGCCTGCGTCCCACACCATTGGACAATCTCCCCATTCTCGCTGGCATCCAACCTGCTGAGCTTCGTCGCGAAGAAACCACTCTGTCCCTCGGTCGACGGGCACTGGAGCCTAATCATCTTCTCCACCACAAGATCTCTGCCTTCCCAAACGGGCACCCCCGCCGACTGAAATCAAGACACCCATTCGTGCCAGCCGCTCGGCTTCTGATCAACGAAGCTGATGAACAAGACATCTCTGCGGCTACTTGGGCGGACCATAAATGGAATTCTGAATGGAGGTCAAGCACCACCAGACTCCATTCATTCATCCCCGACGCCGACACACGCCCAATCGGCCTGACACTACAGAGACAGGCGTGGGTGCGCCTCAACCGTCTCCGTACGGGCGTCGGCCTTTTCCGCTCAACCATGCACCAATGGGGAATGGCTTCTTCCTCCTCCTGTGAATGTGGTGCCGAGGAACAGACCGCAGACCACATCATCAATGACTGTACCATCTTCAAGCCACCTAACGGAGTGGAAGGTCTGCGCGTCATGGATGATGAAACTAAAGACTGGCTGCTCTCTAGCAGCCTTCCAGTGTAGTCCGGGAACATCGTGAATCTGGGGTGGTAAAAGGATAGACCCTCGGCCCCAGAAGCTCAGACGACGACGACGACGAATTAGTTCACGTGTACTTTTGCTCATTTTCAAGGACCCCCTATACTGTATAAAAGGGGACGATTGGCAAAACATTAAACCTCAGCAGCGCTAGCAAGTCGAGTCTAATGATTGTGGTACAATATTTAGATTTACTCCAACAAGTTTCCAATTCATAAAAAATTATGTTAAAAAATAATTCCATAATAAAAAACTCATATAACTTATTTCAGACACACAATACGATACAATTTTGTACAAAAATTATTAATAGAAACAAAAGTAAATGGAAGAAGAAACAAAAGTAGTTCGAGGAATATTTGGACAACAAACATCTCTCAATGGACAAATTTAAATTACAAAAAGTGGCGCACGCTAAGCTCGTGATCGTAAACAATGGCGCATTGCATCTAATACTCGCCACCAGGAAAGAGCATAGTGATGATGATGATTTCTACAACTTAAGGGCTCATTCAAACTCCATTTGTAGCTCTAGGATATAACATAAGATCATTTGTAAAACTCGTAATCATGGAGGACTGGACACTTGGACAGGTGGTAAGAATGTGGGTATGCTGACTCTTCATTGCTTTTCGATGCGAACGCAAAGAAATGATGAAAGTAGTAAAGCTGAAAAGAGGTATATTTGTTTATTTCAGGCTTTCTAATCTGGTTTCAAACCAAGGACCATCGCTGCTGAATCATGCTTTGCACCAGACCACTGCGCCTGTGAAGTGAATTACTTTGATGATGATGATGTTCGCCCTTCGTTTCCGAAGATGGCCATACTGTACTGCTTTAAAAATACAACTTACAAATATTAAATTACACAATACTTACAACTTTACTGCTTTAAAATTGATACATGTTTGTCGTCTGAGTCTTTCACCTGCTGCCATTGCGTAATGTCGCATCACTCAACATTATGATGGATAAGAAATTGTTTGTGGTGAATTGAATCGACAAAACTGTTGATAGCAAAGGTTGGTCAGGTTCTCAATTTCCATTTATGAGCTTCGGTTTTTGAACTTTGTGTTTGCAATCATCTGTATGCTGTTCCTTGACGGTCTCTAAGTTATCGTTTCCCATTGGAAAGCTGTCAACTTTGTATTACATAAGATAAAGCGTGCGTCTGGAATGACATCATCTCTGCATCTGCAAGTGCAACCGTATTATTGTTGGAATGCTTTTAGCGGGAAAGAACGCTGCAAACCGAAGAGATTGATAAGCAGGTTGCACATTTTATCTTTCAGTCAACTGCTTTATCAGATTTCCACTTTTATCATGTTGGGAGTTTACAATGATATTGTAAGTGCCTGCATAGACAGTTGTGCTGCTATTATCAGTTCTTGCGAGTGGCATTGCAACTTTCAACTGAGCAACTAGCGTATTATCAAGAGTTGCATGTCAGGATGGAAAATCATGGAAGTTTGCTTGTACTTGATCAAAGAAACTGCTTTTCCAGGTCACATCGCACTGGTTCTTCAGAAAAGATTATGGAAGGTTTCATTTTCGAAATAAGAAGTTGTTAGAAAAGCTCAAGGGAATTTGGATAAAAGTTGTAACTAAATTAATTCAGCCAATAAAAAACAAAGTATTTTCAACCAGTGCATAGAAATTAAAAATAAGGCTTTCTCAAGAGCAAGTAAACGGTTGCAAACAAAACAATGAAACTATTTAAAAACTATATTAGGCTCAATATCATTTTAATTGGGCAACAAAGCAATTTCAGAAATGGTCTTTAGCCTACAGTCAGTTGAACTCTCGACTTTTGTTGGATGAAAACAATCAACCATTTGCAGCCAAGGACCTTAAGGTGAAAGAGAAAGTTCATCCTTGTAGTCAGCACCAGGCTGAGTGCTCGCTAGTATAACAAGGAATTTGTGATTAGCTTACCATAACGGTGTTGCTGCACGCTAACCATTAAGACCATCCACTTTACAAATACTTCTCGTTAGTCCAGTTTAGCAAAAATTTAGGTTTGGTAGAGAGGTGATTTTTTTAACCATAGACAAATAAAACATAACAACCAGACGGCATTTAACATAATAACACGAAAATGGACAAAAAATTATCAAGTAACTTTTTTCGTCTGGTTGTTAGGTTTTGCTTAGCCAGCATTGACAACGATAAACATGTATTTCGACCCAACGCTAACCCTAATTATTTCAATTACTGAATGTCACAAAGATCTAAACAATCACACTTCTCTGTTCAATCTCTTAAATTTAATAGATATTTTGTATTTCATTTAACCGTATCTGTCACTGCTTCCTTTTGGCGGCAAGAGTTACTGGCCGAGACCATCAGGTCTACGTCTCTCTTATTGCTAATTACTCCGTCGGCTTATATCAAATAACAACGGGAAAAAGTATGCCGTTGGTCAAAAGCCTTATCTATCACTTCAATCAATTTATTTCACAAAATATATTCGTGATTGTGCATTTTAGGTAGAAAAGGTGATAAAGACTCGGTTTTTGACCTATTGTCCCCATTTCTTGGTCAAATTTTTCAGTTTACATTTTATTTTGAAAGTTTTCTTGCGTTGAACACAGAATTTCATCAATTTTGTTTTTCCGTTTCTGTGCAAACAGTATTCCATGCACTTTTTGCACTACAAAGCAATTTGCGCAAATAACAAATTACCTTCCCAAGTATTGTCTGCCAGCAAAGAATGACTCATATTGCGTCAGATTGCGACTTCCTACCCAGACAGCAAAATCGACAATGAATCAATGTAAAAATGACGGATTTTGCTGCCTGGGTAAAGAATGGAATTTTAGCGCCGCCGACAAACACAAAATGAAACCGCACTTTAATAATAAACTGTCAATCAAGCAATTGAATATCAGCAAATTTCTTGCATTTCATAACTGGCTGTGACAAAAGGTTTATTGTGAACTTCACAATTATCCGATACCAACATAATCAGGATTAAAAGTTGGGGCAAGAAAAAAAAGTAAAAGTCAAGAACTGTCAGGTTTCTAGCGTCACTGCTTCGATGTGAAAGTGCTGAATTAGAAGAGGGCGAGACCATATGGTCTACGCCAGTAACAGATACGGTTAAAGAAGTTTCATTTATATTCAGTTAAAAAGCGTCCAGTAGGTTTGTTGCAAGATGAAGTATTCTCTATGTTACTTGATATTAAATCTGTCACTTGCTCATTGTTTGAGAGAAGTGACGCTTTCCTGCAGCGATAACAATGTCACAAAAGGAGTCGCTCCCGGTTATCCTGGAAAACGCGGACCTGTTGGATATCCCGGAGATAAAGGTAATTCAATTTTTTAGAGTAAATCTCAATATTTCCTTTTTCTATTTTAAAACCAATCACAAACAAAGGGATCCACAAAAGTTGCACTGCAAATGTAATAACTTTCCAACTGATTGTGCCATTACTTTAACATGAAGAATTTGTTTTCTTCTTTAATAAACGCGAGAACACGCCTCTTTGGCGTGGCCTTTTTATGAAGATTGTATTTCGTGTAGAACCAAAACTGCCGACAAAAAAAAACTTAAAAAAAAATAAAGTTTATTTTTTATACTTATTCATATCATCCTGATTAATGGTTTTCAAAAATTTAAACAAGGCTAACTTTTTATTCCATTAGGCAACATTGGCGAGGAAGGAGAACGGGGCCAAGAAGTAAAAAACTTGAATAAAATCAACAAATTAAAACAAAGAATCAAGGAACTTGAAAGAGAATTTGAAAAATACAGTGAGCTAGAGATATAACATTTTCGAAATCTTTATTTCCTTTTATCATGAAAGACATATCTATTTTATATCTTTATGTGATATTTCTATGTGATATCAGTTTTGTTTTCATTTTGTAAACAGTTTTTTAAATAGAATGTTATGTCGCACAATTTGCATTTAACAGAAAGTATAGAAAGGTTAATAAATGATTGCTAATACTGTTACTCACCAGTACGATTTAGAAATCTGATTAGTTGGTAAGAGATTTTATTTTTCAGCAATTCAGCTAAGTTGGCTGCCAACATGATAGGCCTATGTTTACATTGCATCCGGGTAGCACTACACTGTAACACGTGCAAATAGCATAGAATAATTTTTTTCTGTAAAAAAGCTGATTGTTTAAGTATTCACTTGCTTCAGTAAGCTTATTTGGTCTGAGTACAGTATTTAGAGACTCCAATGCAAAGGTCTGTTGAAATTAATAACATGCGCAGTTTTGTTCCTTTGTCAGTGATAAGTGTCGGACGAAGAGATTGCAGCGATGTGTCCTCACAAGGTTACAACGACAGCGGCGTCTACATTGTTATGATAAAAGAAACACTAACAGAGGTGTTTTGTCAGTTCGACGAAGGCGACAGTTGGTTGGTGAGAGCCACTTCATCGATACCATTGTTTCAAGTCTTCCTTTCCAAAGGAAAACACATACAGGGTGATCCGAAAGTAACTCCCTATTCTAAAATAACTGTAATTTATTCTTGAAGTGTAATTTCTCCAATTAATGAATACGAGAAGAAAATATATTGCATGCAATTTTATTTAAAGTTCAATATGGCCACCATCATTCACCACAAGCTTCTCAAGTCGACCATGAACAGCATCAAATGATTTCACAAGAAACCCTTGCGGGATGGAACTCATAACTTCACGTATTCTTGCTTCAAGTTCTTCCAAAGTTTTTGGTTTGATTGAGTACAGTAAACTTGTTCTTTTAACAAACCCCAAAGAAAAAAGTCGCAAGTTGTTAACCCTATCTGTAGCGACACGGGGCTTTATGAGGACGCCCTACTCTAGTAGTGAAATATTTCACAGAAGGAAATACGCTATAAATGTGAAATTTCTTGACTTTTAGTTTTTATTCTTTGCGAATTTTCTAAACCTACACTGGTCATTTTTCTACCTTCCTGGCCTACACAATAAGCATTTCGTCTCAGGTGGCTAGACATTTTTATTTATGAGAAATTTTTTTTTTTTTATTAGTTTAGCATTACTTTATGTTATAATTCTGCAATGTCAATTTTGAAGCTACTTTCGGGAAACAAAAATAAAAACCGACTTTTTGACGTTTTTTCATCTCAAACTATTTGATTCAACAAATTTGTTGGGTAAAAACTTAATTTCTATACGCACAATACACATGGCTATTACAGTATCTTGTAAAATATTTTGGCTCTGTGATTTTCATAGCTCCCGTTATTAGCGATTAATTAGCACAGGGCTACAATAGCCCGTGACGTGCTTTCCGCGTATGAAAACAGCTTGTATTAATATAGGGTTAAATCAGGACTTCTGGCTGGCCATTCGTGTGAACCACGACAACCCATCCATTTTCCAGGAAACTGGGCATTCAGCCATTCTCGAACAACAACAGCAAAGTGTGGAGGAGCTCCATATTTGTTCATTAGTTCATCCTTCATGATACCATGAATGCCGAAAGGCACCTCACCATGCTGAAAATTGAAGTTTAGCCAATTATCAGTGTTTGGGATAATATTGAAGATTTAATTTTCATGCAAGATGGAGCTCCTCCACACTTTTCATTGGGGTTGGTTAAAAGAACAAGTCTACTCAACCAAACCAAAAATTTGGAAGAACTTGAAGCGAAAATACGTGAAGTTATGAGTTCCATCCCGCAAGGGTTTCTTGTGAAATCAGTTGGTGCTGTTCATGGTCGACTTGAGAAGCTTGTGGTGAATGATTGTGGCCATTTTGAACTTTAACCCGTTAAGTGCGTAATTAAATTTTCGAAACTCTCCTTACTGTGCGTATTTAATTTGATCACTCGCAGTATTTTTCGTCGCATTATTGCTTGCTAGGATATTGGGGAACCCCCATGACGCAGCACAATACGCTTTTGTTCAATTTCTTTTTGTGTCTATTGCTTTACCTTTTCATCGACTACCGCGGAGATTTGGAGAAGTATCCGGCTGGACTATTGTTTTCTGGTGTAATCGCATTACTCTCAAGTGATTATACCTTTCACCATTGTGAAATTATTCAACTAGTTGCTTATTATGGAGAAAAAAAATCAGTTCACAAAACAGAATAATTTCTAAGCATTTATAGGACACTAAACAAAGTACACGTAAGTTTAGTTTGGAAATATTCAAACTGTATCATTTTCTGACTCTTGTTCTAACATTAGCAGCAACACAAAACCCTATTGTTTTGTTTACTATATGTTACAAAATATGTTTTCGAACACCAAAAAATATTTCTGAAACTGCTCGCAACATTACATCAAAAGGACTTCGCACTGACTGAACGCGTATAATGTGGTTCGAATTTTATACACCAGAAGGAAGCCATTTCAGAAAAAGAAACACATTTAGGATGAAATCGTTTTATTCTTGCAATTGTGGTTATATTGTAGGTGAGTACAGAAGCTACCTAATATTGTAATAGAGTGGTTTAGGGATTAATGATTTCTGTCAGGCTTCAATCGTTATTGTAGTTTAAACAATGCATCTATGTTTCTTCACACGTCATAATTGCGCCTTCCAGACAAAGCGAATAGAGGAAAGCGAAATTAAAAGTGCCATGAATAGCTGCGATCACGAAAACGACAATTGTCGTCTTACGCACAGCAAGAGCGACTGTCTCGGACGACAATTGTCGTCATACGCACTTAAGAGGTTAAACAAAATTGCATGCAATATATTTTCTTATCATATTCGTTAATTGGATAAATTACACTTCAAGAATAAATTACAGTTATTTTAGAATAAGGAGTTACTTTCGAATCACCCTGTATTTTGCTTAATGAGTGCTCAATTATCATTTGATGAGGTATCTTCTTAATTATTTGACATCAAATATCAATTAAACCCATGGAGGCTACGGAAAAGTGGTATACCAATCACAAACACATTGTATCTTCGCAACAACAACCTGAATAGAACTTCTGACGTTGATCTTTATTTGTGTTTTCAATTAAATTTCATTTTAGTTCAGGATTAATCCTGGATCGTGAAGATTTAGATTGCATAAGTCGAATGTAGTGCAGTTAGTCTTCCTGACATAGTATGAGTGGTTATACACGATCAATTAATTGATTTCAAAAATAAAACAAAGCTTTAATAAAAATTTACTTCGATTGCAATTTTCGTTCTTTCGTCACTGTTCACGCATAATGTTTGTAGTCACGGTAGCCATAAGTTTATGACAAGACAATGGATCTTCTGTTGGCATTACTGTCACGTTTGTTTGTCGGCGATCCCTGTCTCGACCTTCACTTTCTTCTGTCTTGATCTACTGTGTATCTTGTTTTCAGGTATTTCAAAAACGAAGCAGTGGTGCCTTAGATTTTTATTTGGACTGGTCTGAATACCAATCTGGGTTTGGAAGTAAATTTGGAGAATTCTGGTTAGGTAAGAGTTGTCATGGCAGTAGGAATGTAAATGCAATTGATTTAACAGGCAGAATTATTATATTTAAAAAAAAAAATTCTTTTAGGACTAGACAACCTTAACTCCATCACAACTTCTGGTTCCTATAAACTTCGTGTTGATCTTGAAGATTGGGATGGAAACACTGCTTATGCTGAGTATAGGTATTGTCTATTAAGGTTGAATTTATGGTTGTGCTTGTTATCAATCTCGTCTGTTCAGGCTATCTTTCATGTGACATGGTACATGTATAATTGTATATGGTGCGGATGTTGTATGAACTACCACCATAATAGTAGGCCAGCTTTTCTACGACTCTTTCAATTATGCTGAGGGTTTGCGTTGCATTGCTTAGTGCAATAAAGTTATATTTACAAGGTCATCAAAGTGACCCCCATGTTACATTCCATATTGGTTCAATATTTTAACGGCTATATTTAGTTTTTGTAAAATGTTTTTGCTGAGGTCTTCATCATATTTGGCAGCAATTTTACGATCGAGGATTCATCCACCAACTACAGATTGAACGTTGGGAAGTACAGTGGCACAGCAGGTTTTGTTTGGCTTTTAAATTGGTTCCATGATTTATATTTCAATATCTTACATAATGAAATAATTATTAATCTTATTATTGATTAATGAAAACAAATGGACTTATTGATTTAAATTTTTGTTTATTTATTTTATTTTTACTCATCCGCACTGTGTAGTTCTAATTGGCAATTAGGGCAATAACTTATAATTAACAAATTGATATTTCAATACAATAGTTTGCTTTCAATCAAAGTTCGTTTTGTTGATACGAAGTAGTTGATGCAAAAGTTGAGTGGTGCAGTGCATACTGCATAGGTGTTCCATGTTATTTAAGCGCAGTTGTCCAAGGCGAGTATGAGAAATGCGTTGGCTACATTCTACTCTCGGGAATGTAAAAGGCCGTTACAATGATTACCTTATCTTCACATCGATTAGCAACTGAAGATGGGGTCACGCTTCCTTTTACAATTTATACCTTTTTTGTAATAAAGATTTCTCTTGATAATGCTTTTCCATTGTTTTCAAATACTGTGTCCTAAATACTAGAATCTTATTTAAAATATTTAACTTGACTTGATTATGCAACCCATACGGCGCTCAAGCTACAAAATAGCTCTCAACGTTAGAGCGTGGAAAAGAGCCCAAATTGCTGAATCAACAAACAAACATACACAACAGAAATATACAAAATAAATGCAGTATCGTGCATTCTTCATGTTAAATTATTTTTACAGGTGATTCCTTGATGTTTCACAATCGTCAACAATTTAGTACAAAAGACCAAGACCACGATCAGTTCGGTGGCAATTGCGCTGAGAAGTATCACGGGGCATGGTGGTACAACAGCTGCTTCGAGTCCAACTTGAACGGGAAGTACATTAACGGAACTGTGGGTGATGACGAAAAAGGGATCACCTGGATCCAATGGAATGGATTCTTTGTTTCGATGAAGACAACAGAAATGAAAGTTCAATCTGCATGAGAATCAAACGCTTCTCATCCCAAATACAAATTGTATTGTCTCTTAAAACATAAGATTTCGTTTGTTCAAGCAGATGTCAATTTTATTGCTTTTAAACATAAATTGGATTGACCCATGAGGGACAAAAATTGAACACAAACTATTTAAAAATTGCATGATTATAAAAGATTTTTTGACAGGGCGATAACTTAAATAAACGCAATATTCGGATTAATCTTTTTCTTGCAGAAAAACATGGTTTTGAGTTTTTAAAACTACAAATTCGGATTAATTTTATTCTTTTCAAAATGTTTCTTAAACAATGCAGCTACTATTTGAGTCAAACACAACACCACCATCATCACCTATTTTTATTCCATCCATTTTTCTAGTAGTGTAACTTAAACTGATGTATCATCATCATCAGTCAGTCAAGCCACTGCAGGCAGATGGCCTTAATATAGTTTCCAGTTGTAGAGTTATAGCCTACTGGAATTATCTTTATGATTGTATTATGTATCAATTCGTAGTTTATTATTGTCGTATCCAGGTTTACACCTGGTGGTTGAAGGCTTAGATTAATTGGAAGAAAAGGCTAGGAAGCCAATCTTCGTGTCTACATTCAAGCATACTTTTAAGTGTCCTGCTAAAGACACAACCGCATACTCTTAGACCGGGAGCCCGCGACGTCCACCCTAGGTGAAAAAGTTACCAATTTCTATTCATACAGCGATGTCCGGTGGTATGTGTGTACTCATAACCTGGAAGTCTGTCGGGCCGCCAGTGGTGGGTGTGGGAATAGGAGGCATTCTTATGGCCCAAAAAATACGCTAGGTCAGCTGAAAAAGTTACCGTTTGAAACTTAATTGATTTTAAAGTAAATTGTTTCTAGATGATTGTCTGGTATGTAACAGACATTTTCGGTAGTGGGTGTCTCTGACAGGCAAGTTTTATACCCCCCAAAATTTGCGCTAGGTCAGCTGAAAAAGTTACCGGATAAAACAAACTGATTATTAATCTGTGGGTGTTAAGTTTCACAAAATCATATGTGACAGAAAAATTTGATGGTGGTGTCCCCTGACAGACAACCTAAAGTAGGTGACCTCCTAACTTGAGCTAGGTCAGCTGAAATATTTACCAGATAGAACCAATTGAAAATTAATGCGTGAGTGTTAAACTTCACAAAAATGTATGTGACAGACAAATTCGATGGTGGGTGTCCCCTGACAGACGATCTGAAGTAGGCTGAGGGAACTCCAGGTTTGCACTAAGTCAATTGATAGGAGCTATGTGTTAGCTGTGCTTTTAAAATACGGTATACAAAACTAAGTTACACAACTTAATTTATCTACTTCATTTGTCTACACAAATAAAAATAGTTTCAATTCAAGGTCAACAGCCTCTACAAGTATACGAAGCTACAAGGAATAACCTGTCAAGGTTTTGTCAGTCCGAGGATAAAGAATCAAAACCAACCAACCACTTTATGTTACGGTTGGTCATACGTACTAGAATGCGGATCAAATTCATGACGGCCCTGAGAAGGAAATGATCACCACCAAAACTCGGAGGAGCAGAAAAATCTACACTGAAACAGAAAGAGAAATTCCACCATTCCGGACCCCTCTCAGTGAGGCAAAGTTTCAAGTTTTTCCTCACTCAGAAAAATCGTGTTCCGTAAGAGAAGCATTTGATCTTGTTCAGGAAATAATGGATAAAGAGTCCATCTTGCCATGCAAAATGAAGCTGCTATAGGTATGTATTGGTTCAGCAAAAGCAGAGATTTTGCAACTCCACTCTATGCTGGTTTCATCAGAAAATATAGAGTAGATCGTCTACCGCTACAGCGAATATGTTACATGAACCCAATAACAAGATCACCAACCAACAACGACGTTAAAGAAACACTGATTAGAACGATGAAGGTTGCAACTGAAACTCATCAACAATATGCCGTGGTAACGTATGACTTAGCTGTTGCACAAAAAGCCTATACTCCATTCAAGTCATTGAAGCCCCTCTTTTTGACAATCTCCTCATCATGCTTGGGAATTTCCACACGGAACTTGCATTTTTGGAGCAGTGGGAACCTTCATAAATGATTGCGAGATAGAGCACATATCGTCGGAGTTAAAGATTCTTACCGAGGGATCATTACAAGGGTTCATTAAGGGGAAATTTTACAACAGATGTACTCGTGTGCACGAAATTACAGCCAAGGTCATGGAAAAACAGCTATACGATCGATTCCTGAAAACTTTAGATGCAGATGAAATTGAGAACTTCCAGCAAGTCATGACCACTATTCCAGCTGACCCTGATAAAGTAGAAGTATGCTTGGCCAATCCAGTCGTCACCGAACATCGGTAAAAGTATGAAGAATACTTTAACTGGTCCATGAATGGAGTGTTTGGTGATACCTGTCAGTTCTGAACACTATACGTGTTCTTAATAAACCGACTCTATTAAGAAGGGCAGAGGTGCGTCAGGATGAACGACGTAAGTGGTTACAGAGTGATCGTAGCAATACGTCAAAAATTATATTTTGCTCTGAATCGTCCAAATGATACAAAATAAGGATCGTTGTTTTACTGTACAACAAACTAAAAAACGCAAATCCGAAACTGGGGGCTATACTGGATAATGGTGCTTTCTCAGTTAGACGTACCAAAAAGGATGACTCTAAGACGGCAGTCAATCTGTCTTTACCCTATTCGGACTAACGGGTGGACGGGTTCCATCCATACCTATAACTTTCATCGATTACATAAAAGCTACTGGCTCAAATTAACTGAAATTTTATGACTTTTCCTAAAAATTATTCATCTTTGATTTAGTAAAAGAATGACATTTTTGTGTAATATAGTTTTTTAGTTATCTGCAGTTTTTGACACCCTACTCCCAAAATTATCTGCAAAACTAGTAAAAAATTAATCAGCGTGAAATTGAAGAGGGATTAAGAGGGATTAACTCCACTGCTGGATTTTGCGTCAGCAGTTGTCGAAAGAAAATAGGTCACGACGTCAAATCTTCGCTCTGCTTGATATCAGATGTGTTGCAACGTATTGTTCAGAAAAATCAGTGAACCATGACAAGTAGACTGGCATTTATGAACAAATGCAGTTGATCTCGTGGGAATCGTGCTTTCGCAAACAAAAGTGCATGAAGTTTAAAACTCAACTTTGTCACCAATTTGTAATCGGTTTCTAGCAACAAATTCCCTATGTAAAAAATTAGGCTACGGAACAAAAAAACCTCCAAGTTTTATGATAAACAACATGGTTGATAAATAATATAAAAATGTAAAGAAATATAACATTGGTATGATAAATAAATACAAAGATTAAATGTAACCACAATTTTACTGCATACTTTTAGTTTATTTTTATGGCTTTACGAAGGTCAAAAAGAAGACTTTTATGTCATGTCAAACTTGTCATTTTTGTGACTTGTCTTCAAGTATGCTCTGTACATTTTAGTTTACACAAAAACAAAAAAAGTTAGTTTCATTAGCTGTTGGAGCTTTTTTCACCAAAAATGACAGAGGTTCCCAGACAACAAAATCTGTCATTTTTACGTTGATTTAACGTCTGCCGACGTTGAATCAATTTAAAAATGACGGGTTTTGCTGCCTGGGTTGAAACTTCAATAGAATTTTGAGGTTAGAATTGTGTCTAATGCTAATAGGTTATCTAATATATAAATTTGCAAATTATAAACACTGAATAGAACCGTTTTTTTTTTGTTTTTTTTATGCAAGCAGGATTGCAGCCTAACGTAATAAAGTTTTATGAAATAGTAACATCAAGCCGTGCAAATTAACCCAATCGAGATTAGTCAACATCGCTTTGTTTTGTAATCTTGAAACTTCACTTTTTATTGTTCAGCACGCAAAACAGCAGTTTGAACAAAATAAAATTGTTACAAAGTCTCCTCAGAAATGATTTAGAACAAACATCCAACATAAAATTAGATTAGGTAAAAGAAACGCTCAAGCTGCTGTGCAAACATCGCTGTTTTCAGAACATCTTGATTGCATTCATTCCTTTTTCTGTGCTATAACAATGCCAGCAAAGTTACAATTGTTTCTAGGCTAATTGGTTTTTACAAACAGTATGGTGCAACCAATTTCCACATAAATACTCAGAAAACCCAACATGTACAATTGTACATTCATTTGTGAGAAAAATTTGTGCATGACATACAACCACACTTCAAACGCGCAACATGGCTCGACAACAATTTTCTGCAAGCGAAGTTGTCGAACAACTGGAAAAATCTTTTGAGGAAGTTATTAACGATGTGCTAATGTCTGATTCTGATGAAGAAATAGATTATGCGCCGTCGACAGAAGTGCTTAATTTAGAGCAAAGTAATGTGGAATCAAATGCTGGTAGTAGAAGAGTAACTGTAGCAGTTTCTAAACGACGAGTTCACGATATTACTTCGGCCTTGAATGAGGAAAACTATGATGACGTGAATGTACTTAGAGCTCATAAATCGTACGTAGGAATATTAGAAAAAGGAAACAAAAGCAAAAAAGATAAGGAAATTGGCTGGACAGTGGACAACTAAGTCACCGCATCAAACTGGTCGCCAAGCGAGGTCATGTGTTATTGTGGGAAGACAGCCAGGACTCAAAGACACTGCAACGCATGCAGACAATTGTGAAAAGGCATGGAAGCTATTGTTTTCTCAACCAATGATTGACTTGATAGTTGATACCACAAACAACCGAGTACGTTGCATGAATTTAGGCAGAGACGATGATGATCTCAGAGAAACCAATGAAACCGAACTATTGGCATATATTGGTTTGGTTTATATGCGAGGTATGCTGGGTCTCAACGGTCATGAAATAAACCAATTATTCGCACCTGTAGTGGGACCGCCAGGGTTTGGAGCAACAATGAGCAAAAACCGCTTCAAGCTTCTCCATGCTTGCTTGACATTTGATGATCAAGCCACTCGCCAGACAAGATGGAAGCATGACAGATTTGCTGCTATTCGCACACTGTTTGAAATGTTCAATGATAACTGTTCCAAACATATTGATCCAGCGGAGTTTCTGGCATTGGATGAAACATTGTATCCAATGAGAAATCGTATTGGTTTCAAGCAATACAACCCAAGCAAGCCAGCTAAATATGGAATGCTCTTCAAATCGATTAACGCAACTAACTACAGTTACACTTTTACCACTTATCCTTATTGTGGAAAGCCGCTGGAAAATCCCACCGAGTATTATGTTTGTGGAACGGAAGAAACTGTAAAATACCTTGTAAATAAGCTACAGCTCAGTCATGATTTACAAGGACGAAACCTATCATATGACACGCTCTATTCAAGTATTCCACTTGCTCAGTGGCTATTGAGTCTAAATATAACTTGCGTCGGGACATTGCAAAGCAACAGAAAAGGAATCCCTGCCGAAATTAAAGATGTCGGTCAGCGAGAGGAATTGTATTATCAATGTTACTGGGAGAGTTCTGAAAAGAAGTTAGTGCTACATTCCTATATAGTAAAGACTAAAAGTTCAGGAAAACGCAATGTTCTGTTGCTTTCAACAATGCAACCTCTCGTGGGAACTATAAAAGAAGACCCAAAGAAAAAGCCAGCACTGTACAAGTTTTACGACTTCACGAAAGGTGGAACAGATGTCGTAGATCTAAGGATTGGCTTTTATTCTTGCAAAACAAAGTCACGACGTTGGTCTACAACCGCATTTTGTTATATTATGGACACATGTCGGGTCAATGCAAGCACAATTTTAGCTATGCAAAAAGGAATTGATCCCAAAACTCAAAATTCTTTTGATTTTGGTTGGGAACTTGCAATGATGCTGATCAAACCGCACATACAAATGCGGTCACGGTGCGGTCTTCAAAAATCCGTTCTAAGCAAAATAGTTACTTTTCTTGGATGCGAAGATCAAACTGATGTTGCTTCAACATCTTCCAACAAGACCCAAAGAAAGAGAGCCAAAATAACTTAAACGTTTAATTGGAGGTCTTTATGGCTAGCGTGGAAGCTACACCGTTCTGGTTAGCGAAGCGTTACTGCTGCTCGCTGTGCTAGTGAGTAATCAGCCTTGTGCTGATAGCCGGGAAGAACGCCTTTCTTCACATCTTCCAACAACTTGTCTCAAAAGAAGCAATTTCCTACAAAATCAGACAAAGACAGACGTTGCTATTTTTGCAGCCCTCCAATCACTGGCTCACCAGCAAAGAGGAAAAGAAGCAATTTGTCTAAAAGTAAAAACCAGTGCCAGCTGTGTGGTAAAGCTGTCTGTGCTATTCATGTGACGCAGGCTTGTCCAGAGTGTGCAATAAACATTGATGTTGAAGAGTAATGGATGCAAAGTTTTAATTTATGCTCAATTGTTTGCAACAAAAATATTGTTTGTTGTTCACATTCCATTTTCAATGTATTTTGATTTAGAATGATTAGTGAAAAAAAGCTTTTGTAGCCAACTATAACATTTTGGTACCGGTTCTACCACTCAGAAAGTTATACTCTATTCTTTGTTATTGTTTATTATCCTTTCATAACTGTTTGATGCAATGACCGAAATTCTTCCTAATCCTAGTATTTCCATCAAAGATGCTACAGCTTTTCCTCATAAAGTTTCCATAATTTATCGGAGTTAGTTCAGCAATGTAAATTTTTTTTTTTTTTTTTTTTTGTGGCGCCCAGTTTATCAATAGGCCTACATATGCTCAATTACGAAATCTTCTTAGATCGACCCTTTGATTTTGTTTGCTAGCTACTGTCGGCATGTCCGTACTCAACCGGGAAGTTACCGCAGTCTGCAAGTGCAATAAAGCAACTTTCACCAACGGGGCAGTAGCTCACTGTTCTCAAACTAGACAAATACAGTTGAAATTTTGAAGCACCATCAAGTTAGAAACTGTTTTCAGTATAATTTGGAGCACAATGAACTCTTAGTGATTTGAATATGAAAACCACACAAATGCAATAAAGCTTGACAAGCAAAATGAACTTGTAAAACTTGCAATGCTCTAACTACATAAGATTTTGCTCATTTATTATCAAAAATCTTTGAAATGGATGTAGGCTACTCACTTCCTTTTGTAGCGCACTAATATTCTATACGTAATAATATTTTTTTAATATAGCACTTCTCTTATTTTCAAACTCTTGTCAAGCCCAAATTCAAATAACATAGGTTTGCTTGCAATAAAGCAACATTTAGCAGTGGTTAGCGCGTTGGGCTCGCAGTCGAGAGCCTGCATGTTCGACTCCAGCCACCCGCACTTGCTGTTGTTTCTCTGGGCAAGAAACTTGACGATAATTGCCTCTACCCAGTGATCGATTTCGAGTAATGGGTAGTAGCAAATTTAAGTCATAAGTAGAGTAGACAACCTGAAACAGACATTGCCGTCGGCTGCAGCGTGGGTCAGGTGTATGTCGGAAGGCGTACACCGATGCATAGCGCTCAAGTCCGCTTTCCCGCAATGCAGGATAAAGATAAACAAACAAACAAACAAAATATGAACTATAATAATAAGCACTTGTTTGATCTCGATCAGCGTCATAGATAAATTTAGTTCAATTTTTCTCAATGCGTCGACAACACCAAAAACGATATATGCCAAAACTTTCTTTTGATGGAATTAATTTTGAGAAGAAAATATTTTCTCTAAGCTAATATAATATCATCTCTAAACTAACATCAGCTTTATGTTGAAAAACCAATGCAATTGCTTTGGCTGGGAAAGTTTTGGTTTATTCGCCATCACAATTTGTTACCGAATTTATTTTATTGCTAAATCAATCTCACTTTAAATTTTCAAACATTAACATAGGCCTATACTGAATTATATAGGCCTAAATATAATTATGAAAAGCGCGATTGGAACACACCAATGGAGAAGGTTTAGGAGTAATGATTGACTGCAGACTTTTACACTGCTCAGTCAACTAAAACATCATCAAGGAGAGAATACTTTTATTGTCAAAGCAGATTGGCTACATTTAACAACGTCGTATAAACTATCAAATGACAAACATTCTTGCATAGCAATAGATAGAGTTTCGCTTTTAGCAGCATGATCGTTGATTTCTTCTTCACAAATGTATTTGCATTTGGAGTTCTTGCATAGATTGCTCTAAAATAAATTTGGATTGAACAAAAGATGATTTTTCTTCATTTGCGTTTTTTAGTTTCGAATACATCACTACGTGTTTTCAATTGTTATATTTGTTGGTAAATCATATATTCAGTGGTTTATGGTAGCCTACAACAACATACAACTTTTAAAAAGTGCGATAAGCCAGCTTTCGATTTTGTTTTGATCGACAATCTACAAAGGGACAGAAAGCACATTACTAAGTTTAGAAGTAGGCCTATGCACTATACACTACAGCCTACTGTTTTGAACTTTTGCAAAAAACAAAGTTTTTGAAATAACAAGGACATTTTCGATGTTATTTCTACAATTTTCAAACTAATAAAAACCCAAATTCAGATAAATTTAAAAGTTTTTTTTTGCTGAATAACATTTAGCAACGCTGAATCAACATGAAGTAAACTTTCTAACAAATACGTTTATTTTTATTTTTGCCATTTAGCGATAATGCAGAAAAAGATTAAAAATATGGATCCATAACTAAACAAATTTACATCGATGGAACCAAGTTCTTTTTGACTAATATTTTTGCTAAAGCAACATTGTTTTACGTTGAAAGACCGTCTCAAACTGTTGTCGTACTGATTGCTTCAGGCTATGGAAAGTTTACATAATTCATTCATCACCAATTTCTTAATTTGATTTTGTGCTTTTGTTACCACACAAATCTATACTTCAAATTTGAAGTAAGTTTGATTGTGAAGCATGAATTGAACTAAACTGCTCGAAAAGTCTTTTGAGAGATTTTAGACTGCATCCTTCCACAGTATTCAGTCAACCGAAACACCCTTATTGTCTTCATGTGCTTGAGACATTTCGTTTTATTCACAAAGCAGATTAGTTACATTGAAACGTCGTATAAACAATGGAATGATGAGCATTTTAGTATGAATGCAAAAACTGATAATTACTCACAGAAACCCTCAAAATCAGCAATTTACTATGCAACCATATCAATTAAATTCAAAATAATAATTAAGTTGAATAGTTATCGAGACGTTTGTTGGTATGCTTGCGCTGTAATTTCTGACGACTTTCTTCATAATTCATACATGTTCCAACGCAAGTCTAAAACAATTTCATTTCAAGTAACTTATTCCTTTCAGTCACAAGCAGATTGAAGTCACAAGGAAATCAATAGCCAACGCAATAACTAAGCATTATCTGAAAATTGAAATATTACTTGTAAATGCAGCGTAGTGATTAATGTTTTATACTAAACGACAAATGTTTTTCGAGGCATAATATTGGTTGGTGAGAAGTTTTGCGCTGGTTATCTGGAAAACTTTATCTTCTTGTACAAGCAAGTTAGCAAACATTTGTATTGTTTTGTGCGTTCCAAGATTTACTGCGTGACCTACATGACTAGTGACCATTTCGGATTAAATGCAAAGCTGGACCGTGCGTGCCTTCAACGAAGAGATTAGCGATTTCAAGGAGATTATAGCGGAGACATCAGTCAAATTTAAAAAAAATTGACTTTTTTTAGCAAAAAAGCAATAGCAAAAAACTGCTAGAGTATGTGTGTCCACTTAAAATTTTAACCAGTTTGTCAATAATTTTGCTCTAACTTTGCGAAAAAAGCAACCTCTTAACGTTTTTATATCAAAAGTCATTAGACAATGAAAGTGTGGATGGAATAAGTTCACACGTCAGGCCATCACCTCACAAAAATCGCCTAGTCCGAATGGGGTTTGTCTTTAAAGCAAACTGTGAATAGGGGCGCTGCGTCGCAGGTAAAAGATATGATTGGCTTTAGGAACTCGAAAATGCCATAAAAAGATAATGTGTCAAAGTTACACAGAGACCTGCTTCTGTAACAGAGTTAAGATATCTTGCAGGCTTAGAACAAGCCGAAGATGCCGCGAAACAATTACGCAATCACAGAATTGTTAAGGACAATCAGCAAATGTCACTACTCAGTACAAAAGTTGATGAAGCCTGCAATTCATTCTCCGATGAATCCGTGAACGCTGGTGGCTTGTTAAATATTGCCACTGGTAGAGCAGCATCAGCTGAGACTTCAAAATACCTATTATTTGCAGTCTTAACTGAGCGGAGGAAAATAATTATGGTCAAAAAAAGTTGGGTTGGAGTGGAAAGAAAGCCCAGAACGTTTTCAGGAAAAAGTGAAGCGAACGCGTGTAGAGAATTTTGCAGCTCAAAATATTAAAAAAGCAGACTATCATCATAACAAATGGCTAAGAGAAGTGCTGAAAGCTTAAGAGACACATTCATACGCATAATATTCTCCATGCAGAAGGTGTCTAGAAAACAAAGCTTCTCTGGCACGCTATGTTACAATGATGTGGTCAAGAGCTCACACGGCATGTCCGGAGATCTTTCCTTATGATTATGGCTGGTCGAAAATAAATGAAGTTATCATTCCAAGCTGGCTCTGAAGGCGCAGCCATACCATCTGAGCTATTTAGTGTATCGGAGGAAAGAAGTGATGAGGATGACATTGAGAGTTGTGATGAACAGTGGAGCGGAGATTCCGACTCGGAAGATGAATCTGACTAGGAATTACTTTTTTAGTCAATGACTCTCCACCATTTTGGCAAACAATTTTTTCTTATATAGACTATTCAGTGATAACGCAAAAATTCAGACAACAATTGTTCAAGTATTAAATACCCTTAACAGTGATAGTTATTATTGATCTAACTAACCCTGAATGGGTGATTGCTCAATTTGCATCATTTTTATTTCGGTATTTCATTAGTAGTTAAATTTCCTGTTATACGTAATACTTATTTTCTGTTGTGCACACATTAAACAAAACACTTCTTCAAGTCTTGTTTAGCAGTAACTCCTATCATTGATCTATCGCAAAAAGAAAAGGGGTTACCTAGACCTACTTCAGGTCGTCTGTCAGGGGACACCCACCATCGAAGTTGTCTGTCACATACATTTTTGTGAAGTTTAACACTCACACATTAATTTTCAATTGGTTTTATCCGACAACTATTTCAGCTGACCTACAGTAGCTCAAGTTGGGGGGTCACCTACTTTAGGTTGTCTGTCAGGGGACACCCGCCATCAAATTTGTCTGTCACATATATTTTTGTGAAACTTAGCACCCACAGATTAATAATCAGTTGGTTTTATCCGGTAACTTTTTCAGCTGACCTAGCGTATTTTTAGGCTATAAAAATGCTGCCCCACCTTGCCACACCCACCACTGGCGGCCCGGCAGACTTCCAGATTATGAGTACACACATACCACCGGACATCGCTGTATGAAAAGAAATTGGTAACTTTTTCACTTAGGGTGAACTTTGTGGGCTCCCGGTCTATCTTGGGTGATGTCGAACCGGCTCCGCTTCGAGTGCCGCACCAGGCTCTCACCAATCGGTTATGCAGCCGACTTTGAGTGCATAGGTTGACTGGATTTAGATTTTAGCAAAGACTTTGTAAAAGTCTCTGTCCGCAAGAAAACTCTCCCTGACACGCCACATAATTTTCATCACAGATTTTGAAACTTATACATTTACCGATGCTTATTTTGCAACCACCACTCGTGACAATTGTCATGCGTTGATATAAGCTCAAGCTTTGTTAACAACGAAACTGATTTTATCATAACAAACTAAAGTGCTTCTTCTTCTTGCTTACGTGGCAGCAATTCAGCCAACATCTCCCAATTGCTGCAACCAGTGCAATGTCTTCATATCAGGGTCTATGAGATCCACATGCTCTGCAGATCGAAACACTGTACAGTAATTTATGATGTGCTGTGCTGTTTGACGTTCAGCACAAACACAGGCTGGTGAGTTACAAAAACTCCCGGAAAACATATTGTGTTTAAAGCGACCAACACCAGTACGGAGATGATTTAAGGTCACGCATTCTTTTCTTGGCAGGTCTGAGCCAGGTGGTATTTTAGTGTCTGGTTTGACTTGGAACTGGTTGGGCCATGAGATGGTTTCCTAGCAGTTTCTCCATAATTTCATAAGGTCGAAATGATCTTCATGAAGCGCCACAATGTGTCGAAAAATAGCGCTTGGAAGGCAAGCGTTGACGTATGAGCTGTTGTGCGTAAGTACGTAAGTGTACTAAAGTGCTATTAACACACAACTTAATGATATTTGAATAGAATCATTATTATGCAATAAATCAAACGCATTGGGCTTCTACAGAGCTTCCATCTGTAAATCTAAAACCCAACGGGAGTGGCAATTAAAGGAATGACGCTCACAGACAAAAAATATCTTCGGAAGTGCAATTTCATCTTGTTGGTCTCAACTGCAGGATGCGTCAAGCTGAAATATTTCTAAAGTCATCATCATCATCAGCCGGTCATGCCACTGCTGGCAGATGGCCTCCACATATGTTTCCACACCATTCTTTCTTTTGCTGGTGGTGCCAATCTTCTCATCCAGGTGGTGCCAATCTTTTCTTCTATGTCACCTCGCCATCTTCTTTTTGGTCTCCCTCTAGTTCTTCTTGCATATATTGGTGTCCATTCTGTGGTTATTTTGGCCAATCTGTTGTCTGTTTTTTTGATGTGTGTTCAGCGATGTGTGTTCTAAATTCAATGTTCTTTCAACTCAAACGTTATTCTAACTACAAAGTAAATCAATAAATGGCTGTTAAAAAAATTAACAAAGCATTGGTCAGGATAAGACAAAACGAATTCTTCTTTTGAATGTCTTCTCATTTACGGTTTGATTATCCTGCTGGTTATTGAATAAAATCATGCTACTGGGTTTTGAAAATATTTAAATTGAAGCATGGTTAGGATGGTGTATCTTTGACATCAAAGCATAAACCAAAAAATTCAATTGAAGTTTTACTGAAGCCAGAACATAAAAATGTCACCTATAGCGACGTCGAATATCAACCAAGAAAATTAAATAATGTCTCCTACTGTTGTCACGAATGCATGGCGAGGGAAGCATTATTATAAACCAAACAAATATTTTAATGCACACAAAAAGCAGAGACAGGAATTTAATAGAGAAATCGGAAGGAAGGATAATCTAAAAGTGTTTGAGTTCGACCATATTGCAACTGGCATATGGTGTAAAAATTGCACGGCCAAACAGATTTGAAGAGATAAAAAAGGTTAATAGGAGAGATAGTAAAGGTAGCTAAAGAACAGCATTCAATCAATACAAACAAATAAAATAACAGGAAGTAAAGTTAGAGACGACGGAAGTACGACACCAATAAAGTCGCTATGTTTTAGTAAATCGGAAGCACAACACTCTAGCTGCTGATGAACCACGCCCGTGCAAAACGAGAGACAGGCCTGTAGGGTTGGGTGCCAAAAATGCAGCAAAGGAGAGAAGAGGCATAATCCCCAAACCCTTTGAGTTGTATTTATGTTTCAGACAAGGTATTTTGTTTGACAGCTGTTTCTAGTAGAATTTGAGCGGCCATCAAAATTGAATCAACGGATTAAAAGTGCATAGATGACCTAGGGTTGCCATCCGTAAGATTCCAAACCTTGCTCCCGAGCTGGAGTCTGTCAAACCTTTCAAAAGCGCATCGCGAAAAGACAATTCCTTGCTCAATGCTCAGTGACATCAGGCAGTGCAGTGAGACTAGATGGGCAATCTGTCTAATGTTTAGTCTTTGCAAATAGTGTGTTTGAGTATTTTTTTGCAATTTTTTTATCACCCTCAATAAGTTACCACAAGAGAAGTTCACTTCGATACCCTTAGACTACGTTCTTTTTAGAGAAAATGTTTTTTTATTGAAACGTATTTAGTCCTCCCATGGCATTCACAAACGCCTCGTCCTTTTTTTGAACGTTGAAGCAAACAAAACACACTCATAGAACACTTTCAGCATACTCAAAACTATCTATCAATTATTATGAAAGCAAAAACCGTAAGACTTGTTAATAACAACTACGCCAATGGAAAATATTTATCAGCATTTTTGTTTTGCTGCTTAAACTTTATCTGCGTGAAATTCAGCCTCAATGTTGGTCACCCCATATTTTTGTATGGAAGCCCAGATATCACACACGATACAGAACAAGTTGGTCTTGATGAATTTTCAGTAAAATTTGTCTTTCTCTTTTGTGATAAAATCCTCCTATTGTGACTCTTGAGTCTTGAGCACGTACTTTTCCTATTTGAATAGGCATAAAGTTGAATTTTATAATATAATCGGCTTTTGATGTTCAATAGAGTTATAGACTAAGCTATTTCTTTTTCAGAAGTCAGTTTGTTTTAAGAATTAATTTAGAAACTATGACCATGAACAGACTCTACTTTTGTATAACTTTGTTAAGTTTAATCACTGCCTCGATTGCTGATACGTGCATCACGACGTAAGTTATATCTATTGTTTGCTTGCTCACTTTGCTCCCCACTTACTGCGCTAAAGTTTTCTGGAATAAATTTTAAGCAGAAAATTCATTTTGAGGGACATGCAGCAACTCATCTCTCTATAACCTTCAAGCAGATCTCCAATAATTGCCTAAAAGGAAAGAGACTTTTCACTTGCTAAAAAGTTGCACACAAACACTCAAATATCTGCCAAGCACGTAATTCCAACTTTGATAATGATTTTTCAAAATTTGTATCCTTTAGCACTTTTCTAATTTGCGAATCTACGAAGATTTCATCTTGTAATTTTGCTTGGCTTTGGCTGGAATACTTTTTATAGAGAAAGGCAAACCCATTACAACTGCACTTTCCCATTGCTTTAACAAAATCGTTCATCAAACCCAGGTAAATATGAACAGGTGACATGAGAACTTTCTCAGGATCTACTAGAGGAACGTTTCGATGTTAACCACTCCAGTTACTGTACGAACGATTCTCTTACAGACTAGCCTCTTATGATAGAATGCTCTTTGATAGCTCTCCTCTTCCACAAACATAAGAAGGAGCAGTGTATCCTCTTTTCCTCCAGTGAATCCCCCATTCCTCCAGTGAATTCCCATTATGGTGCCAACGACTTTAAGGTCTCCAATAAAGCTCCATTTGTAAGCATTGTTTTGAATAGCTTCCAGCAGGACTTCGACGCTTTTATGAAATTCTTTCAGATGAACTGAACGTGCTATAGGTATAGACGGTTTTTATTTTCCATTGTTCGTCTCCATGGGGAAGAGTTAAGATTTCAGGCAGTTACATATATAGTAGTTGAAAAGAACACAACTGTTACACAATGTTAGTGGGTATTCCAACACACAATGTTCTGCTTTTACAGAGAAAGATGTCCGAAGACCTTCAGCCCAATGTGCGGAACAAATGGAAAAACGTATTCCAACCATTGTTTTCTCATGCAAGCAGCTCTTTGTGACAAGTAAATGTATTTTTTGTTGTGTGCACGTGTTGTATGCTCTGCATGATAGAATAAAATGGTCATTCAAGCTGGGACAATTTAAGTGACGTCGTCGTCGTCGTCGTCGTGTGAGCGTCTGGGGCCGAGGGTCTATCCTTTTACCACTCCAGATTCACGATGTTCTCGGACTACACTGGAAGGCTACTAGAGAGCAGCCAGTCTTTGGCTTCAACATCCATGACACGCAGACTTTCCACTCCGTTAGGTGGCTTGAACATAGAGCAGTCATTGATGATGTGGTCTGCGGTCTGTTCCTCTGCACCACATTCACAGGAGGAGGAAGAGGCCAGTCCCCATTGGTGCATGGTTGAACGGAAAAGCCCGACGCCCGTACGTTGAGAATGGTTTTATTTTGTAAAACTGATGCAGAACTAAAGTAAAATATTTATTTTTCAAAAACTTCCCTAAAAGCACCGTTTCCAATGTTGCTTATTTCTGTGGCTGCTCCATTTCTAAAACACATCTTTCTTAAATAATTATTGTTAACGGTAATTGCATTTTTAGAACTCTAAATGTGGCTCATCCAGGTCGATGCCAAGGCGGCATCACTACACCAACCATGGCAACCAATCCGACTTCACAAGGCCCCTGCAAACCAGACACGTGGGTAAACGTGTCTGTACATGAACCTACATACAGGATAATAATTTCTTTTTACACCATTTTTAATACGATGAGTTAGTTAAAATGATGATTATGTGCCTGAACTGATGCAGATGTTGACGATCATGATCTTCTAAACTTCTCTGTCATTTGACATCTGTACAAAATTGTTAGTTTTTACTGTTGTGTTGTAGCATTGTTTATGGCATCAAAATTTTGTCACTTTATGTTATAAACTAATCAAAAATGCTGAAAACTGTATTGGTTATCTTGTCTTACACGCAAGCAGTCACAAGTTTTTCTGAAATAAATTTTAAGCAGAAAATGCATTTTGAGGGACATGCGGCAAGCCATCTCTTAGTTTCAAGCAGATCTCCAACAATTCCTTAAAAGGAAGGCGACTTCGCACTTTCTTAAAAGTTGCACACAAACACTTAAACATCTGGCAAGCACGTAATTCCAACTTTGATAATTGTCACGATTTCTTTCTATCTCTTACCAGGAAAAAGACTTGGAAAGGTTCAATGACGTAGTTTAATGGGTCAAACCGAAAAGCAGTCAATTAAATGTAGAAACGTTCCACTAGTGGAATGATAATCTAACTTCTTGAAGGACTTTAACGAACGGCTTCTCAAATAACTCTAATTTCGAGCACAATTTATATCAGCACCAATTCTCATCTACTTGTATTCGATTTCTTCAACTCTCAATCAACAATAATTTCTGCATCAACTACCAATCCACAACTCATAACACAACTCCCATAATCGCATAATCAACTCAATAATAATAATCACACAAATTACACCACTATTTATAAAAGGTTTGTTCGGTCTAGTAACTTCGAGAAGGTTACGTAATGTTGCATCACACGAACTCATCGTTCGGTCACGTACCATTGAGCGGCATAAACAAGCAAGTTTAAAGAAAACTCTAGAACTGCACGTAGCAATCGAAAGACCTAGAATACACGTTACATAATACAGATTTCGTAATCAAAGGTTACTTCAGGTCAATACCCGATAATAACACATCGCTCAAAATTCCATAATGAAACAGCACATTCTGTCAAGACGCAAAGCAGCCCGACGCGAGGCCTTGCACATTCGATTGATTGTGACAATAATGATTTTTCAAAATTTGTATCCTTTAGCACTTTTTTAATTTGCGAATCTACAAAGATTTCATTTTGTAATTTTGCTCTGATTTGGCTGGAATACTCTTTTAGGAGAAATGCAAACTCATTAGAACTGCTCTTTCACATTGCTTTAACAAAATTTTTCATCAAGCCCTGGTAAACATGAACAGGTGACAAGAGAACTTTCTCAGGATCTACTAGAGGAACGTTTCGATGTTAACCACTACAGTTACGTAAGACTCTCTTACAAACCAGCCTCTTCTGAGATAATGCTCTTTGGTAGATCTCTTCTTTCACAAACACCAGAAGCAGCAGTGTTTCATACTTTCCTCCATTGAATCCTCCTTTCATCCAGTGAATTCCTATCATGGTGCCAACGACTTTAAGGTGCCCAAAAAAGCTCCATTTGTAAGCAATGTACTGAATAGCTTCCAGCAGGACTTCGATGCTTTTATAAAATTCTTTCAGATAAAGTAAACGTGGTATAGATAGTTTTTACTTTCCATTGTTCGTTATTACGGGAAAGAGTTAAGATTTCAGGCAGTTATTATTATTGTAGTTGAAAAGAACACAACTGTTACACAACGTTAGTGGGTATTACAACTTACAATGTTCTGCTTTTACAGAGAAAGATGTGGGAAGACCTTAAGCCCAATGTGTGGAACGAATGGAAAAACGTATTCCAACCATTGTTTTCTCATGCAAGCAGCTCTTTGTGACAAGTAAATGTATTTTTAGTAAATTATGAAAAAAATATTTAATTTACTCAGAAAATATTCAGTCTCTTTCAAACTAACCCTCACAATATAAACACATAAAAAATTAATTACTGGCTAATGTAGGATGTTGGATGTAGGCTAATGTAGAATCACTATTGATTTGATCACAATTGATTATATTTGAATAAGGACTTCTCATGATACTCCTTTAGGTGAAACAGGCTGTTAAGGATTCAAATAGTAATAATTATATATATTTGATTTAAATGAAAATATAAATTGTCAACAAATTGCAATGATAATATTTTGAAACAGGCTGTTAAAGGGGTACTAAAGGGAAAACCTGACTTGGCGATTTTCCACGTTCTTTGTGTTTAACATGCTACCATAAAACGATTTTCAATAAAATTTTGCCCCATTGCGGTTTGACCACCATTGTGCGCATGCTTTTGTCAGAGCTTTCAAAACTAGATTGGGTCTGAGCAACGAAGCGTGCGACTGTACAGTTTACGTAACAAAAGACTAGCAATCAACCGATCACGCAATAATTGTTACTGCGGGCGATTTGACTGTAGGCTATGTATGTATGTACATCAAAACAGCGCATTTCAACATCAAAACAGCAGACAGTTTGCTCAAAACATCAGATGTGGTAACGTGGCTTTTGTTATTGCTGTCTTTTATTACGAATTCTCGAGCAGTGTTTGCACGTTTTGGTCATTTTGAAAAAAAATGAAAATAAATGAAATACTGGATTTTCGGCCTTGCCAGCGCCATTGAAAACAATTTTTTTTGGGTAATTGTTTTTGAAATGTATTCTTGAATGTTCATTTTACTCATTTTAATGCTTAATTCCGGTTTGAAATTTTCATTTAGTATGCCTTTAAGGATTCAGATAGTAATAACTATGTTTGATTTAAATGAAATGATAAAGTGTCAACAAAATGCAATGAAAATATTTTTCATTTTAATATATTTATTTGAAACAATTTTAAACGATTTTAGTTTCTATATATCGCTGCAAGGCCACGTGTTGTATGCTCTGCGTGATTGAATAAAACGGCCATTCAAGCTGGAACAATTTGAATGACGTCATGAATGGTTTTATTTTGTAAAACTGATGCAGAAGTAAAGTAAAATATTCATTTTTTAAAAACTTTCCTAAAAGCACCGTTTCCAAACACATATTTCTTAATATTTATTGCTAACGGTCATTGCATTTTCAGAAATCTAAATATTGCTCATCCAGGTCGATGCCAAGGCGGCATCACTGCAACGACAATGGCAGTCAATCCGACTTCACAAGGCCCCTGCAAACCTAATACGTGGGTAAACGTGTCTGTACATGAACCTACATATGGGATAATAATTTCATTTTACACCATTTTTATTGCGATGAGTTAAAGTTAAAATGATGATTATGTGCCTGATCTGATGCAGATTTGGCGATCATGATCTTCCAAACTTCTCTGTCATTTGACATCTGTATAAAATTGTTAGTTTTTACTAAAGTGTTGTAGCATTGTTGATTTAAATGTTTATGGCAAAAATACTTTTTTATATTATAAACTAATCAAGAATGCTGAAAGCCATTTTGGTTATCTTGTCTTACACGCAAGCAGTCACAGGAAAAGCTTTGCACAAATTAAGAAAATGCGAGTAGGCCCTACAGTACATCAGTTTAGATGCAGTTTTTGAGCTGATTCCGATTATACCTTTAATTTTCTGTATCACATTTTCAAGATATCGTTGAATTCGTGTTTTTCAGAAAAATCATTAAAAACATAACACAGCTATGATACTGTACATATGTTTAGCAAATGACTTTTTTTGGCGCACATGACTGGGGTCATCACGATATATCATCCAACAGTCAAGCCCCATCTTTAACTCATTTTAAGAATCTTGGTAACAAGCTTCCATAGCTTGAATGTCCTGGAAAAATATTTCACCTTGTTCCTCACTGACTGCGCCAAGGTTATTTGGAATAAATTTTAAGCAGAAATGCATTTTGAGAGACATGCGGCATTAGGGTGTCCCTTTTGAAGCAATTTTTTCATTTCAACTTTCCTGGACGATAGATTTTTACCTTAGCCCAAACTATTATTAAATCCAAAATTTTTTTGAAATCTGATCTGTTTAGACCCTGCCCCAACACCATTTTTAAATCGAGCCCCCTAAATCACGTTTTTAATGACAAAATTAGTACTATTTGAGCTAGATATATGTTGTTGGTATTCATTTTCATTGATTTGCAAAAAGAAAGACACTTGCATGCCTTAATTCAAGTTTTGAACAACTTTTTTATTAATTCATTTTATAGTATCAATGTAAATGCTTCTTAAATTGACCGATGAAGTGATATGATTCTTTCTGAGATTTAGGCAAAAGTTAAATTGATAAAAGCACATCTAATTTATTGACCAAAAAGTAACAGCACATCGCATTTCACACAATAGAATCTATGTTTGCTTGGATTTTCTGGTGACACGATATTTTTTTCCGATCCATGGCTTTTATTCTTCCTTCTATGATGCACAAAGCTTCACCAATTTTTCGTCTTTGTCCGGCTATCCTCCCAGTTGCTGTTGTTGTCAGTTTAACTCCATGTTCTACAGATTGAGATAATCTTGGACTTGGATAATTTAGATGAAGAGGATGTTCCACAAATTGCTGAATGTTAATGCATGATTTGGTCATGGGAGCTGAGAGGTTTGTTTGTTTTTTGTATCCAGGCTTACACCTGGTGGTTGAAGATTTATATTAAGTGGATGGGAAGGCAAGGAAGCCGATCTTCTTGTCCATTTCAGGCATGCCTTTAAGTTTCTTGCCAGAGACACAGCCGCATGCTCTAGCACGGTGTCGAACCGGCGCCCTTTCGATTGCCTTTCCAGGGCTCTCACCACTCGGCTATGCAGCAGACAGGGGAGGTTCATTCAAGAGAATGATTCCTTTTTTGTTTGAGAGACCATTGTGGAGACCCACTGCCATATATGGTTATCATTTCTGTACTGTATAAGATGTTGCCTCAAAATTTAATTTGGGAAGGTGAAACTCTTGCACTGAAGAATTTTACGATTGACTTTCATCATTGGTGGTGCGCCTAATCTTATAGATTAGTTTGACTGCATTAGCTGTGATGGTTTTGTAATCATCGCCCAGCATTGCCAAAAGCACATTTTCGGGATGAGCAAAAAAGCAATTTTGTTGAACACTCTGTTGAATGACTAGGAACACTTCATTGCCATTTAATAGATTCTTTTGCGATTGCATTTCTTGAAAAAGATTCTACGGCCCATCCATGATTGTACTTTGATATTTGGCTTGAATGTGACTTTTCCAATTATATTTTGCAAGAAGCCTGATTTTTTTTGTAAGGTGCATGTTGTAATTGGTATTTCATGGATAGGTAAACCCTTAGAACACGTGATCCCAAAGTCAGCCAGCGAGAATGGCACAGTGGACCAATTTTGTCTTATTCTGTCTATAAAAAAATTGGTCCACTGTGTCATTCTCACTGGCTGACTTTGGAATCACAAGTTTTAAGGGTTTACATATCCATGGATACCCATTACAAAATGCACCTTACAAAAAAAATTAGCCTTGCAAAATATATTTTATGTTTGTCGTACAGCTGGTGGTTGAAGATTCCCTGAGATTTATATTAAGTGGACGGGAAGGCAAGGAAGCCAACCTTCGTGTCCACTTCAGGCATGCCTTTAAGTTTCCTGCCAAAGACACAGCTCATGCTCTTAAGCGGTGCCGAACCGGCTCCCTTTCGATTGCCGTACCAGGGCTCTCACCACTCGGCTATGCAGCCGACGCAAAATATATTGTTGGCGTTTATTGGAAACGTCACATTCAAGCTAAATAAAAAAGTATTATCAGGGATGAGCCGAACAATCTTTTTCAAGAAATGCAGTTGAAAAAGAATCTATTCAATGGCAATGAAGTGCTCGTAGTGTTCAACAGAGTGTTCAACAAAATTGCTTTTTTGCTCATCCCGAAAATGTGCTTTTGGCAATGCTGGGCGATGATTACAAAACCATCACAGCTAATGCAGTCAAACAAATCTATAAGATTAGGCGCACCACCAATGATGAAAGTCAATCGTAAAATTCTTCAGTGCAAGAATTTCACCTTCCCAAATTAAATTTTGAGGCAACATCTCATACAGTACAGAAATGATAACCATATATGGCAGTGGGTGCTTCACAATATCTTACCACTCAAACAAAAAAGGAATCATTCCCTTGAAGGAACCTCCCCTGACCAAATCATGCATTAACATTAAGCAATTGTGGAACATCCTTTTCATCTAAATTATCCAAGTCACACTCAATCTGTAGAACATGGAGTTGAACTGACAACAACAGCAACTGGGCGGATAGCCGGGTAAAATGACAAATTGGTGAAGCTTTGTGCACCATAGAAGGAAGAAAAAAGCCATGGATCGGAAAAAATATCGTGTCACCAAAAAATCCAAGCAAACATAGATTCTATTGTGTGAAATGCGATGTGCTGTTACTTCTTGGTCAATAAGTTAGTACCGGTAGTGCTTTCATCACTTTTTCTTTTGCCTAAATCTCAGAAAGAAATCATATTATCTCATCGGTCAATTTAAGAAGCATTTAAATTGATATTATAAAATAAATTAAAAAAAAAATTGTTCAAATCTTGATTTAAGGCATGCAAGTGTCTTCCTTTCTGAAAATCAATAAAAATGAATACCAACAACATATATCTAGCTCAAATAGTACTAATTTTGTCATTAAAAACGTGATTTAAGGGGCTCGATTTAAAAATGCTGATGGGGCAGGGTTTAAACAGAGTCAGATTTCAAAAATAAATTTGGATTTAATAATATTTTGGTCTAAGGCAAAAATCTATCACCCAGGAAAGTTGAAATGAAAAAATTGCCTCAAAAGGGGCCACCCTAATGCGGCAACCAATCTCTCTAAAAGCTTCAAGCAGATCTCCAACAATTGCTTGAAAGGAAGGCGACTTCACACTTTCTAAAAAGTTGCACACAAACACTCAAATATCTGCCAAGCACGTAATTCCAACTTTGATAATGATTTTTCAAAATTTGTATCCTTTAGCACTTTTCTAATTTTGGAATCTACGAAGATTTCATCTTGTGACTTTGCTTGGCTTTGGCTGAAAACTTTTTGCGGAGAAATGCAAACTCATTAGAACTGCTCTTTTCCATTCTTAACAAAATTTTTCATCAAACCCAGGTAAATATGAACAGGTGACAAGAGAACTTTCTCAGGATCTACTAGAGGAACGTTTCGATGTTAACTGCTCCAGTTACGTACCAGCCTCTTCTGATACAGTGCTCTTTGGTAGCTCTCCTCTTCCACAAACACAAGAAGCAACAGTGTTTCATACTTTCCTCCAGTGAATCCTCCTTTCATCCTTTGAATTCCCATCATGGTGCCAACGACTTTAAGGTGTCCAAAAATCTCCATTTGTAAGCAATGTACTGAATAGCTTCCAGCAGGACTTCGATGCTTTTATAAAATTCTTTCAGATGAACTGTACGTGCTACAGGTATAGACGGTTTTTATTTTCCATTGTTCCTTATAATGGGGAAGAGTTAAGCTTTGAGGCAGTTACATATATAGTAGTTGAAAAGAACACAACTGTTACACAATGTTGATGGGTATTACAACATACAATGTTCCGCTTTTACAGAGAAAGATGTCCGAAGACCTTCAGCCCAATGTGCGGATCGGATGGAAGAACGTATTCCAACCATTGTTTTCTCATGCAAGCAGCTCTTTGTGACAAGTAAAAGCATTTTTTGTAAATTATTAAAAAAACTCACAATATAAACACATATATTAATTACTAGCTAATGTAGGATGTAGGCTAATGTAGGATCACTATTGATTCGATCACAATTGATTATATTTGAATAAGGACTTCTCATGATACAACTTTAGGTGAAACAGGCTGTTAAGGATTCAGATAGTAATAACTGTATTTGATTTAACTGAAATTATAAATTGTCAACAAAATACAATGATAATATTTTTCACTTTGATTATTATTTGAAACAATTTTAAACGTTTTTAGTTTCTATATATCGCTGCAAGGCCACGTGTTGTATGCTCTGCGTGATTGAATAAAACGGCCATTCAAGCTGGAACAATTTGAATGACGTCAAGAATGGTTTTATTTTGTAAAACTGATGCAGAACTAAAGTAAAATATTCATTTTTTAAAAACTTTCCTAAAAGCACCGTTTGCAATGCGGCTTATTTCTGTGGCTGCTCCACTTCTAAAACACATCTTTCTTAATAATTATTGTTAACGGTCATTGCATTTTCAGAAATCTAAATATTGCTCATCCAGGTCGATGCCAAGGCGGCATCACTGCAACGACAATGGCAACCAATATGACTTCACAAGGACCCTGCAAACCTAATACGTGGGTAAACGTGTCTGTACATGAACCTACATATGGGATAATAATTTCATTTTACGCCATTTTTATTGCGATGAGTTCAAGTTAAAATGATGATTAATTATGTGACTGGTCTGATGCAGACGTTGACGATCATGATCTTCCAAACTTCTCTGTCATTTGACATCTGTATAAAATTGTTAGTTTTGACTGTTTTAGCGTTGTTCATGGCAAAAATACTTTTTTATATTATAAACTAATCAAGAATGCTGAAAGCTATATTGGTGATCTTGTCTTACTCGCAAGCAGTCGTAGGAAAAGCTCTGCGTGAATTGAGTTTAATTAAGTTTATCCCATGCCTTCTTAGAAAGCAACAGTGGCCGAGTGATTGGCGCGTTGGGCTCGCAGTCGAGAGCCTGCATGTTCGACTCCAGCCACCCGCAATTGCTGTTGTTTCTCTACCCAGTTATCGAGTAATGGGTAGTACCAAATTTAAGTCATAAGTAGAGTAGACAACCGGAAACAGACATTGCAGTCGGCTGCAGCGTAGGTCAGGTGTACGTCGGAAGGCGCACACCGATGCATAGCGCTCAAGTCCGATTTCCCACAATGCAGGATAAAGATAAACAAACAAACAATTACACTGGTCAACAAAATTTCACTCTATTTTTTAAAAGAAAATTCGAGTATATCATTTGACATGTATTTTTGAGCTGATTCCAATTATACTTTTATTTTTCTGTAACACATTTTCAAGATATCGTTGAATTCGTGTTTTCAGAAAAATTATTAAAAACATAACACAGCTATTGATTGATTGATTGAATCTTTATCCTCGGACTGGGAAAGCTTCTTGCAGAGCTTAATCCTGGCAGTTTCGCATACTTGTAGAGGCTTCGCATCACTGACGCAGGCCCGGTCACCGAGATTGACAGAGTGAAGTTTCCGATCGTTGTCGGGGAATTATTCCATCCATTAGATGCCGCTGAATGGAGAACAGTCCTTAACGTGCGTTGCTCAAGCGCACACCCCGAGAGTCGAACCACCGCCGCTTGATCTTGAAGTTTCTTCGTTCCAGAAGTGACGCGCTAACCAATTGAGCTATCGGGGCGGACGATACGGGGCGGACGATAATTGAGCTATGATACTGTGCATATGTTTAGCAAATGACTTTCTTTGGCGCACATGACTGGGTTCATCACGATATATCATCCAACAGTAAAGCCCCATCTTTAACTCATTTTAAGAATCTTGGTAACAAGTTTCTATAGCTTGAATGTCCTTGTCAAATTTTTCACCTTGTTCATCATTGATTGCGCCAAGGTTTTCTGGAATAAATTTAAAGCAGAAAGTGCATTTTGAGAGACATGCGGCAACCCATCTCTTAGCTTCAAGTAGATCTTCAACTATTGCCTAAAAGGAAGGCGAATTCGCACTTGCTAAAAAGTTGCACACAACCACTTAAATATTTTGCAAGCATTATACTGAATAGCTTCCAGCAGGACTTCGATGCTTTTATAAATTTCTTTTCAGATGAACTGATAGGTATAGGCATAGACGGTTTTATACTTTCCATTGTTCCTTATTATGGGGAGAAGTTAAGCTTTGAGGCAGTTGCATATATTGTAGTTGAAAAGAACACAACTGTTGCACACTTTTAGTGGGTCTTACAATACACATTGTTTTGCTTTTACAGAAGAAAATGTCCGATAACCGTCAGCCCATTGTGCGGATCGGATGGAAGAAGTTATGCCAACAATTGTTTTCTCACTGAAGTAGCTCGTTGTGACAAGTAAAAGTATTTTTATTAAATTATAAAAAAAGAGTTAATTTACTCAGAAAATATACAGCCTCTTTCAAACTAACCCTCACAATATAAACACAAATATGAATTACTATCTTGCAATATTTTCAAAAGCGCATTACTCCATCATATGCTGCCGAATAACCAATTTTAGGACCACAAGAAACAATGAGAATTTCATGACAAGACAAAAATAACACCAGACTCGTCTTGGTGAAATGCATATAGTAATTTCTGGATTATAGGCACTTATGTGATTCCAAAAATATTAAATATTCTTGTGATGAAATGTTGATTTTTCACCAATGAAACTTCTTTTTCAAAGTTTTAAATAATTTTGTGGGTTACTTTACGTAAACTTCACAAAAGCAACATTTTGTTACACAACCAGAGACGCAGGCTAACAACTTCTATGTCGGTGTAGGGCTTCAATACAGATGTTGCTGTGTTAGAATACTTCATTGCAGTTTATGGAGCGACACTCACTGGAAATAAAATTGTCATGAACTTGAAAATCTAAATTGATAAATTTTCAAGTTTCAAAGATTTTTAACATCAATCTATTTGTAGAACGCCAAAGATGGCCTTTTGGGAACAAATTTTGAAAGCCGGCTATCATGTTTTCAAATATATATACCCACACATCATTTTAGCTGTGTTGGTCGGTCTAAGATTAACCTGTGTTAGATTTACCTGTGTTAGCCAGTTTAAGATTAACCTGGCAAGATCAAATTGTTTATACTAACCAGTACAAAAGAAAACTTGATCAAACAACTTTTCATTATTGGATTTTTATAGAACAAACAAAATCTAATCGCTTCTGTAGAAACGTGTTCAAACTGCCAAGTAAACCTGTTTAGCACTGACTGCAGCAAACAATTTTGTATCAAGAATTACAAAAATTAATTACAATATTTGAAATCTAAATGAAAAGATAAATTGTCTGTAAAATACAATGATAATATTTTTCACTTTGATATATTTATTTGAAACAATTTTAAACGTTTTTAGTTTCTATATATCGCTGCAAGGCCACGTGTTGTATGCTCTGCGTGATTGAATAAAACGGCCATTCAAGCTGGAACAATTTGAATGACGTCAAGAATGACGTCATGAATGGTTTTATTTTATAAAACTGATGCAGAACTAAAGTAAAATATTTATTTTTCAAAATGTTCCTAAAAGCACCGTTTCCAATGTGGCTTATTTCTGTGGCTGCTCCACTTCTAAAACATATCTTTCTTAAATAGTTATTATTGTTAACGGTCATTGCATTTTCAGAACTCTACGTCTGGCTCATGAAGGGTATTGCCAACGTGCCACCACTGCAACGACCAAGGCAGCCAATCCGACTTCACAAGGACCCTGCAAACCTGACACGTGGGTAGACGTGTCTGTGCATGAACCTGCATACAGAATAACCTATTGATTTTACACCATTTTTATTGCGATGAGTTAAAGTTAAAATGATGATTATGTGCCTGATCTGATGCAGACGTTGGCGATCATGATCTTCCAAACTTCTCTGTCATTTGACATCTGTATAAAATTGTTAGTTTTTACTGTTGTGTTGTAGCATTGTTTATGGCAAAAATACTTTTTTATATTATAAACTAATCAAGAATGCTGAAAACCATATTGGTTATCTTGTCTTACACGCAAGCAATCACAGGAAAAGCTTTGCATAAATTAAGAGTTTACTTAAGTCTATCCCATGCCTTCTTAGAACAATTACACTGGTCAACTAAATTTCACTTAATTTTTTTAAAAGAAAATGCGAGTAGCTCTATATCATTTGAGATGTATTTTTTGAGCTGATTCCGATGCTGATACTTGCTGATATGATAAATGCTTTTAAATGCTGATACTTTTAACTTTCTGTATCACATTTTCAAGATATCGTTGAATTCGTGTTTTCAGAAAAATCATTAAAAACATAACACAACTATGATACTGTACATATGTTTAGCAAATGACTTTTTTGGCGCACATGACTGGGGTCATCACGATATTTCATCAAACAGTCAAGCCCCATCTTTAACTCATTTTAAGAATCCTGGTAACAAGTTTCCATAGCTTGAATGTCCTGGAAAAATTGTTCACCTTGTTCCTCACTGACTGCGCCAAGGTTATGTGGAATAAATTTTAAGCAGAAAATGCATTTTGAGAGACATGCGGCAACCCATCTCTTAGTTTCAAGCAGATCTTCCACAATTGCTTAAAAGGAAGGCGACTTCACACTTTCTAAAACGTTGCACACAAACACTTAAATATCTGCCAAGCACGTAACTCCTCCTTTAATATTTATGTTTCAAAATTTGTATCCTTTAGCACTTTTCTAATTAGCGGGTCTACGATGATTTCATCTTGTAATTTTGCTTGGCTTATGATGGAAAACGTTTTGCGGTAAAATGCAAACTCATTAGAACTGCACTTTCCCATTGCTTTAATTTTTTTTTTTATTTAAACCAGATTAATTGATTGGTTGAATTTTATGCTTGGACTGGGAAAGCTTCTTGCAGAGCTTAATCCTGGCAGTTTTGCATACTTGTAGAGGCTTTGAATTACTGACACAGGCCTAATCTCGAATTTTTTCGGTAAATGTACTTCGGTAAGTGTAGTGATTATTGATTGAGTTTCGCTTTGTAGCAGCATGACCGTTGCTTACTTCACAACTTCCATTTCAGCCTGGATGTGACAGCAATGTACGCCTTTGTACCTCCTAAGAAAGCGATCAACAATGTAATCCAAAAACTGTCGGTAGGAAGAACACAACTATTCAGCCAGTTTCACCCTAAAGAGGTCGGTTCTCTCCTCGAGATTATCCAGTCCTTAAAAGCAATCCTTAACGTGCGTTGCTCAAGCGCACACCCCGAGAGTCGAACCAACGCCGCTTGATCTTGAAGCTTCTTCGTTCCAAAGAGTTATTCTCCTGAGTTATTGGGGCGGACGTCAATATGAACGTGTGACAAGAGAATTTTCTTAGGATCTACTAGAGGAAAGTTTCGATGTTTACCACTCCAGTTGCGTACGTTTCTCTTACAGACTAGCCTCTTCTGATATAATGCTAGTTGGTAGCTCTCCTCTTTCACAAACATAAGAAGCAGCAGTGTTTCCTCTTTTTCTCCAGTGAATCCTCCTTGCATTCCCATCAAAGTGCCAACGATTGAAGGTCTCCACAAATGCTCTATTTGTGAGCACTGTACTGAATAGCTTCCAGAAGGACTTCGATGCTTTCATAGAATTCTTTCAGATGAATTGAATGTGCTATAGATATAGATAATTTTTAGATTTTCCATTGTGCAACAATGCACCTTTCAATTTTATCTTCGATGAGTCGAAGTAAAGGCACCACTCAACAACAATGTGCGCTTCGCTAAATGTTTAAAACAATTCGTTAATGTTGTTGCAGCAGCAAAGCGGTTCGTATACCGTGAATGCTTCGGCCAGGTCTAAGTTTTGCTTTCTGTAATGACTTACGACTACATCTTTTTCAAGCAATTTGTTTTCTTTAATCTTGATAGAAGCAGTTCTGACGTTTCGTTGGAATGATACAAATCTCTTAGAAGGTCATTTAAATGTTCCTGGCACAACAGAATTGGTTTTGAACATTCTTCTGTTTCGTATTAGGACTCGTCAGAACGACTAGATTAACAAACATTGTGAAAAACAAGCGTATCATTTAGATTTTTTTATTTTAAAGCTGCAGTTTTACATAAGCTACTTACTCAAACAACATACATACTCAGCCCTGAAGCACTAACTACTTCTAGAGTTAACAGAATATACCACTTACTTTATTTTTCGAAATCATTGAAAAAAGATTTTCCCCATACTGTCCTCATCAGCGATATCAGTCAGGCACAGATGGAATGCTTCATAAATTACGTTACTACTGGATTACATTGCATTGCACAACCTGCGTACAATCAAACTATATATCATAACATTGATAATTTAAATGCAAATATCTCAAAAAACTGATGTGCTAAAAAAACACATTTTTGGAATCAGCGTCAAAAACCTTCAACAATCTCCTAATCTGGTCGTTTAAAATTACTTGTTGACCTGTGTTATCATAAGGATAGTAATAACAGTGCGCTTTCAAGACCAAGTACTCTTACTAATCGTTTTACAGCTTTTAAAGTTTATTTGCTAGCGCTAGATATTAGCGTTTCTTCATTGCCAATATAGTATAAAGTGATCTACGTGATGCTCAAATATTTTCAGACGACACTGCGCCAAAGGAGGGACAAGAGTGTGCGGGTCAGATGGAAATACTTATCGAAACCAATGCTTTCTTCAGGCTCAAGCCACTACATGCGACAGGTAGATATGATGTGATGATAACATTTGCAAAACATAATACAAGGGGTCCCAAATATGCTTGGGGTCCAAAATATACTTCATTACTTGATAGTCCTTGATGATACTGTCTGAGAGTCAGTTATTTTCATAGCGAAATAACTGAAAGACGTTTGTGATTTAGTTTACGAGTTCAAACTTCAATGCGTCATTATACCAACTGCCACCTTACCTATTTTATAAACACACAATCGCCTATAGAGTGTATCAGTGATTATACACTCCATCCAAAATATCCAGAAATAAACTAAGCTGAATATTTTCAGCTAAATTTCTAATGAAAGTGAAGAATAAGGTCTTACGCCTCTCGTCTGTGAGGCCGACTTATGTTTAATTTATGAGAAATGTATAACACAGAACTAATCTAAAGTACTGGTCAGTAGTCCCATCAGTTGAAGTCATTCACCGAGCAATCAATTTTTACTGTAAAAATATTATTTTGCAGCTCACTTACCATGGAACGTACTGGATCATGCAGTAAAGATGGAAACAGGCCACTTAAAGGCGGGGAAACCAACTGTGGATTCTATCAAAGGCTGCTGAGGGATTTTGCAAGAAAAGCTGATTCCGTGGCTGACCAATTGAAACAAATGGCTTCCAAGTACCGGGAACTCGCTGGTGAAAATGTAGGAAGAATCAAGTTGGAATCTTTGTGAAAGAACAACTAAACAGTGTCGACTGTGACAGCACAGTGAAACCTTCTCTGACGAGTGATCAGAATGAATTTGTGTTAATTTGACTTGTGTGATAAGAAAAAAACTAGTCTTGTATCTTCAAATTAGTTCGATGAAATAAATTGTGTCGCTGTGCACTTCACAAAGAGTGGGTTGTTACTTTTATTGATGAAAATGATTTAATTTTTGACTTAACTTCAAAGCTTAAATTCTCAATTCTGCGTCATCGCTTTCACAGAGCAATCGAAACGTTGAAAAGTATGACCAAGACCTGAACGTGATAAAGAATTTTCTAATCAATTCTATTTGAATAAGAACCTTCTGATGATCCCAATAAGAATAAAATAGCCTGTTATTCAAGATTTTTAGGTGAATAGTTGCTGCATTTGATGTGATTTTAAAAGTATGTTAAAATTATATAGTGTTCGTTCCTGGTTTCCGGGTCTCCTGGAGAGAGACTGTGTTCTGGACCTCAGTTCAAAAGGATCTCCTGAACCCCACTGCTGAAACTATAGCACGGGTCGGCAACCTTTAGCATTGGAAGAGGTTTATCAATACAAATGTATTCAAGTAATGCTGAAATTAAATAGTTAGCTATACTGCGTAGCTACAAATTACCATTAGCCTACTAGCTACAAAGCAAACCGTAGCCACAAAGGTAAAGTGTTGCGCCTCCTTGTCGGAACTATTCGTTTTTTGATCATTGCAACATAATGGTTTAATTGTGACACGAACTAATACAAAAAAATATCACGTGAGCCAGAGCGCAGAGATAAAAGAGCCGCATGCGGCTCCGGAGCCGCAGGTTGCCGACCGCTGAAGTATTATAGTGTGGGTGGCATAAGACTACTATGCCTACAAGCAATGACTTTATTTCAACAAGAAATAACTGGACTACCTTGTAGAGCTTTTGCACTGAGAATGCCAATCATGAAAGCAAATGAAATAGCAAATTGATTTCATTATTCGAAAAAAGCATATTATAGTATATACCTACAGTAGTACGTAATGCTAAACCAACAGGATGTAGGCCTGCAGTGTCTAGACACGTGTAACTGTATATGTTTATGTTTTATCAAAAACCTGCGTTGAAATTCATAACTTCAATATAGTTTTTATTAAAGATTATCACGAAACTTACGATACACCTGAACAATTCAAAAATAAAACCACGACTGATCTCTTCAGAGAGCTAGATCAGGTAGTGACTACCTGTCCAGCATAGTAACACATAGGACCATGTTGCTATAAAGTAAACCAACCAAACATACAAGGCAAAATTCAACTTCCAAACAAATATTATCGTGTACAAATTTTGAAACTGTAATCAAAAGGTGAATAAAAAAATAACAGTTAACCTCTCAAGTACATGTAGCTCCGCACAAAGTAAAATTTACATGTCTTTTGACTTTTTTTTTATTTCTTTTCAAAACAATGTCTAAAAAGACATTTTAACTCTTTTATGTTTGGTTAAAAAAAATGTCTAAAAAGACATTATTAAAAGTAACTACGGGCAGTGGCCAGTGTTTCGATCTTCCGATCTCTTCAGCGTAGTAAAACGAAAGTGGAGAGTTGTCTTGAAGTTTTGAGATGATCGTTTCTAAGAGTGCTTTTAATAAATCAATGAGAATTAATCTAATTGTTTGATTTCAGACTCCAGCGACACGTAATTTTACTGTCAATTACAAAGTGTGATTTTTTTGAGAAAATTTGTGCTAAGCAATGACAGGAATTTGTTAAAAGTAAAAATTTGAAAAAAATACAGAAATTTACAACTGAGCTAGGACATAACAATCATCTGAGAGGGATCTAAAATTCAAGAAATTAGATACTAGCGGACATAAGTATTAAGATTCAAAGAAATTAAAGGGGTGTACCAGCAAACGTCTATACGATTGGCCTATGATACAAGAAATTTATCCACAGAGGATACAAACTGATATGCATAAATCAACAAGTGAATAAAGAAATAACAGTAACCTCTCAAGTGAAACAAACATAAAAGAGTTAAAATGTCTTTTCAGACATTACTTTTTAAACAAATAAAAAAAATGGTCAAAAGTTATGTAAATTTCACTTTGTGTAGAGCTACATGTGGATCCTTTTCTTGTATCATGAGCCAATCCTATAGGTGTTTGCTGGTATAATCAAAAGCCCCATATTATAATAAATCTTAATGATGGCATCTCATTTCCAACTAATTATAAAAAAAACTATTGTACTGTAAGTGCTTGTCTGATGTATTTAAATTGGTTTCATGCTGATTGAAAACCGTGCAGTGTTGAGTATACAATTTGATTCTTCATGACTCATACGGTTCACTCTCTCTCCGCTCTGCAGTTATTTCAGTTTCTTGTTGATGATATTTAAACTCCTTTTCTAATTTAAAAATTTGCATGCGATAATTTTTGTTTGAAAGTTTAATTTCATTTTACATGTTTGAATGATTTACAGCAACAATGCAACATGGTCCTGTATAAAAACAGAGTGAAACTGTTCAAAGAGTTCACAAACAGAGTGCATTTGATAAATAAAGTGCCTTGCGTTCTTCTAGTGACTATAGACTACTACGTTACCTCCTGATGTTAAGGAGGATATCTAGTTTTTATTACCGACGTTTCGTCAGTCAGCACAACTTGCTTTATCAAGGGGGCTGAAACAGGTAAACACAACCTGTTCAGCAACAAAAGCACAACACAAAAACATACTGACGAAATGAATAAAGTAGCAAGAATCAAATCACAACACCTTACTGCTCAACGGATTTCCACGAAAACTTGCTTGCATACAGCGACCGAAACCTTTGCTTCCTCCTTATAAATCTTTTACTTGTCTTCCTTACTTAAGGAGAGTTTCTGACAAAATCCAGCGTATCCTCAATAATAGGTAAATACCTTCTCTCGACTAAAGACCCAATGAAAAAACGTGAAGTTTTTGGGTTGATCTACCAAGTTCCGTGTCATGACTGTGATTTGGTAGGCCTACTATAATTAAAATAAATTTATTTTTAAAAATTGTACAGCTGTCTAAAAAAAATGTTTTTGGAAAAAAATTAAATTACTCAATAAGAAATAAAATGTGTAATAAGGCAAAAAAGTTGCATCGAAAAAAGTATTTTAAATCATTTTTGTGCTGAACACTTGCAAGCCTGATTAATTGACAAGTAGTTTTCCTTGTAATTGAAAGTTGCCAGTTTATTGGAGTATAGACAATTAGACATACTAGGGACGGTAGATACCGGGACGCGCAACTCCGTTGTTCCGTCAACATTAGAAGGGTCAATTGCCAATTTGACATTTTTTTCACGCTTTGTTGCTCGCTTGTTTTCAACTAAAAACCTTAAATTATTTTAAAACCAACTTCATTCTTTTTATATAACCTATAAAATGTACATTATTTTGTAAATCAGAAAAAATCGTAACCCTTCTAGTGTTGCGGATAAGCCAAAAGCGGATGTAGTTGCGCATCCCAATATTCTACTGTCCCTAAGACATACATAGCTCAGCAACAACACTACATATAACATTATAAAAAACAAAAAGCGAACGTTTTCGGCTAGTCATACAGCCCTTTTGAAGTCTATAAGAAAAATACATTTTTAAAAGAAGTACTAAAGAATCATACAGTATCACAGCAAAAATCGACAGCTCTCTTCCAGACAGACGTGTGCTTGAGAAGTTCCCGCGGTCCCGGCGCCGGCCGTCCCTCATCATCGCCCCAAAACTTGTGGCTCCTGTCCCGAGTTCACCGGTGAAGCGATGGAACTTCAAAAAAGCCGATTGAAATCAATACAGCCTCCTGACCAATGAGTCTGCTGCAAGGTTACCACCGACTGAAACATGCAACGCAGACGAGGCATACCAGGACTTCTGCAATTCCATAGCAACTGCGGCAAAGGCCACAATACCACGTGGCCATCGAACCAGCCATAAACCATGCTGGGACTCTGAGTGTGAAGTTCTCTACCGCTCATATCTAGCCGCCACAAGTGGTGCTGCTTCTAACACCGCCGCCACCAGACTACTTGAGCGGCTGGACACAAAGAAGCTTGAGCGATGGAACGAAGCTGTCCAAACTATCGACTTCTCACACTCAAGCCGCAAAACATGGAGCATCATCAACAACCTCACTGGGCGCTCAGCAAACTCCTCTCGTCAGTGCCTCGTTTCTGCTAATGCCATCGCTTCCCAGCTAGTGCAGAACGGGGTGTACAAAACAAAGGACAGCAAGGCATCCCGCCTTGTTGCCAAGAAAGTGTCTGCCCTGTGGCGAGTGGAAACACCACCAGAAGAAACAATCTCTGGAGACTTCACTCCAGAGGAATTTGCCACCGCCCTCCGCCTAGTGAAACCACACAAGTCTCCAGGGCCCGATAAGATCTGCCCTGAGCTTGTGCTCCATGCTGGCCATGCCTTAAAGTCCTGGTTACGTAGATTTCTCTCTTCCTGCCTGCACCACCTCACAATCCCAAAAATCTGGAGAAGAGCTTTAGTAGTTGCGATCCCTAAGCCTCACAAGCCACCAGAAGACCCAGGGAGTTATCGTCCGATATCCCTCCTCTGTGTTCCTTTCAAGATTCTCGAAAGACTGATCTATGCACGCGTCAACCCAATCATCGACCCGCTCCTTCCAAAAGAGCAAGCTGGGTTTCGGAACGGAAAATCCACTGTAGATCAAGGCACACTCTTAACCCATGACATCGAGGATTGTTTTGAGGCAAAAAAGAAGGCCGGCGCTGTCTTTCTAGATCTCACAGCTGCCTATGACACCGTATGGCATCGCGGCCTTACTTGCAAGCTGCTTCGCCTGCTTCCTGACCGACATATGGTTCATATGATTATGGAACTTGTCAGGAATCGAAGTTTCACCTTCACCACCCGTAGCTCACGGCGAAGCAGACTGAGACGCCTGAAAAACGGCGTCCCACAGGGATCGGTCCTGACTCCACTTCTATTCAACATCTACACCCACGACCTGCCAACTACGGTCTCCGCAAAATACGCTTATGCGAACGACCTGGCAATTCTCCACTCCACAAAGTCGTGGGAAAATCTAGAAGACACCTTGAGCCAGGACATGAAAACTCTCTCAGCCTATCTCTAGAACTGGCGACTGAAACTCAGCGAAACCAAAACTGTGGCAGCAGCTTTCAACCTCCACAATCGGGAAGCTAATCGTGAGCTACACGTCCAGAACAACCAAAAAAAAATCTGTCCTTCTGCCCCGAACCAGGATATCTTGGGGTAACACTGGACAGATCGCTCACATACCGCCACCATTTGATGTCACTGCGCAAGAAACTCACATCCCGCGCTGCGCTACTCAAACGCCTGACAGGCTCTGGCTGGGGGGCGAGGGCTGACACTTTGCGTATAGCTGCCTTAGCCCTTGTCTACTCTTCAGCAGAGTACTGTGCACCTGTTTGGTGCCGCAGTGCTCACTGCCACAACATCGACACTGCCATAAATAGCGCCCTGCGCACAGTGAACGGATGCCTGCGTCCCACACCATTGGACAATCTCCCCATTCTCGCTGGCATCCAACCCGCTGAGCTTCGTCGCGAAGAAGCCACTCTGTCCCTCGGTCGACGGGCACTGGAGCCTAACCACCTTCTCCACCACAAGATCTCTGCTCTCCCAAACGAGCACCCCAGTCGACTGAAATCAAGACACCCATTCGTGCCAACCGCTCAACTTCTTATCAACAAAGTTGATGTACAAAACATCTCCGCAGCTACTTGGGCGGACCATAAATGGAGTTCTGAATGGAAGTCAAACGCCACCAGACCCTATTTGTTCATCCCCGACGCCGACACACGCCCCATCGGCCTAACACTACCAAGACAGGCATGGGTGCGCCTCAACCGTCTCCGTACAGGCGTCGGGCTTTTCCGCTCAACCATGCACCAATGGAGAATGGCCTCTTCCTCCTCCTGTGAATGTGGTGCCGAGGAACAGACCGCAGACCACATCATCAATGACTGTTCCATCTTCAAGCCACCAAACGGAGTGGAAGGTCTGCGTGTCATGGATGATGACACCAAAGACTGGCTGCTCTCTATAGTAGCCTTCCAGTGTAGTCCGGAACATCGTGAATCTGGGGTGGTAAAAGGATAGACCCTCGGCCCCAGAGGCTCACACGACGACGACGACGACAGCAAAAATATGAACAAATTTAAACATTTGAGAAACTGCATAGCTCACACAAAATGATAACTGAAAATTACGCAGCACAACGGTCAAGTATTTGAGAGGTAAAATTGATTAATTGTTCAAAAAAGGACTCAGGCAGATTACGCAAGATGGACAGAAGCACAACACGAGATAGTGGCACAAACAAAGCAAATGCAAGAAACACAAGACGTGATAATTTAATCGAAAACTTTTAACAGTTTTTGATTGAATTACCGTTATTATCGTAATTATTGTTACATGGGAAGCGTTATTATAAACCAAACAAATATTTTAATGCACACACAAAGCAGAGACAGGAAGTTAAAAAAGAGAAAGCGGAAGGCAGGATAATCTAAAAGCGTTTGGGTTCGACCGTATTGCAACTGGCATAGAGTGTAAAATTGCACGGCCGAAGAGATTTGAAGAGATAAAAATGGGTTGCGTAGCTACAGAACAATAATCAATCCATACAAACAAATGAAGAAACAGGAAGCAAATTTAGAGACGACGGAAACACGACACCAATTACTTCGCTATGTATTTGTGAATCACAAGCACAACATTCTAGCTGCGGATGTGTGAGAAGCAGAGTTGTTTGCTTAGATATGCTTATGTTCGAATCCTCGTCAAGGGATGCTAAGTTCAACATGTCGAATATGTCGAAATTTGAAGAGATAAAAATGGGTTGCGTAGCTACAGAATAATAATCAATCCATACAAACAAATGAAGAAACAGGAAGCAAATTTAGAGACGACGGAAACACGACACCAATTAGGCCTACTTCGTTATGTATTTGTGAATCACAAGCACAACACTCTAGCTGCGGATGAACGACGCCTGTGCAAAAACGAGAGGCAGGCTTGTAGGGTTGGGTGCCAAAAATGCAGCAAAGGAGAGAAGTGGCATAATCCCCCAACCCTTTGAGTTGTACTTATGTTTTACACAAAATATTTTGTTTGACAGCTGTTTCTAGTAGAAATTGAGCGGCTATCAAAATTGACTCAACGGATTACAGGTGCATAGTAGTTTAGGAAAAGCAGACAAGAGCCAGGGCTGCCGTTCGTAATATGGCAGTCTTTACTCCCCAGCTGGAGCCGGCCAAACGCTTCAAAAGCGCATCGCGAGATGACAGTTCCTTGCTCAGTGACATCAGGCAGTGAGACTACACTGATAATCTGTCTAATGTTTCCCAAAGATATTTTTTTCGATCAGATGAACAGTGGCATTCCCTTGATGTTAATATTTAACAAATGGTGATAACTTAGTCTTTGCAAATAATGCGTTTAAATATTTTTTTGTGACTTTTTTTCACTCTCAATAAGTTACCACAAGAGAAGTTCACTTTGATATCTTTAGACTACATCCTTTTTTTAAAGAACACGTTTTTTTATTTTTATTGAAACGTATTTAATCCTCCCATGGCATTTACAAACTTCTCATGTTCTTTTTTTGAAAGTTGAAGCAAATAAAACACACACTCATAGAACACTTTCAACACACTCAAAACTATCTATCAATTATTATCAAAGCAAAAACCTTAAGACTTGTTAATAAAAACTACGCCAATGGAAAATACCAAATATTTACCAGCTTTTTTGTTTTGCTGCCTAAACTTTATCTGTGTGAAATTCAGCCTCAATGTTGGTCACCCCATATTTTTGCATGGAAGCCCAGATATCACACATGATACAGAACAAGTAAGTCTTGATAAATTTTTCAGTAAAATTTGTCTTTCTGTTTTGTGATAAAATCCTCCTATATTGACTCTTGAGCACGTACTTTTGCTATTTTAATAGGCATAAAATTGAATTTTAGAATAAAAACAGCTTTTGATTTTAAACAGAGTTATAGACTAAGCTATTTCTTTTTCAGAAGTCAGTTTGTTTTAAGAATTAATTTAGAAGTATCATCATGAACAGTCTCTACTTTTGTATGACTTTGTTAAGTTTAACCACTGCCTCGATTGCTGATACGTGCATCCCGACGTAAGTTTTACTTATTGGAGCTTGTTCACTTTGCTCCCCAATAACTGCGCCGAGGTTTTCTGGAATAAATTTTAAGCAGAAAATGCATTTTGAGAGACATGCGGCAACTCATCTCTTAGCTTCAAGCAGACCTTCAACTATTGTCTAAAAGGAAGGCGACTTCGCACTTGCTACAAAGTTAGCACACAACCACTTAAATATCTTGTAAGCATTGTACTGAATAACTTTCAACAGGACTTCAATTGTACGAAGATTTCATCTTGTAATTTTGCTTGGGTTTTGCTGGAAAAAAAATTAGGAGAAAGGCAAACCCATCAAAACTACACTTTCCCATTGCTTTAACAAATTTTTTCATCAAACCCAGGTAAAGCAAGGAAAAGCTATACATAAATTGAGAGTTTACTTAAGTCTATCCCATGCCTTCTTAGAACAATTACACTGGTCAACAAAATTTTACTCTATTTTTTAAATAGAAAATGCGAATAGGCCCTGCATCAGTTAAGATGCATTTTTTGAGCTGATTCCGATTATACCTTTATTTTTCTGTATCACATTTTCAAGATATCGTTGAATTCGTGTTTGCAGAAAAATCGTTAAAAACATAACACAGCTATAATACTGTACATGGCACTTAAATATGTTTAGCAAATGACTTTTTTGGCGCACATGACTGGGGTCATCACGATATACCATCCAGCAGTACAGCCCCATCATTCTCTCATTTCAAAAATCTTGATAACAAGTTTCCATAGCTTGAAATTCCTTGTCAAAGTTTTCAATTTGTTCATCACTGACTGCGCCAAGCTTTTCTGAAATGAATTTTAAGCAAAAAATGCATTTTGAGGGACAAGCGGATAAATTTTAAGTAGAAAATGCATTTTGAGCGACATGCAGCAGCCTATCTCTCTATAACCTTCGAGCAGATCTTCAACTATTGCCTAAAAGAAAGGCTACTTCACACTTGCTAAAAATTTAGCACACAACCACCTGAACATTTGCCAAGCACGTAATTCCAACTTTGATAATGATTTTTCAAAATTTGTAACCTTTAGCACTTTTCTAATTTGCGAATCTACGAAGATGTCATCTTGTAATTTTGCTTGGCTTTGGCTGGAAAACTTTTTAAGGAGAAAGGCAAATCCATCAGAACTGCGCTTTCCCATTGCTTTAACAAAATTCTTCATCAAACCCAGTTTAATATGAACTGGTGACAAGAAAACTTTCTCAGGATCTACTGGAGGAACGTTTCGATGTTAACTGCTCCAGTTACGTACCAGCCTCTTCTGATACAGTGCTCTTTGGAAACTGCTCTTCTCTTCCACAAACACAAGAAGCAGCAGTGTTTCCTCCTTTCCCTTATTGAATCCTCCTTGCATTTCCATCAAGGTGCCAACATCTTTAAGGTCTCCACAAATGCTTAAAGATCTTGTAAGCATTGTACTGAACAGCTCCCAGCAGGACTTCGATGCTTTTATAAAATTCTTTCAGATGAACTGAACGTGCTATAGGTGTAGACGGTTTTTTATTTTCCATTGTTCGTTATTATCGGGAAGAGTTAAGATTTCAGGCAGTTACATAGATTGTAGTTGAAAAGAACACAATTGTTACACAATGTTAGTGGGTATTACAACACACAATGTTTTGCTTTTACAGAAAAAGGTGTCCGAAGATCTTCAGCCCAATCTGCGGATCGGATGGAAAAACGTATTCCAGCCATTGTGTTCTAATGCAAGCAGCTCTTTGTGACAAGTAAAAGTATTTTTTGTAACTAATAAAAAATAGTTAATTTACTCAGAAAATATTCAGTCTCTTTCAAACTAACCCTCACAAAATAAACACATATTATATTAGTTACTATCTTCAACATTTTCGAAAGCGCATTATTATATCATAATATGCTGCTGAATAACCACTTTTAGGACCACAAGAAACAATGAGAATTTCATGATACGAGACACAAATAATATCACCAGACTCGTCTTGATGAAATGAATATAGTCATTTCTGGATTATAGGCCCTTATGTGATTTCAAAACTAACAAATATTCTTGTAATTGAATGTTGATTTTTCACCAATTAAAATTTATTTCCGAAGTTTTAAATGATTTTGTGGGTTACTTTAAGTAAACTTCGCAAAAACAACATTTTGTTTCACAACCAGAGACGCACTCTAACAACTTCTATGTCGGTGTAGGGCTTCAATACAGATGTTGCTGTGTTAGAATGTTTCATTGTAAAATGTGGATCGACACTCGCTGGAAATAAAATTGTCACGAACTAGAAAATTCAAATTGATAAATTTTCAAGTTTCAAAGATTTCAACATCAATCTATTTGTAGAACATCAAAGATGTCCTTCTGTGAACAAAATTTTGAAAACCAGATACCATGTTTTCAAATTTATTGATTATTGAAACACACATCCTTTTGGCTATGTTGGCCTGTTCAAGATTAACCTGGCAAGATCAAATTGTTCATTTAAATTAACCAGGCAAATTGCTCATTTAAATTAACCAGAACGAAATAAAACTTGATCAAACAACTTTCCGTTATTGGATTTTTACATAAAACAAAATCTAATCACTTCTGTAGAAATGTGTTCAAATTGCCAAGTAAACCTGTTTGCCACTGACTGGAGCAAATAATTTTTGTATCAAGAATTACAACAATTATTTACAATATTTGAAATATAAATATAAAGATAAATTGTCAACAAAATACAATGATAATATTTTTCGTTTAGATATATTTATTTGAAACAACTTTAAACGTTTTTAGTTTGTATATATTGCTGCAAGGCCACGTGTTGTATGCTTTGCGTGATTGAATAAAACGGTAATTCTAGCTGGAACAATTTGAATGACGTCAAAAATGGTTTTATTTTGTAAAACTGATGCAGAACTGAAGTAAAATATTTATTTTTCAAACACTCCCCTAAAAGCACCGTTTCCAATGCGGCTTACTGCTGTGGCTGCTCCACTTCTAAAACACATCTTTCTTAAATAACTATTGTTAACGGAAATTTCATTTTCAGAACTCTAAATTTGGCTCATCCAGGTCGATGCCAAGACGTCATAACTACACCAACCATGGCAGCCAATCCGACTTCACAAGGCCCCTGCAGACCTGACACGTGGGTAAACGTGTCTGCACATGAACATACATAAACATATAGGATAAAAATTTCATTTTACGCTATTTTTATTGCGATGAGTTAAAGTTATGATGATGATTATGTGCCTGATCTGATGCAGACGTTGGCGATCATGGTCTTCCAAACTTCTCTGTCATTTTACATCTGTATATAATTGTTAGTTTTTACTGTTGTAGCATTGTTTATGGCAAATTTTTATTTTTTAATATAAACTAAACAAGAATGCTGAAAACTATATTGGTTATCTTGTCTTACACGCAAGCAGTCACAAGAAAAGCTTTGCATAAATTAAGAGTTTACTTAAGTCTATCCCATGTCTTCTTAGAACAGTTACACTGGTCAACAAAATTTTACTTTATTTTTTAAATAGAAAATGCAAAAAAGCCCTACATCAGTTTAGATGCATTTTTCTTTAGCTGATTCCGATTAAATCTTTATTTTTCTGTATCACATCACATTTTCAAGATATTGTTGAATTCGTGTTTTCAGCAAAATCTATAAAATCATAACACAGCTTTGATACCTTTGAAGGTCTCTAGTTTTAAACTGAGGGAGGAGATCTGCCGGACTACCTGAGCTGCTGCTATGCTGCGACGATCCTTTGTCCATTACTAGTTAATCTATCTGCACTGTCTAAGTATCAAAGGATCGGTCAACAGTCTCAATATTTTAATAGAAATCGATTTCATGAGAGGCCGCAGCCCTCACATCGTCAGTCTAGAATCGTCAGTCTAGAATCGTCAGTCATCGTCAGTCGTCAGTCTAGAATCAGATTCTAGACTGACGATGTGAGGGCTGCGGCCTCTCATGAAATCGATTTCTATTAAAATATTGAGACTGTTGACCGATCCTTTGATACTTAGACAGTGCAGATAGATTAACAGCTTTGATACTGTACATATGTTTAGCAAATGACTTTTTTTAGTGCACATGATTGGGGTCATCACGATATATCATCCAACAGTAAAGCCCCATCTTTAAATCATTTTAAAAATCCTGGTAACAAGCTTTCATAACTTGAATGTCCTGGTAAAATTATTCACCTTGCTCCTCAATAACTGCGCCGAGGTTTTCTGGAATAAATTTTAAGCACAAAATGCATTTTGAGAGACATGCGGCAACTCACCTCTTAGCTTCAAGCAGATCTTCAACTATTGCCTAAAAGGAAGGCGACTTCGCACTTGCTAAAAAGTTAGCACACAACCACTCAAATATCTTGTAAACATTGTACTGAATATCTTCCTGCAGGACTTCGATTCTTTTATAAAATTGTTTGAGATGAACTGAACGTGCTATAGGTATAGACGGTTTTATATTTTCCATTGTTCCTTATTATGGGAAGAAGTTAAGCTTTGAGGCAGTTACATATATTGTAGTTGAAAAGAACACAACTGTTGCATAATGTTGCTGGGTCTTACAATACACAATGTTTTGCTTTTACAGAAGAAAATGTCCGATAACCGTCAGTCCATTGTGCGGATCGGATGGAAGAACTTATGCCAACAATTGTTTTCTCACTAAAACAGCTCGTTGTGACAAGTAAAAGTATTTTTATTAAATTATAAAAAGGAGGTAATTTACTCAGAAAGAATACAGCCTCTTTCAAACTAACCCTCATAATATAAACACATATATTAGTTACTATCTTGCAACATTTTCGAAAGCGCATTATTACATCATATTATGCTGCTGAATAACCACTTTTAGGACCACAAGAAACAATGAGAATTTCATGACAAGACAGAAATAACACCAGACTCGTCTTGGTGAAATGAATATAGTCATTTCTGGATTATAGGCCCTTATGTGATTTCAAAACTAACAAATATTCTTGTGATGGAATGTTAATTTTTCACCAATTAAAATTATTTTCGAAGTTTTAAATAATTTTTTTTTGGGTTACTTTACATAAGCTTCACAAAAACAACATTTTGTTTCACAACCAGAAACGCACGCTAACAACTTCTATGTCGGTGTAGGGCTTCAATACTGATGCTGCTGTGTTAGAATGTTGCATTGTAACTTGTGGAGCGACACACTCGCTGGAAATAAAATTGTCATAAACTTGAAAATCTAAATTGATAAATTTTCAAGTTTCAAAGATTTTCAACATCAACCTATTTGTAGAATATCAAAGATGTCCTTCTGTAAATTAAATTTTGAAAACCAAATACCATGTTTTCAAAATTATTGATTATTGAAACACACATCCTTTTGGCTATGTTGGCCGGTCTTCGATTAACCTGGCAAAATCAAACTGTACATTTAAATCACCCAGGACAAAATAAAACTTGATCAAACAACTTTCCGTTATTGGATTTTTACATAAAACAAAATCTAATAACTTCTGTAGAAACGTGTTCAAATTGCCAAGTAAACCTGTTTGCCACTGACTGGAGCAAATAATTTTTGTATCAAGAATTACAACAATTATTTACAATATTTGAAATATAAATATAAAGATAAATTGTCAACAAAATACAATGATAATATTTTTCGTTTAGATATATTTATTTGAAACAACTTTAAACGTTTTTAGTTTGTATATATTGCTGCAAGGCCACGTGTTGTATGCTTTGTGTGATTGAATAAAACGGAAATTCTAGCTGGGACAATTTGAATGATGTCAAGAATGGTTTTATTTTGTAAAACTGATGCAGAACTGCAATAAAATTGTTTTTTTTTCAAAATCCTTAAAAGCACCGTTTCCAATGCGGCTTATTTCTGTGGCTGCTCCACTTCTATTGTTAACGGTAATTGCATTTTTCAGAACTCTACGTCTGGTTCATGAAGGGTATTGCCAAGACGCCATCACTACACCAACCATGGCAGCCAATCCGACTTCACAAGGCCCCTGCAGACCTGACACGTGGGTAAACGTGTCTGTACATGAACGTACATATAGGATAAAAATTTCATTTTACGCTATTTTTATTGCGATGAGTTAAAGTTATAATGATGATTATGTGCCTGATCTGATGCAGACGTTGGCGATCATGGTCTTCCAAACTTCTCGGTCATTTGATATCTGTATAAAATTGTTGGTTTTGACTGTTGTAGCATTGTTCATTGCAAAAATATGTTTTTATTTTTTAATATAAACTAAACAAGAATGCTGAAAACTATATTGGTCATCTTGTCTTACACGCAAGCAGTCACAAGAAACGCTTTGCATCAATTAAGAGTTTACTTAAGTCTATCCCATGTCTTCTTAGAACAATTACACTGGTCAACAAAATTTAATTTAATTTTTTAAAAGAAAATGCGAGTACATCATTTGAGATGTATTTTTTGAGCTGATTCCGATTCTAGCTTTATTTTTCTGTATCACATCACATTTTCAAGATATCGTTCAATTCGTGTTTTCAGAAAAATCATTAAAAACATAACACAGCTATGATACTGTACATATGTTTAGCAAATGACTTTTTTTAGTGCACATGATTGGGGTCATCACGATATATCATCCAACAGTAAAGCCCCATCTTTGAATCATTTTAAGAATCCTGGTAACAAGCTTCCATAGCTTGAATATCCTGGTAAAATTGTTCACCTTGCTCCCCAATGACTGCGCCAAGATTTTCTGGAATAAATTTTAAGCACAAAATGCATTTTGAGAGACCTGCGGCAACTCACCTCTTAGCTTCAAGCAGATCTTCAACTATTGCCTAAAAGGAAGGCGACTTCGCACTTGCTAAAAAGTTAGCACACAACCACTTAATTATCTTGTAAGCATTGTACTGAATATCTTCCAACAGTACTTTGATTCTTTTATAAAATTCTTTCAGATGAACTGAACGTGCTATAGGTATAAACGGTTTTATATTTTCCATTGTTCCTTATTATGGGAAGAAGTTAAGCTTTGAGGCAGTTACATATATTGTAGTTGAAAAGAACACAACTGTTGCATAATGTTGCTGGGTCTTACAATACACAATGTTTTGCTTTTACAGAAGAAAATGTCCGATAACCGTCAGTCCATTGTGCGGATCGGATGGAAGAACTTATGCCAACAATTGTTTTCTCACTAAAACAGCTCGTTGTGACAAGTAAAAGTATTTTTATTAAATTATAAAAAGGAGGTAATTTACTCAGAAAATATACAGCCTCTTTCAAACTAACCCTCATAATATAAACACATATAATAGTTACTATCTTGCAACATTTTCGAAAGCGCATTATTACATCATAAAGTGCTGCTGAATAACCACTTTTAGGACCACAAGAAACAATGAGAATTTCATGACAAGACAAAAATAACACCAGACTCGTCTTGGTGAAATGAATATAGTCATTTCTGGGTTATAGGCACTTATGTGATTTCAAATCTAACAAATATTCTTGTGATGGAATGTTGATTTTTCACCAATTAATTTTTATTTTTCGAAGTTTTAAATAATTTTTTGGGTTATTTTAAGTAAACTTCAAAAAAACAACATTTTGTTTCACAACCAGAGACGCACTCTAACAACTTCATTGTCGGTGTAGGGCTTCAATACTGATGTTGCTGTGTTAGAATGTTTCATTGTGGTTTGTGAAACGGCACTCACTGGAAATAAAATTGTCATAAACTTGAAAATTCAAATTGATAAATTTCCAAGTTTCAAAGATTTTCAACATGAACCTATTTGTAGAACACTAAAGATGTCCTTCTGTGAACAAAATTTTGAAAACCAGAAACCATGTTTTCAAAATTATTGATTATTATAATACGAAACCAAGAAAGTTTCCAGAAATATTTAATAAAACTACCATTCAATGTTTTTTAGGCAGAGAAAACTTTTTTCTTTCTACATAGAGAAATTCCAAGTCTGACTACCGTACTTAGATTTCTAGACGATTGAGACTTCCGTTTCTTCGACTTGTTGTTTTTCTTTAGTCATTGCAAACAAACTGTATTTCTTCAGAAATGTCTGCTAGTCGAAGAAACGGAAGTTTCAATCTTCCAGCAATCTAAGTACGGTAGTCAGACTTGGAATTTCTCTATGTAGAGAGAAAAAGTTTTCTCTGCCTATAAAACATTGAATGGTAGTTTTATTAAATATTATTGATTATTGACCCACACATCTTTTTGGCTATGTTGGCCGGTCTCCGATTAACCTGGCAAAATTAAATTTGCTCATTTACATTAACCAGGACAAAATAAAACTTGATCAAACAACTTTCCGTTATTGGCTTTTTACATAAAACAAAATCTAATCACTTCTGTAGAAACGTGTTCAAATTGCCAAGTAAACCTGTTTGCCACTGACTGGAGCAAATAATTTTTGTATCAAGAATTACAACAATTGTTTACAATATTTGAAATATAAATATAAAAATACATTGTCAACAAAATACAATGATAATATTTTTCGTTTTAATATATATTTATTTGAAACAACTTTAAACGTTTTTAGTTTGTATGTATTGCTGAAAGGCCACGTGTTGTATGCTCTGCGTGATTGAATAAAACGGTAATTCTAGCTGGAACAATTTGAATGATGTCAAGAATGGTTTTATTTTGTAGAACTGATGCAGAACTGAAGTAAAATATTTATTTTTCAAAAACTCCCCTAAAAGCACCGTTTGCAATGCGGCTTATTTCTGTGGCTGCTCCACTTCTAAAACACATCTTTCTTAAATAACTATTGTTAACGGTAATTGCATTTTTCAGAACTCTACGTCTGGTTCATGAAGGGTATTGCCAAGACGCCATCACTACACCAACCATGGCAGCCAATCCGACTTCACAAGGCCCCTGCAGACCTGACACGTGGGTAAACGTGTCTGTACATGAACGTACATATAGGATAAAAATTTCATTTTACTATTTTTATTGCGATGAGTTAAAGTTATAATGATGATTATGTGCCTGATCTGATGCAGACGTTGGCGATCATGGTCTTCTAAACTTCTCGGTCATTTGATATCTGTATAAAATTGTTAGTTTTGACTGTTGTAGCATTGTTCATTGCAAAAATATGTTTTTATTTTTTAATATAAACTAAACAAGAATGCTGAAAACTATATTGGTTATCTTGTCTTACACGCAAGCAGTCACAAGAAAAGCTTTGCATCAATTAAGAGTTTACTTAAGTCTATCCCATGTCTTCTTAGAACAATTACACTGGTCAACAAAATTTAATTTAATTTTTTAAAAGAAAATGCGAGTACATCATTTGAGATGTATTTTTTGAGCTGATTCCGATTCTAGCTTTATTTTTCTGTATCACATCACATTTTCAAGATATCGTTGAATTCGTGTTTTCAGAAAAATCATTAAAAACATAACACAGCTATGATACTGTACATATGTTTAGCAAATGACTTTGTTTAGTGCACATGATTGGGGTCATCATGAATGCTTCATGAATTACGTCACTACTGTACTGGATTATATTGCATTGCGCAACCTGCGTACAATCAAACTATATACCATAACATTGATAATTCAAACGCAAGTATCACAAAACCTGATCTGGTCGTTTAAAATTACTTGTTGACATGTGTTATCTTAAGTATAGTAATAACAGTGCGCTTTCAAGACTAAGTACTCTTACTAATCGTTTTAATGCTTTTAAAGTTTATTTGCTAGCACTAGATATTAGCGTTTCTTCTTTGCCAATATTGTAAATATATGATAAATGGAATGCTCAAAAATGTTCAGAAGACACTGCACCAAAGGAGGGACAAGGGTCTGCGGGTCTGATGGAAATACTTATCGAAACCAATGCTTCCTTCAGGCTCAAGCTACTACATGCGACAGGTAAACATGATATGATCATGACATTTGTAAAACGTAACTCAAGATGTCTTAAATACGCTTGAAACACGGTATACTGAGGTAAATTGAGCTGCATATTTTCAGCTAAATTGCTAATGAAAGAAAAGTCTCTGAAAAAATTGCACCAAACTCAGACTTTCATAATAGCTTGTGGCTTACTTTACATTAATTTTGCCTCCACTCATTTCACTGAGAATGACTGATTGCTCCACTACAAAAATACCTGACGTCACTAATGTTTATTCAATTACTTCAGTTGCTTTAGAAACTCTTTGTTTGAAAACAATCCAACTACACTATGTCGACGAAACGATATCTTTAATTCTCGTGTCGTAGTAATGCTTCATAATTTATAGTGTAGCCTACTTGTAATATTATTTTTATCTTTTTGAAACAAATGAGAAAAGACGATGCAATATATATTTGAAACAAACTTCATTCTACTTTCGAAATTAATGTTTTGAAAAATATTATACCAACTCATAACTATTGAAAAAGTTACTCTTTATATTCAAAATGTTTTCGCATCAATTCTATCATTGCTGGTTGATGGGATAGATTCAATTGAATTTTTCATCAAATGCAGACTTATGCCCGGTTGGTAGAGACCTTGAGATTTAGATTAAGCGGGTGGAAAAAGCAATGGAATAAATTACCATGTCTTTCCAAAACCACAGCTGCATGGTGTCGAACTTACGCACTTCTGAGTGTAGTACATAACTTGCATAAGGTCTCTCACCTCTCCACTGTGAAGCCGACCTATGGGTAATTAATGAAAAATGTATAACACAGAACTAATCTAAAGTACTGGTCAGTAATCCCATCAGTTGAAGTCATTCATCCAGCAATCAATTTTTATTGTAAAAAATTATTTTTCAGCTCACTCACCATGGAACGTACTGGATCATGCAGTAAACAGGGAAACAGGCAACTTAAAGGAGGGGAAAAAGACTGTGGATTCTATCAAAGACTGCTGAGGGATTTTGCAATAAAAACTGATTCCGTGGCTGACCAATTGAAAAAAATGGCTTCCAAGTACCAGGAACTCGCTGGTGAAAATGGGGGAAGAATCGAGTCGGCATCTTTGTGAAAAAACAACTAAACAATGTCGACCTGTGACAGCACAGTGTAACCTTCTCTGACGAGTGATCGTATTGAATTTTGTGTTAGTTTGACTTGTGTGATAAGAAAAAAATTATTCTTGTATCTTCAAATTGGTTTGATGAAATAAATTGTGTCGCTGTGCACGACACAAAGAGTGGGTTGTATATTTTTCCGGATGAAAATTATTTAATTTTTTACTAAACTTCAAAGCTTAAACTCTCAATTCTTTATCATCGCATGCACAGAGCAATCGAGACATGGAAAAGTATGACCAGGACCTCAACGCAATGAAAGTTCTTCTAATCAATTCTATTTGAATAAGAACCTTCTGATGATCCCAACAAGAGTATAACAGCCCGGTATTTAAGGTTTTTAGGTGAATAGTTGCTGCATTTGATGTGATTTTAAAAGTATGTTAAAATTATAGCCTATAGTGTTCTTTCCTGGTTTCCGGGTGTCCTGGAGAGAGTCTGTGTTCTGGACCTCAGTTCAAAAGGATCTCCTGAACCTCACTGCTGAAACTACTGTGTGGGTGGCATAAAACTACTCTGCCTACATTAACAATGACTTCATTTCAACACGAAATAGCTGCACTACCTTGTAGAGCTTTTGCACTGAGAATACAAACCATGAAAGCAAAGGAAATAGCAAATTGATTTCATTACTCGAAGAAAGCATATTATAGTTTATACTTACGGTAGTAGGTAATGCTAAACCAACAGGATGTAGACCTATAGGGTCATATTTTTTCAAAAACCTGCGTTGAAATTCATAACTTCAATATAGTTTTTATTAAAGATTATCACGAAACTTACGATACACCTGAACGATTCAAAATAGAACCACGACTGATCTCTTCAGGGAGCTAGATCAGGTGGTGACTACCAGTCTAGCATGGTAACACACACGACCATGTTGCTATAAAACAACTAAACATGCAAAGCAAAATTCAACTTCCAAACAAAAATTATCGTGTACAAATTTTGAAACTGTGATCAAAAGGTGAATAAAAAATAACAGTAACCTTTCAAGTACATGTAGCTCCACACAGAGTGAAATTTACATGCCTTTTGACTCTTTTTTTATTTGTTTTAAAAATAATGTCTAAAAAGACATTTTAACTCTTTTATGTTTGGTTAAAAATAATTTCCAAAAAGACATTATTAAAAGTAACTACGGACAGCGGCCAGTGTTTCGATCTTCCGATCTCTTCAGCGTAGTAAAACGAAAGTGGAGAGTTGTCATGAAGCTTTGAGATGATCGTTTCTAAGAGTGCTTTTAATAAGCCAATGAGAATTGATTTAATTGTTTGATTTCAGACTCCAGCGAAACGTGATTTTATTGTCAATTACAAAGTGTGATTTTTTTGAGAAAAGTTGTGCTAAGCAATGACTGGAATTTGTTACAAGTAAAAACTTGAAAAAATACAGAAATTTATCACTAAACTAGGACATAACAATCATCTGAGAGGGATCTAAAATTCAAGAATTTAGATACTATCGGACATATAAGTATTAAGATTCAAATAAATTGAAGGGGTGTACCAGCAAACATCTATAGGATTGGCCCATGATACAAGAAAAGGATCTACAGAGGATACAAACTGATATGCATAAATCAGCGAGTGAATAAAGAAATAACAGTAACCTCTCAAGTGAAACAAACATAAAAGAGTTAAAATGTCTTTTCAGACATTACTTTTTAAGCAAATAAAAAAATAGTCAAAAGTCATGTAAATTTCACTTTGTGTAGAGGTACATGTGGATTCTTCTGTTATATCATGAGCCAATCTTATAGATGTTTGCTGGTATAATCAAAAGCCCCATATTATAAGAAAACTTAATGATGGCATCTCATTTCCGACTAATTATAAAAAAAACTATTGTAAGTGCTTGTCTGATGTATTTAAACTGGTTTCATGCTGATTGAACTGTGCAGTGTTGCGTATACAATTGGATTCTTCGTGAGTCATACGGTTCACTCTCCTACTCTGCCTTTATTTCAGTTTCATGTTGATGATATTTAAACTCTTTTTCTAGTTTCAAAATTAGCACTCGATAATTATTATTTGAAGGTTGAGTTTCATTTTACTTGTTTGGTTGGTTTACAGCAACATGGTCCTGTGTAAAAACAGAGTGAAACTGTTTACAGAGTTCACAAACAGAATGCATTTGATAAATAAAGTGACTTGCGTACTTCTGGTGACTATTAGGCTACTGGGTTACCTCCTGATGTTAAGAATTATATCTAGTTTTTATTACCGACGTTTCGTCAGTCAGCACGACTGACTTTATCAAGGGGGCTGAAACAGGTAAACACAACCTGTTCAGCAACAAATGGCACAACACAAAAACATAATGACGAAATGAATAAAGGAGCAAGAATCAAACCACAACACCTTACTGCTCAACGGATTTCCACGAAAACTTGCATACAGCGACCCAAACCGAAACCTTCGCTTCCTCCTTATAAATGTTTTACTTGTCTTCCTTACTTAAGGGAAGTTTCTGACAAAATCCAGCGTATCACCAATAATAGGTAAATACCGTCTCTCGGCTAAACACCCCATGAAAGAAGGTAAAGTTTCTGGGTTGATCCATGGCCACCTAAAGATACGGCCTGATTTGTCACACTTTGCAGAAATTTCCAGGTTTTTCTAACTTTGGGCGAACGTTTAAATAAATTTTTCTAAAAATTAGATTTTTACGCTTTCTTTATTCTTTTCCCCAGATGACACAATAGATTTTAACATCCTCACATGTAGAAAAACTAAGAAAATTTGATATTGTAAATTTTAGTCAGACTGTTAATTTTCAATAACAGTCTGATTTTGCTTTTTTCAACTTACTTTTTCTCATTTGCTACTGCTTCCCCAAAGCAACAAAAAAGCTTTTTGTCATTAGGAAACTGCAAAAAGTAAAAACATCTCAAAAAATGTCAGTCAAGCACTAGCAGTAGCTGTAATCAAAATCTGCACAATGTGACAAATCAGGCCGCATCTCCAGGTGGCCATGGTTGATCTACCAAGTTCCGTGTCATGACTGTGATTTAATAAACCTACTGTAATTAAAAGAAATTTATTTTAAAAAATTGAACAGCTGTCTAAAAAAATTTTTTTTGGAAAAAATTAAATTACTCAATAAGAAATAAAATGTGTAATAAGGCAAAAATGTTGCATCGAAAAAAGTATTTCAAATCATTTTTGTGCTAAACACTTGCAAGCCTGATTAATTGACAAGTAGTTTTCCTTGTAATTGAAAGTTGCCAGTTTATTGGAGTATAAACAGACGTAACTCAGCAACAACACTACATATAAGATATAACATTATAAAAAACAAAAAACAAAAAGCGAACGTTTTTGGCTAGTCATACAGCTCTTTTGAAGTCTACAAGAAAAATACATTTTTAAAAGAAGTACTAAAGAATCATACAGTATCACAGCAAAAATATGGACAAATTTAAACATTTGAGAAACTGCATAGCTCACACAAAATGATAACTGAAAATTACGCAGCACAACGGTCAAGTATTTGAGAGGTAAAATTGATTAATTGTTCAAAAAAGGACTCAGGCAGATTACGCAAGATGGACAGAAGCACAACACGAGATAGTGGCACAAACAAAGCAAATGCAAGAAACACAAGACGTGATAATTTAATCGAAAACTTTTAACAGTTTTTGATTGAATTACCGTTATTATCGTAATTATTGTTACATGGGAAGCGTTATTATAAACCAAACAAATATTTTAATGCACACACAAAGCAGAGACAGGAAGTTAAAAAAGAGAAAGCGGAAGGCAGGATAATCTAAAAGCGTTTGGGTTCGACCGTACTGCAACTGGCATAGAGTGTAAAATTGCACGGCCGAAGAGATTTGAAGAGATAAAAATGGGTCGCGCAGCTACAGAACAATAATCAATCCATACAAACAAATGAAGAAACAGGAAGCAAATTTAGAGACGACGGAAACACGACACCAATTACTTCGTTATGTAATTGTGAATCACAAGCACAACATTCTAGCTGCGGATGTCTGAGAAGCAGAGGTTTGCTTACATATGCCTTTGTTTGAATCCTCGTCAAGATATGCTAAGTTCAACATGTCGAATATGTTTTCGTGCGTGCATCGGTGAGAATAAGTAGGGACAACTATGGCATTGTCGTTTTTACAGGACTCTTTCCTTTCATAATCCGACTGGGAATGAAAAGCATGCAGAATTACTAATAAAACCAAAACATTAATCAAAATAGAGGGAGTTCATAGGAGAAGTCACAGCTGATCAGACATAATTTGTTGAAGAAAAACACATCGAAATGCTGCAAAAGAGCAGGACAGTTTCGTCACCTAAGGCACCTTCTGTTCGTTTTGGTAAGTGGTACAACGATGGTAGCAAGGCAATAGACTACAAGGATTGCGGTTATAGTCTGCGGTCTGTTTTTCTGTGTCATGTACCCGAGATGTTTGAAGTGGTACTCTTAGTTGGTTCACATTGCAAACCCGGCGCCCATACAAAAGCGACAGGCCTGTAGGGCTGGGTGTCAAACATGCAGCAAATGAGCGAAGAGGCATAATCCCCCAACCCTTTGAGTTGTATTTATGCTTCAAACAAGATATTTTGTTTGACAGCTATTTCAAGTAGAATTTGAGCGGCTATCAAAATCGATGGCCGAAACTCAACGGATTAGAAGTGCATAGTAGTTTGCGGAAGAGAAACAAGAACTTGGGCTGATGTCCGTGATGTGCTAATCTTCGTTGCCCAGCAGCTGGAGCCTGCCAAACGTTTCAAAAGCGCATCGCGAGATGATAGTTCCTTGCTCAGTGATATCAGGCAGTGAGACTACATGGGCAATCTGTCTAATGTTTTCCCAAGATATTTTTCTTGATCAGATGAACAGTAGCGTTCCCTTGACGTTAATATCCAATAAATGGTGATAGTCTTTGCAAATAATGTGTTTAAATATTTTTTGCGATTTCTATCTTTCTCAATAAGTTGCCACAACAGAAGTTCACTTTAATATTCTTAGACTACGTCTATTTTCTAAAACATGTTTTCTATTTTTATCAAAACGTGTTTGTCCTCCCATGGCGTTCACAAACGCCTGGCCTTTTTTTTGAAAGTTTAAGCAAATAAAATACACACTCATAAAACGCTTTCAACACACTCAAAACTATTAATTAATTACTATGAAAGCAAAAACCATAGGACTTGTTAATGAAATCTACGTCATTGGAAAATGCCAAATATTTATAAGTTTTTTGTCTTGCTGCCCAAACTTCATCTTCACTAAGGTTTAACTTTGTGAGTGAAACTTAGCCTCAATGTTGGTTATTCAATAAATTTGTGAGGAAGTCCATAGATCACACACGATACAGAACAAGTAGGTCTTGATAATTTTTGATCAAAATCTGTCTGTTTTGTGATCAAACCCCCTATATTGACGCTTGAGCACGTTCTTGTGTTATTTTAATAGGCATGAAATTTATTTTTAGAATATAAACCGCTTTTGATGTTCAATACTGTAGACTTATAAACTAACTATTTCTTTTTAGAAATCAGTTTGTTCAGGGAATTCATTTTAGAAATTATAATCATGAACAGACTCTACTTTTGTGTAACTTTGTTTAATTTAATCACTGCCTCGTTCGCTGATACATGCATTCCGATGTAAGTTGTATTTATTGTTTTCTTATTAATTGCAATTGCTCAGGAGACAACAATTTACTAAAACATCGTAGAAAGTGATCACACCTATTTTATTTATCACAGTACAAAATAAAAATAATTTTTTGAAGATAGAAACTGTCATTGCAAGACAATCGCTAAAGTTTATGAATACATTCTTGATACATCGCTTAGTGTCGGAAACAACACTGTGGTTGGTGAAGATTTGACTGTAAACAAAAGGATAAAGAACTTTTTTTGTTTAATGTAGTCGACTCCGCTTAATCGGATGGATACCAAATTGAGACCAAGTTAAATTGATCCAAAAGCGAGGAGAATAAATTTCTTTACTTTTGCGTGTTATAATGTCTACGTTTTACTGCCACTCCTCTTTTTAGTGCTGCTTGAACTGCTGTTCCGTGTTTTTTTGTTTTGTTTAATTCACAGAAGATTAAGTAAAATAAACAAAAAAACTACCACCGTCAACAAAGAAACCAAAATGTTGTATAATACTTGTAATCATATAATGAAACGCATCCAGGGTCGATTAGTTTCCCAGTCATGTAGACATGACTAGGGAACTGTGTTCCGAATGCCAGTGCAAACCGCTACTATCATAGCGAACTCGCGGTATCATTATCAGTCGTTTGTATATTTACACTTGTGAAGTAAACAAAAAACGATTTTAATAGACTAAAATAAAATAACACGAATTTGAAAAAGATAGAACACTCGAAAGTTAAAGATTGTGTTCATGTTACTAACAACAATAATAAGGTAATAACCAAGTTTTGTTTTGAGCCAATATACTTCTGCTTCTATAGTTTATTTACTTCTACCCTAGACAGATGCATTAATCTTAGACAAGCGACATCTGTGTAAGCTACTCTAGTGGTTGTTTAACATTTTACTGCAATAACTTAAAAGTTTTTCAAAGTAAGAAAATTCTTAAAAAAAACTCATTCAAATATATTTGAAGGTGTTGGACTGTATGAACTGCAATATGTTGGACTGCATTACGTTGAACTGCAATGTGTTTACTGGTTCCGCTTGGTTATTTTGAAGTTTTAATATTTAAATAACACAATGTAGCTAACTTGAAGCAATTGAATCTAAAAGAGCGTAAATAAACTGATTGCATAATAATTGACATTGTTTAGCTCATTCTTTCAGTTCTTTATAGCGTTGTTTTTCGTTAGAAACACGACGCTCCGTGTAAAAATTTGTTCGCATTTTTAAAAGAAATGGTAGTTTGATTGGATGAATATACTCGTGTGGAATTTTAGCGTTTTCGGTATGTCTAAGACTCTAAGTAGAAACCAAAGAATAAATGAATGATACAGAATCTGATAAAACTAAAGAAAAAATTCTAAGAAACTACACCAAGATTGTAAGGCAAAGTAATGATTAACTCTCCAGGAAAAATAAACTTTAAAATCCACTTTGAATTTATTGTAAATGAAGGGTAAGTATTTCTGCAAATGTATTCGTGAATAAGGAAAAGCCAAAATTAGTAAAAAGTCTAAGCAAACGTTCACCAAGTTATTGCAGTCGCCAACATGACTAATTTACATTTTTAACACTGTTGAATTTGTTCAGGCAGGCTTGCAGGGATTACAGACAACTGCTTTGCGGTACTGACGGAGTAACTTACAGGAATGAATGTTTCTTAAGGATTCAAAGGGAAGAATGTGATAGGTAGTTTAATGTAACTTCATTGTGTAGGATATCTTCTTTTATTTAATGTAAAATTGTTGTATAAATATGAATGAATTGTTTTTACACAATGTAGAGCAGTGGTCTCCAACCTTTTTAAGAAGCGACCCCAATTTAAGCGAAAACGAAATCAGCATTTACATGAGACCCCATTTTTGTTTTTGTTTATTTTTCTTATCTTTATCCTGCATTGAGAGAAAGCGACTTGAGCGCTATGCATCGCTGTACGCCTTCCGACGTACACCTGACCCACGCTGCAGCCGACGGCAATGTCTGTTTCCGGTTGTCTACTCTACTTATGACTTAAATTTGGTACTACCCATTACTCGAAATCGATCACTGGGTAAAGGCAATTATCGTAAAGTTTCTTGCCCAGAGAAACAATTTTCCAATACGGAGAAAAATATTTTAAGTAATGCTGAAACTAAATAGGCCTAATACGAGTAAGTTTGCAGAATTACATAGAAATGTGGCTACACAAAAGTATTCCAAATGATTGTTTTTAAGAAGTTTTACATAACACATGAACGTGATTTCACGAACACAAAATTGTCAATTTGTTTCAGCATTTAATTTGCACTGTTAATGCGATGATTTCAATTTGGTCAAGAACGTCATTGGACATATCTTCAATCCTACGTTTTACTGATAGTGAAATTGAATTCAAGAGATTGCAATTTACGTTCAAAAAACTCAGATGGTTTATCCATGCAAGCAGCCTGGATGATTTTTTTTCAAAATGACGTTTAAGTTTATTTTTCTTCATCGATTCTTCTGCGAGAACTTTATGACACTTTGGTTTGCGATTTGAATCAGTAAAACCAAGTTTTAAAAAAGCCTCGTCATAGCATTTTTTTATGGTATTTTTTGCTGCAATTTTTGTATAATATTTAGCTATACTTACTAGCTACAAATTACCATTACTAACTGCAAAGCAAACCAAAAACAGCCGATGAAATGTCTGCACACTACACCTGCATAAATAACTATTCGCTCGTTCTAGAGTCACCATGAATAACAAAAAGTTAATCTAAACTAGCATCGTAGTCTTTTTTTTTCGGTAATAAATTCAATATGGTGAGTTTTGGAGACCCCAGGAAAAATTAAGGCGACCCCACTTGGGGTCGCGACCCACAGGTTGGAGACCACTGATGTAGAGTAAAAAGTGATGGCGAAGATATGATGAAATGTGTTTCAAATAGCACTACGCCAACATCTATCGTAGATGCAGCGCTTTATAGATAAAACAAGGTCAGAGCAGTGGTATAGAAACATAAGCAAGGAATCCATTCTTTTCGTGAATGCTAAGAAAAAATAAAATTTAGTGACTCGTTGTTAATTATATGACTTGATAAGGTACTGAACTCAATCCTACGGACTCACAGGAAGACTGTTACTATCAATCTTATTAATCTACAATATCTCCAAGTGAAAAAATGTTAGCAATCTGCTGAGAAATTCTTGCACATTCAGCAAGAAAAAGTGTGTTTGCTTCATCTTTTGTAAAATCAATGTTGTTTTCATCTTTGTAAAACAAAAGAACCAGTCACTGGTAGAAAAAAGTCCTGTTCAAGTGATTGGATGCTCCAACAACTTTTTATTATCAGAACATTATCTCTTTTCATTTTTTTTGCATTTCTAAACTTCTTAACAAAAATAAAAGGTCATATGATGAAGAAGTTGAGTGAAAAAATATTTCTAGCAATTTAAGAAACTTTAAAAGTATTACCCAAGGGAAGGACATCAATTGAAGGAGTTGGGGCTATTGTTGTGTGCGTAATACCCGTGAACTGTGATTGTTTGTTCAGTGTTACTGATAAAGTTTATTGTTGCTGAAGAAATTAACAATAGCTACTGATTAATTAAAAACTACATATCCCTCGAAGAAAAGTACATTTTGTTTCATTTCACTTTGCATTTGTTAGCACTCTCCGCATCCGCAACAGAGGGGAGTGCCAACCCACCACTACAGAATCAACTTCACCAATTCCGTGCCTACCTGCAGAGTGAGTAGCAATGCTAATGAGCGCCAAAGCAACTGTTTACAGCTGACAAAAGCCCAATTTTCCATTTAGCATTGTTTCATATCATAGCAATGAAACTGAAGATGATCGGTATTATTAATATCATCATATACTTAACCCATAACACTGTCACTTTTATTATTGCGTGTCTCATACAATGATCAAATCTATTGAAAATTTATTTACAAGCACACGTATTTGATTAATTAGGAATTGACTACAAAATATTAAACTCTTGCAACGTATTTAATGAACTAGTGGTTCCTCATTGGGAGAGGAGTTAAGATTTGAGGCAGTTACATTATGTTGTAATTGAAAAGAACAAAACTGGTACACAATGTTGATGGGTATTACAACACATAATGTTTTGCTGTTACAGAGAAGAATGTCCGGCGATCTTCAGCCCAGTGTGTGGAACGGATGGAAGAATTTACTCCAGCGAATGTTTTCTCACTCAAGCAGCTCTTTGTGACAAGTAAATATATTTTTATTAAATTATAAAAAAAGAGCTAATTTATTAAAAAAATATACAGTCTCTTTCAAATTAACGCTCAGATTATAAACATACAGTTTCACACTGTTTTACACATATTAATTAATATCTTGTAACATTTTCGAAAGCGCATTATTACATCATAAGCTGCCGAATTACCACTTTCAAGACCACAAGAAACAATGAGAATTTCATGACACAAGACACAAACAACATTAGACTCGTCTTGGTGAAATGAGTATAGTCATTTCTGGATTGTAAGCCCTTGGCCTCCTATGTGATATCAAAACTAACAAATATTCTTAGAGGTAAACTAAGCTGCTTATCCAGAGGTAAACTAAGCTGCTTATCCAGAGGTAAACTAAGCTGCTTATTCAGAGGTAACCTAAGCTGCTTATTCAGAGGTAAACTAAGCTGCTTATCCAGAAGTAAACTAAGCTGCTTATCCAGAGGTAAACTAAGCTGCTTATTCAGAGGTAAACTAAGCTGCTTATCCAAAGGTAAACTAAGCTACTTATCCAAAGGTAAACTAAGCTGCTTATCCAAAGGTAAACTAAGCTGCTTATTCAGAGGTAAACTAAGCTGCTTATCCAGAGGTAAACTAAGCTGCTTATTCAAAGGTAAACTAAGCTGCTTATTTTCAGCTAAACGACCAATGAAAGTAAAGCCTTTGAAAAAATTGGGCCAAGCATAGATTTCGTAATAGCCTGTGACTTATTTTATATTAACTTTGTCTCCACTCATTTCAGTGGGTAATGGGTATCTGTGATTGCTCCACTGCAAAACATACCTGACGTCACTAATGTTTATTCAATTACTTTAGTTGCTGTAGAAACTCTCTGTTTGAAAATAGTCCAACTACACTATTTCGACAAAACAATATTTTTAATTTTCGTGGCATAATTGCCCTTTATAATTCATAGTGTAGGCTACGTGGAATACATTTTTCAACAAATACAGACTTATGCCCGGTTGGTTGAGAGCTTAAGATTTAGATTGAAGCGGGTGGAGAAGCAATGAAATAAATCACCGTTTCTTGCCAACACCACAGCTGCACGGTGTCGAACCTACGCACTTCTGAGGGTAGTACATAAGGTCTCCCACCTCTCGACTGTGAAAAAGACCTATGGGTAATTAATGAGAATTGTATAACACAGAACTAATTTAAAGTACCAGTCAGTGGTCAATAAATCCCAACAGTTGAGGTCTTTTACTAACCAATAAATTTTTACTGTAAAAAATATTATTTTTCAGCTCACTCACCATGGAACGTACTGGATCATGCAGTAAAGATGGAAACAAGAATAGATACTATGGATTCTATCAAAGGCTGCTGAGGAGACTTGGATGGAATACTGATTCCGTGGCTGACCACTTGAAAGAATTGGCTTCCAAGTAGCGGGAACTTGCTGGTGAACGTGGAGGAAAAATCGAGTTGAAATCTTAGTGAAAAAAACAACTGAACAAAGTCGATTGTGACATCATAATGCAGCCTTCTCTGACGAGTTATCATAACGAATTTGTGTTAATTTGACTTGTTGGATAAGAAAAATAGTAGTCCTGTATCTTCAAGTTGATGGATGAAATAAATTATCTCGCTGTGTACTTCACAAAGAGTGGGTTGCTACTTTTATTGATGAAAATGATTTAATTTTTGACTTAACTTTAAAGCTTAAATTTGTCAATTCATTATCATCGCATGCACAAAGCAATCGAAACGTGGAAAATTATGACCAGGACCTCATCATCATCATCATCATAATCCATCGTCGGTTTGTTCCCCACTAGTGGGGGTGGCCGATTGTTTCCTCGCAGCAATTGTTTTAATCCCTTTTCTCCATTTCACTCTGTCCCTTGCATCTTCCTTCTTCAGTCCGACTTTTTTAAATTCATCCTTCACTTGTTGTTTCCACGTTCTTCTTGGACGACCGCGTTTCCTCTTCCCATCCACCTTTAGATCTAGTGCCTTTCTAAGAAAACTTTCTTCCTCCCTCCTTATCACATGTCCATTAGGGTGGCTCATTTTCCTTGATGTTCTTTAAAATTTTTGTCAGTTTGGAATAATGTTCCATTTTGCTCACTGATATTTGTAAACCAAAAATTTTTGTTGGGTTTTGACCTTTGACCCTGGTTCACCCTAGGAGAAATTCTGAATTTTTCTGAAAAATTACTAAATTTCGAAGTGGTTTAGCAGTATCTGAAGAGAGGATTTCTCAAAATTTGACCACGTGATTTTGACGTCACTTCCTCTGTTAACTTCCACGTGGAACATCTTCACCCTACTCCAAGTCTGAGAGTCACTAATAGTGCATGCTTTTAGTGTCATTTTAGTTGATTTTACAACCTTTTCGCAGTCAGTGAATCTATAACATATAGACCAACAAAAAAAATTTGTCACAAAAGATGAGAGTCATTTTAGAGTATTTCAGAGCCCCTGATTCCGAAAATGCACTTAGTTTTTTCGAATTGGCTCTAGTTTTCGAGATATTCGACAATGAAAATATTTTTGAAATCGTTTCTGAAAAGCTTTCAATTGGCAAATTACTTATTTTCAGCCCTGTTTACCATTATGATGTCATAATTGCACTTGTCTAGTTCAATTAGTTCATATTGCACGAAAGTTCAAAACGCAAGCAAAGGTTGAAATGAACTGTGTTTAACGTTAGGGAGACATAAATACTCAATGAAAACAGTTGTGAATCAGTAGGCCTACATCACAAGAAAAATATCCCGAAAGTCATGTGTTTATGAATGCAGCTTTATATTGAAAAGGTAGGCCTACTGAAATGGATACTTGTACAAATGAAGTTTTATTCCAAGCCTTTGCTAAGGCCAAGTCTTTGCTGCAAGAAGTTTTTTTCTGGTCTATATAGGCTAAATAAATGGCATATAGGCTAATAAAATATGCCTTTGACAAGTAGGATGCTGTACAAACAACCCAGATATATTTTGCTGCACGAGGCAACGCAGAGGACCAACACATTCTGCGATAGATGCAGCGCTATATAAAAACAAGCATTATTATTATTACTTTGACATGAAGCTGGGTGATCAAGATAAGTCCTGGGTTCCTCCTAAAGTATGCAAACATTGCACTCAAATCCGTTCCTTGGCTCAAGGCTAAGAAGTTCAGAGTGCCATGGCATAAAGAGAGCCGTGGAATCACCATGAAAATTGATATTTCTGCACGGTGAGGATGTTCGAAGGAAGTTGGAACATCATGTTTACATGGAGTGTGCAAGGGAGTCATTGCATGGACGTTGCTATTTCTGTTTTTTGTTTGCCCTCTCTAGTTTCAAGTGGTGATTTGCTTGAAACAATAGGAAAACGGGCATGACTGAGAGTAACCTCAATACCTTCAGTAATGTTTTGGAGCAAGGTCAAGTTTTTTTCTCAAAACCATTTCTACCACCTACTGTAGTAGTTAAAGATTTAGTTATCAAAAGTGGTAGCTGCAATCTTGGCTCCTCATCTCGATCAACATGGCATTCTTGACTCCAAGGCCAAGATTACGTTCTTCCGCAGCAAGAATAAAATTCTGAGTAGCTACTTTATTGAAGAACACAACTTTGTATTCTGTAATTATATAAATGGCCTTCGTACCTTGATGGGGTGTTGCTCAGTAGGCCAATCATAATAAAGAGTTGCGTTTGTTCATCGATAGCCTTGTTTGGGTTGTAATCAACGTGATTGGTTCCAAATAGCGTTTATACAACTCAGAAATGTGCCTGGGATTACTTCCAGTTTTGTCTATGTAGTAAACGACACGACGTTAAATCGATAGGGGCTCAAAATTGCGAAAAACATATTTTTGCTGTAACTCAAAAACTAAAGCCAATTCGGGAAAACTTAGTGCATTTTTAAAATCAGGGGCCTCGAAATACCTTAAAATGACTCTCACATGTCTATAAAAAAAGGTTTGTTGGCCTGTGAAAATCGATAAACATCGTCATATGATTCAAGAAACTGAAAGCAGTAGATATTTACTACGTGAAGAGTGCACAAAGAAAAGTATATCTGAAATGTGGTAGAATTCAACATTTTGAGAGTAATACATGTGTCAGTGTTCATGGAGTTGCTGATTAAACCACTTTGCTTGCTACAAGTTTGTGTTACTGCCTCTTATTGTGTCCATTAAGATGCTAGAGTGCATTAGAAGATAGCGGGTGAGCAATTTCAGGGATAAGTGAAAATTCGATATTTTGAAAAAATTCAAACCAGGTGAACCAGGGTCAAACGTTAATATTTTTTTGTGAAATTTGGTGTAGGAGATACATTTACCAAAAGGAACAATATTCCAAACTGACGAAAAATTTAAAAGAAAAAAAATTTTTTTTTGAGATTTTGCGCCAGCCTAATGTCCATACCATCTTACTCCATTTGCCCTTGCCAGTTGGTCTATGGTCTCTTTCATCTCTAGCATATCCAACAATTCTTCAGTCATTTTTTCCCTTCTTGTTTTCACCCCACACATTGCTCTCACCATTGACCTTTCCGTTCTTCTCAGGATTGCCAGTTCACTCTCTCTCAATATCCATGTCTCGCTACCATATAGCATTGCAGGCCGCACACAGCTCCGATATACTTTCCCTTTCATCCTTAGTGAAAATTTTCTGCCATACAACATTTCCCCACATTTTCTGAACTTTGCCCAGCCCAATCTTGCCCTTGTTGTCACCGCTGCTTCACATCCACCACTTCCATTTATCCGATCACCCAGATAACAGAAGTCTGTCACTGTTTCGATGCCATGGCAGAACTCATCATCATGGCTTTCCACTTCATTCCTTCCTTTACTGCATTTCCCACAAACAAAACACTTCGACAATCTTGTTGCGGCTCTCTTGACATTAGCACATCTTGCATGTACCCACTTTCCACAATCCTTGCATTGCATTGAATTTCTCATCACTCTCTTGCCACATATTCCACAGGGATCTACTTTGCTCTCAACAACTGTTCCTTCTGCTCCACTCACCATCACTTTTGTTTTTTCAAGATTCACCTTCATACCCTTGGTTTCAAATGCTTCTTTCCATTTCTCAAACTTTCTCTCCAGTCCCTCCATACTATTACTTGTCAAGACCAGGTCGTCTGCATACAAAATTTCACGCAATAAGCCCTCCCTCACTCCTTCAGTTACAACGTCAACCACAATAGCAAATATCAGAGGTGACAAAACTGATCCTTGGTGTACACCAACCTTCACAAAAAACTCGTTTGAATAATTTGATCCAACTCTCACTTTTGTTCTTGCATCCTCACACATAGACATCACAGCTCTCACTAATACTTCCGTTATACCTCTTTTCCTCATTGCCCACTCCATCACTTTCCTTGGTACTCTGTCAAATGCCTTTTCTAAGTCGACGAAACACATATATAGTTTTCTCTGCTTCTCTTGGTATTCCTCCTGCATTCTTCTCAATATAAACAGAGCATCCACTGTACCTTTTCCTGGCATAAATCCAAACTGCATATCATTTAATTTCACCAATGTTCTCAACCTCTTTTCTAGTATTCGCTCCACAATTTTCATTCCATGCTCTAGTAGTTTTACACCTCTATATGCACTGCAACTTCTCACATCCCCTTTTCTCTTGAACAGTGGAACAACAGTACTATGCTGCCACTCCTCCGGCATTCCCTCTCCATCTAATACCCTTTGGCTAAGTTGTAGCATTACTTCAATTCCCAACTCTCCACTTGCTTTTATCATCTCTACGCTCACTTCTGATGGACCGGCTGCTTTATGCAGTTTCATTTGCCCCATTGCCTCCACCACTTCATCACGAGTAACCTTTCCCACTGGACCCTCCACCAGATCAACCTCTGTCATATGATCCCATACATTCTCCTTATTCATAACATTTTCCATATGTTCCTTCCACACTTCTCCTCTGCTTTCCGGACTGAAATGCAACTTCCCATCTCCACTCCTTATACATCTTCCCCCTACAATATCTTTCCCATCCTTTTTCATTTGCTTTATGAGTCTGAATGCTTTGTTTTGGCTTTCCCCCATTTTTATTAAGTTCCTCCTCAGCACCATTCTTCATAGCTCTTGAAACAACCCTCTTTGCCTTCTTTTTCATACTCTTATACTTGTTTTTATTCTCTTCTGACCAATTTCTGCGCCACTGCTTGTATGCATCTCTTTTCTGTGAAATCGCATGCTTCACCTCTTCATCACACCACCATGTGTCTCCACAATCCCTCCTCACTTTCTTTTTCCCACATACTTCATCACATGCTGCTAGGACACCTTTCTGAAATGAAGCCCACAAGTCCTGCGTACTCATGTTTACCAGCTCTTTTGCTCTTTTCACAAACTTAATTCTCGTTTCTTTTTCCTCCAGTTTCCACACATTTCTCACAAAAACTCGTTCTTTCTTCACAATTTTCTTCACTTTTTTCATATTTAAGTCTCCTACTATTAGTCTATGCTGCAACTCCCACGGAATTACTTTCACATTCTTCAAGTACTTTCTCTGTTCCTGCCCAACCACAATAAAATCAATTTCCGACTCATGTCTTCCTGAGCTGTAAGTCACCTTCCTTTTCTCTTTCTTTTTAAACCATGTGTTGGCAATACAAAGTTTCCTTTCATCACAAAATTCAAGTAGCATTCTTCCTTCCATGTTTCTCTCCCCAAAACCATACCCTCCATGAATGCCCTCGAACCCATTTGCTTGTTTTCCAACATGTCCATTAAAGTCTCCTAATCCAAACACCAACTCTTTTGAACTCCGTAAATCCCATTCCTCTGCCAAAACATCATAAAAACTTTCCTTTTCTAAGTAATCCCTACCACTTTGAGGTGCATATGCACAGATTAGCCTCACTACCTCCTCTTCAAAAGCAAGTACCATTGTCATCACTTTGTCACTCCTTCTTCTAACTTCTATTACTATCTCACATAATTCCTCTTTTACCAAGAAACGACACCACCGATTCCTGTGTTATTTCCTGACCACCATAACTTATATCTCCTCCCATTGACACCTAAAAACCGCGCTGACTGTCCCCTCCATCTTACTTCCTCTAGGCAACATATATCCACCCTTCTTTTTCTTAGTTCTTCACATATTTCAGTTCCTTTACCACACAAACTTCCTACATACCAGCATCCGATTCTAACACCATAATCTTTTTTCAATGTTTTTTTGTTTTCTCGGAACCCAGAGATTCTTCGCACCCCTTGCCCATCTAAGGGCTGCTGGGGACTAGGGGCCATTTTTAGCTTTTGCTGCATTTAAATAATATTTTGGAGCATAGATTTTCCAGCCGGATGCCCTTCCTGACGCTAACCACAGTTATTGGCGGTGGGCCTAGCCTTTACTTAAAAAAGTATTTCCTGCAAGGCAGCAGGATTTCTAACAAGTTTTAGCCAACCAGCCGAGGTTGTTGCCCATGAGGTGGGACGTGGACCCACTTGTTAGTTTGGTGTGTGATCAAGACCAGTGTTCCCCGAGACCCATGGTGTAACAATCCATGGCGACTGCCCAAGGTTCAAAGGTGCTACTTGTACCACACACCTACCTCACTCAAAGCAATGAAAATGTTTCTAATCAATTCTATTTGAATAAGAACCTCCTGATGATCCCAATAAGAATAAAACAGCCTGTTATTTAGGTCGTGAATAGTTACTGCATATGATGTGATTTTAAAAATATGTAAAAATTATATAGAGTTCTTTCCTAGCTTTCAGGTCTCCTGAAAAGAGTCTACATTCTGGACCTGAGTTCAAAAGGATCTCCTAAACCCCATTGTTGGCACTAAAGTGTGGGTCCTATAAGACTAGTCTGCCTACAAACAATGACTTTATTTCAACAAGATATAACTGGACTACCTTGTAGAGCTTTTTGCACTGAGAATGCAGACCATGAAAGCAAATGAAATAGCAAATTGATTTCATTATTCGAAAAAAGCTTATTATAGTATATAGCCTACTTACGGTAGTAGGTAATGCTAAACCAACAGGATATAGATCCATACCGTTATGTTTTAGCACAAACCTGCTTTGAAATTCATAACTCCAATATAGTCATTAAGATTATGACGAAACTTATAATACACCTGAACGATTCAAAAACAAAAACACGACTGACTTCTTCAAGGGGTTAGTATGCTGTACAGTAAGTGTAAACGAACCAAACATTCAAATGAAATTCAACTTCCTAACAAAAATAATCGCGTAGAAATTTTGAAACTATTATCATAAGCCTCATACAATAAATCTTAATGATGGCATCTCATTTCCAAATAATTATAAAAAAGAAACTATTGTAAGTGCTTGTCTGATGTATTTAAATTTGTTTCATGCTGATTGAAAACTGTGCAGTGTTGCGTATACAATTTGATTCTTCGTGACTCGTGCTGTTCACTTTCTCCCCGCTCTGCAGTTATGTAAGTTTCTTGTGGACTCGTAACGCTTAAACTCTTTTTCTAGCTTCCCAATTAGCATGCGATAATTTTTGCTTAGAAATTGAATTTCGCTTGTCATGTTTTATTGATTTACAGCAACATGGTCCTGTGTTTTACCATACTAGACAGGTAGTCACTACCTGGTCTAGCCCCTTGACGAAGTCAGTCGTGTCTGATTGAAGAAAGTTTGGAATAAAAGCCGATCATCACTTGTACATCTTATGATAGTTCAACTTAGTTTCCACCAGAAGAGCGCATCATCTTATTGAACCTTTGAGTATGCTTGTGGATTAGCACGACGCAGCACATTTAAATAAGTTAGTAATTATAGCAAAGTGGCAATTGGTATAAACAAATATTCATAAAATGTTAGAAAGTTTCATAGCTTTGGCAGGTTACGGATTGACTTGATTGTTGATTACTTATTAACAGATGGTGCGGGACTAAACATGATTGTGAAAATATTTTTGTTTTCTTGTGTCATACAACACAAAACTCGGTGATCTGAGTGTTAGTGCTACGATAAAGTACAGGGGAGTTAAAAGAATAACATCGGGTTTGTTATATCTTTTTTATAACTAACGTAACCAATATAAGTTGCTTTGAAGTGGAAAGGGTTTATGACGTCACAATGCTTCATGGGCAATTGGCCTTTGAAGGCAATTTAGAATAAAAGCTTGAAACAAATGGCCAATTTTTGTTGATATGTTGATAGTTTTGTTGTTTTTATTGGTTTTGTCTTTAGTAAAAAATTATGAAAACAAAAACAAAGCCGAGGTAATCAAAGGTAAGAGAATGTGCTTAGGCCTATTGTTGCAGACACTGCAAAGTTACATTTTTGTTGCAAGTTCATGTGGACTCATAAAACATTTTCTTACAAGGCAGTTCCAGTGAAGAATAGTGGAGTAGGCTGAATAGCTTTTGGCATACAATAAATTTTACTAAAATCTTTACAAATACCACCGTTGGTGTTTGTGTAAAAGTATAGTACGGTACTGTAATTAAAAGAAAAATCTTTATAAAAAATTGTAGAGTTGCTAAAAAAGTTTTTTTTTGGTCAAAATTAAATTGCTCAATAAAAAATAAAGCGAGTAATAAAGCAAAAAAAGTTGCATCGAAAAAAGTATTAAGCCATTTTTGTGCTGAACACTTGCAAGTGCCTGATTATTAATTGACAAATCGTTTTCCGTGTAATTCAGCGCAAAATAGCCAGTTCATTGGAGTATATCCAAGACAGAAAATTTTGCGTCGAATCAAAACGAAGCGTTTTTGAATCATTCTGTTCCTCACAAGACGTGTTGTCTGCAATCGGTCTGGTGGAAAAGTTATTTATTTAAACATTACGTAAACAAAGACTTGCAACATAGCTGTTAATCACTCATCCTAACATGGACTTTCTTTGCATGACAAAAGCTACTGTACTGTAATCTAAATAAATATGTTTCTCGGCAGCCGACTGTGGCTAGAATTGACAGAGATTGACACCGTGTTTCGCACATGAGGCTGGGCTCGTCAGTATCGCACCACTAATTCATGCCACAAGGGTATTCGACCACCGCTATTACCAGTCAGTTTAACTCTCATCTTACTAGTGAGTGCTCAGCAGTGTGCTGATAGCCAGGAAGAACGCTCCCTTCTTCACTACATAAATGTGTTAAGATCTTTTCACAGCAATATTTCTATTGCATTGGAAAAATCCCAGATTTGTTTGGATAAAGTCTCGATACACAGCTGAAACTCTTATCAATCTTTAAATGCAACCAGCACAGTACAATTCGAATCGAGTAACTTGTGCCATGTACATGGACAGATTGCTACTAGTTGTTATCGGTCTGAATTGTGTGCGGTGTAGCATTCCAGAAGCTACTGCACTCCAGAAGTGACTAGATTGCCAAATATTTGATTTCTTTTTAAATCAAAAGAAATTTCTAAACCCTCAAAACTCACAGTAACACTTTTAAGTTTTTATTAATGGAAAAATTATCTATTAGTTTGAGAGCAACAAGTGAATCTTACTTAGGCCTATTTCCAATTTTTTTGCTTTAGCATTTTTTTCCTGCGCGCCTGGCAGCTCTTGTAACTTTTGATCTGGCGATCACTTCTAGACTGTCGCTATGATGTAGTGGTCTAGAAGTTACTACTATTGCAAGGAGGCATGCTGTTTCGAAATTGATTTCAGAATATTTATTGCAAATGGTTAGAGTGTAGCCTAAGGCAGTTGAAACTATTTTTCCGAATTTTATAACTAGGCTTCAGAGAAAACTGTAAAAACGGAGCTTCAGCTATCAAATCTTGTAACCTGTGTTTGGTAACTTCTGGATCCTCACAGAAGCACAAAATTGTTTATAAATGTCTTCAGTAGGAAATGCAGTTATTCAGTTTTGTTATGAAATTCTTTGGTTTTGAATCTTTATCCTGGGACTGAGAAAGCATTGATAGGTTATTCCTGGTAGTTTCGCATACTTGTAGAGGCTCTTGACGCAGGCCCGGTTACTGAGATTGACAGGGTGAAGTTTTCGATTGTTGAAGTGTTGTTGATGGGGAATTATTCCATTAGGTGCCTCTGAATGAATTCACACTGTGGCAGCCACAGTGTGGCTGTAATCTTCCGATTTTAAGAATATCCAGGTGAGATCACAATATTTTTCGTTACTTCGTCAGACAGCAGACCGCTGTTGCTGTTGTTAGACGTAAGTCAACTTGGGTTGGTTTCGGAATAATAATAATCATCAATATCTGAAATTCGTACTGTTAAGGGGAAGATTGTATTAAACTTGACTGAGGGTCGTCCACTTCCACCCTTCCACCCAAAAGAGATTTTCAAAAGAGGCGACAATCCACTTTTTGCACTATTTTCTTATGTTAAGTTTTAATCTTCCGAGCCATTTGGTTATTGTATGTATCATGCAGGTCATAACTTGCACAATCAAACAAAGCAACGTAATTTCGTATAAACTATTTGTTTTACTTAGTAGCCTACTTGGAAAAGCCGATGTAAACCGATTATTACGATATTCTTGTAAAAACGACTAAATGCTAGTGAGAATATAAAACGTAATGGATTAAGACAACGTCAAAGTAACCAACAAAATGAATTAATTGCTAGGTTGCAATTCTTTCAGATTGATGGGAACCATCAAATATGTCACTGGTGATGTTGCCTCGCATTCGTCAAGCGGATAAGGAAGCGAACTTACACGATCCAACAAACAAAGAGGGATGGCTTTCTCTCTATCAAGCCTCAACTAAAGAAGTTCTTGATTCGTTTCGTTCAAACAACGAAAGCAGTGAAGACGAAAAAGATGTCAAGGAGGAGAAACATGATGAGGACACTTCCCAGTCTCTATTCTTCGATGAAAATTGTGCAGTTTCATCACTTGGGTTCGCATATGAGCCGATTCAAAGACTAACTAAGAGCCACTTGCTTTCCCCAAGTTCAGGGCGACATGCTTACCCATCAGACACTGAAAGTGACAGTGAAAAATCTTATTACGAAGGTTACCTTTCACAGGTAGGTTTAATGTGATCTCAACTCCGCACAACTTGTTGTTTGATTGCTGTTCATCCATTGTTAGCTGAACAGATGCACAGACAGATTTGCAAAGCTACAAGTGCCAATCGTAAGCTCCTTTGATTCCAAGTGTAGTTCAATAATGTAAACGATTGCTGGGTTAGATTAAACTTAAAAGGTTGTGTAAGATTTTGTTCATATCAAGACCCAAAATACGTCATCAGTATTTTTAAAACAAATTCATGTAGTAATCCACATGGATAGAAGTAATATCTAACTGGGCAAACTTTGGTTGATAGCAGGGCCCGATTAACCATGAGGCACACGAGGCACAGGCCTCAGGCCCCCTGGTTTTGGGGGCCCCCATTTTTTTTACATTAGTAGGGAAAGTACTATAATTTGGACCACCTAGATCAATTTAAAATAAAAAATCTTAATATTTTTAAAAAGATCCACAACATTGGGGTGCAACTAACTTTATTTGATTAGTTACAGGCTAGTTGGTTTGCAAAAACAATTCCAATCAAAAAAACATAATTCTATTTGTAATCAAGGTATTATCTCTAATTTAGAACCTAACAACAATAATACATGGATCAGTGTTCTGTTGGAAACAAAAAAAAAAACATAACACAAACAAAGAAAACTACATTATTATTTTTTTATATAGTGGTCCATATTATCAACTCAGTTTCTAAAATGGACCACCCTGTTTCATAATATGGACCATCATACTGTAATATGGACCGTTGTCATGTGAAAGTAAATATATCAAACTTCAATAGCATGAAATAGAACACAAAAACTCAATAAATAAAAATAGTCTGAAACGTTCATGATAGTCATCTCAAACAAGTTTCAAATCATTGATCATTGGCACAGTTGTCACAATAGTAAAAATGAGCATTTGATATATCAGCACAACTTTCATGGGCCAATTTCTTGCACTGACAACACTGAATCCAATCCTCATCAGTGGACTCGTCACACACAAGACAAGTGCATGCAGAAGCAGCATTGCTTGGAATGTCTAACTCTCTTTTTTGAAGACTTAAAGGTTAAAGCCTTTTCTCACTTGTTTTGCTGGTTTAGCTTTTTCTGTGAACTTGATTTTATGTTTGTGTGGCGTACCTGTCAGCACAGTAGCCTTTGTAGTTTTTCTACGTTTTCTTCCCTTCGTAACTTGTTTTGGAAGTGGGCTTATGTCCTCGACAGATTCCCTGCATGAAATGCTAACTGAACAAGGTTGTAAGTTCTTAACACTCAATGACGATGGTCCTGGTGCTTGTGAGATTGCTTCATACGATGCATAAGCTAAAGTTCCAGCATTTAATTCTGTTGACATGATAGAATTTTTTGCCACTTTCTCAATGTTTACCACATCTTGTGACAAAGGTGAAATGTTTCGAGAAATTGCATCTTGAGTAGACATATCTTGATCATCAATTATCAGCAGTGATACATTGTTTGGAGAGGTGTCTACTTCATGAGGCTTGTCAGTAACTTCAGCTGAGTGAAAACCACTTTCATCAAATACAAGAGGATTAATGGGGTAAATTCCTGCTTTTTTAAATCCATTTTAAATCCAATTTCCATGCTTAGACATGTCGTCAGAACTTAATCAAATTGTTTATAATATCAAAGTGATTATGCAAATTACTGGTAGTAGCTTTTATCACTATAAGAATGCAAGTTACAAATATATTTTATGATGCACTCTAAAAAGTTTGAAAAAAAAATGCATAAATCTCATGGAACTTCATTTCTATGCCTGTCTTCATTACTGAGAAACAAACTTCTACCAATTGACCATAACCTGGACCACTGGTCCATATTACCAAACAGTTAGGTGGTCCATATTACAGTTAGCATAATCTTATGTTGCTTGGTGTCATTTAGAATTAAACAGTGGACATTTCTTCAAGATTTTGGCAGATAGTCATTAGTAATGCCTCTCCTGCAGATTACTTTTGTATAATCTTTTGTAACTGTAGCAATATTTGAAAAATTCTCATAGTTTAGACCAGCAAAATAACATCGCAGACACCCAAAACACAAAACCTCTAGTAACAACAAAGAACCAGCTCAATCCTTTGAATCTGAATTCTGAATTCTGAAATAGTAAAAACTAGGTCAGTAAGAAAGGTTAATTCAAGCTGTTCACAAACCATGAAATTATTTACTTCAGTCGTAGAAAGAAAAAACAGCAGTGGTCCAAATTATCAGCCGGTCCAATTTATAGCACTTTTCCCTACCGTAGGCGTAGGCAGTGAAAGTTGTTGTGCCAGCAAGCCCGCAACCAGGGGGGGCATTGAGGGCATTTGCCCCCCCCCCAAATTTTTTGAAAAAATTTTAAGCGTTTTATGCAGTATGAAATGTAGGCCCTACTATACGTCGTACACGTACAGCCATACTGTAGGGTACCCGGACATTTTGTCGAAAGGACATTTTGCCGAAAGGACATTTTGCCGAATAGACATTTTTTTGAAACTCATTTTGCCGAAAGACTAATTGCCGAAAGGACTAAATGCCGATTAGACAAATTGGCGAAATTATAGAATTCGGTAATTAGTCCTGTCGCAAAATGAGTTTCGGCAAAATGTCCTTTCGGCAAAATGTCTTTCATCAAAATGTCCTTTCGGCAAAATGTCCGTGCACGTACTGTAGAGTGTAGACTATCGAAACCGAAAGTAGGCTACGCTGGTTGGAAGCTATGCTAACAATTTTGTTAGGCTGGCATCCTCATTATCTGTTTCGTTAGCGTATACATAATGTCAGCATCCATCATCACCATAAAAAGCGCTTAAAAACAACTAAATGATTCGAGATCAAAAGCAGCTGCGATAGCGTGGTGAATAAGCTACTCAGTTGGGCTTAAAGCATTTGTAAATCTGATTTTAAATGAATTCTTGAAAGTGAAAGGCCAGCAAGTGCGATTGATGCGGTGTCAGCAATAGAATCCCAAAAAGAGTTTTATCCAAACATTTAGGCTACAAACTCTTGATAATTTTGGCTACACTTCCAGTCACAATTACTTCTGCAGAAAGAACATTTAGCTGTCTACGACGCTTGAAAAGTTACCTTAGAAGCACTATGGGGCAGGACAGGCTTTCTGGACTAGCTCTCATGCAAATCCATCGTACTCAAATTCCAAGCGCGGAATTGGTGTTAAACGAACTTGCCAAATCAATTAGAAAGTTAGACATTATGCTCTAAATTAAAATGTCATTTTGCATTTGCAAAGTCAACTTCTTTGGGCCTACAAACATAAAAACTTGCTGAGCCAACAAAATGTTTCAGGATTGTAATTTGTAATTACCGTGTTGAGTTTATTCATATGTATCTGTTTGTTTGTGTCAGGGATATGGTTTATGTTGATGTAAATATATGTTATTGATTAATTTATGACTCCAGTCGTGCCAATGCAGTTCGTAGCCTACAGATGTTGTATTTTATTTGTAACCGACTGAACACATTACTGTGATATTGTAATTTTCTTCCTTGGGCAATCATAGCTAAATGAGAAAAAGTTACAAAGGCTAGTTTCCTTTAATGCTGTACTAAACAAAAACGTGATTGACATAAGTGATAACCACTGAACCGTAGCATGGTAGTGCCACACACTCTATCAATGGGCGTGGACATTAACATAAAAATGTGACAATGCATCATTTTAATGTTTGTTCTTTGATAAAAATTAAATGCTCCCCCCGAAAATATTTGCTGGTTGCGGGCCTGTGTGCCAGTGTGTGCACACTTGTTATTTTTGAGTAACAATTTCAAACTGTGTAATGATTTTGCAGTAACAGTTGAGCACTCCTGCTCTGCATTGAAAGCGATTGCCAATAGGGGCCCCTAAACTTAGCTGTGCCTCGGGCCCCCGTGAGCCTTAATCAGGCCCTGGTTGATAGTGTTTAAGAAATGATAGGCCCCACCAACAAACACTTTACAAATTTGGCAATGATTGCACAAATACTTAAAGCACAAGTTCTTGCAGACTGATTTTTTGCATATATCTTACCTAAAAATACCTTTTAGATTGAAGAAAAATCTGAATACTTCCTTTTCAAATGAATTAATCCAACTGACCAAAAAACGTGAAGTTACTCTACCAATACTTAATCTTCTCACTAAGCCGATTGTTGTCACGTTTTCAGGACACGGATGACTCGTTTCTCTTCCACGATAAAGCAACAAAGCTCTGGGCTTGGAGGAGAAGGTCTCGGATTGATACCTTAATGTTGATTAATTCCGCACACACCGTATTGCATCACAACTTTTGCTTCCATAGACGAGCTGTTTTTAACCGTATTAAGACTGGGGCTGGCATAATCTGCCCGCGCCAATTTCAAACCATTGTATTTTAATGGGCATACGTGCTATTAAGCTGAAATTTCTTGACTTTTCCTAAATATTACTTGGCTAAACGTATTTAAAGTTTCGTGGCTATACCTGATTCGGTTTGGGAGATATTTTACCGTTTTTAGCATGTACCTTGAAATATTTCATTGATTTGCTCCTGAAGTGAGAGAAGATTGCGCCTGGTTGGTTTCTTTTATAAAAAGAGTGACAGATCAACGATGGTTTATTCAAAGGCGCCAAACCGAGTCGCCTAATGAGCTTATCGCGCGTGTAATTTGATTACAGTAGTTGTGAAGAAGACACTGCGTGGTATCAATTACCGATTTGCGCCTGGCGTAAATTGCATACATTTGTTCTGTCTGTGAGTGAAACGAAACCATTTATTTTACGCTGATTGCACATCATTACACAATATATCAACGCAAAAAGTGTGGCATTACAAGCTGGAAATAGAATAGTTTACATGGACAATACCGGATAGCCGAAATTGATGATATTTTTGATAGTAAAATTGTTTCATTTCGCAATCGTTCAACTAAGTCGAATACTTATAAGTCGATTTTTGATGGTTTTTTCCACAATTTATATAGCATCGGCAACCATTTTTATTCAGTAATTTTCTAGCCGACAAAACTGCGCTGTTATTTCGTCGATTCAACGATTAGCGAATGGTATGAGGTGTAAAAACATGAAGATCCGCTGACGGATATCATCAGGGACCAAGCATTGCGGCATTGTCAAGCTGAAAGCAAATACAATTTATTATTTAAGTTCAATGGAACTTGATTCTAGGTGGCTGGTAATGCTCAACATTGCCAGATTTCAACGTCTTCAGTTGTTGAATTTACGTAAATATAACCGATTTGTCGGCGGACATATTCTTCCTGGAATAACTTATTTCCAAGTTTGGTTGCTTTGTCTATATCAGTTTTTCGTCCTTAGATGTACCTCTAATGTGAAATTGGGGAAATGAAGCAAATATCAACAGAAATTTGCCTACATCTCAAGTAACAGTTGTTTCCGATCTTCGCATCTTTCCAAACAAACTGAAGTCACATAAACAATTTTCACGTCTAAGCACCGTGGTCAAACGTTGAGTCGATATAATAATGTCGCACTTTTGCCGGCTGGACAATTACAGAGTAAATAGATTCTCGGCAGTTGATGAGCCGTTACGGTTGTTAGCGTGAGAGACAGAACGCAAAGTGTGACGCGGGATTACAGTGACGTCATTATCTCAAGAAGAGCAAGCCTTGTTTCTTTATTATAATTTACATGTAACTTTGGCGATTTGACTGCTGTGTAATAAATCCATTACAGCTGTAAATATACACATGATTCGAAGACAAGTTTAAATTTGTTGGAAAGTCAGATAAATTTTCTTTCACTTGGTAAAATACCTAAGTGACAGCATGCTTATCAAAGGCGTAACAATCGTTTAAAAACCGCGGGCGCTTTATGCCCCCCCAACTCAAGAAATCCCTTGAGAACCCAGTCTTAATACGGTTAAGTTTCTTAATGTGAACAAATTGCATATTAGAAGAAAGTTTGGGGTAATAAGATGAGTTCGCAAACTATAAGTTTAATGAACTTCTTGTCCAATTTGATTGTGTTTTGTGACGTAATAATTTTAATGCAAAAGGTTGAGTTGACCATTGTTTACTTCACAATGTTAGTCACAAACGACCTGTTATAGCCTGATGGTGCAAGTTTGCTGTAGCAATAGGGGTTTGTCACTAGCTTTCGGAACACAGTTCTCTAGTCATGTGCAATTACGAATGGTGTTGAAGTCATTGTGTATTGTTTCACAAGGTTCTTTTCTTCGGCTTGAGGCTGCTGTCATGATTGCTGTCTGCTGAGTTTATGTGTTGTCAAGCGTACTTACAGTAAAATTTGTCCAATCAGTTGATTTGCCATAGACTGAGTTATGCTTTTCAATTGATTCGACAAATTTTACAGTAATCATGCCTGACAACACTCAAACTCAGCAGACAGCAATCATGACAGCAGCGTCAAGCCAAAAAAAACAGAGCCTTGCAAAACAACGACACACTGACTTCTACACCATTCGTCATTGCACATGACTGAAGAACTGTGTTTCGAAAGCTAGTGACAAGCCGCTATTACCATAGCGAACAGTATCAGGCTAAAACAAGCCTTTTGTGTCTACAATTGTGAAGTAGTTCTAATCTCTGATACTATGATTCAAAAACTATGAGTTGGAACTGCTAAAATTTGTCTCGTATTTCAGTGTAAACATCGAGTGTACAGTAAATACCAACACTGGGCAACATTTTACAACTTATTTTTTATTCTTTGCTCGTTTCAAGTTTACTTAGACTAATGTGGCCATGCTGAATCCAAATTTGGCCTTAGATTTTTTCTAACACATCACGTTTTTGAGATATGATAATAAAAATACCTTATTTTTGCCAAAAGTGGAAGATTTGGCGTTCCGTTTACCACCAACATATGCAGTGTCATAGCGAGAGGTTAGTATTAGACAGGCCAAAATAGCTTAAATAAGGTTACTAGACAAGCATTGCCATAAGCCTGCATAAATGTTTGTTATTTCATGCAAAACATTGACAGGGGGGGGGTCAATTATACTTTTAGCTTCACTTTTATCTTGATAATATTGCTTTGTTAATAATGTTGCTTCCAAAACAAATTAGTATCAAATTGTAGTTTGTAGATGTATTTCAGCTATTCATGCACCCCATGGCCTGGATTTCTGGATGTAGCACAATGTGTATGTGTAATAAACGCAACGTCAAACCTTACACTTTTGGAAAAAGTAACAATTTGCTCTTATCATATCTCACAAACCTGACGTGATAGGATAAATCTGAGGTCAGATTTGGAATCAGCATCCCAAAGTTAGTCCAGGTCATCTATTTTCATTTAAGGAATAAATGTGATGTTGTCCAGTGCAATCATTGCAGTCTATAAACTGCAATGCATAAAACCAACCAATAGAGGATGCTAACTTTGATTTTCATACTGAAGCCGCCTACATGTAGATAACATGCCGGCAGTAGATAGTTATTTTTAAACTATTTTTTTTATTAAGGAAGAGTATGGAACGAAAAAGAAGAAGAGAAAACAGACAATTTTTTGGGTTAGCGTCAAAGATGGCATTGGCGTGGGCTGTATGCGGTCTTGGATATTATCTATACCAGTACCCTCTCAAAGATCAGAATTTTGACATTCTAGTGTGGGCCTGGTCTTGCATCTACTCGTGGTGGGATGTTTTAGACGAATTCTTAAATGAAACTTCAAAAACTAAAGCAATAAATGAAATTCCCGGCCGAGTGCTTGACTTAGACGTTATGCTTGCTTTTACTTGAAAAAAAGTTACACTCAAAATCAGCGAAAGGTACAGTTTGGAATGCTGTACTTGGATGAATCCTTATCATCTTCATATGTTTTGTTATGTGCACTGCTTCATTTGCTGATATGTGTCTTGCTTTGCACTGCTACTTATGTTGTTCTGTTAAACGGGCAGCGTAATGTTCCTAAAGGTGTCCTACGATAATTTATGTTTACTGTGCTTTTCTTAATAAATTTCTATGGCCACCACAAACTAAGCTGTAAAAGTTGATAATCTTAGTAACTCGGCAAATGGTTTGTCAGACTAGCACAGATTTAAACCATCATGTGGACTGCATTAGGCAACCCTGGTAAAAAATAACTTTATTTGCCACTCAGATTCTGTAACAGTACTGTATACGATAAGCTTACAGGTTTATATGTAGTGTTTTCTTTCACCTTGAGACACTACGTTTATATTCCGCGTTAAAGAAGTGAAAGCGTCATGAAAACAAGCTTTGAGGCCTAGATTTCTTATCCCACTTAACATTGTTTTCTTGGACTACACTGAGAGACTATTGGAAGGAAGCCAGTCATTGATGGCATCATCCTTATGGTATGTTTGAGGAATGTATGGTAATACAGTCATAGATGATCTGCGGTCTCTTCCTCCATACCGCACTTGCAAGAAGAAGACACCACCCCCCTATTGTGCAAGATTAAGCTGGACCGATGCCAGTGGAGAAAGATTTAGAAAAACCAGTGCCTGTCTCAAAAGGAACTAAGCAATATGCCCAAGCGAAGATGACTTCTTCTTCAAACAAAACTCTCTAAATATTTTAAAATATTTTTCATCTTAATTTGTTCATAAAAATACAGTAGATGAAAGTGTAGGCACTCTTTCGGTTGACCTCACAAAGTCGTGACCACAACAAGGCAGTTACGCACAAACTGCATGGCAAAGTCTACAAGAGAATATAGAGGTCACAATTTTCCATTTGTGACATTGATTGATTGATTGAATCTTTATCCTCGGACTGGGAAAGCTTCTTGCAGAGCTTAATCCTGGCAGTTTCGCATACTTGTAGAGGCTTTGAATCACTGACGCAGGCCCGGTCACCGAGATTGACAGAGTGAAGTTTCCGATTGTTGAAGTCTTGTTGCCGGGGAATTATTCCATCCATTAGACGCCACTGAATGGAGAGCAGTCCTTAACGTGCGTTGCTCAAGCGCACACCCCGAGAGTCGAACCAGCGCCGCTTTTGATGTTGAAGTTTCTTCGTTGCAGAAGTGACGCGCTAACCAATTGAGCTATCAGGGCGGACATGTATAGTGTCACAATAATTGGGTTTAGATACAAAGTGCTTAGTTAAGCAAATGTCATCACGTGTGTCATAGATTTCTCAACACTCAATATTTTTGTGAGAACTATAATTATATAGTTTACTGTGGTATTTAATGTCAATAGAAGAGGAGTTATGTTACTGTAGTTGTTTTAAATAATTTGATGAAACTGCTATTGAGTTTCAAATCAGCTTTCAGGGCGGCGGATCTGCTGCTCAAGTTGACGACGTCGATGATACACGAGATGTCTTTGTCGGGTCCTTGGGAAAGAATTGCGCACAAGGTCTTCAATGACTGCTCTGAGAAAGAGCACGTTAGACAGGTTCAAAAAGTCTAAAGTTGCACAATTTGTTGCGACAACGACATCTGCGGTCGACTACGAACACTCACTTGTGATGGAAGTTGTTAAAGCAGCTGACAACTAAACCAGAGCTAAATTCACTCTCTCTCTTTCGTTTGAGACTAGATCAAATCAAATTTCAGGGCAGGAGATGGAGAGCCAGGTGAGTGTAGCTTTGTCCAGCGTTGCTATACCATGCGTTCCATTTGGTGCCTTATAGATCGGACATTCGATAACGACATGGTCAGCAGTTTGTTCCTCCGCGCCGCATTCGCAGGCCGGTGAGGGAGCCAAACCCCACTTGTGCATGTTGGAATGGAAGCGACCGACTCCGGTTCGGATTCTGTTGAGCTTGACCCAAGTCGGCCGAGGCAGGTCCATACCAGGGGGGCGCGCCACCGGGTTTTTCTTTAGAGGCAGGGATGGGGGTACACTGGAATGGCCGTCGGAGTGAATGGCGAGGGAGGTGGCTTGTAGATGTTTACGATTTTGTAGCCGTTGATGTCCACACTTAGCCATTCAATCTCTGAGTCTGAAGGGGATTGTTCAACCAGTCTCCAGTTCAGCTTCTCGTGGACAAATGTGGCTAAGCCGTGTGTCCTGCTTAGGATTGACCCAGCTAGTGAGTAATTTGGGATCACTAGCCTATCTGCGCTGTGGCAGTGGGTCTCCTATCACTAGCTCGCTAGCCTCCTAGGCCTCCTACTAGCCTCCTAGGCCTCCTACTAGCCTCCTAGCTTCCTACCTACCTCCTAGCACTATCACTAGCAAACGCTTTCAATCAGCTTTAATTTGTTCCACTCTGGTTTCCCTTGAACGTTGAAGTTTGTCATTCCGTGATAGTTCCCTTTTTTTTCTTTTGTTTTGTAGTCCGAGTGAGCATGATTATAATAGAAAAAGAAAGTAGGACGGATCTATGTGTTTCAAAAATTGCGGTCGTCTTAAAGTTATCAGAGTTTCCAATTATTTTTTTGTCAATTGATTTGACAACCTATCCAAGAAAATTATTCGGCAACCCCTGTAAATTCTGTACTAAGATAAATCCCGGACCATTACACCACGCTCCGTGACTTCATACCCGACGCCGATCCCCGTCCACCAGGGATTTCCCTCGCAAGGCTTGCTTGGGTCAGGCTTAACTGCCTGCGAACTGGTGTCGGCCACTTTCGTTCGGACATGCACAAGTGGGGCCTGGCTCCTTCATTAGAATGCGAGTGTGGTGCCACGGAACAGACCGCAGATCATGTCATCCACCACTGCCTAACCCACCGGCCTCCACACGGTGCGCATGGTCTGAGGGTCCTGGACGACGAAACTGCTGAGTGGCTGAAGATTTCCTGCCCTCCAATCTGGCCTGGAAAGATCGCTCATACGCCATCATCAGCATATTCTGTACTCCGTTATTTTAAGATGCCAATTACTGTTAAAATTTTAAGAACGCGGTGCACAATCATAAGTTTTGAAGCGTTTTGTATTTTGAGATTCTTGTATATTTCGTTTCGAATGCTAACGAAACGGCTTAAAATTTAAACGAGTTTTTTCATATCAAATATTTCAAAACAAAATAATAACAACCTGTAGATTTTCTCCTCGAAACGAAATATGTTTGCCTTATTACTGCAAAATACTTACATGGAAGGTAAATACCAGGGAGGCGAGGGACACTCTGACGGAAGGGACCCATCGTGTAGATGGTAATCTGTGAGTGTATAAAATGATGGTTATTGGCTGCCTCAAGCTTATCTACCGGTCTGAACTCTCCTCTTGCTGGTGTTGGAGCAGACTAGGAGGTGGCGAGTCAAGCTCGAGAACTAGCACGTTTGGGTAAAGAATTGATTTTAATTTAATTTTACTTTGTTTGTATTTGTGTGTGCTTCTGCTTGATGCCCGCTTGAAGAAGGGCACCTCGTGTGGAAAAGGGCCACTGCAGTCTGACATCTCATTTAGCGGAGAAGCCAGAGAAGGGTGGCCAGTGAAAGGATAGCTTTCGTTGACCCCAGAGTTTTTTTTTATTTTGATGTCTTCGTTGGTTAAGTTAAAGTATTGTTGCTTCAAGCGCTCCATATTCCTAGTGCAAAGAAACACGCGTTAAAAATGTTTGGGTTTCTATGGTTTCTTGAGAACAGATTATCGTATTTTAAAATTGAAATGAGTACAATTGTACCCATGCAGCCTGACGAATGTCAACCAAATAAGGATGCACAACGATTATATTAAGGATTAACAAAACAAATAATTTGACGTTACCTACAATGTGACTATTTTGACGGTTACTTTCAGATTAAATTCTTCATTATAAATAAAAAAAAATAATGGATTAATCTGGTAACACCCTGAAAATAATTCAATCTGACCACACAGCCACAAAATAAATTGATTAGAATGCATTACTGAAATTTTTGCATAAAAATGAATAAATTGCAGAAACAAAATTGATTTTATTACTGTCTCTAGGTCTCCAAGATAAAGCAAAGTCAATACAATATGAAAAATTTGTCTTGAATTCACCTTAATAGAACTTCGCCTATTGTTGATACCCTTGTTGTCGTCAAACAAGTAATCCATGTAATAAACAAACAAACAATCAACGGATAACATGAATTTATTGTAAAATAAAAACAAATACAGTAAATAAATACAAAATCTTTTAGTCATTTCGATCCTTGTGGGTGAGGTAAACACGATTGAAATCATCTTCATGTCTGCCAACCACCAGCTTTAACTTCTGTATGAGACAAAAAGAATAATTGACATAAAAAATTTTCCACACTTGGAATACTTTACATCCTTTCAATTATTTATTGATGGAAGACGAAGTTGCTGAATCAAATGTAGCAGCCAAGTCACTAAAACACTACAGTGTTGCACAAAAATTGATGTTGATTAAATGCTTATTGATATTGAATAAACGATAGAATAATAAAGTAATAAACCTTGTAGTCTACAGTAGGAAAGCAAGGCTACGATCACCAAAAGAAGCAAAATATTTTACGATTCCTGGGAAACAATTTGATAATTGCTTAGAATTTGATAAATAATAAGTTCTTCTTTTATTGTCGCACTTGATTCCAAGCATTGAGTGCCTCTTGCATGAAAAGTTTCCAAGATTCTCTGTTGTTTGCTGCGTGCATTAGATGTATGTTGGATTGTTGGTGTTGGTTTTGTCGCTTTGTTGGTTTAAGTAGGTTGCAACGTAAATATTCCTCACCTTATTTTCCAACCGATTTAGGGCTTCCTGCAATTTGGCTCGTTCCTCCTTGTTCGGACGTCTCGACCTCCCATCACCATCATCGAGGCATTTCCACATCCAAACTTCCTCTTCAACTTTGTCAAACACCTCGATGACGTCACTGAGATATAGAAAGTTATCATGGAGATTCATCCGAACAATCTAAACACAAATAATTATTATTAAGATTGTCACGATTTCTTTCTATCTCTTACCAGGAAAAAGACTTGGAAAGGTTCAATGACGTAGTTTAATGGGTTAAACCGAAAAGCAGTCAATTAAATGTCGAATAATTCTACTAGTGAAATGATAATCTGACTTCTTGAAGAGCTTTAACGAACGGCTTCTCAAATAACTCTAATTTCTGCATCAACTACCAATCCACAACTCATAGCACAACTCTCATAATCAACTCATAATAATCACCATAATAATAATAATAATACATTACACAAACTACACCACTATTTATATAGTTGGTTGTTCAGTCCAGTAACTTCGAGAAGGTGACGTAGTGTTGCATCACACGAACTCATCGTCGGTCACGTAGCATTGAGCGGCATAAACAAGCAAGTTCAAAGAAGTCTAAAGAATGTCACGTAGGGGTAGAGGACTGTTACATAATACAGATTTCGTAATCAGAGGTCCATTCGTAAACAACCTTGTGACATCATGACAAACGATATTGGCAACTGTGAAAACAACAGAACGTTCCAGATACAGAATGATCTAGAATTACGTTGCAGAACAACGACTTCACAATTAGAGGTTACTACTGGTCATTGACCGATAATAACATACCGCTCAAGAATTCCATAATGAAAACAGCACATTCTGTCAAGACGCAAAGCAGCCCGACGCGAGGCTTTGCACATTGATTGTGACAAAGATTCAAGAATAAAATAATAATAATGGTTATTGTTTGTGATGTTTTGTTTATTTGTAAAAATTCAACAAGAATTGTTAGAAAATAATAAAATTAAAAACAGAATCTCAACGGAACTCAGGAGGTAAAACAAGGTAATATAACGTTAGATCAAGGTATCAACTGATGTTAATGCAACCACAGGTCAATGTAATTAAACGTTGGTTTAAAAGTTAAACATGACTTACGGATCCATTCATCGATTTGATCGCCTCAATCCACAAACGAAACTTGTTGGAAGTCATTTTGCATCCGTACAGATCCAGGAATCGAATTTTTGCTGGCATTAATTTTAGGAATGACGTTACCGCATGGATGTCATTCTGATTGGAGGAGGGTTCCATCTTTATCTCTCCTCTATCAAAATGACTTCCTGCGGTCACAACCACTTCCTCGTCGTTGCCTTCTCTCAGGATCCTGCTGATGGCAATGATGGAGAGACGATCATTGTCATCATCATTATGACCTAATAATGCATGAACAATATCAATCAATGCTGAAAGTTGAGCGAGGCTGTTCACCAGGCATTTAGAATAACATGATGCGTTCTACTGGTGCAAATTAAGCTGAACTCTCACACGATGTATAAAGTGACAATCTGCTTTTATCCGACTTTTTTTCAATCAGACACGACTGACTTATGCAGGGGGCTAGACCAGGTAGTGACTACCTTTCTAGCATGGCAAAACACAGGACCATGTTTCTGAAATCAACTAAACATACAACATACTGCGGCATGGCCACCTGGAGATGCGGCCTGATTTGTCACATTTTGCAGATTTTGATTACAGCTACTGCTAGTGCTTGACTGACATTTTCTGAGATGTTTTTACTTTTTGCGTTTTCCTAATGACATAAAACTTTTTGTTGCCTTGGGGAACCATTAGCAAATGAGAAAAAGTAAGTTGAAAAACGCAAAATCAGACTGTTATTGAAAATTAACAGTCTGACTAAAATCTTCGAAATCAAATTTTTTTTGTTTTTCAACATGTAAGGATGTTAAAACTTATTGTATCATTTGAGGAAAAGAATAAAGAAAGTGTAAAAATCTAATTTTTAGAAAAATTTATTTAAACGTTTGCCCAAAGTTAGAAAAACCTGGAAATTTCTGCAAAATGTGACAAATCAGGCCATATCTTTAGGTGGCCATGACTGCGGCATATCCAGATGGGGCGATTGTGATAATTGCCGCCCCTAAAACTGAGAAAAGTATCTATACTCACTGTATATTTGCAAGGTAGGATTAATGTATACACCTACACATTTTTTTTTTTTTTTTTTTTTTAATCGCTCCTCTTTCCTCCGACCCTATACAAAGCCTCCATGTCAGACACCTTCAACCTTAAATTTTAATGGTGTGGGCAGGACCATTTGGTATGATATGATCACACTGGCAAGCCGTGTGATATAATTTTATTTGGCCAATAAAGTTCAGTGATAAAGCATAGATCAAGGTGTCCAACAGTAATTGAACCAGAACCACTGAGGATTGACAAAAAAGTAAACCGAAATCAAATCCCCATTAATTCATGGCGCAACTACTTTTCAAATACTTTAATAATGCTTTTAAAATCACTGCCTGAAGAGAATATGATTATGTCATCTGATTATGTGTAATAGACAAATGCTTCGGGTAGCCTACTGCTTCTTCTATATTTTTTTAAATTGTGGTTGGGACAATGAACGGGATGAATTAAGCCTTTAACAATCACACAGCCTCATCAGGTCAATCTAAATCTTAATCTGCCACAGACGGTAGCTTATTGCAGGCAAGGGGCCACGTCTGTTTAGGAACCTTTAGAGACTCACTCATTTTCATTCGGTCTAGAGTCTAGCGTCTAGTTGGTCTAGCGACTTTTTGTAATTGTAAAGGAAAAAATGGAAATGCTGTTGTATGAGCGCGACCTTACATAGCTTGGAGTTTAAACTTTTCTTTCTGAGAAAATAAATAATTTAACAGAGAATACAATAGGCCCTATGCAACATTAAACTCTCGTGAAATAACAAACATTTTGATATTGACAGACAGTAGCTTTGACAGGTGTGATCTAGGACAGGGGTCAGCAACATTTTTTTTCACTGCGGACCGGTTTAAAACTGAAATTTTATCTCGAAAAATGTGCCTTTAAGAAACAATTAATGTTCAGCAATAAACATTCAGCTACAGCTCGCTAAGTTGTTTCTACATTGATTCAATGAAAATCTTAAGCTTGTTTTTCTGCGACGAGATTTTCCCATCTAGTAATTATGAAACTCAATGACACCCGCAATGTGCTCCTCACGTAGCCTACAGTGTGTTTCTTGAAAATCCAGACTCACATAAGCAACGTCGCAAATGGCAGCAAAGTTTTTAATGATTTTATGTCAAGGTCAGGGTATTCTAGCAAGACCTTTATCCAAAACATTGATAGAGTCGTGCAAAAGATTGAGTTCGCTTTTAGCAGCATGATCGTTGCTTTCTTCACAGTGTAGATATTAACGACCTGTTTTAACCTGGTGCTGCGAGTTAGCTGTGGTAATACCGAATTGCACTTTCTTTCGGAACACAGCTCCCCAGTCATGTGCTATTTCGTCATGGCAATTATAAACAAATTCAATTCGCGGAAAGATTGCGTTTCGCTAGCATCTAAATTTCGAAATTAAAACTGCTTTCATTATATTTTACAATCATCCTTGAAAACAACTATCTCGTATTTATGCATACTGTGTTTATATCTACATCTAATATTTGTTGTTTGAATCTTGTTTCCGAACCTGATTGTTTTTATTCACTTAGTAATTTTTACAGTTTTCCATTGTGTTTAACTTAAAATTTTAATACTTTTGAAAACTAAAACCACTTAAAATAAGCAAACAATACAATGTTGGGTTCAGTCTTTTAAACATTGGCTACCTCGAAATTGGTGAAACATTTTTTGTATAGAAAACTGCGTTGACTCGGTGAAAACATTTACTTACTTGCAGCAACTTTACGAGTTTTCTTATACAGCTCTGAAATAAATATTTTCTGTTTTTGCAACTTTTCACCTGAAAAAAATCACATTTTTATGAAAATTATGGTTTACAATCGTCACCATTGTGAGCGTACACCATAAGCATTCGTTACCACACTTCATGTTATCACAAACCAGACTAGTATCTTTATATGCAAATACTCTATGCTGTTTACGTACAATAGGGTGTCTATTTTTAGATAAACTTTTAGGAAAAATAACCTCAAATTATATTTTGATCTTATTGTGTGTCTAAATGGATTTTCAACGCTGAATTACAAAATGACGTCATTTACGCCATTTTGAGGCGGCACATAACGATTTTTTTCATTTTGGCCTCTACTCAAGAAATGCTTGATTTTTAAGTTTCTTCGCTCACGAAGTCACACGTTAACCAACTGAGCTATCAGGTCTAGCAGAAATTAACACATCCAGAAACTGTGTAAATCAAGCTTTGTTAATGTGCAGCATGAAGCTGACTTCTTGATTTCTATACCTTGGTCAAGTTTGGTTTGAGAGCGGTGGTAGATGAGCGCTGAATACCACGAATTCTATTTACTGGTTCCTACTTTACGCGTTCAGGGGTGCAAAATCATGGTCCGCCGCGGGCGGCACAAACCATAGCGATACGCCACTGAAAGTCGTCGGCTCCAGCTCGTGACTGAGCATTGGTTTCGTCATCAAATCAAATTTGGCTTTGGATGGTGATGTCATATATGGCTTTGGAGGCCAGTGTATGATGGAAAAGACGTGGGCAAATATCACATTGTATGGGGGGTATGGATTGCATGGAGGGAGAGACGTGGTAGTTTTAGCTTTTCTAGTGTTCGTTTTTTTGGGCTTTTTGTATCCTTTTTTTTGAAAATTTCCGTGCCTTTATTAAATCTTTTTCTCCAGAGTAATCTGTCACTAACAAGGTTTTCCCATGAATCTAGATCAATGTTCGCATGGTTAAGGGAGACTTTCAGCTGATCTTTGTATCTCATTTGTGGTCTTCTGGGGGGTTTCCTGTCTCTAGTTGTCCCTCTTCGTTGTCCCTTCGCATGACATGTCCTGGCCAGCGAAGGCAGTGTTGCAATATGGTGGCTTCGAAACTGGGCAACCTAGCGCGATCAAGGATTGCATCTTTGGTGAGACAATCTTCCCAACGAGTGCCTAGCATTTGACCCAGTTTCCTCAGCTGAAAATTTTCAAGACGTTTGATGTCACGGCAGTATAATGTCCAGGTTTCACAAGCATACAGAAAGGTGGATAGAACGACTGCCCGAAGGACCTTAATTTTTGTGCGGATAGGTATAGCATGGTTGTTGAAAACACGATGGTTAAGTCTTCCATAGGCACAATCTGCTGCTTTTACACGATGTTCAATATTCTTTGACAGTGTTACAAACAACCAAAAAAATGTGGCCATGTGGCCGGTGTCCTTTTAAAAGGCAACAATAAATATAAAGCAAAATAAACAAATAAAAGAAGCAAAACCTTACACAAATTAGAGTGTAGTAGGAAGCACAATATTATAGAGTGTCAAACTATGAAGAAACATAATTCATATCTATTACCAATAAGCAATAAAACGTGCATGTTTCTCCTCACTTCACTTCATCGGGCTCTTCTCATTTTTCAACAATTTTCAAACTTTCACAAAATTCAGAAAAAGTACGTTGTTTGCAAATATTTATCAACACCTTCCAAAACAGATCCTAAATAACTACTAGCAAGTTCAAAATGATTCAATCAAAATAAGATGATGCAATACTGATGCATTCAAAACGATGTTCTTTTAAAAGGACACCGGCCGTAAATGGGCTAAGCATAGTTTAAACTTTTGACCGATGCGAACGTTCTCTTGTGCAGTTCGTAACCGCATAAAAGATACGAATTGCCACCTCAACATTATTGAAACTCTCACAGACTGTCATATCAGACTAATTAACACACAGCATTTTCAAAACATTTAACCTTTTTTCAATGATAGCTTTTCCTGATTTCGCCACGATAGTTCAGTTGGTTGGCGCATGACTTCGTGAAAGAAGCAGCTTCAAGGTCAAGCGGGACTGGTTCGACTCTCGGGGTGTGCGCTTTTGAAACGCATTTTAAGGACTGCTCTCCATTTGTCGGTCGTCGTGTGAGCCTCTGGGGCCGAAGGTCTATCCTTTTGCCACCCCAGATTCACGATGCTCCCGGACTATGCTTAAAGGCTACTAGAGAGCAGCCAGTATTTGGTTTCATCATCCAAAGACGCGCAGACCTTCCACTCCATTAGGTGGCTTGAAGGTGATACAATCGTTGGTGGTGTGGTCTGCGATCTGTTCCTCAGCACCACATTCACAAATAGAAAAAGAAGCCATTCCCCATTGGTGCATGGTTGAGCGGAAAAGCCCCACGCCCGTACGGAAACGGTTGAGGCACACCTACGTCTGTCTCTGTAGTGTTAGGCCGATGGGACAGGTGTCGACGTCGGAGATGAACGAGTGGAGACTGGTAGTGATTGAATCCCATCGAGAGTTCTATTTATTGTCAGCCCATTCAGCCACAGAGATGTCTTGATCATTAGCTTCGTTGTTCCGAACTTGAGCGGCTGGCAGAAATGGTTGTTTTGATTTCAATCGACAGGTGTGCTCGTTTGGGAGAGCAAAGATTGTGTAGTGGAAAAGATGGTTAGGCTCCAATGCCCGTTGACCGAATGACAGAGTAGCTTCTTTGCGAAGAAACTCAGCAAGTTGGATGCTAGCAAGAATCGGAAAATTTTCCAGTAGTGTGGGACGCAGGCATCCAGTCACTGTGCGCAGTGACGTTGTGTGCGCTGTTGATGACAGTATCAATGTTGTAGCAATGAGCACTGCGACATCAAACAGGTGGACAGTACTCTGCTGAGGAATATACAAGGGCTATGGCTGCTATACGCAAAGTGTCAGGCCTAGGCTTCCAGCTGGAGCTTGCCAGGCCCTTGAGTAGCGCAGTAAGCGATGACAGTTTCTTGCTCAGTGTCATCAAGTGGTGGCGTTTCGTGAACGACATGTATCCATTGAAAGGCACCTAATGGATGAACTAATTCCCTGGCAACAACACTTCAACAAACGGATAACTTCACTCTGTCAATTTCAGTAACCGGCCCTGAGTCAAAGGCCTCTACAAGTATGCGAAACTACCAGGAATAACCTATTAGGCTTTGTCAGTCCGAGGATAAAGATTCAAAACCAACCAACCTATGAGTAACTTTCTTATTGATGGTGAAGTGAATTTTTGTAGGCCTGAAGCTTTAGCGTGTTCATCTTTATAGATAATTCGGCACTAAACATGTTTGCAATCGCAAAAGCATAGAATTTTAATCTATTTTTTGTAGTGTTTTAATGCTAACTCATCATCAAATCAAATCAAAATCAGATCTACCTCGAGAGATGATTTTAAATTGATCGATTTAAAATCATGTCTCGAGGCAGATCTGATTTTCAGACTAAGATATTGGAAGCCTTAAGAATCAAACGTAATAATCCGTTTCTCAACCGGCAGTTATTCGCCTGTGGCTCATCGTTCCTTTTGTGTGGGTTCTAATTGTTTGTCCAATGTCTGCAGTTTACACCTCATGTGATCTGTTTCCCACCGCATAATTTACTCGTAATCATTCTTATATCATTTGTTCAGTTTGTTCAGTTAGTGCTTTTCAGTCCAGAGTGTCGTTACAGTTGTAGTGCAAAGTCAAATTTATCTTAAGATTTTCATTTTATATACATTGCAGAATTATATCATATAACAATTATATAATAATTCCTGATGAGGACACACGTAAAAAAAAAAGGTGAGTCCCATACTTGATCCAAGCATCGGGGGATGAGAAGATAAGGTTCTCATTATACTAAGCCTTCGGCACTAACGAGAGTAGGGTGGCCAGTTCCTTTCTCTCGGCCGCCTTTACTTCAGCAACTACGCCCACCCAATTTATTACACCCTGGGTAGAGGTGAGCGGTGATTTTCAACAACCAGCTTAAGCCGGGAGTCGAACCAGGATTGCATGATTGGAAAGCGAGTGCCTTATCCGCTGCGCCATCCCACCGCAGGACACACGTACGTGTCGAAAACGTTTGAGTTTATTCTTAATTATTTTATATTTTTTGTGGGTAAAAAAGGATATTAAACCCGCTAAGATTACTCTGTTTTATTTTTCTATGATTCAACACAGCAAACTCTCTACCAAAGCTTTATCTTTCTAAGAACGGAACTTTAAAATTTTCAAGCAATTTTAGTAATTTGGTGTGTTTTATTCTGTTGAATGCTTTATTATAATCGATGTTTGCAATATAAATGTAGGTAGTTTCCTTATACCATTTTTCGTTCGCCAATTTTTTGTAGGAAAAAGATTCCATTTCTTGTTTCGAATCCTTTTTTATATTTTACTTGATTTTCACCTATTGGTTGTTGTATTATCGAGGTTATTCTTCTTTTGATGTTGTGTAACAGAATTCTGCTGCCGTGTGATATCAGACTAATAGTCCTGTGTTCCTCATATCTCATTGTTTTTATTACTTTTGATATTAAGATTAGGATACCCTTTGCGAAGTCATCCGGAACTTCACCAGTGTGATATATTTTGTTTATTAGCTTCGTCATGTTCTGCAATCTCCTTTCTCTCAATTGTTTCAGACGTTCTGCAGGAATTTCATCCATCTCACTTGATTTTCCATCTGGAAGGCTCGCTATGACATTTCTAATTTCAACTTCCATTATTTTTGTAGTATCAGTTTTTGCTGGTGACATTACAACATTATTTCGTTCATCATCGTATAGTTTTGATACATTTTCATGTCATCTGTTGGTTATTCCTTCTTGAGTTTGGATTACTTCACCATCTTTGTGATCAGTCTCATCTTTATGGTTGAAGGTTGACTTTTATCTCTTTAAGTTTGGTGCTCAGTTTCGGTGGTCTCATATCATCTAGGTGTCCCAACTCTACACTTTATTTTAGTAATCTTTTTTTGCTTTTCTACACATTTGTCGGATGTTCAAGAAATGGTCTTTAGTTTTTTTACAGGTAATGGCATTTTCATATTTCGCTTTTCCTTCATTTTGTTCAGACTAACAAACTCAAGCTAAATCAATGCACAAAAATAAAGTATACTTTACTTGGTGAAGATAGTCGGGTTTGCTGAGAAGGGGGTTGGAGTTGTGAAGATAGTCGGGTTTGCTGGGAAGGTGGTTGGAGTGGTGAAGATAGTCGGGTTTGCTGAGAAAGTGGTTGGAGTGGTAAAGATAGTTGGGTTTGCTGATAAGGTGGTTGGTGTGGTGAAGATAGTCGGGTTTTCTGAGAAAGTGGTTGGAGTGGTGAAGATAGTCGGGTTTGCTGGGAAGGTGGTTGGAGTGGTGAAGATAGTCGGGTTTGCTGAGAAAGTGGTTGGAGTGGTGAAGATAGTCTGGTTTGCTGATAAGGTGGTTTGAGTGGTGAAGATAGTCGGGTTTGTTGAGAAGGTGGTGAAGATAGCTTGGTTTGTTGAGAAGGTAGTTGGAGTGGTGAAGATAGTCTGGTTTGTTGATAAGGTTGTTGGAGTGGTGAAGATAGTCGGGTTTGCTGAGAAGGTGGTTGGAGTGGTGAAGCATCGGGTTCTTCTGAAGGTGACTGGATGGTTGTCGACTTTAAAGAATCTGTAAAAGTACAAACATTTTTGTATTACACTTCTTTAACTCTCTGTCTACCGTGGGGTCCAATAGAGCCAAAAACAAATTTCGCTTTGCGATTCTAAGGACATATAGCAGGTGCCGTATTGATATACCCTTCACAGGTTTGTTTGATCTTTAGGATAATATAATAATTATTAAACTCAAGCAAGGGTTCGCAGCATAGAAAAAATAATAACATCTTGTGTCCAATGGACCCCAAGCCTGCTGCATTCGAATTAATCTTGTATTGCACCAACACCAAAAGTGGAATCTAAACTCTTGACAAAATTGTTAGAACATATACTTCCAAGAGAATGACGAGAAGATGATCGGTAGCTATATTTTACAGTATGGTCGATGTCACCACTGTCAATGCTTTTGTGATATGGCAACAGTTGCAAGGCAAAAAGAGCAGCACTTTCATATCTAGTCTCTGTACCACTCTAACATCTTGTACAAAACTTCACACAGAAAAAATAATAATTTAGTAGATTAGTTTAGAATTTGATCAAAAAAATCTCAAAGTTTAGACAAACATCGTTGCTTTTAATTTCAGTAGGATAACAAAACTCTTGTTCATAAAACATGTTTACCTTCTTTGATGCATGGATCCAATAGAAGCCCGGATAAAAACTGGACAACGACTGACCAGTGATCGACCAGTAAATTGGTTTGAACAAATGTTGTGAAATTATCTAACGACATTTGATGGACCATGTACCAAGCGCTAAAAAACTCTTGAAAAGTTTGGTGTGAAAAATACAATCGTCGGTTACCCTCCAAAAGCCCACACGTTCGATTTGAACCAAATAATGCCACGGCAATATCTTGCACATCCTTACTTAAAAGATTTTCTTTGTTAAGATCTTCAGATGTAATTAACACGGTTCGATTTTTTGTTGCGTTGTACGCGATTATTGATAATTTAACAACAATTTCATCTGTTAAAAAAATTGTGTGTTCTGTTGATCTGAGGTTTCCGAGCACCCTTTGAAATATTGTGGTCATTGTTGGAATGTTTAAAGTTTCATCTGATGAACCAAGTGAAGCTCTCAAGTATAATTGTAGCATTAAAGGATTGTGGCATATGGATTCTAGATGAGGGGTTTTTACAGTTAGTTTGTTCAAAATTTCACTTGATTTTTGTTCGTCATTTATTAAAGCATCAAATAAGATATTCATGTTTTCAGACGTTAAGTCTCCAAGAAAATATGTTTTTTTTGGGCGGCATTTTTTAGGAATTTTAAGCATGGCGTGTGGTCGTGAGGTGAATACAATGTGGCAGTTGCGCAAAGAATAACCATGACACAGATTCGACACAAGCTCCTGGGTAGTGAATACTGGGTTACAGTCAAATATTTTTACCTTAGGCCTATCTCTTAAATTCCAGTTCACTTGGTCGAATCCGTCAAAGATTAAAAAACAATTTCGGGTGTGCTTTTTCATCCACTTAAAAATGGAGGATTTGTCTTCGTTCTCCAAGTCAAAATCTTCATCTCTGAGCAAAAAGTCTCTTAATGTTATTTTTTTGTCATCGCATTCACTCATGCTCATGAAAGGTATCCTCAAAACGAGAAAGTCCTCATTTTGATCTAGGCGCCAAGCCAGGCGCTTTGATAACGTTGTCTTTCCCGCTCCAGGGTAACCGACGATTGATATGAACTTTTGTGATTGATATCGAGAAATTAATTGATCAATCGAAACTTTTTTATCAGACTCCTTAAATTCAATTTGTCTGGTTTTAGGATCATACTGGTCGTCGTTGGGAATGAATCTTCCCTCATAGAAATCAACTGACAGAAGCTCAGGGTAAACTTCTGGGAAATTCGATGCGGTATTGTCGAACCTCGACACATCCACATCGAATTCAGGATCGTAAAGTTGGCAAGTTGCTTCCTTCAGTTTTCTGAAGCACTTGTTTGGATCTAAACACCAAAAGGTCAAGTTTTCAAATTTGCATTTGTTCTAAATTGGCATTCCATTGAATAAACGTTGAAATCATTTTTGTCAGACAATCATCGTTGAACTCAATAAAACAACACTGAAGTTTTCCTAATTCAGTCCGTATTTCGTTGCCAAGCTTAGTAGGCTAGATCGCATTGAGACGCCAGGATCTGGGTCTTTGTCTGGTTCACTTTCTGGCCGAACATTATCTCATATAAAGCTATTTCGTTATTGATTTCTTGCAGTGATAGAAGGTCTCTTGTGATGAATGTAGTATCGTTTGCATACTGCTGAACCTTGAGTGTCAGCTTTGAGAAGAGAAATCCGTTAATAAGTTGGTTTTGCTCTATACGACAGGTAAGTACATCAGCACAGATGATGAAGTAAAATATACTGAGAGGGTAGCCCTGTCTTATACCTATTTTGTCGTTTATTTGCTTGGTTAAAGCACCATTTATTTCTATTTTACTTTTAATTTTTTTGTTTACCAAAGATAGCTACCTCATCATTACTGGTTTAACGCCTATTCTTTCCAGTATGCTATAGCGAAAGGAGTGATAATAATACACTTTTATTTAAATTTTCTTTTAATTTCTATAATTTAATTATAATATTTATATTTTATATTTGTGCATAGCTCACGGCAGTTTGAGCAATCTGGCAAGATGGGTGAAAGTATGCGAATGTGGTTCCTTGCGTACCACAAATGAAAAAAGCCACCACGCTGAATAACTTATGTAGTAATAAGGCGTTTAAGTCTAGTGAACGTTTACTGCACTGATGAGAGCTTAAGGTCGACACAGTGACGTTCTGTCTACAGTTACAATATTACATATCTGTAGACAGGGCGTCACTGTTTCGACCTTAAGTTTCCTCAGTGCAGTAAATCGCAGACTAGACTGAACGCCTTATAACTATTATAAGAGCTTAGCGTGGTGGTTTTTCCATTTAATGTGTATTAAAATATACATTAATATTTGTTAACGAAACATGGAATTTCCTCATATTTAATTTAAAATAACTCAGATTGAGACAATCATTTCTCAAACTACAGAACCCAAATTTATAAATAAAGTTCGTTTTCTTTAACTTCAGTTAGAGTTTAGAAATTTTGTTTTGCAATAAATTCGAAAAGGAATGTAAAAGTATCCCAGAGCCAAAAAGCGCCAAAAATATAAATGTCAAAGTGATTCTGCACCAGGTTGTCGCAAAGATTTAATATTCATAAAATGTATTAATCCATTAAATAAACATTGACACATGCTTTGTTCCTTCATTCAATTTTGCTTTAAAAGGGCTGCCAGGTCCAACAGGTCAATATTGCAGGAATTGTTTGTGATGTGCAAGTTCTATTCCATTTTGTTTCGACTCAAAATGATATTTAATCACTTTGTTTTGTTTTAAATTAAATTTCGACTCAAAATCAGATCCTGAAAATCATCCTAAAAGGATAGACAGTAAAAAAGGATAGACCGAACATCCTACTTGGTTTACAGAAAAAATATGCTCCAGGTCAATGAATCCCAATCGCATTGTCAAGAGATGAGTTTAAAAACGTAAATAAATTGGATAGCATGATGAGTAGGACATACTGTATGTCTGATATATCATCAACAATATTTCATAAAATAATAACAGAGTTACTTTAGTTTAAAAAATCAAACCTTGAAAAGTTTTACTATGATCCTAAAAGGTGTTTATTTTTATCGCAAGAGCAGTCATATCACACAATGGCATCTTGAAACTAAAGATTGAGTACTACAGTAAATTTGGAGACCACTGTTATTGAAGTAGATTAAGTTTTTTTTATTCAACGTACTAACATTGATCCTTTGCTGTCTTAATAACCAATGAGAGCTTTACACCACAAAAGTCTGATAAAACATAAACTATCTATTTATGACAGAACTCAGAGTTGTGTAGTTTTAGATTATATTTACAATCAAACAAATACTTTAAAACTGCAAACCTTTTTGCAGTGCCGGTCTTAGAGTATTTCGGGCCCTGTGCGCAATATGCTTTGTGGCCCCAATGACAATGATCCAATTCAGTAGCGTAACTAGGTAATCAACTTGAAACAATTTAAAAAGATCCAGGCCCCTCAAATGTTATTTTTGAAGCTATGGAATAACAATGACATTTTGGTACTGTACTGGAAGTAACATGTATCTAAATACAATTGCCACAAGATTGAAAATTTTGGTTTCTGTTGTCACTGAGCAATGTTAAACATTTGGTAGAGGGCGTTTTGAAAAAAAATGGGCCTCTCAATATTAGATTTTAAAAATTACATGCATAGGACATAATAATGATAGTTTAATACTGGAAGTAACATTTAAATTTTCACAAGAGTGAAGTTTCCTGAATTCATAGAATATAGAGCAATTTGATGCATGGCGTTTACAAAATCCGGCCCCTTTTAATGTTTAGTTTTAAAACTACATATATATGGCATAATATCGATGGTTTTGTATTGAAAGTCACATATCCTATTTAAATGCAATTGCCACAAAACAAAATTCTGTTGTCACAATGCAATGTTAACTATGTGGCACATGGTGAAATGTCGTGGGTGGCCTAAAAGCATATAAGCTTGTTAAGGTGGCCCGACGCGACAATCTCAGCACTTGCCTCACCCTAAAGCCGCAACTGACTTCAAGGATACCGGTACTTGCTTGTGAATCGAATTGAATGTTTTTCATTGGAAATGACAAAAATTCATGCATTTTCTGAGTAAATTGCGGGCGCCCTAATTTGCGGGCCCTGTGTGATCGCACGGTTTGCTCACTACAAAGACCGGAACTGCTTCTTGATCTCCAGATGGGACATTAGTTTGTTCGGGTTGAAGAATAATCTTGATTATGTTTTGGCGCTGGTCAACCTGGACCACTTGTTGACAGGCATGGAGGAACCACGTGGGCCTGAGCCTACCTATTTTATTTTCTGGGTGGGCCTGGCCCACCCACTTTTGAAAAACAAATTTCTTTGAAAAGGTAGCAAAAACGGCAAATCAGAGAGGGAGTTGCAAAAAAAGGTCTTCGCTCATTTGATACTCAGTACAGCACAATAGTTTGATTTTCTTTGATAGCTCAATGATGAAATCCAATCTTTAAACTTTTCTGTTGAGCCCACTATTGATGGGCAGCACGTGTGGGTGTGGTTATGCATGTGATTGGTGGAGCAATCTATCAATCAATATAATTATTATCTATGGTTAAAACAATGATATCATTACATATGCACGTACTGTATAATGCTGCAGATTATTACTCCCAGGTGGAATTATAACTGTGTGTGTATTGTTGCCTTTTTATTTGTGTGTACATCGACATATTTTGTAAAGCGTTATAGAGCAATTTAACAATTTTGTAACTTTTTTGGCCAATGTTGCGCATCTGGGCCCACCTACTTTTAAAATGGTTCCTCCATGCTTGCTTGTTGGTACTGCCGGAGTGCCGGTTGTCAGCGTTCAATGCGTTGATCTGAGGTTGCTCTGTAAGAAAACACCGTGTCTTGAATTTAGCATACTGTAGTAAAACGTTGAACACAAGTAGGCTAATAGCGTTTGTGTCAGGTTTGTGTTTCAATGAAATATGGCAACACTTTTTACAATGCTCCAGATATGTATTTTTAAAATGTCAAAAGCTTAGTTCATGTTTAAAATAATTAGCATAATTGAACCTATAGTCACCAGAAGAACGCAAGTTACTTTAATTATAATTGAAACTGTTCCAATTATAACTGTTTATTATTATCATGAATACATATGCAAACGCAAATCATATAAACAATTAACTCTTCAAAGAAATAACAAACGCAGATCATACCGAAAATAATCAACAGTTAATCAACATATTCAAATGTGGTATGATACAATCTTCTTATTGTTCCCCATTAGTCGCCATTGGATTGTTTGTCCGCCGCTATGCAACATTCATTGTATTCAGGCTGACGTCTGGTGGTTGAAGAGTTAAGAATACAAAGATTTAAATTGCAATCGCAAATGGAAATGCAAGGAAGCTGATCTTCGTATCCACTTTCAAGCACGTCAATCAGTGTTAAACCTTTGGTTGAGAGTTTGCTTTTTTGAACCATAGACAAGCAAAACAAAGTAACCTTAGCGGGTTTAACATAATGTATTACATACAAAATAAATTATATAACATCATAACAAACGTTTTCGACACGTACACAGGTGTTGAAAACGTTTGAGTGATTATGTTATAGCCTATATTTTGTTTTGTGTGTAATACATTATGTTAAACCAGCTAAGGTTGCTTTGTCTTGTTTGTCTATGGTCAATAAGTTGTCTTGGTAAAAAAAACAACAGGGTGCAATTGAGCGGTGTCGAACCTGCATTCTTTCGAACGTCGAACGAAGCTTCTTACCACTCGGCTAGGCAGCCAACCATACAATGAGAGTATGAAATTACACACAAACACAAGGGTGTGATGCGATATTTACACAGTTTCTTGGAGAATTTATCAAAATGAACTTACCAGGATTTCCTGACAATGGTCGTGCAGTTTCTTCAGTTGAAGTTGTTCTGCTCGTTTCTTGATTTTGTGGAAAATACATTTTTATAGTTTTGTTACAGTTAACAGTTAGTCAGTTAATCAAAATGGTACTTTGCACGGTGATTGATGCTACAAAACTACAATTGTGCATCATAAATATCTCGCTTCTTTATCAACGCAAACATGACCAATCAAGCTCTAGCGATATAAAATTACATTGAACAAACCAACATAAATGGGTGTTTTCAAAAATAACTTCGACTATGGCTTGCTAATCTCTTTTTTATGGCGACAAACTACCTCGTTTAACATCAATGGTACAAGCTCATCTACGGGGTTCAAACATTATTGTTCTAATTAACTCATTCTCACCACTTATACAACACAGCAAGTTATGGTTTTGATGTTTCCAATTGGACCAACACTAGATTCGAACCCAGACCAATCAAGTTGTCGACTGTGCAGAAGCGCTCAGCATCTCGCGTTTTATATCCGATTGATCACGTGATCAGGGCGTTGAAGGCAAAGGAAAGAAAAACGATATCTAACAGACAATTCAGCAGTAGGACGCTATAATCTTCATTTTATGTAGATTCATCGTTACTGAAGGTTGAATCAACATATAGTTACAATACAATTTATATTTATATTTTGCTTGAGAAAAGCATCAACAGATTTAGAATGCCAAACTTTTCCTACTTATATTATTTAATTTCCTCAGCCGAAGCTTAACACCAGGTTTGACTCGACTTAAAATCGATTTCAGATCGACCAGCACTAAAACCGAAAGCAAAACCACTCGGCCACAGAGCTGGTTGTGGGCTCACCTAAACTGAGCTACACCGCAGGTAACATATAATGTGAAAGGACGCACAGTAGCATTAAAGCTGATGTACGGAACAAAGCTCTGATTTGAGACCCAGCACGAATAATCAAACGGACGTTTGCACCCTGAGTGTACAGTGTACAGGAAAATGTGAGTACTGGGGTAATCTTACACATAAAAATTAGGTTATACGTAAGCAAGACTACAACAGCTCTACGATACTTTTTGTATGCAAAGAAAAATGAACGCGAAACCGAATTAAACAACAACAATTGAAGTCTGAAACAAACCTAAGATCCGCGACGGCGTCTTGACGTTCCTGGATTGTGTGGTCCGTATTCCGGCACAGTAGGTGCCTCGTTCGTTTCGAGTCGGCCGCTTGTGCTGGAGTTTCTCTCAACTCATGGTCCTCCGAGGATGTGTGGCGAGGTTGTACAGTTGGTCCATATGGTGCCTCCAAGTCGGACCATGTGAAAGTAGACGTACCAGGAAGATTCGGCTGCCATGGTGCTTAATTACTTTGGCTGGAACTTTTATCATCTAACTCAAAACACCTGGAGGAAGATCCAAAACTTTGGCCTCACCCACATATACAAAAACAATGAGAACTTCAGATAGTTCTGTGGTGAAATGTAGTCTTAAGGTGAAATTTAGTAAAACTCCGTAGCCTTACTTTCAGTGAATGACATCTCTGATGGCCTAGTCTATCTTCGTGACTGGTGTCCATCTGATGCCTTGCTGTTGCTATTTTACTTTGATGCAGCCCATGTCAGTGGTACCTACTGCCTTGGCCGTCTACATCATCTAGATGACACTTGGTTTGGTTTGGTTTTGAATCTTTATCCTCGGACTGACAAAGCCTTGATAGGTTATTCCTGGCAGTTTTGCATACTTGTAGATGCTCTTGACGCAGGGCCGGGTACCGAGGTTGGCAGAGTGAAGTTATCCGATTTTTGATGTGCTGTTGCAGGGGAATTATTCCATTCACTAGGTACAGCTGAATAGAGAGCAGTCCTTGACGTGCGTTGCTCAAGCGCACACCCCGAGAGTCGAACCAGCGCGGCGTGATCTTGAGCCGAGCGCGTAACCACTGAGCTATCGGAGCGCTAAGGTCAACTTGCGCCGTCTAACCCTCATTATCCTCCTGAAGTTTGGAATGTTCATCAGCAACTGTCAACGACTGCCCCAGAACCAAAAAGCAGCATGAGAGATGGAAATGCTTGTTTGTTATTTAGTGTACTTGCTGATTAATTTCTTTTTTTTTTATTAAAGTTACAAAGGAATGAAGTGTCTCTTTGAACTTCAAATTCAGCAAGCAAATATAGTTTTACCATTTTTTGTGCCATTTTTTCCAGGAATCGATTAGACATAAAACCAGCAAAAACTCTATTTTTGGAACTGAATGTTGGTGCGAGGTATGACTGATACCAAAGTAAGTTTGGAGGAGAATCAAAGATCCAGTTTTCCCAATTTTATTGATGAAAGATCACTGTTAATAATTAATAATAGTAACGTTTTTTTGCTTTCATTTCGACAACATACAGTACACAGCAATCACAGAGGCGATACAACAGCAGACAGCAGGAAGCAGAGAAGCATTAGTCTTCAAGTCAGATGCTCCCTTAACTTAACATTAAGTGTCTTTGCAGAGACACAGCTGCGTACTCTGGGGCGGTGTAGAACCCACGTCCTTTCGAAAACGTTTTAGAGCTTGCCCGAGTGGTAATCTTCCACATTTTGAAATATGGCAAACACAACATGGAACGGTTCCGGTTGCCTTGTGGAAGCTGGCCATTGATAGGCTCCTTTAGATATTTTCGTGATTTCATTAAGAACACTCTGGTTGTTTAATTACAGTGCTGAGAGGAATATTGGGAAACTACAAATTTTTGTGAAAAAGATAAAATGAAAGCCTAAGGCAGGATCTTTTTCTGGCAATTGCATGTTATCAAAAACACTTCAGCAAGAGAACAAGATTATGAAAAATTTACATGATAAGAAAGGTAGGCTATGTCTTCTGCAGTTTAAAAGAAATCGTGAAAAAGCAACTGCTCAATCAATTGGCATGTATTTTAAGAAACTTTGTAGTGTAAACACATTTTTCACCACCAACCTATAGTTTGTGACTTGCTCCCAATGGATTGGGTGTCATGTTGATCAATAATATGATAAATATAATAATAACAAATATTGTGTTATGCATTATCAGTTTTTATATATTATCAGTTTTCAACTTCTACCAGAGTTAGGTACATACATAGGTTTATACCACATAGGTTTATAGGTTTACATAATGTTGGGTTTATAATTACATAATACATAGGTTTACATAGGTTTATACCACATAGGTTTCAATTCAATTACACCAAGAAAATTTTTAATCACATTTCATTTATATTATTCTAAAGTATTCCAAGAAACAATTACTTTTAAATGTAACGAATTACACTTTTTCAATTAAAAAATTCAATGTTTCAGTATTTATGCTTGTCGATGATTTTTGGGTGTTTGTTTTTATCAAAGGCAAGTAAAATTGTATTTGATAAAAATTAAGTTACAATGTAGAAGTTCCTTTTGGTCCCCAACTAGCTCAACAAAATTCTTGATGGCAAGTCTACAACTAACTAAATGTAGTGGTAATTTAGAATTTTTTTTTTTATTATAAGTTATTACAATTAATATACTATAATTACAATTATACAGTACAACAAAAAAAGTGTCAATTCACACAAAAATGTGTAATTAATTACATTTAATTACAATGGTAATTGACCTAACTCTAACTTGTACCGTTATTTCAATGCGCAACTGCTAACTTAGGGTGTATGCAGTTGTCCATGAGGGTGTAGTTAAATTTAGTATGTAGTTAACGACGTATTTCCTGACTTCCCAAGTGGCTACCATCCTGCTTGTGTCATGGCATACTGTTATGCAACACTTCTTCATTGTAACTGAAAAAAAGTTTAAACTAGCAATAGTTTGAAAATTCTTTCATCTGGCACCACTGCTAATAATTAATTCATTTGAGTTTGTGTGACTCATTTTGACAACTAGTTGCGCATCTCTGATTTGAAACTCTTTTTGAAATAAAAAATAATTAGGTAATCTGGTAACACCCTGAGCATGAACTACAGTAATCTGGCAACACTGTAAACAAATAAATTGATTTAACCTTTGCTGCACTTAAGCCACAACCACATGATAACAACCACTAACCATCTGCATGCCCTTAATTTGATTCCTTTATTGAAATTAGAAAAAAATAATTATTTACATATTGAATCTGCCAACACTGATATATTATTTTATTGAAATGGTGCATGAAAAAGACTTTAAGAAACAAAAGTTAGTTACCATAAAATAATGTACCTAAGTCTTCAAGATCAAAAACGTAAAGAAGAGAGTGAAATCCCGCTCAAGCAACTTCAATTTGCAACACTAGATGTCGTTGAAGAGACCTTCCAATAGAGAAATCTTCAACCATTTGCTAACAACACAACTGATTTATCGACAACATTGAACTTTTCGTTGATACAACGTTGTCTATCGTTGATACTTTGTCACCGTCAAACAAGCAATCCATGTAATAATTAATAGCTAATATCAAATCATTATACAATAACATCAAAAAGGTAAATAACAGCATCTCTCAATCGTGATCCTTGTACGTGAGGTAAATATTATAATTATCATCAATCATCATCATTATCAGTAGAACCATCATCGATCCTTGTACGTTATGTAAATAGGTTTGTTCTCATCGAAGCCAACCTCGATCTTCAAATTCTGTAGAAGACAAAGCGAATAATTGAATTAAAGAAGTTCCCACTTGGGATACTTTGCATCCTCTCAATTGTTGATGTTGTTTAATTTTTCAGTAAACGTCGTCTGCATTGCCGAGTAGTGAGAGCCCTGAAACGACGTTCGAAAGGGCGCCGGTTCGACACCGCTCAAGAGCATGCTACTGTATCTTTCGTAAGACACTTGATTGGTCGCCTGGAGGTGGTCACGAAGATTGGCTTCCATGCCTTCCCGTCATCTAAATCTTCAACTACCAGGTGTAGGCCGGATACGGGAAAAAATTTTATTGATACTATCTATTTATTGATGAAAAACTAAGTTGTTGAATCAATGTGAGGTTGACATAAATATTAACGTTAATTTAACGTTTATTGACGTAGAATCAACAATAGAATAATAAACTTTCGTGACTGTAAGCTAACATAGGCTAGCTAGGCTGCAATCACCAGAAGAAGTAAAATATTGTGAGATTCCTGGTAAACAATTCGAAGTTAGAGTTTGATACATGTTATGTTAGATAATATTTAAAGTAATTTGCGTTCTTCTGGTGACTATTTACTTGATTACCTCCAGATGTTAAAGATGATAACTAGCTTTTTGCATTCCCGACGTTTCGTCAATCAGCACGACTGACTTTATCAAGGTAGCTAAAACAGGTTAACACAACCTGTTCAGCAACGATGGCATAACACAAAAACATACTGATAAATAAATGAAGTAATAATATAAAGTTATAAATTTAGATAATAAAGTTAATAAATAAAGTTAGATAATATTGATACAGCGTAAATAAATTTCACTTTATTTTCCAACTCATTTAGGGCTTCTTGCAATCTGGCTCGCTCCTCCATGTTGGGTTCTCTCGCCGTTTCATTACCACGATTGAGACAATATCGCATCCCAACTTCCTCCTCAACTTTGTAGAATGTCTCGATGACGTCATCGACAGACAGGAGATTGTGTTGGAGATCCATCCGAACAATCTAAACACAATTATTTACTGTTATAATTCAACAATTAAAGAATGGTTCTTGAATGAGCTCTTTTGTTTATTTGTGAAAATTTAGTAAGAATAGTCAGAAAATGATAACAATTGAAAACAGAATCTCACTGGAAATCGGACAGTAAAAAAATGTAAAGTAACGTTGCATCAACACAACAAGTTTTTGAAGTCAGTCATTTTGATTGAAAAAAGATCGATAATAAAGCTGGTTGTCCCTCTCAACATCTTGTGGTAACCCAGTCTATGCAGTCGTCAGAAAAACAAAAAATATCACTTATTAAAAGCCCGGTGAGCAGTCTTGTTCTGTTTTTATATCAAGTTATGTTAATCTAACCATAGATCAACGTATTTAAACGTTGGTTTAAAAGTTTAACATGACTCACGGATCCATTCATCGATTTAATCGCCTCGATCCATGGACGGAATTGCTTGGAAGTCATTTTGCATCTGGACAGATCAAGGAATCGAACTCTCGCTGGCATTGACTCAAGGAATGACGTCACCGCATGGATGTCATTCTGAGTATCGGAGGATCGCATCCATATTCTCCCTCCACCAAAATGACTACCTGCGTTCGCGATCACTTCCTCGTCGTTGCTTTCTCTCAGGATCCTGCTGATGTTGATGATAGGACGACCATTGTGATCTTATAATGCAAAAATAATATCAATCACTATTAGCCTAGGCCAGGGGTTCCAAAACAGTGTATCGCGGCACACTGGTGTGCCAAAAGTCTTGAAGGTGTGCCGTAAAAGTCTAGTAATTTGAATGTTGCAAAGCTTCGTGTTACAGCAGGCTATGATAAACTGCTAACGATGTACTAGATAAATCGCTTAGTTATCTGACCACTTCCCACTACCACCATTTAGCTGCGTAGCAAAAATGTTCGTATTTGCCTACTGCTGCATGTCAGCAAACTTGAAATTGGCAGAATGAAAGCAAAAGTTCATCTTAAGCATAGATAGCTTCCTACAGCCGAGGCACAATGCAATGGACATTACTAGTTTTTGAATGTACATGCTTCAAGAGCAGGTTATCCTGATATTGCTCGACAAGCCATTCGAATTCTATTATCATTGGGTACAGCAGCTTACTTGTGCAAATCGGCACAAGCGTTGATCAAAGTGAAGCCACGAATCAAGACCATTTTTGCACAAATCATTTCAATAGCAGATCTAGAACTAAAGTAAATGATTTTACCAGCATACGTTAATTATAATGAAAGTAAGTTAAGAAATTTTAGCATGTACCGTTTGTTCAACGTCGCCGCTTCAATCAAAAAAACTGAAAAGCAACATTTCAAAAGAAACATTGACGCAACAGATCAAATCAATGTGCCGCGATAGATTCCGAAATCTTTTGGTGTGCCTAATCCAAAAAAGTTTGAAAACAATTGTACTAAGTTGTTCGTTTTATAGTTTAGAATTATTAGGAAAAACAAAACAAAACCGTATTAAATTACTCTTTAGGCTCAATACATAACATAAAGGCAATGTCTTTACAATTTTGATGATTTTTAATTTGAAATTTGAACACTTTTCAATAACAAAGGCATTTTTAAAAAAAATATGCAATATTGGTTTCCGTTCCCTAAACGCAAGCCGTCCCAAAATTGTTGAAATATCTTCAGCATACAAAACTGTGTTGACCACGTGAGCACATTTAGGCCACTTACTTGCAGCGACTTTCCAAGTCTTCTTGTACAGCTCTGAAATAAACACTTTCTGTTTTCGCAATTTTTCACCTGAAAGAAATAACATCATCATGAAAATTACGGTCTACCCACGTCATCTTTGGAGACGTACAACCTAATCCATTGTTACCATAGTTCGTGCTTTCACTGACCAGACTAGTCGAAACAAATACTCGATATGCGATACGGTATATGTAAATATTAGCTGAACAAGCTATAGTTTCTGTAATCCATTGTATTATTTGTGCAATAGCTCATTTTCATACGTAATCTTTATACTATTCAATGTCTTCTAGCCTTGGGAGTGACTTTGGCTTTGTCGGAGAAATTTTGGCTTGTCTGGAGGGTCGGAGTCGTCAAAAAAAAGACGGCTTGATAGAAAACAATGAACTACAAAATTATTCTTTGCATCATTTTTCAAAGTAACTTGCGCTTCTTATGTTTTGTATTGCGATTTAAAACTTTACCAGGAAGTGAAATTGTTTGTTCTTGTCAGTTTTAGTGAAATTTGCAGTTTCAATTTTAATCACAATATCAGTGAAAAACAGTCTGGCAACCCGTAAAAATCTAGCAACAGTGAAGCCAGTGTCAGAGCAGGCCAGTTATAAATTGAGTAGTCGGACTGGTATATTTTTCTCTGACTTCACAGCCCTAGCCCTACACAGCATTTAACAAAACAAAATTCGGACAATTAAGATTGCATTCGGTTTCAGCAGGATAACAAAGCATTGTTTACAAAACATAGTTACCTTTGGAATGATAAAGCTTTGGTGGAGAGTTTGCTTTGTTGAACCATAGAGAAATAAAACATAGTAACTTTAGCGGGTTTAGCATACTTTATTTCACACAAAATATAACATAATTAAATAAAATATACTCAAACGTTTTCGACACGTACGTGTGTCCTCATCAGGAATTAAATCTGCAATACTGATCTGTTTCCCACCGCATAATTTACTCGCAATCATTCTCGTATCATTTGTTCAGTTTGTGCTTTCAGTCCAGAGTGTCGTTACAGTTACAGTGCATAGTCAAATTTATCTTACGATTTTTCATTTTATGTATTGCAGATTTAATTCCTGATGAGGACACACGTACGTGTCGAAAACGTTTGAGTTTATTTTAACACTTTGCTCCTCAAAGGGAGGCCAGATTTGGCCCCCCCCTCATATTTCCTTTAATTATTTGAAGCACAGTAACGCCATGCACTTGGTTTTTCTTGACTTTTCCTAAAATTGCCAGGCGGATCTGATGATATTAAATTTGATGCTAAAAGTTGTGTAGTTTTCTTGTAAATTCAAGATTTTGGTGAATTTTTGCTATTTCTAGCTAACTTCCAGCAAAGCGTGAAATGGATTACATTGCGATAACAAGCCATAAGCTCATAATTGCTTCGTGCATCGATATGCGCGAGCAGAGAGAAACATCCTCTTGCTTTCCTTTGTTTGGTTTGACCTCAATAATACAAAGCGCGTTATTTCTTATGCTACAAAGAAAAGCCAGTGATCGCAAAGCTGTTAATTAGAAACAATAATAGCAAGCTTTTTTGCGTTATCAGCACTACAAAGAAGAATAGCAATCCACGATCAAAATAGTAGGCTATGGAGGCCACAAACTAGTCAAAACAGTTGTTTCAAGCAGATAATATTCATTGACGAATAAAAAACGTTACAATAAGAAATCTTCTCTTGGATAAAGACACGAAAACCTGGTTTCGAAATAAACGTTCAATGGAAATGCTCTTATTGACAAAACTTGCAATTGAGGAAATGTATCACTGCAAATGCTTTTGGGAGAAGCCGGAGAAATAGCGTTTTTGCAAACAGTAATTGTGAGATACACTCAAAATTATGAGATAGGCTCCATTTACACGTAGCAGCTAACTCGATGGCGTCCCTTCACTGCTTTATGTCGCCTACTTGTTGTTATGTCCTGTATTTTTGTTTCACAGTGCACTGTGTTTTGTTCCAAAGAGCGCAAAATAAAGATGATAATGCCTCATCTACATTACAAAATATTTTGTAATGTAGGCCTACAAACAAAATGTACAATGTACACAATGTACATTACAAAATATTTTGTACTGTAGACGAGGCATAAATTTAGGCGTCACATAAGACAAACAACAAATCAGCTTTCTTCATCATTGATTCAACATCTGAATACGTTGCGCCAATGTATAAGAGGCCGGCTATTGTGAAGACCCGCCATTTATAAACGATCCGATTATACCAAAAGTGGGACAAACTAGTGGATCAAAGAATGAATAAATAATGCTGAGAAAACTAAATCTAAGTGACGAACAATACCGATGTCTTCATTTATCTTGGAAAAATGCTGCCTAAACTTATCAACAAAAAATACAGTAAATAACGGCAAGGATCCCGAAAGCAGAATTTGCTCGACTTTGGCATGAATTTAGTCAGACATCTACAGTAATAATTCCACACATACAATAACGGGCTCTCAACTGCTGTAAGATACATAATAATCAACCTGGTTCTGGGCGATTTGTGTAACAGTTTAGGGGAAGACACTACTTGAAATGATGCACCACACAAAAGATTTTCAATGAAGACTGAGTCTAAAAACCGATGTGGATAGTGCTGCACAATAACTTCAAGTTTAGGACAGAAGAGGCACAAAATATCACGATAAAAATAAAGACCTTGTGGGAAATTTTCGAGAATCATAACACGATGCAAATACCATAAACGCTTAGTTTGCATGCTGCTCTAAGCTGGCCGGCAACCACAAAGGTAGACAATAGCCTACAGGCAGTTTATAATTCGATAACAGCGCAATAAACATTATAAATACGTAAACCGACAATTTTCTTTTACAAACATTTTACGTCTAATAGTAAATTTTCCCCCAACAATTTTTTGTGAAGCACTTGCAAACCACGGTTTTGTAAAATAATTCATCATTATTATTTTTTACTTCTCGGATATTGTAAAACGTCATCAGCAAAATCACAAAAAAACATTTCATTACTTCAATGTAGTAGGCCTAAGAATTTTTTATAGAATTGTAGCCACGTTGTTTCAACAAAGAAGCCATTTTTTAGCAATGTAAAGTTATAGAAAATAATTTGCAATCATGCAAATGGTTGGAAAGAATCTAGGAAGTCTTCTCACAATCTGGCACAAAATGATTATGTTTATTGTATCTCAGTAAAATGTTTTACGACAAACTTTGAAGCTTCGTTATAATCATTTTTATCTTTGAAGTCAAACGTTATTTTTTTTTGGCCAGAAACATAATCACTGCCTTGCTGACGTTGTCGCTTTTACGCGTATTTTTAGTGCTTCAAACAATAAGGACCCAGTCAGCAATCCAGTCCTTTTACATTGATTCAACATTTGTAAACGTTAAATTTATGTAGATTTGCTGACTGTGGGTTATTTCACATTTCCTTTGTTTACGCATGTTCCTCAATTCGCTGTTGCATTATTTCGACGCTGGCTGACTAAAAATGTATTTTCAAATTGATTGACACAATCTTCAATAAAAAGTGAGCTTCGAACTTAGCTTTGTTGATGTAAATGCTGTATTTTTTGTGGATGTAATTTATGAGTCATGTTTATAAACACCCGTAAGCGAAATGACTTATGATGTGGCCTGCATGATATTTGTGATGCGACTTGACACAAATCCACAATTTCAAAAGCACCTAATTTGAACTTAGAAATTTCAGATTATTTCAACAACTTGTTCAATTGTCTTCTCTCTACTAAAAATATTCATACTACAAACTCAATTGTAGACCTAAAATACACAAACGAAGATGTAAACAGCTATTCAAGCAGGCTAAGGTGTTACTTATGAGAAATTTGGTTCCATAAAACTAGAAGCTAGCCATGAGTTTCGGAATGCATTAGTTTAGGATAAAAATGTAAGACAACAAACGCAGTTTTGTTTTTTTCAAATTCGTGTAACAATATTACTCTGACTGTAACTATTTTAGAATCAGTGAGTAGCTTACAATAAGATTTGCTCGCAAGTCGTAAATTCTAATCAATGCAATGATTCGGCACACCGCACACACACTTCGTGCGTTCGATCGAGCTCTTTGTTATTTAGAAGTTTGCATGAAATCGGATTAGCACGGTTAATTAAAGGCGGCAAGTTAAATCAAAATTGTCGTTTTTGGGTACCTTTGCAAAAATTGAAATATCAAGTTTAACATATAAAATTTTAAAATAATGACTTTTCAAACTTATAGACAAATGATTTGCTTTCACACCAGTGCAACTTCTGTTGAAATAGCATCAGCGGATAACTCGTAACAGCTGATTGAATTTGATCCAAAAACGGCCCCCCCTTGAGCAGTTAACTTCCAAAAAAACGTTGAAAAGCAAAGGGTTAATTAATTATGTTATATTTAGGGCAAGTTTTTGCAACTTTTGCAACTTTTTTTTACAGCTTCCGGCAGCTTCCTAAATACTCAGAATTTATGTAGTATGATGTTTTAAGCTGTTTGTAGGAATTTTATATTGCAACTTTTTGTAACTTTTTTCTATTTTTCATGCAACTTTTTACTGCAACTTTTATCAAGTATTGAGCAAAATGTAAAGGAGTGATTTAAAAAACATGCTATAAAACTGTTTCTAGTACAGTATGGTTCTATTCTCTTTGATTTGCACAACAAAAGCTATGTGATGGATTAGCTGCATCTCAATGTTATCTATGACGCAACAGTTTGCTTGCAAGCTAGAAGTTCAACAACCTCAGCCAAGCACGACAGCGCCCGAACTAAATTAGAAGTGGAAGTATGACTTGGCTTTTGGCCAAGCCCGCATAAACGGAAACAGGTTGTGTCTAGTCTTTCGAAGTAAATGAATGGTAAAAAGGTAAATAAATAAATAAATAAATGCAACTTTTTACTGCAACTTTTGTTAAAATTAAGTGCAACTTTTTCATGTTTTTAGTGCAACAAAAACTTGCCCTAGATATTTTGTGTGAAATAAAGTATGCTAAACCCGCTAAAGTTACTATGTTTTATTTCTCTATGGATACCTTTGTTCATGCATGGATCCAATAAAAGCCCAGATAGAAACTGGACAACGACTGACCAGTGATCGACCAGTAGATTAGTTTGAACAAATGATGTGAAATTATCTAACGACATTTGATTGACCATGTATAAAGCGCTAAAAAACTCTTGAAAAGTTTGGTGTGAAAAATACAATCGTCGGTTACCCTCCAAAAGACCACACCTCCGATTTGAACCAAATAATGTCACAACAAGTGTTTGGACTTGTTCGCTTGTTAGGTGTTCTCTTTGAAGGTCTTCAGTTGTGATTAAGACAGTTTTATTCTCAGTTGCTTTAAATGCGAGCTTTGTCAAACTAGTAACAATTTCGTCCGACAACGACACAGCGTGATCTGATGACTTAAGGTTTTCCAGCACCCTTTGAAATATCCGGGTCATTGTCGAAATGTTTACAGCCTCATGTGATGAACCAAGAGAAGCTCTCAAGTACAATTGTAGCATCAAAGGATTGAGACACATGGATTCTAGATGAGGGGCTTCTACAGTTAATTTGTCTAAAATCTCGCTTGATTTATGGTCATTGTTTATTAAAGCATTAAATAACTTTTTCATGTTTTCAGTTGTTAGGTCTCCAACAATATATGTTTGCTTTGGGCGACATCGTTGAGAAATTTCAAGCATGCGGGCGTGGGGTCGTGAGGTGAATACAATGTGGCAATTAGGTAAAAAACGTCCTTGGCACAGATTTGATAAAAGCTCCTTGTAGGTGAGTAAAGTGTCATAATTAGATTTTGTCACTTTATCGCTCAAATTCCAATTCACCTGGTCAAATCCGTCAAAGATTAAAAAGCAATTTTGAGTGTGATTTTTCATCCAACTGAAAAGTACATTTTTTTCTCCGTTTTCTAAGTTAAACTTTACATCTCCGAGCAAAAATTCTTTCAAGGTTAGTTTTTCATCCTCGCAATCACTCATGCTCATGAAAGGTATCCTCAAAACAAGAAAGCCTCTATTTTGGTCTAGACGCCTGGCCAGGCGCTTTGATAACGTAGTCTTTCCCGTCCCAGGGTAACCGACGATTGATATGAAATTCTGTAATTGACATCGAGAAGTTAATTGATCAAATGAAACTTTTTTATCAGACTCGTCAAATTGAATTTGTCTGGTTTTGGGATCATACTGGTCATCGTTGGGAATGAATCTTCCCTCGTAGAAGTCAACTGACAGAAGTTCTGGGTAAATTTCTGGGAAATTTGATGCGGGATTATCAAACTTTGACACATCTACATCGAATTTGGGATGATAAAGTCCTTCTGTGGTTTTCTTCAGTTTGTCGAAGGCTCCAGTTGAACCTGAATAAATTTAACACGTATAAAATTAAATTAATAACTTTAAATAAATTAAAAAATAAAAATATGTGACAATACATTTCCTTTTACTGTAATACAGTAGTTAGCTACTTTCAGCTATAATAATTGCATTGGCAAGATTAAATCAATTAGTGTATTTGTAAGAGATGCCCATATAAAGCAAAGTAACATTAAATATGAATGTGCAATAAATATGCTAAACCCGCCTGCAACTTGGTTTTATGCGTTTGTGGCAAAGCAAAACAAGCTATCTACTAAAGCACTAACATTTGTAAACATTAACATGTTTTGTTTATTATGCTGTATATATTTTATAAAGAGAAACTTTAGCTTGGTTCTTTAGTAGAAAGTGAAATAAAATGAAGAATTGCGACAAGTTTTATTTTTACATTATGATCAAACATCGTGACGTGTTGTTATCTTTGTGATGACGTCATAATTCAATTATACACTTTCTTTTCTGGTTTCCCAATAAAAATGATTTTTTAACAACAAAATTACTAAAACTACAATACACCATAAAGATATCGACGTATACTGTAGGCCTTGTTTTTTGGTAAGGACGTTTTGTTGTTATTGCTTAATTTGTTCATCTTTGATGTGAACCAGATGTGTACACTGTACAGGAGTTGCAGAAGTCTCTGGTTTTGGCCGGAGTCAGAGTGGATCAGACGTGTAAACTTCTTGGCAAAAACAAGAACCGGATTGGAGCTGGAGTCTGATTTGTTTTGCCAATTGAAACTTCAAGTGTACAAATATTGTTGGTGAAAACTTCAAGTGAAAACTTCAACTGTATGGTGCAGTTGCTGTTTTATGTACTTTAATAGCTTTCTTTTCCAAGGAGTAATTTTTATGCTTTTCTTTTAATAAAAGAGATGGATAAGATATAAGTTTATCGAAAACCTGGATTGTGTTTGGTGTTCGGAGTCGGAGTTGGGCAAGAGTCCAACAAACCTGACTCGATACATTCCAGCCTGTTTGTGCATCACACCACTGATGTAAACATGAACATGTCACAAACCTTCTTGTTTTTCAGATGGGACATTAGTTTGTTCGGGTCGAAGAACAATCTTGGTTATGTTTTGCCGCTGGTCAATCTGGACCACTTGCTGATCAACATGCTGATGGGCATGATACTGCCGATTGTCCTGCTGAATTACTTGCTGTTGAAGAACAGTTATGTTGGTCAGAGCTTGTTCTGTAAGAAACGAAACACGCCATCTTGAAGTAAACACAAGTAATAGCGTCAAGAAATATCACAGGATCATTTTATGTTTAACATTTGAAAATGTTTAAATACGATATATGACGTCATATTCTCCTGCTTTGTTTGATAATATTCAATCGTTTGTCCTCAACCGTGCAACGTTTATGTCATTCACAATTACGTCCGGTGGTTTAAATAATTGAGGAAGCATGAAGGCCAATATTTGTGGCCACATACAGGATTGCAATTCAGTGTCTTGCCAAATACACAAACACTTGATTTTCAGCGACGTCGAACTGACGTTCTTTTGTGTATTGTAAAATTGTTTAACCATTCGGCTATGAGGCCATATGATGGTGACATGAAAATGCTCTCAAACACCAGAAGGAATAATGCGACATTAGAAGAGTCTCTTAGACAAATTATTCAAATGAACTTACCGGTATTTCCTGGCAATGATTGTCGTGTTTCAGTTTCTTTAGTTGTAGTTATTTTATTTTATTGTAGATTTTGTGGGGAAGACATGTTTTAATGCTTTTTTTTAACGATCTATCACCAAATCAAAAGAAATTTTCACAGTAAATGATTCTAGAAAACACAATTATGCATCGTAAACATCCCGCTCCAATATAAAGTTAAACCCAATAAATCAGACAACATCAAGTTATTTTAAGCAAACCAACATAAACTAAAGATAATACGACAAGTAAACACAGAATGAAGCTGATCACTAGGCGACTACACTAACTACAATTTTTTACAACTTGCTTAACATCAAATGTCATACATACAAAAGAATACTGTTCACCAAGAATTTCATCATAAAATGACTTGCGTTGTTCTAGTGACTGCAGACTAGACCACCATAACATGTTAAAAATGACAACCAGCTTTATTTTGGACGTTTCGTCAGTCAGCACGACTAACTTTATCAAGGGTTGCTAAAACAAATACACATCACCTGTTCAGTGGCAAATGACATGATACAAAACATATCAATGAAATTATGAAAGTTTCAAGAACCTAAGTAACTTATAAAAAACGCAACAAGAAGAAAATTTAATTGACAACGCAATAATACCTTGAAACAATCGCTTGCAGTCAATTAAATTGCTATCTTGTTGCGTTTTTTTTTTTTAAACTTCGGTTTTTGCAACTTTCTTCATTTCATTAATATGTTTGTTTTTTTGTGCTATTTTCCACTGAACAGGTGGTGTGTACTTGTTTTAGCAACACTTGGTAAAGTCAGTCGTGCTGACTGACGAAACGTAGGAAATAACGTTGGTTATCATTCTTAATATGTGGTGGTAGCCTTGTGTAGTCATCACAAGTCACTTTACAATGAAATGTCATAATGTGGTAATAAATCATCTACGCGGAATTATAGTTCTAACTCCGACGAAACAACACAGGAAGTTATACTTTTGATATTTCCAGTGCGACCAACACTGGATTCGAACCCAGGCTAACCAACTTGTTGACTGCGTAGAAGCGCTCAGCATCTCACGTCCTATAGTCGAGTGCTCACGTGACCAAGGCGTGTCAGAAAAAGAAAAGTGTAATATTCTACAATAAGCAATTCAACTCAAGTTTGTTTTTACGTAGATTAATCGTTGCTAAAAATTGATTCAACGTAAAAAAATGATCTTTTATATCTTTGTTGATAAAGATTTAACAGATTTATAATTGCAGATCTTACTTACTTGCGTTATTTATTTAACTCAGGTGTAGGCTAATACCTATTTGGGCATTTTGTTTAAAAATAAAAATAAAAAAAAATTTTCATTTGTAGTAGTGTAGGCTTCTAGGCTATTCAAAACAAAATAGCTTGCAATTATTCAAATTGATGAGTGTTCAATTCTAAAATATTGTGTTATATGGAAATCTTTATTCTCGAACTAAAAAAAATTTCCTTGAGAGCCTAATCCTTGCAGTTTCGCATACTTGTAGAGGCTTTGAACCACTGACGAAGGGGCCGGTCACTGAGGTCGACATAAAGTTTCCGATTGTTGAAATATTATTGTCTGTGAATTATTCCACCCACCAGGTTCCGCTGAATGGAGAGCAGTTCTTGAAAATGCGTTGCTTCAGCGCACACCTTGAGAATCGAACCAGCGCCGCTTGTTCTTGCAGTTTCTTCGTTCGTAAAGTCATACGCTTAACCAAGTGAGCTATCGGCAGATTAAACTTCACCCATCAGCACAAGTAAACAACATATCATCGCATAAATCTTATTATTAGATTGCATTACCTTAGAACTTTTGCCAATGTACCAATACCAAAAATGAATGGAAAGCTAGCAAAATGAATAACTACAACTTTGTGCGAAACAACTTTTGTTTCAGACATCGTTCAAAACAATCTTTCTTTACTAATACCTAAACATCTACTAAGTAGGCTATACAAATTGTAGGTTATTAGTAAAGTCTTTGACGACAGTTGATCGATCAGAAATAATCAGGCATAATTTTTCTCCACTGTAATTATTTCTTTTGGCTATTTTCAATTCAAGTGATATCACCGCTAAAGATTACAGTCTTCTACATCACTGTCAACGCTAGAATGTTACATACAGTATCTTGTATGACTGGACTCTTTTCTAGGTTGAATCGCACCAAATTACCGATCGTAAACTTTCTCTCCCAAACAAACAAACTCAGCAACAACACTACATTTAACATTATAAAAACAAAACAACAAACTAACTTTTTCGGCTATATAGCCCTTTTCATGCCTATAAAAGAAATACTAAACAATAAGAAATACTAAAGAAATACTAAAGAATAAGAAATACTAAAGAAAAGAAATACAAAAGAAATACTAAAGAAATATAAAGAAATACATAAGAAATACTAAGAAATACTAAAGAAGCATACAATATCACAACAAAAGTATGGTCTGATCTAAACATTTAAGAAACTGCTTGACTTGCTCACACAAAATGAGAACTAAAAGATTACGCAGCACAACGGCTCAAGTATTTGAAAAACATCAATTTAATTGTTGCAGAGAAAAAGTAGCCTACCTAAGTAAAACTACGAGAAGCACATGACATGACAATTCAATCAAACACTGTTAAAAGTTAGCATGCTTTGCCAGCAAAAAAATATTTTGCTGAGCCCTAAAAACGTGTAAGACATCGCTGTAACAATGCAGGTTGCATCGTGAATAATGTGCAGTCAGTAATGCTACTTTGCAATTACACTGCCCGCCCATTGCTATTGTCACTTATAGTACCTTGCCAGGGATTCGAACCTTGGTCCAATGCTTTGACAGTATTCATAATCACTGAGATGAGAAACGAACATTGTTCGACTCAACTGTTTTTGTCGTCCTGCAATGCTACTTAAAAATGTACTTTTGCAGAAAGCTGCAAAAACGCAGCTGAAACATTGGCAAGGAAGTGAGTAAGTGTAGCAACGGTTTGAGGAAGGGAAAGTATTTAACTAAAGATCTTGAAATCGTGCGATTTGATCGTGATACAACATCGCGATATACAATTGAGTAGTTTCCCATTAAATGTGATACGTGCCTCCTTGCCTCTGCGCCCAGGCATAAACAAACAACACGATATAAATTTATGTTTTTGTTATTAATAATTCTTGTACGTTATGTCCCAAGCTCAGGTATTTAATAAACGTTGTTGAATTTTTTGAAGGTAGGACGACAGGGCTTAAGCGCAATCTTAAGCTTAAACTACTGGATATTAATCCAAACACGACTAGGCCTATGGGGTATAGTAGGCTAGGTTACTCATGTGAAGTAATGTCAATAAATATTGGTGACCTTTTTTATAAACAATCATTGGAATGTTTCGTGTTTTAACAATCTAAGTAACATCACTATACAGTAAAGTGCTTTGTTTGCAACCTCAATTGTTGCATGTGGCACCAGCTCAGTGCCGAGAGTTTGGTCTTCGACTCTGGTGCTGGTATGAGGTTGATTCCAGGTCGGGTCAAACCGAAGACTTTGAAAACGGTACCGATTGTGTTCCTTCTTGCATAACGTAGTGAGAATAAGTCGGGTAATAATGTGATGACATCGTAAACCTGATACTGTGTAAAGATTAAAAACAGACCCTCTCGCTGAAAGACCTTAGCTGTTGTAGAGCGAAAATGAATAAACGCATAACATTATTATTATGGTTGCATGCGGTTATGTAGTGTCGTGCTTCACTGCACACGCGCTTTTTGATTATTCACTTTAATCAATTGTCCTGAATATGCACTCATGCATTGCGTGACAACAGATTTCAAGAAGATTGTTGAACAGCGGTTACATTTTGTAGACTGCAACTTTACAAGCTAAACCTATCGTCAGTCAAGCAGATTTCGTTTCAAAACCTCTTTAAATAATACAACTTGACTCAATCCTCCTCAATTTGTGATAAAGTTTCCTCTACACAACAATCTAGATAGAGAAGTTGCTTTTTTAAGGATATACAGAAATACTCAGCAGCAACATTAACTTCAGTTCAGAAATCGTCATTCCACTGGAAACAGTGACCCAACACCGTTGTGGCTAAAACTTTCCCAGAACAGCTTTCCCAGTTTCAAGTTAGCAAAAAAATTTCTAGTTAGCAAAAACATTCCAGTTTCAATTAATTTGAACAATACTGTAACTTTACGTTGTTTATCGTTAATATTTTCTTGTCCTCAAACAAGTAATCCATGTAACAAACAAACAAGCAGTCAACAGATAACATCAATTTATAGTAAAATGACATCAAATGAATAAATAACAATGTATCAATCATCGGTCTTTCTGCGTAAGGTAATCATCCAAGTCAAGCCAGATCACCAACTTCTGTAAAAGACAGAGCAATAATTAAATAAAGAAGTTCTCACACTTGGAATGCTTTGCAATCTTTTAAGTGTCGAATTCTTTTCCATCCTTCCAATCTCAGTTCAACTCCTGCACAAGACAAGGTACTGATCTCTTGAACAAACAGTTCATGACACTGACAGTTATCTCTGTTTAGTGGATTCGAACAAGCAGTTACTGTAGTTTTCGCAAAGTATTGGTATTATCGATGCTGCAGCAAACTAAGTCATTAAAGCAGCACAAAGACGAATCCTTCAAATATTCAGATAATTCTTCAACAATGCCAATATTATCCAAACATGTCAGTTTATATCGAATGCGCACCTTTTCAGTAACAAAATCCTGCGCACGTCACTGAAGGTAGCCTCAATACGCGTGGTTCATTGGATTAAATAAACCAACTACATCTTCTGCGTAAAACATTGTATGTGACGTCAAGAATGTTCTATCAGCATTTTTTGTTTTCAATGCAAAATGTTTCCAAATAAGTAAACTAGTTGCTGCAAACTAAACAATTATTGTAGGCTGAGTAATTAATGCAACCTGAGTATGGCAGGCTAATCTTATACAATTTATCCTACTGGTTATTATTAGAAAAGAGGCGTTTTTTAAATTTAGTTTCATTCAAGTCCTCTTCCAACTGATTGCAGCAGCGGTTCTCAACCGGGTGTTCGTGGACGTTTTCAGAGGGTCCAAGAAAGATTCCGAATTTGCAGCATGAGTGATAAATTACGACATAAAAAATTGATTGTGCTTTATTTGTGTATTACAGTGGTTGGTAAACTGTGCGTCGCAACGCACTGGTGCGTCTTTTTAAATTTCAAAAATCATCGCACAAAGGTTAAGCATCACATTTTCTAACTAAAAAAAAATCATATAAAAGAGATGAATCTTTTATAAGGCTATGTGTATGTTCAACTTAATTCCTTTGAGAAAGCAGATTGTTGATTAACTTGGAAATGTTACGTTACACAGCAGTCTATTGAAAACGCTGAAAACGTTACAGATCATTCTATCAGCACTCACAGTTTTACCATGACTGTGATTATAACAAACTATTGATTACAAATAAAATAAGGGAGAAATTCTTTGTAAAGGTCACAAAATTGTATTAATTTTGAATAAACATTATAGAAAAATATTAATCAGCATATAGATTACTGATTCTTGATCCTGTGTCTCAACCTGTAGCTCATAACATAACTTCGTCGATGTCATCAATCGTCGAAAGTGCATTGCGAGTTTAGAAAATTCTTTCAAGTGTGTAGCTTTGACACTTCCCAGACAGCCACTTTATCTAGCCCAGATCTGGTAAAGATTTGAACCAGATAACGTGGCTGTCTGGGTTACGATTTTTTTTCCGTTAACAGACTTAATAACTAAAAATACAGATAAAGATTATTTGGGGGTCCGCGACCGCTTTGAAGGCACCAAAAGAGGTCCCCCAAGACATAAAGGTTGAGATGCATTATACAGTTAAAGTCTATAAAAATTTCAAGACGTTAACTTTTATCGGTTTTGCAGTTGCAAAGTCGTGAATAGGCTAATATTGTTAAATATTTGACCTTTTTCCATGGGTAACTTTCTTATTTGCTGTGGGTCGAAGTTTTGTTGGCCTAAATCTTCTGCTTGGTCGATAATAATCCGGCACTGGCAACAGACTACTATTGTAATGTACGTTCAGTGACATTTCACCACTCGGTTAAATGGTGCCAGTTAGAGTGGCACCATGCTTTTGCGGCACAATTACAAGCCTTTCGCACCCAACCAGTGTGGCGCGCACACAATTTGGGAATCTCTGCCGTAGGTTACCATAGGTTAGCTAAGCTACACTCATCAGAGGAAATAAATTATTTTAAGATATTTGATAAAAAACGCGAGAATTGTTTAGTTTGATAAATATAACGTTAATACAACTAATAAGTCTCACTTTATTTTCTAACACATCCAGGGCTTCCTGCAACCTGGATCGTTCCTCCATGTTTGGACGTCTCGATCCCCCATCACCACCATCGAGGCATTTCAACATCCAAACTTCTTCCTCAACTTTGTACAATATTTCAATGACGTCATTGACAGATAGGAGATTATCATAGAGATACATCCGAACAATCTAAACACAAATAATTATTACGATAATTCAACAATTAAATAATCACTGTTGTTTGTGACGTTTTGTTCATTTGTAAAAATTTAATAAAAAATTTTCAGAAAATGATGAAAATTAAAATTGGAAACTCATTGGGTCTCGGACAGTGAAACAATGTACTGTAGCGTTGAATCAACGTAGCAATTGGTGTTAATATGACAATGCATTAATGCAATAACACACTGATTTAAAAATTAAACAAAACTTACGGATCCAGGCATCGATTTAATCGCCTCGATCCATGGGCGGAATCTGTTTGAACCCATTTCGCATCCGATCAGATCAAGGAATAGAATTCTCGCTGGCATTGCTTTGAGAAATGACGTCACCGAATGGAAGTCACTCTGAGTGTCGGAGGATTCCATTCGTACCCTCCCTCCATCAAAATGACTTCCTGCAGTCACAATCACTTTCTCGTCGTTGCCTTCCCGCAGTATTTTGCTGATAGCGATGATGGAACGATAACCATCGTGACCTAATAACGCAAGAATAACATCAATCAATATAAGCTCTGCTAATAAGAGAGTTGTATTGTGTACAAATCTCATGTGTGGTTTCTTTGGCGCTTCAACCAGCTAACCATGCTGTAGCCTAAAACCACAGTTTGGTTCCAACTATAAAATAACCAAACATTGCTCACAAGTTATTTATTTAAAAACAAATTCATTTATCTTTCAAACCGAAAACAAAATATTAGGAACAAAACTTTTGGGTTTGAGACAAAGTTCTAATTTGAAAAATAACTAAGGCCAACTAAAGTTTGCTTTGCATATAGAAAGTAAATTTACATGAAACTAACCAGAGTTTGCAAATTAAAGTAAATTTGTTTCTTAAAAACAAATACATTTTGTATTCTTTTTGGCAAAGGCTTTATTCATCATATATTGTGATTAGCCTCTGAGACTATATTATCATGTTCACTCAAGCAAGATGATGACCTCAATATGCGCTCAAGCGTGTCGTATACGTCAGCTCGTATCTTTTGCAACAGTCACGCATGTATAATAATATATGAAGGCAGCAACAATAAAACAAAACAAAATTACAGATTCAAAACCTTCAAATCAGTAGCGTTTGAGCCCAACGGGTCTTTTTGGACCCTGGCCAGGGATGATTTTAGGGGCCGGAAACCATCTTATATTCTTTGGATATACGGTATTGTTCATGTATATAGTGTAATGTTCATGTATAGTGTATTGTTCCTTTATGCAACCACAAAATTACTCGTTAACAGTAAAATATAGTAGGTATAGAATCAGTCATTTTCCTAAACTACCTCGTAAGTATGTTTGCATCATAGCCAATGCGGCCTTTGATGGACTAGAATACGTTCAGTTTGTAATTTTTCCCAGCGTTCCCTATGCCGTGCAGTTTCCCAAAGTGTTCTTAGTTGACTAATTGATTTATTTTTTTGAAACTTATCTAAAAATGTTGTTCGTTGTCTGCCACGATTACATCTCCCAAGAAGGCAACTGCTTAGACCAGCGGTTCCCAAACTGGGGTCCGCAGACCAATAGGGGTCCGTACAGCAGTTTCACTGGGTCCACAAAAGCAAAGTTCTTGGTGTTTTTTCATTAATTTTGATTCAATATTTAAACTAGATTTGAACTTAATAGACTCTGATATAAATTCCACTTGTTCAGATTTCATATTTTGCTTGCACAATGCGGTAAATCCGTAGTCTATCTAGGAAGGAGTTTGTGAGTTTAGCCTACTCGGTAGACACCTGCGGTTGATGAGCCTCATACAGGTCCAGTTGTAGTGACTGGACATCGGTAACGATTATTCATCAGAGATACAAATTACTAATAAATAAATAACGCTTTCTTGGATGTTTAATATTTGCCCTATCGTTATGATTACACTTTCACTGAGTTTTTTTAACATTTCTTGCAACAGACTGATAGTTTAACCGGAAAGTTAGTATCAAGTATCAAAGACACGAAAGTTGCGCTATCCAAAACCAAACCAATCAGTCATAAATTAACTGCAGCAAAGCAAGGCCTATCATGCTAATAAACTTCTCAGGGAATTTAATAGTTTTTGCATTACTTCCAGTGGTTTTTAGTAGTGACTTTTACTTTTTTACCTTATTTTTGTGCTGTGTTTTTTCCTGTGGCCTTTTTGACTTTTTTTCTACACTATGCTTTTTTATCTTCTGATTAATTTTTAAAAGGCCGTATTAAGGTGGTCCTTATTTGCCAACTTTTTAATTTTTAAGCGGGCGCCCTCTAAAATAGTTCCACTTGATGTAAAAACACTTTCTGTAAAATATTTTTTGTTTTAAACAACCAACCAACTCTAAAATAGTTCCACTTGATGTAAAAACACTTTCTGTAAAATATTTTTTGTTTTAAACAACCATTAAGGTATGCTCAATGACCTTAAAGTTGTTCTGTAAAACAGCCTGACTTAAGTTTCACTTTCAATGCCACAAGCGTGTTCACACGTTTATAGTGATGTAAAATTGTAAAATACCATGATAATGGGCTTCAGGATCAAAGATGTTGCTCTATCGCTTTTGTTTTGATCCTACAACTTTTTCCTACATCGTTGGTGTATTTTTAAATTTTTCTTGTTACAGCAGTAGCCAAAGTTTCATATAATCAGTTTGCTGGTTTTGGGACATTTAGATGTAGAATTTGTATGTAGCGGTTGTAGGCGATTGCGAAGTAGCCTACTTTAGTTGCCATTATTAGGGGTTGTGAAGAAAAGGTTTTCTTTCACGCCAATTGGTTTCTCAAACAGTTTTATTTCACAATAACTGTCATATTACTAAGGCATAATTTATTGACCTAACAGCTCAAAAAATATGACCTAGAAGTTCAACGTAATGACTAAGTAAATTCATGTTATTGTACTAATTAAAAAAACTTTCAGGGTTAATGGCACAATTTACAGTACAAGAAAACAGTTTGAGATCTACTTTGGTTGGGTCAGTGAAGAATGAATACACTGGTTCAAAATTCCCATATGTGCATGATGCTCTCCTCATGTACTTTTACCGGTTAACCCTTAGAAGGTTGGGCTCTCTGGAGTCTTGCTCAGTTTGGGGGGGGGGCTGTCGATTCTTCTTATGCTTTAGGAGTGATATTTCTGTTATTTTTTAAAGCACGGTTTCAAAACTTGGGATTCACTTTGTAAAATTATTCACGCTGAGCATATCCGAAAATTAAAACTATGTGAGTTTTAGAACTGCTCATATACGTTGAGATGTTGAGGTGACTTATGACGTTTGGGTTATTTGGTATTTTTTGGTAGAGTAATGAAAAACATGCATTGCAATGTTGTGATTAAATTTTTTTTACATAATCTCAATTTGAATCATTTGATTAACGAATCATTTGATTAACGAGGCCAAATTAATTACTTTCATCCAGCTGGTGGGAAAATTTTGTTCAATAGAATAAGAAATATTTCAGAGGATGTGCTGAGAAATGCCTTATATCTCTCAATTTATAACCTTTATTCGCTCAAAATTTCAGCTCAATAGAGGTGAATAAAAGTTAGGAAAAGTCAAGAAGTCTCATAGTCGCAGCCTCAGTGGTTTTAGAGATACAAATGTTGATACAAAAAAGTTGAATTGACAGCCCCCCCCCAACCTTCAAAGGGTTAAGGATCATGAAAAAACAAAACCGGAGGCAGCCAAGCACACAATCAAGGACATTTTTGCTTACTGGAGAGCAGCAAGGATTACAGTACGAGATGAAAGAAGGGCAATTAAGACGTTGGAAGATTTTATCACAGCATAGAAAAACCTTAAAACGAACACAAGTAGAAAGACTGAAACACAGAAAAGAAATGAAAAGGTCTTCACTGCAGAATCTCCAAATTTATTTGATGTTTCTCATGACAATGCTCTTCAAATAATTGACATTCCAGAGGACATAGACTTTTTGGTTATTCAACGGGAACCTGGTAGGAGGGCATCCAGTTCACACAGTAGCATCTGTGTTAGCTGCAAAAAGCCAGAATCTTTCAGTATTTGCTTTCAACGGCTCTTCTCTTCGATGATATTGCAGAAAGTAGCCTATCGCGAAGATAAGTCAAGAAAACTAAAAGCAGAGTTTTAAAGTTACAGAAATCTGCTAAGTTTTCACTGGGATGGAGAGGAGATGAAAAAGTTATTATTGTTTCTTCTAATGGCTTGGAATGATTTTAGCAGTAGCTGAACGTTTATTTGGAACAGGACAAGCCATGTGTGATGCCATTAACCAGACCAGTGAGTGGAATATCATAGAAAAACATTAAGGCGTTTATCTTTGACACAACAGCAGCTAACACTGGGCGACTAAAAGGAGCTTCGGTACTTCTCAAAGTGAAGTTTGGCCATGATGTCATGTATCTAGCATGCCACCACCATATTCAAGAGATTATACTTGAGGAAGTGTTTTCATCATTTTGGCGCTGCATCATCCTGAGAAATACAGCTATTTAAAAGATTTAAGCAGTTCTGGCCTAAGGTTAAACATCATGACTACATTTCTGGGATCCAGGACGAAGTTATATTGACCGCATTGGACAATCAATCTCAACAGATGATTCAATCCTATGCGAAGGAGCAGCTAAACATCAAGCATTCCAGAGATATTTACAAAGAACTCTTTACAATCACGATTTTGTTTTTGATGTCCATCAGAGAGATAAGATTTAGAAACCTGGAGCCATACACCGATAAAGATTTTTGTCTTGTCTTATTTACTCCACGAATACGTTCGTCTTCCGAAACCGTAGATTTTGCTTCACTAATCGTGAGCTCAAGTGTCTTAGAGACTTTTGTGTATTTACAGAGAAGTTCCACATTAAAAGCTGGCTTTCTCGTCTTGCATTTTCAGCTCCAAAAATAAACCTCCAACTAACTAAGGAACTGTTGGCATCTGGACACCGAATATCAATCGCTGCTTGAAAAAACTAAAACGATACGTTTGGTATCTGCTAAAGAAGCTATTGGATTTTCAATCTTTGACGCCTTCATTTTCATAAACAACAAGAGAAAGATGGTCCAAGCATTGGTTAAACAAAGAGCAGAACATCCAGCCAAACAAGTCAGAGAAGTCCCTAACTTTGTCACAAAAAGAACACAAAGAATTTTTTGACACTGAGTATTTCAATTTCATTTCTAGAAGATTCTAATTTACGGCCAATCATATATTGAGGTTCAGAAATCATATATTGAGGTTCAGAAAACTGTTCGAAAACTTAGTGTTATGAACGATACAGCAGAGAGGGGGCGTAACCCTCATTCAGGAATATAGCCTACTAGGCAGCAGACAAAATCAGAAGAAGAAACACAGTTTATCCTCAGAGCAGTGACTAGGGACTAGGCACCAAATGAAACTGCCTCACGTAACTAAAACTGCACTTGTTGAAAATCAGAAGGTCAAAGCATTGTGGCCTAAACACGTGAAAAAAATATTTATCATGGTGTTATTTTAAAACATTTGATAAACGCCAACTTTTGTGTTATGTTTGTGCTATATCAATTGCACTCAGCATAGCCGTAGAAGATGGTGGTGCAGGGAGGAAGGGAGTCGTACCTCAGATAGGAAAAAAACGTCGCTATTTTGGGAAATATAAATGCCCAGTTATTTGGGAAAATTTTTGCGTTTATAAAAGTATATTTGCAAAGCCAAATTTGGGCAATTTTTGTTTGCACCCCCAAGTGTTTTATTCTCCTACGATTATGGCACTCAGCCACGTAAAAATTTGTAGCATTGAGCAATTAAGCATACCTTAATTGTTGTTTAAAACAAAATTTTTTTACAGAAAGTGTTTTTATATCAAGTGGAACCAATGTGAGGGGCGCCCGAACAATTTCAACCAACTTAAATTTTTAGCTACATGTAAGCACCACACTATAGGTTGAATATCACCAAACAATTCCCATGGGTCCGTCAAGTAAAATGTTTGGAAAAGTATGAGAACCGCTAGCTGAAACAGAGATTTTTGAAATTGAGTTCATCTACTCCGAATGTAAAATCCAAATATTAGGTCTGACTCCAAATATGGCATTCAGTGCAACAAAACGATTCCACTTTTTGGAAATAATGATGTTTCAATATTTTTATGGTAAACGTTTGCAGAGACTTAAGAAATGTTGTAAAATCATAATATTATGAGAGAAGTACGGTATTGTAAAACTTTCAGGTAGAATGAATCTCATTATCTTCATGTAAATCGAATCATGTAGTTTTGAGAAGCGGCTCTATATTAACTAAAAGATAAGTGGGATAGTTGACAGAAATTTGATAGCTCGTGTTTAGTTAGATCCGTTTTGAAATTTATTCCAGAGCAGCCACAACAAAAATGTAGAGTAAACGTTGAAAAATGGTTGGGCTTGTATAATCATCTTGTTAATCTACTGGACCACTTCAACTTCACAATACGTCCTTTTCCCTTTATATCTTAAATTTTTCTGAAGGTGTGGCGACCGTGCCAAATTTCTTACAACTTAATAACTTACTTTGGTCACAAGCACGTTTTAACGTTTGCGTTTTGTCGCTTCTACCTTCTTCTCGACCTTTGCTATGTTGACGTGTATTGTTTTTGCTGTGATGGTCAGAAATAAAAATTAACTGACTGAACTGAACAAGTTATTGCTCCCTAAAAGAACTGCTTTTGTCTGAATTTGACATAGGGAGTCACGCTTTTACTGCTTTTGCTCTACAGGCTACTTATTGTGCTGTTATGCTTACCGTGTTTATATTACTCACTTTGTTCTATTTGAATAAGAACTTCTGATGATCCGTTAAAGGTGAAACAGGCTGTTAAGGATTCAGATAGTAATAACTATATTTGACTCACTTTGTTTATCTGTAGGCCTATTACTGTACTAACCATGTAAAACACTTAGGTCACTTACCCACAGCAACTTCCTGAGTTTTCTTGTACAGTTCTGAAATAAATACTTTCCGCTTTTGCCACTTTTCACCTGAAAGAAATCACATTCTCATAAAAATTACGACTTACCATCGTCACCTTTGGTCGGAGACGTACATCCTAATTCCTAAGCAGTTGATACCACAGTTCATGATTTCACTAACCAAACTAGTCTCGAGGAATTACTTGATACCTACAATCCCTCGATACAATCAAAGTCTATGGCAGTGGTTCTAAAACATTCCAAAAAAATTGTGTAATGGTCCCCTAGCGATTTTTTCAATGACTCACACCACCATAACACGAAAGCAAATTCCGTACAAAACTGGTAAATAGCCTAATCATTCATTTGTTACATGCAATAACAAATTTATTCGCCAATGAGATGGGTGCACCTGCTTGGTTGTTACCAGTTATTGAAAGGTAGTTTTGGCATGTGGAGGTGGATCTGGCCACCCTCGGTGATGGGGACATCACCAGATTAAAACATGACTACTACTATTTTGCACAGGGCGACCTTCATCTGTTTCGTGCTTTTGTTTTGATAGGGAGTAGCGTTGAAAATGCTGTTTCACATTTGTAAGTTCATGGAAATGGAACCAGTAATTTTAATGCCATCTTTGCTATATCAGGATAAGACTGCGCCACTTCAATACAAAAAGCGCGACACCTTTCCCAGAAAATAGATTTGTTTATCATTCACCAAATTTATTAACTGTTCTTAAATGAAGTTGTCTTCCGAAGAAAGATTTCTAACATTAGTTCCAAACCGGTTGTTGATGAAACTATTATTGAAAATCCTGTAGGTTGGGAAAGTAATGGCAAATTTCATCTCCATGAGTGAAAATGCGTAGCGACTTGTCTCCAAGATTGGTAAAACAAATTCCAAGTGCTATTAGGCCTAACTCATCAGCAAAAAAGGCTGTCCAATCTCAATTGTCCAAACGCTGTCCAAAAAGGCTGTCCAACGCTCAATCTGCCGTAATGAAGATGGCTTAAAAAGGCGACTGTCTAGCGCAATAGAAAGAAAATATGGGGTTGCTAGCTTGAATATTGCAAGCACGTCCTAAAGTTTGTTTACGAAAAACTTACAGCGTTTTTTCAAAAGTGTTTTGCGGTCCCAAAATATTACATTGCAGACCCCTACAGGATCACATCCCACTTTGAGAACCACTGATCTATAGAATTGTTAACAGGGTGCGATGATAAACAAAACTAATCTAATTTCTAAACTTTTCCAAACATTATGGTAATTTACAATATCACACAGTATAACAGATTTGCGTATTAGCTTTATTAAAAAAATCACCATGAGCTCTAAAAATAAATTCTCTACTGAAATTGTTTAGTTTGTAATTTGTTGTAAACTTTTGACGAGCGGTGCAGATCTGAGAGTTGCCAACATGTTTGAGAGATAACATTTAAAAAGTTAAAAAGAATGCAGTTCCTATTTTACTACAGTACACTATAGCTACTCTGCTTAGCTTAATTAAGTGAATAATCTTGGTGTGGCCTACAACCATTATCCAAAGAAGTGGAATACAGAAAATGTAACAGTCTGCGTTTAAAAATTACTTTACTCAGCGTTGTCGAAGTTCTAACTTAAGGCATAAAGTTAAAATACATTTTATAGTACTTGTTGAAGATAATCGTGTTTGCTGGAAAGGTGATTGAAGTGGTGAAGATAGTCGGATTTGCTGAGAATTTGGTTGGAGTGGTGAAACATCGGATTCTTCTGAAGGCAACTGGATGATTGCTGAGCTTAAAGAACCTATAAAAATACAAACATGTGTGCAATTGCGCCTTAAACTTTTTCAAAAAGTGAGTTTTATCCAGAAGATTACCTGTAAGTATCATACCACGTTAAGCATGCATATAAACAATAACGTAATATTGACTTTTCTGAAGAAATGCTTCCGTTAAGTACAATAGTATTTCATAAATTTGAAAGTATTTTGATAATAGTATTTCATGAATTTATTTTATAAAAAGAAACAATCACAACACCTTCATACTTTTCGAAAAATGTTTCAAACGCAGCACAGTGTAATTATTGTTAACTTCAATTTAAATGTTTGTGCATTATCTTTGCCTTGCAAAGTTTGTGTTGGCCAGGTTATAGTCTAGACATGTTCTTTAAATATTTTAAACAAACTATACAACATTTAGCAAATGTCACGGAGTGGCACACAATTGCTTGTGTGAGTCGTGCATGGCCGGAGAGGCTCGCGTTTAGCAAACTGATTGAAGTGTAAAGATACAAGCAGTTGATAAGAATTAACAAAGGTCCAATTGTCTGTGCAGTTCAATCTTACTTGGTCCAGGATGGGAAAATGGTTGTACTTGTGGTAAAGGTTTAGCGGTTCTTCCAGATGATTCTGCAAAACCACAAAAACGATAAAAGTTAATCACAGTGTTAAATTATAGTGATATTAACCCTTATCAGCACATGCGTTGACATTTTGTTAACATCGACTTTTTTGTGTGAGATTGTTCTCGCCCCTTATGCACTAGCTCAACAACATTCAGTGACGAAGGAGAACTTCTGAGTAGCTTACTGCTGTAGCAATTTCAAAACGTTAAATTGTTTACACAATGAGTTATTTGCGTTTTAACTTAATCGGCACATCTGTTGACAAAATGTCAACAATCAGAAACAATAGGAGTTTTTAATTTAAAGCCACCATGCAGTCGCTAGCTATTATCACAAAGTGATAACCGGCGACGTACAGGAAAGTTGCACGTGTATTTAGTGAATCGCTGCCTGACTAGGTCCTAGTCAGACTGGAGTTAGACTGCCAGGAGGAGTTAGACTGCCAGTCTAGGAGGAGTTAGACTGCCAGTCTAGGAGGAGTTAGACTGCCAGTTGATATAACTCAGAAGAAAAATACTGCCTAAGCAGTTGTGTTGGAAACGTTTGCCTTACCTCTAACTAGCTCAAACAAGATTTTACATGTGTATTAGCTCTTACATGAAATGCTAACTATTTGAAATTCAAAGGTTATTTCGGTTAATTACAGCAAGGTGCAAATTTAGTGATAGACAGACAGAGAAGATTTTCATCTCAAGAGGCCCTAAGACACCTGCAAATAACTTCTGATGATGTTGATAGCGACTCTAATGCTGAGGCTACAAGTAGTAGTGAATGTGAGTCCATACCAGATGTTGATGAACTGCCTTTGGAAGTAGAGGGACTGTCTGATATAGATGTCTTTGAGGAAGAAAGTGAAGATGACGAGACTGGAAGTGAAGCAGATCAAGAATCTAATGATGATTCCTCAGAAGATGAAGATCAAGTACCAATAACAGCTGGCAATGCAGCCTATTATGCAAATCCTTTTCCAGGAAAGCTCAGAAGAAGAAATATATTGACGTAACAGCCTCGGATTGATGCTGCTCTTGAACTTGAAGTGGATGCCTTCAAATTATTTTATCGGCCTGAAATTATACTTCAGATAGTACGTGAGACGAACAGAAAAACAAAGGACGTGAGACACCGATGTAAGCTGTTGCCTAATTCTCAACACAAAAACTTCACAATTGAAGAAGTTGAGGCAGGTTTTGGAATTATGATACGTGCTGGCTTGGACAGAGACAACTTCACCGATTTACGTCGATTGTGGGATCCTCTTGATAGTAGGCCATTTTATAGAGTGGCTATGGCACTAAATTGATTGAAATTTCTGCTAGGATGCATGCGTTTTGATAACTATCGCAATCGATCAGAAAGACAAAGGGACGATAGGTTAGCTGCTGTTCGAGAGGTGTGGGAAGCATTCAACAGCAATCTGCGCAACGCCTACATCACTAAAGAAGCAATGACTGTGGATAAACAACTGGTTGGATATCGAGGCAAAATTCCTGGAAAAACATACATGCAATCGAAACCATGGAAATATGGAATAGAGTTCTTTATTCCAAAGATGGTTTACTCCAAAGATGGTTTGTTATTTGAACATGTTTGGCAATCGAATATGTGATCTTTAATGGCACTTTGCTTGTTCAAATTAGTTAAATCTAAGTGCTCCCTCACTCTCGTGGTCAAACACCGCGTAGACATACCAATGTATGTACAATTCGCGTCATGCGAACAAGTGAACTTGTACACGACATTTGAACACAAGTAGGAGAGAGTCCTAGATTTAAGCTGAAAATAATAGCCAACTTTGAACGTTTTATACACAGGAACAATATCCACGTTGAACTTCATTTTGATAATGCTATGTTAAATGCCGTGTGGTTGCTTGGTTGTATATGTCTGTGGTTGAAGAAAGTTACCTCTTTACCAAAATTGTAGTACTTGAAACTATTTTTGCACCAGAACCATTAATAACAGCATGAAAACTTAATAGGTTTGAAAAAACACTTTTCTTCCATTGTCACGTAAAAAAAAGTTTTGAAAACTTTTTTAGTTTAAGTTTGTGTTTTAAGCAGCATAAAAACACGATTAACATAAAAGTATGTAGCTAATTTCTTACTTGTAAATATTGTCTTCGTGAAATATTTCCATCCTCTTATTAATTTTTGAGGTTTTGACTTTTGAGAAACAGATGAAGCATCCCAGGATGATGGTTGAGATGGATTTGAAGCATGAGACTCTTGAAAAAATGAATCTTGCAAGAGATCTGAAAAACGAGCAGGAACTGTTAACTACTTCAGTGTACTTTGGCGCAGTAGTGTGCCGCGATACGATACTAAGTGTAGACATGGAACAAGTATAGTTTGAACTTAACTTGAAAGACACACCATTGATTCAAAGGCCAGTTGATATGCTTTCAAAAGTCAACACGAACTGTCAGTCAAAATTTGTATAAGGTGGTTCATATTTTATGAAGTGATTTATACTTTATAAAGTGGTTCATTTTTTTTTAATTCAAATCCACGACTTTGCTAACAAAGAACCAACAACACCAAGCAACGTTTGTTCGGCAATCGGTCTGTGCCATCGAGTGACACAACTCCAGCATAGCTATTCAATGAGCGTCACTTAGTCAATGAAATGATTTATAAGCAAAAGCATTGTTACAAGAAGCAATTTCAATCTCTGTGTCTGTTGACCGTATCCATCCTGGAGAACTTCCAAAATTAATGTTTTAAAATACTTTTCTCAGTGAGATTCTAATAACAAATCAACAATTAATGTTCCTAGATAAATCTTTCTCAACCGTGACGTGATAGCTCCATGCAGCTGTGTGGCCAAAAGGTAACGAAACGAAGGTTGGACCACAGCAGCTCGACATCTGACTCGAAACCTCTACAGGGAAGATGACGACAGCCTCAACGTGGCCTTCCCTACAAGTAACTTCGACCATAGCTAACAAGCACCAAAAGTGAAACCAATATCTTCACCACGTCACACGACAACCGTGCCTACTCTAGCGCCTAGCCAGCCCTTTTTAGGGCTTGCTTTAACGGTTATCTTGGCTAACATCGAAGGATTTTCTTTAGAAAAATCAACCATCCTTGCCAAACTCTGCAAACAACACCAATGCAATGTTATCTACCTACAGAAAACTCACCGAAGTTACCACAGGCCAAAATACCTGGAATGAACCTTGTCAACAAAATCCCTCATTGGAAACATGGCAATGCTATTTACGTAAGATCCGGATTACGCATTAACTCAGCCTCGTCCGATGATAGCAATAACACTGAATGCCTGACTCTCCGCCTCAATGGAATACACGTAACATCTGTCTATAAGCCCCCAAATGAACCCTTCATACCAAACGATCTGATGGTGCAAAATGGCAGTACGCCTGGCTTGTTTATTGGTGATTTCAATGGCCACAGCTCGAGCTGGGGTTACAGAAACACTACTGAGGATAGAGAAGCTTTTGAAAAATTAGTTGGTGCTAACAACCTGTACCTCATGCATGACCCCAAGCTGCCTTCTTCCTTTAACAGCGTACGATGGAAGCGAGGTTCAAACCCAGGCCTCATTTTTGAAAGTGACTCGATCACTCCGAGCTGCGTGAAGCATGTCTTAGATCCAAACCCACTCACTCAACCTCGCCCAATCTGCCTTTAAATCAAAGCAGTCGTCGCACCAAAGGATGTCCCATATCACTGACGATGTAACTTTTGAAAAGCTATCTGAAAGCGATTTACTTCAGATCTTCTCAGATCAGATCAGGATTTACTTCACATCGCCCAGTTGCATGTGTCACCAGATAAATACTCTGACTTCATGGAAGCTGTACGAAGAGTATCAAGAAAAATCATTCCTAGAGGCTGTAGGACACGTTACATCCCTGGTCTGAACTCAGACTCAGCAGACCCCTATGAAAACTATAAAGAAAATTTCCAATCAGATCCTTTCACTCTACAGTTGAAGCAGGAGAAAACGTGATGGCAACTATCGCCAGCGAAAAGAGGAGATTGTGGCAAGATATGATCGAATCAACAGATCTGTCTCATAGCAGTCGAAAGCCTGGAAAACAATCAAATTGCTGTCGGCAAACTACACTAAACCAGACCACCATTACACTGTATCTTCCAATCAAATTGCCCATCAACTTCTTCTAAGTGACAAATGTAAAAATAGCATGAAAAAGCATTTTAAACCCCGGTTAATAAGACCTCAGAATGAACGCAACCCTCGTCTAACATCTCCTTTCTTGATGAATGAACTGAAGAAGGGCATTGACTTTCTAAAACAAGATAAATCTGTTGAATAAGATGGCATCCGAACAGAGCAAATTAAACATTTCGGTACAATCACTCTCGGATGGCTGCTAAAACTTTGCAATAAATGCCTCAGCTCTAACCAAATTCCTAAGCGTTGGTGAAATGCCAAAATTATTGCCTCGTTGAAATCAGGAAAAGACCGAACTGATCCTAGAAGCTTTCGCCCTATATTTTTACTGTGTGATTTGTTCAAGTTGTTTGAAACAATATTAAACCGATTGCAACCTCTCATGGAAGACCAACTCATTAATGAACAAGCAGGTTTCCGACCTGGTAAATCCTGCACAGGACAACTCTTGAACCTGATTCAGCATAATAGAGAATAGGTTTGCAGATGGTTCCGTTACTGGACCTGCCTTTGTAGATCTATCCGCAGCGAATGACACCGTTAACCATCGTCTCCTTATATCAAAGATCCTCAATATCACCGAGAACTTTCGATTCACTAAACTGATACAATCGTTGCTTAGCAATCGCCGTTTCTATGTTTATTTTTGTGGCAAAAATAGTAGATGGAGACAGCAGAAAAATGGTCTGCCACAAGGGAGTGTTTTAGCCCTCATATTGTACAACGTTTATACTAACGACCAAAAGATCCATCCTCGTACAAGAAGCTTCCTATACGCTGACGATCTATACATAGCAACGCAACACAATCACTTCACTTCCATTGAGAGAGTACTCAGCGATGCTCTGAATGGGCTGACAACATACTACACGAAGAACCACCTGCGTACCAACCCCAGTAAAACCCACGTTTGGGCATTCCACCTTAGATCCGGAATGCATCAAGCCAGCTAAACATTTTCTGGAATGGAACCAAACTGGCACACTGTATCAATCCCACATACCTCGGTGTCACACTAGATAGGTCCCTCACATGCAAATCTCATATCGAAAAAGTAATAGCTAAGGTGGCTTCTAGAAATAGTATTTTACAGAAACTAGGAAACTCAAATTGGTGTGGCCTTCCGGACACAACACGGTCAACTGCTTTAGCCTTATGCTATTCGGCTGAAAAATATGCCTGCCCAGTTTGGGAACGCTTGCACATGCCAAGAAAATTTACCCCATATTGAACCAAAACTTCCGTTTGATTACAGGTTGTCTCAAACCAATCAACATTACGTTGCTACACTTTCTGTCTGGAATTGCTCCCCCCAACATCAAAAGAAGCGTGATCAGCAGAAAGGAAAGATCTTGTCAGGACATGAATTTGAGACACCCACTACATGGCCAAACTCCAGCACGCAGACGATTAAAGTCAAGAAAAAGTTTCCTTGCTTCAGTTGTCCCACTGGGTCAAGACGAGGTCGCAGCCAATGTGCGGGTTCAATTGTGGCAGGACGAGCTGGCAGCCGGGTCGACTCCGGCCAATATGGAGCTTTCTCCCACAGAAAGTTTCCTCCCGGAAAGTGTGAACCCTGGAAGTATTGGCAATGCCTCAACTGCTGAAGAAGTGGTATTGGAAGAGGTAAGACGTTGATGCGACACTGGGGATATTCCTGGTGAAACACAAGCTGTAAATGTGGACAGGAGCAAACGATGCAACAGCTAATCGAATGTCCTGTCCTAAAAGCAAGATGCTCTGCACTGGATTTAGCCGAGTTCAACGAAGAGCTTGCGTGATGCTCTGGGCTACGGACGTGTGGCACACGATGAAGAAAGACACTTTGTTATTTCAAGCATGGAGGTTAAGTGGCCTAGTCGATATTTTTACTTGAAACAATTTGTGAAGACGGAGATATTGTTTGAGATGATGATTGCGTTAGTGCTAACGTAAACTCATTTGAAAGAAGTTGGTTGATTGCAAAGCTCGGTGGATTTATAAACATGATAATAATTATTCAGTTCAACAAGTTGCTGGTTCGGTAATCTATTATATTGTTTATACCTTAGAACATTTTTACAAGTAGTCTTTGCACTACTTCAACATCTTTATACACAACGTTTAACTGAAAATATAGCTTCGAACAATCAAGGTTGCATTCGGTTTCAGTAAGATAACAAAGAATTGTTTATGAAACATAGTTACCTTTGTTCATGCATGGATCCAATAGAAGCCCAGATAAAAACTGGACAACGACTGACCAGTGATCGACCAGTAGATTATTTTGAACAAATGTTGTGAAATTTTCTAACTGCATTTGATCGACCATGTATAAAGCGCTAAAAAACTCTTGAAAAGTTTGGTGTGAAAAATACAATCGTCGGTTACCCTCCAAAAGACCACACGTTCGATTTGAACCAAATAATGTCACAACAAGTGTTTGGACTTGTTCGCTTGTTAGGTGTTCTCTTTGAAGATCTTCAATTGTGATTAAGACAGTTTTATTCTCAGTTGCTTTAAATGCGAGCTTTGTCAAACTAGTAACAATTTCGTCCGACAACGACACAGCGTGATCTGATGACTTAAGGTTTTCCAGCACCCTTTGAAATATCCGGGTCATTGTTGAAATGTTTACATCTTCACGTGACGAACCAAATACAGCCCTTAAATATAATTGTAGCATCAAAGGATTGTGACACAGGGATTTTAAATGTGGTGTTTTTGCAGTTAATTTGTCCAAAACCTTATGTTGTTTTGTCTCATTGTTTATTAAAGCAGCAAATAACTTTTTCATGTTTTCCGTTGTTAGGTCTCCAATAAAATATGTTTGCTTTGGGCGACATCTTGGGGGAATTTTAAGTATGGCGTGGGGTCGTGAAGTGAATACAATGTGGCAGTTAGGTAAAAAAAATCTTTGGCAGAGATTCGACACAAGCTCTTGGCAGGTGAGTAAAGTATCGTAATTAGATTTTGTCACTTTATCCATCAAATTCCAGTTCACCAGGTCGAATCCGTCAAAAATGAAAAAACAATTTTGAGTGTGATTTTTCATCCAACTGAAAAGTACATTTTGTTCGTTGTTTTCCAAGTTAAACTTTACATCTCCCAGCAAAAATTCTTTTAAAGTTAATTTCTTATCATCGCAATCACTCATGTTCATAAACAGTATCCTCAAAACGAGAAAGTCCTTATTTTCGTCAAGACGCCTTGCCAGACGCTTTGATAACGTTGTCTTTCCCGCCCCAGGGTAACCGACGATTGATATGAAATTTTGTTCTTGATATTTTGAAATTAATTGATCTAAAGCAACTGTTTTATCAGATTTTTTAAATGTAATTTGTCTGGTTTTGGGATCATACTGGTCGTCGTTTGGAATGAATCTTCCCTCGTAGAAGTCAACTGACATGAGTTCTGGGTGAATTTCTGGGAAATTCGATGCTGGATTATCAAACTTTGACACATCCACATCGAATTTGGGGTCGTAAAGTTCTCCAGTGGTTTTTTTCAGTTTGTCGAAGGCTCCTCTTGGATCTGAATAAATATAATACGTATAAAAAAAGGTATCACTTTTCAACAAGTCAACAAAAAAAGAAATACAAATGTACCGATGTACAATATGAGGCTCGCATCGTGCGAGCAAGTGAATGTATACACGACATTTGAACACAAGTCAAAAGGAGTCCTTCACTTCAAATGCAAATAACAACCAGTTTTAAACGTTTTATGCACGGACATGATTTCCACATTGAACTTTATTTTGAGAAGACTGGACAAATTTGTGACAAAACGTTTAGATTGGTTACCAATATAAGGGGTTGTTAGAAAGTTTTCTAAATTCAACTTAGAATTTAGTGAGACTTGAAGTCAAAAACCCTCTAAAAGTCTTGTGGAAAAACCAATTAGGATCATTATAACAGCAAAATATGAGCGTAATTTATTAATTTCATCATTAAAACGGTCATTGCCAGAGCAAATATCTCGAGCTCTTGTGCCAGATTTAATAATTTGTAATCAGACAGCGCTGAAATTGAGAAAAGATTAGTATTAGCAGGTTTGCGATAGACCTAAGTATCAAATCCATTACACTAAACAATAACAAGTTTTTATAACAGCAAAATCGCTAAAACTACTATCCAACAAAGATATCGGCGTATAAGCCTTGTGTCTTAAGTTAGTCCATTTTGTCACTATTGTTTAATCCATTCACCTTCGATGTAAACATGAACATATCACAAACCTTCTTGTTCTTCAGATGGGACATTAGTTTGTTCGGGTTGAAGAACAATCTTGGTTATGTTTTGCCGCTGGTCAATCTGGACCACTTGCTGATCAACATGCTGATGGGCATGATACTGCCGATTGTCCTGCTGAATTATTTGCGGTTGAATGACAGATATGTTGGTCGAACCTTGTTCTGTAAGAAAAGATCGTGCCTTGAAAGCAACGTAATAAAACGTTGAATGCAAACAATGTTTGAATCAAGTTTGTTTTTTAATAAAGTATAGCCACATTGTTTATAATGCTTGAGATCTGTATCTTCAAAATATAAAAAAACGCAGTGTATGTTTAAAACAGTTAGTAGCTTGGAACTCTTCAAATATGGCAACACGATATAATCAGCAAATTTAAAGCTGTTCAAATTATCGCTGTTTATTATTACCATCAATATAGAGCAGGGCTACTCAACTAATGTTAGCAAAGGTTCATTTTGACAAGTTGAATATTTTTGCGGTCTGGTGAATATTTCATATGCAACCACGACAAACAACCAGTAGCCTACGAGCACCGAAACACTTTTCAGGCAGTATGTAACACGACTTGGACTTTTTGTCTGACACAAACAAACAAATAAAAAAAGGAAAAAAATCTATTGTGTTGCATTGTAGTGTAGCTGTGTGGATCGCACACCAGAGAAGACGGCAAAGCGTTGGGGGGTCTGGGAGCGAAGCACCCAGCTCTTTGAATAATCACAAAAAATTGCTTTTTCCTAATGGAAATCTGTTTAAAGAGGCCCTAAAATGTGGCAATGAGGTTATTCTTCCAGAAGCCCGAGGTCCACCTTCAACACCCAGAAGGTCCGGATTCTGACCGCGGTCCGCCAGTTGAGTAGCCCTGATACAGAGTATTTGCTAACGCAGATCATATCTAAAATAATTAAGCAGTTTGGAGCTGTGTCAAATGTGATATGACGTCATAATCTTGTTTTCCGTCATTGATCTGTTTTGTTTTTTTCCATTCAACATATCCAGGCTAACAACCGGTGGTTGGAGTTGCCGTATGTTAAAATTTAAATGGTTGGAAATGAAGAAAAATAGTTTTTGTGTCTATCTTCAGGCACGTCAATAGGTGTCTTGTCAAAGAAACAACAGCGTGCTCTTAAGCGGTGTTGAACCGGCCTCCTTCCGACCGTTGTACGAGGGTTCTCATCACTCGGCTATGCATATTGCCATTGTATGCAGCCAACCATACAATGGTAATATGCAAGTTCTTATGAACACCAACGTACGATATTTGAGCATTTTTTTTCGACAAATTTATCAAAAACAACTTACCGGAATTTCCTGCCAATGGTCGTTCAGTTTCTTCAGTTGAAATTGTTCTGTTTTCTTCTTGATTTTGTGGAAAATACATTTTTATTCTTTCGTTAACAGTTAGTCAGTTAATCAAAATAAAACTTAGTACGTAGCTGATGCTAAAAAACATAATTGTGAGTCATAAAATCTCACTTCTTTATCAAAGTAAACATTACAAATGAAGCAATATGAAGGTATAATGAACTATGTACTTCATTGAACAAACCAACATAAACACGTGATTCCAAAAAATAGTTTCGACTGCTGCTCATTAATCTCCATTTTCATAACGTCTTACAAACCACCTTATTTAACATCAAATGATACAAACTCATATACGCGGAATTCATACATTACAGTCAGGGCCCGATTAACAATGAGGCACACGAGGCACAGGCCTCGGTCCCCTTGGTTTTGGGGGCCACCAATTTTTTTTACATTCATACCGTAGGCGTGAAACTTGTTGTGCCAGTGTGTGCACAGTTGTTATTTTTGAGTAGGCCTAACGATTTCAAATTGTGTAATGATTCACACATCTCAGTATAGCGATACAGTTCACTTTCCCATACAGGAGCATAAAAAATGAAAGTCGAATCAAAGGTGATTTCTGTGCCAGTAGCTATGTCAATTTTCTACTGATGATATTCAGTTAAAATAAAAGCAAAACATGTAAAACGTTGCACATAGCCGCAGTGCTGTGTTAAAGAGGGGGGGCCGGGCCCACCGTCTCAGGGGGCCCACAAGTAATAGACTTTTGCGTGTCAGTGTCAACATGTTTTTAGCTACTAAAGTTTATTGCGTGTACTTCCATTGAGAAAATAATTTAGGTCCGGTACCAATGAGATGCTGGGCCTGGACCCTTATACCAAAATATCTCTAAAATCACCACATTATCTTGAAGAAAAGTTAAAATAGGCTGCGACAACATTAGTAAAATCATTTGTATTTGAAACAAAACAGGTTGGTTGCAATTGAATACTTGAAATCAAGAAGGGCCCAATTACCACAAAGGTGTGTGTAAGATAAATGTGAAATGTGATGTAGTTATTTTGTGATGGAATTTCAGGGGGCCCACAGGTAATAGACATTTGCGTTTCAGTAACAATGTGTTTTTAGCTGCTGTGTGTAGTTTACTGCGTGTAGCCTACTTGTCCATTGAGAAGATAATTTAGGTCAGGTACCAATGAGATGCTGGGCCCTTATACCAAAACATCTCTAAAAACACCATATTATCTTGGAGAAAAGTTAAAATACGACAACATTAGTTAAATCATCTGAATTTGAAATAATTGCAATAAAACAGGTTGGTTGTAATTGAATACTTGAAATCAAGAAGGGCCCAATTCCCACAAAGGTGTGTTTAAGATAAATGTGTTTTAATTATTGTGGTTGTTTATTTTTTCGTATTTTGTGGTGGAACTTTGTAATTGGCAACTGTTGAACTGAAACCGCTTTATACACTGGTAGGGTCACCATACTTTGTGTGCTACTGTTAAAAGTTAAACCACGAAGTAAACAGCTCATTTTAAAATGATTGTCATAAACGGGCAAATTATAAGACATTTGCATAACTTAATTGCAATGCTTTGTCTAAATTTTGCAAAAGCATAGATTGAAACCTTTCTTTAGCATGAGGTGAAAGCGTTCATGTTTTGTAGGTTAGCTTCTCTTTAGCATAAACTTTAAGAGTCAGGTACGATTATTTTGGAGTCTGCCAATAACTAAACAATACACATGAAATACTTTTTGTAATATTATACTGGACTAGCTGAAAGTTTGGTTGATGTATTGGCATCCCTTTTAACAATAAAATGTTTTTTCTACATCTACTGGTATAATTTGTAAGGTAAAAGTCTTTTTTGAAGTGTCATAAGCTGCATTAAGGCTGTTGCACTTTTAGCTTAACGTTTTGGTTTTACAGGGTGTTTTGTTTTCTTAAGCTTAACTTCAAAGTAAATGTTACTGGTTTACAACTGGTAGTCTAGTTCTAGAATGGTGTAACCTTGCTATGTACCAAGATTTCACTCAGCATTTCATAAAGAAGATGTCTTGTTTGAACTAGCGACATTTTTGCTTTGAACATTTCAGATTTATAAACAAAACTCTCAAAGAGGAATTCTTTGAAATGGCTGACCATGGAGGTTTGTCAGACAGAACCAAGCAAACTTTGCTTTGCCATTATTGCAATTGGAGTACACTCGTTTACTATGATTAGCAATGGTGCAGACGTGCTGCAAAAGTTTTGCAGATGTTCCAAACAAGGGAATGTTTTTCTCAAAGCTCTTTGCATAGTTTTTTTTTAAAAGTTATGTTGAGCCAAATGTTAAACCTTGAATGTACCAGAAACCATGAAGCATTTAATGCGATCTTTACCCATGTCTTTAATTGCTGTGGTAAGAACCAGATAAAGTGACCAGCACTCCAGCAGGCCACAAGCTGAAGAACGACCACCAAAAGTAAGGCAAACAATTCAAAAACTGGCCTCAAACGTCAGCAAGTAATAAGTGGACATTAAGTAGTGTAATAATCAATTCACCTGCCTTTAGCTGTAGGTCATAAAAATGTTTGTCTTATTTGTAGCCTATTCCATTTCTGCAGTCATATTTTGTTTACTGCTAAAAAATTGTAAACAGTAAACAAAATAGCATTTCTCATAGATTAATTAGCATTTACAATCCTGTAATTATAAATATCCCTGACTTTACAGAGGTAGCTATCAGCAAGTGTAACCAGCATACATTTAGATACCAGTATAATATAATAAGTATTTTATGACAGTTGCCAGTGTTTTATTTGTGATTTCAAATCGTTGCTGCTTTGTTTCATTTCTTTCATTCCAAGCAAAGATGAAGCTATAACTTGATAGACCTGCGTTTACTATTAGTTATATTTCTGCTGTGTTCTGTACACTGCTGGGTTGATGGTTGTTTATGAAGTTATAAAAGTTTAACTAGGTAGTAGTTAGCCGGTATTGTGCAGTAAGCATTACGACATTTCATTAAGCACCAGTAACCTATGAAGGCTTTCTGAGTACTGCAAAGTTGTCAGTGAGTAATGAAGCTGTTAGACCTAACCTAGAAACCTCTTAACTAGTGTTGCACTGTAAATATTGCTCCGTTTTGTTAAAGATCATAGTAATTTTCTTATGTATGCTGTGATTCCTGTGAAGTAGTTGCAACATGTGATGAAGTTATTAAACTTCATCTACATAAGTCAGCACTCATGCACCATTTCAATAACAACTGTTTTTTAGCATGACCAATGGTGTTTGCATAAGAAAAAAATAATTACATGTAGAAAAGTTAATTCAACAGTTAGATTACAGCAACTGCTGTTCATAATTGTGCTTCTTAAATTCAGCAATCATAATGTTTCATGATTACTGTTCGTTGGAAAATCTCGTATACAATTCTATGAAGCTGACAATTAATTGTAGCCTAAGCTACTAATCGAAGTATTAGTCTTGTTTGTGTTTTCTTTTTTGATTGTAACCGATTTGTTTGATTGTTGATTAGTTTCATAACTCAAATTATTCTTTATGCCAACCTTCCATCATATGTAAAAAAGTCAATACTTCCATAGATTTCAAGGAACCATGAATAAACTCTGCTAGTTCAAATCCAAGTGTATATTTTGCTAGTGTTTCCAGTATGAAATGGGCCCAATTTCCAATCTGTTAGAGAGATTTTTTATCCAATAATTTTTGTAACAAGTATAAGAGTGTTAATACTGTTAGAAAGTTGTAGGTAAATTGGCGAAATTAATATTTATGAAGTTATAGTTTTGCTTGAACTATTTGTTAGCCCATATTTCATCATTCGCAGAGACTACATGGCATTGCGTCGAAAGCGATTGCCAATAGGGGCCCTAAACTTAGCTGTGCCTCGGGCCCCTATGAGCTTTAATCAGGCCCTGATTAAAGTTCTAACTCTAACTTATCCTTACCAACGAAGCAACACAGCAACTTATACTTTTGATATTTCCAGTTTGACTTACACTAGATTCAAACTCAGCGAACAAGTTGTCAATTGTGCAGAAGCGTTTAGCATCTCGCGTTTTATATTCGAGTAATCATGTGAGCAGAGCGTGGTCAGGCAAACAAAAGAAAAACGGGATTTTCAACAACAGACAACTCAGAAGCATAATCTTCATTTTTCGTGGATTCATCGTTGCCAGAGATTGAATCAACAAAAAAGTCTTGTTTGTCTCTTCACTTGATAAAAATTGTGCAGATTCAGAAAAGCAAATCTTTCTAAGTTACATTAATCAATTCCCTCAGATGAAGCTTAACACCAATCAGTGCTTTTGAAATGAAAATATTTCATCTCGTTTTACAGCAAACTTCTTGCCTTACGCTTTTGTTTCTACAATACCTAGATACGAAGTGCCACATAAATTTGTTGTGCTTTAAATCTGGTAATTGTTATTTATTAGTTCATTTGCATCTGACCAATATAGGTCCATATTTACTATCAAACATGCAAAAAAAACGAAACAAACAATACAAGTAATAATCACAATCACCCGGTTGACAGATAATATGTTTGGTGAGAATTGTCAACGAGTTAGCTGCGAATGGCGCATTTGAAGTACGACGATTTGCCAAGAGCGTCAGAATGGCAGAGTGCATTCATGTAACAATTAGTTAAAGACTGACATCTCCAGAAAAAGTTGTAAAGAGATTTGCAAAGTATGGCATCAAACGTCATGATATTTTGTTCAATTTGAATACTGCAGCACTAGCATAACGAGGTAAGCCATGCAATATACGAAAGACATCGTTGTATGCAACACGTAAATGGTTGATGGGGGCACGAGGAAAATTACACTAAAGTTGGCATGATTAAAAAAACAAAACAATGCGCCTGAAATAACAAGTTTGTGATAGAAATAGAGCACTTCGAGAAGTTAGCTCTTAACTTCTTTCCAACACAATAAATATGTCTTGTTTGTCTGCTCATGCAATTGCCTTCCTTTAATGTCGAGTTGATATGGACACCAAGGTATTATCTTTATCTTCATCTTACATCCAGCATTGACTTTATTCAACTGAATTGATCGACTGTATATTCTTTAAGGCAGAAGTTTTGTTACCGTTGGCAAAAATAAATAAAAAAAAAGTAGCAAAACAAACAGGCCACAACTTTATGTGAAACAACATAATGTCGAATTGAAGGTTGTCGCTCTACTCTACTTGTCAGTGGTTAGGGTTACAGACAATGCATTGGATCTAGGTTCGATTCCATGTTTAGGTTAGTAATGATAGCAATGAAAGTGCAGTGCACTTTTTAAGCCTTGTTTTTGTTTTGTATTTTTAGTTGCGTTACATTCATGTAGTTAATTGTTCACCTGCGTTATTTCAAGTTGCGTTTAAGGCAAGGCGATCTATATACAGTACAACGTGCTAACTGGAGGTCGATGTAATTTGTGTGATTTTTGATTGTGAAAATCTTAATCCTTGGATTAAAAAAGCTTCTTTGTGAGAATCTTGGAAATTTCGCAAACTTGTAGAGGCTTTGAACCACTGACGCAGGGTCGGTCACCGAGATGGACAGAGTGTAGTTTCTGATTGTTGAAGTATTGTTGTCTGTATATTATTCCATCAATGTATTGTCACTGAATGGAAAGCAGCCTTTAAAATGCGTAAATATAATTTACCATTTACAACATCACTCCCTCTTTAGGTATTAGCTATGGAAAACAATTTAACCAAATAGGTGAAATGATTGAATTCTTAGAACAGTGTTTGATGTCTTGAAATGCAGCATAGAATATTCTTTATGCAGTAAGCTGCATAAAGGCACAATCTATGACGCCGAGATATTGCCAAAACGTGAATAAGTCTGATAACAGTTTGAGGAAGAGAAGTAATAAGTTTAGCCAAAAGTTCTTACAATTGCGCGATTTGATGAATTGGTATGATTTTCGACAGTTTCAAAACAATTCAAGTAGTTTTCCACTTAAACGAAAAACGTGCTTCCTTTACGCCAGGAGTTCCCAACCTGGGGGCCATGGCCTCCTAGTGGGCCATGAGCCTTTATCAAGGGGGCCGTGGAAAAATTTAAAAAATAATAATTTTTTTAATTTATCATCTCTAAGTCCACTCCAACACTATATAACAAAATGAATAAATGAAAATTTAATAAAATTACTAGTACAGTTTGTCCAAATTTGCATGAAATAGTCTTCAATTCCTGGCTGTTATGACGTTTCTTAATTTTTTCAAAAGGTTGAAAACATAGGGGGGCTATTGATTTTTAAAAATTTTCAAAGGGGACCAAGGTGCAAAAAAGGTTGGGAGCCCCTGCTTTACGCTATACAAACTTGAGAAAAAGAACAAAATTGAACGAAGCGTAGTAGAGGTAAAATTTCTCAAGATATCAAATTTACAAGTATTTTAATTGCTATAAGGCAATGTTTTTCATGTCCTGTTTTAATTTGTGATGTTTTCTGCGTTTTTCTTCTTAAAACCGAGAATTTCCCGTTGTTTTTGTATTTCATTTTCTTTGAAAAGGAGAGTAAAGGAAAGGAAAAAAACTAACTTAAAAATATTCAATCCTAGACAAAAAAAAGTATTTTGGTATTTAAAGATATTTCGAATTTATCGAGTTGGTGAAACTGCTGTAGTATATTGAACTATTATTGCTGTCCATTTTACCTTGAATTTGGGTCTTTGAAGGTGTACATGAAAATTGGCTTTCTGGAATTTTCTAATTGTTGAATGAAAACTTTTTTGCAACAAAAATAAATCCTCGTCAAAAATTTATTTCTTTTGAAAAAAATACTTACAGCTTTGCAAAGCAGACAAAGCTTACATTCCAAAACAAAACTTCGTTCCTAAACTTTTCATCAAATTTTCCTATAATTCAACTGATGATCCACTGGAATGCGCAGTGTGACAAAACATTTTAAATAAAGTAAACAATATAAGGTGTGATATTGTTTACTTTTTTTTAAAAGCTTAGATTACTTGGAAATTTTAAAATTGAAAATGCAATTTTTGGTTTATTCTTTTAATAATTACCCATATTCTTCCAATTTTGCCATATGGCAATAGATCAGTGTGACGTTATTACTTGGAAATTTAAAAATTGAAAGGAATATTTTGATTTCTTGGAACCATTCCAAAGCTACTAAAAGCATAAACTAGATACATATTCAAACATTTTCTGAATCTGGGCATCAAAGAGTTAAGTTTAGCCAAACTTTTTGAGACTGTGCAATTTAATGAATCACGATAATTGCTGACAATTTCCAAACAAATCGATAAATTTTTCTCTAAATCGAGAAACGTGGTTTTATTCAGCTCAATATACAATTGAATAAACTACAGCAGACATTAAATTATCAAGAAGCCAAACCAGCAATCTTGGTGTCAATTTGTGTGTTACGTTTTATTTGCTTTTATCTAGAGACAAACTTGGCGAAATGAACATGTTATCAATGTTTTGTTTCTATAAGAATAGATATCGCAAACCTATTGAACAGATGGAGCTGGAATACTGAATTAGCTAACCACACCTGTCTGGAGTGCAAGCATAGTCAACTTTCTTTCTTCATTAATATTTTTTGACAATTTATCCTGAACTCGATAGTTTAATAAACTGTTGACATTCTTGATGGTACAAATGCAAGGCTTTCTTGGCTTTGCGTGTGCGTAATCTTAACCCATTAGTGCCCGCGCGTCCTTACAAGGACGTAAAAAGTGGGTATTTTAGATTCCGAATTGCTTTCTTCAGATTGCTGATTTTTTTCAACTTTTTTTTTCTTCGGTTAGAATACCATTATAGCTATAGAAACAGCGCAAGAGCGTTTTCATAAATAAGTTTTAGTGTTCACTAGGCAACGTTCAATGTGGACCTTTTGTAAAATATGGAGCCAGCACATGATACACGAACCGTGACCTGCAAAATCGAGGTATGTAAAATTATTTTTAATCAAATTTTTGTTTGATAAATCTATTAATATGTCTAGCTATGTGCCCAAAGCGAAATACTTCATTTTTCTCTTATTATTTTTTCTGAATATAAGTTAGAAGTTAAGTGAGTCCTTGTAGGGACGCTTGGGCACTGGCGCGGACGCTTTGTGTCAACTGTAGACATATAGGCAGGTTCGCCTAATGCCATAGGATTTCGTATGTTTTCATTTCTGGACAAAAACGAACGTTATTTGTAACGCGCTGATATTCAATCTGCAAAACTGGGCGTTTTAGTTGGAGTATTAGGTTAGGTCATCACTTTCGTGTGCGGACGGTGGTGCTTTAGAATTTAGGAGTAGGCGCTTTCACTGTTTTTGTACTGTAAATTGAGGTCTTGTTATAAATATTCATGTATCTTTAATTTATCTTTATTTTTAAAAGTTCATGTATAATTAATTTTTTTTCACTTTTTATAGGAAAATTCGTTTTACTGTTCAAGAAATTATGGGAGAGGCTCCACCCAAGGAGCCCACAGATATTGTAATTTTTTCCTCCTGATGAATCCGGCAACGTGAGCAATGAGGACAGTGAATTTGAAGATGAGGGTGTCAAAAACGTTAACATTGTCGGAAAAGAAATCCTGAACCAGAAAGGCGAAATAGTGATTCATCACAATGAAGATACTGAGGACATGGATTTTGTTGAAGATAAGGAGAGGCATACATTTGATAACGATGAGACACGTAAAGAAAGTACTGGCAATACAAGAAAGTGGGTCAACGCCCGTTGCGTTACATGACCTGGAAGAAGAACTATCGTACAACAAGCCTGCCAAGAGAAAGTTTACAGAATTACCCAAACTAATTGGAAAAGTCACACCTGTAACTAAAAAAAGGAAGGGCCGTCCATGAAAAACTGTGTCTCCTAACTCATCATCAAGTAAAGAAGAGTTAACAGAAGAAAAAATACCACCTGTACGCGTCAGAAACAAAGATAGGATCCAGTCTACAGCCAAAAATTAACTGAGGAAAAAAATCCCTCCTTTTCCTGAAGCTGAAAAACCATGATAATTACCCATTGATCCTGATAATATGATAACGCCGTATGATGTTATGAAACTCTTCATCTCTGACTGATGGGTTTGTGAACAAAGTAGTGAGAGAGACCCAGAGGTATGCAGCACAACAAAACCAATTGGCCTTCCAGTCAAAGGTGGATAATTACTTAATAAGAGCAAGTCGTGCAATAATGTTTATGACAGGATACATCACCCATTTCACACGCAGGATGTATTGGGAGAGGAGAGATGATACAAGCAATGTGATTGCAAGAAGAGCTGTGTCAGTGAATATTTTTGATGAGGTAATGCGGTATAGCCATTTTTCCAACTTAAACAACTCTAAAGACGACTCAATTTGAAAAATTACCCTTCTTTTTGAGACTTTGAATGAGATAGCAGCCAAATTTGTAGAAAAAAAAATGAGTGCGTAGCAGTAGGCGAATCCGTTATTGTGGCCCCCCACCCTCTCAAGTAATTCATAAAGGGCAAACCAACAAGATTCGGGTTTAAAATTTGGTCTATGTGCATCCCCTCTGGAGAGCTAATCCAATGTGTCTCCTATGCTGGAGCAAAAACAAACATCTTCAAGTATGGATTGAGTCAGGGGGCCTGACGTTGTTTATGGCCTGATGTAAAGTGCTCGACTGATTCCTGGTTCGAAGGTTGTGTGCGACAATCTTTTCAAGAGCCTGGATTTGATAGATCGTTTGTCTTAGAAAGGGATAGGTGTTTTGGGGACAATGAGGTGAAATCGAATAAACAATCTATCTTTACCATCAAAGAAAGAAACCAATAATATGAAGAGGGAAGATATGAAGCAACTTTACCTTGGAGATAATCAAACTATTGTTGTTGGAAAGATTCTTGAACACGGTACTGTCTTTTAGTTATAGTAGGTAATCATTTTATCAAATTTTAGATACTCTCGTGATGCAGTAATGAAACTGGACGTGGATTAGCCTTACTTATTCAAGATCTACAATAACAACATGGTAGGTGTGGACCTGTTGGACAATCTCAGTTCCTGTTATTCCATCCGCTCAAGAAACCGCAACTGGTACAGGGGTGTGCACAATTGGATTCTAAATATCAGTATGGTGCAAGCTCGGAGGTTTTATAGAAAAAGTTGGTGCAATCACTGAAGAGAGAGAGATATGGAAAAAATTAGCCTCCTTGACTTTATCCGATCATGTGTAGAAATGACAATTATGATCAATGGGAACAAGACATTTTCTCTCTTACCATCGACGCATACACTTGCCAACCGTGAAGAGATCAGAAGGGATCAGGGCAATCACCTGATCATCAAGACGGACAAAAAAGGTGTCTGCAAACACTGTCACAAATGAACGTCAATATACAGATGCCGTCGGTGTTATGTTCGACTGCACCCAGATTGCTTCGAAATGTATCATAACTGAAAGGAATTTGTAATATTATCTGTTTAGATCGAGTTTCGTTTGTTCGTTTCACAATAAATCGGATGAAAAAGCGATGTATTTTTATTAGAAATTCATTTTTAACGCATCTCAGGGCAGAAGTATTGCTTTTTATGACTTCAAAAATTCCATTACCGGAAAATGCTATTTTCTTTTATTTTACATCAAACCTTCGTACGAATGCCCAAGCGTCCATAGAGGGACGTGCCACTTTCTGCATTCCTGGTACGCACATTAGAAAATTTTCTTTTGAATATTCATATTCAACCCATAAGGACCTGACATGAAACTTTTTGTAAAAATATTCCGACTAGAACGATGACCGGGCACTAATGGGTTAATCTCAAACCACTGTGTACGAATTTAAATGCAAATATGGAGTACACAGCAGTAGTGATCTGAACTGATTTCGATAAAAATTAGATTTAAAATTGATTGTGTATTTTTGTTCAACAGTCATCGGAACGTTCGCCTCTTCTACTGTATGGTCTTGCAAACACAAATGTAATAACAGAGATAGAAAGGTCGAAGAGAATAGAGTTGCAACTTTACAACGTAGACTCATCTAATAAAAATAATGTTATGGTTTTAGTCATTGTCGCTCTACAACAGTTAAAGTCTTCTAGCGACACGGCTCATTTTTGATTTTGCATCAGGTTTACGATGTCATTATATTATTACCCTACTTATTCTCACTGCGTTATACAAGAAAGAAAACAATCAGTACCGTTTTTAAAGTCTTCGATTTGACTCGAAATGGAATCAATCTCAGATCGACCAACACTAAAACGAAAGCGAAACCACTCGGCCACTGAGGTGGTTGCAGAGTCATCTAAACTGAACTACATCGCCAAGCAGTATATAATGTGAAAGGTCGCACAATGGAATCAAAGTTGATTACGGGATATAGCGCTGATTTGAAACCTAGCACGAATAACCAAATCAGACGTTTGCATCCTGTACAGGAAAATGCAAGCACTGGGGTAATCTTACACATGGTTTGGTTGGTTTTGAATCTTTATTCTCGGACTGACAAAGCATTGATAGGTCATTCCTGGTAGTTTCGCATACTTGTAGAGGCTCTTGACGCAGGGCCTGTTACCAAGATTGGCAGAGTGAATTTTTCCGATAGTTAAAGTGTTGATGCAGGAAAATTACTCAATTCATTAGGTGCCGCTGAATGGAGAGCAGTCCTGAAATGCGTTGCTCAAGCGCACACCCGGAGAGTCGAACCTGCGCAGCGTGATTTTGAGCCGGGCGCGTTACCACTGAGCTAATGGGGCTGACATAAAAACTAGGTTCTACTTTCGCAAGACTACAACACCTCTACGATATTTCTTTTATATGCAAAAAAAAAAAAAAAACGCGACACCGAATTAAGCAATAACAATCAATGTCTGCAACGAACCTGAGATCTGCGGGAGCCACTCGACCTTTGTGGATTGTGTAGACCGTATTCCGGCACAGTAGGTGCCTCGTCCGTTTTGCGTTGTCCGTTGGTGTAGGAATTTCTCCTTGCTCATGGTCCTACGAGGATGTGTGGAGAAGTTGTAGTTGGTCCATATGGTGCTTCCAGGTCAGACCATGTGGAAGCAGACGTACCAGGAAGATTCATCTGCCATGGCGCTTAATTACTTCGGCAGGAATCCAGCAAGGGTCCTAGCTCCGTCTTGGACTGAAGGGTACGCACGTAACAGGGATATACCGGGTTTGAAATGTCGTTTTATTGATTTCCGGGTGGTACGGGCACCCTTAACACTAGAACGGCCGAGGTGTCGAAATCGACACTTTTAGAAATTTAATGCATTATTTTGGGCTTTAATTGTTATCGCAACGTTTTCAAACTTTCAATAGCTTCCCAATTATGCTTACACTTTATAGTTCCGTATTATTTTTCTAAAAAATCTTTTTATGTTATCTACAATGTGCGGATATACCTCCAACGGCCGAGGTGTCGAAATCGACACCTCATACAAATTTAATTGTATAGAAAGATTTGCTGTGTGAAAAAACTAATTCAATAGTTTTCCCAATTATTTATAGCGTTTCTCATGGTAATTGTCCAACGCTCGGCTTGATTTTAGGTCATTGTACTGAGTTTACAAATACCTTCCACAAATCTATCAGCGATTGCAACAGATAAGTTTATTCATATTCGAGAGCCACTGGAAGGACTTGTTGCTAACTGCATCAACAATTACACTCCGGATTGGAGTCTGCCAATCGATGAACAGCTATTTCCAATGAAAAACAGATGTCTTTTTATCGTGTTCAGGCCAAAAAAAACAGACAAGTTTGATATGAGATTCTGGGTGTTAGCCGAGGTTCATTTCTAATACGTATGCAATACCGTACCGTACTTATCGTACCTCGGAGCTATTGAAAGAGAGCAACGAAATGGAAGGCTTCTCCCCGAGGATGTAGTGATCAGGATTACCACCAATTTACACAGACAAGGCGGGTACAACGTCACAACAGTTAACTTCTTTACTAGGGTGAATCTTGCTGGTTTGCTACAGGAAAGAAATACCGGTATAACCATTGTTGGAACTGTTTGAGCTAACAGTAAAGGACGGACAAAGGAGATGACCAAGGGTGGAGGAGAAAGATTTTCCCGTAATTCTTCTACAATCCAACGAACAGCTGCATGCTTGTAAACTATCAGTGCAAACAAAAGAAAAATGCAACTGTCCTTTCTACAATGCATGACAGCCCCAGTGTCGATGCTACAGAGAAAAAGAAACCCTCTGTGAACCATTTTTATAGCGAGAACAAAGAAGCAGTTGATGTGTTGGACTAATTGGTAAGAAAATACACCACACATGCAGCAAGTAAAAGATGGCCTCTTGCAGTTTGGACAAATATGCTAGATATTGCAGCTTTGAACTCTTGGATTATTTTTAGAAAACGTTCCGGCAACAACATCAGCCGACGTGATTTTCTCCTCCAGCTCATTGAGAGCTTGAGAACTGCTCATGTGCTAAAACGAAAGCCGACATTGCAGAGAGCAGAAGAGCAGGGACGACCATCTAGAAAAAGCATAAAGTGGGCTGGACATAATTGTAGAAACCATACAGTTATCATTTGCCGCCACTATCGAAAACCAACTTGTGAAAAGTGTGATAATGGTGACTGGAAAGTCACAGAGTGCAAAGGCTACACTGCGTAAAGTGTTTGTTGGTTTGTTTGATTTTTTTTTCTCTGAATAAGTAAACTTTGTGCTATTTTTATGATAATTACAGTATGTCTTCGCTCTGTTGAATTTTTAGATCATCGTACAGAGTCAAGATACAGATACAGTCAAGCTTCGTACTGATCAAAACCTGGTAGCCTACGTTATAACTTTCGTCTAAAACCAAAAAATAAACAGCGCAAATAGGTGACAAAAGTAATAAGTGCTTCAGATAATTTTATCACTGTAAAATAAAACAAACTTTTACTGTTAATTTTGCGGAAAAAATAAAGTTTTTGTGAAAAGTGTCGATTTCGACACCAGCGGCCGTTCAAGGTATACTTTTTTTTCGGCCGTTCTAGTGCTAATGTCTACCATACTCCTCTTCTTGCAGAAAGTTTAGAACTCTGTAGATTTAAATGCAGCAGTGTTATCGGTGACTAGAGTATAGGGACAGCCAAAACGTGACAATTCTTATCCTAGCAGATTGATAGGCTTAGTAGTGGTCAAGACAAGAAAGCAGTAACATAGATACATGGGTACGTGGAAAAGACAACAATGCTGAGTAACCAATGGTGTCCCATGAAATTCACGGCGTAATCTATATGCAAGCGACTCCACGGTGCAGGTGGAGCCGTCTCGTGCCAGTGCATTGTTTAGTAGCAGGTCATGAGGTCATGAAATAAAAACAATTGTGCTTCCGGAAAGAAATCATAAAAGTGTTCAGGCGAAAAAGCCGTAGAAGTTTTGAGACAGAGAAGGTCGCAGAGAATCATTAATGAAAGTTGATGAATATGAACAATTGCTATGAGATAGATCACATTGTTGTTTTATCTACAAATGCCCTTGTTCTCTCTTATACTATACTTGGTTACGACGATGCAGTATCACGGACACTTGTCACGTGCGCTCTGTAATGTCAATAGATACGGTGACGTCACAAAGCCGGTCGAGTTTCCCGCTGTTTGAACTCAATTCATGTTTTTGTGTGTTTTTTCTACATCACTGGTGGTGATCAATGGTTAACCAAGTGATGCCAGGTCGGGCTTGCAATGCTCAGGTGTTTGTACCCGGTTGAGCGTCAGGAATGAGTTACAACTAGAGCGGTTGGGCAAGGTGTCAAGTAGTGCAGTGGACAAAAACAATGTTAGAACAAGAAAGAAAATTCCCCACTCTACTAAGGCTAGTTGATCGCTTTATCATTTTATTTATAATTTCTTTTTTGGTCAGGTTCAAAAGTTGCAAAAAGAGATGGCGGAAACAAATCTAGAAAATGTGACGTTTTTCACCAATAAATTCAGCCCTCCGTGCAGGTTTGTGCATTTTGTTCTGAAATCTCTGAATCTTGATTGCAAACAAGAAGTTATTGATTTCGTTAATGGAGGGAACAAGACTAAAGAATATTTGGTGATAAATCCTTTCGGAAAAATTCCTGGTTTAAAAGATGGAAGCTTTTGCTTGGGAGAAAGGTGATTGATTTTATTTCATTATATAAACAGTGTAACTTAGATATAATTGTGCTCGCTTCGTCTGTTACAAAGGTAGGTAGGTTGTTCAAAAAGAGCATTTAAAAATTACACTGAACAGAATCTCTTGTCAACAAAATCGAAAATGTTCCAACCATGATGAAATGACCCTGAACGAATTACCACGTCATAGACATTAGACATCGCGGGTGGTTTTTGTGTTTGAAGGACAATGGAGCATCTGACAACTAAACGACAGTTTAATGCACAATACTACCACGCCAAGTCATAAGGGGTTTGCATGAAAATTGATTATAAAACAAAAATGTTTAAACTAGATTACTGTTTATGTTAAGATCAAAATATTTACTGTTTGCGATCATTGTTACTTCTCTTACGCTCCACCCCAACTCAACTGTTCTCCCCCTCCCTGCCAGGCGCATCCCCCTCACAACGTTTTTGCATTTTCTCCAAGTCGTTGTCAATGTTTCTGTTTGTCGCAACAGTTGATGTTTTGTGACGTTACAGCCGGGCCATAGCAACCTACCTTTGCAACAAGTACGGCAACAACACGGCCTTGTACCCCAAGGACGCCACCAAGCGAGCACGAGTAGACCAGCTTCTATACATCGATGAACGACTTTTCGCAGCTTGCTACAACTACTCGGTGAGCTTACTGAGGTTTCGAAAGCTGTCTCTGATGCACATTGTCTGATAAATGTTGTAGAGTGGCAGAAATATGCGCAAAACGGACATACATTCAAGATATGCTATAACTATCGGTTAACGTTTAATGCTATTGACAAATTACTAGTGTAACTTACATACCGGTACTGAAAAACATCATTTGAAGTCGTTTGTGTTGGAAAATGTGTCTACTGACGTGATAACAATAAACATGTTTTTTGCGCCCATTGCGACACCCACCCAGCTAGAAAGCTACGTATATTACACGTTGATTTTTGGTTGATTTTAGGTAGTATGGTATCTTAGGTAGAATTCAGGTGTTATTAAGGAGTTTGTGTACACCAACACAAATTCACTTGTTTAAAAAACATTTTTTTAGAGACATATTTTAGCTATCATTTAGTATGACTAGTGTGTAAATATGATTCTAGAAGTTTTATCAGGGATTCTTTTTTGAATATAACTCTTGCAAAAATAACACGTGTTTTCCACGTATATTACACGTGTTCAAATTCCTATGATTATTTGACTAATTTTTAAGGTATATAAGGTAAAATTACACCCAGAAGAGGGCATACAAAAGAGAAGAAATGTTTACCCGAGCAGAAGGATGTTTTACCGGAATTTTTTGTATGTTGATTATATGTTGTTTCCACGTGTATTGCACGTTTCCATCTGTTGAAAAGTAACACGTGTTTTCCACGTATATTAAACGTGTTGAAGTTCTTTCGTTCATTTGGGCAATTTTTAATCTGTGTTAGGTAAAACTACCTCCCAAGGACGGTATAAACAGAAAGAATTCTCCACTCAAGTGGATTGGTGTCAACCACGCTCCTCCGCATTTTTTAGGATATAAGTTAGATTATGTGTTTTTGTAGGTATTTTTACACGTTTTTATTACGTTATGTAAAAAGGAAACTTCATGACATTTTTTAGTCGCAAATTAATGTGATCTTTTAACGATAGTTCTTAGTGTAAATTTAAGTGGTCTCGCTTACTGATATTAAACAATTACTTACTAAGGTTTGGTACGGTAGCCACTTTAACAAGTCGAAATTCTGCCACGAAAAATGACCTGAATGAAACCGCCAACCAATCATAAGCTCTGGTTTAAGTGACGTAAAAATGGCGAAAAGAAGATGATACAAAGCAAATTAAGTGATGGATTTTTTGTCAGCTGGTTGGCTTAGGGGTTTTGTCAGCTGGTTGGCTTTCATTGACGCGGGTTCGATTCCCACCACTGCTATTGCTCTTTTTCTTCTCTAATTCCAAATAAAGTTCAAAACAAGCGTTAACTCTCCGAATGAGTGCTAGAAGGGTCACAATTGGACAGTAGCCTCTTATAACAATATGTGTTAAATAAATACAAATGTGTTAAAGCAGCGTTTCTTAACCTTTTCTAACTCTAGCACCCCTGTAAACAGGCCTGAACAGTCTAGCACCCCCTAACTATCGTTGATATACGACTACTACGGTTATAGGCGAATTCTTCGGAAACAATTCTTCGTAAAGCAATTCTTCGTAAGCAATTCTTCGTAAAACAATTGTTCGTAAACAGTTGTTGGTGAAATGAAATCTGTAAAAGAATTTTTCGTAAAGCATTTCTTCGTATACATCAAATCTCCTTTGCATGCACGAATAAATGCTTTGGGAAGAATTGTTTTACAAAGAATTAACTTTACGAAGAATTGTTTTACGAAAAATTGCTTACGAAGAATTGCTTTACGAAGAACTGTTTACGAAGAAAACGTCGGACACCGACTACTACAGTGCCGACCAAAAGTTTGGTAGAGGCCGAAATTTTGACATGCCCTCAGATCGCTGGCGAGATAATTATTTTGTAATGAAGTCTCTTGTTGTTTCACAAACTGTGCAGTTGTTTTAACGAAGTTGATTCAGGATTTGGAATTTGACTTTCATTCACCAACAGAAATTCAATATTATAATCATATATAAGTGAATCAACTCTCTTAAAATAACAGCACAGTTTGTTAGGCGACAAAAAATACAAAATATACCGCCAGCGATCAAAAAGCATGTCGAAATTTTGGCGCCGCCATTCAACTTTGGCCTGCACTATTGAAAGGAAAGTGATGTACAAATTGATCATTTTGTTTATTCTTTAAAACTACTGTTGTCATTGGTGATAAAAGAAATAGGAAAACCCGAGAATAGTGAAAGAACATGGACAAACTCAAGTTACCTAGCTGGGTAGGCTAACTAGTTACATATGTATCAATGTGACTTCTGTTGTTGCTTATGTGTGACCAATTTCTCAATTCGAGGCTTCGTGTTGGTCAAAGCCACTCTCATATCGTGGAGCAACCCATGTTGAAGGCGGTTCCGGCCAGTTGTTTTGATTTGGAGCATGGTGGAAAGCGCCTTTTCACATAGGAAGGTAGTCGGAAATGGAACGATCAATTCCAATGCTGTTCCGTGCCAATGCAAGATTTGCTGTCAACTGATCACACCAGAAATCAGCAAGCGGAAGGACGAACTTTTGTCCGACAACTCTGATTCACCTGCATATCAATCAGCTCCTCCTTTAGTCTATTATCATCACTCATGTCTGCCAAGAAGGGCTGCTGTATCCACTCTGGATATGAGTGATTTGTGGGAACGTATTTTGCTATGGTGGTTTCTAGAAGCGAGAGGTGAGCAACAATATTACAACAAAGCACCCACCAGGTAAGTTCGCACAATCTACTCAGGATCAATTTGAGTACTGGACTGGGAGATGACCACAATAACGGTAAATCATGTAGGCTACTTCGAAACAGCAATCATTGATATGACAACTGCTGATACTGGCAGAAAAACGAAAAAACGCAGAAAAGTAATAGCCTATGGCATTTTTTGATATTATACTGCATGCATTTAGCACCCCTTACAGTCTATTCCAGCACCCCCAAGGGGTGCTAGCACCCCCGGTTAAGAAACGCTGTGTTAAAGTGTTGATTTCAGATACGGTACGCGGAAATTAGGTAGAATGTGGGTGTAAAAACACGTAAAATCCACCACCAAATATACGTGTAATACACGTGAAATAGTGTCGACACTTATACGTGTATTATACGTGAAAATTAACGTATAATACACGACCCAAGGAAGGTAGAATCTACGTGTCAGATACGAGGAAATTAGGTGTAATGCGGGTGTAAAACACGTAAAATCCACCACCAAATATACGTGTAATGCACGTGAAATAGTGTCTACACATATGCGTGTATTATACGTGAAAATTAACGTATAATACACGACCCAAGGAACGTAGAATCTACGTGTCAGATACAAGGAAACTAGGTGTAATGCGGGTGTAAAACACGTAAAATCCACCAGCAAATATACGTGTAATGCACGTGAAATAGTGTCTACACATATGCGTGTATTATACGTGAAAATTAACGTATAATACACGACCCAAGGTACGTAGAATCTACGTGTCAGATACGAGGAAATTAGGTATAATGCGGGTGTAAAACACGTAAAATCCACTACCAAATATACGTGGAAAACACGTGTATTAGTGTTGTCAGATACGAGGAAATTAGGTGTAATGCGGGCGTAAAACACGTAAAATCCACCACCAGATATACGTGTAATGCACGTGAAATAGTGTCTACACATATGCGTGTATTATACGTGAAAATTAACGTATAATACACGACCCAAGGAACGTAGAATCTACGTGTCAGATACAAGGAAACTAGGTGTAATGCGGGTGTAAAACACGTAAAATCCACCACCAAATATACGTGTAATGCACGTGAAATAGTGTCTACACATATGCGTGTATTATACGTGAAAATTAACGTATAATACACGACCCAAGGTACGTAGAATCTACGTGTCAGATACGAGGAAATTAGGTATAATGCGGGTGTAAAACACGTAAAATCCACTACCAAATATACGTGGAAAACACGTGTATTAGTGTTGTCAGATACGAGGAAATTAGGTGTAATGCGGGCGTAAAACACGTAAAATCCACCACCAGATATACGTGTAATGCACGTGAAATAGTGTCTACACATATGCGTGTATTATACGTGAAAATTAACGTATAATACACGACCCAAGGTACGTAGAATCTACGTGTAATACACGTGAAACTTCTAGCTGGGCATGCATTACATTGCGACCACAGATGCAACTCAACAGAAAGCAGCGAAGGAACATGCAGTCATCGAGTCAGCTGAGTCCCTTATTGTGGCATTGGTCATTATGCGTCTTGTCAAGACACGGCTGTGTGCATTGAAGCGTGGCGAACAGGTCTTCCCACCACTCAACCACGCAACCAATGAAAATAGATCTCAGGGTTTCATGATGACATCAGGACACAACATAATTATTTTTAATTCATTGCAGAAACCATTTCTCGTGTTGTTTATGAAGGGGAAGCCAGACACTTATGACGACGGAGACTTGAGAAAAATCTTTCAAATTTATGAAGATTTCCTTTCAACGTCGAAGTACCTTGCTGGAGATCACGTGACTTTGGCAGGTGATTTTCCACCAGCGTATTGCAAGAATGTCAAAACATCTTTTAACAAAGTGACCAGACATTGAATAAATTGAATAGCCTACGTAGTTACAAAATAGTTCTTAATTTGACAACTTGTTGTTTTAATAACAGGTTATGTGTGATTGCTTCATCTAATACCGAAATAAAAAATTGATATGCCATTTTGTCGATACCCTATAGGCCTGTGTAGCCTACAATGTACATGTAACCTTGAGGCGATATTTGGATTTCAAAAGCATTTTTTTACATTGTGTATGGATGCATTCGGTTTGGACATGACCAGTTCTTATTCGTCATGTGTCACACGGCCGTAGATCAAAGCATCACGTAAGCTCTTGCTCTGTCTTTGGAACTCGGTACATCCTGTGCAGAGCATCTTGATTTTAGGACAGAGCATTCAAGGAGATGTTGCATTGTTTGCTCCTGTCCACATTTACAACTTGTTCTTTCCGAAGACTATCCCCAGTATCAATGTCTTACATCTTTCAATACCAGCTCTTAAGCGGTTGAGGCATCGCCAATACTTCCAGGGTTCACGCTTTCCTGGGAGAAGCCTTCTGTGGGAAAAAGCACCATATTGACCGATGTCGTTCCGGCTGCCAGCCCTTTATGCCACAATTGGACCCGCACATTGGCGGCGACCTCATCTTGACCCAGTGAGACAACTGAAGCAAGGAAACTTTTTTTTTGCTTGATTTCAATCGCCTGCGTGCTGGGGTTTGGCCATGTAGTGGATGCCTCACATCCATGTCCTGGCAAGATCTTTTCTTTTTGCTGATCACGCTTCTTTTACTGTTGGAAGGAGCAAGAACAGTGTGTAGCGACATGATATTAGTTGGTTTGAGACAGCCGGTAATCAAACGGCAGCTAGTTGAAAGGGATGCCGTTAAAAGTTTCCTATACAGATACGACTAAGGAAAAATACACAACCTTACACGATGTAACATAATTGTGTAAATATTTATCTTCTGCCTAAACTCGTCTCTGGGGTAGCAAAACCTTGATCTGCATGTTCAATTTTATCAGATGTTCATGTTTTCATTCCAGATCTTTCTTCGGTGAACGCTCTGACGATATTGGACTACTGCGGATATTCCGGGTATGGGGATTTCCCTAAGTTGGCAGCATGGAGAGAGTCCATTATGAAGTTGCAGCATTATGACGAATGTGTTGGAATACCGTCCAACGAAGTTACTAAAGTGTATCAATCCAACATCAAACTGATCAACTGATTAGGGATATATACACCTACACAGTCATGTTTTTAACAATTGCGTTTTATTTATGACGTATTGAAAATACAAAGTTGCGAAGACAAGATCGTTTGGTTGTTCTGGCTGGGTTCATGACCACACTAAACACAATAAACTACACCAGACATAGCTCCAAGGTTTATATTGGAGACAGTGATAAGCTTATAATCATCGTCCAATAACGAAGCTTGCGTTCATAGCGGCCTTCCTAGGGGGACATGCTAGTTGAGCATGTGTTTGAAGGCTACAGTAGGTTATCTATCGAACCGTTCAACCCGTTGTCCTAACTCTTCTGGGAACAACTCAGGAAGGTCTGCCACACAGGATGGGAGGATTTGAAACGTTGCTTTGCAGAAGACAAACTGTTACATTGATCTGGGAACCCTTAATGTTGTAACCGATGAAAATAAACCCAAAAGGAGGCTACAGAAAGAACAAGAGAGAGTTTTCTAATAACAAGAATGCATTACTTTAGTGGTTTTATTGCTTGTGTTGTCTATCTACACATTTCAACAACATGCTCTCTGAGATTGATGATTTTACTTTAAATTGATATCATAGGCAATTATTCTTTGAAAATGAAAATATATAGTTTATTGTGGTGCAGCAATTATTCCCCCAGGATGTTATAAGAATTCGGTTGTAGATAAGTTAGGGTTTCTACCCAATGACTGAGGTGATATGAGGGAAGACGATGCTGAGCGTGCGTCACCACAATGATGTCACCACAACAATGCCCTGTGGTTAACTTCAACGTGTTCGCTACGAATCTTTTGCTTTAATAACACAGTGGATTAATTTCGTCGTCTTATTAGAAGATGCCGCGAAAATGTGACTCTCTCCTTGTGCTGCTTGAAATTGCCCAGTTCTGGTTCAGCAAAAGCAACTGTCAACTAAATTATGAAAATTAAACGTTGAATGCATCAAAAGAGACGAATCACATGTGGGTGGTTTTCAATCTAACCCTCTCACACGTTGTTCATTTGTTAAAAATGAAACGCTACTTTACTGTGAATTTGACTGTGAGCTAAAAATGTTAAGAATTAGCACAGTTGAATAAGTGTTGCAATGTGAAGAAAGGGGCGTTCTTCCCGGCAAGAATACGGTGCGATACTGATGAAGATACTGGTGCGATACTGACAAAGTTGAATGAGTGTTGCAATGTTATTTGATGACCTGGTGTCAAATCGAACCAGCCGGTAGGAGAGCAGCTACTCAGTTAATAATAATGTTATGGTTTTATTTATTGTCGCTCTACAACAGCAGAGGTCTTTTAGCGACAAGGCTTATTTTTAATTTATATCAGGTTTACGATGTTATCACATTATCACCCGACTCATTCTCACTGCGCTATGCAGGATAGAACACAATCGGTACCGTTTTTAAAGTCTTCGGTTTGACCCGACCTGGAATCGATTTCAGATCTACCAGCACCAGAGCCGAAGGCGAAACCACTCGGCCACTGAGCTGGTTAGCTACTCAGTTACCATGCGAGTCAATCTGGCTAAAAGACCTGCTCGTTCAAGTAACAAAACATGGCTCAAATTTAAAAGATCGCAACGTTAAAATTTCGTTAGGTTTACATTGATATCACATCTATCAAAGAAAAGACTTACTCAAAATTTACCCACAGCACACAACTCATCAAAGAATTTGCTTTGCCTAAAATTCTTCAGACCAATTTCTATTCTCGCAACTAAATCCGTCATTTTTACATTGATTCAACGTCTGCAGACGTTAAATCAATGTAAGAATGACGGGTTTTGTTGTCTGGGATAGCAAAGTGAAGCTTTCGAATGAAGGCAGAACGGTCAGTTGTATTTCTCGTTGAAACGATGTGATGACGTTTTGGAGAGAAGATGAACCATTTTAAAACTAGGTCGAAAATACATCTGGTTATCCTTCTCAACGTATTGTGGCAGCGTAGCTTGTAAGCATCAGAAGAACGCAAGAAATCATTTCGCGACTTTGATCCAGTAGACTTTTGTGACACCTGTTGAATAATTATAGTAGTGAGACAACATAAACACGAATGGTAATTTTCACTACAAATGTTCACTCGGTAGCTGACAGACGACAGGTTAGTGACGCTACTATATTACGTTGTATTATAATCACTGAAACCATATTGAATTGATATTAATAACAATACCGTCTATTAATTTTCATTGCTTATCTAAGTACTGTAAATTAGTATACTTCGGTAGATGTTCATTGTGATGGCTGTTTTTGCTTTGAACATTAAGTCTGTCCAAATAGAGATAGCTAGTCGTCGGTTGCATAAAAACTTACTTCGAGCAAAAACTTTAGAGTTTTGTATCATTTAATGATTCGTTCAAGTTTTAGATTTGTGATCGCCCATAGAGGAAGTGCCTCAGTGCCTGATCCTTTCTTTGACTAGCATCTTTTCGACAAAAGCGTCATTATTACGAAAGAAATTACAACATATCCAGCAAACAATTGCTCTTAACCCTTTGAGGACCATAAACTTTTGAGACATGTTTTATTGAAATATTGATGATTTTTGCAACAAGTTTATCACTTTAAAGAGGTATTTGAAAAAAAATTGATTTTTTTTTATTTCAAATAGAAGTTACGCTGTGGTACATATGTGTACCATTGGTCCTTAAGGGTAATGTGTTTAGTATCATTGCTGGTATGGTTTTACACAGTGGCGGCTGGTGCTGTGTTGTGAGCAGTGGGGCTGCAATGAATAATGGGGGGGGGGGCGAAGCCCGCCGCTGAGTTCGCCGAAGGCGAACGACTTCGCGGAAGGTCTGGAGGGTCTCCTCCCAGAAAAATTTGAAAAATCACATTAAATTTGGTGCGTTCTGAGCATGTTTTTACCTCAAATTTTGAAAAAAATGCATTCAAACTTTGTTGAAAAGTTGATATTTCTAAGCTGTATTTAAAAAAAAACTATTAGTATTGCTTTGGAGACAAACTTTACTAGTATTGAGCTTAGTCTTGACTAGCCTAGCCGTTGCATACAAGGTTCAAGTAATTTTGAGATGCCCTAGGCTGGACTAGCACTTCCTATAACTTGTTCAATACCCTAACTCTACAGCTAACACTTCTACATTCAAACTTCTACACTTCTACATAAAAACTAGCTTCAAAAAGTCTGTAAAGTTATTCGGTTAGGTGGGGCTGTTTTCAGAGGCTCACACGGCGACGACGACGAAAATCATAATTGCTTGTACAGTAGGCCTATCGACATAATTCGCGCCAAATTATTGAAAATTTTCAACCGGAAGTAATGCTATCAGTTAAATTTACCTTTGCATGTAGATCTAAAATACATTCTTAAAATATTACGTGTTATTTATATTAAAATTTCACATCAACAGTCTTAATTTTTAAGTTTTTCCCACATCACTATATCCCGCCATTAGACTAATAGAATTTACCCTTCAGGACCTTTGGTACATATGTGTACCACAAAAGTTTAGCATTGTCTAGCAACATGTTTTTTTAATTTTTTTATAGTTTTACTGATGGGATAAGTCAGATTAATCACTAAACATTGATGTAGAATAAAAGTTATATTTTTTTTATTTTTTACTGGTCTTGTTGATCTTTCAAAATTTACCGCTTCAAACCCTGACCAATTCACCAAACAAAACCAGTTAAAGCAAAGCTAAAACAAAATACAATTTCCAAATTTTTTTTATTTATAAATATATTATCTATTTAAGAAACGTTTAGAGACAAATACTATTTATTAACTACAAGAAAATGATTAGACATCGTGGAAAAAGTTCATGGTACACATATGTACCAACGGTCCTCAAAGGGATGGAGTTGATGAAGCTTAAATTCTCAAATTTATTTGATGAAGCGTTTTGTAAAGTCCATTCACAAACAGGGAAAATTTTTATTATACGCTAATTTAACAAAACTAACCAAATTCAAAGAACAGCTGCTCTCAAATCGAGATGCGCGATGCCATTCATCCCGCGTTACTCTCGCGTGCCACTCGTCCCATCAGCTTGTCGTTGTCTGGAGGGTTGGAAAGTTAATGGTTGGACAAGTGGTAAGAAAGTCTTTAGGAGCCGCTTAAGTTGGCTCGTCTGTCAGTAACTTGCCTAAAATCAAACACTGAAGCTTCTGCAGTCAGTTAATTTATGTTTCAAAGCTGCTAAAACTTTGTTTATTGTAACAGATTGTGTGCTGTAAGCAAGGTTTGGGCTTCAGAACTACAAACCATTCGTTTAATTTTTGAACAAAAATCTTGTGGTTTTCGAAAGCATGGAGCCGAAGAATAGTTCCCAAGATGAAGACAAACAACGACTTCTCGGCAATGAGTCAGAAGAATACAACACTTTCAACTCTAAAAGGTATAACGTTACCTGTTGTACATTTATTGGTTCTTGCGCGAATGATCCCGTGAAGCTACTTGCTTTCATTTTGTGACAAAATAGTAAAGGTATCATCAAAAATATCGAAATGAAAGCAGCCACTCTTAGTAGAACTTTAAGGGTTTTTCCAGATTTAGGGACAAAATTTTGCCGCGTATTGTCCAGCAACAAACTGTCTTAGCAGAGTTGGATATGGCGAATCTGTAATTCCAACGGTTTCACGTTACAACCGTATGTTCCATGTTCCGGGTGCGTCAGGAGGAAATGGTTTCCACAACGTATTGCAAAACCAACGTAAATTATCCTGATGGAATTCCCACTAGGCTGGCTCAGTTCAACTGAAGGTGTATCGTATGTATACCTCGCTGTATGAACCTTCTCTATCACTCCAAGGGGTCGAGGGGTTCTGCCTTTTATCACCGTTGAGCAGTGGTGGTGACTCGGTCTATATGTTTGGTATTAATCTGGCTCGGTTCAACTAGAGGTGTACCGTATCAAAAACTTTTGTACTCGGTCTAGACGTTTGGGCAGGTGTCAAGCAGCCACTGAATTGATTCGTCATCCAGTTCATGCAGACCACGCACACCATTTGGCGCATGGTAGATGACGCAGTTACAGATGATGTGGTCTGCGGTTTGTTACTTCTTGCCACACTCACAGATCGCTGATCGAGTTCATGTTAGTGGCTCAAAGCGTATGCACAAAAGAATGGACGATATGATTTAAAAACCTTTTTTCAATCCTCATAGAATTTATACCTATGCTTCCAGTTTCTTATAAAAAATAATGAGACAAATCTTGCTTTTATATCATGAGTCATAATAATTATTAATTAATTATTTTTAGCCCAAACGCTTTGTCAGGAAAAGATGGAAACGGAAGTGGAGTTGCTGAATCATTGAAGGCTGCAGATGGTTCAGATGCAAATGTGTCCTTCCTTGCTCTGGTGAGTTACCGACGTATACGGTTGAGAAACCGTTGAGAGAAGCGCTTGTACCGGAATGATGATCAAATCTGTATTGCTAGGAATCATATTTTTGAAGTTAAGTTCTTACTCCACTTACAGAAAAATCACGTCTCACAATTAGCACATACATCATCGCCATGCAATTTACTCAAAGCGTTGTCGTCAAAAGCAAAACATTTTTATTGAGAGCTGTTGCCACTTCATCTTTTCGCGTTTATTTTGTCAGTTTACATTCGCTGATGGTTGGGACGTCATAATGATATCGATTGGGACCTTAGCGGCCGTTGTCTGTGGGGCCGCCTGGCCTATTCTGTTCCTGATCTTCGGCCAGATTTCTGACGTGTTTACCAAGTTTGGTCGCTACAAAATGTGCAATTTCAATTATTCCGCCTGCTTGGAGGAAAACTTTACTTCGGTTAGCTTAGAGTAAGTTTAAACATTTTTAGCTCATAGTTATACTGTAATTGAATTTCATGTCACCTGGTATGTAAGTCCTTGTGCATTGTACAGCGTTGGTTCTTACACAAACTTCCGCAAATTGTTGTAAGGTTTTCGTGGTCAACCACGTCGTTGTTTTCCTATCGTCTGATCGACCGTAGTTTGAGGGAGAGACGGATCTAAAGCAGAGAGTCACACTCGCATTAATTTTAATATACACGATGATACATTGTCAATGTTGCTAATTTTGTTACCGGTCATTCTGTTACCGGTTTACCAAGAACCACCCAATTTCACAGTGCACTTACACATTATTGTGTGTGTTCTGAAATTTTAGCATAAACAGAGTTTGGACGCAAGTTTGCACTCTAACTACTATCATCAATTTTGTGCTCTGATCATACCGCTTTCTTAATTATTTAATAAGGCAGCTTTTTATCACCACTACTTCTGGATGATTTGCTGCAATGTAGAGTGATTATGATTATTTTGTTGCTTCTCAATTAAAAACCGGGCTTAAAAACATTTGAGTTTTAATAAAATCATGTGCACAATAACTGGCAACTGATACATTTTATTCCAGACAATGGAATTCAACAGTTGACGTCACAAAAGATTCCTTCCAGAAGGAAAGCTTGGAAATTGTTTATAACTTCCTGTATGCCGGATGCGCTGTTTTCGTAGCTTCTGGAATCCAAATATTTTGTTGGTCTCTACAAGCCAACAGGTACCGAGAAGATGTCGAAGCATTTGACAATATACGATCGACTGAGTTTCGCTTTTAGCAGCATGATCGTTGCTTACGTCACAATGTAGATATAACAACTGTTTTAACCTGATGCTGCGAGTTCGCTGTGGTAATAGCGAATTGCACTAACTATCGGAACACTGTTCCCTACTCATGTGCTATGACGAAATTGTCCCTAAAGTCGTCATAGCACTTGACTAGGGAACTGTGTTCCGAAAGCAAGCGCAATTCGCCATTACCACAGCGAACTCGCAGTATCAGGCTGGTACAGGTCGTTAATATCTAATGTGCATTGTGAAGTAAGCATTTCGCAATAATTCTGCTCGCAATAGAGTGACCACCCTTAGCTAACTGGGTGGTTAGTTAGTTCCATTATTACCTAGACCCCATGTTCAGCCTAATGGGCCATGGTCAGTAGAATTGGCTGGAACTTTAGAAGGAACGTACTGCTGTATATAGTAACGAGTATAACTACTGTATATATTGTAGCTAAGATGCTTGATGCTGATTCACTCACATGAAGTACTGAATGGTTTATAGTGCAATTGATCGAAGTGGAATTGCTACATCATTTTGTTGCATCATTGTTACATCATTGTTACATCATTGTTACATCATTGCTACATCATTGTTACTTCATTGTCACTTCATTGTCACTTCATTGTCACTTCATTGTCACTTCCTTGTTACATCATTGTTCATTACCCTCACCATAGGTTTGTCACTTCTTCAGTAGATGAGACCTGGCGTTTGTTCCCGCTACGGGAGTCTGTCAATTTTCGCAGCCTTTTCGCCATGCTTCCCTGTTGTTATTGTTGATTTTGTCGAAGTTCCTTGCACTGATCTTGTCTCTCAGCAAAGCTAGCCATCTTTTTTTTGGTCTCACTTTCTTTCCCTGGACAAAAAATGTCTTTTCCATCACTGGAGCCTTGTCATCAGACATACCTTCCATATGCCCATGCCATCGCAAACAGTGACTATTGTAACATCACCGTTACGTTATTATATAACTAACAAACGTTGCAGACAAGTGAAAAGACTTCGCATCGCTTACTTGAAAGCGATCCTCCGCCAAGACATCGCGTTTTATGATTCCTCATCAGCTGGACAACTCAACACAAGCTTGACAAAGTGAGACTAACCTCAAGAGATAACTTATTTTTTCGCACAGAAATTATTCATGTGAAATAACTTGCAGCCAATAGACAAGCTTACTATATAAACAATCAAAAACACTTACAATCATTTGTTATGAAAACTAAGTAGCCTAATGTTTAGAACCAAGAGTTGAATTAACTCATCAGGAAACACATGGATTAGTGGAAACATGGATTGAAATTAAATCGTTTCCATTACTACATGAGGTCAAGAGAATTTCTTTCAATTGAACGTGGAAACTCTGAAGCAGCCATTTAATTCACCTCAGCATTAAGAATACTTTGTGTCAATAACATACGTCTCGTTTCGTTACAGCGATATAGTGAAGATTTGTCAATGCAGTGGCGAGAAAGCGTCTATGTTTGTTCAGTATCTCTCCGGTACCATGGTGAGCTTGATCGTCGCGTTCTTTTTCTCGTGGAAATTATCTTTGGTCGCCCTCGCCGCTTGCCCCGCTACGGTTATTCCATCTATGCTGATTGTGACGGTAAAGCAATAATTATCATCATCATCATCTACAGATTCAATTGGGATACTTCCTATATATATTTTGTTTCACAAGTTATGAAAATCAATAAATTTACTTTCGTGCTCTATGTATTCGTCTGTTTGCAACATCTTCGTCTTTTGATATTCCGATCAGTTAAACGGAAACATAGTCGCATTTATGTCTGTTGAAAACATTTTGATGCAAGTAGATTTCAGCCACTTACGCCAAGAAAGAACAAACAGCGTACGCGAAAGCTGGCTCGGTCGCTGAAGAAGCGATATCGTCCATTCGGACTGTGGTGGCTTTCGGATGCCAACGCAAAGAAGTAGACAGGTCGGTGGATTGGAAATAAAACCCTGATGTCACATCAGGAAGTTTGTTTGGATGTTGAAGCGGTTTTTTGGTTCAGAGGGAAAAGATGCTAAATCAGATCCTTTTCTCTTTGGTAGTTAAGAAATTTGATGTCTAACAAATTTAATGCGTTCTGAAATGCACAAACAAAAGCGGGATAACGCACTAAAAGCGTTTTCTCACAGCTGGATGTAAATAAAAGGTTAAGCAAACATTACGTTATCATCGAAGCAACCGATATTTTCTTTACACAAACAGATATTCCAACCTGCTGGGAGATGCAAGAGATGTAGAGATACGCCGTGGATTCCTCAGTGGATTGGTGATGGGACTGATGTACTTTATCATGGATGTCCATCTATGGAATTTGCTTCTGGTATGGGATCACTTTGGTCATAGGAGAAGAAATGACAATTGGAACAGTTGTGACTGTTGTCTATGAAATCATCTTAGGAGCATGGTTGCTTGGCACGGTAAGCTTTGATTGTATGTCAGGTACAATAACAGCTTTTACAAAGAAGCTTACTGTCTAAATCAGTAGGTATGGCCCCACGGCAGGCTACATTGTATGTGCTTGAACAAGTGGCCTATTTTATTTTTGTAATTATTACGAGATGTTATTATCGATTACTGTCCTAAAGTAACCTTTACTATGAAATCTTCATGCAAAACTTGCTTCAAGAAGATTTTGCATTCATGCAATTCGAGAAACTTCTTCAACTTGAATTAACATTCTGACGTAATATATGTTGTTGTGACGTCACAGACATACTTACCTGCAGCGAAATTTTGACCAAAATAGTGATTTCTTGTGACGTATCATTACCGCAGTTTCTGGATGCTTCTTGTGAAAACAAACTGATTATAAATAGTGACGTAATTTGCGTAGTATTTTTATAAGTTGATGAGAGTTGAAAGTGTTGAAGTTGAAATTATTAGAAGGTAAGAAGTTGTGAGTGAAGTAGCCTACGCTGAACTCGATGATAAGAGTTGCAGGTGTTGGAATTATAAAAATGGAGAAGTTATTGCTGTTTACAATTAATTTGATTATTTGTTGAAAGTGATGAACCATTCGAGCCCTTCAAAAAGTTCTTTCAATAATCTCACAAGTAGAACTATTCGACCATTTGACTGATTAACGTCGGATATCCCAATAAACAACGTCATCAACCTTTCCAAAGTCTCTTGACGTGTAAGAGATGTCGAACCGTGGCACTGGAGGACAAGAATCAACAATAACAGCGCGACAACCTCTCGCTTGTGTTTATTCAAACTTATCCCAAGAAGGCAAATTAACTGCATTCTTTTAACTAATAAAATTATTGTTTAATGATTATCTCAAGATTGCATGTAGCATAGCTAAACATTCAGTGTGATATCACAAAGAGACGAGTATAATTAGCGGTTAGAGTAAATCAATCATGAACGACATGTTTTTTACGTAACTCTAATATAAGGGTCTCTGGTTGCTGTAAATTTCAAAACCGTCGCTCTAGCGCACAAAGACGTGATCGTCTCGTGCACAAAATGAGACAGCCACCAGACCATAGATTGACAGTGGACAACACTGCGAGTGATCAAATCTGTATGCAACAGTGAAACGAGGTATATCGGCTATCAAGTTTGTCTCGGTAACCTAAACCGTCTCGTGTTGCATTACTACATAATAATCTTCTTCTATCCAAGGCTTGCAGCTACTTAGACGTCGCATCGGAGGCAATCGCGGCCGCATCGAAAGTATTCAAAGTCATCAACAGGGTACCAGATATCGACATCTTTTCAGAAAAGGGCAACGACCCTTCTGACCTCAGCAGTGACATCATGTTTGATGACGTACAGTTTAGCTATCCAACTCGACCAGACAAAAAGGTAACAATGCCTCACGCGCAATAGTTAGTTGACAATGCTACAATTTTTAATAACAAGTAAACGTTCATATTGTTATGTTGTTATTTTCAGTTTCTAACCTGCTTACAAGTTTGTAGATTCTTATGTGACGCAATGCTGCTGCTGCTGCTGCTACTGGACAACCGTCTAATTTCTTCTTCAGGTTTTGGAAAGGGTTTGGTTTACGGTTCCTGAAGGGAGCACGGTGGCGCTGGTGGGTGAAAGTGGTGCAGGAAAAAGCACAATCGTTCAGCTGCTCCAAAGGTTCTATGACGTTGAAGTAAGTTACGTTGCAAAGTCTTGCATAGTCTGGACATTTAAATTGCAAATTTGCAACAACAAAATCATGTATTTGTGACATTCTTTATACCTGTTGAAAACTCATCAGCAGTCGGTCTATGCGATGTGAGCTTGTGTGTTGCTATCAAGTCGCTGAAGGTGAATAAGAATCTTCACAATCTAATGAAGCTAACAAAAAATATACAAATATTACTGTACATACCTCAAGATGAGAGCAGCTTATTGGATGATTGCTTGGTCGATCCTTGCTACCAAAGGTCTGTTGTGTCTTGTGTTTTTAATATATTTCCATTTGAGCTTATATTCTCCCAATGGATGCAAATGAAAAGCAATCGATGGATTTCGTGCTGAATAAAATCAGAAAATTATTAATACAAAATTAAGGAATGAATAACAATTAGACATACAACACATTAACCTCAAAGGGTATGGAAGGAAGTGAAAGAGTTTCACGATCTTCTTCCTCCATGTTTATTTAGGATGGTTTTATTTGTTTGAGCGGGAAAAACATAAAATCTTTCAACCTTCGAAAGTTGCGCCAAATGATTGGTGTCGTCTCGCAAGAGCCTGTTCTTTTCGCTACAACGATTTCAGAAAACATCCGCTGGGGACGCGATGAAGTAACTGACGGAGAAATAGTCGAAGCAGCAAAGCAAGCAAATGCTTATGACTTCATAATGGAGTTGCCAAAGGTATGTTACGAAAGTTGCATCTCATCGAATCTTCGCCCGGTGACAGAATCAAGATATTTCCAAACTACGTTTGGTTAATATTTTTATTTTTAACGTATTTAAGAACCTTTCGCAGATCTCACTAATCGTGAAACAAGCTGGCCACATACTACATTGTGCAATTGTGCATGTGTAAGATACATTTATTCTCTTAAAATATATAAAATGAGATATACTCCCACCAACCCATTTATCTACTGCAATCAGCCAAATCTCTTATTGATCAAACAATTTTCCATCCACGAAATTTATAGACAGAAAGCTCCAAACTTTCAATGAACACTTTGTGGCAAGAAAATTACGTTCTAGATTTACAGCGAAATATTGCGATGTAAAATCCGATAATCTAGCGTATGCCACACTATAGAAATCGCTCAGCAAAAATCTAGCTGGTTTTTCCGAATTAAAAATAAACATCACATCCACCTTATGCGGAGTGACGTTATTCTATATTTGTTTAGAACAGCAGTTTGAAAAATACTGCACAAATTGCAAATTTAGTAATGTTATTGTTTGATATTTTGTCAATTAGCACTTCATCAGTCAACACTTCCTCGTCAGTCCACTGTTCCTCGTCGGTCCACTTTTCCTCGTCAGTTAACACTTCAACATCGGTTTTTTAATTATTTGTAAAAATTTTATAGAAATTCGGAACTTTGGTTGGAGAAGGAGGAGGACACATGAGCGGAGGACAGAAGCAAAGAATTGCCATCGCGAAAGCAATTGCCAGAAATCCAAAAATCTTGCTTCTGGATGAAACAACATCCGCATTGGACACAGAGAGTGAATCGATTGTACAAGCGGCGTTAGAGAAAGCATCAGCAGGTGAGATGCATCTTGTTAGGATTATCTTCGAAAGAGATCCATTACTCATTTGCAACAATTCATCAATGAATTGTTCCATCACAGGTCGCACCACTATTGTCATCGCTCATCGGTTATCCACAATCCGTAATGCCGACAAGATAATTGCTTTCAAATCTGGAAGAGTCATGGAAGAAGGATCGCATGATGAACTCTTCAAGATCGAAGATGGTGTATATTCTAAACTTGTTAAAATGCAGCAAAAAGTATCTCCAAATAAAACAAATTTTGAGACAGAAATGGATGTTCCATTAAAAGTTGCGGAAGTTGGTGAGTTTTTCATGCTGTGAAAGCGTGAATTGTTCATTGAGATGTCGATGAGGTGCAGCGCGACTGCGACTCATTTCTGCTATCACTTTCTTTGGTAGAGAGATGCCTGTTTGCATTTTGGACTGAACAAGATATAAATCGATGGGTGTTTATGAAGATGAAATTATCTATCAGACTTTAACTTGCAATTTGTTTCACTGAAATGATATTATTTGATTTGCTTATGTTGTTTCAACTCCATTAGATTCATTGTCTAACTCATTGGATCAAATGAAAAACGTTCCAAAACAAATTAAAGATGAAAATGTCAGAAATGAAGATGAGGAGGAAGAAAACTTTCCCAAAGCGTCCTTCTTCAGGATTCTGCATTTGAATCAATCGGAGTGGTGCTACATTGCAGGTGAAAAAAATCTCGTACTTTCAACTACTTCTATCAACATCTATCAACAACAACTATCAACATTAACAACATCAACAATTTCTATCAACATCAACAACTCACAAAGCATCTTGTTTTATCACCACCGACGATTCAGTAAATATCTAATGTTCTGACTTTCAGGTGGGTGCTTGTTTTCGTTTTTGACTGGTATTGGGGATCCCATAAGTGCAATCATCTTCGGTCATACATTCGCCATCTTCTCCCTTACTGACGCCAGCCAACAGGAGCAGGACGCAAGATTCGTTGGACTGACATTCTTTCTACTCGGAGTCATCGTATTTGTTGGATTTGTTCTTGAGGTCAATAATATGTTTTATTCCTTGCGTGGTTTCATTTTGAATTTGCAACAAAAGAGGGCCCAGAACCAACTCTTAAGAAAAATTTACTAAACTGAAACATCGACACACCATACTGATCTATTTGTTGGCCTTACAATATTCTGTTGTATGTGTTTGAATCGGGTGTTGTTTTGACAACTCCGGTCTTAAATAAGCTATAGACTACAATTTTGGTAGAGAGGTGACTTTCTTTAACCATAGACAGACAAAACCAAGCAACCACACGGCATTTGATATCACACAATTAGAGTGACCATAAAACTATAAACTACGAACGTTTTCGGCCATAATCAAGTTAGCCCTTCTCAAGTAACGAAAATAACTGAATTTACAATAACATCTACATTGCAAATACCTGATCTACACAATGATAGCAACTACACTATAGACTGACAAACAATGCGATGGCACAGCAATTGTGACGCAGATTTTCCAATCCTGGTTCCACGAGTGCAATAAATTCGTTGGGCGAAGTTGCTAAAGAAAAGGCGGCCGAGAGAAAGGAACTGGCCCCCTTTACTCTGGTTGGTCTTCTTCATCGTGTGTCACACGGCCTTAGCCCGGAGCATCACCGAGCATCAAGCTCTTGCTCTTTCGTTGAATTCGGCAAAGTCCTGTGCAGAGCATCTTGCTTTTAAGTCGGGCCATTCGAGTAGATGTTGCATTGTTTGCTCCTGTCCGCATTTGCAACTTGTGCTCCTCATGGAATACCCCCAGTGTCTCATCAAAGTTTTACACCTGCCAATGCCAGTTTACTCTCGTTGGTGCCGAAGGCTTAATATAGAGAAATGTACAACTCAAGCGGTTGTTGAAAAACGTTGCTCATTTTTAGCCAGGGCGGAATAATTGGGTGCGCGAAGTTACAGTAGGAAAAGCAGCTGAGAGAAAAGACCAGGTCCCCTTACTCTCAATGCCGAAGGCTTAGTATATTCCATGTGGACTGTATATTTTATTTGAATAAGACCCTTCTAATACAGTATTTTCAACAAAATACAGTATTTTCAACGCTATAGTTTAGAATGTAGACTAGATACTTTTTGATGTGCATTTCTATTTCGTTTCACTTAAGACCATGCCTTTTGTAACATTATAGTATCCTGGCGTCTTATGTATAATCAGGGTTGCCATTGACATAGACCCCAATATAAAGACAACCAGAAGTATAAATTTTCATAGGAAGCGAAAAAAACGTTTTTTAACAAATCTTTGCAATCAAAGGAGCCATGACATATCACATGATATTGTTTTTCCGGAAACAATTTGTTCCAGCAACATCTATATGTTGCTGTATGAAGGTTTTATCTCATCTCTTAATGCTTGGATTCAGATATAGAATCACTTTAACATTTTACAAACTTTCATATCTTCTTGATCAATCAGGCCACACTTTTCACCAAGTCCGGAGTGGAATTGACAGCTCGGCTTCGACGAAACGCGCTCAGTGCATTGTTACGTCAGAACATTTCCTATTTCGATGATCCTAGACACAGCACTGGAGCTCTTTGTGCTCGGTTGTCGACTGACGCTCTGCGGGTTCAGGGGTGTACAGGAGTGAGGTTGGGTACAATAATGAAGAACCTTGCCACGTTAGGTAAGAAGGAGATGTGGCATTGAATATGAAAGGCTGGTTGGTACAGTAGTTCATGATAGGATTGGTAGCACCAGCCATTGTGCTGAAGGCGCTGTACACTATGGGCTACAGCGGCTTCGCATCGCGCTATCCACAATACTTGAACTTTATTTAATTTAGTGATCTCCTTGGGTATTGGATTCGCGTATGGCTGGAAACTTTGTTTGGTCACAATTGCTTTTATTCCTTTGATGATTTTGGGAGGGATCATCGATTGGGAAATCGTGGAACACAATGAAGGAAAAGAAGAACATGTGGAATCGGCAGGTACAGTCGTTTGTGGTAAAAATAATATTCGGAACTTGAAAGGAATAACTTACAAATAAAAGACAAAACCAAATTCCTCCATGCAAGTCCCTTAGAAAGATTTCTTTTGCGCTATACTTGATCTTAAACATTTGAAGCTAATCCTTTATTTCTTATTTCAAAAAGCTTTGTTTGAGTTTGGAACTCTGTTGATCCTGACGCTTGAAAACGTTTCAAATGAAATCGAAAGATGTTGGCAATGCCACAATTGCTTCAGTGTACTTTATCTGTTTCGCTTCTTACTTACTTCCCATTATCGGCTTTCTATTGATTCGATTATCACCTTCAAACACATCAGGACAAATCGCGATGGAAGCTGTAAAGAACATTAGAACAGTCGCCTCTATGACGAAAGAGGAAAAGATGCTTCAAGTCTACTCCGGGAAACTTTACCAATCTCTAAGGTATTTGCTTTCACAATGTAGCCACAAAGTCTTATAAAAATGCAATAAATTTCAATTTCTTGAAGGTAACTAGCTAACTGACTGTAAAAGATAAAGGTGGTCCCCCATACTTGAATCAAGTGTTGGGTATGAGAAGATTATGTTCTCATTGTACTAAGCCTTCGGCACTAAGGAGAGTAGGGTGGCCAGTTCCTTTCTCTCCGCCGCTTTTCCTGCAGCAATTATGCCCACCCAATTTATTACACCTTAGGTAGAGGTGAGCAGTGTTTTCAACAATAAGCTTAACTGGGAGTCGAACCAGGTTTGCATAATTGGAACACCAGAGCCTCATCCGCTGCGCCATCTCACCACCATCATTTAAAATTTTACGCAAAGACATATCGCAATTTGACACAAAAATTCAGGAAGCGCTGTTAATCAAACGCTACAACTCAAATTTAAACCAACAATTATTTGCGTGAGGCTGGTCCATTCTCCTCAACATTTACTAGATTTATCACGCAGCCCGTGGTGCAAGTTCTTCTGTAGTTACGTAGTTGCCATTGAAGACTTAATTAAACTTGAATATGGAAAATTTATGTTTAAAATTGAGCATGATATGTTGCCAAAATTGTATGATGCTTACTTTACCAATTTAGATAATATCCATAGTTATAACACTCGCCATCACAAAAAATGTACATTGTTTTTACCGCTTGTTAAATCAAATAGTGGGAAAAAATGTTATGTTTTACTGGTGTGAAGTTATGGAGTGACATTTTTAATGAGCTGAAAGATGATACATATGTACAATGTCTGTATAACTAAGTAGGCCTACAAGTGTTTTCTTCTTAGTCAATATGGTAATTAATTCGTATTTGCTTTCATGTTGATATTTCTTCTTTTTTTCTGTATTGATGTTAATATTTCCGTTTTTTTTGTTGTTTTTTTGTGTGATTATTTGTTGTTTTTGTTTGTTTGTTTTTATTACTGTGTTACCTGCAACAGGCTAGGGTGGCAGCTGACATAGAAGACCTTACAGGCCTTTTGTTGCCATCCTGTTGTGCTGATAGACACTCAATTTGTATGTACTTTTTGTTTGTTTATCGCCAGCAAAACAATAAACTGAACTGAACTGCCTTTTCCTAATGTAATTTGTTTTCTGTCTATCAGTTTTTCACACTATTGCTTTTAATCGCTGCGTGTTTCTTGGTACTAATAGTCAGTTAGCTAGCCACCTTCAAGAAGTTGAAATTTATTGCATCTTAAAAAATATTTTCATATTCCTGATGAAGGCTTAAGTTAAGCCGAAAACGTTCGACTGTTACAACTATTTGTAAATATGTAAAATATATTGTTATAATGCTCAACCCTGTTGTATTGTTGTGTCTTGCCTGTCTTTGGTACAAGAAAGCAAATTCTCTCCCGAAACTATAAATTCTTATAAAAATTATCGCAAACTCGTCATCTCAAAACACTGGTCTACACATTTCTAACTTTTTGAATCAGAGATACAAGAAAACTTTTCCAGGTTTTGCTCTAATTCTCAATGTGCGTTCATTTCTCCTTATAGGATTTCAAAATATTTGTACTTAATCTTTTACAAATATGAATTAGACCAAACTTTGTTTTTTGGATTATTTATCAAAATGCTCAATACATTTTCATTCCATTGGGTTCACAAAAGTGAAGATAACAAGCAGAAATAATGTAAACCAATAAGGGTCTCAAACGCGAGGTCTGCGAGGACTTTTTAAACTTTGAAAGAAACTGCCAGAAACTCCTATTGTTACATCACAATCACATTTCCTATTCACATATTGTATCGTTATCGCAATAGTAACATTGGTATTGCTGAAGTCAGTTCTAAGGGTTTAGTTTTATCCCGCTTTCTGAAATTTGATGGCAAGATGTTTACTCGCCAGGTCTGTTGTTTCATTTGCATTCTTTTTGTTTTTCGTTTGCGATTTTTGTGTTCGTACAGTGTATTTCCATCAGTTTGTTCTTACTACTTTTTCTTGCGATCTAACGTTCTTGGTGTGTTCTTAGTACCTTTTTTATTGCGTTTGAACTGTGTTTATTTTGTTTATTGATTTATTTTTGTGTGTTGCTGCCCTGGGGATATGTTATGAGTATTCGTTTTGCTCTAAGAACAATTTGAGTTTGAGACCCTTGATGTAAACCATAAAATGGCAACGTCCTCATGTGACAAGCCTTCGTATGTTTGGCAAGCCATGCAGGTCCAGTCCTAACAATGATAATAAAATATCCCAAAAACCTGAATGTGCTAGAAACAGATTATTTTGAATTTAGCATCAAAAGTACGTATGGTAACAGCATGCGACCATCTCTGACTAAAAATCTGATATTGATTTGTCTTAATATCAATGGTGAAATTACTTGGTGACGTAATAAGTGTGATGGCGTGGGAACACTTTCTTGATGAAACACTCAGCTGCTTACAGGAAATTATTTTGGAAATCCTTCGTAGCGGCGGCAGGCTATGGCTTCTCACAAGCAATCATACTTTTCGCGTTTGCAGCGACTTTTCGACTTGCCATCTATTTGGTTCTGATTGGAGACGTGGAGTACAACGACGTCTTCGTGTGAGTCGCCTGCGTTGAATCAGATAAAAATTCAATTGTGACGTATGAATCAAAAGTTTTAACTCCTCCTATGTATACAAAAGCTAATTGAAACAAAACGTCCAATAGACAAGTTGTCACACAATCGTGCTTCTACAATAATCTTCAATTCCGCAGTGAACATTTTCGCATTCCAGAGTGCTGATAGCGATTCAGTTTGGAGCGCTGGCAATTGCACAGAACAGCACTTTCGCTCCTGACTACCACGAGGCAAAAAAGTCGGCTCAGAGAATGTTCGCGCTCTTCGATCGCGTTCCGACGATGGACGCCTACAGCGACGACGGACTATCACCGGTTGGTGGTTTGATAATTCCACTTTTTATGATGTCATCACGTGATTGACCATTGTCAGGTTGGGACGTCGATTAAAGTGTTTGTAACGTAGTTTGAATAGTTGACCACTTTCAAATTGTGAAGACTTTTAAGTTTTATTTGAAAGCAACTTTGTTTTGTGTTAACAGAGGCTCATAATATTGTTTTTAATGGAAAGTTTGGTTGGCGTTTAATCCAATTAACTGCGAATCTTTTTTTTATCAAAGCACAGATTTTACAAGAACTGCCTCCAGCTCTACTTGGATCTACTCGTCTAGTTAGAGATCCACGTCACTGTACGTGACGTCATTTCAATGAGCAATGATCTTACTGAAAATATTGATCACCTGATTGACATCTAGTACTTGCTAGGGTTTCTAATCAGTTGTAAATATTTTTGACCAATTGTTGATTGGTTGGTTCATTCTTCGCATGGAACTCAACAAAGTTATCATTGTACTGTACTTCCAGTCGCACTGCAATGGACGGATATCGTTCAATTCCGTCGCGTTCTCCTATCCTACCCGACCAGACGTGGCAGTGTTGCGTCATATAAACTTGATGGTTACACCTGGACAGACCTTGGCCTTGGTTGGTCGGTCTGGAAGCGGAAAGTCCACTACAATGCAGCTCATCGAGAGGTTCTACGACTGCCAGGATGGGCTAGTGGTGAGTAGGGGTTATACATGGGGACCTGGGCGAGTACTGAGTGGGGAGCTGTGACAAGGAGACCTGGAAAATACTTTAGTTTTATCCAAGACATAATGCACTTGGTTTTGTCAATTGTTGTATGCAGTGTTGTACGCGTCATTGAAATAAATTGACGGCGTCAGCGTCAGCGCAAATTGCCTAAAAAGTTTACGGCGTAAAGTACTGCGTAAGCTCTTAAAGAAATTGACGGCGTCAGCGTCAGCGCTAATTTCTAGCGCTATTTTTTGCCAGCGTCTCATAAAACGGAAATATTTCAACCAAGTTTAGGCTAACAATAGCTAAAAATAAAGAGCAGATATTATGTTTTGAGACTGTATTGTAATTAGCTGCTTAGCCTATTAGTTATTTCCTTACAGAAAAAGCAAGCATTTCAAAACGTTTGTCTGACAATTTGCTGCGTTTGGGACGCATAGCCTAGGCTATTGTCCTTTCCAAGTGAAAACATGCGTTCCACAGCAGCGCTGGTTGGTATTGGTGTGTTGTATTTCAAAAATAAATTGAAAACGTTTACTCGGAAAGGTATCACTGTTCCTAACGTGCTGTGATAGTTTAGCATGTATAAATCTTTTAACCAGGTTCACTGCACCAACATCGCTCTTTTCAGAGGCATAAAGCTCTTGAAATAAAGTGTCTTCAACGTTCCGCGAAGCCGATCATGGATTTTTCGCTTTCTGTCTCTGATCTCTCGTTCTCAATACATGGGTGATCACTGGGGCCCGCAAAAGTCAATAAAGTCAAACATTTTTAAGGACCTCGTCTATCCACGAATCCAAGAATAAAGTTATTTTTAGCACCTAGGGGACTGTTTCTAAGAAGTTTATAGGTCAAAATAAAGTCAAAATTGACAATAAAGTCAAAATTTTCAATAAAGTCACAATTTGTCAAATTATGGCTTTTGACAAACTTTTTGTGTTTCTTGAAAGTAATTTTTGTCAAAATCCTCGTGGAAGCATTGTAAATCAGGAACTGCGACACAATTAAACCATATTAACCCATAAAAGCAGGAAATATGTCACAATGCTGACGGATCAGCAGTAGGCCTACCTTTTATCGCAAATTGCCCATTGTTTATTCATTGTTACGTATTTAAATATTTTTTATAAAAAGCACCATCTTCACAAACGTAGTCTTTTCGAAAATCAACAGTTTGGATTTTAGGAATAGCCAAGCTAAATCGTCTTCAGCAAAAGTTAGACAGATTTGTGGAGATTTTCCTATCGCCGAAAAACACGACGCACTTTTTATAATCCATAAAAACCTTGACTTTTCGACAAAATATTACGTTTGGGTCTGAAATCGACAAAATATTATGTTTGGATAACTAGTATCAATTCAAGGAAGAAATGTGACCTTTACAAATAAGCAATTTCGTTAGGTCAAAATAAAGTCAAAATTTGATAAAAATAAAGTCAAAAATTTTTTTTTTAAGTCACAATAAAAATGGCCCTAGACTGATCACCATTTGGCGAATTTCTTCCGCGTGTATTCCAGGGAGCCATTCCAACCAACGCAAAAGCCGGTAATTCGGATGAGTCGCGCTGGCCAGAATACATTGTGACACCATAGGTGAAATTCTTATTGTGAAACGAGATTTTTCATTTTTTTTCCATGAAAACAAAAAATGACGCATAGCGCTTGACGCTTAAAATCGGCAAAAGAGTTGACGGCGCTATCACTTCCGTCAACTGAAAAATAAATTGACGGCGCTAGCCTCAGCGTCAACAAAAAGTTGACGCCGTCAAATTGACGGCGTCAACGTACAACACTGGTTGTATGTGACAGTATGTGTTCTATTTGCATTTCACTTGTGTAAATTTCTATTCAGGTTTTTTTCAGGTTTTTCAACTGATGTTGTGAGATTGTGAAGATGCAAAGAAAATTGTTTCATGGAACATCTGAGTTGCAAGTAGTATTCCTAGTAAGAGTATAACAATTGAATTTGTATTTTCCAGACTTTAGACGGAAATGACATTTCGAAGCTCAACATTGGCTGGCTACGTCAGCAGATGGGGTTGGTGTCACAAGAACCTGTTCTATTTGATCAAAGCATCGCCGAAAATATTAGGTGGGTCACGATTAACTTGAAACACTCCTCAAAGTTGGTTTCATTGTGAGAATATTGATCCTCATTTTGAGAAAACCTCTTTTAAAACTTGATCTTGGAAGGATTTTAAAGGCTTTGAACCATTTGACACAGGCCAGGTCACCAAGATTGCTAGAAACTCTCCGATTGTTGAAGCATTATCTGGGAATTATTCCTTTTAACCGTTGAATGGAGAGCAGCTTTACAATGTGTGTTGCTCAACCGCTCACAACAAACGTAGCACCGGAGCTTCTTTGTTTACGGATTCTTTGTTTACAAAATTGGGTGTTTATTGTTTAACCAACTACGTCATCAGCACCCTAACACTGATTGATAATTCGTTAGGTAGGCAAGTTTTAAAAGGCTACAATACAATTTAGAACGCAATTCAATGTTACTGGTACTCTACAATCGGTAATATCTGCTGGCATGCTTAATCTTTAGGTATGGAGATTGTACAAAAACCTCATCGGACAAAGAAGTGGGAGCCGCAGCTAGGAGCGCTAACATTCACGACTTCATTGACTCGTTACCAGAAGTAAGCTGTAAAGTAACTTGGTATAAGTTAACGATGTAACAAATTGTGTTAGCATCGAAACAACCTCTTTTTAATTATGACATCACTTTCAGGGTTACGCAACAAGCGTCGGAGCTAAAGGGGGTCAATTGTCAGGAGGACAGAAGCAAAGAGTCGCCATCGAGCGAGCTCTTATAAGAAATCCAAAAATCCTCCTCCTTGACGAAGCAACATCCGCTCTGGATGCGGAGAGCGAAAGGGTAGGAGGAATCTTTCGCATCAGATAGTTTTTTTTCCCGCAGGTGATACTATGCCTACTCGGGGCTGGGGTCTTTCGCGTTCATTGGATGCACATTGCACAGTGCACATTGTATGTTTTTTTTCATGTGGCTACGTTTTGTTTTGCATCCAAACAAAAATAAATGACTGACTGACAAATGATGGAAAGCGAGGTCTGGCTTCTCTGTGAAAAGGTTTCCAAGTTGGAAAATAAGATCCAGAGGTGTAATCAGAAAGGAAAAGGGGCAATTGTCTCCCTCCCAAAATATTCTAAATGAACATTGATCACTCTGTTCCAACATCATTTAACGAAGTTTTACTATTTATTTAGGCTGAAAGTACCTCAGAATGATCTATTTGAAGTTGTTTTTGTTTTTTGAAGTTGAAGATGTAATTGTTATCAATGCCTCTGTTCTGTATATTAAAGGAAAGTATGTTTTTAGATTGTACAAGACGCTCTGGAATTTGCCAAGAAAGGAAGAACCAGCATCATCATCGCTCACCGGCTTTCCACAGTGAGGAACGCCGATCAGATAGCTGTGATCGACAATGGAGTGGTGGTTGAGGTTGGAACGCATGATGAGCTCATCGCTTTGAAAGGAGCATATTTCAGGTTTGTCAAACATTTCCGAGTATTGTCTTATCTCAAAGGTTTGGTTTGTTGTTGGGGGCAATTCTGGTGAGATGTGTTATTATCGGTTATGACCTGCAGTAACCTTTGATTGTGAATCTTTGTTATGTAACGTAGTTCTGGACCATTTTGTAAGATGCGAACCTCGATTATTCTGTTGTTTTATCAATCACCAAATATCCTTTGTCATGACGTCATAAGAATGTTATCAGTAGATGTCCGATTGCGAAATATTTATTATGTAAGAATCTTCTACACCACGTGATATTCTTTAAACTTCTTTGAGCTTCTGCTTGTTTACATTTAATGCAACTTGATAGAACAATGGCTCTTTATGATGTAACCTTACGTAACCTTCTCGAAGTTACTAGACCGAACAAACCTTCTATAAATAGTGGTGTAATTTGCGTAATGATTATTCTTCTGAGAGTTGATGATGAGTTGATTATTATTATGAGTTGGTGATGAGAGATCATTGTTGTAGTAGTAGCAGATGTTAATAGACGCAAAGATTATTGTTGATCGAGAGTTGAAGTATTGAATACAAGTAAAGCAAAGTTGATGCTAATATAATTTCTGATTGAAATTAGGATCGTATGAGAAGCTGTGAGTGGATCACGTTAGACTCGATCAAAAGCCGCAAGCGTTGGAATCTATTGCTGTTTACTGTTACTTTGATTAATTGCTGGAAGTGGTGAACCATTCGTTAGAGTCCTTCAAGCGTTTTCATATATATCATTTCACTAGTAGAACTATCCGACCATTTAATTGACTGGTTTTCGGTTATACCCATTAAACTACGTCATTGAACCTTTCCAAGTCTTTTTCCTGGTAAGAGATAGAAAGAAATCGTGACATTCTGTAATACGAGAGACTTTTCGATGACATCAACTATGCCAATTATTACATCATCGCATTAAGTAGATAGTGATTCTTGACAAATACTTTACATTCTTCAGCTTGGTCAGCGCCCAAATGTTCGAAGATGACCGTCCTCCATCTAATCAATCATGACTCCCATCTTGCGGTGACCTCCTGCGGTGCTTCATCTACGACATTATCAAATATGGCTGCACTTGCCAATGAGGCATGAGCAGTAAATTCGTGCAACTTTATTTTTGACTTACTGACAACTTTTTCTTTATTGCATGATGATCAATGACAGCTCATTAAATGAAGTAAACTCGCAAGATATTTCTTCTTAATTCAAGCTGTGACGTCATAACTCATTGATTTGATGTTTGTCTAGAAATAATGAGGAATGTGAAGCCAAAATCTTGGGCAGTGATACCGAAATAAACTTTGCCAATTGCAAAATCGCTGCGATTCCCGGCTTTCCATCTTTGGAATGGTACAAATTAGTCTTTTATGTTTGAGGATTGTTTTGGTTGAGAATTTATCAAAATAATTTGCACATTTGAACCACTTAGCAGTATTTCAATCTGCAAGATATCACTCCTGACAACATGTTTGAGTGTTGTGCATATTCTCCGGAATAGCTTCAGTCAACCTTCTTCTGTTCACGGTCAGTATGCAAAAGTTCAACGTTCAGGCTTTGGTGACGTTTGATGAATCGTTGGCTACACCGACTAAGCACCGCAGTGGAGTCATTATAAAAGAGATCAGGAGCCTGCTCCAGATCCAGAGCTGTTAGGCTATAAGTTACATCAGTGGTTCCAAATCCGGACCGAAAATGATGACGCATTTCTAAAATAAACATACTTTTAAAATTAAATTCAATGGTGTTTTCTTTGACACTGCCCCTCAAACTAACGAGAAATGTTAGAAACGGAGTCGTTATGGCAACCCTCCTTGTAGATAATTGGTCGTCGTCGTCTGAGCTTCTGGGGCCGAGGGTCTATCCTTTTACCACCCCAGATTCACGATGTTCCCGGACTACACTGGAAGGCTGCTAGAGAGCAGCCAGTCTTTAGTTTCATCATCCATGACGCGCAGACCTTCCACTCCGTTAGGTGGTTTGAAGATGGTACAGTCATTGATGATGTGGTCTGCTGTCTGTTCCTCGGCACCACATTCACAGGAGGAGGAAGAAGCCATTCCCCATTGGTGCATGGTTGAGCGGAAAAGCCCGACGCCCGTACAGAGACGGTTGAGGCGCACCCATGCCTGTCTCTGTAGTGTCAGGCCGATGGGGCGTGTGTCGGCGTCGGGGATGAATGAATGGAGTCTGGTGGTGCTTGACTTCCATTCAGAATTCCATTTATGGTCCGCCCAAGTAGCCGCGGAGATGTCTTGTTCATCAGCTTCGTTGATCAGAAGCCGAGCGGCTGGCACGAATGGGTGTCTTGATTTCAGTCGGCGGGGGTGCCCGTTTGGGAAGGCAGAGATCTTGTGGTGGAGAAGATGGTTAGGCTCCAGTGCCCGTCGACCGAGGGACAGAGTGGCTTCTTCGCGACGAAGCTCAGCAGGTTGGATGCAGATAATTGGTGGGTCACAGCAAAGCAGCTACGTAGTGTACATTTTTGTGCTATGTCTCTTGAACATTACTAGATAAAATCTTCAGATATTGCGTGATTTTATCATTTTCCTTTCATACTCTAGCTCAGTGGTTCTCAACCGATGCGCACTTTTTATTTCTCGCTTATGAAGAAGTAGACGGGAATGTTAAAGTGTCATTTTAAGGCCTGTTGTAGGTTGAACCACTACCCTCCTCTGGCCCCCTTTCCATCGCTTGTTGCAACTTTGAATAATCGACTGTTAGTAAATTCATTCCAGGGTTTATCAAAGTGAAGCCTCTGCCGTTGCACAAACCACGGATGACGGAGGCATGTTACGAAGCTCGACCGACACATAAAAACTTAGGAAGACAACTGAGGATACTTTAGCAACATGTGATGCAATACAGCAGGTTGCATGTAATGCAATAACAACTATAAAAAATATACTGATATCAAATATCTAAACTAGCCTATAAAATCTTTCCTTGAAAAAGTCCTTCTTGAAGAATTCTCCTATCTGGGGCCACTGTTCTATAGCTTTTAGCAACATCTACATACGCTTATTTAAGAATTCTCCCAGCTAGGACCACTGCTCTAGCCTCTCGGCTTGCCGGTGACTCATTGCGCATCACTTCACTTTCACAACACAAATGCCGAGTTGCGCATTATTTCACTCCGCTAGTAAAATTTTCAGTCCTTTTTACTGATTCGACATCTACATACGTTTATTTATTGTAGCCTAGTATAGTTTGTTGGTCTGTGCTGAAGCAATTTGCTTAGTAAATGCTTCGAAGTGTGACATGACTGGTCACTTCTCAACCACATTCTATAAATTTGTTAAAACTAACCAGAGTTTCTTGACCAGAATTGGAGTCGGAGCTGTTACAAATTTGTGATTCCAGCTCCAGCTCCAAAGCACTGCTCAGCCTCTTTTTAGAATGTTTTTGATGAAGAGTTATTCCATCCATTCGGTGCCGCTGAATGGAAAGCAGTCCTCAGAATGTGTTACTCAAGCGCACGCTCCGAACGTCGAACCTGCGCCGCTTGATCTTGAAGCTTCTTCGTTCACGAAGTCAAGCGCAAACCAACTGAGCTATCCGGACGGACAATTCGATTCGCTTCACTCCACGGCTGCGGGCTCCTACTCCGTAGCCTTGACAAGGTTTATTTGTAGTTATACATTTCAGAAACAACCATCTTATTCAGAATGCAACCAACAATGAACAACAATCACAAGTTTATTACACTAACAACTTCATGGTAAAAAGTAAGAAAATAAACACGAAAACAAAGAAACCTTTTCATGCGCAAACTGCACCTCAGTTTGTTCGAACTTTAACCATTTAAGATGTAGACCGATAAAGCATCAGGCGTCCAATTGGGAAGTGCAACGAAGCTAGAGTCATACAATAAGCCCACAACAATACAATGCATCGATTCTCATTGTTGTGCAACACGTAAGGCCTATGGTGGAAGATCCAAGTGCAAACTATAAGTCGTCAGTGCAAACATATTTGACTGAACCAGAGTCACACAGCACAAGCATAGAAACGAGTTGAAATTAGGTTTTATGAAAGCGCAAAAAAACAAAGCAATATTAAAACAGGTGAAGTTGACAGGGAAATGAATGAAGGTTAGATACTTACTGTACTTATGATAATATTATTGTCAGAAATAGTGCAATATCAAACTTAGGTTATCTCATTTGGCAGAAAAAATGGTGTATTCGCTTGACAAACGATGAAGTAGGTCCACTGGTGGTCGCATCTGGTCATTAAAAACCATTTGATACGTTTCTGATTCAAAGCGAAAAGATTAAACAAAAAAATGTTATAAATGGAAAGTGACCTTTTTTAAAATCATCATCGGATGGGATTGCGATATGCAGACTTGGATGCTCATTTGTGTTAAACCCAATCACTTAGAGTTTTTACTACAGTCCTGCATTCCCAGACTTTCAGCAAATCCCCATCACTCTTTGTCCTTCTCAGAAAGCTGGGCATTTACCAAACTGAAAAAAACATCAAAAATTAAGTTCTATAGCGCCGTCAAGCGGTGCAATTTAATTAAACACCTCATAGCGCCGGTACTACGACAGTTTATCGAACGACTATTAATCGAACAACAGTTAATCGAAACGACAATTTATCGAACGACAATTAATCGAAACGACTGTTTATCGAAACGACTGTTCATCGAACGAAAATTAATCGAACGACTAACCCTAACCCTAGATAAAATTTGTTTCGGGAGATTCGTCGTCCGATAAACTGTCGTTTCGATAAACAGTCGGTCGATGAACTGTCGTTTCGATGAATTGTCGTTAGACAAACTGTCGCTCGATTAACTGTCGTTCGATAAATTGTCTTTCGATAAATTGTCGCGTCACGATAGCGCCATCATATGGTTCTTCATATCATAAACAGCTGGACATTTTTTTGCATTCGATTACAGAGAATATTACTTGAGTGCGGAAGTCGCTTGATCAATCTACAGCAATACCAGTCTTTTTTAAATTAGATTAGAATATGATTAAAGCTATTTCAGTTTTTACATATTAGATTAGAATTAAAGCTACCCATGTTTTTACAAATTAGATCAGAATTTAAACTAGCTTAGAATCAGTTTGACGCCGTTGTCACATATCTTTTTCTATTTTGGATGGCTATTCCAATATGGCAACTCTGGATCAAAGTGTCATTCTGCCATCACAGCATCAAAATCACTACGTCACAATAAGCATTGTGATGTAGTAGGTGAATTGATGAATTAATCAAGTTTTGATAACTTTGCTGTTCAACAAGCGACAGAATAACACTTTGAGATTGATCGTTTTATGGCATTTTCCTTGCATAAGATTGATAAGAGCGCAGTTTCCTTTCATTGGCTAAAAAATAATGTTACACAAACTAGAATTTTTTAACAAAACCGAAGTTAGATTAGAACTACAATTAGAATAAACAAGGTTTTATCAAATAAGATTAAAATTATCGACTTTTCGCTCTAATTCCTCGAATTGGACAACTAGAATTCTAGTTGTCCAATTCTGAGCAATGCTGCAACAATTATGTTGGATTGACATCGGAATTAAACATAAAAGGTAGGAAAAATTTGTCAGCCAGTTGAAACATTGTTTGAAACAGTCGATTGTTTATTATATTTCATCGTTTGCAGAGACGAGTAAATATTTACTGAGATATCGCAGTCACTGCGGATATTGCAAATCGATGCAATTGAGGTGAAAAGCACAAGAAATAATAATTGGCAAACCTGAAATATGCTCCTTTCAAAGCTATGAGCTCATCATGCGTTCCAACCTCAACCACCACTCCATTGTCGATCACAGCTATCTGATCGGCGTTCCTCACTGTGGAAAGCCGGTGAGCGATGATGATGCTTGTTCTTCCTTCTCTGGCAGCATCCAGAGCGTCTTGTACGATCTGGGACAAACAAAATCTTGAACAAAGCGAACTATAATCTGAGAGAAGGCGCAAACACTTTGATGATAAAGCGCACAGAGCACAAATACAGGCGCGCATGAGGCTGTGGAACAAGAAGCGAAACAGCTACAAGCGAGATGTGGAGAATGGATGGTAACTTGTCATATTCACTTCCCAATAACATTTCCTCACAATATGAAAAGTAAGTTTGTCCTCACCCTTTCGCTCTCCGCATCCAAAGCGGATGTTGCTTCGTCAAGGAGGAGAATTTTTGGATTTCTTAAAAGAGCGCGCGCGATGGCGACTCTTTGCTTCTGTCCTCCTGACAATTGACCCCCTTTAGCTCCAACGCTTGTTTCGTAACCCTGAAAGTGATGTCATAATTAGAAAAGAACGAATTCATGGAAGTGATTGATTCTTCTTCTATCGAGTCTTCTAAAGTTTGTTGATACACCACAGATTGACACATTCTTCCGCAACGGAGTTGTACACTGACAGGTCCCACCTACTGCACCGGGTGGCAAGCCGAGGGCAAACAAGAAGGTGGTCCGCTGTTTGGGGCTGATTGAAAAGTGGTGATTGATTGAAAAGACAAATAGCAGAAGTTAACATCACCATTGGGCACAATTATCCGTCCTACTGACGTCATGAATGGAAAAGATAGATCTGCAGATGAAAAGCAAACAACTGAAGGACACGATATGTTGCTTAGATCTCCGAAGATTATTGGAAAGTTTGTGGGTGAAAAAGCTTATCACTTGTGATGAATGTCCCTGCAGACGAATCATCATCGTGGTGGTTGATGTAACGCCAACATTTAACGGAAGACCTTTGGCTCAAAAAGTGTTGCACTTTCCACAAAACTGTTTTTATTATCTTTTGAGTTCCGGGAAATTAACCACATAGGAAGTAATTTGTACAAGGGTGACACATCAAGCTAGAAACAAATTGCAGAAAGTATATTTGAAAAGAAGGCTTGTCTCATCGATGTAAATTCCCTCTAACGAATTCCCACTTCTGCTCATCTTCTGGAAGCTAAGATTAGAGCAACATGTTCGCAATGAGAAGCAAAACATTTGAAATTAAAGTTCAAAAAATCACAAAATGTTTCAACCAACATCCGGCAAGTCTGCGATGAAGTTGTGGATGTTGGCGTTCTTGGCAGCATCTTCCACCTCGGAGTGACTTGCATCTCTGCTGCAGTCTCCGTACCTTGGAAACACAAACCATGAATTGGTGACGTCACAAAGAAGCATTGGAAATGATTAATTTGTTGTTGTTCTTTTGAAACTTAGCAGCCAAGTAGGCTAACACCAGACCCACCGAATATTCTCCGCGATGCTTTGATCAAATAGAACAGGTTCTTGTGACACCAACCCCATCTGCTGACGTAGCCAGCCAATGTTGAGCTTCGAAATATCGTTTCCGTCCAAAGTCTGGAAGTTAAAACAAACTTTATTTGTTGTAGTTCTACTGGTAATGAAAGAATCTCTGAATGAAATCTTTTTCATCCACCAAATACGCTGCTCGCAAAGTCTTCAACGATGATGGTAAATGTCAAGGAAACTTTTCTAGGAAGATAATTTCATTCCTTATGTGTCAAAAGTACCTAACATTAACACGGCATGAACGTTGCAACAACGATAGTTTACGGTCCTTTTAACATTTGGATCTGTTTGTGACACAGTGTTGAGACATGGCGTAACTCTCCATCACAAACCAATCAAATGTAGTGATGTTATGACGTCATTCAATGAAAATTACTCAACCAACGCCATACGAGTATACCATGTTGACGTCAGAATTATATTCATCAGTTGATGTTTTTCAAAACATTATAATCATATAAGTAAAAATCAACAACTGACCACCGAGCCCTCCTCTGCGTCATAGAACCTCTCAATAAGTTGAACTGATGTTGACTTTCCACACCCAGACTGACCAACTAGAGCCAGTGTCTGTCCAGGCTTCACCGAGATGCTGCATCCTTTCAGGATGGGAATGTCCGGACGAGTTGGGTAGCGGAAGAACACCGATTCCAGTTTGATCTCACCCTTGCAATGATCCTGGAGGAAGAAAAGCATCTTGTGATCACAAGATAAATCATTGGTGGTTACCATAGATCAATGCCGAGACAAGAACGAAGTTCATTATTTGAATTAACTTTTAACTGTCAATGTCTAAAACTTCCTCAAGGCGTTTATATAGAGAAGTGATCAAACAAGATCTACAGTATATCAATATGAAACAATAAATATTTTTAATATGCTACTAAAAAGTGCTCAATGCCAAGCAAAAAATCCAAATAGAGCGAATTATATTAAATGCAGTTACTAGTGTCTAAAAAGCATTACAGGCTGTTTCACCCTTTAGTTGAGATCATCAGGTTTGTATTCAAATAGAATAAGCTTCTACAGGACATCATTAGGTGAACGATAGATTATATATCGATATATCAAAGGTCATCAAAGCCTCTACAACAGTGGCCTTTTCCTTAGTTTCTGGCAGACACTCAAGGAAAAGGAAATAGGGTTTGAATGATGGAATAATCATGCCATTCTTCATCTGCACTAACATTGTCTTTATTACAAAACAGCGACAGCAATTCACAACGCGATGAATGGGCATAACGTTATGAGGCATTGTTATTATTTCAATTGCAGATTATAGAAGTCCCTTCATTACCGGAGATATGCCTTCAGTGCTGTAGGAATCGATGTCCGGGACGCGATCGAATAGCGCGAACATTCGTTTGGACGAGAGGACGGCCTGGGCATAATCAGGGGCGAAAGAACTGTTTTGCCCAATTGCCATAGCCCCAAATATCACAGCCGTCAGTACTCTGGAAATGTCAAGTTAAAACGTGTCAGTCTAATACGCCTAATCAGTCCTGTGTTGGGTTCATAGTGCAAGTCGTGGAGTCGACGGCAATTCTCTGTTCTCCCAAACACAACTAAACCGAATTTTAAAAACTATTTCTATTTGAATATAACACTGAAGAAGCCTCCTTCACGAAGACGAAAGCTTTATCAATAAGTTAGGCAGGTTTCCGAACCTGGTTGGTTTCATTTACTTGTTTGAACAAAGTCACCAATTGTCCAATCTTGATGTGAAGAATAATCACAACACAGCAATATGACTATGTTGACGTCATATGCGCACCCACAAAATACTTGAATAGAATTCAAGTTAGACAAAATAAGATAATTAAAATCGTTACAGGAGCATTTGAAATGAAAACTAAATTACTGCCACTCTATCAAGAAAATGAAATACTAACTGTTAATTCTACTTATAAACTAGAAATAAGCAAATTTATGTACAAATTTTATAATAATAAACTACCGGAAAACTTCAAAACTTTCTTTACACATGTATCAGCTATTCATTCGTATAACACCCAACGTTCAAGCTCCAATTCACTTTATACTAAACAGGCAAATACCCAATTAGTTCAAAAAAGTTTAAAATGCATGGGAATCAAGGTATGGGACAGTTTACCTCAAAATATGAAAAAAAACATGAAAAAAGGCTTCAAATTTTTCAGTAAAATGTGCAAAAAACACTTCTTCAATAATCAAGAGCTATAAAAACGACATCCACTATCTGACTATGTTAATTGTTATTATTTTTTGTAGTATCTGTATTTGTTTTTTTTCTGTTCTTCCTTCCTTCTTCTTTTTTGTGTCAATTTGCTACAATATTTAAAAACGCAATACTTTCTTTCGTATAACTATTTGAATGAGAGAGTGCAGACTCGACGACCTCCTACGCCTTCAGGGCTACGGTCTTTCGCACTCTCTCATTGGATGCACACTGTCAGTTTTTGTTTTATGTATGTTTCGGCGTTACGCATCCAAACAAAAATAAAATGACCATCCATCCGACTCACTTGAACACGTTTTCAAAAGTCATTTCTTCCGTGATCACGAGTTCGACACCCAGTCTGAACACTGCTGCATATGCGAAGTAGATGACGCACTGCGAGTATCCGTACCCGAGTCCAATGATAACTGAGCGTTTTGTCGCTTTCCTGACGTCACAATGAATTCAATAAAGTCATGTGACCATTGGGCACATCCGGGTCATTCATTAGTTTCACTTGACGTTTTAAAAATAGTTTCCAATTGCCAACATTTACACTGATTTAGTTTCAATGTCTGTTTCTTGTAACTTTATCTCTAACAGGTTAACTTAGATTTATAATGAAGGCAGGATAACGTCATAATACGTTGCATATCACGTTTAATTATAATAAAAACTTCCACTGATGTCAAACCATCTTCAGTGGTAGACAACATTTTAAGTTGTGAACTGATTTATAACGTCCAATTGTGCACCATCACTGGTTCTAACTAATTGAAGAGAATAAACAAACAACAACTTTAAAAGTTACTTGAACGGAGCCTCCAACTTCTTCAAGTAATTCTCATACATGACCACTTCTTTAGTTAACGATGCCACCGTGCGGATGTTCTTTATCGCTTCAACGGCCACTTGTCCTAAAACGACGACGATGCAACACTCAGTGCAAATGAACTGGCAGTCAGACTTAAATCGCTCGAGCTCTGCATCATTCCGAATCCTACCTGCCTCCTCATAAGCTTCTTTTTCTCCTTCTTCCTGCCCAGTGAGCAGCTTGACCTCCAGGAATCCTCCAAGCACGAGGAATGGAATGAATGCCATGGTCAAGAGGGTGAGCTGCCATCCATACGCGAAAGATATGCCGAGTGCGACTCCTAACAAAACATGAACTTTTAAAACAATTCCAATGTGAGAATTCTGTTCCACCTCGTGAGGCCAGAAATATTTGAGCGATTCCAACACAAATTAAAACAAACACACATCAGTAAGTATTAGCACATTTTGTATTATTATTAGCTCACAGTAATAGCTCTCGAGTCCAAATATGAAAATCAATATTAAACAATTTGAAAATATGTGAGTGAAGAACCTACCAAGTGAACAGAAGTTCTTGACGATCAAACCCAGTCTGACGCCAGTGCTGCCTTGAACACGTGACGCGTCGGTAGCCAATCGGGTGCAGAGGGCGCCAGTGCTGTGCTTGTGGTCGTCGAAGTAAGCGATTTCCTGCCGGAGCATGGACGAGAACGCTTTCTTCCTCAATCGGAGTGTTAGTTCCACTCCGGATTTTGCAAAGAGAGTTCCCTGAATAATACATATGTCTATTGTCTATGGCACGCGAACAACGCTTTTCAAATAGTAACAGAGATATGTTGGATATGCTAGAGATGAGAGAGACCATAGACCAACTGGCAAGGGCAAATGGAGTAAGATGGTATGGACATGTGATAAGGAGGGAGGAAGGAAGTTTTCTTAGAAAGGCACTAGATCTAAAGGTGGATGGGAAGAGGAAACGCGGTCGTCCAAGAAGAACGTGGAAACAACAAGTGAAGGATGAGTTAAAAAAAAGTCGGACTGAAGGAGGAAGATGTAAGGGACAGGGTGAAATGGAGAAAAGGGATTAAGACAATTAAGCAAGCAAGCAGGATCCACTTGAAAGAAGTAAATCAACGCAAAGAAAGCTACTTTCTCAAATTTTTTTGATTTCTAGCAAACCACATCTTAGTCTCTTCCACTGACCACACGCGGTTTATTACAAGTTGAACCAATTTGTTTTATAGTTTCAAAGACTTCTGGAAACTTGCTACGCTATGTACTTATTAAAAACATACGTTCTGAATGCTTGTCAAATGAAAATTGGCTAAACATATTCATCATATTCTCACCTCGAGAATATAGGAGAAGAATCCGATTCCTCCAAGACCGAGGAAGAGGAGTCCGTACAAAGTCGCTCTGCTCAATTGTTCATCAGGACTGCTCAGCGTGAAGATGTTCAACACTTCCGCAAAAAGGATCGCGTTGACAGGATCGAGAGATCCGGCAAAAGCGGCGAAGATGCAACCAACTAAAATAGCGGTAAAAATTCAACTGATAGCCTATTATGACATCACAGTGAGATATTGGTCACAAATACGCAATCGATGACGGCAATTGCTTATTGATTGAATATTTATCGAAAGTCAAGTGGAGCTACTGCACAAATTAATCACTTAGCATCTTATCAAACGAAAATCAAATAAATCTTCAGCGGAATCAATAATTTCAACCCATCAAAATGATGTCATAAAAAGTTAATTATCTTACACGCCATGTAGGGCCACTCAGGTTTGTTCATTTTAATAACTCTCATGAAGCCAACATCAGGCAAGTCCTCTTCTTCATCTTCTTCTTCCTCTTTTTCGTCTTCTTTTTCTCCCATCCCAGTTGTCTTTTGTGATTGACGAGCCGAGGAAACCCTGTTAAATTTAGAACTGGATCGCTCGGATAGGGTCCTCTCTCTCACCATCTTCCCACTGCTGACTATCGCCACTTCTGAGGAGTACAAAGATGGTTTGCAACTTTACAGAAAGAATAAACAGACATAACTAAGCAACAACACTACATTTAACATTATAAAAACAAAAAACAACAAGCGAACGTTTTCGGCTATATGACTAGCCGAAAACGTTCGCTTGTTGTTTTTTGTTTTTATAATGTTAAATGTAGTGTTGTTGCTTAGTTATGTCTGTTGATGGTTTAAAAGAGTTACCTCTCTACCCAAATTGTATTACAGAAAGAAGATCATCAACCTGTTCATTCAACACTAGACAAAGTTTATCAATATTGTTTGCGAATGCAACTTTAACCGAATGCAACTTTAAGGTTGCAGAATTAAATGTAGCATTCTATCAGGTGCACGATCAAAACTTTTAAATAAATATAGGCCTACATCAAAACAAAAACCAAAACACTCAAAAACAAACACATAATTGCGCCCATCAGTTAGTGATGAGAGAAACAATAAAAAGTCAAAACTTGGCTATAGATGATCCCCCATTTCAAACGCACCGCACGTGGTGGCTGCCCATGATTGGCTGATACAAGATACGATGTAATCACTTTTGAATGGATGGCGTTCAATTGTGAGATTGTGTGGAAGAGAATCGAAGTGGACTCTCTTCCAAAAGGAGTTTATCCCAATCTAGAACTTACTTGAGGTATTTAAACAACTAATTTTACAAGGCATTAAATGAAGAAACTAACCATGATCTTGATCCAGATCAACATCCGACATGTGGTCTTCATCATCTTTGACTTCTCCCTCATCTTCTCTTCCGGCTTGCATGTTGATGAGGTTGGCGTACACTCCATCTTGGATCTTGAGGAGTTCATCATGAGATCCTTCTTCTATGACTCTTCCATCTTGGAATGCGATTATCTTGTCGGCATTCCGGATCGTGGATAACCGATGAGCGATGACAACAGTGGTGCGACCTGTGATGGAACAATTCATTGATAATTCATTGAAATTACGTCATCAAACTCTTTCTAAAATGATCCTAACAAGATGCATCTCACCTGCTGATGCCTTCTCCAACGCCGCTTGTACAATAGATTCACTCTCTGTGTCCAATGCGGATGTTGCTTCATCCAGGAGCAAGATCTTTGGATTCCTGGCAATTGCTCTTGCGATGGCAATTCTTTGCTTCTGTCCTCCGCTCATGTGTCCTCCTCCTTCTCCAACCAATGTCTCGAATTTCTATGAAAATTTTAGAGATGATGAAAAACGATGATAAGAATTTAACTGATGATGAAACGTTCATGTACAGTAGCCAATAACTTCCAATGGATAGCACGCAATTCACATGCTATCTAATTTGTGTCACAATGAAATGAAAATTATCGCTTTAAAACCAGCCTTCCTCAAATCAACACTCATTTGGCTTCTGAGCTGAAGCTTGAGGGTCAGCAAGTCTCTAATGATGTCACAGTGATATCTACCTGTGGAAATTTCATTATGAAGTCATAAGCATTCGCTTGCTTTGCTGCTTCGACTATTTCCTCTTCGGTTACTCCATCGCGCCCCCAGCGGATGTTTTCTGCAATCGTTGTAGCGAAAAGAACAGGCTCTTGCGAGACGACTCCAATCTGGTCTCTGTAGCGGCGAACGTTTAATGACTTCACGTTGCTATTGGCAACAAGCACGGAACCTTTCTGTATAAGAAGAGTCGGAGGATTAAAATCTAGAATTTTAGATAAAGCAACTACATCCTCATTAAACCTACCCACACTTCAAAAGCTGCATATTGCTTTTGATTTTCAAAATACTTTCCACAGACAAAGTGAAGTTTGTTTTGAAGCAATGGAATACTTCTGATTGAAACTAAGCTTACAATGAAGTCAAAACAAATCGGATTCAGAATTCAAGTTCGTACGGAATCGAACCAGCCTACCGTGCCCTGTTGTATCCCTGGATCGATTTTGTTCCATTGCCTACCGTTACCGCACTGGCAATGGCAGGTAACAACAACTCAGCATCTCAAACATTCCAAAAAATTAAGTGATGAAATGTCGGAATCTATTTGGTCTTTTATTTAACATCAGACTTGCGATTAGTTTTAAAACTACTGTAAATTTATGTCAATACCGCAACATTGAAACAACATATTAACACCGCAACCAACATACATTGACATCATAGAAGCGTTGGATGAGTTGGATGATTGTACTTTTACCGGAACCACTTTGACCGACAAGCGCCGTCGTCTTGCCGTGCTCGACCGTCAAACTCACTCCCTTCAAGACCTTCAAGTAAAATTTATAAATGACGGATTGCTGAGAAAAGTACTGTATTGGACATTGATATTATGACGTCATTTGAACTGGAAAGACTGTGTGTAAAAGCTACTTTGAAGGTTTGTAGATAACTTTACTTGGCAGAACGGTATCTGCCATGTTTTAATTTTACAAAGCATGTCAGTATCTCACCTCCACCTCAGGTCGGGATGGGTACGAGAACTCGACCTCTTGGAACCTAACTTCTCCACTGGAATCGCTGGGAGAGTCGCCACTGTCGGAGAAGATATCGATGTTTGGAACTCGATCGATGACCTCAAAGATCTTAGCTCCAGCCGCTTTTGCTTCGGAGAATGCTCCAGCGCTGCTACCAACCTGCACGTACAGATCTCTGTGATCATCAGTTCATCACCATAGACATAATGTTCACAGTTGCGGTGTGCTGGCAAGTGGCAGGACACACACAGTGAATCTGGCAACCAAAAGTCTTCTCGGATGATTGGGTGGACTATAAATGGAGATCAGACCCAGACCGAAACCCTAACAAAACAAAGATCCTCTCTTTTATACCCCACTCCGACACCCTGCCCATCGGCCTGTTGCTATAAAGACAGGCTCACGTGCAGCCTCAACCGTCATAATACACAACACAAGGCATCCGGCCTTTCGGCCATATTCAAGCGTGCACCAAAGAAAAGCGACATCTTCATCTTCGTGCAATCTTTTAAGAACAGAATCGTACCACCAACGATCGACTATGGGAATCTTTATCCTCGGACTGGGAAAGTTTCTTTGAGAGCTTAATCCTGGCAGTTTCGCATACTTGTAGAGGCTTTGAACCTCTGACGCAGGCCCAGTGAGCGAGTTTGACAGAGTGAAGTTTCAGCTTGTGAAAATGTTGTTGTCTGTAAATTATTCCATCCAGTAAGTGCTGCTGAATGAAGAGCTGTCCTTGAAATGCGTTGCTCAAGCGCACGCCCCGAGAGTCGAACCAGCATCACTTGATCTTGTAGTTTCTTTCATTCACTTTTTATCGTACGATTTTCCATCCACTAAGTGAAGCGGAAAGTGTATGTCTTAGATCGTACAATCTGGATGGTGAAAGAGTAACAGCCTCTGTCCTTGAGGCCCAATGACAAAGCGGGATACAATGTCTTCGTTGCGTAACTGTCGGTGTTTGTCTACGGTCATTATCACCTGTACATGGAATATATTTGCAGTACGTTAGTCAAAGGTAGAACACTTTGCAAAGAGAATTATTTCGCTCCGTAACCAATGAAGTCTCGGTCTCCATGCCGAGCTACCAAAGCAACGACATACTGTAGAATGAAATCCAATTTAACTTGCTAGGATAGACAAAGGATTAAAACGTTACATTATAACAAGAAATTGAAGGGAGGCTTTCCACGTTGGGATCCGCCGTAATACGAGTTCAGAACTAATGCACACTGGTGTTGTTTATCTGACTCCCTTCTCAAAACGTTCAAGCATACACATTCTTACCGTCCCAAGGGAGAAAGCTGCTATGAGAATCCCAAAGAAGCACGTCGTAAGATTCCCGATTGTAATCTCTCCAGCTATGACCAAAGTGGTGCCGTACCAGAACGCTAACCCGTACATGCCAAATATGGTCAGATAGAGCAACCCAATACTGAATCCCCCCATGAACCCACTTCGGATCCCAACCTTCTTTGCCTCCCCAAGATGATCATAGTACCTGAAAATTAAGACTAGTTAAAAATCTTAATATTAGACAAAGAGAATTAGACATCCTTCATTTTGTTAATATTTGATAGAACAACGAGTCGATAGGCCTGCTTGAGAGGTTATTGCGTCAATGCAGCAATAAAATAGCTTTAACGATAAGAAATCTTGAGTTTATTGTTGAACTGTTGCTCAGCAGAAAAAAACGCAGAAACTTATTTCTATTAAAACTTATTACCAAGCCCTGGTAGTTTGTACTACGAGTATTTCATCTTCAAGGAACACCTTATCAACTAAAATATCAAAAACACCGAATATTACTTCCAATAAAAAATTTGTTGTGTAAACCATAAAACCTATCAGGCCATCTGCCCAGTGCTACTCATGCCATTATCCTACTTGCGTTAGAGATGCGTGTTCAACCACACAGGTATGGTACAACAAATTACGATCTTTTTGAAGCGTGAATTACTGATGTGGAATCAATTTATAATTACATGGGTAAGACTAAGAGAGTAGTTTTATTTCCAACCCACCGACCTGTCTACTTCTTTGCGTTGGCATCCGAAAGCCACCACAGTCCGAATGGACGATATCGCTTCCTCAGCGATTGCGCCAGCTTTTGCGTACGCCGCCAGCTCTTTTTTGGTAAAAATGGCAGAAACCTTGGATGGAAAAGTTACTTTAAAAACATGTGAATGTAGCGATTGCATTGCTCAACTTCATTACCATAGAGTTGTGTTTGCTACACCACTGCCGGTCGTTTGTTGAGGAATTGTTGCTGTTAACTGTACACGTGTTTATAATCTGCAGGTCGCTGTACCAGATGTACTGGGTTTTTTTTTTTAGGTCATTTATCGGTCATTGATCGATTTTTTACTAAAATGTCCGAAAAATATAATAGTCAATTGACTATATATGACCAAAATGACTAAAAATGACCCAAATAAATAAAATTGACCGAATTTTTCAAGTCATTTCGGAAAAATGACCGAAAATTCTCAGCAAAAAAAAAAACAGGGATGGAGTGTTTTAACTGGTAGACACCTTAAAGGTACAAAAATATGGAAAATTAGGCTGAAAAATAGGCTGACTGTCAGACAGGAATTGATTCTTGTTTTCAACTTTGTTTGGTAATTAAAGAAAAATAATAATGACGCTGTGAGAATCGACCACGTCACCACAATGACTATCTCCCATAGCAACACACCAATCTGCAGCTACCAAATCGCTCGTTTAATTTATTTCATATCGGAAAGATGCACGTAGTTGCTGCAGCGACCTGCAGATTTTAAATACGCCAACCGCGTACCGACATACTGACTTACACACATAATCTAGCTAATCAATGGGCGAATACGCGTCTCTAACATCGATCCACCAAAGTGCAGTAATACATTGCTTAATTTGAAGGCTAGAAGATTTCAATACTTTCACATGAACTGTTTTTCTTAGACGTACCAAGTAGGCCTATGGAACTGGGTTTCGTTCTAGAACTTTTAGGTAAGCTTGTAGTCTAGTTTTGTTGGTCATTACTAATCATTCCAGACTACCAGCTTTGAGCTGATATGACGTGCAACATTGGATGCTATAATAGAGTACGGACAGTACATCGCATCGCGACCTAACGAGCCGCATTTTAACAGCGCTGATGAGTCTGTCTTGTAGGTTGTTTTATTGTTGGTAATGAAATAATTTATAATGAAAAAGGAATCTTAAAAGCGTCAGCCACCTCTTCTTAACAATGTTTTTTTTAAATCTGTATCGTCTATTCCACATTGGAATCTGCAGACCTGGTGAAAGTTGAATCGACTTTTGAAAGTTTGTATGAAGTGGTCAGATCATCACAGATTCCACAGAACGCAACAAATATGCTTTGTACAAATAATGTGCCGTCTTTAATAAGCAGAAAATGTTTCCATTGTTTATTGCCATGGTGACAAGGACAATCGCAAAATGTTCGTGTCATCGAACTGTTCTGATTCCAAAATGATTTCTTTTTCAACAGACAAGCTTGCTCCCATAAGTCCCGTTCTATGACCATTCCAGATTAGAATCATAACTTAAACACCCTTCTCACTCACCGTTAGAAGCAGAGCGGAGGCAAGTCCTATCAAAGGGGCGACCGACAGTGTGACCAGGCCCAGCTTCCAAGAGTAGACCAGGCCCACAATGAGGCCAGAGATGCACATGCTCAAGTACTGGATGGTGGTCGACACTTTCTCAGCGATGCCATCTTTTACTTTGTTGACGTCACTGGTTATAACAAAAGCAGCCTGATTATTTTATCATCATTATGATCATCATTTGGTTGTCAGCAAATGAAAATTTCTCCAGGAGGTTTAGTGGATTCAGTATGAACCGGAAGTGTCGTCACGGATGTTAAATCTCAAAATATTTTTACTTTTGTTAATGAAATCAATTACAGTTTAATTAATGATCACTACTGTATAAATCAGAGGTGGAAAAACTATGGGCTCAGACAATATTCTGTGTGGCCCGCGATAGCCAGAAGCAATAATATAGAAAAATAATATTAAAATTGCTTGAAAATTTTAATTACTACTATAATTTAATTAAACTTCTTCTTCATATATTTCATCTTGAAGAAGACAAAAAATTCGGCACGACCAACTTCATGTCTGATTTTGACAAGTTGGTTAATAACTCTGACCAACTGCACAATTCTCATTAATTATACATGCGGGTTGTATTCAAATAAATAATTGAGACAAACGTTTTGTAAATATTTTATGTAATATATAAAATATCCATTTCTCTAGTCACTTTAAAATTTAAGAAAAGCTTGTGTTTTGACTATTTTAGATTTTATGTTTTGGCTTATAATCTTAATTATACTGTAGTGCGGCCCTCGAACAAATTCCGATTCTGAATGCGGCTCTTGAGATAAAAAGTTTGCCTACCCCTCGTATAAACGATTCAAAAAAAATTCTGGCGCTTTTACCAGATACGAACCTTTGCTCGTGCATCACTTGAACACATGCCAGCGCCTTCCCAGGGTTGCCATAAACAAAAATAGATCACTCTCAATACTGCCCATTGGTTTTATGTAACCTATGCCCCTTAGTTACCACATGGTCCTTAATAACTTCATAGTGACCTATCACCTTCTACGACCCAATACACCTCAGAACCTCCATTCTCTTCTGTGACCTCACGTTCTTGTCAACCCAGCCATTCTCCCCTGTAGCTTCACGCTTCTTTGTAACCTCATACCCAAATGTGACTCTTAATCTGTCACCACATACCCGTTTGTCACCACATGCCTTTTTGTCACCACATGCCTCTTTGTCACCACATGGCTCTTTGTCACCCCATATGCCCCTCTGTCACCCCACGCCCCCAGTCATCCACTCACCCGTTAAGTCTCACGCTCAGCTCTCCGGACGACGTGACGTCATGAAAGCCGGTATCTTGCCGAAGGATCGCGTAGAAATATTCCGAACGAAGACGTTTTATTTGCCTGTGAGCAAATAATAGCCTGTTCAAACTTGACAATGGAATCGATATCTGCTTACTTAAACAATAAATAATTCAATGACCAGATCACCTGATGTGATCAGTTCCACTAATGCATTCTGCTTCCAACAAAAAGAAGCGATTTGGAATTTTTATTTGATGTACAGTAGAAAATACCAATGACATTGTATTGTAGCACATGATGGTTAGGTTTTATTTAAGTTCATGAGCACCAACGGCATGGGTTGGATTAAGTGAACGTGGTGGCAAGGACGTGTCTTGTTCCTCGCACTGGAGTGCACACAGTGAGCTTTGAACACACAACGTTGTGAAAGGTTTACAGGCGTTCTTACTCTTCACATCCACATCCAACAAAATGTTCAACATGTATTCACAATCTGTATCTTCACTGGCAAGGCTTGTGACGTTGGTTGTGGCTTGTGACGTCGTGTGACGTTGGCTGTGGCTTGTGACGTCGGATGAGTTAAGTGTCAAGTGAAATAGCCAGAATCAATCAATCAAACCAAAGTTTCATTGACCTCAACTTAGAGAATTTACCAAATCATTTCTTTGTTGCTTTTCGTGAATAGTGAACATGCAACCTTCAGCAAAACAACAAAATAAGTCTACAGGCATACAGTATCTTTACACCTACCTTGCGGCCTGCATGGACCAGCAGCCGGTCTGCAAGGAGGCCAGGACCAGTACAGCAACAGCAATGTACACGAAATACAAGACAAACTGGACGGCGTTTCCACGGAAGGCTTGAAGTTCTGGAAGGATCTGTTCATTCCATTGTCTGCATAGATCAATGAATCATTCAGGTGCACGGAGGATTATCTCATTTTTTACTCCATTTAAAATCAAACGTGCAAACGAAAACTTGAAGTAGTATTCTTATTTTAGGAGAAGTCATAACTTTATTTAGAATCAAATCTCGATCGAAACACAAATCCGAATATCAACGCGTGGAAGACCAACGTGATATGAAATGTCTTTTGATTCCAAGAAACGTTCTTAAGGTCTATCAAATCAAGATGCTGTCAACAACACATCTTCAACCTTCCAATGAAATCTACCAGTTTGTATGAATCATGTAAAGACGATCGTAGGAGGCAGCAGGGAATCCCGAGGAAATTTTTATTGGCCTATGCATTCCCACTGCACATGATTCCCACCTTGAAACATGATGACGTAACAAAGCAAGATGCTTACGTCTCGGTCAGGTTGGTCAGGTTTGCAGCGACGCAAGTGGCCCAGTCCAGGTTGCATTGTTGGTAGCGCCCGTACGTAGTGAAATCGGTGGTCAGTTCCCCAAAAACGATGAAGAGCGCAGGAAGTCCAGCCCCATGGATCATCCCAGCCAACGTTCCGACCACGATCAGGAAGTAGTCAAAACCGCTCGCGTACCGGAACTGAAATGAGAAGTTGCCATGACGTCATTAACAACGCTGGATGAAATAAAGTCACAAAAATCGTTTGCGGTTGACGTATTTGTCGCAAAGTTTTGTTTAATGCGATGATTTAGTTTCAGACCACAACCTCAAGGCTCGACACCAGGTCCACATTTATCCGAAATCTTTTACAGGAGTGGTAGATGGCAAGAAAGGGATAAGAAAATGACTAAAGTTTCAAATACAGCAAAAGACGGTTGCAACGTAGATTTGTATCAGTAAAGTAACGAACCAAATTAACAAGCCGTAGATGGGGGGAAACTTGGTGAGGCATCAGATGAAAAACTAGAGGAGCATTTGATGAGCAAGTAGAAACAAAGCAACATTGCAAACAATTGACACGAACCATTGTTTGGTCATACAAGAAACAATTTGGGTGCATTGTTTCTAATAATGGTCAATACGCCTTGATGTGGGCGCCTCTGGAAGGGTAAGAGCTCTTCTTGCAGCCTGAACTAATTGCGGGGCTCAAGGGCGAGAAGCAAAGAACCATGCCACGTCACAAAACAATCGAACTCAGCAAACAATGTTTGCAGACAACATGGTCGAGACTTCTCAATTGAATTTGTATTATTGTGTCAATCCTCTAAAGTCTAAAACAATAAGTAGGCTAAGAATCTTTTGCAATGATAAGGGACAAATCCAAAAAATATTCCATAATTTCTTACCAGCTTCCGATACGGGACAGAAGGCACATCCGCTTTTTTGGTCTTTTCACTTGTCTCTGAACCTTCGTCCTCTAATTTCTTGTTTATTCCTTTGGTGTAACCATTTCCTTCAACTGCTGCTCCATTGCTGTAATCATATAAATAATTCATAAGTTATTGTTGCAAACTTGATGAAGAGTGATCGCGGGGCGAAGTCTTCTATGTTGTCATAACACAGGTGTTCCTACAGTGCGTTCAAAAAGCGGTTCACTCCACAATAGTGGACTCGTCTGCATTTAGTGATGGTGATGATGCTAAGTGATTATACCAGTAGCGTGGTTAAGGGTCCATTATGTAGCTTTGCTTCTTTCAGCCAGCTTGAATTCGTCAAATATTGATGACGTGTTATGTGGGCGGTGCCGGTTAAAATGGGGGTACAGGCCACGGACAACAAACCGGCCGTTTTTGCAGACGTTGAATCAATCTAAAAGAACTGATTTGTTGTCTGGGATAGATTCGGTTCATCAACAATTTGTTTGTTTTTTGAGTCTCACTCACTCCAACTGGGAACCTTCTGCAATGCTACAACCTTACCGCCCTGTAGCCCACCACCTTGTGCAAATGTATCTGACATTGCCTCACCAAAATAAATCTTGATTCCTTAGCACGAAACTTGAAAGGTGAAAGCTGTGATGCTCAGAAAAGTACCTTCCATTTTGCAGCTTGAAAAGGCCAATCAAGCAGGGTTCACACGGCTTATCAAAAACTATTTTCTTAAAAAGTACCTGTTGGTTATTGTTGCCTGGAATTCAATTTGAACGAATTCAATTTGTAGAAATGACGTCACTGAAAGTTTTGAATCAGTTTTTCCTTGGTGTGATCTTGTTGAAGTTGATATGCCTCAGAAGTTTGGAAAGTGTTTGAGCTCGAGATGAACTTTGTGGTGACGTTGCACAGGCGGATCCATCGAGCGTCTCTGCCACAAACTTGTCGGTGGGAAATAAAGTTTGGTCAAAAGATTTTTCGAACCATGAAAAAAGATTCGATTTGTGCTGGAGTTGCAACAGAATCGATATTCGCAAAGTAGCCACAACTCGGCATATCTGATGACGTGATAACGAGCTGTTTCTTACAATGTTACGTCATGTTTCAAAGTTGACGTCATGCAATTGAAGAAAAATCCCTAGAAAAGATCAAAATTTGTGCAATGAATTTGCTAGTGGCTGTGGATTAGCATTGGTCACATCAAGTTAAATCGTTGTAGAAAAATCACAATTGTTGATTTCTCGTAGAGCTACGCGCGGTGCTTCATCAAATATGCATCGAATAGTTTGTCAAAACTTTCTTCATTCAATGTCAGCGTCACGCTTCAGCAGATTCACGGGGGTGTTTGTTTGTTTGTTTATCTTTATCCTGCATTGCGGGAAAGCGGACTTGAGCGCTATGCTTCGGTGTACGCCTTCCGACGTACACCTGACCCACGCTGCAGCCGACGGCAATGTCTGTTTCCGGTTGTCTACCAAATTTAAGTCATAAGTATAGTCATCATCATGATGATGATGATGACTATACTTATGACTTAAATTTGGTACTACTCATTACTTGAAATCGATCACTGGGTAGAGGCAATTATCGTAAAGTTTCTTGCCCAGAGAAACAACAGCAAGTGCAGGTGGCTGGAGTCGAACATGCAGGCTTTCGACTGTGAGCCCAACGCGCTAACCACTCGCCATTGCTGCTTGCGTGCAAGAGAAGCAGCCAGTGCCGATTCTATGCAAGTGTTTTCACATTGATTGAACGCATCCAAGCGATCATCTACGGTAGTCAGGGATGACATGGCCGTTTAACCGTGACGTAGTGAAAATGGTAAATAAAAACGTAAACCATGACTCGCTCGACGTTGCATCAATGTAATTGAGCGCCAGGGAAACAGCTTATGTTTAGTCATCGTTCGATCAAGTGAAGCGAAGTATCAGGTTTCGTCACAATACAACCGCGTCACTGACGATAAGCGACCTAACAAACGCCTCGTCAGGTTGGGAACAAGAGCAGACCTTGGTAACGTAAAGCTGCAGAGAAAAAATCTTTTGATCTTCGTCTTTACGACAACATATTATAGTAATTAAAGGAATATATGCTGACGTCTCCCAACCTCTGTTCTGGTTCCTCGATGCTATTGAGGATGAAAAGTTACACAAGGATCCTTCATTTAGGATGCAACTGGACGATTAAACATAAGAAATAAACAAAATCAGTCAGATTCGGAAGCTTGTATAATTTATAGACAAACCTGTCGCCACGTCAAGAAGGTTTCTTTGATTCTATTTGATGAAGATACTGAAGAAGCCGCCTTTATGGTGGAGAAAGCTTTATCAATAATTTATACAAGTTTCCAAACCTGACTAATTTTGTTTACTTGTAACATACAGTTCAATGGCAAACCACTTCATTCACGACCCGGTTGAGAAACCTGCGCAGAATCGAACGAGACTGCAACGTCACCATCGTAAAAACGTAGAAATAAGCTCATGACTTACAGTGACACCGAACCTGTTGCAAGACTTGTCCCATGACAATGATCCCATGACCAGTTCACACCACAATGTTGTTTCTCCTAACTAGAACCACAAGACATATCCGGCCGCTTGGGTAAACAATATGGATCGTAGACATAAACACAAAGCAAAGAATTCATTGAACAGAATTCTTTAAAATTCTTCACAATTCTCCTACTTTTGAAGTGAGAAAAGCAACAAATGTTATACTCCGTGGCACATCCAAGGGGTGGCGATAGCCCCCCTAAAAACATAGAAAAGTTGCTTTATTCCTGGTGAATTTGGAAGGTCAGATTAGTGTACACCTCCACATCATTGTGTTGTGTTGAAATCGCCCAACCCCCTCTTTCTGAGGCTATTCGCTGGATCTACCCCTCATTATACTTAACCTCATCACCAATTACAACTTTTCCTGCGAAACATGAACACCGGAACAAACAGAAGACGAATTGTTGACCCGTTTAAATTATGTTGTTGGAGAAGGAGGCAGCATGTTTCTTGCACAGCAAAAGTAACAAGTGAGCAAATGTTTGATCAAATTAAATCAGATGTTTTCCTGGAAGGTGGAGTGATCAAGCAGGAGCTTTCATATGTTGGCCTTGGCCACGTTGTGTGAAGCACATTGCTGGAAAAAGACATCAAGCTTAGTCCGGTGAGCGGAGGAAGAGGAAAGGTTCACCCTAAAAACGAGATGAATCGATACTGTAACGGCAGCGGGATGAGAGGAGAAGAGCTGAAGGAAGTTGTGAAGAATCGAAAGCTGTGGGGTGAATTAGTCATGGGGTGGCACAACCGACAATAGATGAACAAACAATCGTCAAGTGTGACAAACCTTTTATCCCGTGATCGTGGTAGAATGTCCACGACAAGTCGCTTATCAGTCACGTGGTCAGGTCGACTAACGGGCAAATCTTTTTATAGCTACAATAAAACAAACCCTTTTGTAGATTGTTTGATATGTTTGTGAGGTAACAAAACCTTTTGTCTGCAGCATAAAGGATATGAAGCAAGAAAAAGTAGAAATTACATTGTTTTGCATTCGAATAACGTTAAAAGAACCAGTCAAAAAGTGCACCCGAACAAAACTTTGAAGTCTTTTGTTACAGATCTGAACAAACCGAGTAAATGGATACGGCACTCCTATGTTTGTTACCAATGCATTATCAACGTTACTTGTACGTTACTAGCCAGCCAGTAAACAGCGTTAGAGTGCAAGCGTAAAAATATTATCACTTTCACAGCAAACAATAGTAAAAATTGAAACAATAGCAATGACGTCACAGACAGTGGCAGATGACTCTGACCATGATCCTGATAATTCTCGTTTCCAGCAGCATCACACTATTGTTGGAAACCCTTTTAACTTTTCGTCAAACAGGTTTCAATAGACGCTTTTTCAACACAAAAAAAAACAGATGCTAAAATGACAGTTATAGGTATGAGATGCTGTGCCCTCCTGTTAATCGCGTGCTTGAAAGTGGAAGATCGGCTTTTTTAAACTTTTATAACTTAATCAGTCTGAACCGTTCAACCACTAGGCACAAGACAGAGTACGATAAACCATTTCAAAAAATCGTTCTGCAAGTCGAGGCAGTGTGAGTTTGTGTGGCTGAGGAAGAATGCGCCAGTTCACGAGCCAATGTTGGCGATGTTTCAGGTGGACCCATTGACAATTAATCACAAACCAGATAATATGTGATCCCGTCCACCAAGGCACGCGTACCTTTTGGTTCATTTGGCAGGATGGCACAGTTTTTGTCATTCACAAAAGAAACACAATCACACAAACTAATGCACAACTCCAACACACTGATATCTTAATGATTGTTGTGTGCTACATGGAAAGAGTTGTGAACGGAATGTTCAAATTTAGAGATCTAGTCCAAAATTAAACAGCTTTGATAACCAAAACAAACACAAGTGCGTAGCAGCTCACCTCTTCCCGTTCTGATTGGATTTCATGACGAAACCATCTGCTTCATCTTTTTTTGAAACCATATTAACTAAAACAATAAAAATCCCTGCAACAGAAATTATAATCACAGTGAAAGGAGCGCATCCCGACGTTATTGTTTGTTTGTTGGGCAATGTGTGCTTCCCAGGACTAACCTTGAAGCGTCTTTAGTTACAATCAACTTCTGGAGCTTTAAAGGAGTCCTCCTCCTCATTTTTCGAACGCAATTAGTTTAAACCGCGACTCCGAGAACAGAGTGCTCAGCGATGGAAAACGACGTTGGGAAAGTACCTGAGCACCCTACACTTCCTAGTGCTGAGTGCCAAGTCTGTATTTTTTGATTTAGTTTCCAATTAAATTCGTTGTAAAGAATTTTGTTTCAAAACTTATTATTTATTTGCATCAGACCAATAGGTTCATATTTACTACCAAACATGCGAAAAACAATCAATACAAGTAATAATCACAATAACCTAGTTAACAGACAATATTTTGCGGAGAATTGTCAACGAGTAAGCTGTGAATGGCGCCATTGAAATACGCCAATTTGACAAGAGCGTCAGAATGGCGGTACCCGGACATTTTGCCGAAAGGACATTTTGCCGAAAGCCATTTTGCTAAATGGACATTTTTCCGAAACTCATTTTTGGGTTATATGTATCAATATTCTCCACAATGACTTTTAGTCTATCGTTCACAACCTTAGTCCTTTCGGCAATTTGTCTATCGGCAAAATGTCTTTCGGCAAAATGTCCTTTCGGCAAAATGTCTTTCGGCAAAATGTCTTTCGGCAAAATGTCCTTTCGGCAAAATGTCCGTGCACGAGAATGGCAGAGTGCAATCGTGTAACATTTGCTCTTCCTCGCATCAATATAGTTCACGTTGCGTCATTTATCGTCTGTGCAAACTGTTGGCACGTATTGGCCTGCATTGGGCTTCACAAGTTTAACCTTCGCTCTTTCATGAAAATAATATCGCAAGCCACTCAACGAGATAATTTCGCTGATATTGCTCCCGACATTGCTCATCAGTTGATGTTGATCTCTGATCTGGCATTGTTTCAACTAGCAGATAAAATAAAATGGAACGCCGTTTACTCGAAATCAAATTTTTGTTTGCATGATTTTGCTTCCAGTGTTTGAAGTAGCTGTTTGTGTTATGTGACGTAAATACAGTAATCAATAACATAAATAATGGAACGCAAGAGGAGGTGGGAGCTGCTAGGCAAACGGATTCCACGAACAAGACACTAACTAAAAAAAAAATTCCTACAAGACTTACAAACCTCATCTACAATCATTTTTTTACACTTTTGCAATATAACAATTTTCAACCTTAAGCATTCTACACTTGGAAGTAATAAAATAAATTATTGATGCCAAAACAGAGCATCATAGGCTATATTTATTGAGCATTCTATAACAACAACTTGTGTTCCTTGCACCGTTCGATGTCTACTTTAGCAATGAAGCCAAACCCCTTTTAGTTCCTGTATAAAAGCCGTTGCATCGTTGCTCTTTTTTTGTATATTTGCAAATTCTTTTATGAAAACCCTACAATAGTCAGTTAAAAGAAAGGCATTACGCATCCTCTCAGTGGTGGCATAGGAAAGTTTTGAGGTTCGACTGATGAATACGATGATGATTCTCTATGATTTGGCAGGTGAAGAATCTGACCAACACAAAATCTTAACAACAACAAATTTTACCGCTTTAACTGACCAAGTTTACTTCACATAAGCAATAGAAATCAGTTAAGTTTGTTTTTATTTGTGACCATCACAACGAAAAAACAATATATGCTCAACACATAGCAGAACTCAACACATAGCAGAGGTCTAAAAAAGGTAGAAGCGACAAAATGCGATATTATAACGTGCTTGATAGAGGAACAGAGCAATCAGGTTAAAATATGGCGCTGCAGCACCTTAGAATCCACCAACAAACCTCACACACGTTCGCCAGTATTTGGTTGAAACAGGAAACACCAATGCTTCAGTATCCTGAGTTGGGTATCCAGCAGTAACTCGATAACTTAATGTCTTTGCCTATCACGATCTCTGCGCACAACAAAGTCTGTACGGTTCATGCGGCAAGCTGGTGACGCAGGCCGGCTACAGATACGCGTCTATACAACTATAGCGTCCTAAACAACTGCTCTACGGAGAACTGACTAACGGCAAACGTCATGTAGGTGGTCATAGAAAACGCTTTAAGGACACTTTAAAAGCTTCCATGAAAGAATTCGCCATCGACGTAGATTCGTGGGAAGACTTAGCCGCAGAACGACCAACATGGCGCAGTCTTATTTATAAAGGCGCAGAATCAGCTGAGAAACACCGTACGCTACCTGCTGTCAGAAAACGAGAACATCGCAAGGCCCGAGCCTCAAACGACCCTGGCCCTAGCCAACCATCCTTCCAATGTCCATCCTGCAGCAGAAGTTTCACCGCACAGATAGGCCTCATCAGCCATCTCCGCACTCATGTAGCCTACACTGACCAAAGTCAACACTAAAAAAAGAAAAAAGAAGCTTGATCTCAGTCTCATTGGCCATCTTCGGAAACGAAGGGCGAACATCATCATCATCATCCATCATTCTAAAACGTTGAACATGTTTTGTTTGTTATTGTTAACAACGTGCGCTTCTTCCTCATACTGTGCATCAGTAACCACCGTAAATGGTAATTCAACCACAACTCTATACCAGGCCCGTAATTATACATTTTAGCTTGGGGGGGCTCAAAAGCTGTTGCGAAGTAAAAGGCTATGCACCAGTGGCGGCTCGTGACTTTTGGCCGTGGGGGTGCTGTAAATGGTGATGTTAAATATGACGTCATAAAGTGGCAGGAACGGACGAGCGCCGAAGGTGCGAGCCTCCTAGGGGGGTCTGGGGGCATGCTCCCCCAGAAAATTTTGCACTTTTATATGCTCTAAAATGCCATTCCTGGTGTTTCCAGAACAAAAAATAAAAATTTTAAGCAGTTGAAAATGTGGATTTTTAGAACTTTGAAACAAAGAGCACGAGGGATCAGTATCGAGCACGAGGGATCAGACAGAGAAAGCGAAAAATTAATGAATGTCATCACGGAGGTTGAAGATACTTTATTTCAAGAGCTCTGTGCCCCTGAAAAGAGCGATGTTGGTGCAGTGGACCTCACTAAAAGATTTAGGCTATGCTAAACCATCACAGCACGCTTAGAATAGTGATACCTTTCAGAGTAAACGTTTTCAAGGCATGTTTTTGAAATACAACACACCAATACCATCCAGCGCGGCTGTGGAACGCATGTTTTCGCTTGGAAAGGACATTGTGCGTCCCAAACGCAGCAGATTGTCAGACAAACGTTTTAAAATGCTTATGTTTCTACAAGGAAACAACTAAAAGCTTTGAGCTTGGGGGGGCATTGCCCCCCAAGCCCCCCCGGCAATTACGGGCCTGCTCTATACCCAACATCAGATAGAATGTTTTTAGAAATGATAATAGGCTTCACTGTAATTTCAAGGGTTACTGTTTTCTACGCTTTTAATTTATCCACTGTTGCTACTATTTCTTGTAATTAACGCTTGTTTTAAATGAACCGAACCCCTCCCTAATGTTCACTTCGCCTTTATAATGTATGACCTAATTACCTTTATAATTCGCATAAATATGCTTCATTATTACTGCTCGCAGACTAATTTCGCAAACCAATTTGTTCCTTGGCAACCACATCAACAATTTCAATTGATTTTTCATTTTACAAACTGAACTGCTGCTTTTGAATGATTTGCATTTCTTGATACCAATTTACTTAACCTGTTGATAGCTCTTAGGAAGAACTGCCATTTACCGACGAGAGAAGATTTGCCGAATCCATTCTTGGTTTTTATTCTTCACTTTGAACATTGGTTTTATATCCCATGACGTAAATAATATTTTTAATGTGTAAATGTTGAAGTAATTTTGCTCATCATTTAATTTTGATTATAGATACAGCATAGTTTCCCTTTATGCAGCATTCATTGCAGTAATTTGTTTGTTTGTTTGTTTGCAGAACTGAAGATGCTCATTACTATGTGGCAAAATATATATTCTTTTTAAACATGAGGCTGGTTGAACTTTATTTTAATTCTCAACTCTATACTGTAACAGAGTGTATAGAGGGGCAGCAGAGTAAGTATCACAACATTAATCCTTTCATTATTGTGACACATTTTTGTATTTGGTTCTCACAAAATCTTAACTCTTTCAGCAACAGCAACGTTTTCAAATATTAATTCAAACCTCACCGGACCTTGTTTTGTCCAGGGTCGAGTGTTGTTTCAGAAACAGTTTTGATACTGATCAGCATCGTAGTTCCTTAAATATAGCGCGAGGCTGCATAGTTTGAATGTCACGAGGTTGTTAAATGAAATTGTTTAAGTCAAAAAAATATTTTTTTTTTTTGTAAAGATTTCTAGGCGAACTGTTTTTTCAGCTTAAAAACCTTCCCACAAAATCTAAAATGATGGTACAGCGGTCTGCACGCATCACGGCCACATCAATCATTTTATACATTAATTGAACGTTTGCAGACGTTAAATTAATGTAAAAAACGACTGATTTGCTGTCTGGGTAAGCATTGCGTACCAGACATCCACTGCTAGACTTGTAGTTGGTGTTGTTCATGTTTTCTAAATTTCACTTAAGTACAAGTTGCAACCAACAATTCACCTGAAGAGTGCAATCTATCGAGCGACCCGACACTTACCCGCATTGTGGCTGATGCAAGATAAGGTAAGCAGCAATTGAGAAAGCATAACATCAGATAGTAACTCACCGCTTCTGTGCTAAGGTCCTTCACTGCCAAGACATCGCAACTGGCCCTTGGAAAGATAAATCGCATGTAGGCTACCTGATGACGTGACCAGAAAGCACCAGGACAATTTCTACAAGCGGATTCTAGATTGGTGTTTAAAATCGTCTTAGTTCTAATCTACCTCAAACCGTTCACAATTCGCCGGCATGTGTTGTTTGCCCTCGTCACTCCGCTTCTGCTCAGCACTCGTGCTCACTGTGACGTCATCAAAGCGATGACCAAGCAAATATGTGGCACGCTTTGTGGTTGCGCAACCATCGCGAAACTCGCTTCACGTTGGCAGACAATAAAAACTTTTATCGGCTTCCCCTGCCCGACCTGGCGCTGCATGGAAGGGACCAGCACCTGCCGCTGCTCGCTCGCGCTTCGACTGTAACGTCAGCCACCTACCTACCAGCAAGGGTCAACCTTTCGTCCCCAGAGAATGAAAGAAACCAATTTTCATCCTGATCGTTCATCTCTTTGTTTCTTCTATTGATACGCAACGAGCGAAGTAGGGACACCAAACATCAGGCCACAATAACCTATCCAGACAATACATCAATCGTTGTTTACGTTGATTCAACGTCTGTAAAACGTTTTACGTTTAAATAACCACTTATTTGCTGGAATTGCTCTTGACACCTTTGACGATATGTCTTTCTGCAAGTGATTTGTAAATTCTTCTTTTTCTTCTGGCTTTATTTGTAAATCATTTTTTTTATAATATTTATTTCAGTTTGAAAGCTTTGTTGCTTTATTTCGCTTCTGTTGCTGTCGTTTACTTTTTATCTCATTTTAAGTGCGACTCATAAAAGTGTGGGGACCGTGAGTTTGATTAAAAATCAATTAAGTTAAACAATCAACAACATGAAGCCATGGTTCCCTCTGTTGTGGTTTGTGAGGATTAAACCAAGTCAGAGAAAAGCGTGACCTCTGACCTCACACCATGCTCTTCCCGCAAACTCGCAGGGCTGCCATAATTTATATAAACAAAAGCTACCAACATTTCTGCGACTAATTCTTGAGCGTCATAATTTGTCCAAAATCTTCACGCAGAGGACGAGGTAAAATCCCTCGCGTTGGAAAGTAGCAACAGATCTGATCTACAGCCGTGGCGAGGCGAATTAAGTATCTTTTCATCTTGAAAGGTGATGTCATAATGACGGCCTGGCCGCCTGCTCTTGCAACAATGCATCCACCAGCTGAACATGTGTCCGAACTTCTGCATATTTTCGCTGATTTTTTACAACTGAACCGAGCAACCACAAGAACCTCTACATTGTCTAAAAGTATGACAACTCTTAGAAACAGCAGTTGGCTTCTTCCACTTCTTTATTAGTCTACTGATAATAGTCATTGTTGCAACGCCTTTTGTTCGCGACTCAATTGTTTCTGTTCTGCGACCACAAACAAAACTACGACGAGAAATATTGGCTTTGTCTTCGCTCGGAAACATATTAATCAATCGCTTTTTTCACTTGAGAGAGATGTTGACTGTTTGTAAAACACTGTTACAATAAAATAATGAAACACAAACTGCTTACGAATATCGGATATTCGCGCTTGAACTAAGAGCATGATAACTTATGTCGCCTCGCGCTGAGTAGCCTACAACTTTTCAGTCTACCATGCCAAATGGGTCTCAGGTCAGGAGCTTCGGGTCAGCCGCCACTGCTTAGATGGTCTTCAAACAAAGAATTGGTTTGAAGGTCAAACAGACCCTTGTCACAAATACAATGAATTCATAGTAAGTCCTAACCCGAATATGTTCCTTATTGATGCAAGCAGATGTTTATCAGCGTAGGATAGCATCACCTCACTAGCATAGCATCAACTTCTTCGGTCTATATCTTATTTTAGCTTCTATCCCAAAAGGAAACGAAATAAATTGAAGGCACCTGCGCAGGATTGGCGACCAAGCAACAAAACACTGACAACATCCACCAGAACATCGACATCACCAGAAAAAAAAGGTTATTCAACAAGCCATACAATGTTAATAAAACGTCGTAATACGTCGTAATAGTAACATCTTCTTTAGGCGGTAATGATAAAATTTTGAAAAAGGATTGCTCTCTCAAGCTCCCCCCTCCCCGTGGTTACGTCTCAAACCAAGAAGCTACGTTTCATTTCTGAGCTTTTATTTCTATTCATTTTCATTTCTCGTTTTCATTTCTACGTTTCATTTCATTTCTTTCTTGTCCGAGTTTCCTACAAGTCAGCAGTGCTAGCAATTGAGCTAGCAATATTTCAGCAAGTGGCTGAAAAATGGTGAAACTCAGCAAGTGACAATTGAGCAAGCTAAAACCTTGCATGTCACAAATCAGCAAATTCAGTTTAGCAAGCGATAACCAAGCAAGTCCAATGCTACGCGAAAAGTTTATTTGCGGACTTGGGCAGTAGCTGAAATGTAATTGCCGAGTTGAAGCATATTCTGAGTTGTAGCATGCCGAGTGGTCTCACGACTTACTTGTCGCACAAAGTTATGAATGATTTATCGACCATGTTGATTTGTGCATTGTGCGCAGCATTTGTTCTACATGTCTTGCTGCTCTCTCTTGCAACCAAGGTTGCCAGATTTTTTTGCGTGTTTTCAGCCCAGCCCCAATAACGACTAGCAGTAGCTGCACCAATCATTCACCAGTTGAAACAAACTCAAAATAGCCAAAAATCTGAAAGTTTTTAACTGAAGTAAAAGAAACAAAACTTTTAGCTAAAAGTGGAATTGAATTTGCAAAGTTTAGTTTTAAACGAAATCAATCAGCACAAACTGTGAGTGCTAAAATTTCCCGTTTCCGAAACAAAACGAGCAGCTCTATCCCGCGGAATAACTCGCAACTCTGTCTGGCAATGAAATCTTCTGCAAAACTAATGTTTTTGAAAAAGAAACCTTCCAGAAATCCTCAAAATATTAAGACGCAGCTACCAACATTTCAGCTAGTATAGCAGCTGGGGAAAAACTCTTCCACACTCAAATGCTGTAGAACAAAAGTTATCAAAACATAACAAAATCGGCTTCTACTCTTTGATATGACTCGGTCTAGAATCAAAATATAAAAAAACATATAGAGAGAACTTTCTGGTATGGAGCTCGATGGATTTCAACCAAAAGTTTTAAATGTCAAAACAAACATCTTTTGTTGATTTCATGTTTAAATATAAAACTCTTCTCTTCAAAAAGAGGAACTTTCAAGTCTAAACCTTAATCTTGATTATAGCGACGTCCACTCCCTAACCCAAAATCCCATTGAAAGCACCAAAACAAACCAAACATACCTCACACTTCCTCTGTCTGTCCTTTGGAGTACACTGTTACCGCTACTTGTTTTCTTGCAGTGATCACTCTAACAAAAATCTTTGTACATCTACTGCTGGTTGTGACTTTCAAACTTTTCCTTTCGTCGGCTCCACTGTGCAGGGTTGCCCTTTGAACTACCAACCATGCCCAAGTACCATACACGAAGACATCTGTTGCCCATTTCAACCAAGCTATTGTGACCGTGTGAATCTCTATCATGCAATTACTCGCTCGACAACGCGTGTCATTGTGCGCGTTGTCCTTTCATCAAACTCTAGTCTAGAAGTCGCTTGTAGTTATGACGTAACAAGAACGCTTGTGCACGTTTCTTTCGAGGATATTTCCCCGCATCGGTGATAATATCTATCCACAACATAATATAAATTATTGAAATAATATTTCCATTTGCAAACGTGAACTGACATTACAGTGATGAAAAGCTTTTGTTATCGCGCTATGCTATTGTATCACAACAATGCGCGCCACTTAGTTGGTTGCGTGACGTCACAAATCCTATTTTCCCAATAGAACGACGATCTTTTGCAGCGGGAATGTTTTGTTCTTGAGTCTCCAGACAAACAAATTTTTGATCCAAAAAGATTCTCTCAAGAACTATAACTTGAAGTCACGTGATTCCCTGACAGGACTGACCGTGGCAATAGACCTGACATGGTTGCGACTCAGTAACGTTTTCTTGGCGTTGTAGCAACGTTACCTGTGGTAAACTTTGAAACGTTGAGGATTTTATTCACTGAAATACAAAAACACAAAACAATAAGTAGTAACGATAAACTAATGGCAATAGGTAACATAGGCCTACAAAACAAAGTTCTTAACACAGTTCCACACATACGACAGCGACGCTCTGGCAGTTAAAGGGGAAGGCTGCTTCAGTGCCAGAGGCGTCGCGCGCTTCTTTAAATTGAGCAGGCCAATAACTTATGTTGGCAAGACGTAAGCACAACATTATCAGCATCTTATTTACATGCATATGGCGGTTTAATGTGTTTGATCATTTGAGCAATCACCATATTTTCAGTTTGTGTGTTGATGGTTTCAAGGCTAAAAAGCTAAAAACCAGCTGCAACAACCGATGGAAGGAATAGCTTTAAACGAGCATGGAAAGTTGTTTGAGTAGTTTGAGAAAGTTTGTTTGAGTAGCAAGGTTCACGTCTGTACTTGGCATAGCCACAAATTTTAGTTTGTCCGAATCTCATCAGCTACAATCAAGAAGCCACCGCCGCCAAAGTAAAAGAATGTCCGTACACGTATTTGTAATCTGTAGGTCGTTGCAACAGATGGAGTGTATTGGCCGGTAGACACTTTAACACAAGACAATTTTCTCTATGAACCAGCTGATTGCAGCATTGTGAGCCTTCTAGCACTCAGCCAGAGAATTGGTTCTTGCTTTGAACTTTGTTTGGTAATAACAGAAGAAAAAAAGAGTAATGACAGGGGTGGGAATCGAACCCACGTCATCGAAATGACTGTTCCATGTCCCTAACCTTCCGTGCCACGCTGGCGAAGGCGAAACGTGCAATTCATTTACTTTCTAAGGCGCATGACTGCGATCAGCTGATTTGAATCTTGTCTTCTGATTGGTTCATAAACCTCCTCTGCTGCAGCGACCTGCGGGTCAAAAATACGCGTCCGTGTAGTTGTTGCATAACAATGCCAGGTTTATGACGTCAAAAGAACGTTACTTTTACGTTAAATGATTTGCAGTAGTTCAACGATACCTCATTGTTGTTAGTTACGACATCCCACGTGGTAACAACACGAACCACGCATGAGTAACTTTACATCCATGTGGTACCAACCGCATGTGTCAGCGAGGTTGCTTTGTTACGTCATAAAACTCAAGCGCCAAAGATCGTTTCGCTTGGTAGAAATTATTTTGTACAAGGTCAAGGGGGATCAAGATTTTTCAAAGTTCAATAAAAAACTTGCTCTAACAATAAATTTATTTTTACTTTTGCGACTTTTGAGCAGTCATAAATACTGTTGTTACTTTCTTGCTATTGCAGTAGCCTATTTCTTTTTAAAAGCTTTTATTCAAATGTTGTACATCATCATTACGACATTTCACGGTGAGTAATAGAACAGGAAACGCGTCACATCGCGCGTGTTTTCAACAGAAGGGAATTTACGATCTTACAATTGTTCCAAATGACTATTTTTTTAATATTTTTTTGTTATTTTAATGAAAATTTGAAAATCTTCAGACATCTTTTAATTTTGTCCACTCGAAAGCCTCAAGCGATGACGTATATAACACTCTCCAAGCCTGGAAGAAGTCGAGGCTCAAATTTTGTTTTCGCAATGGTTTTACAAAACGTTTAAACTTTTATTTGTATTTTTCATGATTTTCAAGCGGCAGTAAAATTTAAAACATTTTGTCCAAAGTTTTCACCTTTGTTTAATCAATCAATCAATCAATGTTTTATTTGTCAGTAACAGGAACATAGGTACATGTTTGAAATATGCAATATACACAGTACAAAAGTTACACAAGTTCCCATACCGACAGGGAGACAACGAGACGACCATACGGTTTACTAGTCAATTGCCACCCTACGGAAATTACGATTTTGCCATTTAAAATAAGCTTACAAGAGAAAAATAATAATTGAAACGTTCCCGCGCTTCAACAACAGCATACGCACAAAAAAAAACATATTGATGATAACGTAGGCCAAAACACAAAATTCCATGAAGCAAGCAGATAATAATCAAGTTTCCGAAGAAACTGACAAGTTGGTTTCCATAACATATCACTTACGATGCACTGTAGCTTTGTAAAATTAACGTGTTGATCTCTTTTTTGAAACAATGAAATGATAAGTTTTTTAGCCTACTTGGAACCTCTGACCAGAGCATTGGTCCCAATACCTGCATGGACTTCTTGCCAAATTCTGTGTTTGATCTGTTTATAAAATAATTGTTGCTTGTTTGATATCTTGTGTTATGCTGATGAATAGATGAAGCATTTGTAAATAAATCACAATACGTTGTTTATGTAACAATGCCCAGGACATACTTTTTCATACTCCATATAACTTTGCAGGTTTTGTTTTGTATGTTATTCGCTCAGAAGATGCCTATTGTCATGGTGCGCAAAACGTTTGTGAAGCCACAGAACAGCTGACTGTATATGTTTATGCTTTTACTTTCGCATTCATCAGATGAACGTTGCAACCAGTGCTAGAACGATGAACCCTAAACTATTCGGTATTCGTTATTTGGTTTACTTGCTCGAATAATTCGAATAGCAAACTAGTTGCTATAACAATCAGTCCTACCTGCAACAGGGCAACTGTGAGCTCACAATTCGACCGTCGACTTTACAGCCAAGTTATCTTCGATTTTATTATATCAGCAAACAAGTCATTAATTTGATGACATTCAGGCCAGTCATAATATGTCATTATTACCTCAGAATGTACATAACTGACGTAATTCATTAACCCATAACTGACGTAATTCAGTGCAACCACATTAAAGCTGACAGAGCGGATCGCGGGCGACTAAGATCCAGACATTTCAAGGTTTCTATTCCATTTGTTATCATTTTTTATAAATATTCACCATTTTTTAATTGCAGCAAGGGACCAGATTAATAAACTCTGCAAGTAAGCGTGAAAAACTGCATTGCGTTGAGAGTAGGAGACTGCTAAACCAAAGTATATGATACTTTAATGTCTAACATTTCAGAGTGAGGGTCGGGCAGCTCTGGTACTGTCTAATATTATAGTATTTACAGAATAAATAAATTTGTCCATGTGATCAATAAATATAAATTATTTAATAACAGAACAACACTAGTACGGTGCAACTCAGCAGTTGCAAACGTTTTGAAAGGAGAGCCAAAAACTTCTCAAAGTTGCACATGCGGCCCATGCGAGTGCTGAGTAGGCAGTGGACAAAGAGTATCTTTCAAGGCCTAGGCTATTGCAACTAAAGAGTAATGAATTTTATTTGAATAAGGTTTCTGTAAGGTTTAAGACCATGGACACCACGAGAAACCAAAAGAAAGAAAAGAAAACCAAAAGTGAGATGGAGGGACGACATTGACAAACAATGCAATACAACCTATTGGTAGACCTACCAACTAGCACATAATCATGTAAATTGGCATGAAAAAGGGAAGGCTTACGCTCTGCAGTGGGCTCTCACAGGCTGAAAATGATGATGATGATGAAGGTTTAAGAAATTAAAATAACATGATGCAAGCGGTGGGATGGCGCAACGGATAAGGCGTTTGCTTTCCAATTATGCAAACCTGGTTCGACTCCCAGCTCAAGCTGGTTGTTGAAAACACCGCTCACCTCTACCCAGGGTGTAATAAATTGGGTGGGCATTATTACTGTAAGAAAGGTGGCCGAGAGAAAGGGACTGGCCAATGGCCACCCTACTCTCGTTAGTGCCAAAGGCTTAGTATAATGAGAACCTTATCGTCTCATACCCGACGCTTGGATCAAGTATGAGACCACTTTACCTTTAAGCTAGTGTTGTTTAAAATTTTAGTGAAGCTGCTCTGAAAAATTCTATGGCATATTTTAGTATCAATCTTGGTTTTAAATGTTTACCTTTTGGCTTCTGTAAGCGCTACCTTGCAGCTGCAGCAGACCTCGAGTCTGGACAATTGAAAGCAAGAATGCAACAGTAGGCTGCACTTATTCATGATTTGGTTAAAAAAATCAATCAAATAGAAAATACAGTTTAATGAAAATAGCTTGAGATAAGTTATTAATGTTAAAAATCAACCTAATTTAGCGAACCGTTAGAAGAGCTTACACAGTATTCCCAACGTTAGTAGATGAGCTTTTCCATGACAAGGAAGGTCGATTATTTTGGGTCCAGCAATCTTGTTATGCTAGCCCAGGAGCTTGATCTAACTGGAACAGAACGTTTGAGCTTAAAAATTCACAAATAACTTTCAACATTGCTGAACTGTGACAAATCGATAAACCAAACTGCAACAAGATAGGCCAGTACCGAACATTTTTAAGGTTGTTGCGAGAGCAAATTCCAATTGCAAAAATTTTGAAGTGTTTGGATAAAAAACGTTGATGCGCAATCTGCTGCAAGTGAAGATGGCGACTGATGATCACCATGAAACCACCCAGAGGATTTGCAATGAACAAGAACTAATTGTGCTTGGAGAATTCTCGAAGTGGTTGTGGGGGGTTTCGTTTATAGGCTGAAGTGAACTGACTACACTTAAATTACTGCCTGGGTTGGGTTTTATTGGAATAAAAAACAACTAGATGTGGAAAGAAGAAAATAGATAGGCCTAAATATTTCCTTGCAACGATAGCCTATACAATGCTGCAACAACGGAACTGAAGGAATAGTGAAATGTAATGGCATGGCCTGGTTATGGCACGGCCTGGTTATGGCACGGCCTGGTTATGGCACGGCCTGGTTATGGCACGGCCTGGTTATGGCACGGCCTGGTTATGGCACGGCCTGGTCATGGCACGGCCTGGTCATGGCACGGCCTGGTCATGGCACGGCCTGGTTATGGCACGGCCTGGTTATGGCATGGCCTGGTTATGGCATGGCCTGGCTATGACACGGCCTGGTTATGGCACGGCCTGGTTATGGCACGGCCTGGTCATGGCACGGCCTGGTTATAGCACGGCTTGGTTATGGCACGGCCTGGTTATGGCACGGCCTGGTTATGGCACGGCCTGGTTATGGCACGGCCTGGTTATGGCACGGCCTGGTTATTACAAGGCCTGGCTATGGCATGGCTTGGCTATGGCATGGCCTGGTTATGGCACGGCCTGGTCATGGCACGGCCTGGTTATGGCACGGCCTGGTTATGGCACGGCCTGGTTATTTATTGCCGCTCCACAAACAACTGAGGCCTTTTAGTGACATCACTATTAGTCAAATTTGCGTCATGTTTATGTTGCCCAACAAGTATTGTCGGCATCTTCCGATACGTAGAAACAACATCAAAACACATGAAACTAATACAAAGTTGTTCTTCCAAATTAAAATAAAATTCCGATTCCTTTATTGTCGGTCCTCTAACAGCTAATTTTTTTTAGCGACAGTTCTCTTTATCAATTTTGCATCTTCTACAGAATGTCACCACATTATTAACCGACTTATCCTCACTGCGTTGTCAAGAAAGCGCGAACCGACAGGCGGTAAGCGTGTGGTAAAACAATGCAATAATTAAATAAGCAGAACAGTAGCGAAGACGTGGGGGATGACTTGAGGAGCCCGAAGCTTTTCCTAAAGGCCCTGAAAGTTAAAGAAAGCATATTGTCTATCAAGTTTATTTGTTTGGGAGACAACTGCTGGAAGAAAATTCACATTTTCTTTAAGGATTTTGCTTGTAGGCTATTCTGTTTCAGCCTAAGGCACCTTTGTTAGGTGTTTGTAAGAAACAGTTTTGACGGTGTCTTTGGTGTCCAGAATTGTCGTTGGTACTGGGCCCGACTTAGCTTCTCTTCAACAGTCCTGAGTAGAAATGCTTTACGTTATATACGTAAAGTTAAGTTAGACCTAACGAGCATATTTTAAAAACGTTACCGATTGTGTTCTTTCTTGCACAACGCCGGATTAATCTGGTAATAATGTGATGACGTGATAAACCTGATATCAAATTAAACATGAGCCCTGTTGGAATTTAGAGTCGTCATAGCCTACTTTCATATCTGATAATTTAATCCAAAAGTACAGTGACATGCGCAAAGATCGTGAAAGTTTATATTTCACCACCAACAGATAGCCTGGGCTACCTTAAGCTTTGGTCAGACCACACAGCAAAGTAACACTATGATACTCTTGATAAAAAAAAATGTTAAATTATACCTGCGTACGTACACTGAACGTACCCTCAATCAGGGCCTCCGAGAGAAGGCAGCACTGGTCGGGAAACAACACGAAAAATGGGCCCCATAATATTTTTTAGCAAATATTGCATTGCATGTTCGTGTTAAGCTGAAATTAACCTACTTTCCTCAGCATAAAAAGAACTTCGTTTAATGTAAAAATCACCAATTAATCACTGGATTACACTTGCAGCAAAAATGCCATTGAGGCAAACTATTTTGTCTAGAAAGCTTTGTAAACACACAATAGGCCTACAGGCAACAAAAATAGTTCAACCAAGCATTTAATTCAGGAGTGTCCAAAATTTTTCCCACGCGAGCCACATTTGATAATACAGTAAGAGTTCGCAGGCCAACAGCCACAATAATTTTTCTGAAAACTGCAAGTTGAATTTATATGATTTTTGTGTGTCTGCAGGCCAAAAATAACACAATGTACACAACAACAGGTGAGGGCCATACAAAAACGTCTCGTGGGTCGGAGTTGGCCCGCGGGCCAGACTTTGCACATCCCTGATTTAATTCAACCCTTTCTGGACTTTTTGCAATGCAAAGTTACGGATCACAGCATCAAATGATAAAATTTTGCGACGTCTGAATTGATGCACAACATGTATAGTTAGGCTTCAATCGGTTTTGAGTCATAGGCGTACTGGAGCGCAAACAATTCTTTACAAATTTCAGTAATTGCTAAAACCACGTTCTCAAAGCACAACTGTTGGACTTGGAGGTAGCTACCGGAACACAAAAAAAATCATAATAAAACTATTTGGAAAAACCTTTCGAAAGTTGCAATCAATGATTCCTTGTGTAGAGACTATGGGGTAGTTCGTTCCGGTTTGCAGCTGAAGTTTGCTGTGTGGCTTTCTGTCAAAAGTACCAACTCATCCAAAATGTCTTGAAAAATGTCATTGTTGTAGCTTACAAATGGTTTAAATTTGTCCCACATGCCCGCAACTGCACAACAGACATACGATGAAATTTTCATGGAACTTCAAACTCATCGACGAGATGTTTGAGTTTGTTGACACATTTGTCAATTCCAACAACTATCGAATTCTTTGCGATGTACGGTAGAATACATTTCCTTCGAATGATTCAGCTAGTTAAGTGGAGTTATAAAAGCGTTCTGTCCTCAGGAAAACAAAGTCATTTTCTTTTAAATTTATAATTGCCACTGCAACTTTAGCTTGCGAGTAGTAGCCTACTCTTCTCAGCTTTCTCTTACTCAGATTACATCTTCCTTTAATTTCATTAAATTCATCAGTGAATCTTGTTTAGGACCATAATCCACATAATACAAAGCAGTCACAAATTTAAAACTGCTAGTTGTAGGCTACTTTAGCATTGACTTAGTTTCCGATTAAGCTCTTGTTGGTTCCAACTTGATGCATTTAAGAAAAGTCTTTAGAGCGTCAATTGCAAAAGGGTGATGTAAAGCATTGGGTTTGACTGCACCACGCCTTGATTACCCTCTCGAAGTCAATTTTCTTTGCAAGATGATAGGACAGCTTTGTTTAGATTTTTCAGAAATTTTCCTCTGACTGGGCTATAACTTTAAAGATGCCACAAGCTTACAGATAATCAATTACAATTACCGGTACTCCAAAAATGGTAAAACATTTGAACAACGCTGTCTGTAGGCCACATTATGAATTCCAACTAGATTTAAGCAACAACCTCCATAAACAAAAAACTCAAATAAAGAAAAAAAAACTCACTACCTTCCAAAATCACATCATGAGAAGCATGACCAACAAAAGGCTACTTGACCACACGAAAACAGAAGATCTTTTAATTATGACAAAACTACATCCAATTGCAGCAATAAGTTAATAAAATCAAAAGTTTTAAAACTGTTCGGTCACACTAAAAGATCACAATTCGGAATCAGCAAAGTTTGCACAGAAGGCAAAGTAGAAGGAAAAAGAAAACGTGGCAGACAACCAAAACGATGGCAAGACAACATCCAATCATGGACCGGACTCAACTTGGCGACACTGGGCGAGCTGGCTTAAAATCACCACTCTTGGAAGCAAATAGCCTAACAATTCAATTCAATTCAATTTATTTTTCTTTGTCAGAATGCAAAAGAAATGATATTGAGAAAAAGAAATACAGTAACAAAACTAACAAAAGGAAAAGGTGGCAAAACCTTAATGGTTTAAGACGTGCGTGAAAGGATCTAATATTGCGGTATATGCATCAATAAATATAGTCAAGCACGGCCACCAAACCTGATACTTTAAAATAAGTTGATGAATTAGTTAAGAATCAGTCGCCTCCTCGTTCCTGGAACAACTGGAGCGCCAATTCTTGATGTTGTTGTTGATAACCATGTTGATGCGCAATCTGCTGCAGGCGGAGATAATGACTGATGATGATCCATAAACAAAAAATATACAAGATTTTCTTTCTTTAATCGTGCTTGGAATGATACGGTACCTTTAACTTTCCCAGATAATTTATGTTGGATACAACATCCTATGCCTGGCCAACGCAGATTTTGAAGTTAAGGTTCAGTTGTCAAGCAAAAATAGTTCCCGCTTACCTAAAACAGCACCAATTTTCAAGTTGAAACTACCAATACAATCGAAACCGTTCAGTGATACAGAAATCATTTTAGCTTCAGATTTTACGTCTTGAAGCTGTTCAACATCGCCTACCCAGGAAAATGATTTGTTCTTGATGGCATTGAGTGACATTTAGGCATCGAGAGTGACATTTACAATGATTGAGAAATACTTGGAACTACGCACTTCATTTAAGAACTTGTTGATAATTTAGTTGGTGCAATTTTACTTTAGTAGCCTACTAAAAATGGGCCCCTTCAAAAATGCAAAAACAAAAAACTACTCGTTTTTCCTTTACAATGTTTTGCTAGGGGGGAAACTGGCCCGACTCCCCTCTCTCTCGGGGCCACTGCCCTCAATACGCGTGGTTCACTGGGATGAGTAAGCTAACTACGTCGCTTACGTAAAACATTATATGCGAAGTCAAGTCAAGGGTGTTATATCACATTTTTGTTTTCAATATAAGTTTATCCAAATGAGTAAAGTAGTTGCGGCAAACTAAACAATTAGGCTACCGTATCGTCAATACAAGCTGAGTTTGGTAGGCTAATCTTACACAATATGACTTACTGGTTATTATTGGCAAATGTTTTTTTTTCAATTCGTTTTAGTTTCGATCCGAAAATTTTTTCTATTGCCCCCCTCCCCAGCCCTCCCTGGAGAAAATCCTGCGTACGCCACTGATAACATTATTTATTAGTACTGTAGGCGGTAGCCTATTATTTTTTTTAGGAATCAATCTAAGAATTGCAGATTTGTTAGAGGTGCAATCCGACATTAAAAAATTGGTGAAATGCGTTTCCAATTGGAAAATGAAAACAGCCTGAAAAAATGCTGGGAAAATAAAATTTCGATTAGAAGATTTACAAAGCGACTGCAAAAACATTCATTTGAAGACGTCTGGCAACACCGACACAGGCAACCACTTCAAACAACAACAGCAATTTTAAGTGGTTTTGTAAATGTTAAAAAAGACTTGTAATTCTTTGTAAAGACAATTGGAAGCTACAGCCTAACTAGAGCTTTTACAGTTTATTTGTACGACCAGATTTAAAAAAGCCTCACAAGTCACATTCAATTCGTTACAAGTACAGTGAGTCTTGCTCTTGCTTCTGTCAGAGCCAAGAAATTCTTGTAAAAATTATAAAATAACAAATAAGTAGCACGAGATCAGTCAGGTTAAGGTATGTCTAGCTACTACTGACCAAAGCATCAAAACGTTCAAGAAATGCACAAAGTATCCAAAATAGTTTTGTTACAATGTAGTAAGGTAAGACCAACGCTTTATTTTTAAATGTCAAACTCTTAAAAACTCGTTGCAAGACTATAACTTGGAAAAGCAACAAAATTAAAAAATGCAGGCCCAGGAAAAATCAAATAATTGCATATTTGTTTTGGTGCTGAATTATTGGTGCAGCGAACATTGCTTTTTAGTATTGTCTGTGCTGTTATAATTTGGTTGTCTGCTTTTGTACTCAATAAATCGTTCAGAAGTTTACGCATTTGGCAACGCTGGCTTAAACAGATTGGTTGGACTGATTGACAAGCAAACAATTTATGACGAAACAAACGGAGTTTGCATTTATTGAGTTCGAAAGAAGTAACCATGGCCAACAAAGTGGAAGATAGGCCTGCAAATGAAGCAAGAGAAGTAACCATGGCCAACAAAGTGGAAGATAGGCCTGCAAATGAAGCAAGAGAAGTAACCATGGCCAACGAAGTGGAAGATAGGCCTGCAAATGAAGCAAGAGAAGTAACCATGGCCAACGAAGTGGAAGATAGGCCTGCAAATGAAGCAAGAGAAGTAACCATGGCCAACAAAGTGGAAGATAGGCCTGCAAATGAAGCAAGAGAAGACTTATTGAAAAATGGCACATGGTAAATAGCCTAACATATTATTGATTATAAGTTTTGACTCTGATTCTAACCTATTCCACAATAACTTTAAAATATAGATATGTTTAAGTAGGCCTAGATAATAATAATTTATTTCACACCAGTTGGGTGCAAAATAGGGTAAATTAAAAGTCTCCACAAATGGCGATTTTTAGCCAACTGTCACAGTTCTTCAGGGTTATGTTTTGTGAGGCATCGAACCTTTCGCATAAAAGTTTGTGCTGATCTTCCTTGGTTTTCATTATAAACTGAGTTTAGTGGATGTTGTATTCTATGTCCTAAATAGAGAAGTTGATGTTTGTTTAAGCAGGGGAGTTTCTTCTACGGCACCATATAACAAGACATTGTCAATATGTTTTTGAAATTTTGAAAATTCTTCTTAATGATTGTGTGTGAAATGTGTTAATGGTATTTGAAGTCTTAATTATAGACCTAGATAAGAAACATTTAAAAAATCCTCAATGGCACAACAATAACGTTTGCTAACTCAACCATAGTTTCATGCTCGATTACTGAGGTAGCCAAAAAAAAGTTTGAAGAAACGCAGACAAGAGTCATCTGAATTGCTAATTGTTAAACTGAGCACTTTGCAAAGGTTCGGTTTCAGAATTTTTAGATGCTTGTAGACTAGTAACAGAACTAGAAAAGGGTTTCGGGAGATACCAGAATTTCATTAATGAAATAATTTTAAGAAGAAATGGTCAACCAAAAGCTTGCATCTCGCGTAGCAAATAGCTTGGTTGAGGACCTGGGAGACTTGTCCGCTTGTCTGGAACATTATGACAAATTAGTTTTGTTCTGATCGCTTTTCACGTATTTTGCGAGCCAGTTCGGTATTGTGCTTTTTTTAAGATGTGCTTTTTGCACCACTTGACGAAGTTCGTCAACTGTACAAGTTTAAAATTGAAATAATTATATGTTTCATGGCCGCATAAGCATTTCAATAACTTTTATTTCAGATGAAATTGAATAGTTGCCAGGCAATTGCGTGCTTGAGACTTTTTCTTCTGTGCTGCGTCTGCGTGTATCGATTAATTAATTTTACGCACTTTGCTGTTTTATCACATCTCATGTGGTCTATTCCTTGTCGTTTTGTGTGGCTTTCTTGTTTCCTTTGTGATGTTTAAGTTAAATTGATCAGAAACATTGCTTACAGAGCGATGTATACATAAACGCAATCTCGTAATGTTTTAATTTTTGATGCTGTGCTTTTTTTGTGCTGCAGGCAAACAAGTAAATTAAATAAAACAGTTACGGTCAACATAACATGTAGTAACATTTTTGTTACTATTTACCTTTCACCTGTATGAAAGACACTATAAACTTTTACGTCCGAATTTATAGGTTACCTAACAAAATAGAACCTGTTTGCTGCTTATCGAAATAAATGTCGTAACTCTAATGACCCCCGGGAGGCTGTATCAGGTAGTTCGCAGACATGTTGCGCACGTTTTCCTTACTCAATATATTTTATCACTTCTATACTATGTTGACACCCGCTTATTAAAAAGAATTGATGGGATTTGAACAAAACAATTCCCAGCTTGCCCATCATGCGAAAGTTGTGAATTCGTTTTACACATCAAGGAAGTAAAATGTAGAATCTGAGGTCACGTGTACCTAGCCACCTTCATTACGTCTTCCTGAAGACGTGTGCTTTTTAACGTAGGTATATAGCTGGCATTGAGATTGCTTTGAGTGGGAATCGAACCACAAAGTTAACTTCGCCTGGTAGCCTATTTATCATGGTTCATCATAATTCGTTATTTATTTCAACATAACAACAAGCTCATGAACTGCGGGCGATATCTACGCAATTTCCAAGTCCATTTTGTAGCATTTCTGTACATCTTTATGTCGTGTTTTCGCTGGAAAGCATCAAACACTCGTTTTGGGTTTATTGTATGGGGCAATCAGCGACGGACACATGGAATTCCACGTTTGTGTTTATTTCTAGGGAAAGTGTGACAAACTCAGATAAGGAGCAAATAATGGAAAGCAGCAATGCAGACAGCGTTGGTGGTGGGAAGACTAAGAAGAGTGGAGAGGATCTTCCTCCGTCCATTCCCTACCACAAACTCGTGAGTGCCTGTCTACCAAATGAAGAGAAATCTTCTTTATTTGTGAGCAGTTTGAAAAACAATTCTTAAAAAGAAAGAATATTTGATTCTTCATTTCCGACGGGCTTATGCGGCGTCGCTGGACGAGCCATCAATCCATCATCCTACCAGGCTGTTTGAAACTGAAGCATTTCCAGTTCATTTCAGACCCAGATTTTTAATGATATTTGATGTGTATTGCAAAACTTTTCAACCTTGTGACAACTTTCCACCACTAACCAACTCCAAACCCCTGCGTTGTGTTTTCAGTATCGCTACGCGAACGCCTTTGATTGGTTCCTAATCATCCTTGGGACCGTATCCGGTGCAGTTCATGGAGCAGGGTTGCCAGGTCTTTTCATAATCTTCGGTGAATTGACAACAGAATTCACCATGTTCGGTCGTTACCAGCAGTGCGACCTCAATTACGACACTTGCTTCGCTTTGAACCTCACCACAGTCAACGAATCGTAAGTTGACCTTAACTTACTCAGCTCACAATGCAAAAAAAATTCTGTCATTGACTCATTGAAAGCCCTTATCGCAAATGTCGCCATCAGCGTCACTGCAGTGCAATAAGAAACATCTTGCTTAGAAGTTGGTTTCAAAGTAAGAAAAGTGAATTGTTGCGGCTCGCTGAAATTGATTTACAATTCAAACTGTAAGCCCGTATTGCCAACCCTTATAAACAATTTACATGGAAGCCTAGATAGAGTGCTATCATGGTAGAAAAAGGCCATACGATTAATCGAGTCAGATTCAATTTCAGTACAAACCGAATATCTCAGATTTGTATATTTTCAAATTAGCCTACTAAGACCACTCAAAAACCATTCAGCGTATTCGTGGTAAAAAATAACAGGGTGATAATTTTTCACGTGTCTTTGTGTCAAATTGATTCTGAAACCAAAACTTGCCTGATGGTGACATTTTGTATCACTAATTCGAATTCTATAAACATTTTAACAATGGCTTCACTGAAGTTTGTTTCGATTCATGTGCTATCTTTCAGGGTGTGGAATGCAACGATCCTTCCACCACTAGAAACGTTCCGAGATGATTCCATTCAGTTTTGCCTCTTCTTTGTCTACATGGCCTTGGCAGTCTTTGTGCTCGCAACCCTTCAGACCAGCTGTTGGTGCTTGCAGGCTGTTAGGTTTGTGAGCTACATTTCTCTGGTAGCCCACTTGACGGTAGCTTAGTGCGCTGGTGTGTGCATGAACGTATCCGCAATCTCTTTTCCTGTAATATGTTTGGCTGTTATGTTTCCAACTTTGATCGTTTCGCTCATGCTTGTCCGTTCCTTGCAGACAAATGAAGAAGCTCCGGTCCGCATATTTCCACTCTATCCTCAGACAGGACATCGGCTTTCATGACGTCACGTCTGCAGGAGAGCTCAGCGTTCGTCTTGCCAGGTGGCGTTGAAGATTAAATGTTTTATTAAGTTTAAAAGGAGATATTATCCGCAATACTTGCGTGGTCTAGCACGGACCACGCATGAGTCCTTCGTTAACTTTGTTTTAATCCTCAACTTACAGAATCCAGTACAAACCTACGTTTTATTTCTCAGTGATGTAGATAAGATCAAAGATGGAATAGCGGAGAAGGTGTCGACCACCATCCAATACGCCGGGATGTGTCTGTCAGGATTGATAGTTGGCCTCGTCTACTCGTGGAAGGTTGCTCTCGTCACCCTGTCCGTCACTCCCATCGTCGGGGCGTCCACTGCACTCATGATGCAGGTAAAGATTGTGTGCTCCACATTTGACGTAATAATAAAGGGGGGCTGGCAGAAGGATGTTTCGCTTACTTGTTATCTTTTCGGTGGCGCCATTTGAAGATGGGTGTTCTTCCGGTCGTAACCACGTCATCAAGAAGCCCAACAAGATGACGTAAGATTGATTATCTCATGCTTGAAGGTGACGACCATGTACACGAAGAAAGAGCTGTCTGCTTATGCGAAGGCCGGTGCCGTTGCAGAGGAAGCCATCGCCGCGATACGAACCGTCGTCGCGTTTGGCTGCCAACATAAAGAAATAGACAGGTGAGCTTCGCATGCTAGGTGACGCTATGCAGTTTTTCTTACTTATAGTTCATGTTTGACTAAACGCTTTGTCGATCTGACCATCTCGATTCATCAGCTCTCGTCATTGCCACCAGGTACACCTCGGAGCTGGGCGACGCTAAGAAAGTTGGAATTCAACGGGGGTTCATGACAGGGTTCAGCATGGGGGTCCTCTATTTGTCTGTGTTCGGAATGTACGCGTTGGCGTTCTGGTACGGCACCACTTTGGTCATTGCTGGAGAGATTACGATTGGGAATCTCACGACGTGTTTCTTCGGAGTTCTCATAGCAGCTTTCTCGCTTGGGACGGTAAGAGCTGACCAATGTGACCATGCTAACTTGAACGTTTGGTTGATCCATGAACCTGAATTTTAAAGTTTGCTTGCACAAGAAATGCTTCGGTTCACTGCGCGTCAATTTGACAAATTAACCTACTAAATATTCCCTGACAGCAAAATCTGTCATTTTCACAATGATTCAACAGCTGATCAATGATCTTGTTGTTTTGCCCTCTTGCTGACTCACCTGGTTAACTTTACATGGGTCCCACTCGGCATAAAATCATAAAAAATCATAAAATTTATCATTTTTTGAAAAAAACATAAAATGGTCATAAAATTTTACCTTGCAGTCATAAAAAATCATAAAAATTGCAGCTCATTTGATTTGGTGATTTAAAAAAGTTAATTTTTTATGTGAACAGTTTTCAAAAGCAGAAGTGGTCTTGGATACCTACTGGTACCTAAAAGTAAAACTTGTTCATCTAGGGTCGAATCCCCCGTGCTTCACCCGGACAGAATAGTGAAGCCCATCCAGCGAGTCGTAAGAGGCGACTGATGGTACTCCGCAATAGTGGCCGCCTGTGCGGTGCTGGGGTACCCAGTAGTTGTATGGAAATGGTCACTGCTCTTCTTGGGCTCTCTAGAACATTGCTGGAGTTCCGTGGCATAACATAAATGTTCGTATTCTCAAAGAATGAGAATACGAACAATCTTTTCTGAATTCGACACAAAAATTCACGAAGCCCTGCTTATCAAATCTTTCAATCCAACACTTAGCAGTCAGCTTTTTGCCGCAGGATCCTCCTATCTGTTAAACGTCTTTAATTAAATATCACATGTTGTGCCGTTATCAGTTTTGTTGCGTAATCATTTCTCTAGCACTTCTTACTTCATTGTAGTACAAATCATTTCTCAAAATGCTTGACAAGGGCTAGATGTTTAGCTGAAAACGTTTGCAATTTTTATTTATTTTTCCTGTGTATCATGATAAACGCCGTGTTGTTGCTTGGTTTCGTTTTTGTTTTTTTTTCGCGCAATGGTATATTAGTTAATTGCTTGGTTTCGTTTGCTTATGGTATATTAGTTAATAATCAAAATTGCTTGAAATCCCTCCCTTAAGTCGTTGGTATCTCGTCAGTATTGTGGATTGCTTCCAAACTTTTTTGGCGAATGTAACTTCAGTTTAAGCAATATAATGTGGCCGGTGCAAAAGCATAAAAATAGCATAAAATAAGCAAAAAGATCATAAAAAAAGCATAAAAAAGCCAATTTTTGTCATAAAATCATAACAAAAATTAAGATTCGTGGAGTGGGACACCTGACTTTACGAATGCTTTGGTATTTCGTAATGAATTATTGCTTCGAATTCTTTGTTAATGTATTCACATTATTCAATATTTAGCATGTATTGTTACAAGGTGACATCTATCATAACTATAGGCTTCTTGTCATGGAGAGGCCGTTTTTAACGAACTTCGGATTGGTATTGTGGGCTATACCATCAGTATTCTTCAAGTACCGTGCAAGCATCATTCAGTCATAGTTTGCTTGCATTTATTTGTATTTTAGTTAGTTTGCTTAAAGTGATCACTGGTGTAAGTCTGCCTCCAAGTTTGTTTTTTTTTAGTATGTTTTTCTGTTGTTGTTGTTTGTTTTGTTTTACTCTCTGCAGTTGTAACGACCGCTCACTCTAAGTTCGGCATCATAATAACTTGTCGTTTATTTATTTTTTTTTGATGGGAGTGGCTGTTCTTGTCCACTGCATTTTAACTTGAACTCCTAACAAGTAGGTTTGGTGGCTGTGCATTTTTAAGATAGAGTTTTACAAACACTTGTTTAGCGATTCGTATTTTAAACCTTCTGTTTATGTCATCTTTTCCTTTAGTTGGTGCCAAATTCGTGTGTCCACTTTATCGTTCTTTTCATTTTCGCGCCAGCAAAAAAAAAATTGAATTGAATGTAAAAATGGAGGACTTTGCTGTCTGGGTTGAAACAAACCAATTGATTCTAGTTCGATTCCCTACTCGGTTATGCCAATGAGACTTAACATTCTTTGCGTCGCCAACAAACAAGGGGGACTTGTAACAATCGAAGGAACTCAAGTTGTACAACCGCTTTTCAGTTTTTGAACAAATCTAATCAATTTATCTTTTGACACGTCACAGACCGGAAGCTACGTAGGCACGTTCGCAGAAGCAGCCGCGGCCGGAACGAAGCTGTTTGAGGTTATTGACCGAGAACCAGAAATCGACGTATTTTCATCGGAAGGCTCATCCCCTAACCCCTCAAGCAGCACAATAGATTTTCAAAACGTTGAATTTTCGTATCCATCCCGCTCTGATGTGCAGGTGAGCTCGTTCTCCAACACCGGCAACACTAGAACGAACCGAGCTTTACAAATTTCATTTTAAAAATACAAATATTTGCATCGTAGTCAACCGATTGACGACGCATGAAAGTAACAGGACACCATCATATGACGTTAACATCGCCCTGTTCGTGAACCACATTGGTTTACCCATGAAATGCTTCAACACAGCTCATGGTTGTTCAAATGTTCAATGTTCACCATCGAGTCTGACTCTGGAATAAGTCTGACTATGAAACTCTGAGAAAAAAAGTTAAGTTCTCTTTTACTTGAAGGTCTTGAAGGGAGTAAGTTTGACGGTCGAGCACGGAAAGACGACAGCGCTTGTCGGTCAAAGTGGTTCCGGTAAAAGTACAATCATCCAACTCATCCAACGCTTCTATGATGTCAATGTATGTTGGTTGCGGTGTTAATATGTTGTTTCAATGTTGTGAGAGAGAAATAACTTTATTTGCAAATTTTGTGGATTTCACATTCATTTTGTGCCACTATCTCGTGTTGTGCTTCTGTCCATCTTGCGTAATCTGCTTAAGTCCTTTTCTGAACAATTAATTAATTATATATATCTCTCAAATAGTTGACTCGATGTGCTGCGTACTTTTCAGTTATCATTTTGTGTGAGCTAGATAAGCAAGTTTTTCAAATGTTTAGATTTGACCATATTTTTGCTGTGATACTAGTGTATTATTCTTTAGTATTTCTTCTAAAAACATTTTTCTTATAGGCTTGAAAAGGGCTGTATGACTAGCCGAAAACGTTAGCTCATTGTTTTTGTTTTTATAATGTTAAATGTAATGTTGTTGCTGAGTTATGTCTGTTTATGATTTTCATTTGCAGATTCTTATGTTTGATTTTGCCAGCCAAACCCCAACTGCAAAATCTGTCATTTTTACATTGATTCAACGTTTGCAAACGGATTTTGCTGTCTTGGGAGCTGCATTGGATAGGGCTTTGTATCGATTAATTAAAGTAGAGGCTCTGAGCACAACTCGCCTTTTAAAGAAATTTCATCAAGCTATATTTTTAATTTGAAAATGACGCAACCTGCGCCGGGTGTTTTGATCTAAGTCAACATCCCTGTTTAAACTTGTCGAGACAACCACGTCAGTAGGTCAATCCTAACCTAAAAGAGGGAAATAATTGCGTTGTATGTGTTGCCCACGCCTAGTATCCAGCAGTATATATTGAACGGGAAGAGATGACAAAACCAAAACTGTGGTGAGTGGAACCAGCGTCCATCCCACACCTAATTCTAAGGATTTTTTTTATCACTGCACGTTTTCTTAGAAAATAGTTACATAATGCCATGACAACTATGAAATAGCAAACTTAAGCAAAGGAGCTTTTCCGGTTACTTCACTCTTGGTTTTGCTGACAATGCGTCACAGTTTTTCTTAGGCAACTGCACAAAATCCATTTTTTGTCAAATTGACGAAAGGCAATCAAGTTGCATTTTGATGAGGAAAAGTAAAACGAATAAAGAAATATTAAAAATTACTTAAAAAAATTTTCTCAGCCAATCAAAGCACTTGATTGGTTTAATTAAAACCGCTTTTGATTTGATGACATATCAAGAACAACTCTGAAAAACACAAAATGAGTTTAATATCTTTAGGTAGCCATGGTTTACAGCAGGGGAACTATGCATATTGGTTAGTTATCAAGAAACCGATGTCATGTCAATGTACATTGTATTACTTCACGCAGGAAAGAAGAAATTAACTTGGTTTGGTTTTGAATCTTTATCATCGAACTGACAAAGCCTTGATTGGTTATTCCTGGTAGTTTCGCATACTTGTAGAGGCTTTTGACACAGGGCCGGTTACTGAGATTAGTGCAGTGAAGTTTTCCGATTGTTGAAGTGTTGTTGCCGGGAAATAATTCCATTCACTAGGTGCCGCTGAATGGAGAGCAGTCCTGAAAGTGCGTTGCTCAAGCGCACACCCTGAGAGTCGAACCCGCGCCGCGTGATCTTGAGCCCGGCGCGTACTGAGCTAAACCACTGAGCTAACGGGGCGGCTAACCACTCTGCTAAAATTTTTCAAACTTTGCATTGAATTGTTTTTGTTTCGTCTGTAATCGCACCTTTGTCATTATGATGAAAAACTTTTGCAAACCACTTTTGCTTCCCAGCTTGTGGCGTTATTTAACTACGATCTTTATCGTCTATCCACCTCAAAATCCCAGGTCTTGACTTATATTCAGAGAGCGGTGGCATATTGATTGTTGATGTGCAACCAGTCAGTGAATGTTTGACCTACCAGCGATTGTCTGCCAGTTAGTTTCGTGTTCACTGTGTAGGCCTATATGACCTGATGAAAGCCCAGACGGACACTATTACATTATAGATCACACAACATTCCAAACCAAATTTATTTTACACTGATTGGTTTTTTGAAAAAATAATGGAACTGAAAACATAAAACAAATCTGCTTTGTGTTTGGTACGCGTTGTTTATGATTCGGCCAGAACACTTATTTTATCAAAGCGCATTTTTCAGTTTACCACTGCACAATTTTGGTTTGTCACTGCACAAAATGGTTATCACTGCGCCTTAGAATTAGGTATGCCCCAGCCCCAATTTGTCCGGTCAAGCGCTTTGAGTTGTATTATTATTGTATTTTTTTTTGTAAATTATGTTTATAAATCGTTCATTTCTTGCTGTGTATTCTTACGCAGGGTGGCACTATATTAATTGGAGGTTCCGACGTGAAGTCTTTAAACGTCCGCCAGCACCGGGACTTGGTTGGGCTGGTCTCGCAGGAACCGATTCTTTTCGACACAACCATAGCTGAGAACATTCGCTGGGGGCGCGATGGCGTAACCGACGATGAAGTGCGAGAAGCAGCAAAACAAGCCAACGCTTATGACTTCATAATGAAGCTTCCTCAAGTAATTCACGACAAGATTGAAAAAGTGACTTTGTTGAACTACTTTGTTTCAACAAAGTGTCCTGTTGTTGCTTGATTTCTGGTTCAATTTCAGTATCGTTGATAATAGTGTTCAAATGTGGTGTGAACAAACATGATGAGTGGAGCAGCTGGGACAACATTTCATCAGCCAGCATTTCATCATCAGTCAACATTTCATCATTAGTCAAATTTTCCTCATCAGTCAACATTTCATCATCACTCATCAGTCAATATTTCATCATCAGTTAACTTCTCATGATCAGCCAATTTTTGGCCATCAGTCAACTTTTCATTTTCTCTAAAATTTTATAGAAATTTGAGACATTAGTTGGGGAAGGAGGAGGACACATGAGCGGAGGACAGAAGCAAAGAATCGCCATCGCGAGAGCAATTGCCAGGAATCCAAAGATCTTGCTCCTGGATGAAGCAACATCCGCTTTGGACACAGAGAGTGAATCTATTGTACAAGCAGCGTTGGAGAAGGCATCAGCAGGTGAGATGAATCTTGTTAGAATCATCTTAGAAAGAGTTTGATGACGCAATTTCAATGATTCATCAATGAATTGTTCCATCACAGGTCGCACCACTGTTGTCATCGCTCATCGGTTATCCACGATCCGGAATGCCGACAAGATAATCGTATTCCAAGATGGAAAAGTCATGGAGGAAGGATCACATCACGAACTCCTCAAGATCGAAGATGGAGTGTATGCCAACCTCATCAACATGCAAGCCGGAAGAGAGCATGATGATGAAGAAGAAGCAGAAGATATCGTTGATCCGAATGAGAACGAGGGTACTGAAGAGAGAATGTAGGCTAGGGTGTTTCATTTTTTCCACACTTTCGAAATTAAAAACGTTCGGGTTTGCGTATGATGGGATTTTGGACACTGATTTAAAAAATGTAATTTTTATTCCATTATGACGTCATTTAGATGTGGCACCGCGTGGTCGAAATTCGTGTGGGGCTAAAAATAGGGGATTTCCCGTAACTCGGTAGCGGAATATGGTAGAGAGACGAAATTGGTGTCAAAATGCGCAGAAGGGCCGCTTTCCTATACCTTCTTTAGAGACTTCATTGCCGTATCTTCCCCGCAAAGCCAATTATATCGAAAAAACGATATTTCGCATGCACAAGGTGTTGCTGCAAGTTTAATTTTTTCCTTCAGTAGAGCTGTTGCTGCAAATTTACCTTGCATTACTGCTACAAAGCTAAGAAAAGGAAAAATTATGAAAGTTGAGAGTGAGACCAATTTGGCTAACTTGGAAAGTTCCGACGAAGACGAAACAAGGGCCGCTTTCCTATACCTTCTTAGGAGACTTCCTTGCCGTATCTTCGCCGCAAACCGAATTATATCGAAAAAAACGTTTTTTACAACTTATGATGCACGGTACTTGTTTTGCTCCTAAATAAGTGCGTTTTCGTAATATTTCTTTAATGGTCTCGACGAGGTAGCCTAACTGTTCTGTTGCAAACTTAGCAATTGTATACCCAATGCAAAGCTGAGAATTTGCAAAGATAAATATTGCTAGTACGAAATCAATACTGTTAAATTTGCTATTTGCTAGTGATGTCTACAGTTAATCTTGCAGTACTGTATATCTGAACGAGGTTTTGCAAAACCGGCTCACATTTCTCGACGTGCTCATTTCTCTCATGGTATTGCTTATATTAACTGATGGTTCTAATAACAAAATAACTCTTTAACAGCAAACAACGCTACTATAATCACTATCATTCCATGCTGCGCAAAAATGCACGAAGTCGCAAATCGGTAAGCGGTTGGTTTCGTCACCAATTTGCTCTCCTATAACATTTTTGAGCTTTCCGATTCGTCGCTCAGTGGAACGATTATTGTTATCAATTGGCCTCCAGAAAGATGGGATGCATGGGCGCACATAACGCATGTTGCAAAGTGGCTTTAAAGTGTGAAAAAAATTCCTCAACCTCGCTGCTCCGCTCTTCAACAGATTTCGAATATCAACAGTTGCTGGAAGCGAAGTAGGGATTTTCACAATTTCAAGGGAAAACGGTGGAGACTGCGAAAAAAAATCAAAGTCTCGTTTTCTGAAGACAGCAACTGAGAACCCTGTTCCACGAAATATCTGTAAACTACATCAATCACTTCTTCTTCAATGTCCCGGTATTCTAGAAGCAAATCTCGCTGAAACAAAGTAATGAATGATCCATCACATGCCTTTGGTTTTAAATGAACCATTATAAATGAAGGAACGTAAACAGACACGATGTAGGACACTAACTTGATCAGTTTTGACTTGTCTGCTGTAGAAAGCTTGTCAATTGAAAACAAACAAGCGAAGATAGCCATTGGCAGTCGTTATCCATCTGGAGTTGCATATGGTTTCTTGTTTATAAATCAAAAGATGCTTCAAATTGTGTGGTACATCCATAAATGCAGAACAAGCCACCAGCATGCATATTTGATCGTCGTTTGACCTGAGATCGTCGTTTTGTCTGTGCATTCTTTGACCTTCTGAAGATTTTACTGCATTCTAAACGTTTGTTACCCCCGACTTTTTACCAGTATTGACCGCCGTCGTGTCTGCCACCACTGAATAAATATTAGGCAAAATACAAAAAGCATCTTGTGTGATGGTATTGCACAAAATTTCACTTGTGACAGATGTAGCTACCGGAGGAAAAAGATTTAACTGCGATCAATGCTTCCGCCTTGTCACGCTTCTCATCGATAAATTGGCCCAAGGAAAACATTCTGCACTTCAACATTCTGCAATGCCATCATGCGAACTTTTTCACGTTGACGAAATATCGTCGATGGTGAAGCAGCGATTTCAGCACCTCCACAGCACAAGAGTTGATTGATTGCTGACGGATGCTTGTCATTCGGTGGTCTGCGAATATGCAACTTTCACTACGGTACTCACTTTCAAAGTCTTGAGTTTTGCGTACTGGCTCCCACCTGTGATCGGTTTTAGCAAAAAAGTTGGATCAGTTTCGTCTTAGTCGGAACTTTCCAAGTTAGCCAAATCGGTCTCACTCTCAACTTTCATTATGTTTCGTTTTCTTAGCTTTGTAGCAGTAATGCAAGGTAAATTTGCAGCAACAGCTCTACTGAAGGAAAAAATTAAACTTGTAGCAACACCTTGTGCATGCGAAATATCGTTTTTGCGATATAATTCGCTTTGCGGGGAAGATACGGCAATGAAGTCTCTAAAGAAGGTATAGGAAAGCGGCCCTTCTGCGCATTTTGACACCAATTTCGTTTCTCTGCCATGTTCCGTTACCGAGTTACGGGAAATCCCCTATTTTTAGCCCCACACAAATTTCGACCACGCGGTGCCACATCTAAATGACGTCATAATGAAATAAAAATTACATTTTTTAAATCAGTGTCCAAAATCCCATCATACGCAAACCCGAACGTTTTTAATTTCGAAAGTGTGGAAAAAATGAAACACCCTAATGTAGGCCGTAGGGCTTGGTAGCTGAATTGACAATGTCTCTTTGTGTTCTTGTGTCATCCCTTGGCATGCTCAGCATAGCAAAAGAACGAGGAGGGTGGGGTTAGTTGACTCGTTTTATGTTTTGAGCATTGGTATGGTGGCCGTGGTTTACCACTGGTGGGTGGTATCACACTATAGTCTCATAGAAATTGTTCGTTTTATAGGGAGAGCCACGGTCGACGTGACTGAAGTGGTTTTGTATAAATTATGAGAAGAATGAAAAATTACACTGGTATCTTCATCTTATCGTGGTGCGGGGTTGCTTGATTCACAGTTAAAACGATCTGCAATGCAATCGGTTTTGGCTAATGAACATTTTAATTTTTGTCTTCCTCTCTCTTGTTGTCGCTATATATCAGGGCACCCATTGGTTAGCCACTACCTGACCATCGTCAATGGAGACCTTCCATACCATGAGGTGATCTGTACACCGTACAGCCGGCAATCCTTGATTATGCTGGTTGCCGTCTGTATTTCACCACACTCTCATGTAGCACTCTTTGCCAAGCCCCAGCGCAGCATGTCTGCACCATAACGTCCAACACCAGTGATCAGGTTACGGCTTGATGGGGCAAGTCTAGAGAGGCCTTGACCCAACTGGCTTTCAGACAGTTTTCGTCATTGGCCTACCACATCACAAAATGCCCAACAAAAACAACTTTTGTTTGGCAATAAAAGTGTTTGCACTGTTTATTTAAGCTCCATTTTGTTTAACATTTGTGTTTATGACTCACTGAAGGAACATTTCGTCGGTATATGTACCTCGCGCGTCACCAATTGTAGCCTTTTGCCATGCACTTAATTTTCACTTCTCTTGCAGCACTCTTTTCGAAATGTTCGTTTATTTGTTTGGGAATCAGAATTTTTAAATCAGCTTCTGTCTGTGACATTATTTTGTAATTGCAGGGCCAGGTCTTCCTGATCGTTTTTTTATCTATTTTTGCATTAAATATTCCTTTTTGTTTTTTTCTCTAAAGCTACCCTATTACCATATTTTATGCCAACCAATCTATCTTCATAAATAATCCCTTTAGCAACTAAAATAGTTGCTAAATATATCTTCATAATGAAGAAAATATTTAGCAACTTACACTATTTCATCACAGCTTGGAAGTGAGATTTAATGAAAAGTATGAAACAATAATCGCTATGTAGTGCTTTCAAATATACAGAAAATTACGACCCAGGTAACTGACTGTTAGAATCTAACAAACTGGTTCCCTGACAAAGCCTAAATAGTAAACAGCTATGAGATTCTGCTTTTTAGTTTTGAAAAAACTTGAGTTATGCAATCAACCACACACGTTCGCACAGATGCAGTCGTATAATCGGCTATACTTACGTACGCAGCTGCACTTAACATGGAGCTGTAATTGTCCCATGACTTGCAGAGATGAGCAAGGGACTGCAAGAGATGGGAAAGTCTAGTAGGAGCATCACCAAAGTGAAGTCATCTTATCACAGCAGAACTGATCATGGCGCGATAAAAGAAGAGGAAGAAGAAGAAGAAGAAAAGGAAGATCTTCCTGAAGTTCCATTTAGCAGAGTGATGAAGATGAACAAACCCGAGTGGCTCTACATGGGCGGTAAGTTTCCGACAGGCTACGCCACGGGACTAATTCGGCTTTCAGTCGTCTCTGCCGCCGGTCGGAAAGACCAACTCTGACAATTCAATGACGACAACAATCCCCCTTTGTCTTGTAGTCGGCTGCTTTTTTTCCACGATTGCCGGGTCGATCGATCCGGTAAACGCGATAGTCTTTGCCGAGATCCTCAACATCTTCACTCTCGATGATACGGATGAGCAGTCCAGAAGAGCTGCATTGTACGGCCTCATATACATTGGGCTTGGCGTGGCTGGATTTATCTCCTTCACAGCAGAGGTGAGTCACCGTCTCACACCAAGCCGTTCAAGGTGATTGCCACGCAACCAAACACGCTCAGTGGAAGACATCTTTGTTGTGTTATTCCAACCATCCTGAGCCAAACAGACATTTCTTATTAGTCTTCAGGCCTTGTGCTGGTCATTTGATTCCTTGTATGGTCTTACGCCTATAAAGACGATTCAAAAATGACAATAAAGAAAACTATGTTGTGAACGACCTCAACCTTATGGTATGTGATGCATGTCACCCAACCCAACCTTCCCAAGGTGTTGCGGTTGCCCCCTGCCGTTACCTTTGATAAAAACAAACATAATTCCTGGTAACTTCACTACCACACACCGTGGGCAAATATCTTAAACTAATATCTGAAAGTTAGGTTAAAAACGATGTTGAATTGATTAATGTTTTCCATGATTCCACTTCATTCCAACATCCAGTCCACCCTTTTCGCCAAGTCTGGAATGGAATTGACCGTTCGCCTGCGTCGACTCGCCTTCCACGCCATTCTCCGGCAGGAAATCTCATACTTCGACGACCACAAGCACAGCAGCGGCGCCCTCTGCACCCGATTGGCTACCGACGCGTCACGTGTTCAAGGTTGCACCGGCGTCAGACTGGGGGTGATGCTCAAGAACTTTGCTTCCATGGGTGAGTTCATCTCACTTTGTGTATTGTCGTAGATCATTGTGGTCATAACGAGCAATTGTTTCCAGGGGTGGCACTGGGGATATCGTTTGCCTACGGATGGCAGTTGACCCTCCTGACACTTGCATTCGTCCCCTTCCTCATCATCGGTGGGATGCTGGAGATGACATTGATCACCGGCCAGGAGAAAGGAGAAAAGGAAGCTTACGAAGAAGCAGGTTTGTTGGCGGACACTCCCATGACCTCTCAGTGACAACGGGGCGTTTACTTTCTCGACTGTTTTGTACTGCATGTTAAATTTTGAACCCCGGATTAGAAAACTGCTGTTAGATAATCTATAAACTTGGCGACCAACATTGATCCGCGTTTGCCCGTCGTGCGCAAACTTGTCATCTTCCTTAACAAGGTGTGAAGTTCTACCAAACTTGGCGTCATTCTTGTGTAATTATGACGTCATTAGTCTTGATTTAGCCCCATCCGGTGTTTGAATTACCAAACTTCTAGATTGATTAACATAACGTCAACTACCGTCGTGTCTTTAACATAACGTCAACTACCGTTGTGTCTTTAACATAACGTCAACTACCGTTGTGTCTTTAACATAACGTCAACTACCGTTGTGTCTTTAACATAACGTCAACTACCGTTGTGTCTTTAACATAACGTCAACTACCGTTGTGTCTTTAACATAACGTCAACTACCGTTGTGTCTTTAACATAACGTCAACTACCGTTGTGTCTTTAACATAACGTCAACTACCGTTGTGTCTTTAACATAACGTCAACTACCGTTGTGTCTTTAACATAACGTCAACTACCGTTGTGTCTTTAACATAACGTCAACTACCGTCGTGTCTTTCCATCGTCAACGACGGGCTCTCTGTATTGTGGCACTAGAGAGCGCTCTCATTCGGTTCTTGATCATTCCGAGCAGGTCAAGTGGCCGGGGAAGCCATCAAGAACATTCGCACAGTGGCGTCGTTAGCAAAGGAGGAGATCATGTACCGACAATACATGGAGAGGCTTCAAGGCCCATATAAGTCAGTTTTATTATTATGGCATTGATTTTTACTCAAGAGTTTTTGTTCAATTAAACTTTGACTGCTGAAGCTTCCAGAGGCTTTGAACCATCGTCTCACGTTTCTTCGGCGAGATTAAGAAATTTTCGCTTGTAGTTGAAGTTTCGCTGACATGACGTTGTCTGCTGAATGAAGCGACGTTGTCGAACCATTTTTCAACCTAATCCGCGTCGGCATGGCGTCTGTCAGTCGCTCAAGCTTCATCACGGTCTATCGCTTTTATGACGTCATTCAGGAAGGCAACAACTCGTGCCGTGGTGGTCGGGATCGGGTACGGATACTCGCAGTGCGTCATCTACTTTGCATACGCAGCCGTGTTCAGGCTGGGAATCGAACTCGTGATCACTCAAGCAATGACGTTTGACAACGTGTTCAAGTGAGTTTTTTCTTGTGTTGCAATGTACCCCGCTGTGTGTGCCTCGAAATTAAAGTTGAGGTTTTAGTTGAAGACTCATGTTTGCGCTTTGTTGCTTCAGCGGCCACATGTCAGTGTAACTAGAATTCGTTCTCTAGTGGCGCCATGTTTGGGGTTATACATCAACCAACGAAGCAATAAATGTTGAACACGATCGAACATAAGCATTAAGCATCCATTGATGACGTGTTAACAATTGCGCAGAGTCCTCACTGCCGTCATATTCGGAGCGATGGCTGTAGGCCAAAACAGCTCCTTCGCTCCCGACTACGCGGAGGCCACTGTCTCTGCCCAAAGGATGTTCGCGTTGTTCGACCGCGTCCCGACCATTGACGCGTACGCTGATACCGGCGCGACCCCGGTGAGTGGTGCTCATCTTCAAAGATTGAAAACAACGACTTTTGAGAAGATTGAAATTGTTACAATTGCTTTCCAGCTGGGAGCATGTCCTTTCCCCATCCTCGTCTGAATCCTAACCAACCTCAATGGCCATGGAAGGGTCGTTGTCGTGATTCGTCATCGCTTTGTGATGATTTTAAGTTAATTTTATCAATGAACCTCGTTCTTGTCTCGATATTGATCTATGGTAACCACCGATATTTTATCTTCTTGGGATCACAAGATGCTTTTCCTCTTCCAGGATCATTGCAAGGGTGAGATCAAACTGGAATCGGTGTTCTTCCGCTACCCGACTCGTCCAGACATTCCTATCCTGAAAGGATGCAGCATCTCGGTGAAGCCTGGACAGACACTGGCTCTAGTTGGTCAGTCTGGATGTGGAAAGTCAACATCAGTTCAACTTATTGAGAGGTTCTATGACGCAGAGGAGGGCTCGGTGGTCAGTTGTTGATTTTTTTGAACACTGAAGGAGCCTCTTCTTTTTCAAACCTAATGAATACACCCCTTGTGAAAGCACCGCAGGATATCGTTGTTATAACGTTCACACAACGTATGAGTGAAGTTGTTTTAATTTTCAGACGTTAGATGGAAATGACATTACGGAGCTCAACATTGGCTGGCTACGTCAGCAGATGGGGTTGGTGTCACAAGAACCTGTACTATTTGATCAAAGCATCGCGGAGAATATTAGGTGGGTCTGGTGTTACTTTGGCTACTTGCTTTCAGAAGAACAACACAAAATTAATCATTTCCAATGCTTCTTTGTGACGTCATCAATTCATGGTTCTTGTTTCCAAGGTATGGAGACTGCAGCAGAGATGCAAGTCACTCCGAGGTGGAAGATGCTGCCAGGAACGCCAACATCCACAACTTCATCGCAGACTTGCCGGATGTGGGTTCAAACATTTTGTGATTTTCTTGAGTTTAATTTCAAATATTTTTGCTTCCCATTGTGAACATGTTGCTCTAATCTTGGCTTCATGAAAAGCTGACCAATGCCTACGTTAATCCAATCATCGACCCACTCCTCCTAAAGGAGCAAGCTGGGTTCCGGCGCCAAAAATCCACCGCAGATCAGTTAATACTTTTGTCCGAAGACATCGAGGATTGTTTTGAATCTCCATCCTATGTTGCGATGTTGCTCCATCCTATGTTGCGATGTTGCTCCATCCTATGTTGCGATGTTGCTCCATCCTATGCTGCGATGTTGCTCCATCCTATGTTGCGATGTTGCTCCATCCCATGCTGCGATGTTGCTCCATCCTATGTTGGGATGTTGCTCCATCCCATGCTGCGATGTTGCTCCATCCTATGTTGCCATGTTGCTCCATCCTATGTTGCGATGTTGCTCCATCCCATGCTGCGATGTTGCTCCATCCTATGTTGTGATGTTTCTCCATCCTATGTTGTGATGTTGCTCCATCCTATGTTGCGATGTTTCTCCATCCTATGTTGCGATGTTGCTCCATCCTATGTTGCGATGTTGCTCCATCCCATGCTGCGATGTTGCTCCATCCTATGTTACCATGTTGCTCCATCCTACGTTGCGATGTTGCTCCATCCCATGCTGCGATGTTGCTCCATCCTATGTTGTGATGTTGCTCCATCCTATGTTGCGATGTTGACTTGATCTTCTCTGGAATGTTCGGAATCCTTGTAACTTTTCATCGTGGTTTGTTGGTGTCTGCGAATCTCAAGGAATGATGATAGAATTTCAACCAATGTTGTATTTTGCCAAATCTCTTTCTATAAATAAAATACGCATGAACTGCTCGCTTTCTAATTATGACATCACTTTCAGGGTTACGCAACCAGCGTTGGAGCTAAAGGGGGTCAATTGTCAGGAGGACAGAAGCAAAGAGTCGCCATCGCGCGAGCTCTTTTAAGAAATCCAAAAATTCTCCTCCTCGACGAAGCAACATCCGCTCTGGATGCGGAGAGCGAAAGGGTGAGGACAAACTTATTTTTCATATTGTGAGGGAAATGTTGGGAAGTGAATATGACAAGTTACCATCCATTCTCCACATCTCGCTTGTAGCTGTTTCGCTTCTTGTTCCACAGCCTCATGCGCGCCTGTATTTGTGCGGTGTGCGCTTTATCATCAAAGTGTTAGCGCTTTCTCTCAGATTATAGTTCGCTTTGTTCAAGATTTTGTTTGTCCCAGATCGTACAAGACGCTCTGGATGCTGCCAGAGAAGGAAGAACAAGCATCATCATCGCCCACCGGCTTTCCACAGTGAGGAACGCCGATCAGATAGCTGTGATCGACAATGGAGTGGTGGTTGAGGTTGGAACGCATGATGAGCTCATAGCTTTGAAAGGAGCATATTTCAGGTGAGAGCTAATCCATCACTTGATGCACAACTTGTCTGTCTGCTCGCAACGATTCTTCATAGTCCAAAGCTCCACCGAGTTGCTCCAACGGTGGAGTCGTTGCGTAATCTTTTTTTGTTTCAGAGCGATCGCGCCCTGCACCCGCTCTCCGATCACTCTCATTGTTACGCCGATGTGACGTCATTATTTCTTTTCTATCAACAGTTTGGTGAACGCGCAGCTCTCCAGTAAAGATCGCAAGAAAGCTTCTCTGTAACTGGAACCCCATTGCTCGGCGTCGTTTGTTCAATCATCTATTGTCAAGCAACTTCCTCTCCTGGTCTTCCAGCTATTACTCCTCATGGCGTTGTCATGATTTCGTGTTTTATTTTTTAACGATTTCAAGTAAAACTTTTTGAGATGCAACAATTGATTTCTTGCGGCGCGTGAAGTTGACGTCGCTTGTGCTTCGGTTTGTTCGAGTTCGATTCCTGGTTATTGTTTTACAATTAAAATAAAGACGAGTTCGTAGAACTTGTCGCTATGTTGTGATTCTAATCGCCAACATTGGGCTGAACGTAGGAAGGAAAGCCCGGTTGCAATTAGTTTATAATAAATTTTGTGAATAATTTACTGGACAAATACAACAGTTAGATGGCAGCAAAGAGTGCGGTCATTAATTCAGGTAGGCACTTCAACGTACCCCACTGTCCGAAGGACATAACTCAATCATGCGTGACTCATCACTGGTGTTTTTGTCACAATTTCCATTATAAACTCAATTGATTGCAGTCATTAAGATCCTTCTTGCCCCCGCTCAGTTCAGTTGCAGAAGAAAAAAGAATATTAGCAAAGGGAGGGCATCGAAACGAATGTTTGGTCATTTGCCATGAAAAAATGGATTTTTCAATTTCTTTCAAAAACCACCACTTTTCAACAAATGTCTAGTAGGTATAGTATACATATTTTTAAATTGGCCTTTAAACAAGTTTTCAGTTTGTTTCTGAGAATGCTGCAATTTACAACATTTTCTTTTTGAATAATTTTGTGTCTACATTTAATCGGTTTTATTATCTTTATCCTGCATTGCGGGAAAGCGGACTTGAGCGCTATGCATCGGTGGACGCCTTCCGACGTACACCTGACCCACGCTGCAGCCGACTGCAATGTCTGTTTCCGGTTGTCTACTTTACTTATGACTTAAATTTGGTACTACCCATTACTCGAAATCGATAACTGGGTAGAGGCAATTATCGTAAAGTTTCTTGCCCAGAGAAACAACAGCAAGTGCGGGTGGCTGGAGTCGAACATGCAGGCTCTTGACTGCGAGCCCAACGCGCTAACCACTCGGCCACTGCTGCCGACTAGGTCATTGGCAGCAGGCCTACATAAAGTTTGGTTTAATTTTTCTCTTAAAACACAAATCACATGACTTTGCAATATCTATTAGATTTTTAAAAGCTATTTTGAATAAACTCAGACAAATCACGTAGATAACATGTTATGAAATAATATAATGAAATATGTTTTGTGACATGCAATAGTTATCAATTATTTTAGATTTAGAACCAAGCAAAATATTTTGCAATATTTTTTTATGAAAACATTACTGTTTGTCGTATCCAGGCTTACACCCGGTGGTTGAAGATTTAGTTTAAGTGGACGGGAAGGCAAGGAAGCCAATCTTCGTGTCCACCTTCAGGCATGCCTTTAAGTGTCCTGCCAAAGACACAGCTGTATGCTCATGAGCGGTGTCGAACCGGCGCCCTTTCGATTGCCATTCCAGGGCTCTCACCACTCGGCTATGCAGCCGACATTACTAATGCATGTATTTTAGCCTAATTGTTGCAATATGAAAAATCCGGCAACCCTAACTTAAACTGACTAATACTGAAGAAGTTTTAGTTGATGCTTAAGTGAGGCATGGTACTTGGGATGACGCCAAACAGATCATCGCATTTCTAAGTCAACATCGTGCTTCACCCGATGTCTGTGCACAATTTGAGGTATTTGGCTTCACCTACTCCAGCTTCGTCCGTTTGGCTCGTCAGCTTCTCTCATATTTAGCACTGATATGGTTTCCACTTCGATTAGCGACGGGTATGATTGGATGCTTGCGTTTAACTCCAATAAACTACAAAGCAGCTGACCTGTTCTTGCAACCGACTAAGCTTTGTAAGAAGAAAGCTTCAAAGCACGTGGTTTTCTGGGTTGACCAACTCAATACAAAGCTTCATACGAGATTTAAGTGACGTCAAGACAGCAGCTTGTGTGTCAGCTGCGTAGCCTACCTCATCGACCAACTAGCCTATGTTGTTGGCACAAGGAATGCTTAAGTCGTTCTTGAAAGTCAATATCGGATGAACATTGTCATGGTTCTTGCGCGATGTAAAGAAGTATTTCAATGTTTAATGTGACATCATAAATATTCCTGATTGTTCCCGCTGGACTGCGAAACCAAACAGGTTTTCTCATTAGCGTTACCTAGTGGCACAGACATATCTCATGTAGCTATTAGAATTAACTCTTATAGATCTACTTTCAGTAAAAAAATAAATTTAAAAACGATTTTGAGACAAGTTTTGCTTCCCAAAAGTAGCGTAGTGGAAATATCAACAAATTGTATTGTTCTAAAATTTGCGGCTAAAACATAACATCATAAAGTATTTGCGCTAGACATGTCAAAGGTGCACGATTGAACAAAGAAACGGCCAAAACTAATATCCCTTTGCTAGTCAAAAGATACTGTAAGATCAGAAGCTCCAATAACGATGACAACATAATGATAATCTTTTCTAGCACTTGTTGCTATACCCTTGCAAAGGTCTCACTGCATCATTGTCAGTAATATCCGCTAGGTGACATGTCTTGGTGCAGGATTGAAACTGAAAAGTTTAATTTTCATCAATGACACTGATTCATCCACCAATGCTGACGATTATGTGATGAATCTTATCGGATCATGTCATTTCGGTGCTGACCTATCGCTTGCTGCAATTGGTATTTTTATTAGACAAGTCAGCGACAAAAACAGATCTTTCCTTATTAGTGTCTACAGGGAAGAGCGATGTTGCATCTCGGGTGAGTTGGTTTCGTGGAGAAGTTGGAGATTGGTTTGATATTGTTGATAGAACTTGGAGTATTTTTCAAAAAGATCTTGCTGCTTCGCTTCAGACATCATGGGCACACTTCTCGGAAGAAATAGATCGTCGTTCATCGCCGACGTCATTGACGTTGCTTGATGACGAAAGAGTTGCGTCATCGGCAAAGCATGATGGCTACCAGCGGCCACTAGTAGATTTATCGGCCACAGGTTGGAAAATGGGCCAACTTGAAACCGAGGTTCGAAGGTTTGTTTTTGCATGATTCTCTCTATGCTGTAAGGGGGCGGCCTTTTCTCTGATACGTCGGGAAAGAAAGTTCTTTCTCCTCTAGGGCAGCACGGAGTATCTGAGAAAGAAGTTGTATTGTAATCATTGCAGAAAATTCCTTCGGACGTTGCGGCCGCACTGGGTCTGAGACGTCCGCAAGTTTGAGATGATTCTTGGGGATTGCTAAATCTGCTACAAGATGGCGGAAGACCTAAAATTTCTGGATTTTTTTCTTTTTTCAAGGAATTAACATTGAAATACTTTCCTGCGATACACGGATCGCCCCACTTCGTATCAATCTCATTGCTTTCATTTGATTTCGAACTCAGATCCAGCGCTTTGTGGAGCTCTTCATTCAAAGAGCGTGAGAACGTTTGCTCCGCTGGAAAAGAAGAATCGCTTGTTGTTTCTGAAGAGATCCAGGGGTGCAGACATTTTGAATTAAACGTTTTGGTTCTTTTTCGCTTCTCCCTCTTTTTTCTTCTTTCTTCCACTTCCTGGGGATCCAAAGGAACACCTGCAAAGTCAAAACACAATTAGAATCTTAAGACAAAATTTAAAAATATTTCATCCACATCAACAAAACAAGTATCAACAAAAGTTGATGTGGTCTAAGAACAATATGAATAGACGCGGAACATTTTGTTTTATGTTGATGACGCTATGAAGCGACGTCATTGTATTCAAGCAACGTCGCTTCAACGGATTAGCGACCCACCTGAGCACACGGTCAAGTGGGCGTCGTGCGGGGGGCGGCCAGGTCCTTTCCTCGTATTGTTATTCTTCCTCCATTTTGCTCTTCTGTTTTGGAACCAAACCTGGAAGTAAATTCAAGTTTTGTTGAAATGTGGCAACAATTTTGGTCTTTGCATATGAGAGTGATCTTGAAACATCTACTGGATTAAACCTTGATGCCTTAGTTTTGTTAAAATCAAGTTTTCTTTCAAGTTATCAATTCAGTCTAATAACTTTTCATGACAACGTCACATATCATCATTATGACGTAAAACCACAAATTCAGTGGTTCTAATTTTATTTAGTTGGTCTTATGATTCAATAGCTTAGAATTACATCTGAATGGCCAGGTGGCGGCTCATCCTTCTTGCAATGGAGCAGTGGTTTATATTTCAGCATTTTGTTATAAAACTGTCAATTACGTTTTATGATTTCAAGAAATATCTTTAAAAATTCTCATTTTTATCTGAATGTTTACTTTTTTATGTCATAACAACCTTAAGAAACGTTGATTCGTTGTAAAAATAACGAATAACTGTGAGATGTCACAACAGGCCTGGGGTCCATGAAGCTTTCAATTATGAGGGTATCAACTCTGCCTTGGGCATTATAAGAAGCTGCCTCTTCCAATTCCACCGATTGTTAAAGGATTTGTGACGACTTTTCAACTCTAAAAATCGTCACGCCTCGTTGATCACGAATAATTTCCTTTGAATTTTTCAAGGTTCAAATTATTCCTAAGTCTTTAATTGAAGGGGGCATAATATAATCTCAGAAAGTTTCTGCCTTAATTTATTTTATTTATTTTAGAGAACTTATCCCAGTTTTTGAAATTGCAGATGTTTTTACATGAATATTAAGGACAGACGCTGTAATTTTCTTGTATTCCACAATAAACCAATTTCTCAGCCGCGCAAAGAAATCCTACCTCAGTCATTATTCACGGCAAATCACCATGTTAGGACTAAATTATAGGATCAGAAACAAATATCTGTCCAGACTAACAAAAGATTGTCTATGTTAGGATTTGTTGCTGTGAGTACAAAGCGAATGTAATTTGTTTTTGTCAAATCACTGGAAGTTCAGTGTATCATGTAGTCTATTAAGTAGCCTTGCCACATAGGTATACTTGAAGTCGGTATGCTTACTTTCGAATATTCAACATTCTTGGCTGTTTGAAAAAATTTTCTTCAAAGTGATAAATGGAAACAACAAGATATGTTGATATAAAACTATTAAAAGTCAAGAATGTTTTTATTTTTTTATTTTGATAGTTGCTTTTCAGTCAATAAATAACGTGACCCACCTGAACACGTGACTCAAGAAGGTCCAGGTCTTGGGAAAGCTTCTCCCTCATGTCAACATCCGGGTAATGGGTGGCCTTGAAGGTGTTTTCCAGTTGCTCGATCTGCCAGTGGTTGAAGTTCGTTCGCGTCCGACGCCTTTTCATGTTACTTCCGGTGTTGTGGGAAAGATCCTCAACAAAACCATCTGAACACACCATAAACAAATTGAGAGAAGTGCCCCTAGAACCCCCCTTTCTTGATCTCAGATAACCCGATTCTTTCCAAATAAGCCTCCAATCCCAAAAAACTCCCAACATCAAGATGGTGGCCAATTTTTTTTTTAAAACAATCATCTTTCGTGTTTATTTAATATGTAAAATTCCGCCTCCCATGTCCTTCACACTCAATCGCCGACAGGATGGCCGGAAGGTTAATATCGGTCAAACAATGAAATATTTTGTCATCCACAAAACTAATATTGCAAAATGTTTGTAAAAATGTTGAAAATTAATTTCCTGCTAAATATTTACCTAATTTGAAAAGTTTGGTAAATCGTTTCTTTAGAAGTAGAAACAGGGTAGAAGTCGGTTTAAATGGGTACATCAAAGTTTCTAATTAAGATTTAGAGGATAGATTTATTCCACATAAATTGTTTGATAAATTTCTATTTATATTTTCAACAAAAGCAGCTGGAAGATTCGTCAAATAATTTCTTTCCGATTGGCAACGACGGAAACTGACAGAAATATTGTTTGCAATATCCAAGTAAGCCAATTAAGCTTTCGCCATCTTCGGGGATTAGTCGCTGCAATCAGCGCTTTGATTGTCATCATCGATCCTCGCTCAGTCGTTGCCATGGCGACGCAGCAAACGATTCATTTCAATTTGATTACGTTACCTTCTGTCACCGTGACGTAAGGCGCCAGCTGACCAATTATAAGGTTGAAATAATAATCAGATTTATGACGTCAAATGCTTGATGTCGCGTGAAGCCGTGACGTAGAATATTTGTTTGTTTTTCATTCGAAATTAATTCTTTTTAATGCAAAATTAACAAAAATGCAACGAAACTTAATCTAAAGAAAGTGAAAGGTCATTCTAACGAAACACTTGGAAAGGATTGGAATGCTGTGGAAGTTGCTTGCGTTCAAGATGCTTCCCATCATGGAATTTGAATCCTATCACCAGATCTTTCTAAGCGTAAAATGGGAAGCTTTCATTCGCATCAAAACCGGCGCATAAAAACTTTCGCGAGATGCAGAATTTTACTCTGGGCAACGATAGCTTCCATAGTTAAAACTATAACTCCTTTGTCTGGAATGCTGGAATTTAATTTTCATATTTTTTTCAAAAAATACCTATCAAAGCGAGAGAAAACATTATTTGAAACAGTGCTGCCATTTTTTCGAAGAGAGGCAGTGTTGTCACTTTCAAGAAAGGAGGTTAGCATCTCCTGTAGTATTTTTTGACATAAGCAGTAGACTAGACATTGAAAATGCAAACACAAATTATCAAGGAAGTCATATGCGGCTTCAAAGTAGTTTATTTCCACAGCTATTATGATCCGAGTTGTTAGCACAGCCTCAGTCGGTGTTAGGAGCAGCTGTACTCCAGGTGAGCTTCGCAGCAATGGTCAACGTTGCTGATGATATCAATATTATTGTTCCTTGTAAATAATAATCGCCTAATAACTTTAAACGATTCTTAAACATATTTTTACCGCCGCCATTATTCACGTCACAAAAGAAGTCAAACTAAACGCAATTTTTTTTTTGGTGACGTTAGTTATGTTGGTGACGTCAATGACGTAGGTGACGTCAGCTATAGCAACAATTCGAATTTTAACAAAAAATAAATCTGGACACCAGAGGTCGTCTGCATTTCAAATCTGGATTTTAAATTGCTTTAATGAAACCTAGAGCTCGTCGTTTTCGATTTTGCGAAAGAATCGCAGAAACCAACATTGAGCCTGAAAGTGAACAGATATAAAGCTCCATTGAACAAAAGAAACTTGTCTCTGATTGGTTGCACATTGTCCACGTGACAATTACGCTTCGTACCGAAGTCTAAGAAACAAACAAAGAAAATGCAACAAAATCCACCTGGCTCCAAGTTGCTGAAAGTTTTGTCACGTGACCACGCTTGATCGAATAGCGACAAAGAACCAATTGGATGATTGAGAAACCACGCCTGATTGGTTGCTGATTTAAATGACGTAGCTGATGACGTTGATGTGCCGGTATGACGTGATGGTGACGCTTCTTCCTAAAGTGTAAGAATGATGAGGACTCTCCAATTTTGATCAGTTTATATTTGTTATTTATCTTCAACTTATACAAAAGATAAAAAATGTTAATTTTTTTAAATTAAAAGAGGAAGTGGAAGATTATTTCAGTTAGAAAAGTTTTCATACAGCGCGTGGAATTTTTGGGATTAAAAATTTTTTGAATTAGTAAAACTAAAAACTACTCAATAAGGAATAAATTTAACGAGTTTTGTGTTAACGAGTTGTTGTTTCGTGTCTACAGTGATTAATATTGAACAATTTCTCTGATACAAAAGATTTCTGACATTTGTAATAAAAAGTCTCCTGTCAATTGGTTGATCAAATAAGAACTCACAGTTGTAGAAGAGTTGATTGGGTCTTCTCCCGAGCGGCTGTGATTCTTGCTCCATCCATTAATTGGAAGCTCGGTGGAGAGCATCCTTTCAGCTGAGATTGAAGAACTGGATTGCGGCAGAGGCAGCAGTGATGTCCCCGATCGTGATATGCCGCGTGGTAGGGACAGTAAGCTAACGGGCTGACACATGTTCAACAAAGCAAAGCTAGACCGCAAATCACTCATCACTCTACTGGATTGAAATTAATATTGTTCCACTGAAAGTTATTTAAAAACTGTTTCAATGAAGTTTTTCGATTTTTGAGGAAAATTGTTTCGAGGATAGAGCACAAATTACGACCAGAACCTACGTCAGCGGTTTGGTGGTGTCTGGGTTTAGAGGGAAAAAAAACATAAATTTAAAAATAGTAATGGAGACATTAAAGTTACACGCCACATCTAATAAATTTACTTAAGTTAAACAGGGGCGTTCAGGGGTGCTTAGAAGTCACTGTGGGGAGTTGTTGAATGTGCTAGAATGCATTGCCGTATTTTATACGTTGCCATGTGAGAATCGGTTCATATCAATTAATGATTTCAGGTTATCGCCATTTTTCGTTTGCAGCATAAAAACTTTATCAAGAGAGTTTTTAATGATAGTTTGCCATAGTAACCGTTACCATGACAATTTAAAGACCGAAAACAAACAAAATGTTCAAAATTATGAAATTAATTTCGAAATCTCAAAATGAAGATTTTGTTTAGAAACAAAATGGTTGGAATCTGATGATAAAGAACCCACTAAACTCATGTTCAGCAAACGTTTCCAAAACTAAACTATCTTCATCTTCAGTGCTATTGAATAAAAGCAATCCTTGGTGCAAATCAGATTTAATTGCAATGACGTCATGTTTGTTGACGTAGTCAGCTTTTTAAGTTTACTTCTTCAAAGTAGTTTAAAATAATTTCAAGATAAACTTTACCACTTTTTTGGTTTTAATGTTATTAGCATTTCGCACAATAACATAACTTTTTAAAAGCGGTGGAATGGCGCAAGGGATCAGGCCCTCACTTTCCAATTATGCAATCCTGGCTCGACTCTCGGCTTAAGCTGGTTGTTGAAAAACCGCTCACCTTTGCCCAGGATGTAATAAATTGGGTGGGCCTAGTTGCTGAGGGAAAGGCGGCCGAGAGAAAGGAACTGGCCACTTTACTCTTGTTGGTGAGAACCTTATCCTCTCATCCCCCCATGCTTGGATCTACAGTAGAATGGGACTCACCAAGTTTTTTTGAAAGCACAATTGAAAGCAAACTTTAGCACAAGCAAAGTACTAAAAACAAAAGCAACATTTGTCATCACAATCGAGCAACAGTCAGAAACTATTGTCAGCTGACTGGCAGTCGATTTAAGAAATATCAACATTTTAACCTTCATCTGGGTAAGATCGTAATTAGAATTTTGTTCTGGGGATTATTTATTTTTCAAATTTGTGTTTTTTTGCGTCAAGATTTGCTGCTTTGTTTTATTTTATGGAAAACTAACCCAACTTTTTTGTGGTCCAAAGAAGTGAAAAATAGAGCAGCTATTGGCAAATACTAACATTGAGCCATATCTGGTGCAAATATCGCAAAGCACTGTTTAAACTTTCACCATTGCTAATGAAACAACCTCAGTGTTATCAAAAGAAGTTTCTTATTCAAATAGAATGACATGTCCCCATTCCAATAAATTAGATATTCTTTCTTATTCTATTGAAACTAAAGACTCGAAAACTTTCAACAAAAGCCTTCACGCCCGTGACCAGACTCGTCTATCTCTGTTTCAATTTCAAATTCTTTTTAGGAAAAAAAAATTTTTTTCTTCGCCTTTTTCTTCAACGTTCCATCTTGATTGTTCAGTTTCACGGCTTATCATCGCATAATAGCCTTTCTGTTTGTTTTATTGTGATGTAATTAACCTTTGTGAAATGAATTTTAAGATACAATTACTGCGCTTGAAGGCGTCTTAGTTTGGGCTTGTTAACTCACAATTTATTTGCAATGACGTCACTCCCCAGAGAGCTCCAACAGTGAGATCGGGCAGTTGCAGATATGAATATTTTAACTCGAATTGAAGATAATCTCTGAAGCAAACAGTTTAATTTCGTTTCGTTGAATTTTCATTAATTTTCTCATGCTCGATCTAATTTACATCCAGTTTAAAACCTCTAAGATGCTGGGTGATTGTTAATTAGAATTTTCAAGAATTAACTTTATAGCCTTCTGGGGTAAGCAGGAAAACCCCTTTGCAATATGTCATTGTGACAAAAAGAGGCATTCGCTTTCCAAGCTTCCAACAGAGCTCATGGAATCGTTACCCTGGTAACGCCCATGGGTTGACATGGCAACAAGATGGCGGCTTTCATGGGACTTTCCAAGATGAACTGCACCTGCCACAAGAATTAATCATCCCAATTAACCACCTGACAAGGAGTCAATTGTTGTACCCACAACTACCCATTCTTCTTCTTTCTTGTGAGATGGGACAGAACAACTCCTACTCACTCATAGGTGGGCACTCCATCCGCTGGGTCGCAGGCCCGGTTTTACACGCCTCCTAGCGACAGGATAATCGACAAACCACAAACATGGTGACGTCATATGTTTCATCTTCAGCTGATTCGCTCAGAGATCGCTTCAGTGACCGCATCGCGGGGAAGCTGATTGATTAACAAGAAATGTTTTGTTTCCTCATCAGTGCATTGTAGGTTTGGTGATGGGTTAGCACGCGCAGTTGTTGGGTTCTAAAGGTATTGAAATCATTTGAACTTAAAAATAACTAAACTAATGTAATCATTATTAATATAATTATTTTCACCATTTTGTAATAATAATATTCAAGCTTTTATTTGTCCTTATTGCGACAACATGGGAAGTTATTATTGTTATGGTGAAAATGCCAAGTTCAGGTCAAGCATTACTGACAAGCCAAAACAAAACAATAATTGTTTTGAAGAAGATGTCATTCAAACTATACGTTAGTTCAGCGGTTACGCGTCCGGCTCAAGATCACGCTTCGCTGGTTCGACTCTCGGGGTGTGCGCTTGAGCAACGCATTTCAGAACTGCTCTCCATTCAGCGGCACCTAGTGAATGGAATAATTCCCCAGCAATAACATTTCAACAATCGGAAACTCCACTCTGTCAATCTCGGTAACCGGCCCTACGTCAAGAGCCTCTACAAGTATTCGAAACTACCAGGAATGACCTATCAATGCTTTGTCAGTCCGAGGATAAAGATTCAAACCAACTCATACGATATGTGAAAGATTAGTGGACCTCCAACAAGTTAGAAATATAAAGAAAGAATTAAAGACCCAAAAGTAGATTTGTTGTGCAGTTTGTAGAACTAGCCTGAGAATCGAACCCTAGAGTGTTTGATACAAAGTGTGACGGGATTCTAAATCTGAAGCTGAAAATATCAACCCGCCAATAGCTTACAAAGATTACATCACGATTACATTGTTTCGATGTTATTCATGCAGTTTGAGATGAAACAAGGATTACAGTTGCAGTGCCATGAGCTCGTTATGAAAGAGCCGCAAAGTCCGATGGGAATCGAGAAGAAAAGATTTTTTAATAAAAAAACCATTCCATTGGAAAAGAAAAGTCACTAATTTAATGAAAATCTATATGATTTTTACCGAGGTAGACGTGTCATATTAATTAAAGAAGTCTCCTGTAATTAAGCGATAGGAAGAAATCCCCCTTTGGGGCTTCCCAAATCAGAAGCGTCTCCAACTAATTCTATTTTATTAAAAATAATTACAACCTCGTTTATTTTCATTAGAGAATTTATTTCATGGGAGAATACCTCCCACAATGCACTGCGACTCAACTGACGTCATCAGCAATAGCCTTATCGATTGTCTTCTGGCTTTTAGTTATTACTTATTACAAAGTTAAGATGTCATAAAAACGTCATAAAGTCACTATTGCTTCATTTTACAAAGTCACTGTTAACCAAAAGCGTCGAAATGTCTGAAAACTTGGCAATGATGTTGATTTCATGCGGTTTGTTGAGTAACGAACGTCATAAAAAGTAACGATCGTCATAACAAGAAAAGCTATCGAAAGCAAGGACAAATAACCAAAATAAAAGTTTGCCATACCAAAATAATAAAAAAAAAAAAAAAACTGAAACATCGATGATGATTTTAGTTTTTCTTGTTTTATCTTTGTATTGTTGACTTCTGTTTCTTTGTTCCTTTTTTGTTTTTACGAGATGTTTTCATTCCTTGGTGGGGCTGATTCTTCCCTTGCCGCGATTGTTCTCAATCCTTTTTCACCGCATTCCACCTTTCCGAACTTCTTTGCCTCATCTTTTATCTGTTTTTCATGTTCTTTATGGATGTCCTCGTTTCCTTTTTCCCTCCATCTACAAATTTCAAGCCTTTCCGATAAAATGGCAGAAACTTTACAGTAGTCGTAACTCTCAACTAAATCCTGTTCTTTATTATACTTCCTACAAAAAAAATGCGAATTGCCCATCTTGTTGCTCTTGCTACATTTTCTATGCGCCCACTTTTTACATTCCGTATCACTACTTTACCACGTGTTGCACATGGATCCACTTGTTGTTAACAATTGTTTCTTCTGCTCCCCTATCTATCACTTTTGGGTGGTTTTTCAAGATTTATTTCATGCTCTTCTTAACCCTTTGATTTTCAACGTTTTTTTGGAAGTTAACTGCTCAAGGGGGGGCCGTTTTTGGATCAAATTCAATCAGCTGTTACGTGTGATCCGCTGGTGCTATTTCAACAAAAGTTGCACTGGTGTGAAAAAAAATCATTTGTCTATAAGTTTGAAAAGTCATTATTCTAAAATTTTATATGTTAAACTTGATATTTCAACTTTTGCAAAGGTACCCAAAAACGACAATTTTGATTTAACTTGCCGCCTTTAATTAACCGTGCTAATCCGATTTCATGCAAAATTCTAAAGGACAAAGAGCTCGATCAACCGCACGAAGTGTGTGTGCGGTGTGCCGACTCATTGCGTCGATAAAGATTTACGACATGCGAGCAAATCTTATTGTAGGCTACTCATTAATTATAAAATAGTTACAGAGTAACATTGTTACATGAATTTGAAAAAGCAAAACTGCGTTGTTTTATATTTTTGTCCTGAACTAATGCTTTGCGAAACCCATGGCCAGCTTCTTGTTTTATGGAACCAAACTTCTCATAAGTAACACCTTAGCCTACTTGAATAGCTGTTTACATGTTCGTTTGTGTATTTTAGGTCTACAATTGAGTTTGTAGTATGAATATTTTTAGTAGAGAGAAGACAATTGAACAAGCTGTTGAAATTATCTGAAATTTCTAAGTTCAAATTAGGCGCTTTTGGAATTGTGGATTTGTGTCAAGTCGCATCACAAATATCATGCAGGCTACATCAGAAGTCATTTAGCTTACGGGTGTTTATAAACATAACTCATGAATTACATCCACTAAAAATACAGAATTGACATCTACAAAGCTAAGTTCGAAGTTCACTTTTTATTGAAGATTGTGTCAATCAATTTGAAAATGCATTTTAGTCCGCTACCGTCGAAACAATTCAACAGCGCAGTGAGGAACATGCGTAAACAAAGGAAATGTGAAATAAACCCACAGTCAGCAGATCTACATTAATTTAACGTTTACAAATGTTGAATCAATGTAAATGGACTGAATTGCTGACTTGGTCGTTATTGTTTGGAACACAAAAAATACGCGTAAACGCGACGAAGCGATACAAGAGCAAAGCAGCGATTATAAAAAAATGGACTTATGACTTGAAAGATAAAAATGATTATAACGAAGCTTCAAAATTTGTCATAAAAAATATTGCAGAGATACAATGAACACAATCATTTTGTGCTAGATTGTGAGAAGACTTCCTAGATTTTTTTCAAACATTTGCAGTATTGCAAATTATTTTGTATAACTTCATATGGCCAAAAAATGGCTTCTTGGTTGATAAAACGTGGCTACAATTCTATAAAAAATTCTTAGGCCTACTACATTGAAGTAATGAAATGTTTTTTTTGTGATTTTTTCTGATGACGTTTTACAACATCCGAAAAGTAAAAATAATAATGATGAATAATTTCACATAACCAATAACCATGGTTTGTAAACGCTTCATAAAATTTTTGCGGAGACTTTACTGTTAGACGTAAAACGCTTGTAAAAGAAAACTGTCGGGTTACGTATTTATAATGTTTATTACGCTGTTATCTAGTTATAAACTGCCTTTGTTGTCTACTTTTGTGGTTACCGGCCAGCTTAGAGCAGCATGCAAACTACGCGTATATGGTATTTGCATCGTGTTATGATTCCCACAAATTTCCCACAAGGTCTTTGTTTTTATCGTGATATTTTTGTGCCTTTTCTGTCCTAAACTTGAAGTCACTGTGCAGCACAATCCACACCGGTTTTTAGAAATCCACAATCAACATTGAAAATCTTTTGTGTGGTGCACCATTTCAAGTAGTGTCTTCCCCTGAACTGTTACACAAACCGCCCAGAACCAGGTTGATTATGAATATTATAGCCGTTGAGTGGCCGTTATTGTATGTGTGGATTTATTAGGTGTCTGACTAAATTCATGCCAAAGTCGAGCAAATTCTGCTTTCGCGATCCCTGCCGTTTTTTTTCGGTATTTTTGTTGATAAGTTTAGGCAGCATTTTTGCAAAATAAATGAAGACATCGGTATTGTTCGTCACTTAGATTTAGTTTTCTCAGCATTGTGTTTTCATTCTTTGATCCATTAGTTGATCCCACTTTAGGAATAATCAGATCGTTTATAAATGGCGGGTTTTCACAATAGCCGGCCTCTTATACATTGGCGCAACGTATTCAGATGTTGAATCAATGATCAAGAAAGCCGATTTGTTGTTTGTCTGATGTGACGCCGAGCATTATGCCTAGTCTACAAAACAAAATATTTTGTAGTGAAGACGAGGCATTATCATCTTTATTTTGCTCTCTTTGGAACAATACACAGTGCACCGTCGAACAAAAATGCAACACATAACAAGTAAGCGTAGGCGACATAAAGCAGCGAAGGGACCTGTAGTCATCGAGTAAGCTGCTACGTGATCTCATAATTTTGAGCATACTGTATCTCACAATTACTGTTTGCAAAAACGCCAATTTTTCAGCTTCTTCCAAAAGCATTTGAAGTGATACATTTCCTCAATGAAAAGTTTTGTCAATGAGAGTATTTCCATAGAACGTTTATTTCGAAACCAGGTTTTTCATGTCACTACTCACTACCTAAGGGAAGATTTCTTATTGTAACGCTTTTTATTCGTCAATGGATATTTGCTGGTTGAAACAACTGTTTTGAATAGTTTGTTGCCTATATTGATCATAGATTGCTTTTCTTCGTAAAGCTGATAACGCAAAAAACGTTTGCTATTATTGTTTCTAATTAACAACTTTGTGATCACTGGCTTCTTTTTGTAGCATTAGAAATAACGCGCTTTGTGTTATTGAGGTCAAACCAAACAAAGGAAAACAAGAGGACGTTCCTCTCTGCTCGCGCATATGGATTCACGAAGCAATTATGAGCTTATGGCTTGTTATCGCAATGTAATCCATTTCACGCTTTGCTGGAAGTTAGCTAGAAATAGCAAAAATTCACCAAAATCTTGAATTTACAAGAAAACTACACAACTTTTAGCATCAAATTTAGTATCATCAGATCCGCTTGGCAATTTTAGGAAAAGTCAAGAAAAACCAAGTGCATGGCGTTACTGTGCTTCAAGTAATCAACGGAAATATGAGGGGGGGGCCAAATCTGGCCTCCCTTTGAGGAGCAAAGTGTTTCTTCCTTCTATTTCTTACAGTTGTTTCCAGTTTTTCCATACTATACTTCAAGACAAGATCATATACATATACAATTTCACTCAGTATGCCATCCCTTACTCCTCCATTCGCAACATCAAAAACGAGAGCAAATATGAGAGGTCATAGTACTGTACTTATCCTCGTTCGATCTTACTCTCAGCCTCTCCTTACTTTCACATTCGTTCGTGCACCTTCACACATTGACACCACCACCAGCTAATACCAGCACCTTTGGAATGACTTACCTCTTCATTGCCGACTCCATCACTTGTCTTGAACTCAGTAAAAACACCTCTCATAATCCACAAAACACATATACAAGATTTTTCTGCAACAAGAAAAAATAAGATCATCAGTGTTGTTAATGATTGTTTTCAGCGAGAAATAAAGTTGGCTACAGGTCATCATCATCATCATCAAGCTATACACAGAAAAACTTGAAGAATACTCTTCAGGTGATAAAAAGAAGCAAATGTGACATGCTCAATTGCCCAACTTACGAAAAAGTTCACGCAATTAGTTATTTATGCAGTTTTCAGTTATCTTCGCTTAATATTTTGGTATGGCAAAGTTTCAATTTAGTTATTTATCCGTGCTTTTTAGAGCTTTTCTTACAGCTTTTATGTATTAAGTATATTAAGTATGTAGAAGATTTTGAAACATTATTTTCTTTGTATATTTGAACTAAATCTAGTAGATGCAATAAATTTAGTACCAAACACTATGTGGTTAATTGGTTATCTTGTTAGAAGAGTGAGAAGGTGGTGGTAAGGGGGGTCCGGTGAACCTCGTATATGTTTGGTTAAATCTGACCTGGAGTGGTCAAGATTTCTGAATGGCACAAGTTGAATTTCCAAAATAAGGGGTAATAATGTACCCTAGTGTAGACCAATACAAAAGCAAATACAATCATCAAGCCATTATGCTCAAGAAAAGAACTTTATATTTTTACTTTGTGTTCATTTATCTTTTCATTGCGGTGGGATGGCGCAACGGATAAGGTGTTGGCTTTCCAATCATGCAATCCTGGATCGACTCCCGGCTTATGCTGGTTGTTGACAAACACCGCTCACCTCTACCCAGGGTGTAATAAATTGGGTGGGCGTAGTTGCTGAAGGAAAGGCGGCCGAGAGAAAGAAACTGGCCACCCTACTCTCGTTAGTGCCGAAGGCTTAGTACAATGAGAACCTTATCTTCTCATCCCCTGATGCTTGAATCAAGTATGGGACTCACCTTTATCTTTTCATTCGTTTTATTGACTGCGCCGGATTCTCAATCAATTCGTGAAGATGCCGACAAGACTTTGCCAATTTTCTTCATTCATTGTGTTTCGTATCCAGGATTACACCCTGAGGTTGAAGGTTTGGATCAAGTGGACGGAAGGCAAGGAAGCCAATCTTCATGTCCATTTTCAAGCCAAAGACAAAGCTGCATGCTCTTGAGCGGTGTCGAACCAGCGCCCTTTCGAGTGCCGTCCCAGTGCTATCACCACTCGACTATGCAGCCGACCTTCATTAATTTGATGGTCCACAGCGCGTTGAAGCTGGCCTCATGATCTCGCCATGAAAAAATGTTTCTTTGTAGTTCCATAGACTGCGCAGCGATATCAAGTGGCAGTTTGAATAGATTATCGTGGCCGTGATCGTCGCTATTCGCATAAAAGCAATAAAATAACATACTTGGAGAAATTTTCTTGGTCGTTTTTTGGGCGAGTGCATGCTTGTCACTCCGTTAGAAGGAAAATAAATGGGACACTCAGAGATGACGTAATTGAGGGTATGTTCCATCGCACCGCACTGACTTGCTGGGGAAGCCTTCACGCTCTAATATGTCGAGTACCGTAGTTGATTGATTGATTGAATCTTTATCCTCGGACTGGGAAAGCTTCTTGCAGAGCTTAATCCTAGCAGTTTTGCATACTTGTAGAGGCTTTGAATCACTGACGCAGGCCGGTCACCGAGATTGGCAGAGTGAAGTTTCCGATTGTTGAAGTTTGTTGGCGGGGAAGTATTCCATCCATTAGATGCCGCTGAATGGAGAGCAGTCCTTAACGTGCTTTGCTCAAGCGCACACTTCGAGAGTAGAACCAGCGCCGCTTGATCTTGAAGCTTCTTCATTCCAGAAGTCGCGCGCTAACCAATTGAGGTATCGAGTAAAGCTTTAAAACTGCTAACTCGCTTTCTTAATCGGTTCAGTGTTGCAACATCCCGTCGCAGAAGCTGAGAACCAAGTGGGAGGGAGAAAGCAGGACGGAATGTGATGAGGAGGGATGAAAAGTTCCGTGATCAGTGTGATAGGTCAGCACACAAACCAATAAAGTATCAACAACAAAAGCAATCAAAATACGTTAGAAGAAAAATTAAGTTACTCATGAAAAACATAAATATAGATCCAGAAAAGTACTGAACGACCTCTGTGTGTCTATATAAAATCTTTGATAAAAACATATCACGTGTAATCAAATTAAACTTGCAAATCCAACAGCACAATTCAAAGTCATATTTCCGTTCATCAATGTCACTAGTGAACCGAAAGGTCATCCAGTGCTGCCAGTCCTTTCTGCATTATATATGTACTCTCAGTGTTGTACGCATCAATGAAATAAATTGAAGGCGTCAGCGTCAGCGCGAATTGCCTAAAAACTTTACGGCGTAAAGTACTGCGTCAGCTCTTAAATACATTGACGGCGTCTGCGCTAATTTCTAGCGGTATTTTAGCCAGGGTCTCACAAAACAGAAGTATTTCAACCAAGTTTAGGCTAACAATAGCTATCAATAAAGAGCAGGTATTATGATTTGAGACTGTATTGTAATTGGTTGCTTAGCCTATTAGTTATTTCCTTGTAGAAACACAAGCATTTCAAAACGTTTGTCTGACAATCTGCTGCGTTTGGGACGCATAATGTCCTTTCCATGTGAAAACATGTGTTGCACAGCAGCGCTGGATGGTATTGGTGTGTTGTATTTCAAAAACAAACCTTGAAAACGTTCACTCGGAAATGTATCACTGTTCCAAGCGTGCTGTGATGGTTTAGCATATAGGCTATAAATCTTTCAACGAGGTCCATTGCAACAAAATCGCTCTTTTCAGGGGCATAGAGCTCTTGAAATAAAGTATCTTTAATCTCCGCGATGACATTCATTGATTTTTCGCTTTCTCTGTCTGATCCCTCGTTCTCGATAGGCTACTGCTCACGATATGAGTGATCACCATTTTGCGAACTTCTTCCGCTTGTATTCCAAGTAGCCATTCCAACCAACGCGAAAGCGGGTAACTCGGAAGAGTCGCGCTGGCCAAAATACATTGTGAAACTCTCATTGCAAAACGAGATTTTCCATGAAAACAAAAAATGACGCATAGCGCTTGACGCTTAAAATCGGCAAAATAGTTGACGGCGCTATCACTTCCGTCAATTAAAAAAAAATGACGGCGCTAGCCTCAGCGTTATCAAAAAGTTGACGGCGTACAACACTGTGTACTCTGTTGTGTAATTGCTCGATTTTTTTTTCTCCTGCTGGAAGGGCAAATAAAACAAATCTTACTCTAGCGAATGGAATAGAATTGGTTGGTTGGTTGGTTTTGAATCTTTATCCTCGGACTGACAAAGCCTTGATAGGTTATTCCTGGTAGTTTCGCATGCTTGTAGAGGCTCTTGACGCAGGGCCGGTCATCGAGATTTGCAGAGTGAAATTTTCCGATTGTTGAAGTATTGCTGCCCGGGAATTATTTCATTCACTAGGTGCCGCTGAATGGAGAGCAGTCCTGAAATACGTTGCTCAAGCGCACACCCCGAGAGTCGAACCAGTGCCACGTGATCTTGAGCTTGGCGCGTAACCACTGAGCTAACGGGGCGGATAAAGTGGACTGGGCGAAATTACTTGAATGACAAGTCCTACCTAGTCAATTTATTTGCTTCAATAGCGCCATATAGGCTAGCAAGCAAACAGAATAAATGAAATGAAAAAACAATTCTTCAACAATCAGAAGCTTTATTCTGGTGACCGTGCCTGCTGCAGAAAGATGAAAGTCTCTGCAGGCTTGATGCACTTCATTACGAAGGTTGACCACACAGGTGACGTCACCAGCCGTCATCGAGTGATGAGATTGAACGACTGACATCGCGTGCTTTGTTTCTATATTTTACAAAATCTCAAGTTGGAGCAAGAGAGCTAAGTGGTTCAATGGCGTCGCCCAATAAGCTTTTACTGAGAATATTCATCAAAGAATCAATGACAGGCGCCTCGATCTCTTGATTGTTGCGTGATAGTATAATTCTTATTGTTGAGAAATAATGCACCAATTTACTCAAGGGAGAGTTAACTTTAACAGAATACAAAGCCTTCCCCCAAACACAACATGGCCCATTAATCCATCAAGTAATTAGCCACCCCTAAGCAAAACTGATCCATGAACCCTTTGTGTATTTAAGTTCAGTTTGTTTTTATTTCTGACCATCACAACGAAAAAAAGCAATGTATGACAAACATAGCAGAGGTCTAGAAAAAGGTAGAAGCGACAAAACGCGGATGTTATAACGTGCATTATCCCAAAGCAGAATAATCAGTTTGAAATATGACACGTTCGCAACAATAATATAAGTTTTCTTCTAACCGTTTGCATCTCCGTCATCAAACATTGATGCGTTTCGCACGTTAAAATTTGTTTGTCATGGTTTGCTACTTGGACATGAGAAGTCACAAAATTATTGATTTTTTGTTGTCCTCCAATATTGAATGAACGCATTAAACACAAACTGTCTTAATGAGTGATCAGTTCATCGTCCGAGATACAAAGAACTCTGTTGTTTTAAGTTATCGCTGTGAAGGGCAATATTTGCACAAGACCTTGTACAACTGGAAAAGCAACATTCAGTGTTTCCAATTGACATATTTAAAACATGTTTGAGGCAAAAAAGATCTTACTTTGTGGTGCAGAAGCAAAAAGATTGAAAAGATTTGATTAGTTGTCAGTTGTACCAAATATTCTTTTGTGAAACAATGAAGTGAAGCAATCGCAGATTAGATTTCTTTATTTTGAGTGGGAAACACTGCTGCAAAGGGTCGAAGCGTAATGAGAATTGCCTTAAATTGCGAAATCCCTTCGGAAAGTCCCAGCTCGGGTTATTTCTTCCAACAGCAATCTACATTGTTGTTTGAAAACGCTTCCATTTGTATGTTACGGACCAGCACTTTCAACTTGTGGCAATGCAACATGCAAACAATGTTATTTAAACGTCAAGCTCAAAGTACGAGAACGTGACCATGACGTAATGCTTCGCGCTTAAAAGTCGTTGCCGCCTCCGTGCCAGCGCGAAATATCCAGCGGCAGCCACGAGGTGACCCATCAAAATGGCGGCGGAAGGAGTGAGCAGGGTGAGTTGGTTTGATTTTATATTTTTAAGTGAACGATCTTCATGTTTTTGAGCAAGCCACCAAGTCGGTGATCTTCGAGGTTGATTGTTCTCAATGGAAAAATGTTTCTTCCTTGTAGCGGTTTTAAAACGCGTCACAACTGGAAATATTGTTTAAAAGTTTTGAAATTAGTTCTAGAATCTTCGCACCAGACTTGGACAACTAGAATTTTTGAAGTCTTTCGAAATTAGATTAGAATTATAATTAAAGTAATTTAAGCTTTTACAAATTAGACTAAGATTAGAATTAGAGCTACCCAGTTTTCCCAAATTAGAGTAGAATTTAAACTAGATTAGAATTAGGTGGACGCAGTTGTCACATATCTTCTTTTAGTTGGATAAAAACGCCAATGTGGCAACTCGGGATCAAACTGTCATTCCATCATCACAGCGCCAAAACCACTTACGTCATAATATACATTGTAACGTCAGTAAATTGATGAATTAATTGAATTTTTCACGACTTTGCTGCTCAAGGGATGAAATGACACTTTGATCTTGATCGTTTTATTGCATTTTCTTTGTATAACGTTGATAAGAGCGCAGTATCCTTCCATTTGCCAAAAAAACACTGTTGGCAAGGGCGCGGGAAGTAGGGGTGCTCAAGGGGCTGCAGCCCCCCCTAGAACAAACTCAGCCCCCCCTGGAATTTTCAATAATTGCTTCAGCCCCCCCTAGAAAATTCTGACAATTTAAGGTAGGCCTACATAACATATTTTCAGAAAATTTTTTGAACAATAATATTGCTACGATGAATCGAGTTCTTGTTACGTGTGGTCGCGCTCATCATTTGCAATAAAGAGTCGTCAATCATAGGGAGCTATATAGGCTACCTCGCAGTAGCGGTACTAGCCACCCTCCCTACTAACACGGCGGTCCATCGTTTATTGGACATCGTTCTGCAATATTTACATTTCATGCTGTAGGCTACTTTTGAACATTAGGCTACAATATAATATATGATATTGCTTTGTCATATCTGACCGACATGACAGAAGATTGTGCAATGAGAGAAGACGCACATGCAAACATATTCGGCTTGGTAAAACAAGCACGCACTATGCGGCTTTATTTTGCGATTACCTGCAGCTGTGAAGTTTTTCAGCCTGCAGAAGCCGTCGCAAGACAGCTCCAAAACAAGAAGATCTCTGCTTCTTCAGCTTTGGAATCAATCACCATTCTCCGCGAACGGATCAGAAATCTCAGAAAAGATGAATTCGTTTCCAAGCTTATGGAAGCAGCGAACGTCTTTGCGTCTGCTAATAACCTAAAGACGCCAAAAGATCCCCGAGTGAGCAAAACTCCAGCAAGATTTCGAAACACAGAGGAATCGGATAGTTTGTCGTCTGCGGGAAAAGGAGCTTGGAAACGGCAATACATCGAAGCCCTTGATTTGGTTCAAGCTGAGCTTGATCGAAGATTCGACCAGGCGGATCTGCTTACAGCAGCCAACAGAGAAAAGGCCCTTTTGAGCTGTGTAAACGGTAAGGAAAGATCTGATACTGAGATCAGCTTACCCGATGCCATCGCCTAAAAACGAAACTTACTTTGCTCAGCGATGTTGTAAGTAAAAAAACCGCAAACTCCGTTCGAAAGGTTGCTGAGCTATTATCGCAACTAAACCCTCAAACACTAGATCTTTTCAAAGAAACGCGAAAATTCGTGCTCTGCCTTTACCTCTCGGTTTCAGCTGCATCATCACAACGTTCTCTTTCTGCTCTAATACGCCTGAAAACGGGGTTGAGAAGCTCAATGACACAAAAAAAGACTCACGGTAGGCTACTCATCTTGCGTTAATGCATGTCCACCAAAACATTTTGGAAACTGTCGATGTCAAAGAACTCATGACACAGTTCATAGACAAAACGACATCTGAGCGAAAATCAATCTTCGGAAGCGTGGGAGAGCTCATTTCCACAAAATGTCGATTTCATATAACTTTTTAATTTGTTCGATTTTAATGTGTGTGTTTTGGCGTCGTTTATCTTATACAGGAGGCGCCAGGATGGCCACTACCAGTTTTATAAATCTACTCGCACACAAGGGGGGGTCTGGGGGGCGAAGCCCCCCAGAAGCTGATAACACTACGACAGCTTCAGCCCCCCCTAGAGAAAAATAGTTCCCGCGCCACTGACTGTTGGACAAACTAAAATTTTTAGCAAAAGTGGATATTGGATAAGAACTACAATTAGAGCAAAAAGTTTTTATTGAATTAGATTAGAATTGCCGACATTTCGCTCTAATTTATCGAATTAAACAACTAGAATTATCTAGTTGTCCAAGTCTGCCTTGCACAGCGATGTAAGGTAAAATAGCAATCTACATGCAAATAAACTCTTAAAACAGTTTTGTTTTAAGTCGCTAAGAAGCGAGCTATTTGATTCCATAATTAATTATACATAATTATAATTAATTGATTGATTGGTTGATCTCATACTTCAAATACTGTAGTTGATAGTTTAAAAATGTTTATGGGGATCCAAAGATAAATTTCTGTGAAAAAGATTAATTTGTAAACTCTTCGTTGTGGAAATAGCCTACAAATGAACTTTTACATTTTCTTTGAAAAGCTCATAAAATCAATTATTTTACACATACAAAGTAGCCTGCCCTTTAGAATCGCCCATCACAGAAAGTTTGTAGTTGTGAGTTGTGCCAAAGAATTCTAATCACAAAATTACGATTGTTGTAGAAGCGTTGCGACAATTGTTTTGTGTTTTGTCGGTGATTTCTATTGAAATTATTCATCACTAACAGCAGTGAAGATGAATCACAAATCTAACGTAGCCTACTACTAACACTACAAAATTATTGTTCAATGCTAAGCAAAATTTTAAGCAGGGTAAATTATAGTAAATACAGGGATATCTTCTTGTTGGATTGTTGGCACTCTTGATCGTAGCCAACAGATGCGGCACATCCTGCAATGCATCAAGTTATTAATGACTCAGTGATTGCTTAAAAACTTATTATTATTTATTTGCATCAGCCCAATAGCAGTCTAAGTTGAGCAGTGATCATTAGAGTGCTGTCTCAACAGAATTAAGTTGAACAAAGCCTTATTAAAAAAATTAATTCATTTGTACGATATTTTTTTAGTTAGGAAACCAAACCTTTGTGCAATGTCCTTTGAAAGTTCAAATGACATCGCACCAGTTCGTTGGGAAGTAGCCTACAGTTTGAAAATCACGGTAATACAGTACACAAATAAAGCACAACCAACCAATTTTTAAATTTTGTAATTTATTGATCATTCATATTTACTGCCAAAAATACAAAAAAAAAAAAAACGAAACAAACAATACAAGTAATAATCACAATATAACCCAGTTAACAGATAATGCTGTTGCGGAGAATTATATCAACGAGTAAGCTGCGAATGGCGCCATTGAAGTAGGACGATTTGACAAGAGCGTCAGAATTGCAGTGGGCATACATGTAACAATTAGTTTAAGATTGGCATCTACATAAAAAGTTGTAAAGAGATTTGTGAAATACTTGCTCAAAGTTCAAAATATTTTGTTCAATTTGAATAGTGCGGCACTAGCATTGCTAGGTGAGCCATGCAACATACGAAAGACATCGTTGTAAGCAACACCTAAATAGTTGATGGAGGCACGAGAGAAGTTACACTAAAGTTGACATGCTCAAAAAGACACACAATCTACCTGAAATTACAACTTTGTGATAAAAATTTAGCACTTCGAACAGATAGCCCTTGACTTGTTTGTAACACAATAAAGATGTCTTGTTATCTAACAGTGCCTCCCTACAGCAAGCCAGGGATGTGAACTTGGACAAGTGATTTTGTAATCCAGACTCCAGTCCACATTTACTTTGGTTTCGTGTCAACTAACATGTCTGTGTGGCTACGTCATCAGATCTTCCTTCTTGCAAACGTCCCAGACAGTAAATCAATCGTTTTTGCATTGACTCAATTACATGATAAATTTGTCAGCAGATGCTGCATCAATGTAAAAAACAGTTGACTTGCTATCTGGGGTGTGGTTTGTCAGAATGATTAGAACCCTTTCAAAAGAGGTTACTGTTAGTCGGATTTATTCAATGCAAACTTCCCCCCCCACACACCTCGTTTTTATGGAAGGAATTGAGAGGTTTAAAATTACCGCATGGGGTCATGGGGTACTTTTAAATTCTGGGTCTGGATGATTTTCGCGCTCCGAAACCTTTCCAATAGACCCGGGAACTTGAAGAAGCCACCGCTTATTTTTTGAATACAGAATCTTTTTCTTAGAATTGTCGTGATTGGAGGCCCCGAGGATCTCATTTGGCACTGGGCCCAAATTATCCTCTCAACGGTTCAAACCTGCCTCTAGATTTGGTATTTTAGGTGAAAATCATTTTTCATATTTTTCTTGAATCTACGTAAAAAGGCTATTTCGCTGTGGGGTTATGTAACTTTCTTGATAAATAACCCAACGGGACCTCCACTGCAAACCCACTTCCAATGACGTCACTTCTGGCAAAGTTAAAAATTAATAAACCACGTTGAGCCAATGTTGTGGAATGAAATTCAATTGATGAACCAACAAGGCAAAGTGTCTACTTTGTTAATTTCCATTCACAGATGGAAATTTACAAAATAACTTCCGAAACTCAGTAAAATTCCTTGTTACAGTATGTGACAACGTGTGTAACATCTTGACTTACCGAGTGACACAAAAAAACGTTCATCAATAAAAATGGAATAACTTCCGAAATTGAGGGTAAAAAATTAGGGTAAGTCTATGTAGCAGACATCTTCAATGTTTTTTTGGATTACTGTACCTCCAAAACTTTTTGGCTTGTTTTTGCAGTTTTTGGCTTGAAAAACTTGTAGGCTTTGGCAACCCTGTGTCGAATGTCCATTTGTCATTTTAGACGAGGCACGAGTCAGCAGTTTTTACAACGACACCATGACGACATTATTTCACTCCAGCAAGTGTACCGCTCACGAAAGATGTCGTATCTGTCACATGATCAAGGCAACCATCGATCCAGCTGAATAATCATTTTTTACATTTATTCAACATCTGCAGACGTTGAACGACGAATTTTGTTGTCTGGGTAGTTTGACCAACGTGTTCGAAATGACGTGATCACTCGTAGAAAGCAGCCAAGTTGATCTCGCGCGTTTCATCCTTTCTCATAACTTTGTTCTTGATACCAGCAGAAAACTATGTTGACGAATTTCAGTTCTTGTTAATGTGCATTGACGATCGGGCGCATTCATTGTGACGTGCTGACCCAGTAAGCTACATAGATGAACCCACACTTCTCAAATAATTGAGTGACACTGCTCAGCAGGCAAGTATTTCAATGACATAGTACGCTCTTCTGGTGTGAACTAAACTAATCACTTTATTACAAGCGCTTTGTGATAGTTTGGCTTACAATAGGAGAGCTCATAGCCTGATTTTTGTTTACATTATTAACAGCACATCAAACATACAATAAAAGCTCAACAAACACACAGACATTATAATCCCAGCAAGGTTTAGTTTAATATTTCATAAGGTTCAGCTTCGTCTTGCACTTTCAAGCTTCCCAAAGTTCCTGACATTTTTGCCTCCAGCGGTTTCAGTGTGACGTCACAATCACAAGACCGCACAAGTATTTCACCACTCGCCGTCATTGCCAGGGGAAGCCCCTGCTGGTAAACGAACATTCGCGAATTCTTTGGATCCACTTTAAAAGCCAGGCCGACAATCTGCGGCCAATATGATTGTGGGGTGTGGTGCTTGCAACGTGAAAGTGCCCTAGCAGATGACAGTTGTGTCTTTAGCTGGTGAGTTAAAACTTTGATCAGGGGAAAGTTAGCACCGACCCAAAAATAGATAGATCGACCTGCTGATGGCATGAGTCATGTGATTATCGAGTTACAAAGAAATTCTGATACGCGTGCTTTTGTGCGTGAGTAATTTTGCGTGTGCGTGAGATCAACGTCAAAGTATTTATAAGAAAACATGTTTGCTGACAAAAGTAATGTTAAGACAGAGGTCAGAAAATATCTGAAAGCTTAAAAGTCGAGATAGTAAATCTTGCTAAACAACAAACTGCGTTGATTTTGTATTGTAGTAGGCTGTCTGATTTGAACCAGTTATCAGATCATCTACCAGGTTCAGTGTCCAACCGGTTATACAGTTATTGTTTAGACAATTTTAGAGCTGGTTCATGGTGGCGACTTTTACGTCTCCTTGTTAATCCTTGCTGTACTTTAACAAGTTTTCTGAAACTGTTTAAGTTTTAAAAGAATCCAGTATTTTTCCATGGATCGTGGAGAATTGCGCATTTCAAAAAAACAAAGCGCTTCTTGCCTCATGACGTAACAAAGGAAGAACTTACGCTACAAACACATTTTGCTTTGTCTTCTATTCTCACGAATAGTTTATGTTCAGTTGATGCCTTGAGTAACAAATTGATATCAAGACACAAATTGAATCTTCAATCAATATTTTGTCTCGATGTGAGTTACAGATCTCGTGCAAACGGCTTGCATAGTTGCATCACAATCTCTACCGACGCTCATTCACCAGTTTGTTGACTGCCACTACCATCAAAACCTGTTTAGACAGGAACGCTGACATTTGTGACGTCACAGTTCTCTAACACGCCCACGCCGGGATCAATGGTTTCAAGTTGTTAGTTTTGCGTCGCGTTTCATCGCAGCTACATAAATTGAACGAGATCAATTTCTCTGTCAAGCTTCATGAAATCTTTCGAGCTCAAGCCCCATGAAAATTAAGTCCGTTCAACTGAATAACAAAAAAGTTTTCATTTCACAATCCATCTGGCCAAGCTGCCAGTGAGGAATTCAGTAAAATACCATGGTGGCTATAATGATCAAAAGTAATCACGGTCACAAGTTGTTCTTGTAACAACTTACAAGAGCCGCTACACAAAAGCGGAACTATGGCGTAACAAGTGAACAACAGATGATGTCATTAGAGCGTGCCAGAAATATCGAGTTTATAAAGCGCGTGTGCGATTGAGATGCTTCATTTGCCCGGTTGGTCCAAGCGGGGTGGTTTCTGTCAAAACTGCTCAAGACAAAGTAGCATTTTGATAGCTACCTCCCTATGAGGGCTTGCACTGTCATCTCACTGCAGGCAGGTACTAAGGGTGCAACGAGAGGAGTTTATTCAAAGAAGTTGTCAGCTTGTTAAACTGTCGCGTTGAGCCATTGTTCTTGTAGAGGTGAATTATAAAGCGGAAGCTTTGAAGTGCTTTGTTAAGCTTAAACATTTTGGAATGATAGAAGTTTTTAGAAAAATTGTCGCTTTCAATGCAAATAAACATTAACAAGAATTAGCAGAACTCAAATTTCTGGAATCCTGACAAAACCTTCAATGAACCAACCTCTCATTTAATTAAATCAGTTTCACAATAAAATTTGAGTTGTAACCGGTCATACATTCTATAACAAAATATGTTACCGAGCAGATCAATCCCCAAGAATTGACAGGAAGAAGGCATCCTTGACACGTCATCATTGTGTGGGCGTCGCTGGTTCGAATGTTGTGCAGGCACGTGCATCGATAGTGACGTCATACACGTGTCCCGTGACATTGACCCTGAGAGCCGACACCCTCGTCGATGACGTCATCTTGTTAAATTTTCTTAATTTTTGAAGCGAATCTGGAGTTTCCCAGATTTATTTATAGCTCGAGAAGGCGTCGACGCTTTCGCAGTATGGCGCAATCATACTGGGCAATATTGCGCAATAAGCAGCATCTCCACAACATAGCGAGGCACAGCGGATGTTTTTGTGCTAACTCTTCTCACTTCTCATGTATTTTTGTGTTATTTTTCTTGCTCCTGTACCGAGTGGTTCTTTGTGCAAACATGCATCCCTATTATTGATAATTTCTTTAGGGCAACTCTGCCAGTAGCTTTTTTCTAGATCATGAAACAACAAGCTTTACTACGTCACAATAGTAACCATGTGTAAAATCTCGAACAATCTTCACAAGTTAATTTGCGCTTGAACAACGTTTCCATCGATCGCTTTAGTTTGAGATGCAATGATGATGATGATGGCTATCCCTCGTCTTCGAGGATGATGGCCGTTAGGTTTGAGTGTCTTGCGAAGACGCCTGTGCGTGAATTGATTAGCGTGGACTTGCTGGCGCACACTCAACAAGCACACATAAACTTGACAAAACCATCAGCTTTATCCAATGGCAAGGCAAACCAAGACGATTGGAGCTGGTGGCATGCTGCAGCCTTCATCCGCCTTCACAGCCGTTGAGCCTGGCTGGCTTTATCCGTCTGTTCCGCCGTTGGGGACTTTGGACTACGTTTTGTCTGACCTCTACCTTTCGACCAACCTGGCATGAGTGACCCTTCTGGGAGCAGTTAGCTCCCGCCAGTACAGCTCTAGAGGTCATTGAGGTACGGAAACTCTCTCACCACGTTAAGGTAGTAGTCCGAGGAGAGAGTTGAGATGCAATAATTACCCTCTCACTATCTTTCCCAGAAGTCATCCCTAAGAAAGGCACGTTTTCTACTTTTGAACAATAAATACTATTAATACTTATCCCCATTTTACTTAGTTTTGTAACCACCTTATTGCTCTTTCTGATTGGTAAAGCGAGCGACGCGTCATCAGATGTGGTGCAGGCATGCATTATGACGTTGCATGCTGACGCAATATCTGCAACACGCGATTGCTCAATGACATCATAATGTTAAAGGTTTTTGTGGCAACATGGTTACAAATGTAGTGCGTCCTAGAGATTCAGGTGTGGCACTCGAAGTGGGGGGTGAACCTTCAACTACCATTGTCCGTGATCATCGTCAGTTCCCATCGACAGTGTAGTCGTGAATTTGTTCTTTGGCCAGTTTTTGTAGTGACCAAGTTTAATTTAGGAAACGAACTTAGATTTTAGCTTTTGCCAGGCATCGGCGGAAGATCTTTATCATTGCTTAGTGCGCACGTGCACCAGAGAGCGCGAAGTAATTATAACAGTATGGAAGAGATAATTTGTGGCACTTGAATATTGCGAGAAGATTTTCATAACTTTAAAGTATCATTTTGCGCAAATTAAACGACAGACATCGCCACACTAACGTCACAGGTGACGTAGTTCATGGCCTGTCACTTGTTACCTGGAGATGAACTGACCTACTCGTTGCCATAGCAACCCTGTGAATAAACATGGCACAGATCTATGTTCACAACGGCTCATGTGGTATCATCGAGCACATACAATAGTCACTGATCCGGTCAGAGTCAACAATGAGTGGGAGAAATGACCAAGTATGCCGCCATTGTGTCGTCACAATGGAATGGAAAGTCCCGACGGCGAAAAACACTTTATCCCTTGGAATGTTGATGTGACGTTTCTTGATGGTAATAAAGCTCGTTAATGTCTATTTGCAATGTGTGCGTTCACTTGAACTCATTCCTAGCATCGAACCGGTGTGAAGGTAAGCCACTCGTGGAATTTTGTTCCGGTTGAGCGACCTCGCCGAGATGGAATCAAGTTCCACAAATACTTTCGGATTTCTTTACTTTCAGTTCCGCAAAACTTTCCTGATTACGTCATTGGGACCAAAAGTATGTTCGCAATGTGCAGCCACACTAACGGTCCGGAAAGGTAATGATGAAATTAAGAATGCGACAACAAACAAAAGCGTTCCAACGCGAAAACTACGCTGACGCCGCAAACAAACGAGTTGCTTTGTTTCATTGTGACGTCATAGTGGCGCATGCATGGTCATCCAAAGAGAGTAATTTTATGGATAAGGAAGCGAAACGAGGTCACGTGATGTCGCACGATGTTCAGGCACGCAGGGTAAGTGACGTCATTCCTGCTGCTCTGACAGGAGCGACATCAAGCGACCAAAAACGACATTTCTTTAAGAAACGAGCAGGGTGGGCCAAAGCATATTAAAAATATCGCAAATAAACAAAGTTTACAAAATTTGTTTCAAATATAAACCAGTTCTTCCCATTTTTGCTCACCCCACGTAATTGATGAAATCACTCTTGCATTCCATGGTGAGGGCATTCCCAACCGGGGTGATTTGCTATCGACCGCCAAAGGCGCAGGTTCTAGTTGTTAGAATGGGAATGGAAACACTGGAAAGGATTTCAAAGAATGTGCCGCGGGATCGCATAGGTCGGTCAGAGGCAATGAGGCCTGACTCAACTATGCCACCAGACGGCCACTGATGTAGAACAAGGCATGCGCTTCGATGCAACGCGCGCGTCCTGCTTTACGTCAGGATGGTCTGGAGGAAATTACATCTGCAAAGAATAAATCTAGAATGCCAAGATAACAATCAGGAAACAGCCAGAAGTTAATAGTTAGATCCAACGGCGCTTCTCGTGTTGGATCAATTCTCATACCTTGACGTAATCAATAGATCATCTTTAAATATGAAAGTAGAGACTCGGGTAAATGCCATGACCTCAACCTTGTAGCTGAATGGTTTCGTCGCTCATGAATTCGCATTATTTCTTGTTGTCATCGTTTCATGAACGGTCTTAATATCAAGGTCTTAATAAAATCAGATGTAATGGAATTACCATCAGAGGTCAAAACAGACATTTCAGCCGTCAGATGGTAAAGTAGCCTACCGCAGGCTATCGGGCCCCCTTCAGGGTATAGTGATTTTCCTAACCACAATTTTTTTTTCATAAACACGAAATATTTTTCTTCACTCACTCTTTAATTCTGAATATATATATTTTTTGGTGGTAATCGCTTCTAGCCACTTGTGTCTACTTTACAAAAATTAATTTCAGCCGAAAACTCCTACAATTTTAAACATGCAGACGAAGATCGTGATTGAGAGCAAGGATATCGCGGTTTACGAAAAAATTTAATGCCGTTGAAAATGATATTCCTCTTAATTTTCTATTTTGAACGGCATGTGTCATCCTCATTTTAACAGCACATCAATAAACGTTTGTACACAACCTTTATTTTCATAACATTGTCGATGAAGGGGGCAAGAAAATAAATTGGTACCGGGCCCGAGAAATCCTGTCAACGGCCCTGCTAGCAATGTATCTCGTGTAACCGTATTCTGAATGTACACGTCTAATGTGTCTACTTGATTATACCTGCATAGCCTATGTCTTAAAGTGCATGTTGCAATGTTGCATGGAAGTGAAATTGTTCAATTGTTCTCTTCACTTCATATGTATCGCAAGGTCTGAAATAATTGTTTAATAATAATATGTGTCATTTATAGGTCCATTTGTTGCTTGGCAGGAGATGCGAACCAGTGTTACTGGATGGTGTAGTCCTTGGTTTGCGTGAATCCAAGCAATGTTCATGGACCAAGCTGTAAGACAACGCCACTATTCACAGCCATAACAGTCATTTTTTGTTGTTGCTAGGACAAGGAAGGTGCTGTTATGTTTCAAAACGGATAAACCTGTTTTGCGTTTCGTTGATCGCATCCACGCTGGACATTATTGAAATCTTGTTTTTCTGAGCTCTTGAGTTTCAAACAATAATATTTGTTCCAACTAGCAGTCGTTGAATTCCGACATGCTGCTGTGCATTTTGATCTCTATCGTTTCAACGTTAGTTTTCATTTGATCGACATTTGCAGTTATTCAACCCTAGAAAGTGAAAGTTTCTGTTTTATATCGATTCAAGATCATTAGATGTTGAAATGAAGCAAAACCCAACTTTTCCTGACTGGGACAAGACGAAAGCAAATAGAGGAACCGATGACGCGTGAACTGGCCTTCCAAATATAACCCGTGAAAATCTAAGAAGCAAAGTTGCCATCCAAATATCAAGGAAGTGGTTCTGGTACTTTCCAAAATTCTAACCGACATTCCGCTTTAAACTGAAGCTGGAGTGGTTTCACAGCTAGTTTGGTACGCATGAATGTCGAAGTACGCCAGAGTATTTATTTTACAGTAACGAATTTATTCTGTGTACAAGGGTTGCCAGTTTCCCGGAATTCGGTTAGTTTTGTTTTAAGTGACGGGGTAATTTTAACAGTCGGGGCTTTTGTGATCATTTGATTTCTTTTTAAAATTAATTTTACAAAACTCATACCAGTTCTAATTATTTTTTGCTTTACTTTATTTTGTTAACTATCAAATTTTGGGTCTGAAAAGTTTGGACTACTTTTTAGTGGCAGTTGGGCTGGAAATATGAAAAGATACCTGACAACCTTGCCAACGAGCACCCTCTGTACTCAATTTGTCAAGATCGGTGCAAACATCACCTCGTATACTCGCTTCCTTTTTCTTGAGGAATTTGTCCACAAGTCCAGTTCCACCTGTTACGATTTGCAGATGGTGTCGCAGACCCGACAGCAAGGCAATGTCGTCCATCTTGGCCTTTATGAATTATCATCATTATCAGCCTGTAGTAGTCCACTGTTGAGCGAAGGCCTTCCTCTATTTTTACCAATCCAGTCGATCGTGTGTTTTTGTATACCAGTTTTTATTACAGCATAGGCTATAGACTTATAGAGTAAGTGTATTGTGAGAATATTATATGACGTAACAAACGAATAACTTATCTTGGTGGGGGATGACATGAGCACAATCTAAAAATTAGATAACACTTTTGTATTTTGGCGGAAAACATTTAAAGACAGCCGACAGGCAGTATGACGTGAAGCTTGTAAACAATTTAAAAGTTGTTCCCTCATGAACGCGATTGCTTTGGCACAGACCTGGCGTTTGTCCTGAGATGTTCATCAAAGTAGTTGCGACAATGATGTCACTTGTCAATCACGCACTGTTGGATTATGACGTAGGCTAGGTCATTGATGATGATTATCATCTAAGGCAGTGGTTCCCAACCTTTTGGTTGTCACGGACCCCTTTAGACAAATTATTAATTCTACGGACCCCTACCTAAATTTTGCCTGAAACTCAATTAACATACTATTAACTATTGTAATAATTATGCTACTCAACTACTGTACTGTGTCATATTGTATTGCCGCTATGACTTCTGCGGCAAATATCAGGTTAAACAGTTGCTCAAATAAGAAAATGAATGAATTGTTCAAGAAATGTCAGCAGTATTTGAATATTAAGGTGACCCAAAGTGCCATGCCGAAACTTTTTTAACGTAAGCAAATTTAATGAGAGGGTTGGTGTTGCCTTTCCTGAACTAAACGACTGAACTGTGGTTGAGTTTTTGACAATGCAACACGCATGTCATCTTCAACGTCCAGGCGATTTCGATGTTTAGTTTTTATTGTAGGCTAACAAGAGCTGAGAATCCTGCCCCGCAAAGGTTAAGTGGTTATGAATGGTAACAAAACAATAATCGCTTGCTTTGCCAAGAATGGGTAGGTTTGCAGTTGTGAGCACCAAAATTCTTCCACAGTTTTTGAATGAAAGTCAATGCGTAATAACTCTTTTAATCTCAAATCAATTAGGTCATCTTTACTGAGATCGTCATCGCTAATGTTGTTCAAGTTAAAAAGAAAAGGATTTCGAATCCATGTTTCAACTTCGTTCGGCAGGTGTTCTAAATTAAAATAACGTTGAAATGAGATTTGCAGGGTTTCAAGTGTGCGCAAAATTTTTCTCTCATAGAGATCAAAAGAGTACATTCTCTTTGAGTTTCATCCATCAAGATAAGATCTTCTAACATTGGAAAGTTAGCGTAATTACCTGCTTCCAATCTGCGTTTTCAAACGCAGATTTGCAACTTGGCTAAAAACGCCTTCAGTTTTTCAGCTGCATCAATTATTGTCACACCTGGTCCTTGAATGCCACGATTAACATTGTTAATATGACCAAAAATATCGGCTAAGTAGGCCATGCCGTATAGAACATTTTTATTCTCAAACAATTTTGATAGGGGACTTCTATTTGCTTTCAAAAGAGTTGATACCTCATTTTTTAGCTGCTGCAGTCGTTTTAAAACTTCTCCTCGAGATAACCAACGTAGCCTACCTCAAAATGATACAAAAGTAGCCTACTTCGTAATTTGACCCTACTTCTTGACAGAGCGCTTTAAAAGTACGGTGTACTTGACACATTTGCATTTAAACAGAGAAATGAAAGTAAAAAGATCGCTTTTCTTTTTTTTTCTCCAAAATTCATCAAGGTAATCACGGACCCCCAAGGGGTCCGCGAACCCCAGGTTGGGAACCACTGAAATAAGGTCATCATTCAATAATTACTAGGTCAACTATGCTTTGGCATAAAAAATATAATTTTGCCATAAAATGACTTTTTGTGACAAAATTTCCAAGGTAATCTCCCTGTAATATTGCACTTTGGAAACTATTTTGACAAATTTTGACTTAAAGTGCCTCTGACAGAAAAATAAATTTGCGAAATTTACCTAAGATACCAAAAAGGTGACACTAACAAACTTCCCTGACCAGAAAATTGTAAAAAATATCAACAGGCTACTAAGTTACACGCTTGCAAACTTTCGTTGACATCGGCGAATCTGACACTCATTCTATTGCGAAAATAAAAACGGCAACATCGCTGTGACGTCACCGTAAGCTGGAAGGATACAATCTGTGGTGACTGGTGACTTACCCTAGTTAGGTATAGTACGGCTACTGCAAAACGTGAATGTGTGGCGCTCTGTTGGTCTAAAGCATGTGCAAATTAAGAATTACCGAAATAGAAAAGTTAACTTACTATTACTACCAGGTTTTGATCAAATAAGTTGAGTTTATTTTTATCAAACAGCATCTCAATTCAATTGAAATTGCAGTTTCATAGGGCTACAATTTTGATACTTTTTTATTTGTCCTAATCTGTCTATAGCCATTTGCAGTGTAACAACAGTATCTCACAAACAGTAGGCTACCTTTAATTTATGGTTGAGGCAATGCTTAAAAATTGCTGTTCATGTGTATTGTTGTATTTAAAAATATCTATCCCAAATTTCCTTGCCAACTGAAAGTATTAAATGCAATAATTCTCATTGTTCAGATGCTTCTCATGTTGCCTCAATAGACTCTTTCTATAATATTATAACTGATGCTCTCAAAGCAGCTTCTGATAAAATCTTTGTTGGTGTAAAGAAGAAATGTAACATATTTCTGTTCCTGGTTGGAATAATCATGTTAAGCAAGCTCATGCTACTGCCAGAGAAAGTTACATCATGTAGGTGAAAAATGGGAAACAGTGAAATGGTTAACTATATGAGTTGATGCAGAGCAAACGAAAGGAGTTTAAAAAAGCCTTTTGCCGTTGTAATCATGCCTCTGAACAACATAGAGCAAATGTGCTTGCCTCAGCACTCAACTTGGACAGCTCACATAAGTCATTTTGGCAGAAAGTAAAAAAGTCTACTTGCAAAAAAAGTTCTCTTCCTGTAAATGTTGGTGGAGCACAAGGAACTGAAGCAATTGCTGAGATGTGAAAACATCATTACAGCTCCTTGCTAAATTCTAGCAAAACCAACACTGAAAAAGAATTTGTTAACTCATGTATTTCTTCTAGGGATAAATATTACAACTTTTGTTGCAACATGGACACAATTGGTTCCTTGCTTGTCAAACTGCCATAAACCGCGCTGCTGGTGCTGACAAAATTTCAGCTGAACATATTATGCTGATTATTTGTTTTTATATTAGTGTACATTTTAATATATATGTGTCTTAGTCATGGCAATGTACCAAACTCTTGCTTGAACACTGTCTTAGTCCCGATTGTAAAGAATTTGAATGGCGACATTCAAGATTCAGGTAACTATAGACTTATTGCTCTAGCCACAGTAATCTCAAAACTGTTTGAACGTTTTATGTGAATCATCTATTGCCTTTCTGGAATACCAGTGACAATCAATTTGGGTTTAAGTCTGGTCATAGTACTGAAATGAGTGTTTTTTAATAAAACAACCAGTGTCCTCTTATATCAGTCATGACACTCCTGTATATTCTGTCTTTTTGGATGCTTCAAAAGCCTTCGACAAAGTCAATCATCATTTAATGTTTAAAACGCTTATCACACGTAACGTGCCTACTGCCTATCTATTTTGTTCGCTTATTGGAATACTGGTGACCTTTGTGCCTTTATAGTAAAAAAACTATGCAAGTGAGGTGGGAAGGTCACCTGTGCCAATCATTTACTGTGTCCAGCGGAGTCTGACAAGGTGGGGTGTTAAGCCCCTATCTTTTTGCCGTATATATTATATATATTGATCAGCTTTCTTATCTCAATAAAACAAAAGTTGGTTGCTATGTTGGCAACTCTTGTCTAAATCATATTATGTTTCCTGATGACATTTGCTGCATCTCGCCTAGTTTGTGTGGCTTACAAAATTTGTTAGATGTTTGCCACAAGTATGCTGTTGAACATGAAATTACTTTCAATTCTAAAAAGTTATTTGGTATGTTATTCTACCCAAAAAACTTTTATCTTTTACGTGCTCCTCTGCTACATCTAAGTAAATCTGAAATTGTGTTCACAGACTCTGTAAAATATCTGGGTGTATTTATTGATAGTTCTCAGATGAAAATTATATTTCAAGGCAAGTACGCTCTCAGTACTGTGCTGCAAATAATGCAAAATCTCAATTGTTCTAAATGCTCACCCGCTGTAAAAAACAGTTTATTTCGTTCTTATTGTATGTCGTTTTACTTATCCCAGTTGTGGAACAAGTTTAGATCTTCTAGTATAAAACGATTACGTGTTGCTTACAATGACTCTTTCAGAATATTGCACAATTTGCCTCGTTAGGTCAGTGCCCGTGAATATCAAGTAATGAATAATGTAACTACGTTTGATGCTTTATTGAGGAAAAAACATGTTTTCGTTTATTAACCGATTGCATACACTCCTCAAATCGCTTTATATCAGACATGATGTCATCTGATTATTTTTAAACGCTCATTATATGTAAATTTGTGACAGTAGATAGCCTATTTAGTGAGCTTTTAAACCGACGGCATCCAAGGTGGCTCTCTGTGATCTTTGTGCATTTTCAGTTTGTGTACAGTATTTCGTTGTTTTGTTTTCGATGTGGACAGCTTTGCCTGACGCAAATAAATAATAAATAAATATGTGACAGTGTCAGTGACAAAGACCGTGTGGTTTCTTTTTACGTTTTCCCACAAAACAAGGTGCTGAGAAGAAAATGGTAGAAGTTTTCTTCAAGTGTTCGAAAGTAGGATGGGCCATACAAAACTAGTCATATATGTTCTCTTCACTTCACTGAAGATGATTTTGTTGATACCACTCAAGTAAAAATGGGCTTGAGCAAACTTTACATTTTGAAGGAATCTGCCATAGGCTACCATCTATAACAGCAAAGATGCAGCAACCAGTTGCTGATGATGATTTCAGCACTTCTAAACAACAACGTTTACAAAAACGTACCCTTGTACAGGTAAACTAGGCTTTTACATGTATAGACTCTGCTATGTACGTACTGAGGGCACATTATGAGAGAGAGAGAGAGAACTTTTATTTATTATGAATAGTGATGATGAATTAAATATGAATGATGATTCGTACAATTTCTTCATTTTTCACTTCAAGTATATTTTAGGTTTTGTAGGAACGTATCCAGTACAGTTTTATTAAACTGTAAAAAACAACAGATCTTTGAAAAAAGCAACCGCTGGTACCAACTCCGACTAAACTGTGATCCAGCAATCACATCTAGGAAACGTATGTTTCAACCGTCGCTAAGAACGCCGACTTACAATGACGTAATACCACCAAAGTCGTCCCAGAGCAATGAAATATGGAGTTTCGCCTGTGGTGGCGCTGCGGAGCCGTCGTTTGATGTAAATTACGCCCTAACCAGTCGAGCTACGAGGTTAAGGTTAAAAAGTTTGCTAAGTATGATTCTGCGCAAGGAAATGCTTTAAAAAGTTACTATACTTGTTCCAACCTGTCAGGGGCACTTTAATGATAAGCAAATGTCCTAATAATTGCACATCGATGGAACAAGCAATTTTATTTCAGTATAGTCCCACATTCATTGCAATGTAGCCTACAATGGCAGAAAACTTAACAGTATTTTTAAAATATTCACCATTGAAGCAGCGAAAAAACCATGCAGCTATCTAAGTCAAGGTGCCCCCACATGGGACCACGGAAAACAACATTCTCAAATTTATCTGAATGGAGTTAATGTAGCTCTTCCACAGACTGAAATTCATTTCTTTCACAACTGTCCCCCGTTTATCAAGTCCACTTGTGTAATCGGACTGATTCGGAAATCTCAGTCAGAGCTCTTCAAAAAAAATTCTTTCAAAAAAGCTGTTTTAAATATGTTTACTGTTCTAATCGGCGTTTCTGGGTAATTTTAAATTGCTTCTAAGCGCAGTCTACTGTGAAACTTGCATCGTGGATAAAGTTTTTAAATGAAATCAAAACTTTGAGGAAACAATTGTTTGGTAAACACCCCGTTTTCGAGGCTGGGTCTATTGTTAGCGGCTCGTGATTGTTTTGTCACAAAAAATTATGTCGTTGCTCGGGATTCCACAAGAAGTTGCTATTTTGGATGCAAAAACTTTGCTCAGAACTGACGTCAGATTGCATTGAAAAGCCCACCAGTAGCAAAAGCTTTCCTTTTCCTAACGTCTTTCTCATATGACAGCATAATATCGTCCTATTCTCGTCAAAAAGCAATGAAAATGACCATAGCCTTTGAACCCACTGAAGCGAAGAAAGTGGCAGTTTCGTTTGTTTGCGTCGTGACTCGTATGTTTGTAACAATGCCAACACTGCACAAGACAAATTCCGCATCTAAATCACAAGTTAGTTCCGTAGAACGGTTGTGTGCGCCATACCTACGATATTTTAACGTTAGATCAGGTTGGACCGGCAATTCGAATCCCAATTACTTCGTTCATGTCCCACGCCCGTGTTAGGTAGAAACTTATACAGATGATTTTGTTGCATGATGCCACAACAGAATTAAGGAATGGTTGGTTTGGTTTTAAATTTTTATCCTCGAACTGACAAAGTCTCTGAGAGCTTAATCCTGACAGTTTTGCATACTTGTAGACTGTAAAGGCTTTAAATCACTGACGCAGGGTCGGTCGCCGAGATTGACAGAGTGAAGGGACTTGTCATCCTAACGCCCCGATTGCTCAGTTGGTTTGTGCGTGGCTTCATAAACAAAGAAGCTTCAAGAACAAGCGGCGCTAGTTCGACTCTCGGGGTGTGCGCTTGAGCAACGTATTCTAAGGACTGCTCAGTGCTCTCCATTCAGCGGCACCTAACCTAATGAATGGAAAAATGAGAGGAATAATTTCCCGGCAACAACACTTCAACAATCGGAAAACTTCACTCTGCCAATCTCATTAACCAGCCCTGCGTCAAGAACCTCCACAAGTATGCGAATAGGGTTTAGGGTATTTTAGGGTTTAGGGTTAACTAACCCTAACCCTAACTAACCCTAACTCTAACCCAAATGTCCTGTCGACCAAATGTCTTGTCGACCAAATGTCCTGTCGACCAAATGTCCTGTCGACCAAATGTCTTGTCGACCAAATGTCTGTCGACCAGATGACTGTCGACCAAATGTCTGTCGACCAAATGTCTTGTCGACCAAATGTCTGTCGACCAAATGACTGTCGACCAAATGTCTGTCGACCAAATGTCTTGTCGACCAAATGTCCTGTCGACCAAATGTCTTGTCGACCAAATGTCTGTCGACCAAATGTCCTGTCGACCAAATGTCCTGTCGACCAAATGTCTGTCGACCAAATCGAGGGCTAAATGACAGAACGAGCTAGGTCCATTTTTGCATTTTTTGTGGTTAGATACTGGAAAGTGTTTCTCAAGCCCCGTATTTTTACTGACAGAAAGAGCTAAGTTCTAGCCTGAACAGGTTTCTCAGAACTGACTGCTCATTTTAAACTAAGTCCAGAGGGCTATACGACACAATGAGCTATTGCTACATAGCTCATTGTGCCGCTTCTGCTTCTATACCATCTCTATTGACAAAATGAGCTAATGTGACATAGCTCATTTTGTCATCATTGCCGACTTGCCGTCACAGGTCCAAAATATAGTCACACAGTAAAAAAGAGTGGTTTGACTTCAAATTTAAAATTAAAATTTTTAAATTTTTAAATGCCATTTTCTCAAAACTACTTTTGGATGACTTGGCTCGTTCTGTCATTGGTCACAGCGGTAAACCATAATTTCTTCGTGGGAAAATTGTAACTTAAAGTTCCCGGATCCTTTCGTCTGCATATAATGACCGAAGAAACACACACTTGAACTTCTTTTCAAACAGTGTATTTCTGTAAAAATTAGCCCACGGCTACCAAAAACGAGGGGGTGCAACGCGTACACCACTGAAAACTGTCACTACAGAACAGATTACTTGGATAAAAGACGGAACTTTTGTCCAGCTAGCAAGCACTAAGCCAACAGTTAAATGTGCGGCCAACTTTCAAACAATCATTTTACGAATGACCAGAATAGATAGCAATATCTCAAATTCACGTATGCAGTACTGTGACGCAATAATGAAAGACAATTATGAAGTCATTCCAACAGGTGTTTAAGCTGATGTAATATTTCCTGTTTAAACAGGCCCAAACAGGTCTTATGAACGATGGTGCAATTTTGGCACATGCTTTAGGAATTTCCATGACGTAATATTCAGTAGACTTGAACGGTTTTTATATGACGTTTGATTTGGTGAAAATTGTCGGGAACAGTCATTTAACCCTCGAAATGACTGTCGACCAAATGTCTGTCGACCAATCGACCGGCCACCGAAAGTATCAACGGGCAAAAAACAATCAGTAGCCTATCCGGCTCCTGTTTTTGACAATAACTTCAGACTACGGCTCCAATCCGACCGAAGACCGAAACTCCGGTTTCTAAATACTCCAAAGCTCCGGATGTAAACTGTGCTCTAGTGTAGGCTACACCCCTAGAGTCGAACCAACGCGGCTTAAATTTCTTTGTGCGTAAAGACTGGAACTGAGAACTGGAAATGAAAACTGAGATAGAAACAAAGATACGAACTGAGTCACAGTGGCGTAGCCAGAAAATGTTTTTGGGGGGGGCCAAATACTTGATGAATTGAAGAGAACGACGAAATGTTTGGTTTACGACATCGCCACCTGATGTGCAGTGGCGCATCCTGGTTGGTTAAGCAAGGGAAGCAATAAAGGTGGTGGGGGTTAGAGCGTGCCGAAGGCACGCGTATTCTAGGGGGGTCCGGGGGCATGCTCCCCCGGAAAATTTTTGCAAAATTACACTTAAATAATGGATTATAACGCTTTCTGGAAACACTTTCAGGGTAATATTTGTATGAAACTTATTAGCAGATAAACAGCTATTAACTTATTAAAGGTAGCTCTTATCTACACACAAACGGGCAAAAACTGCGGCTAAAATTAGAGAACACAAAAAACTCAGCTACACAAAAACCCTACAGAGTAAGCGATTCTGAAATTGCTTCCACAGATTAGTTAAAAGAAGCGTAAATCGCGTAAACTTTGCGCGATGTACGATTTGCAAAATTTATTGGTGTCTTTCTGTGTGTCTAAAACAAGTCCTGCGGGGTGTTAATAGCCAAATGTCTTGGAAAACAATATAAATTTATACAAATTATATTATATTGTCAACAAAGGGTTCAACTTCGGAATCCAAACTTTGAAAATTTGGGGGGGCCATGGCCCCGTTCGCCCCCCCCCTGGCTACGCCTATGCTGAGTCACCGGGGATAAGAAAATGTTTGTGTCACATTTTCAAACAAAACACAGACGTTATAACGTGCATGATACCAAAGCTGGACAATCAGTTCAAAATATGGCACGGTCACAAAACCTTATCGCATTTTACACTTTGCATGCAAATTAGAACTTCAATAAGTTCACAGGCTGAAAAAAATAGTAATACACAAAAATAAAAATAAGAATTTAAGAACGAGATACCAGCATGCAACTTGATCTCTAAACTCACAATACTCCGCTGTGGCAGCCAGATAATTTTGAAAGTAAAGACTCACTTTTCCATCTAGCGGATTTTCGATTTTGTAAGTTTTGACTTTCGCTGGCACTAAAATTGCATAGCCTATACCAGGGGTGTGCAACCTTTGTTACAGGAGGGCCGCACGTTGCACACCCCTGGCCTATACAGTAAATGATTTATTTTGCAACAGTTGGACAAACCGTAGCCATCGTGATCTAGTGGGTTAAAGCTAGGGAATACATTTCGACGACGTGAGTTCAATTACCACCGATACACAAAAGTAGTTGGACAAACCACAGCAACTACATTACCACGCTCACATCCAACCTAAACACGACTCACATCCAACCTAAACACGACTCACATCCAACCTAAACACGACTCACATCCAACCTAAACACGACTCACATCCAACCTAAACACGACTCACATCCAACCTAAACACGACTCACATCCAACCTAAACACGAGATGTGAATCCACAAAAACTGCAAATCACTTTCACCTTGACAAAGTCAAATTAATTCCTATAAAGCAACAAACCAGATGGCATCACATTGCAGGGATGAATTGGATCCCGACAGTAGGCTAGAGATAAAATCATGAGTATTCCAAATAGTTGGGCCTCAATCAAAGTTATAGTGAGTAGTGACCAATAATGCATTGCTTGCATTTGGTCTGAAGAAGAGAAACCGCTGAAGCCCAAGAAGCCTACATTTAGTAAAATTGCTGCCATACCGATAATGTTTTTCATTTGTTTCGTGATTGCTATGTTGTACAAAATTATTGGGAAGATGTTTTTTTGCAGCAATGCAGGATAAAGATAATAAAACAAAGTACGGTACCGTACGCAATAAAAGTAAAAAAAAAATTGTAGAATTTTTTTGGTTTGTTATAGTTTTATTGCACTTTTCTCTAGAAACCAGTAGCAAGAGAAAGATAAATTTTTAACTTTTTAACATTTTTAAGACACGTTGGAAAATAATTGTAGCGGTAGGCCTACTATTGTTAGCAGTAGAGACTAATTTAGCGGTAGCCTACTATTTAGACGGGCCACCCATATACAGCTGCAATAGCGCAACAACATCCCGAGTGCGGTAGTGGTGGGGATAAACAGAGAACGGCGTCTATATTCTTCGTAGTAGTTTATTGCGATAACACAAGCCAACTTGACACATCGGAACAGAAGAGAATAAGACAGGTCTGACAAAATTAAGCCAACAAGGAGTGCAAAACTGATTGAAATCAACCTTGAAATTGAAGCCAATAACAAGGGTTTTTACAGTTGGAGCATATACTGCTCATCTTGAAAACTTCTGAAACTTCTTTTCTACATTAGACTAATCAGTGCCAAAGTTTGCGTAGGGACAGGTAAGGATTTTTGAATGACACTTTGTAAGATCAAGCGATTTTTTGAGTGGCAGCACTGCTTGGCAATGCGAATATAATTATGCGGGAAAATCAACTTTTTCAACTCAACCACAGACATCTTATTATAACTAGACTGCGCTTCTCGTATTTCGATTGAAGAAATTGAAAAAAGGCGGCGGCCATTGTTAGTGTCTCAAACTCGCGTGAAAGCTGCGCTGTTAACGATAACATTTCTGAGCTGGTTGCGCTTCTGCAGAAAACTAACTTGTTAACTATAATTTAGAACTTTGGTGTAATAGAGGTTTTATTCATCTATGAAATGAATAAAAGCATGTGTTAAATTGCACAGAATTATACATACAGTCTATAATATAAAGCAAAAACACTGCGATGCGAGAGCACGTATACGATACACTGAATGCATCATTTCCAGCAGTTCAGCAGAACTCTTACCGTATTCAATTTGGCGTTACAGCTGAGCTGATGATTAGCCTATTGTAAAAACAGCAACAAACAGTGTATTACATCAAACCTAAGCAAATGATACGCTATATTATAGCGGCTATAACGTAGGCCTATAGCTCAACAAAATCAAAACAAATTAAATATTCACCAATACTGATGTGATGTCGAAAGGAAGTAGTTTATTGGTGTTTGAAAAGTACTGTTTTGTTAAGCGTTTTACGAACCAATTTGCCTTGTATTTGCTTGCAGGTTTCCTTACCAATGTGGTAAAACCTAATTTTTAAATAACATTTGGACACAGTTTTGACTAGCGTAAAAATGTGATTATCGGTAACGGTGCATTCAAACACAAGATCCGTGAGATTAGTAAATATCTTGGAATGGTTTATATTTCCAAGCACAGCTACCGCAATAGCTTCCACAATGCCTGGATGAAGAGGTAATCTCCCAGCTGTGGTAGTTAGTAACCGTTTAATGCATAATTCAGTTTCTTCACAAATATATACAACACTGAAAGAAGGTTTAAAAAGTCCACTTCTATCTTTAAATGATAAGAAGCTGGGTTGAACAGGTAAAGTGTGTGAACTCAGTTCAAAGCGGCACCTTGCACATAACGTTATCTTTGCGCACATTTTGGCAGCATAAATTAACAAATTCTAACAATATGTTTGCGATTGTAGAACAGCAAAGGTGAAATCATATAAAGATTTCGTCATACTAGGTGAATTGCGGAGATATTTATTAGTTGTTATTTCACAGCAACTTGAAACTGAAGCTATTTCTTTAAAAGTTATTGTTGATGAAATCACACGAATTTACGTCATAATGCAACGTTTTGCTACAACGGAGAAAATCGAAAGCCATCAATCTCTATTGAACAGAATCCTGGTAAAAGCTGCGGTTGTGTTGTTGCATAGAAAACTATTTGTTTTGTCAATTATTTGTTCACAACAACTGAGTTTTTTAAGAAACGCAAATATTATAGGAGAATTACATTTTGTAGAAAGTTAAGTTGTGTTCAGTCGTGTTCTCATTGCTTTAAGAATTGGCGCTCCAGTTGTTTCAGGAACGAGGAGGCGACTGATTCTTAACTAATTAATTCATCTACTTCTACTTGTTTTAAAGTATCAGGTTTGGTGGCCGTGCTTAACTACTGTATATTTATCGATTCATATACCGCAATATTAAATCCGTTCATGCACGTCTTAAACCATAATAGTTTTGCCACCTTTTCCTTTTGTTGGTTTTGTTCCTGTATTTCTTTTTCACAATATCATTTGTTTTGCATTCTGACAAGGAAAAATAAATTGAATTGAATTCAAAACAATGAAAATTCATTACGGGTCCCTACAAAAGCATTGGCAAACGCGCGGAATAGGTACACTAATAATGGCTGACGTCTGAACCTGCTTTCTTCAAAAATCGTAAACGAGAGAAGTGACGATGCGCGGTCTAGTTATAATAAGATGTCTATGAACTCAACATTCAACATCTGATTCTGATCTTGCAAATTTTTTCAATGCAGTCACATTTTCACATCAGTGGCTGACTGCCGAGTGGAAGGAAGACGCGATGGGGTTTGCCTGCAAGAAATTTAAGTGGAGAGCATTTTCCCATTTTTCTGTGGCGTATGTTAGATAACTCACCAGGTTGAACATCAATGAAGTTATCCCTTTCTGCATGTACTCTAGCCTTGGTTTCGAAAATAGACTTGGCTAGGCCTATGCCCAGAATTGCATCAACTCGGTTCTGAGTACAGTAGTTGCAGGTGACAGGTAATGTTTTGATATATAGCCTAATCAGTGGCTAGTGTTCAAAATGTTTCATGGAGGAAAGGAACAATCTTTAGTTGAAATCTTAAATAAAGTTATTCAGTAAATACCATACGGTACGGTAGTTTGCATCATTGCCGTACAAGATTCAAAAATAGGCTGTGAATTTTTCCAATAAATTGTTGCCAGATATGGAGTTCTGCCTTAATTCTAAGAAAGTTTGAAGCCGTTGAAGACAAACTGATTTGAAAAAGTTTGAAGTCCTGGGAAAAGACTCCTAACCTTGATCTTAATCCAAACTTTTAGGTACTCTTACCCTAACCCTGACCTTAACTCTGGCAACACCTGCCACAAAATAATGGTTTTTGATCAAAACCATGGCAACTTATAGGTAAAAATAGCCACTTGTTAAAAGTAGTTGACAAGTAACACAGGAAATTCTGTTCAAGGTTTGATTTTATGAGGTCAATTTACAGCTTTTAGCACTAACAACATAGCCTACTGTATACTACGGTACCTGTTCTTTTCAAGTGACCGTGTACATTGTACAAATCATAAAAGAACATGCTAGACAAGTAGTCACTACCGGTACCTGATTTAGCCCCTGAAAAAGTCAGTCATATCTGATTGATGAAACGTCGGAATAAAATCAGATTATCACCTTATATGTACATCTTGTGATAGTTCAGCTTAGTTTGCACCAGAACACATATCATGTTAGGGAACGTTCAAATATTACGTAACCCCTTCGAGGGGGAGGGGGGGTTTATGCAAAGCGTTACGTTAGCGTCACATTGGGGGGAGGGGGTTCAAGCAAAACGTTACGTAACGCTTTCGAGTACGGAATGGTAGTTTTTTGTGCTGAATTCGTACTGAAAAAGCGTTACATGGGGGAGGGGGGGATTAAAAAAAGCGTTACGTTGGCGTTACATGGGGGAGGGGAAGGGTCAAAAATTCGGAAAAAAAGCGTTACGTAATATTTGAACGTTCCCTTAGACAGATAAAACCAAGCAACCACACGGCATTAACATAATATATACATTAAAGTATTAATGTTAAATGTTGTGTGGTTGCTTGGTTTTATCTAATGTAGATGAATAGTAGAAAGCAGGCTTAGAACTAATGCAAAAAGCACCTAAAGCTTTCAATGCACAGAAAACCTCATGCCACAACGTCCATAGTAGGCTACTGGTATAGGTTTGTGCAGTGCCGGTCTTAGGGTATTTCGAGCCCTGTGCGGAATATGATTTGCGGGCTCCAATGACAATGATCCAATTCAGTAGCGTAGCTAGGTATTTTGAAAGGGGAAGGGGGTTTCACGGTCGGCGGCGAAGCTTGACTTTGGAAATGTTACAAAGCTTTGTTTTGTAACATTTTCTATTTTCCCTTTATATCTTAAATTTTTCTGAAGGTGTTGCGACCGTGCCAAATTTTTTTCAACTCAATAACTTACTTCGATCACAAGCACGTTTTAACGTTCGCGTTTTGTCGCTTCTACCTTTTTCTTGACCTTTGCTATGTTGATGTGTATTGTTTTGATATGATGGTCAGAAATAAAAAAACAACTGAACTGAACTGAAAGGGGAAGGGGGTTTCACGGTCGGCGGCGAAGCTTGACGGTGTGATCGCCGAAGGCGACACCCAGCGGCGGGGGGTCTGGGGGGCCTCCCACAAAAAATTTTAAAAAATTACTTTGAATTTGGGGCATTCTGAGAGCATGTTCAAAATTTGGGTATGAATATTACTGTAAAATGGTGCTGTCAGGTGGCATGGCAAAAGGATAAGATCATACATTCTTGGGCATTTTTCGGAAATAAAGCTATGTTATGTCTAGATGCAACCTATTTCGTCCCCTGAAAAATTCGTATCCCGATTTCGTACCCTGAAATCGGAGTAACAAAATCAAATTTCGTCCCCTTAAAAGATCGAGAGAAATTTGAAATGTTTGCGGCAACTCCGATTAGCAACTTCGGCTATGTTGTTTTTTTTTCTCGATCTTTTTAGGGGACGAAATAGGTTGCACCCGTTGAGTCTTTCTTGTTGCTAATTCCTTTGTTGAATTCACTTGTTGAATTTTTCTATTGGAAATGACAAAACTACTGCTTTTTCTGAGTAAATTGCGGGCCCTGTGCGATCGCACGGTTTGCACACCCCAAAGACCGGCACTGGTTTGTGGCAATGTCAAGTGTGGAAAGCCATTCAGGCGTTCACAGATGGAGGTAAGTTATATATATACTATAAATGAATAATTTCTCAAGATAGCAAAGAAACTGTTTTCTGATCTATATCATATTTATAGAAGTATCACAAAATTCATAACTTAGGCTACATTTTGTGGCTTTTTATCTGTCACATCTGCTAGAAAATAAAGCAGAATTAGTTTGTTAAAAATTGTTGCCGACCCCTGGCTTAGACCTACTGAATGACTTACAACAGTGGCGTAGACACAGTTAAGATATTGTGCTTCTACTAAGAAGTTTTACTACTGTGCTTTACTAAAAACAATTGAGACTATCATCTGTTAATTTTTTTTTCAATTAAAACATCCAACATTGTGTCTGTTCATCTTGAAGCGCTTCTCAAAGTACCGTATAGGTCGCAACCCCAAATTGTAGTTTTAAGGTCGCCAAAACAGATTGAAAGTGGACCTGCGATGGGTAGTTTCTACTGTATTTGCACTATGCTTGGCAGAAAAATTGATCATGCTAGCTCAGTTTATTTTTATTGGTTAAAGTAGAACATGTTCTAATATTATATCAGTTCAGCTGTTTCATTTTCGACGATAAAGCAAAAAAACAATGTTAGTTGCCATTATAAACAGTGGTCTGGACAAAGGTCAAAGCAACACAACTCGAATATTAAAGCTCGCTTAAGAGAGAAATGATTTACGAAATACAAGGGTGTCAGCACCGTTGCAACATCTAGGCCTACTGACTACTGTACTATATATGTATTATTGTATATATATAGTATTTACATATTTCTACAATATCCTATTCCTTTTGCAAGCATTCACTTACCTCTATCTATATTTAGTCTTCTGCTTTTAAAGTTGGCTGTTCTGGCTTTTTTCTCATCAAATGTTGAAACAGAGCTCTCACCAGCCAGCTGCATAGCCAAGTAGTGAGAGCTCTGGTTCAACTTTCGATAGGGTGCCTGTTTGACATTGCTCAAGAGTATGTGGCTGTCTTAGGCTAGACTAGGGTAACTCAACTATTATAATGTTAACAAAGGTCCAGTTTGGACGAATTGAATATTTTTAGCGGTGCAGTGAAAATAAGTAATTTTACACGCAACCACGAAAGTTGAACTATCAGTACCGGTACTGAACCATTTTTCTTTTTAGGTAAAATGCAACTCAATTTGGATTTTTGACAAAGTGTCAGGGATTATGGGGAGCGACGCCCCCTAGCTACTAAGATAATCACAGAACAAATTGCTTCCTTCTGTAGAAATCTATTTAAAGAGACCCTGAAAGGTTGCAATGAAATTATTCTTTCAGAAGCCCGATGTCCGCTTTCAACACCCAGAAGGTCTTGATTCAGACTGCGGTCTGCTAGTTGAGTAGCCCTGGGCTAGACACGCGTCCCTTCGACTATAGCCCTTAATTTCTCTCAGTCTAATTGTGAACAATAGGCTACGCTGCTCTAGAGAGAAATGCCTACATCCCCTTCTTAGGGCTATTGCCTTACTCATTAACTGATTTTCATAAGTGGCTGAAGATAGGGTCGGGAATTGGGAAGCAAACTCGTTTTTCATAATATCTGCACCGTCTTCTGAAAAGACTAATTTGCAATCTGAAGAGGTTAAGTGGCATGGGGTCAGTCTTGGAATCAATGGCTTGTTGATGGCTTATCTGTGTCCTGTTAAGTTACACGTCAAGTTGCTATTGCGTTGTGACATGAGTTGTATTTCAGGCGCAACTAGTAATTGGAGTTTCTATAATTGTTTGGTTAATGATAATGTCGATTTCATTGGAACAAGTACTAGCCAGAAGCAGAAGTCGTGACCCAAACCAAGTTGAATTTTTGCAGGTTTGGAAGACGTGTGATGTCGAGAACACCTTGGTGGATGATGAAGAGCGAACTGCTGTATCATTTGTTTCTAACTGATAGTTCTCGTGTCATTGAGCACACAGCTGTCATGACTGGAACCTGACCACACATGTTGTTGCGCAGGCTGTGGATGAAGTGGTGACGTCACTACAGCCATTGTTCCAACGCTCCCCACATTACCTGAGCGTCCTCCTCGCCGCCATTGAACCAGAACGAGTGGTTCAGTTCCGCGTGCCATGGCAGGATGAACAGGTTTGTGTGAAATTGTGAATCGTTATTTTCGAGGTTGAATCTCGTCAGAACTGGGCATCCATGGGTGTTCATTGTTGATCCGTGTATCTGGTGGGAGATGCAGTGGACATTGCGGTGTGCTTAAAAAACATTGTTGTTGTTCTCGAAGGATGCGACAAAAGTTGTGAGATTTATGGGAAAGTATTCTGTATTCCTCGTTTTCTGTTTTACTTTAGGGCAACATGCAGATTAACCGAGGTTTCCGAGTCCAGTTCAACCAAGCCATCGGCCCTTACAAAGGTGGACTGGTGAGTATGTCGCTACTCATATTGTGACGTAACTAAAGGTTTGTGATATGAGAGCGATTGTTGCCGGTTGATTGATGGCCTCGCGATGACACGGGAAGTTTTTGCGCTTGTGAGATTCACCTACGTCATTGCAACTAGAGATTGGTGTTGGTGAGTTTCACTTGATGCTGACATCATCACGGTGACGTAGCCAAACGAGCTCAGCTGCTTCACTGTATTCCAAACCAACACAAACTGCGTGCTGGCAGCTGTTTGCAGCTGGAAGCTGATGCAAGCTTGTCTCGGCCTTCTTCTCTGCGAGGTCACCCTAACTTGCATTGTGAGTCATGATGTCGTTCTGTTGTTGAAACGTCACTTTGTCTTCAGCGTTTCCATCCCTCGGTCAACCTGTCAATCATCAAGTTTCTCGGCTTCGAGCAAATCTTCAAGAACGCGCTTACCACCTTACCAATGGGTGGTGCAAAAGGAGGCTCCGACTTCGACCCGAAAGGAAAATCCGACAGCGAGGTTCTACGCTTTTGCCAGAGCTTCATGACGGAGCTCTACAAGCATATTGGCCCGGTGAGACTTTATTGCAGTGGTTCTCAACCTTTTTGTCTTGGTGACCCCCTTTAAAAAATTTCGTAGATACCGCGACCCCCACTTATATTCTTTTCTAAATGCAAGTATACTATTAACAAATAATACAACAAAAGGCAGCACTAAAAATGTTTTTCTTGCATTTATTGACAAGTCAATGCGATGGTTGACCTTGTAGGTCTGCAGCTATCCGTGAAATTCGAGGTTGCTTGCTAGACAGAGCCAGTCTCATGTCGTCTTCCACATCCATTCTATTTCTTTTCTTCGTTTTCATATGCAGAAGAGCTGAAAAACCACTCTCACTTAGATACGTCGTAGCGAAGGGCAGTAATACTTGAAAAGCCAGCTTAGAAATCTGTTGGTATGAATCATCATACATTTCACACCAAAATGGAAAGAGTGACTTTGTATTGCTGGTTCGCAATTGCTAATTGCTCACTTAAATTAAACAACCAGCATTCCAGTCCCAGTTGAAAATATCTATCATTATGATTTCAAAAACACAAAGCTATTGCACTGATGTAATGTTCAAGTTCTCTCTTCTTCCTACACTACAAATAAATACTTAAACAGACCACAAACTACTGGGGCTAATCTCGTTGCTAGGATCTCATTGCGGTGTGTTTACATCACCCGCAACCGCTTCATTTCGGTTTTATTTCTGTTGAAACTACCGACATGAAATCCAGACCGCCACGAATCTCATTTCGGTCATCGCATGCAAACAGACTACGAGTCTGGCAGACGAACCGAAAAGGAAAATTTTCATTTCGGGCGCACTGAAACGTTATGTAAACGTAGCCTGTCACACTACTAGCGGACCGGTACCTCGTCTTACTTACATTCACTTTTGTTGTTGCATGAGCAACAGCTTCGCGACCCCCTATAAAATGCTCTGCGACCCCCTTGGGGGTCGCGACCCCCAGGTTGGGAACCACTGCTTTATTGTGTTGGAATCCGTCGGGTTTTACGTCAACAACATTTGTTACGTGCTGTAGTTTCGTTGTCGCTACCTCAAACGAGCCGACAGTTGTTCGATGAACTGTCCTGGTGCTCGTTATGATGTTCATCTACTTCTGCCAAGATCCTCTTTAACCACCTCCTTAGCTTGAAGAGCCACCTGCGGCTGATTGACTTCATTGTAGCGATGAATGCTCAGAGTAACTGCCTCATCTTCCAGGACACGGATGTTCCCGCCGGAGACATTGGAGTTGGTGGCCGCGAGATCGGATTCCTCTTTGGGCAATACAAGAGAATAACCGGCTGCCACCAGGGAGTGCTAACGGGGAAGGGGTGGGGATGGGGCGGGTCCCTCATCCGACCCGAGGCCACAGGTGAGTTGCGATCTACGTTGAATTTTTGTAAAGAAAATGTTGATTTCAGTTCTGTCAGCATTGTGGGAACTTGTTTGGGAGCTTCATCGCGTCCTGGGGAGGTTTTGAACCACTGACCCCAGTTCCGTCATCGTGGTGTGTGGTTTCAAGTTTGGCTTGCAGTGGTGCCGCTTTCGTGGCGAGATGTGGTTATTGGACCGGAACGTTAAAGTGTGTCTACACTAACACCTCGTGCTTCTGTGTTGTACGTTGTTAGGGTACGGGGTTGTGTACGCCCTGGACTTCGCCATGCGCGACCGGGAGGACTCTTTGTCCGGGAAGAAGATCAACATCTCAGGATCGGGGAATGTTGCTCAGTTTGCGGCGGAGAAAGCCCTTCAGCTTGGAGGGATCGTCCTCACACTGAGTGATTCTTCTGGGACGATTTATGAGGTGGGATGCTAGCTATCGTGTCTAAGAAGTTCAGCAACAGACACAGCTACGTCATCGCTTGATTGATTTTATTGTTTGATGAATGTTTATCTTGATAAATCAAAGAATGAAAAGTTGCGTCATATGTTTCGATTGATCAATAGGTTACGTAGTAACGTGGTTGTCAAACATTGATCTTACGTTGTTGTGCTCAGCCAAACGGGTTCGACGCCTCCAAGCTGAGGCAACTTGTGACCATCAAAGAGCGCAGAGGAAGATGCCAGGAATTCACAAAACTTTCAAAGACTGCGCAGTGAGTACGACCCTCTCTGTGGTTTGCAAATTGCGCCATGCGGCGGCACTTCAACTATTTGTCTGATGCATTCCGATCCTAGCCAGAAACTTTCCCCGCACAGCGCGAAGAAATGTTGATGCGAATCCCAGGATCCCCTTGATCTTTGAACAGGAAGCCACGAAGGCTTCGTTCTGTTGGAAACGAGTGAACGCCAATGAGTGAATATATTTGTTTGGAAACTACTGGTCGTGCAGCGATCCATTATTGCATCAAATAAGTTTTCCTTTCTTTAACTATAGTGAGCCAGTTTTATTTTCTGTTCTCTTTTTTTCTAATTAAAGTCGCTTAGATGAAAAAATAAAAAATCTTTAGAAGATGACGTATGGGTTAAACTGGTTCACTTGTTAGGAAGGAAAACTTATTTGACGCAATAATGGATCGCTACAGTCGCAATAGAATTCATTTGAATACGTGGAGTTTTATTGCAGACACTCGGCCGCTTGTAGAAGTCGTTGTAGTCCAACTTGCCTTGCCATGAACCACCGGCCATTGCCTGTCTACACTGTTGGGATTATTGAGCTTGAAGTCACCCGATAGATCCCATTATTATCTTCATCCTGATCCTCCCAGGTACTTCGAAGGAGAGCGCCCGTGGAAGGTGAAGTGTGAAGTGGCGTTGCCATGCGCAACACAGAACGAGATCGAGAAGCAGGACGCGAGCAGCTTGGTGAAGAACGGATGCAAGTATGTCTTCGAGGGAGCCAACATGCCGTCCACCAACGAGGCCATCGAGATTTTCAAGAGCAATAAACTCATTTATTTCCCAGCCAAAGTATGTGGTTCCGTGATGCTGTTACTGTGATGTAACAATAATAATATTTGCTTTTGTATGAACTGCAAACTACATGTGACTCATCTTTTCCGCTAATCTTGTTCCCAGGCGGCTAACGCTGGAGGAGTGGCTGTGTCTGGGCTGGAGATGGCACAGAATTCTTCCCGAGTTCACTGGAGCAGAGAGGAGGTTGATGGAAAACTGAAGGCGATAATGAAGAACATCTTCATCACCTGCAAGGATACTGCTGCTGATCTTGGCCACCCAGGTGAGCATGATCCCTCTAGTTGCAAGATCTCATCCCCATTCATGGCCACGTGGGGGCGCAAGTGATGTTTATAATTAAAGATGTACCGATGCCAATATTTATATATCGGTACATCTCTACTTGTAATCGGGGGTGTGCAAACTTGCTAGGGAAGATCCCTCGATGGGTCCACGAGCATGACCGCATTAGACAAATTATATGAAGTGTCCTACGCCTTTCTTCGCAGTGGCTAAATTTGTCAGCTTGCCTTTAGAAAAAATATTGTTCACCTAATGTCACTACGGGATCAAAAATAAATATGGGTTTGGCGCGAAAGTGGCCTTGTAGACCATCTCGCATTTATATCTGGAACTTTCAATGGTCACAAAATTCTGGCTTACGGTTTGCAGAGACCCCCTCACAGTTATCTTGATATTTGGCCATACCCTGCTTGATTCCGCCCCGCAGTGATTTAAATGGACGACAATTCCTGCAAGCATGCAATCAAGTGTCTATGCTGAGGCGTGGACGTCGCTATAATAACATGTGGACTGGAAGCCAATTGGTAGGGCTCATCTTGGCAGTAAGCAGGACTGCCATATTGGCGGTTTTAATGCAAACTTGTAACTTGACATTTTCAGATTAAAAATATGGCACGGTCGCAACATCTTAGGCTATGGCAGTAATCATGCTGTTGATAGAATCAGCCCAAAATGCAATATTATGAAAAGCATCATCAAAATTTGCCATTTCAAACGTGGTGTTTTGAAAATAGGCTACTGTGCATTGATCAAACAGAGTTTTTATTCTTATATCAAAATACCAAATTCAAAGTAGCCTGCCAAATGCATTAAAAAAACGCTAAAATTTAGCGTTAAAACTGGCAATATGGCAACCCTGTTTGCTGCCAAGCGTTTCTTTTAGTCCAGATGCTATTATAGCGACATCTACGGTGGTGAGGAAGCCGGTTCGTCAACCACCGAGAGGTGTCAATGATGTTACGTTTATGACGTCATACAGGCGACTATCAACTCGGCGCAAACGCGGCTGGCTTCAAGAAAGTGGCGGACGCTATGATCGCTCAAGGCCAGGTCTTCAACAACAAGCTGTAGCTTCACACTTACCGGTGATGTTCAACATTTCGTGAATTGTTGATGTTGGTCATCCGCACATTTTCACTGTGAACAATCCTCCCTTCAAGGTGATTACGTCATCGATGCGCTACGTTACCTATTTCGTCATTGACTACTGCTTAAATACAAAATGACGTCTGATGGATCGCGAGCAGCGAATGGCGATTTGTGCAAGCAGAGCTTACCAATTATTTTATTTACACAACCTATTCATTGTACGTCACAGTAGACACTCTCAATGACTAGTTAGTTGCAAGCAAGTGTGTATGTACAAGAAGAGATCCGCTAAACCTTGATACAATGACAGGACAATAATGAGTAGCCGCGGCGAATAATTATGACGTCATAGTCTACCGCGTCGCCGTTTGATTACAATACTAATAACGCGATTATTGCCTCAAAAAAGTTAAAACAAAGTAGTATCGCTATTGGGGAAGCACCTTATGTACAAACCAATTGAAGAAACAAACAATAAGCGCCCGATTCGATAGTGATGTAACAAACATATGAATATATCTACTGAACTATCTACATCGACGATTGTTGAACAAAAATAAATGTGCGATAATTCCATCACTCGTTGCATGAGGGGGGATGATTATTGTAACGACAGATGTAAGTACGTTTACACAATGGAGTCGCTCTGGGTTTGTATCGACCGGTGCAAAGGATTCTTAATCTCGCAATGAACCAATCCCATCGCCTGTGTGACGTCACAAAGATGACGCAAAGGCACATGACCAAATATAATGGTGCGTCTAGAAAAGCCACTTTCGGAAGAGATTTCTATTTGACTCCCGCTGCAGCACCCAGCGAGTTTGTGAAGGAACCACCATAGAACATCGGTCATAGTCGCCGCCTGGCACGAAACCGCTCCTGCGTTATCAATTGTGCGCTGGCAACGAAGATTATTGCGACTATGACGTCATCGCTGGGTTTCCAAAGGGAAGAAACCACAAAAGATGTCGGTGGGTAACACAGCGACACTGGAAGGTTATCGGGGATTCCCTGTATGGGTTGGACATGAACATGTTCAATTCAAAAAGTATCATTTCGAAACAACGTTGATAAAATATCCGACAAAATCGTTTGTTGGAACATCATCCACGATCACTCATCTTCCAACATCTCCTGTCTCTTCTTCATGATCTTTCCCAGCTCAGATCCTGCGTTCGTGGACTGGGACCCGCTTACGGATCTTTGCACAAGAAGGCGACTGTAGACTCTAGATCCCTCGTCGTCGCAAATCTGTTACGAAAAATAAAATGTTAAAACTGTTTTTACTTGCAATGTGACAGGGAATGAGGGATGGCCACCATGACGGCACAAACTTAGTTGCCGACTGAACTACCCGGATGGCGTAAGATTCGATTGACGATAACCATAAGCGAGGTTGAGAAAGCCTCTTTGGAAGCATCATCTTGGTGTCGCATCGGCTACTTGTCGACTCGTAGAGCAATATGCCACTGTAACCAAACGACTCCCTTCCAAACGTTTTCATTCAGGCATCTCACACGGCATTGTGAGCGAAATAAATAAAACTTGCACAACATAATCATTTTAGCTTATGCTGTCTTCGAAAGGCATTGACTTAAAAGGTAGATAGAACGGGGACAAAAGAATAGGGGGGCAGACTAAGACGGACCGAAGGAAAAAATGTTATAGACTAAAGGAGAATAAGAGTAATCGCTGCAAGGAAAGAATCGGCCACCCCCACTAGTGGGGACAAACCTAGTTAGGAAGATATCGCTCTGTTGAAGTGTTTCATTTATTGAGTTCATGAATCCAAACAAAAGTAGCACAGTGCGATGACTGGCAGTAGCTTTGACAAGGGGGTACTTTTACACCTGGGATCTATTTAAGGGCATGGATTTTATTTACATACAATAGATGTTACTTTCAGTACTAAAGTATCACATGAAGGCCTGTGTAATTTTTTTTTTTAAACATCGCATGTTAAATTTTTAGCATGGCACAGTAACAAAAGAACATCAGTCATGTAGAAACTATTTAGATGCAACACTGTGTGGTACAAGTAGCACCTTAGGGTAGTCGTCATGGGTTTTAAACCATGGGTCTCGCGAACTGTGGTCTTGATCACATACCAAGCTAACAAGTGGGTCCACGTCCCACCTCACGGGCAACAGCCTCGACTGGCTAGCTAGAACTTGTTAGACATCCTGCTGCCTTGCAAAAAATACATTTAAGGCAAAGGCGAGGCCCACCGTCTATAACTGGTTGTGCCAGGAAACTTTATGTTCCAAAAGTTTCGATGACAATGATGGAATGTTACTTTCAATACTACACTATCATAATTATGTGGGGCTTGCAGGTCAATGTGGGTTTGTTGAAAAATAATGTGGATGGGTCTCGGATGTTTAATGTTGTATTGTCAATAACAAGCTTCCCGACACATTCCAGCTCTTTACATTCTCATCTTCTTCATCAAAGTTCGCGTTTCGCTTAACATCGCCCACTGGCGCAATTCCTTAGTGCCAATTATCTTATTCAGTCACGTAATGAGGTAGGTGTGAGGTACAAGTAGCACCTTTGAACCCTGGGCAGTCGCCATGGATTGTTACACCATGGGTCTCGGGGAACACTGGTCTTGATCACACACCAAACTAACAAGTGGGTCCACGTCCCACCTCATGGGCAACAACCTCGACTGGTTGGCTAAAACTTGTTAGAAATCCTGCTGCCTTGCAGGAAATACTTTTTTAAGTAAAGGCTAGGCCCACCGCCAATAACTGTGGTTAGCGTCAGGAAGGGCATCCGGCTGGAAAATCTTTGCTCCAAAATATTATTTAAATGCAGCAAAAGCTAAAAATGGCCCCTAGTCCCCAGCAGCCCTTAGATGGGCAAGGGGTGCGAAGAATCTCTGGGTTCCGAGAAAACAAAAAAACATTGAAAAAAGATTATGGTGTTAGAATCGGATGCTGGAATGTGGGAAGTTTGTGTGGTAAAGGAACTGAAATATGTGAAGAACTAAGAAAAAGAAGGGTGGATATATGTTGCCTAGAGGAAGTAAGATGGAGGGGACAGTCAGCGCGGTTTTTAGGTGTCAATGGGAGGAGATATAAGTTATGGTGGTCAGGAAATGACACAGGAATCGGTGGTGTTGGTTTCTCGGTAAAAGAGGAATTGTGTGAGAAAGTAATAGAAGTTAGAAGAAGGAGTGACAGAGTGATGACAATGGTACTTGCTTTTGAAGAGGAGGTAGTGAGGCTAATCTGTGCATATGCACCTCAAAGTGGTAGGGATTACTTAGAAAAGGAAAGTTTTTATGATGTTTTGGCAGAGGAATGGGATTTACGGAGTTCAAAAGAGTTGGTGTTTGGATTAGGAGATTTTAATGGACATGTTGGAAAACAAGCAAATGGGTTCGAGGGCATTCATGGAGGGTATGGTTTTGGGAAGAGAAACATGGAAGGAAGAATGCTACTTGAATTTTGTGATGAAAGGAAACTTTGTATTGCCAACACATGGTTTAAAAAGAAAGAGAAAAGGAAGGTGACTTACAGCTCAGGAGGACATGAGTCGGAAATTGATTTTATTGTGGTTGGGCAGGAACAGAGAAAGTACTTGAAGAATGTGAAAGTAATTCCGTGGGAGTTGCAGCATAGACTAGTAGTAGGAGACTTAAATATGAAAAAAGTGAAGAAAATTGTGAAGAAAGAACGAGTTTTTGTAAGAAATGTGTGGAAACTGGAGGAAAAAGAAACGAGAATTAAGTTTATGAAAAGAGCAAAAGAGCTGGTAAACATGAGTGCGCAGGACTTGTGGGCTTCATTTCAGAAAGGTGTCCTAGCAGCATGTGATGAAGTATGTGGGAAAAAGAAAGTGAGGAGGGATCGTGGAGACACATGGTGGTGGGATGAAGAGGTGAAGCATGCGATTTCACAGAAAAGAGATGCATACAAGCAGTGGCGCAAAAATGGGTCAGAAGAGAATAAAAAGAAGTATAAGAGTATGAAAAAGAAGGCAAAGAGGGTTGTTGCAAGAGCTATGAAGAATGGTGCTGAGGAGGAACTTAATAAAATGGGGGAAAGCCAAAACAAAGTATTCAGACTCATAAAGCAAATGAAAAAGGATGGGAATGATATTGTAGGGGGAAGATGTATAAGGAGTGGAGATGGGAAGTTGCATTTCAGCCCGGAAAGCAGAGGAGAAGTGTGGAAGGAACACATGGAAAATGTTATGAATAAGGAGAATGTATGGGATCATATGACAGAGGTTGATCTGGTGGAGGGTCCAGTGGGAAAGGTTACTCGTGATGAAGTGGTGGAGGCAATGGGGCAAATGAAACTGCGTAAAGCAGCCGGTCCATCAGAAGTGAGCGTAGAGATGATAAAAGCAAGTGGAGAGTTGGGAATTGAAGTAATGCTACAACTTAGCCAAAGGGTATTAGATGGAGAGGGAATGCCGGAGGAGTGGAAGCATAGTACTCTTGTTCCATTGTTCAAGAGAAAAGGGGATGTGAGAAGTTGCAGTGCATATAGAGGTGTAAAACTACTAGAGCATGGAATGAAAATTGTGGAGCGAATACTAGAAAAGAGGTTGAGAACATTGGTGAAATTAAATGATATGCAGTTTGGATTCATGCCAGGAAAAGGTACAGTGGATGCTCTGTTTATATTGAGAAGAATGCAGGAGGAATACCGAGAGAAGCAGAGAAAACTATATATGTGTTTCGTCGACTTAGAAAAGGCATTTGACAGAGTACCAAGGAAAGTGATGGAGTGGGCAATGAGGAAAAGAGGTATACCGGAGGTATTAGTGAGAGCTGTGATGTCTATGTATGAGGATGCAAGAACAAAAGTGAGAGTTGGATCAAATTATTCAAACGAGTTTTTTGTGAAGGTTGGTGTACACCAAGGATCAGTTTTGTCACCTCTGATATTTGCTATTGTGGTTGACGTTGTAACTGAAGGAGTGAGGGAGGGCTTATTGAGTGAAATTTTGTATGCAGACGACCTGGTCTTGACAAGTAATAGTATGGAGGGACTGGAGAGAAAGTTTGAGAAATGGAAAGAAGCATTTGAAACCAAGGGTATGAAGGTGAATCTTGAAAAAACAAAAGTGATGGTGAGTGGAGCAGAAGGAACAGTTGTTGAGAGCAAAGTAGATCCCTGTGGAATATGTGGCAAGAGAGTGATGAGAAATTCAATGCAATGCAAGGAATGTGGAAAGTGGGTACATGCAAGATGTGCTAATGTCAAGAGAGCCGCAACAAGATTGGCGAAGTGTTTTGTTTGTGGGAAATGCAGTAAAGGAAGGAATGAAGTGGAAGGCCATGATGATGAGTTCTGCCATGGCATCGAAACAGTGACAGACTTCTGTTATCTGGGTGATCGGATAAATGGAAGTGGTGGATGTGAAGCAGCGGTGACAACAAGGGCAAGATTGGGCTGGGCAAAGTTCAGGGAATGTGGGGAAATGTTGTATGGCAGAAAATTCTCACTAAGGATGAAAGGGAAAGTATATCGGAGCTGTGTGCGGCCTGCAATGCTATATGGTAGCGAGACATGGATATTGAGAGAGAGTGAACTGGCAATCCTGAGAAGAACGGAAAGGTCAATGGTGAGAGCAATGTGTGGGGTGAAAACGAGAAGGGAAAAAAGGACTGAAGAATTGTTGGATATGCTAGAGATGAGAGAGACCATAGACCAACTGGCAAGGGCAAATGGAGTAAGATGGTATGGACATGTGATAAGGAGGGAGGAAGGAAGTTTTCTTAGAAAGGCACTAGATCTAAAGGTGGATGGGAAGAGGAAACGCGGTCGTCCAAGAAGAACGTGGAAACAACAAGTGAAGGATGAATTTAAAAAAGTCGGACTGAAGGAGGAAGATGCAAGGGACAGGGTGAAATGGAGAAAAGGGATTAAAACAATTGCTGCGCGGAAACAATCGGCCACCCCCACTAGTGGGGAACAAACCGACGATGGATTATGATGATGATGAATAAAGCCTTACTGTTTGATTACAATGATCATACTCCAACCAACACAAGTTTAAATAAAGAGTGCGATTTTAGTCAAGTGATCAAATTTTATCAGATTGCTGAACCCAAGATTAAAACATAGAAACATAATTTTAGTAGAATACTTTTGAATGTTATTTTGCCAAATATTTTTTTAACATAAAGTCTTTGGGACCCTTAAAAATGCTAAACGACTTCCAGGGGGTCGCGGCCCCCCGGTTGTAGAGGCTTTGAACCACTGACGTAACCCCGGGTCACCGAGATTGACAGAGTGAAGTTTCCGATTGTTGTCTGTGTGGTGCTCCATCCACTAGGTGCCGCTGACGGGAGTGCAGTGCTCAAGCGTACACCCCGAGAGCCGAACCAGCGTCGTTTGAACTTGCACCTTGCTGGGGACACAATGTCGGCCGCTTAACTAACTGAGCTACAGGGACGAACAAACCATCAGAATGAATCCATTGCAAACATTATTGATGGAATTTCTCTGGGTGTTTAAATAAGTGTGTGACGTCACCACATGTAGTTGTGACGTTGTTGCTCGGATTGTTTCGTCACCTGCTTCAGTTCATCTTTCTTCAGGGAGAAGATCTGTGCTCCATTTAGGACTCCCAGGCTGTCCACTGTGGTGGTGGAGAATCCATTGGATCGGAGCCAGTGCTTTACTTGAGCGGGGGATGAGGATGATGTGATGAGCAGAGAGGTGGAGGATGCTGCAACAATGGAAGATGATTATTAGGGTGGCTCGTTTTTAAACTTTTTTTTAAAATTCTCTCGGGGTAGTGGGGAAATGGTGCCAATGTGTGAGAAAACGCTCATGACAAAATTTGAGATTTGTAAAAAATTGTCTTCAGCCTCCTCATGAGGCCCAAAAATCGAAAAATGGGGTCAAAAACGCATTTTTTTTCAAAAATATTTTTAGTTTGGGTAGATAAAATATTGTTTAGATATATCTAATTAGCCTAAGAACAAAAATTGGAGTCATTTGAACTATTCCTTCAGCTTCCTCACAGCTTATGAAAATTTTCATTTTGCTGAAAATTTCGCATTTTTGTGGGTGGTTACATGAAACATAATTGAGTTAGACATTTTGCCAGCTATAAAACGTCATTGTTTTTCTCTTTATAGACCTGCCCTGAGCTGTTGCGTCATTTTTTAATGAAATTGGGTTAATTAGGTAGGAAAAAGTGACGTCTTTTATTTGAATTTACGTCATTGACGAAGTTTGTAGTTATGTAACCACAAACAAAAATGCAAAATTTTCAGCAAAATGAAAATTTTCAGAAGCTGTGAGGAAGCTGAAGGAATAGTTCAAATGACTTCAATTTTTTTTTTTAGGTTATTTAGATATATCTAAACAATATTGTATCTACCCAAACTAAAAATATTTTTGAAAAAAATTGCGTTTTTGACCCCATTTTTCGATTTTTGGGCCCCATGAGGAGGCTGAAGACAATTTGTTACAAATCTCAAATTTTGTCATGATTGTTTTCTCACTCATTGGCACCATTTCCCCACTACCCCGAGAGAATTTTAAAAAAAAGTTCAAAAACAAGCCACCCTAATGATCATCACAATACACGATTGTGATCACACAAGCCACCACCTCGCTTCAAACTTACCACTCTTCTTAGGGAGAACAAAGTTCTTCTTCTTCTGAGATGCGACTCTCTCCTTCAGCTCATCCTGCAAGCTCCCAGGATTGATGGAGGACTCTCTGGGTCGGTTGCTGACGGGTGTTTTCCTCAGAACCACACTGTTCAGAGCTGATGACATCGCAACTGAAGCAAAGAAAAGGTTCAATCAATACAAGTCAGCGCTTAGTTAGACTATTGACCCTGAGGTGGAGTTGCCATCATAACAACAGAGAGAATAATGATCGAAGCTACCTTGATGACAAAGAACAGCCCACAAGATACAACCAAACTCAGATAGTTTTCATACTTTTAGTACAACAGCAAGTCAACTACAATCATACAAATACATGAATAAATGCAATTGATTAAGTTTCGCTTTTAGCAGCATGATCGTTGCCTACTTCACAATGTTCACAAACGACCTGTTATAGTCTGATACCGCGAGTTTGCCATGGTAATAACGGTATGCACTGGCTTTCGGAACATAGTTCTCTAGTCATTGCACAATGCACATGACGAATTAATATTTGAAATATCGTCATAGCACATAACTAGGGAACTTACAACTTATTACCACAGCGAACTCGCAGCATCAGGCTAAAACAGGTCCTTAGTATCGAAGTTGTGAAGATGAATATGGTTTTAATATTTGTACGCTTCGGACACCTTGATCAACCCCGATAGTTCTCCAGGCTGGTCGAGCAAGGAAACGTTTACAAACTTTCCGAATGGTTCCAGAACCACACCAGTGTTGAACATGAAACGAGTTATTCAATTATTCCAGCAGCTATTTGCCACTGGGTGACGGCCCTTACCTGGTTGGATCTTGGTGGGGGAGGAAGTTTTGTTGATGCTTGCATATAATACCGGGGGTGGTGGGGGGGCCGCGGGGACCTGCAGATGGATTTACATGTCACACAACATACTTTGACCAAACAACCCATAACCAAGGCACAAGCATCTACTGTACCATCATAATCTTTATTATGACAACAAGGGACGTAGCGCCGCATGGTTACTAACCTTGGCTGGGGGGTTAGGAACAAACCCAGGGGGTGACTCTGTAGATGTTGCTGCCGGAGACTTGCTGGCAGATGAGATGAGAAGCATCAGGTTGGCTGGAACGTATCCGGTCTCTCCTGGAAAAACCTCAATGAAATTAAAGCCATTCCCTCAAGTCCTTGGTTAGTTTTAAGGATGATTGTGGAGATAGTTGGTGAAGTTTTAATCAAACTTAAATGACTAACTTCTTAATTCCTTGACCAATCTAATAACGTTTTTGAACAGCTTGTTACAAGGTCTTTCCGGCGATATGTAGCTAATGACTTGGATGAAATTAGTATGTGCGCATATACCAAGAACATAATAAATCCTCTTCTAAATAGGAATGCCCCTTTTATCATGGTAGAGGCTTTGAACCAGTGACGCTGACCCCGTCCACGTAGATTGACCAATTAAAGTTTCTGCTTGTTGAAATGTTGTTGTCTGTGAAATATTTGACTTACTGCCCTTTCAAAACTTCTACTCAATGCCGACTTAGACTTTCCTTAGAATATTTAAGATAACCGTGGATCGCCCTAACTGATGCAGATGGTGTGGTGATGACTCACCATCCTTGTCCTGCACCATCCACCAGGACTTGGAGTCGTCCATAACATCCAGGAGATCGTCCAGTTTCACTGAAATCTCGTGCTCGTTGCGCGCTGTGTAGTCGTACATAGCCCGGCACAACTTGCGAGGGGGGGTCGGCCCGGACTGGGCCGCCTGGTTCCTGCCATGAGGAGACGATGTTACTATTGGCAAAGACTTCAATTGTGACAAATTATGACATACATAATAGACCTAAGACGGCAATAGATTCACCAAACGTCACAGCAATGTCAGACGAGGATGACAACGCGAGATTGGTTTGCGGCTAAGTCCAGAACAGAAACGATCCGACCAAGCTGGCGACACGGCCGGCCATGAGGCGGCTGCCTTTCACGTCGGACGCGCGGTAGCCTATATGTTATGTCATTGACGCAACCAAGGAAGGATACCTCGCTACGTGGTTCTTCACATGTTGCTTGAAGGCTAATGACGGATCGACTCCTCCGTTGTATATGCTCTGCTTCCTCTGGAGTGCAGGGTCCGACGGAACGACAGGAGACAGAGGTTTCAACGCGTCTTCAATCTGCGCGGAGGAATAAATAAAATTTAGAATTCCAAGAAGTTTTTGTTCCTTGCAAACTTAACGTTGTTATTAAGGTCCAACTATTGTCACTCCCAGGATGTTGAAAGTATCAATAAACATCAATTTTAAGATCCAGATGTCGAATAGATCAAAGGAGGTGATTGGTGGGGGAGGAAATCTACCAACAAGTTACGTTCTCTACCGACAAAAGTTCAGTATTAATATTAAAACGAAGGCCGCTCTAATGGCCGAAGATATTGAAAATTGCTTTGAGCCTATGCAGAAGAAATACAATCTATATAGAAACCTCCAACACTCACGTTTGCTCCACCGGCTTTCCAGGCTTCCTCGGTCCTCAGGACAAGATTGGCTTGATCCTGGATGGTGGCGGCCAATCCCTGGTCCTCCGCATCCATTGATGGAATAAGAGGAGGAGCCCATCCGGAACTGAACCGGGGAACATAAGGCGGGAAGTTCATGTCACTTGGAAATTTGTTCCTAAAATGGACGCGGTTGAAGGAACCATCAGAAATCAAAACTTCACCTCTCGTTACAATATCCAGCTAATCCACAAACATCTAGCGTCCTTTTTGGTATCATTGTAATCACGGGAAAAATCTTCATGTCACGGTCCGTATGCCACAATACCAGAATGATGCGGGACCTGGTTAATTCTTGTGGTTGCTGGTATGTTAGCGCCGTTCAGATGTAGTGCTTACAGTACTAGTGTAACAAAGTTCACTATCTAAATAGCGCGCGTCACAGTCGCTCGGCTAAGTTATTGTCGAAGTTCGTGTTTTTTCTATCGCATCTTGGTCTAGACCAGTGGTTCTTAACCTTTTTCCTTGACGGCACCACCTTGAAATTACCAACCAGTTCTCTCACCCCCTCCTAGGATTGACTGAAAAGTAAGATGTCTACAGCTCGAAATTTTTGTTGAAACCTGGTAAAACAACTTTGCTTCTTACGTCATAGTATAACAAACCTTGATAATTCAGCATCCTCGCACCACCTAGGCACAGGTCTCGCAACCCTTAGTGGTGCGTGCACCCCTGGTCTAGACTCTTGTTCAGTTATAGAAAGTATCGTTCGTATGGTCAGAACTTCACCGAACCGATATTCGGAATCAGATTGGTTGCCACAGCGCGGCTCCCCAAACGATCAATTGTAATTTCTAAGAGGCATTTCATACAATTTTGAAATAGGGCCATTAAAATCCATACATGGAATTGTGGTCGCTTCAATTGGTTTTTGTTCTGTATGATATTTAACAATTATTGGTAGACCGGAAATTGGAAGATGTGTGATGTAACCGCTCTGACACACGAGCGCCGGTTCGATGGAGTTAGAAGCGATATAATCAATAGCAATGGAACGATCTCCGGCCAAACTCCGGCAGGAAGTGATGACGGCTTCGGCCCGGAGGTGCATGCCCGGAGGGCCAAACAAAATTATTCAAATATTTTTCAAATGCATAACTAACACAAAAATTTGGCATTTGCAACATTGCGCTGTAAGGGGTCATTTGAAAGTATTTTGTTGTTTCATTTCCTTCACAAATATTCATTCTACTCTCCCATACTCATGTACCTTCCAAAAATCTTTGTTGTGCGTATATGCAACATACAGAGCTACGGGAAACGTAAGATTGAAAATAAGATCAAGGAAGTCAATGAAAAATCTTCAATGTCTTAAAACCAATTCTACATCGGGTGGATAGAAAATGCAGGCAACCGGTCACACAAACACAATTTTACAGAATAAAAATGAGAAAATAAGTAAAAATGCTCAAAAAAGTGAAAGCGATACCACACCCACCACCAACGGCAATATTCAACTACTTTCATCGTTTACAGCAATTCCATAACTATTTTTAAATTGTGTGAAGTTTTCGGCACGAAAACCGAAGAAGCAAATGTTGGAAACGCAAAGCCGCAATATTTATATTTGCGACCAAGACCATTCAACATCTTTTCTTTTATCATGTTTTCAGTTTAATTCTCACACATTACGAACTATGTTTGCTTCAAGAACGTCATGGGGAGTCTTCATCGCGCACTTCACTGGCATAGTTTTGTTTGAACTCAATTGTTTTGATCTTTCAAGGATGCACTTCTCCAGCTGTTCGACGCTCACGTGTCACAACTTTCCTTTCTACTACTGGACACGCTTTCCAACCCAGTTAAACATGTTGATTTGCTGATTGGGTTTCTATAATTAACACCGTCTTCGAAATTTGCGTCGCCACTTTTTGCCGATTTCATTCATATTTTGTTCGATTACTTTACTTTGGCATTTACATCGGTAACTGTCGACGCCAAATTCGAAGGCTGTGTCTTCCAGGGTGTTCGGTCAACGTTACACAATTACTGCCGAGAATGTTGTACGACAATCGCGACAGACTGTGGGTACACAAATAGTGGATTATCGTCGTTTAGGCTAAAAATCGGCAACTTTTAGAAATCGCTTTCAGAATTAGCGGGGACATCTCGCCTCCCTGGAATTGGTTTTCGTCAGTAAGAAATCGACGCCAATGCTTCTGAATGAATCCTTTCAAAAAATCCTAAACATCGCCATGAGTCGCCTTCTAGAGCGCTTGGTTAGAGTGTTACAACTAACAATCTCTCGGCTGGAAGATTGATTATGACGTAGATATCACCGGCCGGAGTTGCAAATCTCTGACCGGAACTTCCTGCCTCGGGCCAAAATGTTGCCTCCGGTGCACCACCACTAATCATGAGCACTTGCCAGCAACGTAGCAAGTTTAGAAAAAGGTGCAATTGAAAAAACGCGAACTATGACAATATCTTGACGCAGACCAGCGAATAGTGACGCGCGTTTAGAAATTTATTTTTGTTGTGCTATAGCACTGAGAGCGATGTCTTTGAACAGTCCACTCTCAACTTCCAGATACCAGGGATAAGCAAGTCTCGCGTCATTCGGACCGCGTCATAATGTCGTGCATTGTTCTAACCCAAGCAGGGTTGCCAGATGCTTTTTGCATTACAATTATTACAAAGGAAAGAGCGGAAAAAGCTCCTCAACAACGAGGGCTTCGTTTATGAAGGCGGAAAGGTACCAGCTTCTACATTGTTCGTACGGATGTGTGGACCATTAGGTTAAACTGGGTGTTGTCATAGTGACTTAACTAGATTATTAATTAGCTCCATCTAAGAGAGCAATCTTCAAATGGGGTTAAGAGCGATAACATGAGCTTCGGGGGGTCACAGCAGGGGCTACACCAGGTAGGGCTTGGGAAACACTGGAAATCATGCAACTAACCTTGACTTGAACCAATATTCACCCAGGTCCCTCCAAAGTCGCATTTCTTGGGGGTTCACACAACCTTTGACGAACTCGATTGTGCCTTGGAGGAGCAGAGGGGAGCGGACTTGGCGAGCCAACTCAGGCCCAGAACAAGAATGAACGATCATCCCAAGAGGTTGGAAGAGGAAATGAATGAGCTCCTCCGATGATGGATCCTTGATCTGGGACTTCAGCTTCGCCTGGAAGATGAAAACATCAAAGTGATCATGTGCATAGGCGCCGGGTTTTGAAAATTGAGAAGTACCAGAAATACCAGAAAAATCTAGAAGTACCATCTAGATCGGTCATGTTTGTCCGTCGAGAAATAACATAGGAACTAGCGATACAAATCGTCATTGCATAGCAGGAACAATTGTTGCGATAATATATTTTCTAGCGCGCATCTAGAAAATGTGAATACTGTATCCCTTAGCTTCCATTCAAGGAGGAAAACTTTCGATTTTTACGTTGCTTCAACGATTGATGACATTGAATCAGCGTAACAAAGGTGAATTCTTCGCTAAGAACCGATGGGAGTACAGGTACTTCTACACTAATCACGCCGCACAATTTAGTTCAAGTTTTACGTCACAATGTCTGGCTTTGATCTCTTACTTAATTAGATTATACGAGTAGGCTATTACAGCAAGATGCAACAAAATTTGTTAAGTTTTGGTATTACAGCAAGAAAGAAAAGACCCAAGGAAAATTCACTTTCGCTCACATGACACGCAAAAATAAACTTAAAGAAAAAAGCCTGTAAAACTTTGCACAGCAGAAAATAGTAGCGTTGGTGTAGAAATTTTCCGACTCCTGCCCAGAGCATTGTGACGTAATAAGCCACACGACCTCGTTCGGTGGAAATTACTCAGTTATGTGAAGTATTGACCAGCTACACGGCGCTTTGACTCTTCAAGCGCAAGTCGTTGGTCTGATGAAAGCCTTTCAGAGTGACTTTACTGATTTTTTAAAAGGCCTTCTAAAACCGTGCGAAGAATTATTATCAAGATAAAGTGATTAAGCATGACGATCGACGGCTAAAACTGGCGTGTCCGCCGTGAGACTTGATTTGTCCGCCGAGATAGCTGCTCAGACCGGACACGTTTGTTCACCGTCAACAAAAACGAATTTCGAGGCCTGTAGGCTACTTCGAATTATATGCTGGTCACTTTGAACTTTAGCTCTTAATAGGAGTAGATACTAAACTGAGCAAACAGCAAACTGCACCTCGTTATTGACACTCCCAAGAAAAAACAAAGCGGAAGAAATCAAGAAAAACGTTTTTCAATCATTGTTTGCTTCAACGGCACCATGCTGGCGTTTATCAGCTACCGTACTTCTGTTTCTTTTGTTATCATATCTTAGGAGCAGCGCTCTTGTTGCAACAAGTAGATCTTTTAATTGAGATCGATCCGCAATGAAGATCAAACTAACGCAAATCTGAATTTAGAAACATTTGATTTAAGATTCTTTTTAAATAATTTGCGGGGGGGCAGCCACCCCGAGCTAAATTCACGGGGGGGCGCCGCCCCTCCGGAGTCGGCGCCAGTGATCATGTGGATCCATAATCCCAGCCTGGTTAGGTCAGGGATCGATCTACGGTCTTCGCTTCCCCACCGCTGGTGAAGTTCGCCTTAGATAACAACAATGTTAGGTTCGAGCACTTTCGGTTTGGCCAACAATCATATAGCATTCGTTCCAATGCTAATCTTACGTTAAATCAACGAATACACTTCATCAATGAACGAACAAACGAGACATGCGGAAGCTTTGACACAAAAGCGCAAGAGATTCGTGTTTGTCCAAGGTAGCTAGACCTCAGTGTACACATCGTATCTGTTTATGCCAAGGATAACAATTACACAAAAGCAACGTCTTTGAACGTCGTGTCGACAAACATGGGAGGCCTTTGTGGCAACCTTAGGAGTGGCTGATGATTGTTCAATGACGAGCTGGAATGGAACGACAATTCTGCTTCCGAAGGTCATCGAACGAATCGCGCCACTGACTAGATTACTAGAACGTTGCAAATTAGCTTTAAACCAGGGTTGCCAGATTGACTAGATATCCTCCATGGGAAGATGTTTGATACATTTCAGCTAATTTCGCTTTGACATTTTAATTCGGTCCTTTAGCTTTTACACCAAAGAGTTGAGTTGAAAAAAATTAACAACAAACTAGTCGGCAAAAGCTTCCGATTGCATATCGTTTTAACGTTTCTAGACGTTGCATCAATGTAAAAAATCACGCTTTGTTGGTTGGGTTGTTTCTATTGTGCGATATGTTTGCTGACGGCAATTCAAAGTTTGTGAATGTTCATCCCACGCGCTAACTTGTGAACAAGATTCCAAGTGGTGATCAAATATCGAAATTATTCAACGCGAAGTTGCTACGGGAATAACAAATGTTCAATAATGACATAAAATTCAGTTGATAGTTACAATGCAATCTTGTAACATGCGCCGCGTTGACCACTGACCAGCTATTGTTGACGTCACAACGGTACGCCGGGTAAGTTCAATTTGAAGCGACAAAAATGTTTACTTCCGGCCATCGCACACATGCATGTCGCTTATCTATCGATCACGGAACCGTTTAAAAGCTCAATAGATTGGACGCATTCAACAGAGGCAATCAGAAAGAAGTCGATGTCGTGCGACAACTGCAGGGCTCGGATAAAAAGTCCATTGTCATTGGCAACGAAACTGTGGGCACCTCAGTGCAGAAACAAAGGGATCATTTGTTGAGCGTCATCAGCCGCTAAGCGCTGTGGAAGACACCATAAGCCACTTTAGCGGCTGTGCCAATCGAGCCAATTAGTGCCACTTGACATGAAAGAATGTCGCGTATGCGCTGTTGTCAAAACGTTGGGAATATTAAATCTAGTCCAAGTGAACATTCCTAGATGCGCAGCATATTTACAACCCACAACAATTGTTATAGCTGGGTGAAGGGAATGATTATCTTCTACGCCTCTGATACTGGGAGGTCAGGGTTCACTCCCCGGTCAAGTCAACAAGTGATTTTAACAATTTGAAATATGGTAAATTACCGCATGTGCTCTTTCCTGTGTAAGGAAATTAGGAAAAGTTCAGAGCAATAATGCAGCTGGATCGTCAATAATAACACAACACTTCAAACAATCTATACGTGAACTGCTCTAGGCTATGACATTATTATAATTCACTTGTCAGAAGGGATTGCCAACATCGCGATCAGTTGAAACATAATCAAGATTTATAACTTTTATGGGTATTTCCATTAAAAGCTAATCAATGCGCGCAACCACATCGGCTGCAATCCTTAATGAAACAAACCGATCATGGGCATGAGATCATTGAGTTGAAGTGCATGAACTGAAGCCAGTAGACCAACCTTAAGCAAACAACATGAGCCACGAGCTATCAAACGCTATTTGAACAGGGATTTCTTTGATGTAACTTACCACGCAAGTTTGCTTGGTTTGCAACAGTCATTTAAAACCTGACATCAATTATGGCAGCAAATATGATGTTTCTTTAAAAGTCTACTGAGGATGCAACAATGAAACTACTTTGGTTCTTTTGGCTTCTTTACGATTTGTAGCACAACGTTTCAATTTCTAATATATAGCCCATAACCTTCAATAATGTTATTTTTTATCAAAATGCCGAACAGGCTTTAGCGTTGTTAAATATGGAGTGGCTGCTATCCGTCACGCTACAAAAGCACGCAATGAAAATAGAATCTATTTGAATAAGGCACTAATGATGCTATGCAGTTGTAGAGCGAAATGCATATGCCATAAATAGGGCTCTGCTGATTCTCCATGAATTTTTAATAATAAATTACCGAATTGATACTTGATGGAGAATCGCTGGCCTGCTGTTTCTTAGGACTTCAGGAGATCCCCTATCCTTAATGGAACTCAGTAAATACGTTTTTTTTTTACATTTTTGGTATCCGCCAAAATTTGCCGATACCGATACTCCGATAATGATACCGATATATCAGTACATCTCTAATTTAGTTTATATTAACAATTTATTAAAGTATTTTAAACGCAACGCGATCGGCCATGAATGGTCTCAAAGTAAAGTCGCAACAAGCGGGACCTCGAAGGAGGTTACAACCTCAGCGCGGGGGGGGGGGGGAATTAACACTCAGTTTCACCTACCACAAGTCCATCAGAATGGGACACCACCGACTGCTGACGTGGCAGAACAGCATGGAGCTCACACAACGAGCCACACAATCACAAATGAAACCGAAGCAACACTAAGCAGCCATCTTGTTTATGAATAATTTATTGGATTAACACAGGATCCTTTGTGGATCTCTTAATAAAACTTTCAATTAATCGATAATGATGCTCTTTGTAAAAGCGACGATAATATTGAACAAATTTCCGGCAAACCACAAATATACTGACGAAAAAGTAACGTCTAGGAACGGTAATCAGATGTGAAACAGCGAGCCACGTAGAAATACAACGCGTTTGCTTCATTCACTCACCAACAAATTGAAGCAGAACTTGAACTTTTGGAAGCAATCGACAAATTGTTGTTTTGGAGGAAGTCTAGCTCTCAGTTGCATGATTCCGTTCCCTGATGCTCTTCCTTTGCTCCTCTTGGATCCCTTCCTCTTGGATTGCCTCACTGTCAGCTCCTTGGTGGCATCAGCTGACTTCTGCAGCATCGACACGAACGTTTCAGTGTCGTCCAACGCGTGGTTGAGCATTTGCTGCAAATGAAGGTTTACCAACAATGTGTCATAAGAACCTTGCAAAAGCGTGGGAACAACACAACAGTGCGACGAGACGAGGGGACAAGTTCTGGTGGTTACGCCAAAGTGTCGCACTAGACCTATTCGAGCTCCAAAGTGTCGCACCAAATTTATTCGAGCTCCGAATAATCGGAATGTTTGATGCGCAAAGTGGCGCCGATTGATAACAAAACAAACGATCTTCTGTTTCTGTTTTGCGTCATCAATAGGGTTGCAAAATTCCCTGGAATTTTCAGAGCCGAAACTTTCCATGGAAATTTTGGGAATTTTCAAAACAATCTTAATTTGATGTTGAAACAGGAAAATAATGGCTTTATACTGTTTAGAATAAAAGTACTATGTATAACTAAAATACTTAAGAACATACAAACACATGGTTTAGTTTAATAACTCCAAAAATGAATTATCACCAATCTGTTTTTTTTGCAAAGAAAAACAATACTGAGTCAGTTACAAAGTCGTTGTTCTATTTGCTGTCGGTTAGCATCTCCTCCTGCTCGGCTTCTTCAGATGATGTACTAATGACTGTTCTGGCAGCGTCACCGACTTCAGAATCAACTTCAATCTGAGTTGAATTGTCTAAATCTAGGCCCAGTTTTGCCTAGATTTAGTTTTACCTGATAGCCCTTTTATTTGCGAGCCTATTGCGGACCTTGGTGTGAGTGTTCCCAACTTTGATCAGTATTTTTTTAAATATTGAAAAAGTATGCATATTGCATAAGCCTCATTCTTAATCAACACCAAATTAGTGTTTATAATAATTAAAGAAAATAAGAAACGCATAAAATAGGTTTTTTGATATTTTTTTCTAATTGATGAAATATTTAACAAATTTTTAAAACATTATAAATGCCAAATGAAAATTCCCAATATTCCCGGGTCCTTCAAAATTCCTGGAAAGTTTCCAAAATTCCAGGAAACTTTCCACCCCTAGTCATCAATGTGACGCTGTTTACAAACACGCGATGCAATCGACCTACGGTGATGAGGTAATAATCCCAGTTGCATAAGTTGATAGCCACGTGGTAGAGCGAGTAAGTTACTGGAGAGTGGTTAGTTGAAACAGACACAGCATTCCATCAGTTGAAGGAACTAATCGTGAAAGAATAGGCTTCCTGAGTGGTTCGTATTGCAGGAAGTCATACAGCCCGAAACATGGACTTTGAACACACGCGGATGATACATAAAGTAGATGAAAGTACAAATATAATGAACTTCTTAGACTGGAGGTTTCAATAATTACGAAACGGGACCCACCACGTCTCGATGTATCCTGAAAGCAAGGATCTCTGGATTGTTTTCCTGGACTCCATTGAGTGATGATCGAGGAGAAGATGGAAGTTCATCTGTGTACGATAATCACGTTAGAGATGCGATTGATAACTGAAGAGGGGACAATAGTGCTGCTCCATAGTGGGGGGGCAAAAATACGTTGCAGCTGCACTCAAAGTCTGAACGGTTATTTATGGTTGGATTTAGACAATTAATTTCACCAAAAGCTGCATGTATTGTCGATAAGGTACGGGATCAGGATATGTAGTTCAACAGACAGGAAAGCACCAACCAGTATCATAGTTGCAGGACGTGCTGAAGAGCATGACGTGACATGAATGATGTCATAGTCATCCTGCTGCATCTCATGCTTCATCCTGACCATGTCTTGCCATTGGATTCTGAGGCCGGGGGCAAGAGGGTGAGGTTGGCAGGCCTCGAAATTCACGGCGGACACCGCGGACATGTCCGCCGTCACAGCAGGTGATGTCCGCGGGAAGTACCACCTAGATCGGTCATATTTGTCCGCCGAGAAATAACACAGGAACTAGCGATACAAATCGTCATTGCATAGCACGAACAGTTTTTGCGAGAATATAATTTCCCGCGCATTCTAGCACGCATCTAGAAAATGTTAATATTGTATCGTATCCTTTAGCTTCCATTCAAGCAGGAAAACTTTCAATTTTTATGTTGCTTCGATTGATGACATTGAATCAGCGTAACATAGGTGAATTCTTCGCCAAGAATCGATGGGAGTACGGTACTTTTACACTATTTACACGCAACTTAGTTCAAGTTTTACGTCAGAATGCCTGGCTTTGATCTCCGAGTAATATTGATAAGGCAAGGTTGGTTACAAAATTTGTTAAGCTTTGGTATTACAGTAAGAAAGAAAAGACCCAGGGAAAATTCACTTTCGCTCACATGACGCGCAAAAATAAACTTAATGAATAAAGCCGAGTGAAACTTTGCACAGCAGAAAATAGTAGTGTTAGTGTAGAAGTTTTCCGACTCGTGCCCAAAGCATTGTGACGCAAGAAGCCACACGACTTCGTTTGGTGGAAGTTAATCAGTTATGCGGCGTATCAAGCAGCTACAGGGCGCTTTGACTCTTCCAGCGCACGTCGTTGGTCTGATGAAAGCCTTTCAGAGTGACTTCACTGCAATTTTAACAAGCCTTCTAAACCGTAGCTATAGTTCTCAAATGGTGAAGAATTATCAAGATAAAGTGATTAAGCATGACGATCGACTCTAAAACTGGTGTGTCCGCCGTGAGACTTAATTTGTCCGCCGAGATAGCTGCTCAGACCGGACACGTTTGTCCGCCGTAAACAAAAACGAATTTCGAGCCCTGGGTTGGAGTCCTGCGCAGCCCTTCCTTACTTAAAACAAAATCACGCGCATTTGCGCAAGCCATGTTTCTGATTCTGGATCTTGACATCTTCGGAAACGAAGGGCAAACATCGTCATCAGTTACGTCACAATACGGTCACTACACGTTGTGTTACCACAACAGACGTCGTCTCAAAGTATCGAATAGGCAAATTGTGATAAGCGTTTTTCTTGGGTGTTCCCCTAGACCAGAGGTGACGAACCTGCGGCCCGTCAAAAATTTTTGTGTGGTTGTAAAACAATTTGACAATCGCTCATGCATTAAAGACAAAAAAAAGACATCTCAAAGCTGTTTTATACCTTCACTGGTACAACTTTCCTTTGCTTTTTTCTTGCCCTAAACACTAACTTTCAGGGTTTAAGGTTAGAAAATAGGAAAGCTATAAGGTAAAGTTGTGAAAACACTATTCACCAACTTCACCTTCTATTTTTGGTTGATTCCAATCTATGAAGTCACGATTAAAAAGTTGTGCGGCCCGATAACTCGTGTGTAATTGACAAAGTGGCCAGCGACCGCAAAAAGGTTCGTCTCCCCTACCCTAGACTGACCCCCTTGACGCGGTCTAAAGTCTACATAAACTCAATTAGACGAACATGCTACACATAGGTCGAAGGTGGCTGGTCGAGCATTATCACCTGGCGGTCATATTGTGACGTAACACAAATTAAAGTTGAAGATTAACAAGATTCCGGAATGTACAACGACAGATCATTCATTGACGTTTTGTGTGCTCAACATCAGTGGCTATTACTTCCAGTTGTTTATGTCAATTTGTTTGTAGGATCAAGCTTTACAACCTGAAGTCTAATGTCGTTAATGTTTCATTGCAGACAAAATAAATAAACACGTCACAATGCACTTTGTATCGGTGTTGAGGTAGTTACTCTAGATGATGTCAGCAACCGTTTATTTACTTTGAGCTCGAAATCTTCTTAAAATAGTTGGGTTGGACAATTAGGGAGGATCGAGGGAATGTACGTCGCTAAATAATGTACACAGCCACAATGGGGCCTTTACAGGAACACAAGGAGGGACATTGTAAGATAACGACACGTCCCTACCATAACTCTAAATGCATGGTCAAGCAACAGACGCCTATTAGATGGCCATTAGAGCCATAGAAGAAATCTCAAGCAGTGGTGGGTGACTTCATGATGGGAGCGGCCAACACAGCAACAATGCCATTCAAGGAGCTCAAACTGAGGATGACGATCACCATCACATAAATGCTCAAGTGGTAGCTGACTACTTGAGGGAAGCACACAGACACGTCGGATCAATGCGAAAGTGTCAGTTAATATCGTAAAAGAGTTAGCTAATGCATGCTAATGAAGTGTTGCTAAGCAAGCTAACGACCGACTAAATACACAGCTTTATTGAAAAAGTTGCTGCAACTGTAATAACTTCCCTTCAACTCCATCATTGTCATATGTGGGTTGGAGGAAAGCAACGCCATGGATTGGTTAATATGTTACATGCTTTGTGTGGAAACAATTGAAATTGATTCTCCAATATGTGCGGCATATTAAAATTGTTGAAATTTATGCTTCTATTGAAGCTCACATATTCGTCAACAATCACAAAACATAACTATATGAAAGAAGTCATCATATAGATGAAATACAGGGTGGGCCAAAAGTAGGCTTACAGTTATTAAACTTTGACCAATTTGTTGGAGAACAAGTTGAAATGTTGGACAAAATCATCTGGTCAGATGAAGCTTGCTTCAAATTATCTGGTTAAATTAAAAGTACCCACACGAAAACAATAAATTTACTTTTAGACCCAAACCCTACTTTTTATAACTGTAAGCCTACTTTTGGCCCACCCTGTATATTGTAGTTTTGAAAAAATGCTGTTGATAGATTTAGAACAGTGGTTCTTAACCGGGGGGGCACACCTCTTTAAGGGGCATCAACCACTTTTCATGGGGGGCGCAAGCTTTTCAACAATAATTTGAACTATTTTTTCGCGATTTGCATGTTTTAACAACTGGGAATTACTGGTAGGGCTATGTGCAGATGGAGCTTTTGTTGTCCTTGTACTGCAATCTGGTTTCGTTACACGCCAAAACGAACAAAATAAGAACTTTTAAGTGTTAACACTCATTGCATTATTTATCGAACAGCCTTAGCATTTAACACTTTGCCTCCAGTAAAGCAATGAAAGGTGTCCTGAACAAACTTAATTATCACGTAAATTGTTAACTTTGTAAAAGCAGAGTGCTTCATAAAAAGCTGGAGCTCTTGCAGTTGTTTTTTCAACCTGTGTAAGGAAATGTAATGCAAACAATGAATAATGTGGTGTATTTTTCACACGAATGATTGATGGCTGTCCAATAACATGCTAATTAGAAGTTTCATATTCAAACTATAAATCTGGATTCCGGAAAAGTCGATTTAAAAGGAAATCCAGTAAACTTCAGTGGCCTAAGTTAAGTGCTGCACTCGCAGATGGTAAATTTAAGCAGACTATCTAAATACCTTGGAAGCAAACGACATGAAATAATTTTCAGATGCAGGTAAAAACATTGGAAACCGATCAAAACATTTAATTTTCTGCTTAGAAGTTTAACCACAAAGCCAAGACAGACTTTGAAGAACTGGAACTCCATATTATCTTTCTATTTACCCACAAGTCTGAAACCAATATATATATTATTCAAAGTGCTCGGATCTTGTAGTTACTGCCAACGACAGGCCGTGAGTTCAAGACAAGCAACGTTGAGCAGACAGTTCTTTTGAGCAGACAGTACAGTTGAGCAGACAACGTTCAATACAAGCAACTTGTGGAGTTGAACCTTGCATTAAAAATGTAATTGTCTAGAATCAATTGCAAGTATCTCATCACCATGTACTGTGATCAACAAAAACAAAATTACTTTTCGAGTTACAGTTGTTTGAAACCGGGGGGGGGGGGGAAGGGGGCGCCGAATGTGTAATCGTTGTTAAAGGGAGGAGTTCCAACAAAAAGGTTATGAACCACTGATTTAGAAAGTTGCCACATGGACAATAAGCAATTAAGCATCCCTAGTCCCTACTTTGTGCTTCAATAGTGGTTGTCCACTCCGCCACCCGATCCTTCACGTTGATGGGGGGCGTTGAAGGGGGAGCATACGTCGCTGCTATGGCCTCACGGTGGCGCCGAAGAGTTTCTGGACGACTTTTTTTTCCCTTTTTACTTTTAATATCGCTCATCGCACTGCTGACGTCCGCGCATATTATATCGGCCTGGATAGGTACATAAACACAACACTTTACTTTCAATTCAATGAAAAGGATTCTTCCAGCTACCAAAAGTCGCCATCTTGATCCTTTTAACGTCTAGCATAGTGAAAACAATGTAAAATAAACAACTAAGTGGGTTACTACACAATGGCAACGGAAGCAATTACATTTAAAAGACCTATGGTAATAAATAACAAAAATATTCAATGTCCATGTCGTCCAACGATTAGGCTATAAGTTAATCTTATGTTTAGATTTCATATTATAGATCGCAAAGCAAGTTTCATTCCAATAAACATACATATATATATAATATATAACATAGTACGGTACATACTGTAGCACACTGGATATAGAGTATACCGGTAATTACAAAACTATCAACCACAGTATCACAGAAGCTGTTAAACCAGCACAAGAATATGAAACCTACTGGGACAGAGGAGCATTGAAAGAGGTGAATGTCAGTGGAATGCTGCTCTGTGTCTTTGACAACGATAGCACATATGCTGTTGAAGTTGCAAGCATTGATGACTGGTTGGATGTGGACAATAGACGTTAAAGGAAAGTTTTCCAATTCGCCCTGGCAAAGATAAGTCAAATAATAAGGTGATCATGATACGCAAGAGTGCACAGCATAGTATTTCTAGTTTGCTTATTAACTGATCAAACTGTGTGATATGGTACTTCGTTTGATAGCCTACTTAACGACTGCTAGCAAGTAGCCTATAAACCTTGTACTTCCATGGATTTGAAACCACAGACCTTAGTGAGGAAATTGATCATTTGAAGTTGTTTAAATTTAAACTGCTGTTGCTTAATAAGGAAAGCTTTCTGGGTCGTTCACATCTTGCTCAAATTTATTATTTTTTTTACAAATTTTGAAAACTTAAAGCGCATTAGTAACTGAAAACTACCGGCACACAGTTGCACTTACGGAAGCACACTAATTATAAAAGCACTCACTGAAGAATCACAATCTATAAGTTTGAGGCATTTATCATCAACGTTCAAATAAATTTCTTGGGTCCAAACTTTTCCTCTGGCATCAAGCAGTTGAAGCTTCCGGACACTGTCTTCAACTGTCAAGATGGATTCCTTGCGATCCATGGTGAAGGTGGTTAAGTGCTACAATGTATATAAGTGAAAAATTAGATTAGTGGATAAAATTGGTTTAAATTTTGCCAATTTTACAATTAAAATATGTAGATACAACAACAATTGGAAGCTCACTTGGTATCATGGTCTGGCACTAGAGATCACTAGGACACAGAATCACAGTTTTTGATAAAGCATACTTTTGCATTTTGTTGTAACTATGATGGGCACCCTTTTACACTACATATCAGTAGGTTGCAAATCGTATCAGTTTGAAGTTGCATTGCAAAATGACAATTGTGCCAAATTCAATAGGATAAAAATTGCATCTAAAATAAAAAAAAAACATTTTGGAACACCCAGAAGTTGTTTTTTATGTCAATTTAACTCTGATTAGCACATCGATTTTGGGTAACTCAATCGGCACAGATGTTGACAGATTGTCAAAAGTATTAACTCCGTCTTTATGCTTGTTATAATTCATGATAACTGAAGGCACCGGCGCCGAGTCCCGGGCGGGCGGGCCGCGCCCGCCGGACATTTCAGGAATTAAAAAAAAAATTCAATGCAATTTTAAGTCCCAAAATTTCTGTAACCATCTGCCACCTTCTGATACTAGCCTACTTACCTTATTCGCAAGGTTTTGTCGCCATATGATAGGCCTTGCTAGACCTACTAATTAAGCGATTAGTTTTCGTCAATTATTGCCATTGTTACATTCATGCAACGTTAAACAACGTTGATTCGCCGTTAAACGAGCAAAAGTGTCCAGCCGCACCGTTTGTCTCCACTCTGCCACTCGTAGCCCAGTGCTATAAATCAAGTAAATTGCGCAAACCTGTGAGGAACTTCAATCGCGGCAAAAGTCTGACCGCAATTTCCACTGCTTTTACATCGTTTTAACATCGCCAGATGTTAAATCGGTGTAAAAACTGTAGCATTGTTCTTCAAAGGAGTAATTTTCTCTCAAACGACGTTATCAATTAACTCTGCTGCCGAAATGCTCTATTTTGTCGTCTCAATCATCACAGTTGCGTCTGTTACGTCACTGATATTAAACTGCCTGCATCATGACCGCTCACAAAGAAGTTGATGTACTTGACAAAGACAAAATAATTGCGCAGTTTATCTCCGAAAGCACTGTTCGGAAAAACACATTTTTTGTTAACTATGCTATGGAGCGCCGTTTGTAAAAAAGTGTTTTATACCTTTCGTTCTTTTTCCCACTATGGGCTTCTCGGAAGCTGAATTGCCATAAAATCGCTTCTGCGTTGCGTTACATCATCTTGTCTCTTATCTGTGCGCCCGCTAGGAGCGACTTATCGTATGAACCCACCGATGTATTGTGTGTGTGTTATCGTGTTGTATCAACAATAGTAATGTAATTATGAAACTAGTACAGTATTGCAGTTTTTGTCTCGCAACCCGCACATACCAATCACAAAAAATATGCGGAACTGAATTACCAGGACCAGACGTTGTTGCGTACCAATTATATTTATTACTTGTTTCCAAATCGTGTTAGAGGAGACATAGACATTAGACATGTAAAACTACGCTAGCCCAACAACCTAGCAAAGTCGCCCTTTTGAAAAACGCACAAAATAACCTTTATGACGTGACAGTATGTGTTCGCCCGCCCAGCTATTTTGAAAACTCGGCGCCTATGACTGAAGGTTTCTTGTGACAGTCAATTATTGAAACAGTAGAGTGAGAAGAAGACATCATGAGGACATTCCTGTTTCGTTTTGGTAGGCTTACATATGACAATAGCAGTGCGTTGTTTAAATGGTCATACAACGCTTCAGTACTTTCCACCGCTCTTCCCCTTGCTGGTTTGAGCTGCGATGGAACTTCACGTCAATTATCCATTAACTTAACCGTTCTTATCAGTGCATTGTATGGTAAATGAATGGTTGGAATTGAAGGGGAATCCACAACAGTATTCTTCTTCTGAAGTAGAATACAAGAACTGGCAATCTAACTCCCATCAGTTGGAAAGCCATTCACTGAATACTCATGCAACTTTCCTTACAAGTCGCCTTCTATACAACAATAATAGCTCAGAGCTATTGGGCAACGATTTCAAATTCCAAACTCATTATTTTCAGGACTATTTCCTATTGTTTCTGATTGTTAACATTTTGTCAACAGATGTGCCGATTAAGGTAAACGCAAATAATTGATTGTGGAAACAATTTAACATTTTGAAATCGCTACAACAGTAAGCGACTCAGAAACCTTCTTACATCTTGCGCTGATAAGAGTTAAACAGCTTCAAACAATCAAATATTCTTCAAAATAATTGGATCTTAAATCAAGCATGTACATACAGGTTAAAATGGGATGTCTCTAGGCCTATATATGATATATTTTGGCAGTGGCTATTTGACCGGCGCCGGTCTTTGAATCTGAAACACTATTTGACCGGTCATGACGTCACTATATAGGCACTTCTTTCTTTTTCTCTTTCAAAGCAAAAGACGAGACGAGTGCCTATATAAGTTCTAATTTTGACAGTTATGTTCAACTGATTGGGTGGCGCGTAGGATATGTCTCGGGTTGGTGTTCCAGAGGGAATGAGTTCGATACTACGCGGAAGCATTTTTTTTTTAATTTTTAACTAAATTTTGACCTGAAGTGACTCAATCGTTCTGCTGCATTTTTGTGGTCAATATTTAATTTCAGAAGCCTACAGCCCAATTTCTATGTTTTTTCAACGGGTGCAACCTAGCTGTGATCAGCGAGGGTTAGAGCATAGATTACTCTATGGTTAGAGTTAGGGTAAGGGTTAGCGGAAACTACGGAAAAATGTTTGCGGAAACTGCGATCAGCGAGGGTTAGGGTTAGAGCATAGATAAGTGGTTAGGGTTAGCGGAAACTGCGGAAAAACGTTTGCGGAAACTGCGATGAGCGAGGGTTAGCGGAAACTGCAATCAGCGACTTCCTGCTATCTTTCTCTCTAACTTTTCAGGGGGAAAATTTTAAAATGTTTGCGGAAACTGCGATCAGCGACTTCCGCTTTTTTTAATTTTTTCTCTCGATCTTTTCAGGGTACGAACTGAGGGTACGAACTAGGTTGCATCCTTTTCAACTATGAGTAATAAAGTCAGAGTTTTTTAATTTTCTTGAATTTGAGAATTTCTCTGGATAATTTTTCGTTTGTCATAAGAGGATGTGACCGTGTTTGCCGAAGGACGCAAAAATGTAATGCGTCGTTCGGCAAACACGGTCGCATCCTCTTATGACAAACGGAAAATTACCCAGAGAAATTCTTAAATTCCAGAAAATTAAAAACTCTAACTTTATTACTCATAGTTGAAAAGACATAAAAAATTGGGCTGTAGGCTTCTGAAATTAAAAATTGACCACAAAAATACAGCAGCCTAAAGATTGAGTCATTTCGGGTCAAAATTTAATTTAAAATTTAAAAAAAAAAAAAAAAACGCTTCCGCGTAGTATCGAACTCATTCCCTCTGGATCACCAACCCGAGACATATCCTACGCGCCACCCAATCAGTTGAACATAACTGTCAAAATTAGAACTTATATATATAGGCACTCTTCTCGTCTTTTTCTTTGAAAGAGAAAAAGAAAGAAGTGCCTATATAGTGACGTCATGACCAGTCAAATAGTGTTTCAGATCAAAGACCGGCGCCGGTCAAATACCCACTGCCATATATTTTTGTTACGTACAATTTTTACATTTGGACCTAGAGAACGAACAATTTGCTGTTGATTCTAAAAAGCTTGAAAAAACTTAATTTTATTCATTCTACAATTAATTGAAAAAGCAAACATACTGCAGTACCTCAACTTTATACTGTGAGACCTCTCCCATAGCTGCAACATTCTTTCCATAATTTTTCCTTTGTTGATAAATTGCTTTAGCTGAAGGTTGCGCTCCTCCTGAGCTTGCACTTTGCTCTAAGTATGGCTCCGCTTCAGAGGCACGTAGAGGAGGCTTCATTTTTAGAGGAAACCAATTTGAATTACTTTTTGATCAACCTACTTCTTACAGTATATACGGTAACCTGGTATCAAACACAGCACAATGTTTTCAACTTTGTATATATATTATATATGATATATCAGGCATAGACAAACTTTATGAAAGATTTACATGCGACATCTGGAATTACAATAATGCTACAAAATCTCTCATATTTGTTTTTTATAGGCTAGTCACGTAGTGCATTAGCAAAGTTTATTTATATTTTCGATGCAACCTAATTCGTACCCTGAACAATTTGTACCCTCATTTTGTACCCTGAAAAGATCAAGAGAAAAAATAGCACAAAGCCGAAGTCGCTGATTGCAACAAAGCCGAAGTCGCTAATCAGAGTTTCCACAAAAATTTTAAAGTTGGGTTAAGCGGAAATTCAGATCCGTGTGCTATTTTGGCTTTTTGTAATTTTTTTCTCCATTTTTCAGAGTACGAATTAGGTTGCATTTGCATCCTTATATTTCACCTATGAGGCATTCCATTATAATTCAACAAATCCAAATAACCACTAAGTCTTCAATTTTGATGACTAAAGCATATGTCATAGTATGCGAAAAATGCATCTCGGCAAAAAAAAAATTTTGAAAATCGGACAAGCGGTTTTCGAGATATCGCGTTCTGAAGTTTTGTGGCTGTCACTAGGTGGCGCTGTTGATGTTCCTAATGTTTTTTGATTTTAGGGTTATATTTGAGGTAGAAAGTCGGTTGAAGTGTCTATTCCACCATTTTTCATGAGGCAGAATTCAAAAATGATGTCAATTTTAGTCTACAAGAATTAGCTAAGGAGTTGTGTGGCATTTAAAAAAAATTGGGGGATCAAATGCCAACCCCCAAATTGTCATGTGGGTAACAAGATATTCCAAAATTTTTTTTTGTTCTTTAAAGTTTCTTGCGTATACTTCATGATAATATACTGTTTATTTATGAGACTTTTGTCCTTTTTGCATAAGAAGTTATATGATCTATTAATGCAATATTTGAATAATGCATGCATATGATGTCACAATAACAAATTACAGACTTTCCCAAAAAACTTTTTTCATAGTGAAAATTGCTCAGGAAAACCAGCCCTTGTTTCAAAATTGCAGTCAAATTTTGTTTTCCCGGGCAATTTTCACAATGAAAAAAAGTTTTTTGGGGAAATCTGTAATTTGTTATTGTGACGTCATAAGCAAGCATCATTCAAATATTGCATTAATAGATCTTTGATATAAGGTTGCATTGTGCAAAAAGGACAAAAGTCTCATAAAAAAATATTATACTATCATGAAGTATATGCAAGAAACTTTCAAGAACAGAATATTTTATCGAGATATCTCGTTACCCACATGACAATTTGAGGGTTGGCATTTGGTCCCCCAATTTTTTTAAATGCCCCATAACTCCTTAGCTAATGCTTTTAGACTAAAATTGAGACCATTTTTGAATTTTGCATTATAAAAAATGGTGGAATAGACACTTCAACCAACTTTCTACCCCAAATATAACCCTAAAATCAAAAAACATTGGGAACATTAATAGTGCCACCTAGTGACAGCAACAAAATTTCAAAACGCGATATCTCAAAAACCACTTGTCCGATTTTCAAAATTTTTTTTTTGCCCAAGTTCAAATTTTAAACACAACAAAATATATCAAAACCAACACCTTTTGAAACCTAGAGGTTACATTTCTTTCTAAAATTTGTTGAATTATAATGGAATGCCTCCTATTATTAACCTGACAATCAAAAAAATATATCATTATGACCTACAGTGCAGTAGCCTAATTCTGTTGTTGAATTTTTGTACTTCTATCACAGAAAAAGTTCACCGAAATCACAGCCCGTCTAATAAGGATGCAACCTAGTTCGTACCCTGAACAGTTCGTACCCTCAGTTCGTACCCTGAAAAGATCGAGAGAAATAATTAAAAAAAGCGGAAGTCGCTGATCGCAGTTTCCGCAAACATTTTAAAATCTCCCCCCTGAAAAGATCGAGAGAAAGGTAGCACAAACCGAAGTCGCTGATCGCAGTTTCCGCTAATCCTAACGCTAACCCTCGCTGATCGCAGTTTCCGCAAACATTTTTCCGCAGTTATCGCTAACCCTAACTATAGACTAATCTATGCTCTAACCCTAACCTTCGCTGATTGCAGTTTCCGCAAACTTTTTTCCGTAGTTTCCGCTAATCTTTACCCTAACTCTAACCATAGAGTAATCTATGCCCTAACCCTCGCTGATTGCAGTTTCCGCAAACATTTTTCTGCAGTTTCTGCTAACTGCAGTTTCCGCTTACAGTACCCTAACTCGGCCCTATCTCTAACAATCGAGTAATCTATGCTGTCTAACCCTAACCCTCTCTGATCGCAGTTTCCGCAAACATTTTTCCGCAGTTTCCGCTAACCTTTACCTTAACCATAGAGTAATCTATGCTCTAACCTTAGTCTATGGCTCTAACCCTAACTCTCACTGATTGCAGTTTCCGCAAACATTTTCCCGCAGTTTCCGCGGTGCACGGTCGATTGGTCGACAGACATTTGGTCGACAGGACGTTAGGTCGACAGGTTAGGGTTAAGTGCGTAGGGTTAGGGTTAGAGTTAGGTTAGAGTTAAGGTTAGTTAACTAACCCTAACCCTAAAATGAATCGTTCTGTCGACTTAACGTCCTGTCGACCAACTGTCTTGTCGACCAATTGTCTTGTCGACCAATTGACCGGGTACCAGTTTCCGCTAACCTTTACCCTAACCATAGAGTAATCTATGCTCTAACCCTAACCCTCGCTGATTGCAGTTTCCGCAAATATTTTTCCGCAGTTTCATTTTTCCGCAGTTTCCGCTAACCCTAACCCTCGAGTTTGTTTGCGGAAACTCCAATCAGCGAGTTTGGCATTGTGCTATTAAACTGCAATCAGCGACTTCCGCTTTTTTTAATTTTTTCTCTCGATCTTTTCACTGTACGAACTGTTCAGGGTACGAACTAGGTTGCACCCGTCTAATAAGATGCTAAAAAGGTTGGCAAGGCACAAGATCGCCAACATTATTTCTGTATGATTGGCAATGCCCGAGGAGCTTCCTGAAATGAAGGCTGAGACCAAAGTTACTAGAAATCCCATCATAAATTACCCTCACAGTCCCTTAATTCTTGGTGCTTTAAAACTTTTCCAATCAGAACTAACCAACAACTTTAAAATAACGGTACACTCAAAATTAAAGAAACAAAATTTACTTTCTGAGTTTAGATACTTAGATCTGGGTTAAATCAAAATATAGTTATTATGGTACTATCTGAATTTTTAACAGTCTGTTTCACCTCAAACGGATCATCAGAAGGGTCTTATTCTATTTAGAACACTCTTTTCATGTTTGTGTTTGTGACAAATAAATGAACTGACTGACTGAATAAGACCCTTCTGATGATCCGTTTGAGGTGAAACACACTGTTAAGAATTCAGATAGTAATAACTATATTTTGATTTAATTCGCTCTGCTTTGCTTTTTTGCTTAGCATTGAGCACTTTTTGTAGTATTAATAGTTTTCATTGTTTTAGATCTGGGTTAGATTCATTCACACAACACAAAATAATCGAGAATATAAATCAGTGTTGCCAGAGGAATGCAAGGCCAAACAATTGCCACCAGAGGTGTACATGAGTAGAAGTTTCGGAAGATTTGAGAGCCAGCGTCTCGGGTTAGGGCCGGAATCGGAGTGGAGCTAAAGTAGAGTCTGAAATAATTGGCAAACAGGAAGAAGATTGGATCCGAAGTCTTTTTTTTTCAGTTGATATAGTTCAGGTTAGCTTCATTTGTTTTGTTGACGAAAAAAAAATTATATAAAGCACAATATTTAAACAGACACCAAAATTTAGGTAGGCCTACAACCATTAAATATTACATGAAGAGGAATGAAACATAATATTGTAACACAGACAGATAACAGAGCTGAGCTGCGTTGCTGCAAGCTGACCAGCGCCCATTTTAACTTACAAAGTTACTCAAAAATGAGAGTTTGCTACGCAGCTCAAGTTCTATCCGGAACAGTCGGCCAGTTGATGCAAAAACGAGGTGGTCCTGAAATGGAGCGAAGTGCCTGGTTCGCCGGCATGATGAACCAGTGGTTCGATGTAATGAACACCAGGGTGGCATATGGATACAATAAAAGGTTGGTGCCATATCGTACAACAGACGATCCACGTCTAACTTGGCTATCTTCAACCTTTGTAGCTGAACTGAACCAGTGGAAGCAAAGCATTGTAGGAGACACTGCTGCTGTACGAGAAAAGAAATTCCTATCTTACCAAACGTTCGAAGGATTGGTTATGTCATCAAAAGCCATGGCCGAGTTGATTAAGTTTTTGCTCGAAAATAGCCCTCCTAGCACTTATGTGCTGTCACGGCGAATCAACCAAGATCCACCGGGATGAAGGATTGACAATTGCTGTATACGGTACAACTAGTATAAATCTTAAACCACCACCACTTGAGAAAATTTTTGAAGAGCTCAGAAATTGTAGAGCTTTTGTAGATTACGGGACATGAAGTAAAACAAAGTAAAACACAAAACAAAGAAGAACAAAAAAACGAATTAAATTATTTACATGTCACAAAAATTTTGGGGCTACACTAATGATCACTTGAAGCAAGCTAACTGGGCTAATAGAAGATATAAAATCAAACAAAATTCGACTGAGTAAAGTTTGTTGCACAGTAGCCTTGGTGTAAAATCACTGGTATTGCCCACAACACTAATTCGGCGCTCGCTAAAAGCGGCCACTACATGAAAAGTACCTTATGAAAAATGACGTTCCATGAAAAAAAACGTAGTCTAAAGCAATGGGAAGGCGTAGCACTACAACATAAAGTACTTTCATTTACATTTTATTGTAAAACAACGAGCAATATTCCGTACATTAGTGTCTTTACTGTAACGCTTTACGCAGACTGATGTTGTTTTTCTGAACATCACCAATGACTTTGAGCTTTAAAATCTTCGTTTTTTGATAGGTACGAATTTTAAAATATACTGTAGCTTGCAAATGTGGTTTACAATATATGACACAATGTCCCAGTCGTTGGTTAATAAATACAAACGTTTTATATCAATCTCCTTAAACACAGTCTGCATTGTATTACGAAAGCTGAAATGTTTTCGAAAATCCACTTCCAGCCTCAGCAAAATTTTCATCAGAGTAGGACTTGGCTTCAGTAATGTTCCGTATTCGTCGTTTTGTAGTGTGTCAATCATAGATGAACCCGCTGTGCAACTGGTGTCACTTTCTAGTTTACACAAAATGCCTTGTTGTTCATCTGTGGCACTGCGCTTCAATTTTCGTAACACGTATCCCCCAATATATTCTATTATGTGTATTTCATCAGTTGTAAGCACCGTATTAGTCGTTTGTTGTTGTTGTGAAACTTTGCTATTTTCATCTCTGAAATGTAAATTTCAAAACGTTAATTCGTGCTATTTTTTACGGTAATGTAGGCAAAGTTAAAATATGCATCTTGCCCCGTTTTATGCATCTTGAGTATGTCTCATTTACTGGCTGGTATAGACAATTGCGTTATCTATTTGGCGACTTTATATGAAGTTTTTGGATATCGACCAATAAATGCAGACTGAATTAAGACAAGTTTCGTACTTGAAGATAAGACGGAGAGATTGGGATTGGCTCAGTCAACAGCAATCCCACGAGATCACTGAATAAGCATATTAATCATTGAAGGCAGTTTCTGAAATCTGGCAGAACTGTCGTTCGTCGTACCAGACATGATTGAAATAAATGTAAATCACTGTTGATAAGCTACATTGGTTAAACAAGCTATAGCATCGGTATAGAATGAAAATGCCACTATATGTTTGGTTTTTACCTCAGAAACACATCAAACAATTTTCTTGTTTGCTCCACTGCTTCCATACGTTGAAGTTTTCCGTGAAATAAACCTGGGATCACTTCAATTGCATCACAGCTAAACTTGTGAAAAAGTTCGCTCCCATTTGTGGTGGATTCGAATGCACGAATGTAATATTGAAGAGCTGCATCAGTGAAATTATCAAGTGAACCACCAATTTGTAACCACATCTTCTGTACTGTTGATTCAGACACTAAAAAAATACAAAGTGTGTAATGAATACTACATGTAGTGGCGGATGTCCCGGTAGCACCTTTTGAAAGTGTACCACAATACGTTTCCTAAAAGGAAACTTGTCTACAAATTCCCAAATCAAAGACATCTTAACCAAAATAGAGGATTCAAACCAACGACCTCCAGTCTTCTGGCCAATAGCATACTCTCTACGCCATGTTGGTTGGTCGAAAACTCGATCTTAGCAACTATATTATTAGGCCTACTATCCTTTTCCCTAACCCTCTGATTGGTCCATTCCCTCTATACACCTATGTAATGGTACATTTTCAAAAGATGCGTCCCGGTAGCTTATGTTTCCATTATATATTGGTGTAATGACGCTATTCAGTAGAATCTGGGCTCCCGAGAGGGGGGTCAGGGGGACCAATGCCCCCTTTACAAACGAAAACGAGATATATGATGTCTTAGTTGCAACCTGAAGGGGGTATGGGCCTCCGTTTCAAGAAATTAGGGGCCTCATTTTGCTATTTTGACGTCTGGAATGTGGTCTAACAATTTCCCCTTTTTACGTGGATTCGACGTAGGCAGGTGTTGAATAGATGCAATATTTGCGATATGTTTTAATTTGGCAGACTGGATATGCCTACCACAGCAATTGTTACACACAAGTGGCTGACTGCAGTCAGATTTTAACGTTGATCCGTCGTCGCCAGACGTAGAAACAATGTGTAAATGGACGATTCAGGCTATAAAGTTGTCTTGCCGGTCTACAGGCAGGTAATATGCGGAACTGTAGTACCATACCTTTTCTGGTGTTATTACATGTGTTTCCAGCGTGCTTTGACTTGACATGAAAACGCAATCCCCCGTTGGTTTTGTAAGTTTTCGGACATAAGTGACATCTGCAAAAATACCGGATAATATATCCAAACAATTTTATTCAGCTTTCAACACACAACTGCACAATTTAATTAGAGGTGCGAGGTCCTTTGAAACGCTTTCTTACCCAAATTCACGTTGCACTGTAGACGCGCTCGTTGAAATGGGAATACTTTGAAATTCTTCATCTTCGATTATTTCCACAAGATACTCGACGGTTAAATTATCAGAACTGTTTTCCATTGCACTGTTATAAAAAGCCAAACTTCTTCTAGCCCTGTTGGTTGTTTATAGCTGGATAAGATAAACTTTGATAACCATATAGCCTACAGTCAGTCGTTTTGTATCGTATTTCGTAGACCTTTGCTACCCTATACTAATTTAATATTGTTGTTAGCAAGAGCCTATGTATTTACCCTGCTTATTGACCTGTAACATCCTGATTAACCTACTTCAAAATTTCACACAATAATCTGAAAAGACAAGCGGTAACGAAAATAAACTTTTAAACCACCTAACAATAATACTATGGTCGGAACAGTCCAATTACTTCGTGGTATTCGCCGTCACTTTAGCCTTGCTTTAGTGCATTCTTAGCACGCCGTACACCCGTACGGTCGCAGTCTGTAGCCTTTCATGTGCATGCAGTGAACCATGAAACGAACCACGTAGAGAAACGAGAGAGATAAAAGAGAAACACTAAGAGAAGAGTGAGTTTCCACTCATTGTGTTATATCTCGTTGGTTTGACAGATTGTTACCACCTTTTGTGTTTGTTCGTCAGTTGTTGCTTGTACGCAGGTCAGTGCAGTTTTATTTATTTTCAGTCATTTATTAATAACATTTCACGAATATTTGTTTTTGTTTAGATGAATTAAGGTATTTTCCTGACGAGGGCATAAAGTTTTGCCGAAATTTATTTGTTTTTGTTTTTTTAACATTTTCTTTTTTTTTTATTTTCTTTGTATATCTTAAATTTTTCTGAAGGTGTTGCGACCGTGCCAAATTTTTTTTCAACTCAATAACTTACTTCGGTCACAAGCACGTTTTTAACGTTCGCGTTTTGTCGCTTCTACCTTTTTCTCGACCTTTGCTATGTTGACGTGTATTGTTTTGATATGATGGTCAGAAATAAAAAAACAACTGAACTGAACTGAACTGAACGTTTGAAGTTATGTAGCAATTTTATTTTCTGTATTATTTTTTGAATTATGCAATTCAATCTTATAAAGCTGTTATCGATTATCTGTCTGTGGTATTCAAAAAGTATCTCTCTACCAAAGCTATAATATTGTAACAGTGTTACGGACAATCTCTGTACAAATCAAAAGTCACATAAAACCGTTCAGGTCTACTGAATCTTAGCGTATTAAGTGATGAAATATTTCTAAAAATAAGCAAAGATTGCACCATCGTTTGTCACACCTGCTGAAACATTACATCATCGTTAAATCTTGAATTAGGCTACGAGACATGGTGTAAGCCAAATCTAACAGGTGCTAGAATAGCTTCATAATGGTTATCATTATTACGTCACAGAAACTGCTTACGTGCGTTTGAAACATTGCAATCTATTCTCGTCATTTTAAAATGGATGCTTGAAGGTTGGTCTAGGGACGGTACATTCCGGGACGCGCAACTCCGTTGGCAATTGACAATTGCAAATTGGCAATTGACCCTTCAACATTAGAAGAGTCAATTGCCAATTTGACATTTTTTTACGCTTTACTGCTGGCTTGCTTTCAACTAAAAACCTTAAATTACTTTAAAACCAACTTCACTCTTCTTATATAACCCATAAAAAGTAAAGTCTTTTGTAAATTACAAAAAAACGTAACCACTTCTAGTGTTGCGGATAAGCCAAAAGCGGATGAAGTTTCGCATCCCTATGATCTACAATCCCTAGGTTGGTCGCACATTTAACTGTTTGCTTAGTGCTTGCCAGCTGGACAAAATTTACGTCTTTATTTAAGTAGTTTGCATTGTAGTGACAAGTTTTTAGTGGTGTACGGTGTTGTTCTCCAATTTCGGCAGCCAGTTGGCTAATTTTACAGAAATACAATTTTGAATAGACGTTTTCAAAAGAGTGTTTCTTTCGGTCATTGCATACAGACGAACGGATCCGGAAATCTTATGTTACAATTTTCCCATGAAGAGATTATGGTATACCGCTGTGACCAAACAGTGACATAAAAAAACAAGACAACAAAAAACATAATGACCATGGGCAAAGAGATAAGCAAATGATATGTTTTAGGAGCGATTATTGTACAATTTCTTTAAAAAACATTTAAAATTAAATATCTTGTAATATATTTCTTTTGGTATTTGATTACATGGTAACCCTCCATTGAAACATGGCATCTTCTTACTCAGTGGCGGCTCGTCATAAGGGACTGCGGGACTGCAGCCCCCCAACATTTTTGTGCATATGTGAATTATAATACATATAGATAGTTTAGCCATGTTTTTTCAGTTTATTTCGCTTGAAGAATTAAAAAACTCTTAATATTATTTTTTTTTGTAATAAAAAAAAAAATTTGTATTAAAAAAATTAATTGGCAATTCTGGGTCTGCAAATTTTGCAGGTCCGGTGTTGCTTGTTCCTTTTTTTAGACGTAGTTTTGCAGAAAAAAGTTTTCTGGCATCACTGAACAAGCGCTGTGGGGACTGCAAATAGAACAGACCCTGGTCAGGGATTCCAACTTTGGTTCTCGTAGGGTAAGCGTGTGGAAGCTATCGGTGATTAGGTGAAGGGATCGTAGGTTACTTTACTTGATCTGTGTTTTGAGAAGTCACTGAGACAGACTAGTTTTGATGTGAAATGAAGCAAATTACTGTAATTACCGTATTTTTAATCATTTCAGACCAGTAGAAGCATGAGATCAATCAATCAATCAATGTTTTATTTGTCAGTAACAGGAACATAGGTACATGTTTGAAATATGCAATATACACAGTACAAAAGTTACACAAGTTCCCATACCGACAGGGAGACAACGAGACGACCATACGGTTTACTAGTCAATTGCCACCCTACGGAAATTACGATTTTGCCATTTAAAATAAGCTTACAAGAGAAAAATAATAATTGAAACGTTCCCGTGCTTCAACAACAGCATACGCACAAAAAAAAACAAAAAACATATTGATGATAACGTAGGCCAAAACACAAAATTCCATGAAGCAAGCAGAGAATAATAAAGTTTCCTAAGCAACTGACAAGTTGGTTTCCATAACATATCACTTACGATGCACTGTAGCTTTGTAAAATTAACGTTTTGATCTCTTTTTTGAAACAATGAAATGATAAGTTTTTTAGCCTGCTTGGAACCTCTGACCAGAGCTTTGGGGCCAATACCTGCATGGACTTCTTGCCAAATTCTGTGTTTGATCTGTTTATAAAATAATTGTTGCCTGTTTGATATCTTGTGTTATGCTGATGAATAGATGAAGCATTTGTAAATAAATCACAATACGTAGACGGATACTCATTCATATGAACTTTGTACATATGTTTTTTTATTTCAATGTTATGTATGTCTTTTAGTTTCAAGATGTTCATTTTGAAAAATAAAAAATTAGTGTGAGCATAGTAATTTTGTTTCGTAATTATTCTTATAACCTTTTTTTGTAATTTTATTAATGGATCCAGTGCACTGTCACAGGCCTTTCCCCCGCTTGAAATACAATATTGCAAATGACAGTAAATCAAAGCGTGATACACATCTTTTAAAGTGTCTGTGTTGACATAATTTCTGAGTTTAAGCAACGCCCATGAACCTTTTGCTACTTTTCCGCAAATTTTATCTATGTGATATTTCCATGTTAATTTGTTATCTATGTAAACGCCAAGGTATTTTATTTGATCTTTTTGTTGAATGCTTGTGTTACCAATGTTAATGTTAAAATTTTTTATGTGTTTTTTATTTGTTATTAGCATGTATTCAGTTTTTGAGAAATTTAATGATAATCTATTAAGCTTCAACCAGTTGTAAACTTTTTGCATTTCGGCATTCACATTGTTCTGCAAATTTATTTCACATTTGTCGCTCATCGTAAGATTGGTGTCGTCAGCAAATAGTTTAACATTCATGTTTGTTGAATTTGGTAAGTCATTTATATACAGTAAGAAAAGAAGGGGTCCCAATGTCGATCCTTGGGGCACACCGCAGGTAACCTGTCTTGAGTTTGAAGAGATTCCATTGACGACCGTGTGCTGTAGACGATTGCTGATATAGCTTTTTAACAATTGTAATGGAAGGCCCCGAAAACCGTATGTTTGCAGTTTCTGTATGAGAATAGTGTGATCAACTGTGTCGAAGGCTTTAGCTAAATCAAGAAATACAGAGCAAGTTGTATCTTTATTATCTAGGTTAGTTGAGATGTAGGCTATTGTTCACGCTTGTCTTGAAAAGATTTATTAGGCTGTGATATTTTCAAGTACGGTAGCCTAAGAATTATCGGTAGGCATGATTTAGATGTTAACTGTAGCCATTTTAGTGCTCTTTCACAATTCGCCTTGTTGGTCAACTGGATGATGACTTCAACTACGTCACACGTTGGAATGGACAATTATAAAGGAGGAAGTACGGGAAATGCACTGAAAAACACCTGAAGGAACTTGTCTCCCATTTATTCATTTGTTGTTCAATTTGAACAAATTTGCTATTGTTGGAAAGCACAAGCATAGATCTAACCAACTAAGTTAATACCAAGTCCCAAAATAGTACTAGCTCCATCTGGTGGCCACCTAAACTTGACCAAATTCGAACCATTATCAAAAGTTTACTTTAAATAATAAAAACGTTAAACGACAGCCAATTAAAAGAACATGTTACTGTGTTACTAACCCTAAACCCTAACTCAGTGCATTTATAACTCAGTCCGGTACAGGTTTATGATTATTTTTATTAGGTTACTGGTTGATGCAGCCCCCCCATGTTTTAAGACCACGAGTCGCCACTGTTCTTACTAACGTTTGATTTTATAAATGGCAAATACAAATCATTCTTTTTGTTTTGACCAGTGCTATAGGCCAGGGGTCCGCAAATAGTGGGTCGCAACCCAAATTTGGGTTGCAAGACCATCCACAGTGGGTCGCGAAACGGTTTGAACTTACCATAAATATAACTTGTATGGCAAAAATAAATACAATCATAATGGTCTTTGATGTGCTGAGTTTCGTACAATTTGGTAGGCTACAAGAAAATTTATACTTTCGATTGTTATATAGCCTGGAAGACACCTTGAGCAGGGCATGAAAACTCTCTCAGCTTATCTCCAGAACTGGCGACTGAAACTCAGCGAAACCAAAACTTTGGCGGCAGCTTTCCACCTCCACAATCGGGAAGCTGATCGTGAGCTCCATGTTCAGAACAATGGAAAACCTCTGTCCTTTTGCCCCAAACCAAAATATCTTGGGGTGACACCAGACAGATCGTACACATATTGTACTGCCACCATTTGGTGTCACTGCGCAAGAAAATGACATCCCGCGCTGGCTCCAGCTGGGGGGGCGAGAGCTGACACTTTGCGTATAGCCCTTAGCCCGTGTCTACTCTTTTGCAGAGTACTGTACACTTGTTTGGTGCTGCAGTGCTCACTGCCATAAACTGCGCACAGTTACCGGATGCCTGCGTCCCATTACCATTGGACAATTTTGCCATTCTCGCTGGCATCCAACCTTCTGAGCTTCGTCGCGAAGAAGCCACTTTGTTTCTTGGCCACGGGCACTAGAGCCTAACCATCTTTTCCATCACAAGATCTCTGCTCCCCCAAACCAGCACCCCTGTCGACTGAAATCAAGACACCCATTCGTGCCAGCCGCTCAACTTCTGATCAACGAAGCAGATGAACTTCATCTCTGCGGCTACTTGGACGGACTATAAATATAATTCTGAAGGGAAGTCAAGTACCACCAGACTCCATTCGTTTATCCTCGACGCCGACACATGCCCCATCGGCCTGACACTACAAAGACAAGCATGGGTGCGCCTCAACCGTCTTTGCACGGGTGTCCGGCTTTTCCGCTCAACCATGCGCCATTGGGGAATTGGCCTCTTCCTGTGAATGTGGTGCGGAGGAACAGATCGCAGACCACATCATCAATGACTGTACCATCTTCAAGCCACCTAACGGAATGGAAGGTCTGCGTGTCATGGATGATGAAACTAAAGACTGGTCTCTAGTAGCCTTCCAGTGTAGTCCGGAAACATCTTGAGTCTGGGGCAGAAAAAGGATAGAGTAGACCCTCTGCCCCAGAGGCTTGCACGACGACGAAGCACACGGTTAATATGTCCACCCGCTTATTAAACCCAATTTAGTCCATTCCGGAGTTGCTGAAGGTACGGGAGTGGTAGAAAATTGTCCCCCACTTAATAAGCCAAAATTGTCCGGTCCTGATGTGGCCTTAATAAGCGGGGACGACCGTATTGGAATTGATATTAATTTGCAAAGTGTTTTGCGCAAAATTATATACTTCCGAAACGTTTGGGTCGCGAAAATTTCGAACGATTGCTTTTTGGGTCGCACCAAAAAGTATTTGCGGACCCCTGCTATAGGCTACTGGTGAACTTCATTTACATAAGGAAAGCAGCCAGCAAACGCCCGTGGCAGCAATTTGTGCACATATTTGTACATAAACTTTGCAGTCTCTAATTTAATAATATCATCAATTTTGAGCACATTAAATTTATGATAAAGAATACTTGTATTTTTTTTTATCTCGGCAAAAGCAGTTTTCAACGTGTACTTGGCTGTGTTGATGTGGAGTGTGAGTGCGTATTTGTTCGCTTACATGGCAAGGGCATGGCCAAACTGAACGAGTGCATGACAGAGATCGAAAATTCTTTTGAAAATAAAAAAAATAGTTCCTTCTCATTGTGCTACTAATTTGTATATAGGAAAGCTTTGTCTTGGGAAAATCAAGAAAGATATTTTCGAACTCGCATTGTGAGCATTGCACAGCACATAAAATTACTGATAAGCAGAAGTATAATACAATAGCCTACTTATTTACAGTAATGTACGCGCATACAAAAAATATTGACGCCGTCAGCGTAAACGTTCGAAAAACCATACGCCGTATGCGTCAACGTAACTTGTAAAAAAAAGTTGTCAGCGTCAGCGCATACACGAGCGTAAACTCATTTTGTTTGCTAGGTGCCAAACATTCACACGGTATAAACCACTCGAAACAAACAAGTTTTATTTTGAATTTCCACGAAGAAACACAAGCATCTGAAAGTGTTTATCTGACATTTTGCTGCGTTTTGGTTCCAATATGTCTTTGCCCATTGAAAACATTCTTTCAACTGCAGCGCTGGAAGGTATTGGCGTGTTGTACCGAAAAGAAGACATTGAAAAGTATGCGTTGACGCTATGCGCTAAAAAACCGCGAAAACTTTACGGCGTAGCCTAAAGCGACAACTAAGCTAACAAAAAGTGTACGCCGCAAGGCTGCGGCGTAGAATTTGCGGCGTATACGTAGGCTACATCTCTGCTTATTTAGATCTTATTGGCCACTTTATTTCAGAATAAAAGGTGTTTCGTTAACCGTATCTGTCACTGCTTCCTTTTGGCGTCAAGAGTTACTGGCCGAGACCATCAGGTCTACGTCTCTCTTATTGCTAATTACTCCGTCGGCTTATATCAAATAACAACGGGAAAAAGTATGCCGTTGGTCAAAAGCCTTTTCTATCACTTCAATCAATTTATTTCGCAAAGTATATTCGTGATTGTGTATTTTAGGTAGAAAAGGTGATAAAGACTCGGTTTTTGACCTATTTTCGCCATTTCTTCGTCAAATTTCTCAGTTGACATTTTATTTTGAAAGTCCTCTTGCATAGAACACAGAATTTCATCAATTTTGTTTTTCAATTTTTGTGCAAACAGTATTCCATGCACTTTTTGCACTACAAAGCAATTTGCGCAAATAATAAATTACCTTCCTAATTGATGTCTGCCAGCAAAGAATGACTCATATCGCGTCAAAGACCAACTCCCTACCCAGACAGTAAAATCGGCGTTGAATCAATGTAAAAATGACGGATTTTGCTGCCTGGGTAGAGAATGGAATTTTAGCGCCGTCGTGTTATGACTGACAGACACAAAATGAAACCGCACGCTAATAGTAAACTGTCAATCAAGCTATTGAATATCACGAAATTTCTTGCATTTTATAACTGGCTGTGACAAAAGGTTTATTGTGAACTTCACAATTATCCGATATCAACATAATCGGGATTAAAAGTTGGGGCAAGAAAAAAAAGTAAAAGTCAAGAAATCTCAGGTTTCTAGCGTCACTGCTTCTATGTGAAATTGCTGAATTAGCAGAGGGCGAGACCATAAGGTCTACGCCAGTAACAGATACGGTTAAGAAAACTAGATAACAACAACAACACTCAGAATGCCCACTCTGTCAGATTTAGTAGCCGGGCCTGAGAAACTTAAAAATATTAAGCATTTAAAACTTAAAAATAAACATCGAAACAACAATTTTTTTTTCGTTGCGATTAGCTTATGGGCCCTGGTAGGAGACTCTTCGCGACCCACTGGGAAAAGGCTGAAGACCCAACTTTGGGTCACGACCCATAGGTTGAGAACCAGTTGTGTTGGAGAAGCAATGCACAGCACATCATTAATCACTGTCCAGTGTTTCGACCTGCAGAACATGTGGATCTCATAGACCCTGATATGAAGACATTACTCTGGTTACAACAATTAGGAGATGTTGCCTGAACTGCTGCCTCATAAGCAAGAAGAAGATTGCAACCAACACGTGGACGTTATGTTTGACAAGCGTTTTTAAACAACAAATGATGGTTGACTTTTGAAGCATCCAAAAAGACAGAATTATTGACAGAAAAGGCATCCAAAAGTCTGAGCGTTCTTTAAAAGTCCAATTCATTGATCTAAACAAAACTTTGTGTTAGCTATAAGACAGCACACCCACTACTGTAAGTAGGCCACAGTTGAGATACCACCTTGTCAGTGAGATAACATCGTTAAAGCGACCTTCTTTCGAAAAGCAAATTATATAAGCTGAAATGTAACTATGCACCTTTTTTTGCTTGCAACAACAACAATTGAAGCAATGGTGAAGTTTTTTGTAGTTTAAGCATGAGATGAACAAGAGTTTTTTCACTTGTAAAATCATAAAAGCAATGAAAAATATATTTTTTATGTTTGCAACTATATAGTTTCTTGTTACGGTACACTTAATTCACTTCTAAAGTGCCCCACTGCTTCCTTAGGTTAGGCACCAGTGGGACACTTTAGTGCGACATTTAAAACTACAAATAAGTATCGAAACATCAATTTCTTTATTGAAACGTTTTGAAGATGGTTGGTTTTGAATCTTTATCCTCGGACTGACAAAGCCTTGATAGGATATTCCTGGTAGTTTCGCATACTTGTAGAGGCTCTTGACGCAGGGCTGGTTACCGAGATTGGCAGAGTGAAGTTTTCCGAATGTTGAAGTGTTGTTGCTGGGGAATTATTTCATTCATTATGTGCCGCTGAATGGAGAGCAGTCCTGAAATGCGTTGCTCAAGCGCACATCCCGAGAGTCGAACCAGCGCCGCGTGATTTTGAGCCGGGCGCGTAACCACTGAGCTATCGTGGCGGAGATGTGAGCATATCGGCAAGGGTGAAATCGGGAGATTCGGCAAGGGTGAAACTTGATAAAAATTGTGGTGAGGTACATATTGTTCGTGAATTATTTGAGTTATTAAAGAAAAGGTCATTTTTGTCCCATTGCCCCCTGATCTCCACCGATGCACTCACCAGTAAGATGAAATTAAGATTTGATTATTTTTAAATTACTTTTTGATAAGATTAAGATAAAATTGAGGATAACAATGGAATTTCACAATTTCCAAAAAATCTGAAAGATTTTTTTCCTTTTTCGGATTATCATGACTCACCCATTTCATAATTCCCTGATACACTGCTATATCAACTTACGTTTAACTTGTGGTAACGCTGCAAGTGTTGCGAAACTCTCCAAACAGGTTTCCCACATATTGGGTACTGTTTAAGCGTCTTCTTTCCTGGTCCAACCGAGACAATAATTAAGAAGCATTGTCATTGATGTGCAACAATAAATAGCTTTTACTTGTCTTTCCTGCAAGGCCAATGGAGATTGCACAAACAACGCTGGATTTTTGCTTGTTGTCCCTTACTACAAAGTCTCTGGTGCCTGTAATTTGGCTCAGGGATATCTATAACTACGGGATTGGAAACTCTGTGGAACTGAAAACCATTTTATACACCAGTAATTCAGTAGGGTCACTTTTCTTTGTGCGCTGCTGTGATAAATAATCACATAAATTGACCTCAAAGGGCGTCAAGTGGTAGGCTAAACGAACAACCAAAAGTGTAACAATCAATTCACCTGCTGTAAATTGTAAAGACTGCGCTTGCCTGATTTGTTTATTTGTTTGTATTCCATTAGTGCAGTCATGTTGCATTTTGTTTGCTGCTTAAAAAATTTCCAGAATGACTATTGGTTATAGTTCTGATGACATCTTGAACGGATTGGTTTCGTACTGGATTGGTCTGTGAACAAGTTGATGATACAACAGCATATTTCACTGATTGCTGAACACTCCTCGTTTACTTCTGATCCGATTTGCAGTACGCAAAATGCTAAAGAACAATAGTAGGCGGTTTTTGGACTCATTGCATTCATTCATTTTTTGGATTCATCGTTTTTTTTTTTTTCTAGCAGCGTAAATGTACTTTTAATCTTTTATACATCAATTAAGTTTTAATGTGAGTGTACATTTTGTATTATTATTGTAAAATCGAATTGTGTATATCTTTTAGTGGGTATTGTATTTTGTTAATCTTTCTGTAGTCGTAGTAATGTGATGACCCTACTGATGTATAGCACTGAAAAGAGTTTCCAATCCCGTAGTTATAGATATCCCTGATTTGGCTAACTGAACTTAACTAAATAATGATCATGGTGAAATCATACATCAACTAGGTTAAGCTACATAACAGAAACAGTTGCAACTGAAAATTAAAAGCAACGTATTGACAGTCTTTGCTGTGACATGAAAAAGGCAACATTCATGAATATGCACAAAATTATAGTTAAGGTCACACAAAAGCATAGCAGCTTCTGGTGATGCAATCACTACACAAGTTATGGCAATATACAGTAGGCCTATATATGCACCAGTGCAAGCATCAAGATGGCAGTTCACACTGAAAGTAAAAATTGTTCCACACGTTATGACAAATTGGTCAAAACCTTTTAAAAAAATCAAGACTAAATTCATGAATTAGTTAGACTAAGCATTTTGTTATGCTCCAATTATTGGTTTTGAGCAAGTTTGCTTGATGCTGATGTCAGTAACTCCTTTAAGGATGTCCCATGGCACTTAGGGCAGTGACTATAATCCATCAGATGATAAACACGGGGATGCACAGGGCACGGCGTCATTACCTTTTCTACAACATAAAAAAAAATTCAGTGAATAAATAATATTTTTATTACCTTTTTGTGCAAATCATTTATTTTCACATATGCTTAATTATGTCTGGCTCTGCAGCGGACCTAGGAGGGGGAAAGGAACTTAATTCAATTGCACTAAAAATGCAAGTTTCTAGCTTCCAAACGTTTGCTGCACAAGAGTCTATTATCTAAATTTTGGGATCGCTATTTTTTTATTCAATTAACCTAAAATTGCGGATTATCAATTAAACAGACCTGAGTTAGGGATGTGACTTGCACCTGACAAGCGCGACTTATACTCGAATAAATACAGCAGTTCATGACAAAAATTATCAAATTAAGCCTAGCCTATAGATAAGAAAATTAACAAAAGTCTGTTAAAAAATTGTAAACCAGCGTGATTTTCAAAGAATTTGTACAATAATCAGTTAATCCTAAAACATATCATTTGCTTTTCTCTTTGCACATATAGTCGTTACGGTATTTTGTTGTCTTGTTTTTTTAAGTCACTGTTACAATACTGTTTTGTTTCATCCCTTCGGCATGTAATATTTAATGGTTGCACTTAACAATGCCTTTGTAATACAGAATTGCATGCATGAAAATGATTTTTTTGTTTGCAACTAGTTTCTTGTTGCACTAAATGCATTTCTAATTGTGGTTTGGCACACATTGCCGTGTATTATTGGAGTTATTAAAGAAAAAGCTGTTTTTGTCGCATTGCTTCATGATCACCCCTATTGAGTATTGCTATTAAAATCCATTTAATGTACTGTCGGTTTCGTTTTAAGAAGGTATTTACACGATGAGCTACACACACCTCTGAAAAGGAAATACCATTCGGAATACGATGCATGTAAAACATTACAGAAATTCGTTGCGAAAGGTGCTAACCTACTATTTCAGATGCATACAAACGTTGGGCAGGTGAGCGGAAATGGACTTGGGTCGGAATAATTGATTTCAATAGTTTTAATTGAACAATTTAGCGTGGAATTTAAATGAAGTCTTGCCATATTTCGCCGTTTCGCGTTCAAACATCTTGCTTAACCGTTGCTTGCTTAACCGTCTAAAATAAAACTTTCCTTAAATACTTTTTGCAATCTTACTTTCGAAACGTGTTCATCTTGAAACACTTCCACTTGACACATCTCTACGAAGAAGCAAGATTAGTTTAATGAAAGCAACCACTTTATCGAAAGCAGTGTATAGAACACCTCATATTGGAATGCAAGAAGGATAGGCATTAGGCAACCAACATTAGCTAGTAAATTATAACATCGGGCCGTAGCACTAGCTAATTCATAAAATTTAACAACTGTTTTAACCGGTAGACGCTTTAAACATAGCAAAATTGTCCCCATGAACCAACTGATTGCATCATTGTGACCCTTCTAGCACTCAGCCAGAGAGTTGATTCTTGCTTTGAACTTTGTTTGGAAATTACAGAAGAAAAAGAGTAATGGCACTGGTGAGAATCGAAATGATTACTCTCTCGCCTTAGCTGGTGAGGGCGAAACCCTCAATTAATTTACTTTGCAACGTGCATGAGTCGCATGACTGCGATCAGCAGGCGTGCTATTATGGACCTACATGAGCAGGCGTGAAACTACTAAAATTTAATTCTATGCTTGCTGAATTAAACCGACTACTTTGCAAATTTGCACGAGAGAAACGGGAAATGACTGCGTCTTGCAGCAGTAATAACTGTTAAGTCCCTATGTGAATACATACATACAAATACATACATACATAGGAAATAGGAAACTACGCAAATGCAGCACTGGAATGCTGATTAGAAAAAAACTTGATCGAGACAGACAGCAACAGGCACAATAAAAGAAACGAATGAGCACGAAATCACTATCAAAAACAGCAAGAATTTCAAAAACCGGTGACCAAGATCAGTGCCGGTCTTTGGGGTGTGAAAACCGTGCGATCGCACAGGGCCCGCAAATTAGGGGGCCCGCAATTTACTCAGAAAATGCAGTAGCCTAATTTTGTTATTTCTAATGGAAAAATTCAACAAGTGAATTCAACAAAGGAATTAGCAACAAGAAAACATAGAGACTCAACGGGTGCAACCTATTTCGTCCCCTGAACATTTCGCAGCCTGAAAAGATCGAGAAAAAAAACAACAGCCGAAGTCGCTGATCGGAGTTGCCGCAAACATTTCAAAATTTCTCTCGATCTTTTCAGGGGACAAAATAGGTCGAAATTTGATTTAGTTACTCCGATTTCAGGGTACGAAATAGGTTGCATTCAGACTCAACATATAGACATAGTTTATTTCCAAAAAATGCTAAAGAAAGCATGATCTTATCCTTTTGTCATGCCACTGGACAGCAACATTTTACAGTAATATTCTTAACCAAATTTTTGTTGAACATGCTCTCAGAATGCCCTAAATTCAAAGCAAATTTTCAAATTTTTTTGAGAGAGGCCCCCAAGACCCCCAGCCGCTGGGTGTCGCCCGCCAACCGTCAAACCACCTCAAACCACCTCCCCCTTTCAAAATACCTAGCTACACTACTGAATTAGATCATTGTCAAAGCATATTCCGCCCGCAAAGCATATTTTCAGTTCAGTTCAGTTGTTTTTTTATTTCTGACCATCATATCAAAACAATACACGTCAACATAGCAAAGGTCGAGAAGAAGGTAGAAGCGACAAAACGCAAACGTTAAAACGTGCTTGTGACTGATGTAAGTTATTGAGTTGAGAAATTTGGCACGGTCGCAACACCTTTTGCACAGGGCCCGAAATACCCTAAGACCGGCACTGCCAAGATGTCTACAATACACATAACAAAAGCGAGTTGCGAAAATACATTCCGCAGAGTGAAGTCCCGAGGGGTTTGTAAACGTCCATCAGGATCATCGAGACAACACCAGATTAATGTGTGGTCAATAGCGAATAACTGTTAAGACCCTATGTGAATGCATACATAGGAAAACGGCAACCACACAAATGAAAATGGCTGCATCTTGCAGCAATAAAAACTGTTAAGACCCTATGTGAATACATATATAGGAAAACGGCAACCACACAAATGAAAATGGCTGCGTCTTGCAGCAATAAAAACTGTTAAGACCCTATGTGAATACATACATAGGAAAACGGCAACCACGCAAATGAAAATGGCTGCATCTTGCAGCAATAAAAACTGTTAAGACCCTATGTGAATACATACATAGGAAAACGGCAACCACACAAATGAAAATGGCTGCATCTTGCAGCAATAAAAACTGTTAAGACCCTATGTGAATACATATATAGGAAAACGGCAACCACGCAAATGCTGATGAGAAAAAACTTGGTCGAGACATCAATAGGCACAATAAAAGAAACGAATGAGTCAATAGCAAATAACAGGAAATGGCTGCATCTCGTCTTAACTACATTCCCAGAGTGAAGGGTTGAGCTTTCTTTAGAATGTTAATTTATTGATCTAAACAAAAGTTTGTGTTAACTATAAGACAGGACTCCCACTACTGTAAGTAGGCTACAGTTGAGATACCACCTTGTTAGTGAGATACCATATCTAGTGACCTTCTTTCGAAAAGCAAATTATATAAGCTGAAATGAAACTATAAAAGAAATGTTCACAAAAAATACCTCAAAAAGTTGATGTGATAAGTAAAAATCCGAGATCAGATTCGGTTTTAACAACCTAAAATTACTCTCCGTGAGATTTTTCTTGTTAACCTAGGCAACAGTAGCCTACTCTACGAAATGTGGAACCGCATTGGTGACGATGAACAATGCAGGCATCCAGTGAGTAAATTATTGGGCTCCATACCTCTGAAGTCACCACCTCCGCATTACTGGAGGCGTTGGTGCAGTTGTAAGTTCGGCGGGCCGTCTGTACCGAGTGGCTCATATGGCGGGCCAATTGATTGGCCATCTCGGGCCTTTGATCATGCACCTGCAACAGCAAATTGTTGGCGCGTACACGTTGGGAGACTGGGGTTTGTTGTAAAATTTCCCAGAAAGTTCACGCAACAGAACGTTTCAAATTAACTTCCTGTTTCCATCAAGTAGGCAAACGTTTTGGGTGGTGCCCAAATTTACTTTTCAATAAAAAGCAAGCAGTCAAACACTTGTCCAGTAAGAATTCCTGGAAGGTTTGGTGTAGCATGAAATGCACTGTGACAGCATTTCAGTGTTTACAGTCTTGAAATAAATATTTCTTTTTCCAAAAACTTTCGGAGTGCACAAACCAGCAATGATTCAACAAACCCCACTCTCCTACGGTGTTGTTAGGCTGCGATTTGATTTGATACATCTGAAAGACCTACTTCATGCAACTAACTATTCAAGTTATGGTGTGCAGCCTAAAATCTTGGTAATGCAGCAGTTTCTGCTAAGACACAAATACATCCTTTACATGTAGGCCTGTAGGTGTAATTTTCTTACCGCCGTCACAACGCTCTTTCTCCACAATGTCGAGGAGAAGCGGCTCTTCAAGCCACCTTTAGCCCATGCGAGCTGCATGAACTTCGTGGCGCTTGAGGTGGAAAGAGCCCTCCCCGACGTACTAAAAATGAACTCTCCATCTATCGGCATTTCCTTTCGCAGTGCAGCGACAAGCGCATGCAGCTCGTCAGGAAATGCCAAGGAAGCAGAGCCTAACGCCTCAGCTGTCTTGTGATCGTGGCTCTGCAAAAAATATTGTTGTTGTAATAAGTGGTAGATTTTGTAGGATTTTGCAAAAATCATAGTTAGGCTATAACTTGGCTTCTGCACAATGGTGTAACAAAGTGTACCCTTTATAGAATTGAATGGTACACGAAAGGATTTTCTGAGCTTTTAGATGTTAAACAAAATGATGTATGTTATTGTTATACTGCGTGTATATAGTCAGCTTCGGTAGAGAGTTTGTCTTGTTGAACCATAGGCATACGAAGCCGAGCAAAGTGATCAAGTTTAACATATTAAAGATTATTATATTTACAAAAAACACAAAACTACGCAACAATTAAATATCGAACGTTTTCGACATCACAAGATGTCCTCTTCAGGAATAATATACATACAACTTAACTACATCTGAAAAAATACAATGGTTAACTAAATCTATAAACAGGAAAAGACAAAAACTGCACAGTACTTCTGACTAGCTCAAACTCAACGATAGGCTCCACGAGAATCAAAGTTATCTGCATCAAAAGGTGTTAAACAGATCACATGATATGGTAGAAAGGCAAGGTGCGAAAAAACTAATTTTAAAATACAGAGAGCAAGAAAGACGAGCCGCAAGCATCAACTGTCTGTTCAAAAGTGGATTGTGACGTTTTATGTACAAGGCTTCCAAGATCTTAGTTTGATACTCAGACCTGCCTCTAGACATGATCTCAAATTGCTTGATAGAAACGTTGTTTTGACATTCTGTACATGAGAAAATGTGATCTGTAATTGCGCTTTTCTGTACAGAATTCAAATTGAGGTGTTCCCCAGCTCTAGTCGATAAATGTCTTGTTGACATACCGATGTATGTCAGGCTTGCATCACGCAAACAACTGAATTTATAAACGACATTAGAACATAAAGCAAAGGGCGTAGGCGACTTCAGCTGGAAATATCTGCCTACTTTGAACGTTCTATATACAGGGTAAATGTCACAATCAAATTTCTTTTTGACAATTTTAGCTAGATTTTTTGAAAATCTTACCGAATCTTTTCCCAAGAATGGTAGATCAAAAAATTTGCTAAAATCGTCTTCTTCGGGTTTATCTTTCGGTTTCGTATCCAAAAAAGCTGTTAATATTTTATCAAAAAAGTATGACGGGTATCCATTTAAAGTAGCATATTTTTCAACTTGTTAGTTTCAATGTGGAACAACAAGTCCGTCGAGCAAACCAAACGGGCACGAGATAAAAGACATAAGATTAATCCAGATTTCCACTTATTTGGGCAAAAAGCGTTGTAATTTAAAAGTAGGCCAGTGTTGGTGGGTTTTCTCCAGATTTGTGTGTCGAACGAGTCATAATTTATTTTTACTTCAACATCTAAAAAGGCAATAGTGTCATCAGATTTTTCAACTGTAAATTTGATATTTTGATGTTGAGCATTTAAAAGGTTTAAAAATTGGGAACAAGACTGATCGTTGTCAAAAACTGCAAAAATATCGTCAACATAACGTACATACATTTTAGGGTAAAAATCACGGAACACTTCAAACATTTTCGTTTCTAAGTCCGCTAAAAAGAAGTTGGCCAAAGTTGGACCAAGTGGAGAACCCATGGTGACGCCAAACAATTGTTTATGTTTAATAATCGCTTGTTTAAGCAGATCGATGGCGTTATGTTGACGATATTTTTGCAGTTTTTGACAACGATTTAGTTAACCATTGTATTTTATTCAGATGTAGTTAAGTTGTATGTATATTATTCCTGAAGAGGACATCTTGTGATGTCGAAAACGTTCGATATTTAATTGTTGCGTAGTTTTGTGTTTTTGTAAATATAATAATCTTTAAATATGCTAAACTTGATAACGTTGCTCGGCTTCGTATGCCTATGTGTATATAGTCATTTGCCTTTCAAAAACATCGCAAAAGTGTTTGCTTACTTTGACAATGTGGCATTGTCCTTGATGGGAGGCACTGTCAAAATCCTCCCACCGCAACCCCGCTATCGCCTTTGGCCTCTGCGCATTGTGAAGTTGCAGCCTCAGCATCAAATGGCCCAGAATATCTCCCCTGGAGAGGACTGATGCTGAGGACTGCGCCTCCCCTCGCAACGTCCTTTCGCAGGACATTGCGAAGGGTGAACGAAGATACTTTGTCTTCTCTTTAGAGTTCAGAAGCCCTTCTGCAAAATAAGTTGCCATTATGCTGCGTGCAACAACAAACGAGCAAATATGCTGTATCCATGGCAGACATGAGTTGCTCTTAACGCTTTACAAAGTAGACAGTGTTAGTGCAGCAGTACAGTGGCACAGCCGAGTACACTATTTCCCAGGATCCATTCAGCACCACTTTTGAAAGGTCTTTGGTAATATACGAACCGGTATCGAAAACTGGAGATTATCGAACCCATGTCCACAGAATCAGAGGCAGACACTGGAACCACTAAGGCATCAAGCCACCTTAACCAAATTGAATATATATGAATAACATTTGAAAATTTTCCAACTTCCTTTTACAATTTGCAAGCCGCACGTTAACAGCGCTCCCCGAAGCTCTACGCTACATTGTACGATGACATGTTACAGTAGTAACACCCATGAACGTCGCTACATAGCGAGGTCCACGTAACAACAATTGACGGATGTTTTTGTTCACGCCAGTTTGGCACACGAGTTGCAAAACCGCATGTCTTCACAAATCAACCAACATGAGCCATTACTATAAATATTTTACCTCATATATGCAAAATATCAGATGAATAGAAAGGAAATATTTATAGTGTGCTCACCATGAGACGAGGAGTTGATGAGCATGGAACGGGCCTCCGATTTTTTTTTGTAGGTCTTAGCCCAGTTTTTGATTGATATCTGCAACTGGGCTAACTTGGGCGCTTCCAACGGAAATAAATCTTCATTTTGCTGAGCAAATCTGCAACACATTGAGTGATTATTTAATGTTTATAGGAATCCTTATCCTCGCACTGACAAATCCTAATAGGTTATTTCTGGATACTTGTAGAAGCTTTGAACTACTAAGGCAGGCCCGGTCACGAAATTTCACAGAGTGCACTTTCCGAGTGTTGTTGTCTGTGAAATGTTGCATCCACTTGGTGTCGCTGAATGGAGAGCAATCCTTGGATAATATTGTCAAGTATTGAATCTTTTTTCCATGTGAAACTTTCTTATTTGGGCTGGGCCGAATTTTCGCAGGCCCAACGCCTCAGCTAGTTCAGCTTTATGGATAATGCGGCACTGCAGAAGCTCTTATTGCAATATTTTTACTTACCGTAAGAAATGCTTCACGCTGTTAATGTGGTTATAGATCGTGTTGTCCCGCAAGTCCTTATCTATGACGATGGGTTCCAGGATGCCGGCATCGAACGTGACGCCGTTGGCACTCCTGAAGATATTTGTGACGTCACGTAATACCTTCAAGATGGAGGTGTCCTTGTTGCCACCACCACTGGAGCCCTCCATGAATACCTGCAAGTGTAAATATAAGTAGGTTTGCAAAATAAAGTCCACCGATGGAGCAGCCAAGGTGTTGGCGAAGTTTAATGTGGTATGCTTAGAAATTTTCATCATTTTCATCCGCACAAACCCAGCGAACCCAAAATTTTCATCCGCACAAACCCAGCGAACCCAAAATTTTCATCCGCACAAACCCAGCGAACCCAAAATTTTCATCCGCACAAACCCAGCAAACCCAAAATTTTCATCCGCACAAACCCAGCGAACCCAAAATTTTCATCCGCACAAACCCAGCGAAACCAAAATTTTCATCCGCACAAACCCAGCGAACCCAAAATTTTCATCTGCACACCGCACCGCAACTAAATCACCTATCAGCACACCGCAAATTACAATATTTTCAAAAAAACATTTTAACGAGTTATCTTTTAGAAAGTCAATTGTGGCAGAAAACACCCATGGCATATAACTGGTAACCTACCGGTACAGTTGTGCACTAATTGACTAGGCTAACCAGATCATTATGTCTTATCAGTAATGCATCTAAGTTCTAAGTCTAAGACATCATGCTTTTTCAAATAGAATGTTCCTGGATCCAGTATCAGGACTTTTGAACACTTTTTGTAAGCAATAATGCAATTTTAATGTCAGTGGTTGTATGAACTACACAGACAGACAAGACGTCAAGAGTAAAACATATAGCCTGAACTCACTGCGCTAACTGTTATAGTAACTAATGCGGTAGTAGCGCTAGGCCTATAGCCTGATAACTGGGAGCTGAGCTTATCAGCTAGGCTATTAACCAAAAACATTCGTACAGCTTCCCTCACAAGCCAACCCCAAAAACCCTGTCAGCTGCAAGCCATTTGCAATCTGCATAGCTTTCGAGCTTAGGGTTTCCGTTAAAGGAAAGAAAACACTGATCCGTGTTTCCAATTTAAATTTGAAGTTTCGTTAACTGATTATTTCTTGAAAGTTTACGCGGCAAGCGGCGCGGCTTTGTCATTTCAACCTTCCACGCGGCGCGGCACGAGGCGGAAAAGTCAAAAGCGGCCACGTACGCGGCCTGCATCACTAGTATGAATATGACAAGCCACAATGGTCAAATAATACATAGGCCGCTTGTACTCTGTGGCCTAGATTTCTTACAAGGAATGTATTTCACAAAGTTCAGCAGTTTTAAAATGAAGCCTTTAAAACTGGTAAACGGTAACACCACAAGATGCCTCACTTTAAAGTCATGGATGACAGTATCCTCCGATGAACCTTTCCCCATCGCCCTTCTGTAGTCGGTCGATTTGCTCTGCAATGATAAAGGGAAAAGAAGTACTTTCTACTGCAGTAGCCTACTACTACTTCCGCTACTACATAACTGTATGTTATTTAGAGAGATCGGTGACCAGTGGGACGCTTTACCAGTGGGACACTATCGCTTTCTTGAACCGTGGTGAACGTAAATGACTGACATTCTGCGTGTAGAACCGAGATACTGATATTGTAAAACGTAGTTTAATGGTAAAATTTTTGTAGTTTAAGCATGACATGAACAAGATTTTTTTTAATTGTAAAATCATAAAAGCAATAAAAAATATATTTTTTATGTTTGCAACTAGGCTATATAGTTTCTTGTTACGGTGCACTTAATTCACTTCTAAAGTGCCCCACTGCTTCCTTAGGTTAGGCACCAGTGGGACATTTTAGAAATGCATTTAAAACTACAAATAAATATCGAAACATAAATTTCTTTATTGAAATTTTTTGAAGATGTGAGCAAAGGGTGAAACTTTATAAACAATGTGGCTTATAACACATTGTTCATAAATTATTTGAGTTATTAAAGAAAAGGCTATTTTTGTCCCACTGCTTCCTGATATCCCCTATGCACTCACTGGTACATACAGTAAGTGTCACAGTACAACGTTGCGTAAAATGCAGCAATACTTTTTAAGACTAACTAACGTACTGTTTTTTTTTCATTTATTTATTTTTGTTGATTACATTACATGTTTGGCTGCGTTATGAAAACTGAACTGACCAATTACATTTCATTACCATTTACCACCAGATACAAGGTATGCTGCAAGTGCATTGAACAATGCGTATCAACTTACATCCAATTTATGGTAACGTTGCAGGTGTTGTGACACCCGCCCGACCGATTTGTCACAAATTGGACACTGGTTTAGCGTCTTCTTTTTTTCCTCGTTCAAGCGCGACAATGTGCACAACCGACGCCTCTCCTGGGGGTTCGCGATCTTGTGCGCCTTGATGAAATGCTGCGCGATGTTCGATACTATCTGAACACATTCAATCAGAGTTTGGAAAACTAACACAGCTCAATCGGTGAGACACTGTCACTCTGTCAGGCATTGTCGGTTGTGTGGCCGAGTGGTGAGAACGTCAGCGACGTTCGAAAGCACGTGGGTTCGACACCGCTCCAGAGCATGCGGCTGCGTCTCGGCAAAACACTTAACAGTGCCAAAACAAGGGGCCAGCTGACATGTTCCTTCGCTGCTTCCTGTTGTATGGCAGTGCGTTGTATGTTGTCGCAATCGGCGTAAAATAAAACATGATTGCTATTAGGCTGCATTGTCTTCTATGCTAATAACGACATAACATAAAACAAAAAAAGCAATTTTGCAACGAACATGAACAATGAACAATGTTGGTTACATACTTCTTTCTTGCACATGCAGCATTTTATATCCCTCCTCGCATTCTCCACAGGTCCAGCCAACGTTTTCTTCCGTTTAACTGATTTTTCTGAAAAAAAAAGAGGCATCTAGTAGCCTATACGGTATGTGGAATTAATCAGTCAATCTCAGTGGCTTGTACAAATGACAAAAGTTTGTACAGTAAAAACATGTTTCTAAAAAATGTGCACGGTAATATTTTAAAAATCATTGCTCTTTATAATGAGCACCGCCTCCTACTCTCGGAATCAACTTTATCCCGATGCCTTTTTACAAACAATGCATAATTATTACCAGTTTTCGCCATCTCATTGAGGCCGAAACGCTTCCTCTTTCCCGTTACTTTCTCCTTCTTTTTTTTTCTCCTTCCATCTTCGCTGCTACTGCACTCTAGTTCAGCAAAATTAAATACCAGTTGCGATTTAATTAACGAGATCACGGACGAGCAAGACCGTGGATTTGATTTGTCGGTCTCTGCTCTTTCACGTGTAGTCTCGTATGAGCTTGGACAACCGCAATTTCCTTGCGGTATCTTTTCTAAATCAATACAGTAAAATTATAAGTAGAGGTATTCAAGTTTTCAGAAATTACACTACAATTAGAATTGGAACTGCCCAAGTTTTCACAAATAAGATTTGCGTCCCTTTAATTACCACGGGATCTTTAAAGAGCCCGGTTCGGTTCGCCATAGCCCAGAGAAGGGCCGTAGGCATTTCCCTCTAAGGCAGCTGACTGTTCATAATCATGAGAAAAATCAAGGGCTATAGTCGAAGGGGCGCCACTCCGCAACCGACGTCATACCTTTAAGTATCTTGCCAAAGACACAGCCACAAGCTTTTGAGGGGTTTCGAACCAGGGCTCTCACCACTCGGCTACGTAGCCGATAACAAAATGAACCAAAAGCGAAAACGTTTCAGTAGAGTATTGCAAAATAGTCACAAATACAAAGAAAATTATATTGTTTTGTAACAAAACTGATTGATCGGTTGATGATTTTACAGGTGACCTGTTAAGCTGGCACAGGAACTGATTTAGAAAGTCGTCACATGGACGATAAGCATCCTACTTTGTGCTTCAATAGTGGTCGTCCGCTCCGCCACCCGATCCTTCACGTTGATAGGGGGCGTCGAAGGGGGGGCATACGTCGCCGCTATGGCCTCACGGTGGCGCCGAAGAGTTTCTGGACGACTTTTTTCCCCCTTTTTGCTTTTAAGATGGCTCATCGCGCTGCTGACGTCCGCGCATATTATATCGGCCTGGATAGGTACATAAACGCAATACTTTACTTTCAATTCAATGAAAAGGCCAACTTGTTCCAGCTGCCAAAAGTCGCCATCTTTATCCTTTTAACGTCTAGCGTAGTGAAAACAATGTAAAATAAACAACTTTTTTAAAGTAGGTTACTACACAATGGCAACGGAAGCAATTAAATGTTAAAGACCTATGATGATAAGTAACCAAAATATTTCACGTCCAACGATTAGGCTATAACTTTATGTTTAGATTTCATATTATAGATCGCAAAGCAAGTTTCATTCCAATAAACATACATATATATATATAATATATAACATAGTACGGTACATACTGTAGCACACTGGATATAGAGTATACCGGTAATTACAAAACTATCAACCACAGTATCACAGAAGCTGTTAAACCAGCACAAGAATATGAAACCTACTGGGACAGAGGAGCATTGAAAGAGGTGAATGTCAGTGGAATGCTGCTCTGTGTCTTTGACAACGATAGCACATATGCTGTTGAAGTTGCAAGCATTGATGACTGGTTGGATGTGGACAATAGACGTTAAAGGAAAGTTTTCCAATTCGTCCTGGCAAAGATAAGTCAAATAATAAGGTGATCATGATACGCAAGAGTGCACAACATAGTATTTCTAGTTTGCTCACTGATCAAATTGTGTGATATGGTACTTCGTTTGATAGCCTACTTAACGACTGCTAGCAAGTAGCCTATAAACCTTGTACTTTCATGGATTTGAAACCACAGACCTTACTGATGAAATTGATCATTTGAAGTTGTTTAAATTTAAACTGCTGTTGCTTAATAAGGAAAGCTTTCTGGGTCGTTCACATCTTGCTCAAATTTATTATTTTTTTTACAAATTTTGAAAACAGCGCATTAGTAACTGAAAACTACCGGCACACAGTTGCACTTACGGAAGGTGTCCGACGTTTTCTTCGTAAAACAATTCTTCGTAAGCTTAATTCTTTGTAAAACAATTCTTCCCAAAGCATTTATTCGTGCATGCAATTGAGATTTGGTGTATACGAAGAAATGCTTTACGAAAAATTCTTTTACGGATTTCATTTCACCAACAGCTGTTTACGAACAATTGTTTTACGAAGAATTGCTTACGAAGAATTGCTTACGAAGAATTGTTTACGAAGAATTCGCCTATAACCCTTACGGAAGCACACTAATTACAAAAGTACTCACTGAAGAATCACAATCTGAAAGTTTGAGGCATTTATCATCAACGTTCAAATAAATTTCTTGGGTCCAAACTTTTCCTCTGGCATCAAGCAGTTGAAGCTTCCGAACACTGTCTTCGACTGTCAAGATGGATTCCTTGCGATCCATGGTGAAGGTGGTTAAGTGCTGCAATGTATATGAGTGAAAAATTAGATTTTTGGATAAAATTGGTTTAAATTTTGCCAATTTTACAATTAAAATATGTAGATACAACAACAATTGGAAGCGCACTTGGTATCATGGTCTGGCACTAGAGATCACTAGGACACAGAATCACAGTTTTTGATAAAGCATACTTTTGCATTTTGTTGTAACTATGGGCAACCTTTTACACTAGCCTACATATCAGTAGCAGCTTTAAACTGTTTTCTGAAATGCAATACACAAAGAATACTTTGGAAACTACTCACTCAAATAAAAGCTGAAGTTAGCGATAATAGTTAGATACCTCACTTGGAATTTTACTAAAATTTTAATTACTTTTTTTACAAAATAGCAGTCAGTACAGATTTAAAAGCTGACAAAATATGGCAACTTCTCAACACACGGAGCTGTGAGCCTTCTCAATTTTTACAATAATTTTAATTAAAAAATCTATCAATGCAATTTTTTTCTCCTGCTCCAAACATGTAAAGTATATATATTTTTCTTGTAGGTTTGGTGGCTATGGAGATTAAAAATACTGTTTCATGCATGCATACGTATTTTAAACCTTTGGGATTACCGTATTTTCCTTTGGTATGTGTCTCATTTGTGTGTTTACTTATGGACTTATTTGACTTACTTAATGAAATTATTTGACTTAACTAAAAGTGAACTCAGCCATGTTCGGAAAGTTAAATCATTTCTTGACAAAGCTTTCGCCGACGCAAATTCGGTCGCTGGTTTCTTCTCAGGGTTGAGAAAAACCCGGGTTTTTTAAAAAAGCTCAACCCGCATGTTTTTTTTTTAAAAACTCGGTTTTTTTGGGTTTTATTTAAAAAAGATGCAAAAAAGGTAGATTCATGCTTATTTCACCTCAAATACTACTTTTTACCAATGAAGTGCCTCTCACTCACAGTACATGCTAGCATAACTCAATAAAATAATGCACTAGTGCTGTTTAACTATGAGGCCTTCTTGCATAAATGAGTTTTAGTGTAGTACAAAGTGGCATTACTTAATTTTTGTGTGCAGAAATATCCACTGTGTTTTCAATTTATCCTTGGAAATTTCCTTCACAATCACATTCTTAAGTCCTAATTTTAGTACTTTGGTTCATTTTTTCAATTTTCTGATAAAAATTGGACAAACATGATGCTCTGGGTTTTTTTTTGGTTTTTTTAAGTGGGTTTTTTGGAAAAAACCCACCCGGTTTTTTTTGGGTCGGGTAAAATACCGACAACCCTGTTTCTTCTAGCCAATTATTTAATTTCGCAATAGAATGATCGTGGATTAACTGTCGAAAATATGTAGTATCAAACAATGACGTAGAATTAGGTCAGCGCATCATAATCACCACTGTTGTATTGTGCGGAAACATTTTCTATTGTATATATGGAATATATCCAGCTGCAATCACCAGCTATAAGTCTTGTTTGTAATTCCTGACGTTTATTTTAACGAAGTGTTAATCCGAAGTGCTAATTTACATCGGTTGGCAATATTGCCGTTTTATGTCGATTCAATGTTGTCGGACATTGAATCGTTATTAAAAAGGAGAACTAGTTCCCATCAGAGGGGAAAACACGTGTCGTCAGAGTTGAGAAATGTTTCCGCTGTGGGTTAGTGACTTCACAGTTTACACCCTAAATGGTGACATCATAACGGTATAAATGACCAGGTTTTATGAAAGGCGGTATGCAGTTGAAACAATTTAGTGTCGTTAGATGGTCCCGCAATACCGGTACCGGATTAACAATCCCGATGAAGGAGTTATTGCGTGGTACAACGATTCTATTGCAGGACGTCGCCCATACTTTAACAACACTATGAAGTGATCATTTTGGCATCGTTGCAAGTTTAATTCTATTTACTTGTGCTATCGTTATTTGTATTTTGGCCTCCAAGCACGCAGATTTGGCCGTCGAGAAGGAGCTACCGGTAGGCCACGATGGCTGCCGGAAAAAACAGGAGTTTTAAGGCATGAAAACAACAATATATTTTTCTATTGCGATGTAACGTTTTGTGTGAAAAGCATTGCCAGTTTAAGCGGCTTCACTCATGAAAGCCATGACTATTGACTAACAACAAATAAATGCAAGCGCATTAACAAAACAACATATTTTTTTGTTTAATATAACATTTTGTATGAAAAGCATTGCCCTACCTGCCAAGAAACTTTACGATAATTGCCTCTACCCAGTGATCGATTTCGAGTAACGGGTAGTACCAAATGTAAGTCATAAGTAAAGTAGACAACCGGAAACAGACATTGCAGTCGGCTGCAGCGTGGGTCAGGTGTATGTCGGAAGGCGTACACCAATACATAGCGCTCAAGTCCGCTTTCCCGCAATGCAGGATAAAGATAAAACAAACAAACAAACAAAAAAAAGCTGATATAATCTGCAGACTTTACTAGGAATAGCACCTAAATCAAGGGTTCCCAACCTTTTTACGACCTCGTACCACTTGGACGCTCTGTACTGCCAAGCGTACCACTTTTTGCAGAACAACTAATTTGATCGAATCTATTTTATTCCGAAGAATAATATTGGCGTACTAAAATAACACTAAAGCACCACAACTAAATTTAATGAGATTTTTGTTTACTGTCCACCAATTGGTCGATGTGCGGTGTAAATGTGCCAACAGAGCATCGAAAGTCATTTCCGGGCGCACCTAGTCGGTTTCGATTTTTTTGACTTGATGTTCATCATGACTGAAAATCCCTGCTCGCATTCCCACGTGGAAGGGAAAATCAGTAGCTGCGGAACAACATGGGAAGCTAGCGTTGAATATGAAGAGGACATACTGAGCCAGAAGTTTACTGGAGAACATTCCTTGTAACCGTTATTGAACATTTTATTCCGATCTATTTTTAGCTTACAACTAGCATTATTCAACGCTTTTTGCAGCTTAAGCTATAAAACAGTAGATGATGTCTATCAAGCGCAATCATTTGACATAATTAACGCAAACTGTCCCGCAGCGTTGTAGGCTATGGCTTTACAAAGCAACTGTGCTCCTTGTTGACAATTGACATGACCTGTATTTTGATACGAAACAACAGGGAACAGTTACGTAACAATAAGAATAGGCTTCGGGAATTTTTTTTTGTAAACAAAACCAGATAAACAAAATATAAAGTTGTGAAAAGAAACGTAAGCTACCCGCGTACCACCTGAAAAACCTTCGCGTACCACTAGTGGTACGCGTACCACAGGTTGGGAACCCCTGACCTAAATGAACGGGCGCCACAGTGCTCCGCACCTAAATATCCTGACGCCACATTGTGCGCGCCTATTTGACCGGCACCTAACTGTCTGTGCCTAAAAGACGTGCTCCCAAATGTAGTACGAACACCAAGACTGGACTGTAATTTTTTTGTATGTTGCAACTTGCAAGTATTTTTTGTTGTAATTAATGTTCTTAATTTGTAAAATGTATTATATTATACTGTGTAAAATGTGTAACGTCCTGTAATTTGTAAATCTGTGACACATCAGTTGAGTAGTACCGAAACTATGTTCAGAAGCAGTGCCCCCAGACCTTGTTTTGCATCAATTGCATTGAAATTTGTGTTGTCACATTCAAAACTGCTTTACTTCGGGCAGCTTTGTTATTTCTATTTAAATTTGCTTTCAATACATTTTTAACTTTTTTCTCACTGAGACTATACTAGGGCTACCATACGTCCTCTTTTAAGAGGATTTGTCCTCTTTTTTCAAGAAAAATGAATTGTCCTCCGAGGACACTAAAAAATGCTCAAATGTCCTCTTTTTTGACAGTTTAGGTTTTCATGCTTATATTTTCAACGGGATTATATTGCTTGATGACGTTTCAGGCGACGGCTTGTCTTCAAAACATTTTGCATAGGCTACCAATGTAACATGCTGATTTATAAACTCTACAAGAAATTGGCGCATTTCATGGAACTGTTGTTGAACGTTCATTGCCTGGTTCACTCTAAGATATTAAACGACATTATAAAGCCCATGCTCAGTTTGCTCACACTTTTACAAAAAATTATTCTTTTACCTACATAGGCTACGTTTTATAATGATTAATGATACAACGCTTGTAGACGTTGTTGATTATCAACTCTGTTTGGTTCGTTTGTTACTTGAAACAAATCGAAACGAATGTCTAAAAGTGAAATGTGTGTAACCCTTATTTAACTTACAGCAAAAGAAGTTGTGGCATGGATGGATAGACCTACAACTTTGCAAGGAAAGGGATAGATTTTTAGTTCACGCCGCTTTTAGCATCGATTAACGGTCATGTGCAGTTTACTGTTCTAATCATATTTCTTGCAAGTAATTTAACAATTTCGTTAAGGCCGACTATTCCTTGTTGAAAAAATTAAGGCTTGGCTACCTGGAGATCGTGCCTGATTTGTCACATTTTGCAGATTTGTGCGATCATGGCTGTCTGACTGAAACTGTAAAAAATTAGGTATTTTTTTTACTTTTTGCTGACTCTTAATTATATAAAACCATTTGTTGTCTTAAGGAAGCATTAAAAATAAGAAAAAAATAAGTTAAACGTTCAGTCAATTTGTTTCTTGTTTTTTTTTTCGGTAACTTTTGCTGCGTAGGCCTATACTGTAATGATCTAAAATGATGTAAACGATTCTTCAAGCGTAAAATTCTACTTGCTGGCGAAACGTGTCCTCTTTTTAGGCGATCAAAATATGGTAGGCCTAGACTATACCCTTTAGTACAGTGGTTCCCAACCGGGGTGTAGAGGTTAAAATGGGATGTTTTCAGGGTGTGCAACTTATTTCATCCCCTGAACACTTCGTTCCCTGAAAAGATCAAGAAAAAATACAACAAGACCGAAGTCGCTGATCGGAGTTGCTGCAAACATTGGAAAAATTTTCCCTTGAAAAGATTGAGAGAAAAAATACAGAAGCGCCGAAGTTGCTGATTGGAGTTGCCGGAGTTGACCATGCTAAGTACGGTACGGTATCTTGAAATAATAGTTGATCAACTGAATTTCGGATTCGGGTTATTTTGATAAACCGAACCTTACTTTTGGGTTAAGGTTATCAAATTAAAGGGATAGTAAAGGAAAAACCTGACTTAGCGATTTTCCACGTCCTTTGTGTTTAACATGCCACCATAAAACGATTTTTAATAAAATTTTGCCCCATTGCGGACTGATCACCATTCCGCGCGTGCTTTTGTCAAGTGTTTTCAAAACGGGTATGGGCGTGAGCAGTTAAGCGTGCGATTTTACAGCCTACGTCACTACGGACTAGCAATAAGCTGATCGCGCAATAGTTGTTACTGCGGGCGATTTAACTGTATGTATTTTCTCATTAACCAGAGTTTCTATGATTACAATCCGTAGTTTTTATACTTGGAGAATGAAATAATGTTTTGTCTAGTTCAAATACTGCATTCAAAGAAATGGCATAGGCCTACACATGATTTTACACAACCAACTAACTCTACATAGGCTACTGTGTAAATTCACGCTCGTCTGATCACATAGGCTACATTTTTTGGACCAACAAAATGAGCGATTTTATGTAGATTTAACAGGACATTGATTGATTGAATGTTTATCTTCGGACTGGGAAAGCTTCTTGCAGAGCTTAATCCTGGCAGTTTCGGATACTTGTAGAGTAGGGTGCGGTGAAAAATTAAAATTTTAGAATTTCAACAAAAAGTATGTCTTAAATGGTGGCCCTACACCTAAAAACATGTCTGATGGTGTTTTGGAGTTGTTGCACCCCTAACTGTCCGTGCAACCTTGAAAAGTTGTATGCGGGGGGGCCAAAATCATAAAAAATAGCATAACTCATGATCTATGTGTCGTAGAAAGTTAATTTTTGGCTCTATGGAATCAGAAACACCATGTTTTTATTTGTTCCAAGAGAACTTTTAGCTCTAAGAGCAATAGAATTTAAGTTATGCTCAAATATCTAAGTTTGAGACATATTGTGGGCAAAACTGTCACAAAATTGACAACAAGTTTAGACAAACCAATGACAAAATTTAAACAAGAAAAATTTTCATTTCCGTCATTTGTCAGTGCTTGACTGTTGAGCTTACACTTCAAATTTCGATAATGGAGCACTGGCTTATAGTATACTGGTACTGTAGCCTACAAAACAATGATGCAAAATTGTGTATGATGCGCTCAAATAACTTTGGGACAAGAAACTCTGTAGTTTGGGCTAATTACCGGTACTTAAGCTAAGCTCTTTAAATGTTGTCACTTGACTAATCAACGTGTGGGACATTAATCATAAGCAATACATTAGGCTACACAATCATAAGCAGTGCATCAGTCAACACAATACGATGTGTTGTCAAATTTATTTTCTAAGAGTGTTTGTCGACAGTAAATTGATGCTTAGTATGAAACTTTTTCATAAGTTTTCTTGATTTGATTCGCTGGCGTATCATGCCATCTCGTTTTTCAAAACCAGCTACTGCTCCAGCAGCTTCAGTAACAAGCTTGACATATCTCTCTACTCTTTGATTGTGACAGGGATGCTTTAAACTCAACGGTTTGTCATACAGCACGTTTAAATCAGCATCACTTAAGTCCTTGACAGCAGGTGGCTCTGTGATGCTTTCGAGTGCCAAATCAGTAAGTTCATGATATGACTTTGCCTTGACATTAAGTTTTGGTAAAACAAATTTTCGAATTGCTTGGTTAGAATTATCAACATCTTCAACAATCACATCTTTTTCTTCTCGATGCCATCCAGAAGTAGAGCCATCTCGTAATGCTCGTATTTTATTTACACCCAATCTTCGAATATCATCATCCTCCTCACACAACATTGCAAGCAAGGTGTTTTCGTGGTGGCCAAAATAAGCATTTCTTTGAAGAGTTTTCAAGGCCTCATCTTTTACTTGCTGATTTTAAAATTTGATAACACGCTCGTCGTCGTCAACATTCTGAAGAAATTCTTGCTGTCATCAGAAATCTTGTTATTCAGTTTGATGTCAAACCAAGAAGAAAAATATATTTTCAAACAAAATTCAGCCAAAACTTTAAGGTTCTTGGATCTTCTACATCCAAGAGTTAACCACCGAGAGTGCACGATAGGTTCTACTTCCTGGTCACAGCGGTAAACCATAATCTCTTCGTGGGAAAATTGTAACATAAGATTCCCGAATCCGTTCGTCTGTATGTAATGACCGAAAAAGAAACACTCCTTTGAAACGTCTATTCAAAATTGTATTTCTGTAAAATTAGCCACCTGGCTGTCGAAAATGGAATGCAACGCCGTACACCACTAAAACTTGTCACTACAGAACAGATTACTTGGATAAAGACGGAATTTTTGTCCAGCTAGCAAGCACTAAGCCAACAGTTAAATGTGCGACTAACTCTCAAGCAACCATTTCACGAATGACCAGAATAGATATCAATATCTCAAACTCACGTACGCAGTACTGTGACGTAATAGTGAAAGACATTGTCACGCAATTCAAACAGGTGTTTAAAGGTGGTGATGCCATGTTTCATATTTAAACAGGTTTGACACAAGTCTTACGAACGATGGTGCAATTTTGGCTCATTTTTAGGAAAAATTCCATGACGTATGATTTTGACGTTTGATTAGGTGAATCATTGTCGGGAACACTTCCATAAATCTCAAATCCTCATCCACTTCTCCTAAAATGATGCACCAACAAATTCTATAAGCGTAGAATTGGTCTGAACTTAGATCATCAGTAACGTCATTTGGTATAAAGTCGGGAAAGTGGAATATGGAAGTGGCTGAAACTCTGCAATAAGCCATTCGGAAACTGAACTGCCAATTTCTTTTCCAATTGCACCTGAAAAGCTGTCAGGACTTTTTGTGCAACCATCTAGTAAGGAAAAAATCGTAATGGCAGTTCATTGCAATGAAGTAAACAAATTACCCATTGCAATGGGCGTTGAAGGTGTCTCTCCAGGTTTACAATACAGCCATTGATATTGCCAGTGTTCACAGCAGTTCCATCAGAACCAATAATTTTCAGTTTATGCCCCAGATCAGTTCCTGACAAGACATTATACAAATTTTCAGCAAGTGTTTCTCCTTTACTATTACTTGTTGTAAAGTGTGTCAAATAAACTAAGTCCTCTGGCTCACCCACAACAACAATATAGTGTTCTTCCAATTGTGTAGACATTGAAGTTTTTCCTGTTTGTTACTTTGTTCTTTTACCAAGGTTAGAGTTAAATCCTCTCTGCCATCAAAATAAATCGCATCAACCAGCTGAAAAAAGTTTTCTTCGTTTACTCTGATTTATGTTCTGAACTTTTCTCGTTCTCTTGGGCCTGAAATTCGATTTTTACACGTAACTTAAATTCTATTGCTCTTAGAGTTAGAAGTTCTCTTGGAACAAATAGAAACATGGTGTTTCTGATTCCATAGAGCCAAAAATTAACTTTCTACGACGCATGGATAATGAGTTATGCTATTTTTTATGATTTTGGCCCCCCCGCATACAACTTTCCAAGGTTGCACGGACAGTTAGGGGTGCAACAACTCCAAAACACCATCAGACATGTTTTTAGGTGTATGGCCACCATTTAAGACATACTTTTTGTTGAAATTCTAAAATTTTAATTTTTCACCGCACCCTATTGTAGAGGCTTTGAATCACTGACGCAGGCCGGTCGCGAGATTTTTATTCCCACGAGATTTCTGTCTCATTTACATATTTTGGTAAAAGTTTGTATTAAAACCGTGTGAATGCAACATTATCTCGGCACGGTTGGTTCAGTGGTTTCATCGTCTGCCTAGTGATCGTCAGAATGAGGGTTCGACGCCCGTCGAAGTCAAACTTTTTTTTCTTTAAATTAATTTTTGCGGTGCACAAGAGCTTTTCAAAAAAAGTAGGGTTAGGGAAAGCTTATATTTTATTATCATTGCATAATTTCATTGGCAAATGGGAAAATCTTACTTTTAGAGTGACTAGAATCAATGAGACAGAAATCTCGTGGGAAAAAAAAATTTCGCGGCCCGGTCACCGAGATTGACAGAGTGAAGTTTCCGATTGAATTGCTTTTCACAGTTTAGTGCATTTTTCACTCGGTGCAGACTTACGTACATATTACTAAGGCCATTTTGATTTAACCTAAAAAAATTCTTTTTTACCTAATTTTTACTGAACGGAATTGCTAACTTGGAAACAAATAAGGCGATAGCAAGTCAAGTCAATTTATTTTGTTTCAACAGCGCCATATATTAACAAACAAGCAGAGTAAATATAATCATGCATGTCCAATTGTCCATCTAGCATGTCTTTCATCCGTGCTGTATCTATCTCACAGTAGCACAAAGCTTGATGTTGCTCATCCATTGCTCCCTGATCCATTGCCACAGAGTGACAACATGAACACCTGTTGATATAAAATTGGTAAAAATTAGGGCGATTACTTTTTTACTTGTCAAAAATTCATCAAAATTGTAGGGTTAGGTCAAAAATTGTTTACAAACTGCATTGTCGTGGTGTCGTAGAGGTTGCACTGTCAGTGAATTTTTCATTTTACACCTTGTAGCCTACTTTGGCGCAGAGGGTAGGTGTAACAGATAAGGCGTTGGCCTTCTTATTAGGCCTACCTCAGTGGTTACGCGCCCGGCTCAAGATCATGCAGCGCTGGTTCGACTCTCGGGGTGTGCGCTTGAGCAACGCATTTCGAACGGCTCTCCATTCAACGGTACCAAGTGAATGGAATAATTCCACAGCAACAACACTTCAACAATATGAAAATTTCACCTTGTCAATCTCGGTAACCGGCCGTGTCAAAAGCCTCTACATTTACAAGTATGCGAAACTACCAGGAATAACCTATCAAGGCTTTGTCAGTCCGAGGATAAAGATTCAAAACCAACCAAACCTGGTTCGACTCCCGGCTTAAGCTGGTTGTTGAAAACACCGCTCACCTCTACCTGGGTCTGCTACTATTTGGTGAGTCCAATTCGGTGAGTCTGATTCGGTGAGTTCCTAACTTCTAACCCCTAACCTTAACCCCTAACCCTAAAACGGCAATGATAATTAGGCTACGGTACCCGATAATTTAAAAAAAAAAATTAAAAAATCCCCCGTTAAGGGATCGGACTCACCGAAACGGGCCATTCCGCCTCTACCTAGGGAAGGGGTCGGCAAACTGCGGCCCGCGGGCCAAATGCGGCCCGCGGACAAACTTTTTGCGGCCCTTGAACGATCTTACTTTTAGTGCATCAACTAAAGTTTCATCATTATGTACGCATGAATTTATTTTATATCATAACAAAAAGTCCTTTAACATGTCTCCCGACATTACTCGGTAACTCCCATGTACGCTACAAAATCTCTCAAAATTGAAAAATGAAGTACGCAAAGAATAAACTTCGCACTCGCCTGTTAGATCGTCATTTGAATGACGTATTGCAAATATCATCAACAAAGTTGCCAGTTGATTTAAACACCTTGGCCATGACACAGAAACAACATCATCCTTCACATTGATAAATGATAAGTAAATAAAAACAATGCATTGCGTTTTAATACGTGTTTGACAATAAATATAAAACGGCAACAAACACGTCTCATTGTGCAATAGACACAGGAATAGGAGTTGCAGGTGCGCCATGATTTTAAGGATAATGTGACGATTGTTTATAGGTTGAAATTTATGCGGCCCGCACGTTACCGGAAGTTTGTAGATTTGGCCCAGTAGTACAGAAAGTTTGCCGACCCCTGACCTAGGGTGTCATAAATTGGGTAGGCATAATTGCTGCAGGAAAGGCGGCCGAGAGAAAGGAACTGGCCACCCTACTTTTCTTAATGCCAAAGTTTCTTCTTCATCATCACTTAGGCTACTTTTTCAACCACCGTGCTATCTTCCTCTTCGTATTGGAAACTAACGTCAGAGTCAGAAATTCTCCAATATGACACATGAAAATTTATAGTAACCTACAGCACCTAAAAATTGACAACTCTATAAACCATGCATACAATAACGATGTTATAATTAAAGTAACTTGCGTTCTTCTGGTGACTATAGGCTACCGTACTAGATTGCGTTCTTCTGGTAACCTATTAAACCTAGTAGCCTATAGTCACCAGAAGAACGCAAGTTACTTTAATTATCAAATGCCTGGTGAACCGTTTCACTCTGTTTTTAATGATGTTATAAGTTGAATTCAATTTTATTTTTTGCTGCTGGCGCAAACATGTACAGAACGACAAAGTAAACATACGAATTTGACATTGACACCAACAAAAGGGAAAATTCCTTGAAAACGGTAGCTTTGCTTCAAGAGCTATTCCATCTACCGTACATGGTAGGATGCTAGCCATTGGTAGGCCCCAGGCCACTGGTTCTTAACTTGCTTAATCCCTGCAGCCTTAGTTAACTGCTGATTAGTTCTTTTACCCCAAAGACAACAAGCACTAGGTTAATGGCCTTGTTGTAAATTAGGCCCTGGGGTACAGGTTATCAAAACCTAATACTGTAATTCTAACTAAATACGTACAATAAACTAGGCTATAAAATCAACATTTCTTCATTAACTCGGCGTCTTCTATAAGCTGGTCGCCAGGAAGAAGTCAAATGTGATCTTTCAGCTGTTGCACTAGTTCCTGGTGGAGATGGAAAGATTGATGGACATGCACCGGGTTTCAAGTCAAGTCTTTTGGCATATCTCATTTTGAATTGAAGAAAAATTTTGAAGTCTGCTTCTTGAAAATGCAGACTACAAATTCTGTGGTGTGGTTTCGGTCTACTCCTATGACTTGTGGTGTAGACAAATTTATTCCATTTCCTTTTTTGCGTACTGTCTTTGGGAAACCCAAACATACCAACTTCATGCAATGCTGTCGTGTCACAGCCAAACACAACACAAAAGTCAGGCATAGTATTTGCTATGATACAATACTGTTTCTACAATAGTCAAACTATGATGCAATATTGATTTTATGGACATTTAATTTTTAGCAATGCTACTACATTTATAGTACCGTACCTCACCTTTCTAGTAACATTGCTACTACTACTCAACGAAATATCATAGAAACTTAAAAAACGTGTAAAACTATCCTGCAAAACTTCTTGCAACGCAACGCGTCCGAACTTTTGATATTGCATTGCTGGAGCTCTCGTTTTTTGTGACGTATTCTCGAGCAGTGTTTCCACTTTTTGGTCATTTTGAAAAAATAAATGAAACATTGGACTTTGGGCCTTGCCAGCGCCATTGAAAACCAAATTTTTTCGGTAATTTTTTTAAAAATGTATTCTTGAATGTTCAGTTTACGCATTTTAATGCTTAATTCCAGTTTGAAAATTTCATTTACTAGGCCTTTAAGATTGTAGCCCCTCCCTTACAAATGATCCCGAGCTGCCACACTGAAATAATCTATTCATTTCCAACTAACATTTCTAGACAAAACTACACAGAAAAAGTCACACTTATTTTGTGGTGGCACATAAAAACTCAATGATCAATTCAAGGGGAAAATTATAAAATATTTAGGGGAACTCCGATCAGCGACTTCGGCTTTGTTCTATTTTTTCTATTGATCTTTTCAGGGGACGAAGAGTTCATGGAATGAAATAGGTTGCTTCCGTTTCCAGGCCTAACTTATATTTTTGTTGAATACAATTTTTACATTTGGACCTAGAGAACGAACAATTTGCTGTTGATTCTAAAAACCTCGAAAAACAATTTATTTGATTCATTGCACAATTCATTGAAAAAGCAAACATACTGCACTACCTCAACTTTATACTGTGAGACTTCCCCCATAGCTGCAACGATCTTTCCATATTTTTTCCTTTGTTGATAAATTGCTTTAGCTGAAGGTTGCACTCCTCCCGAGCTTGCACTTTGCTCTAAGTATGGCTCCGCTTCAGAGGCACGTAGAAGAAGCTCCATTTTAGGAAGTACAGTAGGCCTAACCAATTTGAATTACTTTTTGATCAACCTATTTCTTACAGTAACAGTAACCTGGTGTCAAACACAACACAATGTTTTCAACTTGGCAGTGGCTATTTGACCGGCTCCGGTTTCATAATCTGAAACACTGTTTGACCGGCTCCGGTTTCTTAATCTGAAACACTGTTTGACCGGTCATGACGTATTCTTTTTCTTATTTAAAGCAAAAGACGAGAGAAGAAAAAAGTGCCTATATAAGTTCTAAATTCGACAATTTTATTCAACTGAGTCCATGGCGCGTGCGATCTTTCTCGGCCTGGTGTTCGCGAGTGAGTTTGATACTATCCTACAGCGCCAGAAGTGGGCAGTAGCGCGCTACTTTTTTGGTAAAAGTAGCGGTAGCAACGCTACTTTTTAGTTGGAGTAGCGGCCCTGCAGTAGCGGCGCTATTTTTTTCCAAAGTAGCGGTAGCGGGAGAGGCGCTATTTTTTTCAGTCGCACTCCCTCTACCCGCTGCTTTTTAATTTAAAGTGAAAAAAATACTCGTTTTTTTGGCTACACTGGCGTGGTCAAGCAGGTTTGGTTTGGTTGCAAAGTTTCGGTTTGGTTGCAAAGTTTCGGTCTTTTGGGAATATCGTTTTCTGGTGAGGAGCTGCGATCCTGCGACCAAGGTGGCTCCAACACCAGTCACGACTCCGAGGATGATTTTTTTGTGTGTTGGTGCCATCCCATGAAATGTCGGTGCAGAAGGAAGCAGCAATTGTGGACGCCTTTTTCGGACAGGAGCAAGTCCTTGAGCTTTTCGAATATATATTATACCGAGTTAAAACATCTGTTCATTAAATGCAACACCTCCATTCCTTCCAGTGCTGCGGTGGAGAGACTTTTCTCTGTTGAAAAAGATGTGCTTAAGCTAAAGCGGACAGGACTTAGTGACTCTCATTTTGAAATGCTCATGTTTTTGAAAGATGCGTAACAATAAATTTCCCTTAGAATGTGTTTTCTATAACGACGTTTAAATGACAGTGTAAACGAATGATAACATTCGTTTTCAAGGTCATTTTTGTGTCACTAGGGACTTGAAGAGTGTTTCCTCGTGTCATTTTTAGACAAAAGTAGCGGAAGAAGCAGCGGTAGCGCGCGCTACTTTGGTCTGAGTAGCGGTAGTGCGCTACTTTTGTAAATTGGTAGCGGGTAGCGTGCGCTACTTTGGTCCAAGTAGCGGTAGCGCGCTACTTTAAAAGTAGCGGGTGCCCACCTCTGCACAGCACTTTTTTTTTTAACTAAATTTTGATCCAAAGTGAACTCAATCGTTAGGTTGCTGCATTTTTGTGGTCAATTTTTAATTCGAGTAGCTTTTTTATGTCTTTTCAAATATATATATCATTAATAATAAAGTTAGAGTATTTTTAATTTGCTGGAATTTGAGAATTTCTCTGGGTAATTTTCCGTTTGTCATAAGAAGATGTGACCGTGTTTGCCGAAAGACGCATTACATTTCTGCTCTCAACAAGTTAATTTGGTGGCTGTAAGAAGTTACAATACTTTTTTTTTTTTAAATGGTTTCATCAAGACAGTGCTTTTTAGCAGGCAATTTTAGTTTAAAATAAAACGCTTCTGGGCAGTATCGAACTCATACCCTTGTGGATACCAGCCCGAGAAACATCGCACGCGCCGCTGACATTGACAAACTTGACATTGATGAAACCATTTTTTTTAAAGAAGTATTGTAACTTTTTACAGCCACCAAATTAACTTGTTGAGAGCAGAAATGTAATGTGTCGTTTGGCAAACATGGTCACATCCTCTTATGACGAACGGAAAATTACCCAGAGAAATTTTCAAATTCCAGCAAATTAAAAATAGGAAGTGCCACCAGTTACGGCGCCGTAAATACAGCCGTTCCATGCCTTTTTTTTTAATGTTTACATCGCTTTTACTGCACATGCGTGCTGACTGCTGGTGCGTATTTTTTCTTCTTTCTCGAAAGAATAAATGAAAAAAGTGTATATGTAACTTCTAAATTCAATTGCTTTTGCCAAGTGAATCTGTGGCGCGTGCGATCTATGTCCGGCTCGTACTTTCAAGGATATGAGTTCGATACCACCAAAAGGTGTTTCTTTTTTTAAACTAAATTCGAACCCAAAGTGACTCAATCGTTAGGGTACGCATTTTTGTGGCCGTTCAGTTTAGTTTGTTTTTAGTTCTGACCATCACAACGAAAAAACAGTATATGACAAACATAGCAGAGGTTTAGAAAAAGGTAGAAGCGACAAAACGCGGACGTTATAACGTGCATGATAGCAAAGCTGGACAATCAGTTTAAAATATAGCACGGTTGTAACACCTAAAAATTTTATGAATTTAGAATCTTTTTTTTTACTCATATTAATTGTTAAAGAAAAAAACTCACTAGACTTTTTTTTCTCTTTATTCTCAATTTATAAAAAATTTATTAAAGGTGTTACGACCGTGTCATATCTTGAACTGATCGTCCTGCTTTGGTATCATGCACGCTATAGCCTATACGGTACCGTCCGCGTTTTGTCGCTTACTACCTTATTCTGCTATGTTTGTCATATATTGTTTTTTCGTTGTGATGGTTAGAACTAAAAACAAACTAAACTGAATGGCCACAAATATGCGTACCCTAACGATTGAGTCACTTTGGGTTCCAATTTAGTTTAAAAAAAGAAACACTTTTTGCTGCAAAAGCAGTTGAATTTAGAAGTTATATATGCACTTTTCATTTGTTATTTCGAGAAAGAAAAAATACGCACCAGCGCGCATGCACAGCGTAAAAGCGACACCAAGATTAAAAAAAAGGCATGGAACGGCTGTATTTACGGCGCCGTAAATGTAGCCACTTCCTTAAAAATACTCTAACTTTATTACTTATATTTGAGAAGACATAAAAAAGCTAGTCGAATTAAAAATTGACCACAAAAATGCAGCAACCTAACGATTGAGTTCACTTTGGATCAAAATTTAGTTTAAAAAAAAAGCACTGTGGGGTACAGTAGTATCAAACTCACTCACTCGCGAACACCAGCCCGAGAAAGATCGCACGTGCCACGGACTCAGTTGAATAAAATTGTCGAACTTAGAACTAATATAGGCACTTTTTTCTTCTCTTCTCGTCTTTTGCTTTGAAAGAGAAAAAGAATACGTCATGACCGGTCAAATAGTGTTTTAGATTAAGAGACCGGAGCCGGTCAAATAGCCACTACTTTTAACTTTGTATAGGCCTATCAAGCAGACAAAGTTCAATGGAAGATTTACATGCGACATCTGGAATTACAATAATGCCACAAAATCTGTCATCTTTATTTTTTACAGTGCATTTGCAAAGTTTATTACTGTATATTTCACCTATTATTAACCTGACAACCATAGGCGTCGAAATAGGGTGGGCGACGCCCACCCTGCCGTGAAACGAGGGTGGGCATAATATCTTTCGCCCACCCTGTTTTCATGACACTTATGAAGTGTTCGTTACAATTATTTCCGTTTTAGTTAAACGCTGAATTATCCAACCAACTGCAGCGCATCTTCTTGTTTTACACTATGTCTCTCGCTAGGGTATCCGACAGAACAAAGCAATGGCAACTCCTGGTGAGAGAAAGCCACGTTTGATCTTTTCTCCGAATGGTCTCACCTTCGTTTCGTCACAATCAAACTTCAGTTCCGAGTCAGCGTGCGTAAGGGAATATGAGTATGACATCATAATGAACATGACAATACAATAACCGATACAAACTAAACACGTACTGAAACAATCGCTTTTTACAAATCAAAATGCGGCAAATTCGAAGGCGCCACTTTAAAGATAACAGGTCACGCGCTTTTTAGGTCGCAAAGGAAAACATGAAAGAATTTATTTAGTTTAGCAGCGCTCATAAGATCGCAAGAAAGCAAACATCAAACCTATTAAAGCTTAATTGCTGCAGCGACGCTAAACGCAGTCTTTGTGAGAAAGCATCCCTCGAAATTAGCTTCCATCTGCGACGGCAAAAACATTGCCGTCGCCAAATCAACAAACCTTGGATTGCGGCGGCAATTGCTGTATGCTTTAATCAAACGAAATTTTATGCGCTTCTTCTTCATCGTGTCACTCGGCGGTAGCCCAGAGCATTACGCAAGCTATTTCATGCGCTCACAATGCTCTTGTGAACTGTAAAAAGTTTGCAACCTTGTAAATACTAACTTAGGCTGATTGTTACGCAAAAGTTATTTTTTCGTCAAATGCTTATTGTTTACCGGTGTCGTTGCGAATATAAATCATGATAATTTACCTGCTATAGTTTATCAAACAGAAGGAAAAGTTAGGGTGGTATTTTGCAAAATTTGTAAAGAATTTTATGACGGAAACAAATCGGAACTAGAAAAGCTACGGGGTCAAGTTAAAAATGTAGTACAAAATTGGATAAACGGTTCTTCGGCAGAAAAGAAAAATAATGCTTCTGATCATATGGCATTGCGCTTTCATGAACGGGCAGTTTTGCGTCTGCAAGTATTCCAGTGACGACGCGACAACCTCATCCTCCGACACAGCATCTGATGATTCCGATTCTGACTAGTTCTTTATCAAACAGACTTTGCGTTGCTCACAGTATCCCAATTGTGCCGAAATTATGTTAGTGTATACGTAAGTCGAGGCAATCTTCTCGCAGGGAGCTGTTAATTCAACGTCGCTAGATGTCGAATTAATGTAAAACAAACGTAAATTTCTAATTAGGCATTGTTGTTACGCATTATAACCCGCCAGAAAAACTAAATCGATTTGTGCTGACTCGAACGTTTAATCAACCCAAAATGAACTTACTTTTTTCCCATGAGTTATTTAACGTAAATTACCGTAACAGCATGCGTATCGCGTTGCTCGCTTTATCGCTACTTTTGGTGTTATTACATCACAACAAATCAAACAGTGCGGTCGTGATAGACTACTCTAGTATATTTTTCGCTTCTCGTTTTGGCACAATTTTTTCATAATAAACGTTCACAACAATTGCCGAGGCAATTTCAACTTTTGCCGTTTAGCCTCGGCAACGTTTTTGACGAAGCAAAAATATGCTAATTTCGAAGACTGAGTGAGTGTTCACAGCAAGTAAAATAGTCCGAGGTGAGGTCTTGGTGCGATGTTTCTGCTGATTAAACTCCCGCCGCGAGTAAATAACACAGGAAGAAATTTTGAACAATTTTTGTCCTAATTAAGTGCTCATTTTGCGGCGGCATTTTTACTGCCGTAGCAGAATGGCCATTATGACGTTTGCGGCGGCATTTACCATGGCAATTGCGGTGTGCCGCCGCTAATTTCGAGGACTGGCAAAGACTAACCATTGCGAATTTGCGAACATACACAATACACATTCAATGAAATCTGTTTGAAAACTCTCGCCCACCCAGAATTCCTCTCTTCTAAGAAAAAATCGACGCCTATGCTGACAACCAAAAAAAATATCGTTACAAATGACTTAGGTACAGTGCGGTTATTCTGTTCTTAAATTTTTGTGCTTCTATTACAGCAAAATTTCACTGAAATGACAGCCCGTGTAATAAGATGCTAAAAATGTTGGCAAGGCACAAGATCGCCAACATTTTTTCTGTATGATTGACAATGCCTGAGGAGCTTCCTGAAATGAAGGCTGCAAGGCCAAAGTTGCCAAAAGCCCCATTATAAATTACCCTGACAGCCCCTTACTTCTTGGTGCTTTAAAACATTTCCAATTATAACTTTTTGTAACTGACAACTTTAAAATAACCGTACACGCAAAATTAAAGAAAGAAAATTTACTTTCTGAGGTGAGATTGAGACGGATTGACTTGAGACCAGGGTTGCCAACCTGTCTTCACCAAAAAAAGCCAGACCTAGTCACAAAAAAAGCCTAAAAAAAGCCAGAAGAAAATAGCTGAAAAAACCAGTATAAAATAGCTGAAACAGCCAAGAAAACGCCAATTAGTATTCATTAAACATACACATATAAAAAGGGCACAACCAAATAGTGTCCCACCGAACTTTGACTTCAGCGACAACGCAGAAACTTAGTTAATGAAAAGACAAGCAACTAGAAAATTTTCTAGTTTCGGCTTCAAAACGACATTCGGTCGGACACTACAACCAAATATAAGTTAGAAATTACTGCTCCGACTGATGCTGACTGAATTTTTTTTCTAAAAAAAAACGGGAAAGGTAAAATTAAGCCAAAAAAAGCCAAATTTATGTTGGCTTTTTATTAAGTTGACAAAAAATCAATGAAACATGAAAAAAAGCCAGAAAAAGCCTAATTTTTCTGGCTTTTTTTATTTGAAAAAAATAAGCCAAGGGAGTTGAAAAACAGCCAGATTCTCAAAATCTGGCTTCAAAAAAGCCAAATTGGCCACCCTGCTTGAGACAACACAACACAAAAAAAAACAATCGAGATTAGAAATCAGTGTTGCCAGACACATGCAAGCCCGAGAAATTGTCACCAGAGGTGTACACTGTACAGGTCAAGTCAAGTCAATTTATTTTGTTTTAACAGCGCCATATATTAACAAACAATCAGAGTAAAATGTAATTGTCAAAACAATGCATTGTACAACTGTTGGTTAGATTATGGCGCAATCAGGATGGTAGCGAAAGACCATAAGCAGTCATCTAGTCAGCCACCACCCCATCACAGTAAATCTAACTACACATTCATACACAATAGTGTGCAGAGGCAGGCACACTACTTCATTGAATAAAAAGGTTCGCCACTGAGATTGAAAAACAACTGCTGTTGGTTTGAATCTGCATCCTCAAACTGAGTAAGCCGAGGATGAAGATTCAAACCAGCGACCAAGAATTAACCAACGACCAATAAGTGATTGTGTGCTATAATAGGCTACAGCACTTGCGAAAGTTTTCTTGAAATAACGGGGAAAAACGTGAATACCACCACCGAATTGCAACAATTTTTATGTAAAGCATAGAAAAACAGGGCAATTTGATACTAACTACTGTATAGAGAACAAAGATTAATAAGTACGATATGATGATATACTGTAAAGGTAAGTTATCCTTTGTATTGAGCACTTAAGGTACGCATGTATATTCATGTAACAGTTGGTTTTTGACATTTTTTTAAAGCATTGGAACGGTAAATCTTTTATATCGTGTGAAATTTCACTCCACACTTGCACACACAAGAAATGGAGTGTTTTTTTGCCAAAGTTTGTTTCAAACCTGGGAAGAAAAAATCTGGTTTTAGCCTTATGTCTTGTATCATGTTGATGTATGTCGTCTAGTTTAACAAAGTAGCCAGAGAAACATGCTGGCAAAAAATTATTTTCGTACTTGAACATGAACTGTGCATATGCCAGCTTTGCAAGGTCACACACTTTTAATACCTGAAATTTGCTGTACATGTAGGTCGTCGAGGTTTTCCTGTCACCAAACAAACAGGCTCTAATAAATTTGTTCTGAATCACTTCTACCTTGTGTATTAACGTTTTGTTGGCCCTACCCCAATTAATTATTGAATATTGAAGATTTGATTGAAATAATGAAAAGTAAATTAACCGTAATGTGGATATTGGGACATAGTATCTGATTTTGTAAGCAATGCCACATACTTTACTCAATTTTGTGCAAAGGTCAGATATATGGGCGTTCCAGTTCAATCTGTGGTCCATCGTTACTCCAAGATATTTTACTTGATCAGTTTTGTTAATGCTTTGGCCGTTTAAGGTGAGAGAGAACGATTTTGCAACAGGAGGATTTCTACAAATGATCATAAAATTAGTTTTAGTGTAATTAATCGATAATTTATTAGTTCTCATCCATACATCAATCTTTTTTATTTCTTCATTGGCTTGTTGTTCTAGGCAAGTCAAATTATGGTGTGTCATGTTTAGGCTGGTGTCATCCGCAAAAAGAGTGGTCATGAAAGAGGACGCAGTAGGTAGATCGTTTACATATAATAAAAATAACAAAGGACCAAGGACTGACCCTTGGGGGATGCCGCATTTGACCGTCGAAAAGTTTGATGATAATGAGTTAAGTTTGGTGCATTGTTGTCTGTTGGTTAAATAAGACTTCATCAAGTTCCATATTTTTCCACGCAAACCATAACAATACAATTTGTTCAATAAAATTCCATGATCAACAGTGTCAAATGCTTTACTCAAGTCAAGAAAAATGGAGCACGTATAGTTATTGTTATTTAAGTTTTTGAGTAAATGATCATATATGTGAGTTATACTGAGTTCTGTCGAATCGTTTGTCCTAAAGCCGTGTTGACTGGGAGTTAATATATTATTTTTATCCAGAAATTTGATCATTCGTTCGTACAAAAGCTTTTCAAGAATTTTGGAGAAAGTGGGCAAAAGAGATATTGGCCTGAGATCGGTTAAAGCGGTGGGATTGGATACCTTTGGTATTGGGATGATTTTAGACAGCTTCAGTGGATCTGGATAGGTCTCTTGAGCAAAGCAGTTGTTGTATAATCGAGCAAGGATGGGTGAAATAATACAGTTTGCAAGTTTGATGAATTTTGTCGGGATATCGTGTATTCCAGGAGAAGTTTTTGTTTTCAATGTCATTATGATGTTTGAAACCTCACTGGGAATGATGTCTTCAAGTAAAAAACTGGATTGGCATGTTGTTGTTAAAAAATCTGAAGAGGATACGCCAGTTGGTTTAATTTTACTTGCCATATTAGTACCAATATTGGTGAAGTGCTCATTCATTATGTTTGCAAAGTGGGTTGATTCAGTTTTGTGTAAAATGTTATTTATTTCCATATTGGTGGGAAGCGATGATGTTGACTTGGATTTGCTAGTGATCAATTCGTTAATTACTTTCCATGTCTTCGATGCATCAGCTTTGTTTGCTTCAAATAAATGAGTGTAGTGTTGTCTTTTAGCTAATCTCTTTATATGCACCAAGCGGTTATTGTAAGCTTTATATTTCTTTACTTTCATGTCGTCTTTGTGCTTATAGCACGCTCGATATAGTCTATTTTTTGTCTTTATGGATTTAAGAATTCCTTTTGTGATCCAGGGTTTGTTTTGCAATTTGACTTCTTTACGGGATAATTTCCTTACAGGTGCGTGTTTATTGAGTGTTTTTTGGAACGTGTCTATGAATTCACAGAATTGTGTGTTGACGTTGTTTTTTGTAAAATCAAGGGAGTTCATAGCAACATGCATTTCAGATAAAAAGTTTTCATTGTCAAAATGCCGCATACATCGTGTCAATTTCGGAACTTTGGTTTTAAGGAAATTCAAATTAGTTATGCTCAAGAACACTGGTAAATGATCAGAAACATCATATAAACAGATACCGCTGGTTTTGTGTTGTTTTTCAATGTTTGTATAAATATGGTCCAATAAAGATGGTTCACTAATTTTAGAAAATCTAGTTGGATGGCTTATCACGGAATTACAACCTATGGCCACAAGTGAGTTCAAATATTCTTTTACTTTAGGGGTTTTATTTTCATGCATAAGGTTGATGTTGATGTCTCCGCAAATGATGTATTGTGATTTCGTCTTTTCAATTTCCGCAATAGTTGATATTATCCTGTTTTGAAAACTATCAATATTTGGTCCAGGATGCCTGTAGATGACACCCACGACTGCGCTGTCTTGAGAATTATTTTTTATCTCGATCCAGAGGTCTTCACAATTTGGTACATTTAAGCTAATATCATTACGTATAGAATATGCAATATTATTTTTAATGTAAAGTGCAACGCCACCAGCATTTGTAGGAGAGTTTTTGTGTAAAAATTTGTATTCGATGAGGTTAAAGTTATCAACACAATTGGGTTTTATTTTAGTTTCAGAAATTGCAATAATATCAGGTTGGTGATTAATTTCGGCCAAAAACTCTTCGAGTTTGTCTTTATTTTTACTTAGACTGCGGGTATTGAAGTGGAACAAGGAGAGCTTTGTTTTTTTACTTTCTTGAAAGAATTTTTTAGTATCAGATGTAGAGAGGTAGTTTTTGGAATCGAAATTGATGTTAGTAGTGGACATTACAACAAACACAATAAAAATGACTGACATATACATGTGCAATGAATAATGACAATATGACTGATTAGGCTACGGAGTGACTTTCAGTTGATAGACGAAAAACTTTGAAAAATAAACACTATATTATTGCGTTATGAAATATTTAATTTAGTCGGTTTAAGATACCAATCAATGTCGGAAAACGAAATGTATGGTAAAAATTTCAAAAATACTATTATTACGTCACAAACTATGAAACTTAGGGAAAAAAATTAGCAGTCAGTCTTGACCTAGTAGCCTAGCTAATCACTCCAATATTGTGCAGAAGTACAAATTAATAGGATAACAAGCTAAAATTAAACAAAAAAATGGAGTGGTATCGTACGATGAACTGTCCAGATTTAATCTTTTTTCTTCTGAATTTGAACTGTCTAGCTTCCAATAAATGAACCTCTTTGGTGTCGATGGTTGAACTTGGTCTTGATTGGGTTGGGTTACAGGAGTAGAAGTTTCGGAAGATTTGGGAGCCAGCGTCTCGAGTTCGAGCCGGAATCGGAGTGGAGCTAGAGTCTGAAATAATTGGAAAAACAGGAGGCAGATTGGATCCGAGTTTTTTTTTCTAGTTGATGCTTTTAGGATAAAAATCCGCTGTAATTGTTCATAGAGACCTCTGTGGTTGATTGAAACTTTATCCTCGGACTGGGAAAGCTTCTTGATTGATTGATTGAATCTTTATCCTCGGACTGGGAAAGCTTTTTGCAGAGCTTAATCCTGGCAGTTTCGCATACTTGTAGAGGCTTTAAATTACTGACGCAGGCCCGGTAGCAACTTTGTAAAAGGTACCATAAAAATCCCCTATGCCGAGATTCAACAATAGTTTGACCAATCGGAGCGGTGCTGATCAGTGGAGCAATCACAAGCTACGGTTTAAGTGACGTAAAAAATGGCGAAAAGAAGATGATAAAAAGCAAATTAAGTGATGGATTTTTTGTCAGCTGGTTGGCTTAGGGGTTAGGGGTAGAAAGTAGTCATTTCATTGACGCGGGTTCGATTCCCACTACTGCTATTGCTCTTTTTCTTCTGTAATTACCAAATAAAGTTCAAAACAAGCATTAACTCTCTGGATGAGTGCGAGAAGGATCACAATTGGACGGTAGCTTCTTATAACATGCTCTGATTGGTTGGCGGTTGCATTGTAGTCATTCGCAGTGGCAGAATTTCGACTTGTTAAAGTGGCTACCTTTTTCACTAATCAAGGCTATTGTTTCCAAATTTGGTACTCTATTTAGAAACAATTTGGTATCCATTCATTAAGTGTGGTTGGCGGCACTGCTCAAAGCTTAGAATGCTGATTAGTCAATCCCAGTGGTCACTGGTCAGCCGTTTTTGAATGACAATTAAAATATGAAGCAAATCGGTATAGCCTACTAACAACTAATCACACTTAGGCTAAATTGCAAAGTGCTGATTGTAGCTAGTTGTAGCCTACCTTAACATTTCAAAAAATACCATCTAGGCCTATTGCAGATTCCTTTCTACTAGTTTGTCTCTCAGTCACATGTCCAATGAACATAACCTAGCTTAAAACTGCATTCATTAAAAACCCTGTTGGTTACAAATTTTTCTGTGAGGACTTATTGGATTCATGATGATTCTTTTGCTGTTTAAATTTAATGCCTCAAACTGGCACCTTCCCCAACATGAAATGGCTTGTCATGACGAAGGATTTGAACTACAACATGCCTGTTCGTACATAAACCATCACTAGCCTAGTAGCTATATATAGCCTTTCATCAAATTACACATTTTCTTTATGTTTTCATCAAAGGCCTATAACTTGTTCACTGGGAAAATGTAAAAGCTATAATACTATCTTATGTACCTGTTCCGAACAATCTCTGTGCAAATCAAGCGTCACATAAAACCGTTGTCTACTGAACCTGATGTCTTACGTCATATGGACTATTGCTAGAAATGAGCAAAGATTGCATCACCTTTCTCACACCTGTGAAGCATTACATCATCGTTAAATCTTGACTTACGAGATATGGTGTAAGCCAGGTTGAACAGGTGCTTGAATAGTTTCATAATGCTTATCATTATTACGTCACAGAAGATTGATACGTGCGTTTGGAATATCGTAATCTATTCTCGTTATTTGTAAAATTGTTGCTTGGAGAGTTGGTCGCATATTAAAACGGTTTTGCTTGTGCTTGCCAGCTGGACAAAATTTCCGTCTTTATCTTGGTAATTTGTATTGTAGTGACAAGTTTTAGTGGCGTACCGGTGTTGCGTTCCAAATTCGACAGCCTTGAGGCTATTTTTACAGAAATACAATTCTTGAATAGACGTTTTCAGAAGAGTGTTTTTTTCGGTCATTGCATACAGACGAACGGATCCGAGAAATTTATGTTACAATTTTCCCACGAAGAGATTATAGTTTACCGTTGTGACCAGTACCATACATTAGGATTAATGTGTTTTTTAGTTTGTCTATTGGGAATATTTCAATAACAACTGCTACTTTGAATGATTTCATCACATAATATTCGTGTTGATTTCTACTTCATTGGGTTATCTAGGCTACCGGTACTCCATATGTGTGAGAAAATTACTGTAAAAAAATCTGTTAATACAAAATATTTTAATGGTCATTATGAGAGGTTGATATAAGACAATCTCAAACCTGAGAACGATTTGTTCTCAATAAATACTACCATGTAGATTTGGTGAACAACCGCCATGTAAATTATCTGGGCTAGCCTACTGCAATGGTTGGGTGTGTAACAGAAGTGGTTAGGCTAACATTCTGTATACATAGATCAAGCACTACGGTTGTTCCTCAAAAGGGCTTCTTTATTGATTACCCAGCATTTATGTCGATGTCATCAGATAGCCAAGACAAGCACACGAACGCCAAGTTGTGTCAATTTGAAAAAGGCGAATATTGTCACGCTAGTCTCTTTTATACAAGAAAGTGTTCATCCGCCGAGTGATGCCAGGCGCAATGGTAATGAATTAATAATTGAAACTTGAAAGTACGGTAGGTAGGCTAAACAGTTGAATTACGAGAACTGCACTGCATAATGTGTGGCTGGTGGAGAAGGTGTGAGACAGCAATCGGTACAAGTGTAGCTTATAGCCTAACAGGCATTTATATTTTAAAGAACTTTTTGCAAGTATTCTGAATGTGACATTATCGATTCTGTTGGTGGTAAATGTTATTGTTGTGTTGGTCAGTCAGAAGTGAACAGTGAATTAGATTGGGTGTTTTATTCTAATTATATGGATATCTTGTGAAAGCATATAAGTAGGCTAGAAATTAATGGCCATTGACCTGTCGCCTTTCCGCGTATGGATGGGTTGGGGTCACCAGCTTAGTCCTTTGCTAAGCGCCACACGGTCTACGAAGCAACTGTGATGGAAGTCGCTTCGGCGACGCGACCGTGTAACTGTATAACAATAACTGTGTAGCCTACTTATTACCGTATTCACTGTTCACTGCGTCCAGTAGTTTATTCCACGTTACTGTACATCCAAAGGTTGAGGGTTGTATCTCCAATATATAATCATTACTTTGATACAAGATCCGAAATAAATCGATTATGCATTTAAACATATATCCAGTGCTTGACTGTAATAAGCGACCGTTAAGCAGACGTCCAAAACGAACTAACTTTCTTTTTCAAGTTTCAGAAATAAAAATGGCTTCTTACAAGAGAGGAGCGCATCTCTCATAACGAAGAAACAAACACTGCGCTCTCACTAAATCTAACGTCACATTCCAGAACTGTGGAATAGAGGACCAATCACGTGCTACTACGAGCTTGTCTCTCCAGTGATGCACAAAACACATTATTATTTGGGTTCCATGGAGGGGAGTACCGCGACATAGCTCCCCCTCTAAGTGGGTACGAAGTTATGCGAACACACGACAAGAATACAAAACGAAATGACAAAAATATTGGTAGTTCTGGGTGAATCGGCTGATGGTCGTTGTTACGGCATGAAGCAGGCGGAGAAGAATGATCGTTGTTCTTCTAGCATGACGGTCATTCCGAGTAGCAATCCGGATGTGATAAAAATCCCGCGGAAGGGCCGCAGTATCGCGTGAGCGATCGACATGCAGAGTATCCCTGCTCGCGATGACATAATGTCCGTAATTGTCCAATCAGTCCTTAGATTTCTTCTGATCTTTCAAAGTTGTGTCACCCAGTCTACAGCAGTGTTGGAGGTGAATATCTACAAAGTATATACAAGGCAGTAAGAGTCCTTCATAAGGAAGGTGTCTAAAGTAAGCCAAAAATTTTGAATCACACTCATACTCAAAGATGTTCAAGACTCACCAGAGAAACGAAGGGACACGAACACAGAATCCCTAGACTCAAGGTAAGGTAAAAAAAGAAACTGTGTACAGTAGAAAGGTACGGTAAAGGCAAGGGTTCATCACTTCCGGAAACGAGTAGGTAACCTGACTTCTCTGCCGGTACGTGTCACGTAGTGTGAAGCGGTCGATGAGACTGGGAGCTCATCGGAAACCCTAGGATCATCCTGGGAACGAACGTACTGCATAGAAGAAGTCGAAGAAGTTAAGAACGTATCTTCTCGAAACGGCAGTGACGTTTCGGCATGACTTGAAAAATCCTCATCAGGGGAAGTGTCCATATAAGCAGGTTTTAATCTGTCAATGGTAACTGTATCAGTGCGACCGGCGATGTCAACGGTAAAGTACTTCTCACAACGATCGATTACACGGTAAGGCCCGTCGTAAGGTGGACGTAACGGTCCCTTCACTGCATCATGTCGTATAAAAACGTGTGAGCATGTGTCAAGGTCAGCGTCCATATAAACAGAGCGTTTGCCATGACGCGGGCGTATGTAAGGAAAATTGTTGACAAAATCACGTAACTGACGCACGTAGTGGGAATTGACAGGACCTACAACGGGGTCTGCAAAAAAATCACCTGGTAAACGAAGGGTGGTGCCAAGTGTGGCTTCAGCAGAAGAAAAACCAAGATCTTCCTTTATCACTGCACGAGTGCCCAGGAGTGCCAATCCGAGGTGGGAGAACCAGTTGTTTGGGTTGGATTGAGCTCTGATGGCAGTTTTGAGTGTGCGATGCATCCTTTCAACTAATCCGTTGCAAGCAGGGTGGTAAGCAGTAGTTGTACGATGATCCCACCCAAGGTATTGGCATAGCTCTTTCCACAGGAGAGAGGTGAATTGTCGACCACGGTCAGTGACCATGGTGACAGGGGCGCCAAAGCGTGATACCCAACCCCAGAGAAAGGCATCAGCACATGCACGTGCAGTAATACTGGTCAACGATAGGGCTTCGACCCAACGCGTGTGGCGGTCAATAACGGTGAGGAGATACGAATATCCGCTGGACTCAGGTAGTTCTCCAACGATATCAACATGGACATTCGCAAAACGTTTGTCAGGAGTAGGAAAATGAGTTAGAGGCGCCGAGACGTGCCGTTGAATTTTGGCGCGTTGACAAGAGACACATGTCTTAACCCAAGCTTTAATGTCAGCCTTCATGTCAGGCCAAACGTAACGTTGAGCAATAAGGCGTTGTGTTGATTTGATTCCTCCGTGGTTGAGGTTGTGCAGTTTGTCAAAAACTGTTTGGCGATACGTCGTCGGCAACAGGACTCTAAAGCGTCCAGTTGAGGTATCCCCCTCGATGGAGATGCCGTGTTCAGGTAGGAGTCGTTTTTCCAATGTAAGAGAGGTAGGACTCATACGAAAGTCAGCTAAGGAGGTGTCATCGTGTTGAGCAATGGCCAGGTCACAAAAGTCGAAGTTGATACCATCTTCATAAATGGCATTGACTGCAGCGCGACTGAGACAGTCTGCGACCAAGTTTTCACTACCCTTTAAGTAGCGAACATCAGTGGAGAACTCACTGACGTAGGCCAAGTAACGTAACTGTCGTGCTGTGGCTTTCGCCATCGTTGCGCTGAAAGCTGCAGCTAGCGGACGGTGATCTGTAAAGATTGTGAAATCACGTGACTCAAGGAAGTAGGAGAAATGTCGGACGGCGAGGTACATGGCTGTAAGCTCCCTGTCAAAGACGCTATACTTCTGTTGAGCTGTATTAAAGAAACGAGAAAAAAACATGAGCGGCTTGGCTTCGCCATCGATGAGTTGTTGAACAACAGCGCCAGCGGCAGTATCTGACGCGTCTGTGACTAGTTGGATGGGAGCACCATGAACGGGGTGAGAGAGTAACGTGACTTTCGCGAGGCTCTGTTTCGCAGTCTCAAAAGCATGCTTCATGATGTCAGTCCAGATCAGAGGTTTCTTTGACGACTTACCAGGCGGTAAGGAAGTGTACAGAGGTTGAAGGATTTCCGCACAGTGTGGTATGAACATGCGGTAGAAGTTGAGCATACCCAGGAAACATCGTAATTGTCTTACGGTGGTGGGTAGAGGAAAGTTCAGGATAGCTGAGACTTTGCCAGGAAGCGGCCGTATGCCGCTCGAGTCGGCTGGTGTCCTAGGAACTTCAGTTCGGGTACCGCAAAGGAACATTTTTCCTTGTTGAGGATGAGACCGTAGTGGTCAAGACGTTTGAACACCTGAGATAGGTGGCGTTTGTGCTCCTCTAAGTCTCGAGAATGGACGAGGACGTCGTCAATGTAACAATAGACATAGGGAAGACCCCGCAGCACTTCATCCATGAAGCGCTGAAACGTCTGTGCGGCACCCGAGAGACCCATAGCTGTACGTTTGAAGTTGTAACTCCCCATTGGAATCACAAGGGTCGTCTTGTGACGATCCTGTTTTGCTATGGGTATCTGGTGGTAGCTCTTCACGAGATCCAGGCTGGAGAAGATAGTGGATCCAGAGAGGTGGTCTACAAAGTCGTGAAGATAGGGTATGCGATTGGAGTCTTTCGTGGTTTGTTTGTTGAGCAAGCGAAAATCACCCGTGATTCTGTACCGCCCATTTGGCTTGGGTACAAGGTGTACTGGTGTACCGTATGGAGAGTTCGCCGGTTCTATAATGTCCAAGTCAAGGAGCGTCTGCAGTTCCTTGCGGAGACCCTCCAGCTTTTCTGGAGATAGTCGTCGTGCCCGTTGGCACACAGGTGGACCATTGGTAGGAATATAGTGTTCCGTTGTGTGGCGAACTGGACGGTTGAAGTTCTCCAGCTCAAAAACAGAAGGAAACTCTTCCTCTAGGAAAGCTAGTTCAGCAGGAATCTGTGCCGTGCTCGCAAAAGGTGAACAGGCATCAGAATAGAGTTGAACTTCAGAAGCATCAATAGGTGAAGTAGACAAATCCGTATCAGGAGCAAAGTCAGTACTCGATACACAGGGATCGGCTGGGGTCGTCTGTAGGAGACGGCCGTTAACAACGTCAGGTGTTAAACAAAAATGGCGTAAGAAATCCAGTCCAAGAATGGGAAAATCTACGTCTGCAACGTGGAACGTCCACTCAAATGTGCGGTCAAAACCAAGCGACAAAGTCAATGGTCTTTCGCCAAAAATGTTAACCGCAGTGTGATTAGCTGCGCGTAGACTGGATTGCGGTTCGGAAACGTCGGTATAACAACGCGGCAACAACGAAAAGGTCGATCCTGTATCAACACAAAAGTTAATGTCAGTAAGAGTGTCAAGAATCATGAAAAGAGCGGAATGTGTCGTAGGTCCTGCGGAGCCGAGGCTGCCCACTTGTCCATCCCTCGGCGTTATTCGTTTTTTGGCTTGCCTCTTGGGACCCAAGAGCAAGGTTTTTCACAGCGATGTGCCTTATTACCATATGTGAGGTGGTAATAGCATAAAACACGCCTTGAGTCATTGGACCTCGGTTTGGGTTTGAAGTCGGTGGAGTCCGTAATTTTCGGAGTAGAGGTACTCGGCTCCGAGCGCCTAAAATTCGCAGGCGAGCTCAGTGTAGACATCGAGGTTGTACATGAACGAGAGTCAGAAGAAGCAGTAATGGAGGTTTGGAGCTCCTCCAGGCGGTCCGCGAGTGAAGAAATGCGGTTCTCCAAGTGGAAGTTAATTTCTGGCTGTTTATTGGTATCTTGCGTGGGAGCAGAATTAGATGGCTCTCCCGCAGCAATGATGTCATCTGCTCGTTCGGCGAGCGTTTGAAGATCGTCACCCTTACAGATGGTTAAAAGTTGTCGCACTCCAGGAGGAAGACGGTCAAGAAAAACTATGCGAAGGAGAGGAAAAAAATTCTCAGGAACACGACCGTTTATAGCAACTAACTGACGTAAACGCTTTAAGAGCTCGGTCGGCTTAAGGCCTCGATCTTTGTTACCATGTAAGAACTCGTGAAGTCTCTCCGTAGAAGACTTCATATTCTCGGCAGTGATCAAAGTTTTTAAATTTTCATACGGTAAATCACAATGTACACAATTATCCAAAATTTCTGTCATATCAGCCAATTGCTTAGGATCAAATTTTTGTACGATGCAATCGAACTTATCACGTGAGCCCATGTCAGGGTGCTGCATGAACGCAGATTCACACAATGATAACCATAATTGCACATTGCTATGAGTAAACACAGGTAATTTAAGTTTTTTTGATACTGGTACGTTTGCCGACAAGTTCATAATATTTTGTACAGCAGTGTGAAAAGCCTCTGTGGCGTTATTATTTGCCTTAGTATTAATGCTACGCACTACGAAATACAGTAAGGTAGTTAAAAATGACGTCACAATAGCCAAAAGTGACACTACAATAACAATAAACTCCATGTTGGTTGAATTAGGTCAAGTTAAGTTACATAAAAAATTGTTGCAACGTTCCAAATCCAATCACGTCGGGGTCACCAATGTCGCCTTTCCGCGTATGGATGGGTTGGGGTCACCAGCTTAGTCCTTTGCTAAGCGCCACACGGTCTACGAAGCAACTGTGATGGAAGTCGCTTCGGCGACGCGACCGTGTAACTGTATAACAATAACTGTGTAGCCTACTTATTACCGTATTCACTGTTCACTGCGTCCAGTAGTTTATTCCACGTTACTGTACATCCAAAGGTTGAGGGTTGTATCTCCAATATATAATCATTACTTTGATACAAGATCCGAAATAAATCGATTATGCATTTAAACATATATCCAGTGCTTGACTGTAATAAGCGACCGTTAAGCAGACGTCCAAAACGAACTAACTTTCTTTTTCAAGTTTCAGAAATAAAAATGGCTTCTTACAAGAGAGGAGCGCATCTCTCATAACGAAGAAACAAACACTGCGCTCTCACTAAATCTAACGTCACATTCCAGAAGGTAGCCACTTTAACAAGTCGAAATTCTGCCACTGAAATTGATTAGAATGCAACCGCCAACCAATCAGAACATGTTATAAGAGGCTACCGTCCAATTGTGATCCTTCTCGCACTCATCCAGAGAGTTAATGCTTGTTTTGAACTTTATTTGGTAATTACAGAAGAAAAAGAGAAATAGCAGTAGTGGGAATCGAACCCGCGTCAATGAAATGACTACTTTCTAGCCCTAACCCTAACCCCTAAGCCAACCAGCTGACAAAAAATCCATCACTTAATTTGCTTTCTATTATCTTCTTTTCGCCATTTTTTACGTCACTTAAACCGTAGCTTGTGATTGGTTGGCGGTTTCATTCTAATCAATTTCAGTGGCAGAATTTCGACTTGTTAAAGTGGCTACCATTCCAGAACTGTGGAATAGAGGACCAATCACGTGCTACTACGAGCTTGTCTCTCCAGTGATGCACAAAACACATTATTATTTGGGTTCCATGGAGGGGAGTACCGCGACAGACCCTTACGTAGCCTACATGGTACGGTATAACCGTTTTATGCAAGTCTGGGTAAGCTACACCAAGGACCAATATTTTCCTCTATGATTTAGGCGTCGGTGCAAGATGCAGAGAGTGTGTTAATAAATTTATGCAACGCTGTGCCTGTGTGTAATTCGTCTGACTGCATATTCGAAGCTAGCTTTTCTTTGAAAACACGGGATAGGCTAGCCTACTTCTTGTAACATCGCCACATTTTCGGCAGTGTTAGTCACTATAGTCATTCGGAGCTATCTTTGAGAGCTTAATCCTGACAGTTTCACATACTTGTAGAGGCTTGAATCACTGACACGGGCCCTGTCACAGGGATTGGCAGAGTGAAGTTTCCGAGTGCTGAAGTCTTGTTGCTGGGGAATTATTCTATCTGTTACATAGGCTACCGCCAGAGATGTAGGCTACGTATACGCCGCAAATTCTACGCAGTAGACTTGAGGCGTAGATTTGTTGTTTTGTGCTATAACGCGCTAAAGGCCACATTTTTTTGGATAGTTGTCGCTTGAGGCTACGCCGTAAAGTTTTCGCGGTTTTTTTAGCGTAGCCTATAGCACCAACGTATACTTTTTAATGTCTTAGCTGTTGTTTGCATTTTTTTTAACCATCAGCCTAATCGTTGGCGCTTTTCCAACAAAAGCTTTCCAAAATACTTTTTTTCGCTACAACACGCCAATACCTTCCAGCGCTGGAGTTGAAAGAATGTTTTCAATGGGCAAAGACATATTGAAACCAAAACGCAGCAAAATGTCAGATGAACACTTTCAGATGCTTGTGCTTCTTCGTGGAAGTTCAAAATAAAACTTGTTTGTTTCGAGTGGTTTATACCGTGTGAATGTTTGGCACCTAGCAAACAAAATGAGTTTACGCTAGTGTAGCCTATGCGCTGACACCGCCAACTTTTATTACACGTTACGTTGACGCATACGGCGTATGGTTTTTCGAACGTTTGCGTTTACGCTTACGGCGTCAATACTTTTTGTATGCGCGTACATCACTGCATACCGCTGAATGGAGAGCAGTCCTTAACGTGCGTTGCTCAAGCGCACACCCCGAGAGTCGAACCAGCTCCGCTTGGTCTTGAAGCTTTTTCGTTCCAGAAGTCACGCGCTAACCAACTGAGCTATCGCTTTTCACTTATAGTCCGGCAGCCCGTGACGTATTTGTAACATCATAAGGTACAAAAGGTTTGAGTGTTTTATCAACCATGCCCCACTGTGGGATGTTCAGAAACCCACATCCGAGGTTTCACTGCTGGGGCGTTTGGGGGCTACGGCCCGGTGAAAAACTCATTTTGGGGGTCAAAAAAACATCATAAGGTACAAGAACAAAACCTACGCCAGAGTTTATGCCTTCACTTGTAGACTTTGGAACAAGTCGATCTGGGTGCCCCAGGTGGGGCATTCCCGAATTAGGGGCCCCCAAAGTTGGGGCAAAATATGTAAAAATAACATCATAAGGTACAAAGATGGAACTTCTTTCATCAGTTGGGGCATGTTCCACTGAGTTCGAAACAACTTTTCTTATGGCCCCAAGGTGGGGCTTAACTTCATTTTGGGGGTATAACCCCTAAAATTCACAAAATTAACATCATAAGGTACATGGATAAAACCAAGTGTAGGTGATAGTACCTCACTTAAGGACTTCAGAACATTAAAATTTGGTCGCCCCAGGTGGGGCATTCCCGAATAAGGAGCCCCAACGCTGGGACAAAATACGTAAAAATAACATCATAAGGTACAAAGATGGAACTTCTTTCATCAGTTGGGGCATGTTCCACTGAGTACGAAACAACTTTTCTTATGGCCCCAAGGTGGGGCTTAACCTCATTTTGGGGTATAACCCCTAAAATTCACAAAATTAACATCATAAGGTACATGGATGAAACCAAGTGTAGGACAGGTGATATTACCTCACTTACGGATTTCAGAACATTAAAATTTGTTCGCCCCAGGTGAGGCATTCCCGAATAAGGAGCCCCAACGCTGGGACAAAATACGTAAAAATAACATCATAAGGTAGGCTACAAAAATGGAACTTTTATCATCAGTTGGGACGCGTTCCACCGAGTTCGAAAAAACTTTTCTTGTGGCTCCAAGGTGGGGCTTAACCTCATTTTAGGATATACAACCCCAAATTCAAGGTTGTAGCCTATTTGGATGGAACCAAGTGTTTGCAAAACGTCAAAAGTTTTTTTGCTTCACCTGAGGATTTTTCCTAGCACAAAGACTGATACCGGGTGCGAAAGTCATAATTCCTTAAGCAACTATAATTCAATATTTCACCGGTTGAAGACTGTAGTGTACAGTAGCATACGTACATGTGGTAGCAAGAGTACCTGTGTGTTACATACGATCTGGCTATTGCAAAACATTCCCTCATCATTCAAGAGCAAGAAAGTCTAAAATGTGACCGCTTGTTCATATTACTGGGTGGTTTCCACATTTCCATGGCGTTCTTTAAAGCTATGGGTACTTGGATGGTTCAGGTGGTCCATACATCCTAACAGAAGCTGGTATTCTTGCCGAAGAATCCCTTAACGGATTTCTGCTTGGTACTCATTACAATAGGTGCAAACGAATACACGTTCTTTTCGGAACAGCATTCGAAATCTTGCATTTTAATCAATTCTTGTTACAATGGCCTGCTCCTGAAAATCTGGACGAAGAACTACGTCGTTTATGTATTCGTCCATCCCAGTCAACGATTGGCTTTTTGGTTGACGATCTTAAAGACTTTTTGAGTTCCTACCAAGAATTTTCATAAAAAACCGAAACAGGAGAAAATGGCAAGACTGCCCAGTACTGGTATGGATACTTAAAACTTGTCAAGACGTACCTACTCTTTGCTCGGAGTATTCATTCTGCAAATCATCAGTTGTTTGTGTACTGCATAGGAGAGATGTCAAGCGTGTTCTTCATTTTCAACCAACCAAATTATGCAAGATGGATTTTGCGACTGCAGGATAACATGCTAAAAATGAAAGAAACTCACCCTGAAATAAGTGATCTGTTTGAACAAGGCATCTTGTCCGTAAAAAGAACTCAAATAAACTTCTGCGGATGTGCTCTTGATCAAACTTTGGAGCAAACAATCAATGCAGAATCTGCCAATCGACTCACTGGGATTTCGTCTTTCACCAATTCAATTGGTGCCAGACAGAGATGGGCACTTACCCACTTTATGTGCCGATCGATCCTTTACAACTTCTATGAAGATCTGGGGATGACATCAGCAGAGGAAGCATCATTTGACCTTCGTCCTTCAAGCACCGATAGAGACCGCAAACATTTGGATAAACTAATGCAAAAAAATAAGCAGTACAGTTAATCCATTTAATGCAAGCTTCGATGTATCATTTCTATTCAATTTTAGCACAGGAAAAGCAGTCGCTTCTGCCACTTCAAATTTTCTTTTGAATGTTTTTCAAAAAGGAACTGAGGATAGAAACAAATTTATAAGTCAATGTCACCAGGACACTAGCACCTTCAACAAGCCAACACGTAGAAACAAAATCTGCAACTTTGCTTCTAAAACTGCCGTTGTGAAAAGCATAACCCGCGAAGGCAATTTTTCTAAGTTGAGAATGGAACGCAATTTGATGGAAAGGCTTCTATGTTCAGCAGTAGATCACAAGGTAGACGTGGAATTGATGCTGTCTTACCCCCTCACACCAGTACCACTGTATTTGTGCCATATGGATGCAACGATGAAATTAACCCAAAAGTTAATGCTTTTGAAGGCTCTTGAAATCGATAGTATGTTTCTTCTTCACACTCTTGGAGATTTGCCGATGACGTTCGGAGGTGTTGCAAAGACGACTTTGAAGAAATTGTGCAGACACAGTGGGAAAACAATACACGTTGTTTTCGATAGAACTGTATCGCCTGTCCATGAAACTGTATCGATAGAACTCTATCGCCGTTGTTTTCGATAGAACTGTATCGAACTGTCCATGAAAGATGCCGAGCGAGATCGCCGAGCAATTCATGGCTTCCGCGATCAGCAATACGTCATCGAAGGAGAGGCCATAAAACAACCTGTTAATTTTGCAGCCGCATGAGGAATGACAACTTCAGGCAAGCATTGGTGCATTTTCTTGTTAATTCTTGAAAATCAGATGAGTATTCCAGCTTTCTCGACTTAAGGTTCTTTTATGCTACACTTGATGAAAAATGTTATGTTTATCGAAAAGATGGCGAAAAAATGTTGTGTGGTGAAGAGGAGTCCTTTTTATTCTACCACGAAGAAGCAGATACGCGCCTAATGTATACCACATTGTCACCGCATGCCAAGATGTGAAAAATGTGGTAGTCCGCTCTAATGACACGAATGTTCTGATTATATTGTTGGGAAATTTGTCGTTTGTACAAAAAGACGTAACATATGGATGGAAGGTGGTGTAAAGGCAAACACCACTCTGAGATATATTGATGTATCAAAGCTTGGCAGTACTTTATCTTCAGACATGCTTCGGTCGCTTCCCGGTTTTCATTGCTTTACAGGCTGTGATCATACAGCTGCTTTTTCGGGTAAAGGGAAGGCTCGACCCCTTAATATATTGGAGAAAAATGTGCATGCTCAACATGCCTTTGCTTCTTTGGGGTATTCGAAAAATCTTGATGAAAACATTGAAAAAGGCATTGCAAAATTTGTGTGCCAGATGTGTGGATGTAAAAGTGGTCATTGCGTTAATGAATTACGATTTAAAAAATTCATTGAGACATACAAACCGAAAGGTTCCAATCCATTGCGACGACGGAAAGGTTCAGATGGAAGCAACTTTCCCCTGAGCAAAACTGTGCTCCATCAGAAAATACTCAGAGCGAATTACATTTGTGGCATTTGGAATCATGCTGCTGAAAAAGGAAGCTTTTTCCAGACACCAGTTGAAAGCGGCTGGCGTTTGGAAGATGGTAAATTCACTGGTTTGGTTTCATGGAGATCCAGTTCCGTCCACGCTGGACAACGTTCTGCAAAGTGAGAAGGGTTTGGACCAACACGGAACAGAATCAGATCATGAAACAACAGAAACGGATGAATATGACTTTTCTGACGACGAACCTGCAAACCTTTAATGAATAGATGTTTTTGCCTTTCTCCACCTCAAGCATAAATAAACTGTAGGCTATAGCCTACATAAGCAACTTTTTACCTTTATTCTTGTAAACATGGGGATAGAGTATGATTTGAACTTGTATTAATTTTACGGTTTCCACCAGAACTTACGAAACCACATAGAACAAAGTGTTAAGATTGATCTTTTCACATGGCTGCAAACCGGGGCCAATGGTGCATAGCCTACCCGAGAGAGATTATGCAGGAGGCATGCTTTTTCAAGAAGCCCTTTGACTTGATGAACAGGCCATACGTTTTTAAATAGTTCAATGTGCATCTTTTCGTTCTACTAGCGTATAATTTAACGTTTCTTTCACACGCCGTTCCAGGTTTCGTTATTTTGTAGCGAGTAATTTTTCCATTCCTTTAAGCAGAAGTCACATGTTATTCGAGAAGTCCTCTCAGTTGTTTAAATAAGACCACATAGTGTGATTTGTTTCTGTTCAGTGTTTAGTCTGAGAGAAACTTAAATGTAGGTAGGCCTACGTACAATCAGGGGCGGATTAGCAAATTGAATTAGCCGGGGAATTTAAAAATAATAACGGTCCACTTCTATCAAAATAGATTTAGCATAAAAATGCTCGTTTCACAAACAATTTATTTCATTTCAGAAAAAGTCTTTCACCGGTAATATGATGTAGGCTATAAAGTTAGACATTGCACGTATTTGTATAGCAAGCTTCGATTTGTAACTTGAATCATTGTCAGTGTTATTCAAACAAAGAATTAGGATATAGCGCTACGACTATTATATTTCAAATAAAATTTTCTTTTGTACATAAAACAGGACAGTGACCCTCTGACCGGCCAACCGGGAACGTTCTAGAATTCCGAGTAGGCTAATGATTAGCCGCCAATCCACCCTTGCGTAGAATATCTATTTTCATAGTGATAAATTTTAACCTAATAAGCAAATGTTATGCTGTGTAGATATTATATCTTACATGCTTCATTGATTTTCCAAAATATTTGCAGACGTTTTGAAATATACACGAGAGACACTTGGTTTTATACCTTATATATGATGTTAATTTTGTGAATTTTAGGGGTTATACCCCAAAATGAGGTTAAGCCCCACCTTGGAGCCATAAGAAAAGTTGTTTCGAACTCAGACGTGGAACATGCCCTAACTGATGAAAGAAGTTTCATCTTTGCACCTTATCATGTTATTTTTACCGGTAGGCTACGTATTTTGATCCAACTTTGGGAGCCCCTTGTTCGGGAATGCTCCACCTGGGGCGACCAAATTTGAATGTTCTGAAATCCGTAAGTGAGGTTCTATCACCTACACTTGGTTTCATCCATGTACCTTATGATGTTAATTTTTTGAATTTTAGGGGTTATACCCCCAAAATGAGGTTAAGCCCCACCTTGGGGCCACAAGAAAAGTTGTTTTGAACTCAGCGGAACATGCCCTAACTGATGATACAAGTTCCATCTTTGTACCTTATGATGTTATTTTTACGTATTTTGCCCCAACTTTGGGGACCCCTTATTCGGGAATGCCCCACCTGGGGCGAACAAATTTTAATGTTCTGAAGTCCGTAAGTGAGGTACTATGACCTACACTTGGTTTCATCCATGTACCTTATGATGTTAATTTTGTGAATTTTAGGGGTTATACCCCCAAAATGAAGTTAAGCCCCACCTTGGGGCCATAAGAAAAGTTGTTTCGAACTCAGTGGAACATGCCCCAACTGATGAAAGAAGTTCCATCTTTGTACCTTATGATGTTATTTTTACGTATTCTGCCCCAACTTTGGGGGCCCCTTATTCGGGAATGCCCCACCTGGGGCACCCAGATCGACTTGTTCCAAAGTCTACAAGTGAAGGCATAAACTCTGGCGTAGGTTTTGTTCTTGTACCTTATGATGTTTTTTTGACCCCCAAAATGGGTTTTTCACCGGGCCGTAGCCCCCAAACGCCCCAGCAGTGAAACCTCGGATGTGGGTTTCTGAACATCCCACAGTGGGGCAAGGTTGATAAAACACTCAAACCTTTTGTACCTTATGATGTTACAAAAACGTCACGGGCTGCCGGACTATTAGTAGCCAGCAGTAGTTTTCACCCAGTGGTTTCGTTAATAGTGATCGATAGAAACAACTCAGCATTACGTCATATCGTGGATTTAGACTACTAACCACAACTTCTAAAATTGCGTCACTTTTAAGTTATTGTAATGTAACCATTATCCGACATCTCCTCAATTCACCCCATGACTAAATGTTAGAATGAGTTCACAAAGTTGTTGTTCTAAAATCTTAGAAATTTTAAATTATGAAACTATGTGCTTTGTCTTTGAATGTGGAAGTTTTTTTTATACGTCAGCACAAACAAGTTTTATTCATATCATTGTAGCGCTTGCGGCATTTCTTATGTTTCCTTGCATCTTATTGCCGTTGTGAAACCTGTGTTTGATAGGAATTTGAAACGCTGGCTAGAATTTGGGCGTTTCCTTAAGAATTTGTACCACTTATTAAGGTTTGATATAGGCCTACATATGCGTGTTTTTTACGTAGTTGTAGCGTTGTGCATCTGCCGCATTACTTGGAGCACAGAACTTCTCTTAAATTAGTGGTTCCCAACCGGGGGGGAATTCCCCACTAGGAGGGGAATTTTGCAATTTTCAGGGAGGGAATTGGGTTTTAGGGTTGTAAACCTTTTTAAGCCTAGTAAGTTGGCCTACACTAGAGCGTTGAAGAGGAAACTATTATTTAGATTAACTCCCGATTATTTAAGAAATTGTGTACTGACATGTATGCAATCCATCACGTAGGCCTACATCTGTTTCATGTAGATACTTGATGGCTTTCAAGAGGAAACATAACCAAGCGAGTGTTTGAGCTCAGAGACGAGCTTAAATTATTTTTTGACCTTTAAATAAAATTGGAATTTATTTCATTGCTGAATGATAACAGATGGATTAGATTCCTTGCTTGCTTGGTCCATTGAATAAACTAAACGTATTCAATCAATATACGGTATTCAATCGTCATCTCCGTTTAAAGCAGATTGCTCATCAACATGGGTTATCTGTATCCATGAGCCATTGACATATTGATACCATGTGAATTTACAAACTGTACTGCTTCCATGCTGGCTCAAGGCAAGTTGGAAGAGAGTGATTGATTTATGTCACTGGCATTAGAAAATTGTCTTCAAGGTGCTAGAAGGCTCTGCTGTCCTATTCGCGGGGTGATTACGTTTTGTCTGGCCTCTACCCAGTGGCGTAGCTAGGGAATGTGCCGCCCGGGGCGGATTCAGATTTTGCCGCCCCTTCAAGAAAAAGCATGTGAAAATGAAATGCGTTTTTTTTTATCAGCACTGCAATACGCAACGTGCTATTTTAAATTTGCGGTGTAAAGTCAGACGAGCGTACCATTATCAGTAGCGTAGCCAGAAATTGTGAAAGGGAGAGGTTTTGACGCCGAAGACGACACTTATCGGCGGGGGGGTCTAGGGGGCCTCCCCCAGAAATTTTTGAAAAACTACTTTGACTTTGGTGCATTCTGAGAGCATTTTCAACAAAAATGTGGGTATGAATATTCCTGTAAAATGGTGCTGTCCGGTGGCATAGCAAAAGAATAAGATCATGTTTTCTTCGGCATTTTTCGAAAATAAAGCTGAAGTCTTTATGTTTTCTTGTTGCTAATTCCTGACTGAGATATTTGAATGTTTGGTATTGGCAAAACTAGCTCTTTTAATAATGCAGTTTCGTTTAAAATTAGGCAAACTTTTTTTTAGAAACATAGGTTGATTGCTTTTTTTGCGAGATTATTACAGTTTTATTATTTATCAATTTTCTCCTTAGTTGATCCAAAAAACGATCTTATTCCGGTAAGTCACTAACTTTTATGTTTTAAAGTTAACCCTAAGTTTAAAAAATGTAACGTCATAGACGTCATACATCTTAATGAGCTTAATGAGTGTCAGACAAAAAGCTTTGAGACAAAGAAGTTACTTTATTTCTGATATATTCAAGTTTTGTATAACGAATCACTGGAATCGGGTATAGGCTATAAAAGGTTAGTGCAATTTTTCACAACTGTAGATATTGCGGTGTTTCCATCGACTGCACGAGTTAGCTGGATACCATGGATACTGAACAGTTGTAGAGCGGTCACACCCTGCTATATGAATTATGAAAGGTCATTCGAATTATAAAGCATAATATGACACACAAGTTCATACTCATTTTAAAAGATCCCAGTCAGCAAAGGTTCGTGGGGCCCACTTGGGCTGCATATGGGTTACCCACATTGTGCTGCGTGGGCCCCAGTACCTATGTGTCCACGGTTTGCAGAAATGTCCCAAGTGGGCAGCCCACCTACGTCTAATGAGTGGGCAGCCTACCATGAAACCATTATTAAAATGTAAACCGCCGTCGCATTGTATCGTTGTATATATTCAATTTTTATGATTATTGCACTTTAATATAGCATAATGGACCGATGCAAACGTATATTTTATAATTTTTCATCATGGTGGGTAGCCCACTTCATGCCCACAGAAAGTCCAGACAGTTTATATCAAGAAATGAAAATAACTTCCCAGATACATTTTCATGATATGATAACATTATTAAGATAAATTCAATAAAAGATGTCGGGAATCGGTTGTAAAGAAAAAAATATGAAGTAGGCCGCGCACTTGGGGCCTAATCGGAAACATCAGATAAACTCACCTTAAGCCCACAAGCCCACGAATGCCCATGGAAATCCCACGTGGGCCCTACGAACCCTTGCTGTCTGGGATAAAGCACCAGAATTGCTTTAACATGTCGAATTAGTAGAATCATGCTTACAGCTATGAAAAATTCATCAACACAAGCAATAAGAATGCAAAAAATCATTGATACTGATGAAACTAAAGGGAAAAAGGAAGTCGACGAACCTTTTCACACATCTTGTTGACATCCTCAACAGTTGGGAACAATTTTCTCTACAGATTAACCAAAGCCAAACCATTTAATCGGGTTTCAAAGGTTGAATTTCTTAAATAAGTTTAAGTCTTTGAAGAGCAGAAAAAGATCTTTCATTGGTGCAAGTGGTAGGCTAACTGGAAGAGTAACCAGAATGCGGAGTAAAATATTAATGTTTGGAAACGTTGACTGCGGGCAAAATGGCAATGCACTTACAGCACTTTTTGGCAAGCTGGTTTGGGAAGAATTGAAAAGACATCGATACCACATATACGCAGTTCAGATATAATGGCAAGGGCGTTTATACACGGCAGATCTGCTTCGTACAATTCAAAAAGTGATTCAGTTTTCTCCATTTAGTTTTTCTCAAAAGGAGGGGTTGAAACCCCCAACCCTCCCCTCCCTTTGGCTACGCCACTGACCACTATAATTTAGTAATATACTGAATGCAAAAGCACAAAAACTGCTGCAGAATTAAAATAATCAATTTGTAACCTTTTACAAGGCTACCCAAATTTGAAGAGCATGTTTCCGCCTCTGCTTAATAAAGGCTAGTAGGAATTTTGTAACGTATTAAAAACATAACGGCAAAAAAATTCATGAAAATTTGAAACGTTTTTAGATATTTAAGAGGTTTTGTCAGGGCCAGATTTAGCAGTAGGCAGAATAGGCAGTTGCCTAGGGCGGCAAATTATTGGGGGCGGCAAAATATACGAATATATTACATTGATAAATGATAATACTGTACGTGAATATAATAATTAACAACAGATATATAGGAATTAATAAATATTTTTTCACATCACACACATTTATAAACAGTGCGGCAAGTCATGTAGGCTATGGCAAGTCATCGCCCCTAGAGTACTTCACGTTTGGTTGGTTTTCAACAATATGTGCTGCTAAGCGCTTGTTTTATTTTTCTGTCTCGCTTAGTATGGAGGACTAGGGTTTGTCTGTGCAATTTTTATTAATCTTTGTTCGGTTTGTTTTACTGTTAGTAAATTTAAAGGAGCCTAGAAAAAATGTTTTTAAACGGTTTTTAAAGGTGCCCCCACATGGGATGTTTTATTAGTAAAACATCCCATGTGGGGGCACCTTGACTTAGATAACCGCGTGGTTTTTTCGGTGCCTCCATGGTGTAGTTTCCATATAAAAAGCGATTTGTTATATCTCCTGATGTGGACATTGAAAATGAATGTGGAGCTATGCCGAAATAAACTTGATTGATTAATTGAATTCAGCACAAACACTAGAAAATACAATGGACTGCGGTCAGTTCAGCAAAAATTGCTTCTCGAAAATTACCAAGACATTGAAAAGAAACCAAGCAAAACAAATCAAGCAGAAACACACAAAGCTGCATTCAGTTGGTTGTTGGTTTATTGAAAAGTTGCTTCCACAAATTATGTGTAAACTGGAAATTTTCAGTGACAGCGTTTATTAAGTTTTGAGATAAATTGGAAATCTGCAAAATGACAATGAAGGCATTCAAGTCGACGTCATAATCGATGTTGTTTTCAATGAATCGAATGCTAAGCTTGCAAATCAACAATCTATTGCAGCAGTTTCCCAACGTCTAATGAAGTGATGGCCTGTTATTAAACCAGCCTTGCAAAGATAAATAATGGTGCAAGATATGACTCCAGTTGGATGATATACAGTAGGGTAGAGCACAGTGAGGGATTTCTATCACCGGATTAGGAAGTTGCTCAAGCAGCTTCTTGCTTTGAACAGTGCTTGAAGCAGCTTGATTTTCACCATTGCTTGAAGCTAACTCAAAACAAATCGTGGGTAGTTGTTTAAACGAGTAGTTCCCAAACTGTGGTAGGTACGCAGAAGTCTTCCAGGTGGTACGCGAACGAACTTTCAGATTACACAATGTACATTATTGTGTCATAATTAATTTTATTCAGAGGGAGTTCAGGCTATGACGCAACACTCAAGGTCGGCGGTTCTCAATCTTCTTTTGCTACGACTCTTTTGGAAAAGTTTGTTGGACTTGGACGTACCGAGCGATAGGAATTTTAGTCATTGTGATTCATTTGCTTATGTCTCCATCTTTCCTTTGCTAAGTGAATTAAAAATGTGCTATATGCGATTGTTAGATAACAATCGATTGCTACAGTTTCGCAATAATGAGTTTAAATGCACATTTCTCGTCCTGTTGCTCAACACAACAAACAGTGTACCAGCCTCATTTTTGTAATCAAATATCGATTTCGCTTTTAAAGCATCTTCAGTTTGATATTGTCAGGAGCAAAATAATAATAAAAAATTCTTCAAAGGTTTAAAGTTTAGATATTATGACGTAACAATTGCATGTTGCGCCACCATGGACACAATGAAAAAATTTATATAATCAACTACGTCGTTACTAATGAAGAAACGCAACGTGTAAAATTAAATAACATGAAAAACAAAAGAGTTTATAACTTTTATCAAATGAAGTAAAAGATAACTAATAAGTTTCTACACTGTGGATTCGACATTCAAGAAATCCACAGTGTAGAAACTTATTAGTTATCTTTTACTTCATTTTATAAAAGTTATAGTTGTTAGTGTTGGTCAAACTGGAAACATCAAAGTATAATTTGCTGTGTAGTTACGGTGATGAGGATGAGTTAGAGTTAGAACAACAATGTATGAATCCCGAGTAGATGCGTTTGTACCATTTGATGTTAAACAAAGTGGTTTGTCGCCATAAAACATGAGGATTAATAAGACGCAGTCGAAACTATTTTTGGAATCACGTGTTTATGTTGGTTTGTTTAAAATAACTTCATATTGCTTCATTTGCCATGTTTACTTTGATAAAAAAAGTGAGATTTTATGACTCACAATTGTATTTTTAGCATCAGCTACGCACTAACTATCATTTTGATTTACTGACTAACAGTTAACAAAAGCATAAAAATGTACTTCCCACAAAATCAAGAAGAAAACAGAATAACTTTAACTGAAGAAACTGAACTACAATTGCCGGGAAATCCTGGTAAGTTCATTTTGAACAATTTGTTTAACGGGCTGCTCAATTATAATATGACCTCTAGCGCTTGTTAAAACTTTTATATTATCATTGTATGGTTGGCTACATATAGTCGGGTGGTGAGAGGCAGGGCCTCCAAGAGCCCTGCCGGGCCCCGGTGCAGATGTTGCTGCCGGGCCCCCCAGCGCGACATGTCGCATGATATCTCACAAATCACAAGCAAAATTTGCGGTGCGCGTTAATCCACAAGGCCAATGCATAGGCCTACATGGTGTTTCGCACAGTGTTTTTATTTTAAAACCAGACCTGTTTAAAAAATAATACAAAGAATACATTAGGTTAAAGTATAAACACTCCACCATTTCACAAAGAATGCAGTATATATATAATTATATATTGTACTGGTGTTTATGACTTTAAATTCAGAGATACACACTAGTTATACACAAAGATAAAAGGCTGTGGCTATAGTTACACTATGTAGTGTAAATATAGCCTCAATAGTGTTGCAAGATAAGGAATTCTGCCCAAATTTGAGAAAAAGTTTATAGCTGTTGAAAACAAAAACTTGTACAGTATCATATTTTGGAAATTTTTTTTGTCCCTGGCAAAGATCAAAACCCTAACCTTATTCCTAACTCTAGCCCTTACCTTAACCCTTCCTAACTTTAATCCTAACTCTGGCAACACCTGATTGTAACCATGGCAAAAAGTGGGTAAAAATATCCACTTTGAAGATAAAAATGGCAACACTGTCCGGCATAGGTGACATACATATGTAGCATTGCATATGTGTGCATACAGCTTTACATTAACATACCGTACAATATCATTTCTGACCTTAAAATCAGCAGAGACTAGGAGACCAAACTTGGATGAATGCATTGCTATTGTTCATGACATTAAGAAATATATATATGATATATACCAACTTCATTTCAGGATCAATAGGATGCTTCTTATTTTTACTCCTTTAGTTTTCTTTGCTTGTTTGAGTGAAACTGCATTCAAGCAGGATTGAGGGTCACTTTCTCTTCATTTCTACAGCAAGCGGTCAGTAGAAAACAAAGTTGAATATATTTCTATTTTCAAGTCCTATCAATATAAATGTACCTACATCTATCGCTATACTATGTATCGATACCTTTACAAATACCCTGCATAACTACAGAATGCCTAGGTTGAGTCAATATTGACACTGTTCATGAAATTCAAGAGTATGATTGGATTGGCCTGGCTGGAGAAGACTGCTAAGAAATACTTAGTGAAAACAAATAAAAAGGAAAACTTAAGATATATAAAAAAATATTTGTTTATATATTATACTAAGCATATTTTTGAAAATCAACACCTTTCTGCAGCGCTGGAAAAAGTAAGCTGCATTGCAATTATTAGGACACTTCTGATTCTGTCTAGAGTTAAAAAAACTGTACTTCAACAGAAGTAAAGATCTATGATTTTTTACTCAAAAAATTACACTTTCACTAATCTTTTAACTTTTTTTCGATTTTTGTTAGACTGCTATAACATTTGGCCCTGCTACAAGGACAAAATTATTTTCCAGCACTGCCTCCGCGAAACTTGCTTGCATTCCAATATAGCAAAATCATTCAAGTCCTAAAAACTCAAAAATACTGTACTGTCTCAGGCTATATTAGAGAAGTTCCATGATTTCAGTATATATAATTAGTATCCAAAAAAAACACTTGAGCATTTTTGTACTGAAAAAGTGACAGTTAAAGACTTCTTGCTAAGCAATTCTAACAATATTTCAATACCGATATTTTTTGCTATTTTCTGAACTCTTAAAATATCACACTAAACAAGATTATCTACAACTAAAATTGTACCAGTTCAACATGATTACACATAACTGTCACTGCTTGCTTGTGTCATAAATTGACAAGATGTTGGAAAAATGCATGGAATACTTTCTGTGTAAATGTGTAATGACTGTAACCTAACCTGATCAATCAATTGCTTATTAAAACATACCATACACACCCAAATATTCACATTAAAACAGCACTGAACTTAAAACACTAACACTGAAATTAAAACATTGAAATAAACTGAAATATTCACTCACACTGCAATATGTGTTTTCTGGAGTTTTTTAAAAAAGAATGCCCATGATGGGCCCAATCGAAATACGAAACTAACATAAAAAATAATATTTCATGCAAAATCGACCTTGGCACGCAAATTTAAACATTTTTTCAGGCCCCCCTGAAAGTAAAAAATTGAAAATTCTGTAGTCATAAAAAGAGCATACCCATGAGGGGGCCCAATCAAAATACGAAACTAATATAATACGAAGTAAAAAACAACATTTTATGCAAAATCGACCTGAGCATGCAAATTTAAACATTTTCTCGGGCCCCTTGAACTCAACAAATTGAAAATTCTGTAGTTTTGAAAAAGGGCATACCCATGAGGGGGCCCAATCGAAATATGAAACTACCGTTAATATAAAAAACAATATTTTATGCAGAATCGACCTGAGCATGCAAATTTAAACATTTTATCGGGCCCTTTGAACTAAAAAAATTGAAAATTCTGTAGTTTTGTAAAAGGGCATACCCATGAGGGGGGCCCAATTGAAATATGAAACTACCGTTAATATAAAAAACAATATTTTATGGAAAATCGACCTGAGCACGCAAATTTAAACCTTTTGTCGGGCCTTTTCAACTAAAAAATTTGAAAATTCTGTAGTCTTGAAAAAGGGCATACCCATGAGGGGGGCCCAATTGAAATATGAAACTACCGTTAATTAATATAAAAAAAAAATATTTTATGCAAAATCGACCTGAGCACGCAAATTTAAACATTTTGTCGGGCCCTTTGAATTTAAAAAATTGAAAACTCTGTAATTTTGAAAAAGAGCATACCCATGAGGGGGCGCAATCGAAACACAAAACTAATATAAAAAACAATATTTTATGCAAAATCGATTGAGCACGCAAATTTAAACATTTTGTCGGGCCCCATGAACTCAAAAAATTGAAAATTCTGTAGTTTTGAAAAAAGGCATCTTGGCTACCCATGAGGGGGCCCAATCGAAATACAAAACTAATATAAAAAACAATATTTTATGCAAAATCGACCTGAGCACGTAAATTTAAACATTTTGTCGGACCCCTTGAACTCAAAAAATTGAAAATTCTGTATTATAGTTTTAAAAAAGGGCATACCCATGAGGGGGTCCAATCGACATACGGAACTAATATAAAAAACAACATTTTATACAAATTCGTTGAAATCAACTTTAACGCGTGAATTTAGACATTTTGTCGAGCCCCCTTTCAACTCACCGGGCCCCGGTGCAATGCACCGGTTGTCCCCCCCTCTTGTGGGCCCTGGTGAGAGGCCTGCATTAGACGGTCGAAAGGACGCCGGTTCAGCACCACTGATAAACACGCTGCTGTTTCATTCAAGATATTTAATGACGTATGTAAAGGTGGACATTGAAACTGACTTTTTTATCAAAGGAATGCAACCAAAATAAACCAACCTAATAAACAAGTGCTAAAGTATTCTGACATCTTCGTATCGTTGTTTTAGTGGTTTTGTTACTAAACAAATATCGTTAGAATTACACACCCCTTAAAATGAACATTGAAATGTGACATCATAACAATAAACAACATAATAACAAATAAACTGTTTTGTTTCTTACAGAAGCTCCAAGCAACACAACTGTCTTTCAACAGCAAGTAATTCAGCAGGACAACCGGCAGTACCATACCCATCAACATGTTGATCAGCAAGTGATAAATGTTGACCAGCGGCAGTATCATGTCCATCAACATCAGCATCAACGTATTGATCAGCAAGTGGTCCAGGTTGACCAGCGGCAAACCATAACCAAGATTGTTCTTCAACCCGAACAAACCGATGTTCGATCTGGACATGAAAAAGGTTTGTGAAATGTTCACATTAAACATAATATTTAGTTTTAATTCACTTTTATTCAATATCCCGAAACATGAGCCCAAACAAATTAATGTTCGATCTGGAGATCAAGAAGGTTTTTAATTTAAATCATTAAAATAACCCGGAAACATACAAGTTATGAGGAGACTAGAATGTCATGGATTGTTTATGTTTTATCAGGCTTTTGTAATGAAAACGTCTCAAGAATTGTTAAGATGACAAAGTAGGCTATGTATGTAATTGAATGAAAGAACTTATTCTAATTAAATACATTAGTCCCAAATTAATTGCAGTTCCCAATCTTTAGTTCCATGATGTGGCATGACAGCCAATGCCATGAGCATGAACACTTTTTCGGATCATAGTACAGATTTTCGCAGATTTTTAAGATGTGATTTAAAAAAAAAGTAATTCTGATAGTTATTGTCACACGTATCAGACATGCAGTATGTGTAAATTATTCATTAATTTATCAAATTTATTCAATTCATTAAAAGTATAAAAGCCAATCTCTTGACAAAGCGATTAGGAGTCATCGAACTACATTTTAAACCTTAAAAAAAATCTTTTCTATGAAGCAACAGGTGTTCAGTACGAGCTAGTTTTGCATGAAACAAAACAAATTCTTTACAAAAAAATTTAAAAGCATAAATTTGAGGCGAGACGACATGGAATGAAATTTGTATGTAACCAACAGGTCGGGACCATTTATTTTGAAAACAAACGAAACTGAAACGTCATACAAAGTTATTGAAGGTGGAATAGACCATTTCTCATTGCATAACTTATTTGTTTGCGACGATTATTAAGTCATCAGTGCATGTAAACATGATGCAGCTTTAAAGCATGAATTTTAACAGCTTTCTGAATTCTGGGCCATTTCCTCATTTCGCGTCGAAATTATTACAAAATTACTAATACTAATATATAATTACAAAATTACGAAATTATTACAAATATTATAAAATTAATAAATCTACCTAACAACCAAAAACGAAACGAAATATATCGATCATTTGAGAAATGATCATCGCAATCAGAATTAGATTGAATTAGGTACCGTATGATACAATTACATGTAGCTTAATGATAGCAGTTATTAAATCATACCGTATGTAACTAAACATTAAATCAAATATGCGATAGTTGCTGTTCGTCTAAAACCTTCACAGTCTGTTCCACCTTTATGGGATTATCAGAAGGTTCTTATTCAAATAGAACATATTCAAACAGATCCAATCGTAACATAGTTTTCATTCGATATGAAATTACCCGTCATTGACATGCGATTGTGGTCGTCGCTTTTTTTCTGCACTTTCTAATTTGCGTCACTTGCTGGTAGCTTGCACCTTTTGTGATCTATTTCTAACAAAATTGTTTGCTTCTTATCATTCTTGTGCCACTTGTTAAGTTACCAGCTCAGTGGCCGGCTGGTTTCGCTTTAGGCTCTGGTGCTGATAGATCTGGGATCGATTCCAGGTCGGGTCAAACCAAAGATTTTAAAAACGGTACCGATCGTGTTCTTTCTTGCGTAACGCAGTGAGAATAGTCGGTTAATAATGTGATGACATCGTGAACCTGATATAAAATTAAACATGAGCCCTGTCGCTAAAAGACCTTAGCTGTTGTAGAGCGACAATAAATAAAACCATAACATTATTATCGCTTGTTGAGTTTCTGCTGCTCGATTCAACCGTTTTGGTCAGTGCATAGTCAAATTGAATTTCTAAATTTCACTTTCATTCTTATTGCAAGTATGGTTGTTCTAATATTCCTTATGAATACACAACGATGTGGTAAAATTTTTATCTATTTTTTTATTTATGTATTTTTTAACAAAATAAAAATTAAAACCCTCGGTGTTAGCCTACTGCTGTAAGTTTCTATATCTGTGGTAACTTTTTAAGCGTTTCCAAAAAAGTTCGTTTGGTGGAATTGCAAACATTTGTTATCTTCAAGCTATTTAAGCCATTTTTACAAAAGTTTTAAAACCTGAACCGTTACTGCCCTTTGTTGTGCTGTTTAAGCTTGAACTTGAACAACTTGCTGTTGTTTCTCTGGGCAAGAAACTTTACGATAATTGCCTCTACCCAGTGATCGATTTCGAGTAATGGGTAGTACCAAATTTAAGTCATAAGTAGGGTAGACAACCGGAAACAGACATTGCCGTCGGCTGCAGCGTGGGTCAGGTGTATGTCGGAAGGCGTACACCGATGCATAGCGCTCAAGTCCGCTTTCCCGCAATGCAGGATAAAGATAAACAAACAAACAAACAAACTCTTTGCCGAATTTCTAAATAAACAATATCATACAAAGTACAATCAAGCAATAGGTCAGCAAAACCAACGGCCGGCTTGAAAAATAATGTTTGTAGCCTACATTCATGTTTAATGTTTTACTTTTGCTTTTTAGATTCAAACAAAGGATTAAAAAAACTGCGAAAAACAACTCGCAAACATTATCAATCCAAACATGACGTAGATCTTTCCAACTTTGACGTTTCTCCGGAAGGTTTTCCAGAAATTTATCCTGAAATGCTCAGAGTTGATTTTTACCAAGGAAGGTTCATTCCAAACGACGACAAGTACAATCCCAAAAGTCAAGGAATTAAATTAAGGAAATCGGACCGAGCAGTAACAATCGATCAATTAGTTTCTGATATTCAAACGAACAGGTTTGTATCAGTTATCGGATATCCTGGGTGTGGAAAAACAACCTTATCAAAACGCCTGGCAAGACGACTTTCTCAAAGTGAAGTCAATCTTGTCTTAAGGAAGCTTTTTATGAACATGAACGACTGCAACCAACAATTGGACTTAAAAGAGTTTCTGTTGGGAGATTGCAACTACAACTTAAGCAACGAGGAAAAGAATTCTGTTTTTGAATGGATCACAGACAATCCGGAAAACTGCTTCATTATTCTAGATGGATTTGATCAGGTGAGCTGGAACTTGAACGAAAATGTGGAAGTATCCAGTTACAATACTCCGCTCCACTATTGGAAAATGGTGTCCAACCTATGCATGGAAAAATTTCTTGAAAATTGTCACTTGATATTCACTTCTCGACCACACGCCATGCTTAATATTACCAAAAGATGTCGACCCAAACGCACTTACTTCATTCGTGATCTTACTCCTGACAACATGAAAATTTTATTCGACGCCTTAGTCAATGACCAACAGCAATCCGAGGTCATTTGGAAGGAACTTACAGTAAAAACTCCTCATTTGACGTCAATGTGCCACAACCCTTTGATGCTGCAACTTTACTTAAGAGCATCTCTTGGTTCGTCAGAAATCGCTGATATTTCTACGATGACCCGAATATTCCACACTGTATTGTTAAATCTTAAAAACTCCGAACACGCCGTTTCTATAACAGATGCTATCGTCATCAAGCTTTCCAAAATCGCGTATGAAGCAACAAAAAAAGGAACCGTATTGATCACAGCAGACGATCTTAAAACAGAAAATCTCTCTAGTCAGGAAGTTCAAGATCTTGTTGTCACTCTATTGGGGGAAAACAGAGAATGTGCGCTCTTGGAAGGGCAGCAACTCTTATATTTCAGCCACCAAACCTTCCAAGAATACTTCAGTGCTTTATACATCTGTCGTAAAATGTCATTACCTGATTTTGCATATTTTGTTCAAAATAACTTATTGAAAGATCACTGGTCTGTCATTGTACAATTCATGTCTGGGCTCATTTTGGATTCGTTCATGAACAAAGGTAAATTTAAGTTTTATAAGCATTTTATTTATCATGGGAGTGGCATTATTGTTCTGCCTGAAAGTTCATGGAAGAATCTATAATCCTTGTAACAAATTTTGATTGACAATTAAATCCTTGAAATAATTTACGAATTAAGCAAATAGACGTTTATTGAATCAAAAATTATCTTTTCGACAAGCAAATGTAGTTTCTCAACCTTGAATCCCATTGCACTTCATGTTCCTTTATATTAGGCAGCCTATAGGCGGGTGGGATGGTGCAGCGGATAAGACGTTCGCTTTCCAATCATGCAATCCTGGTTCGATTCCTGGTTGATGACAAACACCGCTCACCTCTATACCCAGGGTGTAATAACTTGGGTGGGCGTAGTTGCTGAGAGAAAGGCGGCCGAGAGAAAGGAACTGGCCACCCTACTCTCGTTAGTGCCGAAGGCTTAGTACAATGAGAACCTTATCTTCTCATACCCAGATGCTTGGATCAAGAGTATGGGACTCACCTTTACCTTTTTTACCTTTTTTACCTTTTTTACCTTTACCTTTTTACCTACTACTTTATTTGCAACCGTTAAAGAAATTGTTGCTTTGGGATGGTTTTTACAGTAGCAGCTGGTTTCGCCGGTTAATTAATTTTTATGCTTTCATTTGCTTGTAATTTTCCAGATACTGAGAAAATCGCCTTTAGTGCGGCGAAAGCTCATCTATAAATTATGCAAGTATTCAAACTTGACTGATTTTTTATATTTTTACGTCAATCCTCGTTTTATCACAATAAACGTCACTATAATTACCACTGTGATTAACAATTATCGCTATTTGTGGTTTTACAGAATCATCTGAAAGAACAGCTGAACCTTCAGCACAAGTACAACCGTTTTCTCATTCTGAACCAAGTAAGATAGTAGTAACATATGCTTAAGCTGTACAACGTACAGTATACATCTGCATAGGTGACGATGGCAAGACGTAATTTTAATAAAGATGTGATTTTTTTCAGGTGAAAAGTTGCAAAAACAGAAAGTTTTTATTTCAGAGCTGTACAAGAAAATTCGAACAGTTGCTGCAAGTAAGTCAATGTTTTGATTTGGTCAACACAGATTGCTATGCTAAAAATGTTTAACCGATTTTGGAGTAGCTTATATTTACGGGACAGAAACTCAATATTGTTTTGTTTTTTATTAACTAGTTTTATTTTAAAAAGTTTTCAAATTTCAAGGTAAAAACGATCAAAAATTACCAAGTGAATAAAATCAACCAGGTTCGAAAACAAAGGTTCAAGCAGCAAATACCAGATGTAAGCGCAGTGAGCATAAAAGCACAAGTAAGTTATACAACAAAAGTGAAAAAAAACATGGTCTCTAGGTTACATTCAGGCAACAAAACCCACTTCTTTTAGGGAATAATTTTGGGAGTAAGAACTTGTCAAGTTGAAGTGGTCCAGTAGCAAAGATTTTTCTACGCGACAGTCCGACTATGTTTCTACCTTTTAGTCTGCATCTATTCATCCGATGGTGCGTCTCCCTGGTATGGACCTGCTCCGGACGACTTGGGTCAAGCTCAATAGAATTCGAACAGCCCGGCCGCTTCCATTCCAATATGTACAAGTGAGGTCTGGCTTTTTCATCACCCTGCGAATGCGGCGTGGAGGAACAAACTGCTGACTATGTCGTTCTTGAATGTTCCATTTACAAGGCACCAAATGGAATGCATGGCAAAGCAGAACTATACGAAGCTACACTTACCTGGCTTTCCGTCACCTGCCCAGAAATCCAAACAATCTTTTCTCAAACAAGGGAAGAAGAAGTCTACGTCTCTGTTAAGATGCTACTCTGAAATAGAAGAGTTCAAAATAAACCTGACCAATGACAAGTTATTAATTCTTTGTCGACCATGTCACTTATAGTAGAACGCGACTCAGAACTACATGGTTCAATTTATAAGAAAATGGTGGGATGCATTGTTCTGGAAAAGTTTTATAACATTTCTATCATAATATTATTTACTAAGCTTTTTAAGTCGTCTCTGCATGCGTTTATCATGAAAATATTGAAAGATTATTATCTTAAAAAGTAGAGACATCTCGTTGCAATGAATGCCATATTTGGATTATATCAGAGATCGGTAACCAGCGATTCTTTAGCTTTTCTGAAGCGACCCCCTCTTAGATTTGACAAAATTTGCGTTTGATTAAGGGTGCACTATACTACTTAAAACCGGATTTTTAGTGTTTATAATAAATACATAAGCCTACACTACTAACTGTCATCCAAGCCACAACGAACTGTATATGTTGTCTGAAAGGTCTTGTAACACATTAATATTTTTTTAAATTGGCCAAATTTTTAACAAGTTTTAGTCTTTTAAATTTGATAAAGTTTTTACCATCTTTACTAAAGCATTGTTTATTATAACTGTGCAAGATGACGCAGCAATGAGCCTTCACCGAGTGATAACTGCCAGAGGACATTAGATTGTTGCCATTTAAGTTTTGACTTTTTCAGGTCAGTTTAGACTTTAGAGCTTTGTACGCTAACAGCATGCTTTGCTGTCAGAAGACATAGACAAATCATAACAGAGAAAGATTTTGGGCTAACACACAGGATTTAACAGCTTGGACAGATAACTTGAAAACTTTGCATTTAATGTAAAAGATTTTAGCTAAAATCATTTTTAGAACAGGCATAGAGCATTTCCTACAAAGTGCCCCATTGAAAATAAGCGGAGAAAGCAGTATTAGAACTACTGCAAAAAGAGTAGCAGAGTAAGCAAGTATTTAATAAATGGATAAAAGACCCATACCACACCAATACTGCTAGTTTGTGGTAGCTCAATAGATTGTTCAGCCTGGAAAGCCGTTTTTGATGGAGATTAAGGTAGCCTATATAAAATAATCGTTTCTTAAGCAAGCATAAAAACTGTGTTCTGATCTATAGTCACAGCAATACCACGAAATTCGTATAGCTACTGTTCGAAATTCGTGTAGTTACATACGTTTTGTGGCTCTTTGTTGGCCGTACCTGCTGAAAAATATAAAAAAATAACTCTTTTGTTGAAAAACGTTGCCAACCCTTCATTAGATGGACCCAATTTCTTTATGCTGTAACACTCTCTTCAATTTCGCTAATATTTGCTACAGTCTGCTCCAGCTCCGGTTTGGACATATATGAGTTATTATTGCCTATTTTTTACTATTTCTTATACCGTACAGTAACCACAGTCAGTGGCGTAGCAACGCAATATGCCGCCCTTGGATTTTTACACGAAACGCGCCCCTACCCCCCCTTAACACCGTCGTAAAAGCTAATTAAAATTGCACACAACAAAAGAATTAAAGCAGTTTTGTTTAATTTTATTGAAAGTTCAAAATAAAACCACTTCTTCATCAGACAGTTGAATGATTCTTTGTCTCCTTTATTTACTCTAATCGCTGGATTGAATGGCCCTTCTTTATTCTGAAACCTTTCGGGCCCTAGTTTGATCATCTCAACTTTCATGTTATGAGTTGATGTTTCTGGCCAAGTAGCCACATCGTTATGAGAAGAATATATATCATCTGTTTTATCTTGATCTGACAGTGTTTCATTCACAGCCTTTCAATGATCACTTTGTTATTGTTTTGCTCTAGGTAGCCTACACTTCTTCTTCCGTCTCAACTTGAAGTAGAGATTTACTATGCTAATCTCTTCTGTTTTTTTTAGCAGAGGTTATTTTTACAAACTTAAAAAGAATGAAGGAGCCATTTTGAAGTTTGTAAAAATTACCATTTTACATTTAAAAATTACCATTTAAAATACCATTTAAATTACCATTTAAAATACCATTTAAATTACCATTTAAATTACCATTTAAAAATTACCATAAAAATTACCAGAAAAGAGGAATTAAAAACAATGAAGGAGCCATTTTGAATTCCTCTTCTCTAGCTTTCTTTTTATTTCTAAAAAAATCTTCACTTTCTTTTACTCTCGAATCTCGTAATAGGCAAAAATTAACTTTAAAAAAATTGCAACTTAAATCTTGTAAAGTAATCTACAGTAGAACTCGGTTAATCCGGATCTTTGCCTAATCCGGATAAAACTGGAAGTACAAATGAACAAGTCTTGATAGAACCGTCATCGGTTAATCCGGATCTTCGCCTAATCTGGATGGAATCGCCGGTCAAATCGAATCCGGATTAACCGAGTTCTACTGTATTTCAGACCTGAAACTTTAAACCTTTCATAAACCTAACTTATCTTCACACATGAAGATGGAGGAATCCCGTCTATCTACCACAGACAGATGGTAAAGGTGGCAGTTGACTCGATGATGCACGGTCCATTCCTGTCTCCACCCGAAAGTGAAATAAACTGAAAACTTATCTGAACTTAACTACCAAAGCTAAATTGCCTCAACAATGATATAGCTTACAAGTTACAACCGACATTCTATCATTACTTCAATAGCATGAGCATCATTAAATCGACACAAATACCACATGGCGAGGCACAATCTAAAAAGTTGCAAATTAGTTTTTGGGCATAACATTGCTTAATTTTTTGGCTTCACTTAGATCAGTGTTAACTTAGGTCGTTTAAGTTTGAGTCTCTCCGAGAATAAATTAATGTGACTGTCTTTGTTCCTTTAAACCAGGGGTCACCAACTGGCGGCCCGCGGGCCGCATGCGGCCCGCCACGCTGTAACGCTGCGGCCAGCGGAAGGTATCAGCGTACAAGTATAACCAAAAATACTTTTCTTGAGGAGTTAAAGAGCACGAAGACAAAAAATACTTTCCGGGAAGCATATTTTCGCTTTGCATGCGATTCCACCGACCGACCAATCAGATTATAGTTCTAGGTGGGGGTTGCTTAAAGGTATTCCAATGCGATGTCCAGCCACACCGTCCCAGTGGTTGATTAAAACGTCTGTTTTCGAAATTGTCTGTGAGCATAGGGTTGCTTATTTTAAGTTTGTAAATGTCATGTAAACACCAGTGTGCGTTTCACCGTTATTGTGTTTCTCGAGCAGTGTTCTCTTTATGCAAGTTTTTGTTGGCAAAATTGGTCGGTGTGCCAACTCAATTTATAATAAATTGGCAAAATATTATATATAAATTTAAAGACTTTTTCTGATTGTATAATGAAAATATTTAGCTTAGTACTGCAAATGTTTTTTGTTTTCAAAGAAATATGGAACGCCTCACGATTTTGCGTGTCATCCTTGCGCAGGAGCCGTACTAATCTTCTTTGTATCGCTCCAATTTTAGCATATGTACTGCTGAAGCTAGTACTGCAAAATGTTGTTAAAATCAACAAATTCTTGCCACGCTGATAAGCACCGCAAGAGACAGTTGTCTATAATAAAAAAAAGGCGGTTTTATAAACTCTCACAAAAAGGATGAAAAACCAACTCATTGCTGTTTTAGAGAGAAGACTGTTCATGAATTACAATAGAATTACGATTTTTCGATGTATTCCACAAGCGTTTGTTTCATGGTTTCTTTTTCCCTGTTATTAGAGCCTATTTTTCGCTGATATGTTTGCAGTTCACTATTGTTGCCTGTATTGTGATGTGTCAAACATTTCCTTGTTTACTGAAATTGTTAATTGCTATTTATCTTTTGTGAAGCGAAGTGACAACACCACTCTTGCTTGGCGATGAATATTCTGATGAAACCGCTCGCCTCGCTATAAGTGCGCAAAACAAGTGGCCTCGTTTATTAGGTATTGTTAAAAAAATCAAAAGTGTTGTAAAAGGAGCTTGGCCTGGCAGTAGCGTTGTTCGATTAATTTTGTTGCTGCGGTATTCTAACATAAATACGAACAACATGTAACGCTGGATACTGGGTACGAAATGCGTTCTTTTCTAGCATAAGAGTCAACCTACCTAAAATTTTATTAGTGCGGCCCGCCACAGCTTTCCTTAGTGCCAAAATGGCCCGCATGCAAAAAAGGTTGGTGACCCCTGCTTTAAACTTTAAAACGTTATCACATTTTGTCGCCCTCTAGCAACCTGCCGCCCCTGGATTTATCCACAAGATCCAATAGGTAGTTACGCCACTGACCACAGTAACTGTAGATTTTGACCTTTCAAAAACTGCTTTTCGAATTTGTAATTACTGCTGAGGTCTTAAATTTTCACAAATTGGATAAAGCTAGTTATATTTTGTTTTTAGACTGCATATCAAGCATAGGCTAATTCAGAGAAAATTAAAAAAGTGCAAATTTGAAGCTAAAATGAAACCTTTTTTGTTAAAACTACGTTTCGAAGGAGTTTAGTTATGTCCAAAGTTTATTGTGCACGAGCAATCAAACTTTTGGCATCATTTGGTATTAACGTGGAGTGCTTGTGATAAGTAGTTTAAGAAATTGGTTGAAAATCTTTTTTTTTAGGTAAACCTCACAAAATTTTCACTATTTACCTAGGGGGTCAAACTTTAGTATTTTTACATAAAAGCTTTTTAGGTGTTATTTAATGACCTGTAGCATATGTTTTACGTGGACTCACACAAAAACAAGTTTAAGCACCCACTTACTAATATTGATTGATATTATTTCTGCATTATTAGGTAACAAAGATCGCTCCATCATCCCTATCAGCAAAATCCTGAGGGAAGGCAACGACGAGGAAGTGATCGTGGCCGCAGGAAGTTATTTTGCTGGAGGGAAAATAAACATGCAACCCTCCGACACTCAGAATGACATCCATGCGGTGACGTCATTCATCAAGTCGATGCCGACGCGACTTGGACGCCTTGATCTGAACGGATGCAAAATGACTTCCAACCAATTCCGTCCATGGATCGAGGCGATCAAATCGATGCCTGGATCTGTAAGTCATGTTTCACTTTTAAAGCAACGTTTAATTAATTTGATCTATGGTCACATTATCATCAGTTTTTACCTTGATTCCACGGTACATTACATTGTTTTACCATCCGAGTCCCAATGAGTTTCCAATTTTTATTTTTATTATTATTTAATTATTGAATCATAATTATTTGTTTTTAGATTGTCCGAATCCGTCTGTTTGACAACTTCTTATCTGTCGATGACGTCATCGAGTTATTGAACAAAGTCGCGGAGGAAGTTGTGATGGGGACTTGCTTCGATGATAATGATGGGAGGTCGAGAGATGTGAACATGGATGAACGGGGCAAGTTACAGGAAGCCCTGGATGGGTTAGACAATAAGGTGAGAGTTACGTTGTTACGTAATCTAACGTGACATCTATCGAACTTTAACCTCGATACATTCATCAAAATTTTTAAAATATCTTGCTTATTCCAGTGTTAGAATAAAGCAGCCTATGGTACCCTTACAATCACCAAGGTTTATTATTCTATCGATTCTACGTCAATCAACATTAAATCAACGTCAATTATTTGCGTCAACATCACATTAGTTCAACAACTTTCATCAATGAACAAGGTAAACAATTAAAAGAATGCAAAGTATTCCAAGTGTTGGAACTTCTTTAATTTAATTACTCGCTTTGTCTTTTACAGAAGTTGAAGATCGATGTTGGCTTCGGACGTTACCTTACCCACAAAGATCGAGATGATTGAAAGATTTTGTTATTTACTTGATATTATTTTAATTTACATTTCACAATGTAAATCTTAACAACCTGTTATAGCCTAATGCTGCGAGTTCTCTGTGAGAATAACGGATTGCACTATCTTTTGGAACACAGTTCCCTAGTCATGTTCTATGACGAATTTTGTTGAAGTGATGTTTGTTCTTTGATGCGGGAGTGGAGTGGGCAGATCGTGCTGCTTGTGTAGCTTTCCCTGCATTTCTTGCATATGATCTTGTAGACACAGTTCTTGGTGGTACACATGTCGTCGTTCCGTAGTGGGAAGTCTTGTAGCCGGCAAGGTTCGGATTTTTGTGGTTTTTGAAGAGCGTTTCGGAGGGTTCGTGAGCGTCAAAAGAGGCGGACTGGTAAATCCAGGTCTTTGAAGACTTTTTTTGCTTTACGGTCCGCGTCGTCGCTCATGATTAGAAATTCAAAATGTTCTGGGTTATACGGTGTCTGGGGGGTTTGTCTGTTTTGCTGGTATCATCGTCTGGGTGATTGCTTAAGAAAGTCCTTGGGGCATCCGTTGTCCTCGATTGTCTTCTCGAATTCCGTCAGGTTTGTTGTTGCTCTGTTGGGTGAGGAACATTTATCCTTTTTTCTCTGTTTTTCGTTTAAGAGTGTGGTCTTCTTGCTACGTGGGTAGGGCCGAGTTGAAGTGTGGGAGTAGTTTGGTCTTTGCTCTCTTTTGGTAGAACTACTCCCACACTGCAACTCGGCATCTAAAATGTAGATGATAGCCTATAGGTCGTACATATAGACGTTGAAAAGGAGAGATGCCAAGACTAATCCCTGTAAGACACCATTTTTGATGCACCGTAGTCTACCATGTTTTCCGCTTCCAGTGCTAAGGGTAAAGTTCTTGTTGGGAGATAAGTTCCATAATCATTTTAACCATGTGTCTGTCTGGTAGTAGGTGGAGTAGTTAGTAGACAAGGCCACGCTGCCTAACTGTGTCACAGGCTGCTGTTAGGTGAACAAATACAGTCCCACTTTCTTTCTTGCCCAAAAACTCTCCTCAATGTCCTGAGTTAGGAAAATGGCTTGATCTACGGTTGACCACCCGTGTCGGAATCCAGCTTGTTCTTTGGGAAGCAAAGGATTCGATACGGGCGTAGTAGATCAGTCTCTCAAGGACCTTGAAAGAATTGCAGAGCAAAGAGATGGAGCGATAGTTCTTTGGATTGTCTAATGATTTATTTGGCTTAAGGATCGCGACGACTAGGGATCTTTTTATTACTTTTGGGATCTAGAGGCGGCGCAAGCAGGACGACAGGATATCGCATAACCAAGACTTTAAAGCATAACCGACGTGCGTGATAAGCTCTAAACATAAAATTATCCTATCTGAACCCGGAGCCTTCCTCGCTTTTACGTGCTTGATGTTTTACGTGCTTGATGTTTTTACGTCGGTTGTGCGTGCATGTGAAACTTAAGTCAAAAGTTAGGAAGAAAACAGGTTGGGTATAGCAGTTAATACATAGCTGTTACCGGTACCAGAAAGAAAGAACAATAACTTACCCTCCTGGTCGGGTGTGTTGATTTTCCAGAGCTTTGACGCTTTCTTTGTCACAAAACGGTCAGAGGTACGATCGCACGGCCTATATCAGAGATGGCCAAATAATTTAGGCCATGATCCACTGCCGCCAAATCTTACAACTTAGAGATCCACAATGGGCTGAAGATGTGCATTTTTCCTTTTGTATCATACAAAAAACATGCAATTAATTATTTTTGTACATCTAAAACAAGGCGTGTGCTGTAATAAACAGGCCTGGTGACTTATTAGTGAGAAAAATGATAAGTGGGCTTTGATTTCACAATACTATCGAAACGTGGTTTCCTGCTACTTACAGCGATCCTTACAGGTTACCCTGATAAAAGCCTTAAAAATAGGCCTTATAGACTAAAAAAAAAAAAATTTAAGCAAATTTTAAACTAAATAGGCTAGGCCAACTTTGAATTTTTTTTCAGAGACAACTTGAAAGATCTACAAAAAAAGTTGAAAAGATCCGGAACTGGATCGCGATCCGCCATTTGGCCATGCCTGGCCTATATGTTTTATTCTTTATTATCTGCGATGCAATCGTGTTAGCAGAATGGGACATTGTCGGGGTGATTGTCTTGATCGTCCCGTAAGGTTATTGAGTGTGCTCCACGCTGTACGGCTTGAGTGCGAGAGATCGATAGATTGAATGGTCTCTGTCCAGCGTTCTTTTCTTTTTGCATCGAGTCTTTCCAGAAGAGCCTTGGCCGCTGGAGATGTTGTTTGAATATCTGGAGATCTAAGAAAAGATTGGTAGAGGCGCTCGCATTGTGTATCCCAACACGGAGTGTAGTTGTTTCTGCGACCGCGAGGGATGGCTTGTTTGCCACATGCTAAAATTATGCAATCTTGGTTCATAATTTTTGTAGAATTTTGTAGCTTTTGACAATTTCGTAGCTATTGACGTCCACACTTCATTCAATTTCTAAGTCCGAAGGGAATTGTTTGACAAGACTCAAGTTCACCTGCCTTTGGATTGATCCAGCTAGTGAGTAATTTTGAGCAGGGCCGGATTTACCAATAGGCTAGGCAGGCTGAAGCCTAGGGCCTCAACGTCCAGTGGCTTCGAAATTCAGTTTTGAAGCTTGTAATTTTTTTACAAACTTGATAAGTTTAAACCTTACCTAAAGTATATGTATATCAAGCTTTTCAGAGTAGAAAATTCTATACACAACTGGTTTCAACCACGTTGTAAACAGTCCTTATGACGTCGTTTGCATCATAATAAAGAGCATTCTGTGCATTGAGAGTGACAAACTTAAACAGGACAAAAGCGAGAAAAAAATTGGTAGCCTAGTCCTACTCTATTTGATGGCTGTAACTATTTCTTATGTCCTCGTAAATAAACTTTACAATTATTGTAACGGTTGTTTGATCAAAGAAATTAAAAGCAGAACTGCCTTAACTAAATTTTTATTCTTTTAATTCAAAATTTGCACCCATGAATGTGGAAAATGAAAAGAACGAAGAGTTTAATGCACTCATATTTTTAACATTAAGCAATGACATGTGATGTTGTTTAGAGAGAAATTCTGAGCTCAAAAAATATGGAGGGGCCTCACAAATGGAGTAGCCTAGGGCCTCTCATGGTCTAAATCCGGCCCTGATTTGGAGTCACTAGTCTGTCTGCGCTATGGCGGTGGGTCTCCTGGAGGATATTGATGGTCCATCTTGCATACATCCTTGGAGGATAGCTCCAAGGTCCATCTTGCTTCATCAGGAAGGTATATGGGCTCCCATTGTTGTAATTGCTGGTTGAAGCATTTGTTTAGAATAATTTGTTGTGATGTTTTTATCATTTAGATTTCTATTTCTCGTGAAGCTAATAACTTTACAATTGTTTTATCAATATTCATATTGAGGTGCGGTCGATAAATATCCGCTTGCGAATGCGTGGTTTATAATGATAGCTCATATGGTCGACCCTGCTCACAAATTAAACTCAACATATTAAGCCCATCTCGGGATCGAACAATTTTTGAAAGATACTAAATTGTATCGTCATTTGAAATTTAACCACAGTCATCTTGTTGCGTGTTTTAATTCTAATTCTTGCTGCTTTACTTTATTCATTTTATTAGTATGTTTTTGTGTTGTGCCATCGTTGCTGAACAGGTTGTGTTAACCTGTTTTAGCCACCTTGATAAAGTCAGTCGTGCTGACTGACGAAACGTCGAAAATACAAAAAGCTAGTTATCATCTTTAACATCAGGAGGTAACCTAATAAATAGTCTCCAGAAGAACACAAATTACTTTAATTATCAAATGCCTAGTGAACGGTCTCTCTCTGTTTTTATGACGCTTTTTTACATAACTTCAAGCAAGTGTTGAAAATTGGGCTAATTGACTTTTTTTAAATTCAGAAATTAATAGGATTCCGGATCGAATTGTTAAGCGTGGACGACTGTACTCACATAGTCAGTGGCGTAACCAGATCCAGTTTTTTTTTATGTCAATGGATATTTGCTGGCTAAAACAATTGTTTTGAATACATATTGTGCAATGTTGATCGTAGGTTGTTGCTCCTCGTGAAGCTAATATAAAAAATAATTGAAGAAGTAAAGTTAAAATAATTTTACTAATTTGCATATTGAAGCACGGTGTGTAAACACCCTTTTATAAATGCGCAATCTATGTGATACATGGTCGACCCTGCTCACAAATTAAACAAAACTAATCTTCAAAAAAGAGGGTTTTTGAGAAAGGAAGAGTCAGTAGCCAACAGTTGAACCTTGTATGTGCTCATAGGCAGAGGTGGACATTCGCTACTTTAAAAATCTCTAATAATGATTCTTTTTTTTCTATTTTAAATTGAAAAGTAGCCGAAGGTCGACTGAAATAAATGTCTCGCCTCTTCGCTACCTTGGGAAAAAAGTGGCGTCGCTATAGGCTACTGCAGCAGCTGCTCCAACAAAAATTTAGCACAGCTGCTGCTACCAAGAAAAGTAGCGCACAAGTAGCGGCGCTACAAAACTAGATTAAAACAAAAAATTATCACAAAAAATAAATTTAATGGAGAGGTCCATGTTAAAAAGGAACGTTTATATACCACAACATCGTTGTGGAAACCTACATCAACTTCTACATGTCTTTGCTTGGAGAAAGAACAAGCTTCTCCCAAAAATCTTGAGTGTATTTTGTTTTTACATTTTAGTCACTGCACTGAATGTAAACATCACAGATGTTGTTACAAAAAACAGCACTAAAATTACCCGATAATTATTTTATGTTCACAATGGACAACACAGCAAATAATGCACATGATGATGTAGACAGTTACCTATGCAACTACATTTTGAAGATCGATTTATGGACATCGCCTGCATGATCATCGAACCATGTTTGTAAATAATGAGCAGTAGTGTTCTTCTTTAGAGTCATAACTTCTTTGCATAGTTCATATTTTCCAGGTGGCCTTTGGAAGAAAACCATTCAGATTATAATGTTTCTAACCTAGGAGCCACTTTAAAGAACCACTCACTGACTCCAACACCATTCGTCATAGCACATGACTAGGGAACTGTGTTCCGAAATCTAGTGTAATTTGATATTGCCAAAAAGAACCCGCAGCATCAGGCTATAACAGATCGTTTGAATCTACACTGTAAAATAATGTTTCTAGTTCTAATGTGTCTGCTTGCCAAATTAATTAAAAACACTTCATAATGTTTTTGTACCACAATTGTTTTCTCTTTTTGGAACATCTGACAAAACATTATTTGTCATGGAGTTGCTGCAACAACAAGCAATGTTGCTGCTCAAGGAGATATTTGGTTAAGCAACCAAGCTGCGGTGGCTAAATCGGATGCACACAAGCTCCACAGCAATAAATGAAAAAGTTGCTAAACCCCGCAGACGGAACTTCTTGTGAATAACTACTGTAATGCTTGCATGTTCAAATATTGTTGATTGACAGACCTTAAATCTATATTGTACAGCTAAGGCAAATCTATAAACACATCCAACAACAGTAGGCTATGCCACATATGCAGTTTGACTACACATTTTCAATAATTGACACATTGCCTTTAAATATATTTATCATTAACCGTTTCGTTGAATTTAATGTGGAAGTTGATTGTATCAAGCCCGGAATAACTTTTTCTACATAATCAAAAGAAAACGAACACATGGAAAACAGCGCCTCACTTTTCTCAATAATCTCAAGGATCATCTACAAGTTCCAAACGCAACAATTTTTAATACAGCTAAATAGGCTACTTTGATAACTGAAACAAATTGTGCATGAACGCCTAAGCCTGGAACAGGCATGGCACACAAAGAGAGAGCTGTTTACTTTGACTAGTTTTACAGAACTTTTTAGGAATTGATTGTCAAAAATTATTACTTCAAAAATAAAACACCACATAATGTAAAACTCATTTTACCATCAAGATAAGAATGAACCATGTTAAGAGAAATAAAAATTTGAGCAAAAAATAAAAGAAATCAGCCACAATCCAAAAGACAATTAAAGATATACATCGCAGCACAGGATAGCCTTGGGGCTATTAGCGGCTAAGAAGTGAACAGCAACGTGATCACTGGCTGAGTTGGCTGCGGGTCTGCTCAGGCGACAACCTGAAGCTTTGTTGTGCAACAATGGGATGTTCAGTCGTTTTTACAATCAATGAGCTTCGGAGAGAACATCTCGCTCCGTTTTTGGTTGAATTTGTTGTTGAGCTACTGCAGCGATTATTTCTAGTGAGGATGGTTTGAGAGAAACCGATCAAATTGAGGCTTAGTCGTCATCCCAACTAATGTTGAGAGGTATTAGAGATCATGGTTCGATTCCAAAGCAAGGCAGTTCTAAGCAGATTATAATTTATTGCAAACAAGTACAACTATTATGCTTGACGGGAAAAGTTTAAAGCCAAACCATATAATTATTTTTGAAATGTATTTATTTTATACAGAATCTAAACATTTGCGGTTTGAGGCGTCAGGTTGTCGAAATGAATCGTGAAAATTTAATTTACAGGAGTGACGTAATTATGCAGCTCTCACAACCAGACTTGGACAACTAGAATTTTTGAAGTCTTTCGAAATTAGATTATAATTATAATTAGAATAATTTAAGCTTTTAAAAATTAAACTAGGATCAGAATTAGAGCTACCCAAGATTTCACAAATTAGAGTAGAATTTAAACTAGATTAGAATTAGTTGGACGCAGTTGTCACATATCTTGTTTTAGTTGGATAAAAACGCCAATGTAGCAACTCGGGATCAAAGTGTCATTCCACCATCACAGCTCCAAAACCACTTACGTCATAATATACATTGTAACGTCAGTGAATTGATGAGTTAATCGAACTTTTCATAACTTTGCTGCTCAAGGGATGGAATGACCAGGGCCCACAAGAGGGGGGACAACCGGTGCATTGCACCGGGGCCCGGTGAGTTCAAGGGGGGCCGACAAAATGTCTAAATTCTCGCGATAAAAAGATTGATTTCAACGATTTTGCATAAAATATTGTTTTTATATTAGTTCCGTATGTTGAATGGGGCCCCCTTATGGGTAGCCTAGGCCATGCCCTTTTTTTAAATTACAGAATTTTCAATTTTTTGGTTTAGGGGGGGGCGACAAAATGTTTAAATTTGCGTGCTCAGGTCGATTTTGCATAAAATATTGTTTTTTTTATATGAATATCAGTTTTGTATTTTGAATGGGCCCCCTCATGGGTAGGCCTATGCCCTTTTTTAGAACAACAATATTTTCATTTTTTTGCGTTCAGGGGGCCAATAAAATGTTTTAATTTGTGTGTTAAGGTCAATTTTGCATAAAATTTTTTTAATATTTTGAAGTTGGTATTTCTTAATGTCATGAACAATAGCAATGCATTCATCCTAAGTTTGCTGCCCTGGTCTCTGCAGATTTCAAGGTCAGAAATGGTATTGTATGTTAATGTAAAGCTGTAAGCACACATATGCAATGCTATGTCAGCCATGTCGGATAGTATTGCAATTTTTCTCTTCGAAATGGCTGATTTTACCCACTTGTTGCCATAGTTATAATCAGGTGTTGCCAGAGTTAGGAAGGGTTAGAGTTAGGAAAGGTTAGGGTTTTGATCTTTGCCCAGGACTAAAAAAAATATCCAAAATACAAGTTTTTGTTTTCAACAGCTATAAACTTTTTCTCAAATTAGGGCAGAATTCCATATCTGACAACGCTATTGAGGCTATATTTACACTATGTAGTGTTTTAGTATTTTACAGCATTTTATCTTTGTGTATAACTAGTGTGTATCTGTGAATTTAAAGTTATATTTACAATAGTGCATTGTTTGTGAAATAATGGAGTGTTAATACTTTAACCTAATTTATCCTTTGTAAGAACGCACACCGCAAATTTTGCTTGTGATTGGTGAGATATCACGCGACATGTCGCGCTGGGGGGCCCAGCAGCAACATCTGCACCGGGGCTCGCCAGGGCTCTTGGAGGCCCTGGGAATGACACTTTGATCTTGATCGTTTTATTGCATTTTCTTTGTATAACGTTGATAAGAGCGCAGTATCCTTCCATTTGCCAAAAACACTGTCTGGACAAACTAAACTTTTTAGCAAAACTGGAGATTGAATAAAAACTACAATTAGAGCTATCAAGTTTTTATCGAATTAAATTAGAATTACCGACATTTTGCTCTAATTTATCGAATTAGACAACTAGAATTATCTAGTTGTCCAAGTCTGGTCACGAACAAATATCGTTGGGTTACGTGTATGCATTCGCGTAGACAGGAAGTTTAGGGGGTCCAGGAGTTACTTTTAGATCCGGCCACGAGAAACTTTCAAGGCCAACAAAAATCTTTATGTTTCTTTCTAATTTAAAATTCATTCATTCATAGCTTGTCACGCCAGTGTCGGAGCCAGGTGAGAGCATTGTTTGTGATGTTTTTGAGGTCGTTGTCATCACATGAAGGGCTAAGGGGGCAGTTGGTGAGGATGTGCTTCATCGTCTGATTGTCTAGGCCGCAATCACACGTTGGGTCAGGAGTCATCTTCCATCGGAAAAGATTGCTTTTATTTCTCCCGACTCCGCAGCGGGCTCTGTTTAGGTAGCACCACTCTCTTCTCTCAAGGGTGGGAGTTTGTTGTAGACTTTCGGAAGGACTTGGGATGGCAGGATGTTGTGTCTTATCGGGCTCAGAAGTCCACATTTCTAGTCGTGCAGCTGTCGCGCTGGTGTGCTCCAATGGGCCGACTTTGATGAAGCTCTTGCGTGACTCTGTCTTGTTAAAATACGTTGGTGTTCATGAAGAGGGTGGCGTTGGTCGGATATTTGTTTTACTCTTTCCTTTTGTGTAGCGACCTCTTCGTATATGAGGTGGAGCTATAGTTGCTAAGTTATAGAGGTCAGCGATTGGTGTTGGACGGAGTGTGCCAGTTATGATTCTACATGCTTGGTTTAATTCGGAGTCAATTACTTTGGTGTGGCTTGACCTAGCCCATACTGGAGCGCAGTATTCAGCGGTCGAATAACAGAGAGCCAGTGCTGTTTGCTTCAGTGTGTGCTCATCTGCTCCCCAGTTTGAGTTTCCCAGCTTTTGCAAAAGGTTATTGCGAGCAGATAATTTTTTCTTAAGCTTCAGTAGGTGTGTCTTATAGGATAGGGTCCTGTCCAGTGTTATGCCAAGGTATACAGGAAAGGGGGTATATTGTAAAGCAGTGTTTTCCCAATTGATGATAAGTTTTTGGCTAACCTTATGATTGTTCAAGTGAAAGCATGTTACTTGGGTTTTGGAAGGGTTTGCATTTAGGCTCCAGTATTTGTAATATGTGGAATACTCGGAGAGTGCTCCTGTTAAGGTCTTTTCTATCACCGAGAAGTTTTTTGATCGGGTAGCTAGGCAGAGGTCGTCAGCATAAATGAAACGACGTACGTTGGGGGGTTTTGGTTGATCGTTGGTGTATATGTTAAATAAGATAGGTGCAAGGACAGAGCCTTGCGGCAGGCCATTACGTTGGGTTCTCCATCGGCTTTTTCAACCATTCATCTCAACAAAAAAACGTCTATTTGTTAGAAGTGATTGAATAGCTTGGTTGATTGTGGGGTTTTTGATGACTTGATCCAGTTTAAGAAGCAAGGCCCTATGGTTGATGGTATCATAAGCGGCAGATAGGTCTACGAAGACCGTTCCAGTGGCGAGTTTCTGTTCGAATCCATCCTCTATATATTGAGTTAGGTTTAATACTTGACCACAACAAGAGCGCCCTGGTCGAAAACCTGCCTGGTCATGTGTTAATTTAAAATAAAACTCAATGATTCGTCATCATTCAGCCTTCGAGTGTTCAACGCACAAACGTTTCGACATTTCGAACTAATTTCATTTCGATTCTTTCTTTAGTTTTGTTTCATTTTGTTTAGATCTTACGTCATCATCTTGTAGTGATGTCATGATTCGGTCGTCATTGATTTGTTGATTTTCAACTTTCCGGGAAAGACCATGTGGAAGCAATTTGGTGTCGTCATGTTACTGGTGCTGTGGCAACAACCGGTGAAAGGTAATTTGTTTTTTAATCTTGTTTGGAGATTTACTAAAGTAGATTTTGATTTGATTTAAGCAAGTTTGTTTCGCACAAACTTAGTAAATGACCGTTCACCATCACCAATGGCAAGCATTATTTCAAGTTATTATCTTATTGAGATGATCTTTATGTTTCCCTCAGCATTGATGACCTAAAATGATTGTACACCTGGTCCACACCTTGATGTTACTTGATGTTTATATTGTTTTGACACTCAGACCACTTTACATTATTTGTCTTCGATAAGGGCATGCACTCGGGTACATCAAAGAAGGTGCATTGTTTACGTCGGCACTGCGTCATCTGAAATCAACGTTACTAACGCTAATCAAGTTTTTGTGCGTTCTTCTCCGTTTCTCTGTATTTTTTTTGTGTATCTGCATATTTCTGTGTGTTTCTATGTACTTCCATGTGTTTTTTGATGTTTTTCTGTATTGTTTGGTGTTTTTGTGCATCTGCGTATTTCTTTGTGCATCTGCGTCCATTCACTGAAAGCCGCAAAAAAACTTCTTTTAAGCAACTTCGCATGAAGCGTGGTACGTACTTGAGCAAACTTTTGATCAAATTTTACTTTTCATTTTTGTTTTTGACGTGTAGCAACCGGATTGGCTGGTTACGTTCGCCTAGCTGATTGGCTGATACAAATTAGTTTTAAAAATTTATTGAAAGCAAACAGGAAAGCTTCTTGAATCGCTTTGGATGTTCTTCAATGAAAACCACGTCATAAGAAATAACAAAACCCGAAGTTTCGAGAAGTTTTTTGTCACAAACCGTCAACCTAACTACATTCCAGATAGTGGCGTGATGCTGCAGTTCATTGTTCGTATTTTCAACTCACAAAAACTTTGCAAAGTTATATTAACATATCATTGATAGCTCGTTCTTATTTCAACTGAAATGTAACTGACTAATTAATATTTCGTTGTTTGGCAATAATTGTTTGAAAACTTTTCGTTTGTTCTAAATGCTATCACCGATGCAAGTTCAGTGGAGCATGTCAGAGTGAATTGTGTTCGTTGTCTGTAAATTATTCCATTCACTATTAGTCGCTGCATGTAACGCAGCTGCGTTGCTCAAACGCACATCTCGAGAATCGAACCAGCGCCGCTTGATCTGTTTTTCGTATATAAAACCGAGCGCCCAACCGACTGCGCCATGAAAGCAAATAATCGTAAAAACTCTAAAACTTGAAAGCAACAACTAGTGCAGGAAATCGTTTTACTTTGAAAAGATTGCTGCCTTAAATAATAATTTCAAAACAGTGAAATCATCTAAATGTGAATAGTGGAGTGTAGTTTATCAAGGCGGGTCGCTTCTGAAGTGAGGAAGCTTTCATGCTGTTATTTGGAACACTGATGAAGAAGTGACGCGCTAGGTCATTCCAAATTAGGTTAATCTGGTTTAGTTGCCTCCAGTTCATCTGTTTTGATTACAAACTTAACAAAATTATAAACATAATCCGCATACCGCTGGGTCGGGCAAGCCGATTAATTAGAAGCTCGATCGTATTTGTCGAAAATAAAAACTTGAATTCTGCAAATATTCTGCAAATAAAAACTGCGAAATTAAAACTTTAATCCAATTAAACTTCAACTTAATTTTGACGTTGAAAAAGATGAAAGGAGAAAAACATTTTCAAACGAATCAATTGAAACTCACCAGGCAACTTGTGACGTAACAATCCACAATCAATCTCACTTTTGGTCGTTAATTTGTAATTTGCTTATTTTTCCAATCAAATTAATTTGTGAATAAATTTTTAATTGAAATTGATATATATTGTAAAATAAATGAAATTGTAAAATTAGCATTTTTTTTCGCAAGAATTTTAGCTTTCAAATCGTCGTTTCCTGATCGTTACAATGATCTCTGTTTGTCATCTTTTGAACCTCTATGAGGTTGAGAGGTCATCATATTTTTCATAGGTTCATAATTTTCCCGCTCTTTTTCAAAGTGATCAGCAAAGTGTTTGCTCTCCAGGTCTAAATATATAAGTTGGAATCAAGGAAAATTTAGGCCTGGAGAATAGCTAGATTTGTACATATTGAGAAAGGAATTTAATTGTGGTCATTTTAGTGGAAAAATTGTCAAAATCGATAAAGAACTCCCGGAGAAGGGACAATTCAAAGAAACCTTGATTTAGCCTAGCTAGTAGCTACAGTATATAGGCCTACCAGTGAATTCGGCAGCCTATTTGTTACTTGCATATTCTGAGTTGGATCGCTCATAGATAGCCACTTTTGTTATTGAATTTGATGTACTTTGATTGATGGACTTTGATGACAAAGTAAAGAGAAGTCACAAGAAATGTTTTTGTCGTTTTTATATTCCACCCAACCGTAGTCAACCTTCATTTTCACTCAACCAAGTTCAAATCCTACCCAGGCTTGATGCTGCAATCATCGACTCAAAAGAATGTTGTTTATGGTTACCAAATCAAATTTTTAAAGAATTGAATCTGGACTGTTCATTGTACTGTATGTTACAACCCCGTTTTTGTTTAATTTTGTTTTGTTGGCCAATAGTTTGTAGATCTGCGCAATTTTGAATTTATAGGAATGTAATCAGCTCGATCTGACTGATTTTATAATTTTTGCCTAATTTTTATATTTTATGACGCAACAATAATATTTTTGAAAATTTGACCTTTCAAGCTGTTCCTTCTCTTGTTTTTTCTATTTTTGTTTCCCCATGTTACAGTAATAATTGATGTCTTAATTAGGCTACTTGATCCATTAACTGCAACAGACCACATTTTGTTTTCAAAGCTGCATATGTTTAATTGTGTAGCATTTTAATCTAATGCATTTGTTTTAATACAACCGTTTTAAACTGAAATTAAATGATTAAAGTTTGTCTGAATAAAAAGTAGTAGGCCTACATCAATTACAGATAGGCTAATATTCACTAATCACCTTATACGTTATTGCGCTCAATTGTGTCTTTGTTTTTTTCCACAAGTCGTGCGGTCACGCTGAACCGGTTTCCTTAATTTTTTATCTTTTGGGGGGTCTTCTGTGACATCACAATTCATTTTTTAACTTGCCTATGAAGACTCAAAGTAAAAAGTTCAAGAAACTTGTAATTTTTTTTTTTTTAATTTCTTTTCAATTTTATTTTTAATTGTTGGCGCAAACACGTAGTGAACGGCAAACTAACAAAAGGGAAACTGGAAAAATAACTAAAACGTAATTTACCGCTGCTTGACATTTGTCACATTAAGAACAGGGAAGCAGCTGACTCGATGACTCATATAGTCTTTCGCTGCTTCCTGTCTGTTGTGGTACCTAGATGGCTATGGTGCTATTCTATTCATGTTGTGTATAATTGTACCGTGCTATTGCTGCAACAGACAAAATAAAAGTTTTCTCTCTCTCTCATCTCTGCAAGCTTTTGATGCATGAACTCAGAAGCTACAAAAGAGCAATTATTCTTCAGCGTCATCGTTCCAGACTCAACTTCCGTTCCACCAAGTGATCTTTGGTCTGTTCCTATTTAGCGCTACACTCGCAGAAGTAGCGTAGAATCCGTGTAGTGCTTGAATGACAGAGGCCCATGTGGAGACGGTTGAGACTTTCCCACCTACGTCGTGGAATGCGAGTGCTGCGAGTGCTGACATTAGGAAGCGACTTCTATTTTCATTGTCCGCCCAGTCAGCGGAAGAAATGCGTTACTTATAACAACCATTTCAAAAATGTTTCTTCGGATGCGTAACCGAGTGGCGAGAACGTTTGCGCGACGTTCAAAAGGACGTGGGTTCCACACCGCCTCGAGCACTCGGCTGTGTCTCGGCAAAGACACTTAATGGCATGCCAAATAATAATAGGTGCAGCTGACTCGATGACTCTGTGACATTTTGCTTCTTCTTGTTGTTTGTTGCATCGCATCTGTCATTGCAGCGTGTTGTTTGTTGCCGCACAATGATTATTATTATTATTTCGTTCCGCCTGATTGGCCGAAGGAACCCGCACATCTGTCTGAGGATCCTTCAATCTTCATCCTGCTGAGTTAAAGTTAACGACCTGTGTGCACTCTTTAAACAATGATGACGCTTTGGTAAATTTTACTAAAACAATTGAACCTCCACCTTACTTTGATGTAATGAGTAACAACCACTCTCTACCACCCTCCACAGGCTGCCACATCTACGAGAACGAGGGCCATGACATCAGAAGGAAGAGGCAGGTTTCTACAGAGGCAACGCAAACCAAAGTTCTCAGGAAATATTTTTCAGACTGCCTTCAAAACACAGTGAGTGTCGTCATGTCGACGTCATGACGTGTTTGACGTCATGTTGTGTCGCCGTGACACGGTGTTGATTGTTGAGTAGAAAACTTAGAAAAACATTGGTACCATTTGGCAACCCTCTCACCAACGTCACTCAAGGTAGATTGTTGACGTTCCAATAAAACAATTGATCAATAATGTTTCAGGCCGGAGCCATCTACGACTGGAAGAGCGTGGTGGCCACTAGCGTCTTGGACACGTTCTGGTACGAAGGAAATGACGTCAATGCTTGCAGGTGACAAAACTGCCTCCACAAATTGCTCGCTTTTCATAATCTGACGTCATAAACAATTGATTGCTTGTTTCAGTTTCGAAAATGGTCGCGACACCGCCCCCTGTTGGATATCCCGACTCCCCGCCTACCTCCAGTCAGACTCCCAGTTAGTGGAGGATACCTCCAGATGCATCAATCAATACGCTTTCGATGTGTCCGAAGGAAGAAGTAAGCCAAGCACGTTTCTACCTTGCTTCAACGATAATTAACGTTGCTTTAACGTTTCTCACAAACTGCGGTGATTTATTTATGTTTTCCCTTAGCACCGCAGTCGTGCTAGAAACAGTATGCTGATTATGCAGTCATACTTGTCAATCAACCATCTGCATCTGTGAGAGCAGATCCCCGGAGAACAAATGAAAACTTGATTTTATTTTCTAAAACCAACTTCAACTGTGAAAAACGTTCAGTATTTATTGTATTATTAAAAAATCGGATTTTGTATTTTTAAATAAATTTTTCCGAACATGACTTGCCTTGTGTGAACATATAGACATTTAGAAGAATTAACAACTTTAATCTTTCTATTTCAGGTGAATTTCAAGGCATTCGTCTGATTGATGGTACGTTCGCTGTTTATATTCCCAAACATATTTCTTAATTCCCATCGAATGCAATAAAGTCATTTACATCAATGAGCAGTGTTGTCAGCACATTATTAACGCTGTTAACTTCTTGAGAAACCGCAAACAGCATCTAACAATGTAATGTAACGAATAAATAATTCTCGAGCGATATCGGTAACTAGAACATTTGAGACCCTACATCTCCGGACGTATTTTGCGTGGTGAGAGAAATGTTTTCTTTTGTTTTGAAGAGCCTAAAACAAGAAGAAAAAGACAAACTAGCGAAACAGAGGAGTTCTCGCTTTTATCCCCAAACGTGATGAAGTACATCGCTTGCGTAGAGGAGCAGGTCCAGCTTCCATCAAACAGGGAAGGCTTGGACTTTACATCTCTGGTTGATTTCGTGCAGAGCAGCACGACATGCAGGTTTGAGGAAAACAAATTTCGGCTCTTATTGATTCGTATAAACTTGTTTTACATAAAAATTGCTGTTAAAAAGTCTTGATTCAAAGAAGTTCCACCAAGACTTTAGATTCCATCCATCAGCCATCGCATGAAGTGGAATCTTCGAACAAAGCTTCCAAGCATGACTGGAATGTTATAGTCATTGTTCCAAGTGTTCTGATACTACCTCAATCACTCTTTGATAATAATCTAATTAAACTTAAAGAAACATATTTCCATCTCCACTTAAGGCCGAAAGCTTTGTCTAATTCTAGAAAGAGAACAAATCGTGAAATTGCATTTCAGTCCTGAGTTGTCTGGATGCGGAAATGATGGCAGAGAGATACTTTCACTTGGTGCAGATGTTCCCAGTTGGCCCTACAGATTCCAAGCCCTCATCAAACAGACCTCCCCTATAATCACCGGCATCGCTCGCTGCAACGATTGGGTATTCCCCTTGTCATCTTCCACATATCAACCATCAACAACAAACTCTCCTGCGGATCCCATCACAACTCCTCTTTCAACATCCACATCAAACTTCACGACAACTCCCATTTCAAACTCCACGACAGCACCTACTTCAGCTCCCACGACAGCACCTACTTTAGCTCCCACGACAACTCCTCTAACGAATCTGACCACTACACCGATTTTGGCTTCATCACCATCAACACCAAGTCCAGGAGGTAATTAGCTTAAAAACTCAATTTTTTGTCAACAATTTACTCAAATACCAAACTTACACTTATTTGTTAAAATGACGTCACAAAGCAATTGGCACTTGGATAAAGATTTGTATGTTCGCGCCAATGTTAAACATTTAAATGTGTCAACTTTTCCTCACGGCATTTCGTGGAATTTAGTGAGATTTTGAGTCCACTGCACCTCGCTTCGGTAATCATGACCGCCACATCTTATTATTCTTGTTTAATAATTTTGATCAGCAGCTGCGTTTCAGTTCTGTTCGATATTTATTAGTTGTTCAACTCTTCATGGTCCAACAGTCTCTAGAATCTTTCCAAATAACAAAACTTGAAAATGTTTCCTTGTGAGAATAACCAAGTGGCTTGAACTTCTACAATAATAATTTCTTTATATGGCAACATTGTTGATGGCGTAACAGAGGAGTGCGCGAGGTTGGATCTAGTGGTGGTCTTCGATTCGAGCAGCAGCATTGGAGTGAGGAATTTCAGAAGAGAGAAAATGTTTGTTAAGAATTTGCTATCCGGGATTCCTGTTGGTTTGAATCAAATCAAGGTCAGTAAAAACTTTTAATGCGAATCTGTTTGTGGCAGAACACAGACCTCAATCACTGGCAAACTCCGGTAATTTCTTGTGGATTTTGTTGTCGTATCCAGGCTCACACCCGGTGGTTCAGATTTAGATTAAGTAGACGAGTAGGCAAGGAAGCCAATGTTCACGATTGTGGCGTGCTAAATCTACTTTGTAATAACTTAAAATTCCACTTAGGCTACGATTTTTCTTCTCTGCGCCAAACCGTCACAAAGGCAAACACCGTATAATTATATAATTCAAGTGCAAACAACAATGAAGGGCAACCCAATCACTGGCAAACTCCGGTAATTTTTTGTGGATGTTTTATATAAACTAGGCTATTTGAAAGATCAGTGGCCCAATGCAGACAATGTTAGGATTGCACCCTTTTTGTAGACTACTACTGTAGTCCATATACTGTAGTAAAGCCGATGAAGCGGCCAACTGAAAACCGGTACAAAGCTTAAACTAACTTCTTATCGCAAACTAGAACTTCTTTCATTTCAACTTTAGGTGGCAGGTGTTCGGTTTGATGGAAATCCGAAATACATTTGGAATTTCTTCAACTCTTCGACCAGTGACGCTTTAATGCCAAAAATCAATGACTTGATGTATCACGGTTACGGAACTCGGATAATGAGGGCCCTCTGGAAGATAAGAAAAGAATCATTTGTACCGGCAGGTGGTGATAGAAGAAACGCTCCCAACATGGTCATCCTGATGACGGATGGTCAAACTTCCGACGACCTCGTGTACAGAGCCCCGGTGAGTGAATTGAAACAACTGCCACAAAACAAAGGTCTACAGGAAACGCAGTGCTTGAGAGAAAACTAAAACCATTTTTTCTGACAGTAGACTACGACGTTGCTTGATTGAAGAGGCGGAGAATATATTTGTGTTGCTCACGTTTTGGAAATCGAGCACTGCGATGACCCACTGTGAAATGCAATTTAAATCACTTTATGTCTCATACTGGACTGACATGCAACGAAGCTTATACGTAACATGAAATGTGACGCCAGCAAGCTTGTTCAACAATAAATCAAGGTCTTGTGGAAGTACAAGCTGATCAGTGTCGTGAAGATTATTTTGACCACTTCGGCGCATATACAAAAATACTTTCCGATAAAACCGAAAGTTTTCTATTACAAAGAGAATTGCTGTAGGTTATGACAAAACATTTAGACATTGTAGACATTTTATGACAAAACAATTTTTCAAGCATCCTGAAAAGGTTTGATGTCCATAAAACCCTAACCTGCAGTGGGGTAACTACAGTAGATCCATTCTACAGGGGGATACGGAAAGGGCAACCCTTGGTCACACCACTACCCAAATTTAAAAGTGGATTACGCCTGTCAAGTCCACTGATCCAAAAGGAATGCTCAATCCAATGTTTCGCTCAATGTTTTTTGTTGCAGCCTTTAACAAATTTTAATATTTTTCAGCGGTTTCGAAGAGCAGCGAGGGCCCGACTTGTCGTTATCCCCGTCAATAATTACAACACTGGCAAGATCAATTCCCTTGTGTCGCCACCCAGTGATGAGAACGTTTACTTCATAGAGGAAACGGAAGCGCTTAAATCCACGATCATGAAGATCGCAACCGATGCCTGCCTTGAACAGTGAACTTTTCGTCGCTAATAAAGCTTTACAAGCGTTTTTATATTTAATCGATGACGTCACTGGCGAATTGCGCAACCAGCGCTCACGTATTGAGTTTGACGTCACAAAGTAAACATTATTATATAACTGTAAACTTATCTCTGAAAGTGACCAGGTTATCGCATTCTCGATCGCCAACAACACAGTCCAGTTAGCATAGAAACAGTCAGTATGTTATGAAAGCTTCCATCGGTATTGTGCAACAAATCATGAAAGCGATAGAGCAGCACAGTGCAGTTTGTTTATTTGGCACAAGTTGGCGTGAAATATACAACGACATTGCAGCGTTATGAGGGTGGGCTACATGTAGCGACCAGAAGTGGGCAGTAGCGCGCTACTTTGTTAGTAACAATAGCGCCGCTACTTTTTTCCAATGTTGCGTAGAAGCGCTACATTTGCTCCAGTCATGCTTTCGCTACCCGCTACTTCCAAGTTATAGTGCAAAAAATGAATAGTTTTAAGATATTTTTGAAGGAAACACTGGAGCATAAGAATAAAAATTTCACCTGGAACTTGTTTTCCACAGAACGACGTTGAAAAGGCAGTACAAACGAATGTGGTGCCGGAAGGTGAATGTCATTTGTTTCTAAAGCCATTCTGACTTCACAAGGTACTTGAATAGAGCTTTCGAGTGTCAGCACAACAGAATAGCGGGAGCGCGCACTGCTTTTAACCCGGGTAGCAGGAGCGAGTTACTGTTTATCGACTGGTAGCGAGAAGCAGCGGATGCCCACCTCTGACAGCAACGGCATCTGTAGAGCTGTAGGCGATAATGACGCAACACAATGGGCGAAAGTGTGAGCGATGTTGGTTACTCAGTTTCTAGCAAGAACTCACCAAACGGTTCACATCATAGTTGATCGGTGTATCGTTAAAACAACTTGAAGTATACCACTCACGCATCGGTGGCCACGTCAAAATGGCAACACTGGTCGCTCAAAAGATTCTCAATGTTCAAAATAGAAATTTTGCTACCGCGTCATGCAATGATTAAGTTCAAACAATGACGTCACTGTTGCGTCACTTTTCGTTCCAAACGTAAGCGACGTCATTGCTCTTTCCAATGTCTGGAGGAATACTTGGAGGTTTTGACACGAAGTGGCTGGGGAGGAGGTGGGGAGTCGAACGCAGAGTAGTCGATGAGGAGACTGATGATCGCTCGCTCCAGGGGAACAAACAAATCTAAGTCGCGATCGAACCGCGCCAGAACCTGGTGACGTGACAAGAGAATCAATGAAGCATAACGGAAGGCTACATTGGCCTAAAATTTCCACTGGCATAAGTTTCCTTTTAAGTTTCTAAAGTTGCAGTGAAACCCATATAATGAAAGAAGTATGACGTCAACATAATGATACTTACGTGGGACTGGTATGCTAATGATGACGTGAGGCTGGTAGGCAAATGATGACGTGAGTCTTATATGCCGATAATGATGACGTCAGTCTTGCATGCCGATAATGACGTGAGACTGGTAGGCTAACGGTGACGTGAGGCTGGTAAGCTAATGATGACGTGGCACGGGATACTTACGTTGACAAAGGAAAGGGCAACGGCCTGGATCAGAGCGACAATTCTCATGGTTACAGGTAAAATTCCAATCAGCTGGAGATTGCAGAGGAGGGCAAATATGATGCAGGACTTTGCCTCCCTGAAAATAACATACAGATTCTTAATGATTTAACGTCATAACAATGTAAGTCATTCTTCCACAGATAACTTTGAAATTACTCAAGTTCACAGGTTTTGTTTCATAGAACAAGTTTACACAAATCATAAAAAGACAGATTTGCACAAAGTCATTAGACTTACAATGACAAAGAGAATTTTCTTATGGATTCTTTTGTCCACTGATGCCTTAGCGTCAGAAAGCAATGTTTGATGAGTCTTTCCCCGCATCCGGCCACCATCCCCATGGCGGCGCACAAGAGCAGTGAAGATGGGTAAACAGACCGCGCAATAGCGACACCTAGAAATAAAGAGGTAGCTAGCGGTCATGTGGAAGGGAGGAAACTGTTCATTACATAAGTTTTACAAGTTTAGCATTCTATACTTTATCTTGCCTCTTACAGCATGTTACCTTTCATAATCTTTCGTGTCCGAATTAACTCCTTGAGGATGACAAGAGCAATCCATAGGGGAGTCCACTGCATCAAAGTGGAGAACAAGGATCTTGGGGAGTAGAAAATGAGCCACCAAATGAATGTGGCAAATATCACAGACTGAAACAAAGAAATGTTGCAAGTAGCTGATGACGACAAGCTCAAAAGTGAAATCATAAGAAATATTTTCAATTGAAACCAAAAAAGATTCAATGAATGGATGGAATAATTTCTCCGCAACAACATTCCAACAATCGGAAAACTTTGGCAATCTCGGTGACCGGCCCTGCCTCAAAAGCCTCTACAAGTATGCAAAACTATTAGAAATAACATATCAAGGCTTTGTCAGTCCGAGGATAAAGATTCAAAACCAAGCCAAACAATTGGCTTGCTTACCCAAATCTTTGAGCAAGTTACACGTAATCTTGAAAATTCCAATCGTGAAAATTCATGAAAAAAATGCCTTTCTACCAATGATTCATAGAATTACGAGATGACCAACTGCCTGACAATGACAAGTGAAGTGTAGGTATAACAAAAATGCTGTTTAGAAAAAAGGATTAATGAAATTGGTAAAGTAGCGTTGATCAAAGCTTGCTGTTGAAAACTAACCTGAAATTTGAAGTTGCACAAAATTGATGTGAAACGATTTTTAATTATGCCACCTTGTAATGAGATTGTAAGTTTACTTTCAAAACTTAAACTAAACAAAAAAACTTAAAGGCTTAGAAAAGAAATTTCATGCGTAGAACAAGTTAAATTAAGTTGTATGTCTGAGATAAGTTAAATTTGCAAGTATTGAGATGGTTTGACGAGTGGATGACAAAATTGCTTTGAATTAATTTTGAAATTGTGCATGACCAAGTTTCGGGTAGCTTGTTACTGGAAAAAAAAATATATATCCGAAAAGTTTTAAAAAACATCTGGCAACACCTTGATTTAACACACCCATTGCATGAATATAGCTCTACCATTGTTTTGTGATGTTAAACCCATGTCCAGTGACATCACCAACCTGAGAGTTAGCGAAAGGTGACAACGGAGATTTCCCACAACAGGCATGAACCAACACTCCACCAGCAAAGCAGCAAATCATCGAAGCGAGCCATGTTGCCAGTGGTTGAGACCGCGCCGTCGAAGACACTTCGAGAATACAAACAAATCATTTCATGAAACACTGTTAATTACATTAGCATATACAACAAATGAAATTGTTCCATCAGCACTACATATTTGTTTCATAAATTGTTCTTGAGTAATCTATTATACAGTCTAAAACCTACTACTGCAATTCGAAATTGAGTGAAACAGGTTTTGCACACAAAAAGTTTTTTTTTCTGTAAAACTCACTGACCCCAGTGTTGTTTGACTCCACCAATAACAATGCAGTAATGTGCAATTTCACATGGTAAAAGAAACGGAGATGCCAGAAGTAACTCCATCTGACCAGCGAGATTTTCAATTACTTCGATCATGGCTGTAAGGTTGTTTATTAATCAAACGACTAAATCAATGGCATAGGACAGAACACGTGCAACTTTCCCCTATGTGTGTTTTACTGCTAAGCCTTAGGCAAGCAGGCGAGAATCTGAATAAAATATCACATGTCAGATATCACATTCTTGGGATGAACTTGTAAAACGTGACCTTGTAGCCCTGAACATGGACTCTGCCAACCCAATAAATCGCGAGGTATGGAGGGGAAGACTTCGTTCTTGACAAGACAGACAGGCCACACCTTCGACATGAGGATTAATTCATGGCCTGTATAATCAAAATTGGTTGTTGATGATGATGAGATATATCATTCTGCTAAAAAATATCATACTTACCTTGATGAGTCCTGTAAGTTTTATAAGTGTGCAAAAGCTTGAACTACTGATATCAACCTATCCATTTAGGTTTACGGTTCAAAGGCTTTGTTTGTTGCTGATGTTGTGCCAGTGATTTACTATGTTGCCATAAGTGGACTTGAAGGAGCCCTATCCTTGTAGTGCATAGCTTAATGTGTGTTATATCAAATAATAATACATAACTTTTTTTGTCTTTTACACTTTGAGAACTGATTTAGGGTGCTGAATCCGAGTATGAGCTAGGATTTCAACCAAATCAGATTTTTGAGATATGATATTTAAAATACCGTTAGGTTACTTTAATATTACAAAAAGTTACGGTACATACTTGACGTTGCATTTACTGTACCACCAATATGCAGTGCCATAAGCAACATCTGCTTAAGTACGGTAATTGTGTTATAGAATTAGTTAAATTTGCAAATATAACAGTGTCTTCAAACTAATATGTGTCAAAAATTTATCAGCTTGACTTAAATTTATAGGCCTACTGAGCGTCTTTAAGTTGCACACACTCCACAAACAAACAGACTTATTAGGATGGTACAGTAGGAAAAAACTTTATTGCCATGACAAGGGTGGCAATTAACTATGATAACAAGTAGGACTACAATTCCTGTTTCTGACAAACCGTAAGCCATTGATTAATCTTCAAGACCACAGCCTAGTTACCATTGCACATAATTAATACAGCCCAGTCTAACTATTCTATACAGACTAAGAAAACCTCATTGCTATGGTATCAAATGACAATGTACAAACTTTCCTCAGGATCATAGCTTAATTACCAAATGTACAAGCCCAACCTTGCGAGGTATGCTCAATTTAAAGACGCCCAGCCTATTACCGTAGCCTACTGAAATAGTATTAAGCCTTGCCCACAAGTTGTAGCTCAATGCAGACCAATATAATTAACCAAAACTACCAGTAGGCTACTTATTTTCAGCTTCTAAAAAAATAAATTCTACTTCTCCTCAGCAATTTTTATTATTTGCAGAACAACCTGAAATACGCTATGTATCTCAAATTGTTATCCACACAAACAACCAAGCACGTGCAGATCTGAGTGAGAAGACGACTTCAATAAAAATCTTTATTTTTCGCTTCATTGCATTTCCATGGCGACAGAATTCGTTTTGTTAGAATATAATTAAATTTTGTAAGGAATTGTTTCATCATAATCACAAATTAAACAGAATCAAAGTGAAAATAGTGAAAAAAATATTTCAATCAATCAAAAAATAAAGAGCCCAAAATGTAGATACTAAACTCATGTTCAGCAAACAAACGTTTCGAAAATTATACTGTCTTCATCTTCAGTGGCTTTGTAAACAACGTTTATAACACTGAAGATGAAGACAGTATAGTTTTCGAAACGTTTGTTTGCTGAACATGAGTTTAGTATCTACATTTTGGGCTCTTTATTTTTTGATTAGATTAACCAGGCGTTCCAACCATTTTGCTCCTATATTTGAATCAATTTTAAGATATTAACGTCTACCCTTTAAACGTTTAAAGTGCGTGTTAATTTGAACCTTGTGGCCTTTACGCCCATTTAAGATTAAAAAGTGTCGCAATTTTCTTTTTTTATTTGCTGGCGCGAACATGTAGGCTAAAGAGTGATAAAGTAAACACACGAATTTGGGACGAATAAAAGGAAAAGATAACGAAACCAAATGGTTTAAACTTCAAAATATGAATCTATAGAACAGTTAAAACAAAGTAGACAGTATCACACTACTAGATCAGAAAAATCAATTTATTATAAATTAAATGTTTTATTACACTACGCATAGCCTACTATTGGATCATCAGTTAAATCATAAGAAGATTTGATGAAAAGTTCGATAACGAAGTTTTGTTTTGGAGCGATAAAATAGTGTTTGCAAAATATTGTCTTAAAAATGCACAGCCACCAAGCCTAGAAAAGAGAGTGTAACGTTCTGGCTTGATTTGATGATAGCTGCGTTTCTGGTTGGGAGCTGAGGTTAAACAGCCGTTGATGTCAGTAAGTACAGTTTTGTATTGCCCCACGTGTTGAAGCGAGCAGAGCAGAGCTAGAAACGTCACGCCCGTCCGCCAGAAGTATGTTGATCTAAAAAGCAGTGCTTCCACTTTTACAAAGCTAGATTACCACTTGTTGGTCACAACGGTAAGCCATAATCTCTTCGTGGCAAAATTGTAACATAGCCTAAAGTCCCCGGATCCGTTCGTCTGTATGCAGTGACCGAAAGAAACACTCTTCTGAAAACGTCTATTCAAGAATTGTATTTCTGTAAAAATAGCCCCAAGGCTGTCGAAGAATAGGACGCAACACCGTACCCACTAAAACTTGTCACTACAATACAAATTACTGAGATAAAGACGGAAATTTCGTCCAGCTGGCAAGCACTAAGCAAAACAGTTAAATATGCGACCAACCTTTCAAGCAACAATTTTAAGAATGACGAGAATAGATTGCAATATTTCAAACGCACGTAAGCAGCTTCTGTGACGTAATAATGATAAGCATTATGAAACTATTCAAGCACATGTTAGATTTGGCTTACACCATATCTCGTAACTCAAGATTTAACGATGATGTAATGCTTCACAGGTGTGACAAAGGTGATGCAATCTTTGCTTATTTCTAGCAATAGTCCATATGACGGAAGACGTCAGGTTCAGTAGACAACGGTTTTATGTGACGTTTGATTTGTACAGATATTGTCCGTAACACTTGTATCACCACATTTGTCTTCCGATTACCACATTTTTACCGTAATTTTAACCGTATTTGGACTTACTTTTGCATAAACAAAGTGGCTATTTTTATCCACTTTTTGCCGTGGTTACAATCAGGTGTTGCCAGAGTTAGGATTAAAGTTAAAAAGGGTTAAGGTAAGGGTTAGACTTGGGAATAAGGTTAGGGTTTCGATCTTTACCTAGAACTAAAAAAGCTTCCAAAATGCAATTAAGTTTTTGTTTTCAACAGCTTTAAACTTTTCTCAAATTAAGACAGAATTCTTTATCAGGCAACGCTATTATTTGACTATATTTACACTATGTAGTGTAAAATAAGGTCTAAAACAGTGGTTCCCAAAGTGGGCGCCAGCGCCCCCCCCTGGGGACGTTTACGACCATCAAGGGGGCGCTGGCTACAAAGTGGGCGATTGGGGGGCGCTGAGATTAAATCGGGGCAGTTACAAGAAGATGACTGCAAAGCATTTTTTTGTCATGTTTCACTTCAAAGAAATACAAAAGACAGTGACTATAAGAGCTCTGTGGCAGATATTGTGGCAATTATGTTGGCAACGTCGCTTCGCAGTGCCTTACAAGTTTGTTGAGGTCGTAACGCATGACTTACTTTGAAGCACTGCGGTTACGCAAATCCGATTTTACAATCCGAGAGTATTTTGATCGAGCATTCGTATTAATCTATTTTTGAAGAATGTCAAAAAAGCAGTGAATAAAATTAAAGCGCACGCTCTGAATACACGCTTATTCAAACGATTGTGCAATGAGAATGATGAAACTTTTGAGCGTTTAATGCCCCACACCGAAATACGATGGCTTTCCAAGAGAAATTGCCCTGCACGATTTTATTCGCTGTTTGAAACTATCGTAAAATTTCTGAATAGTTGTGACCCTGGCCTTGCGAATGACGTCCTGGTTGTGAGAAATGATATCGTCTACTTGTCAGACACATTTTCCAAATTTAATGAATTAAAATTATCCCTTCAGGGTACGAAGTAAGCTCGTGTTGTATCAGCAAAATTTAGCTAGACGAGAATTTTTCCAATTTTCAAGCTTGCATCAACTTGATACCAGTGACAAAGGCATATCTGATGTTGATGTAGAGACGTACAGCAATCATCTTGAAGAAGTACAGCACACAAAGACACGGGAGTGCAATTTCAGGATGTATTCCCGTTAGAAATGCATGACTGGATAGTGTATAATCGACCCATTCTGTGATATTTCCGAACATGGAATTCTTGAGGAGAAACTGATAACATTGCAAAGCGATTTCGCACTTAAACAAACCGAAGTTCAACATCTTGTATTGATTGATTGATTGATTGACTGAATCTTTATCCTCGGACTGGGAAAGCTTCTTGCAGAGCTTAATCCTGGCAGTTTCGCATACTTGTAGAGGCTTTGAATCACTGACGCAGGCCCGGTCACCGAGATTGACAGAGTGAAGTTTCCGATTGTTGAAGTCTTGTTGCCGGGGAACTATTCCATTCATTAGATGCCGCTGAATGGAGAGCAGTCCTTAACGTGCGTTGCTCAAGCGCACACCCCGAGAGTCGAACCAGCGCCGCTTGATCTTGAAGCTTCTTCGTTCCAGAAGTGACGCGCTAACCAATTGAGCTATCGGGGCGGACAATGGCTGGCTGCAGAACCAAATCAAAGAGAAATACCCTCACGTGTGGAATCGGGTCAAAGTTTTTTATCATTGCCTTTCCCATCTCATACTTGGTGCAGCGTGCTTTCAGTGCCGTGACAATACTTCTGGATAACAAAAGAAACCGTCTTGACATGGTTAGACGGGGACGGAGACATTGCACCAACCTCATCCGTCTCACTAGAATTGGACTTTAAGTTGTGATGAATAGAAAAAAAACTTTGGTTTTACTTTTTTGCCGAAGGGAGCGTTTGATGCTCTGTTTGTTGTCTTAGGTGGGCGCTATTAAAAAAATTTTTGGGAAACACTGGTCTAAAACAACTACTCAGTTTATTAACTGTACCATTAACAGTTATTAAATCGTCTGAAATAAGTAAGCAAAGTACTGTACTTGACACCGCAGCTAGAATCTGAAAGACATCTTGACTATGAATATGATCACATGTTCACCCTACGTCAGGCCCGTAGTTGCTGGGGGGGGGGGGCTTGGGGGGCAATGCCCCCCTCCAAGCTCAAAGCTTTTAGTTATTTCTCTGTAGAAACATAAGCATTTTAAAACGTTTGTCTGACAATCTGCTGCGTTTGGGACGCATAATGTCCTTTCCAAACGAAAACATGCGTTCCACAGCCGCGCTGGATGGTATTGGTGTGTTGTATTTCAAAAACATGCCTTGAAAACGTTTACTCTGAAAGGTATCACTATTCTAAGCGTGCTGTGATGGTTTAGCATATATAGCCTAAATCTTTTAGTGAGGTCCACTGCACCAACATTGCTCTTTTCAGAGGCACAGAGCTCTTGAAATAAAGTATCTTCAACCTCCGTGATGACATTCATTAATTTTTTGCTTTCTCTCTCTGATCCCTCGTGCTCGATACTGATCCCTCGTGCTCTTTGTTTCAAAGTTCTAAAAATCCACATTTTCAACTGCTTAAAGTTTTCATTTTTTTGTCCTGAAAACACCAGGAATGGCATTTTAGAGCATATAAAAGTGCAAAATGTTCTGGGGGGGCATGCCCCCAGACCACCCTAGAAGGCTCACGCATTCGGCGCTTGTTCGTTCCTGTCACTTTATGACGTCATATGTAACATCACCATTTACAGCACCCCCATGGCCAAAAGTCACGAGCCGCCACTGGTGCATAGCCTTTTACTTTGCAACAGCTTTTGAGCCCCCACCAAGCTAAAATGTATAACTACGGGCCTGCCCTACGTTCAAAGTCAAAAGTCAGGATGCATTCCACAATCAAACCGAAAACAGCGGAACATGCTAGTGGCATGGTATTATAACTACTTTTTTTTTACATATCTGTTCGAATACGGAAGACAGCAGTTTAAATGCTCTTATTTATTTATAGTATTTTATGTCAAACTTTCAAAATTTATAATTTCCACATTTTGGCAACCTATCCACACAAAATTTCTATATTACCACTAAATTACCACAAATTTTTCATTAAGGGAACGTTCAAATATTACGTAACGCTTTTTTTCCGAATTTTTGACCCCCCCCCCTCCCCCATGTAACGCCAACGTAACGCTTTTTTCAGTCCCCCCCTCCCCCATGTAACGCTTTTTCACTACGAATTCAGCACAAAAAACTACCATTCCGTAGCCTACTCGAAAGCGTTACGTAACGTTTTGCTTGAACCCCCTCCCCCCCGATGTGACGCTAACGTAACGCTTTGCATAAACCCCACCCTCCCCCTCGAAGGCGTTACGTAATATTTGAACGTTCCCTAACACATTTTTACCACAAGCATGATGAAAATTCCACAATTATGGTAATTACCACCAAAGTGGAAGCGCTGCTAAAAAGAACGATTCAGCACAAGCGAATCAATTTATATGCAATGTGACGTCAGAAGGTCTATGATTGCGTCAGTGCTGCCAGACACAATGAAGGTTACAAGTTGAATGTGAGGATACTGGATTGCATTGAATAATAACATGTGACATGACCTACATTGAAACCAACAAACTCATTTCAGTAAAGTAGGCTTTAATAAACTTAAAACGTGAATATCCTGCAATTGAAAACTAGCTTTAAGGAATGTTAACAGAAAGTATTAAATGACAAACTAAAACAAGACTCTACTTAAACTGCTGATTGCACTGCTACACTGTTAACTGAAAACTAGAGAATGAACCAACACGAAAGAAACCAAGAGAAGCCAAGCCAGGCAATCGGCAAACCCACACTGCGCTGTCGGCAAGAGAGGTGTGGTGCGTGACGACACGCGCTACACCACAACATGAAAGTGTACAAATGCAAAGCTGTAGTCGGTACAAGAAAAAAAAAAGAAAACTCTTATTTCGTCGGTTATAAAAATAGGCCTACAATTAACACTTGCAAGCTGCAAGTACAACAAGAACGATTTAAATTATTACAAACACGCAAAAACATTCAACAAGTGATAGGATTTCAGATTTTTTTCACGTTTTGTTTTGTCACTTCTACCTTTTTCTAAACCTCTGCTATGTTTGGCATATGTTGCTTATTTTTTGTTGTGATGGTCAAAAATAAAACAGCAACTGAACGGTTTTAATTTCTAAAGGTTTCACAAAAGTTGCAATTGAAATAAATCTTTGGCGATTTAAATGCAATTATTATTTCACCAAAATGGTTCCCAAAGTGAGAAAAATAAAAAACATTCGTATGTAAAAGAAATTTATGGAGAAAGATTATCACTGCAACAATTTGTACCAAAAATTAAAGCTACCTACTAATTTTAGTACAAGTAATGTAAAAAAGGTCTGGCAGCACTGCTTTTAAAAATACAGTTAGGCTACCAGAAAACATAACTTTATGAACAATTTGATGACAAAAATAACTAATTTGCACAATTCAAAGTTGTATTTTAACAGTGTTGTACGCGTCAATGAAATAAATTGACGGCGTCAGCGCGAATTGCCTAAAAACTTTACGGCGTAAAGTAACTGCGTAAGCTCTTAAGACTTAAAGAAATTGACGGCGTCAGCGCTAATTTCTAGCGCTATTTTAACCAAGGTCTCACAAAACGAAAGTATTCGACTTCTGACGAGTTTGGTTTTTGAGACTGTTTCGAGCTGCGAAAGACGATTTCGTCTTTTCTTAACTCCGATTAACCCAGGATACGATAAACAAACTTGAAACAAGTCTGAAAGTCAAAACGTCAAACAAAATTTAACTCTCATTGTGAAACGAGATTTTCCATAAAAACGAAAAATGACGCATAGCGCTTGACGCTTAAAATCGGCGAAATAGTTGACGGCGCTATCACTTCCGTCAACTAAAAAATAAACTGACGGCGCTAGCCTCAGCGTCAACGTACAACACTGTATTTTAATGATAATTAATTACATTTCAGTCCAGAGCAGACAACTTTTTTATATGACAGAATTTCTATTTGAAATCTATTTGGACTGGATCGTCATGCTATTGTCTGTTTGTTTATCTATTTTTTCTAACGTAATATGTCGAATTTTTTTTTTTTCATTTCTATTATAGTTTAACGTGTAAAACATATGGTAACCCAAATTTCTCATATTACTGTGACATGCCACTACTACATCCCAGCTAGCGATGCCTGTCATTTTTGCATTAATTCAACGTTTGCCAACGTTGGATCGGTGTGGAGGTGACGAGTTTAGCTGAGTGGGGTATAAAATTATCGCTTTATCAACGCAAATTTATATCAAAGCACGCTTGATATCTTCAAGACATAACTTCCCTGGGTATAATTGAATTTCCGCAAGATGATGATGTTGTTTTTGCTAGTTTGTTTTATTTGTTTTCGTCATTGATTCGTATCGCCAAGTTGTATCTATTTTGTGAGTCGTGCAAGGCCTGGTGCGTTGCGCTTGAAATGGCTTTGCCCGTGGTAGGATTTCTTTGTGGGGTTTTCTTTGCCTGCCTTGTTCTTCTTTACTATGAGCTAAACGCATCAAGACGTGTTCCCCTCACGACCATCAGCACTCTTGATAACGCACCATGGCCGATCTTCATAGCAACTGTCCATACAAATTTTAAATATATCAGCTAAAGCTATGTGGGCTAATAAAACTATAGCCTAAATATATGTTGTTTTTTTATTTTTTTGTAACAGTTTCTTTTTTTTATTTTCCCTTTATATCTTAAATTTTTCTGAAGGTGTTGCGACCGTGCCAAATTTCTCAACTCAATAACTTACTTCGGTCACAAGCACGTTTTAAAGTTCGCGTTTTGTCGCTTCTACCTTTGCTATGTTGACGTGTAGCCTATTGTTTTTGATATGATGGTCAGAAATAAAAAACAACTGAACTGAACTGAAAGCCTACGGTAGCCTACTTCTTGTCTTTTCCACATTTTTTCCGAAATTCCAATTAGTGATTCTTTTACAAATTTTTAAAGACGAAATTGTACTTTTTCTGTTATATTTTCTTGAATTTGGTTTTAGAATTTAGAAAATCAAATGAGAGACTAACATTTTAGAAAGAGAAGAAGAAGCAGCAAGGATAAGACCACACTTGTTTTCCTAACAGCATAGGTTACAGCATGTTTCTTTTTCTTCTTTGTTAATTCAATACATTCTAATGTTAACCCTTTCACGAAAGGGTGAAACAGATTGTTTGGGATTTTATAAAACACTAAATTTGCTTCCAACCTAACTAATACACAGAAAGTTCAGCCATTGTTGAAGAGAAACGTCTACAATAGGCTCTAGCTCTATCATGCAATATATAATCATGTTTTATTTTGCGCCCATTGCGGCAACATGTAGGTACTAGGTACGGAAGTAGACTACACTGCGATATCACAGATGCAACGCAACAGAAAGCAGCAAAGTTACATTAATTTTCGAGTCAGCTGCTCTTCTTATTTCAGCAAGCTTTGCCGGAACACAGCTGTGTGCTCTGGAGCGGTGTCGAACCCACGTCTTTCCGAACGTCGCGAATACGTTCTTACCATTCGCCTTGGTCACAGCGGTAAACCATAATCTCTTCGTGGGAAAATTGTAACATAGCCTAAAGTCCCCGGATCCGTTCGTCTGTATGTAATGACCGAAAGAAACACTCTTCTGAAAACGTCTATTCAAGAGTTGTATTTCTGTAAAATTAGCCTGAAGGCTGTCGAAGAATGGGACGCAACACCGTACCCACTAAAACTTGTCACTACAATACAAATTACTGAGATAAAGACGGAAATTTCGTCCAGCTGGCAAGCACTAAGCAAAACTGTTAAATATACGACTAACTTTTCAAGCAACAATATTAAAATGACGAGAATAGATTGCAATATTTCAAACGCACGTAAGCAGCTTCTGTGACGTAATAATGATAAGCATTATGAAACTATTCAAGCACATGTTAGATTTGGCTTACACCATATCTCGTAATTCAAAATTTAACGATGATGTAATGTTTCAACAAGTGTGACAAAGGTGATGCAATCTTTGCTTATTTCTAGCAATAGTCCATTACGTCAGACGCCAAGATTCAGTAGACCTGAACGGTTTTATGTGACGTTTGATTTGTACAGAGATTGTCCGGAACACGCGCACACAGCCGACCAATAGCCGCAGCGGATGCGAACAACCTGTGTTTCCCACCAAGGAGTATTTGTTGCACATCTTAACATTTAACAACCACTAAGCGAAAACTTAATATAAAAATAAGCAATAATGCGCACAAGGTAGGGACGGTACATTACGGGACGCGCAACTCCGTTGTTCCTTCAACATAGGGATTGTAGATCATAGGGATGCGAAACTTTATCCGCTTTTGGCTTATCCGCAACACTAGAAGGGTTACGTTTTTTTCTAATTTACAAAATATTTTACTTTTTATGGGTTATATAAGAAGAGTTAAGTTGGTTTTAAAGTAATTTAAGGTTTTTAGTAGAAAACAAGCCTGCAGTAAAGCGCAAAAAAATGTCAGATTGGCAATTGACCCTTCTAATGTTGAAGGAACAACGGAGTTGCGCGTCCCGTAATGTACCGTCCCTACTTCAACATTAGAAGGGTCAAGTCGAAATTCTGCCACTGAAAATGATTAGAATGAAACCGCCAACCAATCAGAACATGTTATAAGAGGCTACCGTCCAATTGTGACCCTTCTAGCACTCAGCCAGAGAGTTAATGCTTGTTTTGAACTTTATTTGGTAATTACAGAAGAAAAAGAGCAATAGCAGTGGTGGGAATCGAACCCGCGTCAATGAAATGACTACTTTCTAGCCCTAACCTCTAAGCCAGTGCTTCTCAACCTTTATTTGTGGCGACCCAAAATTAAGGTTAAATTAATAACGAAGATTTGGCGACCCTATTTCCAAAACTACGTTTCGCACAACGTTTGTAAGCATGAAAATACGAACCACACTCATACATAACACGATTAAACATAACAACAAAATGTCGAATTTAATTAATGTGAGCCTTGTCAAAATTTGGAGCTATCTTGCTCAGTGCCAATCTCATGTCATCTTCAGGTTGAAGATAATTTTTCTCCTTTGTTTTGATGTGAGCTCAGAAAACCCGCTCTCACACAGGCAGGTAGTAAAATATGGCAGGAGAGCTTCTACTGCGTGCGTGCCAACAACAGTCTTTTCATTCATGACTTTTGTCCAAAATTAAACAAGAGTTTCTTTCTTAAAACAGTTCATCAATACACTGTTGCACTGTATGTCAATAAACTCCTCTTGAAACCCAAAAATGCTTTTGTAGTTTTCAGGCAGGGTATCAACACCAATAGCCAATGGATTGCGCGCCCATTCCAAATCCTTTGCAATTTTAGGGATAATCAAATCAAATTCTCGTATCAATAAACCCAAATGCCTTTCTATGACAAGCTGGACATCGTCAAAGCCTAACCCTTCCACTTCCAGTAACTGTAGCAAAACAGTAAATGTTGCTGTTTTCTGGGACGCGATCTTCCTCTTCCGCAACTTCAGCTTTTCTGTAAAAGCAATCAGTTTTTCAGATACATCGACCAACATTATGTTTGGTCCTTACAAAGATTTATTCAAGATTTTCAGCTGCGAAAATATATCAGAAAGATACGCCACAAACAAAAGCCACTTTTGATCAGCAAATTTTTCTGCCATGTTATTCTTTTTGTTTATCAAAAATTCCTTCACCTCCTTGCGCAGAGTTACAAATCTCTCCAGTACTTTGCCACAAGATAATCATCTCAGATCAGAAAAGTTCAACAGATGTCTGTATTCTGCATTAAAATCTTCGCATAATTTTTCAAACAGTCGTGAGTTCAGTGATTTGGCCTTTATGAAGTTGACGATGTGAATTAGGCTACATCTTGCATGGCAGTTCCCAATTCGGTGGAAAGCCAGCAAGATGCTAAATTTTCTCGATGGACGAAACAGTGACTGACGTGTAGGCTACATTATGATTCATTTCTTTCACATGAGCAGTAAGTAAAACCTTTGCAGGATCCAAGCATAGCTGGAGCTCTATCACTGCAAATACTGAAGCATTTTGTCCACTCTTATCCCTCTTCATTTATAAATGAGGCGACCAAAGCAAAGATATCTTCGCCTCGTGTTATTGTTTCCAAAGCTTTGTAGTTAAAAATTCTTCTTCCAAATTAGTCTAGTGTGCACTGTTGAGTACACTTCACCGCAAAATGCGTGTGGCAAAATCGTCGGGTGAAACCTGCGGCGTAATTTGAATACGGTAGTTGAAATTACGAAAACTACAGTAGTGGTAGGCAGTTTTAAGTTTGCTCAAGGACATTATCTTTTATCACCACATTGTACAACGACCCAGCCAAATGAAACGGCGACCCAGTTTTGGGTCGCGACCCAGGGGTTGAGAAGCACTGCCCTAAGCCAACCAGCTGACAAAAAATCCATCACTTAATTTGCTTTCTAACATTTTCTTTTCGCCATTTGTTACGCCACTTAAACCGTAGCTTATGATTGGTTGGCAGTTTCATTCTAGTCATTTTCAGTGGCAGAATTTCGACTTGTTAAAGTGGCTACCTACAATTGAGGCCCACAGCCAAGAAACCGACCTTTTCCCTCGCTCTCTAGCGCTTTTCTCACACTACCTGGAAGTGGTAAACTCGTCAACGCCATCTAGTGATATAACGTCAGTTCAAGGCGAACTGAGCAGTGACCAAACTAGCCGAGATAGGCTCAGCACCAATGAACGAAAAAATAACGAAAGAATTTGTAAAAACGATTGTTGCTTCTAGGTTTGTCTCGAACTGACCTCACAATCCGGTGTGTTGTGCAATACAATCAGCCATTGCAGCAACGTGGCCAAAAATACAAGCGCGAGGAAAACCATTGTTTTGATAATTTTTATTGAGATAAATATAACCTTAAAAAGTAAGGGCGAGGTTGGCATTATAGATTGAAACATGCTTTTTCAGATAAAGTGCGGTAAAAGTCACCGTGCAGTTGCACTTTAACACTGCAAGGTCTGCAAGAAAAACTGAAAAAAAATTGTCTTTCTTAAACTTCAAAGTCCGCATTGAGCGTTGAGCAACTTTTAAAAGCAACATCAGTTTATAAAGGCAAAACGGCATCTTGCAATCCGCCATTTCAATGGATTTCTGTCCAGTTGCTCACTTTAAATTTCTGGAGTTTCATCTTCTGCGGCCCATACATTTCGAAATGCTGAGATTATACCTAAATATAAAATATAATTTCGGAACTTAGTTTCCTTTTTGTAGTCTACCACAGACAGGCCTGGCACAACAACACAACAGAGTTAAGACTTAGCCTATAAAAATATGTTCAACATATTTAAATCAAATACAGTGATGACTCTATAAACCCTTGACACCCTGTTTCACCTTAAAAGGGGGATCATCAGAAGGTGCTTATGTGCCTGCGAACTGTCACTATCAACTCCAACTGACTGTTTGCTTGTCTTTGCAGAAATTAAGCCAGCTACACTGCTGCATCTCCCCTAAGCCGTAAAGCCCTAAACCTCGGCCATCTGCTACATATGCAACCACACTGGGGAAAACCCCAAAGGAGCGGTTGAAATCAAGAAAGCCATTTGTACGCGCTGCACACAACCTGCTTGCAGTCTCTGGTGGTCACCCTAGTGAACAATGGGGCATGAAGCGTGGTGTGAACAATAGTCAAGCATCACATCTCCACTTCGTCAAGTAGACTATTCCGATGTCCGCCAGAAAACCAGTTGGGTCATGGTCTCTCTAGACTTGCCTCATCAAGACGTTATCTGCTCACTGGTGTTGGACGTTATGGTACAAACCTGGTGCGCTGGGGCTTGGCAGAGAGTGCTACATGAGAGTGTGGTGAAATACAGACGGCAGGCCACATAATAAAGGATTGCCCGCTGTACAGAGCACCTCATGGTATGGAAGGTCCCATTGACGATGGTCAGGTAGTAGCTAACCAATGGGTTTCCTGATATATAGCGACAACACGCGAGCAGAAGATCAGAGTGCAACAAATACAATAAAAGGTTTAGGCCAGGGATGTTCAACCTTTTATTATAGTGGGCCGCATTGCAGAATCTATTAAATTTCAAGAAAAATGGGTGCATAAAGACACAATTAAAAACCATTAAGCTCATCTTTGAAAATAGGAGCAAATAACACTATAGGCTACCCAAGGATTAAACGTGGGCTTTAATTCTTCGAGTCTTATAGTTATATATAATCCTGTTGCTCCCATACTATACTATTACTGCGCCCCTAAAAGCTGACTGGTACATTTTAATTAGGCTAAGATTCAAAGTTAAAAATACTACGTGGAGTAAAAATGACTAGCGGGCCGCACAGAAATCTTAGGCGGGCCGCACTGTGGCCCGCGGGCCGCAGGTTGGACATCCCTGGTTTAGGCCTACAAATCAGTCAACATAGTAACTTGATTGTGACATCATCATCATGTATCTTTTATCTGCTTCTTACTTGCTTAATAATTGGAAATTGGAGTAAGCTATTCGACCGGCATTTGTGAAACCAGTAGGCTAATAAAAGTGTTGGCTTCTGCAACAAACTGCATAGTTTAGCAAATACATTACATAGGTCTCATGGCCCGGTGGTTTTCTAACTGATTCCATTCACATCCACTTCTGCTGACAAATTAGTTTCGGGAAGCTTACACCTAGCCTACAAGGGCAGTCTACATAGTTTTGGCTTTGTTTGCTTGTTGCGTGACGCCGCAGCTTTGTGGGAGAAAAGTTAACTAACAAATAACCAGAGGTGGGCAGAAGCGCACTACTTTTGTAGCGCCGCTACTAGCGGCGCTATTTTTTTTCCAAAGTAGCGGTAGCGGGAGAGGCGCTACTTTTTTTCAGTCGCACTCCCGCTACCCGCTACTTTTTAATTTAAAGTAAAAAAAATACTCGTTTTTTTCGCAACACTGGCGTGGTCAAGCAGTTATATTATATAGCCTATAATCCTATATGATCGGTTTGGTTGCAAAGTTTCGGCCTTTTGGGAATCTCGTTTTCTGGTGTGGAGCTGCGATGCTGCGCTCAAGGTATGAAATCGATAATGTTCATTTTAGTTTTGATAATAGCCGAAGTAAAGTTGTATGTGGTTTATAGAATATAGACTACATGCAGTGGGCATTGCCTCATCAGTCATCACCTATGTTAAGATGTCCAAAAATAAGGTTTTATTGTATTGGTCATTGGGTGTCCCGTCTATTCCCCTCCCAATGGAATAACAGGCCTCCGCACACTTGACGATCTGACGAAAAGTTGGCTCCAAGTCCTTCCATTCGGCTGACCACAAACTTTCTGCTTCATACGAACGACGACGACGACGATCGTATTGGTTAACCCGTTAAGTGCGTAATTAATTTTTCGAAACTCTCCTTACTGTGCGTATTTAATTTGATCACTCGCAGTATTTTTCGTCGCATTATTCCTTACTAAGATATTGGGGAACCCCCATGACGCAGCACAATACGCTTTTGTTCAATTTTCTTTTGTGTCTATTGCTTTAACTTTTCATCGACTATTGCGGAGAAGTCTCTGGCTCGACTATTGTTTTCTGGTGTAATCGCATTACTCTCAAGTGATTATACCTTTCACATTGTGAAATTATTCAACTAGTTGTTCATTATGAAGAAAAAAAATACATCAGTTTACAGAACAGAATAATTTCTAAGCATTTATAGGACACTAAACAAAGTACACGTCAGTTTAGTTTGGAAATATTCAAACTGTATCATTTTCTGACGCTTGTTTTAACATTAGCAGCAACACAAAACCCTATTGTTTTGTTGACTATATGTTACAAAATATGTTTTCGAACACAACAAAATATTTCTGAAACTGCTTGCAACATTACATCAAAATGACTTCACACTGATTGAACGCGCATGATGTGGTTCGAATTTTATACACCGGAAGGAAGCGATTTCAGAAGAAAAAACATTTAGGATGAAATCTTTTTATTCTTGCAATTGTGGTTACATTGTAGGTGAGTGCGTAAGCTACCTAATATTGTAATAGAGTGATTTAGGGATTAATGATTTCCGTCAGGCTGCAATCGTTATTGTAGTGTAAACAATGCATCTTTGTTTCTTCACACGTCATGATTGTGCCTTCCAGACAAAGCGAATAGAGGAAAGCGAAATTAAAAGTGCCATGAATAGCTGCGATCACGAAAACGACAATTGTCGTCTTACGCACAGCAAGAGCGACTGTCTCGGACGACAATTGTCGTTATACGCACTTAACAGGTTAAAGTAAAACTGTTGACAAATGGTTAGCTAAGATATTTGTTGCTGATAAGATTTTCTTACACGATGGTTTTTGTAAAAAGAAATCATTACAGGGCAATTTTGTGTGATTTGTTTTGCTTACAACTTTGAAGTTACAACATAGTTTGTCTTATTTCTAAACAGCTCATTTATTTCTAGCTGACGTCAACTTCTTCGGCGAATATCTCCGTGTGATGAAGCCTATCTGCCAGGCTTTAGACATTCTCCAGGGCGAGTCCAAGGCGTATTACGGAGTCTTGCTTCCAACCATTACAATTTGGGCGAAGAAGTTGACCGAGATCAGTGATCTTGAGAGCTGTGAAGAGTTGAGAGTGAAAGCCCTTGAAGGGGTGAAGAAACGATTCAACAAGTGCTTCAACGACATGAAATGCGTTATGGCATCATGTCTTCATCCCTCCATCAAGACGTCGTGGCTACAATTTCTGCACTACGTTTCCACGGATGATGCTGACGCACTGCGAGAAAAAGTCAAGACAGACGTAATTGTACTGTTGCGGAGACATCAAGCCAGGTTGATACTGAGAAGAGTGACACCAACAGTCCAACACCAGTCACAACTCCGAGGATGAATTTTTTGGTGTGTTGGCGCCATGCCGTGAAACGTCGGTGCAGAAGGAAACAGCACTTGTGGACGCCTTTTTTTCGGACAGGAGCAAGTCATTGAGCTTTTCGAATACCGAGTTAAAGCATCTGTTCATTAAATGCAACACCTCCATTCCTTCCAGTGCTGCGGTGAAAAGACTTTTCTCTGTTGGAAAAGATGTGCTTAAGCGAAAGTTCGGGTAGGACTTAGTGACTCTCATTTTGAATTGCTCGTGTTTTTGAAAGATGCGTAACAATAAATTTCCCTTAGAATGTGTTTTCTATAACGACGTTAAAATGACAGCGTAAACAAATGATAACATTCGTTTTCAAGGTCATTTTTGCGTCACTAGGGACTTGAAGAGTGTTTCCTAGTGTCATTTTAGACAAAAGTAGCGGAAGAAGTAGCGGTAGCGCGCGCTACTTTTGTAAATTGGTAGCGGTAGCGCGCGCTATTATGGTCCAAGTAGCGGTAGTGGGTAGCGCACTACTTTAAAAGTAGCGGGTGCCCACCTCTGCAAATAACAATGCTTAAGATCTATATTGGACTGGGCCTCCAAAGCCACATCCTACTTGAACACAGAATCAGTGCTCGGACACGAGCTGGAGCCGATGACGATATTAGTAGCTACATTGTAGAATAGCATAGTCGCGTTGTAGCTGGTAAGTTGAGCCTGGTGGCCACAATCACCCCTGTAAGACTGTCACTACCTTTTGCTGACAATATTCCATCCCATAACAACCAACAAGAGTCCAATGCTTGAAATCCCGATCCAAATCCAGGCATTCCGTTCGGATTCTTGGATCAAGTAGTTCGGGTTTCCGGACGACATGCATTGTCCCGTCACTATCTTAGGCTCGCTCTCTCCTTCGCAGGATAGAACTTGAATCTAAAATATTTAAATCTCATTCCTACGTCGCTCTAGCGCAGAGGTCGGGAACCTATGGCTCGCGAGCCATATATGGCTCTTTTGAAGACGGAATCTGGTTCGCCAAAAAATCCGATCTTCTAAACTGCAAAGCGCGAAAGTTTTATCCTAACTTTTCATTACAATTTAGAGCTGAAAATGCGCTCAGAATGCACCAAATTAATTGTAATTTTTCATTTTTTTTGGTGGGGGAGACCCCCAAAACCCTCCCGCTGTGTTTCACCTCTTGTGAAGACGTGTTCCCACTTTCAAAATTTCATCAGTGCCCCCACGTGTTAATTGTATTAAGTGTTAAGGCATTGCAGTATAATCTATGGCTCTCACGGAAATGTATTTCCAAAATTGTAGCTTTAATGGCTCTCTTACATTGCAAAGGCATGACGTCATTTGATGCGTAACAATATTGTTTAAATGATCAAAAGCAAAATTAAATCTTTAAGTGAAGAAACTTGTAGCACAACCAGTCAACCACATTGGAGAATAAATGGAGCGTTTTGGTTTCTGTAACATCCTCAGATGGGGAATGATGGATTTGCAGCAATCACACATTGCAATTAAACGTCTGTAGATTTTGGCATTGCAGCTTTCTAGACATAGCAGACAACAGACATGAGCAAAACTTGGCAACTGACAAGTCACATGACGTCCTATAAACTTAAAGAAACAGATCACGTGACATAATATATGAGTAAAGCAGCAAACAATCAGAAAATGTAGCTCGGAAAGTGAAAATGTTGATGCAAACTTTCCTACTGTCTTTCTTTCAACAAGGCGCGGAAGCGGCTGTTGATGACTTTAATCTCACCTGGAAACGGACTAGGTTGCGCTCCCCATGACCGGACAAGTCAAGAACTTGACGGAGTTGCTCTCCGTGATTGGAGTCGTTGGTGGTTGGGCAATCGATTTTTGTTATTGTGACGTTCTGATTGCTGGTTGCCGTGATCTAATTGAAGGCGAAGTTGGTAAATATTAATTATCCTGAACTCGATTTATTTGAAGGACTAGCCTGCAAATCCAAGCAACTGCAACAACATTTGGTCTGCCTATGATCCATATCACATATTTTACAACAAATCTTCATTGTTATTTCTAACCTACATTTTATGCAACCCCTTGTCTGTGAACAAACGTGCTTCTCGAATAATAATGTTATGGTTTATTTATTGTCGCTCTACAACAGCTAAGGTCTTTTAGCGACAGGGCTCATTTTTAATTTGTATCAGGTTTACGATGTTATCACATTATTACCTGACTCATTCTCATTGCGATTTGCAGGATAGAACACAATCGGTACCGTTTTTAAAGTCTTCGGTTTGACCCGACCTGGAATCGATCTCAGATCTACCAGCGCCAGAGCCGAAGGCGAAACCACTCGGCCACTTAGCTGGTGCGTGCTTCTCGAGCGCCAGCGGTAACGAGGCTGCGAGGCGCGCATTCATCAGAAGCATTCATGGAAGTTTATTGGGGTGGTTTTAATTGTGCGGGTCTTTTATAATCAAGCAACTTTCCGATTGCGATAATAGTGTTTGGGAGTTGCGTGGTAGGGACATGATTGATGAGGTCACAATAAATCACCGCGCAATGCTTCTACCTTGTATGAGAGTAGATCGTCATCTGATGTGTTGTGGTTCCATACTATGACACAATAAGCGCTCTCTGACGTCAAGTTACCGACTTGCGCAGAAGCTATCACGTCAGGGATTCCATAGCTTGTCGTGAAGGAGGCTTTCGAAGTCACAAACCTATTAGAAGCGATGCAATCGCTCTCCTTGACTCGAATCTGTGAGCGAACAAATAAAATCACAAAGGAGCCATGAGCGAATGCAAGTACCGACAACAGTTGCTGAGTTAGTTGGACAACGTAGAAACAACATCTCCCACGATTTTAGAAATTGATATTTTCCGCATCATTCCCAAGATGATCACTTCTCGATTGATAGTTGCATCGTAGACCCTCGTCGCGGTGAACGTCATAGCGACGGCCAGTCATCACAATCACAGCGCCAGTGCCTCGACTCGTGCATTATGATTTATTGTCTCGTCATTGAGAGATGTGTTTTTGATCGTTACTTCAAGAAGCGGAAATCGAATCGGACACAAATATATTTCACCATCATCACTTTTGGCAAATCTTCAATTTTTATCAGAAATCAAGTTACAAATTTTAATATTGATCAATCGATGTCATAGAAACTGAGTAAAATTGTTCTTTAAATATTGTGACTGCAGATCAGCGGTTGGGAATACATCAAGATTTGGCTAAGTAGCCTGCCGTGGCCTACCTTCACTGTGTACCAGGTCCTCTGCTGCAAGTTAGGTATCAATATTTCTGATTGGTTGAAGGGAATATCTTCAAGACGGAAATTTGTGTTCACAACTTTGACCTTGAATTTACAAAATTGTTTCGACTGAGAGGATTATGAAATAAATGAGAATCTGCACGCAGTAGCTATTCAACACAACGCGCGCTTGAACAATAAATAAATTTATTTATATATTATAATATTATTGTATCAAATATTTCAGGTAATTTTCTTGGGTTTGTCTGAATTTATTTAGAGTGAGATGATTTCAATGATAACTTTGTTAGAGTTTGAAATTTACTTTCTTGTTAATATGGAAGCGCTGATGGTCTGCTATTACCATTTTTAAATGTAGTTTTTGTCGTAAGTTTAGTATTGAAAATGGCGGCACGTTCGTGGCGAGAGTAAAGTTAAAAGTTTTCCAACTAACTGTAACAAAAAGTTTAGGAACGCTGCTCGTGATTGCGTGAAAATTAAAGCTTGCGTTCCACTTCAGCTTGAGGTAGGAAGAGTTGCAGTTCAAAGACTCCAGAGATGTCATAACTGCAAAATGAAGAACAATAAAAATGATGAATAATGGTTAGATTATGACAAATCAAGCAAGTTTATTTTGACGTAGCTTTACGTTTATTTCAATGTACAGTGCAACAGCAGAAAATGCAACAATTTACTTTTATTGATATAGAAGCTACACTGCAGATATCTAAGTCAAGATGCCTCCACATTCTAGACATGGTGTAAATCCTTCTAGAGTGGTGACACAATCTTCAACCGTATGATAACCAGCACAACATGGTTCAAGACATCTAGTTGATCAACAGTTTATTGGAAACAAGGTTTCAATAAATGATGATATTTCGAATTTTAGTTTCATCCAAAGGTTTGACAACACCCTCAACAATAAACTCTCCAGGCGTTTATCGGCAGTCGAGTGTTGCAAGAATTGACAGCGTTGACGCCAGGAAGATCGCTAGTTCTCAACAATAAACTCTCCAGGTGACATATGACACTTCTCGATATTTGCATTATCGCCCCAAGTCACGTTGCCCACATAATGACAATAAAAAGCTTTTCCGTCCGGAGAACTGTCGCGAAAACCAAAGTTTCTCATAGATTTGTTCATTTGCATCAACTCACGTTTGAAGTGACAAACGTAATAAGCCAGGCCGGAGTCACATCGCTTTGGCGACAAATTGACTTTGTCATCATACACGAGCGTCCACGCCATTTGTTCGCAGATGCTCTTGCTGGAGATTGGATAGTCTGCATCCGTCACCCTAACGTCATCGCTCCACGTCCAATCAGCATCGTACACGTCAGAACGAGCTCCAATGAACACTCGAATGTCTAAACACCAACATTATTTACCAAAGAATGATAAGAATACAACTAGTAGGCTAAATAACCCGATATCTGGCAGCCCTTTTCTACCAAATACGTTTGTACAACTTGCAAAGGTGTGACTTCAATGACGTATCAATGATGTCATAATGCTCACCTGGGATGTAGAGGACCGGTGTCGGCTCGAATCGTGAGTAATAATCGGGAGTAGTGGCGTCGCTAAGCAACAGTTTACTGCAGCCGTGATGTATGACGTCACGATAGAAGTTGTAAAGCTTTGTTGTTTTATTGGTCGTCACGTTCCCGCCAAATAATTCGAAGTTGTCCTTCCAACCTTCGGTGCAGCTGCCATTGATCAGGTCTCTGTCCTTGAACCAACAGAAGCTGACTGGAGTGACGAACCCTCTTGTGGGTCTGCAACATGAGATATGACGTCACTGCGACTACGCAATGGTCTTGTGAAACTCAGGGGGCTTTGGGGTTGTCACCCAATGCCGTTGGTTTAACTTTCTGCTTACAAAGTTAAGTGTGAAGTCTTAACTGCATCTGTCAAGTTTTTTCAGCTTTTCGGGACATCAACAAATTGCATGAATTCCATTGTTGTTAGCGGCAATTGTTGGCTATGTGTGCTTGCTGTAGAGGTGGCCTACTTCTGTTTTTTCTGGCATGGTTTTTCTAGTAATTTTCAAAACTGTCTAAAAGCCTACCAAATTGTCATCAGGCAAAGAGAGGACAAGTTTCGTCAAAAATTAAAGTGCAAAGATTTTTGCGTTTGAAGAATTTTTTACAAATAGTAAATAGACAAATGCAGCAAAAGTTACAAATAAAAAACGTACATAGTCCATGAACATTTTCCTGGTCCTTTAACTTTTTCAGCAAAAGGATCGAAGGAAACTTTAACGAGATTATAAACATCCTTGCCCAAAATATAATTGAAACTGTACTCAACTAAGATGCAAAAACAGACTCAACAAAAATAAAAGTTCTTGTCTGTTTTCTTGCGCCAATGTGGCTTCTTCATAGAAGTGATGCGTTCTACATTTGCGTTATGAGTCATAGCCCAGGCAGAAAATCAACGTCGTCGTCTGCAGACGTTGAATCAATGTGAAAAACCGTTGATTTGCTATCTGGGAGCATGTTGCAGATGAAGAATTACGCGATTTTAAACAATTCCCTAAAAACTTCCACGGCTCTGCAATCTACAATGTTCTGCTTTCTCAGCCGCTGGAACAACAAAACCAATAAAATCATTGAAAACCTTGTAAACATTTTGAAGCTTGATAATTCTCCTTTCTTCGGTCTCATCCACTCGGGCTGGTCGGTGAAGTCCTCTTCTTGTGCTTTACTTGTGTAATATTTCACAGTGTCCCGATTCGAGTGGATGTAGATCCGGACCTCCTGTAAGTCTAATAGAGAAAGTAGTAACATGAACGAACTGCGTGGACAATCTTTTGCTATTGTGTGCATAGGTCACAAAATAATAACCAAACAAATTATCAAAATATATAAAGTCATGAAGAGCAAGATTTAGAGCAAAGTGTCATCAGCATAAACTTACCCAGATATGTTCTTATTGGTTGAGATGACCGATGTTGGAAGGAAAATTTTCCGAAACTCAGAAAATATATTTGAAAACTTTAGTAACTTAAAATGATTGTGAGCTATTTCTAACTGAATAGCCTTCCTTTAAGCACGCAAAAAAAAAATTCAAGCTTTTTATTGTTAAAAGATATACTGTACGTTTGCTTGTACGCTAAGCTCCGTAATATTGTAGTAGCTTATATGAACTATGTTATGAAAACTTTCTATGACTTCAATCAAAGAGTTTAATTTCAATGGAAAAAACAAAATTCGTCCCCCGCCCGTCCAAATGCAATGATGATTTACCTTTTGTGTATCGGTCGTTCATAAACTTCCACAAAAGCTTTTTTGTGTCTTGATGGTGAACTGGAGCCATTCTCCCTCCTGATGATAAACATTTCTCTTGGGCTTCATTTGCATTTGCTTCTTCATCCGACAAAATGTAAAAGTCCTCCATTGTTCCCAAAACGCTTTCAGAACACTCTGCCGACAATTGAGTTTATTGTGTTATAAGGATGCATCACAAAAAGATGCTGTTTATAGAGAGATTAACTGGCGAAAGAGTGACGTAATAATATTGGAGAAACCTTCCCTGTTAGGGGGAATCGTAGCCTAAACATAACAAACTAATTTTAACAACTTTACCTCAAGTTAATGCAAAACTAGTGAGGTTTGATGGTTCTAGATGAAATCAATTCAATCTAAAGAAGAGAAGTAGCCTAGTTGGGACAAAGTCAACTTTGAAATGAAATTTGACTGCATATATTATAGCCTACTATTACTACACAGGATGATTTTATTCACTGGAAAAAAATAGATTCAGTTTGAAACCATGGACGTAAGAATGGGAATCACCTGCTTCTGTAGAGACGACAAAGATTGCAAGAGCCAAGAGCACAACATCCAGGATCAGCAATAACCTTGTCTCCATGATGACGTCAATGAATCTTTATTGCAATCGTCGCAACGTTACGCGAGAAATGCATCCCACTCTAGACGTTTGAACGACTTCAAGTCATGACAACACATTAGAAAACGTCTGAAAAGTACAATTCGGAGTCCAGCAGTGAACAACTACACATCTTCATTGCTATCATGGAAGACAGACATGAAAGTTTAAAGAATTTCTTTTCCAAAACTTTGTGTGAACTTTTCGTTAAAATTTGCAGTTTATTTTCATTTTGCAAACATGAATTATTTCGTCATAATTTAGTATCAAATTTATTAACAAATTCTGCAAGAGTATCGTAGCTTGTTTAGTTTGGTCAATGGTCATCCATCATCTTTTCTATGGAATTGATTCCCAACCCAAGGTTCACTCTGAGTCTTTTGGGGGTGGTCGCAAATCTAGAAAGAAAAATTTTGGGGCCACCAGATTTCAATCAAAGTAAAAACTGTCTATACTGTAATATAATAGATAACGTGTCTAAAGTATGAATAAGAGAAAATTAGAAAAAAAAATTGTTGCTTGCTTTTAAGTGGGCTAAAACCTCAATTGCTAAGATAACAGGGATCAGTTGTCAGTAGATGTAACAGAAAATTTATTTCGCACTTGCTAGTCACTAGTGCATCGTCAGTTCTTTGCTTTTAAGTGAGTAATAAATTGCTTCTGATGTCTCTCAAACCTCCGTTCTGGCTTCTCCATGTTGGAGAATTGCAGATTTAAGTTTTATTAGGATCCATGTGTTGTAGAATGCAAACAAATAAATGGAATAGTTTGACAATTGACATTTTGTAGTCAGATTAATTAATTTGAATTAATTTGAAACAGTAACATGTTTACTATTGATTTTATTGATATTAATAATGTACGTATCGTAATACATGTAGGCTACGTGTCGAAAACGTTTGAGTTTATTTTAATTATGTCATATTTGTGTATGTAATACATCATGTTAAACCCGCTGAAGTTACTTTGTTTTATTTCTCTATGGTTCAACAAAGCAAACTCTCTACCAAAGCTTTGATATTAATATTTAAAAATCTAATTTTTTCTTGGTGATATGATAATTTTCTTTAAAAAACTTTTAATTTTTTTTGATCGTTTATTGCTTTTCATTTGTGCTTTTCTGAAATATTCGCGAAGTTTCATTTACAATGGCGAAAGCTCTCTATAAATTTTACAAGTTACCAAAACTTCACTATTTTTATTTACTAATTTTATTTATGAATTGAGATGCTGTTTTAAACTTTTATAGTATGTTACCTTTTCTGTGAACGACTGAATTCGCATTGTGCCGATCGTAAATGTTTTATTTCCATTATGAATTCGCAACATGAAACACCAAACTCTGCGTTGTGAAGTTAAGTGATCCACTGAAGCGGTCATCTTGTAACAATTAAGATGGTGCTCATAGCTACACGAAACCATTCGTTGGCAGAGACGGTTGCAAGCTAACAAGTAGACTAATGGCAGCTCTAACAACAATTCTTAGATCTCCTGTCATTGTTCTCGATGCTCCATAAGACGATGCTTGCAGAACGCTGTGTATAAATTCTGCTGTTGCAGAAGCCCGGATGTTATTAAAGTTTGATGAAAGAAACAATTCTGTCTGATGCAAAATTCAATTCAAACCACAACTCGATGTGTGATTCAATGGAAGTCCCAGACATACGCGACGACCGCGACACCTTTCGTTTTTCAACCAATGCTCAGTTTATGACGTGAAACGTGTAAGGCTACAAAATGATTTGCACAGTTGTCAATTGCATTCTTGACGTCACAAAAGCAAGACATGTGACGTAAGAAATGCTAATCAACAACAGGAATCTCAGGGTTGACCACGAGGTCGCCTTCTTTTCGCGTCTCGAAGCAAACAAACAAGAAACTGAAAGAGAACGGAAAGAACTGGCAGTATCTGATAAGAACAGATTGTTGTGGTTGAGGGCGACAGATATTGGAGGTTGAACGATGGTGAGATAGCAAAAGTTTAAGGGACGTCAGATAGCAAAAGTTGAGGGAGGTGAGATGGCAAAAGTTGAGGGAAGTGAGATGGCAAAAGTTGAGGGAAGTGAGATGGCAAAAGTTGAGGGAGGTGAAATAGCAAAGAGCTGCAGCTTTGCAGGAATTATTTACTCTTGGCTCATTTATATTTGTTGAGGAAATTTTTGTTTTACTGAAATTATAAGTTTATTTTTGTCGCATTGGCTGTTGCTTTGTTAAGAATAGAAAGTTGCTTGGCTCAGTTTATTCTTTATGCTGGTCGTTCAAGGGATTGTGAGTTTTAAGGTCATTTTGTTGTAGCCTACTTTTGAGACAATCTACTTTGCTTTCTTTTCTAAATAGGAGCCTGAGCGGTTGCAGTAGGCAGCTAGTGCTTTGGTGTCGAAACGAAAATAAACTATTTTAACTTAGTCATGAAAGGTGGTTTGAAAAGAAAAAATATTTATTCAATAAATTGCTTAAAACAAAGAGAACGAAATTGCATTCATACAAAAAATTCTTTTATCATGAATTTGCTTCAAATTATGTTTCTTTCATCAAGGAACGTTTTGCTATTTCAGCGAAATAAAATTGACGTTGTTCAAAGTTGTTGACGTAATTATTCAGAATAATGTCCAAAAGCCATCTTCACCTCAAGAATGTTTTCAATAAGGAAAAGACATTTCGTCCGAAAAAGAATTTTGAGCCAGGAACTTCAAAGTTCGATTTGCACAAGAAAGCCCAAGCAAGTTTACGATCAGGTAGAGAGAAACAAAGTTATGTCAAGATTGAATGTGGGACTTTTTACCCTCGAAAAGCCTCTAATAGGTTAAATCCTGGTAATTTCGCATACTTGTAGAGGCTTTGAACCACTGACGCAGGCCCGGTCACCGAGATTGTTATATTAAAGTTTATGTTGAAGTGTTGTTGCATGTAAATAATTCCATTCACTGGTGGTAGCTGAATGGATAGCGCTGTTCTTGGACTGAGTTGATCGAAACTCTCCGCACTTGGTTGGACTTTTTGTTTGCAGAGTGAATTGCTTATTCACTGAACTGCTATTTGAAATTGCTTCTCGCGTCAAACTACCTCAGTATGAAACTTTTTTTTATTTCGCAATCAAGAGTTAGTTTATCCAAAAGTGCAACTATGAAAGAAAAAAATATTTGGAAGTGCTATTAGCAGGAGAGGTACAAAAAAGGGAGATGAGATTGAATTCTCCAAAAAATTAATTTTTGTCTTAAAATTTTTTGAAACTTTGGAATTCCAACCATCCTTTCTGCTTTTTTATCGAAGGCTTGGATCTGAAGGCGATCGTACTTCTTCCTCCCGGTGAGGACATGAACGACTGGATTGCTGTCCATGTTGTGGACTTCTTCAATAGAATCAATCTCATCTACGGAACAGTGTCCGACTTTTGTACCAAAGAGGTGAGAAATTCTATGAAGTTGCTTTGCTAAGCATAAATTTTATTCAAGTGAAAGTAATCAGCAAGTAAAAATAAAAACTTAAATCTTTTGTTGACAAGCTTGTTTATTAATTGTTTTGTTATTTTATGTATTGTTAACTTTAACAAACATCATTTCCATATTATTAACTTTATTTTCTCGCAAGCACCTAAAATACTTTTCATCAAATTACATTTAGCAATTTTATACAAATCACTGCAGAAATGCTTGGCGACATTTATAGAAATGACTTCATGACTGTTTGGAGTCATGCTCTCAAAATTGCAACCTTTGTTTACTGTTCCAAGTATCCACTTCATGCATGCATTATGATGTCATAGTGCTGTTCCCTCTTTAAGCTGAAGCCGGCCATCATTGAGACAATCGTCATCGCTGCCATTATGAATAAGTGTCAGATAGATGAGGCGCGTTTCCTGCTCGCAATCGAGAAGTCATATTTGTATATTGTGTTGTCAATGGCTCTCAAGATTGTCACGAGCTGTCGCGCGGAGACGAATGTCACTTCTATCATCTTGTAACAACAGAGCGTGCAGTTGCAATGTAATTTAAACATTAAAACTTGCAAACGGCTTTGACTGTTTCCTCATGTCTTTCAGTCGTGCCCGGTGATGTCTGGGGGAGCGAAGTACGAGTACAGATGGCAGGACTGCGGGAAGTATAGAAAACCAACTCTACTTTCCGCCTCTGACTATATAGAGGAACTCATGCGTTGGATCGAACGAATTGTCAACAATGAAGCGATATTTCCAACTAAAGTCGGTGAGTCAGACAATCGGCTTGAAGAGCATGCTAAGTGTGAGGCATTTGTTGGGAGATCTTGGCCGCATCATCATGGACACAAATTGGTGTGGCATAATCTCGCAATGTTATTAGGGTTTCGTATTTGCACTTCTCATCATTCACATGAAGTAGCCACCGCCAAATCTGCGTTTAATTGTCGCTACCACTCAAGCATTGCCGACCTGCTGTCCTTCGATACTCATGATTACGCAATATTGTATGCGCAGCTTGAGAAGGTTTTCAAGCCAACAATTTCGGCGCCGTTTTAAGTCACTCACCAAATATGGGAATTTTTATAATTGGTCAGTGGGTTGTTGGAAGATAAAAGTCGCAAAGCGTTTAAATAACATAATATGGATGAACAAAGTTTTTCCGTTCAACGGAGCCGTTTCAATTGTTAGCTCATAAATACGTTTTCTTCTCAGGAACGCCTTTTCCAAAGACATTCTTTAGAAGTTGCAAAAAGATCCTGACCAGACTCCATCGCGTCTTTGTCCACGTCTACATCCATCACTTCGACAGAGTCCACGTAAGATCACTGCGGCTCCTTGTCGCGCCCTTTGTGACGACACAATGGTCATTTATATGCAGATGACGTGAAGGCTTGTTTTGAACATTATGTCATAGAACAGTTTTTGTAACGTAAATACAAAATATGTTGTGACTGAACAATCTTCTCTAGAAAATGGATTTACTATCACAAACAGTTCTTTTCAACCGCAAACAACAAGTTGTTGAAGAATAATTACAACAACACAACTTCAAGATTCTTAGGACATCTTGATTTGCGTGAATCAGTTTGCCGAGCCTCCAACCTCCCCCAAAGCAAGCGACAACGATCTCAAGAATATATGATAGCTGCTTATTGGATCTTGTATTGCAAACTGTTTCAGAAATAAAAAAAATGCTTTTATTTCAGACTTGAACTTGCACCAGGGTAACGGATATTTATGTTGAATAGAAATGACTTCAATCTTGTTTTTCAGAGCATGGGAGCTGAAGCGCACATCAACGCCTGCTACAAACATTTCTTCTACTTTGTCAAGTATTACGCACTCGTGGACAAACGGGAGTTGGAACCACTGGTGAGATTCCATTGTGTGCTCTTTGCATGTGATTCAGTGGTTGCTTGAACCTAAACCTGTTGGAGAAATTCGTGTATTTATTTTATTCCGAGGATAGTTCGATGCTTCGTTGATTGGTTACGGCTACAAAGCATTCCACACACCTCAGATCCAATCATGGAAATTGTGACTTCCCCTCAGGAAACCAACCAAGATCACCTGGTTACCAATGACCTCGTCGCGTGATACTAAGCGTGCAAACATCATCAAGTCTGTTACGTCAAACTGCCATTCTGACAACTAGTTAGGTTAAGATTTTGATTGATCAAATACCGGATATGAGTCATTATACAAACGTCCTAATAATAGATTTGTTAATTAATATTCTTGTTGTCACATTCATAATTTAATCGTTTATTACGAACCACGATTAGTCGATTATGTCATCACAATTTAATGTGGTAATTAAGATACTGGCTTGAAATGATTCGGATATAAAGCCAATGGTGCAAAATTTACGATGTGTTACCGCTACTTACCGACTTCGTCTGGTTTTGATCTCATTTAGGCTTGGCATGTCCCTGTCTCAACATCTTTGCTGTAGCCTACAAAAGAATTTGTGACAATTACTGTTATTTGCTTATCAAAATATGCAATTGCAGAAAGATATGCAGGCGACCATCTGCTCTTAACCATGATAACCATATGCTCCAAACTATGGCAACCATCTGCTCCAAACCATGGCGACCATCTGTTCCTAACCATGGCGACCATCTGTCCCTAACCATGGTGACCATCTGTTCCCAACCATGGGGACCATCTGCTCCTAACTATGGCGACCTTCTGCTCCTATGGCAACCATGTTCCTAACCATGACGGCCATCTGCTCTGAACTATGGCGACAATATGTTCCAAACTATGGCAACCCCATCTGCTCCGAACCATGGCAACCATCTGTTCCTAACTATGGCAACCATCTACTCCGAACCATGGCGACCATCTGTTCCTAACTATGGCAACCATCTGCTCCGAACCATGGCAACCATCTGCTCTAAACTCTGACAATCACTTTCTTCTTTTGCCTAGTTGGTTCCAATACTGAATTTTTTTTTTTAAATACTTTGCAATTTTAAGTTGTAATTATATTATTTAAATGTCACTCACTGTGCAAGATGTTCTTAGAATGCATTTTGTCACCTCTTCTCATAATTTACCTGCAACAATGGCACAATTACGTGTCGCTTCCAATATTTTTGCAATGTCAATTTCGTAAAGTTCTTGGTTTTGTGTAGATATTTACGCATGTGTTCTTTCCTGCTGTTTTCACTGAAGGTGTACAATAAAGTACCAGCAATATATGCAATGATAAAGTGGAAACACAATGCACTCACTGTGACTCACATCTAGATGGTGTGGACGCTCTTTCGGTACAAATCGTTTCCTGTTGTTTTGTGGTGTTTCCAAACAAGCAACGCTGGTTCAACGACGCTTAAAAGCAAGTTCCAGGATTTTGAAAAAAACACTAAATATCATTCTTATGAATACAACGATTGACAATTTTGCCTCTCCATGCACAATCCAGTTGAAGATTTAGATTTATCATCATCTAAATTCAGTTTTATCCCCACTAGTGGGAGCGGCCGATTATTTCCTTTCAGTGAAGGCAATCTACAAACTTACCAAACTGACAGGGCGAAGCTTCAGAACAGGCTTAGAATGAATATTGTTTCAAGTCTCATTATTGCAGAACTATAACCAGATGAAACCAAGCAACCGCACGGCATTTAACATAATATATTAAACTGAACATAAACTATCTACGAACGTTTTTGGCCATATGTTCAGTTTAATATATTATGTTAAATGCCGTGTGGTTGCTTGGTTTCATCTGTTTATAGTTGAAGAAAGTCACCTCTTTACCAAGATCTTCATCATTTGGTTTCGTATGAGACAATGAGAGGTTCTCACTCTATGATGTGTCGTCAGCAATCTTTGTTCATTTGCTCTCACCGCCTGGAGGCGCTGGAGCGTATTGTCCTTTGGCGCACTCATCTCAAGCGAAAAAAAAGCAAAACTGAGAGTAACAAGTCAAACCTTAGTTTTACAAAGTGCAAACTCACGGACAGTCTTTCACTGACATTTCACCGGCTTATGTGTTTTTCCAGCTTTTGCAATCCTTAGCGGTACTTCATAGGCTGCACGCATGGCCAGGTGGCCATGGCTGCATGGCCAGGTCACCCAGGTGGCCATGGCTGCTCGTAAAGTATTTCTATTTCCATGAGAGCGTCTGTCGCTGCAAGCTAATATACTGTATCTGTTTTTGCGCAGCTTTTAATTCGCTTCCTTTCAAAAAATTCTTTTGGCCGAGACCTAATTTCTTTATAAAATAGAAGTTTCGCTTGTAGCAGCATAATCGTTGCTTCCTACACAATGTAGATATTAACGACCTGTTTTAGGCTGATGCTACGAGTTCGCTGTCGTAATAGCGATATGCACCAGCTTTCGGAACAAAATTCTCTAGTCATGTGCTATGGCGAATGGTGTTGTAGTCAGTGAGTCGTTGTTTAATGTGGCTCTTTTGTTTGGCTTGAGGCTGCCGGCTTTTGAGTTTCTGTGTTGTTAGGCGCTATTCTTGTGAAATTTTGTTGAATCAGTTGTTAGTAGATTAAGGGACGTAGTTCTTCCCTTTCGCACGGTTGTTGATTTTTGAATTCAGTCCACTTATGAAAATGGCCTATTTGAAAATGAAAATGGCCTAAAGCATAATTGTACCGTGTCATTTTCTCTGGCAATAATTGCAAATTCAAAGTCGGCGAGGCACTGTTGTTGTTTCTGTTTATGTTTCTAATTTATTCCTAGCAGCTTCGCATGCTTGTAGAGTGCAGATAGAGGTTTTTGACGCAGGGCCGGTTACCTAGATCGGCAGAGTGAAGTTTTCCGATTGTTGAAGTGTTTTTGATGAGCAGTTATTCCATCCATTAGGTGCCGCTGCATGGAGAGTAGTCTTTAGAATGCGTTGCTCAAGCGCACACCCTCAGAGTCGAACCAGCACCACTTGATCTAGAAGCTTTTTCGTTCACGAAGACGCGCTAACCAACTTCTTCTCTCTTCTCTCGTTTGACTTGCAGTAGCTTAGATTGGCAATGCCTCCTCGTGCAGCCAAGATACGGTAGTTGGGTCCAGTTGTCGAATACCAGTGATTCCACTTGGGGGTCGTAAGATGGGACATTCGTGGAGTATGTGTTGCATTGTTTGTTCTACCGCTCCGCAGACACATATCGGCGAATTATGCAACCCCCACCTAAACAAATTAGCTCCAGTACAGCCAACGTCACATCTGATCCTGTTCAATGTGACCCATGCCTTTCTTGAGAGGTCTGCTCCAGGAGGGATGGAGAGTGCTGGCATAACTGAAAACTGGGGAGGGATATGTGGCAGCTCGTTCCATTCTTGGGTCCATGTTTCCATGCAGCTGTAGTTCTTATCCACAAGTTGTGTAGCATATCGATGGAATGGGCGCCTTGATGATAGGCGTTGAGGTCTGACTGGTCCATTTGTTTGGGAGTGACTGTAGAGAAGGTGTTGAGGATCGAGTCTCGCATGTAGAGCCAGTTTGTGAGAGGCTTCTTCCCTACGGACATGAGCAGGAGCAATGCCAGCCAAAGTTGGCAGATAAGCAGTAGGTGTGGGGCGGAGACAGCCAGTGATGATGCGCAAGGTGTCGTTAATGCACACATCCATCTTTTTTGTGTGTCTGCTGCGGTTCCATACAGCTGAGGCATATTCGGCTGAGCTGTAGACCAAGGCTAGTGCACTTGTACGCAAGGTTGATGCTCGGGCTCCCCATCCTGTTCCTGCTAGGCTTCTCAAGAGGTTATTTCGCGAGGTAACCTTGGCACGGAGTGACTCGATGTGGGGTCTGTAGGTCAACTGCCGGTCAAGTTTTACTCCAAGGTAAGTTGGGTTTGCAGTGTATGGTAAAGGATTTCCTTTTAGCGAGACAGACAGTTGACGCTGAGATTCCCGATTATTTAGATGGAAAGCAGAGATTGTTGTTTTCGACGCATTCAGTTTGAGCCTCCACTTGTCCAGATAGTCAGCCACCAGTTTCAGGTCAGTTTCAAGTTTTCTTTCCACCTCATGCCAGTTCCTGTGAGCATATAGAAGAGCTAGATCATCCGCATAGCCATACTGTTGCGATGTAGTGCATGGGAGGTCACTTATATAGATATTAAATAGGAGTGGCGATAGTGTTGACCCTTGGGGGACGCCATTTTTCAGGCGGCGTGGTCTGCTGGGTTTTCCCTCGTTGGTATGCAGTATGAAGGTACGGTTCGAGATGGTCTCTACCAGAAACTTAACCATGTGTCGGTCAGGAATGAGTAGCTAACCAACTGAGTATATGTGTCGGTCAGGAATGAGTAGCTAACCAAATGAGTAGCTAACCAACAGGAATGAGCTAACCAACTGAGCTATCGGAAGTAATTTCTTTATGTTTTGAATGTAAATGTTTCTTTAGATAAGAAGGTTTCATCAAGTTATTGCTGTACACAACTTCACAAATGACATGTTGCAGTTTTTTCACACCAGCAGGGCCGGGTACAGGTGTTGATGGACCTGGGGCTATATGGTAATCTGAGGCCTATATGTCATTCCTTTCATTTAGTTAGTTAGCATTCGTTCTATGATTTTCGTCCTTTATTCTTTCGATTCTGATAATAAGCATGTCAATTGCTCTTAGTAAGTTGTTATCAATGGGCCTATTTTCTTGGTGGGCCTGGGGCTGCAGCCCCATCAGCCCCGCCTTAATCTGGCCCTGCACACCAGCATCATCTGTTGCTATAAAGCCAATTTGTGGACAAGTGGAAAGACCAGTTTTACAGGCAACACTTTGGAACGTTCGATATCACTTTTGTGCCAATCAAAATTGAAATTAATTGCGGTCGGAAAGTGATAGTCTCACATTTCCATACGGACACGTGTTGCCATTTGAAAAATCAAGTTAATTAGTTTGCTTTAATAGCAAAAGAAAGACTTTATGCCTAGAACGAAATAAAACCTGGAGCTTGGTGAAAAACACATTCGGATCAAAACAATTCCCAATAAATTATTATTTTCAAACTAATCAAGTCCAGGCCTATCGACACCGGCACGTGTGTCACAGTTTGAGCAGCACTGGGCTGTACTACTATTTAAATTTTATGCTGGACGTAATTTTTGTGAAGCTTATAAGACTGGACGCTTCATTGGAATGCCTCAGCGCATCTGGTCAGGCAAGCCATAATTTTGTGCCGGCGTGGCGGGTATATTGGAGGTTGTCAGAAAGATCCACAATGTTGGTAATCCCCTTCGTTGAAACATGACTAACTCGGGGCATTCGGTTTATCTCAACCCGGTCATTAACGATGGATTAGTCTGAGGCAGCATCGGAGATGATTCTTAATTAACTTTTCCGACCACGGCAAAGGATGAGCTGCGTCGTTCTTAGAGATTCTATTTTAAGCTTAATTCTCATAAAAAGTTTCGATAAAGTTCATTGTGGCAACTGAACTTGAGCTAATCACCGGGTTGGCAACGATTGCACGACACGCCTCTTGTCGCGAATAACGAAAGTTGAGCTTCCTCTGTGACTGCATCCGGCGGGCTTTATTGTCTCTAATTGGTCTAATAGCGACAGCATTTTCTGGAGCGTTAGCATTGTCGTCTAGACAAACGGGAGAGATAAGTTGAAATTTATTTAAATTTATTGAATAGAGTCGTCGATCGAGCATCCATGACGTCGATAGAATAGTTAGCCAGCGTAAGTCGGTGTGATACCCTACGCTGGTTCGCAAACCTTAGGACCCTACAGAGCAAGAAAATGGCAACGAGGATTTGAATCTAACGTGACTGATTTAGATTCAGACAGTGTGGAGTCATAAACTGAGTTTTCAGCAAAGTTACATGTTTTATCGTCAGTAAATATTACAGGTCTGGTTCAAATCAGCTTCTTAGTACAACTGGAGATAAACCAACAGCGTTCACCTTCCTTCATTCTTAGGTAGGTTTTCAACAAAGTGCGTGTGGTGCATCCCGTGGCATGCAATCGTTTGTTGATGCAACAAGTTAACCGACATAATAACAAAGATATTATTCAAACATTATCAGCTTTCATAAAACCTTCATCAGGAAATGTTAACACAAAAAAGTGACAAGTTTGCTTTGAATTAAGATCATGACCGGACACCCGGAGATAGAGATGACAAGTTATTGGAAACTTCACATTCAATTACAAAGGTTTTGTGTTTGAAAGAAATTTAATGTTAAACCTTGCGATAAATAACATGATGCGTTCTATTGGTATGAGTCATGATAAATCGAATTGTGTACGCACCACTGCACAGTTTACAATCAGCATGAAACCAATTTAAAAAAACGTCAAATAAGCACTTACAATAGTTTTTGTAGATAGCAGGAAAAGAGATGCCATGATTGATGAACCAACTTTCAGAAAAACATTTATAAAATCACTTTCAACTTTCAGAATTTTAGAATTGCTCCAAGCTATTTTATAGTCAGAAGTTATGGCATGCAAGGAGCTGATTATACCTTTATATAGTTGTGATACAATAATAGAATCTCTGTGAAAACTATGACAATTGAAACCTTTTGCTTTACTTTATGACGTCATTCATAAACGGCGTCAATGTTGAAAACAAAAGTAAGATCTGAACTTTCCAAGTTCGATTTTAATTAATTCCTTCAGAACGCGATCGGAAGTGGTCGCGCTGGGACGCGATTCTTCACATTCTGATACGCATGACTGCGGATGACGTCGAAACTGGATCATACGATCATGTTGTCATGACAACCAGTGTTGCTGTCAATCAAAAGCGCGTATAGCTTTCGCCAATAATGACGCAGGACTTCCACGTAACGGCTAACCGTAACCCAGGTTGATTGTCGATGATCGCGCTTATCCAGAAGATCAAAGAAAATAAACATCGAAGTCTTGTGAGGGCTTCCTGAGATACAATCTGGGAAGTCGTTCGTTTGAAACAAAGAAATTTGCCAACAAGTTCGCCGTTGTTTTCAGCAATATGTCCTGTGTTTTGCCATGCTAGACAGGTAGTCACTACCTGGTCTAGCCCCCTGAAGAAGTCAGTCGTGTCTGATTGACGAAACGTCGGAATAAAAGCAGATTGTCACTGTATACATCTTGTGATAGTTTAGCTTAATTTGCACCAGTAGAACATCTCATATCATTTAAGTTCGCCGTCTTAGGTGGAATCCAAACAAATATTTCTTAATGAAAAAAGTTAAAATTGGAATTGATTTTGACAAACCCAGAAACGTAGAGAAATTACGTCAAACAAAAACTTTGTTTCGAAAGATTTGTTCAAATATTTTTATTCCAAACAATCGTCATCCATTGGTGATTCCCCTAAGAACATGACTCAAGGGGCCCTGTGAACTTGAAATTTATGTACTCACAGATTCTGGTTCAGTTTTTGTGTTTTTTAGTTGATAATACAAAATTGTTTATACTTTTTGACTTAGAAACTTATTTCAGTATGAGACACTCTGTTTGATCTGGCAGCACTGTTTTGAAGGCGGAGAAACGTCAATCGTCGAATTTAGTTTGTCATGGTTTGTTTGTTTGTTTATCTTTATCCTGCATTGCGGGAAAGCGGACTTGAGCGATATGCATCGGTGTACGCCTTCCAAAATACACCTGACCCACGCTGCAGCCGACTGCAATGTCTGTTTCCGGTTGTCTACTATACTTATGACTTAAATTTGGTACTACCCATTACTCGAAATCGATCACTGGGTAGAGGCAATTATCGTTAAGTTTCTTGCCCAGAGAAACAACAGCAAGTGTGGGTGGCTGGAGTCGAACATGCAGGCTCTCGACTGCGAGCCCAACGCGCTAACCACTCGGCCACGGCTGCCGTAAATGGTAAAATAACTTTTACTTTTTGAAGCAAGAGCTGAACTGTATTTCCGTCATGTTTAAAATCAGGTAGGTTCAGTAACTTGTGACAATTTTAGGCCAAACTAACTTAAGCGATTGTGGGTGGTTCGTGGGATTTCTATCAATTATCCAACTTTTGTAATTGGCCGAACTTTAGATTAAGCGCAGACATTACGTTGGTTCAATGTTTAGTTGCAATAAGTCAATGTTAAGATATTCGACTGGTCTGGCTTCAATCATCCGATCGCGCCAGTGCTGCCAGATGCTACTTGCAAAGAGATCGTTAGAATCCAATCGCGCGCCGTGTTTGAAGAACGCGTTGCTCGATCAGACGATCAATGTTAAGCACACCTAGTCGCCCAAGCAATCGAAAGCTTACAAATCCTCAATAATTATCTTTTTTTTGGTGTGTCTCAATTTTTCTTTTGTTGGTTTTGTTTTTCACAATATCACTTCTTCTGCATTCTGACGAAGAAAAATATAAAATAAAATGAATTGAATTAAAATTATTTCTTAATAATTTCAGTTTCAATTCCGCTGTTTTTTCACTCATGACTTCTCCACACAATGGAAGTTTAAAGACAAAATTAATTATGATTGTGGCTTCTGGCTTCCCGGGCTAGCATTGTTGGAAACAATGTAAGGTTCAGAAAATAAACCAAGCGATTTTCACTATAAAGACGAATATTTTTCCGAAAATACATCCCTGCAAAGTAAATCGGCAATACTAACCTGCTTAGTTGCTCTCGTTGTCGAATTGAAGTTTTCTTCCACGAATCTTGCTCATAATGTTGATTGCAGTTTGCTTTTCAGTGTTTTGTCATAATTGGTCCACTGATGACACTTGTAAACTCATTAACCCATCATTAGCTTGGCAAGTGGCTATTTCGAGAACCAAGCGATGAATTATAAAAAGCAGCGGTGAGGGGTCTTCAAGTTTAAACAAAATTTACATTAATAATGAAACAGGCGGCTATATAAAGCGAGTCGCGGCGTCTTTTCATCGACAAATTGTTTGTTGCAACTCTAGTGCCGATCAGTTATCGCAGAAGTCAAAGATCAGAGCGAAGAACTGTAGATTTCCGAAAACTTTCGATGTTGCTTTTTTTTAATTCTTCTACTGTACTGCTTTGTGACTATTGAAGAAAATGGCGTCAAGTTCAATCTCGGAAATTCACTTTCGGAGCAAAAGATTCGTGTTCAACGCGAACTCTACCTGTGGATACATCGCGTACTGCAGCCCGGAGATCCACGATTATGACCTCGTCCTCAACACTTCACTGGCTGATGATCCAAGCTGCTCCAAACCTGGACTCGTGTTCTCGATCTTCTTCAACATCTTGGTGGCAACCATCATCATGTTTGGAAACTTCATGATCATTCAAATCATGTCGACCAAGGAGAAGTTCAAGAATCCTCAAGGAGTGTTCAAGACGTCACTCGCCATCTTTGATTTTGTGGTCGGAGCCATTATCATCCCGTCCACCATCTACAACAAGATCAACATCATGTTCGTTCCTCTTAACGTCAGCTACCTCCAGTATCTTGCTCCTTACGCTCACTCTCCCACCAGCATTGTACTTGGGATGCTGTTCAGCATCTGCATCTCAGGATCTCTCTTCTCCCTCCTAGCTCTCACCATTGACCGCTTGATGGCAGTGCACTGGCCTTTCAAGTACACTCAGGTGAGATTGCTTGAAACAGATGTTCGCACATGAACATTGTGTTTAGAATAACGTGTAGATTACTGCAATCGAGGACAACCGCGGCATATTTATAACGCCTTTTTCACCCGGTTGGGCCGCGACGATTATGGCAGGACAATTAAACTGAATCAGTGTCAGGAAAGAAAGTGACGTTTATACTTTGTTCTGTCATCAGGGAAAGCTCATGACTCGAGGGAAAGCGATTGGAACGGTTGTCGTCATCTGGATCCTTTCCATCATCCTGGGAGTCCTGGCTGTCGGGGATGAAGAGCGCTTCCACTATGATCTCGACTACATGACCATGAATTTCATGCTGGATGTCCGAGTGAATCCGACCAGGCGACCACGTAAGTTCAAGCCAGAATCGATTTTATTCAAAGAAAAACATTTCAACTTTTAGGTGAGGAAAAATTACTCTCGCCTCCTCAGCGCCAAAGCGACGCCTCTGTTATGAAGATAACCACGGACGGCGATTAAACCACTTGATAATTCAGAAAGTTTCCTTCATTAAAGTTATTTAAACTCAAACTATTGTTTTCTTCAATATTTTATGTAGTTCTGTGTGACCAGAAATTATTGCAAATTTCATTATTGAAGGAAGATCTCTCAAACATCATCGTATCGTGGTGACGTAACACTAGGCCTACTAATTGTCGTGGTGACGTCACACTAGGCCTACTTTTGTCGTGATGACGTAACACTAGGCCTACTCATTGTTTTTCAGCTAATCTTCGTCACGGGATTTTCTTCCTTGTTCTTGTCTTCATCATTCCGTACGTGTGCGTTGTCATGGTAACAGCGGTCACGTGGTTCATGTTCTGGTGGAACAAGAGGAAAGCTGAAAGGGAGAAGATCAAGTCCATGGCGCTCTGCGCTACGGTGGATCCTCCTCCCACGGTGGCTCCTCCAACTACGATGGCTCCTCCAATCGCAATGACTTCGGCTGTCGCGGAAACCGCTGCAACAACCCAGCACGGAACTGCAGGTTCCAGTAGAAAAATTAAACAAAAGCTAAACTTTTCGCACACTCACACATACAAACACACATGCACACACACGAATACACATACAGACACATGTACGCACGCACATGTAGGTACACCCTCGGACACTTCCAACAACTTGATGAGGAATCTGTGTGGTTGGTAATAAACAAAACGTTTCAGAGATTCTGTAGTTTTGAGCTCGATAGTTCCTCAGTTTGCGATTCATTGACTTTAAATACAATCAGAAAGTCAGAATTTGTTGAAGATTGCTTCAGTGTTTCGTACAAGTGTATAGCAAAACCTCATGTTTATTGTAGATGGTCCCGTGGAAGAAAGCACGATCGGCAATTCGTCCCAAGCCACCCCATCTAGTTCGACCACTGCCCCTGGCCCTAGGAAGCCTCAAAAGAGTAAGGCAAAAACACAGACCCCTGAGGAGAAAGATCTGGAAAAGATGACAATCATAATGGTGATCATGGTAGCTTCGTTCACTGTGTGCGTCCTCCCGTTTCTGGCCGTGCAAGCAAACAGCATCACTCCCTACCCCGGGGAACTGGAGTACATGGAAAGGTAAGACGTAAAAAAAACGTTGTCACACAAAGAATTGATGCAAACCATCAATGTATGGAAGGTCCATATGGCAGAAAATAACTGAGCGTTCAATATGTGGAGGTTTTGCAGAATATTTCTTTGCGAGTCCAATTTATCGTAAGCCGTGTTGCATAATACGTTGTTGTGACATTTTTGTTCATCATACAAAGCACAATTGAATGAATAAGTTATTGACGAAAAGATACCAAGCGCTATCGGGATAGATGATTGAACACCAGACGTGTTTGTTCATTGGATCAAATTGTCTTTTCCCAAGCACTGATGGCTGCATTCATCGTTGGTGTTTGTGATGTCACATTCGGTTTACTTCCAGGACCGGGAAGACATTTCCCAAGCGAGTCTGCTATCCAAAAGTGCATCTGGTGGTTGTTGAGCTTCTCTTCCTTAACAGCCTCTGCAACTTCATCATCTACAACCTCCGGAACGAATCCTTCAAGATCGAAATGCAACGAGCGCTGAAGACGATTGTGCAACCTTTCACCGATAGATGGAGATAGAGAGCGGATAATAGTTTTGATTCAACATTATTTCGTCATCACGCGTCACTGGTTCAATGTTTGTGGCAGAGACGTGCTTAGCTACAGGGGGGTTGGAGGGGGGCAATAGATACACGGGGGGGGGGCTTAGGGGAACAATGGCCACAGGGGGCTTAATGGAGCAATAGCTACAGGGGGCTTAGTGGAGCCATAACTACAGGGGGGCTTAGGTGATCAATATCTACAGGGGGACTTAAGGGAGAAATAGCTACAGGGGGCTTAGGGGAGCAATAGCTACAGGCGGGTGTAGAAGAGCAATAGCTACACGGGGGGCTTGGGAAAGCAATAGCTACAGGGGGCTTAGAAGAGCAATCGCTTCTCCAAAAATATATTTTCAAACTGTTACAAAGTTTTCATTTTAATTCATGTTCAATGAAGTTTCCCTCCAACAAAAGTTGCTTTTCCTTCGTAAAATGTTGTTTGTAGTCACGTGACTAGTTTGCTGCGGTCTTTTTTTGCTCATGACTTTATAGCATTGATTTCCTTGTGATTTTTGTAAAATTTTACAAAAGTTCTTTCGAAGAAGTTGCTCTGTAGTCAACAAATCTTTGCTAATGAAATCATAGTCGCCTGTCCTGCGTCATTCAGTCACAAGTCTATATAATATTTTGCGAAGCACCAGAGTTTTATGTCACCAAAGCATACAATGCTTACAGTGCATAATAACCAATGTAAGAGTTGAAGTCTGAAAACTTCCTCCCCGAAGTTAATTCAGAAATTTTACCTTGTTTTTTTTTTATTTTTGTGGCCAAAAACTGTTTTTTTTTTTTGTCTAAAAAAACACAATTATCATGTTTGATCAAACTCATCCCAATAAAAACTAAATTTATTTGGATCTAGAGTTGGACTAACAAAGTTTGGTTTCAAATAGAAATTAAGTTTCAAATCATTTTTCGCCCCCTCAAAATTGTCTTTCTAGTTATGTCACAGGTTTAGCCTGCATTGAAGTGTTATCTGAGTTTTAAGTCACAAATAAAAATCCTCTGTCATGAAGCATGCGTAGGCGTATAGTCACGTTAGGCCTATCACATCTTTCCAGCCGAGTAGCTTAAGATTGTTTGTGTAATGTTAAATGTTGTGTCGTTGCTTAGTTACGTCTGTCTACGTCATACGTCTGTCTACAGGAAATTTGATGAGGCGAGCAAAACTTTTAAAAAAAAACGGAAAAAAATGAGTATTCTTTTGTTTAAGGGAGCAAGTGTCCCCTCTCTGGATCCTCTGCTGGTGTCATTGCAATTTTGTTTGCGCCGTTTCATTTCCGGGTCTTCTCTCTGTTGAATTTGGTCAACCCACAATGCTTAGACAACCGAGAATGTTCTTGTTTTGAGAGCTCACAAGAACCCAACGTTAGGCAATAACATTAAAAGTGTCAGTAGGCCTAAATCCTTTGGAGCAATGCTTTCCAACATCCCAACTAGTGGTTCGTGGCCAACTGGTGGGCCGCGAAGCATTCCTAATGTTACAGCTCACTATTAGGTTGGAAAATCGTTACATAATTAAATCATTGCATAATTACGACGTAGCCTACCAATTACGCGCAAGTGCTCTGCTCCAGTCAAGTTCAATTCAATTCAATTCAATTCAATTTATTTTTCTTTGTCGGAAAACAACAGCAATGATAAAGTTACAAATAGTGAACGGGAACAAAACCAACAAAAGGAAAAGGTGGCAAAACTACAAAAGTTTAAAACGTGCATGCGATGCAAATTTAAAGGTTACGTACACGAAAGTAAATTAAGCACGGCCACCAAACCTAACAGTTTAAAGTAGATGAATTAGTTGGAAGAACCAGTTGGCTCCACATACCTAAAGCAACTGGAGGTGTGCCAGTTGATGAAACCATGCGGGGACGACTGAACCTTACAACCAATATAAAAAAGAAAAATCAACAACACGAGCATTCAAGAATAAATAATGAACATACGGCATATTATTACATATTAAACATATTACATATTATTTACATATTAAACATATTACATATACAAAATACTATGTACAGTACATCGTTTTAAGGAAAATGGAGTGTTCGCAGCAACGACAGTGGTGTGATATTGAATAGGAATTGATAACTGATGGGTACAGGATTTTAGATTAATTAACTTATTATTTGAGCATGATATTACACTGATGATCATGAATGATGAAAAATGTAGTGAAGATGATAATTATGAAAATGGTCTAGATGGCATGCGGGTGACTTCGGTATCGGAGCGGGATGGAGTTTCTTGAAATGAATTTCCAACCAAACTTCTGGAGAGTGATAGGCCTACAGCTTCATTGTTGAAGTACTCTTGCCAAATAAATCTACACAACAAAGTAACAGAGAGTTATAAGGTTCTGTGAACAAGTATATTATACGTAGTTTGGCTAATTGAAGGCGTATTGCGTTGGTAACATATTAGTATCTAATAGCAGCCTATTGAAACTGAACAGTTTAAGGTGGTGATGGCAGATGTACGACATTGACAGTTGTAATAAGCTCAGATACTAGGTGTCAAACAGTAGTACTTGAACGATTAAATGTACAAAAGTGGTATCTATTACACAATGGACGTATGCTAATCGGTTTGAGTTTTTGTTTGCAGATGGGTTTTCAGCTTGCTGCTGAATAATGAAAAGGTTTCGATTTCAGTAATGTGTTTAGGGAGATCGTTCCAGACTTTAACTCCACTAAATTGGATGGATTGTTGGGTTAACTTTTTCGAGTAATAGGGGAGAAAAAATCGATTGCTACTTCTAGTTGATATGTGATGCAAGTTGCTATTAAGTTGAAATAGCGAGTTAAAGTTTTTAGGCAGTTGATTATGTTTTAGTTTAAACATGAATTTGCCAGTTTCGATGGTATAAAGGTTATCAATTGTGAAAAAACTGTCGACATTGTATTGTGGTTCATGCTTAGTGATCATTTTTATGAATTTGTTGCAAATTTTTTGCAGTTTGTTTACAATTGTAACATGACCATGCTTCCAAGCACTAATGCAATATCTTAGATTGCTTTCAATGAGAGAATGATAGAGAGAAATCAAATTCGCAGTGTTTAAGTAAGGTTTAATCTTGCAGATTATTCCGAAATTTCGTCGCAGTTTTAATAGCAAGTGAATCATATGAGATTTCCACGACAAATTTTCATTCAGTAAAATGCCTAGGAAACTAACAGTGTTAAGACGTTCAATGGGTTGATTGTACACAGATAATGTATGGGTGAAGTTAAAACACTTTGTATTATTATTATTGTTGAATAAAATGTGCTTAGTTTTATTTACATTTAACGACAGCCTATTTGCTGCCAGCCAGTCTGTTACATTTAACATTTCCATATTGGCCAGTTCATAAAGCTCGGGGATACTGTTACCACATAAAAACAAATTGGAGTCATCAGCAAACATTACAGATTCAGAGTGTTGTAAGCTGTTGCAGAAATCATTTATATATATCAAAAACAGTAAAGGTCCTAGAATTGAACCCTGGGGGACCCCGAAACATATTTTGCGTTTAGTAGACATTGATTGAGATATTTCTACTACTTGAAATCGGTTTAGTAGGTAACTACTGAGCCAGTCATGGGCTGCCCCCCTGATACCATAATAGTAAAGCTTGTTTAACAAAATTTTGTGATCAATTGTGTCAAATGCTTTAGACAGGTCTAAAAATATACCAAGGGTGGTTTCTTTTTTTTCAAATGCATTTGAAATTTTACTAACAAGATGCAAAACTGCAAGGTTAGTTGAATGATTTTGTCTGAACCCAAATTGTTGGGGGTAGAAAAAGTTATGGTTTTCAAGAAAATTATACACTCTGTTGTACATTATTTTTTCAAGTATTTTAGAAAAGGAAGATAATAGACTGATGGGGCGGTAATTACTACAGTCTTCAGTTTTGCCTTTTTTGAATATGGGTATTATTTTAGATGTTTTAAATGCCGTTATAAATTCACCGTTAGTTAAGGATAAATTGAAGATGTGGGTCAGTGCTATAATTATGTTTTGTGGTACAACTTTTAATATCTTTGTTGGTATTTCATCTATTCCACAACTAAGTTTGGATTGAAAAGAAGAAAGAATTTGTTTGACTTCATCAGCAGAAGTGGGGCGCAAAAAAATGGATTCACTGATAGGATTTGAAAGATAATCTGAAAATTTGGTACTTGCATTAGGAATTTTATCCACCAGATTTGATGCTATTGAAGAGAAATATTCATTGAAGTAGTTAGCCTTATCAATATTCTGTATAAGTACTTCATCACCTTTAACAAGATGGGACTGTTCATTGCATCTGGTTTTACCTAATAATTGATTTAAAATGTTCCAGGTTTTTTTCAGGTTATTTTTGTGCTTTAATAGTAAAGTTTTAAAATAGTTTTGTTTTTTCAGCTTTAGTGACCTGGTATAAAAGTTTCTTAGAGCATTGTAGTTAGATTTGTTTTTTTCAGAAGATTTTCTAAGATATTTTTTGTATGCCAGTTGTTTCATTCTGTGAAGATCACTGAGTTCATGATCATACCAGCATTTTGTTGTTACATTTCTTACAGATTTCACTGGAAAACTGCTTTTAAATACTTCAACGTAATTATTGAAAAGCATGTTATAAGCTACATCAGTGTTGGTTTCATTCATGATGTTATTAATGTTGAGCTTAGATAATTTTTCTACAAAATGACACATGTTAATGTTGCTGTAGCATCTTTTCTCTTTGTTTAATGAAAGTTCTTCTATTGAACCTAATTGAGTGCATTGTATTACAGGCAGATGGTCAGCGATGCAGTCAACTATTATACCAGCATTTGTTTTGGCATTATAGACATTTGTCCATATGTGATCAATACATGTGGTACTGGATGAAGTAATTCTAGTTGGTTTAGTTATCAATGGATGGAAGCTGTGTTCAAACATAGCATCAGCATAGTTGCTGGTGTGACAATTATTATGGTCCAATAAATTGTAATTAAAATCTCCCATTATGAAACATTGTGCATTTGATTTTGATATTGTTTTTATTGTAGGAAGGAGTGATTGTAGAAACTCAGAGTTGGCAGCAGCAAGTGATTGAGGAGATCTATATATAGTACCACAAGTTAACTTTTTCTTGTTTACAAATATATCAACAAAAAGGGATTCAAAAATTTTTTCTTTCATAATAGTCAGGTCATTTCTTACAGAGAACATAATGCTATCTTTTATGTACAGAGCCACTCCTCCACCCCTTTGTTTACATCTACTATTTGCGAGAAAAACATACCCTTCTAAGGAGGTAAATTCACCAGTTTGGTTTACTTTAAGCCATGTTTCATTAATAGATATAATATGTGGTTTAACTGTCATTGACGTTACAAGTGCCTGCAATTTTGAGAAATTCTTTGGGTTTGATAAAGATCTAATGTTAAGGTGCATAGTTATTAGGGATTGGTTTATTTGCATATTTGTTACCATAAAATGTACTTTGTTAGAATACATATACACATCATTAGCTTGAAAACAAGGTTCGAGTTCTTCAGTATTTACTACTTCATTTTCAAGTGATGAAAAAAGTTCATTAAGCAATGTAGGCTCTTGGTTGAGAAGTTGTGTTTTGATTGAAAAAAGTTGGGTAAATATAATATCACTACAGTTGAAAAACGGTAAAGAGTTATGTAAACAGTTTGTACAGAAATAAGATCTATCAGTCTGAGTTAAGTTTGTACATTTAAAATGATTAGAAAAATTACATACACTGCAGGAGATGGACTTCTGGTTGCTGCGAACAACTTTCTCACAGATGTTACATGTAGGCATAGATAATATGGACTTACCTGTGTAGCTGTGAAGAAATCAACCGAACATGATATTTAAATACAGCCTAGTACTGCTGAGTATACAAACAAGCAGAAAAATATGCTAAAATTTGAACAATAATCAAAAGTATATTATCAATAGTTTAAAGTAGTTTAACAAGGTAATTAAGGTAATATAATACAGTTGAGGTTGACTGGAGGTTTTAAAGTTATGTCAGCATATTGCTAGCTGACTTTAAGAAATGCTATATCAAAAAGCAGTACTTTTCAGTACTGCATCTAAAATAGGTTTTAACATTTCAACTCTCAACAGTTAAGGAGCTTAATGTATGGAAGAAATCATTTAAATAATTAATATTAATTGCTTAACTTTGTTATGTCATCTTCAGTCTGAATCCAATGCTTTTTGTCGTGGACATACGCATAAATTTTTCCATTGAATGAGAAAACATTACTTTTTCCCAATTTCTCCTTGGCCTGATTCAGCAATGCTAGCCTTCTTTTGGTGAGGGACTCAGTTATGGCCATCCCGCTTCCTTTAAGTTTGCGTTTTGAGTTGAAGATCAGATCTCGAGTTGACCTCCTAGTAAATTTCACAATTATTGGTACATTTTCAGTTCTGTTAGATAAAGGGTGGCAAGTACTTATGTCCCAATCTGTGATGTTTAAATCTAACTTTTCATTTATGGTTTGGATAACAAAATTAGTAAAAAAAGAAGGAGCAGAGCGACTGATTGATTCCTTAGGCATGGCTGAGCATCCATGAAAAATCAAGCAGTCACGTCTGGTATACTGTTCTTGGTCATCCATTTTATTTTCAATTTTCTTCATGGCAGAAGACATCATGTTGAATTTATTGACCAGATGGTCAATTCTTTTGTCAAGTCGTTCCACATCAGGATTTTTTTGTAAATCTGCAAAACAGGATGTACCATTAGAGTCAGCTTTTGGTTTAGGAATTTCAGTCAGGTACTTCCCTTTTATTGTCTTTTGCTCCTTTTGAATTTCCTTGATTTCTTCAGACAATTGCTTCAGCATGCATTTAACTTCATCCATTTTTCTTTGCAAGGTAATTGAAGCAGCAAGAAGTATTAGGCAAGATTAAAACTACTTAAATTTTCCGGTTTTTAAATACAAGCTACCTAGGCTTCCATCCTTATTCAAATAGAATCTGGCAACAACTAAAACATCACGTTGCTTGGGCAAGGAAAATGCTTGGAATGCGTAATTTGAGCCAATACTTAATTCTTTATCACTGCACATTTTCTTAGAAAACAATAAAACCTTTACATAATGCCCATATATGGCATGAAGGCTATGAAATTGTAAACCTAAACAAAAAAGGCTTTTCCGGTTACTTCGCTCTTGGTTTTGCTTACTATGCGTCACTTAGCCTACTAGGCAACTGTGCAAAATCCAATTTTTTGTGAAATTGAGGAGAGGAGATAGCCTAACCAATCAAGTTACATTTTGATAAGGAAAAGTAAAACAGATGAAAAACATTAAAAATACTTGAAAAAAACCATCAAACATAGTTATTACTTTCTAAAACAAGAGCTCGGTTCTTATGAGCGAGCTGCTCGATCACATCAACCTTGCTGGATGTGATGCCCTCAGTGTTCAGCTGTAAGATGGTGGGATGATGGTGCTTGTCGACAGTGAAACTGCCTCACTCTGAAAAGAGCGGTTCTCGTGGGGTCTTGTGCTGAGCTTTCTGGGTCGAAGTTCAGTTTTGATAGTCTTCGTTTCGTATATTTATAATGCTATTTACAAGGGGACCGCGTGAATGTGACTGTTCTCCCCACCCCATCGTCATTCCCATCCGCGTTCTGTGGCAAGGAGGAATAAACCGCAGGCCACACCATCTGTAACTGCGCCAAATGGTGTGCGTGGTGTCATGAAACTAAAGATGATTTTATTCATAAGGTTTTAACCAACTTAAAATGCGGCTACCCCAACTCAAAACATACTAAAAATGAAGGCAGGTAGCTCACAACAGGTAGCTCATGGGGGTGAAATTTTATGCTATTTTATGCCGTGTGGGAGCCATGGGGTGGAAAGAACACATGCTCATTGTTTCCTTTAAAAGTGTCTGGCCTCTCATCAGCACCGACCCATCCAACGTCCCTGCACTGATGCGACATCGTCTATAGGTTCATCTTTTGTAACAAATAAAGTTTCGTTTTTCTTGAAACTGTTGGGAAATACCCCACAACCAGATCAGGATCACACCACGAATTATTTCATATCGAGACGGCAAACCTTCTCTTTAGCAATTTTTGACTGTCATCTGCAGCAACAATGAGCTCAACAACGCCACTGTTGAAACCTCACATCACTGGAATGAGGCAGCGACGAGCGTGGTCAACACTTTCATAGATGACGTCACAATGAATGATTTATTGACAATGCACAAGGTTCACCACAATGATTGAAATCACGATGACAACAATGTCGAATGGTCTGGTCAGTGATGCGTGACTTGTTGAGGTTTGATTTTATTGCGTCATAAACAGGAAGTAATAACGAATCAGATGACATATAACTAAATCTACTCCTAGCTCGCGCGATGACTAGACGAGCAAGAGTGACGCTGGCAACACTGACAAAACGAAAGGTATGCACGATCCACTTCTTGGGTAATTCATCTACGCCGACACGGTTCACTGACCTTCAGCAAGCAAGAACACTGAGTTTACGTCATAAATTGATTGAAAATCTTCCGCTATAGGAAAGCAACAGATCGTCAGCACCACGCATCGATGTCATAACCACTCGTCAGTACGAGGGAGGGTGGAAAGTAAATTCTCATCATAAAAATATCAAAGTGTGCGATGGCAGCCCTGCATTACTGGTGACAAAAGGTTGAGTTGGCAGCAGGGTATGACGAATAGGCTACTGCGGTTTAATAAATAAACAACATGAAAAAATTTCTTCATTTTATAAAGAAGCGTGGTCCTGCCTCTCGCAGAAGTACAAAACTAAAAATATAGAGAATACTGCACGTTCAAACATAGCACAGAATTTGGAGTGGATTAGAAAGGTAAAAAGTTGGTTAAAAGTGGATTCAAAACAAAGTAAAACTGCAACATTACAAATGTGGCCCCGTAGTTGACATTGCACGTCACAATGGCTGGTTAGGGTCGCTGAAGGGTGAGCCCAACCTTCTTGTGGCCGATAGACAACCAGGCCGGTGATTGGCGGCAGGTGCTTCTCTACTACGTCATCAGTGTGACGTGGACCAGAGGAGAGCGACTAAACACGCGCCATTCAAATACAATGACAGACACATAGACGTCATCACTTCGAGCAATGACGAGCACATTCATGACGACATGACCTCGTTGAAGCGCGTCAGCGATACGTCAGTGCTACGCGCGCTGTGCAGCTTTCCATTCGGTTGGCCATGAGCATCCAGGTTCGAATCCCGGCAGCGTCGAGGAGGCGATCGTCGCGAGTGGATATAAGCCAAGATCTGGAACATAAAAAAATTAAATTGATATGACGTCATAGTAACCAGATGGCCAATCAGCGTCGTTTACTGTAAATCATGATAATGGTCCTAGGGGGAAGTATCTAACGTTGAACCAACGTGTTGTGACCACAAATGGTAGTGATGATCGGTTTAAACAAGTCGACGGCATCAACGTAACAGGACGTTGAAAGAACGCTGCTGCAACCACATCGAGGATTAATTGCAAAGCTGATGCGATTCCGAGGCAACGAACTCGATTCAACTCGGCAGAATATTTCAAGTATAAACGCGACTGAACTTGCAGCTAAACCACAAAAAACAACAAGAGACGCCGATTACTGAAAGTGCAAGTTGGCAAAAGTTAAGCGACTCCATGTCCAGCAGCGCCAGTGAAGCATAACGATTCATCCAACGCACGACTAAAGCGTTTGTGAGGTCAAAGAGAACGTTTTGACGTCATAACGCCTGTAAAAATCGGATTGGCTGATAGCGCGACCTTCCCATTGACGTAATATCGATCTTCTGATATAATCTCCAGACCAATCAATATCCAGTAACGTGTGTAGCACTGATTGGTAGAGAAGGCGGCATCCATTAGTCTTCGTGTCTATGGGAGTCCGATGGAGATGTTTTCCGTGACCATGATGAACTTCATATACCCGGCAAAGCAACCACTCAACAACGCGGTAAAGGCGTCGGGTGGTACCCGGCAAAGCAACCACTCAACAACGCGGTAAAGGCGTCGGGTGGTACCCGGCAAAGCAACCACTCAACAACGCGGCAAAGGCGTCGGGTGGTACCCGGCAAAGCAACCACTCAACAACGCGGCAAAGGCGTCGGGTGGTACCCGGCAAAGCAACCACTCAACAACGCGGCAAAGGCGTCGGGTGGTACCCGGCAAAGCAACCACTCAACAACGCGGCAAAGGCGTCGGGTGGTACCCGGCAAAGCAACCACTCAACAACGCGGCAAAGGCGTCGGGTGGTACCCGGCAAAGCAACCACTCAACAACGCGGCAAAGGCGTCGGGTGGTACCCGGCAAAGCAACCACTCAACAACGCGGTAAAGGTGTCGGGTGGTACCCGGCAAAGCAACCACTCAACAACGCGGCAAAGGCGTCGGGTGGTACCCGGCAAAGCAACCACTCAACAACGCGGCAAAGGCGTCGGGTGGTACCCGGCAAAGCAACCACTCAACAACGCGGTAAAGGTGTCGGGTGGTACCCGGCAAAGCAACCACTCAACAACGCGGCAAAGGCGTCGGGTGGTACCCGGCAAAGCAACCACTCAACAACGCGGCAAAGGCGTCGGGTGGTGGAATGCTGGCAAGAGATTGTTCGCCATATGGCTATTCCAGAACAACATCACATCAACGTTCAGTGACCGTCGTATGATGTGCATGCGTATGGTGATGATGTGCGAAATGTCAAGAAGGATTTGACAGGAATAGCAACTTCCTGTGTAGAAAGGTCAGCCTCAAATCCATCAACGACCCAGCGAAGGGGAGCATGCACAATTGCACATGTCGTAAGGAAGGGGGGGTCCATCTGGGGGTGCAACTTATTAATTACGAAGAAAACCGGGTTACGAACGACGTCACAATGCCCTTGAGTTGCCATGACGACATAACAAATACATTGTGAAGAAGAGTCAGAAACACGCCAAGAAAGCGACCAGGGTGGCGGGAAGACTTCATCACTTCCATATGTTCAAGTTTTTTAGTTGATTGTAACAAAGCGAAGGCGGTTCTAGAAAGCCACCAGCCTCAATTGTTGTAGATGCGACGCTAAAACAATCACTATGCAACGTGGGAGTGGCCGAATGAGCTTTCAATCAAACTTTGACGTAGTCAAGTGGTTTCCATCATTCAACAACCAATGTAGGAAACTCACGTACATCTATTAGACGTGAGATTATGTCGCGACAAGGTTGTGCATTTCATTTCCATCTCAAGGACTGACCACTCAAGGAACCGGATTCCAAACGGGCGCCACTTCACTTTGAATGGTTGAAACGTGAAGTGAACTTTATAAAATATCGATCTTTCAGCATTGTGCGAAACCGTCACGTCACAAGAGCCAATGAGAACGCTTCGCGAGGCAACGTCAAGTCGACTGGCAGTGGTGACGTCACAAAGGTGTGTGAGTCAACCGCGTGACACCATCGGATGCTAGAGACTGGTACAAAATGTTGTTTCTACAGTTGAAGTGCAACAAGTTAACGAGCCAGATAGAATTTAAGTTTCGTTGTTGATATCTAAGAATATGATCACGTGATCTAGTTACTAATGTTTGTATGCGTCTACCGATGTCTCTTGTGATCTCATGTTTCGATCTTGTGGCGGGGATAACGAGCGTTGTAGTCAGAGGTAACCTAGCAACCTGATACGCGACCAAGCGCGATGACACGATGATAGCGAGTTGCCATAATCTTCGAACATCAAATGTCTTTGTAATTGACACGGCGCAGTTTGTCATTCCTGAGCGGAAAAAAAACCCTCGCTTAGAAAGTAAACCGATACTTCCCCGAGTCTTCGTTCTGTCATTAACGTACTAACGACTTTGGTGAAAACTCGATGTTCTGTTGATTCACTCATCAAAAACCTATCAACGGGTGTCCTCTATCAACGTCATCGATAGCTCCCCAAAGTTTATTGACAACCGTTTGAACTCACAATCGTCCTGTGACAACTCGGTTTGATGAAGAGAAGTGGCGCAAACAAAGCAACCGCGTTTGTTGGAAGTTGCTGCACAAACAATTACCACAAAACTTCACCTACCATGAATGTGGCCACCGCTGATCCCAGAAACATTCCTGCAGCAACATCCGAGTACCTGTGCTTGAAGTCCGATACCCTGGTGGTGCACGCCCACAGAGCCCAGGCCATGACTCCGATTTGCACCAGATGGCGAATGAGGCGCGTGTGGTGCGACCTCAAGCGGTGCTCGAGATAAACCTGAAAGCAATGAATTTATTTAGCCGCTCACCAAACTAGGGGGATGGAAGAAGTTCAAACTACTAGATCTAACGTGGCGGGCCGCGAGGGACGCCTGCATGAGGTATGACAGATTTGCGGGTAATTAACTGGTTTATAAAAACATCACAGTCTGTATAATGCGTACAATGTACGTGGTAGATTACAACTCACGATGAGGAAAATGGCGGTGTAGAGTGCGAACGATGAATGACCAGACGGGAAGGATTTCCTGCAAATATAATTCAATCAATCTCACGACTGTTATTGTGACGTCATTACATACATTGTCAGTAGCGATTGATGAAGCCACTAGAATCCTCCCAGCTAGCGCTATGCTTGAGGGGGTTCGATGAAATAACGAAGCTTCAGACGGCATCCAGTTGAGCAATGTCAGCAACAAACTAGTGCGACAGCATAGTGACGTCACAGTGCATGGCTGGTGACCCGGACAAGATCACGTGACAGCGTAATTACTTTGCGCGAAGTGGCGCATGATCGAGTTACAAGAAACAATGTCATCAACGGGTCATAACAACATCGCAAGGTAACTAGAGAAGATGAAGCAGGAAACGAGCGGATGTGATTATGAGCGCATAGAGCACGAGCTCGTGTGGGGCGAACGAGTGGCTGGGATAACAGAATCCCATCCATGGGTTAGAAGACAATGGAATCCCGCGTCGCCACCATGACACGATCGAACATAGTGATGCCCACCTGGAGTTTTCCATCCTCTCCGGAAGTTGATCAGTTGGAATGAGAGGATGCCACGTCCGGAGGCATTTGTAGTTTTCCACGAAGACATGTTGGTTATCTGGAGTGCAAGTGACATTCGGCATGCAGACCTCCATAAAGTAGGGCCGCAGACGACCCACAGACCACTTGCATAGGTCGGTCAGGAATTGGTTGGTGGCAGCACCAAACGTAAAGTAACCTGAAACATAGGGGCATACCAATCAACGTGGGGTGAAGGGGGATGGCGGGCTAGGTAGGCGGTTGGGGGGTCCAACAAGGTTCATGGCGGGCTGGGTAGGTGGTTATGAAATGCATTATGCATGATTCATATTTTTGAGTAGATTTCCAATCCCTGGGTTAGATAGCCTAAACAAGTAAACTAGATTTGGTTCAGATATGATGAAATCAGTGATATCCCTTAAAGTATCAGTTCATCAAGCCATCACCTAACTTGATTATATTATTACTTGCTGCATGTCAAACTTAAACTTTAAAATCACAACTTACCAATAACTCTGTACAATTCAACCAGTAGAGGGTGGTAGAGTTTTCTTTCATGTGGAGTGCGTTGTTTCCTATACAGCCATGTCTCTATTATCAAACTCTGAAGTGACAAAAGGAAAAGTATTACATATACAGACGAAATCGGTTAATAGTATACTGCTTAAACGTATCAATCGTTTATTTGAATCAAAACCTGAAATCCCAAACCAAATCCAATCTAATGTTAAGTAAAAACATCGGTTAAGCGTATACCGCTTAAAAGAATAAGTCGGATAAAAGCATCAGGATTTGCTTCTAGTTTGCCTACTTCATTCATTTAATCGTATAATTGTACCCGTTAGCGAAAAGAGAATGTCTCTTTTTTGCTTCGCATAATTGTCTGCAATGTTCAAAGGCGAGACAGACGCATGCGATCAAAACAAAGACAAGTGTCTGTAATCCCAGGCCATAATCTTATGTGCTAGACATCGCACTACAAAGAACCAATTTTCGCACAGCTGGGCTTCATTAAAACAGAAGAGCACACAAAAGGAATAATCACACTTCCCAATAAAGAAGTTTAAATGCTTTTGATGTCATCTGTCGGCGACTGGCGTTCCAAGGAATGGACATGGACAAATTATTTCGGCTTGAGAGAGAAGTGTTGGAAAGCATGTCTAAAAGTTTAAACCAGAAAACTTTGGAGAATTTTTTTTTAAATTGTTGACACAAAGTAGCCTACTGTTGTGAAATGCAGTGCGTAATTTCATTTGTGCGGTTTCGTTCAGTTGAAGAATATTGCAAATTAATTATTTTACCAGACAGCGCAAAAGACTTGACAAAAAAAACTTGCGATTCCAAAACAAACAATGAGTGTGAGCCGTGTTTTTTTCTACCATACCACTATTTTCGTAGGCCACGTTCCATGCTCAAAACTACACAGCTGGTACAGAGCTAAAAATAGCTCGCTTGAATCAAAAACTTCAACGTCAAAGTTCGCGTTGTGACGTCACAGAGATCGGTGATATGAAAGATTGCCGATTTGCAGTCCGATTGCTGCAGTTTGCAGAAAAATGCTTTGATCGTACATGCTCCCCCAGTCAGCAAAGCTGATCTTTTTTATATTGTTTCAACGTCTGCAGACGATAAATCAATGTAAAAAGGACCAGTTTTGCTGGCTGGGACATACAGCGCAGTGGTATGAAACCTTTTTCTAGTAAATTGGTTAAACCAGGGGTGGGGAACCTGCGGCCCGCGGGCCGAATGCGGCCCGCGTGACTGTTCCATGTGGCCCGCGTCAAAATTTCTTTACCCAAAATATATTGAAACAACAGCTCAAAAAAGAGTAGGCTCTGCATTCTCGGTATATTGCGAATGGGCTTCTATGACTAGTTAATCCATCATAGAAGATTAAGAGTTGCAATTAAGAGTTGAGTTACAATTAAGAGTTGCAACATCTTCCGTGTCAGCAGACATCACATGACTCACCAAAAATAAAAACCTTCAGCCATCCCACTAGCTGTGAAAGTGAAATAAATCATTGTCTATTAACTGTCTTCGTTGCATTTTTTATCTGTAAATAAAATTTCGAAATTTTGAGTGGCCCGCCTGTGTTATTTCTCATTTTATGTGGCCCGCAATACTAAAAAGGTTCCCCACCCCTGGGTTAAACGAATCAATCGTATAATCGTATCAAAACGTCTGGCAAATAGGTGATTTGATTAACCGATTTCGTCTGTATACAAGTTATATTCATGATTGGGAGCCTGAGGTTGACAGCGGAGACTACAGTCAATGTGAGCTTTAAAATATCAAATCAATCTACAACAAAAACATATTTTAAAAACAAGATGGTCGCACAAAAATGACTCACACCCATTTCAAAGATGGTGGAACACCATTACATTAATCTGTTCATAGAAACTTTCTCAGTGATAAGAAAGCCAAACAATTTACTGTAAATGAACCCCAACTATACAACCCTGCATGCTAGGGTGACCAACGATAACATGATGGCAAAGTCAGTATATAATCGAAATATAAATACTTGAAAAGAATTTGTCTTTTTTTTTACAAAAATACAATTCCAGGAAGTCAGACGTAAAGACAAAATGACTAACCAGCAAAATGACGAAAATGAAACCAAGCAGGAAGTTAACTGAAGCTGACAAAGTACTTTTCCGATAGGGATAACGTATCGAGTCATCACTGCAGAAGAATCCAGTTTGTGGAATCGGAACAACATTGAGCCAGTTATAGATGCCAACTGCCAGTCCAACTGGAATGAAAACATTATATGATGGAATCCTGGTCAGTCGGAATGAAACTGATGCTTTAAAGCAATTTATCAAATTTAATATCGCTTTAAATTAAATCCATTATTTTAATAATCTAAATATTCAATTTTAATATCGAAATAATCAGACACTGTCTGCTTTGTAAAGCGCTGAGGAGCAACGCATTCTGCGGTGGATGCAGCGCTAAATAAAAACCAGCATTATTATTGTTAATAAATCTTAGGTAATTAAAAATTTACAGTAAATGCAGATGTGCTGAACACCTGCCAGCAGTCAATGTGAGAAACAAATAGAAAACATAAAGCTTTGTAGAGAGTTTGCTTTGTTGAACCATAGACAAACCAAACAAAGCAACTTCAGCGGGTTTAACATGTTTTATTACAAAACATAGTTAAAAAACAAACTCAAACTCCTCATGAGGACACACGTACGCCGTTCGAAAACGTTTGAGTTGATTTTTTAACTATGTTTTGTAATAAAACATGTTAAACCCGCTGAAGTTACTTTGCTGTTTGGTCTGTCTAAATTTGAAAACACTTACCAACTAACATGCACAGAATATCCAACGTGACTTTAAGAACGCTTTTCGATAAGTCAGATTCCATGTTCCAGCGGAAGATAAATTAAACACTAAACTCACTGAACAATGTTTCCCATAAATAAACTTACAATTGTATACGACAAAAGTAACCTGTTACATTTTGAGTTCATAACAAATTGAATGCTTTGAGAATTAAGCAAATTTTACAAACATAAAATCAACCAAACACCCAGGCAGTGTATCGAATTCATAAAGTTTTGTGGTAGCTGAGATATAGAATTAAAACACAGTATGTAGTCAGAATACTTTCTGGGAGATCTTTGCAATACCTGTAACCTGAGTAGGCTAAATGAGTCAATAGTGTATTGGCACAATACTTACAAACTTTCCACAGTGGCTATACTTCCAGAATTAAAACCATAGCTAGTAGCTACGCTACTTTCGTGCACATTTTGTATTGCTTTCTTTGCACATGAGTTTAGCTGCTAATTGTTGAATTTAGGCTATTTCATTTGAACTACAGAAATTGTGTGCAGATTCAAGCTGCTTGGTTGCAAGGGTTTATTTAACAAGTTTTAAGCAAGTAGAATTGAATATTTTGCACAAATCCAAGCCAAGTGGGTATTGACCTGACCATTGAGTTGCTTCGTGTAGATACTACGGTAGGCTACTTGGGTGATGCTGTCTTTCCCCAAGCACGTTGAACCTAACATGTTCCACTAACACAAGAAGATGAAAGATTCCATTTGTAATCAAGGCACTAATAATGATGCTCTGCAGTTGTAGACTAGAGCGAAATGTATATGCCATAAATAGGACTCTGCTGATTCTCCAATCTCCATGCATTTTTAATAATGAAATACTGTACTAACTTAAAAATGGCACAATTTCATTTCAAGCATCATCAAGACATAAGTCACACAATATTTGCTTGCCATACAAGCAAGATATTGTGTGTGATGCTCTGGGCTACAGCCATGCGACACACGCACAAGATCCATGTGGCTGATCTTGATTATAGATAAAAGAAAATATGGTTGTGATTTTGGCTAATTCACTGGTTCCACTCGACATTTCTTGAACTGCTTTATCTGGCACTACATGGCAAGACATTTTCTACACTTTCAATAAAACACAGGACACTGCTTTGCAATTTAATTTTCTGTTTCCTCATCACCAAGCAATTAAGTTCCTAATTTTATAAACTAATTTCCTCTCACACAAGATATATGCTAATGACCAAAAAAGGGTTATTTTGGTGAAAGTTCCAAAGCCCCTAACAAACAAGTGCGCAATTGCCACGTTCCACAACTGATAAATGAACATAGTGATAAAAATGCTATAAGAATTATGAAACTGACAGATATATACTGCAACATGATGCAATTAACTGAAGTACGGTACGATTAAAATAGACATGAGACAATAAACAGAACGTCCACCAGAATGGTTGAATCGAATCGCTAATGAAGTTGATGAATTTTTAACAATCAGTGGCCAAAGTATTGAAAGAAAGAAAAATATAAACTATCTTGGTGTAACTTTGGATGAACGATTGCAATGGAATAGAAATATTATTTATCTCAGAAAGCAGCTTGCAAAGGTCTGTGGTATAGCATTTAAGAGTCATTCCATTATAATTCAACAAATTTTAGTAAGAAATGTAACCACTAGGTTTCAAAAGGTGTTGGCTTTGATATATTTCGTTGTTTGCAAAATTTGAACCAAGGCAAAAAAAAATTTTGGAAATTGGACAAGCGGTTGTTGAGATATCGTGTTTTGAAATTTTGTGGTTGTCACTAGGTGGCGCTGTTGATGTGTCCAATGTTTTTGATTTTAGGGTTACATTTGGGGTAGAAAGTCGGTTGAAGTGTCTATTCCACCATTTTTCATTATGTGGAATTCAAAAATGGTCTCAATGTTAGTCTAAAAGCATTAGCTAAGGAGTTATGGGGCATTTTAAAAATTTGGGGAACCAAATTGCAACCCTCAAATTGTCATGTGGGTAACGAGATATCCCAAAAAAATTTCTGTTCTTGATAGTTTCTTGCATATACTTCATGATAGAATAATATTTTTTTATGAGACTTTTGTCCTTTTTGCACAATGCAACCTTTTATTAAAAACTTGCATGAGAAGTTATATGATCTACTAATGCAATATTTGAATGATGCTTGCTTATGTTTTTTTTATTGTGACATCATTATGATTCCAACCAACTCATGTTTTATAAAAGTTGTGGCAGTTTAAGAATTAAAACTTCTCAAACAATTGTTTGAGAAGTTTGGATAACTTTTATGACTAATCTCAAGATAAAAAGAATGGAATTACTGATGTTGGGTAATCTTGGTTTTTATAGGCTGTTGTACTCTTGGTACAGTAATCAATTGATGTGCAGAACAGAAAAAATTAGCAAGCAGTTCAAATATTGCATTAATTTGAATGTAGGTTGGAATCATGATGATGTCACAATGAAAAAAAAAGTTTTTTTGGGAAATCTGTAATTTGTTATTGTGACATCATAAGCAAGTATCATTCAAATATTGCATTAATACTTAATAGATTATAACTTCTCATGCAAGTTTTTAATAAAAGATTGCATTGTGCAAAAAGGACAAAAGTTTCATAAAAAACAATTATATCATCATGAAGTATATACAAGTAACTTTCAAGAACAACAATTTTTTTTGGGATATTTTGTTACTCACATGACAATTTGAGGGTTGCTATTTGGTCCCCCAAATTTTTTAAAAATGCCCCATAACTCTTTAGCTAATGCTTTTAGACTAAAATTGAGACCAGTTTTGAATTCTACATCATGAAAAATGGTGGAATAGACACTTCAACCGACTTTCTACAACAAATGTAACCCTAAAATCAAAAAACATTGGACACATCAACAGCGCCACCTAGTGACAACCACAAAATTTCAAAACGCGATATCTCGAAAACCGCTTGTCCGATTTTCAAAATTTTTTTTTGTTGAGATGCATTTTTCACATACTATAACATATGCTTTAACCATCAAAATTGAGGACATAGTGGTTGTTTGGATTTGTTGAATTATAATGGAATGGCTCTTAAGCTAAGATACATTATTCCATTAACAATACTACAAACTTTATACCGGTATATATATACTTTGTTTTAGTCCAAAATCCATATATACTCGGTTATAAATTGGAAAAGGGCAAATTCTGCACTACTTGCTCTGATTCAAGTGTTACAAAACAAGTTTGTCCGATCGTGTCTATTTTTGCCAAGATCACAAGCTGGTTTTTTTTTTCCCTGAAACTTTTCGGTCAGTTGTCCATTTACATGACTTGAAAAAATTCGGCCATTTTTTCTGATGAAAATATTTCCTTTCAAATAGCTGATACAAACCAAAATTTGCACTTCCTGACTAGCTACAACATTAAGTTTCGCTGAGAAACGTTGTCGCATTTTATCTGAGAAAAGTTAGAACAGACAAGCGTTTCTTTAACGTTCATCAGCGAAACTCAATCTTGCAATTTTTTTTCGGACATGTTGACCGAATTGACTATATTAATGACCGATAAATGACCAAAAAAAAAAACAGATCACAAGTACAATTATTCTTTATCATAAATTCAATTTAATGTGCTTAGAATAAAAGATATTATTAAATTAGAGACTGCAAAGGTCATAGCCTATACAAATATGTGCACAAAATGCAGCCACAGGCGTTTGCTGACTGCTTTCCTTATGTAAATGAAATTCACCAGAATAGCACTCGTCAAAACATAAATAACGATTTACATTTGCTATCAATAAAAGCAAACTATGGTAAGAACATGCTATGTTTCAATGGAAGGTTATCATAGAATCAAGTACCAAAAAAAATACAAGAAACATCTTACAGTACCGGTACTTTTAAATTTAACAAAGTGGCTATTTTACCCACTTGTTGTCATGGTTACAATCAGGTGTTGCCAGAGTTAGGATTAAAGTTAGGAAGGGTTAAGGCAGTGGTTTTAAACCTTTTTGGTGGAACGGAACCCAATGAAACATTCCAAAAGCTCGAGGAACCCCTGTTCAAATTCGAGATTGCAGTGAACGTTAGACCTCCCCAATCCCCGGACTTTTTTTTGTTTTCATCTATATTGTGACTTTTCTGCATGGGTTTTCAATGCTGATTTCAAAAATATGCATAAAAATTTTTTTCGATCAACATCTGGGAAGTTATTCGCTGTTGCTTAGCAACAACTTTTCAAAAAAATTACAAAAATCCCCTTTAAAACCCCTTTACTTTTAACCTAGTGTGCTGATATCTAGATTATCTGAAAGCATTTTTTCTGCTGAAGAATTAAAAAAAAAATTATTAAAATTGGACAATCGGTATCAGAGTTATGACCGTTTAAGTACCCAGATTATGCAGTCACGCATGACTGATTTTTGTTAATTTATTGCCAAATGATACTAGAAAAATGGTGAAAGTTGCTGTCAATGGGTTTTTGGGGGTAAGGAGTTCAAAAAATATATTAAGAAGTGTCTCAGAGCAACAGAAAAAAAGTTATTAAAAAATTGATACGAACAGTCATGCATGAATGATTTTGTTGCTGTCGCTTCATTCCTGCAACGAGATGTATTCCTTAGGCACCACAAACGTTAAATGCCTGGAGTCATATACAGTATAACATGGAACCGATCATCTCAATGTAGCTAACATCTGGGTACCCATTGCACTTGATGTTAATACACGCTTCATTGCTCGGAAAGAGCTCTGATCAAGTGCAAGATGGTCACGGTCCGCCACAATTTCAATAGCATCTCTCACCCAGCATAATGTAGTCTATGTATCTAAATCATGTGGTAAAAAATGGATTAAGTCAGCTGAACTTAACGATAACCTTCTGTAATGCATTTCAAGTTTCACTATTGATCAGTTAGCATTTTCTACTTGTATCTTGTATGATTATATAACGTATTGTATACACTTCTACTGTCTAATATTCCATGTGTATTCATGTATCCATCATGGAGCTGAGGAAGAGTAAAATGAACAATGGTGGTTGCTTGGTAATTTGCAGCCTTTAAAACATTTTAAGGTAGGACAATTTAGACCAACTACTGGAGATGTTCTTCAGAAATACATATATCATCTTCAATTAAATCCTCGTAACCACCAGAGTGGGAAGCTCGCAGCTTGGGATACAGCAGTATGTCTAGCAAAAGTATGGCAGCCTGCTTGCATTCCACTGATGACAAAACAAAATATCCAAAACAAAATTATTCGTTTGGTTGATGAATACAAGAAATACAAACATGCCAAAAAGGAATCTGCTGCCTTAATTAAATTTCGAGAAACACTGACAACACGATTTATGATATCTGCTAAGAATGCCAAAAATCTTATTAACAAAAACAAAACATTGCTACCAGAAGGTAAGGCAGAAGGTATACAGTTTCTTAAATTACTTGAAACAAACCAACCAGCATCTCTTGGACCTTTTGATAGAAAGAGGTTGAAACGCTTCAAGAATTATGCATTGAAGAATCGAATAAAGTATGATGTATGTTTGTTCTCAGTATGTTTAACAGCCCAATGATTTTTAAAGTAACATATATACCTATTAATTTTTGATACGGATGCAAAAACAAGACATTTTTTACAGATAAATGCAGATTCTCAGCCATCTACCTCAGGACTTAATTAACTCTCCTCGTCATCTTCTGATATCATCTTCCCAATAAATTAAGTCGAATCTGCACTGAGAATCTGCAGTTATCTGTAAAAAATGTCTTGTTTATGCATCCGTATCAAAAATTAATCGGAATGTTACTTTAAAAATCATTGGGCTGTTAAGCATACTGGGAACAAACATACATCATACTTTATTACCTTTATTCGATTCTTTAATGCATAATTCTTGAAGCATTTCAACCTCTTTCTATCAAGGGGTCCAAGAGATGCTGGTTGGTTTGTTTCAAGTAATTAAGAAACTGTATCATATACTTTCTGCCTTACCTTCTGGTAGCAATGTTTTGTTTTTGTTAATAAGATTTTCGGCATTCTTAGCAGATATCATAAATCGTGTTGTCAGTGTTTCTCGAAATTTAATTAAGGCAGCAGATTCCTTTTTGGCATGTTTGTATTTCTTGTATTCATCAACCAAACGAATAATTTTGTTTTGGATATTTTGTTTTGTCATCAGTGGAATGCAAGCAGGCTGCCATACTTTTGCTAGACATACTGCTGTATCCCAAGCTGCGAGCTTCCCACTCTGGTGGTTACGGGGATTTAATTGAAGATGATATATGTATTTCTGAAGAACATCTCCAGTAGTTGGTCTAAATTGTCCTTCCTTAAAATGTTTTAAAGGCTGCAAATTACCAAGCAAACCACCATTGTTCATTTTACTCCTCCTCAGCTCCATGATGGATACATGAATACACATGGAATATTAGACAGTAGAAGTGTATACAATACGTTATATAATCATACAAGATACAAGTAGAAAATGCTAACTGATCAATAGTGAAACCTGAAATGCATTACAGAAGGTTATCGTTAAGTTCAGCTGACTTAATCCACTTTTTGCCACATGATTTAGATACATAGACTACATTATGCTGGGTGAGAGATGCTATTGAAATTGTGGCGGACCGTGACCATCTTGCACTTGATCAGAGCTCTTTCCGAGCAATGAAGCGTGTATTTTAACATCAAGTGCAATGGGTACCCAGATGTTAGCTACATTGAGATGATCGGTTCCATGTTATACTGTATATGACTCCAGGCATTTAACGTTTGTGGTGCCTAAGGAATACATCTCGTTGTAGGAATGAAGCGACAGCAACAAAATCATTCATGCATGACTGTTCGTATCATCTTTTTAATAACTTTTTTTCTGTTGCTCTGAGACACTTTTTAATATATTTTTTGAACTCCTTACCCCCAAAAACCCCTTGACAGCAACTTTCACCATTTTTCTAGTATCATTTGGCAATAAATTAACAAAAATCAGTCATGCGTGACTGCATAATCTGGGTACTTAAACGGTCATAACTCTGATACCGATTGTCCAATTTTAATAATTTTTTTTTTAAATTCTTTAGCAGAAGAAATGCTTTCAGATAATCTAGATATCAGCATACTAGGTTAAAAGTAAAGGGGTTTTAAAGGGGATTTTTGTAATTTTTTTGAAAAGTTGTTGCTAAGCAACAGCGAATAACTTCCCAGACGTTGATCGAAAAAAATTTTTATGCATATTTTTGAAATCAGCATTGAAAACCCATGCAGAAAAGTCACAATATAGATGAAAACAAAAAAAAGTCCGGGGATTGGGGAGGTCTAGTGAACGTGTTAAAATGCAGCAAATTTATTATAGTGGCAAATCTAATCAATATTTGATTATATTTAAACAATATGCAATATGCATATAATAATAAAATATACTCTCGGATTTGAATGTAAACTTGTGGAATCCCTAGACATACTGGCGGAACCTTAGGGATCTGCGGAACCCTGGTTGAAAACCACTGGGTTAAAGTAAGGGTTAGAGTTAGGAATAAGGTCAGGATTTTAATCTTTGCCGAGGATTAAACAAAATTTCCAAAATACAAGCATTTCTCCCGACGCTATAAAATGTTTCTTAAAAAATTTGTATATATATAAAGTAATCACTTCTAGAACATATCATGTGCTTGTCTCCTTGCACTTATTTATGTTGCTTTGTTTTTGTTGTTTCCCCGCATTATGTTTCTTAATGTTTGTGTTTTGCTCATATATGTTCGTGTGGCAGTTGACTTCTGGTGACCTTTAAATTCGCTGCCATCCTTGCTGTGTGAATTATTTTGTTTATTGTGTTGTGTATATTTCTGTGTATTTGCCAACAGAAAAAATAAATATCAGAGCCCATAGGCTACCGTATATATATCAGTTCAATTTATTTTTCATTGCTGGCACGAACATGTAGAGAACGGCAAAGTAAACTCATGAATTTGGCACTAACAATTAAGGGGCAATAACAATTACCGTAGTTCAGATGAGATCACCAAGTCCAAGAATTTTGCATTCAACGGATTGTCTAATTTAGCAAAAAAAAAAACGAATGAACTCACGGTTTTCTCGAAGTGCCTAACTTGCATGGTTTCACTTATCTCTGAATCTGGTAACATCACGAATTTTGTAGCACATTTTAGTCAGATAACCTCACTCCGCACACTTGATCATCTCACAAAAAATTGGCTTCAAGTCGTGCTATTCTGGGCCTTCCACACAAGAAAGAGGAAATCTGGAAGCCTTACAGTTGCATTGTAACAATTGGGCAAAATGAAATGCCAGGGCCTTATATAAACCTACATATTTTTTTTTTATACTTTATAGAGTTGCCAGATGATAATACTGACGCTTTGGTTTCTTTCTATGTAAGAAAGGCGTATTTGTAATCTGCAGGTCGCTGTAGCAGATGGACTGCTTTGACCGGTAGACACTTCAAAGATAAGATAATTTTACCTATAAACCAGCTGACTGCAGTAAATATGACTGTTCTCTCACTCAGACAGAGAATTGATTCTTGCTGTAAACTTTGGCAATTAAAGAAGAAAAATAATGGCAGTTGCGGGAAATGAACTCACGTCATCAAAACAACGAAACCTCCCAAACTCTATCCAGTGCTGTATTCGTAGAGTATACGGCGGTATACGCAGTATACTCTCTGCTTTTTCGAGCAACTATAGTATACCCTCTGGTTTCTCAAATAGAGCGCGTAGTATGCTATCCTTAGGCTACTGATTCTTGACAACTAGGTTACTTACTAACTAGCTACTTAACTCTTTGAGGACCAATGGTATACGGGTGTAGCCTACAATGGTACATGCAGAGATGGGCAAGATCACCAGTATTGGTGATCTTGAAGATCAAGATCAAGATCACCAAGAATAGGTGATCTTGAAGATCAAGATCACCAAACTATGTGATCTTGAAGATCAAGATCAAGATCGTGATCTTGAAGATCAAGATCACTTTCAAGATCACTTTTTGTGTTGGCCTACTTGAAAAAAAAATCAAGTTTTTGATCAATGATGTTGCATAAAATAATTACTATAAGCAACCTGGGTAAAGGTATATAGTTGGTATTGCTAACTTTTAACTACTCGATCGCTGGCCTAAGAATTGTAATAAGTTAGTGACTGTTGCTATTTAGGCCTATCAATTGTTGACGTAGCTTACGTATAATCGCAACGTCACACCCAAGGCCGAGGTTACACACACTAGTACTGAAAAAGTCGCCAAATTAGTGTTATGCTCTTTATTTATAATAAATAAATAAAAATAAACTCTGAACTGCATCATTTTTTACCAAATTTTTGTCTGGTTCATGTGGGAGTTTTATTCGTGTTACTAAGTAGTTTTACCTTTCATTGTATTATGTCAATGTTTATTGCACCATTGACCCATCTGGCAACCTTGATACTGTTGTCTGTAATCAAAAAAGTTCAGAGGTTTTCGGTCAGACAAACCGCTCGATACTCAGACCCTAAACATTGTAAACAAGTCTTGGTCTGGTTGATTTTCTGCAATAAACCACTTTACATGACCAAAGTCGGCTAGAGTCCAAATTTTTTAACACCGCCATTCTAGACTTTTGAAACATCTAAAATTGAGCCAAAGAAAGCAAACATTTCTTTAAAATTTACACATGGAAATTGTGAACAAAGTTAAATCATTTTTATTATAAGTCAACATAAAGTAGGCTACACGGAAGTTGACTTCTTTATTATGACCAACACAGAAAACTTTTTTCTATTTGAAATGGCAACACTAACCAGATTAGATGGACTTTAAATGGTCTTTTGTTGGACACATATCGTATTAACAGTGGCTTAATGTTAGTAGTTGCCACTAATTACTTTGTACAGTACGAGTTCTAAAAAAATGCCTCTTTCCAGCAAGTAAACTTCAATTTTAAAGTGATCTTGATCTTATTGTTCTTCAAGATCAAGATCACACAAAAAAAAGTGATCTTAGATCAAGATCAAGATCACCAAAAAAAAAGTGATCTTGAAGATCAAGATCAAGATCACGATCTTGATCTTCAAGATCACTTGTGATCTTCAAGATCAAGATCACGCCCATCTCTGGGTACATGGGTGTACCATGAACCCGTTCTGAGAGTTTTATCATTCAATCAATTCATTCAGAGCATTGTTAGCAGAATGCAAATGAGACTTTGTGCTAATGCCGACACTAACAATGGTCAGCTACTGGTTGATATTGCTAACTTTGCGACTTGAAAAAATGATGAAGGAAATTTGCGTAATGGAGAAGCAGAGGTGAGAAGAATTTGTAGACGCTTTGACATTGATGAAATACAGTCAATCCAAGGGTTAAGAGACTTTAGCGAAAAAAGTTAAAATTGCGCCCAATAATTTGAAGCCTCTCTTGACAGCTATTTTAACTTTCCTTGTTCTACAGCAGAATGTGAACGTGATTTCAGTTTATTGAACGATATTATCACAAGTTCAATAGCATCTTTGCTTATTGATAATGTGGGCTGTTCGATGTTTACTAAACTTAATTGCAATGGGCCACCTGTGGCTCAATTTACTGCTAAAAATGTGTAAGATCCTGGCTGCCAAACCCAGTAGCGTAGCCAGGAATTTTGAAAGGGGGGGGTTTTGACCACCCAACGGCGGGGGGTCTGGGGGGTCTCCCCCAGAAAATTTTAAAAAATTACTTTGAATTTGGTGCATTCTGAGAGCATTTTCAACAAAAATGTTTGTAGGCTACGAATATTCCTGTAAAATGGTGTTGTCCGGTAGCATAGCAAAAGGATAAGATCATGTTTTCTTCGGCATTTTTTGGAAAAAAAGCTAAGTCACTGTCTTTTTTTGTTGCTAATTCCTGGCTAAGATGTTTGAATGTTTGGTATTGGCAAAACTCGCTCTTTTAATGCAATTTTGTTTAAAATTAGGCAATTTTTTTTTTAGACTGAAAGCATCATTCTCAATATCGTGACGTCACACGCGTGCCAAAGGGGGGGGTTGTAACCCCCAAAACCCCCCCTTGGCTACGCCACTGGCCAAACCACCGATCAGCTAAGGATACTAAGTCCTAATTTTGTAAAGAGGATAAAGATGTAGCCTAGATTTCTTTTGGCAGGTACTTTGATACCGACCAAATATATAAGATGATGCATGAAAATGATGCAACTGAAGCAATATCTGATGCAGTATTTTGAAGTAATGCAAAATTGGTCATAAATCTAGTCTGGTCTTAAACTTTTGGCCACAATTATATGTACCTTGTGACGTCACAGCGAACAGCATCACAGCTTGATGCGCGCGAGACCTCGCAAACGGGTATCAGACAAAAGCGGCCTTAGCGAGACGAGGGCAACAAAATTTGGATTTTTTTTGCTAAAACACATGTTGTACACAATGACATCACGCTGAAACAAAAAACTCGCAAAAAGTTAATTTGGGTTTCCCCGCCCTTTAACAACCAAAAGTGCAATTAAAGAGCACATCGCCTCTTGTGAAACGTGCACTGACAATGTCTCGATCGAACAATTTAAAATCATCTCTCGAGGCAGATCTGAATTTCAGACTATCATGGAAGCCTTAAGAATCAAACGTAATAATCCGTCTCTCAACCGGCAGTTATTCGCCTGTGGCTCATCGTTTCTCTTGTGTTTGTTCTAATTTGTTTGTCAAATGCCTGTAGTTTAAACCTCATGTGATCTGTTTTCCATCGTATAATTTACTTGTAATCATTCCTGTGTCACTCGTTCATTTCAGCTTTTCACAACCAGCTCAGTGGCCGGGTGGTTTCGTCTTTGGCTCTGGTGCTGGTAGATCTGAGATCGATTCCAGGTCGGGTCAAACCGAAGACTTTAAAAACGGTACGGATTGTGTTCTTTCTTGCGTAACGCAGTGAGAATAAATCGGGTAATAATGTGATAATATCGTAAAACCTGATATAAAATTAAAACATGAGCCCTGTCGCTAAAAGGCCTTAGCAGTTGTAGAGCGACAATAAATAAAACCACAACATTATTATTATTGAGCTTTTCAGTCTGGAGCGTCGTTAGTAGTATAGGCCTACACTAATAACACTATACAGTTACAGTTATAGAAGTATAGACTCACAGTAGCCTAATCACTAAAAAATCATTTTAAAAAGCTCAGGCGGACATTATTAGGCTACATCATAGATCAGACAACTTCAAACCAAATTTATTTTACACTGATTGGTTTAAAAAAAAAACATAAAACTAAAAACATAAAAGAAATCTGCTTCGTATTTTCTGCGAGTTGTTTATTGTTCGGTCAAAAAACATTTAATTTTTCCACAGCGCATTTTGCTGTTAATCACTGCGCCTCGCTCACTGTGACACAGAGGGCAACAACATGTTGTGAAGTGGACACCCAGGATCTTATGTCAACCAGGAAGAGAACACCCAGGATTTTATGTCAACTAGGAAGTGAACACCCAGGATCTCATGTTAACTAGGAAGTGAACACCCAGTATCTTATGTCAACCAGGAAGTGAACACCCAGGTTCTTATGTCCAGGGCCCACAAGAGGGGGAGACAACCGGTGCATTGCACCGGGGCCCAGTGAGTTCAAGGGAGCCCGACAAAATGTCCAAATTCACGCGATAAAAAGACTGATTTCAACGATTTTGCTCAAAATATTGTTTTTATATTAGTTCCGTATGTTGAATGGGGCCCCATTATGTGTAGCCTAGGCTATGCCCTTTTTTAAATTTACAGAATTTTCAATTTTTTGATTTAGGGGGGCCCGACAAAATGTTTAAATTTGCGTGCTCAGGTCGATTTTGCATAAAATATTGTTTTTTATATGAATATTAGTTTTGTATTTTGAATGGGCCCCCTCATGGGTAGGCCTATATGCTCTTTTTTAGAACAACAATATTTTCATTTTTTTTTGCGTTTAGGGGGCCAATAAAATGTTTAAATTTGTGTGTTAAGGTCAATTTTGCATAAAATTTTTTGAATATTTTGAAGTTGGTATTTCTTATATGAAGTTGGTATTTCTTATATTGAAGTTGGTATTTCTTAATGTCATGAACAATAGCAATGCATTCATCCTAAGTTTGCTGCCCTAGTCTCTGCAGATTTCAAGGTCAGAAATGGTATTGTATGTTAATGTAAAGCTGTAAGCACACATATGCAATGCTATGTCAGCCATGTCGAATAATATTGCAATTTTTCTCTTCGAAATGGCTGATTTTACCCACTTGTTGCCATGGTTATAATCAGGTGTTGCCAGAGGTAGGAAGGGTTAGAGTTAGGAAAGGTTAGGGTTTTGATCTTTGCCCAGGACTAAAAAAAATATCCAAAATACAAGTTTTTGTTTTCAACAGCTATAAACTTTTTCTCAGATTAGGGCAGAATTCCATATCTGACAACGCTGTTGAGCCTACAGTATTTACACTATGTAGTGTTTTAGCATTTTACAGCATTTTATCTTTGTGTATAACTAGTGTGTATCTGTACATTTAAAGTTATATTTACAATAGTGCATTGTTTGGAGTGTTGGAGATAATGGAGTGTTAATACTTTAACCTAATTTATCCTTTGTAAGAACGCACCGCAAATTTTGCTTGTGATTGGTGAGATATCACGCGACATGTCGCGCTGGAGGGCCCGGCAGCAACATCTGCACCGGGGCCCGGCAGGGCTCTTGGAGGCCCTGCTTATGTCAACCAGGAAGTGAACACCCAGGATCTTATGCCAACCAGGAAGTGAACACCTAGAATCTTATGCCAACCAGGAAGTGAACACCTAGAATCTTATGTCAACCAGGAAGTGAACATCTAGGGTTTTATGTCAACAAGCCACCCTCAGATGAGATAAATAATGAAACTAATAATAACTTAATATAGATAAAAATTAATCTTATTTTGCGTATAATTTTACATTGATGAACACTAAAATTTTAGTTTATTTCAAAAATGAAATTGCACTTAGTGATAAATTCCTGATAAAAATCCGTGAAAGTTATTACGTCTGGTTTGTGTTGAGCAGAATCTAATTCTTTTAAATAAAATAAACATATAGGCCTACTTTTGACAACAACTGACAAGTGTGTTCAGAAGGAGTTTGTAATAGTAAGAAGGTTCATTCTGCTGTGGCAACCTTGGCAACCCTCATCGCGGCTGCAAAATCTGTGCTGGATTGATGAAGTCATTGTCCTTTTGCCGTCGAAAGAGTCTTTTGCCGCGCGACGATGTTTCTTGCTCGATGAAACATTCACTGAAGACGTTTTTCACAAAGTCCGTGATAAGATCTTTCACAGTTGTTGTCGTTTGTTAAGTATAAATTTTCCACGGCTATGTCGCAACAATCTTCACTATCACCATAATTATCCGGTTGCCCGGGATTCCAATGGATGTTGGAAGAAGTTCCTTGCACTCCATCAACCCATTTGTATGTGCTTTCAACATCTATATCGCTCAATCCAATCCACAATGGCTGACTCCCCATCGAACCAAACTCGGCGCCGATTGCCCTGAAAATAAATTATACATCACTCCACAGCGCCAGATAGCGGTGGAACAAATCAAGATCAGACTGGATTGTTCAGTGCAGCAAACATAGAAGCGTGAATGGTTTGACAAACCAGGAAAACCACCATTTTGCTTGATAAGTTATTTTGCTCTGTTGTATTTATCAGTCCAATTAATTACAGATTTACAGAACGGACACCGAAGGTTGTTTCACTTCTAAGTTATTACTGAGTGCTTTCTAGAAGTGGCCGAGTGGTTAGCGCGTTGGGCTCGCAGTCGAGAGCCTGCATGTTCGACTCCAGCCACGCGCACATGCTGTTGTTTCTCTGGGCAAGAAACTTTACGATAATTGCCTCTACCCAGTGATCGATTTCGAGTAATGGGTAGTACCAAATTTAAGTCATAAGTAGAGTAGACAACCGAAAACAGACATTGCCGTCGGCTGCAGCGTGGGTCAGGTGTACGTCGGAAGGCGTACACCGATGCATAGCGCTCAAGTCCGCTTTCCCGCAATGCAGTATAAAGATAAATAAACAAAAAAACAAAACAATGCGAAATGAGCCAACAATATAAAGCTTCCAAGAACGATTAGGGGAGATGTGGGACCAATGAAACAAAATGGGTATTTTTTCCGTTGTCGCGCGTGATTTTCGCAGTACAGGGCTACTTAAGCGTTTGAGGGAAGCACATCTTCTTACTGTATTTATGCATAGCTAAGGCTTCGGATTGGACCACAGATTAAAAAATTATTTCACTTTTTAAAAGTTCACTTTTTTGTATCATTGGTCCCACCTGGGTGGGACCTTTGCAACACACCATTGGGACCAATGAGACAGGTTTACTACTTACACGAAAACTGTACTTTTTCTGAAGAAAGATTGCATTTCGTGTAAAACCAAAGAACAAGAAGTTTCTAGAACGAACATGGACAGATGGAAGAACGAACAAGCTGATTCAATACAAAATTGTTTAAACAGTAACAGTTGGCTGGGGAGGGGTCGTCACAGACAGCAATGTGATATTGTGACAAGTTTATTGCAAATTTCAAAACACCACACAAGCGTTTCGTTTTGGCAACAGAGGTTGGGTCTGGCAGAAGACATACAATATCACAATGAGACACATAAGCCACATTTTCATTTCCTGGGAACACAAAACAATCCTTCATTTTGTCCGATGTTTTCTCAATTTAGTTTTAAAAACTCCATTTCATAGTCATTATCTTGATCAGGTCCATGTGCAAGCCGGCCGATGAAATGTTTAAATTTAACATCTGCATTTGCATGAACTTTGGCCACTACATAGGTTCCAGCAGAAAGACAATCAGGAATTATGTTTTGCAATGCATTTTCTTTACATGAAACATCACTGGTATCGGTGCAAACACTCTCAACGTCAGTTTCTAGATGAACTTCCACAACACTGCTTGTGTTAGATTCTGAAGATTTTCACAACTGATTTACGTTTTCGTGATTTTTTCTTTCTTCCCTTTGCAACTGCTTTTGGATATGGCCGTATTGAAGATAACAAAATCGAATCATTTTTTTGTAAGGAAGCTGAGGTACAAGGCTCAGTTTCTCCTGTTTGGTGATGCTCATCAGAAGTTACAGAATTCTCACATTGTAGGCTACGTTTCCAGAAATACCTAGATTGATTTGGAGAAATTCATAAATTTAATGAAGTGTGACAACACTTCAGAAAATGGCTCATTTTTCATCCATCCTTCAAGTATCTGCCAAAAGTGGTATGATCAAATTTATGTTTTTTGGCAGCTTTTCTCACAGATAAGTTATATTAAACAATGTCATGCAAAGCATTATTTGAAGCTTCATTTGAAAAATTCCTTTTTAAGCCTTCGGATGGCTTTAACATAGGCATTTTCTGCAAAAAATACTTTCAAATTCAGACAGGGACCTTTGAGACATGGTCTCAATTAACAGTGTCTCAAAGCTCCCCCATCTCAAAAACTTTGAATTAAACGATAGTTTCACAAAACTCGACTTATTATTTCTCATAAAGCCTACCAATCTTGTAAAATACCTTCCTACGTAGTACATGAAAAACTTAGCATTTGCTATAATAAACACTTGAACATAATATTGAAAGTTTTCCAGAAGTACTACATTTTACTTTTGCCTGCCAAAAACATACTTTTGTCTCTCATTTCTGCATTTGCAACAACCTAACTTTCAAACCTCGTGGCAAAGAAGGTTTATGTAATCTCGTTCCAATAACTATCAAAAAAAAAGTTAATTTTTAGTAGGGATCAAAAACGAGCTGTGTTGTATTGGTCCCCTTGTATCATTGGTCCCACATCTCCCCTACAATATTTCTGATAATCCAAGTTGAGTTCAAGGAAAATATTTCAAAATCATCAGTGAACCAATGTGATCTTCTAACACTAACTGTCTCGTTTGTAAATTCCTCATTCCAATCGAAGCAAGGTCCGCTCCATGCATCATGCACCAGTTCCTGCTTTCTCGCCAAGTCATCAGAGTGGGGGTTATTCGGTACTGGAAGAAGGTGAGATATCTGGACCATCCCGGTTCCGCGGTTAGTAACCCTACACACAAATGGAAGAAGAAGAAAAATTTTTAAGACGTTTGAAGAAACGTCTCGAATCACGGATGCGAAATGACTTAGCCTACACACTGGAAAGTGTAACAAATTTTCTTTAAATGATTTGCCAAATCCTTATTTTGCATTTTCAAGAGTTAACAGTTGCTTGTTAAAATCTCTGCAAATTTAGAAAAGTACAAAAAAATTGATGGAAATCTTGTTTTGAATTATCTCATCGATACAAGGGCGCCTATTGTTCATAGTTCTACTTGTGAGATGATAGATGAAGACTTTTACAGACGAATGATTCACCACTTCCAACTCGTGAAGAAGTCAAATTCTGAACAGCAAACATCTTCGTCGTTGTCAAAATAAATACACACTACTACTTGCAACAGCTACTCTACAATTGGCAATAACTTCCACTTTTAAAATGTATTCAATATCGGTTGGAACTCTGCAATCGTCTTGTATGCACTTTTCGTTGCAACTTCTAATTCCCATAATACACAACACTCAACACAACTCTAATAACAATAAGATGAAATAGTTTTCATGTTTACATTACGCATTTTTATATTCACATCAGATTCAGTGCCGCAAACTGTCCCTTGTATGTGTTTTCCAAGCACTATGAGTAGCAGCTGATTGCAAAATGGAAACTGAATAAGGGCTGCCAGTTGTTGGCCGTATAAGATAATTAATTAACACAACAAAAATCCACAACAAAAAACATAATAAACTGTTGTTTAATTTATTTTAACGTTAGTTTTTATTTGTGACTCGGGTTGCCACAATTTGATGACGTCCGATATTATCAGAACTAGCGCCTTCTGTGATTAAAGCAATTGATCATCGAGCTTCAATAGCAGCGTGTAGGCCTGCATCATCTTGTTTATTTCAAACAGCCAAGAAACATTGAAAACCTGAAATCAGTTGCGTTAACTAGAGGGCGCAGGAGGTAATTTTAGACCGTGGCCGGAGATGACTTTAAGAACTCGTAACCTTTCGGTGGCTGACTTGTCACGCATCGGTGGAGCAAAAGTGTAGCAGAACGTGATATGTGGAAGCAATTGACAGCCAACCTTCGTATCTGAGACGACACATGATGATGATGATGATGAAAAGACAGCGAGAAAGGCCAAAAAGAAGACTGAGAAATCTTGTGACAGAAGATATAGAAATAGTGTGTTAGGATCGGAGACGGCACATGATGACGATGTAACCTTTTCAAGGGCATCATAAACTTGAAGAAACTACCGCGTATTCTTTGGATATAGCGCGTTTTTCTTGGAAGTGGTTTGGTTTGGGGCAGGCAGATCTTATTGGTACTGGGTCCAAATTATCATCTCAACGCTACCCGGCCGCGAAATTTTTTCCCACGAACTTTCTGTTACTTCTCATAGAATTTCTATTAATACCTTGTGAATGCAAGCATTTTTTTCGTTGGCCTGTTTAGTTCAGTGGTTTCATCTTGTGCCTCATGTTCGTGAGGACAACGGTTCGACGTCCATCGAAGTCATTTTTTTTCTTTAAATTAATTTTTGCTGTGCACAAAAGCTTTTTAAAAAAAGTAGGGTTAGGGTTAATGGGTTAGGGTTAATTCTTAGGGTTAGGGTTTATAATCAGTTCGACAAATCTTACTTTTAGAGTGACTAGAATCAATTTCTTTTCTCAACTTTTTAAACTTGACTAGACTAGGTTTGTCTCCAGGTTACGTTTTTTTTTAAGTTCAATGTTTAGATTTGGACCTGGAGGGTGAAAATCGGCTGCTGTGAGGGCGAAAATCGGTAAAAACAGTTACGCGCGCCCAGTGCCGGATTAACCAAGTGCGGGGCCTGTAGCAGATGGATTTGATGTAGCTAGCCTACAGATAATGACTGGGAAGTAATTGAATATTTTATAGATTTGATATTTTTTTATTACAGTGTAGCCGCTCTTGCCCCATCGTGTTTCGCAGATAGGTTAGCTTTTAATGAACTTCAATTTTGAAAATGATCTCTCTCCAGTACAATTAGTTACCATCATTACATCATACATAGATAAATGCGTACGGTAACAATATTGTCAATGTTAGGAAACATGGTGTCAATATTGTTTTCTTTAATCGAAGTGAAATAGTTGAGTTCTGGAGAGGAGCAATCAATAGCAATGTGCTTTACGAATTGGTGTATGCCTTGCGACGTTGAGATTGTAGGCTGTCCAATACTGCAAGGAAAACTTCCACCGGGAATTTGTCTTTAGTTGATATCCATTGCATCTGAAACTGAACGGCCACTGCCTACATTCTCATCGTGCGTTCGATTTTGGACAAATCTTCTTGTTCTTGTTGGTCGGTAATCCGGCACTTGAGTCAGCCTCTGCGCCTCTGACTCAAACTTAGCGAATTGTTCTCTGAAAGTTTGTAGGGATGCTGCCAAAGAGGCACACAGCGCTGAAGCAATGTTGAGATTTTGCCGCTTTGCTTGAAGAGAGGTTTGACTTTCCTGGAAGCGATCGGGTAAGCTATTTCAAAAAGCCACTAAGATTCCAATTTCGAGCAACTCCATTTTCTCAAAGAGTCCATTTGCATGCTGTTGACATTCTGCCCTTTGCACTTGGTCATTTGCAAGTTTCTCCAGTGCCTCCTTTTTGAAAAGAAAACGTTCTTTAATAACCTTAATGGTATCAGCTCTTCCGGACCATCGTGTTTCAGAGAGCTTCTGTAGCACTCCACAACCTGAACACTCCAGAACCGACCACCGGTGTGTTGAAGCAGCAAAGAATAGCCTACATAGATATTTTCAACGAAGTCAAAGAACTGAACTGTTTCTGGACACGATTGTGGAGTGCATACACCAACTAAATTCAACGAATGAGCATAGCATGGAACATATTCTGCAACAGCACCATTTTTTTTTGACAAGTGCCTGTACGCCTATCCGTTATGTTTCCCGCTCATGTTGGACGCGTCGTAATAACTCTGTCCAAGACAATCGGCAAGATTGATACTCTTCTCACTGGTGTACAGTAGGCCTACAGTCGAATGATCTTTCAAACAACTAGTATCGTGGGCTCGTGGCACTCGATCAAGCAGTTGCCTACAGCGGAAATTACCGGTTTTTAAAGTTTACAATAATCAGGAAGGGATAAGACGTTGGGACTAAGTAATTTAATCCTACAACTATAATATTCTCCCATGCCATTCCAGTTTGCAAGCCAAAAATTACTTACCAACTATGTTCGACAGTTTTTTTTGCAAAAAAAAATGTTTTGCTCACCAAGCGCAGGGCCTTGTGAAGCGCGGGCCCGTAGCAGCTGCTATATCTGCTACTATAGTTAATCCGGCACTGCGCGCGCTGCGCGGTAACCAGTAATGTCTATACTTACAGAAATATGCAAATGAGACAGAAAGTTATGGGAAAAAACTTTCGCGGCCAGAGCGTAGGCTTCGAGGGAGCAGTTAATGCGACACTGAGAACAAATTACCTAGTTCGGCTAATTGTAGGTGTATTGGGTTGGTGACATATTAGCAACGTATTTTGACATAATCTTATTAGCGTATGTTAAAATACGGTGGCTGATATGTTACCAATCGCTTCGATGGCTCAGTTGGTTGCGCTCGACTTCAACGTTATTTGCATCAGCACGAATGAATCAGTGGGCAGAGAAATCACAACGACTTCCTTACATGACGTTTACGTTTTATTTCGTTAATTTTGTACTGTTTTGGTACTTACTTAGTCTGTTTTGGAATAATTGAAAAGAGCTATTAACGCTGTCGATCGCCTCCAACAATTCAGTTTTAACTTGGTCATCTGAAAGTAAAGATTGAGCTTTGTTGTATTGAGCGATAAAGTTGTAAATTTATTGTCTACCAAAAAGCTGAATTCAAAAGGAATCTAAGCACATTCTTCTTTGCTTTATTTCTGCAACCAAAATATCTAAGAAAATAGGAAGTGAAAATCAAGACTGAAAACCTAATTTTGCTTCACCTCGATTGTTGCTCTGATTTACAATCGCTGCAACTTTCATCTGCAGTTCCACGATGGAGTCTGAAACAGATTCCTTTCGTCAATGTGAGTTAAAATAAGCAACAACTGCTGGAACCGTCTCTCAGGAAAACGAGATCAAATTGAGTTAGGGACTAGCCCAGAATCTGCCAATGACGGAATAACCAGATGAAGCAATGTTGCTTCAACTCAGGGGATCAAGTTCAAACTCAGTCAACTTTTTCACAATAAATATGGAAAACTTCACTCTGTTAATCTTTGTTCCCGGAACTACGTCAGTGATTTAAAGCCTCAACAAGTATAAGAAACTGTCACGATTGAGTTCTCAAAGATACTTTTCAGTCTGAAAATCAAAACTCTCAGAATCAAAACGATCGTTTCTTCCTTTATGGCCTCGATTGAGCGATGAGTTGTGTCTACTAAAACAACACTCTTTCTGTAGAACCAATAGCTACTCATAGCGCACTTACTATTATGTCATCAACATAATATAGTCTTATAGAAGGCACGTGCCTTGAGTCCAAATAAAAATTTCACCTGAAATATTTGCAAATCTTTGGTTCAGTTCTTCATTTTCTTGAGTTAACTTGCTCAACATTGTTTCAAAATGTGAAATATCTGGTCAATGATGAAGACAATTTTAATAGCAAATTCACAGAAATATGACGACACTCATTGATTACAAGCACCGAAAGCTTAAGAAAAGTCTTTTCAAAATTCTATAATCAAATGTGAAGTTTAATAGCAGAATTGTTGAAAGATCTTGCCAATCTGATAAAAAATAAAGAGCCCATAATGTAGATACTAAACTTATGTTCAGCAAACGTTTCGGAAACTATTTTGTCTTCATCTTCAGCGCTATATGTAGCGTCATAATTGTCAATGACGTAGCACTGAAGATGAAAACAATTTAGTTTTGATAGCGTGCAAAATCGCGAGTGAGGTCAAAGCCGCCACTCTTGGAAACGACCAAACCAAGTTGATGCGGAAACTGCTGCAAGCGTAGATGACGAATGATGATGATGAATTTATCTTCAGTGCTATTCATCAGTAGAGATGACGATTGACATGGCAATCGGTTTATAGCTTGAGTCTAATTTTTTTTAACTTACAGTATTGATTTATTGCTTATTTGTAGGATTCCCTAACACTTCAATTAATTTGTTCCTCTTCAATGTGCGGAGTTTTCGACTTTTTCGTTTTCTTACCAGATGTTGAAGTTGCGCTGGTCAGACCACCCAAAGTCTCCCAATATACCATCAAAGTTGTGAGGGGGGGATTTGTATTTCAAAAACTTTCCTTAACACAATGACGTCATTACAAGAGCCTGGTGGTGGAACCGAGAGTTTGATGAATCCAACTCAAAACAGTGACCAACATGGACAAGAGACAATTATTTTTATATAAAAACAATAAAACTTAACAAGTTGAAGTCACCTGGTCGGTTCATTGAGGTCCCAGCTGCTGTTGCTTGAAGAGTCTGAAAAGAAAAACTTATTTGCAACCTTCAACAATCAAAGTTGGCAACGAAAGCAGCTGCAATTAATTTGCAAGAAAGGATTGTTGGCAAACAATCGTGTACTTCAGTTGGAGGTGCGATGAGAACAATCAACAATCATCTTGTGTTCAACTGATTTGTTGCATTCTTGAAAGTAACAGGGAGTCGGCCTGAGCATTGAAGTGGGATTTGTGAAAGGAAGAGATTCGTATGTTACTTGTAAGGCAGAAATTGTAACCATAATAGTCGTAACTTACTCCCGAAGGAGCTCGCACGAAATACAGAAAGACGGAATGATGGAGGAAGCGCGACACATAATACTAAAACGTAAAACAAACCTTTATTAGAGCAACAACAGCAACCGCGAGAGCAACAACAACAAAGAGCACCAGGAGAACGAATCCAATCATCTTTGCGGTTCCTCGTTTTTCGTCACCTGAGTAGCGGAATCGTTAGAGCGAAGTTACTCAACATTATTCTCAGCAACACAAGATATGATGACGCGTTTATATAACCGGGAGGCTTTTTAAACCAAGGGCTGGAATTAATTTCTCGCAACTCGAGTTACTGTGCCCATTTAATTTAAAGACCTCAGCAGTTGTCGTCGCATTATTACTTTGTAGAGTATTGGGAAGGCCCCAGCCTACAGCGCAACAAGCTTTTTTTTTAATTTTCTTTTGTACTTTTTGCTTCATTTGTCGTTTTGACCATTCCGGAGAAGTCAATATTGGACTATTGTTTTCTGACGTAATCGCATTATCGCTGCGTTCTTTCTGTCAGACTGTAATTGTCGTTGGAAACAATGCTTCTCGGTTTCTTCATAGCGCCTTCAAACAAAGGCCAACAGCACAAAGCGAAATTAAATACGCCATAAAAAGCTGCGTTATCGAAATCAACAATAATTGCGGCCATCGGCACTTAGGCTAACAGGCATGGGCTCTATCCAAGGGGGGGTGAGGGGGGTGATCACCCCCCCACTAATTGGAGTGGGGGGGTGATCAATGCAAAATCACCCCCCCACTCATTTGGCTTTGAAAAGGTTTTGTGATATTTTATTGATCAAATTTTGAAAAATATATTTTCGCTGTTAGCACATTTTGAATTTTTTGTCAATATGAATATATATTTCATTTCAATATGATTTTTTGGTTTGGCAACCCTGAACTACGAGCCAGGCGTTTACACTGTGTTTTAACTTAGTTTGCTTGGTAGCCACTTTAACAAGAAAAAATTCTGCCACTGCAAATGACTAGAATGACACCGCCAACCAATCAGAACATGTTATAAGAGGCTACCGTCCAATTGTGACCTTTCTCGCACTTAGCAAGAGAGTTAATCTTTGTTTTGAACTTTATTTGGTAATTACAGAAGAAAAAAGAGCAATAGCAGTTGTGAGAATCGAACCCACGTCAATGAAATGACTACTTTCTAACCCTAACCCCTAAAAAGCCAACCAGCTGCCAACTTAGTTGGCAGCAGTGGCCGAGTGGTTAGCGCGTTGGGCTCGCAGTCGAGAGCCTGCATGTTTGACTCCACCCCCCCCCCCCACACTTGCTGTTGTTTCTCTGGGGAAGAACCCAGTGATCGATTTCGAGTAATGGGTAGTACCAAATTTAAGTCATAAGTAGAGTAGACAACCGGAAACAGACATTGCCGTCGGCTGCAGCGTGGGTCAGGTGTACGTCATAAGGCGTACACCGATGCATAGCGCTCAAGTCCGCTTTCCCGCAATGCAGAGTAAAAATATGAAAAACAAATAAAAAAACAGCTGATAGAAAATCCAGCACTTGATATGCTTTGTATCATCTTCTTTTCGCCCTTTTACACGTCACGGAAAACGTAGTTTATGATTGGTTCGAGTTTTCATTTGCAGTGCCAGAATTATTTCTTGTTGAGTGACTACCAGTTTGCTTACCCAAAAATGCCCTTTCCGAAACAGAGTTTGTGAAACGACTTGGAACCCTATACTTCGATCAGAAAGAAGCTGATGCTGCAATGGGGGGTCTGGGGGGCGCAGCCCCCCAGAAGTTGAAATGACTATGACGATTTTAGCCCACTGTCCAAAAATCACCCCCCCGAATTCTAAAAGTGGATAGAGCCCCTGCTAACAGGTTTGGACTTTTATTCAAATTTATCATGGTTTTAAGTTTACAAATACATTCCGGTCCCAATGTATGTTTTCAATCTATTGAAGTTTAGATGGCTGGGTAACTGGGTTCATCGATTTCTTATGAAGAATATTAATTAGCTTGAAAAGGGAAAAGCGTACATAATTTTTAGTTCAGTTTTTTACATTTTCGGCTCTTTATTTTTTGATCACTGACAATTCACTCTTCTGTCACTGTGATGACATCAAATATTTGCACTTTTTCATTACTCTGGCCGATACTGAAAGTATTTCTGCTGCTGATTTAAAATAATTTCTTTGTTTAGTCTGTGAACAAATCAATGGAATCACAAAAAGTACTGAATGAAGTTTAAAGAAAACAAAGGTTACGTTGATTGAAAAAAGCAACAAAAATAAAATAAAATCAAAATTGCGCTGGAAGGAAAACAATTGGAACAGGTCACTACCTACACGTACCTCGGGTCCCTCATTACATGAGATGGAAGATGTAGGTTTACCAATGATGAAAAAAGAAGAATCGGTCAAACAAAAGTGTCATTTTGGAAATGCAAGGAAACTTTAAGAAAATATATAGATTTGCAATTAAAACTGAGACTGTTATCTTGTTATATCAAACCAGTTATGTCATATGGAGGAGAAAGTTGAACCTACAACAAAAAAATCACAAAAAACCTAATGTTTTTCAACTCTCGTGCTTCAGAAGAATAGACTATTAAAAATATCATATAACAAACACATCACATACGAAGCAGTTAGAAAAAGAATTGGAGTGCAAGATGAGTACAGACTTGGACAACTAGATAATTCTAGTTGTCTAATTCGATGAATTAGAGCAAAACGTTAGCAATTTTAATCTAATTTGGTAAAAACTTGTTTACTCTAATTCTAGTTTAATCTAATCTCCAGTTTTGCTAAAAATTCTTGTTTTTTCAACAGTGTTTTTCAGCAAATAAAGGAAACCTCATTCAAGGAAAATGCAATAAAATGATCAAGATCAAAGTGTCATAGACCTACTGTCATTCCATCGCTTAAGTAGCGAAGTCATTAAACACTCGATAACTCATCAATTCATCTACATCACAATGTCTATTATGACGTAAGTGGTTTTGTTGCAGGGATGGGAGAATGACACTTTGATTTAGAGTTGTCCATGAGTTGCCATATTAGTGTCTTATCCAAATAGAAAAAGGTGTGTGACGACTGCGTCAAACTAATTCTAATCTCGTTTAAATTCTACTCTAGTTTGCAAAAACTTAGCTAGCTCTAATTTTAAGTCTAGTCTAATTTGTAAAAACTAGAATAGCTGTAATTCTAATTCTAATCTAATTTCAAAAAGCTTTGGTAGAGATTTTGCTTTATTGAACCATAGAGAAATTTTTAATTTTCTAATTTCAAAAAGTTGAAAAATTTCTAGTTGTCCAAGTCTGGATGGGTAGGCAGCTATATCAATTGGTTATTGAAAGTATGGTGGAAGAAAGGTGCAGCAGAAGGAGAAACACTAGGGGAGATGATATAAAACCGGTGAGCTGACTTGCCAAATATCGGAGAAGCAGCAAAAGTGACGTGTAAACGTGACGTGTAAACGTGACGTGTAAACGTGACGTGTAAACGTGACGTGTAAACGTGACGTGTAAACGTGACGTGTAAACGTGACGTGTAAACGTGACGTGTAAACGTGACGTGTAAACGTGACGTGTAAACGTGACGTGTAAACGTGACGTGTAAACGTGACGTGTAAACGTGACGTGTAAACGTGACGTGTAAACGTGACGTGTAAACGTGACGTGTAAACGTGACGTGTAAACGTGACGTGAAAACGTGACGTGTAAACGTGACGTGTAAACGTGACGTGTAAACGTGACGTGTAAACGTGACGTGTAAACGTGACGTGTAAACGTGACGTGTAAACGTGACGTGTAAACGTGACGTGTAAACGTGACGTGTAAACGTGACGTGTAAACGTGACGTGTAAACGTGACGTGTAAACGTAACGTGTAAACGTGACGTGTAAACGTGATGTGTAAACGTGACGTGTAAACGTGACGTGTAAACGTGACGTGACGTGACAAGAAAACGTGACGTGTAATTGAAAGCTAACCTCCCACTCGGAGACGGCACATGGAGATGAATCTCATTTTGTCCTAATCACAAGTAAATGAAGAAGTTGAAACTAGTTTCAATTGATGTTTTCATTGGGCACGGTTAACCTGCCAGTCATAAGGAGCATGACGTCATCAACGTTGATGCAATGACGTGCAAGATTGGTTAGCGTGACGTGCCCAAGCCTCTTTGCAAACGAAGCAGAATCACTTGGCTGCAATGACTCACCTCCAGCTTGATGAGAGTCTTGAGCAAATGAGGCTTCCCTGGGAAGGTTATTTCCTACTTGCTCTGCGTCTGTGGGATGGAAAGGTAGTAACTTATAAGGCACAAGGAACAAGTTGATATTTTGTAATAAAACTTGGCTAAAGAAAGTTTGACGTTTTACTAAACAAATCGTTCAATGTCGTTGCAAAATGCAGATGGACTGACTATACTGTATGTCCAGAGATGGGCGTGATCTTGATCTTGAAGATCACTTTCTTTTGGTGATCTTGATCTCAGATAACTTTTTTGTGTGATCTTGATCTTGAAGAACAATAAGATCAAGATCACTATAAAATTAAAGTTTGCTTACTAGATAGAAGCATTTTTTAGAACTCGTACTGTGCAAAATAGTTAGTGGCAACTACTAACATTAAGCGAATGTTAATGTGATATGCGTCCAACAAAAGTCGACTTAAAGTCTCCATCTGATCTGGTCAGTGTTGCCATTTAAAAATTGAAAAAGTTTTTTGTGTTGGTCATAATAAAGAAGTCAACTTCCGTGTACTTTATGTTGACGTATAATAAAAATGATTTAACTTTGTTCACAATTTCCATGTGTAAATTTTAAAGAAATGTTTGCATTCTTTGACCCAATTTTAGATGTTTCAAAAGTCTATAATGGCGGTGTTAAAAAATCTGGATTCTAGCCGACTTTGGTCATGTAAAGTGGTTTATTGCAGCAAATCAACCAGACCAAGACTTGTTTAAGGTCTGAGTATGAAGCGATTTGTCTGACCGCAAACCTCTGAACTTTTTTGATAGCAGACAACAGTATCAAGGTTGCCAGATGGGTAAATGGTGCAATAAACATTGACATAATACAGTGAAAGTTAAAACTTCTTTATAATCATTCGCTATCTCCGCTTGCAGCAGATTGTGCATTAACATGGGTTACTTGACAGGGCTCCATGTGATTTTATGAGCGTACTGCTTCCATGCTGGCTCAAGGCAGATTGGAAGAGGGTGATATGTCACCAGATTATTACACGACTTATCTTCACTGCGTTATGCAAGAAAGAACACAATCGGTACCCTTTTTAAATTCTTTGGTATGACTCGACCTGGAATCAAACCCAGGGCTACCAGCACCAGAGCCAAAGGCGATAACCACTGAGCCACGGGTGCTGAAAACTACTTGGGAACACGAAGAAAAACTCCTACTTGAACCAGACAAAAATTTGGTAAAAAATGATGCAGTTCAAAGTTTATTTTTATTCATTTATTATAAATAAAAAGTATAAAACTAATTGCAAATTTTGCGACTTTTTTAGTAGCCTACTACTGTAATTAACCTCGGCCTTGGCTGTGACGTTGCGATTCTACGCAAACTGCGTCAACAACTGATAGGCCTAATAGCAACAGTCACTAACTTATTACAATTCTTAGGCCAGTGATCGAGTAGTTAAAAGTAAAAGTTAGCAATAGGCTACCAACTATATACCTTTACCCAGGTTGCTTATAGTAATTATTCTTTGCAACATCATTGATCAAAAACTTCATTTTTTTTCAAGTAGGCCAACACAAAAGTGATCTTGAAAGTGATCTTGATCTTCAAGATCACCAATACTGGTGATCTTGCCCATTTCTGAGTATATCACACTTTTCATAAGCAACTCATGTCTTAAAGTTGTAAGATCTGCATAATTTTGAAAGTGCAAAATTTATGTGCCAGCTTAGCAATCTATCAGCAGGCACTTTTCAAATACTTTCAAAAATGCAACAACATTCCCAATTTGACTACCCGAAACTCGACCACTTTACATTAGCCTACTATTATTGTCAATGCAGAACTATTAAACTGCAAGAGTTTATAAAGGGTTCGAGAAAAAGTTTTCTCTGCCTATAAAACGTTGAATGGTAGTTTAATCAATTATTTCTGAAAGTTCCTTGGTTTCATATTATCTGAATTTTCTCAACTAGCTACTCTCCAAGGCGTATATGATCAATCAGAGTTGACTCTGTTAAGGTAACAATCATAGATGGTCCTGTAACCGGTGGTGAAATCTTCTAAAATGACTGAGACTTTTTATAAATTCTTACTTCTGTTCGAATTAACCGTATTCAGACTGGGCTCTGCAGGGATTCCCTGAGTTGGGGGGGGCATAAAGTGCCCACGGTTTTTGAACGTTTATTACGCCTTTGATATGCATGCTGTCAGTTAGATATTTTACCAAGTGAAAGAAAATTTATCTGACTTTCCAAAAAATTCGAACGTGTCTTCGAATCATGTGTATATCTATAGCTATAATAGATTTATTAGACAGGCATCAAATCGCCAAAGTTAGATGTAAATTATAATAAAGAAACAAGGCTTTAACTTGCTCTGCTTGAGATAATGACGTCACGGTATTCCCACGGTAATCACACTTTGCGCTCTGTCTCTCACACTAACAACCACAACGGCTCATCAACTGCCTAGAATCTACTTATTCTGTAATTATCCAACCGGCAAAAGTGAGACATTATTATATCGACTCAACGTTTGACCACGGTGCTTAGACGTGAAAATTATTTATTTGACTTCAGTTTGTTTGGAAAGATGCGAAGATCGGAAACAAGTGTTGCTAGAGATGTAGGCAGATTTGGCTACAAGCCGCAAAAAATATATTCTTACACAGCTAACAATTGTAAGACGTAATAATCGTTCAAATGCATATTTTTTCAGCAATTTATAAATACTGTTTTTGGTACGTCGTACTGGTACTAACAAACGATTTTGTCTGTGGTTTCTCCTTGTAAATACGTGCGTAACTTTCCGTGTAGCTGTTGTTTCATCATTTTCTCTCGTCGATATCGACGTACAATATCAAAACCTGCAAACTATGTCGTGTATATACGACACACGAAATAGCGAAATTTGATCTCTTGACAAGTCTCTAATATTCTTTCCACATGCGTAGCACCCAAGCTGGAAATAATTCACATTCACACCGATTGGGCGTAAAATGGGCGATTTTCTAGCTGAAAAGCAACGGTGAATGTAAATAACCTTCAATAAACGTGGATTCAATGCAGTTAATTACATTATAAAATAACGTCATATGATTAAGTATTTCTCATTGCAATACGCGTATTGTGCAGTCAATAGCGTTTCTGCTTCAATAATATTTTAGTGAAGATTCACATGTAAAAGTTATTATGTTTGTATTTACTGGACTACCTTGTCGTAAACAAGTATTAGCACATTTGATTATGCGTGATGACTGCTGAAATAGTAGGCTATGCGTGTAGCCTACATCTTGTATGCAAGGCTAGAGATGGCGTACTGTGCTTTATTTACTATTTTGTTGATTTGCAACGTTGAATGGGCACAGTTTCGAAAATCGAAGTAATTTCAAAGCAAACATTTCTATCTTTGGTGTTTTACAACTACAAATATCATTTGTAGAACTGAATGATGGGTTAATAAATTATGCCATTATCGTTAACTTACTGCCTGATTATAACGTAAACAACAGGATGTAAGAACAAATAAGTAGAAGAGCAGTCGAAATACGTCAACAAACCTACAGAGAAAAATTGACCATTTGTGCGTCTACTCAACGTCTTTAGTTGTTGAATCAACGTAAAAACGGCGGATTGGTCAGCGGAGAACAAGCACATGGAAATGGTTTTATTTCTGTTTGTTTCAATCGCAGCAACGTTTTTACATCGATTTTACGTCGTTTGACGTTGGATCTGCGTAACAATGGTGGGATTTGAAAACAGGAAAATACGATCAAATGCAAGTGAAATGAGAAGAAGTTGATTCTATCCAATACCGTATTACAGCGAGCGAGTTATATCGATTGAACATCTGCGTTACATCAAAATCATTGACCAAAAACAACGGTTTATTTTGTATGTTTGCAAGTGGCATGATAGAGTCGGTTTACGATGATGCGTAGCGGCCGCCCATGCTGTGAAATCTTTTATTTGGCATCACAACACTCGACTAAATTAATTTTGCTGGTTATTCTCGAGCGCCAATGTAAACCAGCTTATGTAGATGAATGAGTTTCGCTTTTAGCAGCATGATCGTTGCTTACTTCACAGTGTAGATTCAAACGATCTGTTATAGCCTGATGCTGCGGGTTCTTTTTGGCAATATCAAATTACACTAGCTTTCGGAACACTGTTCCCTAGTCATGTGCTATGACCACTACCAAATTCCTCTTTGTTAACTTTTGAGAGACTGCATAAAAATTTGCTTAATCTAAAAACAGAATTGTGATGAACATATTTTATTAATTTCTTATCATCCATCAAATCGACGTCTAGTTTGACGAATTTGACGTCTAACGTGTAATGCAGAAGCAAATTCGTAAATCTTAGCCACTAGTGGTGTATTGGAGCTGCTAGCCTGCCCTCACGTTTGAGAAAAATAGCTCAAGTCTTAGTAACCAAGACGTTAACTAACGCAAATATTACACAACTTACCCTCAGGTGTTGTTTCAACAAAGTTCGTGTTGGAAAATGCCTCTGCCTTCCCTCTGCCGTTCATTCCCACGCGGCTGCTTTCACCGTAAGCTACGTCATAGGTGTTGTCCATACCCTGAGGCTCTCGGCCTTTCAAACGCAAGTGATCGTAATCTTGGTCCATTTCAAAATTCTAACTTTGAATCAACTTGGTTTTCTTATTTTGAGTCGCAAGCTGCTTTCTAGGTGACTCTTAAGCTTCTAGCAATAACCTCATACAATTTGTTGTTGCGCTATTCTTTCAAAATCGACTTCTACCACTGCTTCACTTGCAGCAGGAAACTTATACAGTACAGTAGCCTATGATGATGCTATTTCCTTGTCTGAATCTGAAACGCTTAACAATTCCATGAGGTGACTAACAATTAGATTCAGCGATTGTGTGTGCCAGGCCTGGGTTTCACAAACAATTGGAAACATTTTTCTTTATCTTTGAGATTTGTAAAGTGTTTAGGTAGTCAGAATAGCACTTTGCTGCTTTTACTTTTTGACAATTTTAATCTTTATCTTTTGTATGTTGTTCATATGTACATCAATTATCACTCTATAATTGTTATTCATGAAGTGGACATCATGTGATGGTATAAACGTTTGGTGTGAAATTTGTTTTGTACCATAGTTTTCTGCAAATGTTAAATCTGGTTGAGGCATTCGGCTTATTTTTCCAGACGCGATTAAAATCAAGAAAACCATTCGTACGCGCTGCACACGACCTTCTGGCAGCCGTGGTCACCCAAATAAACAATGGGCCATGAAAGGCGTGGCGTGGTGTGAACAATTGTCGAGCAGCACATCTCCACCATCAAGGATTCGGATCTCTGTCTAGAAACCAGTTTGGTCATGGTCTCTTTAGACTTGCCTCATCAAAACGTAACCTGCTCACTGGCGTTGGACGTTATGGTGCAGACATGTTGCGCTGGGGCTTGGCAGAGAGTGCTGCCTGTTAAGTGAAATACAGACGGCAGCCCACATAATCAAGTATTACCCGCTGTACAGACCACCTCATGGTATAGAACAGTGTTTCTCAATATTTTTGGGCCCAACGACCTCTTTATAAACTGGCAAAATTTTACCGCCCCCTCAGCCCAACAAAAACGATTAATTACGAAAAGCAAATATATATTTGCGAGCGTGAAGACAGCATACTGGTAGTAGTGGTTACGTCATAATGAAACTCACCAGATTTTGTGATATACTGAAAAATTACTGAATTTAAGCTTTAAATAGATAGCGTTTGTAAACAAAACGGTTGGTCAATCAAATACGACGATGGTGTAAGAGAAATTGTTTCAGTTTGTTTGGTTATCGTGCGAGCATGTAGAGTAGATTATCCAGAAAATGATGTGACGAAATCGATATGCTGGTTAGTGGTTAGTAGATGGGTTAAACCAGAATGCCCCCTAATAATCAAAACGCCTCCCTTAAGCCGAGGTAATCATACCGGCCTCCTTCAAAATCAAAACGCTCCCCGGGGGCGGTACCGCCCCCGTTGAGAACCACTGGTATAGAAGGTCTAGTCTCCATTGACGATGATACCAGACTTGGCAAACCGATGGGTGCAGTGACATATGGCGACAACGCGAGGGAAGACCACCAGAATGCAACAAATAGCCTACAATAAAAGGTGTAGGCCTTTTATTTTGCAAATAAGTTTAGCAAATACATTACATAGGTCTCATGGCGCGGTGGTTTTCTAACTGATTCCATTCACATCCACTTCTACTGACAAATTAGTTTCGGGAAGCTTACACTTAGCATACAAGGTGCTCGCTGTACAGAACACCTCATGGCATGGAAGGTCTAAGTCTCTATTGACGATGATACAAGACAGTGGCTTACTGATGGATTCCCTTTTCACAAGAGAAGAAGAGTTCCACTTTGCTTCTGGCTTCAATACATTCCTTCAAATGAATGAGAAGTTGATTTCTCTAACAGCGTTAATGCAGAAAATACTTCATTTGTGGCCAATCGTTTGCTTGCAACTGGAAACAATATTATTCGTTTATTGTTGCAAACCTGTTGTCTACGCAGCTATTCAATTGTGAATCACAATGAAACGAGGTTTGAATTGAATTCATTTGCTCAACAAACATTTAAGAACCTTTCGCCTTCGCATAAAGCTCCCCTTTCTCGAAACAACCTACAAACCTTGAGCCTGGAAAAGAAAAGTTTTGCAATAATCTGATTTTAATGGCCATGAAGTTGTCTTCCATGCCAAACTTTATTGCATTCGATCACAACAATTTTTTACAAATTGCTTGGAATGAGCTACGACAAGAAATGTCCTTCATTCCATAACAAAGGTTTTTATTACCAAACTACGTTCAAAGCAAGAATCAACTTTCTGGTTGAGTACTAAAAGGGTCACAATGATGCAATCAGCTGTGGTTCATAAGGAAAATTGTCCTATGTTAAAGTGTCTACCGGTCAAAATATCCCACCTGCTGCAACAACCAGCATATCACAAATAGGCTATTCATAACTATTTAATTCACCTTTCTTCCAGTGAACGTTACTCTCTGCCGCCACCACTCAGTCGACTCAAACAAACTTTTCTTTTTTGCTGGTTGTAGGGCAAATTTATAAAACAGTGGTTTTCAACCTTTTGGTGGAACGGAACCCAATGAAACATTCTAAAAGCTCGAGGAACCCCTGTTCAATAATTTAATTGCCTTATGCAAAAAACATCATTTGATTAATAAAATTAAATTAAAATATTCATGTTCAGATTTATTTATGTACAATAAAAATACAAACTGTAAAAAACCTAATAATGGCAAAACAAAATGATCTCTAACAAGTTCACGGCGATTTGAACCACCGGTGTACAAACGACTAAACTGTCTGAAAGAACTCCTTGAAGCGAAGAAAACATGTTGACGAAGTTTGGCGGGAAAGCAGAAAGTTAAAGGTAATCGCACCACAAGAAAATTCGGGATCGCAGCGAACGTGTTAAAGTGTAGCAAATTTATTAATCATAGACAGATAAAACCAAGCAACCACACGACATTTAACATCATACATTAGAGTGAAAATAAAACTATAAATTACGAACGTTTTCGGCCATACTCAAGTTAGCCCTTCTCAAGTAACGAAAGTAACTGATTTTACAATAACATCTACATTGAAAAAAGCTGATCTATACAACTTCACTTGTTCGTGTTATGCGAACAAGGAAACTTGTACACGACATTTGAACACAAGCAGGAGGGAGTCCTAGATTTAAGCTGAAAATATTAACCAACTTTAAATGTTTTATACACGGGAATAATATCAACGTTGAACTTCATTTTAATAAAACTTGACATATTGCTGACAAAACATTTCGATGCTTTACCAATAAATGCTTGTTTGCATGACGCAAACTGTACATACATTGGTATGTCCACGCGGCATTTGGCCACGAGAGTGAGGGAGCACTTATATTTAACTAATTTGAACAGAAAAAGTGCAACTAAAGACCATATATTCGATTGCCAAACCTGTTCAAACAACAAACCATCCTTGAAGTCTTTTAGAGTAGTGCGTAAATGTTCCACAGAATTTGATACGAAAATCCACGAGGCTTTGCTCATAAAATACTGCAATCCTCGCCTCAATACGCAGTTGTTTGCCGCAGGTGCATCTTAACTCCTAAACATTCTTTCATAATTTGTTGTATGATGCGCTTTTTCCCTCGCGTAATTAACCGCCATGTGATGTGCCTTTCTCCTCTGCTTTGCAGTTTCATTCTTGTGCATTTCGTTTTTCAATATTCATTGTGTAGATCAGTTATTTTCAATGTAGATGTAATTGTAAAATCAGTTATTTTAGTTAGCCTACTTGAGAAGGGCTAACTTGAGTATGGCCTATGGCCGAAAACGTTTGTAGGTTATATTCACCCTCTTATATGATGTTAAATGTCGTGTGGTTGCTTGGTTTTGTCTAAATATGGTTAAAGAAAATCACCTTTCTACCAAAAAAATTTTATTAATAGTGGTAAACCTAATCAATATTTGATTATATTTAAACAATATGCATCATGGCCACCTAAAGATACGGCCTGATTTGTCACATTTTGCAGAAATTTTCAGGTTTTTCTAACTTTGGGCGAATGTTTAAATACATTTTTCTAAAAATTAGATTTTTACGCTTTCTTTATTCTTTTCCCCAGATGACACAATAGGTTTTAACATCCTCACATGTTAACATCCTCACCTCACATGTCTGATTTTGCGTTTTTCAACTTACTTTTTCTCATTTTCTACTGCTTCCCCAAGGCAACAAAAAAGTTTTATGTCATTAGGAAACCGCAAAAAGTAAAAGCATCTCAGAAAATGTCAGTCAAACACTAGCAGTAGCTGTAATCAAAATCTGCAAAACGTGACAAATCAGGCCAAATCTACAGGTGGCCATGTATGCATATAATAATAAAATAGACTCTCAGATTTGAATGTAAACTTGCGGAACCCTAGACTTACTGGTGGAACCTTAGGGTTCCGCGGAACCCTGGTTGAAAACCACTGCTATAGAGAATCCAGATCCGCTGCATGTTTGTTGACAAAGTTTCTTTTATCCTGTGGCTGTGGTTGTGATTATATAATTTAGCCTCAACATAGATCTTTTCACGTGTCGGTGTTTTGCTTCACGTACTTTATTGCTTTGTTTTGTGCAATTATCTTGTGTTGTTTTTCCGTCTATCTCGCCCAATCCTTTTAGACCAGAGGTGACGAACCTGCGGCCCGCGGGCCGCATGCGGCCCGTCAAAGAATTTTGTGCGGCCCGCAAAACAATTTGACAATCGCTCATGCATTAGAGACAAAAGATCAAAGGAAGAGTTTCCAAATTTGAGAGCTCACGCTCTCAAATGATTATCTGTTTTCGGCAGCACGTACCTATGCGAACAGTTCTTTTCTAAAATGCACTTTACAAAAAGTCGTTACAGGTCGAGGCTGACAGATGAAAATCTTAGCATGCAGTTGAGAGTTGCCACATCGTCTGTTCGTCCTAATATTGAACGCTTAGCCAAGCAAAAAACTTTCCAAAATCCCACTAGCAAAACAATTCAATGCTTCAATGTTATTTTTTAATATTTTATGCTTCAATGCTGCATTAGATAGCTTCAGCTGTATGATTCGCATGGGCTTTTGTTTGTTGTTTGAAAAGAAATTTTATTAACTGATTTGTTGTTTCGGAGCATAATGGTTGAAACATTTAGTCAACTTGAGTAAAAAGGATAGAGCCAAAAAAAGAAGAAATCAGACTCATATGAAAGCAAACGCTTCGAAAATTAATCTGTCTTCATTATCAGTGCAAGTACTGTTGCTCTATCCTTTTTGCTCAAGTTGATTTGTTTTTATTTTTTACTCTAGTGTGTTTCGATTCTGCGTAAGATAATTTCAACTGTGTGGGTTTTATTACTTTCATCTGCCGTTTGTTACTTTTCATGAATAATATCTTAAGTCGCTTTTAAAAGATTTCATAGTTGGTTACGATTAAAAAGTTGTATGGCCCGATAACTCATGTGTAATTGACAAAGTGGCCCGCGACCGCAAAAAGGTTCGTCACCCCTGTTTTAGACACTTCCGCTCTAAACTTAACTTTTCCTCTACAAAAAACTTGACCCGTTGTGCTGCACAATCATTTCGTATGTGAGCAGGATAAGCGCTTTTTCAATGCATTGATAAGACCATACGTCTGTTGTTGTTATATTGTGTGTTTCTCTAATATTTCTTATACATGTAAACGTTTTGTTTTTCCTTTCAGGGCCTGAAAAAGTCTATGAATGGTCGAAAACGTTCGCTGTTTCCATTTATTGTTCTTTTGTTATAATGTTAAATGTGGTGGTGTTACTGAGAATTGTTTGTTTATGGATAAAGTTAGATCTTGTCATGAAGCCTTCATGTCAATGATTAAAGAAACATACAAGCATGTCAATCATCCCAACATATGTTTGAACAGGAACGAAACTTATTCTTTGGAGTCCTTTTGTTTTCTTTAAAGATGTCTTGTCGGCACAAACCCAAACTATTTTTTCAATGACTCTGCACAAATTTAATCCCACTGATGCAAACTACAACTACTACTACAAAATAGTCATCAGAGCCACTGGTGAACAGAGTTGGATCTATTACACTTATTGTAATTGATTACATATTTATATAGTTGTATGAAAAACTGTAATCTGAAATGCATTTGGTAACTTGCAAAATATCAGTACTTTTGTTGAGCCGCTGGTTGGGGTCCAAAAGTGACTTCTACATTGCAACTTCATCTTTATCAAATACAATTCTACTTGTCTTTGTTCAAATCAAACTGTTAAAAATTGATTATACTTGGAGGTAATTATAATTATAATTTGAAAATTTCAGAACAATGTAATATTATTGTAATAATTTTAATGTTATTAAAAATATTGATAGTGCAATTGTAATGTAATTGATTGATCTGCTGATGATGTTGCATGGAAACAGATTAATTATTAGCCTACACCCTCATATCTTCCACTCAATCTTTTTAAAACTTAATGAGTTATACCAACTAGAAGTCGCTAGACAAAAAGCATAAACAAATGCAACTCTATCAACTTTTGGTTGAGCTCAAGCGTTATCGCGCACATACGCGAAATACATAATACAATAATTTCTACATCCCGCGATATAGTTTTTTCCAGGATGTAAAAATTTATTAAGGTTGTAAAAATGAAATGATAGGATGAGAACAAGGTTTAGACTAACCCTTAAAGCTACGAAATAAGTCTGATTGTCAGCTCAATATACAATCGTCATCAGACCAGCCACCTGGATTTAGAAATATGAAATTATTCAATGAGGTGGCTGCTCGATTAAATTACTGGAATGTCATTTTTTCCTTTGCATTGTTTTATGCTGACTCATTCTACACGAATACGCGTCGACATGTTATCATTGCTAATGCAGCAATGAATAAATTGTTTCTTGTCTTTTTGTGACATTACAATATCATAATAAAATTTTAGATTGTGGTTTCGATCGAAACGAAATCGGAGATGATCTTTTTGGCTGTTGTAGCTGTGGCGCCACCTGATTCGTATTCTGCATGAAGAGGCGACAGTTTTCTCCCAATAAACTGTCTGCTCAGCGCTCAGCAAAGGAATGGACTCAGGATAATGATGAACTCCCCATGGCGGCACTGACACTGTCTGCTTTGTATATTATTATTGAGAGCAACACGTACTGGCGGTAAGTAAGGCGCTACATGAAAACGAACACTACTATTATTGCACAGAGATGAGTGAACGAATTAATTTCCTTTTATGGCAACAACATTGTCATCTTCAAGCGTGACAGAGATGACAATGTTCATTATCCCGATCAATTATCATGGTCATCAATGATCTTATATGTAGATTCAATATTTATTTTACGAAAATTCAATTTCAACTCAGCATTAGAAGCTTCACATATGGCGACATAGCGTCTAACCATAACAAACGTGGCCATCTTCATGGAAGAATTTTTCAAATAAGTAGAGAATGAAACAAAACGCTAAACTGTTGAGTATTGAGATGGATTTCACCTACTGGATCACTTCACTATGTAGCCTATGACATCACACTACTGGATGACTTCATTATGTAGCCTATGACATCACTGTACTGGCACAGATAAATCTTCTTCTCGGTGCACGTCATAAAATGATTGCACCTTCGTAAAGTGCTTGAGAGCGATTCTATGCCAAATGCCTAAAGAGCGAACACATCGTTATGATCCCAGAGTTTCTTACAAAGTCAAAAGCATCAAACTTGAATGAGGTAGGAAACGAAAATGTCACTCTTCGGTTGCAAGAAGCCACGTTGTGACATCTATACATTCACATTGCTTTCGTCTTTAAAGGACGATGATATGTGACCCTGTTTGATTCGATTTCTGGCGCAATGATTCGATTTCTGCCGCAATGATATGATCTCTGGCGCAATGCAAGTCTAGCATTGTTTCCTAGACCTGCACACCTTTCACTGAACTGGAAATTAACATTTTACTAATTTCTGAGTCTGCACGGTCAAAAATTCATTTCTGCGTATTTACAAAATCCCCACCAAATTCTCTCTTTCATACTTTGTTACAATATTGCGCCACGCTGTGCACACACAATTGTGACGTGTGAAATTCCTGTGAGAGAAACATTGTCTCCCGAAACTTACTCCTTATTGGCACGTTAGTAACCACTTCCTGGACAGAAACTAGAAAAGTAATTAATCAAAATTAATGAGATTTTGAAGCGTTTATAAACAGAATCGAGGTAACTTAGCACCATAACTTGTTGACTTGTAAGATTGTGGGTATCTGGATCTCTTACAAACCACACAATCAGATTGCGAGGGCAAAAAGTTGCTTTCTTTGCGGCAGCATGAAATGATTAAGGTTTTTATTCGCCAAGGATATTCTATGGTGGGGACATTTTATAGCTGGACTGAGGCGTAGTCTCTTCAGGTCGTAATATTTTGTGCTGTTCATGTCGGTTTTTTGGTATCATAAAATATTGCAGCTTAACATATTTAAACTAGAGAAAGAACCCTAAATCTTAATTGGAACCTTTCTTAATCAAATTTAGTGAAACATGAAATATTTTGAAAATAATTTGAAATTGAGTCTTGACCGCATTACGATCCTGTGGTTGGTGATTGCGCGGTTTCAGAACCATCTTGAAAGTTAATTCTAAAAGGAATTGTTCACTTTTAATCTCTCACCCAGATAATTTACCGCGTCTATGATTTGGCTTGACCTCATCTGGTCTTGGTCCAGTTGAACGTCGTGCTTCCCATCTGCACGATTCCATGCAACGTTCTCACATCACGTGACTGGAACACCTTGCTTAGCAAACGACGATGGACTGCCATTTGTGCATGGGCTGAGATCTTGGCTATCCACAAAGCCACAGAGAATCTTGTAAGAAAACTCATATGCAGCGGTAGACCTGAGTTCGATGCCAGGTGGAGTCAATACGAAAGTCATTGTTAACATGAAATCTGCAGCTTTCCTTAGCCTGGAAATAATATGGAGTGATTTGGAGCTGTTATAAGAAAGTTGGTATCTGACTGCCTGATAAACTTGAGGGGTTTCTGTATGTTGAGGGGCCATGAGTATTGCATCGTTGAAACGTTTGTCCTCAATACTCTGATGTTGTGCAAGAGGCAATTGTCAGAATTTGTTTTTAATTTATTTTTTCTTTATGTGAAATTGTCTTCAGGGCAGCTGTAGATGATGATGTAAAGTGAGTTGATCTGTGTGCCATTAATCGTCATAATTTCGATTGTTTTATTATAAAAGTGAGAGCATCTTGCAGGAGGTGCCGTGAATGTTTTCTTATATCTGTAGTTGCGTTGACTACTAGTGAATGGAAGCACAAGATGAGGCTAACTACTTGACATTTGTGATAAACCATAACATTCCTGTTTGGATTCACAGAAACAGATCACGGCGTTCAACCCTCAAATTTAAATTTTGTGAATTTGTTCTTGAAACAACACAGACCATGTTTCTAATGAACAATTATACTTGTTGCAGCGGTAACGGCAAACGGCTTTCAATTTCGAAAAAACTATTTGATAACTTCAAAGACAACTTTAAAGAACACGAGTTATCGCGGAATGCCTGAATACAATCTCAAGGAAGGAAACGACTACAGCAACGCGATCGACGGTGGAAGTGTGACTTTGTCTAAACCGATCACGTTCGGCAACAACGAAGAAAGTAAGAAATTATTCTACGCGGATTGTTTGACGTTGCTAACAATTTAAACTTTTGTTCAAAGTTAGAGTAATATTTACAATAGCAGCAATACTGTACAACATCCACCCAAGTAGCAATACTGTACAACAGCTACCCAAGTAGCAATACTGTACAACAGCCACCCAAGCAGCAATACTGTACAACAGCCACCCAAGCAGCAATATAGTATCAACCAATTAGTGGCATCCACATTTTAAACGACTTCATTTCCATTCAACAAACTTCAACATCAAAGCTTCTCTCATTTCACTAATTGGGCTTGTAGTAAGTTTGGATGATTAATTTATCAAATGGTTCCCTAAGATTTTAAAATTTCTAGTCCAGAATCCATTCTCAAACGGAACAAAATGGAAAATCGCCTGTGAGTAAAACTTGCACCAAATTTAGCAAAACCACTCAAATAACTCCAAAGCGACTCCATATCATCCCATCAATGAAGTTGTGTTTGAAATATTGTTGCTCTAAGAATTTGGTTGCAACCTGAAAAACAAAACCCATCCAATCCAGTTGCTTATGTTTCAGAGAACTGGGAAGACTTCGATAACAAACGAAGCTACAGCCACCTCCAGGAAGACAAGATGGGTAAGTTCACGTACGACAGCCACAGGATGTTTGATAACTTTAAGGGTCACCTGCATTAGACTATCACAGCAAGTCCGGCAATCAAAGTCATGCTTTCCATGGAATGTTTTACATTTTTCACGCACACTTTTCTTTAATTAGCTTCGATCGTTCTTGTCATCGTCAAATGCCGTAAAGCAACGTTAGATTTTATGTTCTCTCATGACGTCACGATCTATGACGTATTTGTAGCCGTAGCATGGAAACCAAGAGAATTAATTAATTCAGCAACAAGTTAAAATATAAAACCGATGAATGACGAATAGTTGCATCAGGTGGTGGAAAGTGGGGCACAATGAAACTCATCGCAATCGTACTGGTTGTCATTCTCACCGTCCTCGCGTTCTGCTTTGGTCTGGTCGCTCTAACGAAGGTTTGTTTGTTGTGCTGTGACGTCATTGTGACATTTTTTGATATCCAGTCTATTGAGTGAATTTCTTCATGAATGAACAAATGTTAGAACTATATTTGTGGAGACTGAAAGGATCGATTGTTCGTCAAAGCTAATTCGAAAGAATAATAAGGATTTGATGATGTTTATGTTTCCAAACATTTTAGTGAATCTTGTTATTTATAATATAATTAAAATGAATTAAAAATTAAAGAGCTCAAAATTTAGATACTAAACCCATTTAGTATGGGTTGTTCTTCAAACGCTTCAAAAAATAAACTGTTTTCACCTTGAAAATAAAAAGGGTTTGGGCTTGTAACGTTTGCTGAACAAGGTGTTCCGGCCATTTTGCTTCTAAATTAAAACAACTTTGTTATTATCCATCAGGTTTTGAACGAAACGCAAAGTCAAATACAAGATCTGCAAGAAGGTACCTGGTTTATTGATGATAAAATGTAAATAATCATCGTTTGTATCACCCATGGCAAGAATATAAAGTGGTTTCGACGAAATGAATTCGTTTAAATAGAAATGTTTTATTCCGTATAAATAAGCAACTGGAAATTCTTGAATTTTGTTTCGGCCATAAATTTATAACTTTCTTATCTGGAAAATTGCATGAAATTGTTTCAAAACACAAGGAAATGAGTTTTCTGTTCTTATTGATTGGAATGAATTGATCGGGAAGTTTTGAGGAAACCTGAAAAACACCTCAATGTGTTGTAGTTTTTCTAAACATTTTACTTCCAGAAAACAAACAATTGAGAGGAGATGTTGAAAACTTGACCATAGCCAACGAAAATCTTGACCAGGAAAATATGAATCTGTCAGGTAACAATCGAGGCATTGAGTAGTCATCAATTGACGATGAGATGAAATGTAGACAACTTTTGTTCTCTGTGGAGGCTTACTTTGTGACAAGCAATTGGATGGAAATGAAAAATGTTTTGTGGAAAAATTGAAATGTAATCACAAACTTTTCCCACAAACTAATCTACATTTGTATTGTCAGTGGTCGTTGTGAAGCTGCAGAGCAGAGTTTCGATGAACCAGGACGAAAGTGACAACTCAGGTGAAATTTATTTCTTGTGTTTGGCAACCCTAAGTTTCACACTTGAAGTTGCTGATCGTTCTTTACATCAAATTGTTCTGAATGTGTTTGTGGAATAACTTCAATCCACCTACTGCTAAACTTATAGAACAGGTGACGTCACAGTGCACTCACAAACGATGCAATGACGTTGGTTTAACATTTGCTTTGTCCAACAGATGACCAACTTCAATTGGATCTAACCCGATTAAATGAACGAATTGATAACCTTGTGTTCAATAGAACGGATATCTCTGAAACTAGTAAGTGATTGTAACACAGTTTGTTAGTTTTGTTACTGTATTTCTTTTTCACAATATCATTTCTTTTGCATTCTGACAAAGAAAAATAAATTGAATTGAATTGAATTGAAGTTAAATCAATGCAGATGTTAGATGAAGACGCTGAAACTGCTAGATAAGGATGCATTATCCGAACAGGCGGTTAACCGGTTACTAGGATACATTATTTGTAACTCCAGTTGTAGTTGCACTGATTAAATTCTTTGTCTGGAAATGTTCGATTGATGTGTGCTCTATGTGGACCACAGTATTTGAAGTTTTATATCTACATAATGTTAATGTTTTGTCAACCATCATTATCATCACGTTTGCTTAATTAATTATTCTCATATTGATCAACGAAATTGTTACAGCGACACAGGCTCCCCAACCGGACGATGGGTGGTACTCCCCCGGAAATGGCTACCAGTACCAGACTACGTCACAACGTCGAAGCTGGAACGGGACTCGCACTGAGTGCCAAGAACGCGGTGGAGATCTCGCCGCTGTGGGAATGAGAGACTACGACACCAGAGTGTAAGTAACAGAGTGGCAGCAGAACAAGAAAGAAATATTTCATTAAAATGTTGTTCAAAAATATCGTTGGTTTACCAAATGATATTATCAATGAAGAACTTAATCCTTGTACCTGCAAAATGGGGCATTGCTCACTTTTAGGCACCAGGTTGGGGACACCACACTGCATAACAATGGTCACTAGAGGCGTGCTAATGCGTTTATCATACTTTTAGTGATTGTGACGTGGCCGTTGCCTAAACAACCCGAAGCAGATTGCTTTAAAGTATAATTGTGAAGGAAGCTGCTTCTATTCTGTTTTCAATTTTGATTGACGAACTTAAGGAGTCTATGTTTACGGATCACTGTCTACTGCAACCCGGCCTTTCGTCATTTAATGAAAATTAGACGTAAGGTACAATTTTACAGCGTTACTCCTATAGCTTTTCAATTTATTTTCGTTTCGAGATTGATTTAAGGAGGTCCTCGTTAAACTTAATCTTTAATTGTTCAGGATGATTGGAAGAGCAATCCTCTCCATCCACCAGCGCTGCTGGATTGGAGTGCATGACGTATCTTTGGAAGCAAACTTCATCTGGATTGATGGAGTTCCTGGAAACGACGGAAACATTGCCTGGAACAAAGGAGAACCGAACAACGCTGGGAGAGGAGAAGATTGCGTTGAGATCCTCCCAGGAGGACAACTCCCGTATGGGAGCAACGATGCAGGATGCAACACTAGATACCAAGGGCTTTGCGAGAAGCCTTTAAGTTGAAATTCAGACACAAGAGAACAAGTTTAATATGAAGAGTTTTACCCTTTTCAAGTTCCACAGTGTAGTTTGTTGATCAAATCTTTTGTACTTATAAAACTGTGTAGTTGCCTTTCTATTAACAATTTGTATTCTGCTTGAGCATCAAATTTTAGCATTAATTCTGTTAATAAGAAGCCATTTCATCTACAAACTGAACAAAACCAATAAAGTCGCTGAATGCGAAAGCATCATGCTTAAGAGTTCTGTGTCCTCCTTCCAGTCATGCTTAAGAGTTCTGTGTCCTCCTTCCAGTCATGCTTGAGAGTTCTGTGTCCTCCTTCTAGCAGCCATGCCTCCAAACTACACGCCATAAAAAGTTTGCAAGTGATCACAATATTTCGTCAAAGTGTTCTTTGTTCATGCTTCACTTCGTTGTCAATTGATGCTTGATATCACGAATACCTCAACAACTAATAGATCAGGATCCATGCATTGATTTCAACTCACGAATCATTTAACATGTTACTCTTCCGTGAATTGATTTACTGACTAGTGACTATCTACTCAGGATGTTGATCAAAAAAACAACAAAAGTTTTTTTCCAAAATCATTTTCATCTGGATGTGGAATCCGATGAAACGATGAAACGTATTTTATGATAACACCAATTCCATAAGCTAAATTATATTGTCTCTATTGACCTACTATTTTCAAGTTCATGCAGAAATATTTTTAAAAGTTTATGTATCTTTGAAAGTCTGGAAAACGCCAAAATTAGTAGGCTGCAATTGCTAAACCACAACTCATGAAGATGATTGCGCTGCAGGGTAAAGGTTTTAGGTATAAAAAATTCAATTCGATCCACAGAGGTTTCAGATAAATTTGTTCCAATAATTTGCATGTCGCATAAATGACCAGAAAATGCTCATTTTGCGACTCTACACCACTCGCTTTACTGCAAGGTCGAAGAGATCAAAAGTGGATAAAGCCACCTGGAAAAGTCGATCTGGTACTAAAATACTTCCTCAATCGGGCGATTTACCTAATACAGAGGTAATCACTATGAAACAAATCAATTTTAAAATCATTTGGTCACGTTATCACTCGCAACAGTATTTCAATAAAATTTATGTTGCAGAACCGGGTTTCGTCCACTAGGACTAGTCAGTACAACTTAATCGAAACGAAAAAAAGTTACAAAACAAATTTATATCGGCACAACTAGACCGAAACGAACGAAAGGTTACATTTTAAATACATAAAAAGTCAATAAATGTTTAAAACCTCCCTTTTCTTTTATATTTCTTCATTGTGGATAGGACAAATACAGAAAAATGCAACTATCGAATCCTTCTGATTACCTAGTCCGTGTAAGCAATTGATTTATTCAAAAGCTCTGTGCAATGAAGCGTGACGTGGAAAACAATCACGCCGGCAGCTTCATTGGCAAGCACCAAGTTGCCTATTAACGTGGAAAAACAAGGACCTGATTCTCATGTTTACTGTAGTTAAAGTATCTTTGATAAAAAATAAATAATAAATAAAAAGGCCACGTGCGATAATGACACGCCATAAAGCCTATTGATGAGCATGACACGACATAAAGCCTATTGATGAGCATGACACGACATAAAGCCTATTAATAAGCATGACACGACATAAAGCCTATTGATGAGCTATCGTAATTGTGAATAAGTTTTGACGTTTGAACCATGGGTCCCACACCATAGGACAATCTTCCCATCCTTGCTGGCATCTAACCCGCTGAGCTTCGTCGCAAATAAGCCACTCTGTCTTTCGTTCGAAGGGCATTGCATACCACATCATCAACGATTGCACCATCTTTAAGCCACTTAACGGAGTGGAAGGTCTGTGTGTCTTGGATGATGAAACCAAAGACTGGCTGCTCTCTAGTAGCCTTCCAGTGTAATCCGGCAACATCGTGAATCTGGGGTGTTAAAAGGATAGACCCTCAGCCCTAAAGGCTCACACGACGACAATATTTGAATGAACTGCTTGTGATGTGCTGCGTTGCAAGCAAAATGCTGTTGAATTAGATTTTTGATAGAATTAAAATTCCATCCTGCATTCTGCATCTTTATACAGTGATAAGTGAGAATTAATGTCGTATTTAGGCTACTAGGCGGCAATAGGGTGAGAAAGTTGCCGTTTTTAGCCTACATTCTTTTCTGCCTTTTTACTTGTGAAAACAATGTGTCACTATAATAGCCTACTTGAACAAAAAAAAAAAACATCAAATGGAGTAATATGGCTTGTTTAGCAGATATAACCCTAATAATGATACCTTTTATTAAGCGCCCTTATTTAGCCAAATTTAACAAAACTTGGAATAACAATAATAGCTATAAAATTACTTGCAGCAAGCTACTCTCGAAAATATTGTATATTCCAATTCAGAGGCGTAGCCAAAGGTTTTTTTGGAGGGTTTCAACCCCCCTTTGGCAAGCGTGTGACGTCACGATATTGAGAATGATGCTTTCAGTCTCTAAAACAAAGCTTGCCTAATTTTCAACAAAACTGCACTAAAAGAGCGAGTTTTACCAATACCAAATAAATTATTCAAATATCTCAGCCAGGAATTAGCAACAAGAAAACAAAGAGACTTAGCTTTATTTTCGAAAAATGCCGAAGAAAGCCCTTTTGCTATGCCACCGGAGAGCACCATTTTACAGGAATATTCATACCCACATTTTTGTTGAAAATGCTCTCAGACTGCACCAAATTTAAAGTAATTTTTCAAAATTTTCTGGGAGGGACCCCCACACCCCCGCCGCTGGGTGTCGTCTTAGGCGAACACGCCAGCCATCAAAAAAAACTTTTCAAAATTCCTGGCTACGCCACTGTATTCCATGACCACATTTTGGTAGGAAAAAGTATATTAAACTTTCGAGATGTAACCCAAGATATCGACCTTCAATTCTGAGCTTTGCACAAGAAATCAAAAGAACTCAGCCTCATGGCAAAAACACACATCTGTCGCTGTGACTTCTTGCTACCGTACAATCGACTAGTAAGAGCCCTTGTTCATTTAACCGGGAATTTTTTCGTTGTTGAAATTCTGATGCAAGCTTCATATTTTGTCTACATCCGCAACTGTCAATAGCCGGAAAGATGTGCCAGACTATAGTGGAAGATCTAAAAAACGCGACATAAAAAATTCCACATTTTCCCTGTGTTTGAATTATTCTCGAGAACACTGATTTGAATAAACAGCAAAACATGAATTTTGTTATATTTCTATATTTCGTAAGATGTTTTCGAATAACCAATATTTCAATTTTCTGCATTTTGTTTTGTAAATGCTTTAAAATAATCGAACACCTTATGCAAGACAAAGCTTTTAGATCTTCACAAAAATAAAAAAACAAATTGTCTATGCATTCAACCCTCTAGGAGTCAAGTAAGTATCAAGCCTTCCCAGAAAGTGCAGTGGTGTTGATGTGTTATATCAAGGATAACACGAAGAGGGGCGATTTTGCAATAAAATATGTTTACATCATAAAATTTTAAACATAACAAAAAGGCCAATCCCATCCTAATGATGTTTTTCAAGTTTTAAAAAGACAATTCTTTTTCTTTCCAAAGAGCAAGACTATTGTTTTTGGAACAGAAATAGTTGGATTGCAAAAATGCCCTTTTTAATGTTTAGGTTCTTTAACGACAACGCTTTAAAACAGGTCACGGTAGTTAAAGGTTTAATCTCAACGGAAAATGAAGCAAGGCTGATTTAGGCTAACAAGGAAAAGTGAACTGGACAACATCTGTAGCCTATTGTATGCTTATGAACTGAAACGAATTTTTTTCTCAGTGGTGATTGGGTCTTGAAAATAAAAGGAATGCTCTAAACCAGAGGTCTCAAACAGTGGAATCATTCAATGCATAACTTTGTTGTAAAGAATATGCCACTCTGTGCAGTATCCATACAAAGAAGACTGACTGGGCAGACAGAAGAAATCAACTTTGCGCCTCACCCCAGCCGGCGCGATGCGTTTGTGACTCATCAGTATTTTAATTGATGTAAACATTTGGGTAGTTTTTCATTTTCTTATGGGAAATTTTTTTTGGTTTTATCAATAAAATATCCACACAAGAACGTGTACAACCGCTGTTGTATTATTGCGCCATAATTGGGCAAGAGACTAAGACGTTTGAACTTTCCTCACGGTGTTGCAGCCATCATTTGAAACATAATCCATTCTGGCACGCTTAGAATAATTTCCTGTACAAAATTTTTGAATGCAATTAATCAAAATTGATGAGATTTTGAAATGTTTACAAACAGAATCGGTCAAACTCACAGACACCAGTTCACTAAACTTGATTGCCACAAGGAAAGTAAAGATTTCTAAACAAAGCCAACAACAATGTTGAAACGGAGCAAAATGGCTTCCTATGCATACTGTGCTGTATTTAGCTATTGTAGCTTACAAAGTCAATTTTAATTCCAACCAAGGATGGCTAATATATTTTATATTGTAAATCTTCCTTTAAAATTCAATCAAAAAGAGGATTCAATATTTACAAAAAATGTGAAGCTCAAAAAATAGGTAAAAATATCGGCTTGAACTGACGACAACTGCTCATCCAAGTGGGCGTTATGACATATTTCCTGATTTCATGGGTTAATATGGTTTAATTGTGTCGCAGTTTCTGATTCAACTGACGACATAATTATGTTTCCTTTTGAGAGCAGCTAGTGGTGTGAACGACTTGTAAGTTTGAATTCTAAACATTCTGAAATCTTGCAAAAACAACTTTAAAGAACACGAGTTATCGCGGAATGCCTCAATATAATCTCAAGGAAGGAAACGACTACAGCAACGCGATCGACGGTGGAAGCGTGACTTTGTCGAAACCAATCACGTTCGGCAACAACGAAGAAAGTGAGAAACTAATTTGTGTCGTTTCTTTGCAACCTATGACGTCAGATGGGCTCTAGAGGTTTTAAACAAAGATTTAAAACAATACAATCAATTGTTTCTTCAGTTAGGTAACACATGTCAAATCTGCGGCTCACCGGCCGGGTTCGCCCACGATGCAACATGCTCGACCGCAAGATGGCGTTAAATTCCTTTTAAATCTGCTCATCGGTGCGCTGCACCACAAACAATCTCACGATGAAAATTGCTTCAAAGGTTTAGTTTTGTGTTCAAGTTCTAAATAGCCTTCAAGTATTCACTTGGCATCACTTATTTTAGGTTTCCCTGTGTGTTTGTGACGTCACGATCTAGTACGTATTTGTAGCCGTAGCATTGAAACCAAGAGAATTAATTCAGCAACAAGTTGAAATATAAAACCGATGAATGACGAATAGTTGCATCAGGTGGTGGAAAGTGGGGCACAATGAAACTCATTGCGATCGCACTGATTGTTATTCTCACCGTCCTCGCATTCTGCTTTGGTCTGGTCGCTCTAACGAAGGTTTGTTTATCGTGCTGTGACGTCATTGTGACGTGTTTTGATTTCCAGTCTATTGAGTGAATTTCTTCATGAATGAACAAATGTTATAAAAGTTTGTACCGACAGAACTGTATTTGTGGAGACTGAAAGGATCGATTGTTCGTCGAAGCTAATTCGAAATAATAATAAGGATTTGATGACGCTTATGTTTCCAAATATTTTAGTAAATCTTGTTATTTAGAATATAATTAAAATTACTTTTATTATTAATTATCAGGTTTTTGGCAAAACTCAAAGTCAAATACAAGATCTGAAAAAAGGTATCTGGTTTAATGATTATAAACAGTAATTGATCGTTTGCTGAATTAACTGTAGCTACTATACGCACTGGTTTTGATTATTGAAAAAATGTGAAAATAGAAAAGATTTACGTAACAAAAACATATTGACTTTTATATACTGACATGATACATGACGTAATAATAGTTGAAAAAAGTACATAAAAGTTCTTTTTAAATCAATCTCTATCTAAGGTTTCATGCTAGATGCAATCGTCACGAGCAACACTTATTCAAACAGAATTATTCTATAATGCTTATACTGTACTAATTATTCTTATTCTATTTGAATAAGTGTTGCCCCTGACGATCGCACCTAGCATGAAACCTTAGGTAGCATATAACTTAGCTATTTTAGATTTGTAGTCACTAGCTCTATTACTTGCATTGAGCACTTTGTTTTGTATTTTCTACAATTTATTCTTGGAATAAAAGTTTTTTCTAAACATTTTACTTCCAGAAAACAAACAATTGAGAGGAGATGTTGAAAACTTGACCATAGCCAACGAAAATCTTGACCAGAAGAATATGAACGTCAGGTAACAATCGAGGCATTGTGTAGTCATTAATTGACTGTGGGTTGAATACCCACAAAACATTACGAGTTTATTTTGAGATGAAGGTTGGAAAACTATGAAACATTCAAGAATTCGTAGTTTTATGAACAATGACGGCATGATGATGGCACAATGACGGCATGAAGATGACACAATGACGGCGTGATGATTGCACAATGATGGCGTGATGACTGCACAGTGCACGATGATGGCGTGAGACAAGACAATGACTTTTCCTGAAAACTAATCTTTTGCATCTCTGTTTTCACAGCCGTGATCGGGAATGTTCAGAGAACACTTTTAATAAACGAAGAGGAAAGTAATGGCAAAGGTGAAAGTATTTATTGTGTTTTTAGAATGTTGCCAATAATGCGATAATGTTTCCTTTCTTCCGTCAGTGGCTACATATCCGGACTCAGTTAGCCACTGCCTGCTGTCATCGTCACTGGAGATAATCTTACAAAGTTGTTATTCAAAAATATCGTCAATAGACGTTTTATATGCGTTGCAACCTCAATAGTTTGTCCACCAACTGGCGACGTTCATCGTTTGATCGAACGCAACTTGTCGGAATGACGTCACCATTGTGACACTTTCTTTGTTCAACAGATAATCAACTTCGATTGAATTTGACTGGACTGATCGAACGAATTGACAACCTTGTGCTCAACAGAACGGATATTTCCAAAACTAGTGAGTGACCGCAGCTTCACAAACCTTCTCGATCACTTCTTATGCCTTGCATTGCTTGTAAAACATCATTGTAACCAGATAAGAAACTGGAGGCAACAGTTTATAATTTTTGACCATAAATATCAAGAAGAAAGCTTTACTTACACTGATATCCAGAAATATACAGACAGTTGTGCTTTGTTTAAGCCTAAAAGCCTCTTCTGTGTTGCAGGTACATTGGGGATGCCCACGTGGGTGCTGCATCGATGTCCACGTGGGTGCTGCATGCCTGCATCGATGCCCACATGGGTGCTGCATCGATGCCCACGTGGGTGCTGCATCGATGCCCACGTGGGTGCTACATCGATATATTAACAGCAGTTAAGAAGCAAAACGTTTGTGATGCGCCAATCATATAACTCCAACATAATGGAGCCAAGAGATAATGTAAACAACATATTATTCCTAATTTTAGCTTCCCTTCCAGACGCAGGTTGGTACACTCCAGGCAATGGCTACCAGTACATCGCCACCACTGGAAGACAAACGTGGGCCTTGAGTCGCAGCTGGTGTCAAGCTAAAGGCAGAGATCTTGCTGCGGTTGGAGTGAGAGATTTCAACACCAGAATGTAAGTTGGACTATATGTTATGACAACTGAAATTGGACCAGGCACTGTTCAACGCTGTGGCTGCGTTACAAGCGAAATCTCCAATGAAGCAGTTGAAAGCAACGAATGACCATACCCGGTTGTTAGGTTATCAAGATTAAGAAGTGATTTTTTTTCGTTTGTTTCTGAAGGTTCATAAATTCCATAACAACTTGTGGCAATGACCTAAAAGTTAAAACGTTATAACTAACTCTCTTCTTATTCTCGCGCACTTTGATTGTGAAATGAACTTTGCCAGAGTTTCCTCGACTAGATGAGATTCTCCATGAACCCAGTAGTTTTAATACAAAGCTATTAATTTCCCATGAAGCGGCTCATACTTTTAAACACTATCTATCTACACATCGGAATAAATCTCAAAAAGTAAGAAATTAAACATTTACTTTCAAAGCAATCTCCCTCTTATCAATGTTTTGTGGTTAAACCATCATCTTGGTCGAAGGAGTTTTAGTGAATTCTCTTTCAGAGACTTTTCGTCTATTACTTTCTCCTGAAATAGCTGTTGCATTGTTACGATCCGTTTCGTTGATTGTTTGTCTTATTCCGAAGCAATTATCTTCCAGGACAATCAGCAAAGCGATCCTTCCTGTTCAGGGAGCATGGGTCGGATTGCACGATATATCCTTGGAAGGTAACTTCGTTTGGATCGATGGAGTCCCTGCAAACAATGAGAACGCGAAATGGAATAATGGTGAACCAAACGACGCCGGTTTCAATGAAGATTGCGTGGAAATTATCCCAGGAGCACAATTCGCGTAAGGAAGCAACGATTCATCTTGCACTTCGGACAGACAAGGACTTTGTGAAAAGCGTTTAAATTGAAATTCAGTAACAGGAGAAAAAAAAATAAAAAAAATCTTATCACTCTGCAAGTTACTCATTGCACATTGATCGTGATTTTCTTTAATTCTTTGCACTTTAAAGTTTTAAATCTAAAGTATACTGTATATCATTGTATGCTTATCGTGCATAATTTATCAGTATTTTTGTTTAAAAAAGTTACTCCATCAATTACCTGAAGTGAATCTCAATAAAAAGTATGTGCTCTTAGCTGAGGACCATAACAAAATGCTTGCGCTAAATTGCTGACAATGTAAATAATTCTTTTACAGATTTTTTTTATGAGAAAGTGAAGTGGTTGGTTTTTATTTATAAAGAAAAGCTCGCTATGATTCACTTCAAAATCCACTGCTTTACATTATAAAGAGAAATACAAATCATAAACAAGATAACAGCATTTGGTGTTATCTGCATTTGGTTAACAGCATTTGGTGAAGCTCAACTTGTTATCATGACCTCAATATTTTTTATTTAATTTTCTAAATGTATATCTTAGCTGGTTGCCGATGTACTGACAAAATACTTTTAGAATACTATAGAAAAATATTGCTTTGTTTGTTTAATTTACAATATATATGTGAACTTTTTATTCTGTGATTTGTTCTGATGTTTGTTCTGCTTTAACTTATTAGAAAATATGCGTTGAAGTTTTGACACACCCACGCCACACTCGTGCACGATCCAGAGACAAAAGCATTGACACAAACATGATTTTAGATATATCGCTACAAACGAATCCGGTCTGTACATCTCCGGTTAATACATCAAACCGCTTATTACGGTCAATTGTTTGGAAAAGAATATTCATCATAATTTTTCATTGTAAAAACGACTGTTAATAAATGTAGTCATGGCTTAGTTCAACTGCTTGTTAATCTCATTGAGCAAATTGTTCTTCATTATGTGCACTTGTGCATCTGTATAGTGATATAGCCTATCATAAACGAAAATCAAACATTAGCCTACTGTGAAGAAACAATAGACGATTATAATGAAATAGCCCAATGCTTTCAACCCGTGGGATGATACGCACTTGCGCGGATGGAAGAGTTTGAGATGCTGCAGATCTTCATGTCTATTCTTCTATTTGAATAAGCACTTTTTGACAATCCCTCAAAGGGGGAAGCAGAATGTAAAGGTTGCTTTGGGAATAGTGATTTAATTTTCTAAAATAGAGCAGTCTTTGAAGCGGTCTATTATCAAAGCAACGAGCTTCCATTTGTACATTAATGACTTTAAAACTTATCTTCCCAGCCATCAGAATGAAAATCAAGCTGTGGACTTTGAACCCTTTTGGAAAGCAGCGCATTTCAAGACTTTGGGTCATATTTTCAAAAACGATTTTTACCGACAAATGTTTTTATATGTCTTTTACGTTTCTTAAAGTGCCAATGGCCTACTTACTAAAGCAGTAGGGAGTGAAGTAAACGAGAGTTGAATGCAGATAAACCCATTGCATCTGCTATTAATTTAAATGCGTAGTTTTAATGAAGAGATCCTTGCATTGTTGCTTTTCAAATAAAGAAAACAAATTGCTGAATACTAACTCTGCTTGATTTGTGAGGATGAGTTTTGGAAAATAAAAAAAATGCGTTCCGTGTTTTTAAAGGATGAAAAGCATTGAACCTTTTAAAAACATCAGGTATTACAGTTAAAACAATTTTTGCTCTTGCAGCAGAATTGGTTTGTTATTGCAGCTGAAGCGTTGTGTTTATTCTAGTCTACAATGCATAATGATGAGATTAGGATAAGATAGTTTAATAAATACTGTAGGCCTATAGTAGGCCTACCAATACAGTATTTTGATTTCATTTACCCCAAAAAGGTTGTTTGTAATTGAGATTTTAGAAAACCATTCAAAACAAACATTCCTGATTACAGTAAAAATCGGTAGGTTCCGAAGTGGATGTATTAACCGAAATCTACTGTATTCGAGGTTCATTAAATAACTTGATTAAAACAATTAATATTTTCTGTGCTTGTTTTGTCATTTGTTCAAAGAACGTTATGAAAAGTTATTGTTGCGCTTTTTTGCCTTTGGCTGTATAATGTTTATTGTCTACTTTACAAAAGTTGAAATAAATCTGATGTGATATTCAACATATCTAGGCTATACGTAAAGTGAAGTTATTTACCAAAATTTAAATTGACCACACAACCATTCAATGAAAGAGATTTTAATTTTTAACGTGGAGCCCACAATACCTTTTGTCGGCACAACCTAAGTGACATTTACAACGGGTGAAACCCACACGATATGCAACAACGTGATGCAACAATGTGAAGCAACGAGGTAGTGCAACAATGTGATGCAACAATGTGATGCAACAATGTGGTGCAACAATGTGATGCAACAATGTAGTGCAACAATGTGGTGCAACAATGTGGTGCAACAATGTGATGCAACAATGTGGTGCTGTCTTTTGCAACAGGAGTTATTTCAATTCACCCTTTTTAGAATAATTTGTATACATTAGAATTATTTGTATACATTAGAATTATTTGTATACATTAGAATTATTTGTATACATTAGAATTATTTGATCTCCATGCGTTCCTTAAACGTATTCTTCTAACGCTCAAGGAGTTCCAGCACTCCCCGCCTCCTAGTTTAAGAGCCTCTTTCTTCTATGGAAAGCCAATCACAACCTGAATATTGTTGGCTATCATTTTGTATTCGTCATCAATCCAATGACATTATAATCACGACACAACAACCACAAAGAACGCGAGAGCTGGCACATCAAACAAGTCGCGTGACATAACCGGAACGTGTCCGGCTACAGGTATATTTACCAGACTATACCCACAAGTGGGGGGGGGGGGGTATATTTCAATAAGCAACAATATGTATGGGCAACAAGCACCAGTGCCGGTCTTAGGGTATTTCGGGCCCTGTGCGGAATATGCTTTGCGGGCCCCAATGACAATGATCCAGTTCAGTAGCGTAGCTGGGTATTTTGAAAGGGGAGGAGCGATGGTGGCGGCGTGATTGCGGAAGGTCACAACCAGCGGCAGAGGTCTGGGGGCCCTCCCCCAGAAAATTTTGAAAAATTACTTTGAATTTGGGGCATTCTGAGAGCATGTTCAACAAAAATTTAGGTATAAATATTATTGTAAAATGATGCTGTCCGGTGGCATAGCAAAAGGATAAGATCATGCTTTCTTTGGCATTTTTCTGAAATAAAGCTATGTCTTTATGTTGAGTCTGGATGCAACCTATTTCGTCCCCTGAAAAATTCGTACCCCGATTCCGTACCCTGAAATTGTGTAACAAAATCAAATTTCGACCTATTTCGTCCCCTGAAAAGATCGAGAGAAATTTTGAAATGTTTGCGGCAACTCCGATCAGCGACTTCGGCTATGTTGTTTTTTTTTCTCGATCTTTTCAAAGTACGAAATGTTCAGGGGACGAAATAGGTTGAACTCGTCGAGTCTCTATGTTTTCTTGTTGGTAATTCCTTTGTTGAATTTTTCCATTGAAAATGACAAAATTATTGCATTTTCTGAGTAAATTGCGGCCCCCTAATTTGCGGGCCCTGTGCGATCGCACGGTTTGCACACCCCAAAGACTGGCACTCCAAGCACAGTTGTGAGAAGGTTACCATTTATGGAAAGAATTGATTAAATCTATTATAATTGCTAAAGTGCTGTGGTAAGCACGTTTACAGTTATCTTGATTTCTTTCATGGTCAGGTAGGATTACTTTGTAGGCCTACAAAATTTCCTAAGCTACAGTTAATTTACTTTAATTAGGTTGCAAAACATACTTTTTACTTTTGACGCAAATTGTTTATATTCTTGTATCTAAGTGTTTCCTTGCAAAAAACTTTGAATCACTTTGAAACGCTTTTCGCCGAGGTAACTGTTGCATGTCGCTGATAACATTCTTGTGCAATATTCTTCTTGCACCTTCATTGATAAACGCATTTGGAATTTTTTATCCATTATTCGATATTTCCTGTCCAGTGTCCATGATCATCTTATAAATTCTGTTATGCTCCTGAGCAGTGGTATTGATGAGTGATGATATGCCCTCGTACAGTGGCACTGATTATATATCCCTCCGTGCAGTGGCACTGATGAGTGTTGATGTGCCCCTTCGTGCAGTGTCACTGATGAGTGATGATATGCCCTCGTACAGTGGCACTAATTATATGCCCCTTCGTACAGTGGCACTGATTATATGCTCCTCCGTGCAGTGGCACTGATTATATGCCCCTCCGTGCAGTGGCACTGATGATGTGCCCCTCCGTGCAGTGGCACTGAAAATATGCCTCTCCGTGCAATGGCACTGATGATATGCCTCTCCGTGCAGTGGCACTGATGATATGCCTCTCCGTGCAGTGGCACTGATGATATACCCATGTGCAGTGGCACTGATGAATGGCATATCATATCCATTAGTGCTTTACAAAGTTGTCTTCGTTGTTGTCACTCAATTGTCAAAATTGTCTTTGGACTTCAATAGATTTCCATGACTACTACTACCACTAGGTGTCACTTCAACCTGGCTGGAGATGACGCAGACATGTTGAACTTTTCTGGCGCCGCGCTTTGTCGCCCTGGCTTTGTTGGGACTTGCATTTTCGAATACGGACAAGTTTCTTCTTAATCCTCGTGTGATGTCATAGCAAGGGAAGGGAGATAGCAGTCGCGGTTTCCAGTCACGAAACGCGGCAAGGATGCAGATAATATTGATTAGAATCGACAAATCGTAAACTAACGTAGGAATAATGTCATGTTTGTCTGCAATCAACAATATAAGTAAAGAACTAATGATATCACTGAATACGCACAGAGCAGAAGTGACAGTCGCGCGTTTGATAATGGGCAAAAAGTCACGTGATCTTCCACTTCGGTTGGTTTCCAAGAGGCTGTGATGTCTGCACATTGGATAAACGAATAATCCCAAAAGTAAAAGTTGGAAAATCACTGTTCCCACCAGCAACCAGACCCAGGGAATGTAGGCGGGAATGCTCGTGGACGTGTTGAGACAACCGTTGGTGGTCAGTTGGTAAAATCGAGTTGTTGTGAAAAGAACCGTTCCAACTACCTGACAGACTAGAAAGAGAACTAAACAAATCCAGCTGATAGTCTTTGTAGTGCTTGAGGTGAGATGTTTCATTGCCGGATCAGCGTAGCAGAACCATTGTCTTGTCCATAGAAAGGTGTAGATCCCAGTCAGGCTGGCAGAAGACAAGACCACCTTTAACTTCACCACTACATTGCAGTAGTCGCTGTTGTAGTTTCCCGTGTACTGGACCAAAAGTTCGAAATGTTCGCACAGATACCTCCCCAGCAGCAAAGCGGCTGCAGAAATAGATTGCACGCGTAGGGCGATCGCGTATTTGTCGCTTCGTTCGATGCTTTTGTCGCGCAAAGATCTTCGTTTCCGCTTTTTAAACTCGTAAATCACAAAAGCTATTGTTAAGTAACAAACGATAGCAGTGAAAACAGACACTGAGCTCTGAAGCACAATAAACCGTCCAAGGTTGAAAGTTGAGTTTCCAGCATCATCAAGGAAGCTAAAGGAAGCTGTGGAATTGCCAACAAATAACATGCTTCTTTATAAATTATAGAATTGTCAAATGAAATATAATCTTATCAAATATTTTGTTGTGTTGCTTCTAGAATTGGTTATTGGATCCAATAGCTTGCTATAGCAACAGAAGGACATTTTAAACTTTTCAATTTCTTATACAAATTCAATGAGCTGCACAATTAAAAAATTATTAAACTTAGAATAGGATTTGAGTAATGTGAGCAAGCCACTTCAATGCTTATTAGTTGCTAAAATAAACTAAATTGTTCTTCATTGTACAACCCCATAAGAGCAGTAGTGCATTTATGTACAAAGCAGCACAATTGTAGCCTAGAAAAAATTTAATTTTATGCGGTGATGAACACCCCTCTCAATCGAAATGCACGAATTTGTGAATTGCACAGAAAGTAATTGCCACAACAAGGCACAGAAATCTTATTTGTCAACAGCTGTTGGAACAAGCCTTCCTATCACTACCTTCACGACAGCCAACTGACTAACAACTCTGGTGCACAACAATATGCGACGTAACTATCCTTTCGAACAACCATTGTTTTATTCGCATTTGATGACGAAACATCACAAATACCCAATGACGTAACGAAGCAGCAATGCTTCAACTCACAAGCAAACAGAACCAAGCAACCTTACGGCTTTTATCAAAATTTTTAAATGCTTGACCATGGCTGAATAAATGGCCGAAAACGTTTGTATTATTCTGTATCATGAAAAATGTGTTGGTGTTGTATGGTTTTGTTCGATGCTGATTGGACGAAGCGCCCTCTCTAGAAAAATATTAGAACTGAATAATTCCAGAATATGACTGAGAATCCTTGTTGACGTCACATGATGAGTCAGCGACCAACAATGCATCCGCTGTGATCTTCGCGAGTAGTTTGATTGTTAAAAATCTTCTATAGACAATAGACACCTGATGACGTCATTTATTTGATTACGTATAGCAGACCTTCCGTTAAAACGCAACACTATTATGTCTTAACAAAAGTCTTGGAAAGAATTGTTATCTAACAATCAGAGATTTATGACGAACCACGTTCAGACTCAGAGAGCTGGTGAAGAGTGAGATCGTAGAGCAAGTTATCCATCAAACTCGCGTCTTCCACAGCTACAGCTTCAATTCATCAGCGTGTTTCTGTCGGTACCATTCCATGCCAGGCAGACGGGCAATCCTTGGTCATCTATCTTTCTGATAGTGCTGGCTGACGATATAAAGAAATTGTAAGTGGTTAACAATCTTGAAACCTCATGCCCCACAGAAATATTATTCCAAAGAACTCCATAAATTAAAGAATTTAAGATCACTTCAAATTGCAAGATATTCTTACCCTTTATTAATTTTTTCAACATCTAACCGAATTGCCGGATTGTATATCTTCAGCAACGTAGGGTTTATTGACTTGCCCTACTGCATGCACTCGATGGTGATTATTCATCTATTTTAAAAATGGCTCGCACAACTTCAACTCAGTGAGGCAATGCAATGACAGATGTGGTTGTTATCAGCAAGGGATCATCGTACTCGCTGGATCCATAAAAAACAGATATATCAAGTAATTGTTTTTATTCTGACACTTTTGTTTGTCCATGAACTTCAGCATGGACACTTGGGTGTAGGAAACCAGTTGTCGTCATTTACCAAGCGGTAACATTGTTCGGCTTACTTCAGATGAACAATTTTAGGTCTTTTTGTGATCGGAATGCGCTGGTGGAATGAATTGTAATTTCGAAGGTAACTGATGTTTGTTGTAGGTTGCCCGTCGCATATTTATTGCTATATTATTATATCGTATGTAGCATTGTTTGAGTAACTTTGGAAAATTGTGCTGGTTTCTTGTGTTTATAATGCTGAAATTCTACAATAACTAATTTATTTGTACTAAAAATAATGCAGAAATATATATTTTCAGTAGAAGGACATAGTTGAAAAATTAACTCAAGTAAGAATCTAGTCCTGCTTCTTGAGCAAAGTTCCATCATAAGATGAGTAAATGGTCTGCCTGACAGAAAAAACAGTTCTTCAACACTCATAGAATATTCCAAATAGCAAATCTTAAATTCACTATCCCTGCAGTTAAACATACGAAACGACGGAATCTTGCAAAACGAATTTTTGTTCATGTAAAGACTTGTAGTATCAGAAATCAAGAACTCAACTCGGCGCGCCTTTCACTGGAAGATTGAAACAGTTTTCATTTCTTGTCGGCTTTTCCTGGGAGTTGCTGATGTATTCAGCCAATCAGATTGCAAAGGTCGATGCAAATTTTGGAGAAAATATTAAATAAATAATTAAATATAAAAACCGGAATTGCTGAACTCAATGTAGCTCTGTCAGCTGTCTCCTAAACTAATTTTTATTTAATTACGGTTATGCAACATTATTGCAACGTTATTGTCGAATGGTCGTTACTGCAGTTGGCATTGCGGAGAAGTAACAATTTTTTAAACGTTTAGTGTTTCATCGCTCTTGCTTTATATTGCTACAGGTCACGTGATTGTGCATATTTAATGCAGTTTTTGGCTCGAAAAGATAATGAAAGTGTCTTTCAGTCGACACCCATAATATCCTATGAACGATCTGGCGATGTTGAGATTGAAGAAAAAAATTCCTTTGAAGAAATGTTTTGCTTCAGGCAGGGTTGGTTCTGTACTCGTGTGATCATAAAACGTGGACGTTAGTTGTAGATTGCTGTATTTCATCACAAAAACGCAACTCCAATTGTTATCCAATAAAGCAGTAGCGGGTCTATAAAGTTTATAGAGTTATCTATAATTAGAATCATCTAAAAACTACTTTACTTCTGTAGCTTTAATGTTTTGTACAAATTGTTGTAGTGATATTAATACCGTGCTTACCTACAATTCCTCCTTCCTCCTGCCACAAACATAACTTGCAATCGTTTATCCGTTTTGATTTTTGAATTTGAAGTGGGGTAAAAACCTTTGGAAATTAGTAACTGAAATTGATTGATCAAAGTTTATATGAACAGAAGTAGTAGCCTATGTCTGTATTTTATTAATAACTTATCTCTATTTTATTTACTTTTTTTTGAATCCGCACGGTCACACTGAGCAGGTTTTTTGTAATTTTTGCTTGCTGAATCTTTTATGACAGCACAAATAAGTTTTTTGGAAGATGCTCAAAGTAAAAAAAATCGGGAATCCTGTTACTTTTTGAATTTCTTTTGTGTGTTGTATGGTTTTAATTGCCCTTGTTACACTTACAAGTGTTAATTGTACCGGTAGGTCTATTTTTACAAGCGACAAAATTATTTTTTTTCTTTCTAGATTAAGTATAATCGTAGCCTACATTTTTAAGATAATGTTGTCCAAACACTGTTTTATCGATGCATATGTAGCGGCACTATTTGAACATGGGCCCTCCATATACAGCTGCAATAGTGCAACAACATCCCGAGTGGGTGGGAAAAAACAGGGAGCGGTGTCTATATTCTTCGTAGTAGTTTATTGCTGTAACACAAGCCAACTTGACACTTCGGAACAAAAGAGAGTAAGATCGGTGTGATAAAATTAAGCCAACAACGGAGCGCAAAACTGTAGAAATCCAACTTGAAACTGATCTTAAAGGGCGGGGAAACCCAAATTAACTTTTGCGAGTTTTTTTGTTTAACCCTTTCTGGTATTCGTGTCAAAGACACGCGAAAAGCACGAGACGGGACCATTTGGCCACGCCCTGATTAATGGGTTATAACTCAGCCGCTAAATATGGCACATTTGAGAAAATTGGCATGCACATAGTCAAATGCTTATATTTTATATTGTAATTATTTGTTTTCGAAATAAATGCTTAGTTTGTGTATTCTGAAGACATATGTTGCAAAAAAGCTCTAAAAACGCGAATTTTGCTGGCATTTAGTCATTTTATGTCCGATTTTCTTCGTTCGAATTTTAATTTTGATGATTTTGTGACCATTCAAAAAAATACTTTGAAACAAATTATTTTTTCCTACAATAAATACAGTATTTTTCATATTCATACTACATCAAGCGATTTTGAGTTTATTGTGATGAATTGCACTGATAGGTTCTCCACATGTGGTCATGGCTGCTTAGCATCGCAGTATCTCTCATGACAAATCAAGATGATTGAAAGCATAAAATAGTTGTCGCGTCCCAGCCAGCAAATCATCTTTTTACATTGATTCAACCTTCGCAGATTGATTATCTGGTTGAAAGAACTCTAGGTTATCACATTCTTTCCCAGCCAGCAAAATTGGTCCTTTTTACATTTATTTAACGTCTGCAGACGTCGAATCATTGTTGAAAGTGGTTGATTTACTGGCTGGGTTAGAAGTATAGGTAACACGATTTCCAGTCAGCTGTTTTTTCAGGCGTTTCATTTCATAACATAGAGTGTAGCTTTCATTTCAACCTGCCAAAATGTTTTAGAATCAGAAAAAAAAGCTTCTTTTTGATACTTTTCAATGTAGCTAAACGTTGAAACGATATAAAAGCCAACTTTTCTGCCTGGGCTGCTGCTTTTAGCTAAATTTCCCAGACAGCAAAACCCGTCATTTTTCAGACGTTGAATCAATGTAAAAATGACTGGTTTTTCTGTCTGGGTTGTTTAACTTGAGTCTGGCAATGTCGAGACAATGTAAGAATAGTTAATTTTACTTTTACATAATTAAAAATGAAATGTACCACAATTCTGATTCAACACACAAATGATCGTGGAGTTATGAAAAATTCAGTGTACAAGCATTTAGAGAAACACAATGCTCGCTGTTCTGTTGTGAGTAATCAGGTAGTGCTTACGCCGGGAAGATCGCTCCTTCTCAACTGTAGCCTACATGTCATGAATGGCATGACATACATAGTTTCAATATGTGCTTTGTGCAAAAAGGCATATTGCATTTGGAGCGACGATCAGAAACTTTGCCGAGATTATTTCTTTTTTTGGAATAACCCGTTCCTCTGATGTCGTCTACACATAATGGTACAACGCTTTGTGGATAACTGTGGTTGATGATTCGGTTGTGATTAGCCCTGTTTTTCTTTTCAGAAGTAGCAAAGTGTAAATACTAAACTAAAGTAACAGATTATCCCTAGTAACCAAAGTTTGCTTTTCATGTTTTGAACACGTCGAATCTTCGTAAAAACTGGTCAACTTCACTTGCCGAGATTGTGCAATGACGCAACAAAACTGCCTGGGATTTAGATAAAACAATAAATTACACTATGAGTTCCATTGCGTTTAGTTCTAAGTTTAAATGTGTGATTGATGACTTGACTCGCGGTTGACTGCGGCCACTGTGTACACAATAGCAGAAGCGATGAGTCATTTCGAGGCCGATTGCCAAAATATAGGAATTTAGAAAAAATTTCTGAACAACCTGTGACAAAATGCTTATTGTGAACCACATAATGTTCCAAAAATAACCAAATTAGGTTTAAACGATGCTCAAATGATAAAAAGTAAAAGTCATGAAATATCAGCGCTTTAGGAGAATTCCTTCTATATAAAATTTCAAAACTAGTGAAGGGCGGGACCATCAGGTCCCGGCTGATAACAGGTCGAGTTAAGCGTGATGTCATTGTGTAGGCTACAACATGCGTTTTAGAAAAAAAAAATCTAAATTTTGTCACCCTCGTCTCTCTAAGGCCGCTTTTGTTTGATCTCCGTTTGCGAGGCCTCGGGCGCATCCAGCCGTGACGCTGTACGCTGTGACGTCACAAGGTACATACAGTATTGTTCGAATTAATTGAAACTGTCAAGAAAACAGGCTGATTTTGTGTATATTTGGTTTATTGCGATAATTTAACAGATTTGTATAGTTTAATACCTAATGTGGTTTCCACCTTCTTTCAATATTGCATGAAAACGGTTTGGAACAATTCTTAGGTGTTACAAAGGTCAAAGCCTGCAACACAGAACAGCAGTGTAAAAAAAATCAATGTTTTTTTTAGTAGAAAACCGAGAAAACCCTGACATTGCAGCATCTGAAAGATCAGGCCACGAAAAGTCAGAGCACAAATGCCCTGGAACAGAAATAGCTTCCCAGTTTCTTTGGTTGGTGGACATATTCTCCGGATTCGTTGTCAGCAGGACATTCAGCAGCTCTTTCGTAACCTTAACAAAAACGTTAAGTGAACGTCTTTGCAAGAATTGTTAAGTTTCATTTTACAAGCATTTATCTTCAGCCTGTTTTCTTGACAGTTTCAATTAATTCAAACAATACTGTATGTACCTTGTGACGTCACCGCGTACAGCGTCACGGCCGGATGCGCGCGAGGCCTCGCAAACGGGGATCAAACAAAAGCGGCTTTAGCGAGACGAGGGCAACATTTGGATTTTTTTTTCTAAAACGCATGTTGTACATAATGACATCACGCTTAAACAAAAAACTCGCAAAAAGTTTATTTGGGTTTCCCGGCCCTTTGAGCCCATAAGGAGAGTTTCTACAATTGGAGAGTTTCTACATTGGAGCATTCTACTGCTCATCATGAAAACTATTGAAACTACTTTTCTAGATTTGAATGCACGTTGAAACTTCTTGAAGCATATAACAAACTTACATTCTTCTTCTTCTCTCGTATTGTCGCTATATGTCAGGGCATCCGTTGGTTAGCCACTGCCTGGTGTTGTCATCGATGGAAATTAAGGCCTTCCATACCATGAGCAGGTCTATATAGCCGGCAATCCTTGATAATGTCCGCCCCGATAGCTCAGTGGTTACGCGCCGGGCTCAAGATCACACGGCGCTGGTTCGACTCTCGGGGTGTGCGTTTGAGCAACGCATTTCAGGACTGCTCTCCATTCAGCGGCACCTAGTGAATGGAATAGTTTCTCGGCAACAAGACTTCAACAATCGGAAAAACTTCACTCTGCCAATCTCGGTAACCGGCCCTGCGTCAAGTGCCTCTACAAGTATGCGAACAAGTACCAGGAATAACCTACCAAGGCTTTGTCAGTCCGAGGATAAAAATTCAAAACCAAACCAAACCAAACCAACCAATGTGGGCTGCCGTCTGCATTTCACCACACTCACAAGCAGCACTCTCTGCCAAGCCCCAGCGCAACATGACTGCACCATAGCGTCCAACACCAGTGAGCAAACGGTTACGCCTTAATGAGGCAAGTCTAGAGAGGCCATGGCCCAGCTGCTTTTCGGACGGGGATCTGAATACTTGGCGAAGTGGAGACGTGCTGCTTGACCATTGTTCACACCATGCCTCCTGGCACCACTGTTTGCTAGGGCTTCCACCAGAGGCTGCCAGAAGGTCTTGTGCAGCGCGTACAAATGGCTTTCTTGATTTTAGCCGCTGCTTTGGTGGATATCTCAGCGTGGTTGTATGTAGCAGATGGCCAGGGTTTAGGGCTTTACGGCTCAGGGAAAGAACAGCACGTTGGCGCCGTAGTGCAGCTGGCTCAATGTTTGCAAGGACAGGCAAACAGTCAGTTGGAGTTGGGCGGAGGCAACCTGTGACAGTTCGCAGACAGTTGTTGATTGGTACATCGACAAGGTCAGTATGGGCACTTCTGCACCAAGTAGCAGCACAGTATTCAGCAGGGGCGTAGACTAAGGCTAAACCACTTGTTCTCAGCACTGAGGGGCTAGCACCCCACCTTGTACCAGCAAGACGTTTCATGAGAGCAGTACGAGCTGTCACTTTTTCGCGTAAGTGTTCTAGGTGTTTGTGGTATGTAAGGGACCGATCAAGTCGAACTCCAAGGTATGTGGGTGTGGCTTCGAAAGGAAGTGTTCGGCCGTTATTTTAGATGTTAATTTTCCTGTTTGAGTCTCTATTACATAGGTGGAGGACAGAAGTCACCGTCTTCGCTTCACTCAACTTGAGGCGCCATTGGTGCAGATAGGAAGATAGAATGTCCATATCCTTAGTCAAGGTGTTCTGCACTGTTTCCCATTTGCGGTGAGAATATAGAATAGCCAAGTCATTTGCGTATGCGTATTTATTAGAGGAAGTATTTGGAAGGTCATAAATGTAGATGTTGAACAACATTGGGGAGAGAACAGATCCCTGCGGAACTCCATTTCTTAAACGTCTCTGTCGGCTTTTTTTTCCGTCGCTGGTTTTAAGGATGAAGCTGCGGTTGGAGATGAGTTCTACAATAAACTTAACCATGTGTCTATCTGGGATTATTTGCAGCAGTTTGTAAGTGAGACCCCTGTGCCAAACAGTATCATATGCCGCAGTAAGGTCGAGGAAGACCGCTCCCGACTTCAAGTTGGCCTCAAACCCATCTTCGATGTTTTGTGTCAGCAAGGTTACTTTGTTGACTGTTGATCTTCCTCTCCTAAACCCCGCCTGCTCTTGTGGGAGTTTGGGATCAATAACGGGTTCCATTCGTCGGTGTAAGACGCGCTCCAGTAGTTTGAATGGCACGCACAATAGGGAGATGGGGCGATAACTCTTTGGGTCAGTTACCGGTTTGTTTGGTTTTGGGACTGCAACAATCAATGCTTTCCGCCAGAGTTTAGGGATCTTTACCCAGCAAACATTGTACTTCGGCCCAACGTAGTGTGACAGTTGGTAAAATAATGCTCCTCCGTTGGCACTACGTTGTGGCCGAAGTTGACCCAACGTATCTTGCACCATTCGTCGCAGTTGGGACAACTTCTTCAAAATGTTTGGGCCAACGTTATCCCAACGTAGTTCATCGTTGGTACCCTACGATGGCCCAACGTATTTTGCACCATTCATCGCAGTTGGGACAACTTCTTTAAAATGTTTGGACCAACGTTATCCCAACTCTGCACCCAACGTAGTTCATCGTTGGTACCCTACGATGGCCCAACGTATTTTGCACCATTCATCGCAGTTGGGACAACTTCTTTAAAATGTTTGGACCAACGTTATCCCAACTCTGCACCCAACGTAGTTCATCGTTGGTACCCTACGATGGCCCAACGTATTTTGCACCATTCGTCGCAGTTGAGCCGACTTATTTTAAAATCTTTGGGCCTTCGTAATTCCAACTCTACTGCCAACGTAGTTCATCGTTGGTACCTACGCTGGCCAAACGCACTTTGCGTCGCAGTTGGCCATACATATTTTGCACTAATCGTTGTAGTTGAGCAACGTTGGTTAAACTTAACCTGCAATTTCAAGTTGACACTGTCCTGATGATCCAATATGCCAATACGATGACCATCTTCTTATACTGAGCAAATTTAAGTCAATGATGTAAACAAACGTAAAGTTGTTGAAAAATACATTTATTCGAATGGTAAAATGCACCACCCATGCACAATTCACAGCTACGACAAGACATGCATAAAAGTCTAAAAACACAGTGGACTGAGGTACTTCATGCCTCATCAGAAGACTGCGCCTGGATGTAACAACGTGATCTGTGGCGGCTCAAACGCAAGTACCTATAAAACAATATGCAACATTTGTAAAGAAAGCAGGGATGAAAGAAAATATACTGTACAGTGCAAATTAGGTCGTGTTTACAGCACCGTGAAAGAACAGACTCTAATTGCTACATATCCCATGGATATGTGTATGCAACACCCGGTTATGTTACAATAACAAGCATTTTTTTAATACATCTTAACATTCCTCAGTATGTTTTAATTCTGTAATTCGTAGCCTATACGATGGGGTGGGGAATGGGTATACCGTTATGTTCTATCAACCTCTAACATTAATGCACATTCGTTAATCGTGTTAATGCGGTTTGCCTTCTCTAACCAGTGCAAATTATTATTGTTATCGTTTGATAGATCTTCGAAGTCAAGTCTTAAAATGTGTGTATATTTCTTGAAGTTCTGCTCCAGCAATAAACTAATCGCTGGTTAAGTAAATAAAAATGCTTTTATTGCCCTTATTGAGAGAATAGTAACGATTTGTCAGTGACGGAGAGAACAAATGAACATACCCGCAGTACTTTTTGTAGCAAGACGTTTAAGCCGGCTCCCATCGCGGTCTTCCCACGTCTTAAACCAGTCGCCCAGTTTGTGGTCGATTTCTTGTAGAGTGCATGATTTCGTATTGCTCTGGACAACATCTATAAGTAAAGCAGTTTTGTAAACAAATAATGTTACATCGATTTTTATTTTTACACAATCATCTACAGCAGTGGCCAGCGGCTCTTAACCTGTGGGTAATTACTCAATCTGGGGAAGTTTGAGGTCTTCCAGAGGGCAATGAGCAGGACAGTGCAAATTATTACCAATTTTTAATCAAACTTAAATCATTGTTGGGTTTGGCTTTGGCTATTCCATTCAATTGATTGCCAAAGACTAATAAAATTGGTACGAATGGAATTAATTTTATGCTGCTGTTTGGAAGTCTTCACGAGAAGATGCAGAACAACGTGTTCTTGTCGAAGGTTGCTTATTTGTGCGACTTTTTCTCTGACATAAACGCCTTGAACTGCTTGCAGGGCAAATGGACAAGGTTATGGGATTTAATAGACAAATAATAGATTTAAGATGCCCAACATGCTTAATTGCTTAAAGTGGGGTAACGGGTCAGAAAAGGTTAAGAACGTTGCTCTACAGAGTCTACAGTCTGTTTCACGTGCGTGGCACGATCATCAGGAAAGCTGTAATAAAAATAAAAGCGAGGACATCACCATAAGCATAGCCGCCGAACCCAGGAAGGTCGGCCTTCCTGACCTTTTCGCAGAGAAGGCCACCCTTCCCTGCGAAATCGGCCAGATCAACTTTCTAATCTCATCTTTTTTACTGCACACGAGTAAACAGCAGGTGTTTTTCAACTAGATCTAGACTGAGGCATTAATCAGGGATAGTAAACAGCAAATTGACAAAAAAGATTACGAAATAGGTAAACTTCAGATGTTGTTATTTCATTGAAAATTAATCATGAACAGTAAGTATTCTTTCTGGAGACGATATCATACCAACAAGAGGTGAATACAAAACTTAAACAAACACTTACCTACGACCATGTTCTTTAAGTTTTGCATGGAATCAAAAGAAAACTTTTTCTCTCCACTTAATGTATTTTCCCCTTCCCGGTCCGCGAGACGTAACTTGCGACTTCGTTTAACATCACCTGAGGCATCAATCGATTAACCGTGTCGTATAGGCTTTTTCCTCCTAGATACGACACAGTTGTTTGAACTGCAATAGAACAGATGGATGTTGAAATGCATAAGCCGAGATCGTTAAAACAGCATAGAAAGCAGTCCCATCAAACAGTCGCGGTGCGTACCAGGCTACCAGCGTACATAGGTGTCGAAATAGGGTGGGCCGGGTGGGCTTTATTTTAACAAAATATGTTTTGCCCACCCTGTTTTCATGACACCTATGAAGTGTTCGTTACAATTATTTCCGTTTTTGTTTTTAGCTGAATTATCCAACCAACTGCAGTGTAACCTCTGAAGACTTGCAATAAACAAGATCACAGATATGCGTAAATCAAACGCACAATACCACATTCCAATTGACAACTTTGAAGGTGGGTATGTAAATGAACCCAAACCTCCAAACAGTAACATTGATACCAACATCAGATTGTTCCAAATTCCAGTTATTAACATCAAGGCTAAATATTTTCACCAAGTTGTCAACTTAAACCTCAAAGATATCAAGCATCTGCTCATGTATTTGGATTAAAACGTAGAGATGGCCTCATCACTATCAGACAAAAACTAAAGTCCCGAAAGCTGACGAAATTCTTCAATACCAAACACGATTTTAATGTTTGTGCAGACTAATACTGTGTGATGCTGAAACCAGCTTTGAAATTTTTGTGTTTTCAATATGGAGTTGTGTGATACAAACCATACAACAGCATGTCTGTAAGAATGTGAAGGACTGATTCACACTAAGCGTTTTGACTCCAATATGACATTTGAAATACAAATTAAATATGCACACAATGAATTCAGTTTATTTAAGAATTTCTAAAACAAAACTATATTCTGCCTCATTGAAGCCGAACTGTGACAGTGTGAATCAGCCATAAAAATAGTGGGTTACTCGAAGTCCACTTTGAAACTAGACTGTTTTATTGATTCTTTGATTGCTAAGATCAAGTGTATTTATACTAGAAGAGGACTTCATTTGTTTGAGTAAGTTTTTAAAAGTAGTTCTACTTGATGGGGTATGTTTCACAGTCATAAGATCAATCATTATACACTTTTGACATCGCACCCACTGCATCAGTGCTTGATTTTACTTTAAAAAATCAGTAATTTGCTTGTAACTTTTTTCTGTACATTTTTAAGAGAAAGTTCTTTGGAAATAAGATAGAAACATGTTACTTCTGCAGCATTTAAGCCAAAAACTAACTTTCTAGTATAAGCAGTTATCAAGATATGGCAAAATTAGCTATTTTCAGCTCGTTTGGTGAAATTGCACGGCCACTAGAGGGTGCAAGAACCCAAAATTATGATAGAAGTATTTCATTTGATATTTGGGGCCATATATCAAGACCGCTTTTTGAAATTCAAGTTTTTTTATTTTTCACTCCACCCTAATGAACAATTCGTACCCTCAGTTACCTTGAAAAGATCAAGAGAAAAAATTAAAAAAGCAGTCGCTGATCGTAGTTTCCGCAAACATTTTAAAAGGATTAGATATCGATTAGCTAGACATCGGTATCCGCAAACAAACAAACTGAAAAGATCGAGAGAAAAAAATAGAACATTGCTGATCGCAGTTTCCGTTTTTCCGCAAACATTTTAAAATTTCCGGTAATGCAAACATTTTAAAATTTCCGGTAATGCAAACATTTTAAAGTTTCCGGTAATGATTCTAAGAGTTTGCCGAAGTCGCTGAACGCAGTTTCCGCAAACATTTTAAAAGGGTTAAGGTTTAGGGTGTTTCCGCAAACAAACAAACTGAAAAGATCGAGTGAAAAAAAATAGAACAAAGCCGAAATTGCTGATCGCAGTTTCCATTTTTCCACAGTTTCCGCAAACATTTTAAAATTTCTGGTAATGATCCTAAGAGCTTGCTGAAGTCGCCGATTGCACTCGCAGTTTCCGCAAACATTTAAAAAGGGGTACCTCTAAATACCCATTGTCAGGCATTAGACAAATCCTAGACAATGCCTTGAAATTACCGACAATTCCTGAAAGTAGCTACTCTACAATGCCTGACAACCCCTGAAAATGCTATAATGCCTAACAAACCCGTCAACCACTGATAATGATCGACAATGCCTGGAAATTCCCAACAATGCCTGAAAGTAGTTAGCCTACTCCACAATACCTGACAACCCCTGAAAATGCTCCACAAACCCCCAAAAAGCCTACTATGCCTGACAATGGGTATTTAGAGGTAGGCCTACCGTTTTAAAAGGGTTAGGCTTGATTAGAGTTTCCGCAAACATTTTAAAAGGGTTCGGGATTAGGGTTGATCAAAGTTTCCGCAAACATTTAAAAATTTCTTTAAATGATCCTAAGAGTTTTTGTTTGTTTGCGGAAAAATTTTAAAATATTTGCAGAAACTGTGATCAGCGACTTCGGCTTTTTTTAATTTTTTTTTCGATCTTTTCAAGGTACGAACTGACGGTACGAATTGTTCATGGTGGTACTAATTAGGTTGCATCCGATGCTGCGCAATCTACTTCATAAAACAATCTGCAAAAAACTTGTGGTATATACATAATGCGGTGATAGTAGCAACATTCGAATCCTGATAAAAAACTTCTCGTTGACATAATAGTCATTTTTATGCCACTTGAAAGTGAAGATACCACTTTTTGAAAAAATCGAGTAGGCTACTTCTAAAAATGTTACTTCAAAACCAATAAACAGGTCACGTAATTGCCGTAAAAAGTATTAAATAGTTTACCCTGAAGAATAGATTAGAGTCAACTGAAATAAACCTTACCTGAGTTTCATGATGATCATTTATTTGGGCAGTGCTCTCATAAATGAAAACCTGAAAGTCCCCAAAGCTACGTCTAAAAATTCCTAGATTACATCAAAGTTCCCTAAATCATTATTACATTCAAACAGTTTCACGTTCTGAAACAAAAAGCAAGAGTTAAGCGGTTTAAACAACAACACTAGCAAAAACCATTCTACATAACTTTGTTGTATTAGTGGGCAAAGTCTCACAGCAAAAAGCAGTACGGTATGTTAAATTACAGTGATGTTTAACATTACAGGGATACAGTGAAGATTTCCCAATGCTTATCACATGCTAAAAATGACATAAACTGTGCACGACTATCGACTTATTCATGAGAGCTAATTCGACTAGTAATTAGTTGATTAGTTCATGTGCTTCAGCATCTGTAGCTGAACTCTTCATGAGCCCTTGCCAACTGCAACAATTTAGCTCGATCCCTTAATCCCAGTTTGTCAGCTGACTTCATACCTTGGGTGTGTAGCAAACCAACTAAACTTTCTGACTTTAGCCTAAACTATTCCTGTAGTCAGTTTTAATGTTCTTCAAGCTATCCGTACTAAAAAGTCATTCAACTGGGGCATTTAAACATGGTAGGGACATTAGGCAAGTGACTACTTTGCTATGAACTCAAATACGGAAGAAAACTTGACAAATAAACTTCCATTGATTCTGCAAGCGAACAAGACAAAACTGCAAATGCAAATGGCGACTGGCGTCCAACTCCATTTGGGTTTTCGCGCGTTTTTTACGATTCACGTCACAGACAATTGTAGTTTCTGACTGCGCATGCGCATCGTCATCTCTTTTTAGCGAATTTTGAAAAAGCACGTTCAGATGTCCGCCATTTTTTACAATGTACCAATTACTCGCGTTTGTCAATGCTTTAGATATGGTGTGCTGTGCATATGGATGTAGAAAACGAAGAAAATACAATTCAGATGATAAAAGGAGTAAATATTATTCCAAGATATTTACCAATCTCTCGGATCATGTGTTTGAATGCACCGTTACCAATAATCATATTTTTACACTAGTCAAAACTGTGTAGGCTACAAATGTTATTTAAAAATTAGGTTTTACCGCATTGGTAAGAAAACTTGCAAGCAAATACAAGCTAAATTGGTTCGTAAAACGCTTAACAAAAATTCTGTCTTAACAAACGTCTGTAGACGTTGAATCAGTGTAAAAATGACAGATTTTGTTGTATGGCTTGGCTGTAACAGCGCAGCTTTCACGCAAATTTGAGACAGTAACAATGGCGAATGCCTTTTTTTAATTTCTTCAATCGAGATGCGCTGTCTAGTTGTTATAAGATGTTTATGGTTTTTTTAAAGTGCTTGCCTGAAACACATGGTACGGGAAACTGTGTCCCATTATTCAGCTCAGTGTTGTCATAATTTTTTTCGAAAATAAAATGAAAACTTCGAAAACAAAAATGAACGGAGCACGTAAAAATTGCGAGATGAAACTACAGCCCTGATCAATTTTAAGAAGGCAGAGTATAGTTATATAGAGCCATAGTAAAACACTAAAAAAACTAGCTGCTGCTAACAAACTTGAAAAACTGCAGCTAAATTTGCAAATTAGTGTTTTTTTTTCAGAATTAGTGATCCTCATAGTGATGCATGATTTAGAAAAACATTTCAAATTTTTTTTTTACTTATAGCAATAACGTAAAAAAATTGAGGGGTTACCGTAGTTCGCCCGCAAATAAGACGTTGGCCCAACGTTCTGTACAACTGCACACCAACATTGGAAAAACCGACTTTCTAATTCTAAGTTTTTTTGCATTTTCATTGTCCCATTACAATTGTAAAAGGAATACGATGAAGCAAACTTAAACAATTCTTCGAAGGTATCTTCAATTAAAATATTTCAAAAGTTGGCAAAGTTGGCAAAACTACACCACCCTCAGCCAACCCGAACAACCGTCAGCCTACGTTGGGCCAAGGAAAAATGTTTACTGGGTAGGGTTCGCATGCAATGAGAATAAAAATTTCGTAGCCAATTAATCGTTTCCTTTCCTAAGTTTTGTATGAATTCGGGGTGAATCAGGTCTGGTCCTGGGGCCTTCCCTGCTTTCAGTAACTCTATGGCTTCATTCATTTCTTCGGTCGAAAAGTCTTCAGTTAGTTCGTTGTTACGCGTGTCATCCTTCCACATTTCTGATGTGAGGCTTGAGAGTCTGCGTTGAAATTGGCAGTCTATTTGTTAGTGTCGTCCATTTTCCACAACCTGCGATGCAATGGCATTAGGTGTTACAGGACATTTCGAACAAGTTCTGGAACTTCTTCCAGTCAGGCGATTGACCGTGTTCCATGCTTAAAGACTGGAGTGGGTAAAGTCTATAGCTTCGACTGTCTCAATCCATCGCTCCTGACGTTTGGTGTTGAGGTGCTGCATCAGGCTTTCAGACCTTTCTTGGAAGTCTTCAGATGTTTCGGAGTCATTCAGGTCTTCGTACATACTTTGACACATTTCGTCCCAGCATGGTATGTATTCCTTGCGTTAGCCACGGGGAATTGCCTGTTTTGCTGCATGACGAAGCAGATCTGTGAATGAAGATCTGTGACTTACATATTGAAAAACCGCAACTTATTCCACAACTTATCGAAACTAACATACCAACTCCTAGTCTACTAGTTTTCATACTAAGTAGGCTAATAAGACTCTGGACATTGCAGCTTAAAAATCAGTTTTTAGATTACAAACATGGCGCCGACTTCAGTTCAGTTTTGTCTTTTTTGTCCATCATAGCGAAAACAATACACGTCAACGTAGCAAGGGTCTAAAAAAGGTAGAAGCGACAGAACGCGAACGTTAAAACGTGTTTGAGACCGAAATAAGTAACTTAATTAAGTTAAAATATTTTCACGGTCGCAACACCTTCAGAAAAATTTAAGACGATTACACACAGCACATAACAGACCAACAACGCAGATAGACGCAAAGTCATGTGAATGCAACGTAATGCAAGAAAGCAAGCATGCGCTCTGTGAAATTCCGGTACCCGGTCAGTTGGTCGACAAGACAATTGGTCGACAGACAATTGGTCGACAAGACAGTTGGTCGACAGGACGTTAGGTCGACAGAACGATTCATTTTAGGGTTAGGGTTAGTTAACTAACCTTAACTCTAACCTAACTCTAACTCTAACCCTAACCCTACGCACTTAACTCTAACCTGTCGACCTAACGTCCTGTCGACCAACTGTCTTGTCGACCAATTGTCCTGTCGACCAATCGACCGTGCACCGAAATTCCAGCCTGAGGATTAGCAGGCCAACCCTACGCAACGCCGGGATAAATCATGTGCCTGTAAGGCAACACGAATTCCACAACAAATTATGAAAAGACGTATGCAGAGTTCGCAGGAGCTACACATATTTTAAACTATTGGTTTTATCATCTTTACCTTTTTGTGGTGCCAAATTCGTGTGTTTATTTATCGTTCTCTACATGCTCGCTCCAGCATTGAAAAATAAAATTGAGGTGGCAGCAGTGGCCGAGTGGTTAGCACGTTGGGCTCGCAGTCGAGAGCCTGCATGTTCGACTCCAGCCACCTGCACTTGCTATTGTTTCTCTGGGCAAGAAACTTTACAATAATTGGGACCCCTTCTTTTCTTACTTTATATAAATGACCTACCTAATTCAACAAAGATGAATGTTAAACTGTTTGCAGACGACACCAATCTTACGATGAGCGACAAATGTGAAATAAGTTTGCAGAACAATGTGAATGCCGAAATACAAAAAGTTTACAACTGGTTAAAGCTTAATAGATTATCGTTAAATTGCTCAAAAACTGGATAGCTTACAGGGATATCTAGAGAAGGGGATATGAAGGCTCGCAGCGATTGCCTTATTCTCATGACACTACCAGGGCGGTAGTTTGTAGCGCGTTAAACATGTGGTTCTTTTTAAAATTTTAGAAAGTTTTGTAGCGCAGCTGGTACAATGAGCTACTGAATCAGTTAGCAAATGTTACGTAGAGCATATTTAAAGAATATTTGTTTACAAAGACAGTTGAAAAGTTACCAGTAAGCTGTTTTTTTTAACAAAGCCTTTGCAGTAGGCTAGATATAAAGCAAGTATATGGGTAGTTGAATTAACAAGCAACCATGAGCATGTTATGAATATCCAGGCCTGATGCTAATAGCGCAATGCAATTAAGTTATCATAACAAGATTTATTAAACTACTATCGGTGCCAGTTGTCATTTTACGATAAACACAGATTATTTACGATAAACCAAAGCCCTTCTATTGTCAGACGTAATAAAAGCCTTCGTATCCCCTTCTTTAGATATCCCTGATAGCCTACATGCTAATAACTAATAAAAAATAAAAATAGAAAATTTTAATATTAACATTGGTAACACAACCATTCAACAAAAAGATCAAATAAAATACCTTGGCGTTTACATGGATAACAAGTTAACATGGAAATATCACATAGACAAAATTTGCGGAAAAGTAGCAAAAGGTTCATGGGCGTTGCTAAAACTCAGAAATTATGTCAACACAGACACTTTAAAAGATGTGTATCACGTTTTGATTTACTGTCATTGGCAATATTGTATATCAAGTTGGGGAAAGGCCTGTGACAGTGTACTGGATCCATTAATAAAATTACAAAAAAAGGTTATAAGAATAATTACGAAACAAAATTACTATGCTCGCACTAATTCTTTATTTTTCAAAATGAACATCTTGAAACTAAAAGACATATATAACATTTAAATTAAAAAAAACATATGTAGGGGAGATGTGGGACCAATGACCCTTTTTGCACACTTTGGCCAAAATTTTTCAAAGTTTGAGTCTCAGAATCATCAAAATCTGCAGAAAAGTTGTCAGCAAACCCTTCTACCTACAATCCTACATGCCAAAAACCAAATGAATATCTCGAAGTTTTATCCTCTAAAACTGAAATTATAAAAAAATAAAAAAGTGGGTCATTGGTCCCACACATGTGGGACCGATGACCCATCCTCGTGGGACCTTTGACCCACCCTTACAATCGAGTCGAAAACTACACAATACTTTCAGGTTTCATGTTTTTATTTTTTATTTTGCACAAAAAAATACAATCAAAACAATACGAAAAGTGAAATTTCAAGTCTAGCATCAGAAAAGTGTTCGTTTATGCACTGTCAAAACAAAGTTACAATGCATCATTAAATGTCATGGCGAGATGAATCTTCGTTAAACCGCATAACTCTAGAAAGCCTTTTGGTACGTGCTACCTGTGTAGGTTTGTCAAAAATGCACACAATTTCTGAGCACTTCACAAAGTCCTCAATATCAGGAAACACAAAAGCATTTTTAATTTTGACGCTCCCCTTCAAAAAAGAAATCTCAAAATCTCCATCCTCATCACTCATCAGGACCATTCAGCAACAGGCCAGCAAATCTCTTACATCTTCCTTCACTGGAATACACTTTCACAAGCGCATAGAAACCAGCTTCATCACTCTGCTTTGGCGAAGTCGTCGTGTCATGACGTAACACTTTTCTGACTAACGGCACAAAGTGTTTCTATCAATATTGTTTTGTTTGGCATTCTTTCTTAAACTGACATTATGTTCTAATAGGCTACTTCCTTCAAACAATTGTTCAACACTTCTTGTGTAAACAAGGAATTTTTATTTTTACACAGCTAAAAGTAGGCATATTGAAGCTAAAAACAAATAAAATAACATTGGGGGACCTTTGACCCACCTGATGGCAAACATGGGTCAAAGGTCCCACATCTGCTCCATCTTTGCATTCATGCAATGGTTAAAAAACTGGTGTGAATTTTTACCGGAAACCAATGCAGTTCTATCACCCAATCCATGGTGCATAGCCTGAACTAAAAAAAGTATTTAAAAATGTTCTCCTCCTATTCGAAAACAAAAAATGAATGCGACCGAAAAAACTTATTTTTTTCCTCTAAAAACAACTTCTGCCTCTTAAAATCAAACTAGCAAGTCTGAGTTGACCAAAACACATGTACTTGACAAAGAAGAAATCTCGACACCAAAACAACAAATAAATGAACAAAACGCCTACAGGATGGCGAAATCGAGCCTATGGTCATGGGTCCCACCCTGTTCATTGGTCTCACATCTCCCCTACAAAGTTCATATGAATCAGTATCCGTCTACGTATTGTGATTTATTTACAAATGCTTCATCCATTCATCAGCATAACACAAGATATCAAAACAAGCAACAACTATTTTATAAATAGATCAAACACAAAATTTGGCAAAAAGTCCATGCAGGTATTGGGACCAATGGTTTGGTCAGAGGTTCCAAGTAGGCTAAAAAACTTATCATTTCATTGTTTCAAAAAACAGATCAAAACTTTAATTTTACAAAGCTACAGTGCATCGTAAGTGATAGGCTATGTTATGGAAACCAACTTGCTAGTTTCATAATTATGCAATAGGCCTACAACATGTTCAGTCGGAAACTTGATTAACCTCTGCTTGCTTCTTGGAATTTTGTGTTAAGGCCTAGTGGCCTACGTTATCTTAAATATGTTTTTTTTTTGGTGCGTATGTTGAAGCGCGGGAACGTTTTAACGTTTTATTCTATTTTTCTCTTGTAAGCTTATTTTAAATGGCAAAATCGTCATTTCCGTAGGGTGGCAATTGACTAGTAGATCGTATGGTCGTCTCGTTGTCTCCTCGTCAGTATGGGAACTTGTGTAACTTTTGCATTGTGTATAGTAATTGCATATTTTAAACATGTATCTATGTTCCTGTTACTGACAAATAAAACATTGATTGACTGATAATTGCCTCTACCCAGTGATCGATTTCGAGTAATGGGTAGTACTAAATTTAAGTCATAAGTAGAGTAGACAACCGAAAACAGACATTGCCGTCGGCTGCAGCGTGGGTCAGGTGTACGTCGGAAGGCGTACACCGATGCATAGCGCTCAAGTCCGCTTTCCCGCAATGCAGGATAAAGATATGACAAACAAACAAATTGAATCAATCTCTCACGCATGATTTGTAATTAACAAATAAATTTAATTTCAGATTGGCAACTTTATTTTGACAATCTTCAGTTCACAACGGTAAGCACTTTAACGGCAAAATTTCATTAACTGTCGAGAAAACTCGAGCCAATCAGAAGCTACGTTCTGTGTGACGTGAAATCATAAAAAACGCGCAAAAACCCAAATGGACGCCATTTGCAAAATTGCATTAGTTTCATAGCTGGCGGTGTGACGACATTTGCATTAGCTGACATTTGCATTATTAGCTTCATAGCAGGCAGCGTAGTGCAGGAAAACGCAAGTAGCCCACATCATGAATGATCATCCTGAAACTCAGGTAAGGTTTGTTTCAGTTAAGTCAGATCTATTCTTCAGGGTAAACTATTAGTACTACAAAAAGTGCTTATATTTGATTTAGATCTTACAGTATGAGTACTGAGTAGGCTATATATTTTTACAAAAGTAGTGGTATTTGAAGTTCAACAGTTGTCAGCTACATGGCATGTGGTTGCACTGTATTTATTTGCCAGCGCATACAATTATTATTATTGTTGTTGTAGTGGTTCACTTCTGTGAAAGATGGCATGAAGTCCACTTAAGACTATGCAAAATTTTAAAGTTTATTTTGCTAGGCTATAATGTTATCATAACTTGTGTAAATGTTATCTTTTTACGGCAATTCGATGTATTGGTTTTGAAATAACGTTTTTAGAAGTACTCAATTTTTTCAAAAAGTGGTATCTTCACTTTCAAGTGGCATAAAAATGTAGGCTAATATGTCAACGAGAAGTGCTTTTATCAGGATTCGAGTGTTGCTACTATCACCGCATTATGTATATACCACGAGTTTTTTGCAGATTGTTTTATGAAGTAGATTGTGCAGCATCCACTAGGTTCTGCTGAATGGACAGTTGTCCTTTCGATGTGTTGCTCAAGAACACATCTCAATAGTCGAATCAGCGCCGCTTGGTCTTAGTAGGGTGCTTAACCACTGAGCAAATGGGGCGGACAGATTTTTGTGGCCACTGGCCATGTCACCTTTTCATTTACATACTGGGGTATTGACTACGGTACCTCAACTAATGGTATCGTTTTCATTCCGGATGCATTAATGACAAAAAATAAATTAATATGATAATTAAAAAAGCACTACCGGGTGTATTGATATGCAACATTTTGATTTTAATTAAATTAAATTCTTACATTTTTTGTATCATTGTAAAGTGTCTTCAACTTATACACTCAATGATATAGGTTTTCTACAGCTTAAATGATCATGTTAACATGAAAGAAATTTTTTTTAATTCAACCATCCAGTTTTTCTAGTGTGTTCTACCTTCTTTACTTTTTTAAGGTATCCACACAAACTTCCACAACCAAAAAGGACTTAAACAAACAACTCCGAGTGGCTTTAAAAACAAACAAAGCAAGTTTAAGTACGACTAGATGTTGCATCACCTTTCCTAAACTAGATGCACAGAGCCATCCCTGTCAGGTGAATGTCCATAGTAAGATTAAAAAAGAGCATAATTAAAAAGTTTAAAAAGATATATATTGTGTCATTACAAATGTTCTTTGTGATTTTCAGAGCTCTGCAGAAGTAGAGGAAAGTGATGACACTGAAAGTCATGGACTGGTACAGGTTTGTAATGTAGTTGCTGCAATATACTAGGGCCCAAGACCTTCAACAGTTCACCAACCAATATTCAACTATTTTACTGTTTCCAACTTCACACAATTGGTATACGTTGAACTCTTCTATAATAGTAAATGGTAGTACAGAACTTGAAAATAGCAAGTAAAAGGTAGCTCGAAGCTGCAGTTTATTTTTGACTGACTCATCAGGAGCTGTCATCAGAATAAAACAAACCTAAATGTGGTGAAATACCGGTAGTCTATTTATAGTAGAAGGAAAGAAGAAAAACTGAAGCTTCAAACTACCAGTTACCTTATACTCGCTAAACCCAGATTTGTTGCATGTGTGTAGTATTTGCATTTCTTCACTGTTAGGCTATGGCATAAATGCTTTGCTTATAAAAAACAAATTATTTTTTGTTGTAGTGGTTGCCTTCAGTGGAAGATGCCATGAGATCCATTGAAGAGTACGAAGCAAAAGCAGGAACAAAACTTCTTGTTGTTCAGAAACAAGCATACGGTGCCATGTTAATGTTGATTTTTAATATCTTGCCATTGCAATTCATTAGTGTACTAAGTGTTGATATTCATACTACAATAATACCGTAAGCCTTTTCCTTGTTGACAAAGATTCTAAAAAGGTTTCTGCAAAGCACAGTGTTTTCACCAAAGTGGAGGTTAGGCATCACAAAAGAGGAAACATTTTACTAACTGCAATAAAAAGAAAGCTATAAAGATTTGCAAATGTGTTCTGTTTCATCAACTTTTTCCATATTTTATTACAACAAATTCTTTAAATGTTGTGTATGTACTATGTAGCCTATTGATAGATTTTGCAAAGAGTCGTATTCATTGGGATCTTTCATCTGATACACCGTACATCAATTCCAGAAGTGTTGCATTGATGTGTCAGCATGGGAAAGACTACAACAAAGTGAGGAATGACAGAAAACGAGAGTTGGTTGTTTCCCAAGCAGTACGTTACTTTTCTGGATACTTGTGTTCAATAATTCACTTCAGATATGGCTTTGCATTAATTTAAGAGAATAAAGCACCGTAGCGTTATTTCCTTATTCCATATCATTTATTACTTTCCTGTCAAGCTTTACTGTGATTCCTTTATATTATTGTGAGAACGTCTTTTCAAGTTAGTGAATTGCATTCACATTTTCGTTACTTGTGTGCTGTCTTCATTGCTCATACATTTGTATCGTCACTGCTAAGTTGATACTACACTGTACCACTCAATGCCCACAACTTCTTGTTCCGCAGATTGCTCCGTTTTACTCTGTGCCTTTCATCGCGAACAAGCCTGGGAAAGGTGGATGAGGAAAAGTGACAATGGCGTTCGTGATGATAAAGCAATTGTAACCAAACCAAACCCCTACACTCACCGTTATGGAGAGCATGCGGATGCAATGAGGGCTGCTTATGGTGCAACAACTCTGGACGCAATGAGGAAAGCAACTACATAGAATTGACTTGTTTGCAATCAAACCAGGCGACAATGAGCGATTGGCAAACGCGATACCCCCCAATTCAGGGATAATATGCGTGTCTGTGACCGCAGGGGACCTGGAGCCGAGTTGTTTTGGACTTTGATAACACCGTGCAGTTGCAAGCACAGTTCTGTGATCTTCACACCAAGGTTTTTTTCAGTTGCTAACACGGTCACAAATCGCAGCACATATGCGTGCTTAACTTAACGTGCTAGTGTTAAATAACAGCCTAATGGAAAGTGTTGTGGACTGAATTTGTTAGTTCAAATATATTGATTTCGGTGACCAAAGCCTCAAATGAATTCACAAATGTCGCAATTGTTAACGACGACATATAATTGAGGATGTTAATGCACACACAAACTAGGGAAAGTATTGCTTGAAGAGTTAATTCCTGGGACAAAAATTGAAAACTGTAGGCTATGTTGAGCAGAAGCTGGTTTAGTGTGTTAAGGTGGTCAAAACTGTTAGCATGCGTCTACTTACATCCAACAAATAACGAAACTCTAAACTTCTCAACTTGGTCCGGAAAAAAAGGGTTGCGAGGACAAATGGCAGGTCTCATCTAGGCAAGGGGAGGAGAGACACATGGATGATGATCTGGCCTAACAATAGTGGAAGTGCCATAGTGCATTGGCTATTTACAAAACGTTAATACCGCACATGTTAAACAAAAATCATATATTTTGGGTACCGCAGCGGCAGAAAAAGTTGAGAAAAGATTTAGACAAAGGCACTTGGAGCTAATTGAGCTAAACTTTTAAATGTGGCAGAGTGCAGACTTACACATTTCAGCTAGAAGTATGTTTGATTAAAGTAATTTCACAAAGTTATTGGGATTTATAGTACCGAAGATGAAGAGCAGTTTTTTTGTCGTATCCAGGCTCACGCCAGGTGGTTGAAGATTTAGATCAGAGGTGACGAACCTGCGGCCCGTCAAAGAGTTTTGTTAGGCCCGCAAAACTCTTTAACAATCGCTCATGCATTAAAGACATCTCAAAGCTGTATTATGCATTCACTGGTACACCTTTCCTTTGCTATTTTCTTGCCCTAAACACTAACTTTCAAGGTACGGTATAAAGTTAGAAAAAGGAAAGCTATAAGGCAAAGTTGTTAAAACACTATTCACCAACTTCACCTTGTATTTTTGGTCGATTCCAATATGTGACGTCATAGAATTTTGACAAGCGTTAAGTTGTGTGGCCCGATAACCATGTGTAATTGATAAAGTGGCCCGCGACCGCAAAAAGGTTCGTCACCCCTGATTTAGATTAAGTGTAGCTGACACACGCCATGTAGCTGACAAAACAAGTAGGCTAAATTATTGAGTTTCATGATGATCATTCATGATTTTGACGTTCTTACGTCACGGACAACGTAGCTTCTGATTGGCTCGAGGTTTTCTCGACAGTTAAAGAAATTTTGCCGTTAAAGTGCTTACCGTTCACAACAGGGCTAACTAGGGTTGCCAGATTGGGCGCTTTTACGCTCAATTGGGCTACTTTTGATTTCTCCAGGCGCCAAAAATTCGCGTTGGGCGCGCTTTTTTGGTTGGCGCCCAATTGGGCTACTTTTTTTACAAATATAATATAACTTTTTATGTAAAAATTGTATCATGTTTAAAATTTTTACCTAATTCATAATTATTTCATTGAGGAGTAGCGTTTTTGGAGGCCTCAGTCAGGCAGGGTTACCAATTTGGTACGTATAAAATGCTAATTTTCAAAAATTTGCATGTTTAGGCTTTAATATCTGGCAATCCTGGCAACTTAAGTGATCCAGGTTTTCATGAAAATGCAGTGGACATCAGTTCAGCTTGTTTTTATTTCTGACGATCACAACGAAAAACAATATATTTCAAACATAGCAAGGGTCTAGAAAAAGGTAGAAGCAACAAAACACGGACGCTATAACGTGCATGACGCCAAAGCAGGACAATCAGTTATGGCATGGTCGCAACACCTTAATAAAGTTTTTACAAATGTAGAAAGATGAGAAAAGAAAAGCTAGTGAAATTTTTTTTAACAATTTATATGAGTAAAAAAAAGATAGTTTCTACGTTAATCGACCAAGGTGGGTTATCAAAACTGTTGATGGTCTTGAGGGGAACACTCTTGATGCGTTAGCTCATCACGAAAAGCAATTAAATCATTTTTTGTGTTGCTTGGTGTGGAACCGGTACTTGTTTGTAGTTATTTTAACAAACAGTTGAGTGAATGCATGGTTGCCAATCTGTCTGAAAGATGTGAAGAACTGGAAAAAAACTTATAATTTGGGACTGATGATCAAGCGCTCTTGAAGAATTTTGTATAATAGCCTATTTCTTTGCTTGGGCTCCAATTTGGGCTCTAATTTAGAACCCCAAAAAAAATTGGGCTACTTTTGGGCTACTTTTTGCATAAGCTTGGGCTCTTTTTTATGCTAACCTCTGGCAACCCTAGGGCTAACAGATTGGCCTTTTTAAGGCCAAATTTCTCGAATTTTGCTTTTTTTAGAGTCTAGTGGCCTTAGAAATTATACATTTGGCCTTTTTCTAGATTTGGCCTTAAATTTGATCTTTTTTGAATTTATTCTTCAAAATGCATAATAATCAATATTTCTCATATATCGTACGGTAACCTTACCAGATGAAAACCATATTCACCATTGTTCTATGACACCCACATGTCGCCTAGAGTGCACATATGAATATTACGGTGTAAAAGAACTGTAGAGGATGAGTAACTGTCTGCGCCTAAAAGACTTGCTCCTGAGATCGCCTCCCCCCCTAAATACAGAAATGTAACTTATTTACGGTGTTATTGCTAAGGTTGAATTAATTAATGTAAACCTACACATCAAGTTGCGTTTTGTTGAAATCGCCCCCCCCCATCAAACTACTTGCTGGATCCGCCCCTGATGCAGACTCCTTAAGGTAATTCCACTTCATGTCATTGGAAATGTTAATACAGTTGTACCGGTACATATTTTCTTCATGTAATTCCACTTCATGTCATTGGAAATATTAATACAGTTGTAGCGGTACATATTTTCTGTTTTTTTGTAAAAGGTTCCACTTCATGTCATTGGAAATGTTAATACAGTTGTACCGGTACATATTTTCTTCATGTACCGTAATTCCACTTCATGTCATTGGAAATGTTAATACAGTTGTAGCGGTACATATTTTCTGTTTTTTTGTAAAAGGTTCCACTTCATGTCATTGGAAATGTTAATACAGTTGTAGCGGTACATATTTTCTGTTTTTTTGTTAAAGGTTTTATTGCATTTATTGTTTATGGGTCACAGAACAAAAGGAATTGAATTAAATGCACATGAAAATATTTAACCTGTTGAACTTAATTTTAAAGTTGATTTAACATATTTTTAAGTTTTAGATTTGCCCTGGTCATAAATGTTATGACATGAATACTGTATATTAGGGTGGGCCGTTTTTGACTTTTTTTGAAATTCAAAAACGGCTAGTCATAAAAAGTGGCACATGCATGAAAAATTACGTGTGCAAAATTTCATCAGTTTGGGGGTGCATCTTCTGCTCCCGCAGGGGGGTCAAACTTTCAATTTTTTGAAAAAAAATGGGAAATTTCACTTTCCGTTTTAACAAAAATTTTTTTATAATTTTTCTACTGGCTAGTTATAAATTGTAAGTGGGATGTACCCAGAACTTTCCTATGTAAAGGCATGTTCGAAGCTTAAGGTTTACTGCCCCCGCATCGACGACCAAAATGCTGAATTTTCACCAATTTGAAATGCTATTTTGTCATTGCTCAATCAACAAACTTGTCGCAAAAGGGCGAGATGGTGTTAACGCTGTACGCTCATTTAGGTATGTTCTGTCCATTAACTTTGCAGGATAATACAAATGAGGTACAAACATCAGTACATATTTATGAATGCCACCGATGTCGTCCCCTGGACATGTCGTCCCCCCGATGTCGTCCCCTGCCGATGTCGTCCCACGTCGATGTCGTCCCTGTTGCCAGATGTTCAACTTTTTTTGTCCATTTAAATGTAGGTAAAAATTATGGTTTTTCGAAACGAACTTATTCAAATCGAAACGAAATTTTTGCTACCTTTTTCTTTTGTTGGTTTTGTTCCTGTACTCTATTGTTAAATTTATCATTACTGTTTTACTCGTTACAATATTGTTCAACTTATCATCACTTATACAAAGAAAAATAAAACTGAATTGAAAACAAAAAAATCTTTCTTGCCCTGTTCTGATTCCTCATGAACTTCGCATTGCTTTTTTGTCCGAAAAACATGAATTTCATGTTCTTGCAATCAACACTGTGGCGTAGCTAAGGGGGGGGACAGACCGCCCCGGGCGTCACGTCTGGGGGTGGCACTTTAAGACTACGATTTTTGATTTGGATTATAATCTGATAAAAAAACGCATTTCATTTTCACATACTTTTTCTTGAAGGGGTGGCAAAATCTGAATCCGCCCCGGGCGGCACATTTCCAAGCTACGCCACTGAATCAACACTCAATTTCTTTTCATGAACATTTATTTTCACATCGCTAACGTAGCCCACTGCAAATTGGTTCGTTGGTTTTGAATCTTTATCCTCGGACTGACAAAGCCTTGATTGGTTATTCCTGGTACCGTAGTTACGCGTACTTGCAGTGGCTCTTGACGCAGGGCCGGTCACCGAGATTGGCAGAGTGAAGTTTTCCGATTGTTGATGTGTTGTTGCCGAGAAATTATTCCATTCACTAGGGCCCGCTGAATGGAGAGCAGTCTTGAAATGCGTTGCTCAAGCGTACATCCCGAGCGTCGAGCTTGCGCCGCGTGATCTTGAGCCGGCGCATAACTGAGCTAACGGGGCGGACAATAAATAAACGCAATAAATGGCGAAAGTAAACATATCTAACCTACGACAAAAAACACAGAAACAGCTAGCAAAAACATTAACTATGACATGCAACAAGTGTGGTCCTACGTTATCTGGTAATGTAGATTAGAGATGTGCTCAACTGTTACTTTTTAATAAGTAGCCTACTTTGAAAATCTGAACTGCTAGGCCTACTTTGAAAGCTAAAACCATGAAAACAGAAAAAGCTAGGCTAGAGTAAACCTCAGTTAACGTGTGACTAAAAAAAACAGTTGTGTAAACCAGGGTGGTCCAAGACTGCGAACATGAAGAGCCACATTAGGGTCTGAGAAAAACTCCACGGGCCGCATAGTGAGAAATGATAACGCGTTGTTGAAAGTAGAAACGTTGTTAAATAAAAGCTTAACTAGGTTGCGATTTTGAAATTATTTTCTATAGATTTCGATCTGTTTTAGCTATATTCTTACTGTTAGGCTTGACTGGGCTATTTTATGTCTTGATTATCATTCAAAGCATTACTTTTTTGCATTTGGCCTATTGCATGATAGCGAATCCAAGCAAAGAACATAGCGCTTCTGCTTAACAATAATGTTAAAAAAAGGTGCCACGTTACTGCACTGCATCGCTGGTTCGCATTTGTTTTCTATATAGTCTATCCTGCTTTCTATATAGTCCGCCTTGTTCGCAAGTCAACATAGGCCTAGGACTAGCCTACTTAGAAAACAAAGCTAACTGTTGTAAGCGGACAGGTATTAGCTTGAAATTTATGCTATAGGCTAGGTCAAGATATAAACACATAATGACTGCAAACTAATTTTAAAATTTGCTCTTCTTCATTTTTGTGATGGTAATTTTCCATTGATAACGTATTTTCAGACACACAATTAAACGGAAGTGAACAGAATTACAAGCCACATTTTTACGACTTCGTTCCCCTAGAGGCCGTAGCACTGCAGTGGTGTAGCTTACCTAGGGTATGGCAGGCATGGCTCGAGCCTTGGGCGCAAAAATCGGTTGGTAAAAAATAAAATTTGTGAGTTATAGCCTACTTTCTTCAAAATCTAATTTGCGCCCAACAAACATCAAAAAAGGTCACTCTTTACTGTAGCCATTGTCAAACCATAGACGTTGAAAAAGCAACATTGTGCCTCTCCTGGCTCACTTTACGTTCAGTCAGCAACAATTGGAATCAATCAATCAATGGTTTATTTGTCAGTAACAGGAACATAGTAGGCTACAGTAGGCCTACATGTTGGAAATATGCAAGTAATATACACAATGCAAAGGTTACACAAGTTTCCATACCGACAGGGAGACAACGAGACGACCTAGTCATTTGCCACCCTACGGAAATGACAATTTTGCCATTTAAAAACTGGAAGTTTAGTAAAGTCGCTAAGCAGCGATTAGTTGAAGCTTAGAAGTAGCTCCAGAACTTACTTATTCATTTTTATAAGAATTTATAAATCTCATCTGTTGTATGACTTCAATTTGTCCTGACCAGAGCACTCAGTCTGTTTTAGGAAGAAATTAGCATTGAAGTATTATTGAGCCTATAAGCATCATTATGTGAAATTTTGAGACCAAGAATTATGCTAGGTATGATTTCTTTTACGTGCTGTGCTGGCACTGCCTAGCACTAAGCAGTCTGAAGTTTTGAGGTTCATTGACAACTTCACAAGCTGTGCTTTATAAATATACGGTACCGTACTTTTACCTAACTTCCTCAAGTTGTCAAACGGATAAAATGAACGCAATTCTTAGTAGCTAGTAGCCTACACACCAATGTTGGGATTGATTCGCTATCAGTTTCTTCAATCTCTAGTTAGCATAGGCTATAACCCAACGGTTACAAAACCCGCCGACATGCCAACAAATGTCAGCGACAAATTAAATTAATTAATATTAGTTTTTGAAAAAATCTGCCGGACTTGGGTCGTTTTATTTTTATCCACAGTTATCAGACAAAAATACCCCTATCTACAGGTCGGTCACCGCCGGTTGCATCAACACAGTGCTCTATTGAGATGAATTTTTAATTAAGTTGGCTAGGCCTACGTAAAGAACTACGAAAACATTTTGCGTATGCCTAGGCTATATATTGTAATTATCGACCAAGGATTTTTTTAATTTAACTTTTACTTGCCCTTTTAGACTCTGAAACAAACCAATACAAAGAAAAAGGAAAGTGGGGCTGAAGGGCGAAAGAGACGAGACTTGCAAGCAGCAGAAGCTGAAAAGTCAAGCAGACAAGCTTATGTCCGATTGATTTTGTCCAATAATTCACTTGGTAGTAGGCTACAGTAGACTATACACACACAGCGTCAGATGAAAAAGTAATAAGCCGCGTTGGCTAGTTTTTATGTTAGAAATAACTTGGAAAGGCGCAATAGCGCAGCATTCTATCAAATTGATTAGCTCTGCAGAGAGAACAAAATGTGCATGACGAAACAATCTCTTGTGACTGCCTTTGAACATTATAAAACGGCAATAATACATTGATTAATTTTCTTCACGATTTGTTCATAAAAGACTTGTATGCAATATTTAACTTAAATTGTTAAAAAGGGCGCACATTTAAACTTTGCCATGGGCGCCATTTTGCATAGATCCGCCACTTGTAGCAGTGGGCTACCGTGTCCGTAGGTTATGTTATTTTAAAGAAATAATAATAAATAAACAAACTGTTTACTCGTCAGCAACAAAATAATTAACCCTGGCTAGCGGACATTTGAAAAAAATTAGCCTAGAAATTAATTTTTATTTTTGAAATTAAAATAATTTGTTTGTTCATCTGAACAAAAAAAAAATTGTTTGTTCATCAACTAATCCCACAAGTTGTACCAAACTGAAAGAATAACGTGAGCATTGACGCTCGAGCTGAAATGCAACAGCCCGCCGCATTTTGAAGTCTGTTCGGCAGCGTGATTCATGATCACTCACTGGAGACGACATGGGCATTGACGCTCGAGCTGAAATCCAACAGCGCGCCGCATCTGAAGCTTTTTTTTGCCGGCGTAAATTATTGCGCGTCCCGGTGTATGAGGGTACGACATCGGGGGTACGACATCGGCAGGGGACGACATCGTCGCCACCCCATATTTATGATAGAGTTACAAAAAAAAAGAATAACCTTTTTAAGTCAAATTCTAGAGGTGGGCCTAAATTTCAGAAAAATTTGGACCAAATGAAAGAATCTGCAAAGCAAAAATATTTGAAATCAGTTGTTGTAGCCTACCGTAAGTGTTCCAATTTTCTGCAATGTACTTGCCCGCAGGAAAATCGTGTCCCTGTTACAGAACAACAGTTCCTTCTTGATTAAAGAACAACTCGCATAATGGTGATTGATAAACATGATAAATCGGCCACAAAATCTAACTTTAAATGTTTTCCGAGGAGTGTCGCAAGATCAGAACAATTCCGTTCTTTATGTGAAGACCCAGGAGCAGGCACAAGTAGCGCTTTGGTTAAAACACCTTTAGCTTCTTATTCAAGCTCAGAAACTTTGTCATCCAATGAAGAACGCTGCGAAGATTTTGATTATCAACCCAGTTTTGCCTCGGAAATCCCCAGAAAAAGCAAGGTTACTTCCAGTTTAGTAGTATTTGCTGAATTATGCGATCGTACTGGTATTTCAGATAGGTCTGCAGCACTTATTGCTTCATCATTTCTACAAGATGCAGGAGTTGTAACAGATAACGAATCTCAATCAGTCATAGATAAAACAAAGTGAGAAGAGCGAGAAAAAAATGAGGTTTACAACTCAAATGGAAAGTAGACCTATCAATTATCATGTGCATAAATTTGCACAGCATATATTTTGATGGCCGAAAAGATTAAACCATCAAACAAAATGAAATTGGTGGGCGACTTCGAAAACATTTCGCAGTTGAAGAACACATTACTTTACTTGAGGAGCCAAGTTCTCATTTCATTGGTCATGTTACTGCAGCCAACTGATCTAATGTGTCAATAGCTACCGGGATTCTTGAATATCTTGGATCCAATAAAATTAGCTACGATAATGTAATGGCAATTGGATGCGATGGAACCGCAATAAACACAGGTCAAAAAGGCGTCGTGATAAAGCTCCTGGAAGATCATTTCCAAAAGCCACTTCAATGGTTAATATGCCTACTGGGTCATTCAATGTCAAGTGATCCAGAAAAATGGGATTTTGTAACCCACCCTCTCAGATTTTAATGAAAATTCACACACTGATAAAACTTTTCTTCCTGATTTCAAAAAACTATTTTTTTTAAATTGGTCACCTAAAACAAGAGTTACGGCCACTTAAAGTTGACTGCTTTTTGTGATTGTTGAAGCGTAAAAGCCATTTCGATTTCACAAGTTTAACTATAGGAAGATATTTCTCAGCTCGTAAGAAATTGTACTGATTGATTTTTTCAGGTATTGTAGGACATATATTTCTTAAACCATATCACTCAAAACTAAAGCTCTTGACCATCACCTTTAACCTCATGTTATTTGTAGCCCCAATTGTGCTCAATCATGCAGAACATAATTTTTGATCATAAATAACTCATGGTGCTCACTAGTTTTATATAATCACATGCAATGCATCATTTTAAAGGTATTTTCAAGGAGAATTGGTATCAGAAATAAAATTAATGGCTTATTGAGTATTTCACCTCACAAAGTGAAAACAAAAGCTTGTGTCTGAAAATCAGTACTATTTTTTATTGCAAGTGTGCTATGCCAAGTTCCCCTAGTGATGTTTTGTATATTTATAATTTAAAATACCGTATTTTACGGACCATAAGGCGCACTTTAAATTCTTTTTTTTCCTCATAAATTGATCGTGCGCCTTATGGTCCGGTGCGCCTTATGTATGGATCAAGTGCAGTAGTGCTTTATTGCCTACACTCAAAACCAGTACCGATACTACTATTATATATGGTCCGGTGCGCCTTATGGTCCGGTGCGCCTTATAGTCCGGTGCGCCTTACGTATGAACAAAAAACTAATCAAAGCAATTTATTGAGAGTGCGCCTTATAGTCCGGTGCGCCTTATGGTCCGTAAAATACGGTAGTCTCATTAAATATTATACCTTGAAGAAGATTGTGCCAAACAATGCAAAACCACCCTCCACACCTCCAAGACACCCATTTGAATGCCCCAAGCTCCCAACTTCCCTGGACACAACCACCCTACAAACAAATCCCACAAAAGCGACCAAGCTTGTGGCTGTGTGGGGGAGGCCATGGCTTGACCACTAAACAACTTGGAATGGCTCCTCCTCAATGACCTTGAGGGAGAGGAGCCAACAAAATAGGATTGTGCCAAAAATTTATGTTATTAAACTAATATGGGTCCTGCTCCTGCTACTTAAACATTTTAAGCCATAGATCCGTCTGAGCAACAATGATAAATTCTAAATTCCAGATTAACATTTTGTCACTTCGGGTACATACTTTTTCTTGACCTATTTTTCCACAACAAAACTAACACATCAAAAATACCATACAACAATACATTGAATAATAACATAAGAGTTCACAAATGGTTATCTAAGGGTTGGTATCGGGTAATTGTACAGCGAAATAACAATTAAATATATATAAAGATTAAGAAATATGGAAAGAGACTCAGTCAGAACATCTAGCAATAATGCAGGCATTATATATGAAGACACATACTGCACATACGGTATGCATATAAGTTGCATGTGTGCATACATAGTGATGTAACTGGCTTGTTTGCTGAACTATACAGTATTTCGCTCTGATTATATTATTGAGCACTCTGAATCTACCGTATTGGCAATCATACCAGATATATATATATATACTGTACATCACAAAGTGAAACTGATCACATTATAGATTCATATTTTATTAAGTTCTCTACTGTTGGTTTCGCCCTTAGGGGCTCATCAGAAGAAATGCAAAAAGAAGGAGAACTTAATTATATAATTATATGAATCTATAATGTGATCAGATCCACTTTGTGATATTATGCTCTGACTCTGGTCATCGAGCACTCTCATATATTCGTTGAGGCAAGATTCACCATGGTATATACAGTATAATTATATATGTACAGCGGTGAATCTTGCTTATGCACATACTGAAATACATATACCATAGTCTTATAGTCTACCCCACACATGTAAATCAAACAATGAAAATTAACAGATTATTTATTTGATACAAGCATCTAACTAATACAATGATACTAGAATTGATACAGAATATTCTAGACTAGATTGTGACTCAAATTAGTACATATCAGTTTTTGATTAAGTCTTTGAAGTTGTCTAACCCCAAGGCACGCACATTGTTTTTTATCAAACAACACAAGAAAAAACACAAGACCTCAGTGTTTAGTAATTCAAGAGCAATCAGCAATAAAAGTTAGCATTATAATTTTCAAGCAATGCAACAAGAATCCTTAAATTAAATATGAATTTAAACTAGAAGTTCTATCACAATAAATTGGTCTTGCTCTAGCATAAGAAAAGTTGTAGTAAAATGGAGCCATTAATGTTTACAATGATATAAGAAAGCCTGAGTTATCCTTTTAATTGATTGTACAGGCACTTGGTACTGTTCACACAAATTCACAAGTGTTGGTTGAGTGATTGTGCAGAGTATATGTTGAAATGGTACCCAACATGTATCTTGCCTTTCTGGCCAAAAAAATGAAGATGATGGTCGTTTGGGATGCATAAATTCTAGGAAAATATCTTCATTTGTTTTGTCAACCTGTTGTACTATGTCAATGTACCCATTTTTGTCATACAAAACTGAAACATACTGTCCAATGAAAATCTTGGGGGGAGGCAATGGCTTGACCACTAAACAACTTGGAATGGCTCCTCCTCAATGACTTTGAGGGAGAGGAGCCAACAACAAGATTGTACCAAAAATTTTTTTTTTTTTAACTAATATGGGTCCTGCTACTTAAACATTTTAAGCCATAAATCCATCTGAGCAACAATGATAAATTCTAAATTCCAGAACAACATTTTGTCACTTTGGGTACATACTTTTTATTGACCTATTTTTCCACAACAAAACTAACACATCAAAAATACCATACAACAATACATTGAATAATAACATAAGAGTTCACAAATGGTTATAATGAGCCTATTTTAAATTATAAATATACACAACATCACTAGGGGAACTTGGCATAGCACACTTGCAATAAAAAATAGTACTGATTTTCAGACACAAGCTTTTGTTTTCACTTTGTGAGGTAAAATACTCAATAAGCCATTAATTTTATTTCTGATATCAATTTTCCTTGAAAATACCTTTAAAATGATGCACTGCATGTGATTGTAACTAGTGAGCACCATGAGTTATTTATGATCAAAAATTATGTTCTGCATGATTGAGCACAATTGGGGCTACGAATAAACATGAGGTTAAAGGTCAAAGGTGATGGTCAAGAGCTTTAGTTTTCAGTGATATGGTTTAAGAAGTATATGTCCTACAATACCTGAAAAAATCAATCAGTACAATTTCTTACGAGCTGAGAAATATCTTCCTATAGTTAAACTTGTGAAATCGAAATGGATTTTACGCTTCAACGACCACAAAAAGCAGTCAACTTTAAGTGGCCGTAACTTTTGTTTTAGTTGACCGATTTAAAAAAAAATTAGTTTTTTGAAATCAGGAAGAAAAGTTTTATCAGTGTGTGAATTTTCATTAAAATCTGAGAGGGTGGGTTACATGGTCTGGATCACTTGACATGGAATGACCCTACTCCATAGTAATGAATTGCCTCTTAGGAATCTTATAAAAGATATGGCAATAATTGCAGACCTGATAGCTTCACTGGGCCCATTATAAAGCAGCTAGCCACTGTCACACAACTAGATGTTGTAAAATATAAAGCAGTTCCGGCACCAGAGATTGAAATTGATGAAAATGACCTCAGCACTGACCAAAAATATCTTTTACACATGCACAGATCTGTGAAAAGTAGAGATATATCAATTCATTTCGCATATAGGAGTCCAGGTATGATGAACCACTCAAGATGGTTGAACACAGCCAGGGCCGGATTAAGGTTTTGATGGACCTGGGGCTATATGGTAATCTGAGGCCTATATTTCATTCCCCTCAATGTACCTATCACAATTAAAATGAAATATTATTTAACACATTCAAATGACATGTTTGCTGGATTTAGACAAAGCAAAGAGCTTTACATTCCTTAGCTCTACTCTGCATTGAAAACAAAGGTTTGGAAAAAAATAGACACCGATGATGTTATTACCAGCTCTGGAATGCAACCTTTTCTGGCCCATGGATGAACGCAGTTGATTCTTTACTCTTTCAAGCACTGAAAATGAGCGCTCAGCACCTGAGCAATTAGAAATCATCAGACAAAGATACATTCTTAGTAGGCTACAACAGATAGGCCTACGTTAGGAAATGCATACATCAACTCACTTTCATTGATAAATTTAAACATTTGAGTTTCTTTCCTGCATTTTCTGTTAAAATGGTGTTGTTTTAGCAGTGAAGAAAAATGAATCATATTTTCAGGCAGTAATTCTTTTAGATCATCTGGATAATAGTGAAGCAATGTTTTTGCACTCTCTTCAATGTTTCAGTTAGACATGGTGTTTAATTCTGCTAGAAACGAAAATCTTATTTGAAGACGATCATATGCTGCAATTCAGGATTTCATACACAAAATAATTTGGGCAATGATTGGCAAATATGAGTCTACTTTGAATCTTCTGGATGGATCAAGTGTTGTGTCTTCAGGACCCCTCCGCTATCTAAGCATACGTTTCTTCTCTTCTTTCTTGAAATTTCTTCAATATAATGATGACAGACACTTAATACTTTACTCTTTTCTTCGAATTCTTAAAATCGGGATTTTAATGTTTTAACAAAGTCATGTAGACCATGAAGAAAATCTGTTACCTTATTCAAAGTGATTTAGCTATCCTGCAGCGCCCAACTATTTTTATGAAACCGTTCCATTATGCACGACCATAACTCAATTAAATTAATGGTTTCAAGTTGTAGAGCACGTTAGGTCTCGCACCCCCCTTGGAAATTAGCTGACACCCCCTGGGGAGGCGTGCCCCTAAGAACCACTGGTTTACACAGTTAGCATTCGTTCTATGATTCTCGTCCTTTATTCTTTCGATCCTGATAATAAGCATGTCAGTTGCTCTTAGTAAGTTGTTATCAATGGGCCTATTTTCTTGGTGGGCCTGGGGCTGCAGCCCCATCAGCCCCGCCTTAATCCGGCCCTGAACACAGCCAATAGAATTCTACATTTATATGTTGCATCTAACGATTCTAACGCGTCAACTGTATTGGTGGATTGTTTGGACGAGATTATGAATGTTTATAGGTATTCCAGTATGGTTTGCCATTATAAAGGAAAGCAATTTCACTAATGGCCAAAAATATTTCTTTAAAATTCTACACTCTGCTCAGAACCTATCGAATAAAGCTCGCAGTATCCTCAACAAAGTAATATAGAGGAATGCGTTTTATGCCCATCCTTAAAACATTTTGATTGCAATCATATGTTATATCAAAGAGTATGTAAGGAGCTAGGATGCAGAAGAATTTTCAATTCAAAAATGTTATCATCTCACAGCACTCGTCAGCAAAAATTCACCCTGTCAATATTGCAGTTCAGTTCCGAACCTTACTTTGAGATGATAGACTGGCAAAATATTCCAGTTACGGAACCCCCAGCGATGCGTGGTGTTGACAGCAATGTGATAAAACAGCACATCAAAACAAAGATGCCTTCACAACAGTTGTTTTCTGCGTTTTCTCTGCCACACACAACAGATGCTCATCACATGTGGTGGACAGCGTTAAAAGAGATGGGTAGCCTACATTAAAGCAATATTACAATCAAGGAAAAAAAATTCCTAGGTTCCAGTCGAAACAAGATTTTATGATTCATTAGACTTCAGCCAGAACTAAATTTGAGCAATAATCTGGGGAACTGGCTAAAAGACCTTGTTGTTTGTTGTATTTTTGACACAATTTGGTTTTTTTTTTTTTGTTAACACAAGTTCTTTTTTATCGTTACCTTGCTGTCAAACAAAGGTTACTCTTGTGTGTGGTTCTGTAGTAGCCTATCAAGTGAACGTTTAATGGTTTGTAAATGGCAAATTTGTGTAAACAAAATCATGATAACAATTCACGTGGAACTGTACAGTACATTCCATTTACGGAACCTGCAGATCATATTGCTTTTATTCTGAAGTAAATTATAGGTTGCGTTTTATAGCTGCAACTGATCAAACGTAGCCTACTATTGCTTTTAATTTAAGCAAGACTACGTATTATAGTTTGTCAGTTCGTATCATCCTGCAAAGACTACGTATTATAGTTTGTCAGTTCGTATCATCCTGCAAAGTTAGTGGACAGAACATAAATGAGCGTACAGCATTAACACCATCTCGCCCTTTTGCGACAAGTTTGTTTATTGAGCAATGACAAAATAGCATTTCAAATTGGTGAAAATTCAGCATTTTGGTCGTCGATGCGGGGTCAGTAAACCTTAAGCTTCGAACATGCCTTTACATAGGAAAGTTCTGGATACATCCCACTTACAATTTATAACTAGCCAGTAGAAAAATTATAAAAAAAATTATGTTAAAACGGAAAGTGAAATTCCCCCTTTACCTGTGTGCGGAATGGCCCGTTTCGGCGAGTCCGATTTGGCGAGTTCCCTATTCGGCGAGAGCCCTTTTCGGCGAGTGCCCTATTCGGCGAGTTTTTGAAATTTTTAAAAGGAAATTATCGGGTACCGTAGCCTAATTGGAATTGCCGTGTTTACATCGTTTTAACGTCGCTAAACGTTGAAATCGTGCAGAAAGGAATAAAAATATAATGTTTGAACTATTAATTAAATTAAAATTCGTCATGTCAGTTCAGTTGTTTTTATTTCTGACCATCATATGAAAAACAATACACGTCAACATAGCAAAGGTAGAAGCGACAATTCACGTCAACATAGCAAAGGTAGAAGCGACAATACACGTCAACATAGCAAAGGTAGAAGCGACAATTCACGTCAACATAGCAAAGGTGTAGAAAAAGGTAGAAGCGACAAAACGCGAACGTTAAAACGTGCTTGTGACCGAAGTAAGTTATTGAGTTGAAAGAAATTTGGCAAGGTTGCATCACCTTCAAAAAAATTTAAGATATGAAGGAAAAATAAAACAAAGAAAATGTTACAAAAAAAATAATGTTTATGTCTATAAGTTAGTACTTTTGAATAGTTAAAATCATAGGCGCCTAACTATTTTTTTGGCCGTGGGGGCGAAAGCGTGTTTCATCAGCAGCAACGTAAATTCAGCGAAATGTCACGCAGATGGATGACGTAATTATGTCGTCACACTAGGATTGCTTTTATTGCCACACTCAGAGTTATCGCTACGTTCGACCTACCGTTAATTATTATAAACAAAGCTCGACCAAAACACATGCTATGCGTCTGCGTTGGCTAGTGGTTGATGGACTGCGACTCTTTAAGCTAAGCGCAACATAAAGTTTAGCAACGAACTAGATTTATTAGCATGAAACAAGAGACGAAAAGGTTTACTAAAAGGTATACTGTAAATGGAATGAAAATACTAACTTGATCATATGCTTGAAAATATACCCGTTGAAAGCAAAATCATTCATGTTTACATCAATTCAACAGCACGTCACCTTTAATAGATTTAAAAGTTGCTGACATCCGTAAACAGCCCTTGAAAAATAGTTACAGAGAGACGCTTGATTAAGTTTACGGCTTGACATTGCTCCCTTTTCACTACAATATCGCAACTTATGGCTGACCAGCTTTCAAGTTTCAATTCGCTGTAATACGCCCGTTTTCGTGTTGCAGATGAAACAAAAGATGCGCATATTCCCCGCCTTTGATCGGGTTTCTATGGCAACGGACGTGTGTGCGCCATGCAGTTTGCGCGAGTCCGTTGTTGTGTTGATTATGCCGCTTGTGCGACTGTGGGCAGTGCGGTTTGTACCGGCCCTTGTTACGTTGGTTAGTGGTAACCTCGGGCCGAGACTTCAAGTTCATTTTCACAGCAACCAATTCACTGCCGCGACAATTCTCTGCAGAGGTTTCGACTTTCGAAAGCGACAGGAGGCTGTTTGCAAGCGCATTAAGTTAAACGCACACTGCGTCAACGTAGCAAATTATGTTGTTTTTGGGTGCATTCAACATCTGATGACATTGAATCGACGCAAAATGGTAGATTTTTGCTATGTCACAGGCAGCAAAATCAGTCATTTTTACATTGATTCAACGTCTGCAGACGTTAAATCAACGTAAAAACGACAGATTTTTTTGTCTGGGGTGGGATTGTAGCATCGCTACTCGTTCTAGTGATTATTTACTGCGAAGCTGTTGCGGTTTGTATTTAAAAATGTTTTCCTGCTGCCGATCGCTAGTTCATCTATTGTTTTATGTATCAATGCCGCATAAAAAGTTGCTCCCACGCGGAAATATGCGTGGGGGCCTGGCCCCCACGGCTTAGGCGCCTATGGTTAAAATGATTAGTTTGGATCAACAAATGTGTGACCTACACTCCTACAGCTTAGATTGAAAGGAAATTATCGGGTAGGCTACCGTAGCCTAGTTATACCGACCAGCAAAAATTTGTTCCAAGAACCCAGTTAGCCTAACAGTTCATTTTTACATTGTAGTAACAGAATGAAAAGGCTAACCAAATGTGTGGTTTATCGTTTTAACGTCGCTAAACGTTGAAATCGTGTAGAAAAGGGTGCTTTTGCAGACTAGGATACGTTGAAACTGAGAAACATTCACAGAAGCCCTACGATACGTTGCATTTTTAAGATAATGTATTCAGACGTTGAATCAATGTACAAATGAAATGGTATGCTAAATGGGTTCTTGGAACAAATCGTAGGGCTTCTGTGAATGTTTCTCAGTTTCAAAGTATCCTAGTCAGCAAAAGCTCCCTTTTCTACACGATTTCAACGTTTAGCGACGTTAACACGATAGGCCACACATTTGTTTAGCCTTTTCATTCTGTTACTCTCAATGTAAAAATGAACTGTGTTCTTGAAACAATTTTTTGCTGGTCGGGATAACTAGGCTACGGTACCCGATAATTTCCTTTCAATCCAAGCTGTAGGCCACACATTTGTTGGTCCAAACTAATCATTTTAACTATTCAAAAGTACTAACTTATAGACATAAACATGATCTATTTTTTTTTTTTTTTGTAACATTTTCTTTGTTTTATTTTTCCTTCATATCTTAAATTTTTCTGAAAGTGTTGCGACCGTGCCAAATTTCTTTCAACTCAATAACTTACTTCGGTCACAAGCACATTTTAACGTTCGCGTTTTGTCGCTTCTACCTTTTTCTACACCTTTGCTATGTTGACGTATTGTTTTTGATATCATGATCAGAAAGAAAAACAACTGAACTGACATGACGAATTCAAGCACGTTTTAACGTTCGCGTTTTGTCGCTTCTACCTTTGCTATGTTGACGTGTATTGTTTTTCATATGATGGTCAGAAATAAAAACAACCGAACTGACATGACGAATTTTAATTTAATAGTTCAAACATTTTCTTTTTATTCCTTTCTGCACGATTTCAACGTTTAGCGACGTTAAAACGATGTAAAAACGGCAATTATAATTAGGCTACGGTACCCGATAATTTCCTTTCAAAAATTTCAAAACCTCGCCGAATAGGGCACTCGCCGAAAAGGGCTCTCGCCGAATAGGGAACTCGCCGAATCGGACTCGCCGAATAGTAGCAGACCCACCTGTGTGTGCTAACTCTGTTGCAACGGACGATATAACTGTGTGTGATAATGAAAATGTTTACCAGGGTGGTGATCAAAATAAGCATGTCTCATTTTTCTTTTGCATAATTGTCTGCAATGATCAAACACAAGGTAGAAAAAATATGATCACCATTCTGGAGAGATGTTTGCGGTCAAAAGAAAATCATGCAACTGTAATCTTATTGTGCAATGTCATATGCAAGACATCGTGCCACAAAGATCCATTCTTCACATAGCTGGACTTCTTTAAGGTGAAAAACATACAGAAGGAGTGATCACACACATCTGATGTGATCTGTTTCATGCTTTTTTGTGTATGTTCTACAGTAGTTCAAAGCCTCTACAAGTACAGTATTCAAAACTGCCAGGATTAAGTTCTTAAAAAGCTTTCTTGGTCCCAAGAGAAAGATTTCCGCAACCAATCCCTTCCGGGTTTATCAAGTTATTGTGCATAGAATTGTAATATGTTGATGTGTATTTTACTTTTAGATTTGTTGATTAACTTATAAAGTTCCACTCCAGCAGTTCGTTGTGTTTTCTCATTTCAGGTTTTTGATGACGTCGTTTACTTGAAATGAATGACGAAGCGAACAACAAACGAAACTTCCGCTTGTCCTATTATGACAAAGTCGGATGCAGAGGAATTGGTGAAAAAGCTTTGATTTCCATTCTAAGAAATGATGTTGTGGATCGAAAGAAGTTGGAAAACTTCTGCACCCGGTTTTGGATGCCTTCTGGCTTCCGAGTGTTGGTTTGGAAGATGCTGCTTGATATTCTTCCCATGGATCAACGTTCACATGCCTTTGTGATGAAACAAAGATCAGAGCAGTACGACGATTTGTTCAGCGCCATAAAAGCGATGAAGAGCCCGAATCAAACTTTGAGCAGCCCGGAAGCGTACTTGAAGATGTACTTAGTTGAAACAGGAGAGGTGAATTTAAGATGCGGGGTTGATGGTTGGCATCTTGACTTTATGGCCATTGCAAACTCTGTGGATGAAATTGTTGATGCGCCAGTTGAAGCATATTGGATGACGGTAAAATTTCATGAATTTTTTAAAACATTTCGTTTTTCTACTTCTGAATTTTACCGCATTATGCTTGGTGCTGTTGAGCGGGACAGCCATAAACTTTACAACCACTTAACTAGTATAAACTTTTTCTCAAACGACTTGTTAAATAATTGGTGTAAACGTGGCTTTGCCGGTGTCTTGCACAGCGATAGTCTGGACAAGGTGTGGGACTTACTTTTGGGCCGGGGAACGCGGGTGCTGCCCTATATTGGTGCTTGTATTTTGCAAGCTCTTGAACGCCCTTTACTCCATGCAACGAAATCAACCCGATGCGTAGAAATCTTGTACGAAAATGTGTTGGATGAAAACACGTCCGATCTCGTGGCCCGCAGAGGCATTGAAGCGTTTAAAAAATATGATAAGAATTTTTGACTTCGCATTTCTTTAGTTTCATTTATTATAGAAAAATAAAATATCTTTGCAGTTTAATTTGAAGTACCATGGCATTTGTTTGGCGTTCGGTTGAGCATTAAAAAGCAGCCCCATCCTGCCCAACACAAACAGAAAGTTTTATTTCCGTCCACCAAAGGGAGACATCACCTGCTATAAATGGCAGCGGTCTGGAACAAGGGAGAAAGAAATCAGTCTTTACAGGAAACCAAAGAGTAGACCTAAATTATATTTGCGAAAGCCTGTAAGCAAATAAAATTGAAACAATTAGGTTTATTTGCACAAACAGCCTGTTCATATTTTGTACAAGATCAGTAGCTTGAAATAAGATTGTAAATAAGTAAACGGATGAGACCGGTTTTTGATACGTGTTGTGCTGTTTGGGTTAGTGAAAGTCATTTGGTAGGTTGGTTTGAAATCTTTATCTTAGGACTGACAAAGCCTCTGATAGGTTATTCCTTGTTTCACATGCTTGCGGCGGCTTTGAACCACTGAGATTGACGAGTGAAGTTTTCGATAGTTGTTGGCTGTGAACTATTTCATCTGCATCTAAAAGGAGAGCAGTCCGTATAATGGGTTGCTACAGTGCAAGCTGCTACAGTTATAGTGCAAAGTCAAACTTATCTTGCAATTTTCATTTTAGGTATATTGCAATTATATTATCGTATGTAACCAATTATCGTACCTTCTGAAAGTTACCAGTCAAAACAAACCGACTATAAATAGTGGAGTAATTTGCGTGATTGATTATATTATTAGTTCATTATTGATTGAGAGTTGAAGTTATTGAATACGAGTAGATGATAATTGGTGCTGTAATAAGTTGTGATCGAGATTAGAGTTATATACATGAGAAGTTGTCAGTGAAATACGTTAAAGTCGATTAAGAGTTACCACTGTTGGAATCTATTGCTATTCACTGTTATTTTTGATTATTTGTTGGAAGTGCTGAACCATTCGTTAAAATTTATCATCTCACAAGTAGAACTATTCGACCAGCTATCTGACTGTTTTACGTTTGATATTCCAATAAACTGCGTCATCAATCTTTCCCAAGTCTCTTCCTGGTAAGAATTGGAAAGAACTGTGACATGCATAGACCTATCCACCTTATTAACATAGAATCTACCCTACAAATCACGTTTCACAGATATATGAGCTATAAATAATCGTGTTCAGTTCAATTTGTAAAAATACCCAACACTTGTCCGCAAGGTTTCGAACACATGACGTATCGTGCTAGTGTTTTTTTGTATGAACTTTTCTAAAAAAATGTGGTTAGTTCCAGATGATGCCCTTCCTTGCGCAATGATTTTGTTTCATTAAGTTACAATGAGCATAAAGATTTATCTTTTGTTTTGTTAATGTCGGAGTGAAATTTGAAAAGTCTGTTCAAGATGTTGCCATCTTCTTTTTCATTGTTCGCGATCAGTTTGCCCTCAATTTCATTTCGACCTTTTTCATAGAATAATAACTGCTTTTCCAATGATGCCAAGAGATTCCCCTTTTATTCACTTTTCCTCCCGTTAGATACTCTCCGTTCAAATGGGAGACAATGCATCCATTGTACCACCAGCCTCCATGACGAAGAATGGCGCAATTCCGGCTCCAATTGTCGTTGTCGCGATCTTTAGTAGAAAATTTCATGTGATTGTGATACGATAACGAGTCGCCTGTGACAAAATAAAAGCACGTTTCTGAAAAATATTTATCCCTTCAGTTTACTTTTATTATCAAGACGTGTTCCCCTCACGACCGTCAGCACTCTTGATAACACATCATGACCGATCTTCATAGCAAATGTCGATTTGTACAATTCTTGGAAATATCAACTAAAGCTATAGACCTATGGGAATTTACTGTATGGATAAGATCACTAACGAAGAAGTGTGGAGACGCTTTGGGTGTACCCCTGGCGTCCTCATCACAACTATCAAAAAAGCGAATGACATTTATCGGGCATGTCTACCGCAAACGCTGAATTGAACACTCGGCAATGATGGGGCGACTTCCTGGTCAGAGGCACCGGGGGCGTCCACGTTTGGAAATCTTCAAAAAATTTCAACATAGACTAACCAAGATTTTGTAAACTTAATAAGCACTATGGACAATTCATTTGTGGAGACTCATGGTAGCCGACGCATTATTCAGGCATGACCGATTATGATTGTAAGGTAAATACAAACCTTTTTTCAAAAAATCACTTCTCTGAAAATTCAAAATCATTTATAGTTTTTTCGGGTCATTTGGTTTTTGATTTCAACGTTGTCTATGTCTCCAACTTAAACTTGGCAACATTGTCGCACTTTTCTTGCAAAGGCAAACATTGTAGGTTTTCATTAAATTGTAAAAATGGTAATTTGCAGTGCACTTGGTATGGTCTGCGTTATATAAACGGAAACCAATTTTTCACAATAAAAATTAAAACTTGCGACCGCACTTGACCTGTAGGTTTAAATGGTAGACAAAATTTATGAAAACAAATTGATAAGAATCGCTGCAACTCCATTGACACTTTGTTGGCGCACAATGACATTCAGTCAAGCGTCGACTCAGGATCCATGACTTTTTCCGGAACCGTAAGATTGTGTGGAGTTGGGCGAAACGTTGAGTTATCTGTTATTATTGTTTATTTTTTATCCGTATATTATTAGTCGGGATATCACCCACAAAAAATTCACTGGGACTTCCATACTTGCATTGCCATGGTAACTTCCAACATTGAGAATGTAACCCGAACTTGCGTCGCCGACTCGAAAGTTCCTGCAAGACAACATTTGGTTGTTGAATAGTTGTTGTGATAAGTAAACAAGCACGGCTGTGCTTGCAACACCGTTATCATGCACAAGATATTTACACAGCCTCGGTTTTGAAACATCCAATAGTTGTATTATTCGTTGCGAGGATAGATTTGGAGTCACAGAGGGAATGCATCAAAGACTGTGAGATCGTAGTGAGTTTCTCAACCGAGGCATTTAGCCACTGAGTGAAGTCGGAACAACACGAATAACGATGAGAGCAAAGTCCTTGAAACCTGTTTCACTCTGGTTATCGCTTGTTACATTTTCATCACTCAATATGTTTTCACTACAGTCTACTTACGTGTAGTCAGCATAGGCACTGTATCCGTCCCAATCTTGGAGGTAAACTCGCAAAAGCTTCGGTCCGGCACTTGTAATAATGTGGAGATTTTCCAATCCTGAACCAAGAATTAAACGATGAGAGACTTTGAACCACTTACGCAGCCGGGTTGTAACTTTCCAAAAGTTACCATTAAAAGTTCCTTTATAGGCCTACCTACTGAAATTGAACCAACTAAAGCGGCGCTGACACTGGGCTGCGATATATTATTTCAAAGACGTGGCCACTACAATGCAGATATGATGATCAACATCATCTTTCTTCAGCATAGTGATGGGATTTTTCTAAAGTTTGCCAGAGCTATGTCTCTGCTTGTTGTTGAAGTATTTTGTGAGTTACATTGAAGTTACTTTGTCTGATTCTTTCAAGAAGAGATGTAGAAAAATGTGTCAAAAACTGTTGTCAATTTAGCTGGAGTAGCCTAATATCCTTTTTGAACAGTAACAGACACCTCGAAAAATTTGCTTGAAAAACTAGACAACTTCTCACCAAGCCAAAATTCTCCTCTTTTATCCCCAAATCCGGCCGTGTAATTGGCCCAGTTCCGATAGAAATCCACCCCACCTGATTCACGTCTTTGGAACACCTGGAAAGTTTTAAAATGAAATCATTGTTTGTTTTGCGCGTATTGTGACAACACAAAGTAGATTTTATTTCGAAGCACATGCGTAATACAAGAGACGATGATTGAGTCAGCTGCTTTAAATTATTTAGGCTCTCATTCAATGTAGTGCGGAGATGTAAGCACGTGCTTTGGAGCGGTATTGAACCGACGACCGTATGCACGTAGTGTAGATGTTCTCACCACTCGGCCACGCAGTCTTGAAAACCAACTGAAGTCGCGAATTTAGTTGCAGTGGTTAATTTTTATTATTTTGCAACGTGGTTTGTGCATGCAATGGACTAAATTGTGAGTCAGGCAAACATTTTGCTGGCAGGAGCATCATGTATACGAAACGTGGTTTAGTCCAACCTTTGAATCGATTATGGCACTACATGTCAGCTTTATTATAACCAGAAGTGGGCAGTAACTAGTTACTTTTTGAGTAACTGTAACGGTAACTTTGTTACAGTAGAATTCGCCTATAGCAGCTTCGTTTATAACGTCAATTCGCCTATTACGTCACATTTCGCTCGGTCCCGGCAGAATTCCTATCTTTTACGTACATTGTAGTTCGGCTACAACAGCATCGCCTATAACGTCAATTCGCATATAACAGCACCCTTTATTGGTCCCCAGACGTCTTTTGTTCGTTTATAACGTCACTTCAAGTCATCACCTTCACCACGAACGGTCAGTCTTTTAATCCAGTTAGCGCTGCTGCTTGCAAAATGTCTTCCCTTTATTTTGCTACGTCGTTCGGAGCAAGGACTTTAATTAACTGAATTAACTTTTTGCCCGCGTGAAAACTATCACATGTAAAAAGCAGCTCTACACTCTACAGCTGACCTTTAAACTCACAGCAACAGTTGTACGTTCAGTAACTGTATAAACTATGTAACGAGCTGTAGGCCTATTGCGCAAATTTCCTGTAGCCTACCTTTCGCTGTAGGTTATTTTTTTTAAACAATTTCTTTGTTTACTGTATTTTCTGCGTGACGTTTGTCAGTTTGGTGGTACACAGTAAACCTGACTGGATTATACACCTCTTTCTTTAATCAAAAGACAGTTTTGGAATAGTTTGCGGTAGTTCGTCTATAACGTCAATTCGGCTATAACGTCAGTTTTTGCAATCCCCTAGAGGTGCCGTTATAGGCGAATTCTGCTGTACTATTTTCCAAAAGTAACGAAACGCGGTAACTAGTTCCTATTTTAGCACTTTTTCAACAGTTACAAGTTACTTTTGCATTGAAATTTCAGTGTTTAATTGCCGTTTATTTCTCTGCACGTGTTTGTGTCTTGCTTAGTGCGTGTTTGCTGCGTTTTGCGCAATAATGCATTTTTATCGCAGATGTATCGGCGCAGCACCGCGCATGCGCGGTTCTACTTTTGTTTTGTGGTCTGGTGGAGAAGGTTTGCCATATTGGCGAATTTATCGCCAAAGTCCAGAAATCTGGCGATATATTAAGATGTTTGGTTTCATATTTATGATTTGGCGATTTTTGATAACTGATTTAGCTAATAAAAGTAATTTGCGTTCTTGTGATATCGTACGTAACTTACAGAAGAACGCAAATTACTTTTATTATCAAATGCCTGGTGAACAGTCTCTCTGTTTTTGATTTAACTAAATTAACTGTTTTTGGCGATTAATCAATATGTACCAAAGACAGGCAAGACACAACAATACAACAGGGTTGAGCATTATAATAATATATTTTACATAGCCTATTTACAAATGAGTTTAACAGTCAAACGTTTTCAGTTTAACTTAAGCCCTCATCAGGAACCTAAAAATATTTATAAAAATGCAGTAAATTTCAACTTCTTAAAGGTAACTAACTAACTGACTGACTATAAGCATCAAGAAACACGCAGCGATTAAAAGCAATTTGTTGATGCTTATACAGTCAGTTAGTTAGTTACCTTCAAGAAGTTGAAATTTATTGCATTTAGTGTAACGCTTGCAATACCTCTAAAAAGATTGTCTGACATTAAAACCAGCAACAGCATTGCTGTTTGCTTGCCGTTGGTGGACGTTCTTGTGGAAGCAATACAAACCAGATTTGGTCATTGGTTCGAGGACAGCGACTTTCAGCTTGCTACTGCATTCCACCCACAATTTAGACTTAGGCTATCTGTGTTTAATGCCTGATCATTAAGCGACATTGCTGAATTGAAGACCAAAATAAAACAGAACATGCTTCAAGCAATTGAAGAAGCAAACTGCTCTGCTGAAGAGGGGAGTAGCAGCGACACTGAAGTGGATGGTGGTAGGTAGAGCCACGTAGAACTTTTTGCACCACTTTACGCAAAAACCAAGAAAAGAAAGCTGTCACAATCAAGGTGCAATGCCTCGCGATGGCTTGCTTTGTATCTTCAACGAGCGTGTTGTTTTGGTTGTAGAATTCTGGTGCGATGTGTTATTATCGGTTATGACCTGAAGTAACCTCTGATTACGAAATCTGTATTATGTAAAATGTGTTTTCTGGAATCATTTTCCCTACGTGACATTCTAGAGACTTCTGTTGTTTACATTTAAATGCTGCTTGATTGAACAATGGTTCTTTATGATGTAACCTTACGTAACCTTCTCGAAGTTACTGGACTGAACAACCAACTATAAATAGTGGTGTAGTTTGTGTAATGTTTTATTATTATTATGAGTTGATTATGAGAGTTGTGCTATGAGTTGTGGATTGGTAGTTGATGCAGAATTTGGTGATTGAGAGTTGAAGTAATTGAATACAAGTAGATGAGAATTGGTGCTAATATAAATTGTGTTCGAAATTAGAGTTATTTGAGAAGCCGTTCGTTAAAGTTTTTCAAGAAGTCAGATTATCATTTCACTAGTAGAATTATTCGACATTTAATTGACTGCTTTTCGGTTTGACCCATTAAACTACGTCACTGAACCTTTCCAAGTCTTTTTCCTGGTAAGAGATAGAAAGAAATCGTGACAAAAGCAATGCGCGTTGAATCTGTTACAGGAGTATTTGGAAGCGGACCCTGAAGACAAGTTAAGCGGATCCAGATTCACAATTGGACCGATGAAAAAACTGTTTTAAAAACATAACACTCCCATTCCGTCAAGTGCTGCAGTAGAAATATTGTTTTCATTGCAGCACTTGTTCATCACCAGACTTTATTCGTTCATCGCCGACACACGCTCCATCGACCTGACACTACCAAGACAGGCATGGATACGCCTCAACCGTCTCCGTGCGGGCGTGAGGCTTTTCCGCTCAACCATGCACCAATGGGAAATGGCCTCTTCCTCCTCCTGTGAATGTGGTGCCGAGGAACAGACCACATCATTGATTGATTAAATCTTTATCCTCGGACTGGGAAAGCTTCTTGCAGGACTTAATCCTGGCAGTTTCGCATACTTGTAGAGTAGACTAAAGGCTTTAAATCACCGACGCAAGCCCGGTCACCGAGATTGACAGAGTGAAGTTTCCGATTGTTGAAGTCTCGTTGCCGGGAAATTATTCCATCTATTAGATGCCGCTAAATGGAGAGCAGTTCTTAACCTGCGTTGCTCAAGCGCATGCCCTGAGAGTCGAACCAGTGCCGCTTGATCTTGAAGATTCTTCGTTCCAGAAGTGACGCGCTAACCAATTGAACTATCGGGGCGGACATCATCAATGACTGTAACATCTTCAAGCCACCTAACGGAGTGGAAGGTCTGCGTGTCATGAATTATGAAAGCAGACTGGCTGCTCTCTAGTAGCCTTCCAGTGTAGTCCGGGGAACATCGTGAATCTGGGGCGGTAAAAGAATAGATTCTCGGCCCCAGAGGCTCACACGACGACGACGATTGGGCAAGGACATTTTAAAGCCCAAAAGGGCAGGCTTGTGTGACGAGCACTTTGAAATGCTCGTATTTCTCAAAGGAAATAAACATATAAGCTAATGAGTATTTTTTTTAAATAAAACCTTGTTGGTTTTGTACTTGTGCTGTTATGTTAGCATGGATGGCTCTAACACTAGGCTATATATCAAACATTGCGGTTAAACTGGACTTGCATGCAGAGCTGGCCAGGTGCAGAATTTTATGTTCAGATTTGTGAGTAACTGAAAGTAACTAGTAACGGTAACTAGTTACTTTTTAAAATCGGTAACTGTAACGGTAACTCAGTTACTATTTTGGCCAAGTAACTGTAACTTAGTTACTTTTGTAAGTAACTTTGCCCACCTATGATTATAATATTTGAACTAACATTACCAGCCAATTGTGTCCGTCATGCTGAAAGTCACAATAGACTTCGATCACCCTTCCTTGGGAAGTGATGTCATAAACACCATCCCTTCCCAGTCGCGCGTTGTAAAGGTGGTCGCAGTACCCGATGCTTCCTGTGCCCGGTGGAGGGTTTATAGGAATGATTCCAGACACCGAAGAGCTCCCTCCACCCCAAACTATGGGTGAGCTAGTGGCAGCGCTACCTGCAAAACAAAAGTTTCTTCCAAATCTCTAAATCTGAGCAATACTTGTAGAAAATAAACAAGGGGGCATGCTCAGAAATTGACGCGGTAGCAATGCATGAAGATTTAACATGCAGCTACATGCTTATTGCTGAAAACGTCGGGAGAAAATTTACACGGAAAAAATCCATACAGAAAATAATCAGAGTGGGAAATATTTATAATTCTTTGGGGATATTTTCCGAGTGGGTATTTTCCAATCGGATATTTTCTTTTTTTTTCGTACGGCTTTCTATCACTTGCTGCGTATGAATGAAATATGTATCAACAACGTTTCTAATTGTTTGAAATGTCATCCACAAGCGACCAACCTGAACGGGCGACATGTGTCTCCAAGTCACGCAGTCTAGACTCCAGCCGGTAGAGGGAGTCCCTACAGTAGGAGCAGTCGCCAGGTGGTCCTTGTACGCCGGTGCTTCCTGAGAGGTTCCAAACTTCAGTTATTGTGAACGAAAATGGACAAATTGTAGGCTACAGCGAGCTCATCAAACGACCTTCGGAAATAATAGTAGGTTTTAATGAAGTAGAACTTTGGAAAAGACATCGCTCATCAGCTCAGTATGTTGAAGAAGAATTTGGGCCTTGTGGGATTCTTTAAGATGAGTTTCCTTTGGTTAGAACTGCACCCATCAAAACGTCATCAAACTTTTGTGTTGTTGTTGAAACCATCAACCGCCGATGTTGATATTTGAGATTCACAGTTGGAATCATCTTATTGATTGCATATTGATTATAACTTATATAGATTGCATCATTGCATGAGTACCGAATTGACCAATTGCGTATGCATTAAACTGTTGGTTGATTAACCTTAACGTTGATTAACAATTAACCTTAACGTTGGTTGAAAAAGAAGTTCTAACATTGGTAGCCTATGCTAGAAAAAGATTCTGGACTAAAGTTACCATGTAGAGTTTACCAAAAAGTTGTGGAAATCATGTTGATTGGTTGACTGGTTTTGAATCTTTATCCTCGGACTGACAAAGCCTTGATAGGTTATTCCTCGTAGTTTCGCATACTTGTAGAGGCATTTGAGTTTAACGCAGGTCCGGTTACCGAGATTGGCAGAGTGAAGTTTTCCGATTGTTGAAATATTGTTATCAGAGAATTATTCCATCCACTAATTGCCGCTGCATGGAGAGCAGTCCTTAGAATGCAATATAAGTTTCAACTAAGCTACTCTACATTGAATAGGTTAAGAAAGTTCCCAAAAGAATAAATATCTCTGGTAAGATGTGTCACTTTCATAAGGAACTGTAGAAAATGAAGGAAAAGCTGAACAAAATTACTGAACTTGATACAGTTAATGTGCCTATCGATATTTCCCTAGGACTAATAAGTTTAAGTCTTCTATGTCTACAGAAGTTTGCTCCCGTTTGTGTATTGAAAGGAGTGGTAAAAACTTCGTTCGTTTTACTTGGAAAAATCTCGGTTGACCTTCACAACAAAAAGAAAGCAGCGGAAGCTGTCCGTTAATGAAAACGATTTTTGTTTGTACGTTTGCATCACCGTAGCAATGGAGGATTCTTGCTATTAGACAAAATGTCGCCAATATTCTTGGTGTCGCACATAGACGTATCCATCGAGAATCGAACCAGCATCCTTCCTAGAGTCGATGGTTCGATCCCATCACTCCGCTAGTGACCAGCAACAACTTTCATGTATTTCAGGAAATGATGCACGTATCTTCAATTGATGAGGAACGTATCTTCTACTGATGAGGAAAATATCCTTCACCGATGAGAAACATTTCCTCCACTGATGAGGAAAATATCCTTCACTGATGAGAAACATATCCTCCACTGATGAGGTACATATCCTCCACTGATGAAATACATACCCCCCCACTGATGATGTACATGTCTTCCACTCATGAGGAAGTATCCTCCACTGATGAGATACATATCCTCCACTGATGAGGTACATATAATCCACTGATGAGGTACATATCCTCCACTGATGAGGTACATATCCTCCACTGATGAGGTACATATCCTCCACTGATGAAATACATATCCTCCACTGATGATGTACATATCCTCCACTGATGATGTACATATCCTCCACTGATGATGTACATATAATCCACTGATGATGTACATATCCTCCACTGATGAGGTACATATCCTCCACTGGTGAGGTACATATCCTCCACTGATGAGGTACATATCCTCCACTGATGAGGTACATATCCTCCACTGATGAGGTACATATCCTCCACTGGTGAGGTACATATCCTCCACTGATGAGGTACATATCCTCCACTGATGAGGTACATATCCTCCACTGATGAGGTACATATCCTCCACTGATGATGTACATATCCTCCACTGATGATGTACATATCCTCCACTGATGAGGTACATATAATCCACTGATGAAGTACATATCCTCCACTGATGAGGTACATATCCTCCACTGACGAGTTACATATCCTCCACTGATGATGTACATATCCTCCACTGATGATGTACATATCCTCCACTGATGAGGTACATATCCTCCACTGATGAGGTACATATCCTCCACTGACGAGTTACATATCCTCCACTGATGATGTACATATCCTCCACTGATGATGTACATATCCTTTACTACCAAACCCAAGTAGAAGTTTGAACTTTACAAATATGATTTCTTCACACAAAAGTTCCAATCATGCAGGAATGAAATGTGCAACTTCAACTCCAGCAGGGCCGTGTGAGGATAATCTGAGATCGGTGCAAAGAAGACCCCAGGATCCAAAACAAGCCGTTTCTTTAAAAGAAGTAGCCTAAAACAATACTTCGAGTAAGTGAAAGTGCAAATATAAGCTAATTAGTGAGAATTTCAAAGAAAAATGAGCTTCCGGCAAAAACAAATCAGGGATTGATATCAAAACATGGATAAAACGCAAACGGAGAAACTATAACGCTACATTAGGCTAAATATCCTAAAACGTATGCTGTGTCCAAATGTATCTCCTGCCATCTTTACAGGCCCTAGCTACGTGAACAGTTGTTTGATTGACATTGCCAGCGACAGTGTAGGCCTAACTCTGAACAAATTAACAGACAAATATAATGTTAAAACTGACTTGTCGGTAAAGTAAGAGTCCTCGACTCTAATTTCGATAATCTATCTTCTAACAAACGCACCGACGATCTACAATAATCGCAGTTTCCGCCACTTCCTTTTGGCCCTGGGTCTCCTGCAATGCATTGTGGGTAATTACTCTGGCTTATCTTTCAATTAAGCGATTGCATCTATGAGTCCATAACCACAATAGCAGGAACTCTAATAAGGAGTGTTGTACGTTGACGGCGTCAACTTTTTGTTGACGCTGAGGCTAGCGCCGTCTTTTTTTTTTAATTGACGGAAGTGACAGCGCCGTCAACTATTTTGCCGATTTTAAGCGTCAAGCGCTATGCGTCATTCTTTGTTATATCGTTTCACAATGAGAGTTTCATAATGTATTTTGGCCAGCGCAACTCATCCGAATTAACAGCTTTCGCGTTGGTTGGAATGGCTACTTGGAATACAAGCGGAAGAAGTTCGCCAAATGGTGATTACTCATATCGTGAGCAGTATCGAGAACGAAGGATCAGAGAAAGAAAGCGAAAAATCAATGAATGTCATCGCGGAGGTTGAAGATACTTTATTTCAAGAGCTCTATGCCCCTGAAAAGAGTGATTTTGTTGCAGCGGACCTCTTTAAAAAATTTATATATGCTAAACCATCACAGCACGCTTGGAACAGTAAATAAACAAAATGCAGTCTTATTTTTCAATTACTTGGGAACGAGAGCAAAAGATGTTAAAATGTGATTTTTAAAAATTTTACTCAGACATTAACCAAAAGTTCGAAAAATCTGGAGACGTGTTGCAAAATGTAGGCTAACAAATCAGGCCATATAAGGGGGCTGCAAAAGATTCATTGGCCAAATCTGGCATACCTACAAATATGATATCTTGTTTTTTATGATATGCTAAACCATCCATCACCCATCGCTTGGAACAGTGAACGTTTTCAAGGCTTGTTTTTGAAATACAACACACCAATACCATCCAGCGCTGCTGTGGAACACATGTTTTCACTTGGAAAGGACATTATGCGTCCCTAACGCAGCAGATTGTCAGACAAACGTTTTGAAATGCTTCTGTTTCTACAATGAAATAACTAATAGGCCAAGCGGCTAATTACAATACAGTCTCAAAACACAATAGCCTACCTGCTCTTTATTCATAGCTATTGTTAAGCCTAAACTTGGTTGAAATACTTCCGTTTTGTGAGACCCTGGCTAAAATAGCGCTAGAAATTAGCGCTGACGCTGACTCCATCAATTTCTTTGAGAGCTGAAGCAGTACTTTACGCCGTAAAGTTTTTAGGCAATTCGCGCTGACGCTGTCAATTTATTTCATTGACGCGTACAACACTGCTAATAAGTAATAAAAAGCTACCTCAGTAGAGTCATCAAGTTAGGCTATGGCTGGACTCCTTCAATAGTCAAAAGAATTCAATTTCAACTGCCAAACTTCTATTTTGAAGCAAAGCTTTTAAATTTAATGGCGTCTACAAACATCCAGACTCTCGCATGAGATCATAATTTCGAATAATGATGAAGTCAGAACGCCTAATGAATAATTATGCGACTGAATAGCACTTCTTTCTCTGTGAGTAGGCCTACAGCCCTCCCAGACAAGAAGAAAGAGCGAATGTCTAGCTATCTAACGGAGCTTCCGCTGCTCAATGCAGAAAATTCAATCAAGGTTGAAACCTAGGCTATAATCAATCAAGGTTGAAACATAGGCTATAATCAATCAGGTGATACACAGCAAACCAATTCTCTTCCGCATTGGTACAACGAGTCTCCTACAAATCAGCAGTTGTGAACTGAGCAAGTGACAACTGAGCAAGCGACAACTCAGCAAGCGGCAATTGAGCAAGTGACAACTGAGCAAGCGACAACTGAGCATGCCGAAACTTGACATGTCACAAGTCAGCAAATGCAGTTTAGCAAACAATGACCAAGCAAGTCCAACGTGAGCACGTAAATCTCATTTGCTGACTTGGCAGTGGCTGAAATGTAATTGCTGAGTTGTCATAGCTTCTTTAGTCCAAACAAAACATAAAAGTCTGATGGGTGGTATAAAGATCAAGTTTAAAGTTTTCTTGTCAAAATTACTGTAGGCCTATAGGTTATCTTTTTTCTGCAATTACCAACTCTAATTTCAGAAATAAAACGATATAGAGACCCTGTTATGACAAATCGTTGCTGATGCTTCTAATTTTAAGAGTTATCACAGCACTTGAAATTTAACTTTATGAAAATCACAGAAAATTCACAAAATTAGCGAAATTAACTACAAAGTGGTCAATAGCCGAACTGAAGAGATGAAAACAGAAAGTACGGTAGATTACCTAAGTCACAAAATGGGCTTTGAGATATCGGCATTCGATGTTTTTTTATATTTCTTGAAATCAGCAGGAGACGAAGCAATTTTCGCCTTTTGTGACACACTTTAGTATGTTGCCACGTGATGATTAAGCATAGGCTACTCAGTAGCCTAATCGTCTCTTGCTTGTTGCTGTTTTTGAGAAATTTAACAAAAACGATTTGACCCTTCGCGGAGGGTCTGGGGGATCTCCTCCCAGAAAAAACATTGAAAAAAGATTATGGTGTTAGAATCGGATGCTGGAATGTGGGAAGTTTGTGTGGTAAAGAAACTGAAATATGTGAAGAACTAAGAAAAAGAAGGGTGGATATATGTGGCCTAGAGGAAGTAAGATGGAGGGGACAGTCAGCGCGGTTTTTAGGTGTCAATGAGAGGAGATATAAGTTATGGTGGTCAGGAAATAACACAGGAATCGGTGGTGTTGGTTTCTTGGTAAAAGAGGAATTATGTGAGAAAGTAATAGAAGTTAGAAGAAGGAGTGACAGAGTGATGACAATGGTACTTGCTTTTGAACAGGAGGTAGTGAGGCTAATCTGTGCATATGCACCCCAAAGTGGTAGGGATTACATAGAAAAGGAAAGTTTTTATGATGTTTTGGCAGAGGAATGGGATTTACGGAGTTCAAAAGAGTTGGTGTTTGGATTAGGAGATTTTAATGAGCATGTTGGAAAACAAGCAAATGGGTTCGAGGGCATTCATGGAGGGTATGGTTTTGGGGAGAGAAACATGGAAGGAAGAATGCTACTTGAATTTTGTGATGAAAGGAAACTTTGTATTGCCAACACATGGTTTAAAAAGAAAGAGAAAAGGAAGGTGACTTACAGATCAGGAGGACATGAGTCGGAAATTGATTTTATTGTGGTTGGGCAGGAACAGAGAAAGTACTTGAAGAATGTGAAAGTAATTCCGTGGGAGTTGCAGCATAGACTAGTAGTAGCCCAGCTAGAAAGCTACGTATATTACACGTTGATTTTTGGTTGATTTTAGGTAGTATGGTATCTTAGGTAGAATTCAGGTGTTATTAAGGAGTTTGTGTACACCAACAAAAATTCACTTGTTTAAAAAACAATATTTTAGAGACATATTTTAGCTATCATTTAGTATGACTAGTGTGTAAATATGATTCTAGAAGTTTTATCAGGGATTATTTTGTGAATATAACTCTTGCAAAAATAACACGTGTTTTCCACGTATATTACACGTGTTCAAAATCCTATGATTATTTGACTAATTTTTAAGGTATATAAGGTAAAATCACACCCAGAAGAGGGCATACAAAAGAGAAAAAATGTTTACCCCAGCAGAAGGATGTTTTACCGGAATTTTTTGAATGTTGATTATATGTTGTTTCCACGTGTATTGCACGTTTCCATCTGTTGAAAAGTAACACGTGTTTTCCACGTATATTAAACGTGTTGAAGTTCTTTCGTTCATTTGGGCAATTTTTAATCTGTGTTAGGTAAAACTACCTCCCAAGGACGGTATAAACAGAAAGAATTCTCCACTCAAGTGGATTGGTGTCAACCAAGCTCCTCCGCATTTTTTAGGATATAAGTTAGATTATGTGTTTTTGTAGGTGTCTTTACACGTTTTTATTACTTTATGTAAAAAGGAAACTTCATGACATTTTTAGTCGCAAATTAATGTGATCTTTTAACGATAGTTCTTAGTGTAAATTTAAGTGGTCTCGCTTACTGATATTAAACAATTACTTACTAAGCTTTGGTACGGTAGCCACTTTAACAAGTCGAAATTCTGCCACTAAAAATGACTAGAATGAAACCGCCAACCAATCATAAGCTCCGGTTTAAGTGACGTAAAAATGGCGAAAAGAAGATGATAGAAAGCAAATTAAGTGATGGATTTTTTGTCAGCTGGTTGGCTTAGGGGTTAAGGTTAGGGCTAGAAAGTAGTCATTTCATTGACGCGGGTTCGATTCCCACCACTGCTATTTCTCTTTTTCTTCTCTAATTCCAAATAAGGTTAAAACAAGCATTAACTCTCCGAATGAGTGCTAGAAGGGTCACAATTGGACAGTAGCCTCTTATAACAATATGTGTTATACAAATGTGTTAAATAAATACAAATGTGTTAAATTGTTGATTTCAGATACGGTACGCGGAAATTAGGTAGAATGTGGGTGTAAAAACACGTAAAATCCACCACCAAATATACGTGTAATACACGTGAAATAGTCTCGTGCATTATACGTGAAAATTAACGTATAATACACGACCCAAGGAACGTAGAATCTACGTGTCAGATACGAGGAAATTAGGTGTAATGCGGGTGCAAAACACGTAAAATCCACCACCAAATATACGTGTAATACACGTGAAATAGTGTCGACACATATGCGTGATTATACATGAAAATTAACGTATAATACACGACCCAAGGAACGTAGAATCTACGTGTCAGATACGAGGAAATTAGGTGTAATGCGGGTGTAAAACACGTAAAATCCACCACCAAATATACGTGTAATACACGTGAAATAGTGTCGACACATATGCGTGATTATACATGAAAATTAACGTATAATACACAACCCAAGGAACGTAGAATCTACGTGTCAGATACGAGGAAATTAGGTGTAATGCGGGTGTAAAACACGTAAAATCCACCACCAAATATACGTGTAATACACGCGAAATAGGGTCGACACATATGCGTGTATTATACGTGAAAATTAACGTATAATGCACGACCCAAGGTACGTAGAATCTACGTGTAATACACGTGAAATTTCTAGCTGGGAGGAGACTTAAATATGAAAAAAGTGAAGAAAATTGTGAAGAAAGAACGAGTTTTTGTGAGAAATGTGTGGAAACTGGAGGAAAAAGAAACGAGAATTAAGTTTGTGAAAAGAGCAAAAGAGCTGGTAAACATGAGTGCGCAGGATTTGTGGGCTTCATTTCAGAAAGGTGTCCTAGCAGCATGTGATGAAGTATGTGGGAAAAAGAAACTGAGGAGGGATCGTGGGGACACATGGTGGTGGGATGAGGAGGTGAAGCATGCGATTTCACAGAAAAGAGATGCATACAAGCAGTGGCGCAAAAATGGGTCAGAAGAGAATAAAAAGAAGTATAAGAGTATGAAAAAGAAGGCAAAGAGGGTTGTTGCAAGAGCTATGAAGAATGGTCCTGAGGAGGAACTTAATAAAATGTGGGAAAGCCAAAACAAAGTATTCAGACTCATAAAGCAAATGAAAAAGGATGGGAAAGATATTGTAGGGGGAAGATGTATAAGGAGTGGAGATGGGAAGTTGCATTTCAGCCCGGAAAGCAGAGGAGAAGTGTGGAAGGAACATATGGAAAATGTTATGAATAAGGAGAATGTATGGGATCATATGACAGAGGTTGATCTGGTGGAGGGTCCAATGGGAAAGGTTACTCGTGATGAAGTGGTGGAGGCAATGGGACAAATGAAACTGCATAAAGCAGCTGGTCCATCAGAAGTGAGCGTAGAGATGATAAAAGCAAGTGGAGAGTTGGGAATTGAAGTAATGCTACAACTTAGCCAAAGGGTATTAGATGGAGAGGGAATGCCGGAGGAGTGGAAGCATAGTATTGTTGTTCCACTGTTCAAGAGAAAAGGGGATGTGAGAAGTTGCAGTGCATATAGAGGTGTAAAACTACTAGAGCATGGAATGAAAATTGTGGAGCGAATACTAGAAAAGAGGTTAAGAACATTGGTGAAATTAAATGATATGCAGTTTGGATTTATGCAAGGAAAAGGTACAGTGGATGCTCTGTTTATATTGAGAAGAATGCAGGAGGAATACCGAGAGAAGCAGAGAAAACTATATATGTGTTTCGTCGACTTAGAAAAGGCATTTGACAGAGTACCAAGGAAAGTGATGGAATGGGCAATGAGGAAAAGAGGTATACCGGAGGTATTAGTGAGAGCTGTGATGTCTATGTATGAGGATGCAAGAACAAAAGTGAGAGTTGGATCAAATTATTCAAACGAGTTTTCTGTGAAGGTTGGTGTACACCAGGGATCAGTTTTGTCACCTCTGATATTTGCTATTGTGGTTGACGTTGTAACTGAAGGAGTGAGGGAAGGCTTATTGAGTGAAATTTTGTATGCAGACGACCTGGTCTTGACAAGTAATAGTATGGAGGGAATGGGGAGAAAGTTTGAGAAATGGAAAGAAGCATTTGAAACCAAGGGTATGAAGGTGAATCTTGAAAAAACAAAAGTGATGGTGAGTGGAGCAGAAGGAACAGTTGTTGAGAGCAAAGTAGATCCCTGTGGAATATGTGGCAAGAGAGTGATGAGAAATTCAATGCAATGCAAGGAATGTGGAAAGTGGATACATGCAAGATGTGCTAATGTCAAGAGAGCTGCAACAAGATTGGCGAAGTGTTTTGTTTGTGGGAAATGCAGTAAAGGAAAGAATGAAGTGGAAGGTAGGCACTTTAACATTACCCACTGGTCGAAGTGGGTAATGTGGGTAATGACCAAGTGGGTAATTACCCACTGGTCGATGTTGTGTTAGTCTCGAATGACCACAAAAACCTCAGTCATCGCTCACGTAGCAGTCCTTGCGTCGCCCAACGGCAGGTACGCGCACAGTGCTGCGTAATTACCATTGCGTGGCGTCTCAGGGCATAACATGTGTTATGCCTTTACACTACATCTCCGCCCAAGCATCGAGGTACTGTAAAGACATCATACAGAAACAGGTGTATAACCACACATTGCAAATACAGTACAATAAACAGAATAAGTTTTCACACGGTTCATGGGAAGATAATAGGGTACGGTATTAAATAAGATCAGTGAAGCTTCTGTGAGCCAGTCTCATGTATACAAGTCAAACAATCATGAAACTTCGCGGAACGTTGTCAACTTTCCTATCGTAAGACACTTTCAAGGAAATATGGTAAATTAAAACAATATGCACTAGTAAGACACAACTATAGTCCTACATACTATACTCCGGATGGAGGCGTGGGTTCGAATCCCACTTCTGACACCATGTTGTGTTAGTCTCGAATGACCACAAAAACCTCAGTCATCGCTCACGTAGCAGTCCTTGCGTCGCCCAACGGCAGGTACGCGCACAGTGCTGCGTAATTACCATTGCGTGGCGTCTCAGGGCATAACATGTATTATGCCTTTACACTACAGAAGAGGTACGCAATCATGCGTGAAATGTTTATTCGCGATTCAGCTGATTTCAGTCATGTGACTCGTGACGTGATATTCTGATCAAAAATTTTGATACAAGGAAATTTAACTGAATGCTTCACCACAACCACCGTTGCCTAATGGTTAGGGCAGAGGAGTATAGTAATTTCGATTTCGTGGGTTCGATTCCCACCCTCTGCTAATACTATTTTTTCTTCTGCAACTGAACTGAGTGCAAGAAGGATCTTAATGGTAGCCACTTTAACAAGTCGAAATTGTGACTAAAACACAAATATTGATTGAACATGTCACGCATGATTGCATACCTCTTCGACCAGTGGGTAATGTTAAAGTGCCTACCGAAGTGGAAGGCCATGATGATGAGTTCTGCCATGGCATCGAAACAGTGACAGACTTCTGTTATCTGGGTGATCGGATAAATGGAAGTGGTGGATGTGAAGCAGCGGTGACAACAAGGGCAAGATTGGGCTGGGCAAAGTTCAGGGAATGTGGGGAAATGTTGCATGGCAGAAAATTTTCACTAAGGATGAAAGGAAAAGTATATCGGAGCTGTGTGCGGCCTGCAATGCTATATGGTAGCGAGACATGGGTATTGAGAGAGAGTGAACTGGCAATCCTGAGAAGAACGGAAAGGTCAATGGTGAGAGCAATGTGTGGGGTGAAAACGAGAAGGGAAAAAAGGACTGAAGAATTGTTGGATATGCTAGAGATGAGAGAGACCATAGACCAACTGGCAAGGGCAAATGGAGTAAGATGGTATAGACATGTGATAAGGAGGGAGGAAGGAAGTTTTCTTAGAAAGGCACTAGATCTAAAGGTGGATGGGAAGAGGAAACGCGGTCGTCCAAGAAGAACGTGGAAACAACAAGTGAAGGATGAGTTTAAAAAAGTCGGACTGAAGGAGGAAGATGCAAGGGACAGGGTGAAATGGAGAAAAGGGATTAAGACAATTGCTGCGCGGAAACAATCGGCCACCCCCACTAGTGGGGAACAAACCGACGATGGATTATGATGATGATGATGATGATTTGGACTTAAAGTAGCCTACTGTTTTTTTTGCATAGCCTAAGTGTGAATTTTTTTCTAAAAACGTGTAGACTATTTCTTTATGTTCAACTTACATGCTTTTTGACCTGTACCGACCGTATAGTTGAGGACTCACTTTTCTGTCGTATTTTTCACCTGCCAATTAAAACTGAGCTGGACAATGTCATCACGTTAGAAGAAACAATCAATGAGGTAAACCAGTTAAAATGTGGAAAAGCTGCAAGTATAGATCGCATACTATCAGAGATCTAGAAACACGGTGGACCTCTGTTACACACAAAACTCCATGCACTTTTTATTGTCTGCTGGGATAACAACAAACTATACATCAAGACCTACGTGATGCAATCATCATTACCCTGTAGGCTAAAACATAAACAAAGGACAAAGATCTGACTGTTCTAACTACCGTGGAATCACCCTTCTATCAACTGCCGGTAAAATCTTTATCCGAATGCTTTTAAACAGGCTACTTCTCATAATCGAAGAGTATTTCCCAGAATTACAATGCGGATTTAGAGCAAATAGAAGCACTATAGACACGGTATTTGTTCTCCTTAAGTTACAAGAAGAATATTGGGAACAAAGCCCTCTTCATCACCTTTGTCGACATCACCAAAGCTTTTGGCACAGTGAGTCGAAATGGACTCCGGAATATCTTGGAACGATTAAGCTGTCTTCCAAAATTTCTCAGCGTGATCATCCAGCTGCACACAAACCAACACGACCAAGTTCAACATGGAAATGACCTATCTGCACTTTTAACATATCAAACGATTTTAAACAAGGTTGTGTTTTAGCACCAACATTACGTAGCATCTTAACTGCAATGCTCCAAAAGCTTGTAAAAAATCTTTCAGATGATGATGGTATCTACATTCGCTACCGTACTAATATCTCTCTGTTCGACCTTCGGCGTCTTAGAGCACTTACAAAAACACAACTAATCTATGAACTGCTGTTTGCTGATGATGCAGCCTTGCTACCCAACACAGAGGATAAAGCACTGCAAGGGTTAACTTCTTGTTTTCAAGAAGCTGTTAAAATGTTCATTTGTGGCCGATAAATAACCCACATGGCATGCCTACAATGTTTGTTTGTCATATCTTTATCATGCATTGCGGGAAAACGGACTTGAGCGCTATGCATCGGTGTACGCCTTCCGACGTACACCTGACCCACGCTGCAGCCGACGGCAATGTCTGTTTCCGGTTGTCTACTCTACTTATGACTTAAATTTAGTACGACCCATTACTCGAAATCGATCACTGGGTAGAGGCAATTATCGTAAAGTTTCTTGACCAGAGAAACAACAGCAAGTGCGGGTGGCTGGAGTCGAACATGCAGGCTCTCGACTGCGAGCCCAACGCGCTAACCACTCGGCCACTGCTGCCGACAATGCCTACAATCCCAGGTGCCGACTGGATTTTTCACTGGGACCCAGTTAGGTTTGATGGCTAGGACTTTATTTGGCAACTCTTATTTAAGGCACTCACCTTTCAAGCCTCTCAAGCCGATGGGAACATTACAGGACATTGTCACCTGCGTCTTGACAAAGTCGCTTTGTTGAGCAATAATTAAAAACAAAACTTCAAGCAGAAACAACATTTTAATTATCATCTGGTGACACAAATAGAGCAATTTTACTTTTTTGCAAAGTTTAATGAATAATAGCGCCAAGCAGGCATTAGCGCTCGCCGCTCGGTCAGTTTGTCTGGAAATATTGGGAGTTGTAGACCTGAGCTCGATGCCAAGTCTGGTCATAGGTTTAATAAATTGCCAACCTTATGACTGACACTGAAACAAACTTTCGATTTGAGAGTAAATTATTCCTTTCTTATAAGAAGTTTGACTACAAACCTTATAAAAGGGGATCTGTTCAAAATGGGTAAGTCGGTATAGCCTAGTCTATAAAAGGAGACTGAAAGAAATCGCGTATATTGCAGACTACTACAAAAAAACTCATTCTGCTTGTCATGATTCAACATCCTAAGCATTTCAATGCAGAAACAACCCTTAGGGAACAACACCACGCACATGATGAGAACAAAGTGAAATGGTGGTCTTAATTTTCAGTTTTGAGATCATTTAACCCAATACATGGCGCTTTTGATTAGCTTAGATTCAAACTCAGGTAATTTTTCGGTGTCCGACAAATTGTTCGTAAGCAATTGTTCGTAAAGCAATTGTTCGTAAGCAATTGTTCGTACAACAATTGTTCGTAAAATTAATTCTTCGTAAAACAATTCTTCCTAAAGCATTTTTTCGTGCATGCAGTTAAAATTTGATGTATACGAAGAAATGCTTTACGAAGAATTGTTTTACGGATTTCATTTTACGAAAAACAGTTTACGAACAATTGCTTTACGAACAATTGCTTACAAACAATTTGCCTATAACCGATTTTTCATAGTTTTCATTTCAACTTTCTCATTTGTTAGATTTGGTGCTTTCTAAATTTGATATTTCTCCTGAAGTGTTGCGACCAGACTCGGACAACTGGATAATTGTAGTTGTCTAATTCGATAAATTAAAGCGAAATGTCGATAATTCTCATTATCAAGAAAATGAAGTATCTTCTGACAGGTGTCAAACCCGCAACAATGCTTGATATGAACGACTCGGTTACATGTCTTGTAATGCAAAGAAATTTATTCTCACACGAGTCAGTTCAATCATATATAGCTAAATATCGATTTCGATCAGCTACAGTGGTCTTCAACCTTTTTTACAAAATCGCCCCTTTGTTGAAAGTGCGGATCCAAATCGCCCCCTCAAACGAGGCCTCGAAATTAACGGCGGCCGTGGCCGCCGAAGGGTTCAGAAACGGCCACCGAAAGTAAGCTCTGCTCGGCCGCAGGGAACTCGAGAAGGATACAAGTAACTATCGAGGGCTTTGTATGCGTATTGCGAAAGCAAAACTCGTTTTCTTCTTATTACCATCGGAGATTCGGCTCGTTAACTCGTTGCGATACCTTTATTACGTAAATAAACAATCAAAACAATGAAATACTGCAGCGAAAGAAGAACGCCCAGCACTACTGCTCTTAGCGAACCGCGGAGACAAGGCAGTTTAGTTTCACTGCAATGATTTGAGTTCCGCCTCCCGTGAAAACCATTCGTAGCAGCTCACAGAATAAACACGCAAGAATATCGTGCGTTTGTAAAACGTTTTTCGCCTGGAATTAACGCGAAGCGCTGCAGCGATACCTTCATGTCGCTAAAAATTTACATACAAAACTTCAAATATCCCAACAATATAAATACGGTAGTCGAACAAACCAAAAAGTAGTTTAAGCATCCAGAACGATCTTGATCGATAATTGCGCTCGGCCTTACCAATCGCCCCCCTAAACAGTAAAATCGCCCCCCAATTTCAAAAATTGTACAAATTGCCCCCGCAATGGCCAAAATCGCCCCCCGGGGGGCGATATCGCCCCCGTTGAAGAACACTGAGCTAGAAGCTAGATCATCTTCAGTTAAGCTTATTCAAATAGAAGTAATTCTAGTCTTTTATTCTATTTGAATAAGCTTAACTGAAGATGATCTAGCTTCTAGCTGATCGAAATCGATATTTAGCTATATATGATTGAACTGACTCGTGTGAGAATAAATTTCTTTGCATTAATTCTCATTATAATTTAATTTGTTAAAACTTGTTTGCTCTAATTGTAGTTCTTATCCAATCTCCAGTTTTGCTAAAATTTTTAGGTTGTCCAACAGTATTTTTTGGCAAATGGAAGGATACTGCGCTCTTATCGACGTTATACAAAGAAAATGCAATAAAACGATCAAGATCAAAGTGTCATTCCATCCCTTGAGCAGCAAAGTCATGAAAAATTTGATTAATTTATCAATTCACTAACGTTTCAATTTTTCAAGTGGTTTTGGCGCTGTGATGGTGGAATGACATTTTCATCCCGAGTTGCCACAAATGCGTTTTTATCCAACCCAAAAAAAGATAGCCCATGTGACATCTGTGTTCAACTGTCCAACCAATTCTAATCTAGTTTAAATTCCACTCTAATTTGTGAAAACTTGGGTAGCTCTAATTCTAATCCTACTCTAATTTGTAAACGCTTAAATTACTCTAATTATAATTCTAATCTAATTTCTAGTTGTCCAAGTCTGGTTGCGACCGTGCCATATTTTAAACTGATTATCCTGGTTGATTATCCTGGTTGATTATCCTATAAACAAAAACAAACTAAACTTTCCTGTCCTACAGCTATTGGTAAAAGCAACAGAACAATAAACCGAGCACTTCAAAACGTGAACGGAAAACCAAACTCTCCTACAATTCTTTTGAAAATATTTCCAAACAACTTTTTCTTACATAATGTAAGGTTCCTCCTAAGTTTCAGTCTTTCGACGCCGGTCAAGAAAACATGGCGGGAAATAATAACTACCAAAATATTCATGAACATAACAGGTGGGGAAAACCGTAGCAAACCGCAATGGCTTAGTGCTGACAAGACAGATTATAAAATTTCCACAGAAGATCATAACATATCAACTTAAACTGAAGACATTATAGATCCCGCTGATGAAACTTTTACAAGAATTATTGGTATTACATCAAACTTGTTGAGGTCGATGAATCGATCGCATTGAAAAAAAAATGGGGAATTGGCTAACTGCCAGTGGCGGGTCTAAAATGGAAATTAGATTAACACAAACTTTCAACAGTTCAATTTTATTTTTCATTGCTGGTGCGAACATGTAGAGGACGATAAGTAAACACACAAAGTCGATACCAACAAAAGCAGGGGCGCCGGAACGATTTTTGACTGGGGGGGCAAGATTACGAAAATAGGGCACTTTTGTTTACTAAAAGGCCAATTTTTTTTCAAGTTTTCAATTTTTTTTCAATATTGAGTAATGATAGCCTACAAGTGTCCGGTATACAAAGAAGGGCATCATGCTATGTTATAATGATGTAACCTACTGTCAAGCCTTAAAGCAACCTGCGGCCATGGCCGCTAAGTAGTGTTTGAATGACCGCCGGTGCTACATCCTCAATCGGCCAAGTTTGGTCACCGGTCTCTTCTAGCCAATGATTTAATTTCGCAATAGAATGATCGTGGATTAACTGTCGAAAATATGTGGTATCAAAGAGTGACGCAAAATTACGTCAGCGCGTCATAATCGACCCTGTTGCATTGTGCGGGAAGATTTTTGTTATTGATGGAAGATATCCATCTGCGATCCGCTGTAAGTCTTGTTTGTAATTCCCGACGTTAATTTTAACAAAGTCTTAATCCGAAGTGCTAATTTACATCGGCTGGTAATATTGTCGTTTTTATGTCGAGTCGATGTTGTCGGACAGTGAATCGTTGTTAAAAAGGAGAACTAAGTTAGTTGACATCCGAGGGGAAAACATTTTTTGATCATATTTTGCAAAAATTATGCTTCTTTTTAGTAATGTCCTTCACATCATTGAAATACTTATTTTATTACCTTGCGGTCATCGTCAACTCATGTCGAAAGTTGTTTTTCGTTGGTAAAAAGAAGTCTAGGGGAGTGGCCAACTTCTTTAAAATCAGCCACATTGGAGACACTCGTGCGAGTGTCGTTAGATGGACCCGCAGTACTAGATTGCAATCCCGATAAAGCAGTTATTGCGTTGTGTAACGATTCTATTGTAGGACGTCGCCCAGGCCCAGCCTTCAACAACGTTAAGTTATCATTTTATCATTGTTGCAAGTATAATTCTATTTACTTGTGCTATCGTTATTATTTGCATTTTGGCCTCCAAGCACGCAGATTTGGCCGCCGAGAAGGAGCTCCCAGTAAGCCACGATGGCCGCCGAAGAAAACGAGTTTTAAGGCCTGTACTGTGTTGCAACATTTTGTGCCGTAAATATTATTTTGAGGCAAAAATGAAAGATCATAATTAGGCTGAAAGCGAATAGCAGAAATTTGTTATATTGCGAAATGTGCAGTAGCTTACATGACTTTAAAAGGGCACCATTGCCCCCCCTGCCCCTCCATCTGCAGAAAAATTGAGGGCAGGGGGGGCATTCGCCCCCCCTGCCCCCCCGCTTCCGGCGCCCCTGAACAAAAGAGAAAGATGAGAAAACTCAAAAGCTTAAAATATACATCGATAAAACAGTGTTTGGAAAATACGCTACTATTTGCGCAGCCACCAAACCTAGAAAAGAAAGAAAAATAAAACCGCTATTTTGCCGGTTGTAAAAATAGGCCCACACTCAACACTTGCCAGTGTAACGAAAGCGATTTAACACAAAAGAACTTCAAAAAGTGACAAGTTACCCGAAGTTTTTACTTTAAGAGTCTCACATTCAAAAACTTAATTGTGATGTCATAAATCAGGGGTCGGCAAACTTTCTGTACTACTGGGCCAAATCTACAAACTTCCGGTAACGTGCGGGCCGCATAAATTTCAACCTATAAACAATCGCCACATTATCCTTAAAATCATGGCGCACATGCAACTCGTATTTCTGTGTCCATTGCACAATGAGACGTGTTTGTTGCCGTTTCATATTTAGTATCAAACACGTATTAGAACGCAATGCATTGTTTTTATTTACTTATCATTTATCAATGTGAAGGATGATGTTGTTTCTGTGTCATGGCCAAGGTGTTTAAATCAACTGGCAACTTTGTTGATGATATTTGCAATACGTCATTCAAATGACGATCTGACAGGCGAGTGCGAAGTTTATTCTTTGCGTAATTCATTTTTGAAAAAAGCTGCTCACAACAATATGAACCAGAGGCGGATTCAGAACGTAATTTATGGGTGGGCCTAGGAAATATCATGGTGGGCCTTTACCAATAATGCCACGGAGGGCCAGCATACAAAAACGTAGTGTTACCACTTACCGGAGCTTTTACACAAGACGGAGTCTCCTAGGTTTCGAGTTAAAAAGTTGATTATGTCATCATAATCCGAACTGTCAATGAGTTGTTTTTCAAAAGTGTCAAGTTGTTAAGGCGTCCAGTTAGCATGGATGATTTCAAGCGCGTTTGGATCCTGTTTGTTGCGGAGAAAAGTCTCTCAACGATGCAGGACGTGGAAGGCAGTGTTATGATGGTCCTTAAAACACTGTTCATGTTCGAGAAAATGACAGCAGGGCAGCTGTCCAGTACTTTCATCAATGTTGAAAAGTTTTCCCGATCTATTTTCCGTTTGATGTGTTGAATGAATACAGCATGTTTAGCATCTGCGATCTAAATGCCATACAGTGCACACGTGCACAGTGATAGATCCAGCTGCGAAAGAGGCCGCTGCCCTGATTAATCCATAGGCCTACGTGTTGTCGATAAAGCGGCAGTTTAACTCCGTGATCTGTCTGTCAAGAATACAGTTCCACAGTGCCCTTAAATCCTCATTGCTTTTGACGGCCGACATTTTTCCCAGCATTGTCTTCTTTCTTCTTTCGTTTGAGACTAGATCAAATCAAATTTCAGGGCAGGCGGTGGAGAGCCAGGTGAATGTAGCTTCGTCCAGCGTTGCTATACCATGCGTTCCATTTGGTGCCTTGTAGATGGGACATTCGAGAACGACATGGTCAGCAGTTTGTTCCTCCGCGCCGCATTCGCAGGTCGATGAGGGAGCCAGACCCCACTTGTGCATGTTGGAATGGAAGCGACCGACTCCGGTTCGGATTCTGTTGAGCTTGAGCCAAGTCGGCCGAGGCAGGTCCATACCAGGGAGGCGCGCCACCGAGTGGGGTATAAAACCATGTAGTTTGGTGTCGGTGGCGCACCACGCTGCATTCCAAGTGTCTTCCATGAAGTGTGCTGCGCTGATGGCATGATCGCTGAATGGATGTAGTAATTCAACAGCAGCTGGCACAAAGGGGTGTCTTGACGTTAGTTGCCGGAGAGATTCCTGAGGTGGTGACAATAGTGGTGACAATAGACTTGTAAAACTTTGAAGGTAGCTTGCGTTCACGAGAGACAACCACGTCCCAGCTAGTTACCTCATGTTTTACCATCAGTTTTTCTGTTAGTTTGAGCACGTCACCAAAGTCACCTTTCGAATTCTCGCGGAAAGTTGCAAAATGTAGCTTTGTGTAAATTGTTTTTATGAATCTGATTTTGGGTGGGCCCATTGTCAATCTGGGTGGGCCTGTACCAATCAGGCCCACCCGGTAGATCCGCCACTGATATGAACTTCCAAACATGTACATTACACGTATTGCATTGTCATACAGGTGAGGATAGGTGGATTTCTGGACATATTCTTTATAAAAGTTGGCAATTGGAACTGAATCGTATTTGGCCTTCAATATGTTCGATGATTGAAGTTCAATTATTTCCATTTGCATCTCATGTGGCACAGTATTGACATCGATTGAAAATGGAATGGCAAATAAATCGAATCTGTTTAGCCTATTTGATTGTGAAATCGCAAAAACGAGATTCAAAGTTAGTTTTAGTGGAAACGATAAGTGAATAGTGATATGTACTTATCAGGGTTGGAAGGTTCAAAAAGGCCCTAATTGTGATAATGAGCAAAGTTGGAATTGATTAGTTGAGTTTCCCAAAGACGTAGCTTGTTTACGAAGGCAGTAATATGATCATACATCTGATTAATAAATTGCTCCTTTCCTTGTAGTTGTAAGTTTAGCTTGTTCATATGAGAAGTGAGAAAGGCTAAATCTGTTAACCCATCAGGATCACTAAGTTCATCAATGCCGAAACCTGCATTCTTTTGTTTCAAGAAACCCACTATTTCGTTTAGCAAATCATAAAACCGTTGTAACATAGCACTGCGACTTAGCCATCTAACTTTGCAAAAGTTCTTGTATCGTAGGCTACATGGGAGTTACCGAGTAATGTCGGGACACATGTTAAAGGGCTTTTTGTTATGATATAAAATAAATTCACGCGTAGATAAAGATGAAACTTTAGTTTATGCACTAAAAGTAAGATCGTTCGAGGGCCGCAAAAAGTTTGTCCGCTGGCCGCATTTGGCCCGCAGGCCGCAGTTTGCCGACCCCTGTCATAAATGATTCAGCAAGGTAAAAATTACAGAAAACCGGCTCAGCGTGATCATGCTGATTCAGAAAAAAAAAGAAAAACTAAATAGATATAATAAAATACAGACATAGCCTACCAAAGGTAGCCTACTTCTGTTCACACAAATTTTGATCAATCAATTCCAGTTTCAAATTTTAAATGTTGTACAAAAGTTACAGGAGAAATAAATTTTTGGCGATTTAAATGCAATTAGCCTACTTCACAAAAAAAGTTACCAAAATAGGTTAATCGCAATGCAAAAAAAACTATTTAAAAGCAAATTAAGGAGAAAGATCATAATTGTTACAACTTGTACAAAACATTAAAGCTACAGAAGTAAAGTAGAAGTAAAGGTAAAAGCTCAAGGTCCACCATCAACACCCGATTGGGACCGCGCTCCGCCAGTTGAGTAGCCCTGCTCTACAACGTCCATGTAGTCGAAATGTTTGCTCCTTCTTCCTTGCAGTTTAGGCTACCTTGTTTCTCTACAATACTTTCTGCGTGTCATGCCACGTCGATAGCTTTTTGTAAAGTTAACTCTGGGTCCATTTGCATGCGTTCGGACAGCAACTTGTTTGTAATTCCTACGACGAGTCTGTCTCGCAGTAGCCTATCTAATCAGACATATCATCATACTGACACTTTTCTATCATGCCATACAGAACGCAGTAGCCTAGCGTAGTCATTAAACCGCTCACACGGCAGGGTGTCCCACAAGGGTCTATCTTAGGCCCTCTTCTATTCCTGATTTATGTAAATGACTTTCCTAACTGCCTTCAACACGGAACTGCAATTATGTTTGCAGATGACACCACCATTATATATAAAAATAAAACCGTTTCTGCTGTATATGATATTGCAAATCAAGAGCTTGTATGCATAGATCAATGGCTATCAACAAATCGATTGTCTCTAAATGTCACCAAAACCAAACATATATTATTTTCAAGTCAAGGAAGCAAGACACTATCAAGCCACCCACCCTTAAATATTCGAAAAAACAGCATAGAACAAGTTGCCTCAATAAAGTTTCTGGGAATAATTGTAAACGAGCATTTGTCATGGAAATCTCATATAGAAATCTTGCTTCAAAAAATAAGATCAACACTCTGCGTGACAAAAAAAATTAAGCCTTTCCTAAACAAACAAGCACTTCTCTCCATTTACCATTCTCTAGTTGAGAGTCAGATATTATATTGTATCTCAACATGGTGTCATGAAAACAAAACTACATTGCAAAAGCTACAACGTACATGCAATAACTTTCTTCGTACTGTATTTAACATTGACCGCAGAGAAAGCGTAAAAGGTGTAATGGAACTCAACAATTTAAAATCAATTAACCAAATGAAAACTACAGAGATTGCAACTTTCATGTTTAAATATTCAAAAAGGCTACTTCCCACAACATTCAATGATATAATTATGTGTAAACAATCAAGTAGCCTAACAACAAGAAGTAATTCTCCTTATATTCCGATATATTGTAGAATTAACACTTGCAAACAATCAATACGGTACATGGGGCCAACAGTTTGGAACAAGCTTCCCCCTACTATAAGAAATGAATGCAAAACTGTAAAAGGCTTTAAATTAAAAATGAACAAGCTAAATCTTTCTTAAAATGATCCTATCTAAGTATTACATGCACCAAACATGCTAATATTATTTTTTTTTTGCCCATAAATGATAGGCCAATGTGTGTAGATTCATTAGCAAAATAGTAAGGTTGTAAGTACTCCTATACTGGCCTTCTGGTTCTTGTGTTTTTTGTCCACAAAAGTTCTACAGAGTCTTCAGAAGTTTCTCCATCCTCTTCGACCAATCGCCATCTTTCGGTGAAGCGGTGGCCATGTGCTCCAACCAGTTGTTTTTTATATCAATATCTTGGACTGGATCGTCATGCTATTGTCTGATTATTTATCTATTTTTCTAACATGCCAAATTGGATTTATTTATCACTTTTGTTATGGTTTAACGTGTAAAACATATACACGGTAACCCAAATTTATCATATTACTGTGACATGCCACTACTACTTCCCAGCTAGCGATGCCTGTCGTTTTTGCATTAATTCAACGTTTGCTAACGTTGGATCAGTGTGGAAGTGACGAGTTTAGCTGACTGGGTTTTAAAATTATCGCTTTATCAACGCAACTTTTATCAAAGCACGCTTGATATCTTCAAGACATAACTTCCCTGGGTATAATTGAATTTCCGAAAGATGATGATGTTGTTTTTGCTAGTTTGTTTTATTTGTTTTCGTCATTGTTTTCAGTGTCGTCAAGTTATAGCCTATCTACTGTATTTTGTGAGTCGTGCAAGGCCTATGGTGCGTTGCGCTTGAAATGGCTTTGCACGTGGTAGGATTTCTTTGTGGGGTTTTCTTTGCCTGCCTTGCTCTTTTTGCTATGAGCTAAACGCATCAAGACGTGTTCCCCTTAAGACCATCAGCACTCTTGATAACGCACCATGGCCGATCTTCATAGCAACTGTCCATACAAATCTTAAATATATCAGCTAAAGCTATGTGGGCTAATAAAGCTATAGCCTAAATTTATTTGTTTTTTTGTTTATTAACATTTTATTTTTTTTTATTTTCTTATATCTTAAATTTTTCTGAAGGTGTTGCGACCGTGCCAAAATTTTTTTTTTCAACTCAATAACTTACTTCGGTCACAAGCACGTTTTTAACGTTCGCGTTTTGTCGCTTCTACCTTTTTCTCGACCTTTGCTATGTTGACGTGTATTGTTTTGATATGATGGTCAGAAATAAAAACAATTGAACTGAACTGAACTGATCTCGGCGGTTGAATAATGATCTTTCGAAAATTATGTTATTGGAAGTTTAATGCGTATGTTGAAGCGTTTCTTGACTAAGCCATTATAGTTGATCGAATTGGTCTTTGAGAACTTAACTGATACCTGTTGACTTCTCTGTGTACAATTTTGAATAAACAAGTTTGTAGTGATGAAGTAGGGCAAGCTGGGGTAAGATGATCACCAGTGACGATCGGTGAGGGAAAGCAAGGAAAGCAGTGCTTACCTTAGCAAAAACTATGCAAAATATAATGACTGAATTCTAGGTTTAACTTATTATTTTTATCATGTCTATTTTAACTTGAAAATTACTGTATTCGTGACTAGAATTACTCGTAACGCTTGTGAGTAGTCTAAGTCCTCACCAAACCGCATGTCTTGCCTATAAATGCCAATTGACGCAAACACTTCTGTCAGAAACAATCACTAAGGCTCCAGGTAAGCAACTATCAAACTTGCTTTTCCAGATTCAAAAATGTCAAAAAACGCCTTCGTTTTAACCAATCCTCACCCGTTTTGCAAAACGTCACCAGCTGCTTAGCCAATCAGATGTGTTATGGTTATGGTAGGTTAGTTGTGCTTTCCCAGTGACGTCAATGCGTACATTCGCTAGAGCGACTAGACTAACTCGTCAGAATGGTATCTCGTCACGGTAAACGCACAGCATCATAATGCCAAAAAGCTTGTTGCTGTTTGGTGATGTCTCCTCGCCATGTACTTTAGCCTACTGTACTAGCTTTCATAGTCATGCCTTTGCCCTTTTTACAGCGTTGATATAACGTTACTTCGCCAATGAACGTTCAGGTGCGGATGCAATATTTAGTTTGTTAAGCTTCTATACGCAGGAGGCAAACTTATCCAGCTTTTTGTACAAATTGCTTGCAGTTGTAATGTTTAGGCCTAAGTGTTAGTTTTTGTAGTGTAGGCTTAACTGAATATCTGAGAATGAACATTCATGACGAATTAAACATTTAGACAACTATTATTCCATGTCTAACACAGGATTTTGGTCCTGCAACGTTAAAATTAAGATTGTTCATGACTTCTAAACATTACTTCACAGTGTAGATTCAAACGATCTGTTATAGCCTGATGCTGCGGGTTTTTTTTTGGCAATATCAAATTACACTAGCTTTCGGAACACAGTTCCCTAGTCATGTGCTATGACGAATGGTCTAAACATTAAATGGATGTATGATCACGACATAGGCGAAGCACAATTTGACAGATTTTTATTTTTGATTTGTTTTGGAAATGCTCTCAGAGCGCACCAAATTGGAAGTGTTTTTCAAAAATTTCTGGGGGAAGCCCCCCAGACCCCCCGCTGGAAGTGTTGCCTTCGGCAACGCGCCTTCGGGCTTCACCCGACGGTTACGCCTTTCGTGCCTACTACCTTGCTGCAGCATATTTCCAAGTTGCTTTCCCAACGGTTTAAGCCACCGAACGTCACTGATGATCACGGGGACAAGATGATTACCCCGATTTATTTTCTTTTAACATGAAGCTTTAACGCAATGCTGCCAAGTAGTGGCAGCTCTACCAAAGCGCCATTTTATATGGTAGGCACTTTAACATTACCCACTGGTCGAAGAGGTACGCAATCATGCGTGACATGTTCAATCAATATTTGTGTTTTAGTCACAACTTCGACTTGTTAAAGTGGCTACCATTAAGATCCTTCTTGCACTCAGTTCAGTTGCAGAAGAAAAAATAGTATTAGCAGAGGGTGAGAATCGAACCCACAAAATCGAAATTACTATACTCCTCTGCCCTAACCATTAGGCAACGGTGGTTGTGGTGAAGCATTCAGTTAAATTTCCTTGTATCAAAATTTTTCGATCAGAATATCACGTCACGAGTCACATGACTGAAATCAGCTGAATCGCGAATGAACATGTCACGCATGATTGCGTACCTCTTCGACCAGTGGGTAATGTTAAAGTGCCTACCATTTTATATGTAACTTTCAGCCATTTTAGACTAGCCGTTTAGGACTTGTGCTGAAAAACGTGATATTGGTAGCTAAAAGTAAAATTGCGAAATCACAAAAAGCAGGTGATAACGTTGTTTTTTAAGAATGTCAGAAAAGCGAAAGTATGCGCATCAGGTAGGGAGTCAATTCATAATTTAGCCTTGCTTCTTACAGCTCGTTAGTATTTCGTCAGACTAATAAAATAATGGCGTAACTCACTTTTTGACGAAATTGAGATATTAGTGTTTTGTAGGTCCCTAAAATGTAGCGCATCTGCCACATAATTTTCTAAGACCTACGTTAACGGGAAAGTGGTATTTTCGTAAAAATGTCAAATGGCCTAACTCAAACGCATGACTTAGGCCATTTTACAAATCTTTTTAATCGTTTGCTGGAAGTAAAGCTTTCCTCCAACAGAGCAGATGGTCAGAAGACGACGATCTCAATTGTACAGAAATAGAGCTTTCATTTTATCACAAGGCTAGACGATTAATTTAACACACAATAATTATGTTTTTTCTATTCTAGGTATCGTAATCTTGGCCATTTTCAAGTAGCCACCCTACTTAAATCAATCTGTTTTCTCTCTGTTCCTTTGAGAAGCTTCCTTTTCCTAGCACTCTGGTAGTGCGACTTATCACCTCACACTGTGATACAGGTCAGATCTTCTCAATGCGCCGTTTCTCGGAGTCTTCTCGTACCCATGGCAGGTTTTTGTAGCAAGCTATTGTTGGATACGGTACCTAATTAATTCTCATCTTAATATCACACTTAGCGACTTCATAAGCTCGTTGCTGAGTTCTTCGCCATCATTCTTGAGTTTCACAGATGGGAGAAGGAGAACATAGGAAAACATAGATTTCAAAACGTTTGAATTGACTTTTATGTGTAGGTAGCTTAAATGTGCCAAAGTGGGAAAAGAGGAAAATCACTTTTTGGCGAAATTTCTCAACGACTTGCCTACTGTAGATTCCCATTACTGTAGAAAGGTCACAATGTACAGAAAGAAGAAATTCTTGTACTCTGGAACTATACCATAACCCAACTTCATCGGCAATACAAAGAGCTTGCTTCTTCTTCTCTCGTTTGACTTGTAGTAGCTTAGATTGGCAATGCCTCATCGTGCAGCCATGATACGGTAGTTGGGTCCAGTTGTCGAATACCAATGATTTCACTTGGGGGCCGTAAGATGGGACATTCGTGGAGTATGTGTTGCATTGTTTGTTCTACCGCTCCGCAGACACATATCGGGCGGCGTATTATGCAACCCCACCTAAACAGATTAGCTCCAGTGCAGCCAACGTCACATCTGATCCTGTTCAATGTGACCCATGCCTTTCTTGAGAGGTCTGCTCCAGGAGGGATGGAGAGCGCTGGTATAACTGAAAACTGGGGAGGGATATGTGGCAGCTCGTTCCATTCCTGGGCCCATGTCTCCATGCAGCTGAAGTTCTTATCCACAAGCTAAAAAGCTTGCTGAGTCATCAGGAATACTACCATGGAGCACAGCCTATTTTAGGGAAGTATTTCATAATGAGAACTTCTCCGTTTTCATCGTCGGCTCCAGCTCGTGTCCGAGCATTGGTTGATCTTCAAATTGAGTTTGGATGGTGATGTCGTATGTGGCTTTGGAGGCCCAGTCTGTGATGGAAAATACGTGGGCAAAAGGCACTGGAAGACGATTATCATAGATCCGCCGCCAATATGTGAAACCGGGCTGGAGGCTTCCAACTCTACTACGCCTGTCCCCGTTACCCGTGATATCATCGCCATTGGGCTTTGTTTGTTCCAGGTCCAAATTGAAACAATTTAGGCCATTTGCTTGTATGTTTATTTACGGTGGTCGTAACTACGCGAGGGCTACGCACACACTCTTGGCCAGCTTCATGTCCAATGCGGCCCAATAAAATCGAAACGTGCAGCTTCAGGGGAACTGGTTGCAACGGGCTGCCGAATGCTCTGTTCATAGGGGAAGGTCGGGACCTGCGAGCCACTTTTTTCTTTTAGATGCATATCTTCTACGTTTCTCAATATTTTTCTCTAAAATTTGGTTTTGCAATGCCTTGTAGTGCTACCTACTCTACAGCAAAAGCACAAGTTATTATTTCAGCAAATGTTTAATTTACGCTTAAAAACATAAACACGCGCCAAGCGGCTTATCGCACCCCACATGTGGGGAGCGATAAGCCACAATTGCGATAAGCCAAAACTGTAGTATTTTAGCAAAGAAATCACTTCGCCATATCAAAAATACAATTCTAAAACATAGTTGTATTATTTATGTGTGAAATCAATCTTCAAGCCAGCTTCCAAGCTTTAAATTTTGAAATAAGCGATGGAGAATTTTCAAATGATTCCTTGGGATGAGTTGTCAGAATTTTCATGTGAAATAGCATAATTAATAGTTGCAAACGAAACAAAAGTCAGAATTGTGATATATCCTAATGGAAAGGTGTGAAAGCAAAAAAATGATGTCATATGACACTTTAACATCTACTATCACAGGCACTTGTCATGGCTCGTAGGTCCCAACACAAGGTGACTCAAGGCTCCCTACCTGATCGTTCAGAAATGAAACAACAGCTGAAAAAAAACTAACATTGCTATCTAAAAAACTTTCAGCTTAATCTCATCATAAATACATCACCTACCACTACAAAAAAGTTCATGAACATTTCTTGCATAACAAATGAGTTATTTTAAAACACAATCAGCCAAAAAAATTTACTTTTTTAACCCAAAACCTATAAATCCTCTTTGCACCTCCATTTTTAGCACAATTTTGACCAAAGGTTTGTGGGAAAGTTATCCAGGCATAAAAAATATAATGACGTCAAAAAATGCAAAAAAAGTACTTTATATTAAAAAAAACGGGGGTGGATTATGGCTCCCACCATGATCATGGGTCCCGACCTTCCCCTACCACGTAAAAGGGTCAGTGCGACGTGTGTGTTTCATTCAAATACAGTATTATTACCAAGGAACAATACGATGACCATATCAAGTTGAAGAATGAAGCTTTAGATGAGAAGACGAAGACAAAGAGTCCGCTAGCACAGTAAAATCCGTATGGACAATGGATTTACAGGCTGTACTTCTGTGTCCTAAAACTAAGGCAAGCAGTATGTAGCCTACTATAAAACCAAGCTGCAGGTACACAATTTTACACTATTCAATCTTGAATCAAAAGATGCTTATTACTCTATTTGGAATGAAACAGAAAGTGGAGTGATGGGTGTGAATATCAAAATAGTAACTCTAATGTCTCTAGTGCCTACTATGCCCTTGCATGGAAGCATGACATCACTATTACTCAGAAGGACCTCGTGGCTGGTCACACTCAAATGGAGTGCGATAGCATGCACATTGCACAGTAGGCCTACTATCGAGTGAAAATTGGTAAACAACATTTTTACGACGAGAGATTACGAAATTATCATCCAGAATGCCAAGATCAGACCGCATCCCAACAATGTACAGAGGATGCAACACAGTGATTTTATGAAAATCGATGGATGGTGGTTGTTGAGTATTAGGCCTGGAAAGAAGCTAAAGATCCCACGGTTCATGATCTTATAGGCCGAAATCATGAAAGCAGTGGAAAGGCATTGTACAAGGTCCCATTATGTGAGGCTGCACAGTGGCAGGATCTGCCACAGCGGTCACAAACAAACTTAAACGACACTACATGGATTCCTATTTTTTCAAGCCATCTTCCAATCAAATTGAGGAAATATAATGATCTCCAATCTATGAAACATGTTATGCCAACATTGTGCCACTCCTTTTTTGATAATTTGCCTCATTACTGATAATTTATTCAGCTTGTCTTGCCAACTGTGACCTGTTTTTGGGCGAAATATGCAGTCTAGCATGAAATATAACTCCTATCGTTAGATTGGAGTTGCTATTAGGGATTTTCCTGTTAATTCTAGTCGTATTATCACTGTTATTATGTCACCGTTAAAAAACTCATATTGATAAAGTCAAAATATCAAATGGCCTAAGTCATGTCAGTGCATTCAGAAAATGGCCTAAGTCATGCCAGCCCATTATGGGATGCAAAATGAAAAAAATCAAAGTATACATGCTCATTGTACTCCCATCGACATGCTATTTTCGTTTAACTGTACAATAAATATGATAAAAACAACCGTGTAGACAGTTTTTTTCGATTATCTCAAAACAAGAAAAAATGAGTTATGCCATTATTTTATTAGTCTGACGATTTTTAAGTTTCAGCAGAGTGCAGTTGAAAATAAAATGTTTGGCATGGGGCAAGATGATCACTTGCACGTGGGGCAAATTGATCAGGGAGATCATCTTGCCTCACTTGAAATAATTTTGGACAATATAACTCTGCTAGTTCTAAACTAATTTAAATGAGTGGATTTATAGTTAAAATTGCTTGCATTGTTCCTGGTTAACCTCGTGAAATTCCATAAAGTGACATCTTCATGAATCACTGTAATTTTATTGTAGATCTTTTGATTTAGGCCTACCATACTTCATAACATAATTACCATACTTTTTTTGAAAGAATTAAGCTATAATGCCTACGGGTAGGCCTTTATAAACGAAAAACTGATCATGGGAATGCTTCTTTGGAACTTCAATACAATGCCAATTCCTTTTGCCGATAGCTCCAGTGAAGGCGCTTAAGTGATACAGAAATTGTAGAAGGAGACTTCATTGTAGTAAATAGTAGGCCTACCAGAAAATCGAGAGTAGTTCCATATATCGCGAGAATCGACTCTTTTGAAGATGGCAAATACCAGGGAGTATTTTTGAAGAAAATGCAGTGCTTAGGCTACCACGAAATTTTGAAAAGCTTCTCTTTGTAATTGATGAAGATGATAGTGCATCATTCACAAAAAGTGATATTGTTCACAAATTGCCGTCACCTCACTTCAGGAAACGAGAGAAAATCACACCAACTATATTTTAATTCTAACCTGTCCGCATTTAATTTGTAAAAACTTTGTCTAAGATTCTCCAAGCATGGCCCAACTATAAGGAAAGCATGTTTATGTTTGGGGTGCAGAATAAAAATCAATGTTTTTGTATAGGGAATATCATGAAATCAGACGATTAACATTCCTAAATTAGTCTTTCTTGACATTTATGCTTGCTACAGTAAAGAATTGGGTTTGTTCAATTGTACCCCATGATTTACCCTATTATAGTACCTATGGCCCTGCTGTTGAGCAAAGTGCCGTGTGTTTGAATGTTTTTTTGCTGTTCGTTTGAAAGATTTTTTTCTAGTTCACGTATTGCATACCAATCGTTGTTTTTCATAATGTCAGTCGCTTTCAATTTGATGCTACACCAAGTTGTTTCTATTTTTGATATCAACCCCACCTCATGGAATACATAAATTGTATGATCCTCTTGCCCCATATGTGTGATCATCTTGTCCACATTTTTTCAAACGGTTATAGATTCTCATGTTGTTGGCTTATAACGCAAAGCATGCTACCATTAGATGAGCTGATGAACACATACTTTTGTAATGGTAAAAATTTGTAAATATCTTTTAAACTTTGAATTTTATGGAGATTTTAACCTTACGATGATCATCCTGCCCCACCTTACCCTACAGTCATGTTTGTCCAAGTTGGTGATTGCGTATTAAACTTGGTGCACGGATTATTTTGTGCTGATATTAAGATCATCTGTGAGACCAGGGAGATCAATCAGAGAGATTTTCCGATGAGCGCATACATTCAGTGTTTCCCATTTGGCATTTCTTGTAGTAGCATGACAACAGCACAACATAAAACTGTTAAATAAATAAAAAATCGAAAATACTGCATGTTTTTTTCAAGCGGCTTAGAGGACCCTCCACATATGGTCGTAGGACCCTCACTTGCGAGTCGTATGAACCATTTTGGAGGACGCTACATTTTTCGCTCTAAGAACTTCCGCTTCCACCGGAACATGCTTAAAATCTATGAAAGTATGGAAAGTGTTAGGTAGGAAGATATACGTAAACTTTGAGACGAATCTTAGACACAAAACAAAAAATATATGAGATTTTGTAAAAGCCTGTGATCACAAAGCTGAGCAAATGTTTTCTGCGTTATCAGCTCTACAAAGAATAGCAATCCACGATCAAAATAGCAGGCTATGTAGGCCACACACTATTCAACAGTTGTTTCAAGCAGATAATATTCATTGACGAATAAAAAACGTTACAATAAGAAATCTTTCCTTGGGTGAAGACACGAAAAACCTAGTTTCGAAATAAACGTTCTATGGAAATGCTCTCATTGACAAAACTTGCAATTGAGGAAATGTATAACTGCAAATGCTTTTGGGAAATGCCGGAGAAACCTAGCGTTTTTGCAGACAGTAATTGTGAGATACACTCAAAGTTATGAGATATAGGCTCCATTTACACGTAGCAGCTAACTCGATGGCTACATATCCCTTTCCTGCTTTATGTCGCTTACTTGTTGTTATGTCTACTACAGTGACCGAATGCCTGCGTCCCACACCATTGGACAATCTCCCCATTCTCGCTGGCATCCAACCCGCTGAGCTTTGTCGCGAAGAAGCCACTCTGTCCCTCGGTCGGCGGGCACTGGAGCCTAACCACCTTCTCCACCACAAGATCTCTGCTCTCCCAAACGAGCACCCCGTCGACTGAAATAAAGACACCCATTCGTGCCAGCCGCTCAACTTCTTATCAACGAAGCTGATGTACAAGACATCTCTGCGGCTGCTTGGGCGGACCATATGGAGTTCTGAATGGAAGTCAACCGCCACCAGACTCTATTCGTTCTTCCCCAACGCCGACACACGCTCCATCGGTCTAACACTACCAAGACAGGCATGGGTGCGCTTCAACCGTCTTCGTACGGGCGTCGGGCTTTTCCGCTCAACCATGCACCAATGGGAAATGGCCTCTTCCTCCTCCTGTCAATGTGGTGCCGAGGAACAGACCGCAGACCACATCATCAATGACTGCTCCATCTTCAAGCCACCTAACGGAGTGGAAGGTCTGCGTGTCATGGATGATGAAATCAAAGACTGGCTGCTCTCTAGTAGCCTTCCAGTGTAGTCCGGGAACATCGTGAATCTGGGGTGGTAAAAGGATAGACCCTCGCCCCAGACGCTCAGACGACGACGACGACGACGACGTTGTTATGTCGTGTATTTTTGTTTCACGGTGCACTGTGTGTTGTTCCAAAGAGCGCAAAATGAAGATGATAATGCCTCATCTACACTACAAAATATTTTGTAATGTAGGCTAGATGAAGCATAAAGCTAGGCGTCACATAAGACAAACAACAAATCAGCTTTCTTGATCATTGATTCAACATCTGAATACGTTGCGCCAATGTATAAGAGGCCGGCTATTGTGAAGATCTGCCATTTATAAACGATCCGATTATACCAAAAGTAGGACAAACTAGTGGATCAAAGAATGAATAAACAATGCTGAGAAAACTAAATCTAAGTGACGAACAATACCGATGTCTTTATTTATCTTGGAAAAACGCTACATTTGTTATTTTTCTTTGTTTCAATTGTGTTCGTTAAGCGTGCTGCATCATTTAATGATTTTTCTGTTATAATATTGCACAACAAAATATACCAATCAATCAATCAATCTCTGGTTTAATCCAATAGCCTCCACTCGTTGTGTTGCCAGTTAAACGCATCTTGTAAACATTATGTCACATGGATGGAGGTAGCCTATATATCTCCATGGCCATTCCAGTGTACATACTGCACTGAGGAAACTGGAAGGTCGAAATGGTGTGCACTGTCAGCAGTTATGGACGCTCTTGGCTTACGCCGATTGAGCACTTTACTAGAGGCACCTTGCTATGCATTGCGCAAAGCTCACTGCTTGCAGTTTGAGCACTTTGGCAAGGTTGGCAGTAGTATCATTTTTGGGGATAGGTACCACCAATGGGAAAATGTCACATGGAGGTATATATCTCCATGGCCATTCCAGTGTACCTACTGCACTAAAAAACATTTATAAAATCTACGCCGCCGTATTGGCCCGGCGCCTGCAGCGATGGGCGGTGGAGGGGAATGTTATCAGCCGAGAGCAAAAGAGATTCATGCCCACAGACAGCATGTGTTCATGCTCGACACCATCCTCTCGGATGCACAGTCACGCAAAAGGCCTGTGTCAGTTGCGTTTCTGGACATTCGAAACGCCTTAGGCAATATCCGGCATTGTTGAATGTGAATCATAATGTTTCCCCCCTTTTTTATTCTTGGAATTTAATGCGCATGAACCGATGTAAACCTGTCGCACGTTTTCGGAATTAAGCATTAGACTCTGATCAGCAGTTGAGTTTGTAAGCAATTTCAGCACTGTTGTGTTTGTACAAACTAGTGTAATGTTAGCAAGGGATTAGTTATTCTTGGTTTATCTGTAGACTATCTTTATGAGTGTGATGTGATATTCAATATCTTAACTATTTCCTTTTGAATAAGATCCAAAACATAGTAGGCCTAATCAGATTTAAGTAAGTGTATGTGCTTGTTGAACATTGAATTGATTAACCTGGATGAATAAAAGAATACAGTACATTGCTTGCTTGCTGCATTATTAGGAGTCAGAAACAAATAGAATCAGCCTGTAAGCTGGCTAAAGCTTACATAATTACTACGTAGTGATCCTCTGACTTGAAAGCTTATGGAGGACTTAATTGACTTGGGCTTACAAGTGCAACAGGTAAAAGACAGCCCATGTGTGCAAAACACTAGTGAGTGTTCAATACCAGGTCCAAATCTTAGGACACTAACACCTATACAACAGAGGGCCAAGCAAAAAGAAGAGATTGCTCATTTTCGCTACAAAACTCTGAAGGCTAAACAGCTTGCATTAAAAGCTGAATATGAGTGGGCAATCGCAAAGGGAGAACTTTTGGATGTGCAGATGCAGAGCCCCATGAACTATGAACCTAATCCATTGCCACAAATGAAGACTGAAGAGATCTGTCCCTCAAACAAACCTCAAGTAAAAGAAGAACCAAGATATTTGAATCACCCTGATCAGCAGCTTTCTCCTATCTCAGCAGAGTCATCTATTTTCTTTGCTGAATTTAAACCTGCTTCAAAGACTGCTAAACCAGAACCACTGGCTTCTCCACCTGTGCTAGAAAAAGATACTCCACCCGTTTCTAGAGATGTCAAGTGGGATGAGTTGGTAGGTTTGTTTAATAGCCTAGCTCAATCTTCTGCACAAGGGCCTTTGCCCCCACGTGAAGTTAAAGGGTTCTTTGGAGATCCTCAGGACTTTCATAGATTCATTGTTGAATTTGATTCCCTCATTGCAAACAGAATTTTGGACCCTACAACCAAGCTTAGCTACCTCATTGACAACTGCATTGGGACTGCACGAGACTCCATTCAATCATGCATGACAATTGCATTGAATGACCCTGAAAAGGCTTACCAAACTGCCAGAAAAATCTTGTTTAATCAATTTGGTCAAGAATTCAAGATAGTTGCTGCTCATATTCAACCACTGAAGGAAGGTCCCAAGCTAAAGGTAAATGATGTAGAGGCTTTAAACAAACTTGGTGTTGATATGCGCAATTGCTATATTACTTTGAAAGAATGGGGTTGTGATAAGGAGCTGAATAACCATAGCACAATCGACAGCATTTTCCTGAGACTACCTGTCTATCTTCAAAAGGACTTCCATCATCGAACCAAAACTATCTATCGCAGCGGGAAGGAGCCAACCTTTGTCGACTTACTCGAGTTTGTGGAAGAAAATGTTGCATTGTCAAACACCAGGTTTGGCCTGTTACTAGCCAACAATGAACCAGCTAAGCAGGGGTCGGCAAACTTTCTGTACTACTAGGCCAAATCTACAAACTTCCGGTAACGTGCGGGCCGCATAAATTTCAACCTATAAACAATCGCCACATTATCCTTAAAATCATGGCACACCTGCAACTCCTATTCCTGTGTCTATTGCACAATGAGACGTGTTTGTTGCCGTTTCATATTTATTATCAAACACGTATTAAAACACAATGCATTGTTTTTATTTACTTATCATTTATCAATGTGAAGGATGATGTTGTTTCTGTGTCATGGCCAAGGTGTTTAAATCAACTGGCAACTTTGTTGATGATATTTGCAATACGTCATTCAAATGACGATCTGACAGGCGAGTGCGAAGTTTATTCTTTGCGTAATTCATTTTTGAAAAAAGCTGCTCACAGCAATATGAACTTCCAAACATGCACATTACACGTTTTGCATTGTCATACAGGTGAGGATAGGTGGATTTCTGGACATATTCCAACTGAATCGTATTTGGCCTTCAATATGTTGGATGATTGAAGTTCAATTATTTTCATTTGCATCTCATGTGGCACAGTATTGACATCGATTGAAAATGGAATGGCAAATAAATCGAATCTGTTTAGCCTATTTGATTGTGAAATCGCAAAAACGAGATTCAAAGTTAGTTTTAGTGGAAACGATAAGTGAATAGTAATATGTACTTATCAGGGTTGGAAGGTTCAAAAAGGCCCTAATTGTGATAATGAGCAAAGTTGGAATTGATTAGTTGAGTTTCCCAAAGACGTAGCTTGTTTACGAAGGCAGTAATATGATCATACATCTGATTAATAAATTGCTCTTATCCTTGTAGTTGTAAGTTTAGCTTGTTCATATAAGAAGTGAGAAAGGCTAAATCTGTTAACCCATCAGGATCACTAAGTTCATCAATGCCGAAACCTGCATTCTTTTGTTTCAAGAAACTCACTATTTCGTTTCGCAAATCATAAAACCGTTGTATCATAGCACTGCCACTTAGCCATCTAACTTTGCAAAAGATTTTGTAGCGTAGGCTACATGGGAGTTACCGAGTAATGTCGGGACACATGTTAAAGGGCTTTTTGTTATGATATAAAATAAATTCACGCGTAGATAAAGATGAAACTTTAGTTTATGCACTAAAAGTAAGATCGTTCGAGGGCCGCAAAAAGTTTGTCCGGGGGCCGCATTTGGCCCGCGGGCCGCACTTTGCCGACCCCTGAGCTAAAGGAAGTGGAAGGGTACCAAACCACACGCCTGCATATCGAAAAGCGGCACTCCACTCAACGCAAGCAAACACACGAAATGCATCACAAACCTGTGTCATGTGTAAAGAAGATCACCCATTGTGGAAATGTGAGGCCTTCAACAAACAGCCAATTCCATCCAGAGAACAAGTTGTACGTCACAATGGTTTATGTTACAACTGTTTGCGGCCAGGACATTTCAGTCGCGATTGCATGAGCAAGCAGAGATGCAAAATAAACCAATGCCACAAGCTGCATCATACTCTGCTTCATAACCAGACTGTGTCTAAGCCTGGTTTGAATGATCTTGCCAATCCAACACCACCCAGAAGCCATTCATCAAACATTACAACAGGAAGCACAGACACTATCACTCAAACTAGTGTAATGTCCAGGGTGCGCCTGAAGGTGGTAGGCCCTACCTGTTGAAATATGGGCAGATGGATCCAACATAACCACAAAAACATACGCTTTCCTTGATGAGGGTTCTAACGCAACACTATGCAAAACCAGCTTGCTTAAGAAACTGAAGGCTAAAGGAAAAGAGGAGACCATCTCGATATCGACCGTAAATGGCCAGCAGAACAAGAATGTTGCTATGCTAAACCTGAATGTAAAGGGTGTCTATGAAAAGAATGTGATTCGAATGCAGAATGTGTATGGGGTACGGTCTTTGCCCAAATTAACCAACAGCATCCCAACTGAAAATGACACGAAATTGTATGACCACCTGAAGGGGATTGAATTTCCTGATCTCGACATTAAAGAGATTGAACTCCTGGTTGGTGCAGACAATTTGCAGGCGCATCACATCATCGAAGAAAGGTATGGTGGAAATGGACAACCGAAGGCTGTGCACACTGGACTTGGGTGGTCCCTCATTGGTCGAGAAAATGTTAAAGGAAGCAATGGCATTCAGGTGCACTTTATGAAAGCAGATCATGTGAATCACCTGAACCAGTTGTATGCATGTGACTTATGTGGAGGTGATAAAGATCTTCTGGCCCCATCCATTGAGGACAACATAGCATTGAAAACTATGGAAGACACGGTGACGAAGATGGGAAACCATTACCAGATTGGCCTCCCTTGGAAATCTGATAATGTCACATTACCATACAACCGCCCCATGGCTGAAAAACGACTTGACTACCAGAAAAGAAAGTTTCAACGCGACCCGGAGCTGTTCAACAAATACAAAGAGAAGATCAAGGAGTACATCGACAATGACCACGCTAGAAGAGTGCCTGATGATAACGTACCAGCATCTGAAAACCGTTGTTGGTATATTCCTCATCATTCGACTGGGGACAGGTTCCGGGTGGTGTTTGATTGTGCTGCTAGGTTTGGTGGTACTTCACTAAATGAACAACTACTTCAAGGTCCAGATCACACCAACAATTTGGTTGGTGTGCTATCTAGATTTCGCCAGGAGGAAGTTTCCTTTGTATGTGATATAAAGGGGATGTTCCACCAAGTACAAGTTCAATCTAAAGATTGGAATGCTCTGCGGTTTTTATGGTGGCCAGATCACGATTTGAAAAGGGAACCTGTGGATTATCAAATAAAGGTCCATTTGTTCGGCGAACTTCATCTCCAAGTTGTGCAGGATATGCTCTAAAGAAGACAGCAAAGGACAATGCCACCAATGCCGATGAACTAACATTACATACAGTCAATAAAAATTTTTATGTAGATGACTGTTTAAAATCTGTGGCTACCCCTGAAAAGGCGGTGCATTTAATAAACCAACTAGGGTTACTGTTGAGCAGTGGTGGGTTTCAACTCACCAAGTAAAACAGTAACTGCCGGTCAGTTCTTTCTTCTATTCCAGAGTCTAATAGGGCAGTGAGTAATGCGATAAATGTTAACTTTGAAAAACTGCCTTGTCAAACCACTCTGGGAGTAACTTGGAACACCGAAGACGACATCTTCAAAGTCAAGGTTGATGTGGGAGAAAGGTCCATCACTCGACGAGGGATTCTATCAACAATCAGCCAAACCTATGATCCGCTTGGATTGGTGCAACCCTTCATTTTGCCTATGAGAAACCTGTTACAAGGTTTATGCAGTAGTAACCTTAACTGGGATGACCCATTACCTCCAGATGTGCAAGTCAAATGGCAGTCATGGCTAAATAATTTACCCAAGCTGCAGGAGCTGTCTGTGCCTCGATGCTACAAACCAGTGGGTTTCACTCCAACAGACATTCAGTTGCATTGCTTTTGTGATGCTAGCCAAACTGGATTTGGGGCTGTAAGCTATCTACGACTCCAAGCAGGAGATGGCCGTGTCCACTGTTCCTTTGTAATGGGGAAGTCGAGAGTAGCTCCCTTGAAACCGACAACAATCCTGCGATTTGAATTGTCCGCAGCTGTGCTGGCTGTGAAGTTGAACAAGTTCATCAAACGTGAATTGGAATACACAATCAACTCTGAGTATTTCTGGACTGATTCAACAGCAGTTCTACGCTACATTGCCTGCACATCAAGAAGGTTTCACACATTTGTCGCAAACCGTTTACAGTTCATCCATGGTTGCACATCCACAAGCCAATGGAGCTATGTCAACACACACCTCAATCCAGCTGACATCGGTTCACGTGGTGTAAGCCCAGACGCCTACAAAAAGGCCATGGTTTGGTTAGAGGGGCCACAATTTCTTACCAAAGGAATCAGTGAGTGGCCAAACCAAATTGTGGAAATGAACCCAATCTCAAACAATGATCCAGAAGTCAAGGTAAAGGTACTCGCTGTAAACGTGGAGAAGGATTTTAAGTTGCTTGAAGAAATGTGTACTCGCTACTCAAGTTGGTTCAAATTGTGCAAAGCTGTTGCTTGGTTGCTGAGATTTCAGAAATATATTAAGTCGAAGTTTATGCTTAAACAGCCGTTGCAGCATGAACCGCGGATCACCTCTGCTGAGATTGAAACTGCTGAATCAGAACTTGTCAAGTTCGTTCAAGACCAGCGATTCAACCCACAAATCAAACTATTGCATAATCACAGCGACAAAACCAATGTCTTCACAAGATTGGATAAGAAATTACTTAGCAGTTCGACGTGGCAGCCGCTGCAAGGTTTGTGTCCCATCTTGGTTTGTGGTATTCTTCGGGTGGGTGGTCGTCTACAGCGCACTTCCTTACCATTCAATGTAAAACATCCCATTATCATGCAACCAGATCACCACATTACAAGATTGCTGATCCAACATTATCATGAGCTGGAAGGGCACAGTGGAACTCTACATGTTCTTTCTACAATAAGAGAAAGGTACTGGATCATTCGCGGACAGTCCGCTGTTCGATCAACATTACGTCACTGCATACGATGTCGCTTCAGCATGCTAAGGTTGGTGAACAGATTATGGCACCTCTACCAGAATTTCGTGGCACTCCCAACTATCCTCCCTTTAATTGGACAGGCATTGATTACATGGGGCCGGTGTATGTCAAGTCCGGAAGAAGTAGTCCAAAACGTTATATCTGTGTTTTTACCTGTTTGAGCACAAGAGCTGTACATCTTGAAGTTTCCCATTCCATGGATAGGCTACAAATTCATTTTTGCAAGCCTATCGAAGGTTTATATAGGCAGACGATGTAAACCCTCACATGTTAACAGTGACAATGGCACCAACTTTGTGGGTGCAGAAAGAGAGCTTCGTAAAGCTCTTCAAGACTGGAACCAAAGTAAGTTATTTTTCAACTCAATAACTTACTTCGATCACAAGCACGTTTTAACGTTCACGTTTTGTCGCTTCTACCTTTTTCTTGACCTTTGCTATGTTGACGTGTATTGTTTTGATATGATGGTCAGAAATAAAAAAACAACTGAACTGAAACTGAACTGAACTGAACTGAAAGTAGCCTACTGTGCACAATGCTATGTTGAAACAGGAAATAGCATGGCATTTCAACCCACCTGCGGCAAGTCATCAAGGTGGGATATGGGAGCGTATCATCCGAACTGTCCGTAAGGTTCTGTACGCTCTTGTCCAAGACAGACTGCTTAAAGATGAAGCTCTGCACACGTTTATAGTAGAAGTAGAGCACATTCTCAACAACCGTCCAATCACAGCCATGAGCGATGACTCTAAGGATGAACCTCCCCTCACTCTTGAAATGTTGTTGACAGGTTATATAAACACAGACGCTACACCGGGTGCCTTCATTATGGCTGACGGGTATCGTAAATCTTGGAAACTGGTTCAACACTTGGCCGACCAGTTCTGGGCACAATGGTTAAAACAATATCTGCCTGTTCTTCAATCGCGTTCTAACCCAGTAAACATTGATTGTTGGGGCAACATTGGCAAGAAGTTGGCCGCAACATTGGCAAGATGCAGACGCCAACATTGGCAAGATGTTTTATGCACCATTTGGATGCATCTGGCCAGCGTTGGCGTCTGCATCTTGCCACCGTTGGCTTCTGCATCTTGCCAACATTGGATTATGCATCTTGCCAACGCTGGCTTCTGCATCTTGCCAACATTGGCTTCTGCATCTTGCCAACGGTGGCAAAATGTTTTATGCACCATTTGGATGCATCTGGCCAGCGTTGGCGTCTGCATCTTGCCAACGCTGGCTTCTGCATCTTGCCAACGTTGGCTTCTGCATCTAGCCAACATTGGCTTCTGCATCTTACCAACGTTGGCAAAATGTTTTATGCACCATTTGGATGCATCTGGCCAGCGTTGGCGTATGCATCTTGCCACCGTTGGCGTCTGCATCTAGCCAACGACGACTTCTGCATCTAGCCAACGTTGGCTTCTGTATCTTGCCAACGTTGGCAAAATGTTTTATGCACCATTTTGCTTCATCTTGCCAACGTTGGCATCTGTATCTGGCCAACGTTGGCAAGATGGCTTGTGCACCATTTTGCTTCATCTGGCGCCTAAATTCTGGTTGACTTTTATGCACCATGATGCTGCTTCATCTGATCTATTGACTATTGTGATGCCCGCGCTTTGACCAAGGTTGGCCATGCGAAGCAAGCTGGTGCATAAAACATCTGAACAGCATTGGCATCTACATTTGCCAAACGTCTCTGTACTTAAACCTCGCTCATCACCAAAAGTTTATTGTTGAACCTAGCTAATCCTTGGGCGAAAGAACAGCAGCAACACGAATTTATAAGCAACACTTCTCCCTTTGTGACAAAGCAAAGTAACAGCCGAGCTTCGTATATTTTCACATTTATTAGAAACAAGCCACATCAAATCGTATTGATAGATGGAGATTCATTGCACATCAGCAGCTTTTTCTTGTGTATCTTTATCATTGTGAATTCCTGCGAATGAAACAAAAATATTTAATTCAAGAGGGCTGTTTGGCAACAGTGTAGGAATCATAGGCGTAGCCAGGGGGGCAAAAGGGGCCATGCCCCCCAAAATTTTCAAACTTTGGATTCCGAAGTTGAGCCCTTTGTTGAAAATGCAATAAAGTTTGTAGAAATTTATATCGTTTTCCAAGACATCTGGCTATTAACACCCCCAAGGACTTGTTTTACAGAAAGACAGAAAAACACAAGAAACAGAAATTACAGAAAGACACACAGAAAGACACCAATAAATTTTCCAAATCGTAAATCGCCCAAAATTTACGCGATTTACATTTCTTTGAACTAATTTGTGGAAGCAATTTCAGAATGGCTTACTCTGTTGGGCTTTTGTGTAGTTATTGAGTTTTTGTTTAGCTGTGTTTTTGGTGTTCTCTAATTTAGCCGCAGTTTTTGCCAGTTCGTGTGTTAGAGCTATCTTTAATAAGTTAATAGCTGTTTATCTGCTAATAAATTTCGTACAAATATTACCCTAAAAGTGTTTTCAGAAAGCGCTATAATCCATTATTTGAGTGTAATTTTTCAAAAATTTTTCGGGGGAGCATGCCCCCGGACCCCCTTAGAATACGCGTGCCTTCGGCACGCTCTAACCCCGCTACCAGTTTTATTGCTTCAACCCACCAGGATACGCCACTGCACATCAAGTGGCGATGGCTTTAAATCAAACACTTTGTTGTTCTCTTCAATTCATCAAATATTTGTCCTCCCCAAAACATTTTTCTGGCTACGCCACTGTGTAGGATTTTGATCAGTTGTCGTTCAGGATACTACGAAGTTAATTGACAATCTGCAATATCAATGTAATATCCCTCTCTCCAACGTGCGTGACAAAAAACTTATCATTCGATTCTGCGCCACGCAGAGCAATAATCAAGTTCCAATACATTCTAATTGCGTGTACAGTAGTTATTCAACAACTAAAGCAACACATGCGCTGTTGTCTTTCAAACATATAACAAGCTCACCAAAAGTTAGTTTTTGCCGTTTTCAGCCACCTTGCCTGTCCTTCCAATTTCGAAATCACTCTGAAACTCTTCATCAATTTGCTGCACGGCAGCAGCTTTGTCGTGCGCCATCACCATGTCTAATCATGAAAGTAAAAAAAGAAGTGTTAAATCAGTATATAAATGCCGACATAGCCTACTAACCACCATGTTCGTTGTTCACATCAATGCGAATACACCACTAAAACATTTTCATACATTACTCAATACTCTTCACAATTACATCATACATTAATCAAAAGAACAAAATGGCATAGTTATGACATAATCATTTAGTCGTAGTAGAAACATTTATCCGTACTCACCAAGAACAATCTTTTTCAGATTCTTTTTTAAACAATCAAACGAGTGCTTAGACTTCACGACGTTTTTTTTTTCCTTTCTTTTTTCTCGACATGCTTTGAACTGTGTTGTGTTCGATAATAATAGTTGGTAATAAGTCCACTGATACAATCGCTTGCATTTTTGCCAACAGCTTGACTTAAATTTGCTATCTGCAAAATGTAAATCGAATGTAAAGACAGGGGTTTCATCCATCATATTAAAAAGCTTCAGCACTTGTTACAGACATTTTCGACTGTTACAAATGACAGCCAACGTTTAAAGTTTATTTCGGGATTCCAGTCGTCTGTTTTGTTGCGTATGTAGGTCGCAGTGTAGGCTACTGTAGGCTATGTTGTCGAAATGGGCGCAAAATAAAACATGTTATTATTATTATTATTCAGTTGACGGCAATGAAAGCTACATTTGCAAATACTCTACAACCATCACAGACCTATCCACACGACATAAAAATACAAACACATTCAAGCAGTCAGGCAAACACTGCCGGAGCAGCAAAATCAAAGATTGAGCAGAACCCTACACATGTTGTGGGACATCACAAGCTCTGCTACTTTGCTGATATCTTCTTAGCACTCATCTAGAAGCACTGGCACTAAATTTGTCACGAGAATATTTCATATGAAAGTTTTCCATTGGTCATTGAGTTTTATAACTTTCTCTAAATTGAGTTTTATAACTTTCTTTAAATTGTGTAAACGTAGCCTAGTGACAAAAACGACTTTACACAATTATTTCAGGTTCAATGAATAAAAGACTACCAGGTTTTCATAAACATTGTCGTAAGTCATTCCTATAGTTTCATTTTGATCATTTCTAAAACTTCTTTCGGCCGTAATAGGCCTATCTCAATTGAATTCGATTTTTTATATTTTCGATGCAAGAAGCGAAAATTCCTCTTAGCGCTGTTCACATAAGCATTGTGCTTTCGGCTCTCCACGTAATTGTGTATTGAGCACAACCGCCATGATTGAACAGTCGAAGTGAATCGAGTGACGTCATAATCCCTTTAGCAAAGGATTACGTCATGGCCTTTGTCTTCCTTCATAAAAAAACCAAGTTCTTCTGCTAAATTGCATCTCCTCACGTTGATATAACACATCGCCGCATTCTAAAGCTTTGTTGCCTCTTTCACTTCAACGCGTCATATTGCCCAGTCAAAGTTTAAGTAGTGACGTCATAATGGAGTTTTCACAACAATTATTGTGCCTGCAGTATTGTTCTATGCACCGCGAGAGGAGAAAAAACGATTCGCCGCATCGTTGAAAGTAAAAGTAGCGATCGTTTTGTGAAATCTCGCTTCAAGAAATTGAGGAGAGATTTCGACGCAACATGACTGCTCCTGAAGCTGGCCTATTGTGCAAGCTTTGCTACATTTAAAGTAAAGACGCCCCTTTGTTGGCGACACGAGAATCTCACCCACGTGGTCAAAATCAGACAGTGAGCGAGACTGCTCTCAGAACAAAATCAACAAGTGATACTGCATCAATCGATTTTTTTACATTGATTCAGCGTCTGCAGACAGGTCAGCAGCGCGGCGGCAGTGCAGCCGTAACTCAATGATTACATGATCACCACAATCATGCTGCTGTGTCGAGCGCTACTAAACATCAACAAGTGAATTCGATTAAGCTTACAAGTTGTTTTAAATTTTCTTGAACTGCACGCAAATTTTGAGGTTAGTCCTGAAAAAATGTTTTCAAAAATATTACAAAACATTTTAGTATAGTTAAACTTGAAAATTAAAAAAGCTTTTGTTGAACACAAGAAAAAAATGAAGACCTGGCAACTTGAATTAGCAACCACGTTTTTAAGTTTATCGCTTGTTAGTTACCTTACCAACGTCTGCAGACGTTGAATCAATGTAAAAAGAACGGATTATGCTAGTTGGGTATTGCAGGCGCCAAAGCCTAAACTTTCTGGAAGTGTTCTCTGAATCACAAGACATTTATTGCACTAAATTATCTGAAGCAATTGAATATGAACAAACGATTTTTATCATGGCGTTGTTGGTACAAGAATACGGTATGCGAAAGAAACTGTGTTTTTCCACTAAACCACATGAGTCATTTAGTTAAAGAGTCATTTTATTGTTGGCTATTAATATTTTCAAAGAATAAATCCAATGAAGTTGAAATAAAGTAGCCAACGTTGCAATTGTTTATTGTGTAGAAACGCGTAGGGCGAATGGAAAGTTTAAACTGGTTCGGTATCAAGCACGTTATCGCGTTCGCGTTTTGTTGCTCCTACCTTTTTCTAGACCTCTGCTCCGTTTGGCATAAACAAACTTGGCAAACTGTTGGCTACACTTCTGACCAATGCTGGTCTTAAATATTCATAGTATACTTGCACGGTATCAAAAAATAATAACAGCATTGATAGCCTATTATAAAAATGTAAAATTGTAGCAAAATCATGGTATACATTTGCATAATTTTAAAGAAAACATTGAAATTGTTATGAATTGGCACAACGCTGGCAATGCTTCTGACCGATGTTAGCCAACCACACAACTGTGTTTTGAAGCAATACCACATGAAAAGAGGTTTGTGTTAGTAATTTTAAAGATTAAAACAAATAAACCTGAAATAAAATCTTTGAGACCTTTTTGAACGCATGATAAGAAATAAGTTATTGAAATTGATGGCGTATTGTTGGCAACATGTTGGACATAATTGCTAATCTTGTGCCCTCACATCCAGCATATAGCCGACATTGCAATTGTTTATTTTGTGGAAACGTGTAGGGCAAATGGAAACTTAAACTGTTTCAGTATCAAGCACGGAATCACGTTCGCGTTTCTGTTGCTCCTACCTTTTTCTAGACCTCTGCTCCGTTTGGCATAAACAAACTTGGCAAACTGTTGGCTACACTTCTGACCAACGCTGGTCTTAAATATTCATAGTATACTTGTACGGTATCAGAAAATAATAACAGCATTGATAGCCTATTATTAAAATGTAAAATTGTAGCAAAATCATGGTATACATTTGCATAATTTTAAAGAAAACACCGAAATTGTTATGAATTGGCACAACGCTGGCAATGCTTCTGACCGATGTTAGCCAACCACACAACTGTGTTTTGAAGCAATACCACATGAAAAGAGGTTTGTGTTAGTAATTTTAAAGATTAAAACAAATAAACCTGAAATAAAATCTTTGAGACCTTTTTGAACGCATGATAAGAAATAAGTTATTGAAATTGATGGCGTATTGTTGGCAACATGTTGGACATAATTGCCAATCTTGTGCCCTCACATTCAGCATATAGCCGATGTTGCAATTGTTTATTTTGTGGAAACGTGTAGGGCTAATGGAAAGTTTAAACTGTTTGGGTATCAAGCACGTTATATCGCGTTCGCGTTTTGTTGCTCCAGCCTTTTTCTAGACCTCTGCTCAGTTTGGCATAAACAAACTAAAATGAAACTACTTTGTTGGCAAACTGTTGGCTACCCTTCTGACCAACGCTGGTCTTAAGTATTCATAGTATACTTGTACGGTATCAGAAAATAATAACAGCATTGATAGCCTATTATTAAAATGTAAAATTGTAGCAAAATGATGGTATACATTTGCATAATTTTGAAGAAAACATCGAAATTGTTATGAATTGGCACAACGCTGGCAATGCTTCTGACCGATGTCAGCCAATCACACAACTGTGTTTTGAAGCAATACCACATGAAAAGAGGTTTGTGTTAGTATTTTTACAGTTTAAAACAAATAAACCTGAAACAAAATCTTTAAGACCTTTTTGAACGCATAATAAGAAGTATTGAAATTGTTGGCGTAATGTTGGCAATGTTGGCAAAATGTTGGACAAAATTGCCAGCCTTGTGCCAACATACCCAGCATATAGCCGACGCTGGCCCAGCAATCAATGTTTGCTGGGAAATGGACTGTTCAACGCAAAAACTTTAAAATTGGCGACTTGGTTTTAATGCTCCAAGAGAACACTAAACGCGGCTCTTGGCCTAAAGGCATTATTAGTGACATTTATCCTGACAAGGATGGTATTGTAAGAAAGGTTCTCGTTAAAACTGCTGAGTCATCATTAATTCGCGACATTCGCAAACTGTGCTTCATCGAAGCGGCTCAACAAGATTAATATGTATTGTGTACTCGCCACTGTGGTAGTTAATCATGTAAGAATTCCTCCCTAGGTAACTTCTAGCATGATTAAGTATACCACACACTCTAGTTGATCGATTTGTTGTGACATGTGTAAATTGTAAAACTCTGGGTTAGGGTTAACTCTGGTAGCCTTCATGCTCTCGTCCACAGTAAGGGACATGTTATTACGTTTGATTTACAGAGAGACATTACGATATACGTCTACGCGACGCTACTCTGGAACTACAGTGCCCTTGTGTTGGGTGTAGGTTTATTTCTTATTGTATCCGCTAGATGGCCCAATGAGTGGGCTATGTGTTTTCCTTTCATTTGTGATAACAAATTGCTTGTATTGGCCTGAACATTCACATTCAGGAGATTTGAAATAACTGTTCTTAACTAGTTATTTGGGCGGGCTATGTTGAATGTGAATCATAATGTTTCCCCCCTTTTTTATTCTTGGAATTTAATGCGCGTGAACCGATGTAAACCTGTCGCACGTTTTCGGAATTAAGCATTAGACTCTGATCAGCAGTTGAGTTTGTAAGCAATTTCAGCACTGTTGTGTTTGTACAAACTAGTGTAATGTTAGCAAGGGATTAGTTATTCTTGGTTTATCTGTAGACTATCTTTATGAGTGTGATGTGATATTCAATTTCTTAACTATTTCCTTTTGAATAAGATCCAAAACGTAGTAGGCCTAATCAGATTTAAGTAAGTGTATGTGCTTGTTGAACATTGAATTGATTAACCTGGATGAATAAAAGAATACAGTACATTGCTTGCTTGCTGCATTATTAGGAGTCAGAAACAAATAGAATCAGCCTGTAAGCTGGCTAAAGCTTACAGGCATGAATGCATAGCCGAGGTCCTGCGTCATTTCGATGCCCCCACAGACCTTATTGAGTGCATCTCCGACATATACGTCGACAACCCCTGCACCGTCCGCTGCGGCAATGGTGAAACCGACCGTATCCCTGTGGGGCGGGGAGTCCGTCAGGGCTGCCCGTTGTCTGGGCTGCTATTCAATTTGGTCATCGAGGTGTTTCTCAGGGGCGTCCGTGACAAAACGGATTGCGGCTACAACCTTCCTGCCAAAAAAGACGACATCAAAGTGCGTAGTATGTGTTCCCGACAATGGTTCACCTAATCAAACGTCATATAAAAACCGTTCAGGTCTACTGAATCTTAGCGTATTACGTCATGGAATTTTTCCTAAAAATGAGCCAAAATTGCACCATCGTTCGTAAGACTTGTGTCAAACCTGTTTAAACATGAAATATTGCATCATCACCTTTGAACACCTGTTTGAATTGCGTGACAATGTCTTTCACTATTACGTCACAGTACTGCGTACGTGAGTTTGAGATATTGATATCTATTCTGGTCATTCGTGAAATAGTTGCTTGAGAGTTAGTCGCACATTTAACTGTTTGCTTAGTACTTGCTAGCTGGACAAAAATTCCGTCTTTATCTAAGTAGTTTGTTCTGTAGTGACAGGTTTTAATGGTGTACGGTGTTGCATCCCATTTTCGACAGCCAGGTGGCTAATTTTACAGAAATACAATTTTGAATAGACGTTTCAAAGGAGTGTTTCTTTTTCGGTCATTACATGCAGACGAACGGATTCGGGAATCTTATGTTACAATTTTCCCACGAAGAGATTATGGTTTACCGCTGTGACCAGTATGGCTTATGCGGACGACATCTGTCTCGTTTCTTCCGATCGCGAGCAGATGATTTCTCTTTTATCTGCTATTGAACCCTTCTCTTCCTGGTCCGGGCTACGGTTCAACCCACGCAATTGTGGCACCCTTTCCTATTGAAAAGTGTCGGCGTCCCCTCTGCGGGTCGACCCGAAACCTTTCTCCCTTGCCGGGGAGGAAATTCGAGTCATCTCCAAAGGCGAGACGTATAAATACCTCGGCACTCGAACCGGTTACGCCTCGGACGTATCCCTAACCCAACCCTTTATCTCCACTCTGGAGAAGCACATTTCTTTATTGATGAAATCCTTTCTTACCCCAAGCCAGAAACTTCTGGCACTAACTTCCATCATTTTCCCGTCCGCGTCATACCATTTGCGAGTGCGGCGCTTTAGACAGTATGAGCTTCTGAAGCTTGACCGACTGGTTTTGCGGTGTTTGAAGGTGGCGTGGCGTCTTCCCAAGTGGGCCTGCAGCGCGTTCTTTTACTGTAAGCCTGCATTGGGAGGTTTGGGCATCACGAACTTGTGTCGCGAAAGTGACATGCTTTCGCTAACTCATGCTTTCAAGATGCTGACGTCACCTGAAAGCATTGTCTCTGCCGTCGCTCTCGGGCAGCTTAGGCGTCATGCCTGTCTGAGGTTCGGCACTCCAGATCCCACGACTGACCACCTGGCCAGTTATCTGAATAGTGACCCCCCTCCTGACGTCGCCCGTTCTAGACCGTGCCCTACAGGGAAGAACCTGTGGGGCCGTGTCCCGGCGGCCACCCGTTGCCTAAACGTACGTTGGTCCTAGGGACGGTACATTACGGGACGCGCAACTCCGTTGTTCCTTCAACATTAGAAGGGTCAATTGCCAATTTGACATTTTTTTTACGCTTTACTGCTGGTTTGCTTTCAACTAAAAACCTTAAATTACTTTAAAACCAACTTCACTCTTCTTATATAACCCATAAAAAGTAAAATATTTTGTAAATTACAAAAAAACGTAACCCTTCTAGTGTTGCGGATAAGCCAAAAGCGGATGAAGTTTCGCATCCCTATGATCTACAATCCCTAGTTGGTCCGCCCGCCCGGATGGCGGCCTTGAGTTGGCCGCGGGGAGCTCCACAATCACCCCTCCTATAAGGATAAAAGTGGTGCCGACCCTCCATCAACACAATGACTTGTGGTGGAGGAGACAGTGGGAATCCAAACCTGACCAAGGCAAGACGGTCAGTGCCCACTGCCTGTCCGGATTTTCAAATTCCTGGACCCGGTGTCCGGAGCTCCTGGATCACGCTGACCGAGTATTTGCGTACAAAGCTAGATTGAATCTAATCCCACTTGAATCAAAACCAAGCCATGGTCGCCGTTACCTACCTGCCATGTGTCGTGCTTGTGGGAAAGCGGAAGAGACTCTCCCCCACATATTGAATCACTGCTTTACCGTGATGACTGTCGTCACGGAACGACACAATTTAGTATTAAGGGAGATCGTGGGGCACGTGCCTGCCGAATGGCAACCCGGGCTTTCCATAGATAGTACGATTCCACAGTAGGGTGGGCCAAAAAAATCGACTTTGGAATTTCGTTCCAATAAATTGGAAAAAGTTGCCATTTTCTATATAATTATCAATGGTAAAAATTTTTTTTTGATTAAAACACTTTTAAGGGTTCCGCAAACTCCCCAAAGTGTTCCAGTTTTGTCAAATTTCGCAAAAAAAACGACATAAAATGCCAAAAAGACCTTTTAAATTACCACCAACCTTTCTCATATTTGATACGCGTATGAAGCAACTGGATGCGCAGCATGTTAAAAAAATTTGATGAACATGGCTCAAATACCTTGTGAGATATTCATGTGGAGAAGATGTTTGAACATTGAAAACTTCAACCACATGGTGGCGCTGTAGTTTTATATTTACTTTAGTAACTGGCGACACACTGAAGCTAGCGACACATTCAAGGTATCAATGGAAAGGTAATTAGCAAGGCTAAGCGATCATGTATTAAACTTGGCCAAACTAATATTTGATGACGTCACTATGACGTCATACTATTTAAAATTGCCTTTCTGCAATTAATCTCATCATAGTTGTTCCCTCATTTCGCCAGCCAGAACTTAATTAAGTGTGATTTCTATGTGCATGGTTGAATGAGTACTGTAGAACATTCTAGAAGAATCACACCACCTTTCCTCGTTATGACGTCTGATAACGTCACAATGCTAGTTTTATCGTTGACCGTTTTTAACACGAGTTAGTTTTTTCGGTGCTCGATTAGCATGCTGATCGGACGTATTTGAAGCCTGGGTTGGCAATGGTTTTTGATTCCTATTGACTAAAGATTTCACGGCTCGCCTCGATTAGATAGTCTGGTAAAAGACTAGTCTATTTCTCTGTGCTGTTGCTCCTACGACGTTGGGTGACCTTTCTATTTTCTTTGTGCTGACAATCTGCGTCGAGCTGACGTTTTGAATAAAGTACTGGGACGGTATCCAAGTCGGTTTTAATTTGAGAGTGCGTGAAAGAAACTGTCAGGGGATTGCAGGAGGCCAAGTTTACTGTATGCAATGCTGAAAGGGAAGCGCAGGATTGGCTGGTTTAATAGTGTTCCCGGTTATCATTCTGTATATTTCCTTCTGAAATATACCTCATGGACGTAGTTATCTTCATATTACCTTAAGTTATTGAGAAGATGAGATAGGATAAGGCTCAGCCAACCAAGCTAAAATCCTACAAATGATTAAGAATAAAAAGTATTTTGCAGATACATATGGATATATTAGGCCACTTTTTAGGATTATCATGCAAGATCAACCTCACCATTATGCAAGATCAACCTTATGATTTGAAAAACTATTTTATGAAAAACATAGTATGTCTCGATCAACTACAAAACTATGGCTAATTGACGAATCACCTTTGCTAAATCTCAACGCTGGTGCCCATAGACTTGGATTTATTGGAAAGTATCCTCCATGTGGGAAAGAAGTCTTGCTTCAGTTCCATGGTTATCACACAATTAAGCAAGAAGAATCTAAAGGTACTTCCCCGAAACGAGAAGCAATAATTTTAGTTGTCGAAGATATTAAACAATGGTGGAAGAAAACAGGAATCGGTCTTAAAACCACAGATGCTATAACTTACATGGTCAAGAAGTTGACAGACGGGTATGAAAATTTGAAAAAATGCAAACACAGAGAAGGAAAACAAAGAGAATACAGAAAGAAATTTTTAGATGATCTGCAAGATACGCTATGGGTTGTTAAGAAAAACGTAGAAGACGATTTAAGAACGTCTACCAACCCTAAGAAAATGGAGGACTGGAATTATCTTGAAGCAATCCAGAGTAAAAATCGAAAAGCCACTTTGGGTTCTTTAGATATTCAAGAGCAAATAAAAATGAAAAGAAAGAAAACGAGACAAGATCAAGGTATAAAACGTAAACTTAAAGATGCTTTAGATACACCACTTCCGCAAGATTTGTTGCAATCCAATACTTCTTCAGAAGAAAGTGGAGAAGATCTGGATCAAACCTATGTGGGGGATTTGTCGGCAAAAACAAGCAAGACAACGGAAACCAAGAAAAAGCAAGTTCTTACACCCCAAGTTTGCAGTCTGGCAGCTAAATATTCTTTGTCGAACAGCCAAGTATTTGAAATGGTAGGTGCCGCGACAGCAGAAAATAGTCTAATAACAAAATACTCTCTGTAAATACTGTACGCCGAAAGCGGATGACATTTTCTACTGAAGCAGAAAAAAATCTCTTAGCTAATGAACTTGCTGCAGCTACTTATTTTTTCACACTTCACTGGGACGCGAAAATATTCAAAGCTCTCACTCACTGTGCTGACAAGGAGGAGCGAGTGGCCGTGCTACTAACCACTTCTGAGGGAGACGAAATATTACTCGGAATAATACCTGTAAAAAATGGATCTGCAGCTGAAGAGCACTCCAAAATTCTTAATCTGCTAATAGAAAAGGGCATAGAACTAAACAAAATAATCGCATGCGTATTTGACACTACCGCAGTTAATACTGGTGTAAAATTTGGCATTGTAAAACGCTTGGAAACTTCCTTATCTCATGCACTGTTGGAATTAGCCTGCCGGCATCATGTTTACGAATTGCTTTGTGGTGCAGCAAGTGAATCCGTCCTCGGAAAATTGTCTACAACTGGAGATAAGAAGAAGACCACAGCACCTGATGAACCACTTTTTAAGAAGCTGTGTTATACTTGGAATGATATTAATACAGATACACAAAATCTCGAACTCTTGGATAAGAAGAAACTTTCACGCACTTTATTCCGCCACGTTGAAGAAGCTAAACAATTTTTGAAAAGTTGGTTGGAAAATGACACAGTGTTAAGGCATGATTATTTAGAAATGGCCCAACTTTGCTACGTGTATCTTGGTGGTATTCTTCCACGAAAATATATGCCATTTAAGCTGCGGGCAACGTCTGCCTACCATCATGCAAGATGGATGTCTAAAGTTCTCTACGTTATGAAATTAGCAATGCTTAAGCCCTATTTTTCCCATGACATAGACTCCGTTCGGAGTTTGGCAACATTCTTCAGCGTTTACTATGCCAAAGCGTGGCTAACATGCATGTTTGCTTCCAAAGCTCCCTCAAATGACTTGGCTTTCATCAAAGCACTAGAGGAAATCTGCAGTGCTAAAGGAATATTGCCCTATGAGTTTTTAAAAATTGTCCAGCCTGCTCTAGATAAGATTCAAGATCACACTTGGTACTTGAGTGAACGGCTGGTAGGTCTTGCTCTTTTTGACCCATCAGTGGATAACTCAACCAAAGAAGCAATGCGCTCAGCTTTGTTGAAATACAAAGGAAAACCTCTTCAAAAAAGTCAGGAGATGCCACAATGCTCTTCATTCTCCAATAAGCAATTGAAAAATTTTGTTGGGGCCGACACATATAGACTTTTTGATCTTCTACATTTCAATGAAGAGTTGCTAAAACTGTCAGCGTTTAAATGGCCTGAATCACCAGACTATCAATATACCGTATCTGTTGTCAAGAATCTGTCAGTGGTAAATGATTGTGCTGAAAGAGCACTTGGCATGGCAACATCTCTTCATGGTCCTACAAAGCCAAAAAATGAAAAGCAGCTACAAGCAACGTATAAAGTGATTGATGCAGTTAGAAAATTCCAACGATCTGCAGCTACTGCATCTGAACGAGTAACCAAAAAAACTTTGGCTGATTTCTTGACTTATAGTGTTGTGCATTAATATCAATTACTGTCTGTATAAGTGTATAATTACAAATTACTTCTTATTACTTATTAATTACTTCCGATTACCTGCATCCAAAAGAAAATTTTACTTTAAACTGGGAAGAAAATATCACTAATCAAAAACTGTACTTTAATAATTCGATGTACCGGTACTGTAAAAGGCAAATAAATCGTTCATATGAACTCAATTTCCAATATATTACGTCATAATGACGTCATAAAATTTTGTCATGACTAAGTTCAATGCACAATCGCTTAGCCGTGCTAATTATCTTTCCATTGATACCTTGTATGTGTCGGTGGCTTTAGTGTGTCACCAGTTATTAAAGGAAATATAAAAGTATAGCGCCACCATGTGGTTGAAATTTTCAAAACTTTAAACATGAATATCTCACTAAGTATTTGAGTCATGTTAATCAATTTTTTTTACATGTTGTGTATCAAGTTGCTCCATATATTGTCAAGTATAAGAACAATTGGCGATAATTTAGATGGTATAATTGGCGTTTTAAGTCGTTTTTTTGCAAAATTTAACAAAATTGGAGCACTTTGGGGCGTTTGCGGGACCCTAAATACTTTTTTATTCAAAAAAATTTTTTGCCATCGTTAACCATATAGAAAATGGCAACTTTTACCAATTTATTGAAGCGATTGAAAGATAAATTTGAAAAAAGCCCTATTTTGGCCCACCCTATTCCACAGCACGTGGAAGCGGGCGGTGCCGATCTGCGTCCTGACATCGTCTTGCAACGCCCTGACGATGTCACGGTCGTATGTGATGTCACATGTCCGTTCGACAACGGCGCGGATTCTCTTCGAAAAGCCGCCGACAGGAAGCACGACAAGTAGCCTACGGCGAGTTATGTGTCAACATAAAGGAAGACAGGAAGCGCCCTTGCAGGGACGTCCTGTCACTTCCGTTCGTCGTAGGCTCCCTCGCGAGCTATGCCCCGACGAGCTCTCGAGCTCTGACGGCCTTGGGCGTTCCTGCTCGTGGGGTGGCAGAGGTGACTAGAAAAGTGGCTTCCCTCTCAATCGAAGGATCCTTCCGCTTCTGGAAAGCTTGGAACGCCGGGCTCACTTGTGGAAGGGCTACGTCATAGAAAAGACGACTTCAGTGATCAGAAACTTATTCCCCAATAACAGAAACGTTGCAGTAAGTATCCGAGCGCGCAAGACAGCAAACCGTTTAGACGTCATAACCTTATACCAATTGTCTTAAAATTCATCACCTTATTATCATCAACATATGTCTATAAACCAGTGTCATCTTTTTTATAATGCTCCGGTCTCATCAAACCCAAGCATTCAAAAATGAACAAAGGAAAGGAATAAAATGTCTCATGTAGCCTACATTGTGAATCGAGACTGGTTTAACAGCAATTAAGTAACTTCAATCATCACTATATCTCTATGTATTAATCAATCAACTGTTTCGAATTATCTTACGCTGCCTTCGCCTCGTAACGCTGCTCTTGCCCGCTCGGATCAACCTCGCTCTGCTTTCAACGCATTGATCAACACGATCCCCTGATCAACTCGATGCAGCCTCAAAATTTCCACTCCAATTTTCTACTTTTTCCTTGTAATGTAGCCAATCAGTGCCTCTGGTTTCGATCGCTAGCCTCCCCGACCCAACTGGGCAAACCTGCCTCAACGTCTGGCCAGTGCACATCCGTGCTCGCCGAATCAAAGCTTAGGCTACTCTTCTCCAGTGAGTATGTAAGTTATAGGGACGGTACATTACGGGACGCGCAACTCCGTTGTTCCTTCAACATTAGAAGGGTCAATTGCCAATTTGACATTTCTTGTACGCTTTACTGCTGGTTTGCTTTCAACTAAAAACCTTAAATTATTTTAAAACCAACTTCACTCTTCTTATATAACCCATAATAAGTAAAATATTTTGTAAATTACAAAAAAACGTAACCCTTCTAGTGTTGCGGATAAGCCAAAAGCGGATGAAGTTTCGCATCCCTATGATCTACAATCCCTAGTAAGTTATTACATTCCCATCTATATTTTTTGTTTCTATTGATAATCGAGCCTCTGCTCCACATTTTTATTTAAATTTTGTCTGCCACGAGAGCCTAATTATCCTTAAATAGTTGACTCTCTTTCTCGTGGTAGACCCCAATTTTATCCGCTCTGCCTACTGGCAGACCGGATATAAGAGTCAAGTACCTGCGCGAGGTCGCGTGAAGGAGACGTGGGCACTGCCCGGCGGTCAATTACTGCCGTTCCAGCGTCCACACGCGACGGTCGCCCCGCTCGTCGCAGGCCATCTTTCTGGGCAATGCAGAAAGAGCCTGTCTCCCTGGCCCGCTCCGCCATTCTAAATTTGCGGACGGTTCATGTAACGTTTTCAATCCACACTCTCCCTCCACAGGTACCTCGACTCTCCAGTCTGGCCCCCGTGACCTAAGCTGGTGGACCCGGTGTTGGACTTACCCCTCCTGTGCATCGTCACCCCTAAATCACGCCGCTTCCCGCCGCCGCGGGGTGTGGCAAGCCGGTTTTCGAAAAGTCTTCGACCTGGCTATGTTTGTTTGTGCTCTCTCTCCGTGTCAACCCTTTGCACCCGTGCGCTGTTGATGCGAATAAAACAGTTTAACGAATAAAACAGTTTAACACCCGGTGTGCATTGTCTGCAGTTATGACCATAAAGATAGATATTTCTGTGGTGTAGTGTTGAGAGATTGTTAAAAGTTTGTTTTGTTCCAGTGTCCTTTTTATGCTTGTTTTACGATCAGCATTGTATACATTTGGAAGAAAATGATTGCACGTTCTGTGGCTGATATTGTGGCAATTATTTTGTGGCAGATATTGTGGCAATTATTTTGGCAACGTCGCATAGCAGTGCCTTACAAGTTTGAGGTCGTAACGCATGACTTACTTTGAAGCACTGTGATTACGCGATCCTATTTTACAAACATCCGAGAGTATCTTGATCGAGCGAGATTTGAGTTTACCTTATGTTTCGGGAATGCGAATTCCATTCCTCTAATTTTGTGACGTCATAGTTAGGGTTTGAAATGCAGACGGGTCCAACGTCCAAGTCAAGTCTTTTGGATTGGATATTAAAAAGTGCATAGGATTTTCTTGTGATGGTGCTTCTGTGCTTGATTGAATCTTTATCCTCGGACTGGGAAAGCTTCTTGCAGAGCTTAATCCTGGCAGTTTCGCATACTTGTAGAGGCTTTGAACCACTGACGCATGCCCAATCACCGAGATTGACAGAGTGAAGTTTCCGATTGTTGAAGTTGCCGGGGAACTATTCCATCCATTGGATGCTGCTGAATGGAGAGCAGTCCTTAACGAGCGTTGCTCAAGTGCACACCCCGAGAGTCGAACCAGCGCCGCTTGATCTTGAAGCTTCTTCGTTCTAGAAGTGACGTGCTAACCAATTGAGCTATCGAAACGCATGCTGAGATCTAACAATTCTGTTTAAAACGGTCTGCAGGCAGTTTCACCACATTGTGCATTGATCAATTGTGTGTGTCATTCACCACCGTCATTCTGGCAGAATAGTTTTTCCGCTTTCCGCCCAAAAAAGTTATCCGTGAATAAGTGCGAGGCATAAAATGCGACCAGACATACATTCGAAATATCTTAAATAAAACTATGATCCGCAACACGTGCCACTTAAATTTTACATGCATCGGATTCAGTATTAAATTACCTTTCCAGGGATATGCACCAATAGGTGCGCATATGAAAGGAACTCCTAGCAGAACGCTTCAAAGATGGAGGATATATTTACGATAAACATTAAAATAATACGATTTTTGCATAATTGACACCTCTTCAAACATCTTGGAATAAAACTATAATCCGCAACACGTGCCACTTAAATTTTACATGCATCGGATTCAGTATTAAATTACCTTTCCAGGGATGTGCACCAATAGGTGCGCATATGAAAGGAACTCCTGGCAGAACGCTTCAAAGATGGAGGATATATTACGACAAACATTAAAATAATACGATTTTTGCATAATAGACACCACTCAAACATCTTGGAATAAAACTATAATCCGCAACACGTGCCACTTAAAATTTACATGCATCAGATTCAGCATTAAATTACCTTTCCAGGGATGTGCACCAATAGGTGCGCATATGGAAGGAACTCCTAGCAGAACGCTTCAAAGACGGAGGATATATTTACGATAAACATTAAAATAATGCGATTTTTGCGTAATTGACACCACTCAAACATCTTGGAATAAAACTATAATCCGCAACACGTGCCACTTAAATTTTACATGCATCGGATTCAGTATTAAATTACCTTTCCAGGGATGTGCACCAATAGGTGTGCATATGGAAGGAACTCCTAGCAGAACGCTTCAAAGATGGAGGATATATTTACAATAAACATTAAAATAATACGATTTTTGCATAATTGACACCTCTTCAAACATCTTGGAATAAAACTATAATTCGCAACACGTGCCACTTAAATTTTACATGCATCAGATTTAGTATTAAATTACCTTTCCAGGGATGTGCACCAATAGGTGCGCATATGGAAGGAACTCCTAGCAGAACGCTTCAAAGATGGAGGATATATTTACGATAAACATTAAAATAATACGATTTTTGCATAATTGACACCACTCAAACATCTTGGAATAAAACTATAATCCGCAACACGTGCCACTTAAATTTTACATGCATCGGATTTAGTATTAAATTACCTTTTCAGGGATGTGCACCAATAGGTGCGCATATGGAAGGAACTCCTAGCAGAACGCTTCAAATATGGAGGATATATTTACGATAAACATTAAAATAATACGATTTTTGCATAATTGACACCTCTTCAAACATCTTGGAATAAAACTATAATCCGCAACACGTGCCACTTAAATTTTACATGCATCGGATTCAGTATTAAATTACCTTTCCAGGGATGTGCACCAATAGATGTGCATATGGAAGGAACTCCTAGCAGAACGCTTCAAAGATGGAGGATATATTTACGATAAACATTAAAATAATACGATTTTTGCATAATTGACACCTCTTCAAACATCTTGGAATAAAACTATAATCCGCAACACGTGCCACTTAAATTTTACATGCATCGGATTCAGTATTAAATTACCTTTCTAGGGATGTGCACCAATAGGTGCGCATATGGAAGGAACTCCTAGCAGAACGCTTCAAAGATGGAGGATATATTTACGATAAACATTAAAATAATACGATTTTTGCATAATTGACACCACTCAAACATCTTGGAATAAAACTATAATCCGCAACACGTGCCACTTAAATTTTACATGCATCGGATTCAGTATTAAATTACCTTTCCAGGGATGTGCACCAAGAGGTGCGCATATGGAAGGAATTCCTAGCAGAACGCTTCAAAGATGGAGGATATATTTACGATAAACATTAAAATAATACGATTTTTGCATAATTGACACCTCTTCAAACATCTTGGAATAAAACTATAATCCGCAACACGTGCCACTTAAATTTTACATGCATCGGATTCAGTATTAAATTACCTTTCCAGGGATGTGCACCAATAGATGTGCATATGGAAGGAACTCCTAGCAGAACGCTTCAAAGATGGAGGATATATTTACGATAAACATTAAAATAATACGATTTTTGCATAATTGACACCTCTTCAAACATCTTGGAATAAAACTATAATCCGCAACACGTGCCACTTAAATTTTACATGCATCGGATTCAGTATTAAATTACCTTTCCAGGGATGTGCACCAATAGGTGCACATATGGAAGGAACTCCTAGCAGAACGCTTCAAAGATGGAGGATATATTTACGATAAACATTAAAATAATGCGATTTTTGCGTAATTGACACCACTCAAACATCTTGGAATAAAACTATAATCCGCAACACGTGCCACTTAAATTTTACATGCATCATAAAAGTAGGCTTGATGAGAAAAGAAGCGAAGAAGTCTTACTGATGTTACCAATGTATGATTCTATTCAGGAGGATAATTTTTTATCGCTTTATATTAAAACGTTTCTCAATAGTAAAGAACTCTCACTTTGTAATAATTGCAAAATGGTGATTCATACCACAAATACAAAATTTTTACATTTACCCAAAGCTCTAGTATTGTGTTTAGCTAGAAATACTGGCCTGCGCAAATCCAAAAGACAAGTCAAAGCAGACAAAAATTTAACTCCTAAAGATGCACACGGGCTTGAATATAACTATAAACTAGTAAGTGTCATTGCACATTTAGGTGAGGAAAAGGAGAATGGCCATTATATCTGCTATTGCATCGAAAAATACAATGCGGTTTGGAAATTTGATGACAAATTAGTTCGATCGGTTTCATACAGTGATATGGTAAAAACAATACAAGATTGCGGATACATGTATTTTTACGTACAAACTAAAAGCGTAAACGATACAAAGCGTGAATAGACACAAACACATTTATAGAAATTTCAAACAAGAGTGGTGAGGAGACTATTTGTGACACATGAGTTAAAAACATTTACTATTTTTGCATTTAACTGATGTTAATGATAATTCAGTAAACTAATCTGAAAGCGTTGTCTTGTGCTCTCAATTTCTGTAGTCACCATGTTACGCCAACATGTCTAGTTATCATTATTATTTGTGTCTTTATCGCGTCACAGACTTAGTTCTGCATTTTAGATCGGCAAACTTGTTTATCAACATTTACACGTTTTAGTAGCCTTTGGTTGTTAGGCTATGCAAATTGAAACTTTTAAGAGGTAGGCCTAGCCTATGTACTCAACTTTTAAACAATAAGAGTTCCATGTAACAACAGCGAGTTAAGTTTGGTGTAAAAATAGTAATTCTCGAAATATGTTATTATTCACCAATTTAGCAATTGTGCTGATTAACTAACTTATTTCGAGAATTACTATTTTTGCACCAAACTTAACCCACTGTTATGAATAGCCTACAGATCTACCAAAAAACTTCGCTCCAACTAATTCTCCATTGTCTAATTTAGTGGTTCTCAACCTGAGTGCCATTTACAACAGCCTACTCTGGGATGCCGCGAGCTATTTCTCATATTCATTTTTATCTGTTTTCACATAATTAATTAGCTAAAATCATTGTTGCTAATAAGAATTTGGAACCACGTTTGCTTTTGTTACATCATTAATCAAGGGCAATTTTTCATCATACTCTGTATGATGTTTCGTGGTCACAAATCTTGTATTGTTGTCGTGGTCACAAATCTGTGGCTCCCTGGTATTGTTGTGGCTTTGTGATGTCACATGCAATGTTTGTACAAGTTGCGCTAATTGTCGATTGTAGTTTAGCAGGTGAATGCTGTGCAAATGAGAGCGATGTGGGATCATTGGTAGAAAGTACACTTGCATACAACCTCGACAACATCTAGTTTAATGTAAATCCTGACACAATTAGTTGTCACATATCTATGGATGTCGTCATTGTTCTGTCAGATTCACACCAGGCAGGTAGAATAGGGCTACTGGCGATAGGTCCTGCCTCAACAAAAAACCTAGCGACCGCAAGAGGTAGCCTCAATGGCGCGGTAGGAAAACCTTGTATGTTACACCGATAATAGTTCTATTAGAAAATGTTTAGAAAAGTGTCAATTATGCAAAAGTCGTATTATTTTCTTGAATATCGCAAAAATATCCTCCATCTTTGAAGCGTTCTGCTGGGAGTTCCTTCCAAATGCGCACCTATTGGTGCACATCCCTGGAAAGGTAATTTAATACTGAATCCGATGCATGTAAAATTTAAGTGGCACGTGTTGCGGATTATAGTTTTATTCCAAGATGTTTGAGTGGTGTCTATTATGCAAAAATCGTATTATTTTAATGTTTATTGTAAATATATCCTCCATCTTTGAAGCGTTCTGCTAGGAGTTCCTTCCATATGCGCACCTATTGGTGCACATCCCTGGAAAGGTAATTTAATACTGAATCCGATGCATGTAAAATTTAAGTGGCACGTGTTGCGGATTATAGTTTTATTCCAAGATGTTTGAAGAGGTGTCAATTATGCAAAAATCGTATTATTTTAATGTTTATTGTAAATATATCCTCCATCTTTGAAGCGTTTTGCTAGGAGTTCCTTCCATATGCGCACCTATTGGTGCACATCCCTGGAAAGGTAATTTAATACTGAATCCGATGCATGTAAAATTTAAGTGGCACGTGTTGCGGATTATAGTTTTATTCCAAGATGTTTGAAGGGTTGTCTATTATGCAAAAATCGTATTATTTTAATGTTTATCGTAAATATATCCTCCATCTTTGAAGCGTTCTGCTAGGAGTTCCTTCCATATGCGCACCTATTGGTGCACATCCCTGGAAAGGTAATTTAATACTAAATCCGATGCATGTAAAATTTAAGTGGCACGTGTTGCGGATTATAGTTTTATTCCAAGATGTTTGAGTGGTGTCAATTATGCAAAAATCGTATTATTTTAATGTTTATCGTAAATATATCCTCCATCTTTGAAGCAATCTGCAAGGAGTTCCTTCCATATGCGCACCTATTGGTGCACATCCCTGGAAAGGTAATTTAATACTGAATCCGATGCATGTAAAATTTAAGTGGCACGTGTTGCGGATTATAGTTTTATTCCAAGATGTTTGAGTGGTGTCTATTATGCAAAAATCGCATTGTTTTAATGTTTATCGTAAATATATCCTCCATCTTTGAAGCGTTCTGCTAGGAGTTCCTTCCATATGCGCACCTATTGGTGCACATCCCTGGAAAGGTAATTTAATACTGAATCCGATGCATGTAAAATTTAAGTGGCACGTGTTGCGGATTATAGTTTTATTCCAAGATGTTTGAGTGGTGTCAATTATGCAAAAATCGTAATATTTTAATGTTTATCGTAAATATATCCTCCATCTTTGAAGCGTTCTGCTAGGAGTTCCTTCCATATGCGCACCTATTGGTGCACATCCCTGGAAAGGTAATTTAATACTGAATCCGATGCATGTAAAATTTAAGTGGCACGTGTTGCGGATTATAGTTTTATTCCAAGATGTTTGAAGAGGTGTCAATTATGCAAAAATCGTATTATTTTAATGTTTATTGTAAATATATCCTCCATCTTTGAAGCGTTCTGCTAGGAGTTCCTTCCATATGCGCACCTATTGGTGCACATTCCTGGAAAGGTAATTTAATACTAAATCCGATGCATGTAAAATTTAAGTGGCACGTGTTGCGGATTATAGTTTTATTCCAAGATGTTTGAAGAGGTGTCAATTATGCAAAAATCGTATTATTTTAATGTTTATCGTAAATATATCCTCCATCTTTGAAGCGTTCTGCTAGGAGTTCCTTCCATATGCGCACCTATTGGTGCACATCCCTGGAAAGGTAATTTAATACTGAATCCGATGCATGTAAAATTTAAGTGGCACGTGTTGCGGATTATAGTTTTATTCCAAGATGTTTGAGTGGTGTCAATTATGCAAAAATCGTATTATTTTAATGTTTATTGTAAATATATCCTCCATCTTTGAAGCATTCTGCTAGGAGTTCCTTCCATATGCGCACCTATTGGTGCACATCCCTGGAAAGGTAATTTAATACTGAATCCGATGCATGTAAAATTTAAGTGGCACGTGTTGCGGATTATAGTTTTATTCCAAGATGTTTGAGTGGTGTCAATTATGCAAAAATCGTATTATTTTAATGTTTATCGTAAATATATCCTCCATCTTTGAAGCGTTCTGCTAGGAGTTCCTTCCATATGCGCACCTATTGGTGCACATCCCTGGAAAGGTAATTTAATACTGAATCCGATGCATGTAAAATTTAAGTGGCACGTGTTGCGGATTAAAGTTTTATTCCAAGATGTTTGAGTGGTGTCAATTATGCAAAAATCGTATTATTTTAATGTTTATTGTAAATATATCCTCCATCTTTGAAGCATTCTGCTAGGAGTTCCTTCCATATGCGCACCTATTGGTGCACATCCCTGGAAAGGTAATTTAATACTGAATCCGATGCATGTAAAATTTAAGTGGCACGTGTTGCAGATTATAGTTTTATTCCAAGATGTTTGAGTGGTGTCTATTATGCAAAAATCGTATTATTTTAATGTTTATTGTAAATATATCCTCCATCTTTGAAGCGTTCTGCTAGGAGTTCCTTCCATATGCGCACCTATTGGTGCACATCCCTGGAAAGGTAATTTAATACTGAATCCGATGCATGTAAAATTTAAGTGGCACGTGTTGCGGATTATAGTTTTATTCCAAGATGTTTGAGTGGTGTCAATTATGCAAAAATCGTATTATTTTAATGTTTATCGTAAATATATCCTCCATCTTTGAAGCGTTCTGCTAGGAGTTCCTTCCATATGCGCACCTATTGGTGCACATCCCTGGAAAGGTAATTTAATACTGAATCCGATGCATGTAAAATTTAAGTAGCACGTGTTGCGGATTATAGTTTTATTCCAAGATGTTTGAAGAGGTGTCAATTATGCAAAAATCGTATTATTTTAATGTTTATCGTAAATATATCCTCCATCTTTGAAGCGTTCTGCTAGGAGTTCCTTCCATATGCGCACCTATTGGTGCACATCCCTGGAAAGGTAATTTAATACTGAATCCGATGCATGTAAAATTTAAGTGGCACGTGTTGCGGATTATAGTTTTATTCCAAGATGTTTGAGTGGTGTCTATTATGCAAAAATCGTATTATTTTAATGTTTATTGTAAATATATCCTCCATCTTTGAAGCGTTTTGCTAGGAGTTCCTTCCATATGCGCACCTATTGGTGCACATCCCTGGAAAGGTAATTTAATACTGAATCCGATGCATGTAAAATTTAAGTGGCACGTGTTGCGGATTATAGTTTTATTCCAAGATGTTTGAAGAGGTGTCAATTATGCAAAAATCGTATTATTTTAATGTTTATTGTAAATATATCTTCCATCTTTGAAGCGTTTTGCTAGGAGTTCCTTCCATATGCGCACCTATTGGTGCACATCCCTGGAAAGGTAATTTAATACTGAATCCGATGCATGTAAAATTTAAGTGGCACGTGTTGCGGATTATAGTTTTATTCCAAGATGTTTGAAGAGGTGTCAATTATGCAAAAATCGTATTATTTTAATGTTTATCGTAAATATATCCTCCATCTTTGAAGCGTTCTGCTAGGAGTTCCTTCCATATGCGCACCTATTGGTGCACATCCCTGGAAAGGTAATTTAATACTGAATCCGATGCATGTAAAATTTAAGTGGCACGTGTTGCGGATTATAGTTTTATTCCAAGATGTTTGAAGGGGTGTCAATTATGCAAAAATCGTATTATTTTAATGTTTATCGTAAATATATCCTCCATCTTTGAAGCGTTCTGCTAGGAGTTCCTTCCATATGCGCACCTATTGGTGCACATCCCTGGAAAGGTAATTTAATACTAAATCCGATGCATGTAAAATTTAAGTGGCACGTGTTGCGGATTATAGTTTTATTCCAAGATGTTTGAGTGGTGTCAATTATGCAAAAATCGTATTATTTTAATGTTTATCGTAAATATATCCTCCATCTTTGAAGCAATCTGCTAGGAGTTCCTTCCATATGCGCACCTATTGGTGCACATCCCTGGAAAGGTAATTTAATACTGAATCCGATGCATGTAAAGTTTAAGTGGCACGTGTTGCGGATTATAGTTTTATTCCAAGATGTTTGAAGGGGTGTCTATTATGCAAAAATCGTATTATTTTAATGTTTATCGTAAATATATCCTCCATCTTTGAAGCGTTCTGCTAGGAGTTCCTTCCATATGCGCACCTATTGGTGCACATCCCTGGAAAGGTAATTTAATACTAAATCCGATGCATGTAAAATTTAAGTGGCACGTGTTGCGGATTATAGTTTTATTCCAAGATGTTTGAGTGGTGTCAATTATGCAAAAATCGTATTATTTTAATGTTTATCGTAAATATATCCTCCATCTTTGAAGCAATCTGCTAGGAGTTCCTTCCATATGCGCACCTATTGGTGCACATCCCTGGAAAGGTAATTTAATACTGAATCCGATGCATGTAAAGTTTAAGTGGCACGTGTTGCGGATTATAGTTTTATTCCAAGATGTTTGAGTGGTGTCTATTATGCAAAAATCGTATTATTTTAATGTTTATCGTAAATATATCCTCCATCTTTGAAGCGTTCTGCTAGGAGTTCCTTCCATATGCGCACCTATTGGTGCACATCCCTGGAAAGGTAATTTAATACTGAATCCGATGCATGTAAAATTTAAGTGGCACGTGTTGCGGATTATAGTTTTATTCCAAGATGTTTGAGTGGTGTCAATTATGCAAAAATCGTATTATTTTAATGTTTATCGTAAATATATCCTCCATCTTTGAAGCGTTCTGCTAGGAGTTCCTTCCATATGCGCACCTATTGGTGCACATCCCTGGAAAGGTAATTTAATACTGAATCCGATGCATGTAAAATTTAAGTGGCACGTGTTGCGGATTATAGTTTTATTCCAAGTTGTTTGAAGAGGTGTCAATTATGCACAAGTCGTATTATTTTAATGTTTATTGTAAATATATCCTCCATCTTTGAAGCGTTCTGCTAGGAGTTCCTTCTATATGCGCACCTATTGGTGCACATCCCTGGAAAGGTAATTTAATACTAAATCCGATGCATGTAAAATTTAAGTGGCACGTGTTGCGGATTATAGTTTTATTCCAAGATGTTTGAAGAGGTGTCAATTATGCAAAAATCGTATTATTTTAATGTTTATCGTAAATATATCCTCCATCTTTGAAGCGTTCTGCTAGGAGTTCCTTCCATATGCGCACCTATTGGTGCACATCCCTGGAAAGGTAATTTAATACTGAATCCGATGCATGTAAAATTTAAGTGGCACGTGTTGCGGATTATAGTTTTATTCCAAGATGTTTGAGTGGTGTCTATTATGCAAAAATCGTATTATTTTAATGTTTATTGTAAATATATCCTCCATCTTTGAAGCGTTTTGCTAGGAGTTCCTTCCATATGCGCACCTATTGGTGCACATCCCTGGAAAGGTAATTTAATACTGAATCCGATGCATGTAAAATTTAAGTGGCACGTGTTGCGGATTATAGTTTTATTCCAAGATGTTTGAAGAGGTGTCAATTATGCAAAAATCGTATTATTTTAATGTTTATTGTAAATATATCTTCCATCTTTGAAGCGTTTTGCTAGGAGTTCCTTCCATATGCGCACCTATTGGTGCACATCCCTGGAAAGGTAATTTAATACTGAATCCGATGCATGTAAAATTTAAGTGGCACGTGTTGCGGATTATAGTTTTATTCCAAGATGTTTGAAGAGGTGTCAATTATGCAAAAATCGTATTATTTTAATGTTTATCGTAAATATATCCTCCATCTTTGAAGCGTTCTGCTAGGAGTTCCTTCCATATGCGCACCTATTGGTGCACATCCCTGGAAAGGTAATTTAATACTGAATCCGATGCATGTAAAATTTAAGTGGCACGTGTTGCGGATTATAGTTTTATTCCAAGATGTTTGAAGGGGTGTCAATTATGCAAAAATCGTATTATTTTAATGTTTATCGTAAATATATCCTCCATCTTTGAAGCGTTCTGCTAGGAGTTCCTTCCATATGCGCACCTATTGGTGCACATCCCTGGAAAGGTAATTTAATACTAAATCCGATGCATGTAAAATTTAAGTGGCACGTGTTGCGGATTATAGTTTTATTCCAAGATGTTTGAGTGGTGTCAATTATGCAAAAATCGTATTATTTTAATGTTTATCGTAAATATATCCTCCATCTTTGAAGCAATCTGCTAGGAGTTCCTTCCATATGCGCACCTATTGGTGCACATCCCTGGAAAGGTAATTTAATACTGAATCCGATGCATGTAAAGTTTAAGTGGCACGTGTTGCGGATTATAGTTTTATTCCAAGATGTTTGAAGGGGTGTCTATTATGCAAAAATCGTATTATTTTAATGTTTATCGTAAATATATCCTCCATCTTTGAAGCGTTCTGCTAGGAGTTCCTTCCATATGCGCACCTATTGGTGCACATCCCTGGAAAGGTAATTTAATACTAAATCCGATGCATGTAAAATTTAAGTGGCACGTGTTGCGGATTATAGTTTTATTCCAAGATGTTTGAGTGGTGTCAATTATGCAAAAATCGTATTATTTTAATGTTTATCGTAAATATATCCTCCATCTTTGAAGCAATCTGCTAGGAGTTCCTTCCATATGCGCACCTATTGGTGCACATCCCTGGAAAGGTAATTTAATACTGAATCCGATGCATGTAAAGTTTAAGTGGCACGTGTTGCGGATTATAGTTTTATTCCAAGATGTTTGAGTGGTGTCTATTATGCAAAAATCGTATTATTTTAATGTTTATCGTAAATATATCCTCCATCTTTGAAGCGTTCTGCTAGGAGTTCCTTCCATATGCGCACCTATTGGTGCACATCCCTGGAAAGGTAATTTAATACTGAATCCGATGCATGTAAAATTTAAGTGGCACGTGTTGCGGATTATAGTTTTATTCCAAGATGTTTGAGTGGTGTCAATTATGCAAAAATCGTATTATTTTAATGTTTATCGTAAATATATCCTCCATCTTTGAAGCGTTCTGCTAGGAGTTCCTTCCATATGCGCACCTATTGGTGCACATCCCTGGAAAGGTAATTTAATACTGAATCCGATGCATGTAAAATTTAAGTGGCACGTGTTGCGGATTATAGTTTTATTCCAAGTTGTTTGAAGAGGTGTCAATTATGCAAAAATCGTATTATTTTAATGTTTATTGTAAATATATCCTCCATCTTTGAAGCGTTCTGCTAGGAGTTCCTTCCATATGCGCACCTATTGGTGCACATCCCTGGAAAGGTAATTTAATACTAAATCCGATGCATGTAAAATTTAAGTGGCACGTGTTGCGGATTATAGTTTTATTCCAAGATGTTTGAAGAGGTGTCAATTATGCAAAAATCGTATTATTTTAATGTTTATCGTAAATATATCCTCCATCTTTGAAGCGTTCTGCTAGGAGTTCCTTCCATATGCGCACCTATTGGTGCACATCCCTGGAAAGGTAATTTAATACTGAATCCGATGCATGTAAAATTTAAGTGGCACGTGTTGCGGATTATAGTTTTATTCCAAGATGTTTGAGTGGTGTCAATTATGCAAAAATCGTATTATTTTAATGTTTATTGTAAATATATCCTCCATCTTTGAAGCATTCTGCTAGGAGTTCCTTCCATATGCGCACCTATTGGTGCACATCCCTGGAAAGGTAATTTAATACTGAATCCGATGCATGTAAAATTTAAGTGGCACGTGTTGCAGATTATAGTTTTATTCCAAGATGTTTGAGTGGTGTCTATTATGCAAAAATCGTATTATTTTAATGTTTATCGTAAATATATCCTCCATCTTTGAAGCGTTCTGCTAGGAGTTCCTTCCATATGCGCACCTATTGGTGCACATCCCTGGAAAGGTAATTTAATACTGAATCCGATGCTTGTAAAATTTAAGTGGCACGTGTTGCGGATTATAGTTTTATTCCAAGATGTTTGAGTGGTGTCAATTATGCAAAAATCGTATTATTTTAATGTTTATCGTAAATATATCCTCCATCTTTGAAGCGTTCTGCTAGGAGTTCCTTCCATATGCGCACCTATTGGTGCACATCCCTGGAAAGGTAATTTAATACTGAATCCGATGCATGTAAAATTTAAGTGGCACGTGTTGCGGATTATAGTTTTATTCCAAGATGTTTGAAGAGGTGTCAATTATGCAAAAATCGTATTATTTTAATGTTTATCGTAAATATATCCTCCATCTTTGAAGCGTTCTGCTAGGAGTTCCTTCCATATGCGCACCTATTGGTGCACATCCCTGGAAAGGTAATTTAATACTGAATCCGATGCATGTAAAATTTAAGTGGCACGTGTTGCGGATTATAGTTTTATTCCAAGATGTTTGAGTGGTGTCAATTATGCAAAAATCGTATTATTTTAATGTTTATTGTAAATATATCCTCCATCTTTGAAGCATTCTGCTAGGAGTTCCTTCCAAATGCGCACCTATTGGTGCACATCCCTGGAAAGGTAATTTAATACTGAATCCGATGCATGTAAAATTTAAGTGGCACGTGTTGCAGATTATAGTTTTATTCCAAGATGTTTGAGTGGTGTCTATTATGCTAAAATCGTATTATTTTAATGTTTATCGTAAATATATCCTCCATCTTTGAAGCGTTCTGCTAGGAGTTCCTTCCATATGCGCACCTATTGGTGCACATCCCTGGAAAGGTAATTTAATACTGAATCCGATGCATGTAAAATTTAAGTGGCACGTGTTGCGGATTATAGTTTTATTCCAAGATGTTTGAAGAGGTGTCAATTATGCAAAAATCGTATTATTTTAATGTTTATCGTAAATATATCCTCCATCTTTGAAGCGTTCTGCTAGGAGTTCCTTCCATATGCGCACCTATTGGTGCACATCCCTGGAAAGGTAATTTAATACTGAATCCGATTAGGGACTTTATATTACGGGACGCGAAACTCCGCTTATCCGCGAACACTAGAAGGGTCAGTGCACAATTTAAGTAGATACGCAGTCACATCGAACAGCACCATCAATTTTGAACATATGAATGTATTGTCACTAAAGAATGGCAACAACGTTCTAATAAAGTAATAAATGTATCAAAACGCTTATATGACATTTATTAATAAACTGACATAGGCCTATGCATATTGTATGCTACAGGCTATATAAAGCTATGTTGCATACGTTTCACATACCAGAGCATTATAAACAATATTCACATATCAAACATTGTCATGTACCGTACATAACATAAGCAAACAATTACACAATGTATAATAAATATGGTTCTTCTATAACCAAGCAACCTCTTCTCAATATATATTTAATGATTGCTTACAGTTAGTTTTTTGAAGGTAGTTTTGAATTTTTCGCGATGAACTGGCAACCAAATCTTTTTTAATGTCTTCAAAACGGTAAGTTCATTCTTTGCGACACAATTGAAAGCAGTTTCTACAATCATTTTAAAGCTTGCATGACCAGAATCACACTTTAAAGATACGATGACAAGAAGGTAATTAAACTGAGACACTGCGCATTCCGTGAGAGCGGAAACAAAAATATTACGTTGATTTCCAATAGTGAACAGTCCTCCTTTTAAATTCCTTTTGATTTTCCACTCTTAACACTCTAATAACACAGCATAATAATGGTGCACTGCAAGAGAGGTTACAATAAAACATAGTTCTGTTGGCTTGGATAAACCACCACGATCAGCTAAAGCAAGAAGCTTGCAACACTCATTGCTTTCTTCCACTAAAGTGTCATCTTGACCGGCAACAAGAAGTTCCTTGCAAGCATTACATTTCCTACGAGGACAAATGCTTCTGTCAATATACCCAGCAACATAGTATGCCACATTCATGTCAGATGTGGATAGGTCATCTAATGTCACAATCCTAAAAAAATCAACCAGCCAAGTTACTGACAATGCAACTTTTGTTGCTGTAATTGCTGGGAAATTTAAGGATGACAATTTGGCTCTAGCTAGCAAAGCTTCTTGTTGAAGTAAAGACAGCATCATCTTGTATTTTATTACCTGAAACATTGAGTAAATGTAGTATCTATCTAAGAAGCTTCAACTAATTTCGGCATAAGCATAATCTTTGGGTAATGACAGTACTTTATGAAGATAATGTGTTCTAATATGTATATTTTTTCTTTGTAATCAGTCATACAAATTTTGGAGGTAACATGCCAGAAAGCTTCAGTCTCCACAAATAATTAAACAATTAAGAATAAACAAATATACTTCTTCATGTGTGCCTTTGCAGCAAAATGTTATATAATATTTATGTGAAGTTGCTCTAACCTTTAAACTGATGTTTCACAAACATCACTTTCCACAAATTCTCCACCATTTTGATAAATCGAGCGGTTTCAAGAAAAGATGGGTGATCCTCAGCATAAAATTCCAATCCTCGACTAGTTGATTCATGGAAAATGTCTTAAAATGTGTCATATGTTTAAGAGTTAATACATTGCAACTTTCAAGAACACTGAAGTTAATGTAAATGACAGTCATGCAAAATTGATAAGCAAGCATATTTCTTTATATTGCAAACAAGCATATTAGATTACAATATAAAATAGACAAAACCGGATAATTGCATAGTCCAATTGTCAATTTTTTTATGATACATGCGATTATCCAATTGTGTTATGGTTTAGTATTCAAGAATCTCATGCGATAAAACGGTTTGTGTATTTAACCAAGATATATATTGAACCATAGGCATACGAAGCCGAGCAACGTTATCAAGTTTAGCATATTTAAAGATTATTATATTTACAAAAACACAAAACTACGCAACAATTAAATATCGAACGTTTTCGACATCACAAGATGTCCTCTTCAGGAATAACATACATACAACTTTATGTATGTTATTCCTGAAGTTGTATGTATGTTATTCCTGAAGAGGACATCTTGTGATGTCGAAAACGTTCGATATTTAATTGTTGCGTAGTTTTGTGTTTTTGTAAATATAATAATCTTTAAATATGCTAAACTTGATAACGTTGCTCGGCTTCGTATGCCTATGGTTTAACAAGACAAACTCTCTACCGAAGCTGTATCAAGATATATATGTGATAAATCAATTTTATCTGCACGAGTCAAAATTTTAGTTTACGATTAACAAAACGAAATAAAACAAAGTAACTTCAGTTACTTAGATTAACAAAAAATACTGTAAACATACTTTTTGACTTACTGAGAGCATGTGTCAGAAAAACATGGCTTGCATGAGTGTTCCAAAATGTGTTCAAAGCAAGAAGTTGGAATATCAAAATCAATCAATCAACTTCCAATTTTTTCATGGTATTGCTCGCACCCATTTTTCCTCAGTTCAACATCATTGGGAAATTTGAACAGAGAAGTTTTAACCTCGCTACTTGATTTATATCCAGTTGTACATCCGGGTACATAGCAAGTGTTAACCATTTTATGAATTAATGGTCAAATGCATTATATAGTTATACATAAATGGGTCTGCTACTATTCGGTGAGTCCGATTCGGTGAGTCCGATTCGGTGAGAGCCTTTTTCGGTGAGAGCCCTATTCGGTGAGTTTTTTTTTTTTAATTATTGCGCGCCGTAGCCTAATTATTATTGCCGTTATAGGGTTAGGGGATAGGGGTTGGGAGATAGGGGTTAGGGGGTTTTTGGGGTTGGGGGGTTTTGTGTTTTTTTTTTTAATTTTTGTTTGAAAATTATCGGGTACCGTAGCCTAATTAAAACCCCTAACCCAAAAACCCCTAACCCAAAAACCCCTAACCCCCCAAAACCCCCAAACCCCCAAAACCCAAAAAACCCCAACCCCAAAAACCCCCAACCCCAAAAACCCCCAACCCCAAAAACCCCCAACCCCAAAACCGCAAACCCCAACCCCCAAAAACCCCTAACCCCCAACCTCAAAACCCCCAACCCCAAAAACCCCCAACCCCCTAACCCCAAAAAACCCCAACCCCCAACCTCAAAACCCCCAACCCCAAAAACCCCCAACCCCCTAACCCCAAAAAACCCCAACCCCAAAAACCCCCAACCCCAAAAACCCCCAACCCCCTAACCTCAAACACCCCAAAACCGCAAACTCCAACCCCCAAACCCCCCTAAAAAAAACTCACCGAATAGGGCTCTCACCGAAAAAGGCTCTCACCGAAAAAGGCTCTCACCGAATCGGACTCACCGAATCGGACTCACCGAATCGGACTCACCGAATCGGGCCATTCCGTACATAAATAGTACTAAAAGTATAAGAATGATTAGTACGTTAAAACTACAGAATTACCTATGACATCAATACCTTGCCTAGGTTTTATGTGTGAAGCATTTTCTGGTATAAAAACTGTTTTATTTGAGACAAGTGACAGATTTTACATAAATAAAACAATCAAAAAGTATATGGGTAATCCACTTAGTTTTCATTCTGCTAATAACAGGATTTCTGCTTTATTTAGAATTTTACACAATTTTAGAATTTTACACTTTTACAATTTTTACACTTTACAATTTTTACACAATAGAATTTAGAATTTTACACAATTTGCCTTAACATTATAGCGTACGTGAACAATGAACATCAAGTCTTGTGCAACATCATAACATTTGATGCATTCCTTCGAAAATATGTTTTTTCTTTTGTTGGAAGATGTGAAGTATCGTCTAACTCTATTGTTGCCTCCTTGATGAGGTCCGACTGCCATCGTAAATCAAATTACCGTCTTCAGTATAATAATTCTATGTATTCTATTATTTAGTTTTGATGGCTGCCATGTCATCTGATTGTTTTTATCGTTCTGAATACTTTCAGTTCTTCTAACTTGTAACACTACCGTACCATTGTCTGTAAACTTGTTACAGTTGATAGCATATTTAGTGAGATTTTGTGCATTTGCAGTTTGTGTATTATTCGTTGTTTTTCGTTGTTGTTGTTCGATGTTTGCAGTTTGTGTATTATTTCGTTGTTTTGGATATGGACAGCTTTGTCTGATGCAAATAAATATTATTATTATTTGAACAAATGAATAATATTTATTACCTACATTACATGACATCTAATAATATTTATTACCTACATGACATGACATCTAAGGTTTAACAAATACCAACATACCTTCAATGTCATCATTATTATAAACTAATTGACTACTGTCACTGACTGACTAAAATATAGAGCAGACTATAAGACTAAAGAAAAGTTTGAAAATAGTCTCCACTGCTAAACTGTGAACTGGTTTGAAGTGCAATAGTCACACCAAAAAATTGTTGCCACAGTTGATACCTATATGATATATCCCACACCAAATTAACGTGTTAGGCTTTACTAGTGAATGCTACAGTCCATAAGCAAAAGGTGGCCATAGATTCAATGCAGACATTATAACTTGTTTTAGCAAAGTCCAAAGCCAACCAAACTATAAGCCTGCCTTGGGCTAACGTACTTCTCAAAAGCACTTTAACAAATTTGTATAGTTAACAACTTATTTCCTTTAACTTCTCCAAATTGAAGTACCACAGCAACAATCTTTTGGTTACTTCTCACTTGCAGATACGCTGCACGCTAGCTTACTGCTAATCACTAAAAGGAAGTATCCTGAAACTAGCCCTTCTAGTGTTCGGATAAGGAAAAAAACGGATGAGGCTTCGTATCCCGTAATATAAAATCCCTAAATCCGATGCATGTAAAATTTAAGTGGCACGTGTTGCGGATCATAGTTTTATTTAAGATATTTCGAATGTATGTCTGGTCGCATTTTATGCCTCGCACTTATTCACGGATAATTTTTTTAGGCGGAAAGCGGAAAAACTATTCTGCCAGAATGACGGTGGTTGTCATTCAATCCGCCCGCCCCGATAGCTCAATTGGTTAGCGCGTCACTTCTGGAACGAAGAAGCTTCAAGATCAAGTGGCGCTGGTTCGACTCTCGGGGTATGCACTTGAGCAACGCACGTTAAGGACTGCTCTCCATTCAGCGGCATCCAATGGATGGAATAGTTCCCCGGCAACAAGACTTCAACAATCGGAAACTTCACCCTGTCAATCTCGGTGATTGGGCCTGCGTCAGTGATTCAAAGCCTCTACAAGTATGCAAAACTGCCAGGATTAAGCTCTGCAAGAAGCTTTCCCAGTCCGAGGATAAAGATTCAATCAATCAATCAATCAAGTTTATTTGTTGCTGCTGGCGCAAATATGTTCAGAACGACAAAGTAAACATACGAATTTGACACCAACAACAGGGAAAATGGCAAAACCCAAAATTTTAAAATATACATCGATAAAACAGTGCCGTACTAGCTAAACTACCACTATCTTAAAATTGTACAGCCACCAAACCTAGAAGAGAGATAGAAAAAATAAAATGTTCTGTTCTGTAGCCTTGTGTGTGCAGCATGCTGTAGAAAAAGTTTCTTCCACGATCAGTTTCTTGTTAGCAGAAATACCTAAATGATTTGCTAAAAGTTCCATTCAACGAGAGTCATTCAAAGATTTGTTCAATTGAACATCACTGATGATGAAAACATCCGAGCAACCCCTTTCAGAAGTATTCTTCTACAAGGTGGCATGTCAGGGGTAAAGTGATGTCAACATTCTAGTAAATTGGAATGAATTGTTTGCATACTTCTGGATACAATGCTAGATACAAACTAAAGATGCTTAAGGAAATGCTTCAAGACAAATCAAATTATCTCCAGATTCTCTCCAACTTTGTGTTCGCAACACCAGTGGTTCAGGAGTTTGAAAAGATGAACTCATTGTTTCAACCAACTCACGCAGATCCAAACTGCCTCTCAAATGCTCTCTCTATACATTATCAGAGTTTATACGACATGCTTTTCTATTCTAATGGACATGTAGAAGGCATTGAAAACATGGACTTTGACATGAAATTTATTGACAAATGCCAAAAAATTGTTCAATTGATCAAATGACACAGAGCGAACTCACAGCACTGTTAAAGCAGTTAAGCACCGTTGCCAATTGGTGCTGCAAGAAGCAGTTGAGCACATAAAAAAGAGACTCCCTTCTGCACAAGATGTCTACAAAAACTTGGCAAAGCTTCACCCTCTGGTAATCTTGAGTCAAACGAGTAGAAGAAGTATCGTACGTTCAGAGATTTGCCATTCTTAAAACTGTTCAATGTTCAGCTACATGTCATTGAAGATGAGTATCGGAAAATTCATTTTGTGGACTGGCAAAAAGAAGCAGTGTTTAAAGAAGCATCCCTAGCAACAGCAGTGAAAAGTTTTGGTGTAGCGTTTTGCATTATGCCCATTTCAAAGACCTTGCTAGCGATCTGGATCTGATATATCTAGAAATTGCCGGATGTGAATGGATCCGGATCTCAAAAAGCAAAAAAAAAGGATTGGATCAGGATCCTGAAAGTCTTAGATCCGTACACCACACCTCTACCCTCTAGTTTACAGCATTTTTCTGCAAAATCATAAATGTTGTGCATGCAACATAAGTGTAAGAACTTAACACCAATAGTAAGAAAGAATAGCAAAACGAAAACATTGAAAATATATCCTACTCTAAGCTTTAATGTAGGCTAGTCATACGCGCCGACTTCCGGGGGGTGGCGCCCCCCGTAAATTTATGGTTGAGGGGCAACAAAATCGCTATTACAAGTGCTGTTTAAAAGATAAAATACTTTGCGAAAGAGATTTAGATCATTTAAAGTTTTAAACGGACTTAAAGAATGCCGAAAGCGAAAAACAGCCTATGTTGCTCTTGCCAGCAAAACATCAGCTGATCCCATGGCTTTCTCTGGAACGTGAGTTACTAACTGAGATGTGCACGGCACGCACGTTCACAGTCACACACTGCTTAGTGCTTATCTTCCCGCGCGTGAGGAGCAACTTCAAAGTAAAAACACGTGGTAGCGAAAAGCGAATGCGACGTTGAATGTTTATTCTCATTTCACGAGTTATCCAAACGTCCGTTAGATTTTCTGCGACTTCAAACATGAAATCGATTTTAGCAAACTTTATCCAGTTGAAACTACGACACAACGAACAATTACGTGAATACAGCTTAAAGAAAAAATGCATTTTTCAAACTGTCATCCGTGTTTTGCTTCAATAAGCACTATTGGCACTATCAACAATTATGAGAAAACTGCACTACCTATTCGATAAAAGACTAAAGATTTTCGATAAAAAAACAGAAAACACTTTGCCGTTGTTAACGCTTAAGGTAAGTAATTAGCAAAACGAGATTAATAAAACTGATAGCGGGTTTCCACTCTGCTTGAGATCATAATTTTTTGCGGTTCATTTCGATAACTTCACTGTCTTGATCGTTGTTATTCACTCGCACGAAAAGAAAATGAATAGGCTTGTTTTCCAACCGTTCCAATTATGAACTAACAATATCAATTTTTTACGACTAGGCGTACTGCATGCGTAAAACTAATCGTTTCAAGCAGCGGTTCTAATAAATTCGGTTTGCGACCTAGGTGTCAGTATAAACAAGACACTAAGCTTAATCAAAGACTATTTTAATTGAGTAAAATAGCGTTATGGTTATGACGTCATCACCTTTCTCGCCCCCCAAAGTTTTTTGAAAAGTTGGCGCCTATGAGGCTAGTAAATGGGTGCAACCTAGTTTGTACCCTGAACAGTTTGTACCCTCAGTTCGTACCCTGAAAAGATCGAAAAAAAATAAATAAAAAAAGCCGAAGTCGCTGATCGCAGTTTAATAGCACAAAGCCGAACTCGCTGATCGGAGTTTCCGCAAACAAACTCGAGGGTTAGCGGAAACAGCGGAAAAATAAATCAGCGGAAAAATGAAATTGCGGAAAAACATTTGCGGAAACTGCGATCAGCGAGGGTTAGGGTTAGAGCATAGATTACTCTATGGTTAGGGTAAAGGTTACCGGAAACTGCAGTTGGCAGAAACTGCGGAAAAATGTTTGCGGAAACTGCGATCAGCGAGGGTTAGAGCATAGATTACTCTATGGTTGGAGTTAGGGTAAAGGTTAGCGGAAACTGCGGAAAAATGTTTGCGGATCTGCGATCAGCAAAGGTTAGGGTTAGAGCATAGATTAGTCTATGGTTAGGGTTAGCGGAAACTGCGGAAAAATGTTTGCGGAAACTGCGATGAGCGAGGGTTAGGGTTAGCGGAAACTGCGATCAGCGACTTCGGCTTTGTGCTAACTTTCTTTCGATCTTTTCAGGGGGAAAATTTTAAAATGTTTGCGGAAACTGCAATCAGCGACCTTCCGCTTTTTTTAATTTTTTTTCTCGATCTTTTCAGGGTACGATTTGAGGGTACGAACTAGGTTGCATCCCTAGTAAATGACCAGAACATTGCACAGAACGAGAGACCGTGAATGGAGTGCACAGAACGAGAGACCGTGAATCAGACAAGTCCGTCCTCAAGGAAATGACGGACCTCTGGAAGGTCCCAACACCTGTCGAGGGCAACATCTCTGGTGAGTTTACCCCAGAAGAATTTGCCCACCTATGCCCGGAACTAATACTCCAAGCTGCCCCCTCTATGAGGTCCTGGTTAAAAGAATTCCTTTCCTGCTGCTTGCGTCACCTGCGCATCCCAAGAATCTGGAGAAGAGCTCTAGTGGTTGCAGTCCCAAAGCCGAAGAAGCCCCCAGGGGATCCGAAGAGCTACCGCCCATCTCTCTGCTCTGTATCCCCTTCAAGATACTCGAAAGACTTATCTACGCCCGTGTCGAACCGATAATAGACCCTCAGCTCCCTCGGGAACAAGCCGGCTTTCGCCACGGAAGATCAACTGTAGACCAGGTCACTCTGATGACCCAAGACATCGAGGACAGCTTCTCGGCAAAAAAGAAGGCTGGCGCCGTGTTTGTCGATCTCACGGCTGCCTACGACACTGTATGGCACAGCGGCCTTACCTGCAAACTACTCCGTCTCCTTCCTGACAGGCACATGGTCCATATGATTATGGAACTTGTGCAAAACCGCAGCTTTACCCTTTCCACCGGTAGCGGCCGACGAAGTAGACTACGTCGACTCAGGAACGGCGTCCCACAGGGCTCTGTCCTGGCTCCCCTCCTCTTTAACACTTACATCTATGACCTGCCTGACACCATCTCCAGGAAGTATGCTTACGCAGACGATCTGGCTCTCCTGCATCCAGCCGGAGATTGGCAGTCAATGGAGAGGAACCTAAGCCAGGACATGTCAACTATATCAACATATCTCCAGAAATGGAAGCTACAGCTCAGCAAGGCAAAGACAGTGTCGGCGGCCTTCCACCTAAACAACAAGGAAGCAAAACGTGAGATCAACATTACCACCGATGACGAACACCTCCCCTACTGCGCCGAACCCACCTACCTCGGCGTAACCCTGGACAGGTCACTCACGTACCGACGACACCTGGAGTCACTGCGCAAAAAACTATCTGCGCGCGTTGCACTTTTGAGGCGGCTGGCGGGTTCCGGCCGGGGAGCTGATGCGAAAACCCTTCGCACAGCTACCTTGGCCCTCGTCCATTCTACCGCTGAGTACTGCGCACCAGTGTGGTGCCGCAGCTCTCACACCCGCCACATTGACACCGCCATCAATGACGCACTACGCACTGTGACTGGATGCCTGCGTCCCACTCCAACGGACTGCCTTTCCATCCTTGCAGGCATCCAACCTGCTGAGCTTCGCCGTAAAGGAGCCATGATTTCCCTTGCTCGTCGCGCACTGGACCCCGACCACCTCCTCCACAGTACATCCCAGCGCCTACGTGGAGGACAGCAGCGACTGAAATCAAGACGCCCATTTGTGCCCGCCGCACGACAGCTTCTGAACAACGTTGAAGATCTTGGAATAAGTGCGGCACACTGGACGAACTACACATGGAACTTGGAGTGGCAAAACAACACCTCCCGACTCCGTGATTTCCTACCCGACGTCGATCCCCACCCTCCGGGAATGTCCCTCGCAAGACTTGTGTTGGTCCGGCTTAACCGCCTAAGAACCGGCGTCGGTCGCTTTCGTTCAGACATGTGCAAATGGGGCCTGGCTCCCTCACCGGGATGCGAGTGTGGCGCCACAGACCAGACAGTAGATCATGTCGTCCATGACTGCCCAATCCATCAACCACCACATGCGCTTGGACTGAAGGCCCTGGATGACGAGACTGTCGAGTGGCTGATGACATCATGCCCAAACATATAGTCCAGAAGAACAGCTCATACGACGAAGAAGAAGACCGGAACATTAAAACAGAATTTGATTGAGGGACCTGGAGCAAACAGTTATGTGGCAAAGATCACGTATGCAGTTTCATGCAGCAAGTGTGGTCAAAATAGGTCACTCCATAAAATATAAAAACCCGGATAGTGATATACCCGAGCGGTTAGCGCGTTGGGCTCGCAGTCGAGAGCCTGCATGTTCGACTCCAGCCACCGGCACTTGTCGTTGTTTTTCTGGGCAAGGAACTTTACGATAATTGCCTCTACCCAGTGATCGATTTCGAGTAATGGGTAGTACCAAAGTTAAGTCATAAGTTGAGTAGACAACCGGAAACAGACATTGCCGTCGGCTGCAGCGTGGGTCAGGTGTACGTCAGAAGGCGTACACCAATGCATAGGGGTACCTCTAAATACCCATTGTCAGGCATTGTCAGGCATTGTCGGGCATTGTCAGGCATTGTCAGGCATTGTCGGGCATTGTCGGCTTCTCGGGGGGTTGTGGAGCATTTCTAGGGGTTGTCGAGCATTTTCAGAGGTTGTCAGGGGTTTTCAGGGGTTGTCAGCTACTTTCAGGCATTGTTGGGAATTTACAAGCATTGTCTAGGATTTCCAGGCATTGTCGATCATGATCAGTGGTTGACGGGTTTGTTAGGCATTATAGAACATTTTTAGGCATTGTCGGACATTTTCAGGGGTTGTCGAGCATTTGCAGGGGTTGTCAGGCATTGTAGAGTAGCTACTTTCAGGCATTGTTGTGAATTTCCAGGCATTGTCTAGGATATCCAGGCATTGTCTAGGATTTAAAGGCATTGTCAATCATTATCAGTGGTTGACGAGTTTGTTAGGCATTATAGAACATTTTCAGGCATTGTCGAACATTTTCAGGGGTTGTGGAGCATTTTCAGGGATTGTCAGGCATTGTAGAGTAGCTACTTTCAGGCATTGTTGGGAATTTCCAAGCATTGTCTAGGATTTCCAGGCATTGTCGATAATTAGCCTATCAGTGGTTGACGGGTTTGTTAGGCATTATAGAACATTTTCAGGCATTGTCGAACATTTTCAGGCATTGTCGAGCATTTTCAGGGGTTGTCAGGCATTGTAGAGTAGCTACTTTCAAGCAATTGTTGTGAATTTCCAGGCATTGTCTAGGATTTCTAGGCATTGTCTAGGATTTCCAGGTATTGTCGATCATTATCAGTGATTGACGGGTTTGTTAGGCATCATAGAACATTTTCAGGCATTGTCGAACATTTCCAGGCATTGTCGAGCATTTGCAGGGGTTGTCAGGCATTGTAGAGTAGCTACTTTCAGGCATTGTCTAGGATTTCCAGGCATTGTCGATCATTAGCCTATCAGTGGTTGACGGGTTTGTTAGGCATTATAACACATTTTCAGGCATTGTCGAACATTTTCAGGGGTTGTGGAGCATTTTCAGGGGTTATCAGGCATTATAGAGTAGCTACTTTCAGGCATTGTTGGGAATTTCGAGGCATTGTCTAGGATTTCCAGGCATTGTCTAGGATTTAAAGGCATTGTCGATCATTATCAGTGGTTGACGGGTTTGTTAGGCATTATAGAACATTTTCAGGTATTGTCGAAGATTTTCAGGGGTTGTGGAGCATTTTCAGGGGTTGTCAGGCATTGTAGAGTACCGTAGCTACTTTCAGGCATTGTTGGGAATTTACAAGCATTGTCTAGGATTTCCAGGCCAGGGGCTCCCAATAACCGGGTCGCGACCCAGTATGTCCTTATAGCCATAGAATAAACTAATTACAGTTAAACAAGGTCAAGCGGCGCTGGTTCGGCTCTCGGGGTGTGTATTTGACTGAGCAACGCATTTCAGTTTAGCTCTCCATTTAGTGGCACCAAGTAGATGGAATAATTCACCGACAAGAACACATCAACACCGACAAGAACACAATCGAAAATTCCACTCCGTCAATCTCAGTGACCGGCTGGTTCAAAGCCTCTACAAGTACCGTACGCAAAACTGTCAGGATTAAGCTCTCAGAGAAGCTTTCCCAGTCCGAGGATAAAGATCAATCAATCAACTACCCAACAATAAAATTGAAGTATACGGTGAAATGTGCATTGTATAAGCTATATACGAAAGGTGGGGGCACCTGAAATGGATTTTCGAAATTTTACTTTAAGCTCATAGCCTACAATATACTACTATACAAACTTTTAACAAATAAATTATTGAAATCCTTCTGTAGTCGAGAAAGAAAATATATTTAAAAAGTAACTTTAATTTTAAATCAAAATTTGTCACTCAAACTTCTAAAAATCTATTTTTAATTTGATGATGTTGATCAATTACGAGGTGTGCGACTTCATAAATGGGCCTAAAAGTGCATCAAAATGCGATCAAAACAACGTAAATTTAGTCAAAACTTTCTGGGGAGCAATCCTCACAGACTCCCTGCTAAACTATAGCTTCATTTTCCGACCTCAACTGTTACATTGTCTATTATATTTTACAAATCTTGCTCAAAGTGTATTTAAACCGCAATAAAAAAAATGGACCTGGGCTATACGTAGATGTCAAACTTTGTTTTTCCTATCGCCGGTCCGCAAGGCTATTTTTATTTAAAAACGGTTCGTAAGAGCAAAAAGGTTGGGGACCGCTGCAGTAGGCTATTTCGATTATCATGCGTATGGTGCTGATACCATACTCAAGTCCTACTTTGGATGGGGGTAAAATACCACAGGGTGAGAAAAGTCAGCTTCTATCGTATAAGCCTATAACCAGAAAATACAGTATGGCAGCTCATCTTCGACTATTTAGGGTAGGCCTATAACAATGTAATAATGAAGTAGCCTATGGCAATGCATTAAAATCAATCAATTCAGAATTAAAACAAAGTTCCTCCAGCCCAGCCTCTATGCTGGCGATTTTAATTGCCACCACGTTCACTGGGGCTACAACAACACCAACACAGACGGAGAAAGCCTGCCCTCATGGTCAGCCAATAATAACCTCACCCTACTGCACGATCCCAAGGGTGCAGCGAGCTTCTTCTCCGGGCGCTGGAACACTGGTACAAACCCTGACCTGGCTTCGTGAGTGATGACCCCGATAATGGCCAACCGGACAAACGTGTGCTAGAGAAGTTCCCTAAGTCCCAACACCGACCCTCGCTTATCACGGCTCCAACGCTCACAATGCCTGTCCCGAGCAAGCCTGTTAAGCGATGGAACTTCAGAATGGCTAACTGGGAGTACTATAGCCTCCTCACCAACGAAGCCAGGCAGTATCTTCCATCACCACACACCAACAACGTGGAAGAAGCTTACTAGGACTTTTGTGATGCAATAACATCAGTGGCAAAACACTCTATCCCCCGCGGCCGACGAAAGAACTACATGCTGTGCTGGCACAAGGAGTGCGAAAGCCTCTTCTCCGACTTCCTCCACGCCCCTCAGGGCAATGACACCAACAGTTCAGCCACAGCCCTGTTGGCAAAGCTGGACTCAAAGAGCGCTGAACAGAAGCCGAGCGCTGAACAGAACGGAGCGCTGAACAGAAGCCGTTGAATCAATCAACTTCACGCACTCCAGTCGCATAGCATGGAGTACATTAAACAACCTAACTGGCAGATCACATGCCTCTCGTCAACAACGTCCCGTTTCAGCAAATTCCATCGCCTCACAACTTGTGGAGAACGGGAAATACAAACCGAGAGACCGTGAATCAGACAGATTCGTCTTACAAGAAATGATGGACCTCTGGAGAGTAACAACCCCAGACGGAGACAACATCTCGGGTGAGTTCACCACGGACGAATTTTCCGCCGCCCTCCAGCACATAAAGCCAGGTAAAGCCCCGGACCCTGACCACCTATGCCCGGAGTTGATACTCCATGCTGCTGCCTCCTCAAAGTCCTGGTTAAAAGACTTCCTTTCCTGCTGCTTGCGCCACCTGAAAATTCCTAGGATCTGGAGAAGAGCCCTTGTGGTTGCAGTTCCTAAGCCAAAGAAGCCCCCAGGGGACCCGAAGAGCTACCGCCCAATGTCGCTGCTCTGCATCCCCTTCAAGATTCTCGAGAGACTCATCTACGCCCGTGTCGAACCAATAAAAGATCCACAGCTCCCCCGTGAACAAGCTGGCTTCCGACACGGACGATCAACCGTAGATCAGGTCACACTTATGACCCAAGACATTGAGGACAGCTTCTCGGCTAAGAAGAAGGCTGGCGCCGTGTTGTCAATCTCACGGCTGCCTAATGCCTATGATACTGTATGGCATAGCGGCCTTACTTGCGAGTTACTCCGTCTGCTCCCTGACAGACACATGGTTCATATGATGATGGAACTTGTGCAAAACCGCAGTTTTACCCTCACAACCGGTAGCGGTCGTCGAAGCAGACTATGCCGACTCAAAATCGACGTCCCACAGGGCTCAGTCTTGGCTCCTGTCCTGTTCAACACATAGCCTACACATACGACATGCCCCCACCATCTCCACGAAATATGCTTACGCAGACGACCTGGCACTCCTGCACTCAGAGAGAAATTGGCAGTCAGTGGAGAGGAACCTCAGCCAAGACATGCAAACACTATCAGCATACCTCCAGAAATGGAAGCTACAGCTCAGCAAGGCTAAGACAGTGTCGGCGGCCTTCCACCTTAACAACTGGGAAGCACAGCGCGAGATAAACATCAACATTGACGGGGAACGCCTTCCCTGCTTGCCGAACCTACTTATCTCGGCATAACCCTGAACAGGTCACTCACGTAGCCTACGGCCGACACTTGGAGTCACTGCGCAAAAAAATATCTACACGCTTCGCACTTTTGAGGCGATTGGCGGGTTCCTGCTTGAGAGCTGGTGCCAAAACTCTTCGTACAACTACCCTAGCCCTTGTTCATTCCACTGCTGAGTACTGCGCACCAGTCTGGTGCCGTAGTTCTCACATCCACCATATTAATACCGCCATCAACGATGCGCTGCGTACTGTGACTGGATGCCTGCGTCCCACCCCGACAGACTAAGTCTACCTATCCTAGCAGGCATCCAATCTGCTGAGCAACGTCGTAAAGGAGCCACGATTCCTCTCGCTCGCCGTGCTCTGGACCCCGACCATCCCCTCCATGCAACATTCAAGCGACCACCACCTGTAAAGCAGCGACTGAAATCAAGACGCCCCTTTGTGCCTGCCGCACAACAACTACTTAAGAACGAAGAAGAACTTGGGTTAAGTGGGGAACACTGGACGAACCACATGTGGAACACGGAGTGGCAAAACCATATACCTCCACGCTCCGTGATTTCATACCCGACGCCGATCCCCGTCCATCGGGGATGTCCCTCGCAAGGCTTGCGTGGATTAGGCTTAACCGCCTGCGAACTGGCGTCGGCCGCTTTCGTTCGGACATGCACAAGTGGGGCCTGGCTCCTCCATCAGAATGCGAGTGTGGCGCCACAGAACAGACCGCAGACCATGTCATTCACCACTGCCTAATCCACCGGCCTCCACACGGTGCGCATGGCCTAAGGGTCCTGAACGACGAGACTGTTGAGTGGCTGATGACTTCCTGCCCTCCAATCTAGCCTGGAAAGACCTGCTCATACGTCGATGATGATGATGATTCAAACACGATGAATGTCTTTAGCCAATTCACTTTCTAACTTCGCAATGTTTGCAAAAACATTGAAAAAATATCAGGCAGTCGTACCATTTTTGGTTACTGTTTAGGTACCACAAATGGGAAGCCTCTGCTCCACATTTTTATTTGAATTTTGTCTGCCACGAGAGCCAATTTTTCCTTAAATAGTTGACTCTCTTCCTCATGGTAGACCCCAATTTTATCCGCTCTGCCTACAGGCAGACCGGGTATAAGAGTCAAGTACCTGCGCCGAGGTCGCGTGAGGGAGACGTGGGCGCCGTCCGGCGGTCAATTACTGCCGGTTCCAGCGTCCACACGCGACGGGTCGCCCGGCCCGTTGCAGGCCATCTTTCTGGGCAATGCAGAAAGAGCCTGTCTCCCTGGCCGGCTCCGCCATTCTAAATTTGCGGACGGGTCATGTAACGTTTTCGATCCACACTCTCCCTCCACAGGTACCTCGACTCCCCAGCCTGGCCCCCGCGACCTAAGCTGGTGGACTTACCCCTCCGGGTGCATCGTCACCCCTAAATCACGCCGCTCCCCGCCGCCGCGGGGTGTGGCAGGCCGGTTTCTGAAAGTCTTCGACCTGGCTATGTTTGTTTGTGCTCTCTCGCCGTGTCAATTATTTGTACCCGTGCGCTGTTGATGCGAATAAAACAGTTTAACACCTTAACTACTGCACTGATGAGACCGGGAGGTCGAAACGGTGTGCACTGTCTGCAGTTAAAGCAATATTTTAGATTATCACACACTACCTTCTCCCGATATGCTGCTCTTTCCCGCTCGGATCAACCTCGCGTTGCTTTTAACTCATCGATAAACATGATTTCCCGATCAACTCGATGCAACCTCCAAAGTTTCATCCCACTATTCTATATTTTTCCTGGTAACGTAGCCTAGTCATATCTATGCTTCGATCGCTAGTCCCCCCGACCCATCTGGGCGAACCTGCCTCAACGTCTGGCCAGTGCACATCCGTGCTCGTTGGTTCAACGTCAACACTTTTTCGGTAGGTAAAGCATACAATATATTCCCACTTGCCATCTTTTTTTTTACACCAATTAATTGAGCCTTTGCTCCAGATTTTATATAATTTTTGTCTCCCACGAGTATTCAAATGGTCCTTGTAGCTAAGCTTCTCTTCCTCGTGGGAGACCCCAAAGTTTATCCGCTCTGCCTACGGGCAGACCGGGTATAGGAGTCAAACGTACCTGTATTACGGTCACGTGATGGAGACGTGGGCGCTGCCTGGCTTTATAAAACTTCTGTCGCCCGGCCCGTCGTGAGCTGACCTTTTTGCGTTTGCAGAAAGCAAAGCCCGTCTCCCTGGCCCGTTCCGCCATTCTAACTTTTGCGGACGAGTCGCACAAAATTCTCGATCCACATTTTCCTTCCACAGGTACCTAGACTCCCCAGCCTGGACCCCGCGACCTAAGCTGGTGGACTTCCCTTCCGGGTGCATCGCCACCTCATAATCACGCCGCTTCCCGCCTCCACGGGGCGTGGCAGGCCGGTTCTTTAAAGTCTCTGACCTGGCTATGTTTATTGTGTTCTTCTCGCCGTGTCAATTATTTTGTACTCGTGCGTCGTTGATCAAAATAAAACAGTTCATCATCTAGGCCTTATATGCACCAACTAAAAAAGTAAAGGTTTTCAAATTCCTTTCTTCAGAAACATCATTACAGCCCAGTGGGCTACTTTGTAACCAGCATGCCGTGGCACAGTAGTGTGCCGAGCGGCGGCACTAGGTGTAGCCAACGGAATGATAATTGATTTTGAGATGTTTCTATTCTTGGACTAAAAAACCTTCTTTGAAAGCTTAATTCTTGCAGTTTCCCATAGCCTACTTATAGAGGCTTTGAACCACCGCCGCTGGCCCGGTCACCTAGATTGGCAGAGTGAAGTTTCCGTTTGCTGAAGTGTTGTTATTATTCCATCCAGTAAGTGTAGCTGAATGGAGCTCTTCTTCATGATGCAATACCTTCAATAGCTTGCTCTCCTCCAAGATGAGACACCCACCCCATGACTATAACGCACACCTCCAGACCATCAGCACTCTTGATAACGCACCAAGGCCGATCAACATAGCAACTGTTTATTATTTTTTGTTTTTACCAATATAAATTTAAAAAATTTTCCTTGCTCTTTTTTCCTCGTCGTTTTTCTAAATATTGAAACTCTTCGAAGGTGTTGGATGGATGGATGGTCATTTTATTTTTGTTTGGATGCGAAACGCCGAAGCATACATAAAACAAAAACTGACAGTGTGCATCCAATGAGAGAGTGCGAAAGACCGTAGCCCTGAAGGCGTAGGGCAGTGGTTCTCAACCGGGGGTCCGCGGACCCCAAGGGGTCCGTGAAGCGATTTCAGGGGGTCCGTGAAAGTTTCTGAGTTTTTAGCATGATTAATAAATTACGAAATTGAAAATTTGTTTGTGTTTTGTTTATGTATTAGCCTACAGTAATTCTCAAACTGTAAGTCGCAATGCATTGGTGCGTCGTTTGAAATTACAAAGGACATACCGGTAGCACAAAGGTTTAGTTTTTTAATTAAAACATATCATATACCTACACTAAATGACTTAAACCCTTTAAAAAAAAGACTCTGTTGGCTATGTTTAAATTGATTCTTTTGAGACAACAGATTGTTGATCAATGATTAAAACTTAGACTGCTGACTAACGTTTGCATTTCCATTACCACTCAGGCACTCACAGTTTTGCAGCGGCTATGATTATAACGAATTAATGTTGATCTAATGTCGATTTACAAATGAAAAAAGGGAAAAATTCTCTTTAATGGTCGCAAGTATTTTATTAACTTTTGATAAAATTTATTGAAAAACATCAAATGAGCATATGGATTACTGATGTTTGATCCTGTGTGCCAACAGATAGCTCATACCTTCATTCATATACGTCGCATGATACACCTGTCTTTTCCGTGTTTCTAGATGCCTCTAAAGCTTTTGATAAAATTAATCATCACACATTGTTTAAAAAAATGATTGAAAGAAGAGTGCCTATGCAATTTGTCCGTTTGTTACAGTATTGGTACAGTCATCAAACTATGCGTGTAAAATGGGGTGGGCCACCTCTCTCAGCCTTTTCATGTTTCAAATGGGGTGAGGCAGGGTGGGGTTTTGAGCCCTTACCTCTTTGCCCTCTATGTTGATGATCTATCCAAAAAGCTTAACATGTCTAAAGTGGGTTGCTATGTAGGGAATGCATTGGTAAATCACATTATGTTTGCTGATGACCTTTGCTGCTTTTGTCCCAGCCTTGTTGGTTTACGTAAATTGATTGAAATCTGCCAAGACTTTGCAAAGCAACATGACATTACTTTTAACTGTAGAAAATCCTTCGGGGTGTTATTCAAGCCCAAACATTTCGATCTGTCTGCTTTCCCAAGGATTATTCTTGACCAAGAACCGATTGAGTTTGTTGAAAATGTTAAGTATTTAGGTGTGCATATCACGTCCTCATTATCAGATGACAAGGGCATACTGCGACAAGTTAAATCTCTTTATTGTACTGCAAACAAATTAAAAAATAAATATAATAAATGTTCACGGAGAGTAAAAAATGTGTTGTTTCGCTCTAACTGTACAAGTACATCTCTTTATGCTTGTCAACTTTGGCACAATTATCGCCGTTCTTCTATCAATCGGATTAGAATTGCATATAATGACTCATTTCGAATTCTACACAATATAGGCTACCTCGCTTTACTAGTGCACGTGAATGTCAAGTCAATGCAAATGTTACAACTTTTGATGCTTTATTGCGGAAAACAGTTTATGCTTTTGTGCAACGTTGTTACAAGTCTCTCAATTCTCTTATCATAGCATTAATGTCCTCAGACGCTTTCTATAAAACGGCATATTTTAAGCACTATAATGATATGTTGCACATGTCATCCAAGTGACTCCTTAGGTCTTGTCTTTTTGTGTTTTGGTTTTAATATGGACAACCTTGTCTGATGCAAATAAATAAATAACATAATTTCGTCAATCTCATCAATCATCAAGTGCGTTGCGAATCCAGCAAATCCTTCCAAGTGTGTTGCTTTAAAACTTATGTAACATATGATTCCATAAGGAGACGCGCTATATCAGCCTACCAAAATTTCAAATATAAATTTTCAGGGGTCCACGGCCGCTTCGAAGGTACCAAAAGGGGTCCACCAAGACTAAAAGGTTGAGAACCACTGGCGTAGGAGGTCGTCGAGTCTGCACTCTCTCATTCAAATAGTTATACGAAAGAAAGTAGGCCTATTGGGTTTTTAAATATTGTAGCAAATTGACACAAAAAAGAAGAAGGAAGGAAGAACAGAAAAAAACAAATACAGATACTACAAAAAATAATAACAATTAACATAGTCAGGTAGTGGATGTCGTTTCTATAGCTCTTGATTATTGAAGAAGTGTTTTTTGCACATTTTACTGAAAAATTTGAAGTCTTTTTTCATTTTTTTTTCTTCATATTTTGAGGTAAACTGTCCCATACCTTGATTCCCATGCATTTTAAACTTTTTTGAAATAATTGGATATTTGCCTGTTTAGTATAAAGTGAATTAGAGCTTGAACGTCGGGTGTTATACGAATGAATAGCTGATACATGTGTAAAGAAAGTTTTGAAGTTTTCCGGTAGTTTATTATTATAAATTTTGAACATAAATTTGCTTATTTCCAGTTTAGGCTATAAGTAGAATTAACTAGAATTAACAATGTCTTCTTAAGTAACTTAAATAAGTAGAATTAACAATGTCTTCCTGAACCAACAATTTGCGTGTACTGCAATGATAACAAAATTGAACAGGTTCAAAAATTCAATTATTTGGGCTCAATACTGAATCCAAGCACCCGATGTGAAGAAGAAATTAGACGACGCATTGCATTATCAAAGTCAAGTTTCAACACCATGGCAAAAATCTTTAAAGATCGAAAGCTCTCCAAAACCTTACAAATTCGTTTGTTAAAATGCTTTGTTTGGTCAATTTTGATGTATGGATGTGAAAATTTTGACATATCATGGAAGCAAGTTTGTTTCCTATCTTGACTCTTTGTTGCTAGTGTAGATATTTTAGTGTAATGTTTACTAAATGTTTATTCATCGACTTGGCTGAGGGTGGCTGCTTGACTCGAAGACCGTCATGGTCACTTCGCAGCTTCCCGTTGTGATTTACTTATCAACGATGCAGTGTACATTTGTTATTTTTCTTTGTTTCAATTGTGTTCTGCATCATTTAATGATTTTGCTGTTATAATATTGCACAACAAAATAAACCAATCAATCAATCAAACACTAACGGCAAAAACACGAAAAAAACTTGAAGCTGCAGAAATGTGGTTTTACCAAAGATTTCTTAAAATTCCATGGACAGCTTTTTGAACCAACAGAGCAGTTCTCCAACAGATGGGCCAGGAGCAGCAGATACTGAGATCTTTAGAAATGCGGCAGCTGAAGTTCTTAGGTCACATTATAAGGAAAGGCGAACTTGAAGATTTATCTTTAAGTGGAAAAATTCTAGGAAAACGGTCAAGAGGAGCACAAAGATTCACATTTTTGCACAATTTTCAACCACTTATCAAAAACCTACTAAAATTTGGCAAGAAGCACGAGATCGATCAAACTGGAACATCATTGTACATCGAGGGCTGTATCAGCTATGATACTTAAAGAGAGAGAATTAACAGTTAGTAGGCTATTTTATTTTCTTGATAAAGTGGCAGTAATTTAGTTTTCATTTTAATTATCTTATTTTGTCTAACTTGGATTCTATTCAAGTATTTTGTGGGTGCGCATCCCCAGTTGATAATTCCATATTGTAGGCCTAGGTGCGAGTGTAGCCTACAATGCTATAATAAATATTGATGAGAACTTTTCTAGAAGTAAATTTTCTAAGTTTACTCAGTACGCCTGAAGAAGAGGATAGTTTTTTCGAGATAGTTCTTGCTTACCTTTGTGTCATATTTTAAGCTGATTATTCTATTTTGGTGTCAAGCACGTCATAACTTTCGCGTTTTGTCGCTTCTACTTTTTCTAGACCTCTGTTAAGTTTGGCATATATTGTTATTCGCTGTGATGGTCAGAAATAAAAACAAACTGTCCTTAAAATGCGTTGCTCGTAGGCTACGTACACCCTGTGAGCTGAATCAGAGAACCTTGCGGTTTCTCTCGTGCATAAAGGGGGGGGGGGGGGGGGGCGCTTAACCAACTGAGCTATCGGGACCGACCGCAATCTGAACATACTTTTAAAAAAGCGACTCGCAATTTGAAGGCAGACTAGTGATTTGAGAGGATGATTTGATTTTCAGACGTCAGCATAAATTGTCGGTCGGAGGTCCTATAAAGTTAGTTCTTTATGGGCCTACTGTTTGTTTTCCAAATTTGAATATGGAGAACTGCTTTGAAGTAGCCTACATTGCTCAAGCTCATATAGTTAAATAGCCTACTCCAAAAATTAAAAAATTACTTTTGTTTGATCTTGCTGCTTTTTTGTTTATTTTACTAAAATATGATAGGCCTATTTATCCACAGACCATTCGGGGCAGACGTTTTCACCATTATTGAAGAACAAAAAGATTAGGCTTAAGTTCTATTTGAGCCTCATACTAAAATTCCGAGGCAAGGTTTGTCAGGTTGTCTTTGTTGAACTGACGGAACTCAAGGATTAAAGTTGTTTCAATAGGCTACGCTATACCACTTGACTATTTTTGGATTTCTGTTGAAGAAGATATAGCCTAAGCAAACTTCGGAAGCAGTTATTACAATTTGCTCCTGTTATACACTAGGCCAGGGATGGCCAACTTCTCATCGATTGTGATCGACTAGAAAATTTCTTAATCACTAGCGATCAATCGGTCGGTGATAAAGTCACTAAACAATTTTTTTCCAGTGACACCTTTACTGTAAATGCATTTACATTTATCACACATCCACCATCGTCAGCACAGAGCAGTCTATTCATGTTTCAGTTAATTTGGTTCTTTACAATAAAACACGAGAAGAATAATTATGTTCTACAAGTAAATTTACTTTAAATTTCTTCTAAACGAGTCAGTGAAATATTAGAGTCATCATGTTGTAGGTAGCCTACTTCAGCTTGCCGTTATCATTACATCAGGTGTCTAAAGCAATCGTCCAGGTGGCGGTCGGTTAGCACAGCACGTTGCTTTTTTTTTGATTACGTTCACAAATGAAAATGCAGATTGACATAAATAAGTTGAACCAAAACTAGAATGGATGTGTTCCGCACATCTTTTGATATTGCACTATTTTGCATCAACAACAAACCACCAAAAATCATCTTCGGATGCTCGAACCTTCAATGTCTACATTTCCACTTCAATCGTACCTACGTACCTGTTTTCAACAAAAATATTTCATTTATTTTGAGAGAAATTAGTAGAGAGTAGACACAATTAAATCCGACTTGAACGGGTATGAGACGTAGTCGACTATTTTTTCGATTTCATGAAAAACACTAAATCGAGATTCAAAATCATCAAAAACAATTTTTATTTTTCAGCAATGGATATTTTGTTTCTATAGCCTACTTACTAAAGCTCTGACTGGATTTATCTACCAAGCAAATTATCTGAGTCGATCGAGAATGTTTCTCTCCGGAATATTGATGAAAAACATGCTTTTTAGGAATGTTTTTCTTCCTTGTATGACTGTTTGTTATCGAAAACATGTGTTAATGTTTGTTTTTTGCTGTGTATTGTGGATAGTGTGTAACATCGACAATGCCTGATAAACCTGGAAATGACCAACAACCCAAGAAAACTTTTGACAACGCCTAACAAACCCAAAAACCACTGAATATGTTCGACAATGCCTGGAAATCCTAGACAATGCCTGGAAATTCCCAACAATGCCTGAAAGTAGCTACTCTACAATGCCTGACAACTCCTGCAAATGCTCCACAACCCCTGAAAATGCTCGACAACCCCTGAATATGTTCGACAATCCCTGAAAATGTGCGACAATGCCTAACAAGCCTGTCAATCACTGATAATGATGGACAATGCCTGGAAATCCTAGACAATGCTTGGAAATTATCGACAATGCCTGAAAGTAGCTACTCTACAATGCCTGACAACCCCTGCAAATGCTCCACAACCCCTGAATATGTTCTACAATGCCTGAAAATGTTCTATAATGCCTAACAAACCCGTCAACCACTAATAATGATCGACAATGCCTGGAAATCCTAGACAGTAGACAATGCCTGGAAATTCACAACAATGCCTGAAAGTAGCTACTCTACAATGCCTGACAACCCCTGAAAATGCTCGACAATGCCTGAAAATGTTCGACAATGCCTGAAAATGTTCGACAATGCCTGAAAATGTTCGACAATGCCTGAAAATGTTCTACAATGCCTAACAAACCCGTCAACCCCTGATAATGATCGACAATGCCTGGAAATCTTAGACAATGCCTGGAAATCCTAGACAATGCCTGGAAATCCTAGACAATGCCTGGAAATTTACAACAATGCCTAAAAGTATCTACTCTACAATGCCTGACAACCCCTGAAAATGCTCCACAACCTCTGAATATGTTCGACAATGCCTGAAAATGTTCTATAATGACTAACAAACCCGTCAACCACTGATAATGATCGACAATGCCTGGAAATCCTAGACAATGCCTGGAAATTCACAACAATGCTTGAAAGTAGCTACTCTACAATGCCTGACAACCCCTGCAAATGCTCAACAACCCCTGAACATGTTCGACAATGCCTGAAAATGTTCTACAATGCCTAACAAACCCGTCAACCACTAATAATAATTGACAATGCCTGGAAATCCTAGACAATGCCTGCAAATCCTAGACAATGCCTGGAAATTCACAACAATGCCTAAAAGTATCTACTCTACAATGCCTGACAACCCCTAAAAATGCTCCACAACCCCTGAATATGTTTGACAATGCCTGAAAATGTTCTATAATGCCTAACAAATCCGTCAACCATTGATAATGATCGACAATGCCTGGAAATCCTAGACAATGCCTGGAAATTCACAACAATGCCTGAAAGTAGCTACTCTACAATGCCTGACAACCCCTGAAAATGCTCGACAACCCCTGAAAATGTTCGACAATGCCTGAAAATGTTCTATAATGCCTAACAAACCCGTCAACCACTGATAATGAGCGACAATGCCCCCAACAATGCCTGAAAGTAGCTACTCTACAATGCCTGACAACCCCTGAAAATGCTTGACAACCCCTAGAAATGCTCCACAACCCCCCGAGAAGCCGACAATGCCCGACAATGCCTGACAATGCCTGACAATGCCCGACAATGCCTGACAATGCCCGACAATGCCTGACAATGCCTGACAATGCCTGACAATGGGTATTTAGAGGTACCGATGCATAGCGCTCAAATCCGCTTTCCCGCAATGCAGGATAAAAAATATGAAAAACAAACAAATTTAAGTCCACATTTTGAAATAAGTTAATCATGCTTGAGGTTTAACTTCACTGTTGTGTTAATTGTTTACAATACCTGATTGTGATTTTGCAACAAATTGTTATTTCTATGTGCTTGTTTTTGCAATGTATAGGCTACTGTACTTTCGTCTTATACTCTTAAGAATTTCTTATGCTGCTTCAAAATGTCTTTGTTATCCACTGCGAGTTCTGTCTTGTCCGATACTTTGGAAATGTCAACATCAGCTATACCGTCGATATCAACAGGCATAGATGCAGTTTGGCAAAATGATGTTTTGTGGATGTTGGTTGTGGGATTTGTGATAGCTTTTGTACTTGCTTTTGCTGTTGGTGCAAATGATGTGGCAAATAGCTTTGGCACAACTGTGGGGGCCGGAACTCTTACTTTGAAGCAGGTATGTATGTTAATATTATCCTTAAAAAATGCAATTTAAAAAAGAAATCTTTTACAATTTATAGGACCAATATAGTCAATCTGGGTAATGCGCAGCGCAGGAGAAATAGCGATAATGCGCAGCGGTGCGCTTTATAAGAAACAAACAAAGAAATTTAATATTTAAAAGTTGGTTATTTACTGCTAAACTACCCAGCTGTTCAGTGGAAACCAAGTCAAAAGAAGGATTGGACGGCATCCAGGCTAAAATCTTTCTTTTCCTACTTCACCTATTTTCTCTTCATTTTAACTTTGAAAGTCGGATTTCTAACTTCGCTGCTGCAAAGAGAAGAGCGCTTGTATCCAAACGACTCCAACGTGTAGCGATCATGCACACACAAGCCTTTATTGAAACTAAAAGATGATAAAGAAATAATTTTGTTTCTTTAAGAAAATGGAAAAATACGCATTTGGCCGCAACAACAGTCACGCGGTGAATGCGTGGCAACCACGTGAGGCTTTGAAATTAAGAACCAGACAGTGATACAAAATGGCGGCTCGGTCTGTTGTGTTTCTCCAGGCAGCAAATAAGTCATTTTTGACGTTGCTTCAACATTTGCTGACGTTGAATCAATATAAAAAACGAATGATTTGCTGTCCGGTGCAGTAAAAGCGTGCTTAGCTGAGCATCTCGGCTTGGACAGTTATAGCACAGAATTAAAAATTTACCGGTGTTACTAAGATGTTGAAGTTTTAGACAACAACAACTACAGCAAAAATTAGTCGTAAATCAACCGGAAACAGTGATCCCAGCGGCTCCACGGGGGTGCAGCTTAATGCGAAGTATAGCGATACAATTCGGTTTCCCACTCCAGAGGATAAAAATGTTAAAGAAAACAAAAAACAGTTTAGTATGGTATTCAGCATTAAGATGAACTACGGAAGGTATAACTTCATATTTTCCAGGCTATCTAAATCTTCCTACAATATCACATTGTTTGTGTTACGTTCACTGTTCGAGTCATAGCAAGGAAAACAAATTATTTTCTGTTTCGAGCATTTAAAGAAAATGTCCCCACTGATTGATAATTGTTACTGCCAAATTTCTTAGTTAATCCCTCTGCATTCATTTGTGACTCGTTTGTTAATTATTTGGCTTTTTTCTCCTTTGCAAGTCTACTGTACTAAAAAAGCCACCTGTTTTTGTTTTTTCTTTTATAATGTTTTGGCCTCTGTCGCATTTGTGTTTGCACTTGTGGTTTGTTTTCGTTAAATCAATAACTTATTAGTCAACGATATAACGTCAGTTTACATCGAATTATACAACCATTATGACCTATTCGTTTTTCAATAATTGCCAATCCTTGAGAAAGGGAATTCGTAATTGTACTGTAAATCGTTTTGTTTCATTCGACAAAATTGCTTTTCTCTTAACGGTCACAAATTTAAGAAATCTCAAAGTTACCTGAGTTTAAAAGATGTCTAAAAACGCACAATAAGAAACGTGAAACTCAATTAAAACTCATGTGTTGTGTTGTTGTTAGCAATCCAGACAGTTCAAATAGAGCAAAGGTCAACAACGATAAACAAAATACGTCACTGTAACGTTGCAACAAAATAGACAAAGCGGACGTTACAATAACCCCTGTTGATAATTTGTGCCATAAACAGCCATAATTTTTATCTGCTATTTGATAATGATAATTTGTGCCATAAACAGAGTTTTTTAGGCAACTGACTGATTTGTTTTGATGCTAAAGTAGCTATATACATAATGCCCGTTGTGTTGTTATTTGTGAACGCCGCTTCGTTTAGTCGTTTATTTTATGCGTCAGCAAAATCTTACATTTTGTCGACTCTGTGTTTCTTGACATTGAATCAACGTAGTTACAAGCTTGCGCCGGCAAAAGCAGCTTGTACCTTTGTGTGTATGAGGAATCATTTCTCTTTTCGTAAAAATGAGGTCTGTGCTTGTCATGTAAAGCTTGTACTGTAGTGTACTAAACACTGATAAATTTCCCTTTCCCAATTTTGCCTGGTGGTACACTGCAAGGGCACAAAGCTGTTGTAATGCAGGCTAACTGCGCATTCGATTGCGCAGTGCGCTTTAGCCCAACGCGCACTGCGCATTCGTAATTAAGCGATTATTGCGCAAGCGATGCCGAAAATTCGCTCGAAAACAAACAAAAGGCGCACTTGACCTACTTCTTAGTACAATCGATCTACAAGTAGCAAGGTACTTAAAAAGTTAAAACTGGCTTGTCTAAGGTGTAATTTGACCAAATGAGAGCAAAGTTTGTTAAAATTGGCTGCGCATTACCCCAATTGACTATATATTAATATATATAATATATTCATACTTGTTATTTCTTTGTATATTATACTTGCTATATTAAACATGCAAAGTCATAGGCGCCGACTTTTCAAAAAACCTTGGGGGGCGAGAAAAGTGATGACGTCATAACCATAACGCTATTTTACTCAATTAAAATAGTCTTTGATTAAGCTTACCGTCTTGTTTATATTGACACCTAGGTCGCAAATCGAATTTATTAGAACCGCTGCTTGAAACGATTAGTTTTACGCATACAGTACGCCTAGTCGTAATAATTTTGTTATTATTAGCTCATAATCGGAACAGTTGGAAAACAAGCCGATTCATTTCCTTTTCGTGCGAGTGAATAACAACGACCAAGACAGTGAAGTTATCGAAATAAAACGCAAAGAATCATGATCTCAAGCAGAGTGGAAACCCGCTATCAGTTTTATTAACTTCTTTTTGCTAATTACTTACCTTCAAAGCGTTAACGGCCAAGTGTTTTCTCTTATGTTTTTTATCGAAAGTCTTTATAGTCTTTTATCGAATACCGTATATACTCGAGTATAGGTCGAGATTTTCGCAAGTGATTTTCACCTCAAAAAGCCGGGTTCAACTTATACACGGGACAAGCTGTTGTCCCCAGCTCGGCAGTTTTCAAAATTAACGCAATTTTGCTGCGGCAAAATCATTGCCGACGTAGATTACGGAAGATGAAATGGCGTCGGCCGAAGTAAAAGTTTTGAATACTTTTATTTGCAGTGATTCAAACTTAACTTTCAAATTTAATGATTTCTTGTCAATTCTAAACTTTATGCACTTGTTGAGCAATATGCAAAGCTCACGAGACAAAACAGCAAAAAGAGCTGTTTTAAGAGATCAATTTTTTTTATTTTTGCGTGTACGATGTAATCGTTCTTATTACGTAACATTCCATGATCGTTGAAGTCGATGTCAAACCTTAGCGGTCGCATAAAACAATGATGTCAGGTTGGCTAGGTGATAATAGTGATAAGAGACGTCGTTAATTCAGGCAATATCTGCGACCAAGACCATTAACCACCTTTTCTTTTATCGGTTTTCGATTTAATTCTCACACATTGTAAATAAAACAATGCGTTCTGTGGAATCATAATTGAATCTCACAGCGGGAAGACCTCGTTGAAAATAGATCGTCTAATTTAGCTGGTTTACGTAATACTGCAGTGAATAGTTAGGTGACTATTCCAGCAGCGTAAGTTACTCTACGCTCTACTTTGAAATTTCCATACGGTATGATTTCCAAGCTGTATTCACGTAATTGTTCGGTGTGTTGTAGTTTCAACTCGATAGAGTTTGCTAAAATCGATTTCATGTTTGAAGTCACTAAAAATCTAACGGACGTTTGGATAACTCGTGAAATGAGAATAATTATTCAACCTCGCATTCGCATTTTCGCTACCACGCGTTTGGACTTTGAAGTTGCTCCTCACGCGCGGGAAGATAAGCAATGTGTGACTGTGAGCGTGCGTGCGGTGCGCATCTCAGTAGTAATTCACGTTCCAGAGAAAGCCATGTGATCAGCCGCTGTTTTGCGGGCAAGGGCAAGAGCAACGCAGGCTGTTTTTCGCTTTCGGCATTCTCTAAGTCCGTTTAAATGATCTAAATCTCTCGCGAAGTATTTTATCTTTGAAACACCACTTGTAATAGCCATTTTTGTTGCCCCTCAACCATAAATTTACGGGGGGCGCCGCCCCTCGGCCCCCCCGGGAGTCGGCGCGTATGTGCAAAGTTGCAAACTGCATTAAGTGTAACCTTTTCACTAAGATTCCTATTGCCTACAGTAGTTTATGCAATATTTATGTTTTGAGTGCTTATAATGTATAATGTATATATATCACAATGTAAAGTATTGTCGCATTCTTAGTGTAACCATATCTGGGAGCTGGTGTACAAGTCTCTGCCCTGGTAAAAAATACCATGACGTGTTTGAGAGGAATCGCCCAAGACACATAGGTTGAAATGTGTAAACAGTATTAAAGCAAAGGTAAAGTAGTTTCACGCAATATCTTTGGTCGATTCCTGTCTATTCAAGAATCAAGAGCATAATATGTGTCAGAAGCGTGATGCTTTAAGCCAGTGAGATGTAGACATTCACTGTGGTGGATATCCAGCGTTTGAGCCATAATGACAACACGATGGTGAGGTGGATAATGGATATGCTTAAAGCGACCACCGGACAAAGTATCAAGTGAAGAACTGAGAAGAAGGCTTGGCACCCACCAAGTAGAAAAGGTCATGTGGTGGAAGAGGATTCCGTTGGTAAGGTTGCTTACAATAAATGGAAGAGGATTTATGGCTTAAAAAGGTTCAATCGCTGGAGGTGGAAGGTGAAAGATCCACATAACATGAACGATTGAACGTAATCCACATGGTTGACCAAAGAAGGGTTATGAGCGAATTCCGAAGAGGCACTCTTGTTGCTATCAATCTTCAAAATAGGAGCTCATGGAAAACATGATGTAAGTTTGCTAATGTCCAACCCTCGCAATACGGAAATAAAAGATGGAAATCTGAGAACTGAACTTACTAATTTGTAGTTTAAAAGGTTAAATTCTTTACCAAATTGAAATAACTTAACTTTTTGTTACTTTAGGCGTGTTTTCTTGCATCGTTATTTGAAACCCTTGGTGCAATATTGCTTGGTGCAAAGGTTGGTAAAACTATTCGTAAAGGCATTATTGATGTTGAGATATATTCCGGTGGTGAAGCCTTGCTCATGGCTGGAGAAATAAGTGCGATGTTAGGTGAGTTGTCATGCTTCATGTTTTTGTACCATATTTATATCTAGGCCTATTTTTGTTGTGACTTTATTTAATGTTCACCTTTCAAGATCATAGAAAAAAAGATGTTTTTGAACTTTAGACTACAGAATTCTGTTTTTTTTATACATTTGGCTTGACTTGATCGAAATTTGGGGGCACCGAATTGTTGCGGAACTTCCATCTTCTATTCTCCCTATATGACAATTCAATCACTGACTAGCAACCTACTACATTCACTGTTTAAGACTGCTTCGCTTGACACTGACCCGAGACTTAATCGTAACTCACGAGGGTGAAAACCAGTGATAAATTTCGGAGGTCTCTGGCCTTAGCCTCGAGCTTGGCTGGCCTCGGCTTCGAGGCTTAGCCCTGGCCTTGGACCGATGAATCAACTGGTGAACAACCTAGCTCAGGTGGTGGCGCTACACTCTACAGTAGTTGAACGATATAAATTTGTCCTAATCTACTGAAAATTACAACTGATTTTGCGTGTCTGTCTCTTGCAAACTGTGTGACACACGCCAAAACAATTGTAATATCTGGGAATATGAAAGAGCACTGTGACGTTTCAACTTCATATTTTGCTAAGAGCACTGTGACATAGCCTAATGAATTGATTAGATTTCAATAGCTTCACGTGATAAAGTAAATTTTTGCAAGACTGTGAGATGTTGTTACTCTATGTCCATAATTGAATTTGTGATTTATTAAACTTTATGGTACCGTCGTCATAGTGCATAGAACTGATTAGCGCGTTGGACTGTTATTGGTGGTTTGATAAATTCGCCCCCTTCGAGTGTTTTTGCCCCCAATCGCCCTCTTTGATTTTTTTGCCCCCCTGGAACTTGAAATCGCCCCCTGGGGGGCGATTTCGCCCACTTTGAGAAACACTGTGCTAGTCAGTGGTTTTCAACTAGGCTGCCGCGGCACCCTGTGGTGCCATTTACAATTTTCTTGGGTGTCGTGAGCTATTTCTCATATTCAGTAGACCTCCCCAATCCCCGGACTTTCTTTTGTTTTCATCTATATTGTGACTTTTCTGCATGGGTTTTCAGTGCTGATTTCAAAAATATGCATAAAAATTTTTTTCGATCAACATCTGGGAAGTTATTCGCTGTTTCTTGGCAACAACTTTTCATAAAAAGTACAAAAATCCCCTTTAAAACCCCTTTACTTTTAACCTAGTATACTGATATCTAGATTATCTGAAAGCATTTCTTCTCCTGAAGGATTAAAAAAAAAAATTATTAAAATTGAACAATTGGTACCAGAGTTATGATCGTTTAAGTACCCAGATTACGCAGTCACGCATGACTGATTTTTGTTAATCTATTGCCAAATGATACTAGAAAAATGGTGAAAGTTGCTGTCAAGGGGTTTTTGGGGGTAAGGAGTTCAAAAAATATATTAAAAAGTGTCTCAGAGCAACAGAAAAAAAGTTATTAATAAATTGATACGAACAGTCACGCATGAATGATTTTGTCGCAGTCGCTTCATTTCTACAACGAGATGTATACCTTAGGCACCACAAACGTTAAATGCCTTGAGTCATAAACAGTATAACGTGGAACCGATCATCTCAATGTAGCTAACATCTGGGTACCCATTGCACTAGATGTTAGAGTACACGCTTCATTGCTCGGAAAGAGCTCTGATCAAGTGTAAGATGGTCACAGTCCGCCACAATTTCAATAGCATCTCTCACCCAGCATAATGTAGTCTATGTATCTAAATCATGTGGTAAAAAAATAGATTAAGTCAGCTGAACTTAACGATAACCTTCTGTAATGAATTTTAGGTTTCACTATTGATCAGTTAGCATTTACTACTTGTATCTTGTATGATTATATAACGTATTGTATACACTTCTGTCTAATATTCCATGTGTATTCATTTATCCATCATGGAGCTGAGGAAGAGTAAAATGAACAATGATGGTTTGCTTGGTAATTTGCAGCCTTTAAAACATTTTAAGGAAGGACAATTTAGACCAACTACTGGAGATGTTCTTCAGAAATACATATATCATCTTCAATTAAATCCTCGCAACCACCAGAGTGGGAAACTCGCAGCTTGGGATACAGCAGTATGTCTAGCAAAAGTATGGCAGCCTGCTTGCATTCCACTGATGACAAAACAAAATATCCAAAACAAAATTATTCATTTGGTTGATGAATACAAGAAATACAAACATGCCAAAAAGGAATCTGCTGCCTTAATTAAATTTCGAGAAACACTGACAACACTATTTATGATATCTGCTAAGAATGCCGAAAATCTTATTAACAAAAACAAAACATTGCTACCAGAAGGTAAGGCAGAAGGTATACAGTTTCTTAAATTACTTGAAACAAACCAACCAGCATCTCTTGGACCTCTTGATAGAAAGAGGTTGAAATGCTTCAAGAATTATGCATTGAAGAATCGAATAAAGGTAATAAATTATGATGTATGTTTGTTCCTCAGTGCAGATTCGACTTAATTTATTGGGAAGATGACGAGGAGAGTAAATTAAGTCCTGAGGTAGATGGCTGAGAATCTGCATTTATCTGTAAAAAACGTCTTGTTTATTCATCCGTATCAAAAATTAATAGATATGTTACTTTAAAAATCATTGGGCTGTTAAGCATACTGGGAACAAACATACATCATACTTTATTACCTTTATTCGATTCTTCAATGCATAATTCTTGAAGCATTTCAACCTCTTTCTATCAAGGGGTCCAAGAGATGCATGTTGGTTTGTTTGAAGTAATTTAAGAGACTGTATACCTTCTGCCTTATCTTTTGGTAGCAACGTTTTGTTTTTGTTAATAAGATTTTCGGCATTCTTAGCAGATATCATAAATAGTGTTGTCAGTGTTTCTCGAAATTTAATTAAGGCAGCAGATTCCTTTTTGGCATGTTTGTATTTCTTGTATTCATCAACCAAACGAATAATTTTGTTTTGAATATTTTGTTTTGTCATCAGTGGAATGCAAGCAGGCTGCCATACTTTTGCTACACATACTGCTGTATCCCAAGCTGTGAGTTTCCCACTCTGGTGGTTACGAGGATTTAATTGAAGATGATATATGTATTTCTGAAGAACATCTCCAGTAGTTGGTCTAAATTGTCCTTCCTTAAAATGTTTTAAAGGCTGCAAATTACCAAGCAAACCACCATTGTTCATTTTACTCTTCCTCAGCTCCATGATGGATACATGAATACGCATGGAATATTAGACAGTAGAACTGTATACAATACGTTATATAATCATACAAGATACAAGTAGAAATGCTAACTGATCAATAGTGAAACCTAAAATTCATTACAGAAGGTTATCGTTAAGTTCAGCTGACTTAATCTATTTTTTTACCACATGATTTAGATACATAGACTACATTATGCTGGGTGAGAGATGCTATTGAAATTGTGGCGGACTGTGGCCATCTTGCACTTGATCAGAGCTCTTTTCGAGCAATGAAGCGTGTATTCTAACATCAAGTGCAATGGGTACCCAGATGTTAGCTACATTGAGATGATCGGTTCCACGTTATACTGTTTATGACTCCAGGCATTTAACGTTTGTGGTGCCTAAGGAATACATCTCGTTGTAGGAATGAAGCGACTGCGACAAAATCATTCATGCGTGACTGTTCGTATCAATTTATTAATAACTTTTTTTCTGTTGCTCTGAGACACTTTTTAATAAACTTTTTGAACTCCTTACCCCCAAAAACCCCTTGACAGCAACTTTCACCATTTTTCTAGTATCATTTGGCAAGAAATTAACAAAAATCAGTCATGCGTGACTGCGTAATCTGGGTACTTAAACGATCATAACTCTGGTACCAATTGTCCAATTTTAATAATTTTTTTTTTTAATTCTTCAGCAGAAGAAATGCTTTCAGATAATCTAGATATCAGCATACTAGGTTAAAAGTAAAGGGGTTTTAAAGGGGATTTTTGTACTTTTTATGAAAAGTTGTTGCTAAGTAACAGCGAATAACTTCCCAGATGTTGATCGAAAAAAATTTTTATGCATATTTTTGAAATCAGCATTGAAAACCCATGCAGAAAAGTCACAATATAGATAAAAACAAAAGAAAGTCCGGGGATTGGGGAGGTCTAATATTCAGTTTTATCTGTCTTCAAAAGGTTAGCTTGGATCATTGTTAATGTTGCTGACAAATTTTCATGCACGATTATTTTTGTGACATCATTCAAGGGGAATTTTCTGTCATACTGCATATTCGCATATGATGTTTCGTGATCACAAATTGTGGTATATACCCTTCTATTGTTATAGCTTTGAGTTGTAGGCCTCACAGTCAAAGTCTGTAGGCTATGTTGTGCTAAATGTTGACTAGTTCAGTAGGTGAATGTTGCGGCATATAAGACGACCCCTGACTTTACAAGCAAAAATCTATCATTTAAGGTATGTTCGCCAGATAAAACGACCCCCCCACTTCCATCTGTTGCTATACCGTAGGTGACACTGCAAGTCACTAGTGATATATACTGCTCTAAGTTTATCGCTTCTTTGCTGTATTTCACGTAATTAATGTTACTTGCATAACACCGAAATCCTGGCATTGCACTGTTGGACTTGCACCTTCTATTTATCCAATGAAAACTCGGTTAATCCCTTCGTTAAATAGGTTCTTCCCGCTGTGAACAGCCGCTTACTATTTCCATTATCTGCCCAGCTGAGTAACACGTTGATTTATTATCTCAAGGCGTACCGGTAGCTCTACCAAGTCCAACTTTGGATTTTCAGTTACAATTGCGCAACGCATACTGGTAGTCTTATTGTTCCAATCAGCACCGTCAGCAATGACAAGTCATTCAACATGGTATCGCAATGCCATTGCATATAGAAAGAAGATCACTGATGACGGTTTGTTGAAATTGAGGAATGCTGTTATCCATCAGCTTTGTTTAGATGGAAAAAAAGCTATGCAATCGGGAAAGACTGGCAGTGGCTGTTATTTCCAATTTTATATATTTGGTTGCTTTTTCATTGCCCTCAAAATGTTCAGAGAAAAGGAAAGTGCTAGCGGGGAGGCAAGTTTTACATCTATAAACTAAAGCTTGTTGCAATCGATGACATGCAAAATATCTTGTGTGTAATTTCTGACAGTACTGCAGTTAACACAGGCTCAAAAAAGGAATAGAGGCGATAATCGTGAAATATTGTAATCGGAAATACGGCCACGATGTAATATCGCTTGAATGTTTGTATCATTGCATTGAGCTGCTGTTAGGAGATGTCATAACAGCTATTGATGGCAATACAAAATCACCGGATCTTTTAAGTAATGGAGCTGTGTTTAATTTCATTAGCCAACTAACAAAAATTTATCTTGCAAAATCTCCACCATGAGATGGAACATGTTTGGACACATTCTGAGACTTCATCAGGACTCACCTCCCCAGAAAGCCCTTAAATGTGCGATAATTGGCAGCAAAAAGTACCAAGGCCGAACCGGACGTCACCGTACCAACTTATTACAACTGCTGAGATCTGACATCAGAAAAGCTGGCCTGGGATCCCTGCTCAGCACACCACATCTCCATCGATTGCAAAACATCGCAAAGGACAAAACAGAATGGAGATCCTATCAACTTTTTTGAAAGACTGATCGAAGCCAGCGGATGCCAAACGGTTTGGCTACACTGGCGGCGGAGACAGTTACAGTAATAATAACTAACAAAAAATCACTTAATGGTTGATGAACTACAAAATTACAGAGATACTTTAATTGAGCCATCAGAGAAAACCAAAAAAATTCTTCTGTGGGAAAGAAAGCAACATCAACTCCAGGCAACAAATTCATAAGAGCTGACCAAGCTTCACTCTTAGTCTTAAGTTGTGCAACATTCCAGGACATTCCTGATGAGTTGAAACAATATATACTTGTTCGTTGCATAGGAGGCTGCCCAGTGTCCATCATGCTCGCTGTTTGACCAATGGCTATCTTCGTATTCTACTTTTTAGGCCATTTGCACTCAATGCCACCCAACTTGCTGGATTGTCAATCAGCCAATTTATAGTTGATGTGTAATTGTGTATGCTCCAATGTTTATTTCAATTTTTTCCACCCCAGTGCTGTAAACGGACCAGCCATTACACTTCTCAATAGAGATTTGATGGCAGCGTCTGATCATGCTATTGTAAAGTATGCAATGCCAAGCTTCACAAGGAATGGAAGCTTGCGGGTTTCCCCAAAAAATGCCACCCTGACATCTCATTCTGATGAACCACCAATTTTGCCAGAAAACGTCAGCAAGATTGCAAGAAAGCCATTAGAGAACAAAAAACTGAGTCAATGCTTGCGCTATCAAGTAAACATACACTCATTTCATTTTATGATGTCACCAGTCAGTGTTCTCCATGTCTTTCATTGGGCACACCGGCTGCATGGAGATCGTTCAAAAACAATCAGATGAACAATGAAAGAGTCATTGGACTGCTGAAACGATGTGTCATCGAAAAACGAGTCAAGGATAGCACAGATGCCAATGATGATGATAAAAAATTGAAAAGACTGACAATGATATTCGCCAATATGTGGTTGCAATGATGCAATAAGAGTGCATGTTTAGTTATGGTTTAGCATGTTACAAGTTTAATATGAAAATTTAGTAGGCTACGTTATCGTGAATGTTTTACATTAACTTTGGCCAGTCTTTTGTGTTTTCTTGTCTTGTATTTTCTAAGTTGCCTGTGGAGTGTATTGAAATTCTTTGTATTATTTTCTAAATAGTGAATGCCATTATCAACTTTTGTTCCAAAAAAAATATCAAAATCTCATTTTTTTGCAATTTTAAAAAAATTAGTTTTTTTAATTTTTCTTTTAGGACTTTAAAAACCATGTAATCTTGTTTAGCATGAAAAATCATGCAGAATTAATGAAAAGATGATGGTTTTATTACATTCTAACCAGAAGTTATGACCATTCAAACATTTGACTTTTATGTCTCACAAGGGGGTATTTCTCTATATTTCAAAGGGGGTGTGGGACCTCAAAAAATTGGAGTTGATCAAAAATTTAAAAAGGATACTTCGTTTGGCCAAAAATCCCATCTCATAATCACTATTACAAAAAAACTTTTTTGAAATGGAACACCCTATTAAACAACCACACAAGCGAATGGCCTTTGTCTTAAATTTGGACCAGGACCAAACAAAGCCCAATGGCGATAATATTACGGGTAACGGGGGCAGGCTTGGTAGAGCTGGAAGCCTCCACCCTGGTCTCACACATTGGCGGCGGATCTATGATGATCATCTCCTAATGAACTGCTTTGACATTGGGTTCCGGTAGCAAGACCCGTGTCTGGGCTGGCCTAGTATCTAGGATTTCCCGCAGCCCACCCCACATGGGGAAGCCCCTAGAAAAGGTGGGGTAGACATCGGACACCGCAAATCTCATCTGGCCAGCTTGTCGCGACTGGCGGATTACCCAAATAGCGGTCGACCTACACATACAGTACCGTACTTTTTTATTAAAATAAAATGCTGTTTTGTAGTGACATTCAATCTCCAAGTGAAATTGAAGTTTCTGTCATAATGTTGGTTTTTAAAGATGTTATTATTAATTGCCTTTCCCAGGCACGCACAACAAGTGAACTTGCCAACTTTTTATCTCACTGTATTTGTATATATCAGAGCTGTTCAAAGTCAAGTAGAAAAGCTATGAACTATTTTTTAAGTTTTTGGTATTAAACAGATAAAGTTTGTTCCAACAATCTGCAGTTTTTGAGATGAAAAGCTGGTGGTCTGCCACAAAATATTTTTCTCTTCTGTAGGTGCCATAAACCTAAAAAGGTTGGAAAACATTGGGCTAATAAGCTTAAGTTTTCGTTTGGTTGAATTGTGTCAATTTACTAAATTGCATCACTTAGTTATTGCTTGAATTTTCATCTCGAATATTTTTGTACTTTTGATTAGCGGGAACGAGCGATTCTTTCTTTGTAGTGATTATCTTTACACTTATTCTCCATCTCATTTTGTCAATGGCATCTTCTTTCCTCAGTTCGAATTTGTCTGCCTTATTCTTCTGTTCTTTAATGTTTATTTTGAACGTACCTGTTTCCTCTTCCCATCCACCTTCAACCCTAGACAGCAAATCCGTCATTTTTACACTGATTCAACGTTTGCAGACATTGCATCAATATAAAAATGACGGATTTTGCTGTCTGGGATGTTACCTGTTTTTATTAATCATGATAAAGAACTGCAAAGTAAACTGTAAAATTATATAACAGCTGCTGAATATCTTAAATATTACTTTACTGTAGTTTTGAGTTTCCTGTAAGTCAGAAGTATGCTCAGCAAATTGTACCAATGAGCCATCCAGTTGCAAGAAAATGATGACAAGGATGGTTTGGTTAATGAATCCTGAGAAATGTTCTGCCAGTGGTGACTATGTCGGAATGGTTCGTTTCAGAGACTTCAATTCGGAGATTAATCAACTAAAGTCTCAGCGAAAAAAAAAGTTTTATATGCATAGGTCATCATCATCATCGGCCATGTTGCCCATGCCTTCATAAGGTGTCGGCTACCGTGAGTTTCCACAACGATCAATTGTCCATAGTTCTTATTAATATTTGATAAAACTACCATTTAACGTTTTATGGGCAGAGAAAACGTTTTCTCAAACCGTAGAAAATTTCATGATCAGATCACCGCTTAAGTTTTTAAAATTTTGGTTTGTCCATGTTGAGAGATTTTTTTAAAGACTTCCAAACGTGGACGACGCCGGTGCCTTTGACCAGGAAGTGCCCCATCATTGCCGAGTGTTCAATTACACGTTTGCCGTTTGCGCTAGACAGGCCCGATAAATGTCGTCCGATAAAAGCCGTCAACTTAAAAGATCCCGGGCTATAACTTCTCTAAATAAACAGAAGCTGTCGCTGGATTTTCAAGAAAGCATCAAATCGGTCGTTCTTTAGAAGGCTGTCTCCGAATTGAGATGTCTGCGAAAAAGGCTGACTCTGAATGTGCGGCTCCGAATCAGAGTTGCTGAATCGAAGTGTTCTAATGGAGTCCCAGATTGACCATGTTCACAGTCAACCTCCTTTGTTGTAATATTACTTTTATTGCATATGATATAGTATGAGTAAGCAAATGTTCTTTAAAATTTAATCTTAAAATGACTTAAATCTCTTCACATTGACACAAATTCCATGTACCGGTACCCGCTTTCTACACTTCATGCATTCTATTGAAATTCTCATTTCCTTGCCAGATATTTTGCATGGGTCCACTTTGCTTTTTACAACTATAATATGCCTTTTGCTTCACTCACCATCACTTCATACGGTATAAATCATTTTTTTCTGTTCCTGTCGTCGATATGTTGGCGCAGTGAAGTATGCTTGATCAAATTTTGATTAAATCTTCTCAAAATTATTGCAGCATCTGGGTTGTGGCAATTAATAGCAACATTCTTCAAGCTGCCTGTATCAGGGACGCACAGTATTGTCGGAGCAACTGTTGGATTCTCATTGGTGGCACGGGGAGCACAGGGAGTACATTGGTGGAAAATAGGCTTGATTGGTAAGTTCATTGTAACAGCCATTAAGATAGATGTGATTACAACAGTACGGTAGCGCTCAAACAGCTGAAAAATTAAAACAGCCCTTGGCTAAGAGAACCACTTAGTGATGGTTCAAGTAGAATGGTTAGAACAGATGGTTGGTTTATCAAGATGGTTGAAACAAAATGCGATGAACTTCTTGAAAGATTATGTGACTTATGTGATAAAGTAATAAAAACCGAAGTAGTACCAACAAATGGCGTCATCCACAAAACTCAATAAAACCTAAATGATGCTATGACGTAGTGAGTTCGACTTGAATGACGTCACTCTCGATTGTTTTCTGGTTGCGCAGTTCAGGGATATTGCTTGTAATGCTGGAAGCAAAATTCCATTTCTAACTTTTGCCAAACCTCAATTTGTTTTCACCCAACACATCAATGAACATATGCCGCAAGTAACTTTTTTATTTTCCATGTCTGGAATATCTCTGGAATAATAACTAGCATTATGGCAGCCTGCCGGCATACTTTAAGTGTAAGTCTGGCTGCACATTTAGACTTCTACTACTTTATGAACAACACAGGGACAAGTTTCACACTAAATTTCCCATCAATCCGGATGAAGACCTGAATCGACATAATCCTGCATGGGTTTTAGCAACCTAGATGAGTTGAGGTTGAAAATCCTGTTTTTTGCCTTAGCAAGTTTCAATCAGTCACAAAATGTTCTTATGTTTTCATCACAATTTCAGTTGGCTCTTGGTTTCTTTCCCCGGTGCTAGCTGGGCTGATGGCTGCTGGCTTCTACTTTGTGCTTCGGCGTCTTATCTTTCAAAAGGTAATTGATTGAATCCATTGCCTACATCTGCAGTGATAACAAGGAAAAGCATCTTGCTAACGTCATTCGTCAGCATACAAATCTTTAAAACTGCATTATGATGTTTTGCAGTACCTTTGTGTAAAGCGCAGAGCTGAGAATTTTAGCAATCTCTAAAGGAATTAGGGTTCATAAGATAGTTTGTGAATGTCCGATTGTTGACTGAGATACGTGATTATTGTTTTAAGATATTATTTTATTGTGTTGATATTCGTTAATTTTTCTATATTTGTTATAATATATAATTCAATCGATGAATTATTCCTACCAAGCATCAGCTTGTGCTTTCATAGGATGAACCTGTCCGACCTGGTCTCATATCCCTGCCTATCATGTACGGCTTCACAATCGCCATCAACTGCTTCTCTGTATTCTTATCTGGCGCACCTCGTAAGCAACGTTTTTAAATATCACGTGACCATAGCTTGGGTCGTCCTGGTGTAGTTTTGCATTCGATCGCCAAGCATTCAGATAGCACCCTTGCACCCTTAGTTGAATGATGAACTGATGATTGATGAACCATTAAACCATTGTTTGAAAACGTTTCAACAGTTTTATAGAAAATATACGCAATGTTAGTCTAATGATCTATGCTTGTCATCTCGAAATGCTCGCTCAATGACTCTTGTTTTATGGTTGATTTTGTAACGTAATCGGATATGGTTGCTTAGAGACGTGTCCAAAGATGCAAGCAATGACGAATAGGCTACCTTACGTTTGTGTAACTTGAAATTTATTAGTCACTTTATAACAGGGCTGTCGGAGGGATTTTGGCTTGTCCGGAATAGCACTAGTTAAAAAAAGCCAACTCCGGTTTGATACGAAACGATAAACAGACTAAATATTTTGGTTGTAATCTTTTTTTTGAAATATTGTTTCTTGTTCTCCTTTTTGCATACTTTACCAGGAAATACAAGTGTTGTTGTTAGTTTTTGTAAAAGTTGCAGTTTCAATTTTGACAAGTGAAATCAAATTTTTTTTTTAAATGACAATAAAGAAAACTTTAAAAAATCTGGCAACACCGAAGCAATATTCGGCCAGGTAATAAACCGGGGAGTCGGAGTCGTATATTTTTTCCCTGCTCAACAGCCCTGTTATAAACAGTCCAAAGCTACATACGACATCACCATTCAAAGCCAAATTCGATTTGAAGACAAACCAATGCTCGGACACGAGCTGGAGCCGATAATTATAGATGACAATCTGTTGTGAAAAAGTTGGTTGTAATCCTACTCCTTGTTTTGTAGTATTGGGATTTGACAAATTGTCTCCTGGGATTGATGTTGTGATCTCAGCATCGATCGGGCTGATCGTTGCTTTGCTGGTACAGTTCGTTGTTGTCAAGAAGCTGAAGGAAAGTTTCAAGTACAACAGAGGTGAAACCACACTCGAAGTAATCAATTTGATCAGATTCCATTTGGTTGAATTTAATGTAAAGCTTAACTAAAATATTATATTTTGCTGACCAAGTTTGGAAGTACATTGATCGCAATTCATTCTTGTATTTTTTATTGTTTGGTTGATTGGATGTGTTCTTTTTATAACCATTATAATCCAATCTTGTCACAATCTTTGATATTAGTTTGTGTATGTTGCTGTGCTCCGTGGATGTGGTAGTGAGGTTTACCTGCAACATTCTACCCATTCTTTCAGTAGCTGAGTGTTTCATGTTTCAACCAACCATCATCATCGGATTTTGTTTTGAAATCCTTTACATCAGGGGTCACCAACCTTTTTGGTATGCGGGCCACTTTGGCACTAAGGAGAGCTGTGGCGGGCCGCACTGATAAAATTTTAGGTAGGTTGACTCTTCTGCTAGAAAAGAACGCATTTCGTACCCAGTATCCAGCGTTACATGTTGTTCATATGTATGTTAGAATACCGCAGCAACAAAATTAATCGAACAACGCTACTGCCAGGCCAAGCTCCTTTTACAACACTTTTGACTTTTTTAACAATGCCTAATAAACGAGGCCACTTGTTTTGCGCACTTATAGCGTGGCGAGTTGTTTCATCAGAATATTCAATTATTCATCGCCAAGCAAGATTGGTGTTGTCACTTCGCTTCACAAATGATATCTTGCAATTAACAATTTCAGTAAAGACTAATTCCAAATTAATTTAGCAAATTTTTTGACATTTGTTACTGCATACCGTTAGAATTGTCTAACATTTACATATGTTATTCTCTTTTGAATTCTGAGTAAAACAAAAAAAAAATTTTGAAAAAGGTTCAGCGATTCAAAAGATACTGCGATTTGAAATTTCCTTGTCACTTGGTGGCGCCACATGCAAAAAATCTTTAAAAATCAATATTTTGGGCTTCGGTGATGATAGCGAGTCGACGAAAGTGTCTAATTTACCATTTTTGGGGTCAAGGAATTCAAAAAAGTAAACTGTTTTGCTCTGAACCCAATGGAAAAAAGTTATGGAGCAATAAAATATTTTTGGGCGGCGGACTTGAAAGTCAAAAAAGCCATGCGGCATTCCGCTTTCTCAAAAAATTTTTTTTTAAAAATGTACTTTAAAGGTGTCTGATTAATATAAAAATGGATTTTGAAATTATAATTTAATGCCTCATGAATAATTGGTTAATGATGTGCCGCCTCTGAATCGGTAGGCATGGGTTCGATACCCTGTCAGGTCATACCATAGACTTTTTAAAAATGGCACTGAATCTAATTCTTGCTTGACACTGAGCAACGGAATGGATTTGGGTAATAATGTACTCAGTTGCATCTCTATACAGCTACATTGACACTGTCTGCTTTTTAAAGCGCTGAGGAGCAACGCATTCTGCAATGGATACAGCGCTACCGGTGTATAAAAACAAACATTATTAGTATTATTATTATTAATCTCTGAAATGTTTAAAATAAATAACTAATAATTTGCATCTTTGATTTTTAGAGAGTAGGTAACATATTATACCTAATCATAAGTACACACAAAGTTGCAAGAAAACAAAAAAGAAAGTGGAATGGTATCATTACATGTTTTGGATACGGAACTTGGGCCATGTACAATTGCCTCACTCATAGCATCAACAATTGTCATTCGCTGTCCCACTGCAGGAAAAAAATGCTTAAGCCTCTTGATGAGCTCCCAGTATCTGAAAGAGAATTGCTTCTATGGCGATCAGGCATAGATTGCACAGATGGAACAGCTGGTGAAAACACATGCCTTCATCATGAAGCTTACTACCTTAGAAAATTCACAAGCCATGCTGCATCTAAACTATGTTGCGATGTACTTGGAGTTCATGCAAGTAAAATGATGAAAGCCCCCAAAGGAACACACATAATTAATTTGGATCTTGCAAGGAAATTAAGAATGAAATATGAAGCAATAATACCAGGTTTCAAAGTATGCCATGCATGTCTAAAAAAGCAGTTTAAATCTGAGATGAACGAAACAAGTGAAGTTGAGAGAAGAGAATTCGAGGAGGGGCAAATGGTTACATCTACATCAGGGAGTGACAATGACGAGGAAATTAGAGAATGGAAGAATAAAGAGAAAAGGGAAAGTGAGAAAGAAAAATTAAACAGCTCATTACAGGCAATTGGATATTCTCCTTTGAAGTTGCACAATGCACAGCATGCCAAAGAGACACAAACCCACTGCCATAAAACAAAAACTGAACCAAATTACAAATGGGTTAGCAAAGTCATTTTCTGGTGCCGGGGACATTGCTATAGATCTTATAGAACAACAACCAACGTGTTCCAACAAAGAGTGGAAGACATCATATGATGATCTCAATAAGTTGATGTTTGAATTGAAGGAAAAATTCCAGGAAACAACTATTCATGGAGATAAGGTGCAAATCTTGACACTAAAACCGTCATAAACAGCAAAATTTTTTGATTGTCATATAAGCACAGTTCGTCAGGCTTTGAAGCTGAAATCTGATCACAGCCTACTATCAAAACCTGTGCGATCTGCTAGACAAGGTATTAGTGATACAGTCAAAGACCAGGTCCTAGCATTTTATGAAGATGACGAGTTTTCTCGGTTGATGCCAGGGTCCTGTGACTATGTCAGTTTGGGGAATAAAATCCACCGGCAAAAGTGACTTCTTTGCAATTTGAAGGAACTGTACTTTGCCTTTAAATCACAATTTCCTGAAAGCAAAATCAGTTTATCGAAGTTTCGTGAATTCCGTCCAAAATGGTGTGTAAAGATGGGATCTTCTGGGAGTCATTCGGTGTGTGTTTGTGCTATTCATCAGAATGCCAAACTGGTTGCTTCTGCCTGTGGTTTAGAATACAAGGAAATGATGACCGAAATTGTGTGTAATTTAGAAGATAGGATGTGTATGGTTCATCGTTGTTCGAACTGCCCAGGAAAGGAAGGACTAACATCAAAACTAAACAAGCACTTCAATGGAAGAGATTCTGAGGACATTTATTTCAAGCAATGGCAGTCAACAGACCGATCAGAACTCAATACTTTAACAATGTGTTTGTCTGATTTCATTGAATTTGCTTCAGCAAAGATGGATAACCTGACCTCTCATTCTTATACTTCAAAGTGTCAAGTAGGGTGGATAAAAAAAAACGAATTTTTAGGTTCAGCTTAGTGCATCTGCCAAAAGATGCAGTTTGGGCTATCTTTTACATTGGTACTTGAAAAAACATTTTTTGACCCCGTTTGACCCCTATCCAAGAGCTCTCTAGTGACCGCCGAGGCAAAATTCCTTAAATTGACTATAATTTTTTTTCTAGTGGGTGCAGGCTAGTGGTTTTGGTGTCTATCCCCACTAAATCAAATCTTGGGAAGTCATTTCTGCAGTTTAAAATCATCTATGGGCTAGCAAAATGACATCAGAGCCTTTATTCAGCAAAAATGCTTGAAAAAGTTGGAAATTTATTGTTTTTTTAAAAAATAGGGTAAAGAAAAACAAATTCATAATGCTTCTAAAGGTACTGCTGTTAATACACTGAAGCAAACATATAAAAGCAAACAATTACCATATGAAGTTAATTGCAAAAATGCTGCCTTTAATTTGTGCATCCAATTATCCATAGCATTACAGTAATGGACAAAATGCATGACAACGGGTTCAGGCGAAATCAATATGTTAGTGTTTTGTTGAGGAGCTTATATCAAATCCTGCAGACATATCTTTCTTAAAAGGAATGATGACAGACAGGACAGCCACAATAGACGGATTTGACTCTATTTTATTCGCACGAGTCAGAAAGAAAGAAAGTAGGATTCTTAGTGCAGAAAAACGACAAAAACACTCTAAAAAAGAAACGCAAAAACTGCTTCTACTGTAGCTCTTAAGATAAGGAACTTCTCTGGTCAGCTTGTTTACATCACATCGGTGAAATCGCTTGAGCTAGAGGTTTCAAAATAACCAGAAATGAGCATCTTGATGAGACTCCGCAAGAACTGGGATTCTATTCCACAGTGGCCAACTGCTAAGTACACTGGATATCAACAGCTTTCCAGTAACAACACATGATCTCATTCAGAACCTCAAAGATGACGTTGTTCAACTTGCACAAAGCAAATACAAATTCATTTGAGGCGACTATAAATAACTTATGAACTTGTGCATTGCTTATATCAGTCCTGGTCTACAAAATGTGAAATTCTACCGTTCTGGGGCCACACACAAGGCCAGATGGATGGCCAAATTGATTCATTCCTATTAATTGGTGCTACTGGAAAATTAAATAGCTAAGTTACCTAAGGGAACTATCACATCAGTTTCACAAGTGGCTAAATTAAAAAATCTCATGAATTTTATTTCACTCGTCTACTGTATATATTGGTTTCGGTGTAGTGTTGCTGTAGATGCTCCTTGGAACTGTTTGGCTATGTACAAGAACATTCTCAGATATGGAGCATTGGAGCAGTGCATAAGTTGATATTAGATGCTGCTGAACGTAGCTTCAAACGTCAATTTTGGTATCTCTCTGCTGAGATGGTACCACTGGACTGGCACTGTTCAGCTCTGAAGTTCAAGAAGAGGAAAACATCAGATGGCTGATGAACTTATACATGTAAAACCTACAGATCCTGTTTTTACACCAGCAGATCGGTTTGGCACTGCCTAGCTACGGACCACGTTTTCCATCCGAAATCAATCTGGAATCAAAACTGACAGATTTTATCACAAAGGACTCTCGGTTTTTTTTCTCTGTTTTAGAGATAAATGATGATTTTCTTCCTTTATCAGTATAGAAATGGTCTGAATCAGAGTCGTACCAGAAAGCTGTGTACAATGTGGCTGAACATGGAGTTAAACTGAGCACCGATTACCTACATTGTGCCAGAAACGAGGAACACTATCAAAACACTTTACAAATAGTGGAAGCTAACAGAAAAGACGCACCTAATTTGAGAAAGAGAAAAAACTAAATATCCTCTTGCACAGATTAGACTAGTCGATTACATTGCCTTCTGTGACAAAATGTGTTAGTAAAAGTTTACAGTTACTGTATACATACAGATTCAATACCAGGCTTTCATGTAGCAAACTTACTAGCCTATTGGTAACTTTCTATGTGTATTTGATCTATTTCCAGTGCGAAATTAGAATCTTAGACCACTTCCGCTCACTGGAGTTGTATTTTTAGCTATTCCAACGCGTAAAAAATGTGAATTCACAGACAACTCGTATAGACAAGCATATTCTTTTAATTCCCTGTACGATAGATAGTCGAACAGGCAAAAGTTTTATGCATATTATTTTGTTGAAACATACAACTTCTGTTGAGAAGCGTGAAAATACCGTTAATTCAATATTTACTTAATGGCAAACCTGAAAATTTGAATGGGATGGTGGCCCACATAAACGTGCCCCAATTCTACTGATTTTTGGACCAGCAAAGATTCTTGGCTACTGGCTAGTGGAACAATTTCACAAATCTACAAGTCAATAAGTACAAAAAAAAAGTAAAAAACAAGGGGGTTGTGTGCACACTACCCAGGATGTGTTCAATGGGATGCTTATTCAGAAGCCAAATGCAAGTTTTGCCTCTATTAAACATCATATAAACTCAATTAAGTTAAGTGTGATCAGATATTTACAAACATTGAAATAAACAATATCTAAAGCTGTAATAAATGCAATAGTTAAGTTTACACTATCAAATAAATATATATGCGGCATGCAGCTGCACTATTGTATGCTTCTGTAGTCTATTGGACCTCATATCACCTCACCACCTCATTGGACTGGAGGCCAGTTTGCACACAAATGGTCACACCCTAGTGTGTTTTACCTAGGTTACACTTTTTTTTAGTATTTCATCCATAAAACTGCCCAAAATATCTAAAAATGCCATTTCTTTCCCATAAAATGCCTTTTTTAGAGCAAAAATGTCATTATGCAATTTTGGCTGCCCATGCATCATTTTAGACTGCAGAGGTGACTTCCTAAGACTTGATTTAGTGGGGTTAGACACCAAAATCATTAGCCTACACCCACTAGAAAAGGTATTATGGCTAATTTAAGGAATTTTGGCTCAGCGGCCACTAGAGCGCTCTTGGATAGGGGTCAAACGGGGTCAAAAAATGTTTTTTCAAGTACCAATGTAAAAGATAGCCCAAACTGCATCTTTTGGCAAATGCACTAAGCTGAACTCAAAAATTCGATTTTTTTGATCCACCCTAGTGTCAAGCCTGTTATCTGAAGCAACTTAAAGCAAATCTTTCACCGGACACGGCAATAATTCTTGGGGATTTTGCCGAGAACTATTCATACATTATTCAGGACGAGATACAAAGCTACCACTGGAAGAAGGAGCAATGCAGTCTACACCCAGTTGTTTTGTATGTTGTTGTTAATGACACAGTCCAATCTTTTTCATTCTGTTTCTTGTCTGCTGATTTAACTCATGACACCGGGTTTGTGTATGCACTGCATAGGTTTTTCATCCTTTTTGTGAGAGTCTATAAAACCATCTTTTTTTAGTATAGACAACTGTCACTTGCTGTGCTTATCAGAGTGACAAGAATTTGTTGATTAACAACATTTTGCAGTAGGCTACTTGCTTCGAGAGCACATATACTAAAATTGAAACGATACAGAGAAGATTAGCATGGTCCCTGTGCAAGGATGACACGCAAAATCGTGAAGCGTTCCATATTTCTTTAAAAAAAAACATTTTGCAGTACTAAGCTAAATATTTTCATAATAGGCTACAATCAGAAAAAGTCTTTAAATTTATATATATATAATATTTTGCCAATTTATTATAAATTGAGTTGGCACACCGACCTATTTTGCCAACAAAAACTTGCATAAAGAGAACATTGCTCGTGAAACACAATAACGGTGAAATGCACACTAGTGTTTACATGACATTTGCAAACTTAAAATAAGCATTAAGCAACCCTATGCTCCCAGAAATTCGAAAACAGACGTTTTAATCAACCACTGGGACAATGTGGCTGGACGTCGCATTGGAATAACTTTAAGCAATCCCCACCTAGAACTATAATCTGATTGGTTGATCGGTGGAATCGTATGCAAAGCGAAAATATGCTTCCCTGAAAGTAATTTTTGCCTTCGTGCTCTTCAACTCCTCAAGAAAAGTATTTTTGGTTATACTTGTACGCTGATTTCTTCCACGGGCTGCAGCGTTACAGCGTGGCGGGCCGCCAGTTGGTGACCCCTGCTTTACATCGTGACCCAAGCTTTGTTTTACTCATACCGGTACTGAGATAACTCTTAACTTAGCACCACTGATGACATCACAATCATAGTTTTGTTCTCATTTTTTCGATTTACCATATACCATCTTATTTGATTCATTTTGATACAAAAACTATCCTGGGAAAATTTCCAAGTAAAAAAACTGATGTTCAGAGGTTGCGCTTAGCCTTCAATATTTGCTGATTTCCAAGGCACCATGAAGTAGGCTAGTAGTAGTACAGCAAGTAGTCGGCCACTAAAAATTGAATGAGACTGTTCACCAGGCATTCAATACACGATGCCCTCTTTTGGTGTAAACTATGGTAGACTATCACAAGACGTTATAGATCATAATCCACATTTATTCCAAGGTTTTGTCAATCAGACACCAGCTGACTTCTTCAGGGGCTTGGTCAGGTAATCACTACATGTGCCTAGCATGGGTGAAAACAGAACCATCAATTGCTAAAAAACAATTTTGCCCTTTTAGTTGTTTAACTGATTAACCATAGCCTGTGTGTACCTTTGAGACAATTTTACCACTCCCGGACATAGAGTCGGAAAGATTTTAGCAAATCCAGAGTGGGAGTCGTCAAACAAGCGGACTCTGACTCCGGCTTGATACAAAACGATGAACAATTGTATTGTTTTTGGACTTTTTTTCAAAATATTTCTTGTTCTCCGCTGTAAAACTTTACCAGAAAGGAAAATTGTTTTTGCTTGTCAGTTTTTGTAATGGTTGCTGATTCAATTTCTATCACAATTTCAGTAAAATTAAATTAAAAAACATAAAAAGGACGAAATATTTAAGAATCTGGCAACATTGAAATCAGAGTCCACTAGTTATAATATACATAAACCGAGGAGTCGGATATTTCTCGCCCAACTTCACACTTCACAGCCGTGGTATTTTTCATAAATATAATATGTCTGCACTAGAGGAAAAACGTGTGTTATTAGTCTAATTGGAATAGAATAACAGTACGCATCAATGGTAGGTCCAGTAAATTTGTCCGAAAATTCAGAATATTAAAGTAGGGGGTCACCTTTAAATACTTTTTTTACACAAAATTTTTGAACATGAGCTCTGCCAACCCAACAGTTTGTGAGGTGTGGAGAAGAAGATTCGCTCTCAACAGACAGACAGGACACGGTACACGACAACTGGGCGAGACAAAGTGGGCGAGACAAAGTGGGCGATACCCACTTGTCGAGACCAGGTGGGCGATGAGACAAGTGGGCGACGGACCAAGTGGGCGACGGACCAAGTGGGCGACGACCAAAGTGGGCGACGGAAGCGAAAGTTTAGCCGTTCGGAAAAAAAATACGATTTTTAATTTTTACTTTAAAATACAATGGTTGATTTGTGGAAGGGAGGCAGTGAGAGTTCTCACGCTGAGTTTCACGAAGCATTGGAAGCAACATTTTCATTTTTTTTGTAGTCTATTAATAGCGCTTGCTGTTTGATGTTAATTTGCATTGTGACATCATCTTGACACATTATTTTGCAATTTGCGGCGTCAGGGTTTATCGTGAAGCTTAAGAGAAACCTCTCTGAAAAGAGACAAACGAATGGCCAAAGAGTAGTTTAAGTCAGTTATGAACGCTCCCTAACCGTTATCAAAGCTTGTCAGTATAAAATATGACTTTTAATTTTTGCTTTAAAATGCAATGGTTGATTTGTGGAAAGGAGGCGATGAGAGTTCTCACGCTGAGTTTCAGGAAGCATTGGAAGCAACATTTTCATTATTTTTTTGTAGTCTAGTAATAGCGCTTGCTGTTTGATGTTAATTTGCATTGTGACATCATCTTGACACATTATTTTGCAATTTGCGGCGTCAGGGTTTATCGTGAAGCTTAAGAGAAACCCCTCAGAAAAAAGACAAACGAATGGCCAAAGAGTGGTTTAAGTTAGTTATGAATGTTCCCTAACCGTTATCAAAGCTTGTCAGTATAAAATATGACTAGGGCCATTTTGTTTATGACCTAAAAATTGAAAAATATGACTTTATTTTTAGAGCATCAAAGTTATGCTAATCTCCGTAGGTAATGATTCGTATGTAAGTTTTTACATGGATTCTATTTGAATAAGACCTTCTGATGATCCGTTAGGTGAAACAATTTGTAAAGGCTTCAGATAGTAATAACTATAAATATATTTGATTTAAGTTTTTACATGTATTTTAAACAATAACACACTCGAACAACTAACAAAAACTTCTGTTTCGCTTGAAAATCACTACAGGGTCATTTCATTATAATTTTAAGAGAATTCATGATTTTTTCCACAGGGTTCTTTAATATTCATCATTTTTTTATATGTTAATCAGTGCAAAAAATGATGTACAATAAAAAAAAAATTTTTGAAATTTGTTGAGTGGTTTTCGAGATATAGTCGTTGGAAGTTTTCACCACTAGGTGGCGATTTTATGACCGAGCGAGGTGGTCCAGCAAGTCTTTTTGTTAATATATGATATGTTAGTGACATTTTGAAGTGTAAATATATGTATCCCCCTATTTTTGGGGTCAAGGAATCCAATTCTGAGGTCTAAAATGCATTTAGATCAACCCAAGTGGGTCTAAATAGCATTTCAAAATCAATTTCCAGACTTTGCTTATGCCGAACTTCTGGAGCCCTTTTTGGCATGTTTGGAAAAGTTTGGGAATTTATTTTTTTTTTAATCATGATCTATTAATCCTATTCTATTAGGAAATACATGATTTATAATTTAGTATTGACCATAGAGAAAGTTAAGAGTCTTACAAGTAATCTTGTAAATTTCATGCAAAATTTATACAAGTATCATATAATTAACAGATGGATTACTTTTTAACATTGTTAAGAAATAATTTTTTTTTTATTAACTTATCAAATTTATAGGCTATTGCATGAATGATGTACCTGATGCCTTATTCACTATTTAATCATTAATTAAATTATTGTGACAGTATATATATTATTGTATTTTTCTAGAATTTAAGTCTTACATGATACATGAATTAATTTATATATAATATATATTCTGTATTAAATTGTGTTGCAAACGTCAGTTTGAGGAAGATGGAACCCTGCAGTCTTGGAGTTATATTGGACGATGAAAATTGTCACAAAATGAGCTATGTGAGGAAAATGGAATTAAAAGCATTTGCCGAGTATGGGGATAGTGACAAAAAATTAATTTTGTGGAGATCTGAACTCAGATACACTCACAAAGAGTCAGACCTATCAACAATTTGTCTCCATCATGAAAAATTATTTCTTGGAATTGTCTTCGAAAGAAAGTTTTCTAAATGTTGTAATATACTTAATGCACACAAAAACAAAGCAAAAGGAACCCACAAAATATCAATAAAAATTGCTGAAAAAATGGAACAGAAAAACTTATTTGTCATACCAGGATGGAGAATGTGTGCGTCTTGTTACAAGACCATTTCAGCACTGGAAATACCACGTGTAGCTTCATCAGATGATGACAAGAGCATAACCTCAGACGATTCAGTGGATGCTGAATACTCCAGTGAATTGAAAAAGATAATCAGTAAGGCTAAGGTTAACAATACGTTGGATGCACTTGACTTATCACCAATGCATAGCTCACATGGTCTCTCAAAACGCCGTAGAACAGATCAAGGGATAGAAAAAATAAACACAGTTAAGAAGAAGCTAGGGGATTTGTACAGTGGATTGCTTGAGGTAGAAGAGATTTCAATGGAGGAAGATAGTGTCATTAACATGAAAGAACTTGCACTGTTGAAGAAAAAGGCTGCTGCACATGATAGATTAAATGAACTGATAAGAGATAAATTACAAGCCACCAAATCTTACAATGAGCAAAAACACATTCTCACATTAATACCGGAAAACTGGACAATTTCTGAAGCTGCAATTTATTTTGAAGTTTCTGAATATCTAATCAAAGAAGCAAATTTATTACGAAAAGAGCATGGCATACTGGGACATCCAACACGCAAAACAAGGTTTGGAATTGATGATGAAACGGTGAAAGCTGTATTGAAGTTTTACCAAGATGATGAGAATAGCAGGATAATGCCTGGAAAAAAAGACTGTGTTAGCATTGGTAAAAATATCCATGAACAAAAACGTTTGCTTCTTTGCAGTGTGAAGGAACTGCATGCCAAATTTTTGGAAAAGCATCCCTTCAAACAAATAGGAATTACCAATTTTTTTTCCCTGAGACCAAAGTGGTGTGTTAATGTTTCGTCCAGTGGAACGCATTCAGTATGTGTATGTGTACATCATCAGAATGCTTTGCTATTAGCTAATGCTGCACACACATCAGGTAACGATGACTACAAGTCCTTAATGGCAAAGATAGTGTGTAATGTTGATAATAGAGTTTGCATGATGCATCGGTGTGACAACTGCCCTGGAAAGGAATGTCTTCGAGAATATTTGGAACAGGTCACACCACTTGCCAAAGATTCTGATGAAGAACAAGAGATTAAGTTCCAAAGGTGGCAATCAACAGACAGATGTAGCCTTGATACACTAATTCTGCCTCGTTCTAACTTCCTTGATTCATTAGTGACTGCAATAGATGACTTAACTTCCCATTCGTTTCTGGCAAAATGCCAAGCAAGATTTCTCAAAAAACAGAAGGAGGAACTTGATGACAAATCTGTAATTCTTTTGTTAGATTTTGCTGAAAATTATCAATTTGTGATACAAGATGAAATACAATCGTATCACTGGAATCAAAGTCAGTGTACACTACATCCGGTGGCTATGTATTATTTGAAAAATGGTGAGATTAAACAACAATCCCTGTGTATTATATCTGATGATTTGGATCATGATGTCGTATTTGTGTATCAATTGATGGAGAAATTGTCAACTTATGTTGCCACGCAATTTCATAACAAGGTCAAAGTTCTGAAATATTTCTCTGATGGATGTGGTGGACAGTACAAAAACTATAAAAATATGATGAATCTCTGTTTTCACAAATCAGATTTCAAAGTTGAGGCAACTTGGAGCTTTTTTGCCACAAGTCACGGCAAATCTCCTTGTGATGGGATAGGAGGTACTGTTAAGCGTACGGCCGCCAGAGCAAGTTTACAACGTCCATGTCATAACCAATTTTTAACTGCAGAATCATTGTTTAAATACTGCAAATCACACATGACAGGAATAACTTTCTTTTTCTTTGAGCATTTTACTTTGAAAAAACAACGTATTGTAATGGCCAAGCGTTTTGAACTTGGATCAACAATTCCTGGTACCCGTTCCTTTCATCATTTTCAACCCCTTTCTTGTTCTTCTATTGGATACAAGAGAACAAGTGAGGATGAACATTTTGCTGGATTGCACACATTTAATGCTGTACCAAATGTTATTAATATATTGGATACAAATGTCAATGATTATGTTGCTTGTAAGTTTGATGGTCAATGGTGGATAGGTCTTGTTGACGAAATTAATCAAGAAGAAATGGATGCACACGTTATGTTCATGCATCCACCTGGACCAAGTTTAGATTTCAAATGGCCGACTGATAAAGACCAATGTTGGGTTCCATTTACAGAAATTATCTGTATAATTTCAATACCATTTGCAGCAACTTCAACAGGACGTACCTTTCGAATCAGTGACAGTGACCGGAGTAACATTGTTGCTAATTTTGATTAATTTGCACCTTGTCAAAATAATAACAATTTCTTCATTTGTCTGCTTGAACCGGGACCTTGTATTAGTTATTTGTTTCAAGATCATTGATTTACAGTGGCTTACAGCTACAGGTATGAAACTCATTATGACAATAGTAAAATGTTTTAACATTTCATATTCAGCTGTGTGCCTATTAAGATAGCAGAAATGAAAATAAGACATTATTTGTATTTTCGGTTAGTATTTGATGACCGCTATTTACACAAAACCTTGGTATTATCACAATAATTTAATTAATGATTAAATAGTGAATAACGCATATAGTGCATACATAAGGCATATAAGGCATTAAATAGTGAATATATACTGTCACAATAATTTAATTAATGATTAAATAGTGAATAAGGCATCAGGTACATCATTCATGCAATAGCCTATAAATTTGATGAGTTAATAAAAAAAAAATTATTTCTTAACAATGTTAAAAAGTAATCCATCTGTTAATTATACAGTATGATACTTGTATAAATTTTGCATGAAATTTACAAGATTACTTGTAAGACTCTTAACTTTTTCTATGGTCAATACTAAATTATAAATCATGTATTTCCTAATAGAATAGGATTAATAGATCATGATTAAAAAAAAAAAAATTCCCAAACTTTTCCAAACATGCCAAAAAGGGCTCCAGAGGTTTGGCATATGCAAAGTCTGGAAATTGATTTTGAAATGCTATTTAGACCCACTTAGGTTGATCTAAATGTATTTTAGACCTCAGAATTGGATTCCTTGACCCCAAAAATAGGGAGATACATATATTTACACTTCAAAATGTCACTAACATATCATATATTAACAAAAAGACTTGCTGGACCACCTCGCTCGGTCATAAAATTGCCACCTAGTGGTGAAAACTTCCAACGACTATATCTCGAAAACCACTCAACAAATTTCAAAAAATTTTTTTTTATTGTTCATCATTTTTCACACTGATTAGCATATATAAAAAAGAGAAATTTTTGAGGACCCTGTATTTTCTCTCTTAAAATTATAATGAAATGACCCTACAAACATTCCAATGTCTAATGCATGTAGGCCTACCTACCAAACCAGCTACTTGTAGTTAAGATCTCAGCACTGGCTGACCTAGTGACCTATCGCAAGTGTTTATAATATTCAGAGACTGGATTGTGTGTTGCAAAATAATGTGTCAAGATGATGTCACAATGCAAATTAACATCAAACAGCAAGCGCTATTACTAGACTACAAAAAATAATGAAAATGTTGCTTCCAATGCTTCGTGAAACTCAGCGTGAGAACTCTCATTGCCTCCCTTCCACAAATCAACCATTGTATTTTAAAGTAAAAATTAAAAGTCATATTTTATACTGACAAGCTTCGATAACGGTTAGGGAGCGTTCATAACTGACTTAAACCACTCTATGGCCATTCGTCAAATTGCAAAATAATGTGTCCAGATGACGTCACAATGCAAATTAACATCAAACAGCAAGCGCTATTACTAGACTACAAAAAATAATGAAAATGTTGCTTCCAATGCTTCGTGAAACTCAGTGCGAGAACTCTCATTGCCTCCTTTCCACAAATCCACCATTGTATTTTAAAGTAAAAATTAAAAGTCATATTTTATACTTACAAGCTTTGATAACGGTTAGGGAGTGTTCACAACTGACTTAAACCACTCTATGGCCATTCGTTTGTCTCTTTTCTGAGAGGTTTCTCTTAAGCTTCACGATAAACCCTGACGCCGCAAATTGCAAAATAATGTATCAAGATGATGTCACCAGAGCCACAATGGATCCGATGTCACAATGCAAATTAACATCAAACAGCAAGCGCCATTACTAGACTACAAAAAATAATGAAAATGTTGCTTCCAATGCTTCGTGAAACTCAGCGTGAGAACTTTCATTGCCTCCCTTCCACAAATCAATCATTGTAATTTAAAGTAAAAATTAAATGTTTTTTTTTTTCGAACAGCTAAGCTTTCGCTTCCGTCGCCCACTTTGGCCGTCGCCCACTTGGATCGTCGCCCACTTGGTCCGTCGCCCACTTGGCTCGTCGCCCACTTGACTCGTCGCCCACTTGGTCCGTCGCCCACTTGTCTCGTCGCTCACCTTGTCTCGCCCAGTTGTCGTGTACCGGACAGGACACACGCTCAAAATTAGAATGAATTCATGGCCTGTGTATATAATCAAAATTGGTTAAATAATGATGATGAAGTAACTCTGCACAGTAAAAATGAGACAATGGTCAGCCAGATTGTTTCATCCCTCTTTAAAATTTATTTTTTTGCAGACGTTTTATCATCTTAACGTCTGATGGCTTTCTGATTTGAAACACCACCTACATGTTATTCATTATTGTTAAGTGATTGCATATAGGTTGTAGGAAGTTTAAGCACATATTTATTTCAGCAGATGTTGTGGATTTAAAAACAATCAAACTCGCCCCCCAAAAACAATACTGAAAAAGTGGAATAGTCTTTGAATTAATAACTTTCAAATTTTTGTAAATTAAACATTTACCATCCCCGTCAAACCTGTGAGCCACAATATGCCGAAGGTTTTTATTTTGTCATAAAGTTAAAAATTAAACATTTACCATCCCCGTTAAACCTGTGAGCCACAATATGCCGAAGGTTTTTATTTTGTCATAAAGTTAAATCGTTGCGTCGCTAAACTATTTTGTTATTTGATATTTTCATCAATCGCACTTTATATTGTTGCGTCACAGAGCATGGGTTATGTGATGACCTCACCGCTCAACCTTCAATTGTTTCATCCAAGAAAGTGACAAAACTACCCACAGTGATGGAGAGCATCGCCGAAAAGGAATCTCCTGAAGGAAGTGCGACCAATCTTGAAAACATTGTTTGTCATAAAATTAATAAAGTCGATTGCAGTGGCGATGGAAGTTTTAATGGCTGCAATAGCAAGAAAAGCAAAAAAGAGTCCGCTTGTTCTGGAGGGATTTTGCAGAACAATGGGTTATCTTCAGGTAAACCATGCTAATTATTTGTTATAATGATAATTTTTATGTTTGTGGTTGTGGTATATTTTTAGAAAAATTGGCAGTTTTGATATAGCCTCTTGGTTTGGTGTCAGCCCTTCAACATATTGACCATGCTTGATCAGTTGCGACCTCTTATGGACTTTTTCGCTTTGATCTATATATTTTTTGATTAATAACTTCGACATGCTTTCCATTTACGAAGTTTGCTTGATTTATCAAAATGTTTTATCTTTCGCCCTTTTGTTCGTTTGCCTTGTACCATTCCAGTCAACATTACACTTTCCAACGAGTTCTTTTTACAATTTGTCTGAAAGATCGTGGTTTTCTAAGGTTAATCTTGTTACCTAGATTAGCACAGTAGGCTATATCGTAAAAAGCAATTTATTAAAAAAAAAGGCGAAACAGCTCAAAACTAGTAAGAATTTCAATATTTGGGCTGCTGTCAAAAGATTTCAAAACATTCATGTTTTCACCTCACGTAGATTTCTATTTTTTTTGTCTGTTTTATTTTGCTCGCTTCAAACCAATGAAATTTCTACCAAGTCCGCCCCGTTGGCTCAGTGGTTACGCGCCTGATTCAAAATCAAGCAGCGCTGGTTCGGATCCGGGCGTACGCTTGAGCAACGGATTTCAGACCCTCCATTCAGCTGTACTTGTAAATGGAATAATTCCCAGGCAACAACTTTAACAACAAGCGGAAACTTTACTCTGCCAATCTCGGTAACCGGCCCTACATCAAAAACCTCTACAAGTATGCAAAACTACCAGGATTAACGTTTTAGAGGCTTTGTCAGTCCGAGGATAAAAATTAAAAATCAACCAAACGTGATTATCATAAAACTTTTTGTTGTTTTAAGGCCCAATGGAAGTGAAGAGAGTGAGAATGCAGTCACTACAAAGCAGCCACTCTTCACCTAACTCAGTTGAGGTGAGCTTGTTATTGATGGAACAACCTCCGGCCACTTTGCTCAACCCGAGCCGGAGGTGATCGTGGCTCCGGCCTGCAGCCGGATGTGATAGTGGCTCTGGCCTACGGCCGGATGTAATGGTGGCTCCGGCCTGCAGCCGGAGGTGTGTGCACGAGCGGTGTGTCACGTGTGTGGCTGTGGCCAAGTGCATAACCTTGGGTTAATCTAATCATTGTGGTACAGTATTGTAGTAATTAAAAAATAAATGCATGTTGTCTGTAACATTGGTCTTAAATGAATATGTCAGGTTAAAATGGGATCCAGGATGTTAATTAAAAATCTTCAATTTCCTAAAAGTAATTCTGCATCAGGTGGATAGAAAACGTTGTCACATTTCAAGACTACCCGAAAGTGGGTCATTTTAAAAGAACCCTAAGCGTTGCCATAAAACATATTCTTTAAGAACACTTGGTTCCTGTCTCAGTGTCTCACTGCTTGATGAGAGCATAGGAGTGGGATACCAACAACCACTCAGTTGGAACGTTGGTTGTATGAAGTAGATACCATAGCCCGGAAACTACGACCGGAGTTGCAATTCTCTAACAGGAACATTCGACTTTTGACCAAAATTTTACCTCTGGTTTATCAGTCACCACTAGAGCTTGCTAACAGCATTTTAACCGCTCAAATTCAAGGTGTGGTCCGTTGTTACCTCAACCAACTCAATGACACCACTTTTCAACCAGTACATTACGTTGGTGCTCTAATGACACCACTACACCACTCTTTTCAGCCAGTACATTACGTTGTTACACTAATAACACCACTCTTTTCAACCAGGACATTACGTTGGTACACTAATAACACCACTCTTTTCAACCAGTACATTACGTTGGTGCACTAATGACACCACTCCTTTCAACCAGTACATTACGTTGGTGCTTTAATGACACCACTACACCACTCTTTTCAGCCAGTACATTACGTTGTTACACTAATAACACCACTCTTTTCAACCAGGACATTACGTTGGTACACTAATAACACCACTCTTTTCAACCAGTACATTACGTTGGTGCACTAATGACACCACTCCTTTCAACCAGTACATTACGTTGGTGCACTAATAACACCACTCCTTTCAACCAGTACATTACGTTGGTGCACTATAGGTAGGGCAATTTATGACATATGGTACCCTTACCCCAAAAAATTGCAACAAAAGTAAGGATGTGCCGATTAATCGGCATCGGCATCGGAATCGGCAGGTATCGGCAATTTTTGGAGAATCGGCATCGGAATCGGCATCGGAAAAAATTGCCGATTCTTTCTGATTCTTTATCAAAGTTTCCTAATTAAAAGTAGCGCGAGCGCGTGGAAATACCGATCAAAGAACGGCTTCTTTGAACTACCGCATCAGCGTCAACTAGCATTCGGAGAGCGGTAGTCTAAATTATGACGATTGTCCGCCATTTTGTAAACTCTTGTTTAGTAGGCACGAGATCAAAATACTTTCTTTCTTTGAAATGACGAAAAACGTTCAAAGAGAAAATCAGACCAGATAAAATATAAAAGTTGAATGATTACACAACGGTTAGAAGTTGAAGGAGAAATGGATTATTACGTAATAGTTATTAGCTTGCAGTATGCCAGGCTCTAAAAGCAAGAAGAGAAAAAGCGAGGGAGTAGGCTATAAACAGCAAAGAAAATGAGAGCAACTATCTAAAAGATTCAAAACGCTTTTAGAAAAAAACAAAGGGCGTCAATGGAAAACAACGAGTGAAGTTGCAAGTTATATCTTTTCAGACGCTGAATTGCGGTGAATTAATCTTGTCACTTAGTAAACACGTGAAAAAAGATTACCTAAAAGATTGCAAATAAATTGCTTTTGTCACCACCATCGTCGATCGAAAGCGAACGAATTTTTAGCACAGGTGGCAATATTTTTACGCCTCAACGGATCAGACTTACTTCAGCAACTGGAGAAAAGTTGATGTTATTGCATTTTAATTTACGTGCCTTTAATTAGGGGTGTTCAATTTCGATTTTCGATTCGATTAAGGTGATATTCGAAATTCGTTTTTCGTATCGGACATATTCCAAATTATAGCCGCCCTTTCGGCTGAACGCGGTTGAAAGTAAAAGTAACGCGAGTGGCGCGAAATCTGTCTTGTCGCATTTTGCAAGCGAAAAAAGACTTCGACGCATGCGCATCGTCGATCACGTGACTATCACACGCTCTCGCGGGTCCAACGGCCAGTCCTGCACCAGAGATTTCTCTCAAGAATGAAGATAGCTAGGTTGTGCAATAGCAGAAAGTGTAGGCTGAGCTTTGTCGCAGTTTTATCCTTTTTTTACCGATTCCATAGGCGCCTAAGCCGTGGGGGCAGGGCCGTAGCCAGACCACAGAACAAGGGGTAGCCAGACCGCAGAGCAAGGGGGGGGCGAAAAAATTTAAATGGGCAAAATCATTATCATTGTAGCTGTTGCCCGAGAATGTTGAGATTTTGCCAAGGGAGGGCGAAATTTTTTTCAGGGGGGGGAGGCCCCCCTTAACCCTGGCTGGGTACGGGCCTGCGCATATTTCTGTGTGGGGGCAAATTTTTATGCTGTATTGATACATAAAACAATAGATGAACTAGCGATCGGCAGCAGGAAAACACTTTTTGAATGCAAACCGCAACAGCTTCGCGATAAATAATCACTAGAACGAGTTGCAATGCTACAATCCAACACCAGACAACAAAATCTGCCATTTTTACATTGATTTAATGTCTGCAGACGTTGAATCAATGTAAAAATGACTGATTTTGCTTCCTAGGACATAGCAAAAATCTACCATTTTGTGTCGATTCAATGTCATCAGATGTTGAATGCACCCAAAAACAACATAATTTGCTTACGTAGACGGAGCGTGTGTTTAGCTTTATGCGCTTGCAAACATACTCGATGTCGCTTTCGAGTCGAAACCTCTGCACTCTGCAGTGAAATGTCGCGGGAGTGAATCGCTTGCTGTGAAAATGAACTTGAAGTGTTTGGGATCCCAGCGACCTCGGCTCCAGCGGAGCGATCGTTTTCAAAAGCTGGCCTGACCGTCATGAAGCTGAGATCCCGACTGACAGGTGACCATGTCGATCAGCTTGTGTTTATAAACACCAACTTGGGCCTGGAGCTGTAGACGTTATTTTGTGTTTTTTTTTTCGCAAATTTTCATGGCTTTTTTTCGCGTTTTCTAGCGAATTTTCATGTCGTTTCTTTCAATAAAATCACATTTTGCAGTTTGGTGAATAGTTGTGATATTCGAAATCGAAATTCGGAAATCGAAAATAAATTGAATTTTGAATATTAAAATAATCGAAATTGAACACCCCTACCTTTAATTTTGAATATTAAAAAGCGGAAATGTTCTTTGTAATTATTGTTTAATCGTTGCAAAATTCGTAGTTACTGAAAGTTGCTTAATGTTAATTTACTAAGCAGAGAGAAGTAAATTCCAAGTATAGGCCTATTACGCTTAATGCGTTCAACAAACAATCGTGTGATTGCGCAAACGTAATCAAACCAGGTACCCGGTAATCTTCAAGTGTTTGCTAAGCAACAAGATTGGCTGCAACTCTGCGTTCGAAAACAATAGTAATTTCTTCACAAGATGTTTTTCTTTTTTCGCCTATTGATACACTTTGAATGCAAGGCTGGTGAGTTACTTTTTTAAAGGTTTTTGTATATTCAATACCGCTGCGTTCATTTTCTTTTACAGTCTAGTCTTTTTCTCTTCTTGTTTCTGGCACCTTCTTGAAATCTGCGAGAAAAATACTGCAAACCGCACAAGATAATATTGTGCACACTGCATTAAGCTACGTTTATTTTGCACTCTGTGAGCGATGGCGATTTTTCTCTTTTCACTGATTTCCGCAACAAATAAAACGTGTGTCTATCACCACTTTGTAGCGCGCAAGAAGTGAAGAACTACCGTAAAAAATCACGCTGTCTAGAGCAGGCGACAAAGTGAACGCATTTAGACATTTCAAAGGCAGCAACTTGTAACAAAATCACAACCACTTGTAGAGCGCCAACTAAAAGCAGCTTTAATCATTTAACCAAAGAATCGGCATCGGAATCGGTATCGGCATCGGAATCGGCAAATATTTAAGAATCGGCATCGGAATCGGCATCGGCAAAAATTTTGTAATCGGCACATCCCTAAACAAAAGGTTTTTCAACTGATTTGATTGGTATTGCGTGTCAGTGTTAACATATTCAAAATCTTAAAGGCCTAGTAAATGAAATTTTCCAACTGGAATTAAGCATTAAAATGCGTAAACTGAACATTCAAGAGTACATTTTTAAAAAAAATTACCGAAAAAAATTGTTTTTCAATGGCGCTGGCAAGGCCCAAAGTCCAATGTTCCATTTATTTTTTCAAAATGACCAAAAAGTGGAAACTCTGCTCGAGCATACGTCACAATAGACGAGAGCTCCAGCAATGCAATATCAAAAGTTCGGACGCGTTGCGTTGCAAGAAGTTTTGCAGGATAGTTTTACACGTTTTTTAAGTTTCTATGATATTTCGTTGAGTAGTAGTAGCAATGTTACGAGAAGGGTGAGGTACGGTACTATAAATGTAGTAGTATTGCTTAAAATTAAATGTCCATAAAATCAATATTGCATCATAGTTTGACTATTGTAGAAACAATATTGAAAGCTCTGACAAAAGCACGCGCGCAATGGTGGTCAGACCGCAATGGGGCAAAATTTTATTGAAAATCGTTTTATGGTAGCATGTTAAACACAAAGAACGTGGAAAATCGTTAAGTCAGGTTTTTCCTTTACTATCCCTTTAAGGGATCCAACTTCCGGAAAGTGGTTATTTTCAAGATGGCTTCCAAGATGGCCGCCAAACCATTAAAATAACAGTAAATTGACCATAACTCGGTTATCATATGACCAAAACATGTAGTTTTGGTGTCTATACCTAGGTTTTTATACCTTGTGACGTCAATGAGACCGTTCTCAGAATTGTTGAATTATCTAGCCTATAAATTCAATATGGCAATCCAAGTTGGCCGCCAAACCAATAAAATAACAGTAAATTGACCATAACTCGGTCATCATATGACCAAAACATGTAGTTTTGGTGTCTATATCTAGGTTTTTATACCCTGTGAAATCAATGAGACCATTCTCAGAATTGTTGAATTATCTGATAGCCTATAAATTCATTATGGCAAACCAAGATGGCCGCCAAACCAATAAAATAACAGTAAATTGACCATAACTCAGTCATCATATGACCAAAACATGCAGTTTTGGTGTCTATATGTAGGTTTTTATACCCTGTGAAGTCAATGAGACCATTCTCAGAATTGTTGAATTATCTGTTAGCCTACAAATTCAATATGGCAATCCAAGATGGCTGCCAAAACAATTAAAAATGAACAATAACAATGTATTGGTTATTAAAAAAACGTTACATTTCTATATATTTGAGTAAACTAAGCAGGCATATAGAGTTCATACGATGTTGTCATGTACAGTAGATTCTTGACATAATCAGTGTAAAGAAAGCATTTTTTCTGAGAAGCCGATAAGCCTCAAATAGCTACCGCCATCACAGAACATGCCAGCAGTGTGACGTCAGGCGAATTTGAAGTAGTGAAAAAAGCTTCCCCGAAAACCAAGCACTACGTCCTTGATGGAGGGTTCTTGTTGCATCGAGTGCCATGGAAAGCTGGAGACAGTTATGGGTCTGTTGCACAATCGTATGCAGATTTTACCATTCGTCATTATCGCTTAGCAACGGTGGTCTTTGATGGATATGGTGGTCTGTCTATCAAAGAGAATACCCATCAAAGACGCGGCATGAACGTCCACCGGGTTGTTCAGTTTACTGCAGACACCAAGTTCATTGGAAAGAAGGAGCAGTTCTTGTCTCAAGTTTCCAACATGGAAGGATTAATTTCTCTAATTTCTGCTCAGCTGAGGAATAGAAGCTGCATTATGATCAACTCACCAGGTGATGCAGATGTGGACATCTTCAAGACGGCAGATGGACAGTAGGGTGGAGTGAATTTCACTTAATGTTTTGGATTTTGATTTAAGGTGTTGTAATGTTGTCTTCGGGCCTAAAAAATAATCCCGAACATAATTTTGGTTCTCCTACCCCTAAATTGACCCTCCTACCTGAGGTCAAAGGTCACGCGAGGTCAAAATTGCTCTATCTCCACTTCTACTGGTGCTAGAAATCTGTTTAATGGCTTAAAAGATTCAGAAGACCCATATTTCTATCTGTTCTAAGAGAACTTTTTCTTCTATTGCTATTAGAATTTGACTAAACAGCAAAAATATAGTTTTGTGGTATTTTTGCTTATACAACATTACAGTTAACGAACTTCAACAGCCAAAATAGTCAATTTCAGCAATTGGTTGGATTGTTATTTGAGAATCACAAAGCTATCCACAAATCACTGGAAAATACCGACCTGCAGAACAATTTGCCAATTATAGGCTCAGATGGAACCGCAATTATGACAGGTAAACACCATTGCAGCATTGCCACATTAGAAGAGTTGCTGCAAAGATCTTCGCAATAGGTCATCTATCTCCTGCATACCAACGAACTACCTCTCAGGCATGTCTTTGAGCACTTGGATGGAGTCTCTTTATACTCCGGCTCGTTTTCAGGCCCAATTGGCAAAGAGCTAAATGGTTTAGTGTCTGATTGGCATGTGGTTAAGTTTAAGCCATTATCTTCTATTGAATTTCTTCAATTGCTAAAAGAAGTTATAAAAAGTTTGAGTTTCGATCAATTTTATGCATACCAAATTTGTTTGGCTGTCATTTCTGGAAAACTTGAGAATGACTTAGCACAGTTTGAAGTAGATGGCTTGTCACATGGATGTCGCATTTTGAGATAGCCTACTACACTTCCCAAACAAATCCGAGCAAAAATTTGAGAATTCTGGTAGAATTTTGTTTAAAAGTCTACTTCCTAAGTTGGTTTGATGTCAAGCTTAACTCTAAAATAAATAAAGTAGCTGTCAACTATTTTCGCATGCACAAACGAATCAACCAATTTCTCCAGAAGCAAGCAAGAGACATTGCATCAAAAACTTTGGTACGTAATGGCTTCTCAGCTCACCCCGAAAACATTTTTCTTTCGATGATGGCTGACGATGATGATACAATTCGATCACAAGCTGTCAATATTGTGCTATTGCTACCCAGAAGCAAAGATGTTGAAATGACCCCAGATGATGAAAGTGCAAAGGCGAAATCTATTGCAGAGAGGAGAGTAACTTCAAAAATTTATCACACTGGAGATCAATATCAACGCCGAGTTCTCCCACTACAACATGGTCAATTTTGATGAAATTCATGTCACAGAACCTCCCGCAACCAAAGTCATAAATGATGATGCAATATAAAATTTCAAAACAAACAAGCTTGAACTTGATCACCCACACAAATGAACATGCCACAATCAAGCTGTAGAGCGTCATGTGAAGCTCGTAACAGAAACTTCCATGCATGTGGTTAGGTTCGAAAGATGCCTGGGATGGTGTGATCCGCAAAAAGATCAAATCCCGGAAGTTGATGACCTGTTTTTAACACCAAAAAGCAATTTTACTGCAATAAAAACCACTTGTTTTTTCGTTATAGTTACCAGGGGCATAGCCGGGACGTAAATATGAGGGAGGCAATATGTTTTGTGACATTTTTGAGTGTCATTTTCAAGCATGGGATTTCCATTAGGTGCTGCTTGACTTGAAGACCTGTCGGTGGTCCCTTCGCAGCTTTCCCGTTGTTGCTGGTTAGTTCATGCTCAATTTAAATTTTGATTGTTTGTGTAATAATTTTATTATTGTGCGTAATGTGACTTGTTGGCAAAAAACTGTATCATAGTGTACGGTATCTCTCTCTCAATAATTGCATGCCTTTCAACCATTGAAATGTCATCTTAAATGCATCAAAACATTAATTACATACTTAGTTCAAACTTCAGTTCCTCATCAATACTACAGATAAGAATATTTCGATGTTCAATACACTTATTCTCGAACAACAATCCAACCAATTGCTGAAATTGACTATTTTAGCTGTTGAAGTTCGTTAACTGTAATGTTGTATAAGCAAAAATACCACAAAACTATATTTTTGCTGTTTAGTCAAATTCTACTAACAATAGAAGAAAAAGTTCTCTTAGAACAGATAGAAATATGGGTCTTCTGAATCTTTTAAGCCATTAAACAGATTTCTAGCACCAGTAGAAGTGGAGATAGAGTAATTTTGACCTCGCGTGACCTTTGACCTCAGGTAGGAGGGTCAATTTAGGGGTAGGTGAACCAAAATTATGTTCGGGGTTATTTTTTAGGCCCGAAGACAACATTACAACACCTTAAATCAAAATCCAAAACATTAAGTGAAATTCACTCCACCCTAATGGACAGCCCTCATCGACATAGTACGACTTTAATTGGTGAAGACACGTCCATTTTATAATATTGTTACTACACTATGCTGACACTGACCCAGACATTAAAGATTTCTACTTCCGCTCCGACAAAGCGTACTCAACCAAGATACACGACATCAACAAACTGAAGGCAATCATCGGACCAGATATAATTATGCTCACAGCTCCTCTTCATTCGTACATTCACCGGTTGTGATTCAACGTTTAATTATCACTCGTATCACTCGTATTTAACAAGAAATTTTGTTGGTTAGGAATTGATGACTGCACTTGATTTATGTCAATATCTATGTAGGACTGATTTAATTAACTTTGCTTCTCATATAGTTGTTGTACAGGATGCAAAGAATCTTCGTCGGCAGAGGGCGGGCAATCGTTCGAAGTCTGCTGGACAAAACTGGCACGGATCGTCTGTTCGGCTTCCTCTTCTGCTGCAGCTGGAAAAGAAGGTTTTAAAGGTAACATTATAATAACAATGGTAACATTATAATAACAATGGTAACATTATAATAACAATGGTAACATTATGATAACAATGGTAACTTTAAGATAACAGTGGTAACATTATAATAACCATGGTAACATTATAATAACAATGGTAACATTATAATAACAATGGTAACATTATGATAACAATGGGACATTATAATAACAATGGTAACATTATAATAACAATGGTAACATTATGATAACAATGGTAACATTATAATAACAATGGTAACATTATAATAACAATGGTAACATTATAATAACAATGGTAACATTATGGGAACATTATAATAACAATGGTAACATTATATTAACAATGGTAACATTATAATAACAATGGTAACTTTATGATAACAATGGTAACTTTATAATAATGGTGTGCTGTGCTTTTACTACTTTACAAAGCAAGCACATCGAGGTAGTGATCCGATCCAGCACGTTGTTTGTAAATAAATTACTTTAATGCTTTGTGCTGCGCAGGAAACAAAGCCCATTTTACATTCGATTGAGTTTCGCTTTTAGCGACATGATTGTTGTTCACAAAATGTAGATGCAAACGACAGGATCAAGCTACATTTGTGAAAGTTCATTTTACTCAGTTCCTTGGTGCGATCCAAAAAGGTATCGGACACACGCGTACATACTCAGAAGCTCTCACTCTATACACCCACCAACCCTATCTCTGGGTTTCCACGTGAATGAAATATGCATAAATTGCATTATGCATTTTTGTGACTGTAATTTTCTTAAAAATTTTGTTGTCCTGAATAGATGTACCCCAGCCATGTCTGCCATGCTTCTTATAGTTTGCAACCGATTGAATTAATGTCTAAGTTTTATCTCATAGAATAAATTCGTTTCATTTGATCACGTGTTCTATCAATCACCATCATCAAGTTCCTTCCTCTCGTCGAGGGTTGGAAGCAATGAAGCGCCCAGTTTCTCGTGAGGTTTTTATTTCGCAGTTTTATAATCAAGTCCTGACCAGTCTTTAATATCATTACTCCAAATTCTTGGTGGTCTGCTCCCATTTCGTTTTCCATTCATTTTTTCTTTGAATAAAGTTATTGCGAATCATACATATAATTCGCAATAATTCATGGTCACAATACTTCAGTTTTCTTGTTTTAATTGTATGTAGAATTTCCATGTTGGTTTGTATTCTGGATAGTACATCTTAGTTTATGATTTTATCCTTCCATGAAATTTTAAGTATTCTTCTATAAACCCACATTTTAAATGCCTCTAATCGTTTTACCATTTGTCATGACAAGGTCCATGCTTCTGTATTGTAAAGTAACGTAGTCCATATATAGCATTTTATAATTCGTTTTCGAGTGTTGATTGATGTTAATTTTGTGTGTAAATGTATTTTTCATTTTTATGAAGTTGTTTCTTGCTATTTCTATTCGTCTCAATACTTTCGTGTCGCATCTGCCATTTTCAGTTATTGTGTGTCCCAGACAGGTAAAGCCTTTGGCTTGCTCGACCAGCATTCCGTCAATAGTAGCCTAATATTTAAACTTGGTACATTTTCTTTTCTTCTAATCATCGTTGTTGTCTGCTTTGTGTTAATTTTTATGTTATTGTTATATTCATTTTCAATATTGTTCACTTTTTCTATTATTGTTTGGAGAGCTTCTGCTGATTCCGCCAATAAAACAGTATCGTCTGCATACCGTAGGTTGGATATGTTCATTGGGGTGGAGTGAAATAACCTTTTTATAAAATTTTTATTAGCTCGGGGTTGGAAGACTTGCCAATTACTACTAAAACTAATTGTGCAAAATTAGAACGTAATCTGACGAGAGCTTGATCTGCCACCAGCCACTTGAAAAGTTACCATTGGGATATTCCGTGTCAATTCACACAGTCAAGAAATTCAACCTCTTCAATTTTTCTTAAATTTTACACACCTTTTCATTATCTTATATGATGAACACCTGCAAAATTTGAGTGAAGTTTATTGAGAAACACGAGAGTTATAAAGCATTGTGTTTGGGGGGGGTCTGCCGAAGGGGCACAATTTTTTTTATTTTTGGCCATGTTTGAGGTCCAACAACATTGTTCATATTGTCACTTTAAAAGGTCAAAGGTTATAGACATCCAAATGTGGCCGTTTCCAGCTCTCGGTTAAAATTTTCCAAAATTTTAAAACCTTACTAAGACCCTATTTTTGGTTGGTTTTGGCTGAAATTTAATGGAAGTGTTGTTTGCAGGATTCTCTATGAAATTTCAGTGTAAATTGTCACTGGGGTCATGGGTAACCGGGATACGAAAAGGACCTCTTTTTTGCTTTTTGTCATTTCGACCCATGTTTTACATTAAATACCTCCCAACCCCTTTAATATTTTGTTCTAAAATTTTCTCAGTTGATAGAAAATCCTGTAAACAACATTTCTACTAAATGTCAGCCAAAACCAATCAAAAATAGGGTCTTGGCAAGGTTTTAAAATTTTGGAAAATTTTAGCCGAGACCTGGAAACGGCCACATTTGGATGTCTTTGACCTTTTAGAGTGACAATGTGAACGGTGTTGTGTTTTTAATACTTGTCAGCAGTACTATCACCTGTAAAAAAATTGGGTTCTTACCTAATTTACTTAAGCAGTAATAGGACCTCAAACATGGCCAAAAATAAAAAAAAATGTGCCCCCTCGGCAGACCCCCCCCAAACTAAATGCTTTATAACTCTCGTGTTTCTCAATAAATTTCACTCCAATTTTGCAGGTGTTCATCATATAAGATAATGAAAAGGTGTGTAAAATTTAAGAAAAATTGAAGAGGTTGAATTTCTTGACTGTGTGAATTGACATGGAATGGCCCAATGGTAAATTTTCAAGTGGCTGGTGGCAGATCAAGCTCTCGTCAGATTACAATCTAATTTTGCACAACTAGTTTTAGTAGTAATTGGCAAGTTTTCCAACCCCAAGCTAATAAAAATTTTATAAAAAGTTTTTTTCACTCCACCCTAATGTTCATACCTCCTATGCTGATACCCTCCATGCCATCAACCTGTCTAAAGATCATTTCAGTATACAGGTTGAAGAGACATGAAGATATTATACATCTCTGACAAACTCCACGTTTTATACCAATAGCACCAGACAAGCCACCATCAGTCTGAAAATAAGATTTTTGTGTCCAATATCGCTTAGCAACCATTCAAACCTTTATCAGCCAAACTTTGCATCAATTTTTCATGATAAACAAACACACGGTTAAAGGCCTTTCATAGTCTATGAGACATGCATAGTTCAGTTCAGTTTATTGTTTTGTTGGCGATAAACAAACAAAAAGTACATACAAATTGAGTGTCTATCAGCACAACAGTCTATAGCATAGACATCTTTATTTATTTGTTTTCTGTGTTCTATACAAAGTGGTTTTATTAGTGTGGTTTGAGAGAGACTAAATGTCTGAGCTAAAACCAGTATTTTGTTTCGATAATGGAACGAAGGTTGGAATAATGATTCTCATCCTGAGCTTTTTCAAATCATGCTCCTCATCTCAGGCGAATCTTCCTCCTCCAAGTGTACGTGATATTAAAGACGAAATCCGTCGCAACTTCTCGGAGCCTTCCATGTTGAGTTTGACTCAGAATTCTGATGCAGATGTTTATGAGGTTTTCATCAACCGACATCGGAAACTTGTCACCATTCAGCGGAAGCCAAGCTCCAACAGTGAAACCGTTCATCGAGGCCAGGTGATGCTTTCTGTCGCGGGGTTCTCTATCTCTAACACTTGAGGAGACTTTGGAAATATTAACGACGTAGTTTAACGGCTTGCTTTGAAACATAATTCTCTTCATTATGCACTATTGGTACAAAAATTGTACTAAAGACCAAGGGCAGTCCAGATAAAAGCAATTTTGTGTTCTCCCCCAGTGCATTACTGCCTCTAGAAGCCATAATTTATAATGGCCATAATTACATAATTGCGTTTATCAAATATGATGTATAACGGTTACTGCCCTCTACTGTCCAAAAAAAGTAATACCAAAAATGAGTTGTTCACTCTTGAAAATGGGGTTGTTGATACCTATGTTACATCATTTGGACAAACATGTCAGGAGATATTGTCAGCTATGTGATGGCCACTAGAGGCAGTTGTGCACAGGGGGAGAGCACAAAATTGCTTTTACCTCGGCTGTCCTTGGTACAATTTTTGTACCAATAGTGCATAATGAAGAGAAGCATGTTTCAAAGCAAGTACATTGTCATATCTAACGTGTAGCTCAATCTAGAGATTCTAGTGGCACATACGGTATAAACTACGGTGTTGTTGCCTGCAAAATCTTTTAGCAGTAATGCAGGTTGCGCACTGCTTGGGCGTCTCCACCAACCACCATGTTATTGAGCATCTTGTAGTAAACGTCCGATGTTCTTGTGGGTTGTCAGTGCTGTGAATGTTTGTCAATACATATTTTAAAGAAGTGGTATTGTGCAGGGTGATTGCAAGAACGAGAGCTCCAGTGAACTAGAGAAGATATTGTCCAATATTCCTCCCGATATGAAGTTTGAAGAGCCGTTTGATGAAAGTGATGATGATGAGGGATTGGTGAGTGGAACATATTTGTCGTACCTCAATCACATTTTACATTTGCTCTTTCCTGCTATGCTGGCTTTGTGGGACGTATTCGTCGCATATCGGTACTTCTCCATCTTATTTCATGTTCAAGGTTTCTCAGGGTTGGATGCCACAACGGTCTATCACTCACAGTTTAAGCAAATTGGCAGATTAAGCAGCTTAATTCATGGACTGATGCAAACGACGTAATCTGCTAAGTTGATCTGCCGATTACCGATGAACTCCGCACAAACTGGTTCTGGATGTATCAATCAGACGATTACCTTCCCGTGTCTTGAAAGATTTGCTGTTGATGTATCCAACCCTAAAACTTACAATACGTAAGTTACAACGTTTAAGTTAATTTAACACGGCAAGGTCGAGTAATAATTTATCGTGTTATCGCTATTTCGGGTGTGGAACTCTCTTCCGTGTAACTTTATAATCACCATAATATACTTAAGGTACAAACCTGAAATATAATTTTCCAGGCAATGGTGCCACCCAGTGCAAGTGATCCATTGATGCCAACAGTCTACAGTGGCGCTATAGAGGAAGGTTTTCGGATGCTTTCAACTTCGCAACAGAACATCATCGCCATCAAGGTCCGTTGTTAACCATTCCACCGAGTGGTGGATGTCTATCTGGTGAATAAGAAACAAAGATGTGGTGTGTTGGTGACGCTTCGTGTACCATGGCAATGTGCATCCTCCGTGTAAATAACGCACAAGATAAGATAAATGTGCCCTGCAGAACCAGTCGGGCCAAGCGAAAATAGTCAAAGCATTGACCAATATTCTAAACATGCTTTGAATTAATTTGTATGTTGTTCAATGTTCATCATGGAATACATGATATCCCGTAACTGTTGCTGCACTTCCATTTGTATATATGTGATTTGCACTCTCTGAAGCTGCCTTGTTTCATCAGATTGGGGATGAAGATGTGGACGAGGAAGCAATAAAGAAACGGTCGAAAGATGACGTCATGGAGGTAAAGGCGTCCTATTGTCGTTGCATGTTCCCTTCGTTGTTGTATGTTCCCTTCGTTATTGCATGTTCCCTTCGTCGTTGCATGTTCCCTTCGTCGTTGCATGTTCCCTTCGTCGTTGCATGTTCCTTTCGTTGTTGCATGTTTCCTTCGTTGTTGTATGTTCCCTTCGTTGTTGTATGTTCCCTTCGTTGTTGTATGTTCCCTTCGTTGTTGTATGTTCCCTTCGTTGTTGTAGGTTGCTTTTGGTAACCATCGTCGTTTTGTGTGCAGGCTAAGGAGGGCAGAATGGAAGTTCGAAAGATGTTTAGCTTCCTTCAGATATTGACTGCTTGCTTCGGTGCGTTCGCTCACGGCGGAAATGATGTCAGGTTGGAACTGCTCACTACTACTGTCCGATAGAGAACTTCAAATTATAAATTTGGCGTCATGACATTTCGGCGCAGACACTTGGCGCCGGACGATTTAGGTGTTGTCTAACTATTGTGCCAGACGATTTAGGTGTTGTCTAACTATTGTGCCAGACGATTTAGGTGTTGTCTAACTATTGTGCCAGACGATTTAGGTGTTGTCTAACTTTTGTTCCAGACGACGTAGGTGTTGTCTAACTATTGTGCCAGACGATTTAGGTGTTGTCTAACTATTGTGCCAGACGATTTAGGTGTTGTCTAACTTTTGTTCCAGACGACGCAGGTGTTGTCTAACTATTGTGCCAGACGACGTAGGTGTTGTCTAACTATTGTGCCAGACGATATAGGTGCTGTCTTACTTTTGTTCCAGACGATGTAGGTGCTGTTTCACTATTGTGCCAGGCAATTTGAGCATTATTCCGAGGAGAGTGCATTTTATTCAGTGTGTGGTGATTACGACGCTGGTATATATTATTATTAATATTGTTTCCAAGATGTTTGGCATAGATTTCCCATTCTTTCTCAACTCAACGATTGTGGTACAATATAATCAAACGTTTCCCCATTCCGTTTTCACAAAATATTTTTGAGTTACTTTGTTGTAATTGCATTGTTCTTGTAGACATGGGTTGGTGACATCATTATAACACGTTACCACGTGTGCGGCACTGCTACTGAGCAGTCAAAGTTTTGGATAAAAAAATATTTGTGGAAAAAGTATTTAAGATTTTCGATGTTTGCCCCGCAACCAATAAGGTTTATTCCTGGCATTATGATTTCAGCAACGCCATTGGCCCCCTGATCGCGATATGGATCATATACATCGAAGGAAGCGTCCAACAAAAGTCCTCCACACCGCTGTGGATATTATTGTATGGGGGAGTTGGGATTTGTGTCGGATTGTGGGTCTGGGGAAGGAGAGTTATTCGGACTATGGGAAAAGATTTGACTAATCTCACTCCATCCAGGTGAACATAAAGAGTGTTTTTAAATATACAGGTAGTCGATAGATATGATTTTCGTAAGCCATTGAAAGCGATGAGTTGTGTCACTGATAGCGAGGCTGTCACTACGTGGTCAGCACCAAAGGTCGACGCCGCTGTTTGGGATACCGAGCTCTGGTGGTCTGCTTTGTGTTCTAGATTTCATTGTTGCAAGTGCTTTTGGTGTCGTGACTTTACTCTTCGCGTCTGTTGATGTTTTTATCTGTTTGCTCTCCAGAGGTTTCGCCATTGAGCTCATGAGCGCGATCACCGTCCTAACCGCTTCTAATGTTGGACTGCCGGTCTCCACTACTCATTGTAAGGTCAGTAACGTTCGGTTAGCGTTTATTTCCATCGATACAACGTCGTTCATCTTCTAACTAGTCAAGGTGTTATCATCCCCAGGTGGGTGCTGTGGTAGCAGTCGGGTGGGTCCGTTCCCGGGAAGCCGTGGACTGGAAGATCTTCCGGAACATCGTCCTGGCCTGGTTTGTCACCGTGCCCATCAGTGGTACTTTGAGCGCAATCATATTCGCTCTTGTGAGGGAAGCTACTTCGTTGGGTTAGCCCAACTAACGTCACTTTTGCATCACTGGACGTGTTTGCTCGTTCAACAGAAAGTTCAAACTTGCTCAATGGAATTACCTGACTATTGCGGTCGTTGTAACTTCTCCAGCTCCCTGTAATTCATCGTGTTCTTCAGTGTGGACACTCGTTTCTATGATGATTTATCACTTCACTTTCAAATCGGGTTCTACTGACCTCTGGAGGTTTGTGAGGGACCTTCAATGAGCGCACAAAATTATTTTGTTCTTGAGTCCCAGACTTGGACATACTCGTGTACGAATCCATAATCACGAAAAGCAACGAGTCTCCGAAAAATCACACAAAGTCTGATCTCAATTTTCTTGTTTCAATTTTATGCCCCGTGTTTTGTCGGATGTTTATTGTTTCAATATCTGCTTGAGGTTCACTGCTGTTTGGGGAAAGTTTCTGCTAATAGCAGAGAGAGCAACTTCCGTTGATTTGCTGATTAATCTTCAGAATGCTTTTAATCTTTGATTTTGGTGAATGTCTGACTCATTTTCCAAACCGCTCGCCGGGAAATTCACTGTTTTATTTTTCCCGAAAGCCCCAGACTAGCCGATTGTGGTGCAGAGCATTGATGCCAACGTATGTGAAGTCTTGAATGTTTCGTCGCCTGCAACGTAATTCAAGGAGATGTCGCATTGTCGCTGCTGCTGCCGCACACCAATGTTGCTAGAATAATATCGTCGTGTTCAAAATATTTTAGGCATTTTACAAATCGCGGTCTTTTCTTTGTGACACCAAGTATTGCATCATCGCCCAGCTGATGAATAAGCTCGTTAAAATATGGTGCCAACTTGCCATTTTTATGTGAGGTGCCAACTTGTCTGCTGTTGTAAGTTTAATACTGAACAGTTTTAAACTGTTACTTGTCGGTTCTTAACCTGATTGTGGGTTCTATTGTGACGTACGATGACGTGTATGGAGGGTTTGCTTTCGTGGTTGCTGCAACCGACACGTCATTATCCTTCACTGAAGTGGCCTTGTGTGTCATACAACTGCCGTGACGTCACATTTTCGAATATGTGATGCGGAAACGACGTCACTTATCGCGTGCAGGTTTCAAGGTTTTATTGATGTCTTGTGACGTTGTGAGGATTTCTTTTCATGGATCCACATTGATCGCGACTTGTTTATGACGTGTTCAACGGTTTGCAATGGTTGCCGACAACCGCGGCCAATGTGGTGGCGCATTCGATGCAATGCATGGATAACGAGGTGTTTCATTTTTTCTCGATTTTTGAAATCAAAACATGCTTGGCGTCTAATCATATCGGACTTTGGTCACATGCAGCCGATCTAAAATATTGTTCCGGTCGGACCACTTTTAGAGGGTGCACAGTCCAACTAATGTTTAAAAAATTGAAGCGTTGAAAAATTTGCAAGAAGTATGTGATATTAACGAAAGGAGATAGGAAGACGTGTAAGGTGTCAACTTGTGCGGAATGGCCAACTTCCTATCTGCGCTTAAAACATTTTACTTTCCCATGTAGTAGCCCAGTTTTAATTCGGTGATGTCCCGGGACCCGGAGTTCCCGAGGGTGGCCGGATTCACCTCCAAGTGCCGCAATCGCCTTCACATCCTGCCTCCACATCGATCTGTCTAACGCGTCCTCTCTTGTCAAGCCCACCTTGCTGCTTTCCTCCTCAACCGCAATGGATAAAAAATTAATTGCAAAAAGCTGTTTTATTTCATATTTTTTGATGTTCTGTTCCCAGCTTACAAAAGCAAAACGCTTTTCAGTAACCACAATGATAACAAGCTATAGAGAGCAAAATCAATGTTGTTCCTGACGATGAAATTGTCTAAGCCACATTTTGTAATCCGCCTCAGTTTGTTAAATAGTACGCCTTGCATTGAAACTGGGCCCTTGCTTTTCCTTCAGCCTCAGCAATTACGCGAGACAAGTAAATTTGATTTCCATGAAACATTTAAAAGAATGTAACTCGTGTCAAATATTTTCAATGATGTAACCAGCCACTCGTTTATTAACACCACTATTTGTGCCCGCCTTCAACCTCGCTGTATCACTCATGATCGAGTATACTTTGGATGCATTTTCATCATATGCACCAATAACAATCAATAATAATTCAATAATAATAATCACCAATAATAATAATCGCATTAAAGACAGTTTCACTATCAACAGAAATTTCCTTGAGAAAAGACTTCACTCTGATAACTTTTTCCATAGTTCTGTTCGTTGCTCCATCCTGCGTCGGGACCCAAACCACGTAACGATCTTTTCCATTCACATTTCGACCATCGTAGTGAAACTGCAGAAAATCGGAAGCAGAGATGTCATCATCACATTTTTCTAAAGAGAGGTTTCTTGTTTTCTTCTTACATCTGTACACGGAAGTCGGTGAGGCAGCAATATCGTCACCAGCAAGTGCAAGCAACTGGTCGGGTGGTTGGCGAATAGAAGTGTTTCGTTTGTCAGCTAAAATACAGCTTGAAGAATTTGCAGCGAGTTTCCTTTTTTTGCGTTATCTTGCCTGTTACTGCTTTCTTGGCGAAATCAGGATCAAGAATTAAACCTCGTGTCTCATCTTCCGAATGTTAATCAGGCGAAATCAGGATCAATAATTAAACCTCGTGTCTCATCATCGTGTCTCATCCATCTTCGGCAAAAGACTCCATCCCGCGAGGTCGACGGAAAAACTACATACCTTGCTGGGATGTGGAGTGCGACAGGCTTTACCGCGACTTCCTCCGTTCCCCCCAGGGTACCGCCACCACCAACTCAGCAACAGCCCTGCTGGCAAGATTGGATTCAAAGAGGAAGAAGCGCTGGACAGAAGCCATAGACTCAATCGACTTCACGCACTCCAGCCGCACAGCTTGGAGTACACTCAACAACCTCACTGGCAGATCACGTGCCTCTCGTCGCCAATGCCCCATTTCAGCAAATGCCATCGCCTCACAACTTGTGAAAAATGGAGTGCACAGAACGAGAGACCGTGAATCAGACAAGTCCGTCCTCAAGGAAATGACGGACCTCTGGAAGGTCCCAACACCTGTCGAGGGCAACATCTCTGGTGAGTTTACCCCAGAAGAATTTGCCTCCGCCCTCCAGCACCTAAAGCCAGGCAAATCCCCGGGCCTTGACCACCTATGCCCGGAACTAATACTCCAAGCTGCCCCCTCTATGAGGTCCTGGTTAAAAGAATTCCTTTCCTGCTGCTTGCGTCACCTGCGCATCCCAAGAATCTGGAGAAGAGCCCTAGTGGTTGCAGTCCCAAAGCCGAAGAAGCCCCCAGGGGATCCGAAGAGCTACCGCCCCATCTCTCTGCTCTGTATCCCCTTCAAGATACTCGAAAGACTTATCTACGCCCGTGTCGAACCGATAATAGACCCTCAGCTCCATCGGGAACAAGCCGGTTTTCGCCACGGAAGATCAACTGTAGACCAGGTCACCCTGATGACCCAAGACATCGAGGACAGCTTCTCGGCAAAACAGAAGGCTGGCGCCGTGTTTGTCGATCTCACGGCTGCCTACGACACTGTATGGCACAGCGGCCTTACCTGCAAACTACTCCGTCTCCTTCCTGACAGGCACATGGTCCATATGATTATGGAACTTGTGCAAAACCGCAGCTTTACCCTTTCCACCGGTAGCGGCCGACGAAGTAGACTACGTCGACTCAGGAACGGCGTCCCACAGGGCTCTGTCCTGGCTCCCCTCCTCTTTAACACTTACATCTATGACCTGCCTGACACCATCTCCAGGAAGTATGCTTATGCAGACGATCTGGCTCTCCTGCATCCAGCCGGAGATTGGCAGTCAATGGAGAGGAACCTAAGCCAGGACATGTCAACTATATCAACATATCTCCAGAAATGGAAGCTACAGCTCAGCAAGGCAAAGACAGTGTCGGCGGCCTTCCACCTAAACAACAAGGAAGCAAAACGTGAGATCAACATTACCACCGATGACGAACACCTCCCCTACTGCGCCGAACCCACCTACCTCGGCGTAACCCTGGACAGGTCACTCACGTACCGACGACACCTGGAGTCACTGCGCAAAAAACTATCTGCGCGCGTTGCACTTTTGAGGCGGCTGGCGGGTTCCGGCTGGGGAGCTGATGCGAAAACCCTTCGCACAGCTACCTTGGCCCTCGTCCATTCTACCGCTGAGTACTGCGCACCAGTGTGGTGCCGCAGCTCTCACACCCGCCACATTGACACCGCCATCAATGACGCACTACGCACTGTGACTGGATGCCTGCGTCCCACTCCAACGGACTGCCTTCCCATCCTTGCAGGCATCCAACCTGCTGAGCTTCGCCGTAAAGGAGCCATGATTTCCCTTGCTCGTCGCGCACTGGACCCCGACCACCTCCTCCACAGTACATTCCAGCGCCTACCTGGAGGACAGCAGCGACTGAAATCAAGACGCCCATTTGTGCCCGCCGCACGACAGCTTCTGAACAACGTTGAAGATCTTGGAATAAGTGCGGCACACTGGACGAACTACACATGGAACATGGAGTGGCAAAACAACACCTCCCGACTCCGTGATTTCCTACCCGACGTCGATCCCCACCCTCCGGGAATGTCCCTCGCAAGACTTGCGTGGGTCCGGCTTAACCGCCTACGAACCGGCGTCGGTCGCTTTCGTTCAGACATGTGCAAATGGGGCCTGGCTCCCTCACCGGGATGCGAGTGTGGCGCCACAGACCAGACAGTAGATCATGTCGTCCATGACTGCCCAATCCATCAACCACCACATGGAGCGCTTGGACTGAAGGCCCTGGATGACGAGACTGTCGAGTGGCTGATGACATCATGCCCAAACATATAGTCCAGAAGAACAGCTCATACGACGAAGAAGATCTTCCGAAGACTCACTGCTGGAAGCGGTTATATCAGTGGTTCTTAACCTTTTTTTCCCCAGCGCCCCTTTTCAGAGATTTCCATAGTCTGGCGCCCACCATAATATAAGGGCTGTAGCCTACTAATGACATTTTCTTCCAAGACTATAAGGCTAGCCTACAGCCAGTAGTAATTAGTTATTAGTTAGTAAGAAAAAACTAGTTTAAGCCGATGTTAGTTTTAATACTAAAAAATCAGCACAGATGTGCCTTAAGGCTCTTAACTTAAAAGTCTTAAGGCACATCTCTGCTGATTTTTTAGTAGTTAGTAAGAGTTACACTAATAACCATTATTGACTGACTATTATTATGACCAGTCCTTATGGTTTGCTTGCACTGCCTGCCCGCTGTTCCTGCCAAAAGCTGACCACAAAATGCCATTTACTTACTACAAGGAAAGGGAAACAATGCCCATTATCAACAACAAAGGCCATGCACAACACCATCCGGCGTCCACGCTTGTCGGATGGTGTTGTGCATTGTGCTATATAGGCCAACATAGAATGCTCTGAGAGAGAATCACTACTTCCCTTGTTAAACACAATCTCTATACTGTATATAGCTCCTCATCCTCGGTGGATTCTCGTACCCCCAGCAGAACTACTAAAGCAAATTTGCAGTGAGGAAAATATCGTTACACCTTCTGAATGTAGCGCCCCCTATAACGCCCCCTGAATATTTCCGCCCCTCTAAAAGTTAACAGCGCCCACTAGGGGGCGGTAGCGCCCAGGTTAAGAACCACTGGGTTATATCAATAAGTGTAATGTTATCGGAAACTCTTGGCCTCTCCTGCATAAAGCAAGAGGGTTCATCTTCACTTGTAACTTTAGTTGGTAAGAACTCTGATGACTCAATCTACTTTTCACCCTTGAAGTGAAAGATCTGTCGCAAGATGCAGTAATAAACATTTGTCTGGCAGACATTTGATCTTGCAAAGACTCAGCCTTTTCTTCTGAGTCACGGTGCATCCATTCACAACTACAAGAAAGTCTACCGCTGTAAAACTTCACTTCTGGTCGATTGGCACATTTACCACTTAACCAGGTCTCAGCACGAATGATGCTTATTACCGGAAGGCTGGCACTAACCCAAACATGAAGTATATCATTAATCAACTGTTCCTTGACATCATCAAAACATGGAGGCTTCCTAAAGAACCTAAGATTCATTTCACTGCATTGCTTGCATAAAACATTATAGTGGTAAAGAATGCTTATGTTTGTGGGTAAAACATTCCATGGCAGCTTTTAATATTTCTGCAATGTCTTACTGGCATCAAGTCTTGTTTCAGGTATTATCGAATCGAACTATCGAACATAGCAATCGAACTAAGTATTTATGGGAAGTAATAGCCAACACTCAAATCTTAACACTTGCAATGACAATCTGTCGTACATTAAACCAGCAGATGGCGAATGTCATCGAGTCAATTCTGCAACGGGAGCTTCTCAGAACAACCCACTGAACTGACAAATCTTGTTACTACAAACTCGAACAAGAATGTAGTTATGAAAACTTAAAAAGCGCAGTATAATAATCTACAAGTCGTCCACCTGCAATCCTGCATTGTTAGGTCATAGTATAATTAACAAAACCTTCATTAAAAATGTTACCGCCGTAGTCACTGAAAGCGTTTTGCTTCTGTAGAACTGGGAACAAAACACTAAAAATATGAAGAAAAAAACAGCTTTTTGTAATTTACTTTTTTTCGTTGCAGATAGGGCAGTAAAATAGTTTAAGCGCATATAGGAAGTTGACACCTTACACGTCTTCCTATCTCCTTTCGTTACCGAGATATCGCATATTTCTTGCAAATTTTCCCACGCTTTAATTTTTCAAACTTTGGGGGGCTGCGCACCATATAAACGTTGTCCGATCGAAAAAACATTTTAGATCGTCTGTATGTGACCAAAATCCGTTCTGATTAGATTTAAAAAGTCGTGAAAACCCCAAGCATATCTGATTTTAAAAGTTGTGAAAAAATGAAACATCCATTCGATATTTCCAAATGCCTTCCTTGATCTTTACCTACACTTTTGTGCTCAATAAAGTGCGTTGTGTTCCATGGAAACGTTTGGGTGGAAGGTTGGGATTTGACCATTTTGTGTCATAACTTTTAGTGAGGTTTTATTAAGATGAATTTCAACAATTTGAGTTTTCACATGTTTGAATTATGTCAACTACATTTTCTCGTAACCCTCATTTCACATTGTGTTTAGATCTTATTAAAACTTGCTGACAGAGGTAAGGTAAAAAATGTTATTTTGTGCAAGAGCTCTAAAAAAGAATCTTTGTTGAATTTTAAATTGCTTTCCAAGTAGGCTATTCAAGACAAGCCTGATTACTAATAGAAAATAAACTAAAAATGTCGTACAGTTTTAGAAAATTTGGTTTTTGAAACTAAACAAGTGTTGGGGGTGAATTGGCCAACAAAAAGTAAAAATTCAAAACTTATTAGGAATTTGAAAGTGCACTCACAAATTCATGTAAAATTACTGAGTTTTTATAATTGGTATTTAGGGGAAGGAAAGGTAATTTGATACACCCCCCTTACAGAAATGTACAAAAAATATTGATCGAAAATACTGCCACCAAGTGAAAGATCTATGAAGAAATGCCCTCAAAAATGATACTATGCAGCTAACTCGTGCTTTTGTGGCTTAAGATTGAAAAAGTATGTTTTTGAGTATTTTTGTGTTGAGGTATTGTGATTACTTTCGTCTGGAAAACTGAAGAAAAGTTCCAGAAAGATGAAACCAAACTCATTTAACAGTTCGTTGAAAAGGCTTCAAAGGCATGTTTCGTTTTTTTTTGCAATGTGCATCCAAGCGTACCAAAATCAGAATTTTATGTTAAAAAAGGTAAATTGATAGGTTATAGTACAGTATATTAAATTAAATTCTCTTCTGTCACTATAGTAAATGTTGTCATTAATCTAGTTGATTTATATAGTTGTTCTTGTTTCACTAGACCTGCTACTTTGGGAAGCAGTTATTATATAGGCTTTCGTAGGCCTACACTCTATTTGCTGTCGAAAAAACAAGAACAGCGTAAGGCCCGCCCCTTGAATAAGAACTCCAGCCGATCATCCTTCCTATGTCCATCCTGCAGCAGAAGTTTCGCCGCACACATGAGCCTCAACAGTCATCTTTGCACTCAAGCACGCCAACCAAATATTAAATTTTCAATTATTGCTTTCATCTTGAGTTGTTTAAGGCTTATACTGTAAATGCAATATTTTCCATTCATTGAAATAGTTTGTGACCATAACTTAACGTTTCCTTGTCCTATAGTGCAGGCCCTTAGGGGCAAAAATGAGCATCTTTAGGCTAAACGTGTTACACGTTGTTTTTTTACATTTTTTTGTAGTTGATGAATCTAACTTCAATTTTAGTGAGTGCCGCAACTCTTAGGGTCACGTGGTCACCCCCAAATCAATTTTGAGCTCTTTTCACGGCATTTTTATGCAATTAGATACGTTATTTTTTTTACATTTGGACTGACTGCCACTACAAAATACACGAGATAAAAATCACACAAAATTATGTTATTAATGACGTAATATATTAATTTTTTGCTTGTTTTTTTCTTTTTGTAGTTGCTTGTTTGTTGTTGGTGTTACTTTTTTGGTTACAATAAGTTACCAATGCTAAAATAATTACCCCTTCAATTATGACGTCAGTATTGCATCATGAAAGACGTCACAATTTTGTTATGTGATTTTTTTCAAGATGTTTTTCTTATAGGTTAGTATGGTAGGTAGGCAATAACTATAGGTCGGGGCATATATGGTTTGACCCCAAAACAATTGCAACAAAAGGTTTTTCAACTGATTTGATTAGTATTGGGTGTCAGTACTAACATATCGTCAGACTAATAAAATAATGGCGTAACTCACTTTTTGACGAAATTGAGATATTAGTGTTTTGTAGGTCCCTAAAATGTAGCGCATCTGCCACATAATTTTCTAAGACCTACGTTAACGGGAAAGTGGTATTTTCGTAAAAATGTCAAATGGCCTAACTCAAACGCATGACTTAGGCCATTTTACAAATCTTTTTAATCGTTTGCTGGAAGTTAAGCTTTCCTCCAACAGAGCAGATGGTCAGAAGACGACGATCTCAATTGTACAGAAATAGAGCTTTCATTTTATCACAAGGCTAGACGATTAATTTAACACAAAATAATTATGTTTTTTCTATTCTAGGTATCGTAATCTTGGCCATTTTCAAGTAACCACCCTACTTAAATCAATCTGTTTTCTCTCTGTTCCTTTGAGAAGCTTCCTTTTCCTAGCACTCTGGTAGTGCGACTTATCACCTCACACTGTGATACAGGTCAGATCTTCTCAATGCGCCGTTTCTCGGAGTCTTCTCGTACCCATGGCAGGTTTTTGTAGCAAGCTATTGTTGGATACGGTACCTAATTAATTCTCATCTTAATATCACACATAGCGACTTCATAAGCTCGTTGCTGAGTTCTTCGCCATCATTCTTGAGTTTCACAGATGGGAGAAGGAAAACATAGATTTCAAAACGTTTGAATTGACTTTTATGTGTAGGTAGCTTAAATGTGCCAAAGTGGGAAAAGAGGAAAATCACTTTTTGGCGAAATTTCTCAATGACTTGCCTACTGTAGATTCCCATTACTGTAGAAAGGTCACAATGTACAGAAAGAAGAAATTCTTGTACTCTGGAACTATACCATAACCCAACTTCATCGGCAATACAAAGAGCTTGCTTCTTCTCTCGTTTGACTTGTAGTAGCTTAGATTGGCAATGCCTCATCGTGCAGCCATTATACGGTAGTTGGGTCCAGTTGTCGAATACCAATGATTTCACTTGGGGGCCGTAAGATGGGACATTCGTGGAGTATGTGTTGCATTGTTTGTTCTACCGCTCCGCAGACACATATCGGGCGGCGTATTATGCAACCCCCACCTAAACAGATTAGCTCCAGTGCAGCCAACGTCACATCTGATCCTGTTCAATGTGACCCATGCCTTTCTTGAGAGGTCTGCTCCAGGAGGGATGGAGAGCGCTGGTATAACTGAAAACTGGGGAGGGATATGTGGCAGCTCGTTCCATTCCTGGGCCCATGTCTCCATGCAGCTGAAGTTCTTATCCACAAGCTAAAGAGCTTGCTGAATCATCAGGAATACTACCATGGAGCACAGCCTATTATTTTAGGGAAGTATTTCATAATGAGAACTTCTCCGTTTTCATCGTCGGCTCCAGCTCGTGTCCGAGCATTGGTTGATCTTCAAATTGAGTTTGGATGGTGATGTCGTATGTGGCTTTGGAGGCCCAGTCTGTGATGGAAAATACGTGGGCAAAAGGCACTGGAAGACGATTATCATAGATCCGCCGCCAATATGTGAAACCGGGCTGGAGGCTTCCAACTCTACCACGCCTGTCCCCGTTACCCGTGATATCATCGCCATTGGGCTTTGTTTGTTCCAGGTCCAAATTGAAACAATTTAGGCCATTTGCTTGTATGTTTATTTACGGTGGTCGTAACTACGCGAGGGCTACGCACACACTCTTGGCCAGCTTCATGTCCAATGCGGCCCAATAAAATCGAAACGTGCAGCTTCAGGGGAACTGGTTGCAACGGGCTGCTGGGTGCTCTGTTCATACCACGTAAAAGGGTCAGTGCGACGTGTGTGTTTCATTCAAATACAGTATTATTACCAAGGAACAATACGATGACCATATCAAGTTGAAGAATGAAGCTTTAGATGAGAAGACGAAGACAAAGAGTCCGCTAGCACAGTAAAATCCGTATGGACAATGGATTTGCAGGCTGTACTTCTGTGTCCTAAAACTAAGGCAAGCAGTATGTAGCCTACTATAAAACCAAGCTGCAGGTACACAATTTTACACTATTCAATCTTGAATCAAAAGATGCTTATTGCTCTATTTGGAATGAAACAGAAAGTGGAGTGATGGGTGTGAATATCAAAATAGTAACTCTAATGTCTCTAGTGCCTACTATGCCCTTGCATGGAAGCATGACATCACTATTACTCAGAAGGACCTCGTGGCTGGTCACACTCAAATGGAGTGCGATAGCATGCACATTGCACAGTACTATCGAGTGAAAATTGGTAAACAACATTTTTACGACGAGAGATTACGAAATTATTATCCAGAATGCCAAGATCAGACCGCATCCCAACAATGTACAGAGGATGCAACACAGTGATTTTATGAAAATCGATGGATGGTGGTTGTTGAGTATTAGGCCTGGAAAGAAAGCTGAAGATCCCACTGTTCATGATCTTATAGGCCGAAATCATGGAAGCAGTGGAAAGGCATTGTACAAGGTCCCATTATGTGAGGCTGCACAGTGGGAGGATCTGCCACAGCGGTCACACACAAACTTAAACGACACTACATGGATTCCTATTTTTTCAAGCCATCTTTCAATCAAATTGAGGAAATACAATGATCTCCAATCTATGAAACATGTTATGCCAACATTGTGCCACTCCTTTTTTGATAATTTGCCTCATTACTGATAATTTATTCAGCTTGTCTTGCCAACTGTGAACTGTTTTTGGGCGAAATATGCAGTCTAGCATGAAATATAACTCCTATCGTTAGATTGGAGTTGCTATTAGGGATTTTCCTGTTAATTCTAGTCGTATTATCACTGTTATTATGTCACCGTTAAAAAACTAAGTCATGTCAGTGCATTCAGAAAATGGCCTAAGTCATGCCAGCCCATTATGGGATGCAAAATGAAAAAAATCAAAGTATACATGCTCATTGTACTCCCATCGACATGCTATTTTCGTTTAACTGTACAATAAATATGATAAAAACAACCGCGTAGACAGTTTTTTTCGATTATCTCAAAACAAGAAAAAATGAGTTACGCCATTATTTTATTAGTCTGACGATATTCAAAATCTTAAGGAATCCAACTTCCGGAAAGTGGTTATTTTCAAGATAGCTTCCAAGATGGCCGCCAAATCATTGAACAAAACAGTAGGCTAAATTGACCATAACCACTTTCCGGAAAATTCAATATGGCAAACCAAGATGGCCGCCAAATCATTGAACAAAACAGTAAATTGACCATAACTCGGTCATCATATGACCAAAACATGTGGTTTTGGTGTTTATATCTAGGTTTTTATACCCTGTGAAGTCAATGAGACCATTCTCAGAATTGTTGAATTATCTGATAGCCTATAAATTCAATATGGCAATCCAAGATGGCCGCCAAACCATTAAAATAACATAGTAAATTGACCATAACTCGGTCATCATATGACCAAAACATGGTTTTTATACCCTGTGAAGTCAATGAGACTATTCTCAGAATTCTTGAATTATCTGATAGCTTATAAATTCAATATGGCAAACCAAGATGGCCGCCAAACCATTAAAATAACATAGTAAATTGACTATAACTCGGTCATCGCATGACCAAAACATGTAGTTTTGGTGTCTATATCTAGGTTTTTATACCCTGTAAAGTCAATGAGACCATTCTCAGAATTGTTAAATTATCTGATGGCCTATAAATTCAATATGGCAATCCAAGATGGCCGCCAAACCATTAAAATAACATAGTAAATTGACCATAACTCGGTCATCATATAACCAAAACATGGTTTTTATACCCTGTGAAGTCAATGAGACTATTCTCAGAATTGTTGAATTATCTGATAGCTTATAAATTCAATATGGCAAACCAAGATGGCCGCCAAACCATTAAAATAACACTAAATTGACCATAACTCACTTAACTCAGTTATCATATGACCAAAACATGTAGTTTTGGTGTCTATATCTAGGTTTTCATACCCTGTAAAGTCAATGAGACCATTCTCAGAACTGTTAAATTATCTGATAGCCTATAAATTCAAGATGGCTGCCAAAACAATTAAAAATGTACAATAACAATGTATTGTTTATTAAAAAACCCGTTAAATTTCTATATAATTATATTTGGGTAAACTGAGCAGGTATAAAGAGTTTATACGATGTGGTCATGTAGACTCTTGACATAATCAGCGTAAAGAAAGCAAATGGATCAAGTATTATTAATGCTCATCGCTGTTACTTTCGATGTCATCGTCTGTAATTATGTGATTGCTGTATGGACACATGAACCAGTTTGTCATGGTCCACATCCAGCATGGCATCATAGCCAATAATCTCCGGCAACTACAGTGAGGTGGACACGATTCGCAATTGCAGTGATCATTTTCAGTAGGTAGTCCTGGGCAGCTTTCATGTCCGTCATGATTGGAACCATCTGGTTATTGTCTACTTTCCATCCCCAGTCTAGAGCATCCATACCATCGTCAATAGCCTATCCATCCTGACCATAATCTGGTAGTAAACTCTGAGGCAGTAGAATTTGGTAAAAGATGATGTAGGTGGCAAACGTTCAGGGTGAACAAAGGACTTGGCTGTTTTAATTTTCTTGACCAATGTATTGTATCGCTGTGTTTCTAGGTTACTACTGCCATCGTTGCCAAACATAACGGTCATAGCTTTGTTTCCAAGATCCTTAATGATGTGGTCTGTCTGATTTGGGAGAATAAAGCAATTTGCACATTCTTTGATTATTGGTTGATGTTTCACTAGTTTCTTGAAAGCGTCTTCTTCCCGATACCAAATATCCTTGACGTTGAATCACAACCGGTGAATGCATGAATGAAGAGGAGCTGTAAGCATAGGCTAATTAATTATGTCTGGTCCGATGATTGCTTTAAATTTGTTGATGTCGTGTATATTGGTTGCGTAAGCTTTTTCGGAGCTGAAGTAAAGGTCTTTAATGTCAGTGTCAGCATAGTGTAGTATCAATATTAAAATGTCCGTGTCTTCACCAATTAAAGTCGTACTATGTCGATGAGGGCTGTCCATCTGCCGTCTTGACGATGTCAACATCTGCATCACCTGGTGCGTTCATCACATTGCAGCTTCTATTTCTCAGTTGAGCAGAAATTAATCTTTCTTTGTTGGAAACTTGAGACAAGAACTGCTCCTTCTTTCCAATGAACTCGGTGTCTACAGTAAACTGAACAACCCGGTTCATGCCGCGTCTTTGATGGGTATTCTCTTTGATAGACGGACCACCATATCCATCAAAGACCACCGTTGCTAAGCGATAATGACGAATGGTAAAATCTGCATACGACTGTGCAATAGACCCATAACTATCTCCAGTTTCCTGGCACTCGATGCAACAAGAACCCTCCATCAAGGACGTAGTGATCGGTTTTCGAGGCAGATTCTTTCACTACTTCATAATCGCCTGACATCACACTGCTGGCATGTTCTGTGATGGCAGTAGCTATTTGAGGCTTATCTTCTGCAAGAAACAGGGTCTGGATGTTACGTGGCTGTCACAAGTAGGACTCGACTTCCTCTCGACTGGTCTGAGTTTTGGGAAATGACAGCAACAAAACTGCGTTATATCAACTGGTTCAACAAGCTGTGATAACTTCAGTCGATCCAAACTTGTCTACGATTGTTGTAACATCGTTAGATACAGCTCCAATCAAACATTGGACATGTCTGAGGTTTCCCAATGTGATCACGAAGAGGCAGACACCCGTATGTTTCTCCATGTGAAACATGGAAAATCCGATGCCATAGTCAAAACAGTAGATACTGATGTGGTAATTATTGCAATTTCGTGTTTTGACAAGTTAGAAATCTGTAAACTATGGAATGAATTTGGAGTTGGAGAAAAAACTCGCTTCATTCTAATCCATGATATTGTTTCATCTTTACCTCAATCTCCGATGATTTGCGCTTCTTTACCTTTGTTTTATGCTATCACAATCTGTGATACTGTTTCGTCTTTGGAAAAAAAGGCTTGGGATTGTTGGATGCTTAATCTTACCGCAATGTGTGGCTTATTTAACTCTCTGAATTTCTCAAGCTCACCTAGTTCTATAAATGACATACAAAAGTATGTCATAGCTCTTTATGGCAATGGTCCTAGTATCACGGATGTAGACGAATGCCGTTATATGATGTTTACCAATGGTTGCACTATTGAAAAGCTGTCACCAACGTCAGCTGCTCTGATGCAGCATTCACACAGAGCGATATATGAAGCTGAAATACGGAAATCAAGCCTCGTAAATGTTCAGCAACTACCTTCTCCTTTAGCTTGGGGTTGGGAACATGATGATGCAAATCAGCTTGTTCCGTTTTATCAGTCTACTTGTGGCTCTCGATGTTCCTGTAAGAAAAAATCCTTAAAATGGGCAAGTTTTTGTTCATGCGTGTACGAAACATGCGATTCGACCACAAAATATCCAATCCTCTCTGATGTTTCATCTTCAATCCACATTGACGTTTCATCTCCAATCCACACTGATCATTCAAGAAATGCTTTTGACTTTCTAAACTCCATCTTGTAACTTGAAAAAACTTGTCGTACGAATTTTTTTAATATCAATTACGTATGGGAGGAATTTAACATCGAAAACCAACAGCAAACGACCAAAATAGGTTAAAAAAGCAAAAAATATATGTGATGACGTCATAATGACGTCATCAATCAAATTATTCTGTGTTTATTTTGTCTCACTTATTTGTATGTGCTTTTTAAGTTAAAATATACAAAAATCAAATATGTAATTGCACAAAAATGACGTAAAAAGAGCTGAAACGTGATTTCTGGGGAAATCCCCGATTTGGGGGTGATCACGTGACCCAAAAAGTTGCGGCACCCACTAAAATCAAAGTTGGGTTGATCAACTGCAAAAATATGCAAAAAAACAACGTGTAACACGTTTAGCCTAAAGATTCCTCTAAGAGCCTGCACTACTACTTTTAAGAGCCATCACTAAACATAGGGGCCCACCAGGGGCGTATATTCAGGGTGTTCAAGGTGTGCACTGAACACCCCAAGAAATTCAGAAAAAAAGAAAACTTCCATCGGTTGTCGATGTTCTTTACTTTCATGATATTCTAACATCTTGCTGCATGCTGATTGCTTTCTTTTCAATTGCAAAACTCGTCCCCTTCTAATTTTAATACTCCAACATTTGAGGTCATTGCCTTTAATTTTTTTATCAATTTCTGTGAAACTTTTAATATTCGCCTGCAAGCTATGTTCAGAGCTCAAAGGCATCAATTTGTTTCTCCATTTGGGAAAAGTAGGGTGCTATGGGTCAGTTGGTAGTAGCCAATAGTCCAGCCTTGTTTGGCGTATTGGAATATGTCGCAAATAGCGTTACGTCACCACAGATGTATTGAAATACAACAATTTCTTTTGTTATCCAAACACTGCTTACAACAGTCCTTGGTGAAGTCGTATCCGGATTGTGACGTCACATTCGATCTGGTCTGATTTGAAGTGCCACCTAACCGTTCAATAATGAAGCGACGACAAAAGTTAAACATTAAACAAAGAATCGCGATGGAGTCACAATGGCAGCGACCAATGTTGGCAACGTTTAAAGTCATTGTTTATCCACCCGCGCAGACGTGAAGGCTGTGTTGAAGCTTCTAGTTTTAGCTAGTTATTAAAATGAAAGATGTTTCTTTTCAAAGTGAATGCTGTTGTTTATGCTCCAAGATCCTAATGATTTGAAGATGCTGTAAGCTGCATTGGTTAGGCTTACTTCAAAAAGACACGTAGGCTACTTGTTATAACAAAATCTAGCTTCTCACATAAATTGAAGAGCTGACTTAACATTTGACGAATAATATGTTGCAGTGGTTAGTGTCAAAATTTACTGTAGATCAAAAGTTATGAACAGAAACCAAAAGTGATGCAGTTCCAGTTGGCTTAGCTTCGAACCATAACGGAGGAACGGGAAAGATAAAGTGTTCAAAGAGGAAACGGCTACGTCTGTAATTACCAAAGCGATGACGAAGTGGTGCATTCAATTTGATTTACATTGCTGTAACGTTGAATCAATGTCATTTAGTAAACGCGCAAGGTCAATTAGAATGGATGAGATGCTTGAACATAGGCTACTAACAACGGGAAAGTAAGCTTAGGCTATTGTAAGCCTTGTTTCCACCATGCTGACTGTTTCACAACCAAACGTGTATGCCTAATTCTTCTTGGGTAGTTTGTCTTAAGATTGTTTGTTTTAGATATGAGCAGATCCAGGTGGGGTAGCCTACTTGGTCACGTTCAGGGCCGTGTGAGCACTATCTTGGTTTCCTGTCGAAAGCCACTAGTGGGCCCCTATGTTTAGTGATGGCTCTTATAAGTAGGACAAGAAAGCGTTAAGTTATGGTCGCAAACTCTTTCAATAAACGGAAAAAATTACATTTATAAACACTAAACAGTCAACAACTCTAATGATTTTTGAAATAAAAAGTAAAAATGCCTTGTTATCGATGTTGCTGGTTATGGTTATGGATATTGCTGGTTGTGGATGTTGCTGGTTATGGGTGTTGCTGGTTATGGATGTTGCTGGTTATGGATGTTGCTGCTTGTGGATGTTACTGGTTGTGCAAGTTGCTGGTTGTAGATGTTGCTGGTTGTAGATGTTGCTGGTTATGGATGTTGCTGGTTATGGATGTTGCTGGTTATGAATTTTGCTGGTTGTGGAAGTTGAGAAGTTATTTTCATTTTTCTTTTCCATGAAAAAATTTTCTTCTGGAAAATTGGAGCGTGTTAAAAACAGGGATCGATGTTCTTGCAAACTTTCTGGGACGATATTACGGTATAAATATAAACTATACAAGAGCTCACTGTGCAATTGTGCATGCATGTTGGAATGGCAAACCATCTTCGAATTAATTCGGTCTTGTTAGTTTTACGTTGTTTAAATGTTGATGAGATATTGCTGATATCATAATTAGTGGACGGCATTCGGTTTGTTTTCCCTCGAGATGATTCGCATGACGTCAGAGCATTAGCTTGTGAAGCTTTTATCTGCAACTCCTAAAGAGTTTAGCAGTTGAGCGTTTTCCAGTTGAGCAACTTCATGAATTTCTGTTCAAAAGTGCAATAAGGTTTCTTTTCCCAGACTTTTATCTAAAATGTTTATTTCAGGCGCATAAGTAAACAGGAAACGTTTTTACAAAAAAAACAAGTTTCTACAAAAATTGATTTAAAACTCCTTACGTCATCAAAAGTTTACCTAATCCATCATGACGCATACTTTTAATGCTTGACTTGACATGGAATCACATGATGAAAACCTTCTGCATGATTGGTCGTTGGATAATGATGTCACAGACTTTCATAACGACATAAGCTCAGGTATTGCATTATTGGTGATTGTATAAATCTGAAATTAAATCATAGAAATGTTTTAAACTCGCCTACCATGTGACTTATGAAAGCGCTGCGTTGCTATCACAGGAAATTTTTTCATGGTAATAAACAGTTTGTTTCATTTTGAATCTCTTTATCTCAGTATAATGAAGTCATTTTTATTTTTTCTTTCACCCAAAGAAAAGCCGTTTTGAGCGTTTATGTTTTTGGCAGCCACTCTAGCACAGCAAGTTTTGTAAAAGCTCAGTAAACATCGAACCAATCAGAAGTTATAAGTAAAACAAGATAAACACTTCTGATAGCAAGTGAACGTTTCGTCGTCGACGAAAAGAGGGTTTGGGTTAAGAAAGTAGAATAGTTATTTCGGTGTCGTAAGTTCGATTCTCACACCTGCCATATCCATGTTTTCGTCTGCACAGGAGTAACCAAACCAAACAGAAATCAATTTTCTGGCTGTGTGCTAAAAGGGTCACAATGATGGTAGCCACTTAAACATTTTCTGATTGGTTGGCAGTGTCCTCGCTGTCATTGGGATCTCACTGGGAATTGATCTGTTTAAGTGGCCACCGAATCATATTGTGGCCTAGTCAAAGCAATGAACACGAGACGTGATATGCTAATTTCCCGAAGCCACAGCAAAGTTTGACGTACACCCGTACATCTTGAAGCACGCCAGGGCTCCTTCTTTGTATACAAATAGCCAGAGATGGGCAAAATCACTAGTTGTGGTGATCTTGAAAATCAAGATCACATTTTAGATACTTGAAAAAATTAAGTTTTTGATCAATGATGTTGCAAAAAATATAAAAAATTCTATAGGCAGCCTAGTTAATGGAAGATGGTAATGGTATTGCTAACTGTTGCTTTTAACTACTCGTTTTCAGGCCTGAAACATGTAAGAAGTAAGTGACTGGTGCTATTAGGCCTATCAATATTGTTGTTGTAGTTTGAGTAGAATCGCGACGTCACAGCCAGGGCCGGATTTACACCATGAGAAGCCCTAGGCTATTCCATTTGTGAGGCCCCTCCCTATTTTTGAGCTTAGAATTTCTCTCTAAACAACATCACATGTCATTGCTTAATGTTAAAAATGTGAGTGCATTAAACTCTTCGTTCTTTTCATTTTCCACATTCATCATCATCATCATCATCAGCCGGTCATGCCACTGCTGGCAGATGGCCTCCACATATGTTTCCACACCATTCTTTCTTTCGCTGTTCTCATCCAGGTGGTGCTAATCTTTTCTTCTGTGTTATCTCGCCGTCTTCTTTTTGATCTCCCTCTAGTTCTTCTTGCATATCTTGGTGTCTATTCTGTAGTTATCTTGGCCCATCTGTTGTCTGTCATTCTTGCTACATGTCCGCCCATTGCCACTTTAGGTTTGAGGGCGATATTACGATATTTCGATACGATACGATATTTTTTCGGCAGCGATATTTATTCACAAAGCTCCGATTTTATCGTTTATAAATGTACTGAAATTATAGCAACATTTTCGCATGCGCAGTGACACAGACATCGCATGCGCAGACAACTCAGTGTGTGTGCATTTAATTATTTACGCATTGCGAGCAGTCTTTGTGATTACGCAATCCTGCTTATTGATTCCCACGTGTTGCGTTGTTGCGAAGGATGAAGTCCGGTAAATACGATAGGAAACTTGCAAGCTGACTGAATTTACGTAGCATAGCGTAGCGGCCGTAGCATAGTGTAGCGGCCATAGCATAGTGTAGCGGCGTAGCCTACCGTAGCGGCCGTAGCCTACCGTAGCTACAGCTAGGTAGATACTTTATTTTGTTTTGCTACTCACAGCTGCATCTCTATTTTGCATCAAAAACTATCAACAAGGATAGCTGCATCTGTACATGGTGGCGAGCTAATGCACTAACTTTTCCTACACTTGCAAAAGTTGCAAGAAAACTTCTGTGCATTCAAGCCACCAGTGTTAGTAGTGAAAGGGTGTTTTCACTTAGTGGCTCAATTGTTTCCAAGAAGAGATCGTGCCTAAAACCTTGCAATGTCAACATGCTGACATTTTTGTCCAAAAATCTTTAGTTTGCGACAGTTAAATCGCAGCAATTGTTTGCAATAAATGTTCTTCATTTCAGTACCATAGTGCTCAGTATGTTTTTCATGCAGTTATAGAAAGCCGTGCTTTGCGATTCGCCGTAAAATATCGAAACTTAGATAATATCGTTTTATTTTTGGTAATATCGTATCGAAATTATTTTACCAATATCGCTCAGCTCTAGGTTTGTTGCTGTTTCTATGACATCTTTGATACAATTTTGTTTCTGATGACTACATTTCTAATCTTGTCTTTCTATTTATACTTAATAATATTCTTTCCATGTTCCTTTGCGCTGCTGCCAGTTTTCTTGTTTGTTGTTTTGTGAGTGACCATGTTTCTGGTCCGTATGTTAATGTTGGCAATATCACTGCGTCCATGATTTTTCGTTTTAGGCTAATTAGAATGTTCTTGCTCTAAAAAGTGATATATGTTGACCAAATCTTCTCCAGCCTGATGTTATCCTTTGGGTGATTTCAGTTTCGATGTCGTTTCCTGGTGTTATCATTTTCCCTACATATTTGTATTGATCAACCTCCTCTATCTTTTCTCCATCTATCAAAATACCCGTCCTTGATTGTTTCCTTGCTATCTCGTTGCACATTATTTTTGTCTTTTTCTTGTTCATCTTCATTCCGTCTTGTTTCCCTTCTCGATTCAGTTCTTCAAGCAATTGTTGAAGAGTATATTCTGACTGTGCAAAAAGGATGATGTCATCTGCAAATCTGAGATTGCTCAGCAGTTGTCCATTAATGACAAGTCCAGTCTCAGATTTCAGCCTCTTGAATATCTCTTCAACTGCAGCTGTAAACATAACAGGTGAAAGAGTGTCACCTTGGCGCACCCCTTTCTGAATCTTTATTTTATCACTTAGTTTCTCTGTTCTGATTTGTGTATGTATTTTTGATAATGTTTACTATTTTATCTGATATACCATAAATTTGAATTGCATTAAAAACAGAGGAGTGCTTGATGGAATCAAATGCCTTCTCATAATCAACAAATGCCATAAATATGGGAAGTTGGTATTCATTCATCTTCTCTAAGATCTGCACAACTGCATGCAGGTGATCAATGCAAGAGAATCCTTCTCTGTAAGCTGCTTGTTCAGGGGGTTGGTTTTCATTTAGACTGCTGCTTATTCTGTTCTTGATGATTTTCATAAATAGTTTGTAAATATGAGAGAGTAGGCTAATGGGGCGATAGTTTGCAAGGTCGTTCTTGTTTCCTTTTTTAAAGAGAAAAGTAATTAGGCTATAGCATTCTTCCATTGTTCTGGCACTTTTTCGGTTTCGATCACGTTGTTAAATAAGTCACAAAACTGTTCGAGTAGAATATCCCCCCTGCTTTGACCATCTCTATTAGTATGTGGTCTTCTCCGGGTGCATTTCCATTTTTCGTCTGTTTGACTGCTTTTTCAACTTCGCTTTTCAGAATTGAAGGAAGTTGTTCGACTGGATTTGTACAAATGAAAATGTGGAAGTTCATCAGTAAGTTTCGGGTCAACATCTTCCGGATACGCATCTTTTAAAAGTTCTACGCCTCGTACAATTTCTACCTTAATTGCTTTCAGATTAGCAAGAAAGAGGAACATTTCTGCAATGTCACTGTACACATCTGCTCTTCTTCTTAAATTGGCTTCAAGTGCGTCGAGCATAGGGATAAAGGAATTTATTTTAAACCTTTCGTTTGAAGAGAGTTCACTTAAAGCGTCAGGTGCATTTCTTTGTCTCCTAGTGACAGCTCTGTAGTTAATATTCGGCAAGGTTGCTTTTGCTTGCTGATCAAACTCGTTAAACTCATCTCAATTTCGCTTAGAACGTCTACAAGTGAACTGTACAATTCGGCACGAGTACTTAATAAAAATTCAGATTTCTGAAGGGCTTTGCTAACCCTGTGAAAACGACCTAGCACTCTGGACCAAAAATGCAACATAAACACAAATTCCAATTTTTCCATTTTTTGCAAAAGGTTGTTAGCATGAAGTCTGGTATCACCCTTCTCACTTACGTTGGAGTGCAAATAACTGAGAGAATTGGTGATGACACTGTAACTTTCCAAAATATCTTCCGTGGCTTTTGCATGTGCATCCCACCTAGTATCCGACAAATGTTTTGGCACTTTTGATTGAGGTTGCAAAAATGATTTTAGTACTGCCCACCTCTTTGTGGAAGCTGAAAAAAGGTGTAAATTTCATTGATGATGCCAAAACAGTTCACTGATTCAAGACAGCAATCAACAGCTGAGCGGCCTACCAAATTTAAGGAGTGACCTGCGCATGGAATAAATTTTGCAAATTTCTTTCTTTCTAGGATTTTTGCTGCATACCGATGTACCTACCAGCCATGTTTTGCAGCATTGTCATAAGACTGCCCTCAGCATTTATTAAAACCAAGCTGAAGCTCAGTAGTGAGATATTTATGCACTAAATCTGCCATGCCTACCCCAGAGTGATCTTTCAGCTCAAGGAAAGTTATAAATCTCTCACTTGGTAAACCGTTTACAGGAGACACGTATCTGATAATCAAAGTTAACTGATCGGTATGTGAAATATCGGGAGTAGAATCCACAGAAGAGCAAAAATATCCCGATTTTTTAAATGTGATAACTTAATTGCATAATTATATAAATAGGCTGAAATATCCCGATGGTAGGATATTAACTTGTCAAGTTTTTAAAAGAATTACAAACTTCGAAACCAAATTTCGAAGCCCTGGACGTTGAGGCCCTAGGCATCAGCCTGCCTAGCCTATTGGTAAATCCGGCCCTGGTCACACCCAAGGCCGAGGTAATTTAATGCAGGGTTTCCCAAACTGTGGTCCGCGTACCACTGGTGGTCCGCGACGACTGCCCAGGTGGTCCGTGGCGATAAGACTAGAAATTAGAAAGTCACACATATACGTTGTACAGTAGGCTACGTACCCTGTCAAAGATAATTGCCGCAGTTCTTTACAACTTAACCCTTTAAGGACCATTAATTTTCCCGACAAATTTTTTAGGTAGAATTTGTTTGTTTACACTTCATATGTCATATAAAAAACTTCTATCAAAAAAAAATTAAAAAAATATTTCATATGCCGGAGATATCGCATGGGACATATATGTCCCATCGGTCCTCAACGGTAATTTTTTATCCGCAATACTTAAACATTGGTTTTTTAATTTTTGCTCTTACAGTGACTAAAAAACATGGCTAAAAACACAATAGACAGAAGTTTTACAAAACAAATTCTTCTGTTTCATATGCAGGCTTTGTATTATATGGTATTGCAGTGGATGTCTACCACTACCAACTTGAAGTAGCCTACCACCTACAGCATTTACTGCAAAAGAAGTAACTTTTAGGATGCGTACCGTACTACTATGTATGCAAATTTTTGTAATTTCACAAAACAACAAAACAGAACATTGTAATACACAATGAAGAACATTTAGGGTCTAACAGTGTATCATCGAAAGCTATTGTAACATGCACTTACACTTGATGGTACATTATGAAACAGTCCCTGCCATTCACATTGCAAAGGAAAATATTGCACTCTTCACATTTATTGTTTCTCCTGTTTTCCAACTTTTTAGTTGTGCACAGTAGGCCTAGACTAGACAATTGACAGTCTGGGCCTACAGGTGTACCAGTAGGCCTAGACTTCTTCCATGTGAACAAAATGGGATCTTGAACATTCTCTTGTCAGTGACTGGCTTTCATTGACATCATTGAAGAATGGTCTACCACATGTGGTTCAGCTTGAGATGTGTGACCAGCTGAACTTGTTTTAGAGGTTCAATAACAACCTCAATTGGACAATCACCACCATTGTTGACAACATTTTTAAAATCATCTTAAAAGAAGGCAATATCTTCTTCATCAAGCACCAAAACATCTTCATCATCGCTATCATCGCAATACTGAAGTTGACTAATCGATTCTTCATCCAAATGAAACATTTTTGTACGAGCAATAGATAGCATTTTAGCAGTTAGCTGTTGTGTATGCAATTATGTATAATAAATTTCTGAAATAAATTGCAAAATATAGATACGGTACTGAATGAAGCTGAAATATATATACTTGAAATAGGCTAAATCATATGAAAGATAAGCACATTATTGGCCAACAGCATAAGAACAGCTTTGTAAACTGCTTTAGACTACCCTGGAATATACAGATAGCCTATTCTTGACAAAACATAGTGTGTGCAACTGTGCAAGGGCAGAACTTTTAGCATGTAACTGTACAAACTTTAGTGGGCTATTTGGGCAAATGCACTGATTAAAGGTGTGCAGAGAATTGAACTTGTGGATGTATGAGATACTTTTTTGCATTGATAATGCTTGCTAGTTATTTGCAGATTAGCAGCTTAAAATAGTGAATAGGCCTAATTTAGCTGTTAATGTTTTTTATTCAAAAAATGATCATCTTCAACAGTCTGCAGAACTTTCAGTTAGCCTAACGATTGTGTTTCTATCCTGGAATACAGCGAATACACAGTCTCTAAAGAAACATAAAAAATTACCCTTGAGGACCGATGGGACACATATGTCCCATGCAAACAAAATCTCCTTTCATGCCATAATATTCGCTCCTATCCTAATTCTAACTGGCATACAACAACAAAGAGGTCTTACAGATCACATTGCAGCCAAAAATTTTTTTTTAAATGACATGAAAATTTCTCAATTACGTCACTAAAATAATGCACTTGTAACCTCAACTTTTCACTGTTTTCAAACTAAAATAACACCAAGAAAAATGATTCAGAGTTTCCAATTTTTATATTTATTTTGAAGGATAAACATCTAATACTATGTTAGGGTATCAGCAGTCGCAATTTTTTTAAAGTTAACTGCAGGGTGATCGGTTAAGTGCATGGGACACATGTGTCCCAGCGGTCCTCAAAGGGTTAAATGATTTCGAAAGCTTTTGCTATCCAGTATCGTAAATCTTACTTGTTGCACCTTCGTTGCAGTTAAAAAGTTGTTTACGAAAAATTCTCGTATTCAGCATTCTCATTTAACTTGCTGGAGTGAGGTGGTGTGGTATGGGTATGTTTTGAGAAGGGATGAAGATGATGTTTTGAGAAGAGCGCTGGAGTTGCCAGTGGAGGGTCGTAGAAAACAAGGAAGACCCAAGAAAGCGTGGAAAAGGCAAGTTGAGGAGGAAAGCAGCAAGGTGGGCTTGACAAGAGAGGACGCGTTAGACAGATTGATGTGGAGGCAGGGTGTGAAGGCGATTGCGGCACTTGGAGGTGAATCCGGCCACCCTCGGTAACGGGGACATCACTGGATTAAAACTGGACTACTAGTAAAACTTGCAGCATGCGTATTTGAACTGCGAGAGGAGCTTTTAGTTTTCCTGCAAGCGCACAATGCTGACTTGGCTAAACTAGTAGCCGATGAAATTTGGCTCGGGAAACTTGCATACCTGGCAGGCATTCTTAACCTTCTAAACCAATTGAACTTGTCACTTCAGGGAAGAGATGCGAACATTTTACTTACTCAAAGCAAAATAACAGCATTCATAAAGTAACTCAACATATGGAAAACAAGGATAAATGATAATGTTGTGGATATGTTTCCTGTTCTGTGTGACTACATTACCAACAAACCCCTAATTAATACAGAGTTAATTTTCTCTGACGTTACACAACATTTGGAATCATTTGGAATTGCTTTCTGCACATTTCAAGAAGTACTTTTCAAAAGAGACATATGAGAATTTTGACTGGATTTTATACCCTTTTGTTGTTACAAAAACTGATTTGTCAGGACGCGAAGAAGAAGAATTAGCCGAATTATCATCTGATCGAACTTTAATGCTTAGTTTCTATCAAACAGCTATTGCATTTTTCTGGTTGAGTGTTGTGGAGGAATACCCATTGCTATCTCAAAAGGCAACTAAAATGTTATTGCCTTTTTCCACGACCTACATGTGTGAGACATCATTTTCAGCTCTTACCAACATGAAGACAAAATACAGGTCCAGACTTTCCGTGGACCCTGACTTACGAGTTTGCTTTTCACAAATAACTCCGAGAATTGATGACAGATGCAATAAGAAGCAATCCCATCCGTCCCATTGATGTTGTCAGTTTTTTAAATAAACAAAATTCGGTTTTATTCATTTTTACCTTTGTATTGGGATTGAGGAGTCCGCGAATAAACAGATTCACAAATAGTGGTCCGTGGCCCGAAAAAGTTTGGGAAACCCTGATCTAATGCACTGAAAAAGTCACTAAATTTTGAATTAGTCTGATGATTTTAATTTAAAAAAATTATTATTCACCAAATGTTTGTCTGGTTCATATGGGAAGCTTTCATTCATTTTACTATGAATTTTCAACTTTCACTGGATTATATCAATGTTTATTGCACCATTTCACCATTTACCCGTCTGGCAACCTTGATACTGTTGTCGGCGATCAAAAATATTCAGAGGTTTGCTGTTATATAAACCGCTCCAAACAATAATACAAATGCTAGAAGTTACAAAAAAGAGACAGCATATGTTTTCACATAGAGTCTAGTTTTTTTAGCACTTCATTCTAAATTTTCCAGCATTTAAAATTGGGTCAAAGAAAGCAAATAACTTTTCAGAATTCATAAAACAAAATTGTGAAAAAGTTGAATCATATTTGTTTATTATACTTCAAGATAAAGTATGACTAACACATATACCTTTGTAAATTTTAAAATGGCAACACTGACCAAATTAGATTGAAACTTCAAATCGACTTTTCTTGGACGCATATCATATCAACATTCGCTTGATGTTAGTAGCCTAATTGCCACTAACTATTTTGTGCAGAACGAGATCTAAAAACATTCTTCTATCTAGTAAATAAACTTCAGTTTTAAAGTGATCTTGATCTTATTGTTCTTCAAGATCAAGATCACACACAAAAAAGTTATCTTAGATCAACATCACTCGTGATCTTCAAGATCAACATCACTCGTGATCTTCAAGATCAACATCACTCGTGATCTTCAAGATCAAGATCCTTCGTGATCTTCAAGATCAAGATCATTCGTGATCTTCAAGATCAACATCATTTGTGATCTTCAAGATCAACATCATTCGTGATCTTCAAGATCAAGATCATTCGTGATCTTCAAGTTCAAAATCACTCGTGATCTTCAAGATCAACATCACTCGTGATCTTCAAGATCAACATCACTCGTGATCTTCAAGATCAAGATCATTCGTGATCTTCAAGATCAAAATCACTCGTAATCTTCAAGATAAACATCATTCGTGATCTTCAAGATCAAGATCATTCGTTATCTTCAAGACCAAAATCATGCCCATCTCTGCACATTGCCAGAACAGATGTTAAAAATCTTGTTTACCTGATATTCTTTCAATTACTTGCAAAAACTACATAGAATGTCTCACGTGGCTGTTTGTTGATGAATCAATGTCATCAATTCATATTTAAAATGGTGGCCCTCGATGCTGCTTTTATTGCACCAGAGAGATGGGTTTTAAAGATTCTTAATTAAGCCTGGAGCATGAAGCCTGAAGCAGGTTGCATGAAGTATGACGCCTGAAGCATGTTGCCAATACTTTCAAGCAGACAATGCTTCCTGCTTCTCATAATTTGATGGGCGTTGTCATGTGCCGTGGGCTGATTGCCGTTCATGACTTGAGGTTATACGATGAACATTGGTAGGGTTGTGTTTCCTGGTAGGGCTAGGCCCACACAGTTCGTTATGCAATAAATTCGAGGCGTGCATTACTTTGATTTGTCAGAACATAAACTTTGCAGCAAATTAAACATTCTTTGATATCATTCTGATAACTTTGGATGTATTGTTATAGTGGAATAGTCAGTAGCAAGATAATGGATACGATGTTTACTAACGTGGATGCACACTGCATTTTGACACACACCCGCATTGAAAAAACAGAAAGGACAAAAACATTTCACTCCCTCCTTTAAAAACATTGGCTCTTTTAGTTCACATACACACACCTACTGTTGCCTACTCGTTTGTCAATTTTGATTGTACTCGTTTAGAATCCGTCGGACGACAGACATACACTCACAGAGAGAGAGAAAGTGCGAGAAAAAATTGAAAGAAAAGAGAGAGAAAGGAGAGAAAAAAGAGAGCTTTACACATATACATCCCGAAACACGTAATATCAGCTTCTCTGCCTTCACCAATTTTAATTGTTCATAACGCTTGTTTTTTAATTATAATTGTTGTACGAAATCCGCGTTTACATTTTTGTTTATTTGTGATGCGGCAACTTATTTCAACAAAGCGTTTGTTCGCAAGTGCTACCTTTGTACGTAACAATGTCTTTGTTTATAAAAGCAACAAACAAACATAATTGTTTGAACTCCATTTTGATATTTTTGGCTATCTGAGTTCTCTTATTTTTGTTGTGAATTTGCCTTGCAGGCTATTGGGTTACAAGGAAGATTTTCTAAATGATTGATGCAACGTTTTAGCCTTAATGTAGTGAACAGTATGTAGGCCCACCATCACTCATCAAGTTGTTATTGACATCGATATTTTAGATGCCGTGAAACACAATGGATTTGAAGACAGCGATGATGACAACCAACAAAATTTCATAGAACAATTCACCACCGAAACAAAGATCAGCTCGGACAATGCCTTGGTGCAATCGCGGCTGGACATTGAGTCTTTCAGTGATGACATAAACGACAACGAAGCGGAAGACGACAAACTCTCCGTAACAGAAAGTATTGAAGTAAATCCCTTTGATGACCTGCCATACTCGAGCATGTACCATCAGCTCTTGCACAAACGACGCCGTCTACCGGTTTGGCAAGCAAAAGATGATTTCGTATTAGCGGCGGAAGAGAGTTCTATAGTCTTAGTCACGGGGAAAGCCGGCAGTGGTAAAAGCACGCAGGTAAAGCTCCATGTGATCTATGTGCATGTTGGCATCTGCATAGACAAACTTTGAAATGGCAACTTGAGTTTATTTATATTTTCAGATCCCTCAGTGGTGCGTTCAGTTGGCGAAAGAAAGTAACTTTCAAGATGGGACTGTAGTTTGCTCACAGCCATCTGCGCATGCGGCCATGTCGCTAGCCATCCAGGTACAGCAGCTGCAGTATTGACCGGATATGCCCAACTACAGTGACGTCAGGATGCTGTGATAATCCTGTTAGACTATTATAGAAAACTGTGTTGATGACAGTGGCTACAATTTAATAAAAATTTAAATCGAAACTTATTAATAACTCCATTAAACACTGCTTCAATGACTCATTACAGTGTTTGTTGGTTCAGAGGGCCACAAATAATAGACTATAGCATTTCCGCAACAGCGTGGTTTCAAGCTACTAAAATTCACTTTGTGTGCTTGTACATTGTGAAGATAATTTAGGCCTGGTACCAATGAGATGCTGTGCGCTCCAAGCAACCCATCTCTAGGAACACAGTGAACACACAACACATCTCTAAGAACACAGTGAACACACAACACATCTCTAAGAAGACAACACTGCCTTGAAGGAAAGTTGAATGCGGTCACGTGAGTAAAATCATATGCAGAATTGTCCAAACAGGGTTGAATGCAATCGCAAAAGTGTTTGTTTCACTTCCTGAGTCTTCAATCCAAACAAGCTTCTGTTAAGCAGTATAGTCCTGTTACTCAACGTATGAGCAGTAGCGTTGGTGGCCATGGGGTACTTTTGGACACGGGCCTGGGATGGTTTTAGGGGCCCATAATCTTTCCGAAAGGCCGGAAACTTGAAGAAACCAGCGTGTATTCTTTGGATACAGCGTGTATTCTTTGATGTGTCTTGATTTGGAACCCAAAAATATTATTGGTACCGGGCCCAAATTGTCCTCAGTATGAGCTCAGGCCCAAACTGTCCTCTCAACAATCCTCAGTATGAGCTCAGGCACAAATTGTCCTCTCAACAGTCCTCAGTATGAGCTCAGGCCCAAACTGTCCTCTCAACAGTCCTCAGTATGAGCTCAGGCTCAAACTGTCCTCTCAACAGTCCTCAGTATGAGCTCAGGCCCAAACTGTCGTCTCAACAGTCCTCAGTATGAGCTCAGGCCCAAACTGTCTTCTCAACAGTCCTCAGTATGAGCTCAGGCCCAAACTGTCCTCTCAACAGGCCCAAATTGTCCTTAGGCCCAAATTGTCCTCTCAACAGTCTTCAGTATGAGTTCAGGCCCAAATTGTCCTCTCAACAGTCCTCAGTATGAGCTCAGGCCCAAATTGTCCTCTCAACAGTCTTCAGTATGAGCTCAGGAGCAACTTGTCCTCTCAACAGTCCTCAGTATGAGCTCAGGCCCAAATTGTCCTTTCAACAGTCCTCAGTATGAGCTCAGGCCGAAATTGTCCTCTCAACAGTCTTCAGTATGAGCTCAGGCCCAAATTGTCCTCTCAACAGTCCTCAGTATGAGCTCAGGCCCAAATTGTTCTCTCAACAGTCCTCAGTATGATCTCAGGCCCAAACTGTCGTCTCAACAGTCCTCAGTATGAGCTCAGGCCCAAATTGTCCTCTCAACAGTCCTCAGTATGAGCTCAGGCCCAAATTGTCCTCTCAACAGTCCTCAGTATGAGCTCAGGCCCAAACTGTCCTCTCAACAGTCCTCAGTATGAGCTCAGGCCCAAATTATCCTCTCAACTGTCCTCAGTATGAGCTCAGGCCCAAACTGTCCTCTCAACAGTCCTCAGTATGAGCTCAGGCCGAAATTGTCCTCTCAACAGTCCTCAGTATGAGCTCAGGCCCAAATTGTCCTCTCAACAGTCCTCAGTATGAGCTCAGGCCCAAATTGTCCTCTCAACAGTCCTCAGTATGATCTCAGGCCCAAACTGTCCTCTCAACAGTCCTCAGTATGAGCTCAGGCCCAAACTGTCCTCTCAACAGTCCTCAGTATGAGCTCAGGCCCAAATTGTCCTCTCAACAGTCCTCAGTATGATCTCAGGCCCAAACTGTCCTCTCAACAGTCCTCAGTATGAGCTCAGGCCCAAACTGTCCTCTCAACAGTCCTCAGTATGAGCTCAGGCCCAAACTGTCTTCTCAACAGTCCTCAGTATGAGGTCAGGCCCAAATTGTCCTCTCAACAGTCCTCAGTATGAGCTCAGGCCCAAACTGTCCTCTCAACAGTCCTCAGTATGAGCTCAGGCCCAAATTGTCCTCTCAACAGTCCTCAGTATGAGCTCAGGATTGCATATTGCAAATTGTTCTGTGTATTGACTTCGCAATTTCTTCTTACAGGTTTCGCGAGAGATGGATTTTACTGATGTTGGAAACGAGATTGGATACAGAATCCCACAAGCTGACAATACTTGCCACAATACCATATTAACGTAAGCATACACTTTATGTTGACCTCAAAGGAGGAGAATAGAGATTGGAACCAGCAGGTTAAAGAGAAATATACGTCGCATATTTGATTTAATGTTTGGGCTGGTTCTGCCTACTTCAGCTGCTTCCCTTTCCCTGGACGCTGGAAAATTTATATAACTGCTAGACCAATAAAAAGGTCTCTGACTGATCGGAGAATTGAACTCAGGTCTCCGGCATGGATGCCAAGAGGACTGACCACTGCATGGCATACCTTGATAGAGGATGAAAATATTATAAACTTTAATTGGTCCAATGTAGTGTCCACTGTAATGTGTAGTTCTACAATAGTTCTTACAGTTTCACAGTAGTTCTTACAGGCCATCAAGTCAATGTCATATTGAAAAACGCCCAACTAGGATGGGCATTGGGCAATTGGGCATACAGAAAAATGTTTATATGCAACACTAGTTGAATGTATTCTGTCTCTCAAACATAGTATCATAAAAGCTTCTTTCTTGTAAACGCTATGTCACAAAAGACGTAAAGTGACGTAATTGACGTAAGAAAGTGATCAGGCTTCTGAGTGATCAGTTGTCTCGATAGGCACTAAATAGAGCCCCTATTGTAAGTATGCACCCGGGCAACATTATCCTTCCTTCATTGATTCAGTAGAAGGGTTCAGTCAACGGCATTGGGGACACACTGCTAAACAAGCGATTGACTTGTTTTGTCTTTTCATTCTGATCGTCTAGGCTTTACGTTGCGTTTTGTTTCGAGTTTTTTGTACGAGTGGCTTTGTTAGTCAATGAAGTTTACCTGAGACCCGTATTTTGCCTCGCGGGTTGCTGTGGTATAGACCCTCACACAGTGGAAAAGCAATCCACTGTTCCCATTTGATATGGACGTGGCATGGTCACTATTTTGCAATACTTAGATTGAACCTACAGCTTTTCATGTTTGTTGTGCCTCGATATCATATTTGATTTTTTATAATTACTTCTGGCTGCAGTCTTGATTTCAAATAAATGGAAATACAACCGCAGCCAAGTGTGAGATCACAGAGATTAGATCCATTACAACAGATTTTGCACCGACGAAATTCTCCTAAGAGAAATGGCTGACGACCCGCTGCTGCAGACGTACAACTACGTCATAATCGACGAAGCACAAGAGAGAACAGTCGCAAGCGACATTCTTCTGGCATTGTTCAAGTAAGCACTGATCTTTTAGTTGTGCCAGCATGTGTCTAAGAAACTCTGACGTAGCTACAGAACTAACTGATTGTTGAAGTAATACAAGAAAAATGTTTGGGGATGTATGCATTTTGCATTTTTTTTTGTGACTTCCTTTTCTTTCGCATAAGAAGTTGCTTTAGACTACATTTCATTGAGGTCAATATATTTGGGCTTTCTTCAAGCAGCCACTTAATGGTACAGCCCCCCAGCGTTGACAGACAAACTGCCCTTGGTGGAGTTAGAATTGGGCAGTGGTAGAGCATGTAGTCTGGTGTCTGTTCCTCCGCACTACAGTTTCATGCCGCAGATGATTAGGATCCACCTGTGCATCAAGGATCAGGAGCGCCAATGATGAGCTTATTTCCTGAAGACATGGTCCAGCATCAGGAACGAATGAGTGGAGCCTGGAGGTGTTGTGTGTCCATTCCTTCTTCCAGGTGTTTGTGATCCTGGTTGAAGCACTGGTCTTATGCTCCAGTAAGGTTTGGACTTGGGCAACAAAGGGGCTTCTTGATTTGAGGTGTGTTTTTATCGCAGGTCCGGGGATGTAGCTGTGAAGCCTTAGTGGAGTAGCTCCAGCGACCGGCGCCACAGATAGTGTGGCAGCGAAGCTACGCTGGAGCCATACCTGAAAGAACTGGTGTCACTTTATCAATCTCGGTGACTGGCCTTGTGCCAGTATTTTAAAACCTCTACAAATATTACTACCTGGAATAACCTATGCAAAACTACCTGGAATAATCTATTAGAGGTTTTGTCAGTCCAAGGGTAAAGATACAAAACCAAACCAAGCCATCCGTGATAAGGTTCATAAACTGGTTTATTTTTAAGTAACACCAATTTTGTGAAAGTTTGTCTGTTAGTCTTTTAAAAAAATAACAACTGTTGGTTTAGATCGAACCGAAACACTCGTGATGGACTTAAAATCGTCATCATTAGCCTTTCCTTTGAAATGGAAAAATTAGAAGACTTCTTTGAAGAAGTTCCTGTCATAGATCTATACTTTTTAGAAGAAGAATCGCTTCAGTGCAATAGTGAACGTGTTTCGACTGAAGATTGTGGTAAAACAGAATGCATTCCAAAAACTGAATGTTTTGATACAGCCACTGATGCAACTGCAACAGCGGCAACAAAACATTTAAACGAAGTAAAGTTTGAGGAAGAAGAAAAAAGACGAAAAAAAGTTGAAGAAAAAAGAATAAAACAATTAGAAATAATTTACCTTCCTACTGATCCCAGTTTTTTTGTGAAGCCTGTCTCCGATCTTGTGGTTCAACTTCATTGTGATGAAACAATAAAAGGAAATTTTCTTGTTTTTCTTCCAACCATTCAGGTGAGCTTCTTTTTGGAAACCACCGGAAATTGGAAAATGCTTGTCGGAATGAAAACTAGCCTTTTGTTCAATCCCTTGGAGTACTTTCTATTTATTGATGTTATTTTTAGTGGTTGTCAGGAATATGTCTCCTTATTCTCACTTGAACAGATGACTGAAAGTGTTGAATTGCTGTAGCTTTGAAAACGTTGAGATCCTCTTAGAAAATGACGTGGTGTGTGAATGGTAAAAACTTTTTCCTTGTATTTAAACACTTTTACCCTTTTTTGTTCATAACTCAAATAAACACTTCAAAGGAAAAAGAAACAACAGAGCAATCCATTGCATATAACAACATGTGGCCTCGACAGCAGACCGCCATGGCTTCAAACCTCAACGCATCGTTCAATTGTTATGTGGTACTTTTCACTGAACATCTTTTTGTTTTGTATAAGCATAATTTTTCTGAGATAACAATTTTTGATTCAGGAAATAGAAGATGTTTGTGACTTTGTTTCTCGCGAAGTTGCCATCAAAGCAATTCGAGGAGAGGTGGATGACATAGCGGTGATTCCCCTGCATCATTCTCTACCTTACCGAAGACAACAGGTGAGTTTGTGACAACACTAACAATACTGTAACAATTGACTAATGAAACTTTTCTGTTTTTTGTGTGAACCACCCAGCAAACTGTCCACTTGAAGCGGTTGACTGTCTTATCACTAGTCTCGTTTGTTGTGTTGAGAATACTGTAACAACACTGACAATACTGTAAAAAATCTGACAATACTGTGACCACTCAGATAATACTGTGACGCTATTGTGTAGTTCCACATTTCATTACAAACACTTTGCGGACGAAGTAGTAGTGGTCCAGTTTTAATACGGTGATGTCCCCGTTACCGAGAGTGGCCGGATTCACCTCCAAGTGCCGCAATCGCCTTCACACTCTGCCCCTACATTGATCTGTCTAACGAGTCCTCTCTTGTCAAGACCACCCTCCTGCTTTCTTCCTCAACTTGCCTTTTCCACGCTTTCTTGGGTCTTCCTTGTTTTCTACGACCCTCCACTGGCAACTCCAGCGCTCTTCTCAAAACATCATCTTCATCCCTTCTCAAAACATGCCCATACTACCTCACTCCATTCGCTTTCGCCAACTTTTCAACATCCTCATTCAACCCAAGCAAGTTCATAAGTTCTTCGGAATTCCTTTCGTCCATCAGCATCACACCACACATTGCTCTCACCATCACTCTCTCAGTTCTTCTTAAAATCGTCATAACAGAATTTGCCATCACTCTTCTTCCACATGGGCTAATTTTGCTCATTGTGATTTCCCCTTCCGTTCCACTTATTACAATCTTTATCTTTTTGATGTTGACATGACACGCATACCTTTACATCGAAGCGACTCCTTCTACTTTTCAAATTTCTCTCTCAGATCTTCCATTGTGTCACTAAAAAAAATCATCCGCATATGGTATCTCCATCAATGAATCTTCTCATAAACATTCGGTAATCACATCAATCACAATGGCAAAAATTAGAGAAGAGAGGACAGAACCCTGGTGTACAACCACCTTCACCGAAAACTCGTCTGAGAGCAGATCCAAGTCGAACTCTTGTGCTTGCACCGTCATAAAGACTCATTGTTGCTTGCACGAGTGCCTCTGGTAGGTGGTAGCCTGCTTCTTTCTTTCTCATTGCCCATTCCATCACTCTTCTTGGAACTCCATCAAATGCCTTTTCCATGTCCACGAAGCACATGTACAAGTTCTTTCCCTTGTCCCAATACTCCTCTTGCAACCTTTTCAAAATAAAAATAGCATTAATCCACACAGCACCTCGTCCAACTTCACTAAAGATCTTAATGTATTCTCCAACACCCTTTCCACTACCTTCATTGCATGTTCCAACAGTTTTATTCCCCTATATGACCCACAATCGATTACATCACCTTTCCCTTGAAGATGGGTATCACCACGCTCATCTTCCATTCATTTGGCATTCCTTTTCCATCTAACACACGTTGGATGATTTCCTGCATTGCTTTCAGTCCTATCTCTCCACTTGCACGTATCATTTCCACAGTGACTTCAGATAGTCTAGGAGCCTCCCCCGATTTCATTTTCTTCATTGCTTGCGTCACCTCATCTCGAGTTGCTCTCTTTAATGGACCTGCTACCACGTTGGCTTCCACATTATGATCCCAATCGTTTTCCTCGTTCATTATCACCTCCATATGTTCTTTCTAAATTCTTCCACGATCTTTCTCACTGAAACCATCCCTTCCTTTAATACATCGTCCACCATCCACATTTTTCCCATCCCGCTTCAGAACCTTCATAAACTTATATACTTTGTTGGGACTGTTATTTAATTTGGTCAATTCCTGCTCAGTTTCTTACTTCATAACTTTTCCAACTATTCTCTTTGCCCGATTTTTCAATTTCTGGTACTTGAGCTTAGCTTCTTCTGATCTGTTTCTATACCAATCCTTGTATGCGACTTAATTCTCCCCAATTACTTCCCTCACATCTTTCTTCATTCCACCACCACGTATCTCTGAGAACATACAGAGAATATACCAAGTAGGTTGTGTTTGTATTAGCTCCGGATGTTAAAAGGTCATTGAACCGAATCGCACCAAACTTTGTGCTGGCCCGATAGCTCAGTGGTTACGCTCCCGGCTAAAGATCACGCAGCGACTCTCGAGATGTGCGCTTGAACAACGCATTTCAGGACCATTTAGTGGCACCTAATGAATGGAATAATTCTCCGACAACAACATTTCAACAATCGGAAAACTTCACTCTGCCAATCTTGGTAACCGGCCCTGCCTCAAAAGCCTCTACAAGTATGCGAAACTACCAGGAATAACCAATCAAAGCTTTGTCAGTCCGAGGATAAAGATTCAAAACCAACCAAATTTCTGCCATCTGCTTTTACAGAAAAATGTTGCCAAAATGAAATTCCAATGTCATTCTTATGCAAAAAAGACAGTAATGCGACATCTTTATTCATTGTTTTATCCGTCAATATGTTTTGCAGCTTCCCAATGGTTCTTTTGTTTGTTTATCCTGTAGTCAGTCTGTATGCCTATGAAAAATAATGCGTCACATGATGATGTTATAAAAATACGACTATTGCAAGAACGTGTATACCAGTTACTTTATTCATAGAATTCTCCAGGGCGATTGACATTTTGTGAAATTCTCTTTGGGAAACTACATTAACACAAAATCTTGGAAGTCTTTTTTGAATGTGATGCAAAACTTGAAAACTGATCGTTTTCAATGTGTACAATATTTGAATCTAGTCTAGAATTGCCAAAGAATACTTGTGGTTTTCCACAAGATTTTTACAGCGTCCAAATTCTCTATAACGCAGTTTGTTGATGGCACCTATCTACCTGGCTTTGAATAGAAATGGCCAAGAGTCGATAGAAAAAGAAGCAAATTCAAGCGTGATGAACTTGGTTCATGGCTAAGAAAAACCAGTAAATCATTTATGAACTATTTATCTACTAATAAACAAGGAACAATGAATTTCATATGGAATTATTTTCGTTCCAACAAACTGAGTGCCCCCTACAAGTCTTGCTTTAGCAACCCGTAACGGAGCCCATTCTAGGTGGGATGTTATTATAATTAACTGTAGTGTAACTTGCGGTGATAGCGTACCGGTATTATAACTTGATTGTAACGTTGAAACAACATCTTGCTGATGAAACTGTCCACTTTTAAACCATAACTCCAATCAATTAAGCTGAGGACCAGCCTATACATTTGTTTGGTGGTGTGATGTAGGTTGTCACCATATAATTCTACTTTGTGTTGAGGCGATCTATGAAGAGAGTGGTGGCTTCGATCAATCGCCTTCCAATAAACGCCTCGTTATTGTTTCAAACGAAATCGCGGAATCGATGTTTTCGATAGAAGACATTAAAGTTGTGATTGACACTGGAGTCAAGGATGAAGAGGTTTGTGTTGTTGCTTTCGTCAAACTGATTTGTCTGTTGTTTGCACATTAGTTTTTGATGACCATTGTTTACTTCACAGTTGACCCATTGTCATATGAGATGCTCTTTACAATATAAACAAATCTTCTGTTTCACCGTCAAAATGCTACTCTGGAGGCTTTTTTCATGTTACATATTATCATTTTCGTGTTACAACTTTTCCACATTGTTTTGCTCATTTTCTGTGACGTGCATAAACACCGAATAAAGTAGAAATGAAGTCAAATAAGTTGACCACTTCCCAGCACATGCTTCTGAAAGTTTACATATCGGCTCGATGGCTTATTGGTTTGTGTATTCGCCTCTGAATTGGTATGCATGAGTTCGATACCCTGTTGGGTCATACCAAAGACTTTTTGAAATTGGTATTAAATCTTGTTTCTGCTTGGCATTCGGCAAAAGGAAGAATATATTCAAGGTAATAACGTACCCGGTTGCGCCTCCATACGCCTGCACTGATACTTAGTTAGAGCGATAGCAGTTCAGTTTTTAATAGACTAATGTCTATCAGCTATTATTTTCCAGCGCTACTGTTATATTGATCCATTTGTGGATTATTTTCAGGTGTTTAACTGTCGCACACGGACAACATCTCGCCTAAGAAAGTTCACGTCATTCAACAGCGCCAACCTTCGTTCCTCCAGATGTCTACCAGGCGGTGCACTGTACAGAATGTACGATCGAAACGAATATGAGGTTAAAATGGTTGTCAGCGCTCAGTAGGCACTTTGATAAAAATACCATTCGTCGCTACTCAACACATTTTGCACGTGATGTGCATAAAGAAGCATTTCTGCTTTTAGCTAATGCCCTGACTAATTAATTTAGTGTTAAAATATATCTTTCCCCATAACTTGACATTTCACGTTTTCCAAAACCACTATAAATTTTGTTCTATGTTAAACGTCCTTTCGTCCTCTTCTGATTTAGTTGTTAGCTCAAGAGAACATTGAGAAGCCAAACAATAGGAAACTTTGCTTCTCCTTATGATTGTTTGGTGATGCACTAGTGAAGTGCCCAAGTGATGCACGAGAAGCAACATTTTGGCCAGAGGCAAGATGTTCCGGCTAAAGAATTGCAATTCTGGCTGGAGGCTGGAGTTTCTTGCCTTTAGTAAAATATGATAAAGCTTTGGTAGAGAGTTTTCTTTGTTGAACCACAGAGAAATAAAACAAAGTAACTTCAGCTGGTTTAACATGATGTACTACATACACAAATATAACATAATTAAAAATGAACTCTAACGTTTTCGACACGTACGTGTGTGTCCTCATCAGGAATTACATATCTGCAATATACATAAAATGAAAATTGTAAGGTAAATTTGACTTTGCACTATAACTGTAACTGTATTCTAACGACATTCCAAACTAAAGAATCAAACGTAATAATTCGTCTCTCAACCGGCAGTTATTCGCCTGTGGCTCATCGTTCCTCTTGTGTCTGTTCTAAATGTTTGTCAAATGCCTGTAGTTTACACCTCATATGATCTGTTTTCCACCGTATAATTTACTTGTAATCATTCCTGTGTCACTCGTTCAGTCTGTGCTTTTAAGTCTGGAGTGTCGTTAGTATACAATTAAAGTTATAGTGAAAAGTCAAATTTACCTTACAATTTTCATTTTATGTACAGTATATTGCAGATATGTAATTCCTGATGAGGACACACGTACGTGTCGAAAACGTTTGAGTTAATTTTTAATTATGTTATATTTGTGTATGTAATACATCATGTTAACATTTTGATCCTCAAAGGGAGGCCAGATCTGCTCCCCCCCCTCACATCTCATTTAATTACTTGAAGCACAGTAATGCCATGCACTTGGTTTTTCTTGACTTTTCCTAAAATTGCAAGACGGATCTGATGATGTAAAGTTTGATAGCAAACGTTGTGTAGTTTGTCTGTAAATTCAAGATTTTGGTGAATTTTTGCTGTTTTTGGCCATCGTTTGGCAAAGCATGAAATCGATTTCTTTTCGCTTACAAACGATAAGCTCATAATTGCTCCGTGAATCAACATGCGCAAGGAAAGAGACTATCGCGGAGTTATGCATTGTTTTGTTTGACCTAATTTTGTCCCGAGCTGATGGCTAGAGCAGTCCAGTCAGAAAATCACTTTTTTATATTGATTCAACGTCTCGAGACGTGAAATCAATATAAAACAGAAATGATTTTCTTATTGGGTGGACAATAGATCATTTTACTCCTTTTTCACAGCATTGCATTGAAAAATCGCACAATGCCCAAACATTTCTTGTGCTATAATATACCAGCCAGTGAGCACGCAGTTGTTCATAAAAAAGAATACGTTCTATCTTGTCTTTTTAGCGACTCGAGAAATAGTTATCCACCACCAAATGATCACATACAAATTATTGAAAACAGTAGAAGTTCGATCCGACAAATATCCATTGCTGTATACAATACGTTATTGTACGAAATACATGTAAAACGACTAGGCCATAAATCAAAATTCTGTGAAATCAGCAAAAATTGCAGTAAATATGCTTGATTAGATTTGAAGGCTTTATGTAGACATAAATACTTCCACAAACGTGTTCTTTATTCATGTATTAGTAGATCTATTACGCAAATTGTTGTCTTTGATAGAGTTTTTTTGTGTTGTCGTTGCCTTGTATCATATCATTTTTATTCGAAATTACATTCTCATACCAGCAGTGTTTGCAAAACATAAAATGTAGTCTTTTTTCGAACAAAGAAATGGGTGAAGACCAACTTTCAGGTGTTCACTGTTCATGCTTGCTTAAAAAAAACATTTAGAACATGAGAAAATCTATCATGAAACTGCAATCAGTGTAGCCTAATCAGCGATATATAGTAGGCTTAGGCTATGGGTTTTTATAAATTCAAGGTTGATACTTTGCGCTGTGTTTTTAGGTGGTAGGCAGATACCAAACTTGATGATAATTTACTTTTTGTCATTGTTTTGTTTATCACATTTTCATCACTGGATATAGCTATGAATGGCTTTTGATGTGAAATTATATAGGCTATTTTTTTATCAACCTTTATTTCATGTTTATTTTTTGCATTTTTATGATCTTATGACATTGATTTTCCTACATAATTCCTACAATTTATTAAAAATACACATTAGGTAGATGATGTTAACACAATGTGATAGCTTCTTTACTCCACATGTCAGATTGCTAGTATTGCCATAAAGATTCAACTACGTTTTATGTGTGTAGGATAATAATGTTTGAATAATAGAAAACTCGCTCTTTTCGTTTCCATAATCTCGCGATCTTTGCTAAATCGCGTTGAAAAAAAGATTTCAAATTATTAGCCTACTTGACGTAGGCTAATATACAAGTTTCGTTTTCTACATATGTAGCTAATATCATAGACAATGGATAGAAAACAAAGTAGGCTAATTGATATTAATTAATGTTTTTCTACCCAGTTAGGCTACTTTGTTGTCTATCAATTTTCCATGATTGTAAGCCAACACAACACAAACAAAAAAGTCAATAGTTTAGGTACTATTGCTAAGGGATGCTTGGTTTCATAATATATAGAAATTTTGATTTTCAGAAAGCATTGGCTTTTGAAAAACAAATGCAATTTTGTTTCAATTTGATATTGAAAACAATAGAAACCATTGATATCAGGCCGATGTAATTGGTCATTTTAACATTGCACAACAATGTAAACCGTCATTATTTACTGAAAATTTTAGTCATTGTTTACATTGTAACATAATGTAAACTATGCCAGATTTTCCAACTACTAAAATATCTATGGTTTCTTGCATGGAAGATTTCAGAAGTAAAGCACGATGAAAGATTCTCACGCAAAGCTATCTAATATAATACTGTCACGATTTCTTTCTATCTCTTACCAGGAAAAAGACTTGGAAAGATTCAATGACGTAGTTTAATGGGTCAACCGAAAAGAAGTCAATTAAATGTCGAATAATTCTACTAGTGAAATGATAATCTGACTTCTTGAAGAACTTTAACGAACGGCTTCTCAAATAACTTTAATTTCTGCATCAACTACCAACCCACAACTCATAGCACAACTCTCATAATCAACTCGTAACAATCACCATAATAATAAAAGTAATTTGCGTTCTTCTGGTGACTATTTACTAGGTTACCTCCTGATGTTAAAGATGATAACTAGCTTTTGTATTTCCGACGTTTCGTCAGTCAGCACGACTGACTTTATCAAGGTGGCTAAAACAGGTTAACACAACCTGTTCAGCAACGATGGCACAACACAAAAACGTACTGATAAAATGAATAAAGTAAGCAGCAAGAATCAGAATTAAAACACGCAACAAGACACCTAGAGGTTAAACTGAATGCAGTGAATGCCTAAAACCAGTAGGCTGCTTTCCAACAGCGTAAATTTATCTATCTATTGGGCCACCGTCAAGAAACATTGAAAAGTCATCAGACAAGACAGAAACCAAGGGAATTGGCAATAACAATGATAGAGAAGACGCACTGAGAATGGAAAAGGTGAAGTTAAAGTTAAAGTAATTTTTTGTACACAGAGGGAAAATTCTGACCATCTTTCTGGTTGAGAGCATGTTGTGCTTTCTGGTTTATGTACCACTTTTCTGTAAATAATCTTTTTGTGTAATCCTTTTCAGTTTTAAGAATGGTAGCGTTGGTCCAAGTAATTTTATGGTCTGAATTTATAGAATGTTTGCAAAGAGCGGAATGCTCCGGACGTTGAAATTTAATAGCTCTTTGGTGCTCGTTGATTCTAGATTTAAGGTCACGTTTTGTCTGTCCAATGTAGATTAAATCACAGTCATGACACGGAACTTGGTAGATCAATCCAGAAACTTCACCTTCTTTCATGGGGTCTTTAGCCGAGGGAAGGTATTTACCTATTGTCAGATAGGGTTTCATCGCAACTTTGATTCCTATGCCATAAAGGATACGCTGAATTTTGTCGGTTACCCCCCTTATGTAAGGAAGACAAGTAAAAGATTTATAAGGAGGAAGCGAAGGTTTCGGTTTGGGTCGCTGTATGCAAGCAAGTTTTCGTGGAAATCCGTTGAGCATTAAAGTATTGTGAATGTTTTTCTTGTGGTGTGAACGTTCAGAATCATCCGTTATGTGAGTGTCCAGTCTGTTGTACAATGTTTTGGCCACTGTGAGTTTTTGATGCTTGGGGTGATGTGAGTTGAACTGCAGGTATCTGTCTGTATGTGTTGGTTTTTTGTGTATGGTAGTGGTTAGTTTTTTGTTGTTGCTATGGCGAACCACTTTAACATCCAAAAATGAAATTTTGCCGTTGACCTCATGTTCTATGGTAAATTGAATGGATGATGAAATGCTGTTAAGGTGCTTGTGAAAATCATTAACTGCAGTTTTTTTGATGATGCAAAACGTGTCGTCAACATATCTAACCCATAATTGTGGAGGAGTGTGAAAGGTGCTGATGGCTTTGCGTTCAACAAATTCCATGAAGATGTTAGCAACAACTGGAGAGATGCAGGAGCCCATCGGCGTACCATAAATTTGGCGATACAACACATCTTTATAACAAAAAACAGTAGATTGAAAACACACTTTTAAAGCTTGAATCACGTCATCTGCACATAATTTTGTACGACTTTCAAGTGAATCGTCTGCCGATAACAGGTTAGATATTAGGTCCAAGGCTTCTGTCAGAGGGACAGAAGTGAAGAGGCTTACAACATCAAACGAAACGAGACAGTCTTCCTGGCTAACGTCAATATCTTTAATTATTTTGACAAACTCCGTGGAATTTTTTATGCAATATTGATGATCGAAGAGTGGAGATAAGATATCAATTAAAAATTTTGATAATTCATAGGTAGGTGAGCCAATAAAGGAGACAATAGGGCGAAGAGGAATGTTAGGTTTGTGAATCTTAGGTAAACCATAAATTCTGGGAGTAACGCCTTTATCACATTTAAGACTGCGATAGGTAAGCATGGTGATTTTTCGTTCAGTGGCTAATCGCCAAACTAATTTCGTAACTGACTTGGCTATGTTCACAACAGGATTAGGTTTCACAGGTAAAATTTTGTAAGTGTTACAGTCATTTAATAGAGTCATTAATTTAAAGTCATAATTCTTACTGTCCATGACGACTGTTGTATTTCCCTTGTCTGCTTTCACAATCTTGATTGATTCATCGGATCGCAGGGCTTTCAACGCTTGCTGGTGTTGTGGAGTCAAGTTGTGTCAAGTTCCATTCTCAGTGCGTCTTCTCTATCATTGTTATTGCCAATTCCCTTGGTTTCTGTCTTGTCTGATGACTTTTCAATGTTTCTTGACGGTGGCCCAATAGATAGATAAATTTACGCTGTTGGAAAGCAGCCTACTGGTTTTAGGCATTCACTGCATTCAGTTTAACCTCTAGGTGTCTTGTTGCGTGTTTTAATTCTGATTCTTGCTGCTTACTTTATTCATTTTATCAGTACGTTTTTGTGTTGTGCCATCGTTGCTGAACAGGTTGTGTTAACCTGTTTTAGCCACCTTGATAAAGTCAGTCGTGCTGACTGACGAAACGTCGGAAATACAAAAGCTAGTTATCATCTTTAACATCAGGAGGTAACCTAGTAAATAGTCACCAGAAGAACGCAAATTACTTTTATTATAAAATGCCTGGTGAACAGTCTCTCTCTGTTTTTAATCACCATAATAATAATCTCAGAATCTCAGAATCTCAGAATAAACATTACACAAACTACACCACTATTTATAGTTGGCTGTTCAGTCCAATAACTTCGAGAAGGTTACATCATAAAGAACCATCGTTCGGTCACGTAGCATTTAAAAGGTAAACAACAGAAGCTTATAGAAGGTCACGTAGGGAAAATGATTCCAGAAAACACGTTACATAATACAGATTTCGTCATCAGAGGTTACTTCAGGTCATAACCGACAATAACACAACGCACCAGAATTCCATAATGAAAATAGCACATTCGTTGAAGATACAAAGCAAGCCATCGCGAAGCATTGCACCTTGATTGTGACATACGCCCCCCCTTAGAATATTGTTGCAAACAATATAACAACACAATCAATACAAAACACACCATAAAACAATTAATTACTCAATAATCAGTTCTCATAAATCTATCGTTGCATGATCTACCAACGATAGCTTTTCTCAAAACAATAGTCACGTTTTCTGCGAAAGTCTCCAACGTCCTCAGCAACTTCAGTGCATCGGCGAGCAAGATGACCCATCTTCCTACATCGGAAACATCTCCTCTCCGGACAGTCCTTGGCGAGATGACCTTCTTTATGACAATTATAGCAAGCCTTTTCATCAAAAGGGCAGCTCCTGGCTATGTGTCCAATCTCCCCACATCGGTAGCAGTGGTTGTCACGGCAACGTCTATTTTCCGAATGTCCGCCGTCAGCAACGCACTCCCTGGCGAAGTGTCCGCGTCTACCGCATCTATAGCAAACTCCAAATGGTCGTCGCCTGTCTCTTCTCCTCGGTTCTTCGCGCTCGTAATATCCGTCATCGTGAGATCGTTGCTGATTATCTGCAGAACAATCTCGAGCAAAGTGACCATTCTTGCCACAAGAATAACAAGTAACTTCAGAATTTCTCTCAATAACATTTCCGATTATCAGATCAACTAAAGAGTTTTGTAAACATAACGCTTTCACAGTCCCACTACAATACGGAGTTTCGATAGATATCATCGCTAACGGTCCTTGGATTGAAGTGGTATCTATTTTTGTCACATGGCCAGTTTTTCCCGTTAATTGACTGTCTTTAACCAAATCTCTCCTCACTATTATACCAGTAGAACCAGAATCACGTAAAACTTTTACCTTTTTGTCTCCAACTTTTCCATCCACTACTGGCAGGTGATCTTCAGGTATTATTTTTCCGCAAACATCTTCATCCGGATTCTCCTCGTCAAGCGTTGGTTTAGGAATCATTAACGCACAACCGCATCGATAAACGTCCGTGTCTTTATCTTTTCCAGACTGATTAGGTAAGGAAAACGACTTGTCCTTGCATTCCTTCGCTTCGTGTCCCTGCCTATTGCAACGATTGCACCACTTCCTCGATTCCTGATGATTTCTGTTAGTCTTCCTCCGGCAGTTAACAGCCTTATGACCTAAGCCATTACAATTAAAACAACGTACTTCTCTTGGAACAGCACCTCCTTTAAAATTATTTGTTTGCTCTTCGTCATTATCGCATGACAACGTTTCTTCAGTCGACAACTTCTCATCATGAGCAACTAAATACTGTTCCGCCACACTGGCTATTTCTTCTAGATTCTTTGGACTTCTCTCCATTAAATAAACAGACAGATCTTTTGAACATGAATCTGTGAATTGTTCCTTAACTATAAGGTTTGCCAATCCGTCCAATGATTGATCGGCCCCCGAAAGTTCAAACCATTTTAACAACAGGTTTCTTAAACGTTCAATAAATTGACCTGGACTTTCGTGTTTTTCAGGCTTTGCCTCACGGAATCTTTGACAGTATCCATGCTCGGTAAAATTGTATCGCTTTAACAGAGCTAACTTCAATCTGTCGTAGTTCATGGCTTCTTCTTGCGAAAGTCTTGAATATACATCAAGAGCTTGTCCCGATAATAACATGCTTAGCTGGGTAGCCCACGTCGACTTCTCCAATTTGGCTATTGCAGCATATCTTTCAAATCTTAACAAATAACTATCCAACTCATCTTTTTCTTCAACAAATGATGGCAAATCTGGACGTCTAACTTGCGCCACAATAACATCTCGAGCATTATCATTAGTAGAATTAGATCGCTTACCAATGTCCAGCTTTTGTCTTTCTAATTCAAGTTTTAACTTTTCCAATTCATATTGCGCTCTTCTTTCTTCAGCTTCTGTTTCGTACTGCCATTGAGCACGTTTTTCTTCAGCTTCGCGCTGCGCTTGTTTCTCTTCAGCTTCTCGTTGAGCTTGTTTTTCTTCAGCTTCTCGTTGAGCTTGTTTTTCTTCAGCTTCGCGCTGCGCCCGCTTCTCCTCTGCTTCAGCTTCAAGTTGTGCTCGCTTTTCCTCAGCTTCAAGTTGTGCAGCTTCAGCTTCACGCTGTGCTCGTTTTTCTTCAGCTTCAAGTTCTGCTTTCCTTATTTCACGAGCAGCTCTTCTATCTTCTCTTTCGTCAGCTTCTCGCTGAGCTTTTTGGTCCATTATCTTGTGATACTCTTCCATCACAAACTGAGACTTTTCATTACCAGTCAGCCCCATTCGTTCAGCCATGCTCCCTAAGTCTTCAATCATCTCATGTTTGACAGTATCCGCCATCTTGACATTAATTTATTATTCTTTCAATAAATCTTTCGGTGTTCTTCGGTTTTTCTTTTTCGGTTATCCCGGACGAGCCCCCAGAATGTCACGATTTCTTTCTATCTCTTACCAGGAAAAAGACTTGGAAAGATTCAATGACGTAGTTTAATGGGTCAACCGAAAAGAAGTCAATTAAATGTCGAATAATTCTACTAGTGAAATGATAATCTGACTTCTTGAAGAACTTTAACGAACGGCTTCTCAAATAACTTTAATTTCTGCATCAACTACCAACCCACAACTCATAGCACAACTCTCATAATCAACTCGTAACAATCACCATAATAATAATCTCAGAATCTCAGAATCTCAGAATAAACATTACACAAACTACACCACTATTTATAGTTGGCTGTTCAGTCCAATAACTTCGAGAAGGTTACATCATAAAGAACCATCGTTCGGTCACGTAGCATTTAAAAGGTAAACAACAGAAGCTTATAGAAGGTCACGTAGGGAAAATGATTCCAGAAAACACGTTACATAATACAGATTTCGTCATCAGAGGTTACTTCAGGTCATAACCGACAATAACACAACGCACCAGAATTCCATAATGAAAATAGCACATTCGTTGAAGATACAAAGCAAGCCATCGCGAAGCATTGCACCTTGATTGTGACAAATACATAAAGCTTTGGTAGAGAGTTTGCTTTGTTGAACCATAGAGAAATAAAACATAGTAACTTTAGCGGGTTTAGCATACTTTATTTCACACAAAATATAACATAATTAAATAATATAAACTCAAACGTTTTCGACACGTACGTGTGTCCTCATCAGGAATTAAATCTGCTTATTTTATTTAATTATGTTATATTTTGTGTGAAATAAAGTATGCTAAACCCGCTAAAGTTACTATGTTTTATTTCTCTATAATACGTATAATACACTGGCACACACACTCCGTATTGCGTTGGAGCGGGCTCATTGTTTTGCAGCGCTTTGCGTAAAATTGGATTAGCACGGTAATTAAAAGGCGGCAAGATAAAGTAAAAGAATCGTTTTTGGGTATCTTTGCAAAAAATGAAATATCAAGTTAAGCATACAGAATGTCAGAATATTAATATTTCAAACTTATAGACAAGTGATTTTTCTACATATTAGTAAAAATTCTGTTCAAAAAAAACTAGCAGATCACACGTAACAGCTGGTTAAATTTGGTCCAACAACGCCCCCCCTTGAGCAGTTAACTTGCGAAAAAAGGTTGAAAAGCAAAGGGTTAAACCCGCTGAAGTTACTTTGTTTTATTTCTCTATGGTTCAACAAAGCAAACTCTCTACCAAAGCTTTATCATTCCATCAATAACAAGAGAGGAATCTTGGTCAGTCAACTAAGAAAACTAGAAAATTTGGGAAAGAAAGTTTCAAAACTGAGACTGGACAGACGATATTTCGAAACTTGCATCTATCTGAGCATATGCTCCGAATTTTTGAAATGTAAATTACCTAATCTAACGGTGTACAAGAAATCTGACGACATTTTCCAACTGGTCCTCAGAAAAAAGTTGAAAGAAGTTAATAAAGATCTGGGTAGGTTACTGCTGAAAAGCGTTACCAAGATATGAAAAATCGAACTCTTCCACTTCTCTCTTTTCTGGAAAGAACTTGTCTGATCTCTTTGCTTACTGATCACTACAAGCAGATGGCGACACAAACCCTTCAAAAACATCACAAGAAACTCACAAATTTATGGAGACAACAAAGACAAAAAAGCCCAAACTGCATTATCAATCTGAGCAGAAAAGCCTTAAGTCTAGAAGAAGAGGACGCCCTACGTTACGGCTTAGACCACCACATCCTGCCAAACAAAATAAAACTGGACGAAGTAAAATGCAATGTAGAGCAGCTGGTAGCATCAATAAAGCGAAATACAGATTTACGTATCGATGATGACATTAAAGATCATGTCAAGATTCTCGTCCGACGTTTCGTGTCTGATGCCAACCGAGTGTGCTCTACAGTCTACACGACGAAACCAAGCGCTTCACCCAGTGCCGGTCTTTGGGGTGTGCAAACCGTGCGATCGCACAGGGCCCGCAAATTAGGGGGCCGCAATTTACTCAGAAAATTCAGTAATTTTGTCATTTCCGATGGAAAAATTCAACACGTAAATTCAACAAAGGAATTAGCAACAAAAAAACATGGAGACTCAACGGGTGCAACCTATTTCGTCCCCTGAAAAGATCGAGAAAAAAACAACATAGCCGAAGTTGCTGATCGGAGTTGCCGCAAACATTTCAAATTTCTCTCGATCTTTTCAGGGGACAAAATAGGTTGCATCCAGACTCAACATAGCTTTATTTCCGAAAAATGCCAAAGAATGCATGATCTTATCCTTTTGCTATGCCATCGAACAGCACCATTTTACAATAATATTCATACCCAAATTTTGAACATGCTCTCAGAATGCCCCAAATTCAAAGTAATTTTTCAAAATTTTCTGGGGGATGTCCCCCAGACCCCCTGCCGCTGGGTGTCGCCTTCAGCTATCACGCCGTCAGGCTTCGTCTGCCTACGGTCAAACCACCCCTCCCATTTCAAAATACCTAACTATGCTACTGAATTGGATCATTGTCATTGGGGCCCGCAAAGCATATTCCGCACATGGCCTGAAATACCCTAAGGCCGGCACTGCTTCACCGTACCTTGAGCAACCTTTCAAAAACCAGAACATTAAGGTATACAAGTTTGATAAAGGCAAAGGCACAACAATACTGAGCACTGAAGACTACTTCGAAAAACTGGACAAAATTGTTAATGATAATACAAAATTTATTAAAATTGATGACAATAAAAAAGGGCACCCAATTATTTCTAAAAAGTGGTCAATTCAATATTACACTCGAAAGTATCTCAAAGAATTTGATCAAAGTGTTGTAAAATTTCTTATTCCAACCGGCAGCTGTCCTGGCAAAGAAGGTCTTCCAATTCTTGCTTTCTTAAAGCTTTTGGAATGAACAATCGTGACCCAAACAGAATAAAGCCGTCATCACTTATGCAGGGGTTCACAACCGGGGGTACTCGTACTCCTTGGGTGTACGAGATTAAACATCAAGAGGTACGAAGATCCTTGGGCCACAGAGTAGGTTTTCAAACAGATTTCACAGTATGGTAGTTTTATTTAGGAATTGTAAACGATATTATGCCATTGCGGTCTTTGCTTTGAAAATAACAATTATCTACAAATAATTGTTGTTATTTAGTAGCCTAAGAAGCCTCATTGTCTCATAACAATGTGTTTTTTACTTGCTGCTGCTGAAAATGAAATTGGAAACCTTGCTAATTTTCCTTGTCTTGATCAAATTGCAAATAACTTTTTGTTGCAAAATGTCAAAAATAAACTTATTTCCCATTTCAAGATGCTGGTTGATTCTTTCAATGGTTACTTTTTTGCTGGTGAATTAAATTATTTCCAGGATTGGATTACAAATCCATTTCTTTTTGATTTAACAAAAATGTCGGATGAGGATAATTTGAAGGAGAACATCATCGAAATGAAAAGCTGCCAAAAATTGAAACTGCTGTTTGACAAATCGAAGTTAAAAGATTTTTGGTGCATTGCTATGAAACCTTCCCAAGTCTTGCTATGGAAACCATTACAGTGTTAATTCTCTTCTCAACAACTTATTACTGTGAAAGCGGCTTTTCGACCATAATGTATATCAAGAATACGTACAGAAATCGTCTGCAACTGGTAGATGATTTACGTGTTGGTTTAAGTAAAATTGAATTATTGTTTGAGCGAATTTTATCAATGAAGCAGCAACAAATATCTCACTGAAAAGTAACAAACAAAATAACTGACATTTAATTTCTTTTGGTAAATTTTTCATCTTTGTGTGAAATATCGGTTTAACGTTTAATTGAGCTATATAAAAGCAATTTAATTTAGCAATATATACCTGAAAAATTCCATCAGAATTTTTTGGGGGTACGAAGAATGCTCTGACCTGACAAATGGGTATGAACAGCAAAAAAGGTTGGGAACCTCTGATAGAGAAATTACTCCTGACTTGCCAAAATGGTTGAAGTGCTGTATTTCATTCAGTTTGCATTTTCGCATTTGGGAACCCAGAAGAGATTAGTTGTTTTAGCAATTGATACTCAATATTTTCGTCAGCAACCATTTTAACTTTTTCCCATTGGAAAAAGCTTCTTGAGCACAATCATTGATTAAAGAAAATATTTCTTTTGAATCTTCTTCCGATCCTGCATCAGGTTTTGAAGATGGATTTTATTGACTTGATTCTTGACTTAGACTTGATTCCAGGCTAAGTGTTATCTTTCGAATATCTTCTTTCAAGAGCTCGCCTAGTTGAGGATTTGTCGACAAGTGACAATTCCGAATTGTTTGGCCGCATGATTTCATAGAGACGAAAAATTATCAAATTAAATTGAACCTCCTTGCTGGTGAACGTTGTCAACACCAACTTATAATGTGAAGTAATCATTATGTTTCAATATATTCAGGCCATGAAGTTAACCTCCATCCCGGCTATTAAGAGGGTGGAGCTGACATCCAACATTCTCCTTTTAAAAAGGTTGCTCCAGAGACTAAACATAAGCTTCTCTGGATGCCAATTCATTGACCCTCCAGGTGAGGACATAAAATCCGTTACAGAAGTTGTTGGACGCTGTGAAGTTAGGCGATAAATATACTAATCTTCAATTTTTAAATCCCCGAATCTGACTCTACGATTTTTTATCGTATGACTTTAACTCCGACTACAGAGTTGCCCTATTATTTAGGGTCAACTGTTTTTTTGATCTTTAAATTAAGAAGAAAATAAATAAATAGCAGTTTCATAAACACGTATTAGATTAGCGCTATGGTATTGTAAGTAATGCAATTTCATTACATAATGTAAGTAATGCAAATTCGGCTATATTGTAAAGACGAGAGTCCTGAGCAAGCCAGTTCACGTATTTTGTTAAGTAATTAGTAGGATCATGGCCACCTGAAGATGCGGCCTGATTTGTCACATTTTGCAGATTTTGATTACAGCTACTGTTAGTGTTTGCCTGACATTTTCTGAAATGTTTTTACTTTCTGCGGTTTCCTAATGACAAAAAACTTTTTTGTTGCCTTGGGGAAGCAGTAACAAATGAGAAAAAGTAAGTTGAAAAACGCAAAATCAGACTGTTATTGAAAAATTAACAGTCTGACTAAAATCTTCGAAATCGAATTTTCTTTGTTTTTAAACATGTGAGAATGTTAAAACCTATATTGTGTCATCTGGGAAAAGAATAAAGTAATCGCAAAAATCTAATTTTTATAAAAACTTATTTGAACGTTCGCCCAAAGTTAGAAAAACCTGGAAATTTCTGCAAAATGTGACAAATCAGGCCGTATCTTTAGGTGGCCATGGTAGGATGCATAAAACCTTTTACTTAAACATGATCCAAGTATTGTCCACTTTTGAATTTCAGATAATTGACGTGTGCTTGTATTTTGAAATAAAAGTAATTCTGGAAGCTGAGATTAAAATTAAAGCGGCGATATCGGATGACAAGAACTGACACGAGTAAATATACTTTCTATCAACTCCAAAGCTCTGATAATGACTCCTGATCTATTTTGGTAGACTATGGCGTTTCATGGAATTTGAAACCTTTTTTTGTCAACAAGGTCTGCGATAAAGTCTAAATTCATCACGATAAAGTCGAAAATCTACACAAGAGATACAAACATAATATTAATGAAAACATTGAGGTATTTCAAGACCTGTTTTATTTATTTTTATTTTTTTATTTTATTGAAGTCTGGTAACTTGAACCCAATTCTTCAAAGTTTATCTGCTAACACTAAACGTTCAACGTTTTTTTTTTTACAAGAGTAGGCTACATTGTTATTTTTTCTTGTTAAGAAGTATATTTGGTGGCTGTGCAAATTTCCAATGAATATTTCAAACCTGATGTTATACATCAAAAAGTGGAGTGGTATTAAACATTCAGGCAAAAGTAAATGCAACCCTACCTGTAAGGGGTGGTTTATGGACAGTTCTCAGAAGGTACATAAGTTGGATGGTCTACCATAGACAGATGGTCTACTAGCCAGATGGTCTAGGTGACTTTTTTGACCAGTGGACCAACTACCTAGGGGGCCTTCTGACTAGTGTACCTTCTGAAGATAGGTCGGTCACTCCAATGGCCATGGTGTCATCATACATCTCCAAGTGTTACAAAATAAAATCATATCCATGATTATGACAAATTTTCAAACACTATTGGCTCATAAAGTCTTTATAAATCGGTAACAGTAGGAGAAAATTCGGCCAAAAAGCCAATATTATGAGAAAAAATATCATGCCAAAATCTCAAAACCCGATGTGATGGGTAAAATCTGATGTGATTTTTGAAATCAGCAGCCTCTTACCCCAAATCACATCTTAGATTGCAGACACAATTGTTTTTATCTTTTTTGTTGGCCTGTGAAATTGACGTGTGCTTGTATTTTGAAATAAAATTAATTCTGGAAGCTGTGATTAAAATTAAAGCGGCGATATCGGGTGACAAGAACTGACACGAGTAAATATACTTTCTATCAACTCCAAAGCCCTGATAATGACTTATCCTCTTCTATCCATAAAAACAAGTGCAATAAAAACACAGACAAAAATAACCATTTGTTGTTGCTTTGTGTGCCATTGGCGTTGTTCCTTGAATTTTTTTGCTTGTGCTGACTCATTAGGCTGGTGGCAACACAATTGTTTTACTGCGTATGAACCTACAGGGATATGAGCAAGTACATAAGTTGAAGATTAGTCTTGGTGCCAGATTATTCTTGAGAACTTTGTTTGGAAAACCTTGTGACAAACTTTTCTTGCCATCAAAATAGGCTACTTCTGAGATTAATGTAGATCCTGAAGCCTACATGTTGGCGCTCGAGGAGCTGGATTACCACGGCGGGTTAGATGAGAGCGGGAACTTATCTGATCTTGGAGCAGTTATGAGCGAATTCCCGTTGAGCTTGCAGCAAGCAAAGTGCATCATAGCAAGTTGCGGTGAAGGTTGTGTACAGGTGATAAAATCATGTTTTCATGCTTGAAAAATCATTAAATTCACATCTTACAGAATATCTTCAGCGTTTAGCGAAAAGTGACATGCAGTAGAACGAGAAAGTGACAACACTTGATTGATTACAATTGTTGATGTTGTCACAAATTGAGTGCATTTAAGTCACTGTACGTCAGAGACTCGAGTTTATGAGAATAAACTGATTGATGTTTGATGCTAAATAACCTAAAACTAAAGTCCATCTCTTAACAGCTGATTATTTGGATAAATTACAACAAGAGAACCTAATTGTCCTGGCACTCATCCGCTTGAATAAGATTAAAATCAAGGTGAAAATTGAGATTTTCAACATACGCTCATGGCATATAAAACATGAGCTAAAGCAACGTTAGTGAAGATTAACATCCCCTCGAACGGCTACTGTATGTCATTTATTGCCTCCTGATGATAACCTTAACCCACATAATAACTACATCATCATTATTATTATTTGACATTATCGTTTAGCAAACGAAAGGAGGTAACTATAGTACTTGATTGGCCCAGACTACAAATGTGTGTCGCTTGTGCCTAATTATATCATGGAGTCGATTTACTGAAAGCAACGCAACAAATAATAATTTCACCAGCCTCGAGCAGAGTGGCTCCTCGGTATCAACTGTTAGGAAACAATACCCAACAAGAACCCTCTTTGCGCAGGAGATGTTGACCATCATTGCCATGATGACGTCACCATTGTGCAGGATTGTGCCACGTGGCTTTGAAAGAAAAGCGGGAATTATTCAGCAACAGATGACTCACAAAGCAGGAGATCACTTTTCCTTTCTCAATATCTTCCAATGTTTCATTGAACGTATGCTGATGACCATTACTTTTACACTATCTGTTTGGTATCGAATAATTTAGTTGTGATAATTTGACCAAACATAGCGCGACTGCATGTTCATTGTTAAGAGGAAATTTGATAAGAATTTTTTTATCCACTGCACACACTCAAATTTTTGTCAAAGATAAAAAATTATTTTGCAAAGATTCCAACCAATCTGTTGCGTTAATTCTGTGATGATATTTTTACAATTTAGACAAACGCTCCGAAGCCTGGTGCTTGAAGAATTATATAAGTTTTGAGTCGATGAAAATAGCTGAAAAGAAACGCGCGGATTTAATGTCGATCATCGAGCGGTTGGAGCTGCCGATTAGCGAACCAATCACAGATCCAACCCTCTTGGAAAGCAACGTAAAGCGCGCGCTCTTGGCTGGTTTCTTTATGCAGGTAAAATGCCCTCCACGGCTTCGCTTCGATCACGTGAGACTTTGTCTTTACCTCTGCTGCAACAACCAATTGAAAAGTTTTACGGACAGACAATTGTTGTGGAAAAGGGTTGAATGGGAATTCCATAAAATTATATCAGATATCTGAAAATGTTCTGTTGTATGCAAAAATCAGGTCTAAAAATGAAATTGATATTAACATTTCCTAATTGTAAGACATCAGAAAGGCCAATGAAAAATAATTCAAAGTTGTTTTGATGGCTCTATTGTTCACTATCAATTAATAAACTTTTGAAAATGTTTGATTTTTAAAATTTTTTATTTGTATTAATTCATAAAAAGTAAGAAAATGTTTCAAACAGATTCTGGATATTTTCAAGATAATCAAACGCATTACTTTGGTAACAGGTTGTACGGGATACAGATGGGTGTGGGAATTATCTCATAATCAGAGACAAACACATCGCGCGTCTCGATCCTCAATCCTTCTGTGATAGGACGCATGAATGGATTCTCTATGACGCGTTTCATCTCACTCAAAGTAGTCACATCACAACAGTTAGTCATGTGACCCCTCAGTGGTAAGCAGAATGAGTTTTCTCCATAATTATTGTATCCTCCTTATGACTTTCAATGTCCTTCTCTATCCTCCTAATAACCTTCACTGTCCTCCTCTACTTTCTTTATGGTCGTCACTGTCCATTTAGTATACTCCACATGACCTTCTCTATCTCCATCTATCCTCCTAATGGCCTTCATTAAACTCTTCTATGTTCCTAATGGCCACGATCCTTTTATATTCTTTTATTGGATTTCACTGGAGTGAAAGTGAAGTGTTTCAAAAAAGCTTCTACTAGCAACCAATCTGCGTTTCCTATCTTACTGTGCCAGCAAGGAGTTTGTACAGGACCGATCGTTGCTGCGATGAAACTGTCCACGATATTGATCGGTTCTATTCGCAATCTAAAAGTATATTCAACATTCAATTGAGTTATAATTTTGTCGTTCTCTTTTAGGATTGCCGAAATTTGCCCTCACAGCTATCTGATGAATCTCCCATCAGGTGAAACTAAAACATTGCTGTTAAAACTGTCCGTGAGGTGGCGCAAGCGGTTTGTTCAAGACCAAAATGTGGAAGTTAAAGACCAAGCAACAACAAATGAAAATAACTTGCAGCTGCGTTTGGAAAAGCAATGTCGTGATGCTACTGTGAAAACTGCAGCTTCGTCCAGTTTGGAGAAATTGTCATCAAAGACTAAATCCAGAGGCTCCTCAAAGTTGAGCTGTTCGAGTGAAGAATGTTCTAAATCTATAGACCTTGATGACGCAGATGTGATAACACAAGCTGCTCACACTATGACTAAAGCCTACCACCAAGCGGCGGGTTATGTTTCAAATGTGGAAACGGGAGCAGGAGAAGAGCAATGTGTTATACAATAAGCTTCTTAATAATACGAAAGAAAACTTTCGATAAAGGGTAAATCTACTTGACTAGTTACGTTTGTTCGTTCCAAGCAGCAAATGCACTTTTCCATTATTTTTCTGATTCACTTTGTTTCCTCGTCTAGTGTTTTAAAATCTCAACACTTCTTTTTTTCTTCTGCGCAAATCTGAAACGGGTGTAAATAGAATACGTTTTTTCAATTCTAAAATCCTGTTATTCGTTTTGGGTAGAATTGTATTTTATTTTAAAATAACAATATTTGACATTGTGTTAAAATTCATACAGCAGTTACTTCAAACTGGAGTTTACTCGTATTCTTATGAGTGCAATATATTTTAATTGAAAGTTATATCTTTATGTTAAGTATCCGATGTCATCCAAAGTGCATCGCTATGGACCGGTAATGCAGTGGAAGCATTACAAGAATTTCGTGATAGTCGCATTAATTCTAACAACTGTTTAGGGTAACTAGTGGCTTTTGCTGGGGTAACTGAATTGAATAAACAAACCAACAACACTACACGATTTCATTAGTTTGAATTATTACCATCAGCAAAAATCATGCGTTTTGTAATTTACATGTTTACTACTGCCTTACGCCATCATGACCCTTGGTAGGGTACGTCATCATTTGGTAGGGTACGTCATCATCACCCTTGCTAGGGTACGTCATCATTAGGCCTACCTTTGGTAGGCTACGTCATCATTACCCTTAGTCAGAGGTGGGCACCCGCTACTTTTAAAGTAGCGCGCTACCCGCTACCGCTACTTGGACCAAAATAACGCGCGCTACCCGCTACCTGCTACCAATTTACAAAAGTAGCGCGCTACCTGCTACCACTACTCGGACCAAAGCAGCGCGCGCTACCGCTACTTCTTCTGCTACTTTTGTCTAAAATCACACTAGGAAACACTCTTCAAGTCCCCAGTGACGCAAAAATGACCTTGAAAACGAATGTTATCATTCGTGTACACTGTCATTTTACGTCAGTATAGAAAATACATTCTAAGGGAAATTTATTGTTACGCATCTTTCAAAAACACGAGCATTTCAAAATGACAGTCATTAAGTCCTGCCCGCTTTGGCTTCAGCACATCTTTTCCAACAGAGAAAAGTCTCTCCACCGCAGCACTGGAAGGAATGGGGGTGTTGTATTTAATGAACAGATGTTTTAACTCGGTATTCGAAAAGCTCAAGGACTTGCTCCTGTCCGAAAAAAAGGCGTCCGCAATTGCTGTTTCTTTCTGCACCGACGTATCACGGGATGGCGCCAACACACCAAAAAGTTCATCCTCAGAGTCGTGATTGGTGTTGGTGTCACTCTTCTCGGTATCAACCTGGCTTGATATCTCCCGTAACAGTCGAATTACATCTGTCTTGAATTTTTCTCGCAGTGCGTCAGCATCATCCGTGGAAACGTAGTGCAAAAATTGTAGCCACGACGTCTTGAAGGAGGGATGAAGACATGATGCTATAACGTATTTCATGTCGTTGAAGCACTTGTTGAATCTTGCAGTGTATGGCTTGCATTTCTTTTGCAAGGACATCATGCGTATGACGCCCTTTCAGCCGAAGACAAGCCAATACAGTCTTCTTCCTTTGGAGAGTGCCTCCATCTATCCAATGCACAGTCATGCCTAAGTAGGACCTAAAAAAATGGGCAAACAAGATTACTTCACTTTAAACTACTCTAGTCACTCCCAGGCGGGCAGAACTGCTCCTTTTTACATTGATTCAACGCCTGTACATATTGAATCAATGTAAAAAGGACCTGTTTTGCTGGCTGGCCTGTAGTCAAAAGACCAGTGACATGCACAACCACAATATTAGAAGGGTGTGGTTTGTGCGGGGTTCCACACTAAGAATTTGTCACTACAAAATAATTAATATCATTTATAATGTTATCGCTTCATCGACATCACACAAAATTGCCCTGTAAATTTGTTTTAACAAAAACCATCGTGTAAGAAAATTTTATCAGCAACAAAAATCTTAGCTAACCATTTGTCAACAGTTTTACTTTAACCAATACGATAAAACCTTATTTTTGGACATCTTAGCATAGGTGATTTCATACCTTGATCGCAGGATCGCAGCTCCACACCAGAAAACGAGATTCCCAAAAGACCGAAACTTTGCAACCAAGCCGATTATATAGGCTATATATTATAATATAGCTGCTTGGCCACGCCAGTAGTGCCAAAAAAACGAGTATTTTTTACACTTTAAATTAAAAAGTAACGGGTAGCGGGAGTGCGACTGAAAAAAAGTAGCACCTTTCCCGCTACCGCTACTTTGGAAAAAAAATAGTGCCGCTACTGCAGCCGCTACTCCAAATAAAAAGTAGCGCCGCTACCGCTACTTTTACCAAAAAAGTAGCGCCGCTAGTAGCGACGCTACAAAAGTAGCGCGCTACTGCCCACCTCTGCCCTTGGTAGGGTACGTCATCATTATGCTAAAACTGTTTCTCAACTTCATTTTGTGAATCAATCTTTGTGTTTAAGAATTTTTCAAAAAATTTAACTTTGTAGAAATAAAGTGAAACTCTCTGTTAAAAATCCACAGCCACCAAACCTAGAAAAGAAAGAAAAAAATGAAACTTTTATTTCATCGGTTGTAACTGGTAAAAATAGGCCCACAATCAACACTTGCAAGTGTAACAAGTTCAGTTCAGTTTATTTTTGTTTTGTTGGCAAAAAAGAAAGAAAAAAAAACAAAACATCAAAATATACAATAACACAATAAACACAAATAATTCGCACAACAAGGATGGCAGCGAAAGACCAAAAGGTCACCAAAGTCAGCTGCCACCCAAACATTTAAACAAAAGACCCAAAATTAAGAACATTAACACATATAGCACAATACCAGCACTTTACATAATACATTAACAGTAGAACAACACAGGGCAACATAAAAAAAACTGTGCAGAGAAATAAGCAGATGATATGTTTCAGAAGAGATCATTGTACAAATTCTTTAATAAACATTTATATTTAAATTTAAAAGCATTATTAGACTTTTCTTGTATTTCTTTTGGTATTTGATTCCATAATTTCACTCCATTAATACATAGCATCTTCTTACCAGAGTTTGACGTTGCAGAAGGCAAATATAAATCATTCTTTTGGTTCTGACGGGTTTTATGATGGTGAATTTCGTTTACAAAAATAAAGCAACCTGCAAAGGCCTCGGAAAGCATGTTGTGCATATATTTGTACATGAATTTTGCAGTCTCTAATTTAATAATATCGTCAATTCTGAGCACATTTATTGGTGATAAAGAACAGTTGCATTTGTTGAGCTCGGCAAAAATAAGCAGGATCGGATGAACTTGTTTTGTAACACTTGAAGTGGAGCAAGCAATGTAGAATTTGCTCTTCCGCAATTTATAATCGAGTACTGGATCTTGGATTGAAACAAAGCATAATATAAAGTTTGTAATATTGTTAATGGGGCAATGTATCTCAGCTTAAATGCTATGCTGCAGACCTTTGCAAGCTGCTTTCTAAGATTAATAATATGACTATCCCATGTCAATCGCTCATCCAAAGTTACACCTAGATATTTTATACTTTTCTTCCTTTCGATGGATCGGCCACTGATGGACAGACTAAAATTTTCTGTCCACTTTTTTTGTGGCAGAGGATCATATAAGTAGTTTTACTATAATTTAATGACAGTTTATTGGATTTCATCGACACATCAATTTTTCCTATTTTTCTATTGACATTTTTTTGGAGAGATGAAAGGCATTTATCTGACATATGAAAGTTTGAGTCATCAGCAAAAAGTGTAGTTGAAAAAGAAGATGCATTTGGAAGATCATTCACATAAAGAAGAAAAAGCAAGGGACCAAGGATTGACCCCTGTGGGTCACCACATTTAACAACATTGAAATTAGAATTCTTACCATTAGTTTTTGTACTTTGCATTCTATTTGTTCGATAAGATGTTAAAACGTTTAAAAACTTGCCACCAAAGCCATAATAGTGAAGTTTTTTTTAAAAGTATGCCATGATCAACTGTATCGAAAGCTTTACTTAAATCAGTGCTTCTCAACCTTTATTTGTGGCGACCCAAAAATTAAGGTTAAATTAATAGCGAAGATTTGACCACCCTATTTCCAAAACTACGTTTTGTAAGCATGAAAAGATGAGCCGCATTCATATATAACACGATTAAACATAACAACAAAATGTCGAATTTAATTAATGTGAGCCTTGACTTTGTATTGTTTCAAAAAATTGTCAAAATCTGGACCTATCTTGCCCAGTGCCAATCTCATGTCATCTTCAGGTTGAAGACAATTTTTCTCCTTTGTTTTGATATGAGTAAGCGCAGAAATCCCGCTCTCACACAAGCAGGTAGTAACAAATGGTAGGAGAGCTTTCACTGCGTGCGTGCCAACAACAGTCTTTTCATTCTTGACTTTTGTCCAAAATTGACCAAGAGTTTCTTTCTTAAAACAGTTCATCAATACACTGTCGCACTGAATGTCAATAAACTCCTCTTGAAACCCAAAAATGCTTTGGTAGTTTTCAGGTAGGGTATCCACATCAATAGCCAATGGATTGCCCACTCATTCCAAACCCTTTGCAATTTTAGGGATAATCAAATCAAATTCTCGTATCAATGAACCCAAATGCCTTTCTTTGACAAACTGGACATCGTCAAAGCCTACCTCTGTATCTACCAGTAACTAATTCAAAACAGTAGCCTAAATGTTGCTGTTTTCCGGGACACGATCTTCCTCTTCCACAACTTCCGCTTTTCTGTAAAAGCAATCAGTTTTTCAGATACATCGACCAACATTATGTTTGGTCCTTGCAAAGATTTATTCAAGATGTTCAGCTGCGAAAATATATCAGAAAGATACGCCATAAACAAAAGCCACTTTTGATCAGCAAATTTTTCTGCCAAGCTATGCTTCTTGTTTCTTCACCTCCTTGCGCAAAGTTACAAATCTCTCCAGTACTTTGCCTCGAGAGAACCATCTCACATCAGAGAAGGTCAACAGATGTCTGTATTCTACATTAAAATCTTCGCATAATATTTCAAACAGTCGTGAGTTCAGTGATTTGGCCTTTATGAAGTTGATGATGTGAATTACATCTTGCATGACAGTGGAAATTACGAAAACTACAGTATAGTGGTAGGTTTACGAAATTACGAAAACTACAGTTTTAATTTTGCTCAAGAGACATTATCTTTTATCACCACATCTTACAGCGACCCAGCCAAATGAAACGGCGACCCAATTTTGGGTCGCGACCCAGAGGTTGAGAAGCACTGACTTAAATCAACAAAAACCGAGCATGTGCATTTGTGATTATTCAAGTTTGAAAGCAAATCATCATAAATTTTTGTCAATGCTAAGCTTGTTGAATCATTTTCACAAAAACCATGTTGAGGTGGGGTTATAATATTATATTTGTCAATAAAATTCATCATCCGTTTATATAAAAAAAATTCGAAAATTTTGGCAAAAGTTGGCAATAAAGAAATTGGTCGTAAATCTGTAAAGTGTAAAATTGAACTAACTTTTGGAACAGGTATTATCAGACTCTTTTTGAGTACATCAGGAAAGATTTCTTGCAAAACACATTTATTCAGTACCTTTGTAAAAAAAAGGGCATATAACTACATTAGCCATTTTGATAAATTTATAGGACATTTCAAAAATGCCTGAAGCTTTATTTGCTTTGAAGCTCCTTATAGCATCAAATACTTCTATCTCATTTATATCAGGAAAGCCAAAAGAAGAACATTTTCTGTTTAACATGAATGATTCAAAATTTACATTTGAATTTGGAATTTTAGCTGCCATTGAAGTTCCAATATTTGTGAAGTAATTATTTAATAAATGAATGAATTCAATAGAATCTGTTTTATAGCTTTTATCATTTATAGTCATAGTTGAAGGAAGCTTTTTATTATTCGAAGTTCTTTTCCCTTCTATCATCTCATGAATGATCTTCCATGTTTTCTTGGAGTCACTTTTTGTTTCTTCAAACTTTTTTTTATAATGTTGATTTTTCAAATGATTGTTTCAAATGATTTAGCTTATTGCAATATATTTTGTATTTCCTCTTTGCTGACTCATTTTTACTTTTTATCCAATATCTAAATAGTCTGTTTTTTGTTAAGCGTGTATGTGTATGACACTCATTTGTGTCATGGTGTTTTCACCCGCCATTGCGTATGACACTAATCAATGTCATGGAAATTCATTGCATCAGTGCGTATGACACAGACGCTTTACACTGGTACTGCGTATGACAGACACTTTTGTCATCATTGCGCATAAGCATTTAAATGCGTCTTACTGCGCGATACTGCACACCTACAGCTTGGGGCGTTTCGCAAAAAAAATAATTACACACTGGGGGAACAGACCCAACAAAGAAACGACACGCATAACTGGTTTAGATTTATGAATGCCTTTTGTTATCCATGGTTTGTTAGAGAGCTTAATTTCAGTTCTCGACATGTTTCTAAGTGGTGCATGTTTATTAGGGTGGCTCTTATTTGGCAAAAAATGAAAAAAAATTGAATTTTGTGTGGGACACCCTTTTAAAAGGTGAGGTTGTAAGAAAAAATAACACCTGTAAAAAATTTTTGAATTTCAAATTGATTTAGAGGTGGCCCTCCCCCCCTAAAGTTTTGCGCCCTCCTCCAAAATACCAAACCTGCATATCTCAAAAACTGCTTGAGCTAGAGATACAGTTTTTGTGTCAAAAGATGCAGAAAGCATGATTTCCTATCTGCTTTCTGAACAGTGATTGCGTCTATCTTGAGTAGAAAAGCAGTTATTTAGAAAAAACCTGTTTTCGGTATTCTAGCACAAAACAGTGCTAAACAAGTATTGTGGCCCAAACTATTCAATAAACAAAGTTCATAAACTAACCTGTAAAACTGGTAAAGCAATAAACGAAATAAGTTTTCTTAAACTTTTATGCATTCATGCATAGCTAAAATGCCCGTTTTTTATCATATTCCTTGGAGAAACTCCTGAGCGTGGAATCCGCTTTCAAGCTTCAGGTGCTATGCATCGCACTTGTTGGATGGCGAAGGCGATTTATGCAAAAAGCTTGATTTGCATTCATGGTATCTGTCCGAAGAAATGGTTGGACTAGCCTTGTTTGACTCTCGATTGTCTGTGGAAAGTAAAAAGCTAATGGTGGCAACCATGTTAGATGAAACAGGAGAACGTCCACCAAGGAGACCAAGCATCAAAGTAGATGCGTTTCTTAGCAATAAGGGTCTAGAACAGTATTACACCTCTAATTCAAAATGGCTTCTTCAGCTGTTGGGTGAAGATGAAGCAATAATTATACTTTCAAAGGATCTTGCTCATTGGACTGAAGATGGTGCATTTATTCAAGCTTTACACATGGCGAAAGGACTTTCAGTAGTGAATGACAGAGCAGAGAGAGGAGTTGCTTTAAGTCTAATCCAGGATTTTAACAAAATCTTAACTGAAGATGAGCCACAACTTCAGTTTCTTTTGCAAGTTGTTACTGAACACAGGAAACTGTTTCCAAATTCCAACAAGAACAATATTGTTGATTCTTCTTCGTTTAAACCTTCTTTGTTACTCCAGGGGTCAAGGGCTCAGTCTTTTACCACTCTTGGGCAGTGGCGATGCGGTTTAGATGCTTGAGCAAGTGTCGAGCAGCAATCCTTTGATTCGTCCATTGATCCATTGATTCGTCATCCAGTTCAAGCAGACCACGCACCCCATTTGGCGCAGTTACAGATGGTGTGATCTGTGGTTTGTTCCTCTTTGCCACACTCACAGATTGCGGATGGAGCCATCCCCCATTTGTGCATGTTGGAGCGGAATAGTCTGACTCCTGTAGGCTAGCCCAGTACGCAGGCGGTTGAGCCGCACCCAGGCCTTCCTTGACAAATTATGCATTCCGGTTGGATGGGGGCTGGTGTCGGAGATACAACTTTAGAGTCTTGAGGAGTTCTTCTTCCACTCTGAGCTCCATTTGTTGTCCTCCCAGGTAGTCGCGCTGATGGATTGGTCTTCAGCGGTTTTCATCAGGAGTTGTGCGTCACATACAAATGGTTGTCTCGATTTCAGTTGCAGAGGATGCTCGATTGCTCGCTCACAGACTCGTAGAGACTTGAGTGGAGCAAGTGGTTGGGGTTCGTAGTGCGGCGAGAAAGAGACAGGATGGCTTTTTCGCGACGAAACTCAGTTGGTTGGTTGCCTGCAAGGACAGGGATATTGTCCGATGGTGTAGGTCGCAGACATCCTGTCACAATACGCAAGGCAATATGTAAAATATTGTCGATAATATCGCTTCTTCCAGTACTGACCAGAATTACATTTTGAAATGAATATCGTTACCAGTGTTCCCCCTAAGGTGCAAAAATTAAGACAAAAAAACGAAATTTTGTAGACGGTTTCGTGGTCACAAAAAAGGTTGTAAAATCAAGATTTGGTCAAATGCGTTTTTTCTAAATAACTGCTTTTCTACTCAAGGTAGATGCATTCAATGTTCAGAAAGCAGATAGAAAACCATGTTTTCTGCATCTTTTAACACAAAAACTGTATCTCTAGCTCAAGTGGTTTTCGAGATACGCAGATTTGGTATTTTGAGGGAGGGCACAGAACTTTAGGGGGGGAGGGCCACCTCTAAATCAACTTCAAATTTAAAAAAAATTTGCAAGAGTTATTTTTTCTGACAACCTCACCACTTGAAAGGGTGTCCCAAGCAAAATTCAAAAACTCAATTTTAAGAGCCACCCTAATGTTTATCTAGTGTTACTTGAAATCGCATTATAAACAAGTGCATCAAGTTGTCTGCATCACCAAAATCAGTATTTACTTCATTCAAACTACACTCTAAATCCCACAAGAAGCTGTCAAGACAAAAGTTTTTTTAAGCTTCGAATTTTTTTGGTGGGTGAATACACACTACATTTTACACACTACATTTTTATTTTTATCACATACTGTAAGAAAATAGGTAGAACAAGAGCGATTTAAATTTTACTGTAGGCCATAGGCTAGCCTACAAAAGAAATTCGAAAACTGACAAGTTTTCTGAAATTTTTACCTTGAGAGTCTCAAATTCCAAAAGTAGTTGTGATGTCATTAAAAACTAGGCAGGGTAAAAACTACAGGATACCGGCTCAGCAAGGTGACCATGCAGATTCAGAAAAAAGTCAATAAAAATAACTTAGATAATTATAATAAAATACAAACATACTGTTTTTGTTCAAATAAACTAATAAACTTTGATCAATCAGAAACGAGATCCCCGTGCTTGCATTGAGAGCTGTACAGCATTGGAACAGAGTTCGATGTCGTGTTTCGGAGAGTGGGTATTATTTTCAATGAGGGTTAGGTTATGTTCTCATATCGTGCTGCAAATGCTCTGTGAAATAGCTTCCCAGTGGGCTATTGTATGAACATTTTACAACCCTTGCAGAAAGAAAGAATATTAAGGAAATAGATCGGACTATGTTCAGACTCAGAGGTCTCTACATTAAAATGACCACAAAGAAATTTATAGAAGATCTGGCGCTTGTAACACATTGCTCCTCAAAGGGAGGCCAGATTTGGCCCCCCCCTCATATTTCCTTTCATTACTTGAAGCACAGTAACGCCATGCACTTGGTTTTTCTTGACTTTTCCTAAAATTGCTAGGCGGATCTGATGATATTAAATTTGATGCTAAAAGTTATGTAGTTTTCTTGTAAATTCAAGATTTTGATGAATTTTTGCTATTTCACTAGCTAACTTTCAGCAAAGCATAAAATGGATTACATTGCGATAACAAGGCATAAGCTCATAATTGCTTCGTGCATCGATATGCGCGAGCAGAGAGAAACATCCTCTTGTTTTCCTTTGTTTGGTTTGACCTCAATAATACAAAGCGCGTTATTTCTTATGCCACAAATGAAAAGCCAGTGATCACAAAGCTGTTAATTAGAAACAATAATAGCAAACGTTTTTTGCGTTATCAGCTCTACGAAGAATAGCAATCCACGATCAAAATAGTAGGCTATGTAGGCCACAAGCTATTCAAAACAGTTGTTTCAAGCAGATAATATTCATTGACGAATAAACAACGTTACAATAAGAAATTTTCCCTTGGGTAAAGACACGAAAAACCTTGTTTCGAAATAAACGTTCTATGGAAATGCTCTCATTGACAAAACTTGCAATTAAGGAAATGTATCACTGCAAATGCTTTTGGGAGAAGCCGGAGAAATAGCGTTTTTGCAAACAGTAATTGTGAGATACACTCAAAATTATGAGATAGGCTCCATTTAGGCTACGCGTAGCAGCTAACTCGATGGCTACATGTCCCTTCCCTGCTTTATGTTGCCTACTTGTTGTTATGTCTTGCATTTTTGTTTCACAGTGCACTGTGTGTTGTTCCAAAGAGCGCAAAATAAAGATGATAATGCCTCATCTACATTACAAAATATTTTGTAATGTAGATGAGGCATAAAGCTAGGCGTCACATAAGACAAACAACAAATCAGCTTTCTTGATCATTGATTCAACATCTGAATACGTTGCGCCAATGTGTAAGAGGCCGGCTATTGTGAAGACCCGCCATTTATAAACGATCCGATTATACCAAAAGTGAGACAAACTAGTGGATCAAAGAATGAATAAACAATGCTGAGAAAACTAAATCTAAGTGACGAACAATACCGATGTCTTCATTTATCTTTGAAAAATGCTGCCTAAACTTATCAACAAAAAATACCGTAAATAACGGCAGGGATCCCGAAAGCAGAATTTGCTCGACTTTGGCATGAATTTAGTCAGACATCTAATAATTCCACACATACAATAACGGGCTCTCAACGGTTGTAAGATACATAATCAACCTGGTTCTGGGCGGTTTGTGTAACAGTTTAGGGGAAGACACTACTTGAAATGATGCACCACACAAAAGATTTTCAGTGAAGACTGAGTCTAAAAACCGATGTGAATTGTGCTGCACAATGGCTTCAAGTTTAGGACAGAAAAGGCACAAAAATATCACGATAAAAATAAAGACCTTGTGGGAAATTTTCGAGAATCATAACACGATGCAAATACCATAAACGCGTAGTTTGCATGCTGCTCTAAGCTGGCCGGCAACCACAAATGTAGACAATACCGGCAGTTTATAACTCGATAACAGCGCAATAAACATTATAAATACGTAAACCGACAATTTTCTTTTACAAACGTTTTACGTCTAACAGTAAATTTTCTCCAATAATTTTTTGTGAAGCACTTGCAAACCACGGTTTTGTAAAATAATTCATTATTATTTTTTACTTCTCGGATGTTGTAAAACGTCATCAGCAAAATCACAAAAAAACATTTCATTACTTCAATGTAGTAGGCCTAAGAATTTTTTATAGAATTGTAGCCACGTTGTTTCAACAAAGAAGCCAGTTTTTGGCAGTATAAAGTTATAGGAAATAATTTGCAATCATGCAAATCTTTGGAAAGAATCTAGGAAGTCTTCTCACAATCTGGCACAAAATGATTATGTTTATTGTATCTCTGCAATATTTTTTAAGACAAAGTTTGAAGCTTCGTTATAATAATTTTTATCTTTGAAGTCAAAAGTTAATTCTTTTTTTTTGGCCAGAAACATAATCGCTGCCTTGCTGATGTATCGCTTTTTTGTGCTTCAAACAATAAGGACCCAGTCAGCAATCCAGTTCTTTTACATTGATTCAACATTTGTAAACGTTAAATTTATGTAGATTTGCTGACTGTGGGTTATTTCACATTTCCTTTGTTTACGCATGTTCCTCAATTTGCTGTTGCATTGTTTCGACGCTGGCGGACTAAAAATGTATTTTCAAATTGATTGACACAATCTTCAATAAAAAGTGAGCTTCGAACGTAGCTTTGTTGATGTAAATGCTGTATTTTTTGTGGATGTAATTTATGAGTCATGTTTATAAACACCCGTAAGCGAAATTACTTATAATGTGGCCTGCATGATATTTGTGATGCGACTTGACACAAATCCACAATTTTAAAAGCACCTAATTTGAACTTAGAAATTTCAGATAATTTCAACAACTTGTTGAATTGTCTTCTCTCTACTAAAAATATTTATGCTACAAACTAAATTGTAGACCTAAAATACACAAACGAAGATGTAAACAGCTATTCAAGCAAGCTAAGGTGTTACTTATGAGAAGTTTGGTTCCATAAAACTAGAAGCTAGCCATGAGTTTCGGAAAGCATTAGTTTAGGACAAAAATGTAAAACAACAAACGCAGTTTTGTTTTTTTCAAATTCGTGTAACAATATTACTCTGATTGTAACTATTTTAGAATCAATGAGTAGCCTACAATAAAATTTGCTCGCAAGTCGTAAATCTTTATCAATGCAATGAGTATGCACACCGCACACACACTTCGTGCGTTTGATCGAGCTCTTTGTCATTCAGAACTTTGCATGCAATCAGATTAGCATGGTAATTAAACAGCGGCAAGATAAATCAAAATTGTCGTTTTTGGGTACTTTTGCAAAAGTTGAAATATCAAGTTTAACATATAAAATTTTAGAATAATGACTTTTCAAACTTATAGACAAATGATTGTTTTTCACACCAGTGCAACTTCTGTTGAAATAGCACCAGCGGATAACACGTAACAGCTGATTGAGTTTGATCCAAAAACGCCCCCCCCCCCCCCTTGAGCAGTTAACTTCCAAAAAAAGGTTGAAAAGCAAAGGGTTAAATGATTGTCTTCGGCATTTAAAGCTTTTGTCATAAACTCTCTAGACCGGGAATATAAACTGGCAAATCGTCATCTGAAATACTTCCAAATCCTCCATTGTGACTCAAAATGACGTAAAATTGCCTCATTTGGCAGCTAGTGTTGCCCCTTTGAAGCCCCCTTTGCTCCTCTGCTGTATAAATGCTCAAAGTTGGCCGGTTTTGTGGCGTATTTTGGAATTTTATTTATTGCAAGCGCCAAACTTAAACACAACTAAATTTTGGTTTAGGGGATTTTTGGTTTTAGACCAGAATTGCTTGATTAGACTTTTCAAGGCAAATTTGGCTTTTTTTAGAGTCTGTTGGCCTTAGCAATTAGACATTTGTCCTTAAACTTGGCTTTTTTTAAAATTTACTCTTCAAAATGCATAATAATCAATATTTCAATAATTCTCATATATCGTAACTTTACCAGATGAAACCATATTATTCACCATTGTTCAATACATTGTTCTATACTTGTTTAATACTCGCAATGTGATGCCGGCGCCGAGTCAGACTGCGTCCACCCTCTCAGCCAGCCAATACGCTCTCAGAACTGTGCTTCAAACAATGCAAAATCTCATTTTGCTAAATGCTTACCCGTTGTAAAATACATCATAGGCTACTGTATTTCGCTCTTAATGTATCATGTCGTTTTACGCATCCCACTTGTGGAACAAGTTTTGATCTTCCAGTATAAAACGATTACGTGTTGCTTGCAATGATTCTTTCAGAATATTGCACAATTTGCTTCGTTATGTCAGCGCCCGTGAATATCAAGTAATGAATAATATAAGAATAATAATCAAAGTGGGTTATGTAGGCTGTCTACACGCCACAAAACAAGCTTCACACACCCTGGGCTCCACTTGCGCAGAATGAGGATGATCGACACGATGGGCGATTTCACTTGAGATTTGGTATATTTAAGGCGGCCAAATGCTACTTGGACTTTACATTGCCATGGCAACTGAACAGTCGATTGCAGGTTTTAACTGTTTATGACGTGTGAGCCTAACCACGTAATGAACGTTTGCTGGTTCTTAGTATAGCTTAATTACTAAACAAAGTTATTTATCACTTGTGCTTTTTTGTATGTTAGAGATATCATGGAATCAAAAATATCTGCAGAATGTGGATTGCAACAATTGTGTAGTGGAGAAAATTAATGATGGTATCGCAGCCATTGAACCTGGCCCTCCTTGTGCATCCAGGTTGAACATTCTCTGGAGCAGAGTATTAAGGACATATTTTCCACTGATCAAACAAGTAACCAACTTTAGAGGATCGCTAACTTGTTGGTAACGTTCTAACTTGTTGGTAAGTTCTCTGTGCCAATGTGGTGTCAGGTCAAGAGACATTCGTACATGACAGATGGTCTACACAACACGTTTAAGTGCTCGCAATTGCTGAGACATCTGAACAATACAGAGATGAACGTTGTAAAGAAAGTGATGCAAAGAATGTTTTTCTAATCCAGACGAACTTCTGCCTGTCATGTGTAGGCTACAGATAGAGATGAAGCAGTCGGAAAAGAAATTGTTAATTAAATTAAGAAAGTTAAACGATCAGTGTTCTTTTAACTTTTGGGAGATGGAACTGAAAACTAAGTCTTTGCTTTTGACATTCCTCACTGATGAAGAAGAATTAAATATCCTTGAAAAACCCTTGGGTGTTTCGAAGTGCCAAACCTAGGGATGGTAGCCAAACCACACTCAGTTAGCGCAGAGAGGAATTAGATTATGACTAAAACTTGCACAGAAATGGCAAGTCACAAGAGGTGGTTACATGAGGCGGTTCAGCAGCCGAAGGATTATGCCCAGACTTGAAACAATGAAGCATTTCAGCTTCAATTATAAATTGAAACAACAAAAAATCAAAGGCATCGCGATGTTTGAATAAAAAAAAATCTAATACTTAAAGTCAGTTAATCGTCGTCGTGTGAGCCTCTGGGGCCAAAGGTCTATCCTATTATCACCCCAGATTCACGATGCAGACCTTCCACTGTCCGCAGAACGCTGCTGATGACAGTGTCGATGTTGTGGATTTGAGAAATGCGGCACCAAACAAGTGCACAGTACTCTGCTGAGGAGTAGACAACAGCAAGGACTGCTACACGCAAAGTGTCAGCCCTTGCTCCCCAGCTGGACCCTGCCAAACTCTTGAGCATCGCAGCACGGGATGTGAGTTTCTTGCACAGTGACACCAAATGGTGGCGGTGCATGAGCGATCTGTCTAATATCACCTCAAGGTATTTTGGTTTGAGGCAGAAGGACAAAGATTTTTCGTTGTTCAGAACATTCAGCTCACAATCAGCTTCCCAGTTAAGTAGATGGAAAGCTACTGCCACAGTTTTGGTTTCGCTGAGTTTTAGTCGCCTTTTCTGGAGATAAGCTGAGAGGGTTTCATGTCCTGGCTCAAGGTGTCTTTTAAGTTTTTCCACGACTTTGTGCAGTGGGAAATTGCCAGATCGTCCGCGTTTGAGTATTTTGCTGAGACCGTGCTTAGTAGGTCGTGGGTGTAGATGTTAAAAAGAAGTGGAGCCAAAACCGATCCCTGTGGGACGCCATTTTTCAGTCGTCTCACTGCTTCGTCGTGAGTTGGTAGTGAGGGTGAAACTTCGATTGCTAACAGGCTCCATGATCATATGGAACATTTGTTGAACATTTGAACATTTAAAGCCGCGGTGCCAAACGGTGTCGTAGGCTGCTGTAAGATCTAAAAAGACAGTGCCGGCCTTCTTTTTTGCCTCAAAGCAATCCTCCATGTCTTCGGTTAAATTTACATCTTTGGTTAAAATGCCTTCGGTTAAATTTATTAAAAATGTCTTCGCTTAAATTTACATGAAACGACGGTGAGGAAAATGAGTTCATTTCAACACAAATTTTGGCATAGACCTTTATTTACCCATAGCTACAATGCTAAGCGACCATAAACAATTAAAGAATATTGTATTTTATCATTGCCTCCTAAGAGTCTCAAGCACTCAAACAATTTGATTTACTACAAATAACACAGCGCCCCAAGCTTACCCCGAAATAAATCCAACATTTCAAAAATCAAACTTTTAGTTTTGCCCGTTTTATTGTGTGAGTTTCATTCGATGTCTTTGCAGGTGTTGAAAAATACAAATTTATTTATCAATCCCAATGAGCTTTGGACTGAAGACGACGTGGCGGCAATTGCCAGTGATTCTTCTGAGACTCCGGCTCCTAACAGCTCTAAAACACGATCCGACTAAAGTAGGTTACATATCTGCTTCACAAGGTACTTAAATAGAGCTTTTCACTATAAGTTTAAGACAAAAGTAGCGCGTAGAAGTAGCGGTGGCGCGCATAACTTTTGGTCTGATTAGCGATAGCGCGTTACTTTCAAAGTAGCGGATGCCCACTTCTGCAGCTACCTCAATTGTTTATAATTATGAGCTTCACTACCTTGTTGTCAATCAATTAAAGACCTGAGTTGAAGAACTACTTAAGTCAAAAATACGACTTTTGAGTTAAAGTTTTTTCAACATTGTTCAAATTTTTATTTTTATGCAATCACCAACAAAATATGTTTTACTGAAAAGTTTGGGTGTTCATCAGGACAATTATCGTTTCTAGCACTAGTTGCTACGTTCATCTGATGAAATTGAAAGTAAAATTAACAACAAACAAGATGGTTTATTGCTTCACTGACGTTTCGCGCACCATGACAATGCGCATCCTCAGAGCGAATAACATACAAAATAAAATTTCAAAATAAAAATTCTAAATTCAAAATCTAAATTCAATTCGAACTCACGAATAAAAGAAATTACTTGAGACTCATTGTGTTATCGGTGCGCGAAAACGTCAGTGAAGCAATAAACCATCTTGTTTGTTGTTAATTTTACTTTCAATTTCATCAGATGAACGTAGCAACTAGTGCTAGAAACGAAATAATGTTTTAGAGAAATTAAGTCGTTTTTTTAAATCAAATTTTGCGCGAGGACAGTCATTGACCGCCGTCATCATCTGTGATGGTGATAACTCTATTTCCACAAAATGTGATTTAACTAGTTTTTGAACTCAGGTCTTCGATCGGCAAAAAGCGGTTCCATTGTTTTACATCAAACCTTTAAGAATAACTTTTAACCTGTAAATGGAATCTAAAGTCAAACTTTCAATCCAAAGTCCGACTACGCAAGAAAGCTGGACATGAAACACTGTTTTTAGTCAGGTTCACTATGTCAATATAAAGAGTTTCGTTCAAAAATTTGGGAGATTAGCAAACCTATACATTTTCGGGAAGCTTATACCATGAGGAATCCGAAAAACGTTGATTACATTGGCAGAGATGTCCGCATAACCGCCATTTTTGATTTTCAAAATGGCAGCCGCAATATCTATATTTTGCTTTATTTTGGCTCCTAATAAACATAAAAACTTCATCAAACATGCTAATCCTATGTTTTAAGGATCAAGGGATCCATTGCAAGCATATCTAGATGCCTAGCGTTAACCACTTTGCAATTATCCGCCATATTGGTTTTCAAAATGGCCGCCTAAATTATATTTCGTTATATTACTACTTACTATTTGAGATATAAACTTCATTCAACATGCTAAATTCAAAATGGCGGCCATGCGGACATCTCTGCAAATGTAATCAGCGTTTTTCGGATTCCTCATAGTATAAGCTTTCCGAAAATGTATAGGTTTGCTAATCTCCCAAACTTTTGAACGAAAATACATAACGAACCTGACTATTTGGTCGCAGTTACCAACAGCACGACAGCTGCGATAAAAAGAGTGTGTTGATTGTGTTCTGTTCTGAGTGAACCACACACCAGCAATACAAGGTGGCATATGATATCTCTGTCTCATGGCGACCCAGATACACAGACCTTGCCCACTTACATTTACCCTTGAGAGCAGTCAAAGTCAAAGCAGTCAAAAGTTGCTAGTCTGATTAGTGATTGATAAATTAAGTTCTTGTTTGTATGCTATGTGTTGTATATTATATGTTGTTATTATGTTATTATTATGTATATGTTATGTGATTTCAAACAACTTTTGTTCCACTGCGTGTCACCTTTCAAATAAAGTATCACACCTTGGAACATGTACTGGTAATCTATACACTATCTGGCAACACTGTTGCACTGAGAAGTTTGGTCATTTTTTGTTTTTAGAGTGAAATTCAAAGTTCTGTAGTGATGTAAGATTCAATCATCATGTTAAAGAGAAAATTTGTAGGCTACATTTAGCCTAGGCCCTAGAGTTTGCAATCAAAATTACATTATCCTCCACTTGTTAGTCTTTCATGGGTTTGCACATTGGCAAGGTCTGTATATTGTATAGGTGTATAAGTCGCAAATACTCTGCCTGATATTTTAAACGGAGTTTATTAATCAACAGTCCAACATGTAGCTTTGAAAGTGTTTCATGATACTATAAAGCTGAAAGCAAATAATTTGTTTCAGTAAATTGGCTTCCTACTCTGACGTCAGCAATGAATCTCCAATTGCGCAATCACCAAGTACTCCAATCGCTTCAGGTATCGTACCGTCAAAACTCAAGTAGCTTGAACAGAAAAAGGTCAAGTAAAGTGTATTTGAAGTTAAAGGTATGACGTACCAGCAAACAAGAATGCAGTCACGTGGCAATTGTTGTCTCCGACCTTCATTGAACTTGTAGCGGACGTCGAGTGGTCTGAACATCCGCCCATACCTAGCTGTAGCTGCAACAGCAACATCCCGGGTACTAGCGTGTAGTGGGGATGATCTTGAGAACAATACCTTTCTACTTTTTGCGAGTATGAGTTTATTGCAAAGAAATGAATGAACTTCCACGTCGGAACGTTGTAGCCAAACAATGCCTTGAATTCAAATAGAACGAGTTAAACTAATTCAGAACATAAAAAACTACACTGCAACCATAATTAAACTTATACCGTGACTTCCAAGAAAGGAATCCGTGACAAACTGACTGAGAAAATATGGCACCACACAACTGGCCGAAAGGAACCATACTGAAAACTGACAAACTGACAAACCGACTGCGTCCCACGCTGAATGACCGATTTAAAGGAGGCCCACTGCTTCAAGCAATGCAGCATGTGCCAAATGCGCAACGCCACAACAACGCAAAACCACGTATGTAAATCAAACCCTGATAAGTGGTGCAAATTCCGAGGAAACGCTCCAATTTTCAGCCAGCGCTTCAAATTCCCACCAAGCACAAATTTCACAACGGCAATTAGACTAAAGCAAACACGAAAAAAGCCGCAGGCGCTACAAACTTGTTACTGGAACAACGAAGGAGCGATATATAATTATTTGGTGATTTATTTTGGTCTCAAACTGGCAATTTGATTTCAGGTTTTATTGACAACAACATGGCGCGTATTAGACAATTCGCTAGAAAGGTCGAGGGAAAGTCCCTGCAGATGCATGAATTGATTCAAGAGCTTGTTGAAGATGTAAATTGAACGTCAATTGACCGAAAGAAGAACTCCAAAAATTTCCTTTTTCTGCAACGGTAACTGAGGGAAACGTTTGCTCAGTGGATAGTACAAATGAATATGACGTCATAAATTCAATTAGTGCAAAGTTGAATCAATCGTAATTGTAATCGAAAGTAATCACTTACACGTTTTCATGTAATTGTAAGTATAATTGTAAATGAGATTTTTAGTTGTTGTGTAATTGTAGTTACAGTATAATTGTAATTTAAAAAGTTCAGAACAATGTAATTGTAATGTAATCAAAAATGTTGATAGTGTAATCGTAACGTAATTGAACTGAAAACTATGTAACTGACCCAACTCTGGCATCGTGTGAGTCCTCCCAAGAGCCAATGACATGGCAAATGAAGCTTAACAAACTTACTGTTTCAGAGAAGTCGTCGCCGAACTTGAGGTGCTTGTAAAAGAACATGAGAGTGAAAGCAAGAAAGAACTGAAAACCTTACAAGAAATTGTAGCAAAGAGAATTCATGATTTGCAGGTGATGTTTGAAGTGACGTCATAACTGTGCTTCTTAGGTTTTCAAACTTAGAAGCTGCCATTGTGTCACTGTTTGTTTGCCTTAAACCAAATTTATTGTTCATCTGAAACGCAAAGTTCTTTATTTCAAGAGGTTTGGAAACTAACTGAAGCCGAACATCTATTGCTCGTAGAGAATCTTCTGAGCGACTTGAAACTCTTTTGATGGACTCTCGTGGCTCCCATTGTACCGAGAGCTTTAGCGCCAAACATCTATTGAGTTCTGAATGGACCATGCTCATCATTGTGGGCGATGATGCTGAACCACCATTATCATTGTGGGCGGTGATGCTGAACCACCATCATCATTGTGGGCGGTGATGCTGAACCACCATCATCATTGTGGGCGGTGATGCTGAACCACCATCATCATTGTGGGCGGTGATGGTTAACCACCATCATCATTGTGGGCAGTGATGCTGAACCACCATCAGCATTGTGGGCGGTGATGCTGAACGACTATCATCATTGTGGGCGGTGATGCTGAACCACCATCATCATTGTGTGCGGTGATGCTGAACCACCATCAACATTGTGGGCGGTGATGCTGAACCACCATCATCATTGTGGACGTTGATGCAGAACCACCATCATTATTGTGGTGGTGATGTTGAACCACCATCATCATTATGGGCGGTGATGCTGAACCACCATCATCATTGTGGGTGGTGATGCTGAACCACCACCATCATTGCATACGGTGAGACTGAGCCACCAACATCGATGTGGGCGGTGATGCTGAACCACCATAATCATCATTGTGGGCTGTGATGCTGAACCATCATCATCATTATGGGCAGTGATGCTGAACCACCATCATCATTGTGGACAGTGATGCTGAACAACCATCATCATTGTGGCGCTGACGCTGAACCACTATCATCAATGTGGGCGGTGATACTGAACCACCATCATCATTGTGGGCCGTGATGCTGAACTACTATCATCAACGTGGGCGGTGATGCTGAACCACCATCATCAATGTGGGCGGTGATGCTGAGCCACAATCATAGATGTGGGCGGTGATGCTGAACCACCATCATCATCATTGTGGGCTGTGATGCTGAAACACCATCATCATTGTGGGCGGTAATGCTGAAGCACCATCATCACTGTGGACAGTGATGCTGAACAACAATCATCATTGTTGGCGCTGATGCTGAACCACTATCATAAATGTGTCCGGTGATACTGAACTACCATCATCATTGTGGGCGGTGATGCTGAACCACCATCATCATTGTTTCGGTGATTCTGAACCACCATCATCGTTGTAGCGGTGATGCTTAACCACCATCATCATTGTGGGTGGTGATGCTGAACCATCATCATCATTGTTTCGGTGATGCTGAACCACCATCATCGTTGTAGCGGTGACGCTGAACCACCAACATCATTGTGGGCGGTGATGCTGATCAACCATCATCATTATGGGCGGTGATGCTGAACCACCATCATCATTGTGGGAGTGATGCTGAAACATCATCATCATTGTGGGCAGTGATGCTGAACCACCATCATCATTGTAGACGGTGAGGCTGAGCCACTATCATCGATGTGGGCGGTGATGCTGAACCACCATCATCATTGTTTCGGTGATTCTGAACCACCATCATCGTTGTAGCGGTGATGCTTAACCACCATCATCATTGTTTCGGTGATGCTGAACCACCATCATCGTTGTAGCGGTGACGCTGAACCACCAACATCATTGTGGGCGGTGATGCTGAACCACCATCATCATTATGGGCGGTGATGCTGAACCACCATCATCATTGTGGGAGTGATGCTGAACCATCATCATCATTGTTGGCAGTGATGCTGAACCACCATCATCATTGTAGACGGTGAGGCTGAGCCACTATCATCGATGTGGGCGGTGATGCTGAACCACCATCATTATCATTGTGGGCAGTGATGCTGAACCACCATCATCATTGTGGGCAGTGATGCTGAACCACCATCATCATTGTGGGCGATGATGCTGAACCACCATCATCATTGTGGGCGGTGATGCTGAACCACCATCATCATTGTGGGCGTTGATGCTGAACCACCATCATCATTGTGGCGTTGATGTTGAAGAACCATCATCATTATGGGCTGGGGCGCTGAACCACCATCATAATTGTAGACGGTGCGCTGAGCCACTATCATCAATGTGGGCGGAGATGCTGAACAACCATCATCATCATTGTGGCAGTGATGATGAACCTCCATCATCATTGTGGGCTGTGATGCTGAACAACCATCATCATTGTGGAAAATGATGCTGAACAACCATCATCATTGTGGCGCAGATGCTGAACCACTGTCATCAGTGTGGGCGGTGATGCTGAACCACCATCATCATTGTGTGTAAACTATGCGTCGCTGGCACTCTGACAGGCGCACCTATATTGTCAGGAGTTTAGAACAGCGGGCAAGTCTATCGTAAAGGCGTACACTGACTTTCTTAAACTGCTACAATCCAAACAGCACTAGAAACTAGTATAACAGTATTTTTGGGTTTTGCATTCAATCAACTTAATTACGTGTCGAATCCGGCTTAAAGCAAGATCACAAATCGAATTCAAACTAGAAATGAATTCAGTCAAGTACAAGCCAAGATTTAAAACGATATGGAATCCAAGTTCCAGCTAACATTACTTTCCTTTTCTTAAACTATAACATTCCCAACGAGGTCCTTAGTATCCGGTTTCCACACACGAAAGGCATTATGGGTAGAATAATCAATGAATAAAAAAGGGCGCTTTTCACCAGGCAAAAATAATGCACGATAAAATAATTGGCGTTTCTTACATACCCACCCCCAAAGTGGAAGTTAACAACTGTAGCTTTAAAACAGAAAGAAACTCATTACAAGAAGCTACAAAACCAAATAGGGAGTGTAGTAGATAAGGTGAATCACCATATCGAGCAACAAAACGTAAGTTTTCAACGATAACAAACTAGTATGATACTTAAAGGGGCTGACCGAGATTAGTGGAGTTTTTGGGGCTCTCGGTCGCAAGCACAAATGGTTATTTGGCGGAATAAACACAATTCGTGGCAACACAAGTCACACAACAACAGAATAGCCACTGCGACATTAGGTCTAGTAAATGACTGTCTACAATACTACGGTACAATGAAACTATACATGCAAATCACACATGGTAACATTGAGCATGCAATCAATGCGCACCAAACGAAGTTCACTCATAGCCTAATAGTTCAACTAAATTTCAAAGTTCATCTAATAGCCTGATAGTTCAACTTAACTTCAAAGTTCATTTTCAGTTTACTACGGTATTCAAGATCAGACTTAGTCCATACATCCTTCTAACAAACAAATTTTGCGAATGTCTCTCAGGAATGTAGCACCACCAGCAGTTCGTAAACGGACTCTTCTGACCAGGTTGTTGCAGTCTGGGATGACATCTAACACTACTGCCTTGGGCCATTGTCCTCGTTTAGATGTTTCATCCACAACCAGAACGACATCTCCCACCTTCAGACTTGGAGCAGTGGCAAACCACTTTTGCCTAGGTTGGAGTAAGAGTAGATATTGGGAAATCCACCGTTCCCAGAATCGATCGGCGAGATACTGTGTGTCACAATCAAGGTGCAATGCCTCGCGATGGCTTGCTTTGTATCTTCAACGAGCGTGTTGTTTTCATTGTGGAATTCTTGAGCGGTATGTTATTATCGGTTATGACCTGAAGTAACCTCTGATTACGAAGCCTGTATTATGTAAATCGTGTTTTCTGGAATCATTTTCCCTACGTGACTTTCTAGAGACTTCTGTTGTTTACATTTAAATGCTACGTGACCGAACGATGAGTTCGTGTGATGCAATATTACGTAACCTTCTCGAAGTTACTGGACTGAACAACCAACTATATAAATAGTGGTGTAGTTTGTGTAATGATTATTATGGTGATTATTATGAGTTGATTATGAGAGTTGTGCTATGAGTTGTGGATTGGTAGTTGATGCAGAAATTAGAGTTATTTGAGAAGCCGTTCGTTAAAGTTCTTCAAGAAGTCAGATTATCATTTCACTAGTAGAATTATTCGACATTTAATTGACTGCTTTTCGGTTTGACCCATTAAACTACGTCATTGAACCTTTCCAAGTCTTTTCCTGGTAAGAGATAGAAAGAAAGCGTGACATTCTGGGGGCTCGTCCGGGAAAAACCGAAAAAAATTAACCGAAAAACCGAAGAATACCGAAGATTTATTGAAAGAATAATAAATTAATTTCAAGATGGCGGATACTGTCAAACATGAGATGATTGAAGACTTAGGAAGCATGGCTGAACGAATGGGGCTGTCTGGTAATGAGAAGTCTCAGTTTGTGATGGAAGAGTATCACAAGATAATGGCCCAAAAAGCTCAGCGAGAAGCTGACGAAAGAGAAGATAGAAGAGCTGCTCGTGAAATAAGGAAAGCAGAACTTGAAGCTGAGGAAAAGCGAGCACAACTTGAAGCTGTAGCAGAGGAGAATCGGGCGCAGCGCGAAGCAGAGGAGAAGCGGGCGCAGCGCGAAGCTGAAGAAAAACGTGCTCAATGGCAGTACGAAGCAGAAGCTGAAGAAAGAAGAGCGCAATATGAATTGGAAAAGTTAAAACTTGAATTAGAAAGACAAAAGCTGGACATTGGTGAGCGATCTAATTCTACTAATGATAATGCTCGAGATGTTATTGTGGCGCAAGTTAGACGTCCAGATTTGCCATCATTTGTTGAAGAAAAAGATGAGTTGGATAGTTATTTGTTAAGATTTGAAAGATATGCTACAATAGCCAAATTAGAGAAGTCGACGTGGGCTACCCAGCTAAGCATGTTATTATCGGGACAAGCTCTTGATGTATATTCAAGACTTTCGCAAGAAGAAGCCATGAACTACGACAGATTGAAGTTAGCTCTGTTAAAGCGATACAATTTTACCGAGCATGGATACCGTCAAAGATTCCGTGAGGCAAAGCCTGAACGACACGAAAGCCCAGGTCAATTTATTGAACGTTTAAGAAACCTTTTGTTAAAATGGTTTGAACTTTCAGGGGCCGAACAATCATTGGACGGATTGGCAAACCTTATAGTTAAGGAACAATTCACAGATTCATGTTCAAAAGATCTGTCTGTTTATCTAATGGAGAGAAGTCCAAAGACTCTAGAAGAAATAGCCAGTGTGGCAGAACAATACTTAGTTGCTCATGATGAGAAGTTGTCGACCGAAGAGACGTTGTCATACGATAATGACGAAGGACAAATAAATAATTTTAAAGGAGGTGCTGTTCCAAGAGATGTACGTTGTTTTAATTGTAATGGCTTAGGTCATAAGGCTGTTAACTGTCGGAAGAAGACTAAAAGAAATCATCAGGAATCGAGGAAGTGGTGCAATCGTTGCAATAGGCAAGGACACGAAGCGAAGGAATGCAAGGACAAGTCGTTTTCCCGATTCAATCAGTCTGGAAAAGATAAAGACACGGACGTTTATCGATGCGGTTGTGCGTTAATGATTCCTAAACCCACGCTTGACGAGGAGAAACCGGATGAAGATGTTTGCGAAAAAATAATACCTGAATATTACCTGCCAGTAGTGGATGGAAAAGTTGGAAACAAAAAGGTAAAAGTTTTACGTGATTCTGGTTCTACGGGTATAATGGTGAGGATAGATTTGGTTAAAGACAGTCAGTTAATGGGAAAAACTGGCCATGTGATAAAGATAAATAACACTTCAATTCAAGGACCGTTAGCGATGATAGACATTGAAACACCGTATTGTAGTGAGACTGTGAAAGCGTTATGTTTACAAAACTCTTTAGTTGATCTTATAATCGGAAATGTTATTGAGAGAGATTCTGAAGTTACTTGTTATTCTTGTGGCAAGAATGGTCACTTTGCTCGAGATTGTTCTGCAGATAATCAGCAACGATCTCACGATCATGGATACAATGAGCGCGATGAACCGAGGAGAAGAGGCAGGCGACGACCATTTGGAGTTTGCTATAGATGCGGTAGACGCGGACACTTCGCCAGGGAGTGCGTTGCTGACGGCGGACATTCGGAAAACAGACGTTGCCGTGACAACCACTGCTACCGATGTGGGGAGATTGGACACATAGCCAGGAGCTGCCCTTTTGATGAAAAGGCTTGCTACAACTGTCATAAAGAAGGTCATCTCGCCAAGGACTGTCCGGAGAGGAGGTGTTTCCGATGTAGGAAGATGGGTCATCTTGCTCGCCGGTGCATTGAAGACATTGAGGACGATGGAAACTTTCACAGAAAACGTGACTATTGTTTTGAGAAAGCTATCGTTAGTAGATCATGCAACGATGGACTTATGAGAATTGATTATTGAGTAATTAATTGTTTTGTGGTGTGTTTTGTATTGATTGTGTTGTTATATTGTTTGCAACAATATTCTAAGGGGGGGCGTATGTCACAATCAATGTGCAAAGCCTCGCGATGGCTTGCTTTGTATCTTCAACGAGCGTGTTGTTTTCATTGTGGAATTCTTGAGCGGTATGTTATTATCGGTTATGACCTGAAGTAACCTCTGATTACAAAACCTGTATTATGTAAAACGTGTTTTCTGGAATCATTTTCCCTACGTGACTTTCTAGAGACTTCTGTTGTTTACATTTAAATGCTACGTGACCGAACGATGAGTTCGTGTGATGCAATATTACGTAACCTTCTCGAAGTTACTGTACTGAACAACCAACTATATAAATAGTGGTGTAGTTTGTGTAATGATTATTATGGTGATTATTATGAGTTGATTATGGGAGTTGTGCTATGAGTTGTGGATTGGTAGTTGATGCAGAAATTAGAGTTATTTGAGAAGCCGTTCGTTAAAGTTCTTCAAGAAGTCAGATTATCATTTCACTAGTAGAATTATTCGACATTTAATTGACTGCTTTTCGGTTTGACCCATTAAACTACGTCATTGAACCTTTCCAAGTCTTTTTCCTGGTAAGAGATAGAAAGAAATCGTGACACTGTGTCTTCCTCCACGAACGACGGTAGCCATCAGCCTTGACAAATTCATCTGAAGGATAGGTATCACAAACCGAGCTAGAAATGATCATGCTCGGGGTAAGCACACCCAAGTCATCAGGGACTGAGGGTAGTTTGGTGATTGGCCGATCGTTAAGGATTCGTTCGATCTCTGTAATTAATGTTAATACATCAAATTCGTCCAAAGTGGTCTCTCCCACTAAAGACCTCATTAATTTCCGAACCATGCGGAAAAATCGCTCATAGAAGCCACCTTGATGCGAGCTTCGTGGCGGGTTGTAATTCCAGTTGGTTTCTTCTTTGAGAAAGGCATCAGATACAGCTTCCCGGTTCCAATTTAGCAAGGCTTCCTTCAGTTCCCGTTCAGCGGCAACAAAGTTTCCCCCGTTGTCACTGTACAGATCCTTCGTTCGGACATGCCTGCGATTGCAGAATCTGCGGAAAGCTTGTAGAAACGCACTTGCCTCCATTGATTGCACGATTTCAAAGTGCACGGCTCTTGTTGCCAGACAAGAAAAAATGCAGACATATCTTTTCAGACTGTTACGGCCAGACTTGATTAAAAGAGGTCCCATGAGATCCGTGCCTACAGCAACAAATGGGGGACTCTTGTTCACACGGTCTGCTGGCAAGTTACCCATCTGCTGGCGACCAGTTGTAGCCTTCCAAAATCTACAGTTAAGGCATGCTTGTAAAACTCTTTTCACCGCTGATCTTCCTTTAACCGCCCAAAACATCTTGTTCATGTCCGCTAGGACTTGGGAACTCCCCATATGTCCTTCCCTTTGGTGGTACATCATAATGAGAAGATCCGTGACTGGGTGATCAAAGGGTACAATGATTGGATGTTTGCTCTCCATTGACAGTGAAGACCTTTGTAGGCGCCCACCAACGCGAAGCAGGCCATCCACCAAATAAGGGTTCAGAGACTGCAACGTCCGTAACTCTTTTTCAATTGGGTTTCCGATACTAAACTGAGTGGGGACCGAAACGATTCGTGATTATGCAGAACAGCAAATGCTGCAGGGTAAACCTGCTGTTGGACCGATTTCAGGATGGCTTCTTTAGCCAATGTCAACTCTTCATTCGATAAAAATCCTACAGCAGGCGATTAGCAAGTCTTTGAACATTTTCGTCTCAGGTACTGTTTGAATCGCAGTAGCCACGCCACAGTTACTTGCAACTTCCGAAAGTCAGAATACCGCACGAACAGCTGGTGCATGATGTCATTGGATGTCTCTTGTACTTGGGTTAAGAAGCTCTTCTTCACCTCTGGATCCTATTTTCCAAGATCCGCAAGAAAATCTGGCTGTTTAGGCCAATTGTCCGTAGGCTCACGTAAAAATGCTGGACCGTTGAACCACAGTGCCGCAGAATCGACCTTATTGGGCCACACACCTCTTGAAGCAAGGTCAGCCGGGTTCAGTGCGGATGGCACATAACGCCATTGATGAACACTGCTCATAGTATGAATGAGGGCAATTCTATTTGCAACAAATGTCCCGAATCGAGTAGACTCATTATTTAAGTACCGAAGCACCACAGTGGCATCTGACCACAAATACACAGTATGCAATTTAACCTCCAGTGCATGTACAATCAAGGTACTTAGCTTGGAGCCAAGGACTGCAGCGCACAACTCAAGCCGCGGAATGGTGACTGGTTTGAGCGGTGCAACCCTTGACTTACCCATCACCAACAAACACTCCACAGTATTATCAGTATATATGACGCGTAAATATGAACATGCGCCATAACCATTTGTGCTTGCATCTGAAAAGGTGTGAAGTTCATACATTTTAACCTCTCTCCCTAGATCCCGAAAACTCCTCGGGAGGGAAACCTTCTCCAGCAGAAGGAGATCATGAAGCCACCTTGTCCAATCAACTCCAACACCTGGCAGTGACACCAACTCTTCATCCCAACCAAGCTCAGCACGACAAGCTTCCTGTAATAGTTGCTTCGCAGGCAAAAGAAAAGGCTGTAAAACACCCAAAGGATCGTAAGCTTGTCCTACCATTGACAACAACCCTCGTCTCGTGCATGCCTTCTCATTGATGTTGACCTTGACCCGAAGCTGGTCGCTTTCAGAATCCCAGACAACTCCCAACGTCTTTTGTACCGGCAGTTGGATATGCTTCAAATCCACCTCACCTGCCCTGTCTTCCTGTGATACAGAACTTACTACCTGCCTGTTATTTGACAGGAATTTGGTAATGTGGAATCCCCCACTTTTAAGAAGCTTTGACAACTCTTCAATTGAGGTAACTCCACTCTCTATAGAATCACACGACTTACATAAATCGTCAACATAAATATTTTTCCTTACCGATTCGAAGGTTTTGTCGCTGGCTCCTGTCAGGTTCTCCTCAGCAGTTGTCCTCAACGCAAATGCTGCACAGCTCGGTGAACATTTTGCTCCGAACACATGCGTATTCATCCTGTAATCAACAGGTTGCTTCTGCAGATCATTATCTAGGTACCAGAGAAAGCGGTAAGCATCCCGATCCTGTTCATCCACCAACACCTGTGAAAACATCGCTTTAATGTCTCCAACCACCGCGATTGGGTGTTGTCTAAAGCGTAGGAGTACCTCCACTAATGCATTAGTTAAATCCGGTCCTTGTAACAGCATCTCATTGAGAGAACTGCCCTTGTATTGAGCACTGCAATCAAATACAACCCTAAACTTAGTTGCGATAGATGTGCAGTGGTGCGATATATAGCAAACCTTGCCTGGAGGAGATGGGGCATCATCAGCAGGGCAGGTGATGTTGAACAACCATCATCATTACGGGCGGTGAAGCTGAACCGCCATCATCATTGTGGCGGTGATGATGAACCACCATCATCATTGTACACGGTGAGGCTGAGCCACAATCATCAATGTGGGCGGTGATGTTGAACCACCATCATCATCATTGTGGGCAGTGACGCTGAACTACCATCATCATTGTGGGCAGTGATGCTGAACCATCATCATCATCATTGTGGGCGGTGTTGTTGAACCACCATCATCATTGTGGGCGGTAATGCTGAACCACCATCATCATTGTGGGTGGTGATGCTGAACCACCATCATCATTGTAGACGGTGAGGCTGAGCCACTGTCATTGATGTGGGCGGTGATGCTGAAACACCATGATCATCATTGTGGGCGGTGATGTTGAACCACCATCATCATTATGGGCGGTGATGCTGAACCACCATCATCATTGTGGGCGGTGATGCTGAACCACTGTCATCATTGTAGACGGTGAGGCTGAGCCACTATCATCGATGTGGGCGGTGATGTTGAACCATCATCATCATTGTGGGCAGTGATGCTGAACCACCATCATCATTGTGGCGGTGATGCTGAACCACCATTATCATTGTAGACTGTGAGGCTGAGCCACTATCATCGATGTGGGCGGTGATGCTGAACCATCATAATCATTGTGGGCGGTGATGCTGAACAACTATCATCATTGTGGGCAGTGATGCTGAACCACTATTATCAATGTGGGCGGTGATGCTGAACCACCATCATCATTGTGGGCGGTGAGGCTGAACCACCATCATCATTGTGGGCAGTGATGCTGAACCACCATCATCATTGTGGGCAGTGATGCTGAACCACCATCATATTTGTGGGCGGTGATGCTGAACAACCATCATCATTGTGGGCAGTGATGCTTAACCACCATCATCATTGTGGGCGGTGAGGTTAAACCACCATCATCATTGTTGGCGGTGATGCTTAACTACCATCATCATTGTGGTGATGATGCTGAACTACCATATTCATTGTGGGCGGTGATGCTGAACCACCATAATCATTGTAGGCGGTGAAGCTGAACCACCATCATCATTGTGGGCAGTGATGCTGAACCACCATCATCATTGTGGGCGGTGATGCTGAACCACCATCATCTTTGTGGGCGGTGATGCTGAACAACCATCATCATTGTGGGCAGTGATGCTGAACCACCATCATCATTGTGGGCGGTGAGTTGGAACCACCATCATCATTGTTGGCGGTGATGCTTAACTACCATCATCATTGTGGGCGGTGATGCTGAACCACCATCATCATTGTGGGCGGTGATGGTGAACCACCATCATCATTGTGGGCGGTGATGCTGAACCACCATCATCATTGTGGCGGTGATGTTGAACCACCATCATCATTGTGGTCGGTAATGCTGAACCATCATCATCATTGTGGGCGGTGATGCTGAACCACCATCATCATTGTGGACGGTGATGCTGAAACACCATGATCATCATTGTGGGCGGTGATGCTGAACCACTATCATCATTGTGGGCGGTGATGCTGAACCACCATCATTATATTGGGCGGTGAGGCTGAACCACCATCTTTGTGGGCGATGATGCTGAACAACCATCATCATTGTGGGCAGTGATGCTGAACCACCATCATCATTGTGGGCGGTGATGGTGAACCACCACCATCATCATTGTTGTCGGTGATGCTGAACCACCATCATCATTGTAGGCGGTAGTTGATTCAAGCATTTGCTCTTTTACTACGTTTACAGATACAATGGTACGACTTCACCGGCATTTTATGTGCCAGTCGATATTTTCCGTTAAATTATAATTAACAAACATAAAACTTCCTTTATGTTTGTTGGTGAATGCACCAGTTGTGAACTGAGCAAATGACAGTTGAGCAAGTGACAACTGAGCAGCAAGCCGAAACTTGGCATGTCAGGAGTCAGCAAAATCAGTTTAGCAAGAGATTACCAAGCAAGTCGGTTGCTCGATGAAAATCTCATTTGCTGACTTGGCAGTAGGTGTCTGAAATGTACTTGCTGAGTTGTCGCATGCCCATGGGTCTGAAGACTTTTGAAAATACAGTTTGTGACGTCACAGAGTGCACGTACATCGGAAGGACAAGCTGATGAAAGAAGCATCCTACCACGGCGTGGATGAATACATGCGCCACGTCGGTGAATGTTTCGACTGTGTTTACAGATACAATGGCGCTACTTCAACGGCGTTTCAATCGGTAGCGGTCGTAGAAGCAGACTACGCCGACTTAAAATCGTCTTCCCACAGAGTTCCACTCAGTCTTGGCTCCTCTCCTGTTCAACATATACACCTACGACCTGCCCCCTACCATCTCCAGGAAATATGCTTACGCAGACGACTTGGCACTCCTGCACTCAGCGGGAAACTGGCATTCCGTGGAGAGGAATCTCAGCCAAGACATGCAAACACTAACAGCATACCTCCAGAAATGGAAGCTACAGCTCAGCAAGACAAAAACGGTGTCGAACCACGTACAGCCTGTAATTGGAGTCACTGCGCAAAAAACTATCTACACGCGTCGCAATTTTCAGGTGATTGGCGGGTTCCAGCTGGGGAGCTGGTGCCAAAACTCTTTGTACAACTACCCTAGCCCTTGTTCATTCCACCGCTGAATATTACAAACCAGTATGGTGTCGTAGTTCTCACACCCACCACATTGATACCGCCATCAACGACGCACTGCGTACTGTGACTGGATGCCTACTTCCCACTCCGACGGACTACCTACCCATCCCAGCAAGCATCCAACCCGCTGATCTACGCCGTAAAGGAGCCACGATTTCTCTCGCTCGCCGCGCTCTGGACTCCGACCATCACTTCCATGCAGCATTCAAGCGACCACCACCTATAAAGCAGCGGCTGAAATCAAGACGCCCTTTTGTGCCTGCCGCACAGCAACTACTTATGAAAGCAGAAGAACTTGGTTTAACCGTACCTGTTACTGGCGTAGACCCTATGGTCTCGCCCTCTGCTAATTCAGCAATTTCACATAGAAGCAGTGACGCTAGAAACCTGAGATTTCTTGACTTTTACTTTTTTTTCTTGCCCCAACTTTTAATCCCGATTATGTTGGTATCGGATAATTGTGAAGTTCACAATAAACCTTTTGTCACAGCCAGTTATGAAATGCAAGAAATTTGCTGATATTCAATAGCTTGATTGACAGTTTACTATTAGCGTGCGGTTTCATTTTGTGTTTGTCGATGGCGTTAAAATTCTATTTTGTACCCAGGCAGCAAAATCCGTCATTTTTACATTGATGCAATGTCGATTTTGCTGTCTGGGTAGGGAGTCGCGATCTGACGCTTTATGAGTCATTCTTTGCTGGCAGACAATAATTGAGAAGGTAATTTGTTATTTGTGCAAATTGCTTTGTAGTGCAAAAAGTGCTTGGAATACTGTTTGCACAGAAACGAAAAAAAAAATTGATGAAATTCTGTGTTCAACGCGAGAAGACTTTCAAAATAAAATGTGAACTGAGAAATTTGACCAAGAAATGGCGAAAATAGGTCAAAAATTGAGTCTTTATCACCTTTTCTACCTAAAATACACAATCACGAATATATTTTGCGAAATAAATTGATTGAAGTGATAGATAAGGCTTTTGACCAACGGCATACTTTTTCCCGTTGTTATTTGATATAAGGCGACGGAGTAATTAGCAATAGGAGAGACGTAGACCTGATGGTCTCGACCAGTAACTCTTGCCGCCAAAAGGAAGCAGTAACAGATACGGTTAAGTGCGAAACACTGGACGAGCCACATGTGGAACACGGAGTGGTAAAACCGCACTTCCACGCTCTGTGACTTCATACCCGACGCCGATCACAGTCCACCGGGGATACCCCTCGCAAGGCTTGCTTGGGTCAGGCTTAATCGCCTGCGAACAGGAGTCGGCTGCTTTCGTTCCGACATGCACAAGTGGAGCCTGGCTCCTCCATCAGAATGCGAGTGTGGTGCCACTGAACAGACCGCCGACCATGTCATCCACCACTGCCTAACCCATCGGCCTCCACACGGTGCGCATGGTCTGAGGGTCCTGGACGACGAGACTGCTGAGTGGCTGATGATTTCCTGCCCTCCAATCTAGTCTGGAAAGATCTGCTTATACGCCGATGATAAACGGCGTTTTATGTGGCAGCTTATATTTTCTGTGAAATTATTAACAAACATAAAACGTCCATGTAGGGTACTATTATTTAAGTAAGAGACACACAGCTTCAAAAAACAAAACAATGAAGGATTAACCCATTTGCTTTTCAACCTTTTTTCGCAAGTTGACTGCTCAAGGGGGGGCCGTTGTTGGACCAATTTCAACCAGCTGTTACGTGTGATCTTCTGGTTCGTTTTGAACAGAATTTGTACTGATGTATAGCAAAATCACTTGCCTATAAGTTTGAAAGGTTAATATTCTGACATTTTGTATGCTTAACTTGATATTTCAGTTTTTGCAAAGGTACCAAAAAACGATTATTTTTTTTTTATCTAGCCGCCTTTTAATTACCGTGCTAATCCAATTTTACGCAAAGCGCTGCAAAACAATGAGCCCGCTCCAACGCAATGCGGAGTGTGTGTGCCAGCGTATTATTTTAGATAGCTTTGCGTGCGAATCTTACTTCGTGCTTTACTTCTGAAATCTTTGATGTAAGACACCCATAGATATTTTGCTAGTTGGAAAATTTGGCATAGTTTACATTTTGTTACAATGTAAACAATGACTGAAATTTTTAGTAAATAATGACGGTTTGCATTTGGTTACATGAGTAGGTGCTCACTGCCTACCTACAATCCCTCCTCGGTCTGCCTGAACCATACTTGCAATTGTTTCTTGTTGTTTTTTGATTTATTGAGAGCGAGTTGGGATAAAAACTTGATTTTGCATAAACTTACAATGGCTTTAACACGACAACTTAAATCCGTGGTACACATTCATTTCTCTAGCTTGCTTTTTTCGATAATGAAATGAAACTCAACACAATGGCAAATACTCTCTAGAAACCACGGCTCCCGGCACGCGGCAAATGCGACAATCAGAAATTAAACGTCTTGGTCAGAAGGCGGGCCACGTCACGTATAACAGTGAAAGAACGCAAATTCAACGTTGCTTAATTCAACCAGCCAAGTTACAAAATTCATCACAATTTCAATTCTAATCAAGAGGGCAATCGACCCGCCGGAACATTGCGGCCCCTAATTATGGCACACAATTAAATAAAGGTTGAAGTAGAAGGGTCGATTCCCAACATGCAATACACAGAAATTATGTACATTAAAACTACACAAAAACGGTGATTATCCTTTGATAGCAGTGCAAGGCACTTGGACACCCTGGTCACAATGGCCTGGCGAATACTTACACGATTAACGATTAATATCTACGTTAGCTTCATGAGACACACATAGTAGCAAACAAATCAAACGCACTGCACAGTAACTAACTAGCTACTTCTAATGACGCAAATTACTGAGATCGCTTGCGAATACTTACACGATTAGCATTTACATCATTTGCATGAAACACACAATAGCAAACAAATCAAATGCATTACACAGTAGGCCTAACTAACTAGCTACTTATAACGAGGCCGATGACTGAGATCGCTGTAGAGCATACGTTACTAAGACATGTTGTTGAGTTACGCATATTGGAGCCCTGCGGATGACACATAGAATTACGCAGGTTAATAACAGATTTGCGCGGTACATATCTACAATACACTACAAATTTAAATGAAAGGCAAGGGTGGTACAGATGCCTCGACGACACCCGCTAACAACAGACCAGGGCGGGGCCGGGTTCTGAACGCAGTCAAGCATTCCCCACAGGAGCAACGCACGATATATCCCTTAGGACCAGGTCCACTTTGACCTCACCCGATGCCTCATCCACCACTGAGACTGCCACCCTGACGCGCCTGACAATCGGTTTTCCTTTTCTAATTTGGGGGATGATCTCATGGACTCTCCCCAGACGGTACCTTCCTCTCTTAGTTATATCTTCTGGAGAACCAACCACCACTAATTGGCCAGGCTGTAGCTTTTCCACCAAACTGGCCCACTTTTTTCTACCCTGCAGGGAAGGTAAATAGAAAGAGATCCATTTCTCCCAGAAACTGTGAGATAGAGCCAGGTTATACCTATAGTCTCTCCGTAACTCATCTCGGTCATGAGGATTTCCTACGGATGAAAATGGGCTCAAGAATGGGTTAAGGAGGGCGGCTGGGGTGATAACAGTAGAATCCTTAGGGTCATCACAGACAGGGACTAAAGGTCTTTCGTTGACTATTCTTGTGGCACTACCAGTAAATGTAAGAAGTTCAACAAAGTTGGGTTTCCGTGATGAGTTCCCAATAACGTGGGAAAAGGGAATTTTGAATTGCTTGACCATTGCTTCCCAGGCCCCTCCCTGGGCCGGGGCATACGGAGGAATGAACTCCCAGTTAAGTCCCTTTTTTCGCAGAGAAGTTTGAATTTCAGAAGACTCCAAAATTTCGGGTAGTCTTTTAGCTGCCGCTTGAAATGTGGTCCCGTTATCTGAGTACATGTTACGTACTGTATAGATCCACGCAAGTCTACAAATCTGGTAAATGCTAAAACAAATTCACTGTAAGATAGTGACGTCACAAGTTCCACATGGATTGCTCTACTCGCAAGACAGGTAAATAACAATCCCCATGCTTTCTTTTGGCTTCTTCCTTCCACAAACGTCATTGGACCAAAATAATCTACGCCACTGTTGAAGAAGGGTTTGTTATAGGCCGTGGTTCGTGGTAATGGTAGATCCGACATAAGCTGCCTGATAGGCTTTGCTTTCTCTAAGGCACATGGAGCGCAGTCATGCAAATAATGTTTCACCGAGGAATTACCATTTGCAATCCAAAAACGTTGACGAGTAGATAACAGTGTCTGTTGCACACCACAGTGATAGCTATCACAATGAGCGTCAAGGACAACTAGCCGTGTCAATGCGTGCCTCGAAGGCAAAATAAGAGGATGCTTCGCATCGACAGTTATTTCGGGAGACTTACTCAATCGACCTTCAATACGAAGTCTCCCCCGTGTGTCCACACAAGGACGATACTTTTTTAGAGAGCGCAACTCCTTCAGGCACTGTTTATCAGCGCCAGCTTCGCTCGAAGCAAGACGTTTTGTTACCACATCGATCGACTCCGGCAGGCCGTCACAACTTAACAAATCTCTATACACTACTTTTTGTACGTAAGAAACAACCCTATTTAAAGCGTCCTCAAGATAGGATGCATTTAACTTTGGTTTTACATACCCATGTTTCTTGCATTTGGATACAATGAACTCCGTGAAAGCTACAAGATAGGCGGCTCTTTTTTTCAACAGGTACAAAGTAGGTGCGGTTTCGATCATCTTGCTAATGGAGCCAGCAGTTGCATTTTCACTTACCGTTATCGCCGGCGACAGTTCCATTTTACGAATAGCAGCATCTGCTCCATTCACCGTTGGGGCCTCGCCCTCCTGCATGAGAAAAGATGGACCGCTCAACCACATCTCTCTGGAACCTGTTTTGGTGATGGCATTCGGTCTGGTTCCAACGTCTGCCGAGTTGAGATGTGTCGGACAAAAATGCCATTCTCTCACCTCTGACAAGAGTAAAATACGATTTAACCTACGAGTAACAAACTTGCATAATCGTAAATCAGGATTTCTGATCCACTGAAGGACAGTATTCGAGTCACACCAGAAATGTTTTCTAAGATCAGGCAGGTGTAGTGCATTAGCTGCCTGGTTTAACAGTTCCGTAGTATTAAGCGCGGCTACAAGCTCCTTTCTGGCAATCGGCCATGCACTTTGATGCTTGAGGACAACCCTACTTTTGCCAAAAACGAAGGATACGCAAGGGACTCCGTTACACAGCCTACGTATATACACAACGGAGGCAAAGGAGTGATTGGAGGCATCACTGAATCCATGTAACTGATATACGATATCATCGTCTGCACAACACGGCTCTGTGTTTACAAAATACCATGCAGGTATGGAAAATTCTTTTAGTAAATCTAATGAATGAATCCACGACTTCCACTCTTTTATGTAGCTTTGTGGCACTTCGGTGTCCCAATCGAGGCCTTCAATAGCCAAACGCTGCATAATTAACTTAGCTTTAAGGAAGAATGGAGCGCCGAACCCTAGTGGATCGAAATTTTGGCCAAGTTGGCTTAACATTGAGCGACGTGTGTACTTCTCTAAAGGTTGGAGAGAGCACTTAATGAAGAATGAATCTGACTCGGTTTGCCACACACAACCTAGAGTTTTTGCTACTGGTAAGTCTGTGTCGTCTTTTTCGAGGTCGACATCGCGAAAGGAGGAAGCCAGCATCTCTTTTTTAAAGTCCGACAAAACATCCAACGCCCCTTTGTTGGCACTCCATTTCACCAAACTAAAGCCTCGGCTATCGAACAAGTCAATGGCTTGTTTAGCAATCTCACTGACCTCATCAAGGCCATTTCCAGAGAATATCAGATCGTCCATATACATATTTTTTCGAATGGCACGCAGGGTCAGGTCACTGGCTGCAGTGGGGTTTTGTTCAATCATTTTTTGAATGGCTAAGCAGGCGACGTATGGACTGCTTTTAATTCCCCAAGGGTGTACACAAAATCTAAACGGAATTACTTTGCCCTTTTCGATATCATTATTCTCAAACCACAGCAAACGGAACAAGTCGCGTTGTTCCATTGGTAATTGAATCTGGAAGAAGCACTTGGTTAGGTCTGCCATTAGGCCAAACTTTCCCAATCTAAAGCGAGCCAGAACTTGTGTTAAAGGGTTTAATATGTCTGGGCCCGACAAAATCACATCATTAACACACCTACCCTTAAACTCAGATTTGCCGTCATACACCACTCGCTTTTTTGTTTGGGATGTCACAAAATATGGTAAGTACCACGCACATGCCGATGAGTCGTCGTCTTTTATCGGCTCAATGTACTCGCTGGACTGCATTTCAGCCATCGTTTCTACTAAGAATAATCGAACGTCAGGTTGCTTTAAAGCCTTGCGTCGTAAGCTCAGAACACGGTCAAAGGCCAAAGAGTGGTTATTCGGTAATTTAAAATCGCTTTTTAACGGGACGGGCATTTCAAATCTTCCATCTTTAACTTTCATTTGTGTCTCAACAAATCTTTGTGCTATGACATCATTACGGGACAGTTCTACCGTTTCATCTATTAGGGTTAAATCCTTTATGACATGTTTTAGGCGACTGATTTCAATCTCCTGCGCATCTAAGTTGTCAAGACTAGATAACTCCTCAGCGACTTTACCATTGACTGCAACACGACGTACTTTAAAATCACCAGAGGTCATAGAACCTCGACCTCCACTAGCTAGCCAGCCCAGTGGGGTTAGAATAGCATGGGGCTCCTCTCGAGTCATGCCAACACGTTCTTCTAGTACTCGCATCAAGTAAGCATGGTCATTCCCGATTAGAAGATCGACCGACGTTTTGTTAGGCAACGAAATCAAATCAACATTATCGAAATGTGCAAAACCATTTAAGTCTTGATGCTGCGGCAATGTTTCGACATGGTCACTCCAAGGTGCATTTACCACTGCTTCCACGTCGCCATACAGTTCGTCAGTAACTAAGGATTGTATATTAAATTGAACCAGATCAGAGTGCATTTCTTGTTTGCCTGCTAGAGTGTCCATGCAGAAAGAAACATTATCTACGGGTTTTAGATGCATTTCTTTAACCAATCTGCTTGAAACAAAGGTGAGCTGCGAGCCTGGGTCGTGTTGACAGTAAACCAGAGCGGTCTCTCCATTAGATGGGTTTATGACCCGCGCGGCCGTGACACGATTAAACACTGCCCTTTTACAAGCGATGCTTACACTACGAGTAGTGACGGCAGGTGTTGTCCTAAGACCATTGATCGATGTTCCTTGAGGATCCACATAGGCGTCGTGCAGTAGATAATAGTGCTTAAATCGAAAATGTTCACCACAGCGCCTACAATTACATGATTGGGTGCAGTTTTTTGCTTCGTGTCCTAGACGTAGGCAGTTTAGACACCGACCAGTCGCAGCGATGACATCCCGGCGTCGCGACGGCGTCAAGTTTAAGAACTCGGGACAATTGGGTAGTCTGTGACGCTCTTGCTTATTCCTACTCTCATAATAGATACAAAGCATGTCCTTCCTCTTACCTTCAAAAGAGCGGCTACCAAACGTTCCTTCTCGGCTCCAAGGACTAGAGCCAGACCCGCGACTGCCACCTTGGGAAACATCTCTGACTGGCTGTGCTGAGGTTTGACGAATACGCATAATGTGGTTATCACTTGAAGACCGTTTTGTATCCTTTCTAGCAACGACTTCCTCCATTAAGCGTATGGCGAAGTCCGTAGAGCGACACGTCTCTTCGGAATTTACGAAGTCCATTAAGCTTTGAAAGCTTGGTTCCTCGGTGCTACCACACTGCTCTTTCAGATAGTACAAAAAGTCTTTCTTCGCATATCCAGGTAATCGTCCTGCCAGGTCTAGTACAAAACGTCCTTCTAACTGATGACGCTGGTTATACGCCCTAGCGAAGAGGGTACACTGAGCCAGCTCGTCTTTGAATTCCTTTATTGAGGATGATGACATTCCAGATAATTTATTGCCATGCCGTATCCGCCGAATATCCGGCTCCGCGAGAAATCCGCCTCTAACACCAAAGCGCTGGGACAAGCGATCCAGCGACATATCGATCCTTTCCCTTTCGCTCCAACCAGAAGTATCCGATGCTAAGTTTGAGATGGTTTGCGCGGCGTTACCTACGCAGGCTGCCTGTAGCAAAGTCAGCCGATTTCCCTCAAATGGGCAACTCTCCATTAGTGATTCAATACGGTTTTTAAAAAAGATAAATGGCATGTTGTTGCCGTCATAGTTGATCAATGCGGCCCTGTCATAGAAAGTGCGAGAATTATGATATTTATAGAACCAGTTTTGTTGATCCTCATCACTTCTGTTTGCATCAAGCCCTGGCGAGGGTGTCATAACATGTCTAGTCTCTCGGCCATCATCTTTAACTAGTGGCGGATTACATCTGTTACTTTCAAGATCTTTCCTTACAGTTAAGGTACATGTTTGTGACGGCTTCGCAACCCTCTCTCTATAAAATTCACGTTGATCATAATGAGGTTCTCTTTCAGCAGCCCCATGAGTCCCCCCGGGCGGTTTTGTCAAAACATTATCTTTAGTCAACGTTTTATACTTATTTGTGAGGGCTTTCCCTGAAGAGAGCTTTCTTAGGGGGGTTTCTCTATGTGGCGGTTCCATTAAATTCTCCTGTTTAACCTTGCTCTGTTTAGGTTGGGCATCTATAGCGGCCCCATGAGTGTCTTGGGATCTCCCAGGCGGATTGAAAATGTCAGCGTCCCACCTCTGGACCTTTTCTATCGCTGTAGGGATGTATTCGGTGACTTCGAGACTACTGGCCGTCGGCCGTCGTTGCCCGCGCTCCGACCCTTGGTCCGATCCACATTGTGAAAACAACTCAAGCTTACTTTGCCTTGCTCTCAGTTCGGCTGCCTTGATCTGCATTTCAATTTCGGCTCTGGATTCGGCTTCCTCAGCTTTGGCTTTGGCTCTGGCTTCCTCAGCTTTGGCTTTGGCTTCATTCACCCGCATCTGTTTTTCCAACCGCAATTTCTCCATTTCGAGCCGGATTTCAATCCCTTTTTTTTTGAACGGCGGGAGCGACTACTCGAGACACTGGTGGTTGATTTTCCTTTTATAGTATCTACCTTTGTATCTACCCTGGAGATTTGCTTCTGTTTTATAGTCTGTCTTAACTCCTCAATCTCTGACCTGATCTGTTCTGTAGCCTCCTGCATCACAGAGCCATCCATTTTATTTGCGAGTTCTAACAGCTCGCCAAAGCTGTCTTCCAACTCCTCCATACCAGCCAAGGCCCGCTCTAACGACCCTTCATCTTGTACCATGGGGAGACCTCTCCTTAATTCTCCAACCCCTTGCAGCACCTCTTTTTTTTATGTCTGACGTCCCTGAGCACAGCTTCTGCACTGGACTCAGCATGGGTAAGGCTGCCATGAACCTCTTGAGGATACACCTGCCCAACGCCCGGGTGGTCCGCCGTACCACCTCCAGACGCAGCGCCCCCTGTCCCACTGCCAGCGAGAAACGTACGAGACACCGGATGGCCACCGTCACCTTCCATTTATCAATTTAAGAAATTACACTACTGTATACTACAGCCTACACACAGTAATAGCGGCACACGTAACGGAAAGCGTAAATAACATTAATTAGGAACTTACCGCTCTCTGAGTTACGGTGGAGCAAGCCTCTTGACAAACAATACAGTATTTTAAACAAGTTATTATACACAATTAGGCTACGGTACAGTAGAGTTCCAGTTTACAACACAATTAAAGTACGGTTATATTAAAGTCTTTTCGTTGCAGGGATGTGCTGACCACCCCTTCAGAAGTCTTCCTTGGTTGAAATTTAAATTTGTTAGTCTTTAAGTTAGTCCTTTAGTTCTTGTTCTTTCAATTCTGTCAATTTTGTTAGTTCTTTTAATTCTTTTATTTCGTTATTTAGATACTTTATAGTTCTTTACTGCAGTTGTCCAATTATCAAGTTTTTATTTTTGGTTACATGAGTAGGTGCTCACTGCCTACCTACAATCCCTCCTCGGTCTGCCTGAACCATACTTGCAATTGTTTCTTGTTGTTTTTTGATTTATTGAGAGCGAGTTGGGATAAAAACTTGATTTTGCATAAACTTACAATGGCTTTAACACGACAACTTAAATCCGTGGTACACATTCATTTCTCTAGCTTGCTTTTTTCGATAATGAAATGAAACTCAACACAATGGCAAATACTCTCTAGAAACCACGGCTCCCGGCACGCGGCAAATGCGACAATCAGAAATTAAACGTCTTGGTCAGAAGGCGGGCCACGTCACGTATAACAGTGAAAGAACGCAAATTCAACGTTGCTTAATTCAACCAGCCAAGTTACAAAATTCATCACAATTTCAATTCTAATCAAGAGGGCAATCGACCCGCCGGAACAGCATTGTTGTGCAATGAAAGAATGACTAATTATATCCGCCTAATATCAATTTTATATCGTTTTCGATATCAAATTGAAACAAAAAATTCCATTAGTTTTTCATAAGCCAATGCTTTCCGAAACTCATATTTTAGTTTTTATGGAGCCAAGCATCCCTTAGCAATAGTACCTAAAATATTGAATTTTTTGTTTGTGTGGTTTTGGCTAACAATCGCATGTAGACATTTCGATGTGAGAAGAGCAGCTTGCAATAGGCCTACTATTGAAATTATCTGAAATTTCTAACTTGTAAACTTGGTGATTTTTAAATTATTGATTTTCACGACAGCGTCTAACAAACAACCAAAAGCCATTCCATTTTCACTGTAGCACGTTTATTACTAATCATGCAGGATACTCACTAAAATACAAACATAAATCACGCTAGGTTTGAGTACCTCTTTTATTGTAGATTTTTATCAGACAGTTTACTTGCGCCGTCGTCGTCAGTAACAAAGACAAAACAAAAAGAAAATATGGTTGGACAGCAATTATTACGTGAAAAAGGTGGTCAAACAATGAGTGCAAGCAAAGCAGCGATTATCCCAGACAGCAAAATCTGTCCTTTCTCTAGATTGATTTAACGTCTTCAGACGTTAAAGCAATGTAAAAATGACAGAATTTTCTTTCTAGGAATAGTTTCTAACAAGAACAAAGAAATTACCACATGGTTTCAACAACAGATGTAATTTCAACGTAGTTTCAAAGCTTATGATAAAAGTTGACATAAAACTACAATAAAAAACAATTAATTTGTAGGCTACCCGATTGCTCCAACACTTTTCAACTTTTCCAAACCTATAGATACCCCACAGGATTGAGAATCTTCTTTATGACCTCACATTTTCTAATCAACACAGCGTTGTTGAAACAATTTGGCTGCTATTATACAAATAAATGCAGTTTGAAACCTTGAAATACGAAAGAAATCTTCTTGGGATAAGTTCTGATTATGTTTAGTTGCATCTGAAACGTAACAACTGATGATGGTGAATGATTCAACAAAACACGTGTTTTATAATTCTTCCTCAAAGATTTGTTGCAGCAAATTCATCACAAGACGTGAAGCATCTGCAACAGAACACTGTCTGATCTACACAATTATAATGGTTATCATGCAATTATCGAGTTGCAAATTACCTTTATTGTCTATCCTGTTGATTTTCGGCCAGCTTGGAGCAGCATGCAATACACGCGTTTATGGCATGTCTATTACAAGACGGTTTTCCGCAGTTTTCACATGAAGTTTTTATTTTTGACATGCTGTTTTTCCGCTTCTTCTGCCCTGGACCTGCAGCTTCCTTGCAACACATTCCACATCGCTTTCGCGACTCAGCCTTTATCAATGGAATGGAAATCATTTAAGTAGTGTATCATTGGAGGCACTACTATCTTCTTGAATGCCGCATGTAATGCCCATAACCAGGTTGATCTTGTGTCGTACGGCCATTTGTAAGCCATTGAGTGACCGCCTTTGTATCTGGAGCTTAAAATTAGGCTCATAGCTAAATCCATGCCAAACTCAAAAGAATTCTGTTTTCGAAGATCTTTGCCATTGTTCATTGCAAACACAGTGGATGCATTTATGCGGCAAGTATCTAAGATATATGAAAATGCTGGGATTGTCCATCGCTTTGATTTGGTTTTTACTGTGTTGTTTCCCATTCGTTGGTCCATCACGTCTATACCACCTTTCGTAAAGTCGTAAAGCTTGTAAATGGCGGGTTTTTTCTTATCGTCTTTTGTGACTCCTAGCAGTGGCTGGACCGTTGACAGAAGCAGGACGTTTCTCATACCTTTGCTCTTTGTTTTTACAAAGTAAGAATGCAAAACAATTTTTTTTTCTTATTCTTCCCAAAAACATTCGTAGGAGTAAACTTCCCGATTTCCACAGGTTTTCAGTTCAACAGGTAACCCTCTCCTGTTTGCTTGCAAAGTTCCCACGCACGTGATGTTGTGGGATAGCAACCAGTTTGCAAGAGAAATGCTGGTGTAGAGTCTATCAAAAGAAATATTTCTTCCTTGGAGATCGACTTGGCCTTGCAACTTTTCGATGAGGTATTTCACAATATTTTCTGTGCCTGAAACATAGTAAGGCATTGGATCTTCAACTGGTTTTCCGCAATAAGGTGTTGCAATGAAGGTATAGCTGTATCTAACAGCATTTACCGATTTGAATAAAAGTCCGTATTTCGCCGGCTTGCTCGGGTTGAACTGTTTGAATCCTATTTTCGTGCGCATCGGATAGAGAGTCTCATCAATTGATAGCTAATCGTCAGGCACAACATGCTTGGAGCAATTATCGTTGAACTTTTCAAAGAGTTCCCGTATTGCAGCAAACTTATCTGACTTCCATCTTTCGTTTCTTGTTTCCTGATTATCAAAAGAGATGCAAGAATTAAGACATTTAAACCGTTTCTTACTCATAGTGGCACCAAACACTGGTGGACCAACTATGGGATCATAAAGTACCTGCACGTTTTTATCATTCATTCCTGTAAGCCCCCTCACGTACATTAGCCCCAAAAATGCGGATGTTTCAGTGTTGTCAGTATCGTTCGTGAAGGTGAATGTACTGCGACTTGTGGAAGCATCGAAAGACTTACGAGCATTCCGTATACGATTGTTTGTTGCGGTTACTACCATTTCTAGCATTACCGAAGTAAAGAACAGTTCCCATACACCACGGGAATCAGTCTTCAGCTGCGATTCTTGTGATGGACCAGGATTGCCAAGGATTACGTTATGCCGTGGTTGGCGACCACTGCTGAGAGGCCTGTCACTTTTCCACGTTATGAAAGTAGGTGCAGCACGTTTACTTGCGGGTCTATCCAGAATGGCACTGTAACATTTCGGTTCTGACGCAAGTGGAAGGATAGAATAATTGTTAATATTCAGAGCAGAGTCAAGGTCATGCACTGGCCTTGAAGGAAGAGATGTGGCTTTCCTGGGGCAATGAGTTGTAGAAACTCCATCTTCTTCATTTTCACTTTCAGAAGTCAAATCGGATGCTGACGGTGAATCCCTTGATGAAAAATCATCGTCTGCGTACAATTGGTTGATTGATTCTTCTTCTTCTGCGCCAGAAATCAACTGCTCTATCGCTTCCTCGGCCGTGAAGCATTGTCTTGCCATTCTATGAATGTTACACGTTCTACACTTTCAGTAATAAACTAAATAAAGCAAATGAAAAATATCCTAAAGGTATGCAACAGTTTTCCGAAGCTCTATTACAAATTGAATTTATGCGTCAGTCTTTTCTTGTTTTATCGTACCCTTCCTGCGTAAAACAGAACAAATTTTCATTTTCTACCCTAGACTACCCCGATTAGTAGCAGTTGGGTAAATAAGTAGCAGCATAGTAATATACACCAATAGCATAATCTATTCACTATCTAGATGAAGTGCCGCTTTGTAGATCAGATCTTTATTCTCCTTTCATTATTGCAAAATATTGATTGCTAGATATGGCGTAAATTCATTTGTTAGCTAAAGAAACGTTGCTGTGGTACCAAGCTACCCTTTGTTCTACACACCCTTTCCGACTCCGCTGCTTTTTTACTTCTACTTCGATTCGTACATATGGAATCTTTTTCATTGGATAGTCGAATGACTAATTAATTATCACCATTTACTGCATCGGCCTAATAAGCTTACGAGTTGTCTGAGTTTTTTTAGAATGTAATAAATCCGGCTTTGATAAAATAAAACTGTCACCGTTTATTAGTTATTTTGTAAAGAAGTAATTTTTCTGTACATTAGACAGAAGCAAAACAAATCAATTGGGTTTGAACGACGCCATTGAAACCCAATTACCCTTCGGTCTATCCTCTGTGTGGTGTAATCTATGTCTGTCTATGGTAGTCTCCTGTTATTACAAAGCTGAAAATTACGTTTTGTTAGTTACTTGAAAGAGAAGTTATTTTGTTGTACCATAGACCAGGGCTTCCCAAACTGGGAGTCGCGACCCCTCTAGGGGTCGCGTAGCGAACTTCAGGGGTCGCAGAAAGTATAGGCTACTAATTTGCACAAGGTACTGCATATTAACAGTTCTGTGCGAGATGCTGTGACAGTTATTAACTTTATTAAGAGTCGCGCACTCAATAAGCTGCCCGTATTTTTGAAAAATTATGAGGTGAAATGGAATCGGAGTTAAAAACTCTTTTATTGCATCGTGAAGTGAGGTGGATTTCAAAAGTCAAAGCTTTAAAATGGCTAGCCAATTAACGTTGAGAACTGAAATCATGATTTTTCCAACAGAATAAAATTCAGTCTTGGTCCACTATTTTCGCATTTAGCTTTTGGAATTATGCCAAATGTCAGATTTGCTTGAAAACTTAACGAATTTAATTTGTTCCTCCCAGGAGAAAACATCAATATTTTGCATTGAAATCTAAAATTGATGCGTTCAGCAAAAAATTGAACATCTGGAAACCAAAATTTCAAAATGATTTGTCTGAAATGTTCTCACTTCGGGTACCGTTCCAGCCTAAGCAATATCGAAACCGCCTTGAGACCTGCATTAACAAACACTGAGCCACGACTGGACTTGCTTTGTGGCAGAAAGCAGTCACACCCATCACACTGAATAAATGTGTTTGCTTTTTTGTTTTGTTTCCAGTAGGCTACGCATAGGCTTCGTTGTGATGGTCAGAAATAAACAAAAAATAAAAACATACTGGACTGAGTGCCGGTAATTTGTTTTTGGTTTTCGTTTGATCTAAGCTTTTCAATAAATATCACAAATGTATATTTCGCATTGTTCGTCATTTTAATAGTAAGGGGTCGCGAAAAATTTTAAGAGATTGAAAAGGGTCGCGAGCAAAAAAGTTTGGGAAGCCCTGCCAAAGACAATTGATAGACAACAAAGTAATTGGATTGAAAAACACTAATCCATCTCAATTAGCCTACTTTGATGTCTATCCATTGTCTATGCAGAAAACGAAACTTGTGCAGTACGTCACGTAATAATTTGAAACCTCTAACGCGATTTAGCAAATCAACAAAAATTTCAAGATTATGGAAACGAAAAGAGCGAGTTTTCTTTTATTCAAACATATCCTGCACAAATAAAACGTAGTTGAATGTTTATGGCAATAGCCGACTGGCAATCTGACATGTGGAGTAAAGAAAGCTATCACACTGTGTATACATCATTTAGGCAATATGTATTTTTCAATAATTGAATTCTGTAGGAAAATCAATGTCATGAGATCATAAAACTACAAAACATAAACATAAAACAAAGGTTCATCAAAAATAGCCTATATAATTTTATATCAAAATCCATTCATAGCTACATCCAGTGGTGAAAATGTGATGTAACAATGACAAAAAGTAAATGATCATCGAGTTTAGTATCTGTCTACCACCTAAAAAAACACGGTACAAATTATCAACCTTGAATTTCTGAAAACCCTTACTATATACCGCTAATTAGGCTACACTTATTGCAGTTCCACAATTGATTTTCTCATGCTCTAAATGTTTTTTTTACGCAAGCATGAACACAAGTTTTCCAAACACTGCTGATATGAGCATGTAATTTCGAATAAAATGATATGATATAAGGCTCTCTGTAACAAAAGCACAAAAAAACATTATCAATGACAACAATCTGCGTAATAGATCTACCAATACATGAATAAAGAACACGTTTATGGAAGCTTTTATAGCAACATAAAGCCTTCAAATCTAATCAAGTATATTTACAGCAATTTTTGCTCATTCCATAGATTCATAGAATTTTGATTTGCATTGGTTTTACATGTTTTTCGTACAGTAACGTATTGTACAGCAATGGATATTTGTCGGATCGAACTTCTACTGTTTTCAATAATTTGTATGTGATCATTTGGTGGTGGATAACTATTTCTCGAGTCGCTAAAAATAAAAGATAGAGCGTATTCTTTTTTATGAACAACTGCGTTCTCACTGGCTGGTATATTATAGCACAAGAAATGTTTGGGCATTGTGCGATTTTTCAATGCAATGCTATGAAAAAGGAATAACATGTTCTATTGTCCACCCATTGCAATAGGAAAATCTTTTCTGTTTTATATTGGTTTCACGTCTTGAGACGTTGAATCAATATAAAAAAGTGATATTCTGACTGGATTGCTCTAGCCATTCGCTCGGGACAAATTTAGGTCAAACAAAACAATGCATAACTCCGCGATAGTCTCTCCCTCGCGCATGTTGATTCACGGAGCAATTATGAGCTTATCCCTTGTAAGCGAAAAGAAATCGATTTCATGCTTTGCCAAACGTTGGCCAAAAACAGCAAAAATTCACCAAAATCTTGAATTTACAAACAAACTACACAACTTTTGCTATCAAACTTTACATCATCAGATCCGCCTTGCAATTTTGGGAAATGTCAAGAAAAACCAAGTGCATAACATTACTGTGCTTCAAGTAATTAAAGGAAAAGTGAAGGGGGGGGAGGGCAGATCTGGCCTCCCTTTGAGCATCAAAGTGTTAAGATGAACCTCGTCTTTTATACTCTAGTCTTTTTGGTGAATGCGAAAGAGCAGAAAAGGTTCTAATTCAAAGCGTCAATCATGATTTAGAATCCAGCAGACTGCGAGTCCGCGCGAAGGTTGATCTGTCAGTTGGAGGTGAATTATGGATTGGCATGTCTTCTTCATTACTATGCAATTTGCTTCTTCATGACGCTCGGAACTAATCGGACATTGACCCTTGACCTTTCTAGAGGAAGTTACGTCAACATGGATGACGTGTTCAAACCAATGAGTCCGACGTGCTCTCAAGTGGACACTTCAAAGACACCTGAATGGAAAGGTGCAACAAAGTCATTAGTCACAATTCTGAAATTTATAATTTGATTGTAAAATGATGAAATCTGGCAGTAGAAGTTTACAACGGGTTCATTGAGTTACTAAAACACGTTATTTTCACATGTCATATTTCGTAACGCAATTATTGCGTCAAAACGATTTTTTACCAACTATTTACGCTCCAGGAGAAAAGACAAACAACCCCACTCCTGATGACGTCAGAGTTGTGAAGGTGATCATCAGAGGCGCTTTCCCTCCCACGAGTTTGTTCGCCCCATTCACTGTTCCTTCAGGAATCCTTGGTAATAGCAAATAGTTTGTGGGGATTTTAAGCTTGTGGCATTGAGTTGAACGCGTGACCTTGCGAACGAAGAAGTGTCAAGATGAAGCGGCGCTGGTTCGACTCTCGGGTTGTGCGCTTGAGCAACGCACTTTCAAGACTACTCTCCATTCAGCGTCACCTAGTGGATGGAATAACTTCCTGGCAACAACACCTCAACAATCTGAAAACTTCACTCTGCCAATCTCGGTAACCGGCCCTGCATCAAGAGCCTCTACAGTCTACAAGTATACGAAACTACCAGGAATAACCGATCAAGGCTTTTGCAGTCCGAGGATAAGCCTTCAAAAACGAAGGAAAAAAACATTTAAGTTGGTAGCATCTTTTAAAATGAACAAAGATTTCTTTAACTTGAATAAGTACCAAATATAAAGGTGAGGAAATTTGGAACTCAATCCAGTTGGAAATGAGAAAAAATTCACTTAACTCGTTTAAAAATCATTTGAAAAATCTTCTACTATCGTATTCCTAATGTTGATGGCTTCAGGCCTATGCGGATCTCTTATTAGCTGACGCGTATTGTGATTCATTCAAGCAACTATACTGTAAACTTGTGTTTCAATTCCTTTGCTTTGCTTATTTGATGGCTTCTTTTATGTTTAATTTGTTACCTTTTCTATTGTTGAGGGTAGCTGCTTAACTAAAAGTCCTTCCAGGTCACTTCGCAGCCATTTGTGCATTTTAACGTTCAGTGTTTTATTTATCCGAAAACACCTCACAAAGATTTTGTCAAAAATAGCGGACAACTTTATTTCTCTTCATTTCCTTATAACAATAAGTTGGATTTTCAGAACGATTGAGCGGTTGCCATGACGACCCAGATGTTTGGTCGATCGGTCAGATCATGAAGTATTTGATGCGATTCAAGCCCCGAGTGTCCAAAATGGTCGGCGAAACAAAACAGGCGATTGGGTTCCTGCTCCCTATTGCGGGGTGCGTACATTGTATGACCTACTGTTAAGTCATAATCATGTGATAACTACGTCATTGAAAATGAATCTCCTACAAGTCAGCAGTTGTGAACTGAGAAAATGACAGTTGAACAAGTCGTCGTCGTCGTGTGAGCCTATGGGGCCAAGGGTCTATTCTTAATTATGACCCCAGATTCATGATGTTCCCGGACTACACTGGAAGGCTACTAGAGAGCAGCCAGTCTTTGGTTTCATCATCCATGACACGCAGACCTTCCACTCCGTTAGGTGGCTTGAAGATGAAGCAGTCATTGATGATGTGGTATGCGGTCTGTTTTTCGGCACCACATTCACAGGAGGAGGAAGAGGGCATTCCCCATTGGTGCATGGTTGAGCGGAAAAGCCCGACGCCCGTACAGAGACGGTTGAGACGCACCCAGCATACCTGTCTTGGTAGTGTTAGACCGATGGGGCGTGTGTCGGCGTTGGGGATGAACGAATAGAGTCTGGTGGCGGTTGACTTCCATTCAGTACTCCATTTATGGTCCGCCCAAGTAGCCGCAGAGATGTCTTGTACATCAGCTTCGTTGATAAGAAGTTGAGCGGCTGGCACAAATGGGTGTCTTGATTTCAGTAGACGGGGGTGCTCGTTTGGGAGAGCAGAGATCTTGTGGTGGAGAAGGTGGTTAGGCTCCAGTGCCCGTCGACCGAGGGACAGAGTGGCTTCTTCGCGACGAAGCTCAGCGGGTTGGATGCCAGCGAGAATGGGGAGATTGTCCAATGGAGTGGGACGCACGCATCCGGTCATTGTGCGCAGGGCGCTTTTTATGGCAGTGTGGATGTTATGGCAGTGAGCACTGAGCACTGCGGCACCAAACAGGTGCACAGTACTCTGCTGAAGAGTAGACAAGAGCTAAGGATGCTATACGCAAAGTGTCAGCCCTCGCCCCCCCCCAGCTAGAGCCTGCCAGGCGCTTGAGTAGCGCGGCGCGGGATGTGAGTTTCTTGCGCAGTGACACCAAATGGTGGCGGTATGTGAGCGATCTGTCCAGTGTCACCCCAAGATATCTTGGTTCGGGGCAGAAGGACAGAGATTTTCCGTTGTTTTGGACATGTAGCTCACGATCAGCTCCCGATTATGGAGGTGGAAAGCTGCTGCCACAGTTTTGGTTTCGCTGAGTTTCAGTCGTCAGTTCTGAAGATAGGCTGAGAGAGTTTTCTTGTCCTGGTTTAAGGTGTCCTCTAAATTTTGCCACGACTTTGTGGAGTGGAGAATTGCCAGGTCGTCCGCATAAGCGTATTTTGCGGAGACCGTAGTTGGCAGGTCGTGGGTGTAGATGTTGAAAAGAAGTGGAGCCAGGACCGATCCCTGTGGGACGCCGTTTTTCAGGCGTCTCAATCTGCTTCGCCGTGAGCTACCGGTAGTGAGGGTGAAGCTTCGATTCCTGACAAGTTCCATACTCATATGAACCATATGTCGGTCAGGAAGCAGGCAAAGCAGCTTGCAAGTAAGGCCGCGATGCCATACGGTGTCATAAGCAGCTGTAAGATCTAGAAAGACAGCGCCGGCTTTCTTTTTTGATTCAAAGCAATCCTCGATGTCTTGGGTTAAGAGTGTGACTTGATCTACGGTGGATTTTCCGCGCCGAAACCCAGCTTGCTCTTTTGGAAGGAGCTGTTCGATGATTGGGTTGACGCGTGCGTAGATCAGTCTTTCGAGGATCTTGAAAGGAACACAGAGGAGAGATATCGGACGATAACTCCTTGGGACCTCTGGTGGCTTGTGAGGCTTAGGGATCGCAACTACTAAAGCTCTTCTCCAGATTTTTGGGATTGTGAGGTGGTGCAGGCAGGAAGAGAGGAATCTACGTATCCAGGACTTTAGGGCATGGCCAGCATGGAGCACCTCAGGGCAGATCTTATCCGGTCCTGGAGACTTGTGTGGTTTCACTAGGCGGAGGGCGTTGGCGAATTCCTCTGGGGTGAAGTCTCCAGAGATTGCTTCCTCTTGTGGTGTTTCCACTCGCCACAGGGCAGATACTTCCTTGGCAACAAGGCGGGATGCCTTGCGGTCCTTTGTCTTGTAGACCCCGTTCTGCACTAGCTGGGAAGCGATGGCATTAGCAGAAACGAGGCACTGACGAGGGGAGTTTGCTGAGCGCCCAGTGAGGTTGTTGATGATGCTCCATGCTTTGCGGCTTGAGTGTGAGAAGTCGATGGATTGGACAGCTTCGTTCCATCGCTCAAGCTTCTTTGTGTCCAGCCGCTCAAGTAGTCTGGTGGCGGCGGTGTTAGAAGCAGCACCACTTGTGGCGCCTAGGTATGAGCGATAGAGAGCTTCACACTCAGAGTCCCAGCATGGTGTATAGTTGGTTCGATGGCCACGTGGTATTGTGGCTTTTGCCGCAGTTATTATGGCATTGCAGAAGTCCTGGTATGCCTTATCTGCGTTCCGTGTTTCAGTCGATGGTGTCTTTACTGCAGACTCATTGGTCAGGAGGCTGTATTGATTCCAATCGGCTTTTTTGAAGTTCCATCGCTTCACCGGTGAACTCGGGACAGGAGCCACAAATTTTGGGGCGATGATGAGGGACGGCCGGTGTTGGGACCGCGGGAACTTCTCAAGCACACGTCTGTCTGGAAGAGAGCTGTCGACACTAGCGAAGGCCAAGTCAGGGTTTGTCCCTGTTCCCCAGCGGCCGGAGTGGAAACTGGCTGGTTCCTTTGGATTGAATAGGAGGGCAAGATGGTTTGTAGAGGCCCAGTCAGCCAGCAATTCTCTGTCGCTGCTTGTGTTGCTGTAGCCCCAGTCGATGTGCTGGCAGTTGAAATCGCCAGCGTAGAGAATGGGGGAGGGGAATGTTGGAAGGGATGGTGGCAACATTCGCGAGGGTGGGAGCTTGTAGATGTTGATGATGTTGCAGTCTGAGATGCAAATGCACACCCATTCAATCTCAGCATCAATTGGAGATTGGTCGACAAAGGTCCACTTCAGGCTCTCATGCACAAACGTGGCAATGCCGTGCTTCCTGCTTGAGGTAGACCCGGCTAGCGTGTAGTTGGGAATAGCTAGCCTATCTGCAGAGGTGCAGTGGGTCTCTTGGAGGAGGATGACGAGTGCCCGGTTGGTATGGGAAAGCTGCTCCACAACTTTGATCTTGCTTGTTGTATAACCATCTATGTTGAGCTGCAGAATGGTGGGGCGTCTGAACTTGTCCATTGCCCCTTGCAGCTGTGCCGTCCGGGTGGAGGCTTTTGGTTGACAAATTTCGTTTGGCATCTGCTTGGGTGCAGTTGTTACTCACAGGATGGGGCACGAGGAGCCACTTGTCGTCCATCCCAAGTTCATCCCGAGATGAGCAAGTGACAACTGAGCAGCAAGCCGAAACTTGGCATGTCACAAGTCAGCAAATTCAGTTTAGCAAGAGATTACCAAGCAAGTCGGATGCTCGATGAAAATCTCACTTGCTGACTTGGACAGTAGGTGGCTGAAATGTACTTGCTGAGTTGTCGCATGCCCAGTGGTCTGACGACCGTTGACTATACAACTTGTGACGTTGCAGAGTGCACGTACGTCGGACGGACAAGATCAGAGAAGCGAAGTACCACGGCGTGGATGAATACATGCGCCACGTCGGTGAATTGTTCGACCGACACGACATGATGACGAATACCATGGCAACCAGACGGGTTTTCGTAGCAACCGATGAGCCTCACGTGATCGAGGAGTTTAAAAAGTAAGAATACTGAAGGAAACACAATTTCCTCTTTTGCGAGTCCCTCGAGACCGCGAGGCGGAACCGCCGTTACCTCGGTTTGAGTGACAGTTGGATTCCTTTCAGATACAAGAACTACACGATAATTCACGATCCTCACACCGCTAATCGGACAATTCGATTCCGCTTTACCAACAGCGGCTTGATCGACATCATCAAAGACATCATGCTCTTGTCTCAATGCGACTTCTTTGTCGGAACGTATTCATCGAATGTAAGAGCGTTGTGTGATGTTGCACGTCATTGTTTGTGTATAATGTTCAGGGAAACATCTGGCAATCTCTTCTTTAATAGCAGAAGTAGGCTACAGGATAAATAAGCTAAATGTGGTAACAATGAAAAATTCTTAGATTCCTACTACAGAAAAGCACATAATTTGAAAATGTAGAATTCGAAAATGTGTGCTCAGAGTAAAGTGGTGCCAGATGTGCTTCAATTTTCCAGAAGAAATACTATGCTTCTTCAGAATTAGATCAATCACCTATGTTATCTGCTAAATCTGTTCAAAATATTTAAAGTCCCACAAACATAATTTAGGCTACTTTTTGTAAGTTTATCTCCCTAGATGCAAAATATGTTAGATTTATCTTTTAATAAAAATTATGGTTTTATGGCCTAATTCAGCTGCTTTGATCATGTTTGCTGCATTGCATTCAAAAACCAAATTGATGCAGCCCATGGTGGTGAATAGATGTTCACCCCTGCTCTAGCTCAACAAACAAGTAAACATAGGACAGCGACAATAAGTAGCCTGCTTCTATATATGCGCCAACCTGGCAGGTCTATAGACTATCACCAGCGGTCGATGATTAACTTGGCATTCCTTGCAGGTGGGAAAGATTGTGTATCAGCTGATGCAAGCCGACGCAGACCGAACCTACGATGCTGTTTCTGTTGACAGTATGTATAACTTCATCGGAGGACACAGCCAAGTGTTCGAAGCGATACAAGATCATGATCCGCTAGAAATAAATGGAGAAATAGCAATGAGTGTAGGTGATAGAATTACAGCATCCGTCAACCATAATTTCTCCTGGGCTTCCAGAATTGGTCGAAATGAAAGAACGAAGAAGAAAGGAAGTTTCCCCACACATTAAGTCAAAAAGATTCTCATCCCTGCTGAGTACCCAGTGTATCAACCGAATTTTGCTGGGTCTTTAACGGACCCTGCATCCGACAGTTGTGCTTTATTTTGTCCGACAAGAACGGCTACCAGGTTAGGCCTCAATTGATTACTTCTGACTCAAGCTGACCTATGTTTATACAAGTACACGAAAACACTTACTTGTAATCCACGCACACAAGCCAACCATCATCAGAAAGAAATTATTGAAAAAATGTGACCGTCCACCGCTCAAGTCGAAACACAAAAAAGAACACTTTTCGATAAATGAAACACTAATGCAAACTCATTCAAGTGGAGGTCACTGAAGCGTGAACGCAAAACAAGAACATTCAAAAAATAAGAAAGGAATTGCATAAATCGTTTCTACATGCCCGCACCCGAAACCGGAGCAAGCCTACGAGGGTTTCTAAATTCAAAGGAAACGATTAGATACAAACACATAACGTATAGCGTCAATGACTGAGCACGAGTAAAAAACGTAGCCTAACTACCCTAATGATAACTGCCTCTGATCCAGAATCAAAGGTGTGGGAAATGTTGAGCAACGCCTAATCAGACGCTGTAAAGCGAAATGCTGCACTCACAACGAGGTGATTGAAGATACCATTCATAATGGACACGTAGTAAATATACAAACTAATTAGGCCTACATAAACTACAATAGTCGCACAGAAATTAAAGAACCAAGCAGTTGAAAATTAGTAATGTTAACCACTTAACCTAACATTTCGATAACGAAAACGTACATGATAACCTAACAATTTGATAACGAAAACATACATGATAATCTAAACACTTCGATCATCATAACCATAGCAGCTCTTACCGGAGAAATGGAACAACACGAAATGTTTCCTTATTGGAAGCTGCTCGTAACAAATTAATACACAATACTAACAAATACTACAAAGCAAACTGAATACCCAGGGCAAATATCAATGATTGTCCATTTGCGCGAGAATCAGTTTATCGATCATCAGTCATTTCATCAACCTTTCCTTCCAGAAGACACACCTTTCGGATATCACGAACCAAAGTGGAGTGGGCAGTGCGCACCTTGATTCGACGCACAAGTTCATTACTGTCAGGCATTACATCTACAACAATTCCTTTAGGCCAGCGTCCGCGTTTGGTAGATTCGTCCATCACTAATACAAGGTCTCCGCGTTTAAAACAGGGAGAAGTACCAAACCATTTCTGCCGTGGTTGAAGTAGTGGTAAATATTCGCTGAGCCAACGCTTCCAGAACACTTCCGTGAGATACTGCGTTTTTCTCCAGGACTTGCGATAATTATCAGCTTTAAGAAACACACCAGGGGGGACTCCATCTGCAATAGAACCTGTTAGTATCATATTTGGGGTCAACGCGAAAAGATCATCGGGGCTGGATGGGAGGGCCGTAATCGGTCGATTGTTTAGAATCCGCTCTATTTCACTCATCAAGGTTAGCAGGTCAAATTCATCGAGGGTTGCTTCTCCAACAAGAGAACGGATCATTTTCCGCACGAGTCGAAAAAATGCTTCGGTGAAGCCATTCTGGTGCGAAGCCAAAGGAGGGCCGAAATGCCAGTCGATTTCTTGTTGCAACATAGCGTCTTGAAAGTTTTTGCTTTTCCACAAGGTTGTACAGGCTTTCAATTCTCGATTTGCCGCGGTAAAATTCCCACCGTTGTCACTGTACATATGGCGAACCGGAGTTACTCTTCTGTTGCAAAAACGGCGAAACGCTTGGATGAACGAACTTGCATCCATGGATTGTACGACTTCGAAATGGACGGCTCTAGTAGCTAAACAGTTGAATATGCAAACGTACCGTTTCACGTTGCTTCTCCCAATTCTTACGTACATTGGACCCATTAAGTCGGTTCCACAGGCGCTAAATGGAGCATTTCGTGTAACTCTGTGAGCTGGTAAATCACCCATCTGTTGTTGTCCGGTCTTGGCGTTCCAGAATTTGCAATTTAAACAAGAACGCAAAGTTTTCTTCACAGCAGCTCTTCCCTTTAATATCCAGTAGGATTGGTGCATAGCTGCTAAAACATATGAAATACCCATATGTCCTTCACGAATGTGGTAAAACATAATCAGTAATCTCGTCACAGGATGATCACTTGGTAAAAGGATAGGATGCTTTATGGATTTGTCAAGCGAGGCGTTTCGTAAACGGCCCCCAACACGTATTATACCATCCACAATATAAGGATTCAAAGACCTAAGTGGCCGTAAGAACGGCCGTTTGATTTGTGAGTCTGAAGGTAGTTGAACCGGACTTTGGAAACTGGGATGAGCTGGAAGAGTCGTCATTACTTCGGGAAAAGCTTCCCATTGCGTTAACCTCACGATCGCTAGGGTAGCTTTTGACATCTCACCAGTCGTAAGCAAACCCAGGGCAGGCTTTTCGATGTTAACCTTCGCCTTCCATTGCAGATAGGATTTGTACCTCAGTAACCAGGCAACTGAGCGTTGCAACCTGGAAAAGTCAGAATATCGTCTCAATAGCAAGGGCAAGCCGTCACACTTTGGTTCAGATATCCGAACGGCGCAAATCTTCTTCACGTTAGGATCTTCTTTCTTCAGGTCTCCACAAATTTCTGGTTGTATCCGCCACTGGGTTTCAGTGCACGTTAAAAATTTTGGTCCATAGAACCACATAACAGCCTCATTTGCCTTACTGGGCGAGAGGCCGCGCGACGCAAAGTCAGCAGGATTATGATTAGTGGGCACATATCTCCACTGATCCAACGAGGTTAATGAATGAAGTAGTTCAAGTCTATTGGCCACAAATGTATGGAAACGAGACGTTCTATTACGTAAATAATGTAGTACAACAGTGGCGTCTGTCCAATAGGTCACAGAAGAAAATTTAAATTCAAGTTCACGAGAAATCATACTACCAAGTTTAACAGCTAGTACAGCTGCAGTCAACTCCAGCCTAGGAACACTAATCGATTTAAGTGGAGCGACTCTAGCTTTTCCCATAACAAGCGCACAAGTAATTAAATTATTCTTACAAACAACACGCACGTAAGCACACGCTCCGTAACCATCAACTGAAGCATCTGAGAATACATTCAATTCGATTTTGTCAGTTTCCTGGTTAGGGAGCTTAAAACTTCTTGCAAGAGATACCTCTTAAAAATTTGGTAATGCCTGCACCCATTCTAACCAGGCCCTCTCCAAACCTCCCATGGACGGAAGAGGTTCATCCCAAGAAAGACCCAAACGGCAAGTCTCTTGCAAGATTTTCCTAGCAGGCAGGACAAATGGCTGTAGCAGCCCTAGAGGGTCATATGTTTGAGCAATAACTGATAACAGCCCCCTCCTAGTACAAGGTTTTACATTGAGGTTCACTTTAACCTCCAGGCAATCGGAATCCGCATTCCAAAACATGCCCAGTGCCTTCTGAGTAGGCAGTTCTCGTTGCTGCAGGTCAACTACAGTCGAAGCACGATCCTTTTCTGAAATAAGACTTAGAACATCCTTATTATTTGAAAGGAACTTAGTTAATTTAAATCCGCCACTATCAAGAAGTTTGCACAGCTCCTTTATTAAACATGAGGCTTGATTAGGTGTAGCACATGATTTACACAGATCATCCACATAAATTTTTTTTAGCACAGTGATTACCGTTTCAAGAGAAGCTTCGCTCAAGTTTTCCTCTGCTGTTCGGCGAAGAGCAAAAGCTGCCACGGAAGGTGACGAGGTGGCCCCAAATAGATGCCCATTCATCCAAAAGGCTGCGGGGGTGCGAGTTAGATCATTGTCCGGGTACCAGAGAAACCTAAAAACATCACGATCCTTCTCTTCCACAAGTACCTGGTAAAACATACTTTTTATGTCTGCCACCACTGCAATAGGCTCTTGTCTAAAGCGCATTAAGACACCCACAAGACTATTGGTTAGGTCAGGTCCTTGGAGCAGCTTGTCATTCAGCGACACGCCATTGGCCTTAGCACTGCAGTCGAAGACCACCCTAAATTTAGTCAGAACTGACGTGCAGTGATGCGGTACATACCAAGTCTTACCTTTTGGTTCAACAGCTCCATCCGGTATTTGGCAGCAGAAACCGTTAGCAACCAGCTCAGTCATCTTCTCGGTGTACTTTCTACGTAAGTCGGGATTTGCAATTAGCTTCTTCGTCAGATCTCGAAGACGTTTCTCGGCTACGTGGAGATTATTCGGCAAGTCAAAGTTGTCTTTCTTCCATGGAAGACCAATTTGGTGATGTTTACCAACTTTTAAGGCAGACCTTTCCATGATGTCAATGGCACGCCTGTCTTCTTTTGACATACACGGCAGTTGCGGCGCATCAAGATCATGGAAATCCTGGTCAAGAATACGTAGTAACTCCTTGCAACCTTGTTTATCTACACCAAGCTCACTGACAAAGTTAACACGTACCTCGTGGTTATCAAGCTCATTCTGGAAGACATAATCCACCCCCCACAACGTCCATCCCAAGGCAGTGTGCAAGCCAAAAGGTTGGTTATCTAACCCATACCTACTCTCACTAACCCGGAACGCATTGTGGACATTTTGCCCCAGCAATAAGTCTATTGTATTTGTTTCTAATTTTGGGAAGGACAGATCTTGAAGATGTGGAAATAGGCTCGTTAGTTCATTTGTAGGAATGCTTGTGTGCACATCGACTATGGAATCCTGCACCAAAGCATCGTTAACAGTAAAAACTCGGCTCTCACCAACTCCTTGAATGAAAAAATGTTTAATTTTCGATAAGACCTCTGTCACGGCATTGCTGGTGTGCATTTTTACGTTGGCCTTTGCCAAATCTGCACCAATTCGCTTAGCAAGGGCCGTTGTACACAAAGTGGTCTCAGACCCATCATCCATGTAGGCATATGTGTTTACGTAATTATCAGGATTTGATACCCACACCTTGACTGGGACGACTTTATGCAATTTCCTGCTGCGCTCAATCTTTTTGTCATTGTAAGAACTACAGGCGACAAGAACATTGCTGTCATTTTGTGCAGTTTTTGTCCGAGATACAGGCTTGTGAAAATGGAGCAAGGAATTATGACGCTTGCCACATTCTCGACAGACCAGCCCAGAAGAACACTCACGTACGCTGTGCCCAGACTGGAGACAGTTGAAACACAGCCCATGTAATTTAACAAATTGATGTCGTTTATCAACAGGTCTTTCTTTAAACGTTGGACATAGCCACAACCAGTGCACACCTTTACACAACTCACAACTCTTTTGAACACTTGAAGGCGTAGCAGAGCTCTCCTTTACGGCATTTACCTTGACCTGACTACGCGATCGCGAGTATTTAGACCCTGTAAACGTTTTTAACTGACTCGCAAACATATCCTGGCCTAATGCACATTCCGCATCAGCCGCAGCATCGTCTACAAGAGTCCTCAACTCCTTAAACCCTCCACAGCCTCTACGAGACATAGGCACAAAATCTCTTTTTATTTTCTCGGGAAGACGATTAAATATTTTATGAATCACTTCAGGTGAGTTTAACTCTGCCAAACGTCCTAGAGACAGATACGTCTGCTCACATTCAAACATTCTGTCTCTGAGGCAGTTTAAAGCAGATGAGTCGAACTCCTTTATGGGGGGACCATTTAACATTCCCTCTCGTAGTCTTGATGCCAAAAGGTTCTGATTACCAAACCGCTGGTCCAATCTTTCCCAAGCAGTTTGATAAGCCAGAGACCTGTTTGAGTGCCCTCCAAGACCACGAATAGCTCTTCCTGCCTCACCTGTGCATAAAGATTGCAGATGCAACATCTTTACATCGTCATCTGGATATATACACGCCACAAATTTAAAGAACTTACGCTTAAACTCTGGATATTCCAGGATATCACCATTAAATTTCTCAAGTGTCACAGGTGGAACCACACTATGTGCGCTCTGCCTGAAGCTGGGCGTCAAAACATTAACTGGCGCCACCGATGGTCCAGTTAAACCGAAGCCTTGTGGCTGCATTGTATTCGACACTCTACTCAGCACAATAGGGGACGATGACAAATTACCGACATATGCCTGTCCTACTTGTGAATTTTCATACACAGCCGCATTTGCGCTTACACCCGGGTAGACGCTAGTCTGAGCACCAGAAATAAAGTGATTGTCTACACTATTGGTTAACAGCGAAGTTGTACTTGTACTTAATGAAGACGTTGTACCAATTGGCACATGAGCAAGCGACGTTCCTATAGCAGCACTATCGTTAACTGTAGTGGTGTTTGTTGTCATAGAAGGGCTAGACATCGCTCCAGACACATAACTAGGAGACGCCCCAGACGCGACATTTGTATCAGCCGAAGTCTGGCACTGCTCCCTGATAAAGTCCATAGCACGTCCAAGATCAAACCACCTGTGCCTTACAAGCTGCTTACTCGAATCTGAGAGCCAGACATTCGACATTATCTTGTCAAAGGAAATTTTAACATCTTGCAGTTCCATTTCGCAACACTGTATTGGATTATTCATTTTGTCAACACTCTGTTTTTGTATTAAAGGCCAAATAATTGCTTTTGCATCGCACAAACTCCTTTCTGCATGCGAGAGATTCTCCAAAAACGATGTAAACTCTACTGAAGGGTTCGAATGGCTACTACTCACTAACATGGGAGATTGTGATACTACGGTGTCAGTTAAAGTTGTTTTTACGTTAAATTTGCTGTTTATGATAATTAAAGATTGCTCTCCAAACGACATCAGAGGCGCTGATTGAGTAGCAATCACAGTGACGGCGGAAGTATCTACCTGCGATGGTGCCAAGGTTACGTTACTTTCACTCAATGAAACTTCAGTCATATTTAAAGGGTTCTTGGTTACACTTGATCTAAGGAAATAGTGACTCATTTGCACAACAGCAAAGTAAATCAACAGCTTAGAAGCAAAATACGAAACTATAATGAAACAATGTAACTTACAATGAAATACCTTTTTAACTCTTACAACAATAGTGCCTACAGGCTACAACACGAGCACGAACAGCAATATGGTACGCTTCCACGTGAAGCAATTAACCAAAAACAACAGATCCACTGACCTAGAGCAACTGGAGACGCACACAAGAATGCCGATTGCCACTAAATTCACGCGCGATGACCAACTACGTCACCGTGTCACTAGGTCCGAGTGAATGAAAGAAAACTAAGCAACTTCTAGTCAAAGCACTAGACAAAAACACAAGGTGACCAGCTCACTACACTGTTACTAAAACCACCAAAAAATAACAGGATTAAACCACAAAGCCTGACCAAAATGGTACAGATGAAATTTTTTCAATAATATAATGTAACAACCGAATTTTGCTGGGTCTTTAACGGACCCTGCATCCGACAGTTGTGCTTTATTTTGTCCGACAAGAACGGCTACCAGGTTAGGCCTCAATTGATTACTTCTGACTCAAGCTGACCTATGTTTATACAAGTACACGAAAACACTTACTTGTAATCCACGCACACAAGCCAACCATCATCAGAAAGAAATTATTGAAAAAATGTGACCGTCCACCGCTCAAGTCGAAACACAAAAAAGAACACTTTTCGATAAATGAAACACTAATGCAAACTCATTCAAGTGGAGGTCACTGAAGCGTGAACGCAAAACAATAACATTCAAAAAATAAGAAAGGAATTGCATAAATCGTTTCTACACCCAGGAATACCGTAACCCTCCCATGTGGAGCAGAACCCCAAATTAGGAATTTCCACTGTGTGTAAAGACGCTCGACACAACACGCATCAATGGCTCGGGTGCTGATAAGAAGAAATAACTGCGTGTTGTTTGTGACCTCACAATCACGTTACTCCTTCAGGGTTCCAACAAGAAATTCAAGTGAATTTATGTAATTTGTTTATTTTGTTTTATTTTATTATTTTGTTTCAATAGCGCCACATATAAACAAACAAGCAGAGTATATGAAAAGTAAAAACAATGCATTGTAAGTTACAGCTGCAGGGGTATCTATAACTACTAAGTAGTTATAGATATCCCTGTACAGCTGTTGATTAGATGATGGCGCATTCAGGAGGGTAGCGAAAGAACATAAGCGATCATCTGGTCAGCCAACACAACATAACAATAAATCTAACTCCACATTCATGCACACATGTGTAATGTGTATAGAAGCAGGCACACTACTCCAATGAATAAAAAAGTTTAGCCACTGCATGGCCCCCTCTAGTGTCTGGCCTGATTTGTCACATTTTTCTTTGAAACATTAACAGTCTGAGTTGCTGGCAAAATGTGGCAGCTGGCAGGATACTCGAAAAGATAGCGATTGCTAAAAAAAAGTTAAAAGCAGTTGATTGATAAAAAGTTCATGTGTTATTGTTATTTTAATTAGAGTTAACTAAACATGATTTATTTGCCACTCCCACATACTCAACTGGCTATGTGGTGAGACTTTTGATCAATGCAACCCAGCCAAGTCCAGCAGTTCAAACCACTGGTGATAGGTCTGTTTTCTTTTTGAAGCTGCTTAGTTGATAGTTAAAACTGAAAAGTACCTGGGCAGTTCAACAGGCATAGGTATACCAGAATAGGTTAGGCATTCACCAATTTAATCTTGAGGTTTGTTTAACAGATACTGTAATACCTTGCAGCTGTTAGAGTGCCTTGTGTAGTGTCTACTGCTTTAGCTAACATAGCCCAATGATATGTCAAACAAGTATAAATGTTTTATTTTGACTATGCAAAAACTATACCTTTTATGTTTTTCCAAGCTTTAAAGTATGCCTAATTGCCTAACTGACAGGTGCTGATTTCATCATAAAAAAACTCATCATTCATCATTGCAGTCATTTTTTTGGTTGCTATTATGGCATGGTTTATTCAAAATGACAGTGTCTCTCAGTAGGTTTTATTAGCCATGCTTTTGTGAAAGTGATCAGAATTGAAAGAATTAAATCAAGCCCCCAGATCTTTTTATGCCCACATTTTTTAAGTGGCTGCATGACAAGTGTTTAACACTGCACTGTAATAATAAAAAATCAAGAACTTTAGTTTTGCTCCAAGTACGGTATATTTAGACACTGGATCTTTTCAAGTTATTGCAAGTCAAATACTTTGTAATATGCATGAAAAATTGTAGTAACTTGACTGTATTTGGATTAAGTTTTTGCAGTGTGCTACACTTTATAAAAAAAAAATGGAGTGGGCAATTTAACGTAGGCTACAGTATTTTCTCAAAATTGGGCAGAATTCCATGTCTGGCAACCCTTGTATGGGAATGATAGCCACAGTCATTTTTATTTAGCCTTTTTGTAAACTGAACTGCTGTAAATTTTAATGTGCTGGTTATGGAGTTGTACTGAAAATGGTTCAATACCCGAAATCGCGATATACCGGTACAACATGGTAATTTAGACTTGGACTAGATCTACTGGAAATAAATAGGATTGAAAGAGTTAGAAATGCTTTTAAATCTACAATGGGTCAAAGACTGCTCAATCAAGTTAATCTTAACATAATATTAACATTGAAACAAATCTAACAAAATCATTAATGTTTTTACAAGTTAAAACACTTTTGCGGCAACAATACCCAACAAAGTACCACTGTGTCTGTTATATTTACCATAAACAGCTTTTTGACATTTAGGAGCCAAAAACAAAATTAAACAAAAATACATGATGGATATGTTAAAAAGTGAGTCTACTAGAAAAAACTTTTTTAAATGCCATCGTATTTTTAATTAAACTCGTTTGTGAACATCCTGAAGCAACAAGTTCATTTTTTGCTGGTAAGTGTTAGGCTGAATGAAACATCGTCTCAAAATTGGGGTACTTTTAAAAATCCTTATAACAAGGTGCTTAGCGAAGACTTTTATCTAGTTTTATTCGTAGTTCATAGCAATCACCATTTAGATGCAGAATTTTTGCTGTTACAGTTAATCAGGGCCATTGCAAACATTTTTGAAAGTTATAATTTTGTATTTAAATGATTGTGTCCTTTCGTGGAAAGTTCATTCATCAAAAAAAGAACAGGAAAATAGAAGGGAAAGTTCAGTTGTGTGATGTTGAACAAAGGAATGAAGTTGCTTTTAAGCATATTCATGGTGATGGACCACTTTCTGGTGGTAGAAAGGCATTCCAAGTTCTTAATAAAATATCAGTGGTTTGAAAATGATTCAGCATTTTACCAGGTGTTACTTCATTAATAAAGAAGCTTTGCCACATATAAAAACAAGAAGCAAAAACACAAGGAGTTCAAGAACAACTTCAAAACAAGACAAAGTTGAAAGAATTAATACTTACTACAAAAGTATTTAAGTGACAAGTATGAACATAAAAGTAATTAGAAAGTTTTTGTCTACCACCTGTTCACCTCTCTCGTTATCCGTTGATGGAGTTAGAGTGACTGGTGGAGCTGGTATTGTTGGCATGTATAGATTTCAGTAGACCTTGGTGTTAAACGCAGTGCCATGGTGAGTATGTAGCTTACTGCATTAGGAGTGTTCTACTTTTGTTATAAAAATGCTGTAAGACTAAGAAGTGCTCTTCGTGATGAACAATGATGCATTGTATCCAAACCCTCCTACAAGATAGGATGTGATGATTATATACCTTTGTTGGTTTTTGTACCTTTGCGTTGTAGATATGTTCAAAACAATGTGTTAAAAAATTAGTATTAATTAATCAGCTGGGTACCACAAATTTACTGAGAGTATTAATCCGTTTTGTGATTTTTGTATGTTACCTTTTTCTAGTCATTTCTTCAATGTATCTTGGACATGCACCTAATTATTGCATGTATTCTGAAATTGTACCTGCTGTGAAAAGCAACACAGACAACAGTAGTTATTGGGATAGCCCAAACACATTTGCCAACATGACATTCAACGATTTTTAAGGATTTTGTTTTTCATAAATAGAGTCTTTTTATGTATGACTGACAATCAGTTTGACTTCAACTTCTGTAAGTGTATTTTTTTAAATCAATAGGTTAACTATCTTGCATTTTGCTAAACCCATTGCCTACACTTATTTACTGTACTATATGTTTAGACTGTTCAAATGAATTTGACCAAGTAAAGTTTTTAAAGCTTGTTCAATGATCCGCTGATATTTGTACAATTGTTGTATTTTTATGCAAAACAATGTATAATTGTAATTGTATTTAAAATATAATTTTTATGCGTGTTGATAACATCGGAGTTTGCTTTATTTGTTCGTTTTACGTATTTTTCAAATTTTCTTCTTTTTTTACATGTGCTAGCTGAAGATGCTATTACTATAGCGAAATCGATTCTTAACTTAATAAATTACACTAAGAGGTTAGATTGTTGTGCAAATGCCAGCATTTGATGAATGCAAATTAGCAGTACCATAATTGTAAAGTAGGGATACCATAATTCTCATCCCTTTGGTGTATGTGATGGTGTGAGGCAAGATCGAGTATTAATCTTGAAATTTTACGTAGGCTATGAAATATAATATCAGGGGTGCAGCTAGGATAAAATATAACAGGATAAAAAGCGTAAAGGCCACCATCACAACGTAACAATTAATCACAGTGTGTACACCAAAATGTCACTGGGGAGAGAAGCGCTGTTTCTAGCTAATTTGGGATCGCTGATCACAAATATGGTCATTAAAAGATGCTCCTGTGTATAGTTTTTGCGAATAATTGAATTTTCGTTTGATACACGGCTCTGCACGATGTAAAGCTGAAATGCAAGGTAATGCCAGTGTATATGGGCAATTATAACTATGTGGTGATGAAGACCTACTGTACAGTATATACATACACACACATAGTGGTAGTGCAGCAATGAGTAAGTCTGACCAGCATTAGGCCTACAGTTATATTGGGATCCTTATTGCATTGGACATGAACCGGTACTTAAATACATATATGTATGTCTACTAGGCCTACATCATATTCTGTCTGTCTGTCGTATCCAGGCTTACACCCGGTGGTTGAAGATTTTGATTAAGTGAACGGGAAGGCAAGGAAGCCAATCTTCGTGTCCACCTTCAGGCATGCCTTTAAGTGTCCTGCCACAGACACAGCCGCATGCTCTTGAGCGGTGTCGAACCGGCGCCCTTTCGATTGCCGTTCCAGTGTTCTCACCACTCGGCTATGCAGCATATTACAAATTTACCATGAAACCCTCTACATGTGACTCTCGAAAGCGATCCTGTGCTAACCATCCAGATAAATTCTGTTACATATGCGGCTTATACATTGTAGTGGGCAACAGACGTCCAGTGACGCCACACATTTCCGAATTGTATGCGAAATATTTTGAAGTCAAACTTGGAGACCAAGACAGAAGCTGGGCTCCTCACATCGTTTGTGCAGATTGTTCATCAAAGCTAGCTGCATGGAAAATAGGACAGAAGAGAAGTTTGTTTGCCGTCCCCATGGTGTGGCGTGAACCTTTCAATCATGCATCTGACTGTTAATTTTGCCTCACGAAATTGGTGGGTGATCTGGAAGGTCATCATGATTCAGAGGACTGGCGACTCTTTGGCGACTCTTCTAAGGAAAGTCTCAAAGCAGTAGGCTACTAGGCTACTGCATAATGGAAATAGAAAGCCACCGGTCCCTGTTGCATATTCTACAACAATGAAGGAGTCAACAGAAAGTTAGAAAGCTATCTTGGAAGTCATCAAATATGATGCATTCCAACGGTACCTGTGTGGAGGCTTCAAAGTGTTGAACATGCTGATGGAAATGCAAGTGGGGTACACAAAGTACTGTTGTTTCTCATGTCTATGGGACAGTCGGTCCGGACAATACCACTACACTCAACAGGAATGGCCGGCTAGGGCATCATACAACCCTGGAGAGCACAATGTGGTCAACATTATAGAGAGGAGATAGGCCTACAAGGGAAAGGAGGGAAAGGATAGCCGGGCGATGTTGGCCTGATTCTGCTGGTTGAGGAAGAGAGACTCTACTGGTGAATACAAGCGCAAAGCTTCAGAACAACATTTCTGAGTGTTGGCTCAACTGGATTTAGACATAGGCGCTATTATCTCTGACTTTACCACGTTTATTTAGGACAGTGCACCCTAACTCTGGTTATATATAATTATACAGAATAATACAACTTATCAATTTTTTTAAAAACTCTTTTTCTCAAAAATGGTACACAGGAGCTCATTTTAATGGTGAAATTCGCGTTCAGCATTGTCGATTTGACCATAAAACATGCATCTATTGCCAGTGACAAATTTTTTAGTCAAAATGGACTCACTGGGTTATGGAAAGCAGACATAAATAGGATGATTTGGTGGTGCTGTTGATGACAAAAATTAAGAAGAACGATAATATTGAGAAAAGAAGTCCTTTGCGAAGCACTTTAAGGTATTAAGGTGTGGGTATATAACTATATATCTATGCAAGAGTTGGACTTTGATATTTTTTTTAAAACGATGGAACTCTAAACTTTTTTTGTCGTGAGAAATGTCACTTCACACTTGTACACAATCTGTTTTTAGCCTTATGTCTGGTACTATATTGATGTACGACATCAAGCTTAACAATGTAGCCAGAGAAACAAGCTTTAAATTGTTTTCATATTTAAATATGAACTGTGCATATCCCAGCTTTGCAAGATCATCTAATTTTAATATTTGAAATTTGTTATACAAACAGAATGTCGAGGTTTTCCTTTTACTAAACAAGCTTGCTCGAACAAACTTATTTGAATTATCTCCACCTTGTGCAGTAAAGTTTTGTTGGCTCTACCCCAATTAATTACAGAATATTGAAGATGTGATTGAAATAATAAAAAACACAGTATATTAACCGTGATGTTAAAACATTAACAAACTAATCAAGTATTATATCAAACTGATCAAGTAAATATTTCTTTCTCTTCTTAAAACATTAACAAACTGATCAAGTATTAAGAAGAGAAAGAAATATTTTGTAATAGAAGGAATTCTTCAAATAATCATAAAATTGGTTTAACCCTCTGTCTACCGAAAAAAAAATATGCAAGTTTTACCGTTGGGGTCCATTGGACCCCAAATTCCAAAGTACTTGTTTTGGACAAAACAAAATCAGCTCCGATGATGAAATTAAAGCTCAATTGGAAAGGACGTAACAGACTACAAAAATCAAACTTACGAACACTGTAGAAAAAACCAAAAATACTCGAAATTTAACAAAGAAGTCATGCAGTAGCCCATGCACAAACCGAACCGATACGGAATTGGTCTATTCTTGAGCAATGGTCAAATTATTGAGAGGTTTGGCTAAAAAAAACGCATATTATTAGGCCTACATATTAGTTCACAAAATATTGTGAGTTTATATATTATCGCATTCATTGCAAATGAATTGCGAATGTTCTTGGCAAACGTTGAGTTTGCAAGCAGTACAAAACTGTCTGCATTTTTTGTTTTTTTGTCTTTCGCAAAGATAGCATCTAGCCTTCTTTGATTTTGGTGCCTGATCTTCAACAGCTGTTTCTTATATTTTGTTGCGGATTTAGATGTCTTGTTGATATTGAAGTCGAAGCTGGTAATCCAGCAAGCTCTTTTCCTAGTTGGATCTCAAAATTTATTCTCTTTCATGCATGCATGCTTCCATGTTGTGCTGCAATTTTCGATTTTGCAGTTGATGCAATATCACAAAAGCATTGACAGCAGTGACATCGATCATATTGAAAAATAGAGCTATCGGCGATCTTCTCGTCATTCTTTTGGAAGTGTATTTCCTAAAAATTCTGTCAATAGTGTCGACTCCTCTTTTAGTGCTGTTGTAATACAAGATTACTTCGAATACAGCAGGCTTGGGGTCCGTTGGACCCCACGGTACAAGATGCTATTATTTTTTTTATGCTACCAACTTTTGCTTGAGATCAATAATTATTATGTTGTCCTAAAGATCAAGCAAAGCTGAGAAAAGTCAAGGTATATCAATATCGCATCTGCTATATGTCCTGAGAAATCGCAGAGCGAAATTTGTTTTGGGGTCCATTGGACCCCACGGTAGACAGAGGGTTAAGTGTAGGCTAATTGATGGATAGTTTGTTGGTTCTCATCCATACAGCAATCTTTTTTATTTCTTCATTCATTTTTTGTTCCAGGCAATTCAGATTATGGTGTGTCATGTTTAGGTTTGTGTCATCCGCAAAAGGAGTAATCCTGAAAGAGGACGCAGTAGTTAGATCTTTCACATATAACGGAAATAGTAAAGCGCCAGGGACTGACACTTGGGGAATGCCCCGTTTGACATTCCAAAAACTTAACGGCTTGACGTTAAGATTGGTGCATTTTTGTCTGTTGGTTAAGTAGGCTATGACTTCAATAAGTTCCACATTCTTCCACGTAAGCCATAACAATATAATTTATTCAATAAAATATCACGATTAACAATGTCAAATGCTTTAGTCAGGTCAAGAAAAATGGAACAGGTAAAGTTACTGTTGTGTTTTGGAGTAAATCATTATATATGTGAGTCACCGCACATTTATTGCTGTCGAAGCGTCTGTCCTAAAACCGTGTTGATTTGGAGTTTAATACATTGTGTTTTTATTCAAAAATTTACGTATTTGTTGTACAATAGCTTTTCAAGAATGTTAGAGAAGGTTGGCACAAGAGATAGTGGCTTAAAATCGGTTAAAGCGGTAGGGTGAGATACCTTTGGTATTGTGACGACTTTAGACAGCTTGTGGATCTGAATAGGTCTCTTGAGCAAAGCAGTTATTGCATAATCGAGCAAGAATGGGTGAAATAATGCAGTTGGCAAAGGGATTGATGAAAGAGACTTTAAAGATTAGACTAGTTAGATGAAGCAAATGTGTTGAAATGCAGCTGGATTGTAAGTTGAGTAGTCTTTCAAATCTATGACACAAACAAAAGAATTGTGTTTGGGGTGTAGCGGCACGTTGCTTGTTAGCATGCCCGCTCTTATAGCCTACAGTCGTCGATGGGACGACAACACTTATGGGCATGGTGATGTCTAAGTGATCAGGACACGATAATCCTCGCTATTGATTCTTTTATTGATTTATTTCAACATAATAAACTTGACATTGAACGACAGAATCCAGGCAACAAAAGCACCAAATAAAAAACACCAGAACGATTGATAATCCCACAACCAGAAATTAACACAACGCTCTGTCGTCTTACATGGCCGACTTGAATTCAAAAATAAAGAGTTTTTCTTGAGTGAATGAGAAAAAGACTGAGTCAGAAATCACGATTGTAGTTACTTAAAAAGGCCCTAGTCTTGGTTGGAAAAACGCCGCTGTCAGTATTGCAATCGCTGTACACAACCACGCAATGTAACATAACAGCAAATCTACGTGTGTATGAAGCACTAGCTAGAATGCGATTAGGCATTTTTACAAAAATTTATTGCTTACAATCCTCTAAATTCAATTCCTTAGATTTCTAAGCGGGACGCGGGATTGTGCTAAAAGCACGCGATGTATGTAAGTAGTAAAGAATTGGGATTCCAGCTCAATTTAAAAATGTTACTTTTAATTTGTTGAAATATCTATAATTGCAAGCATCCCGCACGCGTTTTTGTGGATGTCGAGAGAGAGAGATAGAATAGATTTTTTTAACAATCCAAGAATTGGAGAATTTGGCTGGAAAACACTATGTAACTCGATCAATCACAAGTATGACTTCCATGGTGTCCTTTCGCGCGAGCGCTTCCTGAGTTTTAGACGGACTTTGACATGTTACTGGTGCTTCTCCCATAGTTTTGGAAATCCCACAGTTTTGGAAATCCCCATGTGTTGAGGAAATGCATTACATCGATTGTTTTTCTTTCAGAGCGTTGATTTAGCATAAAGTTTTTTAACCTGTTCGCAAAATGGAAAAAAAAGTAAAAAAAAAGAAGTTTGTTTAACTTCCCTCGCAAACCAAACAGTGTGTTTCATTTCTCGTTGGTTTCATAAGAGAAGTGTGTCTCAGCTGGACCTGGGAAACCAGCTGTTAAATTTTTTCTGGATATCCCTTCCGCTTTACCAAGGCAAGCTTCATTTTATTATCCGTACGAACGATTCTTTCTATTCTAAAACTACTATTCTTGGAGGTTTGGTTAGTATTTAATATATCTTGTTCATAAAACGATCCTTTAATTGGTTCACATCTCAAGTAGGCTGGCGCAAAATCTCGAAAAAAATTTTTTTTCTTTTAAATTTTTCGTCAGTTTGGAATATTGTTCCTTTTGGTAAATGTATCTCCTACACCAAATTTCACAAAAAAATATTAACGTTTGACCCTGGTTCACCTGGTTTGAATTTTTTCAAAACACATTGAATTTTCGCTTATCCCTGGAACTGCTCACGGGCTATCTTCTAATGCACTTTAGCATCTTAATGGACACAATAAGAGGCAGTAAACACAAACTTGTAGCAAGCAAAGTGGTTTAATTAGCAACTCCATGAAAACTGACACATGTATTACTCTCAAAATGTCGAATTCTACCACATTTCAGATATGATTTTCTTTGTGCACTCTTCACATAGTAAATATCTACTGCTTTCAGTTTCTTGAATCATTTGACGATGTTTATCGATTTTCACAGGCCAACAAAACTTTTTATATAAAGACATGTGAGAGTCATTTTAAGGTATTTCGAGGCCCCTGACTCTAAAAATGCACTAAGTTTTCTCGAATTGGTTTTAGTTTTTGAGTTACAGCAAAAATATTTTTTCGCAATTTTGAGCCCCTATAGATTTAGCAAGAAACAACTTCGTAAAAATGAAATAGACATTAACAACACGCAAAATTAACATCAACACTCGAAAACGAATTATGAAATGTTATATCTGGACTACGTTACTTTACAATGCAGAAAAATGGACACTGTCATCATAAATGGTAAAACGACTAGAGGCATTTGAAATGTGGATTTATAGAAGAATGCTTAAAATTTCATGGAAGGATAAAATCACAAACAAAGATGTGCTATCCAGAATATAAACCAACATGGAAATTCTAGAAACAATTAAATCAAGAAAATTGAAATATTTTGGCCACATGATTCGCAATAATTCTATTCAAAGACAACTACCAGAAGGAAAAATGAACGGCAAACGAAATAGGGGCAGACCACCAAGAATTTGGACTAATGATATTGAAGACTGGTCAGGACTTAACTACAAAACTGCAGTGGAAAAATCTCACAACAGAGAAACTTGGCGTCTCATTGCCTCCAACCATCGACGAGAGGAAGGAACTTAATGATGATGATAGATTTAACGTCGTGTCGTTTACTACATGGACAAAACTGGAAGTAATCCCAGGCACATTTCTGAGTTGTAGGCTATAAACGCTATTTGGAACCAATCACGTTGATTACAACCCAAACAAACAGCTATTTAACGTTTACTGGCCTAGTAGCAATCAAAATATGATGTGAAGTAAGCCTGAGGATACAAGATGTAGAATATATAACTTGCGTTTTGCATTAATATATTTGTTGATTTCAACAGTCTCAGACTTACTAAGTAAGCTACTAAGTACAAACAAAATGCATACATTGTTTTGCTTAACAAACTAGACAAATAAATAAAACAAAGCTATCGATGAACAAACGCAACCCTTTATTATGATTGGCCTACTGAGCAACACCCATCAAGGTACGAAGGCCATTTATATAATTACAGAATACAAAGTTATGTTCTTCAGTAAAGTAGCTGCTTAGAATTTTATCCTTGCTGCATAAGAACCAAGAACGTAATCTTGGCCTTGGAGTCAAGAATTCCATGTTGATCGAGATGAGGAGCCAAGATTGCAGCTACCACTTTTGATAACTAAATCTTTAACTACTACAGTAGGTGGTAGAAATGGTTTTGAGAAAAAAACGTGACCTTGCTCCAAAACATTACTGAAGGTATTGAGGTTACTCTCAGTCATGCCCGTTTTCCTATTGTTTCAAGCAAATCACCACTTGAAACAAGAGAGGGCAAACAAAAAACAGAAATAGCAACGTTCATGCAATGACTGCCTTGCACACTCCATGTAAACATGATGTTCCAACTTCCTTCGAACATCCTCACCGTGCAAAAGTATCAATTTTCATGGTGATTCCACGGCTCTCTTTATGCCATGGCACTCTCAACTTCTTAGCTTTAAGCCCAGAAACGGGGTTGAGTGCAATGTTTGCATACTTTAGGAGGAACCCAGGACTTATCTTGATCACCCAGCTTCATGTCAAAGTAATAATAATAATGCTTGTTTTTATATAGCGCTGTATCTATCGCAAAATGTGTTGATCCTCTGCGTTGCCTCATGCAGAAAAATATATCTGGGTTGTTTGTACAGCATCCTACTTGTCAACGGCATATTTTATTAGCCTATATGCCATTTATTTAGCCTATAGACCAGAAAAAAAATTCTTGCAGCAAAGACTTAGCCTTAGCAAAGGCTTGGAATAAAACTTCATTTGTACAAGTATCCATGTCAGTAGGCCTACCTTTTCAATATAAAGCTGCATTCATAAACACATGACTTTCGGGATATTTTTCTTGTGATGTAGGCCTACTGATTCACAACTGTTTTCATTGAGTATTCATGTCTCCCTTACGTTAAACACAGTTCATTTCAACCTTTGCTTGCGTTTTGAACTTTCGTGCAATATGAACCAGTTGAACTAGACAAGTGCAATTATAACATCATAATGGTAAACAGGGCTGAAAATAAGTAATTTGCTAATTGACAGCTTTTGAGAAACGATTTCAAAAATATTTTTATTGTCGAATATCTCGAAAACTAGAGCCAATTCGAAAAAACTAAGTGCATTTTCGGAATTAGGTGCCCTGAAATACTCTAAAATGACTCTCATCTTTTGTGCCAAAATTTTTTTGTTGGTCTATGTTGTAGATTCACTGACTGCGAAAAGGCTGAAAAATCAACTAAAATGACACTAAAAGCATGCACTATTAGTGACTCTCAGACTTGGAGTAGGGTGAAGATGTTCCACGTGGAAATTAACAGAGGAAGAGACGTCAAGATCACGTGGTCAAATTTTGAGAAATCCCTTCTTCAAATACTGCTAAACCACTTCGAAATTTACTAATTTTTCAGAAAAATTCAGCATATCTCTCTATGGGTGAACCAGGGTCAAAGGTCAAAACCCAACAAAAATTTTTGGTTTACAAATATCAGTGAGCAAAATGGAACATTATTCCAAACTGACAAAATTTTTAAAGAACATCAAGGAAAATGAGCCACCCTAATCTCAAGTCTTCAATCAGGAACGTAGCCGAAATTGTGTTTTCAACTTCAACAATTTAAAAAATTTCTTCAGTCCAATTAGATGTTTAACCCTTACAAGTTTGGGCTCCTGGAGTCTTGCTCAGTTTGGGAGGGGGGGGGGGGGCTGTCGATTCTTCTTATGCTTTAGGAGTGATATCTCTGTTATTTTTTAAGGTACGGTTTCAAACTTTGGGATACACTTTGTAAAATTATTCACGCTGAGCAAATCCGAAAATTAAAACTATGTGAATTTTAGAACTGCTCATAGACGTTGAAATGTTGAGGTGACTTATGACTTTTGGATTATTTTGCAATTAAAGCAATTGTAGCGTGAGTTTACCCATTATTTTTTGGTAGAGTAATGAAAAACATGCATTGCAATGTTGTGATTAAAATTTTTTTACATATTCTCAATTTGAATCTATATTTTTCATGCAAAATAATAACTTTTCCCACGCTCAAACATAAGGTCGCTGCTTGACTAAAAGAACAATGCTTCATCAATTACATGCAGTAATGAGATTTCTGAACGCGTGTCACACCAATTTGGATTATGATCTTGTGACCTCGGTTCCAAGAACAGCAACTCCTACGCTTTATTAACAAATGTAGACCAGCTGAAGAAGCAGGGTGGCGTTTATCAAATACTATTATGTAATCCACGAAACGAATGGAAGATCATGCGACAAAAAACGCGGTATAAATGCAATGTATTGTAGTTGCAACAGCGTCTCTCAATGTAAGTTCAATGTGAACTCGGCTACATACAAGGCTAGTACTAGGAGTAAGATTACCCGATAAAGTCGATGATGCTCTACGACGTAGAGTTTACGTAAACAGAAGTCAGAAAGAAATTCAAAATAAAACAGTTACGGTTCATTAATTAACAGAACGTCACAACGCTTTTTGTCAAAAGGAAAATCTGTAATGCCTCTGGTCATTTTCTTGTGGATTCAATAAGCTCTCTAAGATTCATACGTCACACACTAAAATCCAAACAATATTTAGATTTATTCAAAGTAGTATTTATTATGCGTCAAATCATTGTGATCCTGGAAAAATACTTTACAAAGAATTAGCTGCCTAATGGGCGTTTGTGCGATAAAAATGTCAGTTTGGCAGCAAAATATTGATAAGTATTTTGATTTGGTTACAGTAATACCGGACTGCAGCAATTGGCACAAGGCTCTTGCAGCAACGTGTTTCAACTTGATTCAATGGTAAAGCAACCTGTATTCTGTCAGGTTATGTACACACAAGTTCATAAATATTTAGGAATATGCAATGAGGCATATTGAAATTACAAGTGGCTGCACATTTACAGTTTGATAATACGAGGAATTGAATACAACGCTAATACAATCATTTCGACGTGGATTCAACATTGCAAGACAATGTAAACATGCGCGGGTTTGCAATTAGATTACTTCTCTTCTGTCCTTGTTTGTATAAAAATCATAAAATCAGTCGTTGTATCCGTGCTAAAATTCAGCTATGTTCAAACCGCATTACATTGATATTTTCTAAATAGAAAATGGATTTATAAAATATGAATACAATACTGTTTCAGCATATAAAAATGCTGAATTTTACATCGAGTATTACAATTAGTTTTATGACCCACTTTTTATACAAAAAGGATAGATGATTTTGATAAGCAATCTAATTGCAAAACAGCGCATGTTTATAAGTATTCAACTTCTAGATATGTTGAATCAACGTAAAAATAGCTATCTGTCTAATGAAAGGAAAAAAGGAAAATCTTTCATTGAGCTCCGCGTTTTATTTAGGCTGTGGTTGAAGCCAATGTTTATAAAACCGCAATCATTCAAATAGTTTATTCTGCGCAAAAGCAAGCTTGACATACTCGTATGGAATGTGCAGAACATAAAGGCTTTTCACAGCACTGACATTGGCCACGGTTTTTTGGTAGTTTATTTTTTCTGGCTTTGGCACCTTCTCCCATAATGGCGTGTTTGCATACGTCGCATCTACGTCGTGTCGACAATAGTTGGGGCAGTGTTGCCCTTCTGCCGCTTGGAGTTGTTGTTGAAGGTTGTTTCCCTATTACTGCTTCAATCTTATGCATGGTGTGATAGTTCAGGCCCTGGATAGATCGCGACTTTATGAATGGCTTCACGAGTTCCATGGCCAGTTCCCAACCGAAGTCGAAGGATTTTCGCTTGCGTGGATCAGTCCCTTCATTTAGTGCTAAAACTGTAGATGCGTTGACGCGGCAAGTATCCAAAAAATAAGCAAACGCAGTAGTTGTCCACCGTGGGGACTTCGCTTTGCACGTGAATTAACCTATCCTTTGGTCGATGATATCGGTGCCACCCTTTGTGAAGTCGTAAAGCTTATACAAGCCTGGCTTCTTTTTGCCGTCATCCTTGGTAATCCCCAATAGAGGTTGCATAGTCGTCAACATCAACACATTCCGCATACCAGAACTCTTCGTTTTTACTACATAAGAATGTAGGCTGAGATCAGCCTCACTCGTCTGCCAATAAATTTCGTACGAAAATTCCTCCCTACCACTCACTTGCTTTACTTCCAGGGATATTCTTCTACGTATAGCGTTGAGGGTTCCCACTGATATTATACCCCTGTCAAGCAACCACTGCGCGAGTGGTATGGAGGTGTACAAGCGGTCATACTAAATATTCCGACCTTGAAGGTCACCGTGTTGTTCCAGGCTCATCACCATTCTTTTTACCACTTCTTCTGTTCCACGAACGTAAAAATTAAATGGCTCTTCCTTCGGTTTACCTGAATAGACCGATGCCGTAAATGTGTATGGAAATCTGCTGGCGTTTACCGACTTGAACAGAAGGCCATATTTCGCAGGCTTGTTTGGATTATATTGCTTGAAGGCAATTTGTGTCCTCATGGGGTATAGCGTTTCGTCCAACGACAAGTAGTCACCTGGAATTACATGTTTGCCGCAGATTTCGTTAAACATTTCGAAAACGACTCGAAATGCGGCAAACCGGTCATTCTTCCAACGTTGCGGCCTAGTATTTTGGTCGTCGAACGAAATGTTCGAAAATAAAAATTTAAAGCGGTTCTTGCTCATTGTTGCACTAAACATGGGATGCCCTTGCAGTTGATTAAACAATACATCCGTGGAATGACCAGCCTGTCCTAAAAGCCCCCGAAAATACTCCAATCCAACAAAGGCCAGCATCTCCTCGTTGTTGGTTGGGCAAAAATAGCAGTACCTGCTGTCATCTAAAATTCTCTCTGGCAATTGAGAAATGAGTGTGGCAATTTTTCTATTTGTTTCTTGAACAATAATGTTCAAAATGTTTAAAGAAAAAAATAGTTTCCATGCTTGCCGAGGAGTCTTGGTTTCTTTGGCTTCTCCTCTAACACCAGTCGGGCCAGATATAATGTTAGCCCGGCCCCTTCTCCCATTGTGCATCGGTCTCGCATTAGACCAAGTAATGCTGACGCCGCCCTCTTGTCTGTTCTTTGGCTTTTCTACAAAGTTGTATAAGACTTCAGTGTGTCGGGAAATTCAACAGCATCGTAGTTGTTCATGTCGAGAGAGGAATCTATGCTGTTCACCAGTCTTTTTGATGTTATAATCCTTCGTGGTGGCGCAAACTCCGGTTGATCATCGCCCATGGAAGGTAACTGGTCGTCAATCGCGACCGGAATCGCTGTTGCAGAAGTTGACGGAGAAGAATCCGCTTCTTCATCTGAATCGGAGTGCCATAAATCCTCCAAATCATCCGCCTGGTTTTCGTCGTCAGAATCCAGTAAAACATGTTGCAATATTTCTTCAGCACTGAATCTTTGCCTTGCCATGTTTTATTTAAAAGTGAAAAGGACGTATTTTTTTTAGTAATGGCGTTGAAATACTAAAGAAAATGTATAATGAAACAAATTGTTAGTCACATAGAAACTAGTTAAAAAAAAACTGTTACACAGAATTATAAAAGTCAAGAATAAACCAAAACTTTGCAATATAATAAATTGTCAGACCGTTGTCAAAAATTGTGAAGTGCACTTTACATATTTACTGATGATGAAACTATATGAATGTTATGGTTATCTATGGTGATTCAGATTAGCTTCTTGAGCAATGCTTCACGTTTATGATAAACTACACGTATTATTCTAAGACTTAGAATATCCTCATATGTCACATCAACAAATACTTTCCTGACTTACCAATAGGCTAACTAAGGTAACAAAGAAACATTCTACTAACGGACAGTTCAGTGATAAAAAAAATCCAAAAGTTTGATATTTCTTGCAAATGCAAACAATATAAGTTTTTCATAACAAGATGAAGTTCAATAGCATTACAAGAATTCCATCACCATAATTCAAAAAGAACCTTTCCATTACTTGGGTTGACCCTTGCGATTACTCCGCATATGGGTTGTGTTATGTACCACTATAGTTCACCGTACTGCCGATTGCCTAAAGCATGAAAAAAGTTGCATCTGTCTGCGGTTATAAGTTATATTTTTTTCTAAATTCAACTAAAACAGCTATTCGCATTATGAAACAGTTGGATAAGTACCATAAATCAAACTATGGAATAAGTTTGTTTCCCTATAAAAACGCCTGCCTGCAAAATGATACAATGTTTATAAAAATTACTAGATGTACATAACGCAATATACTTTATGATGTTATATTTTCTGATTATACATTTCCAGTCCTTGTCACAGACTGCATAATGCTTACTCATTCACTTTCAATGTAACTGAAAGTAGTTGTTAGATAAAACCTATATATCACACGCGCTATCAAGTAAAAGCGTTCTATTTACATTGATTCGATTGGCTCAATATGAGATGGCTACTTCTAAACTACACTTATAAAGGCAGAGTCTGCAATTACTTGAGTTTTTGCAGGTGTTCCTACAATAAATAATGCGATTAATCGAATACAATTCTCACACAACTCGTGGAATATGTCTAGTCAATCAGCGCTGACATAATGCTAGATGATGCATTATTGTTTATTGAATAATTTAGTAAATATGCGTACCTTCATCTGTTTGTTATAGTGAGAAGAAACTAGGAAGAATGGAAATAGAAATGGATAAAATAAAGGTATTTTTATTCAATGTAACGCGCTGCCGCGTGTCATTATCTAACTAAAATATCTCTCGCCGCTAGCCTATGTCGATTCATCGTCTTCTGACGTCACGTCCATTCGACAATAAACGATTTCTTTCATGCATTCTCAGTTCAGGTTGGCAGTTACCTGCTTTTCCGTCGATTCAACGTTGCAAGACGTCGCACAAGTTCGTATCTTTAGTTTGGTAAACGGAGATAAGATTTCATTGTGACATTGCTATGTAAACTTATATTTCACATGAGACAACTTGACAAGTAAATACACAATTTTTCACAATTTATGACGAGTTATAGCACATGGAAATGTTACGCTACAATTGCTTTGCGAGGTACTGCATTGCGGTTTAGTTTATCAGTGACAGTGAACCTGGTACAAGAAGCCTCGAATATATTGATTCAACTAAGCTGCATTACGTAAAAACGTGGTGGAACAATCGTCCTTTTCACAAAAGCGTGATGTTCTGGTTTATTCTACACAAATGAGAAGCGTATTGCATTTCAAATCTTTACATGTCGACTTGGAAATAAATGTTTATCAGTATACGTGAGAAGCTTTGGGAACATCGACGCCTTTTCTGCTTTTGATAGTGTGTCGGACAAAAGGAAAGATTTGAAACCAAAATTATAATATGTTACAGCGCAGCTTCTACAGTAGTTCAATTTCTAATTATTCAAAAAAGCGTTGTGGCCCAAACAGAACAATCTAAAAACAGTCCACAACGTTGAATATGTCACGAGAAATGAGAGTGAAACAAAACAAGTCGATCACTTTCAATACTTATCTCACATTTTACATCAAATCTACTCCAAATGACGCTGAGTCATTGCAATAACGTTGTAGCCTATGCTTTGTTTGATTAAAAGGACATCATTGTCTGCGAAAAACAATTCTCGCTCTAGATGCATTCGCACCAAGTCTTATGTTTAATTTTACGCAATTTCAACCGCAAGCGACGGTAACTCATCGTATCAAAGTTGAAGCTTTTCTTGTATCGACGTCGCTTATAAGCCGTGGTGAGAACAAAAGGTCCACGCATACTGCCAATTTCCTTCACGCTGTGAAGCAGTTAGGATTAACAAGACATGGGCCAAATTAATTACTTTCATCCAGCTGGTGGGAAAATTTTGAACAATAGAATATGAAATATTTCAGAGGATGTGCTGAGAAATGCCTTATATCTCTCAATTTATAACCTTTATTCGCTCAAAATTTCAGCTCAATAGAGGTGAATGAAAGTTAGGAAAAGTCAAGAAATCTCGTAGTCGCAGCCTCACTGGTTTTAGAGATACAACTGTTGATGCAAAAAAGTTGAATCGACAGCCCCCCCCAACCTTCAAAGATTTAACCCTTTGTTTTTCAACGTTTTTTTGGAAGTTAACTGCTCAAGGGGGGGCCGTTTATGAATCAAATTTAATCAGCTGTTACGTGTTATCCGCTGGTGCTATTTCAACAGAAGTTGCATTGGTGTGAAAACAAATCATTTGTCTATAAGTTTGAAAAGTCATTATTTTAAAATTTTCTATGTTAAACTTGATATTTCAATTTTTGCAAAGGTACCCGAAAACGACAATTTTGATTTATCTTGCCGCTATTTAATTAACGTGCTAATCCGATTTCATGCAAAGTTCTGAAAAACAATGAGCTCTATCGAAGGCACGAAGTGTGTGTGCGGTGTGCCGAATCATTGCATTGATAAAGATTTACGACTTGCGAGCAAATCTTATTGTAAGCTACTCATTGATTCTAAAATAGTTAAAATCAGAGTAATATTGTTACACGAATTTGAAAAAAAAGCAAAACTGCGTTTGTTGTTTTACATTTTTGTCCTAAACTAATGCATTTCCAAACTCATGGCTAGCTTCTAGTTTTATGGAACCAAACTTCTCATAAGTAACAGCTTAGCCTGCTTGAATAGCTGTTTACATCTTCGTTTGTGTATTTTAGGTCTACAATTGAGTTTGCAGTATGAATATTTTTAGTAGAGAGAAGACAATTGAACAAGTTGTTGAAATTATCTGAAATTTCTAAGTTCAAATTAGGTGCTTTTGAAATTGTGGATTTGTGTCAAGTCACATCACAAATATCATGCAGGCTACATCATAAGTCATTTCGCTTACGGGTGTTTATAAACATGACTCATAAATTACATCCACAAACAATATAGCATTTACATCAACAAAGCTAAGTTCGAAGCTCACTTTTTATTGAAGATTGTGTCAATCAATTTGAAATAACATTTTTAGTCCGCCAGCGTCGAAACAATGCAACAACGAATTGAGGAACATGCGTAAACAAAGGAAATGTGAAATAACCTACAGTCAGCAAAGCTACATAAGTTTAATGCTTACAAATGTTGAATCAATGTAAAAGGACTGGATTGCTGACTGGGACTTCATTGTTTGAAACACAAAAAATACGCGTAAAGGCGACAACATCAGCAAGGCAGCGATTATGTTTCTGGCCAAAAAAAATTAACTTTTTACTTCAAAGATAAACATTATTATAACGAAGCTTCAAAGTTTGTCGTAAAAAATATTGCAGAGATACAATAAACATAATCATTTTGTGCCAGATTGTGAGAAGACTTCCTAGATTCTTTCCAATCATTTGCAGGATTGCAAATTATTTTCTATAGCTTTATATTGCCAAAAACTGGCTTCTTTGTTGAAACAACGTGGCTACAATTCTATAAAAAATTCTTAGGCCTATTACATTGAAGTAATGAAATGTTTTTTTTTGTGATTTTGCTGATGACGTTTTACAACATCCGAGAAGTAAAAAATAATAATGATGAATTATTTTACAAAACCGTGGTTTGCAAGTGCTTCACAAAAAATTGTTGGGGGAAAATTTACCATTAGAAGTAAAACGTTTGTAAAAGAAAATTGTCGGTTTACGTATTTATAATGTTTATTGCGCTGTTATCGAATTATAAACTGCTTGTATTGTCTACCTTTGTAGTTACCGGCCAGCTTAGAGCAGCATGCAAACTACGCGTTTATGGTATTTGCATCGTGTGATGATTCTCGAAAATTTCTAACAAGGTCTTTATTTTTATCGTGATATTTTTGTGCCTTTTCTGTCCTACACTTGAAGTCATTGTGCAGCACAATCCACATCGGTTTTTAGACTCAGTCTACATTGAAAATCTTTTGTGTGGTGCATCATTTCAAGTAGTGTCTTCCCCTAAGCTGTTACACACACCGCCCAGAACCAGGTTGATTATTATGTATCTTACAGCCGTTGAGAGCCCGTTATTGTATGTGTGGAATTATTACTGTAGATGTCTGACTAAATTCATGTCAAAGTCGAGCAAATTCTGCTTTCGGGATCCTTGCCGTTATTTACGGTATTTTTTGTTGATAAGTTTAGGCAGCATTTTTCAAAGATAAATGAAGATATCGGTATTGTTCGTCATTTAGATTTAGTTTTCTCAGCATTGTTTATTCATTCTTTGATCCACTAGTTTGTCCCAGTTTTGGTATAATCGGATCGTTTATAAATGGCGGGTCTTCACAATAGCCGGCCTCTTACACATTGGCGCAAGGTATTCAGATGTTGAATCAATGATGAAAAAAGCTGATTTGTTGTTTGTCTTATGTGACGCCTAGCTTTATGCCTCTTCTACATTACAAAATATTTAGTAATGTAGATGAGGCATTATCATCTTTATTTTGCGCTCTTTGGAACAACACACAGTGCACTGTGAAACAAAAATGCAGGACATAACAACAAGTAGGCGACATAAAGCAGGGAAGGGACGCCATCGAGTTAGCTGCAACGTGTAAATGAAGTCTACCTCATAATTTTGAGTGTATCTCACAATTACTGTTTGCAAAAACGCTATTTCTCCGGCTTCACCCAAAAGCATTTCCAGTAATACATTTCCTCAATTGCAAGTTTTGTCAATGAGAGCATTTCCATAGAACGTTTATTTCGAAACCAGGTTTTCGTGCATTTACCCAAGAGAAGATTTCTTATTGTAACGTCTTTTATTCGTCAATAAATATTATCTGCTTGAAACAACTGTTTTGAATAGTTTGTGGCCTACATAGCCTACTATTTTGATCGTGGATTGCTATTCTTCTTTGAAGAGCTGATAACGCAAAAAACGTTTGCTGTTATTGTTTCTAATTGACAGCTTTGTGATCACTGGCTTTTCTTTTGTGGCATAAGAAATAACGCACTTTGTATTATTGAGGTCAAACCAAACAAAGGAAAACAAGAGGATGTTTCTCTCTGCTCGCGCATATCGATGCACGAAGCAATTATGAGCTTATGGCTTGTTATCGCAATGTAATCCATTTCACGTTTTGCTGGAAGTGAGTTAGAAATAGCAAAAATTCACCAAAATCTTGAATTTACAAGAAAACTACACAACTTTTAGCATCAAATTTAATATCATCAGATCCGCCTGGCAATTTTAGGAAAAGTCAAGAAAAACCAAGTGCATGGCGTTACTGTGCTTCAAATAATCAAAGGAAATATGAGGGGAGGCCAAATCTGGCCTCCATTTGAGGAGCAAAGTGTTAAAAATCTGGTTTGTGGTTTATATTTTGCGTTTGGAATCGGATTGGAGTTGAGAGTAATATTTCCAAAGTATTTGGAGCAGGAGTGGATTTGAAGTCGCAGAAGTCGGAGTGCGGCAGGAGTCCATAAAACCTGACTCCGTACACCTCTGGCTCCTGTACACCTCTGCTCCTCAGGATAGAGCGCAGTGTTTCATGCAAAATTAAATAAAAAGTAAATATGGCAAACAATAAGGAGACATTTTTATGGATGAAAATTCAATAATAATACTTGACAAGCAACACACTCAAAAAAGCCTAACAACCGCCACTCGCCAAACCAAAAATTAACTCTATGACATCATCATCATCAAAAAATAACAAATTGTAAAATGCGAAAATGTGTGCTCAGAGTAAAGTGGTGCCAAATGTGCTTCTATTTTCCAGAAGAAATACTATGCTTCTTCAGAGTGAGATCAGTCACCTATGTTGTCTGCTAAATCTGTTCAAAATATTTAAAGTACCACAAACATAATTTACGCTACTTTGTGTCAGCTTATCTCGCTTGACGCAAAATATGTTAGATTTGTCTTTTAATTAAAATGATGGTTTTATGGCCTAATTCAGCTGCTTTGATCATGTTTGCTGTATTGCATTCAAAAACCTAATTTATGCAGCCCATGGTGGTGAATAGATGTTCACCCCTGCTCTAGCTCATCAAACAAGTAAACATAGGACAGCGATAATACGTAGTCTGCTTCTATATATGCGCCAACCTGGCAGGTCTATAGACTATCATCAGCGGTCGACGATTAACTTGGCATTCCTTGCAAGTGGGAAGGATTGTGTATGAGCTGATGCAAGCCGACGCAGACCGAACCTACGATGCTGTTTCTGTTGACAGTATGTATAACTTCATCGGAGGACACAGCCAAGTGTTCGAAGCAATACAAGATCATGTTCCGCTAGATGGAGAAATAGCAATGAGTGTAGGTGATAGAATTACATCACCCGGCTACCATGATGCAAAAATTTTCCAAGTGGAACAATGGTGTGAGGTACTTGTTGATGGTAATTGATGTGTCTCCTAAATTTAGTTTTATTGAAACGCTAAAAGATAAAAAAGGTGAAACAGTTGCAAAAGCTTTTCAGAATATTTTTAAATAAATCTAGGAGACCACAATTGATGTGGGTTGGCAAAGGGAAAGAATTTTCCAATCAACATGTGAAAGCAAAAATTAAGTTTTACACAACAGAAAATGAAGAAAAATCGAATGTGGTTGAAAGATGGACTCGAACAATAAAAGAAAAAATGTGGAAACGATTTACTGAAACAAGCTCAACACAATTTGTGGATTGGCTTCCTGAATTGTTACAAAATTGCAACAACACAAAGCATTCTTGCATAAAAATGACACCGGCTGAAGCAAGTTTAAAAAAGAACTCAGGTCATGTTGCTTACAATTTACACATGGATCATCATGAAGACCTTGCTGGAAAGCCAAAATTTAACTTAGGTGACTTTGTTAGAATCAGTAAATACAAAAGAAAGGTTTTCCACAAAGGTTAAACATCTAATTGGACTGAAGAAATTTTTTAAATTGTTGAAGTTGAAAACACAAGTTCGGCTACGTTCCTGATTGAAGACTTGAGATGTGAACCAATTAAAGGATCGTTTTATGAACAAGATATCTTAAATACTAACCAAACCCCCAAGAATAGTAGTTTTAGAATAGAAAGAATCGTTCGTACGGATAATAAAATGAAGCTTGCCTTGGTAAAGCGGAAGGGATATCCAGAAAAAATTTAACAGCTGGTTTCCCAGGTCCAGCTGAGACACACTTAATGAAACCAACGAGAAATGAAACACACTGTTTGGTTTGCGAGGGAAGTTAAACAAACTTCATTTTTTTTTACTTTTTTTTCCATTTTGCGAACAGGTTAAAAAACTTTATGCTAAATCAACGCTCTGAAAGAAAGACAATCGATGTAATGCATTTCCTCAACACATGGGGATTTCCAAAACTGTGGGAGAAGCACCAGTAACATGTCAAAGTCCGTCTAAAACTCAGGAAGCGCTCACCCGCTCGCGCGAAAGGACACCATGGAAGTCATACTTGTGATTGATCTAGTTACATAGTGTTTTCCAGCCAAATTCTCCAATTCTTGGATTGTTAAAAAAATCTATTCTATCTCTCTCTCTCGACATCCACAAAAACGCGTGCGGGATGCATGCAATTATAGATATTTCAACAAATTAAAAGTAACATTTTTAAATTGAGCTGGAATCCCAATTCTTTACTACTTACATACATCGCGTGCTTTTAGCACAATCCCGCGTCCCGCTTAGAAATCTAAGGAATTGAATTTAGAGGATTGTAAGCAATAAATTTTTGTAAAAATGCCTAATCGCATTCCTCCTAGTGCTTCATACACACGTAGATTTGCTGTTATGTTACATTGTGTGGTTGTGTACAGCGATTGCAATGCTTACAGTAACGTTTTTCCAATCAACACTAGGGCCCTTTTAAAGTAACTACAACCATGAACCCTGACTCAATCGTTTTTCTCATTTCTCTTGCTCAAGAAAAGCACTTTATTTTTGAATTCAAGTTGGCAATGTAGGACGACATAGTGTTGTGGTTTTTTATTTGGTGCTTTTGTTGCCTGGATTCTGTCGTTCAATGTCAAGTTTATTAAGTTGAAATAAATCAATAAAAGAATCAATAGCGAGGATCATCGTGTCCTGATCACTTAGCCATCACCATTCACCATGCACATAAGTGTTGTCGTCCCATCGACGACTGTAGGCTATAAGAGCGGGCATGCTAACAAGCAACGTGTCGCTACACCCCAAACACAATTCTTTTGTTTGTGTCATAGATTTGAAAGACTACTCAACTTACAATCCGGCTAATCCAGCTAGCCTAATCTTTAAAGTCTCTTTCATCAATCCCTTTGCCAACTGCATTATTTCACCCATTCTTGCTCGATTATGCAATAACTGCTTTGCTCAAGAGACCTATTCAGATCCACAAGCTGTCTAAACTCATCACAATACCAAAGGTATCTCACCCTACCGCTTTAACCGATTTTAGGCCAATATCTCTTGTGCCAACCTTCTCTAACATTCTTGAAAAGCTATTGTACAACAAATATGCAAATTTCTGAATAAAAACACAATGTATTAAACTCCAAATCAACACGGTTATACGCCAGACGCTTCGACAGCAATAAATGTACGATGACTCTCATATATGATGATTTACTCCAAAGCACAACAGTAACTTTACCTGTTCCATTTTTCTTGACCTGAGTAAAGCATTTGACATTGTTAATCGTGATATTTTATTGAATAAATTATATTATTATGGCTTACGTGGAAGAATGGGGAAGTTATTGAAGTCATAGCCTACTTAACCAACAGACAAAAATGCACCAATCTTAACGTCAAGCCGTTAAGTTTTTGGAATGTCAAACGGGGCATTCCCCAAGTGTCAGTCCCTGGCGCTTTACTATTTCCGTTATATGTGAAAGATCTAACTACTGCGTCCTCTTTCAGGATTACTACTTTTGCGGATGGCACAAACATGACACACCACAATTTGACTTGCCTGGAACAAAAAGTGAATAAAGATTTAAAAAAGATTGATGTATGGATGAGAACCAACAAACTATCGATCAAGTACACTAAAACCAATTTTATGATTATTTGAAGAATTCCTTCTATTGCAAAATATTTCTTTCTCTTCTTAAAACATTAACAAGCTGATCAAGTATGAACATCACGGTTAATATACTGTATCACATCTTCAATATTCTGTAATTAATTGGGGTAGAGCCAACATAACGTTACTACACAAGGTGGAGATAATTCAAATAAATTTGTTCGAGCAAGCTTGTCTAGTGAAAGGAAAACCTCGACATTCTGTTTGTATAACAAATTTCAAATATTAAAATTAGATGATCTTGCAAAGCTGGGATATGCACAGTTCATGTTTAAATATGAAAACAATTTACAGCTTGTTTCTCTGGCTACATTGTTAAGCTTGATGTCGTACATCATACATAGTACCAGACATAAGGCTAAAAACACCCAGATTTGAGACCAACTTTGGCAAAAACGCTCCATTTCTTGTGTGTTCAAGTGTGAAGTGACATTTCTCACGACAAAAAAAGTTTACCGTTCCATCGTTTTAAAAAAATGTCAAAGTTCAACTCTTGCATGGATATATACCCACACCTTAACACCTTAAAGTGCTTCGCAAAGGAGTTCTTTTCTCAATATTATCGTTCTTCTTAATTTTTGTCATCTACAGCTGTACCAAATCATTCTATTTATGTCTGCTTTCCATAATAATTGTTACATTGTGATGGTGGCCTTTTCGCTTTTCTCCTGTTATATTTTAGTAAAACTTTGGCCAACGCTGTATTGTAGCACACAATTACGGATGGGTCGTTGGCTTTATCTTGGTTGCTACTTTGAATCTTTAATATCGGTTTTCTCAATCTGGGGATGCAAATTCAAACCAAAAGCATTTGTTTTTTTGTTTTCTTTTTATGTCAGTGGCTAAACTTTTTTATTCATTGGAGTAGTGTGCCTGCTTCTATACACATTACACATGTGTGCATGAATGTGGAGTTAGATTTATTGTTATGTTGTGTTGGCTGACCAGATGATCGCTTATGTTCTTTCGCTACCCTCCTGAATGCGCCATCATCTAATCAACAGCTGTACAGGGATATCTATAACTACTTAGTAGTTATAGATACCCCTGCAGCTGCAACTTACAATGCATTGTTTTTACTTTTCATATACTCTGCTTGTTTGTTTATATGTGGCGCTATTGAAACAAAATAATAAAATAAAACAAAATAAACAAATTACATAAATTCACTTGAATTTCTTGTTGGAACCCTGAAGGAGTAACGTGATTGTGAGGTCACAAACAACACGCAGTTATTTCTTCTGATCAGCACCCGAGCCATTGATGCGTGTTGTGTTGAGCGTCTTTACACAAAGTGGAAATTCCTGACCTGGGGTTCTGCTCCACATGGGAGGGTTACGGTATTCCAGGGTAATCAGCAGGGATGAGAATCTTTTTGACCTTATGTGCGGGGAAACTTCCTTTCTTCCCCGTTCTTTCATTTCGACCAATTCTGGAAGCCCAGGAGAAATCATGGAAGCCGTGTGATGTAATTCTATCACCTACACTCATTGCTATTTCTCCATTTAGCGGATCATGTTCTTGTATTGCTTCGAACACTTGGCTGTGTCCTCCGATGAAGTGATACATTCTGTCAACAGAAACAGCATCGTAGGTTCGGTCTGCGTCGGCTTGCATCAGCTCATACACAATCCTTCCCACCTGCGAGGAATGCCAAGTTAATCATCGACCGCTGGTGATAGACCTGCCAGGTTGGCGCATATATAGAAGCAGACTACTTTTTGTCGCTGTCCTATGTTTACTTGTTTGATGAGCTAGAGCAGGGGTGAACATTTACTCACCATCACAGTTTTATTACCGTAACCTCGTTTCGCTCGTTTTGCTAATTATTTATTTTCGAAGCGTTAACAACGGGCTAAATGTTTTCTGTTTTTTATTGAAAGTCTTTATAGTCTTTTATCGAATACCGTATATACTCGAGTATAGGTCGAGATGTTCGCATTTCGCAAGTGATTTTCACCTCAAAAAGACAGGTTCAACTTATACACGGGACAAGCTGTTGTCTCCTGCTCGGCAGTTTTCAAAATGAACGCTGCTGTGCCAAAATCATTGCCGACGTAGACTGCGGAATAGCGTCCGTCGGCTGAAGTAAAATTTTGAATACGTCTATTTAATGATTTCTTGTCAATTCTAAACTTTATGCACTTATGAGCAATATACAAAGCTCACGAGATAAAACAGCAGAAAGAGCTGTTTTAAGAGATCTATTTTTGTATTTTTGCGTGTAGGATATATAATTGTTCTTATTACGTAACATGCGATGATCGCTGAAGTCGATGTCAAACCTTAGCGGCCGCATGATACAATGATGTCAGGTTGGCTTGGTGATAATAGCGGTAAGAAACGTCGTTAATGCAGGCAATATCTACCACCTTTTTATTTATCGATTTTCGATTTAATTCTCACACATTGCAAACAAAACAATGCATTTTGTATAAAAAAAGTCTCGTGCTTTTGCACCAGATGGTCTATTTAAAAAAAAATGCTGTAACAAACCTCCTACCTTTAATACCTCCAGTATTAGCCAAACACTTTTTCTTTCAACAGAGGCTTTAACACTTTGCTCCTCAAAGGGAGGCCAGATTTGGCCCCCCCCTCATATTTCCTTTAATTATTTGAAGCACAGTAACGCCATGCACTTGGTTTTTCTTGACTTTTCCTAAAATTGCCAGGCGGATCTGATGATATTAAATTTGATGCTAAAAGTTGTGTAGTTTTCTTGTAAATTCAAGATTTTGGTGAATTTTTGCTGTTTCTAGCTAACTTCCAGCAAAGCGTGAAATGGATTACATTGCGATGACAAGCCATAAGCTCATAATTGCTTCGTGCATCGATATGCGCGAGCAGAGAGAAGCATCCTCTTGCTTTCTTTTGTTTGGTTTGACCCAGGCCACGGTTTGACCTCAATAATACAAAGCGCGTTATTTCTTATGCTGCAAAGAAAAGCCAGTGATCGCAAAGCTGTTAATTAGAAACAATAATAGCAAGCTTTTTTGCGTTATCAGCTCTACAAAGAAGAATAGCAATCCACGATCAAAACAGTAGGCTATGGAGGCCACAAACTATTCAAAACAGTTGTTTCAAGCAGATAATATTCATTGACGAATAAAAAACGTTACAATAAGAAATCTTCTCTTGGATAAAGACACGAAAACCTGGTTTCGAAATAAACGTTCTATGGAAATGCTCTCATTGACAAAACTTGCAATTGAGGAAATGTATCACTGCAAATGCTTTTGGGAGAAGCCGGAGAAATAGCGTTTTTGCAAACAGTAATTGTGAGATACACTCAAAATTATGAGATAGGCTCCATTTACACGTAGCAGCTAACTCGATGGCGTCCCTTCACTGCTTTATGTCGCCTACTTGTTGTTATGTCCTGTATTTTTGTTTCACAGTGCACTGTGTTTTGTTCCAAAGAGCGCAAAATAAAGATGATAATGATAAGATGATAGATGATAGATAATGATAATAAAATGATGATAATGATAATAAGATGATAATATAAGATGATAATATAATAGATGATAATGATAATGATGATAATAAAATATTACAAAAGATGATAATAAAATATTACAAAATATTTTGTAATGTAGGCCTACAAACAAAATGTACAATGTACACAATGTACATTACAAAATATTTTGTACTGTAGACGAGGCATAAATTTAGGCGTCACATAAGACAAACAACAAATCAGCTTTCTTCATCATTGATTCAACATCTGAATACGTTGCGCCAATGTATAAGAGGCCGGCTATTGTGAAGACCCGCCATTTATAAACGATCCGATTATACCAAAAGTGGGACAAACTAGTGGATCAAAGAATGAATAAATAATGCTGAGAAAACTAAATCTAAGTGACGAACAATACCGATGTCTTCATTTATCTTGGAAAAATGCTGCCTAAACTTATCAACAAAAAATACAGTAAATAACGGCAAGGATCCCGAAAGCAGAATTTGCTCGACTTTGGCATGAATTTAGTCAGACATCTACAGTAATAATTCCACACATACAATAACGGGCTCTCAACTGCTGTAAGATACATAATAATCAACCTGGTTCTGGGCGATTTGTGTAACAGTTTAGGGGAAGACACTACTTGAAATGATGCACCACACAAAAGATTTTCAATGAAGACTGAGTCTAAAAACCGATGTGGATAGTGCTGCACAATAACTTCAAGTTTAGGACAGAAGAGGCACAAAATATCACGATAAAAATAAAGACCTTGTGGGAAATTTTCGAGAATCATAACACGATGCAAATACCACAAACGCTTAGTTTGCATGCTGCTCTAAGCTGGCCGGCAACCACAAAGGTAGACAATAGCCTACAGGCAGTTTATAATTCGATAACAGCGCAATAAACATTATAAATACGTAAACCGACAATTTTCTTTTACAAACGTTTTACGTCTAATAGTAAATTTTCCCCCAACAATTTTTTGTGAAGCACTTGCAAACCACGGTTTTGTAAAATAATTCATCATTATTATTTTTTACTTCTCGGATATTGTAAAACGTCATCAGCAAAATCACAAAAAAAATTTCATTACTTCAATGTAGTAGGCCTAAGAATTTTTTATAGAATTGTAGCCACGTTGTTTCAACAAAGAAGCCATTTTTTAGCAATGTAAAGTTATAGAAAATAATTTGCAATCATGCAAATGGTTGGAAAGAATCTAGGAAGTCTTCTCACAATCTGGCACAGAATGATTATGTTTATTGTATCTCAGTAAAATGTTTTACGACAAACTTTGAAGCTTCGTTATAATCATTTTTATCTTTGAAGTCAAACGTTATTTTTTTTTTGGCCAGAAACATAATCACTGCCTTGCTGACGTTGTCGCTTTTACGCGTATTTTTAGTGCTTCAAACAATAAGGACCCAGTCAGCAATCCAGTCCTTTTACATTGATTCAACATTTGTAAACGTTAAATTTATGTAGATTTGCTGACTGTGGGTTATTTCACATTTCCTTTGTTTACGCATGTTCCTCAATTCGCTGTTGCATTATTTCGACGCTGGCTGACTAAAAATGTATTTTCAAATTGATTGACACAATCTTCAATAAAAAGTGAGCTTCGAACTTAGCTTTGTTGATGTAAATGCTGTATTTTTTGTGGATGTAATTTATGAGTCATGTTTATAAACACCCGTAAGCGAAATGACTTATGATGTGGCCTGCATGATATTTGTGATGCGACTTGACACAAATCCACAATTTCAAAAGCACCTAATTTGAACTTAGAAATTTCAGATTATTTCAACAACTTGTTCAATTGTCTTCTCTCTACTAAAAATATTCATACTACAAACTCAATTGTAGACCTAAAATACACAAACGAAGATGTAAACAGCTATTCAAGCAGGCTAAGGTGTTACTTATGAGAAATTTGGTTCCATAAAACTAGAAGCTAGCCATGAGTTTCGGAATGCATTAGTTTAGGATAAAAATGTAAGACAACAAACGCAGTTTTGTTTTTTTCAAATTCGTGTAACACTATTACTCTGATTGTAACTATTTTAGAATCAGTGAGTAGCTTACAATAAGATTTGCTCGCAAGTCGTAAATTCTAATCAATGCAATGATTCGGCACACCGCACACACACTTCGTGCGTTCGATCGAGCTCTTTGTTATTTAGAAGTTTGCATGAAATCGGATTAGCACGGTTAATTAAAGGCGGCAAGTTAAATCAAAATTGTCGTTTTTGGGTACCTTTGCAAAAATTGAAATATCAAGTTTAACATATAAAATTTTAAAATAATGAGTTTTCAAACTTATAGACAAATGATTTGCTTTTACACCAGTGCAACTTCTGTTGAAATAGCATCAGCGGATAACACGTAACAGCTGATTGAATTTGATCCAAAAACGGCCCCCCCTTGAGCAGTTAATTTCCAAAAAAACGTTGAAAAGCAAAGGGTTAAACTACCTCCGCAGGTGGCTTAGCTTTCGGCTTATAAGCCGAGGATAAGCCTTGCTGAAGCATAAGTCTGCTTTCTGAATTGCAAAATCGACGCTTAAGACAGACGTTTGTTCAGACAGACTTAAGCCGCCTTAAGTCTGGCTTCTGAATTCCGCCCTTAATGTTTATTAAAAGACAAATCTAACATATTTTGCGTCTAGCAAGGCTGACACAAAGTAGCCTAAATTATGTTTGTGGGACTTTAAATATTTTGAACAGATTTAGCAGACAACATAGGTGATTGATTGAACAAGCATAGTATTTCTTCTGGAAAATTGAAGCACATCTGGCACCACTTTACTCTGAGCACACAGTTTCGCATTTTACATTTTCAAATGATGTTTCTTTTCTGTAGCAGGAATCTAAGAATTTTTCATTGTTACCACATTTAGCCTATTTATCATGTAGCCTACTTCTGCTATTAAAGAAGAGATTGCCAGATGTTTCCCTGAACATTATACACAAACAATGACGTGCAACATCACACAACGCTCTTACATTCGATGAATACGTTCCGACAAAGAAGTCGCATTGAGACAAGAGCATGACGTCACTGATGATGTCGATCAAGCCGCTGTTGGTATAGCGGAACCGGATTGTCCGATTAGCAGCGTGAGGATCGTGAATTATCGTGTAGTTCTTGTATCTGAAAGGAATCCAACTGTCACTCAAACCGAGGTAACGGCGGTTCCGCCTCGCGGTCTCGAGGGACTCGCAGAAGAGGAAATTATGTTTCCTTCAGTATTCTTACTTTTTAAACTCCTCGATCACGTGAGGCTCATCGGTTGCTACGAAAACCCGTCTGGTTGCCATGGTATTCGTCATCATGTCGTGTCGGTCGAACCATTCACCGACGTGGCGCATGTATTCATCCACGTCGTGGTACTTCGCTTCTCTGATCTTGTTCGTCCGACGTACGTGCACTCTGCAACGTCACAAGTTGTATATTCAACGGACGTCAGACCACTGGGCATGCGACAACTCAGCAAGTACATTTCAGCCACCTACTGTCCAAGTCAGCAAGTGAGATTTTTATCGAGCATCCGACTTGCTTGGTAATCTCTTGTTAAACTGAATTTGCTGACTTGTGACATGCCAAGCTTCGACTTGCTGCTCAGTTGTCACTTGCTCAACTGTCATTTGCTCAGTTCACAACTGCTGACTTGTACGAGATTCATTACACAGGCCAACAAAAAAGATAAAAAATTTTGTGTCCGCAGTGTAAGATGTGATTTGGGATATATTAAGGCTGCTGATTTCAAAAATCACATCAGATTTTACCCATCACATCAGGTTTTTGACATTTTTGCATGATATTTTTTCTCATAATATTGGCTTTTTGGCCGAATTTTCTCTTACTGTTACCGTTTTATACAGATCTTATGAGCCAATAGTGTTTGAAAATTTGTCATAATCATGGAAATGATTTTATTTTGTAACATTTGGAGATGTATGATGACACCATGACCATTGGAGTGACCGACCTATCTTCAGAAGGTACATTAGTCAGAAGGCCCCCTACCTAGATGGTCCACTGGTCAAAAAAGTCACCTAGACCATCTTTCTATGGTAGACCATCCAACTTATGTACTTTCTGAGAACTATCCATAAACCACCCCTTACAGACAGGGTTACATTCACTTTGGCCTGAATGTTTAGTACCACTCCACTTTTTGATATATAATATCAGTTTTATCTTTTTCGCCGAACGTGGAGATTTAAATGTGAAACTTGTCTATAACTCATTCTTATTTGAATTTTCATGTATATACTCAATTTTCTTCGTATTAGCAAGGTGTTAATTCTGTTTGTGGTGTGAATAAGTAGCAGCACGGCCTACTAAAACACGGCCAAATATGTTGCTATTTGGGAAAATTTCTAAGAGTCTGAATTGTTATGATAAACCCGTCATTTTTCCACTTACAGAAGTATGTAAAACAAGCAACATTTGCATCTAGACATATTTTTGGCTTGTTTTACCAGAGATTAGATATGTATGTTAAGCACAATTTATGCAATAATAATGTAAAATATGTAAGACTTTCCAACTGCATCCTGGAGGTATTCTCATCATACAGTCGTTAGGTTTTTTTGTAAAGCAGGATCTTTCGCCAATAGCCATATTTTACTTGCAAAACTAAACTTGGCGAAAAACAAACGAATTAAAATTTAAATTGACACATCAAATGAACAGCTTGCAACATAGAATCCACAAAAAATCCTTGACAATTTAACCCTTTGAAGGTTGGGGGGGGGCTGTCAATTCAACTTTTTTGTATCTACATTTGTATCTCTAAAACCACTGAGGCTGCGACTATGAGACTTCTTGACTTTTCCTAACTTTTATTCACCTCTATTGAGCTGAAATTTTGAGCGAATAAAGGTTATAAATTGAGAGATATAAGGCATTTCTCAGCACATCCTCTGAAATATTTCATATTCTATTGATCAAAATTTTCCCACCAGCTGGATGAAAGTAATTAATTTGGCCTCGTTAATCAAATGATTCGTTAATCAAATGATTCAAATTGAGATTATGTAAAAAAAATTTAATCACAACATTGCAATGCATGTTTTTCATTACTCTACCAAAAAATACCAAATAACCCAAACGTCATAAGTCACCTCAACATTTCAACGTATATGAGCAATTCTAAAACTCACATAGTTTTAATTTTCGGATATGCTCAGCGTGAATAGTTTTACAAAGTGAATCCCAAGTTTTGAAACCGTGCTTTAAAAAATAACAGAGATATCACTCCTAAAGCATAAGAAGAATCGACAGCCCCCCCCCAAACTGAGCAAGCCTCCAGAGAGCCCAACCTTCTAAGGGTTAAATGGAACATGCAATTGCACCAAACGATACTACCTCCAGGGTGCAGTTGAAAAGTCTTACATATTACATTATTATTGTGCAAACTGTGCTCAACGTAAATACCTAATCTCCGGTTAAACAAGCCAAACATATGTCTATGTGCATAGGCGTCGAAATAGGGTGGGCCGGGTGGGCGGCGCCCACCCTGCTGTGAAATGAGGGTGGGCAAAATATGTTTCGCCTACCCTGTTTTCATGACACTTATGAAGTTCGTTACAATTATTTCCGTTTTTGTTAAACGCTGAATTATCCAACCAACTGCAGCGCATTGTCTCTCGCTAGGTATCCGACAGAACAAAGCAATTCCGCAACAACGCTGCGTTGAAAAAAAGCGGTACTCACTGCATTGTTGTTGCTACGGCAACTGCCACACGCTGGCAATCCCTGGTGGGAGAAAGCCACGTTTGATCTTTTCTCCGAATGGTCGGTCTCACTTTGGTTACGTCACAATCAAACTTCAATTCCGGGTCAGCGTAAGGGAATATGAATATATGACATCATAATGGACATGACAATAAAATAACCGATACAAACTAAAGACGTACTGAAACAATCGCTTTTTACAAATCTTTCCTCACAAACTTGTTGCTGGGTATAAATTGGGGCACCGCGCGATGTTGCCATTTCGTTATTGAAAAGTTAAACATGAAGCAAAGTCAAACATCTATTCGCGCATTCTTAAAACCAGCTTCCAAAAGGCGTCGAGATGATAACGCTGAAGAAGTCACGTCCAGCACGAATGAACGAAGAGATAACACTGATGAAGAAAGCAGTGCTTCAAGGATGGACAGTGGTGAAGTCAATGTCTCAGGCAATGCACCGGTAGTTGTAGAGCCATGGAAGCATGAGCCATGGAAATCTACCTGCTCTATTTGACGTTAGCATGCTGCTGGATCAGCTTCCGGCTCGAGAAGGTTCCGTCATCATAGTCAGCAGTCACCTGTCCGAACATTTTGCGGCAAATCCGAAGGCGCCACTTTAAACAGGTCACGAGTCATGCGCTTTTTAGGTTGCAAAGGAAAACATAAAAGAAGTTTGTTTAGTTTAGCAGCGCTCATTAAGATCGCAAGGCGCAAGAAAGCAAACATCAAACCTATTAATGCCTAATTGCTGCAGCGACGCTAAACGCAGTTTTTGTGAGAAAGACTAACCATTGCGAATTTGCAAACATACACATTCAATGAAATCTGTTTGAAAACTCTCGCCTACCCAGAATTCCTCTCTTCTAAGAAAAAATCGACGCTTATCGGTGCAAATATTACTTATTTTACTTACTTCTGGTAATGGCAAGATGACAGGTTTATCATAGCTGTGATTGCAACAATTCAGACTCTTAGAAATTTCCTCAAATAGCATCATATTTGGCCGTGTTCTAGTAGGTCGTGGTAGCAGGATGGCATCTTCAAGGAGAAAGTGTGAAAATGACCCTGATGTTTTTTGTTACATTGTGGCAGTTATACTGTCCCTAACCAAAGGCAAACTATAACAAGTTTTGTGAAACAAGCATATCTTGCATACCGTACTTTAAAATTCGCCTGAGTGAATAGGACAAATCATGGGCTCCACAAACTGCATGTAAAGCTTGTGTGGAAAACCTAAGACGATAGATCAATGGAAATCCTAAATCCACTCACAACATTCACGAAAATCATGCAAGCGAAAGTTTGTCCCAGAGTAACGTTTCCCAAATGTGCATGTGAATTTCCTTTTTTTTGTAGAATTAAACCTATTTTTAAGTGTCTATTCCAGGGGTGTGCAACCTTTATTACAGGAGGGCCAGATATAAATAACTGGGTGAAACCGCGGGCCGCACGTTTATTTAACATATGATATCTAGTAGTTGCAGGCACAAAAAAATAGTTTTTTTGTTATTCATGTTATTCTTATGGCATTATGAAGTGTTATCTCCTTACAGAAATAATAATTAAGACGCATAAATTTCTGAAGAAAACTGCTATTCAAATTTATTGTCACACCGTCTTTAAACGAGCTCAGTGAGAAGTTTGCAGCTGGCTTCTTTTCCCGAAGGCTTTTCCAAATTTAATTTAACCAAAGTGCTCGCAATTCGAAGTCTATTTTCCAAGTGTTCGCCTGTCAGAACCGATCGATAGGGAGATTTCATGACACCCATTTTAGAAAAAAAATTGTTTGCACAACTACGTTGAGCCAAATCGAGCCATTTTTGAAACCATGGGTTTTTTGAAATGTGGAAAGTCATCTTGGTTGAAATGTTTTCGGTAAAAATCGCCAAGATTCATTTCTAAATACTTTGCTTTCAAATCCGTTTTCTCTTGAAGATGAATCATTTCAAGTTATATCTGCTGGTGCCTTGTCAATGTCTGTGTTGAATGACGAAGCGGATATGCCTAACAAATGTTCATGAGATTTGAAGTCCTTGAAACGAGCCAAAAATTCATACAACAATTTTTCAAGTTGGTCAGCAAATTCAGTTTTCTTCTCACTTTCCAAAGTCGTATTTTGTTCATAATGCCTTTTATGTGATCATACATTTTACGTTCTAAATAATTAAATACAATGGATTAGCGGTGGCCGGTAGGAGATTTCTAAAATGGTTAACAGAAGGTGCGAAATCTACAATAATCCACTTCATAATGAATTGTTTACAAGTGCCAGACTAAATTAAATTATAAACACGTTTCGCGGGCTGCACACAATTCAAAATTGGCACATCTTTGCGGGCCGCACAATTTTTCTTCGCGGGCCGCATTTGGACCGTGGGCCGCACGTTGCACACCCCTGGTCTATTCTATTAAATTTCTTCAATTTTATTTTTCTTTGCTGGCTCAAACATATAGCGAATGACATTACAAACCAGACTTCAATAAAATCAAAAATTAAAAAAAATAAAACAGGTCAGGTAGACTTTAGACTTTATCGTGATGAATTTAGACCTTATTGCAGACCTTGTTGACAAAAAAGGGTTCAAATTCCATGAAACACCATACTCTACCAATATAGATCAGGAGTCGATTTTACCAATTTTTACTAAAACAGCATTCAGATATCATAAAATCTTGATGTGATACAAAAAATCTGATGTGATTTTTGAATTCAACAGTCAACACCCAAAATATACTCTAGAATGACATTTACTATGCTGACACAAAAAGTGTGTTGGCTTGTGTTATCAATGACGTAGTTATCACATGATTATGACGTAGCAGGAGGTCACACAATGTACGCACCCCACAATAGGGTGCAGGAACCCAATCGCCCGCTTTGTTTCGCCGACCATTTTAGACACTCGGGGCTGGAATCGCATCAAATACTTCATGATCTGACCGATCCACCAAACATTTGGGTCGTCATGGCAACCGCTCAATCGTTCTGAAAATGCAACTTATTGTTATAAGGAAATGAAGAGAAATAAAGTTGTCCGCTATTTTTGAAAAAATCTTTGTGAGGTGTTTTCGAATAAATAAAACACTGAACGTTAAAATGCACAAACTTCACTTTAGTATGATCAGTCCGTCTGTAACACTGAAATGGGCAACGGAATAACTTTCGAGACGTGTTCGCTAAACATGTGTTTAGTTCCTATATATTGGGCTTGGTACTTTAAAAATAGGTTTGTTCATTTGAAGAGGTGTCAACCAGGCTACCAACGTAAATGTTTTTTGTTTTTGAATCTTTATCCTCGGACTGACAAAGCCTTGATAGGTTATTCTTGGTAGTTTCAAATACTTGTAGAGGCTCTTGACGCAGGGCCGGTTACTGAGATTGGCAGAGTGAAGTTTTACTTGTAGAGGGTTTAAACCACAGGCGCAGCCCTTCCTGCCACTTTATCTGGTGCAGATCTGGTAGAGGTCTGGTTAGATCCTTAGGCTACACGATCTGGTAAAGATCTGGACCAGATAAAGTGGTTGTCTGGGTGTTCCGGCGGGTCAATTGCCCTCTTGATTGTGAAATTGTGATGAATTTTGTAAACGTTGAATTTGCGTTGTTTCTGTATTCTACGTGACGTGGCTTGCCTGACAACCAAGACATTTCATCTCTGATTGTCGCATTGCCGCGTGCCGGGAGCCGTTGTTTCTGGAGATCATTTGCCTTCTGTGTTGGGTTTCAGTATCGGTAAAGCAAGCTAGAGATATGCCAGGCCAACTCTGCGCTATGTTTGAAACTCGGATTTAAGTGTAATCGTTATTAAGAATTATAAGTGTGTAAAAAAATTCAGCTTTTTATCCCTACTCACTAAATCAATTCAGACTCAATAAGTAAAAAATACAAGAAACGATTGCAAGTATGGTTGAGGCAGGAAGAGGGATTGTAGGAAAGCGATGAGCGCCTATACTCTTGCAACCACTGGGCCAGTTACCGAGATTGGCAGAGTGAAGTTTTCCGATTGTCGAAATGTTGTTGCCGGGGAATTAATCTGTCTAGTAGGTGTCGCTAAATGGAGAGCAGTCCTTAAATGCGCTGCTTAACCCTATCTTAAAACGAGCTGTTATCGTACGCGGAAAGCAGCTCGTCATGGGCTATCTTAGCCCCGTACTAATTAATTGCTAATAACGGGAGCTATGAAAATCACAGAGCTAAAATATTTTACAAAATAATAGCCATGTGTATTGTGCGCATAGAAATTAAATTTTTACCCAACAAATTTATTGGAATAAAGCGTTTGAGATGAAAAGACGTCAGAAAGTCGGTTTTTATTCTACTTTCCCAAAAATAGCTTCAAAATTAAAATTTTTGAATTATAACATAAAGTAATGCTAAACTAAACAAAAAATTACTTTTGCTCATAAATATAAGGCATTTTGGGCGTTTTTACATTTCAAAGTAATTGCACTAACATTTATATTGCACTTACATTAAATTATATATATCTAACATTGCACGAAAATGTCTACTCACCTGAGACGAAACGCTTATTGTGAAGGGCAGGAAGGTAAAAAAAATGCCCAGCATAGGTTTAGAAAATTCGCAAAGAACAAAAACAAAAAGTCAAGAAATATCACATTTCTAGCATATTTCCTTCTGTGAAATATATCAGTACTAAAGTGGGGCGTCCTCATAAAGCCCCGTGTCGCATAGGGTTGAGCGCGGCTTTTGGTTGGTTGGTTTTCAATCTTTATCCTCGGACTAACAAATCCCTGATAGGTTATTCCTGGTAGTTTCGTATACTTGTAGAAGCTTTTGGCGCAAGGCCGGTTACCGAGATTGACAGAGAGGACTTTCCGTTTGTTGAAGTGTTGTTGCCAGGGAGATATTCTATTCACTAGGTGCCGCTGAATGGAGAGCAGTCCTGAAATGCGTTGTTCAAGCGCACACCCCGAGAGTCGAACCAGCAACGCTTCATCTTGCAACTTCTTCGCTTGCAAAGTCACGCGTTCAACTCAATGCCACAAGCTTAAAATCCCCACAAACTATTTGCTATTACCAAGAATTCCTGAAGGAACAGTGAATGGGGCGAACAAAGTAGAACCGTCTCTGATGGTCACCTTCACAACTCTGACGTCATCAGGAGTGGGGTTGTTTGTCTTTTCTCCTGGAGCGTAAATGGCTGGTAAAACATCATTTTGACGCAATAATTGCGTTACGGACTATGACGTGTGGAAATGAACACAGTGTTTTAGTAACCCAATGAACCCTAACCCGAATTTAATCGAGTTTTGGAAACTTTTACTGCAAGATTGTAATAGTTTGCAATCAAATTATAAATTTCAAAGTTGTGACAAGGTTGCACCTTTCCATTCAATTGCATTTGAAATGTCCACTTGAGGGCACGTCGGACTCATTGGTTTGAACACGTCATCCATGTTGACGTAACCTCCTCTAGAAAGGTCAATGGTCAATGTCCGATTAGTTCCGAGCGCCATGAAGAAGCAAATCGCGTAGAAATGAAGAGTACATCCGAATGGACGCCCGGTAGCCAACTCACAGATCAACCTTCGCGCTGACTCGCAGTCTGCTGGATTCTAAATTGTGATTGACGCTTTAAATTAGAAACTTTTCTGCTCTTTCGCATTCACAAAAAGACGAGGTTCATCTTAATCCATTTACGGCCGGTGTCCTTTTAAAAGGACATCGTTTTGAATGACTCAGTGTTGTATCATCCTATTTTGATTGAATCATTTTGGAGTTGCTAGTAATTGTTTAGGGTCTGTTTTGGAAGGTGCTGATAAATATTTGAGAACAGTGTACTTTTCTAGATTTTGTGAAAGTTTGAAAATTGTTGAAAAATGAGAAGAGTCGGAAAAGATGAAGTGAGAAGGAACATGCAAGTTTTATTGCCTATCAGTAATAGATATGAATTATATCTCTTCATAGTTTGACGCTCTATAATATTGTGCTACCTACTACACTCTAATTTGTGTAAGGTTTTGCTTATTTTGTTTGTTTATTTTGCTTTATATTTATTGTTGCCTTTTAAAAGGACACCGGCCACATGGCCAAATTTTTTTTGGCTGTTTGTTACACTATCAAAGGATATTGAACATCGTATAAAAGGCAGCACATTGTGCCTATAGAAGACTTAACCATCGTGTTTTCAACAACAATGCTATATTTACCCGCACAAAAATTATGGTCTTCCGGTCAGTCGTTCTATCCACCCTTCTCTATGTTAGTGAAACCTGGACATCATACCGCCGTGACATCAAACGTCTTGAAAATTTCCAGCAGAGAAACTGAGTAAAATGATAGGCACTCGTTGGGAAGATTGTTTCACCAACGAGGCAATCCTCGATCGCGCTAGGTTGCCCAGTTTAGAATCCACCATATTGCAACACCGCCTTCGCTGGATAGGACATGTCGTGCGAATGGACCCAACGAGGCTTCCACGAATAATGCTTTATGGTGAACTAGAGACAGGAAAAAGACCCCCCCGGAATACCAAAAATGAGATACAAAGATCAGCTGAAAGTCTTCTTCAACCATGCAAACATTGATCTGGATTCATGGGAACAACTTGCTAGTGACAGATCACTATGGAGAAAAAGATGTAGGGAAGGCACAGAAATTTTCGAAAAAAAAAAACAGAATACAAAAAGCCCAAGAAAAACGAAACACTAGAACAGCTAAAACTACCACGTCCCCCACCCTCCATTCAATGTGACTTTTGCCCACGTCTTTTCCATCATAAACTGGGCTCCAAAGCCACATACGACATCACCATGCAAAGCCAAATTCGATTTGACGACCACATCAATCCTCGGACACGAGCTGGAGCCGACGACGACTGTCAGTGGCGTATAGTTAGAGTTTGTGTCGCCGGGGCGGAGCTGATCGCGTGAAGTAAGAGCCAGGAAATAGAATTCGAGCCAAATCAGTTTCAAAAAAGATTTTTACTATGATTTTTCGTTTACAATTAAAAATTCTGCCACCCACAAGCTGCCGAGCGGCGGGGGGGGGGGAGAGACTGCCTACTGGGGGGGGACCAACTTTCCACTAGCTACGCCGATGGTTACCGTGAATATAATACGTTTATACAATCATTTTGAAACGTCCTTCAAAAAAGATCTGACAAATTTCTATCGAAACAAACACCTGCTTCTGTTAAGGTATCTCGAGCTTTATATTTGACCATGCGGCCGGTAATCTTTAAAACGCAAACAAAAAAATCCATCAAAAAAGCAAAATTACCAGATTGTTTTGATCTAATTAAAAAGTTATGACAATACAACTTTGTAGCTGAAATATGACTTAAAAAGAGCAACGGGAACTTGTGGAGGCTTTTAATGGGTTAATCTTTCATAAATTTGTTTTTTGAAGTTGTGAGTCTGTTACTTAAATAATATTACAAGGATTTTTATGTTTGTTAATTATTTCAAGGGAAATATAAGCTGCCAACTAAAACGCCACTGAAGTCGCGCCATTGTATCTGTAAACGTGATCAAGAGCAAATGCTTTGAATCAACTACCGCCTACGATAATGATGGTGGTTCAGCATCACCGCCCACAATGATGATGGTGGTTCAGCATCACCGTCCACAATGATGATGGTGGTTCAGCATCACCGCTCACAATGATAATGGTGGTTCAGCATCACCGCCCACAATGATGAGGATGGTTCAGCATTACCGCCCACGATTATGATGATGATGGTTCAGCATCACCGCTCACAATGATAATGGTGGTTCAGCATCACTGCTCACAATGATGAGGGTGGTTCAGCATCACCGCCCACAATGATGATGGTGGTTCAGCATCACCGCCCACAATGATGATGGTGGTTCAGCATCACCGCCTACAATGATGATGGTGGTTCAGCATCACCACCCACAATGATGATGATGGTTCAGCATCACCGCCCACAATGATAATGGTGGTTCAGCATCACCGCCCACAATGATGATGGTGGATCAGCATCACCGCCCACAATGATGATGGTGGTTAAGCATCACTGCGCACAATGATGATGGTGGTTCAGCATCACCGCCTACAATGATGATGGTGGTTCAGCAACACCGCCTACAATGATGATGGTGGTTCAGCATCACAATGATGAGCTTGTATGGTCCATTCAGAACTCAATAGATGTTTGGCGCTAAAGCTCTCGGTACAATGGGAGCCACGAGAGTCCATCAAAAGAGTTTCAAGTCGCTCAGAAGATTCTCTACGAGCAATAGATGTTCGGCTTCAGTTAGTTTCCAAACCTCTTGAAATAAAGAACCTTGCGTTTCAGATGAACAATAAATTTGGTTTAAGACATACAAACAGCGACACAATGGCAGCTTCTAAGCTTGAACACCTAAGAAACACAATCATGACGTCACTTCAAACATCACCTGCAAATCATGAATTCTCTTTGCTACAATTTCTTGTAAAGTTTTCAGTTCTTTCTTGCGTTCACTCTCATGTTCTTTTACAAACACTTTAACTTCGGCGACGAGTTCTCTGAAACAGTAAGTTTGTTAAGCTTCATTTGCCATGTCATTGGCTCTCTCGGGAGGACTCACACGATGCCAGACTTGGGTAAGTTACTTAGTTTACAGTTCTATTACGTTACGGTAAAATTACACCATCAAAATTTTTGATTACATTTCAATTACATTATTCTGAACTTTTTATATTACAATTATACCATAAACAAATAAAATCTAACAACCAGACGGCATTTAACATAATAACATAAAAATAAACTAAAAATTGCAAACGTTTTCGGCCATACTCATGTTAGCCCTTTTCAAATAACCAACTGACTGATGTTCTTCATAAATTGAAATTAGAGATCTAATCTACATTCACAAAAATCGAAAAAAGAAACGCATAAGAATAAAACGGCAAGGTAGAGGAGAGGAAAAATCTCACGATGCTTAATTGCCCAAGAAAAACACAAATCAATGACTCAAAATTACGTGAAGACATTTAGCAGATAGGAGGCGCCTGCGGCAAACAGCTGCCTATTGAGGCGAGGATTGCCTATTGCCTATCGAGGCAAAGTTTTTACAAATCAAGACACCGAATCTTACCCTATGGAAGAATCCTCAAGAAATATTTTAAGTTTTATTAAAAAGAAAGTTGAAAGAAACGCGACGCGAGCTTCGCATCGCAGAGCGAAAGTATGAGGAACACAAAAGACAAATGTTGAATATTCTCACTTTCCGTGAAAAAACATCTTTAATTTGTCTGCTCACACCACAGGTCAAAAGATTATTAGCGACTGAAACCATCAAGACGCACCAGTGAAAGCTTGCTAACTAGTGGAGTAGGCAAAGAGTCAAAATCCTTAACTGTGTAATTAATCATGGAAACAAACTAACGCAATGAGAATATTTCAATACATTCTGAAACTAAAGACGAAATCAAATTTATGGTGAAACTTTTCATGAGCCGCTCTAAACAAATGTGCTCTTCCAAAAGAAATCGGGCCATTCACGAAGCACTCAAATCTCTGTCTTCGAACAAGGACATTAAAATCTCCAAGTTCTTCATAGGAAAAGGACACAGCGATTCTCGACTCTTCCAATGATTTCTCCAAATTGGACGCTATTGTACATGATACAACAGAATATAAAGAAATCAACGTCAATACCAAAGTTCCTCCCATTAGTTTTAAAGAAAAGTCCGTTGCATATTAGGTGAGAAAGTGGGCTACCTCAAAAAATTAGATGAAGACGTAATACGGAAATTAATTCCTTCTGTGAGCAGCCAGGGTAGGCTTTGCGATCAAAGTTCACAAAAACGATGATCCCGCTCGTCCTGTGGTATCTACGGTTTCCACCCCTGAATACCGTTTGGCAAAATTTTTGGACTCTATTATCAAACCATAAATGCCGAATAATTACATGCTCAATTCTACTAATGATTTTTTAGAAAAACTAAATAATTTTCAATGTGGTAGGAATCAATCAATGATGAGTTTCGATGTAAAATCATTGTTCACCAATGTTCCTTTAAATGAAACTATTGACACTATCGCCAATTGTATTTTTTCGCAAGACTAGCCCAACCATCCACCTATCAAAAGAGATTTTTTTTATAAAACTGTTGCACATGGCCACCGAAGGTATGTTTCGATACAAAGGAAAATTATATAAACAAGTTGATGGTGTGGCAATGGGCTCGCCTCTGGGTCCAACCTTAGTCAATTTATTTTTGGCGCAAGTAGAGAAAAAAAAATCTTTTCTGAAACTGATGTGAATTGTCATCCAACATTGTACTTACAGTACGTTACCTTGACAACATTTTTGCTATATTCGATAATGAGAATTCTTGCACGCAGTTTCTTAACATACTTAACCCATTTGCGGCGGTGTACTTTTAAAAGGCCGCCGTTTTGAATGACTCAGTATTGCATCATCCTATTTTGATTGAATCATTTTGGACTTGCTAGTAGTTGTTTAGGGTCTGTTTTGGAAAGTGCTGATAAATATTTGAGAACAGTGTACTTTTTCTGGATTTTGTGAGAGTTAGAAGATTATTGAAAAGTGAGAAGAGTCGGAAGGGGTGAAGTGAGGAGGAACATGCAAGTTTTATTGCCTATTAGTATTAGATATGAATTGGGACGTCTGATTCTAAAGTGGCCCAAGTCAAAAAAAGTGGTTTTGAGATAATCGAGTTTAAAGATTCATGCTGTGATAAAAATTGTCACTGAAGGTTTGCAATCTTCATCTTGCATGTGAGAAAACTTGAGTGAGCAAGAAACTGTTTGTGATGCTTGGTTTAACTGAGTGATGACGTCATCTTCGTTTATTACGTAGGTTTTAACTTGGGCCACTTTTCTATGATTAGATAAGTCAAAACTAGCGACCCAAGTTAACTTGGTACAGATAATAAAAGCTTTTCTTATAACAGAAAAGTGGCCCAAGTCAAAAATTTTGCGTTTAAAAAAAATATTTTTTGCCTGTTTTTATGTTACACGAAAAACAGAGCTTTTAATACCTTTTTATTAAAATAAGGAAAAAACAGCAAACAACAAAATACTGAAAGAACAAACGGTTAACAACAATACGGGCTATAAAAGAAACGTAACTTTAAAACCAAGGCTGTAGAAGCGTGCAAAAAATATGCGATTCCCACTCGATTTATAGCTGCTGGCTGATTCCGACTTCAGTGTTGCCAGATTTTTTTTCATTTAATTTAACTTAAATTGCGATCGAAATGGCAACTTTCACGTACTAACAAGAACAAACACTTCTATTTGTCGGTAAAGTTAATACAGAAAACAAGAAACAATATTTTGAAAAAAAATGCAAACAAACATTTTATTGTTTATCGTCTTGCATCAAGCTTCTTGTGGTTAGTGGTTTAGCGTCTTGTGATGTATGAAGGGACCATAAAAAACAGTAAATCTGGGAAATCCAAACTTTTGCTGCTGTCAACAGAAGACGCATGAAGCCGAATCCAATTGCATACATTTTGTCTGTCAGATGAGCTTATAAGAGAAAGATTGAATACCCTACTCGCATCTATCCCTGACAGTCGAATGGCGTTTGGATTGGAAATTCGTTATCATCGTGGATGTTGGCGCAATTATGTCAGCAACCCTCTGAAGAAATCTTTGTCTGATGAAAGTACAGAGCATCTGCAACAGGTTAATCTTCGAGAGGCTCAAGCAATCTTCTTTCATCATGTCCGTCAAGTTATCTTTGAAAGTCATGAAATCCATACACTGCAAGGGGTACTAATGGATTACAAACGCATTACTTCAAATTGTGGTTACTATTCCACAGCAAAGTCCAGTTTCTTGAAGGAAATTCTGATCAAGGAATTCGGAAATGACATAGCATTTCATGAAAGAGGTCAGAAGAATGTGAGTGAACTGGTAGCCTATATGATACGAGAGCTGCAGGCTCATATCTTGAGGCTGCAATATCCTCTCTAGGTGTAAGTGACGATAATCTGGTGAAGAATGTAGCTGGGAGACTCAGAGATCCGATCAAAACAAAAACTATTCCTTGGCCTCCATACATACATGAGTTAGAAAATGGAGACTTACATGATCTCCTCTTGAAGCTCATCACTTGGTTAAAGCACCCTACTAAGTCTGAAGTCGATGACACCCCCCCAGTCAGATCAATTGCATCTATTTTGACCAGCTATATCACTGGAAGACGTACTGCATTTGAGACAAACCTAGCTGTACTGGTACATGGTATGGCAAAGAGCAGAGAAATGGTAGACATATTACATAAGGATGGCCTGGGAATCAGTTACAACGATGTACTTATGCTTAGAGATTTCAGGTCAGTTACTGACCTGAAGCATTCAACTGAGTGTCCATTTGAACTTTCTGAAAGAACACCCGCAATATGTATAGTCAAGTCGACAACGATGATTTCAAAAGTGATAATTTGACTGGAAGTGGCCAATCACATCGTACAAATGTCATATTTGTTCAGCCAGATCTGCCTGAGTTAAATCTACCTACCCTAATTGAGGATAGACCAGTTGTAAATACCACCTTGACTTCCCACTTCTCTGCTAGTCTCAAAGAACTTGGGAGCCAGATGCAAAGAGTTGAACCATACAAAACAGTCAAGCGTGGTGAACCACCCATCAGACCAAGGGTAACGGATGAACATCTGGACACAGCTCCTCAAAGAATGAGAGGTGTCATCCATGCATTGGCCCGAGCCATGGCCACCTAAAGATACGGCCTGATTTGTCACATTTTGCAGAAATTTCCAGGTTTTTCTAACTTTGGGCAAACGCTTAAATAAATTTTTCTAAAAATTAGATTTTTACGCTTTCTTTATTCTTTTCCCCAGATGACACAATAGGTTTTAACATCCTCACATGTTGAAAAACAAAGAAAATTTGATTTCGAAGATTTTAGTCAGACTGTTAATTTTCAATAACAGTCTGATTTTGCGTTTTTCAACGTACTTTTTCTCATTTGCTACTGCTTCCCCAAGGCAACAAAAAAGTTTTATGTCATTAGAAAACCGCAAAAAGTAAAAACATCTCAAAAAATATCAGCCAAGCACTGGCAGTAGCTGTAATCAAAATCTGCAAAATGTGACAAATCAGGCCGCATCTCCAGGTGGCCATGCCCGAGCTAAGGCAGACCCAACAAGACCAAAGCCAGAAGACCAGACCATACCAGCCTTTTCTGGCTTCCAGGCCAAGCTATCACCAGAAACCCGGAAAAGTCAAGCAATTTATCACATGACTTATCCTGATCCACCAAGAAAGATCATTCTGTATGAAGTCCTGCGCAAGCTTGCAAAGGCAAGTGATGACAAGAAGATGCCATTTGCAGTTATTGTCGGTGATCATCCTGTCTACGCATTACTGCTAGAATTGAAAAGTGAGAATCCAGACATGACTGCTGACATATTGCCATGCATGGGACCCTTTCATATTCAGATGCCTTTCATCAATGCGGTCTACAAGAGGTTCAAAGGCTCAAGCATTTCAGATGTACTGGTGGCTGCAGGTGTCATTGCAAATGGATCCATAGATCCAGCTCTGCGTGGAAAACACTTCAAACGCAGTGTGCGTTGCCTTCGACTCTTCTACGAAGCTTTAGTCCACCATGCACTAGACAAACCTTTGGAAGGTTCCACTCTGTCTGAAAAGATCCAGGAATCTCTCAGTAAGTAACGCTGTTCAGTAGACCAACAAGAACTTAATGATGCAAATGCCTATCTCAAGGTGCTTGTTGACTCTCTATTCGAGAACTTAGATGGTGCTCCACAAGCAGATTTCTGGATTTCATTCTTGGAGATGGTAGAGATACTTTCTCAAAACATCCATGCTATAAGGACAAGAAACTGGATGGAGTTCAAGTCCTCACTGAAGTTGATGCTTTCTTGGATGCGTATCTATGATGATAGATATGGACGTCATCTTCCAGATTTCATTGCAGTCCTGGAAAGTCTTCCCCATATCCAAGCACAATTCATGGAGAGTGGCATGTTTGCACAGATCGGCAAATATGTCTTCCAGATTTCATTGCAGTCCTGGAAAGTCTTTCCCATATCCAAGCACAATTCATGGAGAGTGGCATGTTTGCAAGGCTCGGCAAATATCAGGACTCTTGTGCTTGAAACGCAAATCGTAGCTGATGTCGGTGAGAGGTGAGAGCAGCAAAGTGGTCAGTACTCAAGAAAAAGACGGTCATCAGACTGGTAGGCTTACCTGACTCTGACAGTCTACGACCACACTTATAGCGCACCAATTACCTCACATATCGGCAGAAGAACTTCCAGCTTCAGAATCATCCGTCACCAATTGGCCATGGATTGCACCTTGCAAATGGCATATGCCTCCCAGTACGCTATACCCAACCTGCACTTCCACGATCCCTGGAACTTCCAACAACTCCAAGTCATCTATATATAGGGAACAGTGATGATGACAGCAGAAGTGATTCTGACAGCTGTGCATCATATTTGTCCTGCAGTGATAGTGAATCTAATACAGTAGGCGACCACATACGTCTGCCATCTTGGATTTTGAGGTTAAGGGGACTCTGAATCATGAAATATGTCATCCCATTGTGTTTCTGACACCAAAATTAGTGGGAATTGACACCTAAATTGTCATTTTTGGCCATCCACGTCAAGAAATAGAACTTTATTAGTTTTCAAAGATGGCGGTGGCAGCCATTTTGAAAAACGTCTAAAATAACAACTTTCCCGCCATTTTTGTGAGGTATATGGGAGCTTATTTTTTTAGTATCAGTTGCCCTTGTTAAATCCACTGAGAAACTTTGGTATGCTAAACACGGCCAAGGATCCTCTGAAAATGACCCTACTATAAAGCAGGCTACAGCTGCAAAAGCAAATTAAAAGACAATTCTAGGTAACAATGAAACTATTCTTCAGCATTGTTTAAGTTTAATGTTAGCTTATTCGTTAACAAAGGAGTAGAGATTAAAAAAATACGCAGTACAGTATTACCAACCAATCAATTTATCATTACAAGCTATAACTTGGTTCTATTGATTTGGTGAAAATTGCAGTATCGTAAATGCAAGAATGGCCCAAGTGAGCTTGGGCCTTTCTTGCAATAACATTTTTTTTTATCCAAGAGACCAAGTTAACTTGGTTTACTTTTGGACACTTAATAAAAAAAAATTTTTTTGGTCTAAAGACTCCAAATTTTGTCAGCAACAACCTTATATCGTTTTGTGCAAGATTCCATCAAAACCTCATAAGTGGCCCAAATTAACTTGGGCCACTTTAGAATCAGATGTCCCAATTATGTCTCTTCATACTTTGACACTCTATAATGTTGTGCTTATTTTGTTTATTTATTTGCTTTATATTTATTGTTGCCTTTTAAAAGGACACCGGCCACATGGCCAATTTTTTTGGCTGTTTTCAGCTTTTCTGTTGTCAATAAAGAAAAAGTCTAAGACTCTAGACGACCTCTGCGCTGGCCCTCGCTTCAATACGCTATGTGCAATAATGCAATAATGTGCAAGCTCACGTGAGTGGTCTGATGCCATTGCTTGACTACTTGTTTGAATAAATATTCGTGGAACAGGAACCATTCGGAGTAACCGTATTGGTAAAACAACACTGACCTATCAAAGTGTGTTGAAGAAAATGCCACGTGAGCCATATTCTTATGCATCCGATCCATCAGGAATTTTGTTTGCGAGATGGCACTACAACAGTTTAGTGACACATGCATCCTGCATAGGTGTTGCTCCACTTTGTATGACACATCGATGGAGCCAAAGCGAAAAAAAGGAGATAGATATCCCCCAACCTTATCTGATTCAGATGTACAATAAGTACATGGGCGAAGTCGATCGCATTTATGAAAACATCGCCAAACTCCGAATCGGGATCCGCATGAAAAAATGGTGGTGGCCACTGTTTTTGTGGTTACTCAATATGTCAGTGCAAGACGGGTGGCAAGTGTACTGTGGAGTCAGTGAAGAGCAAGAGCTTGAAAAACTGGACTTACTGCACTTTACACGCAGAATTTATCATTACTATCTAGCTTTCCTTTCGTTCAAGAAGAGAAGTGTTGCCGTGAGATTAAAGGTTCCACCAGAAATCCGTTATGACGAGCGGAATCATCTGGTAATATCCTGCAAGGCTCAAGTGCGCTGTGCAATCTGCAGTGGGAAAGTACAGCGGAAGTGTAGAAAGTGTGACATTGGTTTACATATTTATTAATTGCTTTGTGCCTTATCACAGCAAATTAAAGCATAGGCCTACTGAGCTACCAGCACAAGCGTATCATTGTTATTACACAGTAACGGTATTGATTTGCATTATATGATGCTTGCTAATTTTAATGAAATTTAAATTTAATTACCAAACTGATTGAAAAGATGAGGTGTCACTGTCAGTGGCGTTAGCTAGGGTTTGTGCCTCCTGGGGAGGACCATGATTTTCCGGTGGCCGGTCGATTGGTCGACAGACATTTGGTCGACAGGACGTTTGGTCGACAGACATTTGGTCGACAGACATTTGGTCGACAGGACATTTGGGTTAGGGTTAGGGTTAGGGTTAGGTAAGGGTTAGGGTTAGGGTTAGGGTTAGGTTAGGGTTAGGTTAGGGTTAGTTAACCCTAACCCTAACCCTAAAATGAATCGTTCTGTTGACCAAATGTCCTGTCGACCAAATGTCTGTCGACCAAATGACTGTCGACCAAATGTCTGTCGACCAATTGACCGGGTACCGATTTTCCACCCCTGATCGCGTGAAGTAGGAGCCAGCAAATAGAATTCGAGCCGAAGGTTTCAAAAAGTATTTTTTCTATGCTTTTTCGTTTACGTGTAACAATTCCGCCGCCCACATGCTGCCGACCTGGGAGGGGGGACTGCTCACTGGGGAGACCACCCTCCCACTAGTTACGCCGATGGCTAGCGTGAATCTAATGTTTATACAATAATTTTGAAACGTCTTTCAAGAAAGATCTGACAAATTTCTACCGAAACAAACACCTGCCTCTGTTAAGGTATCGCGAGATTTATATTAGACCATGTGGCCGGTGTCCTTTTAAAAGGCAAACAAAAAAAATCCATCAAAAAAGCAAAAAATCACCAAATTTTTTTTAGCATACCGCTACTTCAAAAGTTATGACAATACAACTTTGTGGCTGAAATATCACTTAAAAAAAAGCAACGGGAACTTGTGGCGGCTTTTAATGGGTGAACTTGCAACATCCCAATATAACCTTTAATCGTTACAGGAAAAAAAGCCAATCAGACCATCCCCTTTCTCGATGTCGAAATCAAAATTAATAGCTACAAATTTAATACTTGTGTTTGACGAAAACCAACCAATACTAACCTCCTTCTAAATTTCAACGCTATATGCTCTTCCAACTATCAGTCTGGATTGATTAAGTGCCTGCTCAAACGAGTATGAGACATTTTCTCCAATTCTAATCGTTTTAATAATGAAGTCAATCGATTACGTTCTTATTTTAATGCTAATAACTATCCCTCGTGGATTTTTAATGAAGTGCTGAGAAGGTTTTTGGATTCAAGTTCTACTGACTCTCAGACGGAGGAGGGTGAACGCGAATTAAAATACATTCTCATTGTTCCTTTTATTGGTAAAGAATCCAAACGTTTTGTCAAGAATATGTCTAATTTTATTAAATTAAAGTTCAACTACAGTATTACTATGATGTTATTCCCGTGTATAAAACATTTAAAGTTGGTTATTATTTTCAGCTTAAATTTGAAACTCCCTCCTTTCCGTGCTCAAATGTTGTGTACAAGTTCACTTATTTGCGCGATTCGGACCGTACAATACATACACTGGTATGTCCACGCGATATTTGGCCACAAGAGGGAGGGAGCATTTGGATTTAACTGCTTTCAACAGAAAAAGTGCCATTTAAGATCACATACTCGATTGCCAAACTAGTTCAAACAATAAACCATCCCTGGAGTCTTTTAAAATTGTACGTACATGCTTCACCGAATTTGATAGCCTACTAAAATCCATGAGGCTTTTCTCATAAAACATTGCAATCCTCGCCTCAATAGGCAGCTGTTTGCCGCAGGCGCCTCCTATCTGCTAAATGTCTTCACGTAATTTTGCGTCATTGATTTGTGTTTTATCCTGGGCAATTAGGCGTCATGTGATTTTGCCTCTCCTCTGCCTTGCCGTTTCATTCTTATGCGTTTCTTTTTTCGATTTTTGTATATGTAAATGAGATCTGTAATTTCAATTTATGAAGAACATCAGTCAGTTGGTTACTTGAAAAGGGCTAACATGAGTATGGCCGAAAACGTTTGTAATTTTTAGTTTATTTTCATGTTATTATTTTAAATGCCGTCTGGTTGTTAGATTTTATTTGTCTATGGTTAAAAAAAATGGTTAAAAAAATCAATTCTCTACCAAAATTGTACAATTATACTGTAACTACAGTTACACAATAACAAAAAGTTTCAATTACAATTATAGGCCTACTTGCAATTACATGAAAACTTGTAAGTGATTACTTATTTCCCTCAGTTACCGTTGCAGAAAAAGTAAATTTTTGGAGTTCTTCTTTCGGTCAAGTGACGTTTGATTTACATCTTCAACAAGCTGTTGGATCAATTCCTGCAGCTGCACGGACTTTCCCTCGACCTTTCTAGCGAATTGTCCAACTCGTGGCATGTTGTTGTGAATAGAATCTGAAATCAAATTGCCAGTTTGAGACCGAAATAATTCACCAAATAATTATAGATTGCTCCTTCGTTGTTCCAGTAACACGTTCAATGAAGGTCGGAGACAACAATTGCCACGTGACTGCATTCTTGTTTGCTGGTACGTCAAACCTTTAACTTCAAATACACTTTACTTGATCTTTTTCTGTTCAAGCTACTTGAGTTTTGACGGTACGATACCTGAAGCGATTGGAGTACTTGGTGATTGCGCAATTGGATATTTATTGCTGACGTCAGAGTAGGAAGCCAATTTACTGAAACAAATGATTTGCTATCAGCTTTATAGTATCATGAAACACTTTCGAAGTTATATGTTGGACTGTTGATTAATGAACGTCGTTTAAAATAACAGGCAGAGTATGTGCGACTTATACACCTATACAATATACAGACCTTGCCAACTTACAAACCCATGAAAGACTAACAAGTGGGGGATAATGTAATTTTGATTGCAAATTCTAGGGCCTAGGCTAAATGCAGCCTACAAATTTTCTCTTTAAAATGATCATTGAATCTTAACCCTATCTGTAGGTACACGGGGTTTTATGAGGACGCCCCACTCTAGTAGTGAAATATTTCCTTCTAATTCCCTTCTATTAATGATCTTTGTAACGAGTTTTGCCTTATTGTGTGTCCGAAATACTTCAATTCTTTTGACTACTTGTAAGAGAATTTTGCTTGAATTAAATTTGGATTAATACTTCATCGTTAGTGATCTTTTGTTTCCATGAAATTTTTAACATTTTGCCTGCATGACCAGAGCTCGAAGGCATCGATCCGTTTCTCCATTTTTTGTGACATTGTCCAAATTTCAGAATTGTATAATAGCCCAGTAAACATTTTTCCTTGGCCTAACGTTGGCTGACGGTTGTTCGGGTTGGCTGAGGGTAGTGTAGTTTTGCCAACTTTGCCAACTTTTGAAATATTTTAATTGAAGATACCTTCGAAGAATTGTTTAAGTTTGCTTCATCGTATTCCCTTTACAATTGTAATGGGACAATGAAAATGCAAAAGAACTTAGAATTAGGAAGTCGTTCTTTCCAATGTTGGTGTGCAGTTGTACAGAACGTTGAGACAACGTCATTATTTGCGGGCGAACTACGGTAACCCCTCAATTTTTTACGTTATTGCTATAAGTAAAAAAAAAATTTGAAATGTTTTTCTAAATCATGCATCACTATGAGGATCACTAATTCTGAAAAAAAAACACTAATTCGCAAATTTAGCTGCAGTTTTTCAAGTTTGTTAGCAGCAGCTAGTTCTTTTAGTGTTCTACTATGGCTCTATATAACTATACTCTGCCTTCTTAAAATTGATCAGAGCTGTAGTTTCATCTCGCAATTTTTACGTGCTCCGTTCATTTTTTTTTCGAAGTTTTCATTTTATTTTTGAAAAAAAATATGACAACACTGAGCTGAATAATTGGACCACAGTTTCCTGTACCATGTGTTCGTAGGCAAGCACTTTAACCATAGACATATTATAACAACTAGACAGCGCTTCTCGCATCTCGATTGAAGAAATTATAAAAAGGCGTTCGCCATTGTTAGCAGCTCAAATTTGCGTGAAAGCTGCGCTGTTACAGCCAACCTATACAACAAAATCTGTCATTTTTACACTGATTCAACGTCTGCAGACGTTTGTTAAGAATTTTTGTTAAGACAGAAATTTTGTTAAGCGTTTTACGAACCAATTTAGCTTGTATTTGCTTGCAGGTTTCCTTACCAATGCGGTAAAACCTAATTTTTAAATAACATTTGGATACAGTTTAGACTAGTGTAAAAATATGATTATTAGTAACGGTGCATTCAAACACATGATCCGAGAGATTAGTAAATATCTTCGAATACTATTTACTCCTTTTATCATCTGAATTGTATTTTCTTCGTTTTCTACATCCATATGCACAGCACGCCATATCTAAAGCATTGACAAACGCGCGGAATTGGTACACTATAACAATGGCGGATGTCTGAAAGTGCTTTCTTCAAAAATTGCAAAAGAGAGATGACGATGCGCAGTCCAGTGGTTGAAAACCTCGAGCCAATCATAAGCTACGTTGTCTGTGACGTGCATCGTAAAAAACGCGCGAAAACCCAAATGGACGACATTTGCATTAGCTTCATAGCTGGCAGCGTGACAACATTTCATTTGCAATGGCTGACATTTGCATTAGCTTCATAGCTGACAGCGTAGTGCAGGAAAACGCAAGTAGCCCACATCCAGTGCTCTCATTTTACCGGAATTTGTCCCTAAATCGGGACTTTTGACCACTTTTAGGGAATTTGATGATTTAGGGATTTTAGCAGTTTTGTCTTGTTCGCTTACAGAATGAATGGAAGTTTATTTGTGAAGTTTTCTTCCGTATTTGAGTTCATAGCAAAGTAGTCACTTGCCTAATGTCCCTGCCATGTTCAAATGCCCCAGTTGAACGACTTTTTAGTACGGGTAGCTTGAAGGACATTAAAACTGACTACAGGAACAGTTTAAAGTGAGGAAGTTTAATTGGTTTGCTACACACCCAGGGTATGAAGTCAGCTGGCTTATCAGCTGACAAACTGGGTTTAAGGGATCGAGCTAAATTGTTGAAGTTGGCAAGAGCTCATGAAGAGTTCAGCTACAGATGCTGAAGCACATGAACTAATCAACTAATTGCTAGTCGAATTAGCTCTCATGAATAAGTCGATAGTCGTGCACAGTTTATGTCATTTTTAGCATGTGATAAGCATTGGTAAATCTTCACTGTATCCCTGTAATGTTAGGCATCACTGTAATTTAACATACCGTACTGCTTTTTGCTGTGAGACTTGGCCCACTAATACAACAGAGTTATGTAGAATGTTTTTTGCTAGTGTTGTTGTTCCGTTTAACTCTTGCTTTTTGTTTCAGAACGTGAAACTGAATGTAATGATTTAGGGAATTTTGATGTAATCTAGGAATTTTTAGACGTAGCTTTGGGGACTTTCAGGTTTTCATTTATGAGAGCACAGCCCACATCATGAATGATTATCATGAAACTCAGGTAAGGTTTGTTTTCAGTTGACTCAGATCTATTCTTCAGGGTAAACTATTTAATACTTTTTACGGCAATTACGCGACCTGTTTATTGGTTTTGAAATAACGTTTTTAGAAGTACTCAATTTTTTCAAAAAGTGGTATCTTCACTTTCAAGTGGCATAAAAATGACTAATATGTCAACGAGAAGTGATTTTATCAGGATTCGAGTGTTGCTACTATCACCGCATTATGTATATACCACGAGTTTTTTGCAGATTGTTTTATGAAGTAGATTGCGCAGCATTGGATGCAACCTAATTCGTACCATGAACAATTCGTACCGTCAGTTTGTATCTTGAAAAGATCGAGAAAAAAATTAAAAAAAGCCGAAGTCGCTGATCACAGTTTCCGCAAACATTTTAAAATTTTTCCGCAAACAAACAAAAACTCTTTGGATCATTTAAAGAAATTTTTAAATGTTTGGGGAAACTCCGATCAACCCTAACCCCGAACCTTTTTAAAATGTTTGCGGAAACTCCAATCAACCCTAACCCTTTTACAATGTTTGCCGAAACTGCTAGTGCGATCAGCGACTTCGGCAAACTCTTAGGAACATTACCAGAAATTTTAAAATGTTTGCGGAAACTGCGGAAAAAATGGAAACTGCGATCAGCAATTTCGACTTTGTTCTATTTTTTTCTCTCTCGATCTTTTCAGTTTGTTTGTTTGCGGAAACACCCTAACCCTAAACCTTAACCCTTTTAAAATGTTTGCGGAAACTCTGATCAACCCTAACCCTTTTAAAATGTTTGCGGAAACTGCGATCAGCGACTTCGCCAAACTCTTAGGATCATTACCGGAAATTTTAAAATGTTTGCATTACCGGAAATTTTAAAATGTTTGCGGAAAAACGGAAACTGCGATCAGCGATGTTCTATTTTTTTCTCTCGATCTTTTCAGTTTGTTTGTTTGCGGATACCGATGCTTAATCGATACCCTAATCCTTTTAAAATGTTTGCGGAAACTACGATCAGCGACTACGGCTTTTTTAATTTTTTGTCTCGATCTTTTCAAGGTACGAACTGACGGTACGAATTATTCATGGTAGGAATTAGGTTACACCCCGCAGCATCCACTAGGTTCTGCTGAATGGAGAGTTGTCCTTTCGATGTGTTGCTCAAGAACGCATCCCGAGAGTCGAATCAGCGCCGCTTAGTCTTAGTTGGGTGCTTAACCACTGAGCAAAGGGGCGGACAGATTTTTGTGGTCATGTCACCTTTTCATTGACATACTTGGGGTATTGTAAAAGTGTTCACTTATCTTCAAACAATTCTGACAGAGCAACGTCAAATGAACAAACGGCTCTGTGAAATCGAAATTATGCTGAGAGAGAAGGGAGGGATTATCCCAGATAAATTCCCTAGAATTGGCTCCAATTCCTGAGGATGTTCCTCTTCCTGCTACAACCATAGCAGAATTAAAAACCGTAAACAGCATGCTGGAGAATGAAAAGACCTATCAGATTGTGGTTAGTGAACACGATATGTTCTTAGTTCTTACTGCGCATTACATATCTAAAGTCACCCACATTTTTGGTAATACATGAGTTTTATGTGTGGGGAGTTAGTTCTTCTATTTAGCTTAAAATGAGTTTAAACTTGAATGAATGAATTTTAAACCATTTAATGTCTGCCTCAACAGGCTAATTGCACAATTCAACGCACATAACCACATGGTACACACCAAATTACAAAAAAATTCATGCTATTGTACGCTCGTAGCCTGGTACGCACCGCGATTGTTTGATGATGCATTTCAACATCCATCTGTTTTATTGCAGTTCAAACAACTGTGTCGTATAGGAGGAAGAAGCCTATACGACACGGTTAATCGATTGATGCCTCAGGTGCTGTTAAACGAAGTCGCGAGTTACGTCTCGCAGACCCGGAAGGGGAAAAATAATAAGTGGAGAGAAAAAGTTTTCTTTTGATTCCATGCAAAACTTAAAGAAGATGGTCGTAGGTAAGTAGTTTGTTTAAGTTTTGTATTCACCTTTTGTTGGTATGATATCGTCTCCAGAAAGAATACTTACTGTTCATGATTAATTTTCAATGAAATAACAACCTTGGATATAACATAAGTTTTGCAGCATCTGAAGTTTAGCTTTTTCGTAATCTTTTTTGTCAATTTGCTGCTTTACTATCCCTGATTAATGCCTCAGTCTAGATCCAGTTGAAAAACACTCGTTGTTTACTCGTGTGCAATAAAAAAGATGAGATAAGAAAGTTGATCTGGCCGATTTCGCAGGGAAGGGTGGCCTTCCCTGCAAAAAGGTCCGGGAAGGCCGACCTTCCCGGGTTCAGCGGCTACGCTTATGGTGATTAGGGTGGCTCATTTTCCTTGATGTTCTTTAAAATTTTTGTCAGTTTGGAATAATGTTCCATTTTGCTCACTGATATTTGTAAACCAAAAATTTTTGTTGGGTTTTGACCTTTGACCCTGGTTCACCCTAGGAGAAATTCTGAATTTTTCTGAAAAATTACTAAATTTCGAAGTGGTTTAGCAGTATCTGAAGAGAGGATTTCTCAAAATTTGACCACGTGATTTTGACGTCACTTCCCCTGTTAACTTCCACGTGGAACATCTTCACCCTACTCCAAGTCTGAGAGTCACTAATAGTGCATGCTTTTAGTGTCATTTTAGTTGATTTTACAGCCTTTTCGCGGTCAGTGAATCTATAACATAGAACAACAAAAAAATTTTGGCACAAAAGATGAGAGTCATTTTAGAGTATTTCAGGGCCCCTGATTCCGAAACTGCACTTAGTTTTTTCAAATTGGCTCTAGTTTTCGAGATATTCGACAATGAAAATATTTTTGAAATCGTTTCTCAAAAGCTTTCAATTAGCAAATTACTTATTTTCAGCCCTGTTTACCATTATGATGTCATAATTGCACTTGTCTAGTTCAATTGGTTCATATTGCACGAAAGTTCAAAACGCAAGCAAAGGTTGAAATGAACTGTGTTTAACGCAAGGGAGACATAAATACTCAATGAAAACAGTTGTGAATCAGTAGGCCTACATCACAAGAAAAATATCCCGAAAGTCATGTGTTTATGAATGCAGCTTTATATTGAAAAGGTAGGCCTACTGAAATGGATGCTTGTACAAACGAAGTTTTATTCCAAGCCTTTGCTAAGGCCAAGAATTTTTTTCTGGTCTATAGGCTAAATAAATGGCATATAGGCTAATAAAATATGCCTTTGACAAGTAGGATGCTGTACAAACAACCCAGATATATTTTGCTGCATGAGGCAACGCAGATGACCAACACATTCTGCGATAGATACAGCGCTATATGAAAACAAGCATTATTATTATTACTTTGACATGAAGCTGGGTGATCAAGATAAGTCCTGGGTTCCTCCTAAAGTATGCAAACATTGCACTCAAACCCGTTTCTGATGGGTTCAAGGCTAAGAAGTTCAGAGTGCCATGGCATAAAGAGAGCCGTGGAATCACCATGAAAATTGATACTTCTGCACGGTGAGGATGTTCGAAGGAAGTCGGAACATCATGTTTACATGGAGTGTGCAAGGCAGTCATTGCATGGATGTTGCTATTTCTGTTTTTTGTTTGCCCTCTCTAGTTTCAAGTGGTGATTTGCTTGAAACAATAGGAAAACGGGCATGACTGAGAGTAACCTCAATACCTTCAGTAATGTTTTGGAGCAAGGTCAAGTTTTTTTCTCAAAACCATTTCTACCACCTACTGTAGTAGTTAAAGATTTAGTTATCAAAAGTGGTAGCTGCAATCTTGGCTCCTCATCTCGATAAACATGACATTCTTGACTCCAAGGCCAAGATTACGTTCTTCCGCAGCAAGGATAAAATTCTAAGCAGCTACTTTACTGAAGAACATAACTTTGTATTCTGTAATTATATAAATGGCCTTCAAACCTTGATGGGTGTTGCTCAGTAGGCCAATCATAATAAAGAGTTGCGTTTGTTCATCGATAGCTTTGTTTTGTTTATTTTCTAGTTTGTTAAGCAAAACAATGTATGCATTTTGTTTGTACTTAGTAGCTTACTTAGTAAGTCTGAGACTGTTGAAATCAACAAATATATTAATGCAAAACGCAAGTTATATATTCTACATCTTGTATCCTCAGGCTTGCTTCACATCATATTTTGATTGTTACTAGGCCAGTAAACGTTAAATAGCTGTTTGTTTGGGTTGTAATCAGCGTGATTGGTTCCAAATAGCGTTTACACAACTCAGAAATGTGCCTGGGATTACTTCCAGTTTTGTCTATGTAGTAAACGACACGACATTAAATCTATAGGGACTCAAAATTGCAAAAAAAAATATTTTTGCTGTAACTCAAAATCTAAAGCCAATTCGGGAAAACTTAGTGCATTTTTAGAATCAGGGGCCTCGAAATACCTTAAAATGACTCTCACATGTCTTTATATAAAAAAAGTTTTGTTGGCCTGTGAAAATCGATAAACATCGTCAAATGATTCAAGAAACTGAAAGCAGTAGATATTTATTACGTGAAGAGTGCACAAAGAAAATCATGTCTGAAGTGTGGTAGAATTCGACATTTTGAGAGTAATACATGTGTCAGTGTTCATGGAGTTGCTAATTAAACCATTTTGCTTGCTACAAGTTTGTGTTACTGCCTCTTATTGTGTCCATTAAGATGCTAGAGTGCATTAGAAGATAGCGGGTGAGCAGTTTCAGGGATAAGCGAAAATTCGATATTTTGAAAAAATTCAAATCAGGTGAACCAGGGTCAAACGTTAATATTTTTTTGTGAAATTTGGTGTAGCAGATACATTTACCAAAAGGAACAATATTCCAAACTGACGAAAGATTTAAAAGAAAAAAATTTTTTTTTCGAGATTTTGCGCCAGCCTAATGGTGATGTCCTCGCTTTTATTTTCATTTCAGCTCTCCTGATGATCGTGCCACGCTCGTGAAACAGAATGTAGAGCAACGTTCTTAACCTTTTCTGACCCGTTACCCCACTTAAGCATGTTGGGCATCTTAAATCTATTATTTGTCTATTAAATCCCACAACCTTGTCCATTTGCCCTGCAAGCAGTTCAAGGCGTTTATGTCAGAGAAAAAGTCGCACAAATAAGCAACCTTCGACAAGAACACGTTGTTCTGCATCTTCTCTTGAAGACTTCCAAACAGCAGCATAAAATTAATTCCATTCGTACCAATTTTATTAGTCTTTGGCAATCAATTGAATGGAATAGCCAAAGCCAAACCCAACAATGATTTAAGTTTGATTACAAATTGGTAACAATTTGCACTGTCCTGCTCATTGCCTTCTGGAAGACCTCAAACTCCCCCAGATTGAGTAATTACCCACAGGTTAAGAGCCGCTGGCCACTCCTGTAGATGATTGTGTAAAAATAAAAATCGATGTAACATTATTTACAAAACTGCTTTACTTATAGGTGTTGTCCTGAGCAATACGAAATCATGCACTCTACAGGAAATCGACCACAAACTGGGCGACTGGTTTAAGACGTGAGAAGATCGCGATGGGGGCCGGCTTAAACGTCTTGCTAAAAAAGTACTGCGGGTATGTTCATTTGTTCTCTCCGTCACTGATTTTCATTTTTGATGATATTACTTTATAAACAATTACTTGTATTATTGCATATTAGCAATGTTAAACGTACTTTATAGTACCCAAAGGTTTGCTAGGCCAAGGAGAAGTGTTTATATAAAAATGTTTAGTTTTAATGCCTTGATAATATAAATTATAGTATCTAATAAACTCGTTGTTATTTCAACTCCAGCGTCAGTTATGATCATAATTAATAACTGCGATTTTTAAGCTGTAAAGCTTCGCAAGCGGCTGCGATCACACCCTTAAAAATTGAACCTTGCTTCTCACTATACACCTATTAACACTATTACTGAACAAAAGCGTTATACAGATACAGTAGCAAGCAACTCCAGAACTGCAACAACGCAATTCTGAAAGCTCTGGTAACAAGAGAAAGCAAATTATACTTCTCAGAGTTATGCCGTCAGAAACACTAGAAATATGCAGGATCATTCCATATTTACGCTGCTCGCTTCAGTTAAGCTCAAACAACACAAATCGTTACTATTCTCTCAATAAGGGCAATAAAAGCATTTTTATTTACTAAACCAGCGATTAGTTTATTACTGGAGCAGAACTTCAAGAAATATGCACACATTTTAAGACTTGACTACGACTATCAAACGATAACAATAATAATTTGCACTTGTTAGAGAAGACAAACGGCATTAACACGATTAACGAATGTGCATTAATGTTAGAGGTTAATAGAACATAACGGTATACCCATTCCTCACCCCATCATATACGAATTACACAAGAATTATAACATACTGAGTAATGTTAGGATGTATTAAAAAAATGCTTGCTTTTGTAAAATAACCGGGAATTGCATACACATATCCATGAGATGTGTAGCAATTAGAATCTGTTCTTTCACGGTGCTGTAAACACGATCTAATTTGCACTGTACAGTATATTTTCTTTACATATGTTGCATATTGTTTTATAGGTACTTGCGTTTGAGGCCGCCACAGATCACGTTGTTACATCCAGGCGCAGTCTACTGATGAGGCATGAGGTACCTCAGTCCACTGTGTTTTTGGACTTTTATGCATGCCTTGTCGTAGCTGTGAATTGTGCATGGATGGTGCATTTTACCATTCGAATAAATGTATTTTTCAACAACTTTACGTTTGTTTACATCATTGACTTAAATTTGCTCAGTATAAGAAGATGGTCATCGTATTGGCATATGGATCATCAGGACAGTGTAAACTTGAAATTGCAGGTTAAGTTTCACCAACGTTGCTCGACTACAACGATTAGTGCAAAATATGTATGGCCAACTGCGACGAAAGTTGCAAAGTGCGTTTGGCCAGCGTACGTACCAACGATGAACTACGTTGGCAGTAGAGTTGGGATTACGTAGGCCCAAAGATTTTAAAATAAGTCGGCCCAACTGCGACGAATGGTGCAAAATACGTTGGGCCATCGTAGGGTACCAACGATGAACTACGTTGGGTGTAGAGTTGGGATAACGTTGGCCCAAAGATTTTAAAATAAGCCGGCCCAACTGCGACGAATGGTGCAAAATACGTTGGACCATCGTAGGGTACCAACGATAAACTACGTTGGGTGTAGAGTTGGGATAACGTTGGCCCAAAGATTTTAAAATAAGTCGGCCCAACTGCGACAAATGTTGCAAAATACGTTGGGCCATCGTAGGGTACCAACGATTAACTACGTTGGGTGTAGTGTTGGGATAACGTTGGCCCAAAGATTTTAAAATAAGTCGGCCCAACTGCGACGAATGGTGCAAAATACGTTGGACCATCGTAGGGTACCAACGATAAACTACGTTGGGTGTAGAGTTGGGATAACGTTGGCCCAAAGATTTTAAAATAAGTCGGCCCAACTGCGACGAATGTTGCAAAATACGTTGGGCCATCGTAGGGTACCAACGATTAACTACGTTGGGTGTAGTGTTGGGATAACGTTGGCCCAAAGATTTTAAAATAAGTCGGCCCAACTGCGACGAATGGTGCAAAATACTTTGGGCCATCGTAGGGTACCAACGATTAACTACGTTGGGTGCAGAGTTGGGATAACGTTGGCCCAAAGATTTTAAAACAAGTTGTCCCAACTGCGACCAATGGTGCAAGATACGTTGGGTCAACTTCGACCACAACGTAGTGCCAACGGAGGAGAATTATTTTACCAACTGTCGCACTACGTTGGGCCGAAGTACAATGTTTGCTGGGAGGGTTGACCAGATATAGCATTTTAAGATCCTTTGACAAATTGATAAATTTAAACGTTGATTGGTTAAAATACTTTTCATTTTTCCAAATGTAGTTCTTGCAATTTCTATCCGTCTTAGAATTTCATGGTCACACCTCCCATCTTCCGTTAAATATTCAAGATAGGAAAAAGATTTTACTTTTTGTATAATTTCGTTGTCAATTATAATTTGTAGTAGGCTACTGGATTTTCATAGCTCGCGTTATTAGCGATTGATTAGCACGGGGCTAAGATAGCCCGTGACGTGCTTTCCGCGTACGAAATCAGCACGTATTAAGATAGGGTTAAATCACTACAGAACTTTGAATTAACGTCCGCCCCGTTAGCTCAGTGGTTTCGCACCCGGCTCAAGATCACGCCGCGCTGGTTCGACTCTCGGGGTGTGCGCTTGAGCAACGCATTTCAGGACTGCTCTCCATTCAGCGGCACCTAGTGAATGGAATAATTCTCTGGCAACAACACTTCAACAATCGGAAAATTTCATTCTGCCAATCTCCGAAATCGGCCCTGCGTCAAAAGCCTCTACAAGTATGCGAAACTACCAGGAATAACATATCAAGGCTTTGTCAGTCCGAGGATAAAGATTCAAAACCAAAACAACCAAACCATTTCACTCCAAAAACAAAAAATGACCAAACTTCTCGGTAGACACTTTAACGTAGGACAGGTTTCCTTGTGAATCACCTGTTTGCAATCATGTGACTCACGCCATTATGATTGTAACCTTATAAACTCAATTGATTACAGTTTTTAAGATCCTTCTTGCACTCAGTTCAGTTGCAGAAGAAAAAAGAACATTAGCAGAGGGTGGGAATCGAACCCACGCAATCGAAATGACTATTCCCTTGCCCAAACCCTAACCCATTAGGCCACGCTGCTGTGGCGATAGATTCACTTAATTTTCTTTGTATCAAAAATGTTTGGAGAAGATCGGATCGAGAAGATCGGAGAAGATCGGAATATCACGTGCTGAGTCACATGACTGAAATCAGCTGATTCGCACGGAAAACTGTCCTATAGGCATACTAAATGAAATTTTCAAACGGGAATTAAGCATTAAAATGCGTAAACTGAACATTCAAGAATATATTTCAAAAAAAATTACCGAAAAAAATTTGTTTTCAATGGCGCTGGCAAGGCCCAAAGTCCAATGTTTCATTTATTTTCATTTTTTTTCAAAATGACCAAAAAGTGCAAACACTGCTCGAGAATACGTCACAAAAGACAGCAATAACAAAAGCCACGTTACCACATCTGATGTTTTAACATCAGATCTGAGGTTTTGAGCAAACTGTCTGATGTTTTGATGTTGAAATCTGATGTTTTGATGTACATACATACATAGCCTACAGTTAAATCGGTGGCAGTAACAACTGTTGCGTGATCAGCTGATTGCTCGTCTTTTGTGACGTATACTGTACAGTCGCACGCTTCGCTGCTCAGGCCCATTCTGGTTTTGAAAGCTCTGACAAAAGTACGCGCGGAATGCTGATCAGACCGCAATGGGGCAAAATTTTATTGAAAATCGTTTTATGGTAGCAAGTTAAACATAAAGAACGTGGAAAATCGCCAAGTCAGGTTTTTCCTTTAGTATCCCTTTAAAGCAGGGGTTCCCAACCTTTTTACGATCTCGTACCACTTGTACGCTTTGTAGCCTACTGCCAAGCGTACCACTTCTTGCAAAACAATTAATTTGATCGAAGCATATTTTATTCAGAAGAATAACATTGGCCTACTAAAATAGCACTAAAGCGCCGCAACTAAATGTAATGAGATTTTTGTTTACTGTCCACCAATTGGTCGATGCGCGGTGTAAATTTGCCAACAGCGCATCGAAAGTCATTTCCGGGCGCACTTGGTCGGTTTCAATTTTTTGACTTGATGTTCATCATGACTGAAAATCCCTGCGCGCATTCCCACGAGAAAGGAAAAATCAGTAGCTGTGGAACAGCATGGGAAGCTAGCGTTGAATATGAAGAGGCCATACTGAGCCAAGAGTTTATTGGAGAACATTCCTTGTAACCGTTCTTGAACATTTTATTCCGATCTATTTTTAGCTTACATCTAGTATTATACAATGCTATTTGCTTAAGCTATAAAACAGTAGATGATATCTATCAAGAGCAATCATTTGACATAATTAACACCCACTGTCCAGCAGCGTTGCACGGCTTTTCAAGGCAACTGTGCTCCTTGTTGACAATTGGCATGACCTGTATTTTGAAGATCGTAACGATACGAACAACAGGAATAGATACGTAACAATAAGAATAGGTTTCGGGGAAAAAATTTTTTGTAAACAAAACCAGATAAACAAAATATAAAGTTGTGAAAAAAACGGAAGCTTCCCGCGTACCACCTGAAAAACCTTCGCGTACCACTAATGGTACGTGTACCACAGGTTGGGAACCCCTGCTTTAAAGAGTCTACCAAACTTCTCAGTGCAACAGTGTTGCCAGATATTGTTTAGATTTCCAGTACATGTTCCAAGATGTGGTACATTATTTGAAAGGTGACACTGGCAGTGGAACAAAAGTAGTTTGAAATCACATAACATATACATAATAATAACATAATAACAACATATAACATACAACACATAACATACAAACAAGAACTTAATTTATCTAAGCAAACTAGTAACTTTTACGATTGACTTTGACTGCTCTCAAGCGTAAGCATACGTCGGCAAGGTCTATGTATATAGGTCGCCATGAGACAGAGATATCATATGCCACCTTGTATTGCTGGTATGTAGTTCACTCAGTATAGAACACACTCCTCTTATCGCACCTGTCGTGCTCATGATAAGTGCGACCAAAACATTGTTTTATGTGCAGCTTTCTTGCGTAGTCGGACTTTGGATTGAAAGTTTGACTTTAGATTCCATTCACAGGTTAAAAGTTATTCTTAAAGGTTTGATGTAAAACAATGGAACCGCTTTTTGCCGATCGAAGACCTGAGTTCAAAGTCTAGTTAAATCACATTTTGTGGAAATAGAGTTATCACCATCACAGATGATGACGGCGGTCAATGACTGTCGCGCAAAATTTGATTTAAAAAAAGGACTTATTTTCGCTAGAACATATTTTGTTGGTGCTTGCATAAAAATAAAAATTTGAACAATGTTGAAAAAACTTTAACTCAAAAGTCGTATTTTGACTTAAGTAGTTCTTCAACTCAGGTCTTTAATTGATTGACAACAAGGTAGTGAAGCTCATAATTATAAACAATTGTCGTAGCTGCAGAAGTAGGCATCCGCTACTTTGAAAGTAGCGCGCTATCGTTAATCAGACCAAAAGTTATGCGCGCCACCGCTACTTCTACGCGCTACTTTTGTCTTAAACTTATAGTGAAAAGCTCTATTTAAGTACCTTGTGAAGCAGATATGTAACCTACTTTAGTCGGATCGTGTTTTAGAGCTGTTAGGAGCCGGAGTCTCGGTTTTCGGTCGGAATAGAGCCGGAGTCTAACAATTTTTGCAAATACAGGAACCGCTAGCAGCTAGCAGCGTTACAGCATATATAGCCTACTGATCATTATTTAGAAAGGCGTTACTACCCACCTCTGGATAGCTGCAACTTTATGTTGTAGATACGTCGTGTTAGGTTTTTGGAAATAGAAGGAACACAACACCATGAATAAAGCAAGAAGAAGAATCACTGGCAATTGCCGCCACGTCGTCTTCAGTCCAAACCTCATTGGGATTGATAAATAAATTTGTATTTTTGAACACCTGCAAAGACATCGAATGAAACTCACACAATAAAACCGGCAAAACTAAAAGTTTGATTTTTGAAATGTTGGATTTATTTCGGGGTAAGCTTGGGGCGCTGTGTTATTTGTAGTAAATCAAATTGTTTGAGTGCTTGAGACTCTTAGGAGGCAATGATAAAATACAATTTTATTTAATTGTTTATGGTCGCTTAATTAGCATTGTTGCTATGGGTAAAATAAACATCTATGCCACAATTTGTGTTGAAATGCACTAATTTTCCTCACCGTCGTTTCATATCAATTTTGGTATAATTTTGCCTATAGGTTAAGTAATAGCTTACAAAGTTTTGATATAGTTGTAAACATTAACTAAACATTTACCCACTCCTCCCGAAGGAGCAAGCTGGGTTCCGGTACCGAAAATCCACCGTAGATCAGATCACACTCTAAACGGAAGATATCGAGGATTGCTTTGAGGCAAAATAGAAGGCAGGTACTGTCTTTTTAGATCTTACAGCAGCCTACGACACCGTTTGGCACCGCGGCTTTAAATGTTCAAATGTTCAACAAATGTTCCATATGATCATGGAGCCTATTAGGAATCGAAGCTTCACCCTCACTACCAACTCACGACGAAGCAGACTGTGACGCCAGAAAAATGGCGTCCCACAGGGATCGGTTTTGGCTCCACTTCTCTTTAACATCTACACCCACGACCTGCCAAGCACGGTCTCAGCAAAATACGCAAACGCGGACAATCTGGCAATTTCCCACTCCACAGTCGTGGAAAAACCTAAAAGACACCTTGAGCCAGGACATGAAAACCCTCTCAGCTTATTTCCAGAAAAGCGACTAAAACTCAGCGAAACCACAAACTGTGGCAGTAGCTTTCCATCTACTTAACTGGGAAACTGATTGTGAGCTGAATGTTCTGAACAACGAAAAATCTCTATCCTTCTGCCTCAAACCAAAATGCCTTGAGGTGATATTAGACAGATCGCTCACGTACCTCCACCATTTGGTGTCACTGTGCAAGAAACTCACATCGCGTGCTGCGATGCTCAAGAGTTTGGAAGGCTCCAGCTGAGGAGCAAGGCTGACACTTTGCGTGTAGCAGCCCTTGCTGTTGTCTACTCCTCAGCAGAGTAGTGTGCACTTGTTCGGTGCCGCAGTTCTCAATGCCACAACATCGACAATGTCATCAACAGCGCTCTGCGGACAGTGGAAGGTCTGCATCGTGAATCTGGGGTGAAAAAAGGATAGACCCTCGGCCTCAGAGGCTCGCACGACGACGACGACGACGATTAACTGACGTTTAAGTATTACACTTTTTTTTTTTTCAAAAATCGAGATGCCTTTAATTTTTATTGGTTCAAGTTATAATTGAAACTGAAATGCTTCTTTATTTCAAGTGTAGGCATAATCCGTCGGCTGCTGAGTCGCCTCATGTAACCACAAGTGTGGATCGATTTAGGTGGGTAAAACACTTTTTTCCTCATTTTGCTTAGCTTGGGGTTGGAAAACTTGCCAATTACTACTAAAAACAGTTGTGCAAAATTAGAATGTAATCTGACGACATCTTGATCTGCCACCAGCCACTTGAAAATTTACTATTTCCTTCTACATTAGGGTGGATCAATTTAGGGGGTGTAAAACTTTTTTTCTCATTTTGCTTAGCTTGGGTAGCCAAAACTTACCATAGGGTATATAGAACACTGTGCTAAAAGTATGTTTCGATCGAACAAATTTTTGATCTGCAACCAGGCCATTACTTATCGACTAAAAACGCAAAAATACAAAAATACATGCAAATGTATTTGAATTTGACGTTAGCATAGAGATTTATTGCAAATGATAATATGCATCAAACTTCCTCACTTTCGATGAAATAGTCACGTTTCGATTCGAACTTGAGCATTTCTTGTCGTGATTCAATGCGTGAGCGTATAAATCCATCTCGCGAATTAACCCCGCACACCGCCGCTGAAGCTTCCGTCACCAACTTGACGCACCTTTCCACCACCTGTGTGTGACACGAAAATCGAGGGAATAAAAGTTCTGGTGTGTCCTTAGCTGCAATCATGTCTTGTAATTTTTGGTCCCTCATATTTCTTGTCACAGTAGGCTCGGTGAGATTGAGAAGCTGCCAGTTAACCATATCGTTGTATTCGTTGGCGTCAAACTTTAAGGGCGGAGTGCAGAATCGTCGCATTGCTTTATGTTCGCGATGTCTTGATCGAGTTTTCTGAATTCACTTAAGTCCAAGCTCACGGATTATTTGCCTCTCATCTGTGATCATGGCCAACGTAATGTGTTTTGAGTGCGCGAAGTATCCATTTCTCTGGAGAACACGTTTCTCATGAGACATGTATTAGCACATCTGGATGGACTAACAACCGGACCGCGTGAATTTTCTGGTCCTCTTGGAAAATCTCTTGCTTCGTGTATGGAGCATCTTCTCAAAAAGTTCGAGAAGATTCTTCTCCTTGCGTTTGAGACCGCCGCAGATCACGTTGTTACATCCAGGCACAGCAGCTAATGGATTGTGTGTTCATCGGGCGTTGTGAGGTCCACATTCCATATAATATATTATCTGTCCTGGGGTCGATATACAGGACATTGTTAGATAATGCGTTTTGCAGTCTGATATTCTGAGGCACATGCACAAGATGGTGAGTCGGTGAGGCCCCATTGAAACATGTTGCTGTTGAAACGGCCCACCCCAGTCAGCAAGCGATTGAGCTTCACCCATTCCTTCCGAGGTAGTTCTGCTCCATGTAATGTGTTAGTATTGGGAGGGCCTGTGAATTGGGTTGGTCTCGCAACTTCTCTCCATTCACTGTTCCAAACTTCGGTAAAGTGGAGGTTAGACTTGCAGATATCTGCAGCATGTCGGGAAAAGGGGCGTCGAAATTTCAAGCGCTAGGGCTTTTGGGAGTGTGAGTTTATGACAATCTGGTTGAGGAGGTGGTCATTAGGGTGGATCGTTTTTCAACTTTTTTTCTTAATCGCTTATTAATAGTGCGGAAAAGTTGTGCACTGACATTGTAAGCACAACACAAAAAAAAATTTTCAAAAATTTTAATATCTTGGGTTGCCCCAAAGAAGTTGAAATATTAGAAAAAGTGGAAAGTTTCTCAAAATTTTATTTTTTGTTTTAGTTTGTAATCGCTTGTTAAAAGCGCGGAAAAGTTGTGCACTGACATTGTAAGCACAACACAAAAAAAAATTTCAAAAATTTTAATATCTTGGGTTGCCCCAAAGAAGTTGAAATATTAGAAAAAGTGGAAAATTTCCAAAAAAATTATTATTTATTTTAATTTTTATCGCTTATTAAGAACGCGGAAAAGTTGTGCACTGACAGTGTAAGCACAACGCAAAGATAAATTTCCAAAAAAAATTAATATGTTGGGGTGCCGCAACAAAGGTTAAAGTTCAAAAAAAAATTCCAAAATTTTAAAAAATTCATTTTTACACATTTGCAACTGCACTACCTCCCGCGAATCATTGTATTTACGCAGAAAATCAATATTTACAAGTAGAATTGCAAGTACATATAGGATACGCAAGCTTTTTAAGAACATAATTTAAAATCTTGTTTTGTATTGAGACGCGGCATGTCTTTCCTGGATTGTAGCCGACTTCTGATGAATCCATCGTGCTGGTTAGCGGCACCACATACTGCAACAGAGGCCCCCGTGACAACCTTGACACCTCGCTCGACTGCTTGCGTGTGGCAGGGGAAATTGAGAAAATATTGGCTTGTGTTGCTGTTTTTGACAGACCAAAGTTCTCTGTTGTCATTTTTTGTCGTTATCGGTTTGCCAGCATATCATTATAAACATAACTGACAGCAGTAAAATTGAATTTTGGCAGTTTGAAGCGCCGTATTTCAGTGCAAACGGGAGTTTCTCGTGCAAACAGTATAGCGCGTATTCCCAGCTCACACCCCTGTGATTCTTTGTTAAACAGCATTGATAAAGGTATATTTTCGCTGTGGCCAAAAAATCCATTTCTTTGAATGACAGGATCGACAATGGCCTTTAGTTTATCCGACAGGTAGTGAGATTTGCTGATGGTTTGCCATAGATGAACAGCACCGCTGATACAGAGTGAATTGCACTTTGTTTCGAACCACATAGGAGCATATACCTTCATGACAAAGGTAGCCAACGTTTTTCTATTATCAGAGGGTTCTGTGGTCCCTATATACTATAGGCTACAGTACAACCGTAGAATGCGATTCCCCACAGTTAGCCAGCGTGAGTGATTAAGCTTACCTGGACTTCTTGTGGCGAGTGAACTGGAAATTTCTCCTGTACAAACGCAATGACAAATGTCCCAGAGGTATCTTTGGTCCGTGCTTAAATCGGTCACCTCCATATGAGGAAAATTGCTTGGTATTGACTCAAATTGTCGGATAGGCATTTTATCACATGCAAGTAAAGCCTTTCCAATCTGTCCGGAATAACCACGAGGACCAGTTGTACTGCCATCCAAAAACTCAAAAAGATGCCGGAGGGGTAATTTGTTTGCGTGTTGATATATCAACCATTGCAGCGGTTTTTGAAACTCTAATTCCAACAGTCGGATAACACCGCCTGCATGACCCGTATTAACCACAGTACCATTACACCCCACGGCTGTTATTAAGCTGGTGTCTGTTCCTCTATCATGAACTGCTGATATTATGGAGTCGACAATGCTTCTGGCTGTTCCTGCGGCTGGACTTAACCGTATCTGTTACTTGCGTAGACCTTATGGTCTCGCCCTCTGCTAATTCAGCAATTTCACATAGAAGCAGTGACGCTAGAAACCTGAGATTTCTTGACTTTTACTTTTTTTTCTTGCCATAACTTTTAATCCCGATTATGTTGGTATCGGATAATTGTGAAGTTCTCAATAAACATTTTGTCACAGCCAGTTATGAAATGAAAGAAACTTGCCGAAATTCAATAGCTTGATTGACAGTTTACTATTAGCGTGCGGTTTCATTTTGTATTTGTCACTGATAATGATTGAGTTTATTTCCTTAGCTTGCGGAAAACGCTTTCAGCCATGCAAGTCAATGAAGAGGTTACGTTGATTTAACATCTACTAATGTCAAATTTACCTAAGATGAGATTTTTGACTGAAGAATTTCGCTATCGCCTATCCAATTCGAAAATAATTGCTACAGGGTTATGTACAATTGTTCGACATTACTTGACGTGGAATCGACGTAAATATGGACACCAACCCATTAGTTACTTTCACATATGGCATTTTATGACAGTTCAGACGTTCACGCTGCATAAAGAGAGACCGCGCTTCGAATGAGTCATTCTTTGCTGGCAGACATCAATTAGGAAAGTAATTTGTTATTCGCACAAATTGCTTTGTAGTGCAAAAAGTGCATGGAATACTGTTTGCACAGAAACGTAAAAATTAAATTGATGAAATTCTGTGTTCAAGGCAAAAAGACTTTCAAAATAAAATGTGAACTGAGAAATTTGACCAAGAAATGGCGAAAATAGGTCAAAATCCGAGTCTTTATCACCTTTTCTACCTAAAATACACAATCACGAATATATTTTGCGAAATAAGTTGATTGAAGTGATAGATAAGGCTTTTGACCAACGGCATACTTTTTCCCGTTGTTATTTGATATAAGCCGACGGAGTAATTAGCAATAACAGAGACGTAGACCTGATGGTCTCGGCCAGTGACTCTTGCCGCCAAAAGGAAGCAGTGACAGATACGGTTAAATACTGAGATCCAGGTTCGGCGATAATACACATATGCTCTTCAACAACAGATCTTCTGTGAAACACCCCATGATCGTCTACTTCAATCTTTAAAGGGGTACTAAAGGAAAAACCTGACTTGGCGATTTTCCACGTTCTTTGTGTTTAACTTGCTACCATAAAACGATTTTCAATAAAATTTTGCCCCATTGCGGTCTGACCACCATTGCGCGCGTGCTTTTGTCAGAGCTTTCAAAACGAAATTGGCCTGAGCAGCGAAGCGTGCGACTGTACAGTTACGTCACTACAGACTATAGCAATCAGCTAATCGCGTAATAATTGTTACTGCGGGCGATTTGACTGTAGGCTATGTATGTATGTGTGTATGTGTGTATGTGTGTATGTGTGTATGTGTGTATGTGTGTATGTGTGTATGTGTGTATGTGTGTATGTGTGTATGTGTGTATGTGTGTATGTGTGTATGTGTGTATGTGTGTATGTGTGTATGTGTGTATGTGTGTATGTGTGTATGTGTGTATGTGTGTATGTGTGTATGTGTGTATGTGTGTATGTGTGTATGTGTGTATGTGTGTATGTGTGTATGTGTGTATGTGTGTATGTGTGTATGTGTGTATGTGTGTATGTGTGTATGTGTGTATGTGTGTATGTGTGTATGTGTGTATGTGTGTATGTGTGTATGTGTGTATGTGTGTATGTGTGTATGTGTGTATGTGTGTATGTGTGTATGTGTGTATGTGTGTATGTGTGTATGTGTGTATGTGTGTATGTATGTATGTATGTATGTATGTATGTATGTATGTATGTATGTATGTATGTATGTATGTATGTATGTATGTATGTATGTATGTATGTATGTATGTATGTATGTATGTATGTATGTATGTATGTATGTATGTATGTATGTATGTATGTATGTATGTATGTATGTATGTATGTATGTATGTATGTATGTATGTATGTATGTATGTATGTATGTATGTATGTATGTATGTATGTATGTATGTATGTACATACGTATGTATGTATATATGTATGTAGGCTATGTAGGCTATGTATGTATGTATGTACATCAAAACAACACATTTCAACATCAAAACATCAGACAGTTTGCTCAAAACATCAGATGTGGTAACGTGGCTTTTGTTATTGCTGTCTTTAGTGACGTATTCTCGAGTAGTGTTTGCACTTTTTGGTCATTTTGAAAAAAAATGAAAATAAATGAAACATTGGACTTTGGGCCTTACCAGCGCCGTTGAAAATAAATTTTTTTCGGTAATTTTTGTTGAAATGTATTCCTGAATTTCAGTTTACTCATTTTAATGCTTAATTCCCGTTTGAAATTTTTATTTAGTATGCCTTTAAATAGTGTCTTGTCTTTTCTGCCATCAAAATACAAATCGAGTAAAACGTCCCACCTGAACTTTTGCAATTCTTTTCGATTTATACTTTTTGATCTCCAAACTTTGTTTCTATCAACAATACCAGTTTTATCAGCACTAACCATTACTACACCTACGTCGTGCAATGCAGTAGACGCTACAGGTCAGGTGGTCTAGTATGGTGGGACGAAATTAGAGTTATGGTCGTCGTCATGATATCGATTTGCGATCCGTGTAGCTGCGTGAGAGAGATACAGCTTGAAACCTGCAGTAAGTCAAGTGTGTGCTGTGTTACCTACACATAACACACAAAAGGCCCGCACTAAAGGGAAGGCAGCAAACGTTGGTGAATATTCATGTTATTAAATAGGATACAGACAACCATGAGATCAGCAATGCGAAGGAAATATTGATTTTCGGAAATTTTCTGAAGCGATTGAAAATTAAAACAAAAAATAAAATTTTTGGAAATTTTCCACTTTTTCTAATATTTCAACTTCTTTGGGGCAACCCAAAATATTAAAATTTTTAAAAATTTTTTTTTTGTGTTGTGCTTACAATGTCAGTGCACAACTTTTCCGCACTATTAATAAGCGATTGGGAAAAAAAGTTGAAAAACGATCCACCCTAGTGGTCATCCCTTGACATAGCTTGTAAAACTAGACTGTGTACGTGATTTTCCCCACTCAGTCTACCTGGGGCGATGCCGGATAGCACCGGCAAAAAGTCTGTGGGAGTTGGAAGCAGGCAACCAGTGATTATTCTCATGGTGGTGTTGAGGGCAGTGTCAATTTTGCTAGTGTGTGCGCTGCGGCACCAAGTGAGGGAAGCATATTCCGAGGTGCTGTAAGCAAGTGCAAAAGCACTTGTACCGAGTGCAGATGTACTAGAACCCCAAGATGTTCCAGCTAAGCATCTCAGCAAGTTGTTGCGTGCTGATAGCTTAGCGTGGAGGGCTTCAGCATGGTGTTTGTAGATTAATTGTCGGTCGAGATTCACTCCTTGGTCGGTGTGGCATGGGTTGTGTGGAAGTGGGTTTCCGTTGAGAGAGACTGACAATTGGCGAGTAGATTCCATGTTGCAAAGGTGAAAAGGTGTGACAGTGATCTTTGCCAGGCTCAGTTTTAGCATCCAAAGCTTCAGGTAGTCTGCGATTTGGGCCATGTCATCTGTAAGTGCTTCCTCTACCACATGCCAGATGATCATCAGCATAGCCGTACTGGCGTGACATAGTCTCTGGCATGTCACTGATGTAGATGTTAAATAGTAGAAGTGATAAGCATGATCCTTGCGGAACACCATTTCTTAAGCGGCTGGGCCGGCTGCACTTCCCATCACTCGTCTTCAGCAAAAAGGTCCGATTTGCCAGAATGTTGGCGAGAAATCGCACTACCTTTTTGTCTGGGATCATGCGGAGAAGCGTTAGGGTTAGCCCTTGATGCCACACAGTATCATAGGTAGCAGTGAGGTCTACCAAGATAACTCCTGCTTCGTTGCCCTTCTCGAAACTTTCCTCAACATCCTCGGTCAGCTTGACTGCTTGATGAGTCGTACAGTGTCCGTGCCGAAATCCAGCTTGTTCTTTTGGTAGCTGGGAATCAACAACTGGCTTGAGTCTAGTTAACAGGAGCCGTACCAGGATCTTATATGGAACGCAGAGTAGTGATATTAGACTATAGCTCTTAGGATCATCAGCTGGCTTGTTTGGTTTAAGTAGGCTAGTGCTACTACAGTTGCTTTTCGCCAGATTTTAGGTATGGCCTGGAGGGTCAGGCAAGCAGAATAGAAGCTTTTCAACCATGCCGAATATTTGAGATCACAGTGCCTTAAGAATTCTGGAGGGGTATTATCGGGCCCCTGTGCTTTCCCACTTTTAACTTGTTTAATGACAAATGCAAGTTCTCTGTTGCTGAAGGGGGCTAAAAATGACTATCTACGCTTGGGGCGTTCCAGAGCCACCTGCATTCCTGCTTCACCGCATGGGCATGCTTCTTATTTACCACTTTAAATTTGCCATTGGTAGTGATATCCGTGAGCTTGGACTTCAAAAAGCGTGAGCGAATTCAAAAAGCTCGATCAAGCCATCACGAATAGAGAACAATGCGACGATTCTGTATTCCGCCCTTAAAGTTTGACGCCAACGAAAACTACGATATGGTTGACTGGCAGGCTCTCAATCTCACCGAGCCTACTGTGACAAGAAACATGGGGGACAAAGAATTGCGAGATATGATTGCAGCTAAGGACACTCCAAAACTTTTATTCCCTCGATTTCCGTGTCACACACAGGCGGTGGAAAGGTGCGTCAAGTTGGTGACGGAAGCTTCAGCGGCGGTGTGCGGGGTTAATTCACGAGATGGATTTATACGCTCACGCATTGAATCACGACAAGAAATGCTCAAGTTCGAATCGAAACATGACTATTTCATCGAAAGTGAGGAAGTTTGATACATATTACCAATTCCATTGCATTGTAATAAATCTCTATGCTAACGTCAAATTCAAATACATTTGCATGTATTTTTGCGTTTATGGTCGATAAGTAATGGCCTGGTTGCAGATCAAAAATTTTCTCCATCGAAATATACTTTTAGCACAGTGTTCTATATGCCCAATGGCAAGTTTTGGCTACCCAAGCTAAGCAAAATGAGGAAAAAAGTTTTATACCCCCTAAGTTGATCCACCCTAATGTAGAAGGAAATAGTAAATTTTCAAGTGGCTGGTGGCAGATCAAGATGTCGTCAGATTACATTCTAATTTTGCACAACTGTTTTTAGTAGTAATTGGCAAGTTTTCCAACCCCAAGCTAAGCAAAATGAGGAAAAAAGTGTTTTCACTCCACCCTAGTAACCACCTCTTGTGACTTGCCACTTCTGTGCAAGTTTTAGTCATAATTTAATTCCCCTCTCCACTAACTAAGTGTAGTTTGGCACTTCGAAACGCCCAAGGGTTTTTAAGGATGTTTAATACTTCTTCATCACTCATCAGTGAGGAATGTCAAAAGCAAAGACTCAGTTTTCAGTTCTGTTTCCCATCTCCCAATCAACCATATGATAGTAATTCGTTGCGTGATAGTTTGGCTTTGTAAAAATTGCTTTCCTAATATTCTTGGAAGGCATGTCACATGTCTTTCCTATCACCTCTGTATCTTCTTTTGCTTCATCATCTGTTGATACAAAATAGTTTTATCAATGTCGGGCCTCTCACTATCCTCTTCAACATTGAAATAAGCTCCATCTTCAATTTTTGGATTGTAGACCACTGATCGTTTAACTTTCTTCATTTAATTAACAATTTCTTTTCCGACTGCTTCATCTGTATCTGTAGCCTACACATGACAGGCAGAAGTTCGTCTGGATGAGAAAAACATTTTTTGCATCACCTCCTTTACAACGTTTATCTCTGTATTGTTCAGATGTCTCAGCAATTGCAAGCACTCAAACGTGTTGTGTAGACCATCTGTCATGTGCGAATGTCTCTTGACCTGACACCACATTGGCACAGAGAAATTACCAACAAGTTGGCGATGCTCTAAAGTTGGTTACTTGATTGAGCAGTGGAAAATATGTCCTTAATACTCTGCTCCAGAGAATGTTCAACCTGGACGCACAAGGAGAGCCAGGTTGAATGGCTGCGAGACCATCATTAATTTTCTCCACTACGCAATGGTTGCAATCCACATTCTGCAGATATTTTTTGATTCCATGATATCTCTATTACGTACAAAAAAAAACAGAACTGATAAATAACTTTGTTTAGTAAGCTATGCTAAGTACCAGCAAATGCTCATTGTGTGGTTAGGCTCATACGTCATAAATAGTTAAAACCTGCAATCGACTGTTCAGTTGTCATGGCAATGTAAAGTCCTGGCATAGAATCCTCATGAGATGGGTGGAGAGGCTTTCCACACCACAAGTTAATTTGATGAGAGAACTGCTGCGAGTATTTCATCGGAACGTTCTATGACTATGTTTGCCCTTCAGAAACAAAGCCATACCCTAAACCAAAGTGTTCTTCAGTTCTATTTTCCCACTGTTCAAAACTCACTTATTTTTGCACAAAATATGCTTGGAGGCCCAATTTCTCTTGATGCCCTTGTAATTTCCTTTCAACTAAAGGCTTTGTGCTCTATCCACTTTTTTGTGCTCTATCCTAGATCATGGCCCTCCGCCTATTTAGAGGGTGACTATTAGTTTAAGACCCACAGGCGTTGCATAGACTATTTTGTTAACGAACAATTAAAAATGCTTCTAAGGTTTACTTTTCAAAAGATCGCTGCCCTTCAGCAACAACCAACATTTCTTTTTTAAAACTAACAATTCATTTCAAACAACACTAAACATATTTCGCGGAGGCCAGAATTTTCCAGTTAGTTGACGTGGCGATGTAATCCGCTACGAGATGAAGCAATCGAAGAAAACAGACAATGCAAACATCGTTTCCGTTGTTTGTGAATAAATTGAACCATTGAACACACTGCTTCGCAGGTTTCAACAATGATTCCATCAAAGCGGCATTGCTACGTTTGTGACAAGACAAGTGGAGGGCTTCATCAACTTTAACCGACGAGCTCTGTCCAAACACGTGCAAAGTTAATCATTGAGAAGTTTGCTCGTTTGGGCGGGTGCTTATACAAAGCGTGATGAACAAATAAAGAACAACAAGCCTTCTCCAACCTGATAAGGTGAGAATTGAACAAGCGCTTTTTTACTGATTGATGATAAGGTGATAAAATTTGAACAATCCAAAGAATGCTACTTCCACGGCGACGGTCTTGTATCCATGTAAATGAAGCGATCGAACCTTTTGTTGAGATCCAAACCATTCCATCCCATTCAAATGTTTTATTTCCAAGAAATTTGTTTAAATATTTTTTTTATCATCTTAAGGTATTGCGATCGAGCCAACTTTTTTAACAAACCTATGCCTGTTCCAAGAACCTTTAAACGTTCGCGTTTAGTCGCTTTTACGTGGCAAAAGGAGAGAGTCGTAATAAAGAAGGCATGATAACTGCAGGCATCTGTGCATCCCCCCAGTTCGTAATCGAATCTGTAGACTTACGAGATCGAACCCTTGATTACCCATTGACCAGAGGCGCGTCTAGATCCAGTGCCAGACGTCGGGACCGCGTAAAACGGCACAGAACAAGCGATTTTCAATATGAAGGACTCCACTTATGGGTTCGGTTGGTTCCACTAAATCAAAAGGTGTCGGCTGCTTTGGAGGGTCAGCTGAGTGCTGTGGATCACAAAGCTTTGAGCTTGAGGCTGGTGTGGGGCAAGAGAGTGCAAGCGAACTGTGATCTGCGTCGAGAGGCAACGTCGGTGATTCTTCATGTTCTAGGCTAAGGCCTAGCTCGAGATTTGAAGGGCAGTAGTCCGTTTCAGGAGGTTGAGCAAAGGAGGATGATGGGAAGATCTGTGGGTGAGCCATCTTATTTAGTTGAGAAGGGGTACGATCGGCACATGCTTTAGTATGTGGAATTGCTTGCAAGAAACGTCGATTCCGTTTTGTGATTCTGTCAGACCCGTTGCGGGGGAGGGTCGCTAGTCCTCACACCCGTTGGTCGACGTTGCCTTATATGCGAGAGTGGCAGCTCCCGATGTTGGGGTGCTCAGCGAAGGGTAGTCGACCCTTGCGTTCTACCAGAAACAACTTGGGTTTGTGGTACCGAAATAGAGCAAAATCCCGAAAGCGAAACAAACTTTTCGTGCCACATAACAGCCCACCAGTGTCTTAGGGCTGGATTTGCTCGAGACACGCAAAGTTAGAGTGCCCTGCGTTGTTCTGAACGATTGGGGTCACCAGTGCGGGGCAGGGTAAATCAATGCAACTGATCAAAGAACATTTTTCTATATCTTAGTGGGATTACCGGTCGAACGACAGCAGTTGAAGTGTCACATCATATGAGTTTATCTTGAACACTTGGGATAGCATATTGTTCTAAGGACAGCCCCGATGCCTGTGGATTGTTGATCATACTCTGAACAGCTTCATCACGCTCTTAGGCTGTAGCCACTTTGGAGAAATTAATGCCACTTTGTCATGCGGCAACGTTTCAACAACCATTCCCACTTTGTCCCATTTTCGAGAATAGTTGCCGTTTTAGTTTTGGATAAATACGCGGTTGCCGCATTGTAAAGTACGCAAAGAACGAATATGCTGAGACAGCGTCTCAACAGTTCGACCAGCTCGCAGGCGAAGGGCGTCTTCCTTTGTCTTCCATGTATCGACGAATGTGATGCCATATACGACGAATGTGACGGTTCGAGAACTTGACTAGGCGCAGTGCCGGATTAAGGGGGGGGGCGGACTGGGCTGAAGCCCAAGGCCCCCACTTTTGGGGCCCCATCTCAAAGAAAAAAATCTACTAATCTTTTTAGTGGTAGGCTACAGCTGGAGATTACTGCTTTAATTCGTATCTCAAACAAGCAAGGGCGGCTCACCCTCACTCATATGTGCTGCGGTGCTGCGGCACCCCTGCCCAGCCCCAGTTATTCATTTATTCTTGTTTTTTTTTAACAAAAAACATATTTGATACTTTCATATCTGAAAATGGTACGGATTACGGGTCAAAGTTATGATAATGCTATCAATATGAGTGACAAGTTAAACGGTCTTCAAGCTCTTCTGCGCGAGAAATGTAGTGTAGCTCATTATGTCCCTTGCACAGCACATTCACTTAATTTAATCGGTAAATGTCCTGTAGAAACATGCCGTTCTGCCGCTGAGCTTTGTGAATTGTTGCAAAGCCTTTATTCATGGCTCGTCTCGTCTTTTCACCGTTAGCAAGTCCATCGAAAATTCCTAGATGGTTTGCCTGTTTTGAAGACATTATCTGATACAAGATGGTCAGTTAGATATGATGCAGTTTTTCTTCTTCTATCGAGTCTTCTAAAGTTCGTTGATACACCACAGATTGACACATTCTTCCGCAACGGAGTTATACACTGACAGGTCCCACCTACTGCACCGGGTGGCAAGCCGAGGGCAAACAAGAAGGTGATCCGCTGTATAGGCGTAGCCAAGGGGGCGAAAGGGGCCATGCCTCCCCCAAAAAATCTTTCCAAGTTTGGATTCCGAAGTTGAGCCCTTTGTTGAAAATATAATAAAATTTGTAGAAATTTACATGTTTTCCAAGACATCTGGCTATTAACACCACCAAGGACTTGTTTTAGACACACAGAAAGACACCAATAAATTTTGCAAATCGTAAATTGCGCAAAACTTACGCGATTTACGTTTCTTTGAACTAATTTGTGGAAGCAATTTCAGAATGGCTTACTCTGTTGGGTTTTTGTGTAGTTATTGAGTTTTTGTGTAGCTGAGTTTTAGTGTTCTCTAATTTTAGCCGCAGTTTTTGCCCGTTCGTGTGTAAGAGCTATCTTTAATAAGTTAATAGCTGTTTATCTGCTAATAAATGTTATACAAATATTACCCTAAAAGTGTTTTCAGAAAGCGCTATAATCCATTATTTGAGTGTAATTTTTCAAAAATTTTCCAGGGGGGTATGCCCCCGGACCCCCCTAGAATACGTGTGCTTTCGGCACGCTCTAACCCCCCTACCACTTTTATTGTTTCAACTCACCAGGATACGCCACTGCACATCAAGTTGCGATGGCTTTAAATCAAACACTTTGTTTTTCTCTTCAATTCATCAAATATTTGGCCTCCCCAAAAATTTTTTTCTGGCTACGCCACTGGTCCGCTGTTTGGGGCTCGGTGCCACAGATACATGCAACTGGGCCCGTGTCGTAGCCCTACTCTACCATTAATTTTTAGCAAAAAATGTCACTTGATAAGGGCCCCCACTTTCAGCTCAGCCCAGGGCCCCATAAACCCTTAATCCGGCCCTGACTAGGCGGTTTACAAAACCGAAGAGTTCAGTGACAGCAACAGTACATTCGGGACCCTCATCTGCAGAGATATTTCCTCAGGAACAACAAACGTGGCAAAGTACGAGCGCAAGAGTTGAGTGAAGGCATCTGCTCATGTGGCACTCGATCCTGATGGAGTGGAAAATACATCCGACCACCCCGAGAATCTGTCCCCAATGACCAAAAAGTGACGGCCCCATAGTCAAAATAATCCGCAAACATTTTCTCAAATGGTGTAGCTGGGGATCACATGGCGTCGGGGGAGGAGCAGCTTGGGATGAAGCGTTACCATTACAGGATGTGCACGAATCACGAATAGCATGGATATCATTGGTCATACCGGCCAACAATACTATAGCAGGTCCTCGGCGTTCCATGGCAGACACACCTTAATGACCAGCATGCAACGTCGTGAGTATTATAGGCCTAAGCGATGGTGGCACCACAATACGATCATGATATAGAATAACGTCGTCTTCAACAAAGAACCCGTCACGATAGGGGCGAATGTCGCCGGTGTTGGGAAAGGTGAATCCCATATCAATAGCTACCATTAGCTCGCTGGGGTTTGGATCGGCGGCTGTTTCCTGAACGATTTCATACAAGCCAAAGGTATGGGCGGCGTCTGCCTGTATGGCATTAACCAGTGCCATTTTTGCTACATTATTTTCTACACACGACGCTACAGCAATGGGATCGCATGATAGGTTACTGGGTGACGTGAGGCAGCATCGGCTGCGAAGTTGGTTGTGCCGGGTAAGTGTGCGATATCAAAGCGCCACATTAGTGTACGCTGTTTTAAACGAAACAGGCGAGTGTTAGTGATTTCGTCCAACGTACGGTCTCCGAATATTTTTACCAATGGCTTATGATCCGTTACAATAACTAAATTATCACAGCCTTGCGTAAAATACTTTGTCTGTTCCAGGCCCCACGCAACTGCTAGGGCTTCGCCTTCCACAAGGGCATAACGTCGTTCGGCCGATGAAAGAAATCAGGATCCTGCAAGAGTCACTTTTCAACCTGATGAGCAGCAGTCCGATATAGTGGAGGCACATGCAAAGTGTTTTTGAAGAAGAAAATATCTAATGCTTTTATTGGACCAGTCAGGGCGCAAACATGTTCGACGGCTGGGGTCGAAGATTTCTACCCCATAGCGAATAGCGTCAGCAATTGCCGATTTGGAGGCAGAAAATGCGGAATCCAGCTCCTGAGACCATTCCTACTTGGTTGATTAATCCGAACCAGCTGCTTATGTTTGTGATATTATTCGGGACTGGAAATTCTTGGCTGGCGTACAAGTATTTGGGGAGGGGCTCGACCATTGCTTCTGAGATACGGAATGCAAAAAAATCTACACTGCGTTGGGCAAACTGGAACTTGTCAGGGTTGAGGGCAATGCCCGCCGTCCCACTAAAGTGAGGAAATCTATGGTTCGCTACCAATGTTCTTCCAGCTCCCTATCATAAAACACTGTATCGTCGACACAACGTACTTTGCGAACAAAATCAGTTAGTATGGTATTGAAACGGCGGTTGTAGTCATCCCTAGAGGACAGAAATCCTTGCGGTGCCCTAGTGTAGCGCCATCTTCCAAAGGGAGTAATGAAAGTTGTTAGGTGCCGATCAGAAGGACGCAGTGGAACACTGTGATAGCCGTTCAATGCGTCAGTCACCGATTTCCAAGTGTTTCTGGGGACACGATGAGAGAGCTGGAATGGAGCTTCGGGTGCGAATGTTTCTCTTTTGCAGAATTCATTAAAGGGAGATAAGTCGACTGTACGGCGTGGTGAGCCATCATGTTTCCGTTTGCTAACCATGCGATGACACCATGAAGTGGGTTCTCCGTGGGGGACTTTTTCAAGGATTCCGTTGCAGAGAAGATCAGCGTGTACTTTTTCTTGCCAATGCAAGGGGCTAGACTAGTAGGGTCAAAATAGGAAATAAATGGGCTAACTCGAAAAAAATTGCAAGAAAACGTTTTGTTGGTTTTTCCTTTGGCTTAACCTCAATAGAACAACACATGAAAAGTTTACCAAGATTTGAGTATCACAAAGCCTGAAATCTGACGTCACAAAAAATGGCCTATTTCCGGTAAAAAATCTCTCTAGACTGTCAATTGAGAACCAACATAGCTGTTTATCCATAATTTGTTGATAATGAATTCATAAAATAAGTGTCCAGTATTTTTATTTTTCCATTATATTTTGCTTGTGCTGCAATTGATATTATGACGTCGTTATTATGTCATGATGCGTATAAGCAGACTTGGACAACTAGATAATTCTAGTTGTCTAATTCGATGAATTAGAGCAAAATGTTAGTAATTCAAATTCTAACCTAACTTGGTAAAAACTTGTTTACTCTAATTCTAGTTCTAATCTAATCTTTAGATTTGCTAAAAATTCCAGTTTTTCCTACAGTGATTTTCAGCAAATGAAAGGAAACCTCATGCAAGGAAGATGTAATAAAACGATCAAGATCAAACTGTCATACTGTCATTTCATCGCGTAGTAAAGTAATTAAAACTCGATTAACTCATCAATTCACCTACATCACAATGTCTATTATGACGTAAGTGGTTTTGGTGCAGTGATGGGGCAATGACACTTTGATCCAGAGGTGCCGCATTAACGTTTTTATCCAAATAGAAAAATATATGTGACGACTGTGTCAAACTAATTCTAATCTAGTTTAAATTCTACTCTAGTTTGCGAAAACTTAGCTAGCTCTAATTTTAAGTCTAGTCTAATTTGTAAAAACTAGAATAGCTGTATTTTTAATTCTAATCTAACTTCAAAAAGCAAAACAAATTCTAGTTGTCCAAGTCTGCCTATAAGAGATAGCCATCTCGGACCAAGCAGTTTCACTGAGCAATTGTTACGACATACAGCGTTGCGCAATATTTTCTCCACTGTGACTGACATGCGCAAAGTGCTACTGCCGATAAGAAGATAAGAAGCTAGTTACAGTGTTAGTGTTATCTAGTAGCAGTCAGTATAAGTAGGCTACAGTATACTGTAAAGCAATGTGTAGATATATTTCAGATATTAAGACTCTAGTCACACCCTTCCTGAACGAGTATCCGAAGGTCACAAACTTACAAACCGAGTCAACTCTCGAATATGTTCCCCATAGCTTGCTATATAGGCTCCAGCAACTTCTAGTGGGAAGAGACACGCGCAAGAAGCAGGCAAGTATTGGCCACTCAATAATTCAAGCAGTTCGCCCAAGAACAGTTGTAGCTCCTTTACAGCTGGGACTTGCTGCACAGATGCACCAGCATTATCGCTCCAGGTTCCTCATTGACACCCTGTCATGGGTTATTGATCTTCCTATTCTGAAGTCTAACGCTTTGAGGAAAATGCAACATCCTCAGTTTCTCCGGATGTCCTTGGTAGACAGGAAACCATAGAAGATACAATGCTCCTGTTTGCTGCTGACAATGTTGACCACAACATAGTGACTTTAGATGGAAAGAGAACGTTCCATGAAGTGGGAATGATTTCTGCTGCTATCCCTGGCAGGTAGGTCTGCTACGCAATTGGTAAACAAAAACTGTGTGATCCCAAAGTCATATATGAGACAAAAGTCCCAATTAAAGACTATCTTTTCGCCAAATACGCACGCAGTAACATTAAGTTCAGAACGTTTCTCGATGTATATGGAGGGCCCAGTACAAAGGATAACGCACACCAACGACGGAAGACATCTGTTGCTAGAAAGGTCAATGTTACCGAATCTACCAGATTTGTTGGGAAGAAGCAAGACTTCCTGTCAAATGATGCCAACAAGCAGTCACTCGTTGATATGATAGCAACTCGACTGAAACAATATAACTGAAAATATATAACTCGACTGAAACAATATAACTTACGATCAGACAAAGGGAAGCCAACTATCTACAACATCAGAGTTCTGAAAGATTTACTTGGGAACCAGGTCTGCACTGACCTGTTGTTTGTTCGTGCATTTACAGGCTGTGATAGGCTACATCTTCCAGAATTTTTGGTGATGGAAAAAAACCAGTGTTTCAAAAAGTTATCAAGGGAGACTCTGTATTGCGATCATGCTTAAATATTTTTTATGCACCACACTCTGAACAATGTGATGTAGATAGTTTTGGTTATAAGGCTGTAGTGTCATTATTCAATGGGACATCTGACTCGCGCGCATCATTACTTTATGTCAATCTTTTCCAAAAAAGTTGTAACATCAAGCACATTTATGACACCTGAGCAGTTACCTCCGACGGAATCTGCATTGAAATACCACTCATTACGCTGCTACTTACACGTGATGGCATGGATGCGCCTAAAGTACCCAAATGGACGCTGAGAAATGGGGTTGGGAAATTCAAGGGGTAAGCTAATACCAGTGATGACGGACAAATATCCTGTTCATGAAATGCTACTAAAAATGGTTCACTGTAGCCTAATTGTTCAACTGGGTGCAATACACTCAGGTGCGGTTTGTAAGAAGTATGGACATGAGTGTACAAGGGCATGTGGTCCTTGCCAGGACGGCAACTGTGCAAATATTAACAGGCTACACCCATTCTAGAAGATACTGATGACTGCTTTATAACTCACACCTGATAAGACAGTTTTGTGACTTTGGGTATTATAAAAGTCTTCTTTGAACGTATTTACAGTAGTAATGGAGAAGTGTGAATACAAGTATGAATGAAGACATTAGCATATTGATGTCATCGGTGATGAGGCAAACTGATTACGTTTTCTGTGAGTCTATCTTTTGCACAAGGTGTTTTTTAGAATATCTCCACAATCCACATACTTTAAAATTGTAAATGTTTGGGTAAACAGGTAAAAACGTCATGATGATGTAATGGATGACGTCAAATGTGAACGTTAGAGTAGTGTGAAGTATTAAGATTACTGAGGTAGGCTAATGCACTTTATGGTTAAATTTGCCATTTGATTGGTTAAGAATCAGTGTTTCCTTTGGATTTGGTATATGTAGGCCTACGAAGATTTCGGTAAAATGGCGGCCATCTTGAATTACGTAATATTTAGACCCTTTGTGACGCTCGAATTTTGGTAAACTTTTCATATGTTGTTCCTCTGAACCGAAAACTATTGGAAAACACCATAAAAAGTTTTCTTGCAATTTTATTGGGTTGGTCAGCAAATAACCCTACTAGACGCTGGTGTATGAACGGCCATTGGTTTCGCCCTGGGGTTAACATGAATTTCTATGAGAGGGCTGACATGTTATTGCTTTAAGTCGCATTGTAATTTACGTTGTTGCTGATTGCCTTGTTGCTACGTTGCCTTAAGTTCCTTTGTCGCTTTTATTGGTGTTTATTTGAGTCTGATTTCAGTTTGCAGTTTCTGTCTTCAGAGTAACCTAGCTGCATTTTAACGGAATAAACTTCTCTAATAGAGGAATTGTAAATGGTTTTACTACATTTTATTCCGCTAATAAAGTATGGATCTAAAAGACTTGCGCCCTAGAGTCTAGACTCTTAGCTGCAGACCCGCAAAGTGAAGACGCTAAACGACAATGGGTGCATTGGTACAAGTCTTTTACAATTTATGTAGAAAAGCTTGGAGAAGTTTTAGCTGAAGACAAGTTGAATTTGCTATTAAATCACATAGACGCTTCAATATATGAACTGGTGTGTGAGGCAACAAATTATAATGAAGCTATCGAACAGCTGAAGCGCCTTTTTGAAAAGGTTTCTAACCCCATGTTTTCTCGATTTGTTTTAAAAGCTAGGAAGCAGAAGCCAGATGAATCATTAGACGAGTTCATACAGACCCTAAAGCGATTGAGCCTCTCCTTTGACTTTGGGGCCGTCGGCAGTTGCGCATAAAGTGGAAGCTATACGTGACTCGTTTATCACTGGGATTTCTTCTAATAATATTAACCGTTTGTTCTGTGGAGGGGGGTCGGAGGGGATTTGGTACTTTTCAAAGCAATATTACTAAAGAACTACGCAATCCACACCTTGAAATTTTTTGACTTTTCCTAAAAATTATTCAAGAATTTATTCCGCTTTAAATGACGTTGCTATTGTCTATAGTTTAAGAGATATGACATGATTTTCATAACATACTCTGATATTTTAGCTTGCTACTAGCTAGTCCTTTTGTTTTCAAATTATACGGATTAATAGGATTACTGAGCGCCGCCGTGCGTGGAACTGCGACGCAGATATCTCATGAGTTGGCTTTGTTGTAAAGCATTCATAGTGCAGTCGTGGGACCTTAACTCTTTGAAGGTTGGGGGGGGCTGTCAATTCAACTTTTTGCATCAACAGTTGTATCTCTAAAACCACTGAGGCTGCGACTACGAGATTTCTTGACTTTTCCTAACTTTCATTCACCTCTATTGAGCTGAAATTTTGAGCGAATAAAGGTTATAAATTGAAAGATATAAGGCATTTCTCAGCACATCCTCTGAAATATTTCATATTCTATTGTTCAAAATTTTCCCACCAGCTGAATAAAAGTAATTAATTTTGCCCATGTCTCGTTAATCCTAACTGTTTCACAGCGAGAAGGAAATTGACAGTATGCGTGGACCTTTTGTTCTCACCACGGCTTATAAGCGACGTCGATACAAGAAAAGCTTCAACTTTGATACGATGAGTTACTGTCGTTTGCGGTTGAAATTGCGTAAAATTAAACATAAGACTTGGTGCGAATGCATCTAGAGCGAGAATTGTTTTTCGCAGACAATGATGTCCTTTCAATCAAACAAAGCATAGGCTACAACGTTATTGCAATGACTCAGCGTCATTTGGAGTAGATTTGATGTAAAATATGAGATAAGTATTGAAAGTGATCGACTTGTTTTGTTTCACTCTCATTTCTCGTGACATTCAACGTTGTGGACTGTTTTTAGATTGTTCTGTTTTGGCCACAACGCTTTTTTGAATAATTCTAAATTTACCTACTGTAGAAGCTGCGCTGTAACATATTATGATTTTGGTTTCAAATCTTTCCTTTTGTCCGACACACTATCAAAAGCAGAAAAGGCGTCGATGTTCCCAAAGCTTCTCACATATACTTGTAAACAGTTACAAAACAAATAAATAGAAATACATTCCAACGTAAAAGTCGCCTGGCACCATTTTAATAGCAACGAAATTAGCATCTGGAACTACAAAGGCTTGCCTTTCCTTCCATATTTGCAGTCGTCATTGGGCAGAAGCGATAATTATATATTACTACGCTTGCAGCCGGCACTCAGCTCACGCCATAGAAATTAATGTAAAATAATGTAAAATTGCAGAAGCGTTAACCAACTGAGCTATGCGGGCGGAGCGGAAGAAATCTTAAACGTTATCACATTTGTGATTTCTTTTCTATTTTACAACAGCGAAACTGGGCGCTTCATTGCCTCCAACCCTCGACGAGTGGAAGAAACCTAATGATGATGATAATTTCTTTGTAAGGTGTTATTTCTACGGTGGTTAAGATTTTTGTGGTTTTGCCACGTTTTCCTTTTGTTGGTCTTGTTCCCATGCGCCTACTCTAGCAATCATGATTTCCTACTATTGCATTCCTACAAAGAAACATAAATTGAATTGAATATTTGCACAATCTATTCTCCTACCAATTGAATAACTAACCTCAGTCACTGAATGGATTGACAGGACAATGACACATTTAATCCAACGGTCGCTTAATTGCTTCATGCGAACAAATTGTTTTTATGCACATTGAGTTGTATCACAGCAACATTGCTGTGTTTATATTTGATTATTTTCCGATATTGAATGCTCTAGCAGCATCAGAAATGACAGAGTCCACATTTTTGTGATGCTTGTTAATTCCCTTAGTGGTGGTATTACATTTGCTTCTGCAGCAATCGATACGTCCTCGGTGTACGTTCCTCAATTGCGCACACCATCCATTAAAACGCACCATTAAAACATCTTTTGCTACTTCTTCCTATACAAAAGCGAATGGTTATCCGAACAGAAAATGAATTTGCAGTTTAATTGTTTAATCCACCAGTTGTAACCAAATATGCAAGACAAGCCGTGTACTTAGGGCCGTTGAGAGAGTAATTTGGGTGTGGTACCGATAAGATTCTTGGGCCCAAAATCGCAACACCTCAAAAAAACTCGCTATATCCAAAGAATACCCGGTAGTTTCCACAAGTTTCTGGGCCCCTTGGAAGGGTTAAGGGCCCTTAAAATCATCTCGAGTCCGGGTCTAAAAAGTACCTTCTCAACCGCTCTGTCTAAACTACTGTGTGTAGGTTATTTAAAGCATCATTTTGAAGTCATGCAAAACTTTTAAATGATGCTACGGTAGATTATATTACAGTAAAGCAACTACGACAACGATATACTGTAAATAACCTAATGTCAAGTAAAAGGCAAAGGTGAGTCTCATACTTGATTCCAAGCATCGGGGGGATGAGAATATAAGGTTCTCAGTATACTAAGCATTAGGAATTAACGAGAGTAGGGTGGTCAGTTCCTTTCTCTCGGCCGCCTTTTCTTCAGCAACTATGGCCACCTAATTTATTACGCCCTGGATAGAGGTGAACGGCGTTTGTCAACAACCAGCATAAGCCGGGAGTCGAACCAGGATTGCGTGATTGGAAAGCGAGCGCCTTACTCGCTTCACCATTCCACCGCACTGCCAAGTACCGAACTGAATTTGGCAACATTGGACAACCAAGTTCAAAGCCACGATACATGGAAGCAAATAATCCATGTTATTTCGCTACCTGCTTCAAGATGGGTGGCTGAATATATACAGTATATGCTTAGTAGCAAAACCAGAATTAAGATAACAGTATTTAGATACACACAAAAAGTTTATGTAACTTTTTTTCGATCCAGCCTTGTGATCTGGTTTGGAAAAAAAACAACATAATTCAGCAACAACAGAAAAAATGATCTTAGAAATTAAATTTAATAATTTTTACAATACGAAAAATGATGTTAAGCCCATGCTGTTGTGACAATTTCATAGTCATGAAGCGAAATAATCGCGGTACAATGAATTGGCCTATAGCTTGTACGTATGTACGTTTGGCTATGCTTTGGTATAACTATGTTTCGCTTTTCGCTATCAAAGGACGTCTTTCAAGCGGGCTCTAGCAGATCGTATTTCTCTTATGGTCGTATTTCTCTTACTCTAGATCGTATTTCTCTTATGGCACTACAAATCCATTCATTGTTTTCAGTGTCTTGTCCTAAACAAAAGTTTTTCGATGGTCACTGAAATTTTATACTGAAAACAAAAGCGGTGTAAATAATGATATATTATAAACTTTCCCACAAAGCTTGAACGAACATTAAGCTTTGTCTAAACTGAGCAAGTAACGGTTGGGCGAAATAGATCCAATAAACTACCTACTATAGTTAGTTAGTGTCTTTCACTAATGCTGTAAGCATCAGTTTAAACGTTAAAAACAGAAAGATATAGCCAACTAAGATTATAAAACGTGGGGAGATTGTAAGAACAAATTTATCGAGAGTGTTTTCTGGCGATCTAATTTAAAAACATGATAAGCTCTTCTGGTAAAATATTGTAAAATATTGTAAGCTAAGCTATGACAATGTATTGCAAGTGGATTGTTCAGGACTCTAGATCAGGTAATAACTATTCTTTCTAACGTATTAGGTACATACTGTATTTTCACCATTTTCGATTTTCAAAAACCCTTAGGTCTAATGTGGTGGGATTTTGGATAAAAATTCGACACTCAAAATTTTAGCGCATTATGATGTCATAAAGATATGGAGTACGGAGGCCCTTGAAGTTTCGAGTAACCTATTTTCACTTATTTTAGAAACTACTTATCGTAGATTTGACAAACTTGGTGTCATAATGCGCAGAAGATACGGTTTCCTATGACCACTTCAAAGAGTTAAAAAACGTATCCGCAAGAAAAAAAACGATATTCAAGAAGAAACAATTTTGAAAAGTAAATTCAAAAGTTTTGAATGATAATAATTTTTAGTGTATATTCAAAAAGTTTGTATTTTTCCATTGCGAAATCTTATTGTTGTAGAACGTGACGTTATAATGAAACGGTAAAAAGATAACTCATTACCGCAAAAATTACCACCCTGTCTCATAATGAAGAACCATTGCTTTTTTGGCAAATCTTGCTTGTCGAAAGATGCAGATTCATCTCTGATGGCCACTAAATTGAGGAAGCGAGATGCTACACCGAAATATAGAATAGATTGATCAGACAATCACATTAAAACCGAAATGAATGAAAATTGCGAGTAGAATGTTTCTCATAGCTCGAAGCTGCAGATTTTCGTCTGATTCTCGTCGAAAACCTGCAGCTTCGAGCTATGAAAAACATTCTACTCGCAATCATCAAGTTTTGTACCACAATTCAACTCATTTAACGCCATTCGGACTAGGCGATTTTCGTGAGGTAATGGTCTGATGTGTGGACTTGTTCCATCCACACTTTCATTTTCTAATAACTTTTGATATAAAAACGTTACGAGGTTGCTTTTTTCGCAAAGTTAGAGCAAAATTATTGACAAACTGGTTAAAATTTTAAGTGAACACACATACTCTACCAGTTTTTTGCTATTGGATTTTTGCAAAAAAAAATCAATTTTTTTAAAATTTGTCTGATGTCTCCGCCATAATCTCCTTGAAATCGCTAATCTCTTCGTTGAAGGCACGCACGGTCCATTCATGCATGTAATCCGAAATGGTCAGTAGTCATGTACGTCAGGTAGTAAATCTTGGAACGCACAAAACAATACAAATGTTTGCTAACTTGCTTGTATAAGAAGATAAAGTTTTCCAGATAACCAGCGCAAAACTTCTCACCAACAAATATTATGCTTCGAAAAACATTTGTTGTTTAGTATAAAACATTAATCACTACTCTGCATTTACAAGTAATATTTCAATTTTCAGATAATGCTTAGTTATTGCGTAGGCTATTGATTTCCTTGTGACTTCAATCTGCTTGTGACTTTGTAAGGAATAAGTTACTTGAAATGAAATTGTTTTAGACTTGCGTTGGAACATGTATGAATTATGAAGAAAGTCGTCAGAAATTACAGCGCAAGCATACCAACAAACCTCTGGATAACTATTCAACTTAATTATTATTTTGATTTTAATTGATATGGTTGCATAGTAAATTGCTGATTTTGAGGGTTTCTGTGAGTAATTATCAGTTTTTGCATTCATACTAAAATGCTCATCATTTCATTTTTATACGACGTTTCAATGTAACCAATCTGCTTTGTGAATAAAACGAAATGTCTCAAGCACATAAAGACAATAAGGGTGTTTCGGTTGACTGAATACTGTGGAAGGATGCAGTCTAAAATCACTCAAAAGACTTTTCGAGCAGTTTAGTTCAATCCATGCTTCACAATGAAACTTACTTCAAATTTGAAGTATAGATTTGTGTGGTAACAAAAGCACAAAATCAAATTAAGAAATTGGTGATGAATGAATTATGTAAACTTTCCATAGCCTGAAGCAATCAGCATGACAACACTTTGAGACGGTCTTTCAACGTAAAACAATGTTGCTTTAGCAAAAATATTAGTCAAAAAGAACTTGGTTCCATCGATGTAAATTTGCTTAGTTTTGGATCCATATTTTTAATCTTTTTTTGCATTATCGCTAAATGGCAAAAATAAAAATAAACGTATTTGTTAGAAAGTTTACTTCATGTTGATTCAGCGTTGCTAAATGTTATTCAGCAAAAAAACTTTTAAATTTATCTGCATTTGGGTTTTTATTAGTTTGAAAATTGTAGAAATAACATTGAAAATGCCATTGTTATTTCAAAAACTTTGTTTTTGCAAAAGTTCAAAACAAGTAGGCTGCATAGTGCATAGGCCTACTTCTACACCTAGTAATGTGCTCTCTGTCCCTTTGTAGCCTAGATTGTCGATCAAAACAAAGTCGAAAGCTGGCTTACTGCAGTTTTTAAAAGTTGTATGTTGTTGTAAGCTACCATAAACCACTCAATATATGATTTACCAACAAATATAACAATTGAAAACACGTAGTGATGTATTGGAAACTAAAAAACGCAAATGAAGACAAATCATCTTTTGTTCAATCCAAATTTATTTTAGAGTAATCTATTCAAGAACTTCAAATGCAAATACATTTGTGAAGAAGAAATCAACGATCATGCTGCTAAAAGTGAAACTCTATCTATTGCTATGCAAGAATGTTTGAATGTTTGTCATTTGATAGTTTATACGACGTTGCTTAATGTAGCCAATCTGCTTTGGAAATAAAAGTAATCTCTCCCTGATGATGTTTTAGTTGACTGAGCAGTGTAAAAGTCTGCAGTCAATCATTACTCCTAAAACTTCTCCATTGGAGTGTTCCAATCGCGCTTTTCATAATTATATTTAGGCCTATACAATACAGTGTAGGCGTATGTTAACGTTTGGAAATTTAAGGTGAGATTGATTTAGCAATAAAATAAATTCGGAAACAAAGTGTGATGGCGAATAAACCAAAACTTTCCCAGCCAAAGCAATTGCATTGGTTTTTGAACATAAAGCTGATGTTAGTTTAGAGATGATATTAGCTTAGAGAAAATATTTTTTCTCAAAATTAATTCCATCAAAAGAAAAGTTTGGCATATATCGTTTCTGGTGTTGTCGACGGATTGAGAGAAATTCAACTAAATTTATTTATGACGCTGATCGAGATCAAACAAGTGCTTATTATTAGTTCATATTGATTCAACTTTGCTAAATGTTGCTTTATTGCAAGCAAACCTATGTTATTTGAATTTGGGCTTGACAAGAGTTTGAAAATAAGAGAAGTGCTATATTAAAAAATATTATTAGGTATAGAATATAAGTGCGCTACAAAAAGAAGTGAGTACATCCATTTCAAAGATTTTTGATAATAATTGAGCAAAATCTTATGTAGTAGGAGCATTGCAAGTTTTACAAGCTCATTTTGCATGTCAAGGTTTATTGTATTTGTGTGGTTTTCATATTCAAATCACTGAGAGTTCATTGTGCTCCAAATTATTCTGAAAACAGTTTCTAACTTGATGGTGCTTCAAAATTTCAACTGTAGTTGTCTAGTTTGAGAACAGTGAGCTACTGCCCGGTTGGTGAAAGTTGCTTTATTGCACTTGCAGACTGCGGTAACTTCCTGGTTGAGTACGGACATACCTACAGTAGCTAGCAAACAAAATCAAAGGGTCGATCTAAGAAGATTTCGTAATTGAGCATATGTAGGCCTATTGATAAACTGGGCGCCACAAAAAAAAACAAACAAAAAATTTACATTGCTGAACTAACTCCGATAAATCATGGAAAGTTTCTGAGGAAAAGCTGTAGTAGCTTTGATGGAAATACTAGGTGTTCCGGCGGGTCAATTGCCCTCTGGATTAGAATTGAAATTGTGATGAAATTTTGTTGACATTGAATTTGCGTTGTTTCTGTGTTCTGCGTGATGTGGCTTGCCTGGCTGCCAAGAGATTTCACAACTGATTGTCGCTTTTTGCTGCGTGCCGGGAGCCATTGTTTCTGGACACAATTTTTCCTTTGTGTTGGCTTCAGTATTTAGTAAAGCAAGCTAGAGGAATGTGTAATTTTGGATTTAACCCCATTCAGACTAGGCGATTTTGTGAGGTAATAGCCTGACGTGTGGACTTATTCCATCCACACTTTCACTTTCTAATAACTTTTGATATAAAAACGTTACGAGGTTGATTTTTTCGCAAAGTTAGAGCAAAATTATTTACAAACTGGTTAAAATTATAAGTGAACACACATACTCTACCAGTTTTTTGCTATTGCTTTTTTGCTAAAAAAAATCAATTTTTTTTAAAAATTGGTCTGATGTCTCCGCCATAATCTCCTTGAAATCGCTAATCTCTTCGTTGAAGGCACGCACGGTCCAGCCATGCATGTAATCCGAAATGGTCAGTAGTCATGTAGGTCACGCAGTAAATCTTAGAACGCACAAAACAATACAAATGTTTGCTAACTTGCTTATACAAGAAGATAAAGTTTTCCAGATAACCAGCGCAAAACTTCTCAACAACCAATATTATGCTTCAAAAAACATTTGTCGTTTAGTATGAAACATTAATCACTACGCTGCATTTGCAAGTAATATTTCAATTTTCAGATAATGCTTAGTTATTGCGTTGGCTATTGATTTCCTTGTGACTTCAATCTGCTTGTGACTTTGTAAGGAATAAGTTACTTGAAATGAAATTGTTTTAGACTTGCGTTGGAACATGTATGAATTGTGAAGAAAGTCGTCAGAAATTACAGCGCAAGCATACCAACAAACGCCTCGATAACTATTCAACTTAATTATTATCTTGAATTTAATTGATATGGTTGCATAGTAAATTGCTGATTTTGAGGGTTTCTGTGAGTAATTATCAGTTTTTGCATTCATACTAAAATGCTCATCATTCCATTTTTATACGACGTTTCAATGTAACCAATCTGCTTTGTGAATAAAACGAAATGTCTCAAGCACATGAAGACAATAAGGGTGTTTCGGTTGACTGAATACTGTGGAAGGATGCAGTCTAAAATCACTCAAAAGACTTTTCGAGCAGTTTAGTTCAATCCATGCTTCACAATGAAACTTACTTCAAATTTGATGTATAGATTTGTGTGGTAACAAAAGCACAAAATCAGATTAAGAAATTGGTGATGAATGAATTATGTAAACTTTCCATACTATAGCCTGAAGCAATTAGTATGACAACAGTTTGAGACGGTCTTTCAACGTAAAACAATGTTGCTTTAGCAAAAACAGGGATACCTAAACTAGTACGGGATGCGCAACTACGCCCCTAGTGATCATTTTTGAAGCCAACTGACGGTACACTCACACATGGCAGTGATGGCGCATTTGCACAGTACTCAGCAGTCAGTGATCACAGGAAATCAGTAGTCCACGGTTATCGGTGATTAACCTGATCTGTGGGCTACTGTATATTTTAGTTTAATTGTAAAGTCAATTTACAGAGACATTGCAGCCGATGAGTAGAAATATATTTTAATGTTACAATGGGTTTATAAGGGTGTTCACTGTGTGGTTAGTGTTAAAATCAGTATTATTCAAGTAAGAGTAGATTACCTGACCCTAACTGACCTTTTTATGCATGAAGCCTAACCCTTTCCAAAAGTTACTGATAAGTGGCACATGAAAACAGATGTGTAGTGGTGTCAGTCAGGCCTAACTGTCCAATTTTGCAAAGAGACATTGAGGTTAATCTGGTATTAAAAATGATTGCCTACTGTATTTTAATCATCATGTAATACTGTAGGCCTATATACTATAGCCTAACCAAATATAGAGCTTTGCAAAAGGGTGCAACCTATTTCGTCCATTGAACACTACGTACCCCGATTTCAGAGGACGAAATCAGAGTACGAATTGTTCAGGGACGAAATAGGTTGCATTCTATGCAAAACACATTTATTTCATATGCTGTAGAATAGAAATTATTAATGCTATTTATTAACCAAAACATACAATTTTGCAACATTACAATTTTGCTTACCCTATTGTACGGTAGGCTACGGTAACTCCCTAAAACAGTAATTCTGTTTATTTGTAGCTTTTCTACTTGTACAATATTACAGTTCAAGGTGAAATTCTGCTCCAGTAGTATAAGACTTTTTATGCAATATGGGATACTATTGTTGTGCTCCAGGGTGCAAAGTTGGTAGCCTAATCGTGCGTTTAAAAGAACTGGGGAAAAAGTTTCAATGTTTCGATTTCCAGCAGATACTGAATTGCGTAAGGCTTGGATTAGAGCAATATCCAGAGAAAATTTAACTGTGACACCACACACAAGAATTTGTGTTAAGCATTTCTACGGAGATGATTTTGAAACAACATCAATCGATAGCCACTTAGATCGCCAACAACGCAGAGAGTCTGCGAAACTTAATCAGCCACGGTTGAAGCCATCAGCTGTGCCTCGCATTTTTGCTGACCTGCCTCACTATCTGACAAAACCAGCTCCAGTTAAGCGCTCAACTTCTGCTGCAACTGCCACAGAAAGACTGAAAAAAGACAAAGCTAAAGTTCAAGATCAAAATGAAGAATTTCTGTTGCAAGACTCTTGTTGTGATTTGGGTTCTTTAAAAGATAAACTCAATGAAGTGGTTATTCCTTCTGGATATATCAATTTGTTAAAGGGATCTGCTTTGGAATTCCACTTTATAACATATAACAATGGCAGCCACATTGCTCCTAAGTTAATGGCATCTTTGGTGGTAGGGGAAACTTTAGATGTGCATGCATTTGTATGTTATATTTCTGTGCCACAAGAAACATTTCAGCATCTGATGAGCTCCGATTCATTAAGCAAAGTATCAGAGCTTTGCAATATTCTTGCATTCTGCAAAAACCTTATAGAATCACCAAGTGGTAACAATAGTAGGACTTTTGCCAAGTCGGCTCTTGCAGCGCTTGAGCAATGCAAAGCAAACCTGGAAGAAAACGAAAGCCAAGATGAAGGTTTACCCCTAATTCAATTTGTGTCCGAGCAATTTCAGTTGTTGTACATAGATAAAAATGGCCGACGGTATTCACCCAGGTTACTAACCATGTCGTTTCTGTGGCAGCTCACTAGCAACTCACTATACAAAAAGCTTAGTGAGTTTTTTATACTGCCATCAGTCAGAAGACTCCAGCCAGTTTCAAGTGATTGTAATGTAGACACTAAATCTATAGATTTGCAATACCTGAAGCAACGAACTGTCGACTTATCTGAAGGAGAAAAAATGGTAACCTTGCTTATTGATGAGGTATACACTGCACAGAGGGTTGAATATTGCAATGGCGCTTTCATTGGATCAACAGAGGAAGGCCAACAAGCGAAAACCGTGTTGACATTTATGGTGCAATCAGTATGTAAAAAATATAAAGATGTTGTGTGCCTGGTGCCAATTGAAAAGATAAGTACACAGCTGCTTCGAACCTTCTTTAACAAAGTGATGCAATCTCTAGATGAAATTTTCTTTGTTGTTGCTATATCTGTTGACAATCATGTGTGCAATAGGTAAGCTTATAATATGCTTGATAACAACTATCTATAGCAAATTTAATAGGATTACATGGTGTTTCAAAAATTTAACACTATTAACCTTTAAAATGTATTAAAATCAAGGTTGTGAAAAATCCTATGTTTATGGTTTTTTTTACAACAATGATTTCAATACATTTCAAAGGTAAATGGTGTCAGAATTTTTTAAACACCCTGTCACGTATTATATTTTAATCCTATTCCAATATTGTTTTTTACAACCCGTCCATAAAACAGAATTTTTAAAAATGTGAAAATAGAAGAAATGCAGTTCAGAATTGTCGTTCCACCTTGATTATCATTTTATAATAACATGCTAAAGCATTAGGCTATTGTTTTCACATTCAATCAAAGTCCACCCGGTTTTATGATATCTGAAAATTTTTTGCAAAAAAATTGGACTGCAAATGGTTAAAATGTAATAGTTTTTATACAAACAATTTCTGCACTAAAGTCCCAATATGGAGAAAAGTTACAAGTTTATTGCAAAGTGTTTTTTGCCAGTTTTTTTTTGGCTGACAAAACTGAAACAACCTCGATTGTAAGAAATGGTGTCACGTTTTTTGAAACATCTTGTCTATTTAATAAAACTGGTTTAATATTACATGCTAAAATTTATGTGTGATTTCTAATGGGTTATGCATTTTCAGGAAGTTGTTTATGGATTTATGTGGAAGCAATAAGCTCTCAAACAGCATTGCACAGCCTTCAAGGAATGGAGAACGTTTGTTTCTCTTGTTTGACTTCACCCACAACTTTAAAAATATTTTTAACAATTTTGTGAGTAAGAAGCGATTTCACATTCTTCATATTTCTGGTGTTGAACATACTTTGGGAGAGCAATGCACAGCTGAATTTGCACATATAAAGCGCTTGTACACTCTTGAAGAGCATAAACCTCTGAAAGTAGCATTTGCACTGAAGAAGGCATCACTTAACCCAAGTAATATTGCACGCACCTCACCTCTACATGCTTTAAGTAAGTACAGTAGCTTTTGTAAGCAGGGCTCAAATGAAGATCCTCCCCGGTCCTTTGGAGTGATGATGATTGCCCCTACAGGGGTTGACTCAAACTTAACTTCTCTCTCCCCCAGAAAATGGTCACGGGATCTTCATTTGATCCTTCAACCCTATGCAGGCTACATTTTCACATTATTCAGTCATCTAACTTGTTTTAGTTTGTATAAGAAAATTACATTATATATATTTATTGTATATATATAATTTTGTTTTTTCACTTGCAGGTGTGTTTAGTGAATCTACCGTAAATGGACTTCTTATGTATGCTGACACCAATCCGGGCTTTAAGGAAACTGCCAAATTTCTCCAATTCATCTGCAATGTTTGGAAGGTGATGTCTGTCAAAACACCATACAAAGGTATATTTTCTAAGTGTGATTAATATTTTTAAATATAGCCAGTCGTTACGGCACGTCGGCACAGATTACTAGTTTTCTCTGGGCATATTTTCTGTATAGTTTATGCACAACTTTTTAGAAAGCTGCACAAAGATTTTTTGCAATTGAAGTAAAACATTTGGATTTTTTCCTAGAATTTTATTATTTTTGTGTACAAATGACCTAGTTGTTACTTCTACAGAGTAAGTTTAGAAGCTCCTTGAAAAATCAATCTGATTATGTTTTGAATTTTGAGACTAAAAGATGCAAAAATGCACACGGCCTTGCACTTGGTATACAGGGAACCTTTACTTTAGAACTCTAACCAGCCTTCATTATTTTTAACAGCCTTTTTTTTATATATTTCAGGCATGACAAAAAATGATGAGATGTGCATGCCAATGAAATTCACTTCAACGGAAGAAGAAAAACCTGCAAATTTACGCTTTCTTTCAAGTCAGCAAAGGATATTTCAGTGAAATGGCAGCAATCTGGCACTTCTGGGCTTACAGACCAAACATTCCTAGCATGCATTCAAACCATGTCTGCAATGCCTGAACTTGCTCAATACTTGCATGACAAGATTGGATTGAAGTATGTGTTACCGGGAAAATTTACCTGTGATCCAATCGAAGGCCGTTTCGGGTGGTACCGCCAGGTTAGTGGAGGAAACTTTTTCATGTCCATAAAGCAACTGCTTGAGGCAGAAAAGAAAATACGCAAGTTGAGTTTGCTTCAACAATATGGCATACTGGCTGCATCCAAATTATGTTCGCTTGACTCTATTTCTCTGGGAAGCGGAAAGCTTATTAATGCAGACAGCTCCATTGTTTCTTGGCTCGAGAGGTTTTTCTCAGAGGTAACACTTGATGATTTGTCGGAGACAGATGCAAATGTGGCATATTTTGTGAGTGGCTACATTGCAAGAAGTATATCCCGAAGACGACGGTGTTCGCCCTGTAAAGTTCTGTTGGTAAAAAGTGATGACTGCCCACTGCCCAGCCCCAACATGTGAATCTGAAGAGCATGTGAAATTGTTTGAAATTGCCAATCGAGGTGGTCTGTCTGTCCCAACAGAATTTTGTTTTTCTGCAACAACATTGGCTGTTTACTATTACAGTGCAGTGATATCTGATTATAATGCAAAAGAGAAGTTGTGGACTGCACCAAACCAGCGCTCCGTGTTTATAAGAGCCCTGAAAAAGATAGTGGAGGCGTCGAACGTTTACAGAGGTGCATTCAAACAGATGTGTTCTGCAGGCCACTCAAATTTCGAACTCATTCTTCAAACAGCGTTTAATTGTTTCGCTAAAAATGAGTTGAAACGTTTTAATGCACCTGGACGTGAGGAACCAGGGAAAACGGCCCGGAAAGTACGAAAACTTACCAGTGGCAGTGGTACAAAAACTGCATCATGACTTAAATTAATTAGAAATTTAGGAAAGCCACGGACCCTTTAGCCCCCCTGCTACGTCTATGGTTATTTTACCGGTACTAGTTGTGATGTATTGGAACCGCACCGTTGCACTCTTAAATTTGTGTAGGAATTCGCCCTTACCAGTGTCTCGCATTTTGCTTTACGCGCTTTTCATGACGTCATAATTGGTCGCCTTTAGGCTTCCTTAACAGTGTTGTGCTATTTCTTCTTACATTCTGGCATTTATTACATTATTACAATTATAAGTTCAATCGACTTAATGTCGGAGTCATGTTGTAGTTGTCGAAGTCTGTGTAACATTACATGGTGTCAGAGATGGATTCGATGCATGCAACAAAGTCAGAGATGAATTTCCAACAAGGAAATGTTGCAGATAATTTTAAAAAGTGGAGGCAGATGGTTGAGTTAACATTCGAATTTGCGAATTTTTTTGATAGTAGGAAAACTAATCACCGACTTAAACCCTAGGCCATTATACCCGCAGTCAAATCTAGAAAAATGCAGCTACTTGTTGCTGCTGATGAAAACGCTATTGCTGATGAAAGCGTTGCTGCTGATGAAAACGTTATTGCTGATGACAGCGTTGCTGCTGATAAAAACGTTAATGCTGATGAAAACGTTTTTGCTAACGAATACGTTGCTGTAGATGATTTTAACGACGTGCCCAATGTGCCATGTGAAAATAATATGCCAGCACCATGTACTACTCGTTCTGGCCGGATAGTGAAACCGCCTGATAGATATGGTATTTGTGTAACTTTAATCGTTTTGTATAGTGATACGTGGAGATTTCGTGTTGTGCATCATGCATACAATGTGTTGTCGGTGCTGTTGTCAGAGTTTGTACAACGAGAGTATACGAATTATAAGTTTAATGCTTGCTGTTCACTTTGAGTCACTGGAAAATTGTGTAGTAAACGTGACATCGTTATTGCATCTGCAGTTGATAGTGTACTCCCCTCCATAATTTTAATCTGTTTGTGTATCGTTAGATAGTTCCTTTCTTTCTTCAGACAAGGGGGGATGTAATGTATTGGAACCGCACCGTTGCACTCATAATTGTGTGTGGGAATTCGCCCTTACCAGTGTCTCGCATTTTGCTTTACGCGCTTTTCATGACGTCATAATTGGTAGCCTTTAAATAGACTTCTATGACAGTCATCCATATTTTTAATCTATGTTTGCATTATCGCTAAATGGCAAAAATAAAAATAAACGTATTTGTTAGAAAGTTTACTTCATGTTGAGTCAGCGTTGCTAAATGTTATTCAGCAAAAAAACTTTTAAATTTATCTGAATTTGGGTTTTTATTAATTTGAAAATTGTAGAAATAACATCAAAAACTTTGTTTTTTGCAAAAGTTCAAAACAAGTAGGCTGTATAGTGCATAGGCCAACTTCTAAACCTAGTAATGTGCTCTCTGTCCCTTTGTAGCCTAGATTGTCGATCAAAACAAAGTCGAAAGCTGGCTTATCGCACTTTTTAAAAGTTGTATGTTGTTGTATGCTACCATAAACCACTCAATATATGATTTACCAACAAATATAACAATTGAAAACACGTAGTGATGTATTGGAAACTAAAAAACGCAAATGAAGAAAAATCATCTTTTGTTCAATCCAAAATTATTTTGGAGTAATCTATGCAAGAACTCCAAATGCAAATACATTTGTGAAGAAGAAATCAACGATCATGCTGCTAAAAGTGAAACTCTATCTATTGCTATGCAAGAATGTTTGAATGTTTGTCATTTGATAGTTTATACGACGTTGCTAAATACAGCCAATCTGCTTTGGAAATGAAAGTAATCTCTCCCTGATGATGTTTTAGTTGACTGAGCAGTATAAAAGTCTGCAGTCAATCATTACTCCTAAAACTTCTCCATTGGAGTGTTCCAATCGCACTTTTCATAATTATATTTAGGCCTATACAGTGTAGGCGTATGTTAACGTTTGGAAATTTAAGGTGAGATTGATTTAGCAATAAAATAAATTTGGTAACAATTGTGATGGCGAATAAACCAAAACTTTCCCAGCCAAAGCAATTGCATTGGTTTTTGAACATAAAGCTGATGTTAGTTTAGAGATGATATTAGCTTAGAGAAAATATTTTTTCTCAAAATTAATTCCATCAAAAGAAAGTTTTGGCATATATCGTTTCTGGTGTTGTCGACGGATTGAGAGAAATTCAACTAAATTTATTTATGACGCTGATCGAGATCAAACAAGTGCTTATTATTAGTTCATATGGATTCAACTTTGCTAAATGTTGCTTTATTGCAAGCAAACCTATGTTATTTGAATTTGGGCTTGACAAGAGTTTGAAAATAAGAGAAGTGCTATATTAAAAAAATATTATTACGTATAGAATATAAGTGCGCTACAAAAAGAAGCGAGTACATCCATTTCAAAGATTTTTGATAATAATTGAGCAAAATCTTATGTAATTGGAGCATTGCAAGTTTTACAAGTTCATTTTGCATGTCACGCTTTATTGCATTTGTGTGGTTTTCATATTCAAATCACTAAGAGTTCATTGTGCTCCAAATTATTCTGAAAACAGTTTCTAACTTGATGGTGCTTCAAAATTTCATCTGTAGTTGTCTAGTTTGAGAACAGTGAGCTACTGCCCGGTTGGTGAAAGTTGCTTTATTGCACTTGCAGACTGCGCTTGCAGATTGCTGGCTTTTTCTTTGTGTCTTCTTTTGTAGTTCCAATGAGAGGTAGCATTGTTGAAAGCAACAGAACATTGCGTTTTCCTGAACTTTTAGTCTTTACTATATAGGAATGTAGCACTAACTTCTTTTCAGAACTCTCCCAATAACACTGATAAGAGTAAGACAATTCCTCTCGCTGACCGACATCTTTAATTTCGGCAGGGATTCCTTTTCTGTTGTTTGCAATGTCCCGACGCAAGTTATATTTAGACTCAATAGCCACTGAGCAAGTTTCGCATTAACATGTAGTTTCGCATTAACATGTAATTAAATGTATGACCCATCTTTGCTTTTCAAGGATTAAGGTCTCTTTTATGACCCATGCACTAAAAAAGGTTCGCCATCCCTGGCATATGCGGTGCTTTTGACGCTTTAACCAGTGCTTAAAAACATCGTTACATGCGTGTAAGCTACTGCTCCATATCCACCTCTGATGTTGGTGGATGGGCATTCCTTGACCTGGTGATCGACGTCTTGAATGTTGAATTCGCAGAGTGAGCATTCAGGGCTGCTTAGAGTACCCCATCTATGTCATGTTTGGTAGTGCGGGCGTGGTTGCTGATGGTCCTGTTACCTGTTACCCATTCTTGTTTCTTTGTTGTGTGAAATCCTGGAAGAGACGTTGTTTGATCAGTGATAAGGTGGACTCCCCTTGACAAGTCGGTTTTGACATTATTCAGTCGGTTTTGACATTATTCAGTCGATTTTGACATTATTCAGTCGGTTTTGACATTATTCAGTCGGTTTTGACATTATTCAGTCGGTTTTGATATTATTCAGTCGGTTTTGATATTATTCAGTCGGTTTTGATATTATTCAGTCGGTTTTGATATTATTCAGTCGGTTTTGACATTATTCAGTCGGTTTTGACATTATTCAGTCGGTTTTGACATTATTCAGTCGGTTTTGATATTATTCAGTCGGTTTTGATATTATTCAGTCGGTTTTGATATTATTCAGTCGGTTTTGACATTATTCAGTCGGTTTTGACATTATTTAGTCGGTTTTGATATTATTCAGTCGGTTTTGATATTATTCAATCGGTTTTGATATTATTCAGTCGGTTTTGACATTATTCAGTCGGTTTTGACATTATTCAGTCGGTTTTGACATTATTCAGTCGGTTTTGACATTATTCAGTCGGTTTTGATATTATTCAGTCGGTTTTGATATAATTCAGTCGGTTTTGATATTATTCAGTCGGTTTTGATATTATTCAGTCGGTTTTGACATTATTCAGTCGGTTTTGACATTATTCAGTCGGTTTTGACATTATTCAGTCGGTTTTGACATTATTCAGTCGGTTTTGATATTATTCAGTCGGTTTTGATATTATTCAGTCGGTTTTGACGTTATTCAGTCGGTTTTGATATGATTCAGTCGATTTTGACATTATTCAGTCGGTTTTGACATTATTCAGTCGGTTTTGATATTATTCAGTCGGTTTTGACATTATTCAGTCGGTTTTGACATTATTCAGGCCGTTTTGATATTATTCAGTCGGTTTTGATATTATTCAGTCGGTTTTGATATTATTCAGTCGGTTTTGACATTATTCAGTCGGTTTTGACATTATTCAGTTGGTTTTGATATTATTTAGTCGGTTTTGATATTATTCAGTCGGTTTTGATATTATTCAGTCGGTTTTGACATTATTCAGTCGGTTTTGATATTATTCAGTCGGTTTTGATATGATTCAGTCGGTTTTGATATGATTCAGTCGGTTTTGATATTATTCAGTCGGTTTTGATATTATTCAGTCGGTTTTGACATTATTCAGTCGGTTTTGACATTATTCAGTCGGTTTTGACATTATTCAGTCGGTTTTGACATTATTCAGTCGGTTTTGATATTATTCAGTCGGTTTTGACATTATTCAGTCGGTTTTGATATTATTCAGTCGGTTTTGACATTACTCAGTCGGTTTTGACATTATTCAGTCGGTTTTGATATGATTCAGTCAGTTTTGACATTATTCAGTCGGTTTTGACATTATTCAGTCGGTTTTGACATTATTCAGTCGGTTTTGATATTATTCAGTCGGTTTTGACATTATTCAGTCGGTTTTGATATTATTCAGTCGGTTTTGACATTATTCAGTCGGTTTTGATATTATTCAGTCGGTTTTGATATGATTCAGTCGGTTTTGTCATTATTCAGTCGGTTTTGACATTATTCAGTCGGTTTTGACATTATTCAGTCGGTTTTGATATTATTCAGTCGGTTTTGACATTACTCAGTCGGTTTTGACATTATTCAGTCGGTTTTGATATGATTCAGTCAGTTTTGACATTATTCAGTCGGTTTTGATATTATTCAGTCGGTTTTGACATTATTCAGTCGGTTTTGATATTATTCAGTCGGTTTTGATATTATTCAGTCGGTTTTGATATTATTCAGTCGGTTTTGACGTTATTCAGTCGGTTTTGACATTATTCAGTCGGTTTTGATATGATTCAGTCGGTTTTGATATTATTCAGTCGATTTTGATACTGTTCAGTTAATGATGTAATTGTATTAGATAAGGTCTTGTGCAGTTAATGTGTAGTTTCTGTTGCTGTGATAATAAGTTGTATGTTCTTAAAGTATTTGATGATATATGTCATTGTGCGATGTAGATACGTTGTTGGTACTATTGCGGGTGATGATCTTATGATACTAACTTTGTTCTTAACTGTTTGAAGGTTGGGGGGGGGCAGTCAATTCAACTTTTTTGCATCAACAGTTGTATCTCTAAAACCACTGAGGCTGCGACTATGAGATTTCTTGACTTTTCCTAACTTTCATTCACCTCTATTGAGCTGAAATTTTGAGCGAATAAAGGTTATAAATTGAGAGATATAAGGCATTTCTCAGCACATCCTCTGAAATATTTCATATTCTATTGTTCAAAATTTTCCCACCAGCTGGATGAAAGTAATTAATTTGGCCCATGTCTCGTTAATCCTAACTGCTTCACAGCGTGAAGGAAATTGACAGTATGCGTGGACCTTTTGTTCTCACCACGGCTTATAAGCGACGTCGATACAAGAAAAGCTTCAACTTTGATACGATGAGTTACCGTCGCTTGCGGTTGAAATTGCGTAAAATTAAACATAAGACTTGGTGCCAATGCATCTAGAGCGAGAATAGTTTTTCGCAGACAATTATGTCCTTTCAATCAAACAAAGCATAGGCTACAACGTTATTGCCTACTATAGAAGCTGCTCTGTAACATATTATGATTTTGGTTTCAAATCTTTCCTTTTGTTCGACACACTATCAAAAGCAGAAAAGGCGTCGATGTTCCCAAAGCTTCTCACATATACTTGTAAACATTTATTTCCAAGTCGACATGTAAAGATTTGAAATGCAATACGCTTCTCATTTGTGTAGGATAAACCAGAACATCACGCTTTTGTGAAAAGGACGATCGTTCCACCACGTTTATACGTGATGCAGCTTAGTTGAATCAATATATTCGAGGCTTCTTGTACCAGGTTCACTGTCACTGATAAACTAAACCGCGATGCAGTACCTCGCAAAGCAATTGTAACGTAACATTTCCATGTGCTATAACTCGTCATAAATTGTGAAAACTTGTGTATTTACTTGTCAAGTTGTCTCATGTGAAATATAAGTTTGCATAGCAATGTCACAATGAAATCTTATCTCCGTTTACCAAACTAAAGATATGAACTTATGCGACGTCTTGCAACGTTGAATCGACGGAAAGGCGGGTAACTGCCAAACTGAACTGAGAATGCATGAAAGAAATCGTTTATTATCGAATGGACGTGACGTCAGAAAACGATGAATCGACATAGGCTAGCGGCGAGAGATATTTTAGTTAGATAATGACACGCGGCAGCGCGTTTACATTGAATAAAAATACCTTTATTTTATCCATTTCTATTTCCATTCTTCCTAGTTTCGTCTCACAATAACAAACAAATGAAGTTACGCATATTTACTAAATTATTCAATAAACAATAATGCATCATCCAGCATTATGTCAGCGCTGATTGACTAGACATATTCACGAGTTGTGTGAGAATTGTATTCGATTAATCGCATTATTTATTGTAGGTATCACCTGCAAAAATTCAAGTAATTGCAGACTCTGCCTTCATAAGTGTAGTTTAGAAGTAGCCATCTCATATTGAGCCAATCCAATCAATGTAAAATAGAACGCTTTTACTTGATAGCGCGTGTGATATATAGGTTTTATCTTACAACTACTTTCAGTTACATTGAAAGTGAATGAGTAAGCATTATGCAGTCTGTGACAAGGACTGGAAATGTATAATCAGAAAATATAATATCATAAAGTATATTGCGTTATGTACATCCAGTAATTTTTATGAACATGGTATCATTTTGCAGGCAGGCGTTTTTATAGAGATACAAACTTATTCCATAGTTTGATTTATGGCACTTATCCAACTGTTTCATAATGCGAATAGCTGTTTTAGTTGAATTCAGAAAAAAATATAACTTATAACCGCAGACAGATGGAACTTTTTTCATGCTTTAGGCAATCGGCAGTACGGTGAACTATAGTGGTACATAACATAACCCATATGCGGGGTAATCGCAAGGGTCAACCCAAGTAATGGAAAGGTTCTTTTTGAATTATGGTGATGGAATTCTTGTAATGCTATTGAACTTCATCTTTTTATGAAAAACTTATATTGTTTGCATTTGCAAGAAATATCAAACTTTTGGATTTTTTTTATCACTGAACTGTCCGTTAGTAGAATGTTTCTTTATTACCTTGGTTAGGCCTATTGGTAAGTCAGGAAAGTATTTGTTGATGTGACATATGAGGATATTGTAAGAGACCGAGTTATTTTGTAAATAGTATTTGATTTTTGGACACCATCAAAATTTTCTCACAATACACAAATGCGCATCGAGATATAGTGCTCACAGTTTGGAAAAGTTAGATTGTGATAATTACATCTTGCCTGAGTAGGCCTACAGCAAGGGACAATCAAAATAGATGAAACCGCATTCATGGTAATATAGACGTTTTGCAAACTGCTCTTTTCGTTTTCAATATAATAACAAGAATGACAGCTTATTTTCACTAAACATATAAACAAATATCAAAAATTATGCATGAACAGCGCACCTATATTTTTCGGTTTAGGTTCAACAATGCATTCTAGCCGTCAAAATGATGGAATATTTGGTAATTTTGTTGAGACATACCATTGCCCAATCGTTGAATTTACATCAGAGATAATTTTATTAGATAGATTATCAGTTTCATGCACATGGTTTCATTCAGCGTTATAATGTTGTTTTTCAAGCCACGTGGCGTTCATGGTCATAACGCAACATTGCAGAAACAGCCAATATTGATACCAGGTAGGCCTACTAATTATTACGCCGCTTTCGTCGAATCTACGTCGCTAAACGACGATGTAGTTTATCATAAACGTGAAGCATTGCTCAAAAAGCTAATCTGAATCACCATAGATAACCATAGCATTCATATAGTTTCATCATCAGTAAATATGTAAAGTGCACTTCACAATTTTTAACAACGGTCTGACAATTTATTATATTGCAAAGTTTTGATTTATTCTCGATTTTTATAATTCTGTGTAACAGTTTTTTTCTAACTAGTTTCTATGGGACTAACAATTTGTTTCATTATACATTTTCTTTAGTATTTCAACGCCATTATTAAAAAAATTACGTCCTTTTCACTTTTAAATAAAACATGGCAAGGCAAGGATTCAGTGCTGAAGAAATATTGCAACATGTTTTACTGGATTCTGACGACGAAAGCCAGGCGGATGATTTGGAGGATTTATGGCACTCCGATTCAGATGAAGAAGCGGATTCTTCTCCGTCAACTTCCGCAACAGCGATTCCGATCGAGATTGACGACCAGTTACCTTCCATGGGCGATGTTCAACCGGAGTTTGCGCCATCAGGACGGATTATAACATCGAAAAGACTGGTGAACAGTATAGATTCCTATCTCGACATGAACAACTACGATGCTGTTGAGTTTTCCTGACACACTGAAGTCTTATACAACTTTTGTAGAAAAGCCAAAGAACAGACAAGAGGGCGGCGTCAGCATTACTTGGTCTAATGCGAGACCGGTGCACAATGGGAGAAGGGGCCGGGCTAACATTATATCTGGCCCGATTGGTGTTAGAGGAGAAGCCAAAGAAGCCAAGACCCCTCGGCAAGCATGGGAACTATTTTTTTCTACATTTTGAACATTATTGTTCAAGAAACAAATAGAAAAATTGCCACACTCATTTCTCAATTGCCAGAGAGAATTTTAGATGACAGCAGGTACTGCTATTTTGGCCCAACCAACAACGAGGAGATGCTGGCCTTTGTTGAATTGGGGTATTTTCGGGGGCTTTTAGGACAGGCTGGTCATTCCACGGATGTATTGTTCAATCAACTGCAAGGACATCCCGTGTTTAGTGCAACAATGAGCAAGAACCGCTTTAAATTTTTATTTTCGAACATTTCGTTCGACGACCAAAATCCTAGGCCGCAACGTTGGAAGAATGACCGGTTGGCCGCATTTCGAGTCGTTTTCGAAATGTTTAACGAAAACTGCGGCAAACATGTCATTCCAGGTGACTACTTGTCGTTGGACAAAACGCTATACCCCATGAGGACACAAATTGCCTTCAAGCAATATAATCCAAACAAGCCTGCGAAATATGGCCTTCTGTTCAAGTCGGTAAACGCCAGCAGATTCCCATACACATTTGCGGCATCGGTCTATTCAGGTAAACCGAAGGAAAAGCCATTTAATTTTTACGTTCGTGGAACAGAAGAACTGGTAAAAGGAATGGTGATGAGCCTGGAACAACACGGTGACCTTCAAGGTCGGAATATTTTGTATGACCGCTTTTACACCTCCATACCACTCGCGCAGTGGTTGCTTGACAGGGGTATAACGTCAGCTGGAACCCTCAACGCTATACGTAGAGGAATACCCCTGGAAGTGAAGCAAGTGAGTGGTAGGGAGAAATCTTCGTACGAAATTTATTGGCAGACGAGTGAGGCTGATCTCAGCCTACATTCTTATGTAGTAAAAACGAAGAATTCTGGCATGCGGAATGTGTTGATGTTGACGACCATGCAACCTCTATTGGGGATTACCAAGGATGACGGCAAAAAGAAGCCAGGCTTGTATAAGCTTTACGACTTCACAAAGGGTGGCACCGATATCATCGACCAAAGGATGGGTTGGTTCATTCACGTGCAAAGCGAAGTCCCCACGGTGGACAACTACTGCGTTTGCTTATTGAGAAGGTGCCAAAGCCACAAAAAATAAACTACCAAAAAACCGTGGCCAATGTCAATGCTGTGAAAAGCCTTTATGCCCTGCACATTCCATACGAGTATGTCAAGTTTGCTTTTGCGCAGAATAAACTATTTGAATGATTGCGGTTTTATAAACTTTGGCTTCAACCACAGCCTAAATAAAACGCGGAGCTCAATGAGAGATTTTCCTTTTTTCCTTTTATTAGACAGATAGCTATTTTTACGTTGATTCAACATATCAAGACGTTGAATACTTGTAAACATGTGCGGTTTTGCAATTAGATTGCTTATCAAAATCATCTATCCTTTTTTGTATAAAAAGTGGGTCATAAAACTAATCGTAATACTCGATGTAAAATTCAGCATTTTTATATGCTGAAACAGTATTGTATTCATATTTTATAAATCCATTTTCTATTTAGAAAATATCAATATAATGCGGTTTGAGCATAGCTGAATTTTAGCACGGATACAACGACTGATTTTATGATTTTTATACAAACAAGGACAGAAGAGAAGTAATCTAATTGCAAACCCGCGCATGTTTACATCGTCTTGCAATGTTGAATCCACGTCGAAATGATTGTATTAGCGTTGTATTCAATTTCTCGTATTATCGAACTGTAAATGTGCAGCCACTTGTAATTTCAATGTGCCTCATTGCATATTCTTAAATATTTCTGAATTTGTGTGTACATAACCTGACAGAACACAGGTTGCTTTACCATTGAATCAAGTTGAAAAACGTTGCTGCAAGAGCCTTGTGCCAATTGCTGCAGTCCGGTATTGCTGTAACCAAATCAAAATACTTATCAATATTTTGCTGCCAAACTGACATTTTTATCGCATAAACGCCCATTAAGCAAAAAAAAAAAGGCAGCTAATTCTTTGTAAAGTATTTCTCCAGGTTCACAATGATTTGACGCATAATAAATACTACTTTGAATAAATCTAAATATTGTTTGGATTTTAGTGTGTGGCATATGAATCTTAGAGAGCTTATTGAATCCACAAGAAAATGACCCGAGGCATTACAGATTTTCCTTTTGATGAAAAGCGTTGTGACGTTCTGTTAATTAATGAACCGTAACTGTTTTATTTTGAATTTCTTTCTGACTTCTGTTTATGTAAAGCATCATCGACTTTATCGGGTAATCTTACTCCTAGTACTAGCCTTGTATGTAGCCGAGTTCACATTGAACTTACATTGAGAGACGCTGTTGCAACTACAATACATTGCATTTAAACCGCTTTTTTTGTTGCATGATCTTCCATTCGTTTCGTGGATTACATAATAGTATTTGATAAACGCCACCCTGCTTCTTCAGCTGGTCTACATTTGTTAATAAAGCGTAGGAGTTGCTGTTCTTGGAACCGAGGTCACAAGATCATAATCCAAATTGGTGTGACACGCGTTCAGAAATCTCATTACTGCATGTAATTGATGAAGCATTGTTCTTTTAGTCAAGAAGCGAGCTTTATTTTGAGCGTGGGAAAAGTTATTATTTTGCATGAAAAATATAGATTCAAATTGAGATTATGTAAAAAAAATTTAATCACAACATGGCAATGCATGTTCTTCATTACTCTACCAAAAAATAATGTGTAAACTCACGCTACAATTGCTTTAATCGCAAAATAATCCAAAAGTCATAAGTCACCTCAACATTTCAACGTCTATGAGCAGTTCTAAAATTCACATAGTTTTAATTTTCGGATATGCTCAGCGTGAATAATTTTACAAAGTGAATCCCAAAGTTTGAAGCCGTACCTTAAAAAATAACAGAGATATCACTCCTAAAGCATAAGAAGAATCGACAGCCCCCCCCCAAACTGAGCAAGACTCCAGGGAGCCCAACCTCGTAAGGGTTAAGCCGAGGTTGAGTTCCTTCCAGCGGCGATATTGCTACGATTGTGTGATCGTTCCAACAATGAAGTAAATCAAGGCAAATGATATAAATGTGAAACAGATCTATTTCTCTTGTTGATTTTCTGGCGCGTTCCCGATACAGCACCTCTTAGATCTCGGTGTCATTCGCCCTTCTAACTCTCCCTGGGCCTCACCTGTTCACATGGTCCCAAAAGGGGACACAGGTCGCTACCGCATCACGGGGACTATAGAAATCTCAACCGTGAGACCCGGCGCCACACTTATCCGCTACCCTTCTTGCACGATTTCGTCGACGCGTGGCATGGTTCTACCATCTTCTCTAGTTTGGATTTGTTCGTCTTACCATCAAATTCGTGTCGCCGAACGGGACATTCCAAAAACTGCCATCGTTACGCCCATTGGCGGCTTCGAATTCTGTAAATTAAGCATGGGTCTGTGTAATGCTAGCCAAACGTTTCAGCGCTTCATGAACGAAGTTTTGCGTGGATTGGACTTCGTGTTTTGCTATGTCGACGATGTGTTAATCTTCTCCAAAAATAAGGAAGAACGTGTGATCCACCTGAGGGCAGTTTCGCGACTCCCGACTCACTACGGACTCATTCTGAATAAGGGAAAATGTGTGTTTGGTGTTCCGAAGGTAAAATTCTTAGGCCACGAAGTCAACTCTGAAGGCATTCAACCCCTTTCCGGAAAAGTGGAAGCAATCCAGAAGTTTCAGCGCCCACTCCAGGCGGGGCAGCTCAGCAGGAGGTATCTTGGCATGGTAAACTTCTATCGTAAATTCATTCCCGACTGTGCACGGTTCTTGCAGCCGCTACACGGCATCTTAACTCCTAAGCTATCGGGTCAGAAACTGATACCCTGGACCGACGATGCAATGTCAGCCTTTGATAGGTCTAAGGAGGGTTTAAAAAGCATTTCACTGTTAGCGTATCCAGCCCCCGACGCCGCGACCTCTCTCGTCGTGGATGCATCCTCCGCCGCCGTCGGGGCTGTCGTCCAACAAAAAATTGATGGCAAACAGAAGCCCATCGCCTTCTTCAAATGTCTGGATAATACTCAGCGACGCTATTCTATATTCGGCCGTGAGTTGTTAGCAGTATACCTCGCCTTAAGGCACTTTAAGTACTTCTGGAAGGTCCATATTCACGGATCACAAACCTCTCATCACCGCCTTCAAGGGTACGCTGGCACATGCTACAGGTAGGCAGTCTCGACATTTCTCCTATATTTCGGAGTTCACGTCTGATTTACAGTATATAAAGGGAGAAGATAACGTTGTAGCTGATTGCTTAAGCCGCCCCCAGATAAACGCTATCTTCGAAAACTTTCCGGGTATTGACTTACTCAAACTAGCCATTGAGCAGGAGGATGACAAATCAGTGGCTGAATTCTGCAGATCCGAACACTCCTTGAAGTTAGAAAGAAAAACTCTACCCGACCACGGGGTCTCCTTAATTTGCGACATCAGTACCCGGAGGTATCGACCTCTAGTGCCCAAGTTGTACAGACCCCTCGTGTTTCAAACGCTACACAACTTGGCTCATCCGAGAATTAGAGCAACCCGTAATCTTGTAGCCGAACGTATCGTCTGGCCGAAAATGAGGTCCGATTTACGACAATGGTGTAGGGAATGCTTGCCCTGCCAGCAGACTAAAATAAGACGCCATAATGTTGCCCCACTGCAGCACTTTAACGCTCCTGATGCTCTTTTCTCACATGTGCACGTCGATCTGGTAGGACCCCTTCCGAATTCAGGTGGATATTGTTACATCTTAACAGTCATCGATAGATTCACTCGCTGGCCGGAAGCCATACCCCTGCCAGAGGTCAGCGCGAAGATGTGTGCCGACGCATTCATGCTGCATTGGGTCTCCAGGTTCGGAGCCCCCCGCGTAATATCATCGGATCGTGGTAGGCAGTTCACCTCTGTCCCATGGCACGAGATGGCCACATTCTTGAGAAGTAAGATTGTGCACACCACGGCATACCACCCTGCGTCCAACGGCATCAATGAACGCTTCAACCGGAGTCTAAAAGTTTCTTTAAAAACTCAGCACAACCCCGCTGTCTGGTGTAGTAATCTGGGTCTCGTTATGTTAGGACTGTGTTCTGCGCTGAAAGAAGACCTATCCTGTTCTGCAGCGCAAATGACTATGGGCACTTCACTAAGGCTTTCCGGCGAATTCTTCGATGCTCGTGACTGGGAGGACATTCAACACTCACTGAATGCTCAGAACCTGTCATACTTCATGCAAACACTTCGTTACACTCGCCCTAGGCATCCCAATAATCGAGCCACCTTTCTAAACGACTCCCTGTTCTCATGCACGCACGTGTTCGTCCTCACGTACAGAGTGTTGGCCAGCCTACAACGGTCATATCAAGGACCGTATCCCATCCTCAACCGCAATGATAAGTACTTTACCCTGAGCATCAATGGCAGGACTGACACGGTATCGATCGATAGACTTAAAGCCGCGGTGCTTCACCCCATAGTAGGAATAGCGAACTCGGAGGCGCTCTCGCCTCAAACTGGACCTGGTCCCACCGTAGAACGCGGATATGCGCAACGCTCCGGGGCCCCGCTTGTGGACGTTGGCGAGCGTCATTGCAGTTCCGTCGTCTCCCGTGCCGGTGGGAACATCGTCGCGCCCGCATACTTGAAAGATTATGATCTATGTTAACCGGCTCTCTGTCCTGGGCACGACGTGAAACTGCATCCATTCATTCCATCTTTCTTTAGCTAGTCACTGTTCTTGCATACAGTTATCGAATTAATTACAGTAGCTCTCCGTCCTGGGCATGACGTAAAACTGCAACCATTTCTTAGTCCTGGGTAAGACTTGAAACTGAATACATTTCCTCAATTAATCACTCCCTCGTTTAGCAGTTCCCTGCTCTGTAGTTGTCTTTAGGAGCTGCGCTTCCCTCATATAGGCGTGCGACGAAGAACACTGTCTTCCTTTACATAGTACCTTGTTATAATCTTTGTCTGACCACTGGTCATCCGGAGGTCAGTTTGTTCACGTCGCGCCTTGTTGTTCATCTTTGTAGCCACTGTTAGGAACTTGCTTGTTAACCCTATTCGGACTAACGGGTGGACGGGTTCCGTCCATACCTAAAACTTTCATCGATTACATAAAAGCTGCTGGCTCAAAGTAACTGAAATTTTATGACTTTGCCAAAAAATTATTCATCTTTGATTTAGTCAAAGAATGACATTTTTGTGTAGTATACTTTTTTAGTTATCAGCAGTTTTTGACACCCTACTCCCAAATTATCTGCAAAACTAGTAAAAAATTAATCTGCGTGAAATTGGAGAGGGATTAAGAGGGATTAACTCCACCGCTGGATTTTGCGTCAGCAGTTGTCGAAAGAAAATAGGTCACGACGTCAAATCTTCGCTCTGCTTGATATCAGATGTGTTGCAATGTATTGTTCAGAAAAATCAGTGAACCATGACAAGTAGACTGGTATTTATGAACAAATGCAGTTGATCTCGTGGAAATTGTGTTTTCGCAAACAAAAGTGCATGAAGTTTAGAACTCAACTTTGTCACAATTTTGTAATCGGTTTCTAGCAACAATTTCCGTATGTAAAAAATTAGGCTACGGAACAAAAAAAACCTCCAAATTTTTTGATAAACAACATGGTTGATAAATAATATAAAAATGTAAAAAATATAACGTTGGTATAATAAATAAATGCAAACTTTAAATGTAACCATAATTTTACTGCATAGCCTACTTTTAGTTTATTTTTATGGCTTTACGAAGGTCAAAAAGAAGACTTTTATGTCATGTCAAACTTGTCATTTTTGTGACTTGTCTTCAAGTATGCTCTGTACATTTTAGTTTACACAAAAACAGAAAAAGTTAGTTTCATTAGCTGTTGGAGTTTTTTCACCAAAAATGACAGAGGTTCCCAGACAACAAAATCTGTCATTTTTACGTTGATTCAACGTCTGTAGACGTTGAATCAATTTAAAAATGACAGATTTTGCTGCCTGGGTTGAAACTTCATTAGAAGTTTGAGGTTAGAATTGTGTCTAATGCTAATAGGTTATCTAATATATAAATTTGCAAATTACAAACACTGAATAGAACTGTTTTTTGTTTTTTCTTTTATGCAAGCAGGATTGCAGCCTAACGTAATAAAGTTTCATGAAATAGTAACATCAAGCTGTGCAAAATAACCCAATCGAGATTAGTCAACATCGCTTTATTTTGTAATCTAGAAACCTCATTTTTTATTGTTCTGCACGCCAAACAGCAGTTTGAACAAAATAAAATTGTTACAAAATCTCCTCAGAACGGATTTAGAACAAACATCTAGCATAAAATTAGGTTAGGTAAAAGAAACGCTCAAGCTGCTGTGCAAACATCGCTGTGTTCAGAACATATTGATTGCATTCATTCCTTTGTCTGTGCTATAACAATGCCAGCAAAGATACAATTGTTTCTAATTGGTTTTTACAAACAGTATGGTGCAACCAATTTCCACATAAATACTCAGAAAGCCCAATATGTACATTCATTTGTTAGAAAAATTTGTGCATGACATACAACCACACTTCAAACGCGCAACATGGCTCGACAACAATTTTCTGCAAGCGAAGTTGTCAAACAACTGGAAAATTCTTTTGAGGAAAATATTAACGATGTGCTAATTTCTGATTCTGATGAAGAAATAGATTATGAGCCGTCGACAGAAGTGCTTAATTTAGAGCAAAGTAATGTGGAATCAAATGCTGGTAGTAGAAGAATAAATGTAGCAGTTTCTAATCGACGAGTTCACGATATTACTTCGGCCTTGAATGAGGAAAACTATGATGACGTGAATGTACTTAGACCACATAAATCGCACGTAGGAATATTAGAAAAAGGAAACAAAAGCAAAAAAGATAAGGAAATTGGCTGGACAACTAAGTCACCGCAACAAACTGGTCGCCAAGCGAGGTCATGTGTTATTGTGGGAAGACAGCCAGGACTCAAAGATACTGCAATGCATGCAGACAATTGTGAGAAGGCATGGAAGCTATTGTTTTCTCCACCAATGATTGACTTGATAGTTGATAGCACAAACAACCGAATACGTTGCATGAATTTAGGCAGAGACGATGATGATCTCAGAGAAACCAATGAAACCGAACTATTGGCATATATTGGTTTGGTTTATATGCGAGGTAGCCTATGCTGGGTCTCAACGGTCATGAAATAAACCAATTATTCGCACCTCTAGTAGGACCTCCAGGGTTTGGAGCAACAATGAGCAAAAATCGCTTCAAGTTTCTCCATTCTTGCTTGACATTTGATGATCAAGCCACTCGCCAGACAAGATGGAAGCATGACAGATTGCTGCTATTCGCACACTGTTTGAAATGTTCAATGATAACTGTTCCAAAAATATTATTCCAGCGGAGTTTCTGGCATTGGATGAAACATTGTATCCAATGAGAAATCGTATTGGTTTGAAGCAATACAACCCAAGCAAGCCAGCTAAATATGGAATGCTCTTCAAATCGATTAACGCAACTAACTACAGTTACACTTTTACCACCTACCTTTATTGTGGAAATCCGCTGGAAAATCCCATCGAGTATTATGTTTGTGGAACGGAAGAAACTGTAAAATACCTTATAAATAAGCTACAGCTCAGTCATGATTTACAAGGACGAAACCTATCATATGACAGGCTTTATTCAAGTATTCCACTTGCTCAGTGGCTATTGAGTCTAAATAGAACTTGCGTCGGGACAATGCAAAGCAACAGAAAAGGAATCCCTGCCGAAATTAAAGATGTCGGTCAGCGAGAGGAATTGTCTTTCTCTTATCAGTGTTATTGGGAGAGTTCTGAAAAGAAGTTAGTGCTACATTCCTATATAGTAAAGACTAAACGTTCAGGAAAACGCAATGTTCTGTTGCTTTCAACAATGCTACCTCTCATTGGAACTACAAAAGAAGACCCAAAGAAAAAGCCAGCAATCTGCAAGCGCAGTCTGCAAGTGCAATAAAGCAACTTTCACCAACCGGGCGGTAGCTCACTGTTCTCAAACTAGACAACTACAGATGAAATTTTGAAGCACCATCAAGTTAGAAACTGTTTTCAGAATAATTTGGAGCACAATGAACTCTTAGTGATTTGAATATGAAAATCACACAAATGCAATAAAGCGTGACATTCAAAATGAACTTGTAAAACTTGCAATGCTCCAATTACATAAGATTTTGCTCAATTATTATCAAAAATCTTTGAAATGGATGTACTCGCTTCTTTTTGTAGCGCACTTATATTCTATACGTAATAACAGTTTTTTAAGATAGCACTTCTCTTATTTTCAAACTCTTGTCAAGCCCAAATTCAAATAACATAGGTTTGCTTGCAATAAAGCAACATTTAGCAAAGTTGAATCAATATGAACTAATAATAAGCACTTGTTTGATCTCGATCAGCGTCATAAATAAATTTAGTTGATTTTCTCTCAATCCGTCGACAACACCAGAAACGATATATGCCAAAACTTTCTTTTGATGGAATTAATTTTGAGAAAAAAATATTTTCTCTGAGCTAATATCATCTCTAAACTAACATCAGCTTTATGTTCAAAAACCAATGCAATTGCTTTGGCTGGGAAAGTTTTGGTTTATTCACCATCACAATTTGTTACCAAATTTATTTTATTGCTAAATTAATCTCACCTTAAATTTCCAAACGTTAACGCAGACTTTTACACTGCTCAGTCAACTAAAACATCATCAGGGAGAGATTACTTTTATTTCCAAAGCAGATTGGCTATATTTAGCAACGTCGTATAAACTATCAAATGACAAACATTCAAACATTCTTGCATAGCAGTAGATAGAGTTTCACTTTTAGCAGCATGATCGTTGATTTCTTCTTCACAAATGTATTTGCATTTGGAGTTCTTGCATAGATTACTCTAAAATAATTTTGGATTGAACAAAAGATGATTTGTCTTCATTTGCGTTTTTTAGTTTCCAATACATCACTACGTGTTTTCAATTGTTATATTTGTTGGTAAATCATATATTGAGTGATTTATGGTAGCCTACAACAACATACAACTTTTAAAAAGTGCGATAAGCCAGCTTTCGACTTTGTTTTGATCAACAATCTAGGCTACAAAGGGACAGAGAGCACATTACTAGGTTTAGAAGTTGGCCTATGCACTATACAGCCTACTTGTTTTGAACTTTTGCAAAAAACAAAGTTTTCGATGTTATTTCTACAACTTTTAAACTAATAAAAACCCAAATGCAGATAAATTTAAAAGTTTTTTTGCTGAATAACATTTAGCAACGCTGACTCAACATGAAGTAAACTTTCTAACAAATACGTTTATTTTTATTTTTGCCATTTAGCGATAATGCAAAAATAGTTTAAAAATATGGATCCAAAACTAAGCAAATTTACATCGATGGAACCAAGTTCTTTTGACTAATGTTTTTGCTAAAGCAACATTGTTTTACGTTGAAAGACCGTCTCAAACTGTTGTCAAACTAATTGCTTCAGTCTATAGTATGGAAAGTTTACATAATTCATTCATCACCAATTTCTTAATCTGATTTTGTGCTTTTGTTTCCGCACAAATCTATACATCAAATTTGAAGTAAGTTTCATTGTGAAGCGTGGATTGAACCAAACTGCTCGAAAAGTCTTTTGAGTGATTTTAGACTGCATCCTTCCACAGACCCTTATTGTCTTCATGTGCTTGAGACATTTCGTTTTATTCACAAAGCAGATTGGTTACATTGAAACGTCGTATAAAAATGGAATGATGAGCATTTTAGTATGAATGCAAAAACTGATAATTACTCACAGAAACCCTCAAAATCAGCAATTTACTATGCAACCATATCAATTAAATTCAAGATAATAATTAAGTTGAATAGTTATCGAGACGTTTGTTGGTATGCTTGCGCTGTAATTTCTGACGACTTTCTTCATAATTCATACATGTTCCAACGCAAGTCTAAAACAATTTCATTTCAAGTAATTTATTCCTTACAAAGTCACAAGCAGATTGAAGTCACAAGGAAATCAATAGCCAACGCAATAACTAAGCATTATCTGAAAATTGAAATATTACTTGCAAATGCAGCGTAGTGATTAATGTTTCATACTAAACGACAAATGTTTTTTGAAGCATAATATTGGTTGTTGAGAAGTTTTGCGCTGGTTATCTGGAAAACTTTATCTTCTTGTATAAGCAAGTTAGCAAACATTTGTATTGTTTTGTGCGTTCTAAGATTTACTGCGTGACCTACATGACTACTGACCATTTCGGATTACATGCATGGCTGGACCGTGCGTGCCTTCAACGAAGAGATTAGCGATTTCAAGGAGATTATGGCGGAGACATCAGACAAATTTAAAAAAAATTGACTTTTTTTGCAAAAATTCAATAGCAAAAAACTGGTAGAGTATGTGTGTTCACTTAAAATTTTAACCAGTTTGTCAATAATTTTGCTCTAACTTTGCGAAAAAATCAACCTCGTAACGTTTTTATATCAAAAGTTATTAGAAAATGAAGGTGTGGATGGAACAAGTCCACACATCAGGCCATTAACTCACAAAAATCGCTTAGTCCGAATGGGGTTAAATGAGTTGAATTGTGGTACAAACTTGATGATTGCGAGTAGAATGTTTTTCATACCTCGAAGCTGCAGGTGTTCGACGAGAATCAGACGAAAATCTGCAGCTTCGAGCTATGAGAAACATTCTACTCGCAATTTTCATTCATTTCGGTTTTAGTGTTATTGTCTGATCAATCTATCCTATATTTCGGTGTAGCATCTCGCTTCCTCAATTTAGTGGCCATCAGAGATGAATCTGCATCTTTCGACAATCAAGATTTGCCAAAACAGCAATGGTTCTTCATTATGAGACAGGGTGGTAATTTTTGCGGTAATGAGTTATCTTTTTACCGTTTCATTATAACGTCACGTTCTACAACAATAAGATTTCGCAATGGAAAAATACAAACTTTTTGAATATACACTAAAAATTATTATCATTCAAAACTTTTGAATTTACTTTTCAAAATTGTTTCTTCTTGAATATCGTTTTTTTTCTTGCGGATACGTTTTTTAACTCTTTGAAGTGGTCATAGGAAACCGTATCTTCTGCGCATTATGACACCAAGTTTGTCAAATCTACGATAAGTAGTTTCTAAAATAAGTGAAAATAGGTTACTCGAAACTTCAAGGGCCTCCGTACTCCATATCTTTATGACATCATAATGCGCTAAAATTTTTAGTGTCGAATTTTTATCCAAAATCCCACCACATTAGACCTAAGGGTTTTTGAAAATCAAAAATGGTGAAAATACAGTATGTACCTAATACGTTAGAAAGAATAGTTATTACCTGATCTAGAGTCCTGAACAATCCACTTGCAATACATTGTCATAGCTTAGCTTACAATATTTTACAATATTTTACCAGAAGAGCTTATCATGTTTTTAAATTAGATCGCCAGAAAACACTCTCGATAAATTTGTTCTTACAATCTCCCCACGTTTTATAATCTTAGTTGGCTATATCTTTCTGTTTTTAACGTTTAAACTGATGCTTACAGCATTAGTGAAAGACACTAACTAACTATAGTAGGTAGTTTATTGGATCTATTTTGCCCAACCGTTACTTGCTCAGTTTAGACAAAGCTTAATGTTCGTTCAAGCTTTGTGGGAAAGTTTATAATATATCATTATTTACACCGCTATTGTTTTCAGTATAAAATTTCAGTGACCATCGAAAAACTTTTGTTTAGGACAAGACACTGAAAACAATGAATGGATTTGTAGTGCCATAAGAGAAATACGATCTAGAGTAAGAGAAATACGACCATAAGAGAAATACGATCTGCTAGAGCCCGCTTGAAAGACGTCCTTTGATAGCGAAAAGCGAAACATAGTTATACCAAAGCATAGCCAAACGTACATACGTACAAGCTATAGGCCAATTCATTGTACCGCGATTATTTCGCTTCATGACTATGAAATTGTCACAACAGCATGGGCTTAACATCATTTTTCGTATTGTAAAAATTATTAAATTTAATTTCTAAGATCATTTTTTCTGTTGTTGCTGAATTATGTTGTTTTTTTTTCCAAACCAGATCACAAGGCTGGATCGAAAAAAAGTTACATAAACTTTTTGTGTGTATCTAAATACTGTTATCTTAATTTTGGTTTTGCTACTAAGCATATACTGTATATATTCAGCCACCCATCTTGAAGCAGGTAGCGAAATAACATGGATTATTTGCTTCCATGAATCGTGGCTTTGAACTTGGTTGTCCAATGTTGCCAAATTCAGTTCGGTACTTGGCAGTGCGGTGGAATGGTGAAGCGAGTAAGGCGCTCGCTTTCCAATCACGCAATCCTGGTTCGACTCCCAGCTTATGCTGGTTGTTGACAAACGCCGTTCACCTCTATCCAGGCCGTAATAAATTAGGTGGCCATAGTTGCTGAAGGAAAGGCGGCCAAGAGAAAGGAACTGACCACCCTACTCTTGTTAATTCCTAATGCTTAGTATACTGAGAACCTTATATTCTCATCCCCCCGATGCTTGGAATCAAGTATGAGACTCACCTTTGCCTTTTACTTGACATTAGGTTATTTACAGTATATCGTTGTCGTAGTTGCTTTACTGTAATATAATCTACCGTAGCATCATTTAAAAGTTTTGTATGACTTTAAAATGATGCTTTAAATAACCTACACACAGTAGTTTAGACAGAGGGGTTCAGAAGGTACTTTTTAGACCCGGACCCGAGATGATTTTAAGGGCCCTTAACCCTTCCAAGGGGCCCAGAAACTTGTGGAAACTACCGGGTATTCTTTGGATAAAGCGAGTTTTTTTGAGGTGTTGCGATTTTGGGCCCAAGAATCTTATCGGTACCACACCCAAATTGCCCTCTCAACGGCCCTAAGTACACGGTTTGTCTTGCATATTTGGTTACAACTGGTGGATTAAACAATTAAACTGCAAATTCATTTTCTGTTCGGATAACCATTCGCTTTTGTATAGGAAGAAGTATCAAAAGATGTTTTAATGGTGCGTTTTAATGGATGGTGTGCGCAATTGAGGAACTTACACCGAGGGCGTATCGATTGCTGCAGAAGCAAATGTAATACCACCACTAAGGGAATTAACAAGCATCACAAAAATGTGGACTCTGTCATTTCTGATGCTGCTAGAGCATTCAATATCGGAAAATGATCAAATATAAACACAGCAATGTTGCTGTGATACAACTCAATGTGCATAAAAACAATTTGTTCGCATGAAGCAATTAAGCGACCGTTGGATTAAATGTGTCATTGTCCTGTCAATCCATTCAGTGACTGAGGTTAGTTATTCAATTGGTAGGAGAATAGATTGTGCAAATATTCAATTCAATTTATGTTTCTTTGTAGGAATGCAATAGTAGGAAATCATGATTGCTAGAGTAGGCGCATGGGAACAAGACCAACAAAAGGAAAACGTGGCAAAACCACAAAAATCTTAACCACCGTAGAAATAACACCTTACAAAGAAATTATCATCATCATTAGGTTTCTTCCACTCGTGGAGGGTTGGAGGCAATGAAGCGCCCAGTTTCGCTGTTGTAAAATAGAAAAGAAATCACAAATGTGATAACGTTTAAGATTTCTTCCGGTCCGCCCCCATAGCTCAGTTGGTTAACGCTTCTGCAATTTTACATTATTTTACATTAATTTCTATGGCGTGAGCTGAGTGCCGGCTGCAAGTGTAGTAATATATAATTATCGCTTCTGCCCAATGCCGACTGCAAGTATTGAAGGAAAGGCAAGCCTTTGTAGTTCCAGATGCCAATTTCGTTGCTATTAAAATGGTGCCAGGCGACTTTCACGTTGGATTGTATTTCTATTTATTTGTTTTGTAAGTGTAAAAGGTCAGCTGCAATCAAACTATTAAAGAAAAAAGTTTTAGCCTCTTCATCAACTTGGTAACGGAGATTAAACGAGCCGATGTTACAATGTCAATTGGAGCGTCATAAACAAAGAATCGCAAGATTTTGTATCAGGTAGATTGGCAGTCGAGCTAGCTAGGGGTTATTAGAGATAACCTAGTCGTTGCCCAGACAGCAAAATTCGCCATTTTTATATTAATTAAACGTCTGCATACGTTGAACCGCAGTAATTGTTTCAAAGACAGCCTCAAAATCTTGGCTTTGTGGTTTTGGATGTACAAACCGATCCTCAGGCTTTTTATAATATATTTCAAATTATAGTAGAAAAGTAGACCACTAAACTTTCAGAGCATTTAACGCACAAACAAAGTCATTAGACAGTGGTTCTCAACCTTTTTGTTTTGGCGGACCCCTTTTGGTACCTTCGGAGCGGTCGTGGACCCTTAAAAAAAATTTATCTGAAATATTAGTATATCGTTTCTCCTACAACGGAATCAAATGCTTCAGAAGATTCGAAACGACACACTTAGATGAATTTTCTGAACTCGGGTCGCACTTATGACGATTGATAACATTGACGAAATTATGTTATGAGCTTTATGTTGGCACGCTGCATCAAAAATCAGTAATCTATATGTTGATTTGATGTTTTTCTATAAATTTTATCAAAAATCAATAGAATTTTTGCAACCGTTACAAAGAATTTCTTTCTTTTTTTCATTTCTAATCAATATGACTTCGTGATAATCTTTGTCATTGCAAAACTGTGAGTAGTGATAGACTGCTGACAAACGTTTGTTTTTCTAAGTTAAGCATTGATCAATAGACTGCTGTCTCAAAAGAATTAAGTTGAACATAGTCTTATTACAAAATTAATTCATTCATATAATATTTTTTTAGTTAAGAAACCAAACATTTGAGCAATGTCCTTTGAAAGTTCAAAGGACATCGCACCAGTTCGTTGGGAAGTACAGTTTCAAAATCACGATAATACACAAATAAAGTACAACCAACCAATTTTTAAATTTCATAATTTATCAATCATGCTGTAAACTTGGAAACTTTTAATGACCCCCTGAAATCGATTCGCGGACCCCTTGGGGTCCGCAGACCTCGGGTTGAGAACCAGTGCATTAGAATATAGCCAACTTTTTTCAAAACTTCAATTGCTCTTTTCTAAATGAAATCATAGACAGTTTTAATTCAACACCAAACAAAGGTAGATGTAAAGTAGCATGAGCTAAGCCAATGGTTTTAAAGCCCTTTTTTCTGTGGCCCAAGATTCACTTATTTTTTTATAAAATAAAAGGTGAAGCCTATATGTGATCTCGATTAGACAATGTTTTAAGAACTGCTGTCCTAGATAGATGTAAGTTTAAATCTTTAGTTTAAGACGATACAAATTAAGGATTGATTGATTAAATATAATATAGGCTATGTTTAAAATAATCAAAAGTGGAAAAAGCTAACTGGTAGGCTACTATGACACTTTCTCAAATGGACGATCTGCCTAATACAGAAGCAATCACTAAGTGACTAAGAAAACAAATCAATACTTTTTTTTATAACTAGAAACCTTTAAAGCATTTGGCTAGGCCGCAGTGTTTCCCAACCCGAGTCCACGGAAGGCTCTGGGTGAGTCCGCAAGCACATCAAGTATATGTAAGCAATATGTGTTTCAATGCAACTCTGATGTAACTCAACGGAATTGTTTGTTTAATTAACTAGTTTACAATTGAATGAAACTACCGATATAGGAAACGATGCCCAGCTTATGGTGTTTATACGATACCATGCAAGTGAGGACTACATGAAGCAATTTCTTTTTGCCGTCAACTTACAAAACACACTACAGAAGAAGAAATATTTAAGAAAATAGAATCTTTTTTTAAAGAACATCAACTGTCATGGACTGACTGTGTTTCTGTTTGTGCCGATGGTGCTCCGTCTATGATGGGAACAAAAATAGGTTTATGAGTTTCGTGAAAATGGAAAACAAAGACATTTTAGTTATTCATTGTCTTCTTCATCGAGAAAACCTGGCAGCAAAAGAGAATCAAGAAGACCTAGCCACAGTCTTCAATGAGGTTGTATCTGTGGTTAATTATATCAAATCCCGCCCTTTATGTACTCGTATATTTCGAGCGTTGTGTAACGAGATGGGTGTGAAGCACACTGGGCTTTTATTTCAATCGAACATCTGTTGGCTGTCACGAGGAAAAGTGTTAGAGAGTGGCTGGCCTACGCAATGAAATCGATGTTTTTTTAAAAGAGCAGAATCATAAACTTGCCAAGCGATTCAGCGACGAGTGGATTGCCAAATTGCTGTTCTTAACTGATTTTTTCAGCCATTTAAACCAGCTGAACACTACTATGCAGGGAAGAAATAAAATCTTTTCGGGTGTATCGGAAGACATTGTCGCATTTAAAGGTAAAATGAAACTGTGGATGCATCGAATGGAAAGTGGGAAGATAGCTGTTTTTTCTGCTTTAAACGCATTTTTGGAAGAAGAAGAATTTGATTTGAAGAGCATCGGTGGAATCTTTCTTGAGCATCTTACTTCATTTATGTTCGAGCTGGACAGATATATTCCTTCTAACAATTTCAACAAAGAGTTTATGTGGGTGCGAAATCCCTTCCAGGTTTCAGCACTACTGGTTCATCCGGAAATAGATTGAATTGGTGAACAACTGGTTGTGCTGCAAAGTCGACAGCTGTGGAAAGAGAAATACCAAAATGTTTCTCTGACTCAATTTTGGGCCAACGTCCAAGTAATGGAACCCAATTTATCTGAACTCTGTTTGCAGGCAACAAGAGCTCTTTTGCCCTTTCCGACAACATATCTTTGTGAAGCTGGTTTTTCAGTACTAGCTATAATTAAAACCCAGTGATGTACGCTGAGTCGTCAATTTGACGGCGTCAACTTTTTGTTGACGCTAAGGCTAGCGCCGTCAGTTTATTTTTTAGTTGACGGAAGTGATAGCGTCCTGAATTATTTTGCCGATTTTAAGCGTCAAGCGCTATGCGTCATTTTTTGTTTTCATGGAAAATGTCGTGTCACAATGAGAGTTTCACAATGTATTCTGGCCAGCGCGACTCATCCGAATTACTCGCTTTCGCGTTGGTTGAAATAGCTATCTGGAATACAAGCGGAAGAAGTTCGCCAAGTGGTGATCACTCATATCGTGATCAGTAGCGTATCGAGAACGTGGGATTAGTAAGAGAAAGCTAAAAATCAATGAATGTCATCGCGGTGGTTGAAGGTACTTTATTTCAAGAGCTCTATGCCCTTGAAAAGAGCGATGTTGGTGCAGTGGACCTCGTGAAAAGATTTATATATGCTTAGCCATCACAGCACGCTTGGAACAGTGATACCTTTCCGAGTAAACGTTTTCAAGACTTGTTTTTGAAATACAACACACCAATACCATTCAGCGCTGCTGTGGAACGCATGTTTTCACTTGGAAAGGACAATATGCGTCCCAAACGCAGCAGATTGTCAGACAAACGTTTTGAAATGCTTGTGTTTCTACCAGGGATCTCTACAAGGAAATAACTAATAAGCTAAAGCAGCTAGTCACAATACAGTCTCAAAACATAAAACCTGCTCTTTATTTATAGCTATTGTTAGCCTAAACTTGGTTGAAATACTTCCGTTTTGTGAGACACTGACTAAAATAGCGCTAGAAATTAGCGCTGACGCCGTCAATTTCTTTACGAGCTTACGCAGTACTTTACGCCGTAAAGTTTTAGGCAATTCGCGCTGACGCCGTCAATTTATTTCATTGACGCGTACAACACTGTTAAAACCAAGTACTGCAACCAACTACAACCAGAAGACGACATCAGATGTGCCTTTACGACCATCAACCCCAATTTCCATGAACTGGTGAAGCAAGTTCAGGGACAAGGTTTCCATTGAAATTTGAGAATGTGAGCAATAAACAAATTTCGCTACAACAAGTTCTTTTGTGATTGCCGTAACATGAGTCCGCAAAAGCTTGGGCTATTGCAAAAATAGTCCGTGATTTGAAAAGGTTGGGAAACACTGGTAGGCTAACACTCACAACAGTATTTCAATGAAGATTTACAATTTATGTTGTGGAACCCGATTTTCGTCCAATAAGACTTATATCTCAATTCTGCCTTCCTCAACATAAATTGTAAATCTTCATTGAAATACTGTTGTGAGTGTTAGTCCAGCCAAATACTTTAAAGGTTTAGATTAAAGAAAAAACTATTGATTTGTATGTTTTCTTATGTTTACAGTATTAAACTAATGATTGTAGCACGACATTAAGTACATCACGCCGCTGTTGCAATTGCAAGTTTGCTCTAAGACCATCTACACATGCAATTACTCTATGCCTCTGTAGAGCCATAAAAACAAATGCTTCTCTGCATTGACATTTAAATTCGTGAAGCTAAAGAGATGTGTAGCCTCTAAAAGTAGTAGGCAGTATTCCAATTCAACTAATGCTTTGTTGTAGTTTTCTATTCAGTATTGCAAATCCATTAAAATCAAGTCATGTTGAATATCAAAACTTATAGAAACGTCATATTCATTAGCATCATCATCACATGCCTGATGATTACGTTTAGCTTCTATTACACAAAAGATCTTCAGATGGGCAATGCCTTTACATTGAGTTTTAATAAAGAAACCAAGTGGTCCGTACCAGGTAAAACGTTATAGTCCTTCACCACAACGAAAAATAAAGATATTGCATTGTTTTCGTCAACACTGCAAACATAAACTAACAATGATAACATATGAACTAAGAACGGTTTTGTTTTGAATCTTGATCCGTGGACCGACAAAACCTTTGATAGGTCTTTTCTTGCAGTTTCGCATACTTGTAGAGGCTTTGAGTCACTCACGCAGGGCCGGTTACAGAGAATTACAGAGTGAAGTTTCCTTAATAGTTGAAATGTTGTTGTCTGTGAGCTATTCCAGCCACTACGTGCCGTTGAATGGAGAGCAGTCCTTAAATGTGTTGTTCAAGCGCACACCCCGCGAGAGCAAAACTACCGCCCCTTGAACATGACTCGGGCGTGAAACAACTAAGCTAATGTGGCGGACATTGGTAACATATGAACTAACAATGGTAACATGTGAACTAACAATGGTAACATATGAACTAACAATGGTAACATGTGAACTGACAATGGTAACATGTGATCTGACAATGGTAACATGTGAACTGACAATGGTAACATGTGAACTGACAATGGTAACATGTGAACTGACAATGACAACCTGTGAACTAACAATGGTGAGTATTTGTTTATCAGATTATCAATCTCAAGCGGAAAGGTTGAAAGAAGCATTAAAGCAAGCGCAGAGAAAGGTTGGGTCAATTTTTAGATATCATTGGCAATTGTAGCATGCTTTGTCTCATGAGTTGATTGGTCTCAGTACATTTTGCTGCCATGTCTATAGTCTACGAATATCACATAGTACGATTTGGTGAGGCCAGTTTTTGTCTGAAGAAGGCAATTAGGCTGCTTCAATTTTTTAACGGAACTAATCGTTTTCTGTTTGTGTATAATTTTGGACAAACAAAGCTCTGAAACTCAAGTGTTGCCATTCTATAAAATCTGCCGTTTGGTAACTTTTGTTTATTTATAAAACCAGGCAACATCACAAAATGATACAAAAGAAAAACAAAAAATTGCAAACGTTTTAGATTGTTTACAATTACATCAAATCTTGTCAAGCGTCTACATAAGAAATTTACGATTGCACTACAATGACAAAATCTGCACAAAGAACCACACAGCAAAGTGTAAAAAAGCACAGCACATAACGAAGCTTTATCCGGGATACGTCTGTTGATTGAGTCTTGAGTTAGAAGCAGATTAAGTCTTGAATCAGCAAAACTTCGTTAATTTTAGATCGGAACTCGGAAAAGCAGTTGCAAACAATTTCAAGATTCCAAATTGTGCTGTAAAGACAAGATTAACAATTAATGTGTGATCTTTATTAGCACTTCTTCGGTTAAAATGGCTTGATGTAAGTGCTCCTTTACACTTGCAAGGGCGCTCAAGGCGCACCAATCAAATGTCATGTAGATATACCCAAGAAGAAGAAAATACAGAGCTCGCATTATACGAAGGAATACGCTTGTTCTCGATATTTTAACACAAGTTTTGTGTGTTCTTCTGGTGGTTTAATGTCGTACACGCTGTCACGCACTTGTCTGTATCCCAGACTTCGTCTGTACTAGTGACAGTTTGTCTGTGACACTCTTTGCTATGGGCCACATTTTACTTTCATTTCATCCCTGTTGATTAGTAGTAGAGGATTGCGAGAAATTCCAAACACGGCTGGCGCTAGAGACCAGCATATGATGTTTTTTCCGGTCGGTTTTCGGCTTGATCAAAATTTTATAGGAGAAATTTTTTAAGGAAAATTTTTATGAATAATTATAGAGTTTAAACTTGACATTTGAATCAACATATAAATGTAACTTCAAGATAATAATAACTAAATTTTATAATATTATGATGAATAGTTTTGTTAAAAATTACGATAATGCTTAGTTTAAAGTACCTTATCAATACTTAATTAATTATGCTTACTTTACTTGTGATTTAGGGCGGAATTCAGAAACCAGACTTGAGGCGGCTTAAGTCTGTCTGGACAAAAGTCTGCGTTAAGCGTCGATTTTGCGATTCAGAAAGCAGACTTACGCTTTAGCAAGGCTTATACTAGGCTTTAAAGCCGAAAGATATAAGCCACCTGCGGAGGTGGTTTAAGCCTCTGTTGAAGGAAAAAGTGTTTGGCTAATACTGGAGGTATTGAAAGTAGGAGGTTTGTTACAACATTTTTTTAAAAAATAGACCATCTGGTGCAAAGGCCACGAGACTTTTTTGATAGTTTTTAATGTGAAGCAGGTGTGCCTGTTATCTTAGCTTGGTTGCATGCAGAGTTTCGGTCTAACAGTTGGCTTGATTGTTGAATAACTAGACTTCTTTCAGACGCTGACAATAGTAGGTTACTAGTGTTATTGCTGGTGGTGTAAATTTTGAAATGCCTATTTTGTGTTGTTGAATAACCAGACGCTGACACGCAGTTTAGTAATACTGCTTGTAACATCACTTTTGCAAACATACAATTGTGATTGGTTATACTTTTTCCTTTGTCTGCAATGCCAGGAAAAAAAAAAGTCTATTAACTATCTTACATTTGACAGTTTTCAGACCAAAGGGAGTCTATGCGCCCGCCCTTTTAGTCATAAACTGGCAACAGTATTCCTACAATTGTACTATTTTTAACTTTCAAGGCATCAAACATAACCTGAGTTATCTGATTCTTTCAGATTGATGAATTATTGCAAACGAAAACCATGTGCGTATTGGCATGATGTTGTCTTAACGTTATTTCAGTGCTTAATGAGTATTACTTGCTTGTGAAGGAAATTTTTATGCCAGATCTGTTGCGTCATGGATTACTTGGCATCTACTTTAACCCTATTTCCTGTGGGGGGGGGGTCGGTGGGGACTTGGTACTTTTTAAAGCAATATCATTAAAGAACTACGCAATCCACAGCTTTGAAATTTCTTGACTTTTCCTAAAAATTATTCAAGTATTTATTCCGCTTTAAATGACGTTGCTATTGTCTATAGTTTTAAAAATATGGCATGATTTTCATAACATACTCTGATATTTTAGCTAGCTACTAGCTGGCCCTTTTGTTTTCAAATTATACGGATTAATAGGATTACTGAGCGCCGCCGTGCGTGGAACTGCGACGCAGATATTTCATGATTTGGTTTTATTGTAAAGCATTCAACCGTAGTGATTCCGCCTTTTGTTTGCAAACTCGAGTTTTGAGTTGCTTTGATTAATCTTTTAATTACATCTGAGTTGCTTTGAAATTATCAGAGAGCATCCGATAAGCTATGCTGAAAAAAATGTAATTTTACGTTGTTTTCTATGGCGAATACATTTTGTTTCTAACTTATAACAAGAAGCAGTAGGAGAATTCTTGACAAAACTCTGTTTATCTCATAAAACAAACAGACTGATGTGGTAAGTTTCTTGATTTCTTGTCGGAAAGCAAGGAGTGCGTTCTTGACCCGCCAATAAACTTTTGCATGTACCTGTACAGTGTACACTTATATTCACATGAATATTTATGGATGTTGTGAAAATGTTTTATGAAAACGAGAGATTGAAGGATACTGAAAAGAACTTGACACAGACTATCTAAACTGCTTGGCTTTTGTGGAAAAACACCCGCAGCTAAATTATTGTGCTTTGACAAGCATTGTGCATATTGTATCATCACTGAATCTTTACCTAAATGGTAATTTTGCAGTTGCTTGAGAGATTACAAAATTATTTTTTTATACGAGGATTGAAAAGTTTTGATATATCTCAGCAGAAACACTATTAGGACCAACTCAATAATTTTAAACTTTTCGTTCAAATGTTGGTCTTCAAAAGCTTATTTTCACAAAACGGTGTAGGCCTATATTATCTTTTTCTCCATAAATTTGGACGTTTGTGTCATTTGGAGCAAAGTTGTTTGTTGGGTTGAAAGAATCTGAAATCAATGCCTCGTTTTTGTAACGTATCGTAACGTAATCTATCAGTCAGCGCTTTTGTGCCATTTTGTTTTCAAATACATTTCCGTGACAAAAGGTTGGCTTTTGTAATAACGCCATCAACCATAGAGTTGTATTCTCTGACTGCATCTCAAACGCTATACGATACTCAGCGATTTTTCAAAAGCAATGTTACACAAAATGCATATCTGACAAAATAAGGACAATATGTTGAATTGAATTATATTTTATACGGATCGTTTTCCTTATCCTTGAAAAAAAGAAAGAACGATTTTTATCGTTTGGCATAAAAATATGTATATTGAGGTTCACCTTGGTTTGCATAATGAAAATCACCCCAAAGAATTGCTTGAAGTGATTTTCGCAGCTATTTGATCCTTCGATCGCGATGATATCAATTATAGTTTCTATCAGATGAAACCTGTTCAAACTATTTTTTTTTAAAAACTATGGTTTATTCAAGAATATAACACTTTGTAAATATAGCTTACTTCATTTTTGTGTTTTTACTTCGATTTTTTCACAAGCAAGACTTTACACAAAACAAGTTATTTGCAACGTGAGTTGATTGACCATAGTAGCCTAAATGGACCAGAAAGCTGTGGCCAAAACTTGATTACTTTTTATCAAAATGCTTGCACATTGGAAACAGCAATCACTTTGTTTCAAATCAGCAAATCACTTTTTGTCATTGGTTCAACGTCTGCAGACGTCTAAACTAATATGCGACGAAATTGGTTTTCTGGGTCTTCGGTTCGAAAAAACATCATTATGATGTATTGTGACGTGGTCTATCAGCCAGCAGTAGTTTATACGTCTTTTGTTTTTGGATGTGTGTCAATTACAAAAGATGGCTTTTGCAGTAACGCCATCAACCGCAAACTGCATCTAAAATGCTATTTCAAAATTTGAACAGAAAGAAATCTTCTAATGCGTAATAAATAACTTGACACAAAATGTATGTCCAACAAATTAGAAAAAAAATGTAGAAAACGTTATTTTGCAAATCTAGTTAACAACATGAAAAAAAACACTTCAATCATTTTGACACAAACGTGCATTTTTAAAATATCAACAACCTTCAATTTTGCCCAAGGAAAAAGTCGACACTTTAGTGATTTTTTTGTTTTTTTACGACAATAGCACTCGGCCTCTAAAAGATTTTTTTTCTATTTTTCGTATCGTTATGTCACGACTTTGAGTTTGTTACGCAGAACGGGAGTTCCATTTGGCAAACGACCTCTTCTATAGCGTACCAACACGATTTGACTAAACGATTATTATCACTACATTTTGTCACAACTGTTTGCAAAATTGTTTCATTCAAAGTGATCATTGTTGGTAAGTATTGAAACATATCACTTTGGAATGCATCGTGACATAGTTTATCAGTCAGGAGTTTTAGACGCTCTTTGTGTTTGGAGTGCATGATGGCCTAAAATGGAACAAGCTCCTATCGAAGCAAGTCACTACCTTTGGATAGGTTGTTGTTCAAATGCCCCGTGACACCATTAGGCTACCTTACTTTTCTGTACTCAATCGCTGTCCCAGACAGCAAATCAGACAATTTTTACATCGATTCAACCTCTTTAGACGTTGAAATAATGTTAAAAACAAATAAATAGCTTCCTGAGATGTGCTGTGAAATGCAAAGTGTTTCTTGAACATACACATTATTACACAACCAAATTCGACAGTGTGAATGTGAAAAAAAATTTGCTTGATTTAGTTCCAATATCAAGTAATGACAGTACGTTTGAAAAAGTGTAGACTATAAACATGTGGCTCAAAAAGAACTTGAAATAGTTTTTTTGCGGTGATTATGTCTCATTCTCTGCAAATGTTGAAACAAAGCAAATTTTTTTTGCAATGCCTCCGGCAAAACAACAAGCAAACGCGAGTCGGACGCCAATTACGATTTCATTGAAGCGTGGACGACGTCTCCGCGTAAGAGATTAAAATCTACACAATGGAATTAACCCGTCACACTCAATTATAAGTTAATTAGGAAGCAATTTCTCAAGTCAAATAAAAAAATATGACCAACCATCAAATTATTTGATTTTTCAAGTTGCGCTGTTGAACAAATTGCAAAAGAGTTTCGATGTTATGTTGTCAGATAAATTATCTACACCATGTGAAAATTTGATTGATCTATCTTGCGTAGTTTTTGAGTTACACGAGCTCAAAGTGATAGTGTCGAACCGACCCCCCCGTCCGCAAGTCAACTGGCCAAAATACGTCACAGGAAAAAGGGTTAACGAACGACTTACTGATGCAACTACAACGTTTCTATTTCAACGTCACAAAAAACGACTTTTTTCTAGTTGTAGGTTTAAATAGCACAACATTGCATTATTTGTTGATTTAGCATGAATATAGCTCAGCTATACGCAAACACTTCTTCGCGTCAGTTAACTATCGCTAAGATATGAACTACTGCTTTAAATTCAGTGAGCAACTTGATGAGCGAGTTTACTGCGCTTTTAGATAAACATAGTTTATACAAATTCCCGTAACCCTTTAATGTAAATTGCATTATCATTTCTTATTTCAATAAAAATACCAGGAGGATTTAATTACAACGATTCTGAACGCCAACTGCTTATTGACCTCATCAAAGACTTTCCAGTGGTGGAAAATAAATAAAAAAAATGATAAAAAAGCCTTTCCAAAATAATCAAGCGAGGAATGATTTAACTAAAGTTTTTTAACGCGAACAGCTCTACTGAAAGGACCATCCAGAGAGCAAAATCCGTTATATTTACATTGATTCAACGTCTGCAGGCGTTGAATCAATGTTAAAATGACGAATCTTGCTGTCTGGGCACAGATCAGCTGAAAAAGTTAGGGTTAGTTAGTCCATCTGAAACATGGCGTTATTGACACAGGTTTTGGTTTGATACTTAGGTCACAGTATATTATTGCATAATTATAATTGTATTTTCGTTTTCTCACAAATTTGCAAACCATTGCTTTTAGGCAACTCTTCGATGAAGAGTATGCAAGTATTCACATTGAAAGGCCTGTTCGAGATTATGCAGATCCTTTTAATCAACTTTACAACAAGCAGTTTTGTCAACGTTTCCGTCTTAGCAAAACTGCAACTATGGAACTCTTCGAATTGTTTAAAAATGACGAAACGTTGACAGCCCGATCGCATGCAATACCGCCCATACTGCAGCTATTGATAAGCCTTCGATTTTTTGCAACTGGCCATTTCCAGAGAAGCGATGGCGACTTGGCCGGGGTTAGTCAAAGTTCTGTTTGCAGAATTGTAGCGCATATTTTTCGGTGCATACCCATTGTCATCCAATAGGATTCCATCAATTTCTCCATTCTCAAATTTATCTCGAATGATGCTGTTGTCAAAAATCCGCGCATCATTTGTCAATCCTGGCCATGATTGTGCAAGCAAAGTCAAAACTTTCCTATTTAGGCATCAAAAATAACTTGAGTAACCTGATTCTTTCAAATTTATGAATTATTGTAAACGAAAGCCATGTGCATATTGGCATAACGTTGTTTTACGTTGTTTCATTGTTAAATGAGTATTCCTTGCTTGTGAATGAACGTTTTTGTGCTAGATCTGTTGCGTCATGGATTACTTGGCATCTAGGTTAGTTAACGAACGACTTACTGATGCAACTATAACGTATTTCAACATCATAAAAAAGTGTTTTTTTCTAGTTGTGAGTTTAAAGCACAACATTGCCTTATTTGGTGGTTCAGCATGAATGTAGCTCAGCTTTACAGCCTTCAGTTTCACGCTTCATTATCTCAACGGAAGAGTTGCTATAGCAATTTCTCTTTCGCGCGAAAACAAAGAGGGTTAATACGGTCTTATATAAGTCGCGCGTAAGTCGAGTTTCTGCATCGCAAATAAGCTTCTCCTATAAGCCTGGCCTATATAAGTCTGACTTACGCATAACACTGACTTATTTTGAGACGCAAATCTGAATTCCGCCCTTAATGTGACTTATACTTAGATTAGTTAGTGCAGTGGTTCTTAACCTTTACTAACCTGCCGAACCCTTGCGCTAATCTGCAAGCTTTCGTTGAACCTCAAATTTTCGCTGAATCACAAAAACGAAAATCTACCACATTTAATAGTAAGGCATTACTGTATCAATGAGACTTCTGTTGTTGTTTTTCTGAGACCAATAGTGAGATTCGAAGCTTTGTCTTGGAAACAGCAATTCTCATGTCATTTTCGCATGCAAGCCGGTTTCGTTTTTTTGTTTTTTTTGCTTTAACATCCACCAAAATAGAAAACGCATGCTTGCATAAATAAGTAGTTATGAATGGGCATGAGAACTTCAAGGGCAACTTTTGTAATAAGAAGATAACTTTCAATTTGTTGGCACCAAAACGTTTGAAAATTTGTTGTGTTGAGGTTTTTTTTGCATCTTGCTTTCTTGACGCTCGATAATGTAATCCAAGTATGGACTGTTTATATCTGTTGTTGTTGAAAAAAATTAAAAATAGAACTAAATTTCCTTAAACAAAGGAAGTTTCCTCAAAAGTGAGAGCCCTGCTTTTGCAGTTCCATGCAAATAGCAAACGTGAGGAAATTCATGCTTTGAGAAAATGAAGTTTTTCTTAACGATTGTTTTTACAATGTTAGGTAAAAATATAGTTTTTTGCATTCTGTGTTACATGCAGATGGCATCATTACATCACGCGTCAAACCCACAGATGTTTATTTGCCATCATGTAAGCCGCAATCAAGTTTCGGCTGGACAATATTTTCCAAAAATATTCTCTGATATACCATTCAGTAGGCTGTGTGTTAATGTTTCAGAGGACGTTCGCGCCGAACCCCTGAAACAGCTTCGTCGAACCCTAGGGGTTCGATCGAACCCTGGTTAAGAACCACTGAGTTAGTGGTTTCTGGTTTGTAGTTCAAACACATGTTTTAATTTTTTCACAGATAAAGCCTTAAAACAATCTTTTTTATTTTTTCATACATAAGTCTTAACCCTTAGGCGGTTGGGCTCCTGAAGTCTTGCTCAGTTTGGGGGGGGGCTGTCGATTCTTCTTATGCTTTAGGAGTGATATCTCTGTTATTTTTTAAGGCACGGTTTCAAAATTTGGGATTCACTTTGTAAAACTATTCACGCAGAGCATATCCGAAAATTAAAACTATGTAAATTTTAGAACTGCTTATATACGTTGAAATGTTGATGTGACTTATGACGTTTGAATTATTTGGTATTTCTTGATAGAGTAATGAAAAACATGCATTGCAATGTTGTGATTAATTTTTTTTTACATAATCTCAATTTAAATCATTTGATTAACGAGACATGGTCCAAATTAATTGCTTTCATCCAGCTGGTGGGAAAATTTTGAACAATAGAATATGAAATATTTCAGAGGATGTGCTGAGAAATGCCTTATATCTCTCGATTTATAACCTTTATTCGCTCAAAATTTCAGCTCAATAGAGGTGAATAAAAGTTAGGAAAAGTCAAGAAATCTCGTAGTCGCAGCCTCAGTGGTTTTAGAGATACAACTGTTGATACAAAAAAGTTGAATTGACAGCCCCCCCCCAACCTTCAAAGGGTTAAATATACCTAAAGTACAATAGAAAATCATACAGGTTTAGTATAATATATCAATCTGCAGTATACATCTTAAGCGGTTCAATGTTGCTGCGCTTATGTCTTCAAATCTAAATCAAAGATTAACCCTTTATCCTGTGACGTATTTTGGCCAGTTGACTTGCGGACGGGGGGGTCGGTTCGACACTATCACTTTGAGCTCGTGTAACTCAAAAACTACGCAAGATAGATCAATCAAATTTTCACATGGTGTAGATAATTTATCTGACAAAATAACATCGAAACTCTTTTGCAATTTGTTCAACAGGGCAACTTGAAAAATCAAATAATTTGATGGTTGGTCATATTTTTTTATTTGACTTGAGAAATTGCTTCTTAATTAACTTATAATTGAGTGTGACGGGTTAATTCCATTGTGTAGATTTTAATCTCTTACGCGGAGACGTCGTCCACGCTTCAATGAAATCGTAATTGGCGTCCGACTCGCGTTTGCTTGTTGTTTTGCCGGAGGCATTGCAAAAAAAATTTGCTTTGTTTCAACATTTGCAGAGAATGAGACATAATCATCGCAAAAAACTATTTCAAGTTCTTTTTGAGCCACATGTTTATAGTCTACACTTTTTCAAACGTACTGTCATTACTTGATATTGGAACTAAATCAAGCAAATTTTTTTTTCACATTCACACTGTCGAATTTGGTTATGTATGATCAAGAAACACTTTGCATTTCACAGCACATCTCAGGAAGCTATTTATTCGTTTTTAACATTATTTCAACGTCTAAAGAGGTTGAATCGATGTAAAAATTGTCTGATTTGCTGTCTGGGTAGCGATTGAATACAGAAAAGTAAGGTAGCCTAATGGTGTCACGTGGTATTTGAACAACAACGTATCCAAAGGTAGTGACTTCCTTCGATAGGAGCTTGTTCCATTTTAGGCCATCATGCACTCCAAAAACAAAGAGCGTCTAAAACTCCTGACTGATAAACTATGTCACGATGCATTCCAAAGTGAAATGTTTCAATACTTACCAACAATGATCACTTTGAATGAAACAATTTTGCAAACAGCTGTGACAAAATGTAGTGATAATAATCGTTTAGTCAAATCGTGTTGGTAGGTTATAGAAGAGGTCGTTTGCCAAATGGAACTCCCGTTCTGCGTAACAAACTCAAAGTCGTGACATAACGATACAAAAAATTGAAAAAAAATCTTTTTCAGGCCGAGTGCTATTGTCGTAAAAAAATCACTAAAGTGTTGACTTTTTCCTTGGGCAAAATTGAAGGTTGTTGATATTTTAAAAATGCACGTTTGTGTCAAAATGATTGAAGTGTTTTTTTTTCATGTTGTTAACTAGATTTGCAAAATAACGTTTTCTACATTTTTTTTCTAATTTGTTGGACATGCATTTTGTGTCAAGCTATTTATTACGCATGAGAAGATTTCTTTCTGTTCAAATTTTGAAATAGCATTTTAGATGCAGTTTGCGGTTGATGGCGTTACTGCAAAAGCCATCTTTTGTAATTGACACACATCCAAAAACAAAAGACGCATAAACTACTGCTGGCTGATAGACCACGTCACAATACATCATAATGATGTTTTTCCGAACCGAAGACCCAGAAAACCAATTTCGTCGTATATTAGTTTAGACGTCTGCAGACGTTGAACCAATGACAAAAAGTGATTTGCTGATTTGAAACAAAGTGATTGCTGTTTCCAATGTGCAAACATTTTGATAAAAAGTAATCAAGTTTTGGCTACAGCTTTCTGGTCCATTTAGGCTACTCTGGTCGATCGACTCACGTTGCAAATAACTTGTTTTGTGTAAGGTCTTGCTTGTGAAAAAATCGAAGTAAAAACACAAAAATGAAGTAAGCTATATTTACAAAGTGTTATATTCTTGAATGAACCATAGTTTTTAAAAAAAATAGTTTGAACAGGTTTCATCTGATAGAAACTATAATTGATATCATCGCGAAGGAGCAAATAGCTGCGAAAATCACTTCAAGCAATTCTTTGAGGTGATTTTCATTATGCAAACCAAGGTGAACCTCAATACACATATTTTTATGCCAAACGATAAAAATCGTTCTTTCTTTTTTTCAAGGGTAAGGAAAACGATCCGTATAAAATATAATTCAATTCAACATATTTTCCTTATTTTGTCAGATATGCATTTTGTGTAACAATGCTTTTGAAAAATTGCTGAGTATGGTATAGCGTTTGAGATGCAGTCAGAGAATACAACTCTATGGTTGATGGCGTTATTACAAAAGCCAATCTTTTGTCAGGGAAATGTATTCGAAAACAAAATGGCACAAAAGCGCTGACTGATAGATTACGTTACGATACGTTACAAAAACGAGGCATTGATTTCAGATTCTTTCAACCCAACAAACAACTTTGCTCCAAATGACACAAACGTCCAAATTTATGGAGAAAAAGATATAGGCCTACACCGTTTTGTGAAAATAAGTTTTTGTAGACCAACATTTGAATGAAAAGTTTGAAATTATTGAGTTGGTCCTAATAGTGTTTCTGCTGAGATATATCAAAACTTTTCAATCCTCGTATAAAAAAATAATTTTGTAATCTCTCAATCAACTGCAAAAGTACCATTTAGGTAAAGATTCAGTGATGATACAGTATGCACAATGCTTGTCAAAGCACAATAATTTAGCTGCGTGTGTTTTTCCACAAAAGCCAAGCAGTTTAGATAGTCTGTGTCAAGTTCTTTTCAGTATCCTTCAATCTCTCGTTTTCATAAAACATTTTCACAACATCCATAAATATTCATGTGAATATAAGTGTACAGGTACATGCAAAAGTTTATTGGCGGGTCAAGAACGCACTCCTTGCTTTCCGACAAGAAATCAAGAAACTTACGACATCAGTCTGTTTGTTTTCTGAGATAAACAGAGTTTTGTCAAGAACTTTCCTACTGCTTCTTGTTATAAGTTAGAAACAAAATGTATTCGCCATAGAAAACAACGTAAAATTACATTTTTTTCAGCATAGCTTATCGGATGCTCTCTGATAATTTCAAAGCAACTCAGATGTAATTAAAAGATTAATCAAAGCAACTCAAAACTCGAGTTTGCAAACAAAAGGCGGAATCATTACGGTTGAATGCTTTACAACAAAACCAAATCATGAGATATCTGCGTCGCAGTTCCACGCACGGCGGCGCTCAGTCATCCTATTAATCCGTATAATTTGAAAACAAAAGGGCTAGCTAAAATATCAGAGTATGTTATGAAAATCATGCCATATCTCTAAAACTATAGACAATAGCAACGTCATTTAAAGCGGAATAAATAATTGAATAATTTTTAGGAAAAGTCAAGAAATTTCAAAGCTGTGGATCGCGTAGTTCTTTAATGATATTGCTTTGAAAAGTACCAAGTCCCAACCGACCCCCCCCCCACAGGAAATAGGGTTAACACTACGCTTTTAGCAAGTTTCCATATTTCACATTTATTAACTTTACAAACTACGTGTAACGGTAAAGTTCCAACATAAAAAGCATTTTGGATACAAGTAAGTTTGATTTGAAATAAATCTACTTTTAATTATTTCTAGTTTAACACAAGTTTGTTTTAGTTAAACACATACTTGCTGTTTTTGTTTTTTTTCTTTCACATTGGTATCAAATGAAACACATGCAAGTTACATGTCTTTGCGTTATAAAACACTGCAGTTATAGCATCACTTCGATTGTGTTGTTTACGACAAAAGCAAACTCTTTTGATATTTGTCATTTTATACATTTTACTATTTACATAAACTTACATACACAAAAAAACATGACAGCAACTTTCTTGTTACTGATTATGTTATTACACAACGCTTGTACTCACGGTAAATATACTCACATGCACAAAGTTTACATTTTTACTGTGATCATTAACACACAACAAGTTCATTCTAAGATCAAGTGGGTTTTTCCGTTTAAAGCTTTTCTTAAATAAAAGCATTAGTGATTTTAACACTACTCTTCATGCCAGTGTGCAAGGAAAGTAAGCATCTATCCAGGTTTTAAATTAGTAACGGAAAAGTAGATACTCCATCAGAAGATACTACACGTTATTGGTAGAAGTATGATAAAGCTTGTTTTGGTTGCCGGTATGTAAACATTTTATTATCTTTTACCCGAAATGAGGTGTTGGTGCCTCCAGAAATTTGTTGATTTTTGATGACGTTGAGATAGATATCTTTAAAAAAGGGATTTTGGTTAAGTTTTAGACCAGTGTTTCTCAAACTTTTTAGTCTATCGCCCCCTTTTCGTTATTGAAATAAAATTTCACTCCCTTAATTCTGTCAAGTAAAATAAACATTGATAAGAGAGTGATAGACAAATTTAGTTTTGGGAATTTAATCAACGAAATTGACAGTGACATGATAATGTTCAATGGGATGGATGAGCTTGGCGATTTTTACAAAGTTTGAAATGTTTGGCGACATCTTCGTAAGATAGAGTCGAAGATCACTCTGTTTATGAACTAGCAAGCGATTTCTTTGCTTTGAAAGCATCAATGTCACAGCCGAAAACCCCTTTTCAACCGTACTCTATATGAAGTAGGAAACGACAAAATCCACATTCTAGCTTCTTTCCAAAAAAGCTCATTTTTGCCAGCAACCTGGCACCAAAACAAATCGTAGCGATCATTTCTGAATTTCACTCTTGACTCATCATCTGTTTGCATATCAATAAACTGTTCTTGAAGTTCCACTTCTATGTCTTTGGGTTCGGTAGAAAATGGTTGTACCACCCAGTTTAGAACATGGAGGTCCACGAGATCTGCAAAGCGAAATTTCATGTCTTTATGAAGCATGTGAGCAGTATTTTTTCCGCAGTTCTTCTGTAATAACATTCTCGCTCAAATTGAGAAACTGAGTTAAAGACATTTCGACCCAAATTTTGTTTGAATAAAGATACTTCTGTCACAGCTTTTGCCTACTATCAAATTGGAGATAAAGTTTTGAATTCTATCAAATCAAAATTATGAAGCCACTTTATTCCTTCCCTTTGTCTGCCACGATAACTCATCGACAAGTCTAGCCCCGATTTTTGCTGTTGAACGTTTCTAACTGTCAGCAGAGAATGTTGAGTTATTATTTAAGAAGCCTGTTAATCCTGTTATAATTGAAACCTGTTTTGATTATAACAGGATTAACAGGCACTTACTGACTGGCAACCTAATACAATCACTATGATCAATTACTAACTAGCGTACATGCTTGGCAACTGTTTAATACTGCTTCGCTTGACACTGACCGGAGACTTAATCGTAACTCACGAGGGTGAAACCGCAGTGATAAAAAAAGTCTCTCGCCTTAGCCTCGAGCTTGGCTGGTCTTGGCTGATCAAGCCTTGGCTTCGAGGCTTTGCTCTGGCCTCGGACTGATGAATAAACTGGTGAATAACCTAGCTCAGGTGTTGGCGCTGCAGTAGTTGAACGATATAAATTGATCCTAATCTACTGAAAATTACAACTGATTTTGCATGTCTGTCTCTTGCAAACTTTGTACCACACGCCAAAACAATTGCAATATCAAGGAATATGAAAGAGCCCTGTGACGTTTCAACTTCATATTTTGCTAAGAGAACTGTAACGCTACAATAATAGATAATTTTGCAATGAATTGCAATAGCTTCAATAGCTCATTGGATGCACACTGTAGGCTACGTTTTTGTTTCATGTACGTTTCGCATCCAAACAAAAATAAAATGACCATCCATCCATTCCAGTAATAAAGTAAATTCTTGCAAGATTGTGAAATGTTGTTATTGTCCATAATTGAATTTGTGGTTTATTAAACTTTATAGCTTATAGTAATAGTGCATAGAACTGTTTTTGGTGGTTTGATAAATTTGCCCCCTTTGATTTTTTTGCCCCCCTGGCGCTAGAAATCGCACCCAGGGGGGCGATTTCGCCCACTTTGAGAATCGCTGTTTTAGATCCTTTGAGACCTGTTTATTGGAAGTACCAAAGCAATATTAGGTTTTACTGCATAATCCTACTATCCTCTGCCCTGACCATTCTAATTTAAATAGACCAGGAGTGCGTTTGTCAAACTTTTGCTGCGCAATGCAACGCTCCTGAGGAATGAATTCCCCACAACTGCAATTAACCTTATCTTAATACGAGCTGTTTTTGTACGCGGAAAGCACGTCACGGCTATCTTAGCCCCGTGCTAATTAATCGCTAATAACGGGAGCTATGAAAATCGAAGAGCCAAAATATTTTACAAGGTAATAGCCATGTGTATTGTGCGTATAGAAATTAAATTTTTACTCTACAAATTTATTGAGATAAAGTGTTTGAGATGAAAAAACGTCAAAAAGTCGGTTTTTATTCTAATTTCCCAAAAATAGCTTCAAAATTGAAATTTTTGAATTATAACATAAACTAAACAAAAATTACTTTTGCTCATGAATATAAGCATATTTGGGCGTTTTACATTTCAAAGTAATTGCACTAACAGTTATACTGCACTAACATCAAATTATGAGTATCTAGCATTGCACGAAAATGTCTAGCCACCTCATGAGACGAAATGCTTATTGTGAAGGGCAGGAAGTTAGAAAAATTACCAGTGTTGGTTTAGAAAATTCGCAAAGAATAAAAACTGAAGGTCAAGATATTTTACATTTCTAACATATTTCTTTCTGAGAAATATTTCACTACTAGAGTGGGGCGTCCTCATTAAACCCCATGTCGCTACGTATAGGGTTAATAGAAATAAAATCAGCACGGTGGGAAGAGCAAGCAATAGAAGGAAACCATAAGTGGTAGTTGGTAAAGAATTCGATATATTTTTCTGGTTTGACCATTTCTTCTAAAGATGCTGCGGATATGGCAAATATAAGGAATCTGTGTCCATCTCGAAGTATTGAAAGTCTTTGGAGTCAACAAATTTATCCAAACAATCGAAGTAGAACTCGAACATTCTCAGTTTAGCATAGCCATAAACACAGAAACCGATTTGAAGAGGTAAATATAATTCAATAACTTCAAAATTCAAAATTCTAAATTCACTTCATAACAGTTTTCAGAAATTTGGTTTAGTGCATGAAAAAGAGGTTCATTGACAGCTTGCGTGACATTATCTTCATCAAAATATTCAACTGTTTTGTATTTTTTTTGGTTAGTCACTGTTTTCCCATAAGGTGAATTTCCCCACAGTTTGAAATTGTCGGCCAAAACTTTTTTTGGGTCCATTTCTCCGGAACTGCGAACGTTTGAAACTTGGTTTCCACATTTTTCAAAGCATTTCTTTGGTGGGTATTGAATAACTTCATAGATTTTTGTAACAACAAGACCGTGGTTCATGTACCATTATAACAATGGGGTAATCAATAAGACTTTTACACCAAAGAAGCTTGAAATCAACATTCGTCTGGCTTTAGGCAGTAGCTTGTTTTGTTCAGCAAATTGCTGCATGCATTCTCCAATATTATCACGGGAGAGTTCAACGTTTTTGAAAATTAGGCAAAATTCCCAAAAATAGCTTTTCAACGATTCAGGTGTTTCGATGTAACATAAGACGAGCCCAAACAACTCATTATCTAAAAATGTTAGAACTTTACCATTACGCGTGGTTTGTGAAGTTAATAAACGTGAAATATGGAAAATTGTTGTTAGTTTTTGGATGAGGTTTGCAAACTTCAAGCAACAATGACCTACTTAGATTAATATTTTGATATGGTTTAACAAGAAAAAAAAATGATAAAATTGCATATTAAACTTTGATCATCTTGGTTACTTAGTATACTCTAATACTTCTGGCTTGATGATGATGCTTTTTGCTATTTATGTTGAAAGTTTTACCGTCATAAGTAATTTGTGAAGCTAGTAAATACGAAAAGTAAAAGCTTAGTGTTAATCTTTGATTTAGATTTGAAGACATAAGCGCAGCAACATTGAACCGCTTAAGATGTATACTGCAGATTGATATAGCATTCTAAACCTGTATGATTTTCCCATGTACTTTAGGTATATTTAGGACATATGTTTAAATGAAAAAAAAAGATTGTTTTAAGGCTTTATCTGTAAAAAAATTAGAACATGTGTTTGAACTACAAACTATACACCACTAACTAATCTAAGAATAAGTCACATTACATCACAAGTAAAACATGCATAATTAATTAAGTATTGATAAGGTACTTTAAACTAAGCATTATTACAATTTTTAACAAAACTATTCATCCTAATATTATAAATTTGAGTTATTATTATCTTGAAGTTAAACTTATATGTTGATTCAAATGTCAAGAATAAACTGTATAATTCTTCATAAAAATTTTCCTTAAAAAAATCCCTTACAAAGTTTTGATCAAGCAGGAAACCAACCGGAAAAAATTTCATATCCTGGTCTCTAGCGCCAACCGTGTTTGAGGTTTCTGACGAAACAGATGTGGACAAAAGTCGCATTGAAAAGAAGATGGGAGTTGTGGTTCATGCTCAAGTTGGAAACAAATGCCGAACGCTTGTGAAGTTGTTTTTGGGCGGTTATTCTTCGAACCCTTTTTCTTCACCAAGGGCATAGAGGCTCTGCTATTTACCACGCTTGATCAGCGACAGTTGCTCTGGCTAGTTGTTTGGGTAGATGTCAAGAAGCCTTTATGACCAATCAATACAAAGGCTTCTTGACATCTACCCAAACAACCAGCCAGAACAACTGTCGCTGATCAAGTGTGGTAAATAATGTATGACATGCATGGCCTGCGCGAACTGTATGACCAATCAATACACAGTTCGCGCACGCCATGCACACCGTTTGCCGCACAATAAGTGGCGCAGTTGGAGATAGTGTGGTTTGCGTTGTATTCTTTCTTGAAGAACTCACAGATCGCAGATGTTGCCATTCCTCATTTGTGCATGTTGGAGGGGAATTACCGGGTACCAGTAGGCAAGTGGTTGAGCCGCACCCAGACGTTTCTTGAGTGGTTATGGCTACGCGATAGCTACAACCACATACATGGTTAACTACATGTCCACTGTGGTCCAGTAAGGTTAATACGATTGCCCAAGACTTCCAGATGCTTGGTTTGACAACGCCCGCCTTATGTGTTTCCCAACCATGAGGTACTGCCCTCTTCCTTCAAAAAGGAAAAAAAGTCCCTAATGTCTAAACAAGTCTTCAACCTGTGTTTCTCGGCAGTCGAGTGTAGCATGAATTCAGCGATAGACACGTGTTTCGCCCATGAAGGTGATCTCATCAGTATCGCACCACTAATTCATGCCACATAGTTCTCAACCGCTGCTTTTGAGTCTTCAATCGCTCTTGAGTCTTCAACAGCTATTTTTTTTTATAAAAATTCGTGAAAATTACATAAAATTTTGCTACACAAAGCCAAAACAATCCCTAACGTACTTTAATCGTTTGTAGGCCCAGTGGTGGAAAGTAGTTTCATAACTGAAGTTAATCTTATTTACAATTTTATGATGCAAAAAAAGTTTTCCATTGTTTTTGCTACTTTTTTCCAACAAGCGGAAGATTGCTGGATATCAAGAAGCAGAGCCGCTACCTCAGAATTAGCGATGGCAGCGAGACAGAGTTAGCAGAGCTAGCAATTCGCACACCTTTAGGTCAACCTTCAAAACAATGTGTGTTTCACTTTCTTTCTCTTGCCTTCAACTGCACTGCAGTAGCCTGTATAACTTTTCATATTTTATTTTGTATGTTCATTACTCTGAGTATGTGCATTGTCATGGTGTGAGAAACGTCAGTGGAGCAATAAATCAACCTGTTTGTTTTTGGTTTTATTTTCGCATTCATTAGATGAACGTTGCAACTAGTTCTAGAAACGATAATTATAGACGATAAAAGACTCAAACTCTTCAGTCATCATCATCATCATTATCATCATTTTGTTCCTTCCTTGTATGGAGGATTGGATACAATGTGCCATTGTTCTCGACCATAAGCTGTGCGTACTGCACTATCATAAGTTAATGTTGTCCATTTTGTGATGTTTGTTGTCCAAATCATTCTTTGTCTGCCTTTACTTCTTTTACCGTTTACCTTCCCTTCTACTAATGATCTTTGTAACGAGTTTTGCCTTATTATTTGTCCGAAATACTTCAACTTTTTTCTTTTGACTATTTGGAAGAGCATTTTAGTTGAATTGAATTTGGAGAGTACTTTATCGTTAGTGATCTTTTGTTGCCATGAAATTTTTAACAGTTGCCTGTACGTCCGGAGCTCGAAGGCATCGATCCGTTTCTCTATTTTTTGTGACATTGTCCAAGTTTCAGAATTGTATAATAGGGTCGACCAGATATAGCATTTTAAGATCCTGATACGAATTGATAAATTTAAACGTTAATTGGTTAAAATATTTTTCATTTTTCCAAATGTAGTTCTTGCAATTTCTATCTATCTTAGAATTTCATGGTCACACCTCCCATCTTCAGTTATTAAATGTCCAAGATATGAAAAAGATTTTACTTTTTGTATAATTTCATTGTTAATTATAATTTGGAGTACTGGAGTGTCTGGTGATTTTGAGATTTTCATTGATTTAATATTTTTAGCTTTAATTTTCATATTAAATTCTTTACCAATTGAGTTAACATTGTCCAATATTTTTTGAAGATCTTCTTGTGATTCAGCCAACAGAACAGTATCATCAGCATAGCGTAAATTTGTTATGTTCAAGCCGCCAACTTTTACCCCTTTCATATCATCAATGTGTCGAAAAATCATTTCTGTATATAAATTAAAAAGACATGGAGAAAATACACATCCTTGGTGTACTCCACGCTTAATATCAATTCCTTTAGACAAATCTTTTTCCATGTGAATAAATTCTTTTTGATTCCAGTACAAATTGATAATAAAACGATAGTCTTTGATATCACCCACCGAAAAATGTTTTTCCTCTTTGATGATAAAATGTTAGCAGCTACTTCATTTAAGGTAGTGTTTCTCAACCTTTTTTGGCCCAACGCCCCCTTTATAAACTGACGAAATTTTACCGCCTCCCAAGAAAAACGATTACTTACGAAAAGCAAATATATATTTGCGAACATGAAAACAGTATACTGGTAGTCAGTGTGAACCTTGAGCTTGGTGAGAAAGTGCCAGTTTCTTCACATCCGGTGTAAAACCAGTGAGAAACATTCGAAGATCGCCTCTTTTGGATATGTTAAGCCGATTTCGCTGTTTGGTATGTAGCAGAACAACACAGCTGAATCCCTTTTCCACCATCTATGAGATGGGAAATGCTACCAGGAAGATATGAGCTCTTTTAAATAGTTCTGGGTATCTCTCAGTTGCATGCAACCACATCTGTGCAAACCCTCGTGCTCGAAACTTGTTTTTGATCTGTTCATCATTTTGCAGATCAATTACTGTTTCCTGAATTTCCACGTTCACCAATTCTGGGTTCGCATCAAACGGATTTATCACCGAGTTAGGAATTTCCACCTTACATAGGTCTTGAAACCGCCTCATAAAGATTCCATGTAACTTTTCCAGATGTGATGTGTAGACTTGAAGATCATTATCCGTGACTTCTTTTGTCAATGACTTCAGCAATGCAAATTGTGCATGTTCTGCTCGACTTATATTGTGTTGAATACTGAAAAGTTTGGGTGTTCATCAGGACAATTATCGTTTCTAGCACTAGTTGCAACGTTCATCTGATGAAATTGAAAGTAAAATTAACAACAAACAAGATGGTTTATTGCTTCACTGACGGTTAGCGCACCATGATAAGACGAGCATTGAATCGATAAGACGAGCATTGAATCACGCCGGAGTTAAAGTCGCTATGAAACCATTTCGAACCATCGGCAATATTTTATCACTACCAAAAAACCCTACCCCTTTTCACAATAAATGTGGTGTTGTTTATGAAATTCCGTGTAATGATTGTGACGCAGTTTATATTGGCCAAACTGAACGTAGTATAAATTCCCGGGTCAAAGAACATCGCAGAGCTGTCAAAAATATGGAACATAAAAAGTCAGCCCTTTGTTCACACATGCTAGAAGAGGATCACAAAATTAACTATTCAGAAACAAAAAAAAAAATGTGAAAAATGAAAGTAATTATTATCAACGCACCAAGGCAGAAAGTTGCTTCATCAACATCACATCCAAACATTGCAATGTACTCAACCGGAACGACGGAAACCTTTTACCAAAACCTTATAAATCATTATTGTCTCGACATGCAGGCTTCAAGCCTACTTAACCCTATATTGCCCAGGTGGTGCTGAATCAGCACCAAGCACTTCAAATTTGCTGTCGCGGCTTAACCACTGGCTCCATACATCCAGATTTTTTTGAATTTTCCTAAATATCATCGAATTTTATTGTGTGTAAATTTGAGCCTCTAATGTCTTATACTTTTCATGTAAACATATGCATTTTGAAATGCAATATGTGAAATTTTGCTAAATTGCTCTTTTCGGAGAAGATTGTGTGTTTCTTTATTGCTCATATGGAGCGTCGCGCTAGTCGAGAACTGTCTGAAAACAAAACCGCAAAAATGTGCGACTCGCTTTCTAGTTGCCTTGAAGTTTAGCGTTGTCAATCAAACATTTGTGCTGAAGGAGAATTTTACTTCATACACAAACCTTTCATCCAATAACATCATATTGCTGCAGTAAACGTAACATCCCCAGGAAAAGTTTAGAGGCGGCGCGCAAAACCAAAGCAAATTTGTCTTGGTTGATGGTTGATGTCAATTTTTTTTATCAAAATGCTTGCTACTAATTTCATCGTTTGAACGCAACGCCGATCTTTAGTAAATTTGCTAAATAAAAAATCTTTTTGTTTGCTGTGAGATTCATAGCAATTGTAACTTATGACGTCACAATTCCGTGTGCGAGATGGACTTCTCTAGGGAATCATCTTCAAACACAATCTATAAATTTCTTTTCTAACAACAAACCTGTACACATTTATCTACTTTACCTTCAAAACTGGGAAGTGGCGATGACAATACAAAAAGCTTTCATTCAAAAACGGCATATCACTGCAAACTTGAATTTTCTCCAGTCGCCTAACCCTAAATGTTCAAAGGCCACTTGCAAAATTTAACCACATTTTCTGGACAGATCTCAATTTTTCATAAAAGTGCTTGGTGCGAGTTTCATCGTTTCAACGCAAATGCTGATTCGGTCAATCTACCAAGTCATTATTTCTTTTGTTTACGCTTGTAGACAATGAATCAACGTTATGAGAGCGAATTTACTGGCTCTGCCATACCTAGAAAAAAAAACGAATAACGTACGGTTTTCGAAGTATTAGATCAGAACATTGATCCCTCTTTGCTGTGTACGTAACTTACTTGTTATTTTTATTTTTTGCATCAATCACCTGCTTTAGGTAACGTAACTCAAAAAAAAAAATGATTTGTTGCCGTCATAATGCACCGGCTATAAAATACATCATAGCAAAATCTTCCAAATATTTTTAAACCTTTATCAATATTTTTAAACCTTTCTCCCACTGATTAAACATTTATGTCAACGAAAAGGCGACAACTTTCACATAAGTGCTGAGAAGGAAGCATTTGAATTGAGCGTAGATACCTTGTAAATCGCGGAGGGCTGATGCCTATATCCATTAGGAATGAAGCTACCCTCTTTTTCCTCAGCATCGCCCAGACAAACATTTGCAGACGTTGAATCAAAGCTAAAAAGGATTAATTTGGTGGCTGGTCTTTCATGTTCATGTAAATAAAAAAAATTAAAAAAAAAAGTCACAATCAGGGTCTCATTTTATAAGTTATTTTGATAATTATGAATCCATTTATCGAATGTGGGCAACAATTTCTAACATCTTTTATGCCTTTAACTTTCTAAAAATTTAGATAGCTAGGCTGTACTTTAGAAAATAGACTGTAGGCTGGCTATAGCCTACATCGGTGACGTTAGCCGAGTGGCTTTTAGAGCGAAGAATGACTTCCAGTCGTGGGCACTAGTTACTTTCAAAGTAATTGAGTTACAGTAACTTCGCTCAAAAAATTACTAGTTTCAGTTACAGTTATCGTTTTTTTAAAGTAACTAATTAAATTTATGGCAGCATATTACGCTATATACGCCTACACGATAAGCAGCATCGGAACGCAATGGCAGTGGGCCTAGGCTACTAATCAAACAAATTTTCAATCTTTAGCTTGGTACAAAAGGTTTTGCAGACATTTACATTTAGTCCGAAAGCTCATGTGCAAAACAAAAACAACTTTGGCACAATCTAGTAGAATGTATTTGGTATACCGAGTGGCCACATCTTTGGCATTGACTACATGGTTTGCCGGCAGCTGCTTTCTTTTCTTTGCACCAACTTCCCCAGTAGCCTCTTGGCTCTTGTAAGCATTGTTTACATCTTCGCCGGTTTTCAGATTTGAATGGTAGTAAACCTGACGATGAACTTGGTGGTATCGTTTTTTTTTTCCCTATTACCGTTTTTGTTTTTCGTTGTATTGTCATCCAGAGACCCCGCAAGGGACGGGACTCAATTTGCAGTCGAACTAACGACATCGCCAGGTCCCAACCAAAATTAAAAGAAGAAACTTTGTTTGGGTCGTTTTGCAGACCCAAAGCTAATATAGTTGAAGCATTAATTCTGCACGTGTCCAGCAAATAAGCAAATGCTGTGACTGTCCAGCGACGAGATTTGGGCTTACATGAGTGAAATCCAAAACAATGACAATAGGTTTGCTTTTTGGCAACACATTATACCCAACTGCAGTACAGAGTAATCACAGTGCTTTTCATATTTCCACCTGCTAAATATCACCAAAAAATAACTTCTGCGTGGACTTCGCAATACAGGCGCTATACCAAAGTCGCCATGTTCAATCCGCCGCTAGTCCCAAGCAGGATTTTATTTTGCCGCCATTGGGCAATTTGTTTCAATGCAAAGTAACACAGGCATACAATAGAAAATTTTAAATGCACAATATTATAAACTGTAAACTTGTGCTGCATTGCAATGGATTGCAATACAAAATTTAATAATTTTCTGATCTTATTTTTGATTGAATAAATAAGAGTGGCTGGATTATGAAATCGGTGTAGTTGCAGTGACGTAGGCTACGTTGCCGTTTTTATGAACATTTACCTAGCTACTAAAATAATCTCTTTTTAGCACTGAGAAAAAGTCTACAGATATTGAATCAATGCAAAAAGCACAAATTTTTCTTGCCAGATAGTGCTAGGCAGGTCGACATGAACTACAAAACTTATTTGAGGTTTATTCGTGCATTTTTTTTAAACTTCTGTGATTCTGCAAAACATTTTTGAAGTTGTTTTTTGCTATTACAATCTACTTTGTGACAAACGGTCCTACTCAATACAGTTTCTTTTATTGAGTGAAACAAGACTTAACAATACCATAGAATAAGAATATGACTGAACGAAGAATTTTGAATATAGAACAAGAATTCTGGCAATCAATGACTGATAGCACGCCAGACCAACATTGCCGTGGTTAGAATGTTGAATAAAATCGAAAACAAATACTTTCATTCTGGTGAGTTGAACAAACTGCAAGAGATTTTTATAAAAAAAACTGCTGTAGCGCACCCAGCATGGGGCTAAGGGGGCTTAAGCCCCCCCAAACCCTCCACCAAAAATGAAGTTTTTGTATGTTCCCCATTAATACCTTTTGCTTATAGGTAAGATATGAATAAGACACAACAATACAACAGGGCTGAACATTAGAACAATATATTTTACATATTTACAAATAGTTTTAACAGTCGAACTTTTTCAGCTTAACTTAAGCCCTCATCAGAAAATAACCTGAAAATATTTATAAAAATGCAATAAACTTCAACTTCTTAAAGGTAAAATTACATTAGGAAAAGGCAACTAGATGAATAACTATAAAAAAATTGCACCACAAGGAACGTGATAGGCTACCTAGGCCTACATCAAGTAAATGTTGAGGAGAATAGACTTGCCTCCAGTAAATAAGTTAATTGTTTGTTTAAATTTGGATTGTAGCGTTTGATTAACTCTGCTTCATGAATTTTAGTGTCAAATTGGGATTTTCCCTCGCGTAAAATTTTGAATGAGTCAGCAGAGAATTTTCGATCTGTACTAAAAGAACATCCATGATATGGTCTTTGATGGTAGGCCTACTTTTAAAGTTCAGATGCTCTCGTGGTCAAATGTCTGGTGGACATAAAGGCTACCGATGTAGGCTACCGTAGGTCAATGCTGCATCACACGGACATGTAAAACTGTACCGGTATACGAAATTTGAGCAGAGAGACGAAGGCGTCTGGGACTTTAGTTCAAAATGCAAACCAATTTTGAATGGTTTGTAAGTAGGCAAAACGTCCACATCAAATTTACCGTACTGTTTACAAAATTAGTGTTTTGTTTCAAACTGTTTTCGTGCTAGTTGTTGTTTTCGCACTTATTTGTGTTGGCAAACAGAAAGCTAATTCTATTTTGTCATAGCGGAGAGTGGGGCTAGTCGGAAAGTTTTTTTTTTAAGTGAAATTTAAAACAATTGGTGCATAACCTGACAACTTGAAGCGGCTTAAATTATCATCTATGATGTCCTCTATCATACAACCAAAAATAAGTATTGAATCAATTCAGCTTTTAATGAAAATTTAAAATAAACAAACATACAATTGATTTTTCAACTAACCCCATGCCTGGGGTTAGTTGAAAAACGTCAGTTTAATGCCCACTAATGAACTGGATACTCTTTTTTCAACCAACAAACATTTACATGTGGTTGTAAGCAAATATGTTTACTTGCTTTAAAATCAAAATACAATGAATTCTACATCTATAATCATCGGAAAAACATTTTTTAATAAACGCATTGATAAAACTTGTGATGCTGCATATATAGCACTTTCCAAGTTATTCAAATTAAAATTTTACAATGTATGTCTGCTTAAAACAGGTACATTGGAACTTATACTACTTATTATCGTACCACGACGATATACTCGTAACATAGGCTACTACATAGTCATACCGCTATCAAAACATTTTCCAACTAACCCCACCCACTATTTTCCAACTATAGCCCCATTAGCATATGACAAACTATTTTCCTAAAATATTCAAGCATGGTACAATAAACTAAAATTTGTTTATTTCTTAGTGTTGTAGAACACCTACAGCTGACACACACCAAAAAACTTCTTCCTATCTTTAACTATATCGACGCATGAGATGTTTTTAAATACAGTACATGTACGCTAAAAAATTTACTTCGAAAGTAAGAAAACACAAAATTGTCAACCAAACCAACATACCTTGACTCAACAAATCGAAACTAACATGGATTGTGTGTTTTTATAAACTACTTCACATGTTTGCAGTAAATATTTAAAAAAGTTATGGAGAGTTAAAAAAATGATCATTTTTCAACTAACCCCGCCTTCCAACTAACCCCACTCTCCCCTATATGAGAAAAAGGTCGACATCTACAGAAGATTGCGAGAGTAGACGTAGGAATGAGGATGCTGAAGGTGCTAGTAGCATGGAGTTCACTATAGGCCAACTTGTAAACTGATTGAGAGAACAAATCCTGATGTATCGGCAGCTGGTGGGTTGTGGGCCGTGAGTGCCTTTAAATAATCAAAGGGATGGGTACTGGGTAGCCTATTTTGGCCTATTGTCACCCTCATTATTATCGCAAATCACTCGGCCAACATTTCTGAATTAGCCCCCCCCTAAATTTTTTTCTGGGTGCGCTACTGAAAAAAAGTGTCCAGAGTGTTGTGAAGACCCGTTTGACTCGCACAGAATAAGAAAAATACAAAATTGTGTAAGTAAACCATACATAGACGAAACAGCTTGAATTGTTTCTGACTATACTGAAAAACAACAGTGAAACCTTTCTCAAGAAAAGCAATTTTACTATTGCGTTACTCAAAATCAGACTAACGTCTTCGGACGTTAAAACCCTTTAAAATCAACAGCTACGTTGAGCGCTGACAAATACGTTCGCAAGAAAAACCGCAGACAGAAATATCTTCAAAACGTTTGTCAGCCTTCAATCTCTCGAGAATATGGTAACCGCAAACGCTGATGCGTGAAAGAGTGAGAAAAAACGAAAATCGCGGTGTTTCTTTATTTTAAATGTGGTAAAAAAAACACTGTTTGTGTATTGCTTTGAATCAAGAGTATTTTAAGCAATTGAATGACAATTTGACAATTTTCATAACCCTAGATAAATTTTCTATCTTTTGTCAAAAGATGGTAATGATGAGACTGGTAATAAAAGAGTTATAAGCGCTTAAACTGGGTGTTGAACCAGCACCACCTGGGGATTCGGTGGAACTCAGAACCTAGGGATAATAGGGTTAAACACAGTTTGAAACGTTGTTGCAATCTAATTTTATCTCGAATTTCTAGTGGTCTTCAGTGCTTCGAATTTATGTTTATGGTTGAAAGTTTTTTACGTAATTTAACGTCGAAAGTAACCACACATCATTAGCCAATCTTTAAAACATTGTGTTCTATTTCTCTTGCCTTCAATCGCACTTTTTTCTGTTGGTCGTCACTGCTTCGAATTTTTATGTTTATTGTTGGAAGTTTTTACGTAATTTAACGTGGAAAGTAACCGCTCACACATCATTGGCCAATTTTTTTATATATTTTTGTTTAGTTTAAATATGTAACTGTTTGTTTAAATATTTTTACTTTATTTTTTCTTGTCTTCAATCGCACTGCAGTATATATCCCAGTGTAATTTTATTTTGTATGTTATTCGCTCTGAGGATGCGCATTGTCATGGTGCGCGAAACGTCAGTGAAGCAATAAACCATCTTGTTTGTTGTTAATTTTACTTTCAATTTCATCAGATGAACGTTGCAACTAGTGCTAGAAACGTTATATTGTGTTTGTACAATATTAGTTTGGACATAGATGCCATGACGAGACTTTTTGAGACCACCAAATTTGTGTTTGACCCCTGGAGCTGCCGGTTTAACTCATTAATTTTTTCAAAAATGTCAGCCAAATATGCACAGTCAAGATGGCATGACTTCTACTCGGTCGCCAGGTTAGGAGCAACTTCTTCAAGAAAGTCCACCACAGTGTCAAAGAGATGGAAGATTCGATTCAAACACTTCCCTTTGGATAGCCATCGTACCTCTGTGTGCAGTAGTAAACGTTCGAAGTCTTCTTCCTTCTCATGGCAGAGTTTGCGAAACAACCTGTTATTCAAACTGCTCGCTTTGATTTTATTTATTGCCTGAATAATTACCTGCAGAGATTTGTGCAACTTGGGGCTCAGTTCCTTCGCAGCAAGATGTTGTCGGTGGATAATGCAGTGAATGGCAAAGACATTTTGCACAACTTTCTTAAGATACGATATGAAGCCTTTGTGACACCCAATCATTGCAGGTGCACCATCTGTAACACAAGCTATGTTGTTTTTCATGGGTATTTTCTTTTCTGCACAAAAATCATGAAGAATATTAAAAATTGATTCACCCTTTGTATCTGTTTCAAGTGTTCTTGCAAACAACATTTCTTCTCTAGCTTCTCCATTGTGTAAAAAACGCACATAGGCCATAAGCAAGGCCTCATTTCCTTGTAACGTAGACTCATCCAATTGTATTGCAAATTCAGTCGTTTGAAGAATGTCACAGAGTTGCTCTTCGATGTCTGCACCCATTTCATCAATGCGTCGACGAACTGAGTCATTGCTAAGCGGTATCACCTTCAAGAAAACTGTACTTTGATGAAGAACAGTTTGACATACTTCTTTAATGGCAGGAAGAATAAGTGTTTCTCCAATTGTATGTGATTTAGCGCACTGAGCTATTAGGCGAGATATATTGTACGAAGCAATCAGTCCATCATCAGACTGCGCAGTGGTTTTCTTTACCATTGATGTAATCGTAGTACGTTTTTCATACTTTTCCTTCATCCTCTTAAAATAGTCCAAAGTACTCGAAGAAGATGCTGGGTGCTTCTTTGTAAGGTGATCTCTAAGACGAGATGGCTTCATTGCCTCATTGGAAAATGTGTTATGGCATATCAAATATAGCGGCATTTGAGGATTGTGTGGTGATGGCATAAATCCGAATTTTAAGTAATCCACACTGTAGCCTATTGCCGACATTTCTTCTTGCAATGTGCCATAATTATTCGAACAGAATTACAGAAATTTATTATAAGTTAGGATTAGCCTACCTATATCTTATATGCCTAGTCAAAATGTCCCTTTTAAAAATGCTGCTTACAATTACAACAGACTGTAAAACTGGGTCATGTTGTAAGCTGTAAATTCAGCTTACAACAGACTGTGAAACTGGGCGATTTGTGATGAATACTATGGAAAAATCTGATATAATACTAAACTACGAAACGCCACTAACTAACATACCATGCGTTACTGAGACTAAACAACTGCAAACTTTTGCTAAGTGCTAATCTCAACTAGCCTTTGTCTTTGAACACAATTTGCACGTGGTCAAACAAGAAAATGCCTTTATTCTTGCTGTGCTGGTTACGTCATAATGTAACTCACCAGATTTTGTTATGCTGAAAAATTGCTGAATTTAAATTTTAAATAGATATAGCGTTCGTAAACAAAACGGTTGGTCAATCAAATACGACGATGGTGTAAGAGAAATTATTTGGCTATCGTGCGAGCATGTAGAGTAGATTAACCAGAAAATGATGTGACGAAATCGTTACGCTAGGCGATAGATGGGTTAAACCAGAATGCCCCCTAATAATCAAAACTCCCCCCTTAAGCCGAGGTAATCATACCGCCCCCCTGCAAAATCAAAACGCCCTCCGGGGGGCGCTACCGCCCCCGTTGAGAACCACTGATTTGAGGTTTTTTTAATTTCATTCCAACTTCTATCTATAGTTTCTTGTGTAATTACTTGAGGAATTTCTGTTTGCTGTAATAATTCAATGTTATTGTTTACTGTAATACTGAATTTCTCTCGATATTGTTCATTTTTAAGCATGTTCATGTCCATATGATCAGACATATTTGTTTTTTTCAATTTATTTAACTTTATTTTGACTTTCATAACAACTGGATTGTGGTCAGACATTATGTCACATCCTGGATACGTTTTAACTTGTTTTATTGCATTTCTGAACCTCTAGTTTATCATAACATAGTCAATTTGATTCCGAAATTGATAACCTGGACTTTGCCATGTATAGCTTACAACCGCCTAGCAGGATATTGAAAAAGTGTGTTCGCTATTAATAAATCATTAACCCATATCCTCCTACCGTCAGTTTAAACTGACAGCACATTTAGATCGTTTCTAGATTACAAACCGTTTTGTCGAAACCCAGTTAGTATTTTATGAGGTTCGTAAGGTCTGTACCTAACACTAATAGTACATTTAGTGAAATTCCGTTTATCCTTCGACTGGATATAACGGATCAAATTTCCAAAATGGATATTTTTTGTTGTTCGTAATTATAGCGGTGTCAATTTTCACTAAATCGCGTTATAATGACATAAACTACGAAATTAGTTAGAATTAACATTGCTGTATCCATATTTTGCATACTTAGAAGAAATTAATTGTTTGTTTAAGTTTTGTACCATTTCCGCTTCCGTCAGTTTAAACTGACGCTAGGGGCAGAAGGGAGCATGTAAATTGTAAATGATTTTACAAATTATGTGCAGAATAGTTGAGTTTAGGGGTTATTTTGCAAACAATTTGATTCTCAAGCAAAACGTTGATATATTAGCAAATGAAAACTTAATCTAGGTCAATTGGTGAACATAATATGGTATAACTGTTTCAGTTTGAAGTTAAAAGTAGTGATATATCATACATCTTTTGATTTCATACAGCATAGCTTTTGATTTCACCCACTTATGATGAACCACTTATGCCTAATGAAATCTTTGAAAAATTTATAACTAATGATGAATTAGAGAGAATATGTATGGAATCAAATAAGTATGCCAGGCAAAAAGGCAATCACACATTTACAATGACGTTAAAAAAGTTGAAATCATTTATAGCGATTCTTCTGTTAAGCGGATATAATCAAATGTCACGACAAGAGATGTATTGGCAGAGGCGAAAGGATTCCAACAACCAAATGGTAACTGAACTGATGACAAAAAATGAATTTGAAGAATGTAAGCAATTTCTTCATCTCTCTGACAACCAGCAATTAGACAAAAGTGACAATTTTTTCAAACTCCGGCCATTCTTTGCTGCAGTGAACAAACAATGCCTTGCAAACTACAAACCTGAACAACATGTGAGTGTGGATGAAAGCATGGTACCATACTTTGGGAAACATGGCGCAAAACAATACATTCATGGGAAGCCTATAAAGTTTGGCTATAAGCTGTGGGTGCTAGCGAAGCCGTTAGGCTACTGCGTACAATTCCGCCCTTATGCAGGAAAAGACTCCCAGCTGGAAGAGTACGAGGATATTGGGCTTGGGATGGGTGCTGCAGTAGTAGCTCATTTGATGCAACATCTACCTCCACAAAGCGAGTCCAGTTCCAACTATCATGTGGTTATGGACAACTTTTTCACAAGTCCGGGACTTCTGCGACACCTTCGTGAAAAGTCTATTGCAGCTACAGGAACAGCCAGAGTTAACCGCATGGAAAATCCTCCCCTCAAGCAAGTTAATGAAGTTGACAAGTTACACAGAGGTGCCTCGGATGTTGCTGTGGAGACATCACATAACATTGCTGCTATCCGATAGAAAGACAGAAAAGTAGTAAATGTTCTGTCAACCTTTTCAGGAAAAGACCCACTGCAAAAAGCGAAGCGATATAGTACGCAAGAGAGAAAAAAGATTGATATTCAGCAGCCAAATGTAATACACGTTTACAACCAACACATGGGTGGTGTTGACCGTTTGGATCAAAATGTTTCAAAGTATGATCAACTTGAGAAGCAAAAAATGGTGGTGGCCATTATTTCGTTTTTGTATTGATATGGCAGTCAACAATGCTTTTCAAATATATCGCCATCGTAAGACCGATGCTGGTGAAATTCGTTTAGATGCTCTGGGCTTCAGAAGAGCAGTTGTGGAAAGTTACCACCAGCTTTATCGAAAAGATGTTCCAGATATACTGTTTCCGGGACCCAGGGCATCTCCGCAACCCCATATAAAATACAGCACTACCCAACACTGGATCATAAAAGGGAAGCAACGCCGCTGTGCTAAACCAGGATGTTCTGGAACATCCCTTTATTTGTGTGAAACCTGCAATGTTGGCCTACATCCTCAATGTTTTAAGGAGTACCACATGAAATAGATGATGTCAGAATTGGGCTCTTTCAGCTGAACGCAAGCCGGGTGAACATGTGAGACGAAATGGTTTCAAGCCAATATAAAGTACATTTTTACGATAAATCAATATCGCCAGACGTTGAATCAACCAAGAACATTCCTATCTTTTGATACTGTGACATTTATTTGATTCGTAAACATGTAGTGATTTCTTGACTTTTTTGTCCTTTTCCATTATTGCTTTGGTTGAATACGTATTAGACTAAATACTGACCGAGAAAACTTTTTCGTATTTATTTTATATGCCCCCTCCTGCTCCTAACGTCAGTTTAAACTGACAGGCCAAAAATTGTTGATAATTGTCCCCACCAAATTTTTTTTTCAAAAATATTGTTCAATTTGGTTAAGATACCTTAAAAATAATATACTTACAAAAAATTGCAAAAAAATTTTGATTCAGGAGGATATGGGTTAAGTTTGCAAAATTCTAGCAATCTTTTTCCACGTTCATTTGAATTCTAAATTTCGTAAGGACCAGTTGAGGGAAATTCATGATGATCACCCACTATTGCATTTAAATCACCCATAACTATATTAACTTCTCCACTTTTAGTATATTTAAGTACATCATTTATTAACTCATAAAATAACTCAATCTCTTCATCGGTATGTACTTGAATTTGTACATAATTATATTTGTAATATGTTTACATTAAATGGTGCTGCAGACAATTTAATCATCATAACTCTGTTAGAAATTGGACAAAAACCAATGATTGAGTTAGATATTTCTTTTTTCATTATCACACCGACGCCGTACATGTGCTGTTCACCTCCTGAATATACAAAAAACAAATCTATCTTCTGTCACTTTACCATCACCTATCCATCTAACTTCACTTATCCCAATTAACCCTTTGCTTTTCAACGTTTTTTTGGAAGTTAACTACTCAAGGGGGGGCCGTTTTTGGATCAAATTCAATCAGCTGTTACGTGTGATCCGCTGGCGCTATTTCAACAGAAGTTGCACTGGTGTGAAAAAAAATCATTTGTCTATAAGTTTGAAAAGTCATTATTCTAAAATTTTATATGTTAAACTTGATATTTTAACTTTTGCAAAAGCACCCAAAAACGACAATTTTGACTTATCTTGCCGCTGTGTAATTACCGTGCTAATCCGATTTCATGCAAAGTTTTGTAGAACAAAGAGCTTGATCGGCCGCACGAAGTGTGTGTGCGGTGTGCATACTCATTGCATTGATGAAGATTTACGACTTGCGAGCAAATCTTATTGTAGGCTACTCATTAATTCTAAAATAGTTACAATCAGAGTAATATTGTTACACAAATTTGAAAAAAACAAAACTGCGTTTGATGTTTTATATTTTTGTCCTAAGCTAATGCTTTTCGAAACTCATGGCCAGCTTCTAGTTTTATGGAACCAAACTTCTCATAAGTAACACTTTAGCCTACTTGAATAGCTGTTTACATCTTCGTTTGTGTATTTTAGGTCTACACTCTACAATATTGAATTTGTAGTATGAACATTTTTAGTAGAGAGAAGACAATTGAACAAGCTGTTGAAATTATCTGAAATTTCTAAGTTCAAATTAGGCGCTTTTGGAATTGTGGATTTGTGTCAAGTCGCATCACAAATATCATGCAGGCCACATCATAAGTCATTTCGCTTACCGGTGTTTATAAACATGACTCATGAATTACATCCACTAAAAATACAGCATTTACATCAACAAAGCTAAGTTCGAAGCTCACTTTTTACTGAAGATTGTGTCAATCAATTTGAAAATGCATTTTTAGTCCGCCAGTGTCGAAACAATGCAACAGCGAAGTAAGGAACATGGGTAAACAAAAGAAATGTGAAATAAACCCGCAGTCAGCAAACCTACATTAATTTAACGTTTACAAATGTTGAATCAATGTAAAAGGACTGAATTGCTGACTGGGTCGTTATTGTTTGAAAGACAAAAAAAGGCGTAAAGGCGACAAAACGATACAAGAGCAAGGCAGCGATTGTGTTTCTGGCCAAAAAAAAATTAACTTTTCACTTCAAAGATAAAAATGATTACAACGAAGCTTCAAAATTTGTCGTAAAAATATTGCAGAGATACAATAAACATAATCATTTTGTGCCAGAGTGTGAGAAGACTTCCTAGATTCTTTTCAAACTTTTGCAGGATTGCAAATTATTTTCTATAACTTTATATTGCCGAAAAATGGCTTCTTGGTTGAAAAAACGTGGCTACAATTCTATAAATAATTTTTAGGCCTACTCCATTGAAGTAATGAAATGTCGTTTTTTTTTGATTTTTTCTGATGACGTTTTACAACATCTGAAAAGTAAAAAATAATAATGATGAATAATTTCACATAACCATGGTTTATAAACGCTTCACAAAAATTGTTGCATAGACTTTACTGTTAGACGTAAAAAGTTTGTAAAAGAAAACTGTCGGGTTACGTATTTATAATGTTTATTGTGCTGTTATCGAGTTATAAACTGCCTTTGTTGTCTACCTTTGTGGTTGCCGGCCAGCTTAGAGCAGCATGCAAACTACGCGTTTATGGCATTTGCATCGTGTTATGATTCCCGCAAATTTCACACAAGGTCTTTGGTTTTATCGTGATATTTTTGTGCCTTTTCTGTCCTAAACTTGAAGTCACTGTGCAGCACAATCCACATCGCTTTTTAGACTCAGTGTTCATTGAAAATCTTTTGTGTGGTGCATCATTTCAAATAGTATCTTCCCCTGAACTGTTACACAAACCGCCCAGAACCAGGTTGATTATGAATATTATAGCCGTTGAGTGGCCGTTACTGTATGTGTGGATTTATTAGAATTTTGAGTATACAGAATCTCACAATTACTGTTTGCAAAAACGCCATTTCTTCAGCTTCTTCTAAAAGCATTTGCAGTGATACAGTTCTTCAATTGCAAGTTTTGTCAATGAGAGCATTTCCATAGAACATTTATTTCAAAACTAGGTTTTTCGTATCATTACCGAAGGGAAGATTTCTTATTGAAACGTTTTTTATTCGTCAATGGATATTTGCTGGTTGAAACAACTGTTTTGAATAGTTTGTGGCCTACATAGCATACTATTTTGATCGTGGATTGCTATTCTTCGTAGAGCTGATAACGCAAAAAATGTTTGCTATTATTGTTTCTAATTAACAACTTTGTGATCACTGGCGTTTCTTTTGTAGCATAAGAAATAACGCGCTTTGTGTTATTGAGGTCAAACCAAACAAAGGAAAACAAGAGAATGTTTCTCTCTGCTCGCGCATATCGATGCACGAAGCAATTATGAGCTTATGGCTTGTTATCGCAATGTAATCCATTTCACGCTTTGCTGGAAGTTAGCTAGAAATAGCAAAAATTCACCAAAATCTTGAATTTACAAGAAAACTACACAACTTTCAGCATCAAATTTAATATCATCTGATCCGCTTGGCAATTTTAGGAAAAGTCAAGAAAAACCAAGTGCATGGCGTTACTGTGCTTCAAGTAATCAAAGGAAATATGAGGGGAGGGCCAAATCTGGCCTCCCTTTGAGGAGCAAAGTGTTAAATCAAAGTTCATGACCGACATCTCTTGCTTTAAATCTTCGTATCGTCCTGCTTTATAAAGGGTTCTAACATTCCATGTTCCTATTTTGAGTGCCCTTTTTCTAGTATTAAGCAGTCTACCATCAGACTTATGCCTTCCACAGGGATTTGGGCATAAGCCATCATCACGAGCAGCTGTGCACATAGAAGAGGTTCCTCCTTCCCTGTAGCTGTTAGGGGACTTCTCAGCAGGGGGCCCTGATCAGTCTCCATGAGCCATTTTCGTATCGATAGCTATCATTGTTTACTACGGAATATATAGGTTTCAATCTTTTCCAAGGTGACCAGCCACTTCTTCTATCGAGTCTTCTAAAGTTCGTTGATACACCAAAGATCGACACATTCTTCCGCAACGGAGTTATACACTGACAGGTCCCACCTACTGCACCGGGTGGCATTTTGGAATTGTGGATTTGTGTCAAGTCGCATCACAAATATCATGCAGGCCACATCATAAGTCATTTCGCTTACCGGTGTTTATAAACATGACTCATGAATTACATCCACTAAAAATACAGCATTTACATCAACAAAGCTAAGTTCGAAGCTCACTTTTTACTGAAGATTGTGTCAATCAATTTGAAAATGCATTTTTAGTCCGCCAGTGTCGAAACAATGCAACAGCGAAGTAAGGAACATGGGTAAACAAAAGAAATGTGAAATAAACCCGCAGTCAGCAAACCTACATTAATTTAACGTTTACAAATGTTGAATCAATGTAAAAGGACTGAATTGCTGACTGGGTCGTTATTGTTTGAAAGACAAAAAAAGGCGTAAAGGCGACAAAACGATACAAGAGCAAGGCAGCGATTGTGTTTCTGGCCAAAAAAAAATTAACTTTTCACTTCAAAGATAAAAATGATTACAACGAAGCTTCAAAATTTGTCGTAAAAATATTGCAGAGATACAATAAACATAATCATTTTGTGCCAGAGTGTGAGAAGACTTCCTAGATTCTTTTCAAACTTTTGCAGGATTGCAAATTATTTTCTATAACTTTATATTGCCGAAAAATGGCTTCTTGGTTGAAAAAACGTGGCTACAATTCTATAAATAATTTTTAGGCCTACTCCATTGAAGTAATGAAATGTCGTTTTTTTTTGATTTTTTCTGATGACGTTTTACAACATCTGAAAAGTAAAAAATAATAATGATGAATAATTTCACATAACCATGGTTTATAAACGCTTCACAAAAATTGTTGCATAGACTTTACTGTTAGACGTAAAAAGTTTGTAAAAGAAAACTGTCGGGTTACGTATTTATAATGTTTATTGTGCTGTTATCGAGTTATAAACTGCCTTTGTTGTCTACCTTTGTGGTTGCCGGCCAGCTTAGAGCAGCATGCAAACTACGCGTTTATGGCATTTGCATCGTGTTATGATTCCCGCAAATTTCACACAAGGTCTTTGGTTTTATCGTGATATTTTTGTGCCTTTTCTGTCCTAAACTTGAAGTCACTGTGCAGCACAATCCACATCGCTTTTTAGACTCAGTGTTCATTGAAAATCTTTTGTGTGGTGCATCATTTCAAATAGTATCTTCCCCTGAACTGTTACACAAACCGCCCAGAACCAGGTTGATTATGAATATTATAGCCGTTGAGTGGCCGTTACTGTATGTGTGGATTTATTAGATGTCTGACTAAATTCATGCCAAAGTCGAGCAAATTCTGCTTTCGGGATCCCTGCGGTTATTTACGGTATTTTTTGTTGATAAGTTTAGGCAGCACTTTTCCAAGATAAATGAAGACATCGGTATTGTTCGTCACTTAGATTTAGTTTTCTCAACCTTATTTATTCATTCTTTGATCCATTAGTTTATCCCACTTTTGGTATAATCGGATCGTTTATAAATGGCGGGTCTTCACAATAGCCGGCCTCTTATACATTGGCTCAACGTATTCAGATGTTGAATCAATGATCAAGAAAGCTGATTTATTGTTTGTCTTATGTAACGCTGAGCATTATGCCTCATCTACATTACAAAATATTTTGTAGTGAAGACTAGGCATTATCATCTTTATTTTACGCTCTTTGAAACAACACACAGTGCACCGTGAAACAAAAATGCAACACATAACAACAAGTAGGCGACATAAAGCCGCTAAGGGACATGTAGTCATCGAGTAAGCTGCTACGTGATCTCATAATTTTGAGTATACAGAATCTCACAATTACTGTTTGCAAAAACGCCATTTCTTCAGCTTCTTCTAAAAGCATTTGCAGTGATACAGTTCTTCAATTGCAAGTTTTGTCAATGAGAGCATTTCCATAGAACATTTATTTCAAAACTAGGTTTTTCGTATCATTACCGAAGGGAAGATTTCTTATTGAAACGTTTTTTATTCGTCAATGGATATTTGCTGGTTGAAACAACTGTTTTGAATAGTTTGTGGCCTACATAGCATACTATTTTGATCGTGGATTGCTATTCTTCGTAGAGCTGATAACGCAAAAAATGTTTGCTATTATTGTTTCTAATTAACAACTTTGTGATCACTGGCGTTTCTTTTGTAGCATAAGAAATAACGCGCTTTGTGTTATTGAGGTCAAACCAAACAAAGGAAAACAAGAGAATGTTTCTCTCTGCTCGCGCATATCGATGCACGAAGCAATTATGAGCTTATGGCTTGTTATCGCAATGTAATCCATTTCACGCTTTGCTGGAAGTTAGCTAGAAATAGCAAAAATTCACCAAAATCTTGAATTTACAAGAAAACTACACAACTTTCAGCATCAAATTTAATATCATCTGATCCGCTTGGCAATTTTAGGAAAAGTCAAGAAAAACCAAGTGCATGGCGTTACTGTGCTTCAAGTAATCAAAGGAAATATGAGGGGAGGGCCAAATCTGGCCTCCCTTTGAGGAGCAAAGTGTTAAATCAAAGTTCATGACCGACATCTCTTGCTTTAAATCTTCGTATCGTCCTGCTTTATAAAGGGTTCTAACATTCCATGTTCCTATTTTGAGTGCCCTTTTTCTAGTATTAAGCAGTCTACCATCAGACTTATGCCTTCCACAGGGATTTGGGCATAAGCCATCATCACGAGCAGCTGTGCACATAGAAGAGGTTCCTCCTTCCCTGTAGCTGTTAGGGGACTTCTCAGCAGGGGGCCCTGATCAGTCTCCATGAGCCATTTTCGTATCGATAGCTATCATTGTTTACTACGGAATATATAGGTTTCAATCTTTTCCAAGGTGACCAGCCACTTCTTCTATCGAGTCTTCTAAAGTTCGTTGATACACCAAAGATCGACACATTCTTCCGCAACGGAGTTATACACTGACAGGTCCCACCTACTGCACCGGGTGGCAAGCCGAGGGCAAACAAGAAGGTGGTCCGTTGTTTGGGGCTCGGTGCCACAGATACATGTAACAGGGCCGGTGTTGTAGCCCCACTCCACCATTGCAGACTTAGTGCGTCCAACACCCGTTCGGAGTCGATTTAATGTTTTCCACTTTGCCCAAGGAGCGTTTGCTCCTGGGGGGAGGGACTCTGATGGTGGGACCTTCATTTCAGTGTCTGATGGGTCATTTTCGAATTGTTGTTTCCATTGCTTAAGTTTTGTTTCTTCTTTTGTTGAGGGTAGTGGCTGGACGTGTGTTAGGAAGCTTTTTCTTGATTTCAACGGGGTTTGTGCAGCAGTTTTTCCATATAGAGGTTGTTTTTCATCACATGTTTGTTTTAGCCTTTCAGCTTGACTGTTAACGTCTCTTCTTATGTGTGGTGGTGCAATACCAGCAAGCAGATCAAGTTTGTTGGTATTTGTGGGCTTCAGACACCCAGTAATAAGACGACAAGAATGATTGAGTACCGAGTTAAGCTTCGATGAGTGACAGGACCTGTTCCAAACAGGGCATGCATATTCTGCTGTGGAGTAGCACAAAGCCAATGCGGTCATTCTGAGGGTTTGTGGATTAGTGCCCCACCCAGAGTTGGTAAGCTTCCTCAGGATATTGTTTCTGGTGTTAACCTTAGCCTTTGTGTTTTCAATGTGCTTTTTGTAGCTGAGAGTACGGTCCAGTGTCACTCCAAGGTAGACGGGGTTAGGGCAACGTTCCAGCTCTGCTCCCGACCAGGAGATTTTGAGGGTCCTCGTAGCTTCTCTGTTTTTTAGGTGGAAAGAACATACTTGTGTCTTTGAAGGGTTAGCTTTGAGGTGATTGTTGGTGTGATATTGTGTTAACTCCTCGAGCGACTTTGTGAGGTTTTGTTCTATAGCAACAAAGGTCTTTTCTTGTGACGTTATGCAAAGATCACCAGCCACTGTACCCTAAACGACAAAAGTGTGCCTAAACGGGTCACATCGTTTTGCTATCATGCCTTCCAAGCCATTGACTATTTATGGTTCTTCTGCCTTTTCAGCCATTCTAGACTTTATGCACTGAAAGGGATTGACTTCTCTACAATGTTAAAGCTGTTCTAACATGCGCCTCATTTAGTTTAGCCGGCATTATGCCTCAAAATCTTCAGTATTGAGTTTAATTTTTATAAACACGTTGTTTCAGCAACATCTGCTGAACACATCAGCTGCTACGAAATGAAAATAAAGTTTTTAAAGAAGTAGATAAATGAAAACAGACCCTACACTGTGATGCCGTGTGCCTACAAACTGCGAGTAAACACAACTTCCATTATATTCACGAACTTACATATTAATCTGTTGTTAAACCAATGCACGTAAATACGCAACAGAAACCTTTTCATTGAACAAATTTAACCATTACCAAGACCTCGTTTAGTGAACAAAATTGGAATTTGGAAACAAAAAAGTACTGAATTATGCATTGCCACACTTCGCTTATTTAGGTATTTTGTCGACATAGACGAGTTGTCGACTATGTCGACATAGACATTGTCGACATAGACGAGTTCTAAGTAAAAAAAAAATTAATTAAACACGATTCCATTACTAGAGGTATGCCATCATTGTATGGAACGATTCACGCCAATCGGGGGGACATGTCATAGAAATATCAGGGGATTGTGGACGATGTGCAGTAATGTTCAACAGATCAAAGGTGGGTATTTAAGCCTATCTGTAGCGACACGGGGTTTTATGAGGACGCCCCACTCTAGTAGTGAAATATGTCCCAGAAAAAAATATGCTAGAAATGTGAAGTTTCTTAACTTTTAGTTTTTATTCTTTGCGAATTTTCTAAACCTACTGCACACTGGTCATTTTTCTACCTTCTTGCCCTTCACAATAAGCATTTCGTCTCAGGTGGCTAGACATTTTCATGAAACTGCCTAGTGCATTATAGCTATCATTAATGTTAGTGCAATTACTTTGAAAAATTAATGTGAAAACGCCCAAAAATGCCTTATATTCATGAGAAAAAGTAATTTTTTGAAAGATATTTGCGTATAAATGATATTTGCAGAACTTCACATAGTTTTTGTGTTTCAGGTTGAGGACCCTTCAACTAAGGCAATTGTTTTTCACCCCTCCATCATTGACGTTTCAAACTGGCCAAAGGAAAGGTTTGTGAAAAATATGTATAATTAGCAATACAATATAATTAATCAATGATTAGCTCCATTTGCCACAGTGACTAGCAATTCGATATATTCAGAGTTGATTTGAGCAACAATGTGCTAGAAACGATAATTGTCCTGATGAACACCCAAACTTTTCAGTATTCAATGTACAGTTGAATGATGAAAAAGTTGTTTGAACTAATGGGTTTCAACCAGGAGAGGAATTTTTACTTCATAAATATGTTATTTGCTGGATGCAGCGTTTCTTTCTGAGTTAAAATTTTTGTAAATACTTCACTGAGTTTTCCTTTACATTATGCCACTAAGCCGCGAAAACAATTTGAGAAACTCTATCATGGTCACAGAGGCTTCTATAAAAACTCAATAACGCAATCAGGTGTAGAAAGGAGCGTTCTTTCTTGCAGTCAGCACAAGACTGAGTAGTCACTAGAACAGTGAGCAATTACGATTCGCCAACCATAACACGCAGTCTCCACGCTAGCCATTTACACCATACACCATATCAATCCTATATTTTTCGGAAGCCAATTGTAGCAAGAATGGACAGCAATAGACCAGCCTATTTGAGAAAAACACTCGTGTTAATCGCTGCCTTCTTGCTACAGTCGTCTTCCCGAGACACACATTCAAGATTGTAGTTTAACCCTTTGAAGGTTGGGGGGGGGGAGCTGTCAATTCAACTTTTTTGTATCACCAGTTGTATCTCTAAAACCACTGAGGCTGCGACTACAAGATTTCTTGACTTTTCCTAACTTTTATTCACCTCTATTGAGCTGAAATTTTGAGCGAATAAAGGTTATAAATTAAGAGATATAAGGCATTTCTCAGCACATCCTCTGAAATATTTCATATTCTATAGTTCAAAATTATCTCACCAGCTGGATGAAAGTAATTAATTTGGCCCATGTCTCGACTGTTTTACAGCGTGAAGGGAATTGGCTGTATGCGTGGACCTTTTGTTTTCAGCATAGCTTATAAGCGACGTCAATACAGTAAAAGCTTTAACTTACTAAAATATATAATGTGTTATTGTTGTGTCTTGCCTGTCTTTGGTATAAAAAAGCAAACTCTCTCCCGAAACTATATTAAAATATATAAGTCACCTCAACATTTCAACGTATGTGAGCAGTTCTTGAATTCATATCGTTTTAATTTTCGGATATGCTCAGCGTGAATAATTTTACAAAGTGAATCCCAAATTTTGAAACCGTGCCTTAACAGAGATATCACTCCTAAAGCATAAGAAGAATCGACAGCCCCGCCCAAACTGAGCAAGACTCCAGGAGCCCAACCTTTTAAGGCTTAACGCAGAAAATGTGAGTCTTAAAACGATCCTTAAACTGTTTGCGTTTAGGCGCTCACGTCACAACTTTCAAAAGAATGTATAAAAAGAAAATTATTCACGCATATTAGGCAAATGCTAAATTACTAATCAGACTTGCAATTGTAAAACAGGCTACGTTGGCCTACCTGAATTTTTTTAATTTCTTATCATCTTCACTGTTATTTATTATTATGTCTTTTTCTCAAATTAGCCAATTATAATTAAGTTATCATTGATGAGTTAAGGGGTGGCTGCTTGACTTGAAGACCTTGAATGGTCACTTCGCAGCCTCCCGCTGTTGTGATGCTTTCATCATTTTCTTTTTTTTTTAATTGTAATCATTTCAACAGTTTGCTGTGTACATTGTGTTTTGTCTTGTTGTGCATCTTTTTCGCAGCAGCTAATAAACATCTATCTATCTGTCTGTCTGTCTGTCTGTCTGTCTGTCTGTCTGTCTGTCTGTCTGTCTGTCTGTCTGTCTGTCTGTCTGTCTGTCTGTCTGTCTGTCTGTCTGTCTGTCTGTCCGTCTGTCCGTCCGTCCGTCCGTCCGTCCGTCCGTCCGTCCGTCCGTCCGTCCGTCCGTCCGTCCGTCCGTCCGTCCGTCCGTCCGTCCGACCGTCCGTCCGTCCGTCCGTCCGTCCGTCCGTCCGTCCGTCCGTCCGTCAGTCCGTCCGTCCGTCCGTCCGTCCGTCCGTCCGTCCGTCCGTCCGTCCGTCCGTCCGTCCGTCCGTCTGTCTGTCTGTCTGTCTATCTATTTAAAAGGGGAGGAATGAAAGATTTTAAAATGAGCAAAGTCGAAGATGCATCTAACTACAAGCTATTGTGAATCTTATGTTGTTACTTGTTTATATTTCAAGTCGGATAGAATGTAGCAGGGGTGAAAATTCTTTCCTCGCTATTGTTCAAAAAATTACATTTAATCAACGTGGGTTAACAATATTATTACGTTACCCAGCGTCCAATCAGTTTATCACCTCTTTGCGTAATTCGTGTAACTTTTGCAGGTTATCTCTCTCAAAAAATATTTTCGAGACAATCTTAGTAAAAAGAGTTCTGTTGAAGTTTAGGTTATTAGGCTACTTTTATATTTAGCTATGTCTTTTAAGCACCTTCACGTCAAATTGATTTTGTGGTCAAAGACTATTCTGCAAGTAGAATGCTGACTCTCTGACTTCCTTCAGAAACTATTGTCAGAACAATATAAGGCTAAAAGTGGTAAAGTATTTATAGGAGAGGAAAAGTGAAAATCACGTTTCTGAAACCGTCGATCAATGTGTCTTTGTCGTCAAACCACGTATATTCTTCACCACCAACGAAATTTTCCGTTCTACCAACAAAGACTGCTTGCCTACAATAAAAGTTTGTAACGTAATTTACCAATTTAAGTACCAATGTGAGAGTCGGTGCGTAGTCCGCACGTCCCAACGCTTGGAGGAACGAATCAAACAACATGCCCCGAAAATAATCAGAAAAGAAAGCAATACAGCAAAAAATCAACCAAATCGTGCTTGAAAAACTGTAAATGACAAAAACATATCTAGTGAGTTTGTAATAGGGCAGCACCTGCTTGATAATGAAGAATGTGTTTTGAACTTTAGACTGGAAATGTTTTCAATTCTTGCCAAAGGCCGTTCCTCGTTCCACCTCGCAGCACTGGAAGCAATTTTAATAAAAACTTTCGATCCAATCTTATGCCGCCAAAAACAAATCGTTGATTCCTTAAAAATTTTTTGTTAATTTTGATTTATTCTGATTAGCCAAATTTACTTATCGTTTTTCTTCTAAGTTACTATAAATACTTTACCGCTTCTAGGATTGTTTTATTCTGACGATAGCTCCTGAAGAAAGTCAGACGAAAACGCGAAGCTTCGAGCTACCATGAGCATTGATTAACATTGTACTCGCAATCTTCAAGTTTTGTACCACTAATCAACTCTTCAAATACGATGTCATTATTTTTTCAGGAGAAGCGACCACTACTACGTTTGGCTAACCAAGGAGTCACCTTTGAATATAAAAACTAATATAAAGCCAATCTTCGAAAAATATGATGACGCCTTCAACCTAACTATGACATACAGGTACGAGACATACTGTGTGTTGTGTTTAACGAAACAAGTGTTGCCATATATACTCAGCCATGCACGTGCACATTTTCACCATGAATTTATTACTGTTTCTTTGATACGCCTTTCCGATAAAAAAAAGTCATCAAGGTAAAGGATTAATTGCAAGGTGTTCCTTTAGCTGTCCAACTCCCTTATTTTAATGGGAAAATGATATTGATAATGATATTGGAAAATATGGATATTGGATATGGAAAATGATATTGAAAATGATAATGATATTGCAGCTGCCCTACTTCCGCAATCCACAAATCTGGGGTGATGTAACGCCACTTTCCCAGTGTCATTCCCATCCTCTACCCAGGGGTCACCAAGTGGCGGCCCGCGGGCCGCATACGGCCCGCCACGCTGTTATGTGCGGCCCGCGGAAGGTATCAGCATACAAACAAGTACAACTAAAAATACTTTTCTTGAGGAGTTAAAGACAAAAATGAAGACAAAAAATACTTTCCGAGAAGCATATTTTCGCTTTGCATATGACCAATCAGATTGTAGTTCTAGGTGGGGTGGCTTAAATTTATTCCAATGCGATGTCCATTGTCCAGCCACACTGTCCCAGTGGTTGATTAAAACGCGTACAAAGTGGAATTATTATACTTCCGGGCAGTTGAAAACCATGGACGAAAACTCCTTGTTGCGTAGTAATCGTTTTGATTTTTTTTTAAATCTCGGGCACAGGTAGAGCGGGTGTTGTTGAGTACTTGAGTTGAATAGTTAGGCTACTGTTGCGCAGACCCGCAGTAAAATGTTGCAGTCTAACGGTAGGAAGCATAAATTAACTGAAGAAGACAGAAGTTTTAATAAAAGTTGGACGAATGATTACTTTAATTGTTAATTGCAAATATCTTTTGTGAAGCGAAGTGACAACGCCATTCTTGCTTGGCGATGAATATTCTGATGAAACCGCTCGCCTCGCTATAAGTGCGCAAAACAAGTGTCCTCGTTTATTAGGCATTGTTAAAGAAGTCAAAAGTGTTGTTAAAAGAGCTTGGTCTGGCAGTAGCGTTTTTCGACTAAATTTGTTGCTGCGGTATTCTAAGATAAATATTAACAACATGTAACGCTGGATACTGGGTACGAAATGCATTCTTTTCTAGTATAAGAGTCAACCTCCCTAAAATTTTATTAGTGCGGCCCGCCACAGCTCTCCTTAGTGCCAAAGTGGCCCGCATGCAAAAAAGGTTGGTGACAACTGCCTGCACCAAATATGGCGACAGATTCTTCAAACACAATCCACCCATTCAAGAGGATGAATAGGATAAATAAAAAACTCTCTGGATAATCCCAGCCAGACGGGCGGTACAATAGATTCCATTTTCTTAAATTTACCGAAGTTGAAAATTATTGGTTGCAAAGAAAAGCACTGAAGGCGAGGCTAAGCCGATTATTTCCTCATCAATTCCTTTACTGAATGCCAAACCGAAAGTCTTTGGTATATGGCTCGACAAGGTATCGAACCCACGTTTACAGATGCAGTCATTCTAACCAACAGGCTACAGAGGCAGTTGTGGGACTACAGAATGCTATATAAAACGCTTATTGACTGTGGGTAACAATTTTCTCTACATCTTTCATCGAATGAAGCGCATTTTTTTTGTAAAATTGCGGCTCACATATATTTAGTAAAAAAGCAACCAGGTTTGGTAACTACAAATATTTTATTGGTAGAGCTTTCGCCGCCGTAAAGGCGGCTTCATCAATACTCTAGAAAAGCACAAATTGTAAAAAGTTATTAAAGTACAGAGAAACACTTCAAAAAGGCATCGTTTGAACCATTAATAAATGATAATCTCAATTAAATGTAAACAAAGTCTAGGTTTAAAATAATTGTTAGCTGATTTGAAGCTTTCCGTTAACAATTTAAATTAAAAATAAAATAAAATTTAACAATTTAAAATAAAATCAGCTAAAGCACTGGACTGCATCACCAGTCCTTCTGGTGCATGTCTGGCTACCTGGGCATCAAATAACAACTATGCCCCACTGTACAACCCCAAAGACGAAGCCAGCTTCACATCCGGGCGATGGGGCAATGGAACAAACCCAGACATGGCCTTTGCTAGCATTGGCAACGACAATCAGCTTCCGGACAGACGTGTGTTACAGAAGTTCCCTCGGTCCCAACACCGACCTTCTCTCATTACCGCAATACCGCTCAAGACACCAATTCCGAGTGAACCAGTCAAGCGGTGGAACTTCCGTAAAGCCGACTGGAATCGCTTTAGCCTCCTTACCAACAAGTTCACAAATGAGTTACCTCTACCTAACTGTCACAAAGTGGACGAGGCCTACCAGAACTTTTGCAACACCATCTTAACATGTGCCAAACAAGCCATCCCTCGCGGTCGTAGAAGTAACTACACTCCGTGCTGGGATGCAGAGTGCGAGCGCCTCTACCAATCTTTTGTTAGCTCTTCAGATGGTCAAACAACACCCTCAGCCGCCAAGGCTCTTCTGGAAAGACTCGATGCAGAAAGAAAAGAAAGAACGCTGGACAGAGACCATCTAATCTATCGATCTCTCGCACTCAAGCCGTACAGCGTGGAGCACACTCAATAACCTTACGGGACGATCAAGACAATCACCCCGACAATGTCCCATTCCTACTAATAAGATCGCATCGCAGGTAATAAAAAATGGGATATATAAGCCGTGTGACCGTACCTCCGATCTGTTTGTTACCAAAGAAGTGACAAAGCTTTGGAAGATCAATACACCCGACCAGGATAGCATTTCTCGCTCCTTCTCACGGAGCAAACTCAATGCTGCCCTCAAGCACCTAAAACCTGGTAAGGCCCCTGGTCCAGATAGGATATGTCCAGAGCTTATCATGCACGATGGTTATGTACTAAAGTCCTGGTTATGCGATTTCCTGTCGTCCTGCCTGCGCCGCCTCAAGATTCCTAAAGTATGGAGAAGATCTCTGGTTGTCGCGATCCCTAAGCCAAACAAACCACTAGACGATGCAAAGAGCTATCGCCCCATCTCCTTGCTCTGCATCCCTTTCAAGATCCTTGAGAGACTGATCCACGCCCGTGTCGAACCAATAATCGACCCACTGCTTCCCAAAGAACAAGCTGGTTTCCGACACGGGAGGTCAACTGTAGACCAAGTCACACTACTAACTCAGGATATTGAGGAGAGTTTCTCGGCAAAAAAGAAGGCGGGGGCTGTTTTTATCGACCTAACAGCAGCCTATGACACTGTTTGGCACCGTGGCCTAGTCTACAAGCTACTGCGCCTACTCCCTGACAGGCACATGGTCAAAATGATCATGGAACTCATCCACAACAGGATTTTTACCCTTACCACCAGAAGCGGAAAACCAAGTAGAAAACGGCGACTCAAAAACGGTGTCCCACAGGGATCAGTCTTGGCTCCCCTTCTTTTCAACGTCTATACGCACAACCTACCATCAACAACATCTGACAAATATGCATATGCTGATGACTTGGCCATCTTGTAGTCTGCGAAAGACTGGCAATCATTACAAACAACGTTGATCCAAGACATGACGACCATATCTGGATACCTTCATCAATGGAAACTGAAGCTCAGCGAAAGTAAAACTGTGACGGCAGCCTTCCATCTCAACAACAGGGAAGCAAAACGTGACCTGAAAGTGACCGTTAACGGCAAAATTCTGCCGTCCTTCCCAGAACCAACATGCCTTGGGGTTACACTTGACAGGTCACTCACATACCGTCACCATTTACAGTCATTACGCAAAAAGCTGACATCTCGCGTCGCCCTGCTGAGACGTCTGGCAGGCACAACTTGGGGTGCATGTGCTGACACCTTGCGCACTGCAACCCTGGCTTTGGTTCACTCCACTGCTGAATACTGCGCCCCTGCCTGGTGCCGTAGTGCCCACACCCGCCTCATCGACAGCCCAATCAACGACGCATTGCGAACTGTGACTGGATGCCTGCGCCCAACTCCAACAGAGTATTTACCAATCCTTGCAGGCATCCAACCTGCTGAGCTCCGCCGAAAGGGAGCCATTATACACCTGGCTCGCCGGGCGGGGGACCCTAACCACTTGCTTCATGCAAAACTCAACATCCCAACTCAGGAATCTCCCCGGCAACTAAAGTCAAGACACCCTTTTGTGCCAGCTGCTGTTGAATTACTACATCCATTCAGCGATCATGCCATCAGCGCAGCACACTTCATGGAAGATACTTTGAAAGCAGCGTGGTGCGCCACCAACACCAAACTACATGGTTTTATACCACACCCGGTGGCGCGCCTCCCCTGGTATGGACCTGCCTCGGGCGACTTGGGTCAAGCTCAACAGAATCCGAACCGGAGTCGGTCGCTTCCATTCCAACATGCACAAGTGGGGTCTGGCTCCCTCATCGACCTGCGAATGCGGCGCGGAGGAACAAACTGCTGACCATGTCGTTCTCAAATGTCCCATCTACAAGGCACCAAATGGAACGCATGGTATAGCAACGCTGGACGAAGCTACACTCACCTGGCTCTCCACCACCTGCCCTGAAATTTGATCTAATCTCAAACGAAAGAAGAAGAACAATTTAAATGCTGTTGTGATACCAACCTTCCTTCTACTGTAACCAACAGCTTAGCAACGTAAAAAAATAACATAAAAATGCAGTTAAATAGTGACGTCATAAAGTGAATTATAGCGTACAAAAATTTCATTTAAATTAAAAAATCGCAAGGAGGGGGAAAGCAACAAAAGTAAGCTGGAAGTAGGCTACGCTGAACAAAAGTATAATCAATCTTTCTTATTTTAAACCGAAAGGTTCAGTGGTGTGAAAGGTTCAGTGGTGTTGAGGATATTAATCCACCACGTTTCCTTTTCTTTTGTGTAGGTTGTTGTCTTGTATAACTTGTCGATACCAAAAACTTGAAAATTGTGAATGTTGTGGTCAGGTTGGTTAAAATGAGCAGCAACGGTGTAATCGACTTTTTTCTTTTTGATACTTAGTATATGTTCTGAATCAAAAAGTGTCAAAAAAAAGTCAATTCTACCTTTGCTGCTCATTTTAACCAACTCATTTTAACCATTTTAATCATTTTAACCAACCAAAAACAACTTTCAAGTTTTTGGTATCGACAAGTTATGCAAGACAATAACCTACACAAAAGAAAAGGAAACGTGGTGGATTAATATCCTCAACACCACTTGTAGAAACGATTTATGCAATTCCTTTCTTATTTTTTGATTATTCGTCAAAAAAAATTTTTCTTATTTTTCGTCGGCTGCGTAGCCGAGTGGTGAGAACGTCTGCGCGACGTTCGAAAGGACGTGGGTTCGACACCGCTCCAGAGCACGCGGCTGTGTCTGGGCGAAAGACACTTAAAGGCAAGCCAAAATAAGGGGAGCAGTTGACTCGAAGACTATATGTCACTTCGCTGCTTCCTGTCGTCTGTTGTATCGCATCTGTGATCGCAGTGTACTGTATGTTATCGCAATGGGCGCAAATAAAAGCATTATTATATTATTATTATTATTTGAATGTTCTTGTTTTGCGTTCACGCTTCAGTGACCTCCACTTGAATGAGTTTGAATTAGTGTTTCATTTATCGAAAAGTGTTCTTTTTTGTGTTTTGACTTGAGCGGTGGACGGTCGCATTTTTTTCAATAATTTCTTTCTGATGATGGTTGGCTTGTGTGCGTGGATTACAAGTAAGTGTTTTCGTGTACTTGTATAAACATAGGTCAGCTTGAGTCAGAAGTAATCAATTGAGGCCTAACCTGGTAGCCGTTCTTGTCGGACAAAATAAAGCACAACTGTCGGATGCAGGGTCCGTTAAAGACCCAGCAAAATTCGGTTGTTACACCACTGAACCTTTCGGTTTAAATAAGAAAGATTGATTATACTTTTATTCAGCGTAGCCTACTTCCTGCTTACTTTTGTTGCTTTCCCCCTCCTTGCGATTTTTTAATTTAAATAAAATTTTTGTACGCTATAATTCACTTTATGACGTCATTATTCAACTGCATTTTTGTGTTATTTTTTTATGTTGCTAAGCTGTTGGTTACAGTAGAAGGAAGGTTGGTATCACAACAGCATTTAAATTGTTAACGGAAAGCTTCAAGTCAGCTTATAATTATTTCAAACCTAGACTTTGTTTACATTTAATTTAGATTTATCATTTATTAATGGTTCAAACGTTGCCTTTTTGGAGTGTTACTCTGTACTTTAATAATTTTTTACAATTCTTTTTTATTGCTTTTTATTTGTGCTTTTCTAGAGTATTGATGAAGCCGCCTTCACGGCGGTGAAAGCTCTACTAATAAAATATTTGTAGTTACCAAACCTGTTGCTTTTTTACTGATTTTATACGTTTGGTTGAATCCTTTTACAAGGATCCTACAAATAATTTATGATTCGCAATTCTCTAAACACCGAGAAGCCAGAACGGAAGTTAACCATATCCAGGGATGGAGGAACCACGTGGGCCTCGTGGGCCTGGGCCCACCTACTTTATTTTCTGGGTGGGCCTGGCCCACCCACTTTTGAAAGCCAAATTTCTTTGAAAAGGTAGTGAAAACGGCAAATTAGAGGAATTTCAAAAAAGAGCTCTTCACTCATTTGATACACACTAGTTTGATTACACAGGCCAACAAAAAAATTTTGGCACAAAAGGTGAGAGTCATTTTAGAGTAGGCCTATTTCAAGGCATCTGATTCCAAAAATGCACTTAGTTTTTTCGAATTTTCGAAACTACCAGGAATAGAATTTCGAACCAAGATTACATTCTTCCGTAACAAGGATAAAATTTTAAACAGCTTCTTTATTGAAGAACACAACTTTGTATTCTGTAATTATATAAATGGCCTTCGTACCTTGATGGGTGTTGCTCAGTATAGTAAGCCTACCGTAATAAAGAATTGCGTTTGTTCATCGATGGCTTTGTTTTGCTTATTCGTCTAGTTTGTTAAGCAAAACAATCTATGTATTTTATTTGTACTTAGTAGCTTAGCTAGTAAGTCTGATACTGTTGAAGTCAACAAATATATTAACGCAAAGCACAAGTTGTATATTCTACATCTTGTATCCTAAGGCTTGCTTCACGTCGTATTTTGATTGTTACTAGGCCAGTAAACGTTAAATAGCCGTTTGTTGTTTGTTTGGGTTGTAATCAACGTGATTGGTTTCAAATGGCGCTTATACAACTCTGAAATGTGCCTGGGATTACTTTCAGTTTTGTCTATGTAATAAACGACACGATGTTAAATCTATAGGGGCTCAAAATTGAAAAAAAATGTTTTGCTGTAGGCTATCATAAAAACTAGAGCCAATTCGAAAAAAACAAGTGCATTTTCGGAATTAGGGGCCTCGAAATACCTTAAAATGACTCTCACATGCCGTGCGTTTAAAAAAAAAATTTTTTTGTTTGCCTGTGTTATCTTTGATAGCTCAATAATGAAATCTAATCTTCAAACTTTTCTGTTGAGCCCACTGTTGATGGGCAGCACGCGTGGGTGTGGTTGCGTGTGATTTGTGGAGTAATCTGTAAATCAATCTAATTGTTCTCCTATAGGTTAAAACAATGATATCATTACATATTATGCAGTGCATGCACGTAGGCCTACTGTATAATGCTGCAGATTATTTCCCCCAGATTGGTATTATAACTGTGTGTGTATATTGCTTTTCTATTTTGTGTGTATTTGTGTGTATTGCCTTTTTATTTGTGTGTACATCGCCATATTTTGTACAGCGCTATAGAGCAATTTAACAAATTTGTAATTTGTTTGGCCAAATCGGGCCTAAAAACGGAAATTTTTTGCTGGTTGGCACAAAAGGCAATCATGAAAACACAATGTATAAGCGATTTGAAGTATTAAGAATGCAGCAATGTTATGGGCAGTGCTGTATTCGTAAAAAAAGCACAGGGTATACTGTCAGATTTGCCAAAATGATTAATAATACACAACTTGAAAAATACTAATCTTTATACTACCGTAACATGAATTATCGACATCAAAATTGGACGAGAGGTACCAAATTGTTTATTTTTCTATGAATACATTCCAAACAGCCTGCCGAGAGGAATCTACAGCTTCATCCTCTTTACAAATTTTGGATCTAGTATTCTTAGCTGATTGGTGGTTTAGCAGCTAGGATCTTACATATTTTTAGCGGTAAATTGAGCCACAGGTGATCCATTGCTGCAATAAACATCAAACAGCTCACATTATAAATGAGCAAAGATGCTCTTAAACCTGTGATAATAGTTGGTTGGTTTTGAATCTTTATCCTCGGACTGACAAAGCCTTGATTGGTTATTCCTGGTAGCTTCGCATACTTGTAGAGGCTCTTGAAGCAGGGCCGGTTACCGAGATTGGCAGAGTGAAGTTTTCGATTGTTGCAGTGTTGTTGCCAGGAAATTATTCCAATCACTAGGTGCCGCTAGACGGAGAGCAGTCCTGAAATGCGTTGCTCAAGCGCATACCCCGAGAGTCGAATAAGCGCCGCGTGATTTTGAGCCGGGAGCATAACCACTGAGCTAACGGGGCGGACATTGTTCATTAAACTGAAACCACGTTCACATTCTGTTGTCGAACAAGGTAAAGCTGAAATAGCTGCCAAGAGAGACTTAAATTAATTATTGGCCACAATTTCAACTTTTTCTCTAAAGTCTCTTAATCTTTGGATTGACTGTATTTGATCAATATCAAAGCGTTTACAAATTCTTCTCACCTCTGCTTCTCCATGACGCAAATTTCTTTCTATAATTTTTTCAGGTTCCAAGTTAGTAATATCAACCAGTAGCTTACCGTTGTCAGTGTCGGCATTAGTGCAAAGTCTCATTTGCATTCTGCTAACAATGCTCTGAACGAATTGGTTCGCGTTAATTGGCACCATTTTATAATTCTGTATCAGAGGAATATTTCTGAACATTAAATTATCCTACGCTGCTGAAGCCAACTGCGTTTTTTTCTCCTGGATTTTCCTTGAAACTCTCAATAATTCGTATTGTCCTTTTTATTAAAAGTTCGGCTCAAGGTAAAGTTGTACTTCGAGACTGAAGTTCAATGGATATCATGGATAATTCTTGCAGAACATCACACATTAGGAATCAGTAAGGATTGCATACGCACTCTCTTTGGAAAACCAGAGGGTATACTATTTGTTGCTCGAAAAAGCAGAGAGTATACTGCGTATACCCTCGAATACAGCACTGGTTATGGGGGGTCTGGGGGGAGAAGCCCCCCAGAAGTTTGATTAACTTTGACTGCTACGCCTTTGGGCCCACCTACTTTTAAAATGGTTCCTCCATCCCTGACCATATCTTAATACGAGCTGCTGTTTTTGCACGCGGAAAGCACGTCATGGGCTATCTTATCCCAGTGCTATTTAATCGCTAATAACGGGAGCTATGAAAATCACAGAGCCAAAATATTTTACAAGGTAATACCCATGTGTATTGTGCGTATAGAAATTAAATTTTTACTTAACAAATTTATTGAAATAAATTGTTTGAGATGAAAAAACGTCAGAAAGTCGGTTTTTATTCTAATTTCTCAAAAAAAGCTTTAAAACTGAAATTTTTGAATTATAGCATAAAGTAATGCTAAACTAAACAAAAAATTACTTTTTCTCATAAATATAAGCCATTTTTAGGCGTTTTTACATTTCAAAGTAATTGCATTAACATTTATATTGCACTAACATTAAATTAAATATATCTAGCATTGCACGAAAATGTCTAGCCACCTGAGACGAAGTGCTTATTGTGAAGGGCAGGAAGGTAGAAAAATGACTAGTGTAGGTTTAGAAAATTCGCAAAGAATAAAAACTAAAAGTCAAGAAATTTCACATTTCTAGCATATTTCTTTCTGTAAAATATTTCGCTACTAGTGTGGAGCGTCCTCATTAAGCCCCATGTCGCTACAGATAGGGTTAAGGGTCTCCAAAAACATTTTATTACTCACATATATTTTTTCAAAATTTTTAAATATTTTTGTTGATTTTCCTAAAAGTCTTTCGACACAAACTTAAGAATGTTAAACAATAAAGTTTTGTTTCAAATAGCTGGTATTCTATTAGATATTTAAATTTTATCATTAAAAGATAATGTAATAGATTGAGTTTCGCCATTAGCAGCATGATCGTTGCTTACTTTACAATGTAGATACTAACGACCTGTTTTAACCCGATGCTGCGAGTTCGTTCATTGCACTTGACTAGGAAACTGTGTTCCGAAAGCTAATTGCATATCGCTACTATCGCAGCGAACCCGCAGCATTAGGCTGAAACAGGTCGTTTCTATCTACACTTGTAAATTAAAAGATAAGTTTATATCAGCCAAAAAGTGATACAGCAGGTAACTGAATTGGATGTTATTTATTTTTAAGGAGAGATGCGGATGTATATGCTTTCTCTTCTATTACGCCTGATTTTTGGAAGCTGTTTCATAAATCTAAGTTAGAAGATATTTCAAAAGATGTCGATGATGCAATAAGAAATAAAACAAAACTTGCCATTTGGGTTGTGTCCAATTGTGGAACTACTTTTGGTGCCAAAACACGAATGAATTACATTAAGAAGTTGAAAGATATTGGTCTTCAAGTGGATCTACGAGGAAGCTGCTTTCCGAAAAATGGTGGAAGGGTTTCTAACATAGGAATTGTTAGGCAATACAAGTTTTATTTATCATTTGAAAACAGCTTTCATTGCAAGGATTATGTAACCGAGAAGGTATTTCGTAACGGATTTGCAATGGGAGCTGTGCCAGTTGTTTGGGGAGCACGGAAGTCGGATTATGAAGCAGTGGTTCCTCCTGGATCGTGCATTTATGTGGAAGATTTTAAATATCCGGAACAACTGATTGAATATTTGAACTATCTTGATAAAAACACTACAGCGTATAGACAATACTTCAAGTGGAGAACTATGAAAAAAGAAGATCTGCCACAGTACAACAGAACAAGTGGATATTGCAATTTGTGTCGAATCTTGCATGGTATAAATGTTGATAATATTTACAACCCTGTCCTAAACACATCTAAAAGCACTATTCCTTTGTTTGGTTATCCTGACCATCCAAGGATTGTTCCATCATTGCGAGGATGGTACTATGATAATGAATATCCAGAATGTTTACGAAATTTTTAATACTATTTCGGTAGGAGCACGCTTTAACATTCGCGTGTTATGTTGCCGCTGCTTCTCTCAACTTTTTTAACTTGTGTTTAACCAGATCTTACTTTTTGTTTTGATGATCAGAAACGAAAATAGATTGAACTGAACAAAGCATAACCGAATATTTCAACCTTCATTCCTTTTGGCTGCCCGTGTTAGCTTCGTTAGTACGTACCAGCCCAGTGGCCGAGTGGTTTGGCCTTCGACTATAGTCAGTGGCGTAGCTAGGGAATGTGTCGCCCGGGGCGGATTCAGATTTTGCCGCCCCTTCAAGAAAAAGCATGTGAAAATGAAATGAGTTTTTTTATCAGCACTGCAATACGCAACGTGCTTTTTTCAATTTGCGGTGTAAAGTCAGACGAACATACCATTGTACTGTAATTTAGTAATATACTGAATACAAAAGCACAAAAACTGCTGCAGAATTTAAATAATCAATTTGTAACCTTTTACAAGGCTACCCAAATTTGAAGAGCATGTTTCCGCCTCTGTTTAATAAAGGCTAGTAGGAATTTTGTAACGTATTAAAAACATAACGGCAGAAAAATCCATTTAATTCATTTCTACTAGACTGTGTAATATACTGTATATTATTTTTGTGTTTTCTTACCTCAGGTGATTGTGCTAGAGATGAAAGGGGCGCTTGAGTTGAGTCTCAGTACTACAGTAATACAAGCAAAGTCCGCAGCTGACGCAGAATTCTCGGTTGTTGGTGCAATTTCAAAAGCATTAACATGAACATCACTGGATGTAAATTCTGAGATATCAGAATTTCAGCTAATTCAATTCTTTCAGCAGTGACGATAACCGGTTCTACCATTTCTGCGATCTCGGCAGTTTCATCTTCAACAGGTCCATGCAGATGACTTTCGTTTTGTTCTCCGACACGCGACAAACGACGGCACGCGACTAACGACGGCAGCAAAAAAAAACAAACACGCACTCGACGATGCTAAATTTATAAATTCCGCAGGCGAAGAAAAACAATGAATGTGACAGCGACTTGACATGGCGTCGATGGTGTCATGAAACTATTACAGAGACTAAGTTAATTTAGTCAGTATGCAACAAAAAAAAACTTGTAGTTTCAAGACTTTTTTTTTTCTTGTTTTTCTTTTCGCGCAAGTTTTCAAGACATTTTGCAATAGATAATAATTTGTAGTTTCAAGACATTTGCAATAGATAATTTCATTTTCTTAATTGACTTAACGTGGAATTATTCTATGTTTTGAACGTTGCCATTCTGTTTGCTTTTATTTTTCATGTACTTTTGCAATATCAACAAAAAAACGTCCTGTCTGAAAGTGCCACCCCCAGACGTGCCGCCCGGAGCGGTCTGCCCCCCCCCCCTAGCTATGCCACTGACTATAGTGTTGGTAGATCTGGGTGTCATTCCAGATCGCGTCTTACCTAAGTCTTTAAAGACGTTGCCGATTGTGTTCTTTGTTGCTTTACGTTGTACAAATGTGTCGTGTAATAATGTAGTGACATTGTAAAGATGATGCACAAATTCAGAGAGTAAATAAATCATATCATATTATCTCTCTGTACATCGCATCCGTCGGTGGGATGGCGCAACACATAAGGCGTTGGTTTTCAAATTATGCAAACCTGGTTCGACTCCCAGCTTCTGCTGGTTGTTGAAACACCGCTCACCTCTACCTAGGGTGTCATAAATTGGATGGGCATAACGGGAAGCTTCGTTTGCTGCAGGAAAGGCGGTAGAGAGAAAAGAACTGGCCACCCTACTCTCCTTGGTGCCGAAGGGTTAGTTCAATGAGAGCCTTATGTTCTCATACCCGACACCTGAATCAAGATTTTCCCGACATGCTACAGCTATTTGTAAACCAACTTCCACATTTCTAACACAAAAAAATATGGAAAGTTACAATTATTGACAATGACAAACACAATCTGAATGCTACGTAATCACAATCTAGTTAATGTCTATATGCAGTACACGAAGCCTAAGTAGTTGTGAAAAGTGACGAGGCATGTAAGAGGGCACAGAGCGCACTCTCTCTACGAAACGGAGTGACAGTCCGAACAACGGCCGTGCGAAGCAGTCGCACGAACTGCCACACACCGCCGCGAGAGCAAAACGTCATGACAGCAGGATGGGAATCTCCAACTAAACGGAGAAGGTGAAAAAACAGACAAACGTTTTAATTAAACCAGACCAGGACTGTAGCGCCAGCAAACAAACCAGGGGGAGCGACGAGGCAAGAAGTGCCCAGTCTCAGGACAACCTGCAAGTACAGGAACTGACTCAGCATGATAGCTATACGAAGCGACTACATGAGGAACTGGTCCAACAGTGCAGGCAGCGGCGAACAAGTGACTGCGAACAACATGTCGGTTATATGTATGACATGTCGGTGAAGACTGTGGCTTCACAACAACGCTTAATGAGACGAACAGTGAAACCTAGAAGATACACATTAAGTAAACTCGCTGAGATGACACGCCAGCGAAGACAATTAGCGTATAAGCCCCACCTTAACAAGCAAGTTCCTAACAGTGGCTACAAAGATGAACAACAAGGCGCGACGTGAACAAACTGACCTCCGGATGACCAGTGGTCAGACAAGGATGATAACAAGGTACTATGTAAAGGAAGACAGTGTTCTTCGTCGCACGCCTATATGAGGGAAGCGCAGCTCCTAAAGACAACTACAGAGCAGGGAACTGCTAAACGAGGGAGTGATTAACTGAAGAAATGTATGCAGTTTCAAGTCTTACCCAGGACTAAGAAATGGTTGCAGATTTACGTCATGCCCAGGACGGAGAGCTACTGTAATTAATTCGATAACTGTATGCAAGAACAGTGACTATAGCTAAAGAAAGATGGAATGAATGGATGCAGTTTCACGTCATGCCCAGGACGGAGAGCCGGTTAAGATAGATCATAGTCTTTCAAGTATGCGGGCGCGACGATGTTCCTACCGGCACGGGAGACGACGGAACTGCAATGACGCTCGCCAACGTCCACAAGCGGGGCCGCGGAGCGTTGCGCATATCCGCGTTCTACGGTGGGACCAGGTCCATTTTGAGGCGATAGCGCCTCCGAGTTCGCTATTCCTACTATGGGGTGAAGCACCGCGGCTTTAAGTCTATCGATCGATACCGTGTCAGTCCTGCCATTGATACTCAGGGTGAACTACTTATCATTGCGCTTGAGGATGAGATACGGTCCTTGATATGACCGTTGTAGGCTGGCCAACACTCTGTCCGTTCGGACGAACACGTGCGTGCATGAGAACAGGGCGTCGTCTAAAAAGGTGGCTCGATTATTGGGATGCCTAGGGCGAGTGTAGCGAAGTGATTGCATGAAGTATGACAGGTTCTGAGCATACAGTGAGTGTTGAATGTCTTCCCCGTCACGAGCATCGAAGAATTCGCTGGAAGCCTTAGTGAAGTGCCCATAGTCATTTGCGCGGCCGAACAGGATAGGTCTTCTTTCAGCGCAGAACGCAGTCCTAACATAACGAGACCCATACTACTACACTAGACAGCGGGGTTGTGCTGAGTTTTTAAAGAAACTTTTAGACTCCGGTTGAAGAGTTCATTCGTCGTCGTCGTCGTCTGAGCTTTTGGGGCCGAAGGTCTATTCTTTTACCACCCCAGATTCACGAAGTTCCCGGACTACACTGGAAGGCTGCTAGAGAGCAGCCAGTCTTTACTTTCATCATCCATGACGCGCAGACCTTCCACTCCGTTAGGTGGCTTGAAGGTGGTACAGTCATTGATGATGTGGTCTGCGGTCTGTTCCTCGTCACCACATTCACAGGAGGAGGAAGAAGCCATTCCCCATTGATGCATGGTTGAGCGGAAAAGCCCGACGCCCGTACCGAGACGGTTGAGGCGCACCCATGCCTGTCTCTGTAGTGTCAGGCCGATGGGGCGTGTGTCGGCGTCGGGGATGAATGAATGGAGTCTGGTGGTGCTTGACTTCCATTCAGAATTCCATTTATGGTCCGCCCAAGTAGCCACAGAGATGTCTTGTTCATCAGCTTCGTTGATCAGAAGCCGAGCGGCTGGCACGAATGGGTGTCTTGATTTCAGTCGGCGTGGGTGCCCGTTTGGGAAGGCAGAGATCTTGTGGTGGAGAAGATGGTTAGGCTCCAGTGCCCGTCGACCGAGGGACAGAGTGGCTTCTTCACGACAAATCTCAGCAGGTTGGATGCCAGCGAGAATGGGGAGATTGTCCAATGGTGTGGGACGCAGGCTTCCGGTCACTGTGCGCAGGGCGCTGTTTATGGCAGTGTCGATGTTGTGGCAGTGAGCAATGCGGCACCAGACAGGTGCACAGTACTCTGCAGAAGAGTAGACAAGGGCTAAGGCTGCTATTCGCAAAGTGTCAGCCCTCGCCCCCCAGCTAGAGCCTGCCAGGTGCTTCAGTAGTGCAGCGCGAGATGTCACTTTCTTGCGCAGTGACACCAAATGGTGGCGGTATGTGAGCGATCTGTCTAGTGTCACTCCAAGATACCTTGGCTCGGGGCAGAAGGGAAGAGGTTTTCCGTTGTTGTGGACATGTAGCTCACGATCAGCTTCTCGATTGTGTAGGTGGAAAGCTGCCGCCACAGTTTTGGTTTCGGGGTTAGGGTTAGGGTTAGGGTTAGGTTAGGGTTAGGGTTAGGGTTAGGGTTAGGGTTAGGGTTAGGGTTAGGGTTAGGGTTAGGGTTAGGGTTAGGGTTAGGGTTAGGGTTAGGGTTAGGGTTAGGGTTAGGGTTAGAGATTCTTGATTGGTGATTGTTATTATTAGATTTGATTTTGATGTTATTTGAATTGATTACATTTGAGTTGAGTTGATTTGGTTTGAGTTGATTTTATTTGACTTGGTTGACTGATTGATTGATTTGATTTTGATTCATATTGATTGATTTTGATTGATTTTGATAGAATGATTGATTTGATTTGATTAGATTAGATTGATTTTTGCGTTGTCTTAACCCTTTGCTTTTCAACGTTTTTTTGGAAGTTAACTGCTCAAGGGGGGGCCTTTTTTGGATCAAATTCAATCAGCTGTTACGTGTTATCTGCTGATGCTATTTCAACAAAAGTTGCACTGGTGTGAAAAAAAATCATTTGTCTATAAGTTTGAAAAGTCATTATTTTAAAATTTTGTATGTTAAACTTGATATTTCAATTTTTGCAAAGGTACCCAAAAACGACAATTTTGATTTATCTTGCCGCTATTTAATTACCGTGCTAATCCGATTTCATGCAAAGTTCTGAAAAACAATGAGCTCGATCGAACGCACGAAGTGTGTGTGCGGTGTGCCAAATCATTGCATTGATAAAGATTTACTTACGACTTGCGAGCAAATCTTATTGTAAGCTACTCATTGATTCTAAAATAGTTACAATCAGAGTAATATTGTTACACGAATTTGAAAAAAAACAAAACTGCGTTTGTTGTCTTACATTTTCGTCCTAAACTAATGCATTCCCAAACTCATGGCTAGCTTCTAGTTTTATGGAACCAAATTTCTCATAAGTAACACCTTAGCCTGCTTGAATAGCTGTTTACACCTTCGTTTGTGTATTTTAGGTCTACAATTGAGTTTGTAGTATGAATATTTTTAGTAGAGAGAAGACAATTGAACAAGTTGTTGAAATTATCTGAAATTTCTAAGTTCAAATTAGGTGCCTTTGAAATAGTGGATTTGTGTCAAGTCGCATCACAAATATCATGCAAGCTACATCATAAGTCATTTCGCTTACGGGTGTTTATAAACATGACTCATAAATTACATCCACCAACAATACAGCATTTACATCAACAAAGCTAAGTTCGAAGCTAAACTTTTTATTGAAGATTGTGTCAATCAATTTGAAATAACATTTTTAGTCCGCCAGCGTCGAAACAATGCAACAGCGAATTGAGGAACATGCGTAAACAAAGGAAATGTGAAATAACCCACAGTCAGCAAAGCTACATAAATTTAACGTTTACAAATGTTGAATCAATGTAAAAGGAATGGATTGCTGACTGGGTCGTCATTGTTTGAAGCACAAAAAATACGCGTAAATGCGACAACATCAGCAAGGCAGCGATTATGTTTCTGGCCAAAAAAAAATTAACTTTTGAATTCAAAGATAAAAATGATTATAACGAAGCTTCAAAGTTTGTCGTAAAAAATATTGCAGAGATACAATAAACATAATCATTTTGTGCCAGATTGTGAGAAGACTTCCTAGATTCTTTCCAAACATTTGCAGGATTGCAAATTATTTTTTATAACTTTATATTGCCAAAAAATGGCTTCTTTGTTGAAACAACGTGGCTACAATTCTATAAAAAATTCTTAGGCCTACTACATTGAAGTAATGAAATTTTTTTTGTGATTTTGCTGATGACGTTTTACAATATCCGAGAAGTAAAAAATAATAATGATGAATTATTTTACAAAACCGTGGTTTGCAAGCGCTTCACAAAAAATTGTTGGGGGAAAATTTACCATTAGACGTAAAACGTTTGTAAAAGAAAATTGTCGGTTTACGTATTTATAATGTTTATTGCCCTGTTCGAATTATAAACTGCCTGTATTGTCTACCTTTGTGGTTGCCGGCCAGCTTAGAGCAGCATGCAAACTACGCGTTTATGGTATTTGCATCGTGTTATGATTCTCGAAAATTTCCCACAAGGTCTTTATTTTTATCGTGACATTTTTGTGCCTTTTCTGTTCTAAACTTGAAGTCATTGTGCAGCACAATCCACATCGGTTTTTAGACTCAGTCTTCATTGAAAATCTTTTGTGTGGTGCATCATTTCAAGTAGTGTCTTCCCCTAAGCTGTTACACAAACCGCCCAGAACCAGGTTGATTATTATGTATCTTACAGCCGTTGAGAGCCCGTTATTGTATGTGTGGAATTATTACTGAAGATGTCTGACTACATTCATGCCAAAGTCGAGCAAATTCTGCTTTCGGGATCCTTGCCGTTATTTACGGTATTTTTTGTTGATAAGTTTAGGAAGCATTTTTCAAAGATAAATGAAGACATCGGTATTGTTCGTCACTTAGATTTAGTTTTCTCAGCATTGTTTATTCATTCTTTGATCCACTAATTTGTCCCACTTTTGGTATAGCCTAATCGGATCGTTTATAAATGGCAGGTCTTCACAATAGCCGGCCTCTTATACATTGGCGCAACGTATTCAGATGTTGAATCAATGATGAAAAAAGCTGATTTGTTGTTTGTCTGATGTGACGCCTAGCTTTATGCCTCTTCTACATTACAAAATATTTAGTAATGTAGATGAGGCATTATCATCTTCATTTTGCGCTCTTTAGAACAACACACAGTGCACTGTGAAACAAAAATGCAGGACAAAACAACAAGTAGGCGACATAAAGCAGGGAAGGGACATATTGTAGCCATCGAGTTAGCTGCTACGTGTAAATGGAGCCTATCTCATAATTTTGAATGTATCTCACAATTACTGCTTGCAAAAACGCCATTTCTTCGGCCTCTCCCAAAAGCATTTGCAGTGATACATTTCCTCAATTGCAAGTTTTGTCAATGAGAGCATTTCCATAGAACGTTTATTTCGAAACCAGGTTTTCGTGCATTTACCCAAGAGAAGATTTCTTATTGTAACGTTTTTTATTCGTCAATGAATATTATCTGCTTGAAACAACTGTTTTGAATAGTTTGTGGCCTACATAGCCTACTATATTGATCGTGGATTGCTATTCTTCTTTGTAGAGCTGATAACGCAAAAAACGTTTGCTATTATTGTTTCTAATTAACAGCTTTGTGATCACTGGCTTTTCTTTTGTGGCATAAGAAATAACGCGCTTTGTATTATTGAGGTCAAACCAAACAAAGGAAACCAAGAGGATGTTTCTCTCTGCTCGCGCATATCGATGCACGAAGCAATTATGAGCTTATGGCTTGTTATCGCAATGTAATCCATTTCACGCTTTGCTGGAAGTGAGCTAGAAATAGCAAAAATTCACCAAAATCTTGAATTTACAAGAAAACTACACAACTTTTAGCATTAAATTTAATATCATCAGATCCGCCTGGCAATTTTAGGAAAAGTCAAGAAAAACCAAGTGCATGGCGTTACTGTGCTTCAAATAATCAAAGGAAATATGAGGGGGGGGCCAAATCTGGCCTCCCTTTGAGGAGCAAAGTGTTAACTCCATGTGAAAATACAGACTTTGTATTTGCATTTGTCTTTGTGTTTGAATTTGTATTTGTGTTTGTCTTTGTCTTTGTCTTTGTCTTTGTCTTTGTCTTTGTCTTTGTCTTTGTCTTTGTCTTTGTCTTTGTCTTTGCATTTGCATTAGCATTTGCATTTGCATTTGTATTTGAATTTGCCCCCTTTGCTCCCTTTAGGGATTTTTGCGTTTTCTTAGTTCCATGTGAAGATACAGGCGTTTTTCTTCAATCGTTTGCTGATGTGGTTTGCTGTATTGTTTTAGGTTTAATTAATTGGTATTAGGTATTTGTATTTGGTGTTTTATTTATTTTTGGTGTGCATTACATTTTGTTTTGTATTTGCATTTGTCTTTGTATTTGTTTTTGCATTTCTATTTCAATTTTCTCCATTAACCCTTTTGCCCCTTTTGTCCCTTTTGCTCCCTTTGCCCCCTTTTCCCCCTTTGCCCCCTTTGCTCACTTTGCCCAATTTGCCCCACTTGCGCTTTTTGCCCATTTTGCCCCTTTACCCCCTTTCCCCCATTTTGCCCCCTTTCCCTCTCTGCCCCTTTACCTCCTTTGCCACCTCTGCCCATTTTGCCCCATTTGCGTATTGGTTAGGGTTAGGGATAGGGTTAGGGTTAGGGTTAGGGTTAGGGTTAGGGTTAGGGTTAGGTTAGGGTTAGGGTTAGGGTTAGGGTTAGGGTTAGGGTTAGGGTTAGGGTTAGGGTTAGGGTTAGGGTTAGGGTTAGGGTTAGGGTTAGGGGTTATGGTTAGGGTTAGGGTTAGGGTTAGGGTTAGGGTTAGGGGTTATGGTTAGGGTTAGGGTTAGGGTTAGGGTTAGGGTTAGGGTTAGGGTTAGGGTTAGGGTTAGGGTTAGGGTTAGGGTTAGGGTTAGGGTTAGGGTTAGGGTTAGGGTTAGGGTTAGGGTTAGGGTTAGGGTTAGGGTTAGGGTTAGGGTTAGGGTTAGGGTTAGGGTTAGGGTTAGGGTTAGGGTTAGGGTTAGGGTTAGGGTTAGGGTTAGGGTTAGGGTTAGGGTTAGGGTTAGGGTTAGGGTTAGGGTTAGGGTTAGGGTTAGGGTTAGGGTTAGGGTTAGGGTTAGGGTTAGGGTTAGGGTTAGGGTTAGGGTTAGGGTTAGGGTTAGGGTTAGGGTTAGGGTTAGGGTTAGGGTTAGGGTTAGGGTTAGGGTTAGGGTTAGGGTTAGGGTTAGGGTTAGGGTTAGGGTTAGGGTTAGGGTTAGGGTTAGGGTTAGGGTTAGGGTTAGGGTTAGGGTTAGGGTTAGGGTTAGGGTTAGGGTTAGGGTTAGGGTTAGGGTTAGGGTTAGGGTTAGGGTTAGGGTTAGGGTTAGGGTTAGGGTTAGGGTTAGGGTTAGGGTTAGGGTTAGGGTTAGGGTTAGGGTTAGGGTTAGGGTTAGGGTTAGGGTTAGGGTTAGGGTTAGGGTTAGGGTTAGGGTTAGGGTTAGGGTTAGGGTTAGGGTTAGGGTTAGGGTTAGGGTTAGGGTTAGGGTTAGGGTTAGGGTTAGGGTTAGGGTTAGGGTTAGGGTTAGGGTTAGGGTTAGGGTTAGGGTTAGGGTTAGGGTTAGGGTTAGGGTTAGGGTTAGGGTTAGGGTTAGGGTTAGGGTTAGGGTTAGGGTTAGGGTTAGGGTTAGGGTTAGGGTTAGGGTTAGGGTTAGGGTTAGGGTTAGGGTTAGGGTTAGGGTTAGGGTTAGGGTTAGGGTTAGGGTTAGGGTTAGGGTTAGGGTTAGGGTTAGGGTTAGGGTTAGGGTTAGGGTTAGGGTTAGGGTTAGGGTTAGGGTTAGGGTTAGGGTTAGGGTTAGGGTTAGGGTTAGGGTTAGGGTTAGGGTTAGGGTTAGGGTTAGGGTTAGGGTTAGGGTTAGGGTTAGGGTTAGGGTTAGGGTTAGGGTTAGGGTTAGGGTTAGGGTTAGGGTTAGGGTTAGGGTTAGGGTTAGGGTTAGGGTTAGGGTTAGGGTTAGGGTTAGGGTTAGGGTTAGGGTTAGGGTTAGGGTTAGGGTTAGGGTTAGGGTTAGGGTTAGGGTTAGGGTTAGGGTTAGGGTTAGGGTTAGGGTTAGGGTTAGGGTTAGGGTTAGGGTTAGGGTTAGGGTTAGGGTTAGGGTTAGGGTTAGGGTTAGGGTTAGGGTTAGGGTTAGGGTTAGGGTTAGGGTTAGGGTTAGGGTTAGGGTTAGGGTTAGGGTTAGGGTTAGGGTTAGGGTTAGGGTTAGGGTTAGGGTTAGGGTTAGGGTTAGGGTTAGGGTTAGGGTTAGGGTTAGGGTTAGGGTTAGGGTTAGGGTTAGGGTTAGGGTTAGGGTTAGGGTTAGGGTTAGGGTTAGGGTTAGGGTTAGGGTTAGGGTTAGGGTTAGGGTTAGGGTTAGGGTTAGGGTTAGGGTTAGGGTTAGGGTTAGGGTTAGGGTTAGGGTTAGGGTTAGGGTTAGGGTTAGGGTTAGGGTTAGGGTTAGGGTTAGGGTTAGGGTTAGGGTTAGGGTTAGGGTTAGGGTTAGGGTTAGGGTTAGGGTTAGGGTTAGGGTTAGGGTTAGGGTTAGGGTTAGGGTTAGGGTTAGGGTTAGGGTTAGGGTTAGGGTTAGGGTTAGGGTTAGGGTTAGGGTTAGGGTTAGGGTTAGGGTTAGGGTTAGGGTTAGGGTTAGGGTTAGGGTTAGGGTTAGGGTTAGGGTTAGGGTTAGGGTTAGGGTTAGGGTTAGGGTTAGGGTTAGGGTTAGGGTTAGGGTTAGGGTTAGGGTTAGGGTTAGGGTTAGGGTTAGGGTTAGGGTTAGGGTTAGGGTTAGGGTTAGGGTTAGGGTTAGGGTTAGGGTTAGGGTTAGGGTTAGGGTTAGGGTTAGGGTTAGGGTTAGGGTTAGGGTTAGGGTTAGGGTTAGGGTTAGGGTTAGGGTTAGGGTTAGGGTTAGGGTTAGGGTTAGGGTTAGGGTTAGGGTTAGGGTTAGGGTTAGGGTTAGGGTTAGGGTTAGGGTTAGGGTTAGGGTTAGGGTTAGGGTTAGGGTTAGGGTTAGGGTTAGGGTTAGGGTTAGGGTTAGGGTTAGGGTTAGGGTTAGGGTTAGGGTTAGGGTTAGGGTTAGGGTTAGGGTTAGGGTTAGGGTTAGGGTTAGGGTTAGGGTTAGGGTTAGGGTTAGGGTTAGGGTTAGGGTTAGGGTTAGGGTTAGGGTTAGGGTTAGGGTTAGGGTTAGGGTTAGGGTTAGGGTTAGGGTTAGGGTTAGGGTTAGGGTTAGGGTTAGGGTTAGGGTTAGGGTTAGGGTTAGGGTTAGGGTTAGGGTTAGGGTTAGGGTTAGGGTTAGGGTTAGGGTTAGGGTTAGGGTTAGGGTTAGGGTTAGGGTTAGGGTTAGGGTTAGGGTTAGGGTTAGGGTTAGGGTTAGGGTTAGGGTTAGGGTTAGGGTTAGGGTTAGGGTTAGGGTTAGGGTTAGGGTTAGGGTTAGGGTTAGGGTTAGGGTTAGGGTTAGGGTTAGGGTTAGGGTTAGGGTTAGGGTTAGGGTTAGGGTTAGGGTTAGGGTTAGGGTTAGGGTTAGGGTTAGGGTTAGGGTTAGGGTTAGGGTTAGGGTTAGGGTTAGGGTTAGGGTTAGGGTTAGGGTTAGGGTTAGGGTTAGGGTTAGGGTTAGGGTTAGGGTTAGGGTTAGGGTTAGGGTTAGGGTTAGGGTTAGGGTTAGGGTTAGGGTTAGGGTTAGGGTTAGGGTTAGGGTTAGGGTTAGGGTTAGGGTTAGGGTTAGGGTTAGGGTTAGGGTTAGGGTTAGGGTTAGGGTTAGGGTTAGGGTTAGGGTTAGGGTTAGGGTTAGGGTTAGGGTTAGGGTTAGGGTTAGGGTTAGGGTTAGGGTTAGGGTTAGGGTTAGGGTTAGGGTTTGGGTTAGGGTTAGGGTTAGGGTTAGGGTTAGGGTTAGGGTTAGGGTTTGGGTTAGGGTTAGGGTTAGGGTTAGGGTTAGGGTTAGGGTTAGGGTTGGGTTAGGGTTGGGTGGGTTAGGGTTGGGTTAGGGTTGGGTTAGGGGTTAGGGTTAGGGTTAGGGTTAGGGTTAGGGTTAGGGTTAGGGTTAGGGTTAGGGTTAGGGTTAGGGTTAGGGTTAGGGTTAG